>NC_139414.1:0-2400000 GCF_905368555.1 Meleagris gallopavo | reverse complement strand
AGATACTGCTGTCCTTCACTGTAAAAACAGGAAAGGACTCTGATTTTGTAGGGAAAGGGCATGCATCTTTTCACTTGCAGTGCCTCAGAGATGCGAGGCAAGTCTGTGTTGGCTCTGACTGCCTATGGCTTTCTCTTGTGAGCTGTTCTCTTTTTATCATCTTGTATGAGAGAGAGGAAAAGAGCTCTCCTGCTCAGAAGAAACTGGGCAAAGATGTCATTGTATGAGATTAAAATTTCCTGGGGTCAGTGTCTGAAGAACTGCAGGATTTTAGGGGACCCATAATGCCTTGGCATCATGCTGCTATTGGCGTCGTCATGTTTTTACTGCTCCTAGTGTTTGCAGCTTAACTTTGCACTTATTTTTTTTTGTCAGCCTTGTAGTGTAAGATCTCCCTTAGTGAAGGTATTTATGTTTCTGGTGCAGTCATTGCTAATTGTTCTCTTGCCTCAAGTGCTCAGTCAGCTCCTTTGCCTCCACCTGCATTTATGTAGTACAGCCATGCTGAATCAGACAGGCCAGTTTATCTCACCAGTGCAGGAAGCTACCTCCCAAGAGCAGGTGTTGTTTTTGTTGCATAATTCCGTTTAGCAAAACAGCACCACTCAAACACTGAAGGAGTGCTTCCAGATGCTTCTGACTTGAAGCTTGATACTTGGTAGCCACAGGAGCAGATGATAGGTTAGTAGTAACAGTTGTCTTGTAACAAGATGTTGTCTTGCCTTGTACCCATCTTGTGATTCTTTTTCTCCTGCTGCTCTTGGGGGGCTTCTGCTGGGAATCATTGGGACTGCAGAGTAGTGCAGTGATGAAGCCTCCTCCTCCCTTGTTAACTTTGACAGCAGTAATTATAAGTGTAACTGCAGTGTGGGACCCTTGCACTGAATGCTGCTGTTAAAAGCAAACTGATTTTTGTGTGTAAAGTTGGGAGCAATGCATCTTTGTTTGGTAGTTTCCATTGGGTATGTATGTTTTGTGTTTTTCTGTGCAGCACCGACTGCAGAATTGTTGGCCTGCTGTGTCTGATCTTACGCTGCTTTGATAAGAGTTTTTGTATGAGTCTTCTAAGTTTTTGATCTTTTTTTTGTTCTTTGCTCCCAGATAATTGTGCTGGGGCTTAAGAATGCAAGGGACAACTGGAAAGGGCAACCTACCTGACAAAGCTTCTGTTATTATTTATTCAAACATTTGTGTTTTTTTTTGTCTTTTCAGGCAGAGGCCGAGGAGAAAGCGGTTTCTACCAAAGAAGTTTTGATGAAGTGGAGGGTGGATTTGGGCGAGGAGGGGGCAGGGAAATGCACAGATCACAGAGTTGGGAGGAAAGGTAATAGAAAACTCCAGCCCTTTCAAGTTCTCTACTTGCATCTGGTCAGTTTCCCATTTTTACCTTTTGGCTTCTTAAAAATATTCTAAGAAAGATGCTTAAGCATACCTGTGAGTGGAACATCTGAATTTCTAGGGTGAATCGAGCAATTGTTTTTCTAGAAAGTCAGGAGCAACTAGAAGAGTACTTAATTTATCTGACAAATTCTTTGCAGGAAGGAGCTACTCAAAGATATATGAACAATGGGCAGTAAGATGGAAATCAGTAACTTGTGGATAAAAAATATGGATTTCTGAAGGATCCACTTTGCCTTTTAGTCTTGATGCTATTGTATTGATAGGATATAGGGCCACTCTTAAAAACGTGCTTAGTTGCTAAAGGATCCATGTCTATTGACATTCCTGGAAATTTCACTTATCATCTGGGTCTATAAAAATCCTGTCCATCCAGGTCTGGTTTAAAAACATACAAAAACCAAATAAAATTGAAATAAACCAACGCCAACCTAAACTAAACAAGAACCCCTCTTACCTGAAATGAATGGAGTAGTTCTAAAACCTTATTTGAAACTTTTATTCTGCCTTTCTAGGGGAGACAGACGCTTTGAAAAACCAGGGCGAAAAGATCCAGGTATGGTTTTGTTACTGTATGGGTAGAAGATGGGAGGGAAGAGCAAGGATGTGTTGTGGGGAAATGGCTTATGTGTACTTAATGCTTTCTTACCTGCTTCAGCTTTGTTAATAGAAGGTTTGTGGAATTGTGCTGCTTTACTCTGAATGTATTTTCAGTGTTGTTTTTGCTCCAGGTGGATTTTATTTATTTGATATGGGTGTGTTTGCAGTTGGAAAATAATTTCTGTGCATCTGAGAAGAGCCTTCACTGATAAGCTCTGTGGGTACTCTGTGGAATTTGCTGTGTAAATGCAGCTTTTAAACATCTCATAGAAATCTTCTGTTCATTGAAGTTACCTGCTTCTTTTTCTCTCCCAGTACAGCTGAAAGAGTATACCAGTAAGTGTATCTGCCATGTTTCCTATTGTATTCCTGAAATGGTTCACATTGGCCATGTCAGGAAAAATGATTAATTTTGACCCGCTGTGTCTCTTTGATTACTCACCTGAATTTGAGTTGGAGTGTGCTGTTGTCTGGGAAGTGGAACATTTCCATTTAGGTAGAATCTGCATTGTGGGAGTGGTGAGAAGGAGGGTTCTCCTCTGTCAGCTGGGTGTACCATAACTTCTGTTTCATGGGATTGTGCACTGGTTGCTCCCTGATGTGACCTTGTCCTCTCTATGTGGCATGTTTCCACATGTGTGTACTGCAGCTGTTCAGTGGGAGTTCCTGGCAGGACTGTCAGCAAACTTTTACTAGACTCTTTAGTAGACTTTGAAGGAGAATTGGCTAAACAGCCTCCATAGTGAATGTGTTGGAAAAGCATAGGTCAGAAAATACGGCTACAGGTTGGGTTTCAGGACCAACAAAACTCCCAGAGGAGATTCAGTTGCAATTGGAAGTTGATAGGAGTGTGTTTTAATGCCTGAACGACAGTCAATAGTTTTATTTATTCTTTTGAGAGAGTAATAGAGTTTCTATCTCAGTAATCCAAGCTACCATAGTGGCCCATGCTTTTAGGAATCTTACTACCATGTTTTCTTTCAAAGCCCACTGAATTCTCTCTCCATTTATGTATTGATTCTTTTTCACGTATTTTAAAGAATGCTCTTCTTTTTTTTGGTTTGTTTTTAAGATGAAAAACAATTAACTGGGACAGTGCTGGTTTTCCTCTTCTTCTCTTTTCCTTGAAAGAGATTACTCCTGAAAATAACTTGGGATTTCTGAGATTGCCCCTGTTTAGTGAAAGTTTGTCTTGAGTGTGTGCTTATAGTCAGAGACCTTTGTGGAATAGAAGAAAATACTGTTCAAGTTTCAGGATTGTGGTATTTTTTTGTTGTTTTGTTGTTTTTTTTTAACAAAACACAAACGAATGTGGCAACAGCAAGAGCAGTATCTACCATCATTGGTTATTTGTTTAGCCCCTTCCTGTCCTCTGAGAAAATAAAGCACTACAAGAACCTGACTGAATGTTGTGCCACATTTCTGATTAAGATTGATGAGAATATTGCCAGTCACTTTTGGATGAGATGCACAGAACTTGAACTTAATTTGTGCAAGATGTTCTTACAGAAGCTGGCTTGGACCTGAACATGGTGTTAATGCTGCACCTACTGCAGCATGTCTGGTTGGTAATAACTGTCAGTCATCAGGACTTCAGAGTGCATCTTCTGGGAATGAATTTCTGGAAAGGTGGTATCCCTTTGTGCTTTCTTAAAGTCCTGGTTCATTATAGGGGATGAGGTCCTTTATTGCCAGTTATTCACATTATACTTGGTTGTTCCTCCTCTAAGTCTCTTGTTGTATTACTTTTCTAGTTTAATCTTATTGGACAAAACCTCTGTAACACAATATAATAGAGACAAGAGACGTAGAATCTTTGTCATGTCTTAATGTAAAATAATTAGCCATTTATGTTTGTTATTGCTCTATTTGAGATTAGTGGCCCTGTAAGTGGGAAGACCATTTCTTTCCTCTCCACCTTCAGAGAGGTAAGGTGGAAGGCACGGAAGGTACTGATATGTTTTGATTCAAGCCTTGATTAATAAACAAGTAGTTAATGCTGTGTACATGCTTTTGAATGATAAGATACTTAAAGCATCAAGTAAGGATACAGACGTACCAAAAGATGTCCCTTGTTATCACCAGGCACTAGGATATCATAGTAGTGAAAGCAGGAAGATGGAGTGAACTGAACGCACGTAGGCTGATGAGCTCTAGCAGATATCTGTTGGTTTCTGTTGTTCTGCTTAAAACTTCAAGTTTAGGATTTTATTCTTTAATTTTACAGTGCTTCAGTTTTCCATTGCTTTTGGGTAGGGCTTTAAATCAGCCTCCAATTACGTAGTTTATTGAGTTGTCAACTTTTTTGTTTTGTTTGTTCAGGATGATCACATTGCAAACTCAAAGGGTGAGAGGAAGCTTTTCTGAGCATTCATAATGAGTGATAAGGCAAGAACCTTTCAATTAAACATCATGAGATAAAAAGGGGAGAATTCAGGAGAGAAATGCTGCTCAATATTGAAGAATATACTATTCTTTAAAGGGGTTTTGCACTCATAAGTTTGCAAGTTCTCTTTTAGCTGATGCTCAGTGCAGACTGTTTCAGTTTGCAAATTAAGATGCACAAAGTATTTGTGAGTTTCTCTTGCAAACTGTCTAAGTTTTGACAGACCTCATTGAGACAGCAAATTGCTTCTGGAAGGCTGAGGCTATTAGCAAAGAAAATGAGCAAGTTGTTTTCTAGATCACAGCTGTCTTGGAGTTGCACGAAAGCTGCTTAATTTTCTGTGCAGCCACTTGAGTAATGCCAGCTTAGTAGCCTCAGAGATTTGAGTAGTTACCAGCAATTACACATTGGTAAGAAATGATTCTAGATTAAACAAGACATTTAGAAAGTCAGTTGTGAAACCTGATTTAGTTGTGTATTTATTGATTAAGTTAAGAAGACTAGAATGTAAAAAGGCTGCTCCTGTGAATATAACAAGGGTGCTGAATTTTTCATTTTTCCTGGCTTGTTTTTCTTCCCTAGCTCACTACTATAGGTAGGTATATCCAAAGAAGGTTCATCACAGATTTGCTCTTGCAGTTACTGAAAGCTTAGAATGCAGCTTTGCATCCTTGCTTATGAGCAATTTTTTCTGGGCTTCTGGTTTGCACCGTGGCCTGTTTCCAGTGCTTCCTGAGACTCCATGGTTCACCAGTTCTGCAGAACAGTGAAAGTAGTATGGATGTTCTGCCTACCTTTTGTTCTGCACTGTTCTGAGATAGATAACTACACAGTTGTTTGCACGTCTCATTTGCTTCAGCAGTATTCTCCAGCTGTGTATTCAGAAATGTAGCATTTGAAGATAGCATCTAGGTTATGCTAAAGATACTCTTCCTTTATACTTGCTGCTCTACCACATCTATGAATAGGAAATGGTTTTAAAAAAGGGACAGCTTTCAAGTCTCAAGTCAATTTAGAAATTGGACTAAGCAACCAACGCTTTGATTAGATGTTTATTGAAAACAGAAATAGCTTTTTATAGCCTGGGCTCTAAAACATGTGATTATAGTGCCACCCTGTTGAAATTATGCATATGAATCTTACAGTGATTTGTCTGAGATTGGAGTATGTAAGAGAGAGAAAACGCAGTGCCTCATACAGTGCTGCTCTTGGTTGTTTCTGACTTGACACAAATCCATTCTGTTGCTCTTGCATTGGTTCTTAGTTTGTCAGACTTGTCTCACTGCATTACATTGGGAGAAAGGTGTCAAATAACATTGTAGGAGGAAATAATGGCAAATTATTGGTACTGATAGGAAGATTGATGAGGGATCTCTAAACTGCGTATGGGTCAACAACTGAGAAAAGCAGGGTGAAGGCTGTGTAATTTGGTAGCGTATTGCTCTGCAAGCTCCCCTGTATTCATTAATGCTTTTACATAAAATTAAGTTTCATGAAAGACTTTGAGAAAATCTATAGCAAAACCAAATCCAGTTAGGATCTGTAATGTAGACAGACAGTGCTTAAACAAGTTGGAAACAAGCTAAATGGCTCAGCTCTTTCTGGTTGCGAACACAGTTTGAATTTGAGGCTCAAGAAGAATTCAATTAATGGTATCTCATCCCTTTGTTCCTGCTGCTGACTGCTGAAGATAAGAGGAAGCATGTTTTGTAGAGTATTATGCTTCTGTAAATGAAAGTTAGACCATCTTCGTTTGTGGGAAAAGTCTCTTACTTTTGAGAAATTAACTCTTTCTTTTGATACTTGACTTTTCAAGTGTGAACACGTAATAGACATTGCTTTTGTTAAGAGCTTGTAAATAATTATCCTTTGTTCTATTTATTCTCTGGCTTTTTAAATTATTTAGGAGCTTCAGTTTTAAGTCTTAATTGCAATAGACTTATGAGGCACTTAAATACAAAGGTCCCATGTAGCTTAATTTTTTTATTTTAAAATTGATTCAGGTGTCCTTGTAAATACTTTTGTGCTGTATGTAAAGGCAAATATTGATGTTAAAAAGCATAAAATACAAATGGATGCAGTTCTACTTTTCTCATGTGGATGCAGTGCATCCTCCAGGGTCAGACGTACTTGAGAAGCACACAAAGCTGAGGCCGCATGGAACATGCTGTCCTTGTAAAAAAAAGCACATTCATTCATTTAGGATGGGCTGGTTTCCACTGCTAAATAATTTATTTGGTGTTTCCAAATATGAAAAAAATTTCCAGTCAGCATTTGCCATATCCATCAAGATTTCTTGATAATGTCTTCATAGACCAACAAGGAGA
Source organism: Meleagris gallopavo (assembly GCF_905368555.1). Lineage (NCBI taxonomy): Eukaryota > Metazoa > Chordata > Aves > Galliformes > Phasianidae > Meleagris > Meleagris gallopavo. Next base: position 2,393,289 of record NC_139414.1, on the reverse strand, counting down.
TGAGTTCTCCTCATATCTGATGGAACAAGAAACTACAGATAGTATTTACAATTCTGCTTAATAAACAAGCACAGCAGGGGTACTTCTCACTGCTGTGAGAGGTTGGCAATAATTCCTAAGAGTAAGTTCATCCCTCTGAAATCAGATATAACCAAGTATCTCACAAAGAATGAAAATAACAGAAAAATCCGGGTCTTGAATCAACTGAATTGCTTATCCAGGGACTGATGTATTGACTGAATGACTGCATATTGGTTTTGTGAGATTTTTCTTATATTTTTGCTGTCCAATTTGTCACAAGCTGGTTAGTTAGGATTTTGGTCAGCTTTGGAAGTCTCTCCTTTCAGAGTCATGCAACTTTAATCATAATCTAGTGACTTCAGCTGGTTCTTCTAATTTCCCAGAAGCAGTACTGTGAACCTTGTACCTGCCTTTGTCCTCGGAGGTCGATCCAGCCTCTCCCAAGCTTACATGGGCATGCCAGTTCTCTTTGCTTTGCATATTGTGTTGTAATCAGAAGGTGGAAAACGGGAGAGATTATTAGAAGATTGCAGGGCAGGCAAGGAAGGAAGGTTGTTGATGTGACCTCAGAGTTTAGTATAATAATAATTAAAAAAAAAAAAGGCACAAAGTCCAAAGTCTGTTCCGTCTATTCTGTGAGGCCAGCCTCAGAGAGCTGGAAGCTGTCGACATGCTGTCCGTTGATGCGGATCTCCTTGGCAGTCCTCCTTGGATTCATTGAATCAGCTGCAGCTGGGAGCTCAGGAATTGTCTTGTCAAAATTCTCCATCTTGATCTGATATTCCCCTTTGGCACTGCGGGCTAGCACAGGGGCAAAACGGTGGTACAGCATGATCTCTGAGGGGAGATAGGACGTCCTCCTCTGACACATTTCTCCTGTCCCTTCCTGCACCGCTGACAGAAAGACGACCAGCTCAAAGTGGCGAGCAGCCTCTCTTTGGAGGAGAGCAGCCAGTGGGCTGGATGGGGTGATGGAGTGGTAGTAGGTCAGAGGGAAGGTGAAAAAAGGGCACTCATCCAAAGTAATGCTGTCTAGGTGGAAGTCAATACTGGTCTGGTGCAGCTGACCATTCTCCTGTTCTTGGTAAAGAATAGCAGAAATCTGGACGCTGGTGAGCGGGCTGGAGCGTGTGTTAGCCACCTGAAACATAAGGTATGGCTTCCCCTCTGTGTGTGTCACTATGGCACAGCGAGTGAAGCGGATGGAGAATGCCCGGTTCTTTGGTCGGGCGATCTTTGCCACAAAAGCACCTGTGTCGTGGAAAGAAGGTAATGAAAGTGAGGATTGTGCCTGGGTTGTTTCCCTGCAGCCTGTGAGCTACGTAAAGCAGTCCAAAGGAATAGAAACTGCCCTAAGTGTACAAGGTCCTTCTGAAAACTGCGAAGCTGCCCACTTAGTGCACCCATCTACTGTAGTTAGCAATAGTATGTAATCTTGATAGGCTACTGCTTGAGACATTTATTGCATACTATACAGTAAATAGAATATTTAAAGTCTGTTGACATACCTTAAACCTGAGAAGCGCTTTAAGAAACTTAAAATGTCTGAATAATAAATCTGCAACATCCTAGAAATTTCCATTATGTGAAGTACTAGGAATACATAAATACTGACTTAAAGATAAATAAAAATCTCCACCTGTACAACTGTTAAGTTGGCTTTAGAAATATTAATCCCACTGAAAAGATTCTTTCCATTGAGAAATAGATCATAATATAATAATTAAGTGTTGGGGAGTGGTAAGTGGGGTACTATCACAAGTATCAACCAATGAGTAGTGGTACTTTCTAATACAAATCTTGATGCTGCCTAATATTAATTTATTATCACATAGCTGAGATCTTGTCATCCCTTTAGTAACTGAACTTATCTTTCTCTCAGATATTAGCATGATCTGTACTTATTTCTGATCTGTTGTATCTCAAGATTTATATCATATCAGGTGTAAATGTGAGAGATTACCTGTGATGAAGGCTTCCAGCATGAGCCCAAGGACCATCTGTATGGCAAGCAGGGCAATAGCACTGGGGCAGTCCCCACTTGGGAACATAGTACCATAACCAATGGTGAGCTGTGTCTCCAGAGAGAAGGAGAATGCAGCTGTAAAACTGGTGATGTACTTGACGCAAATAGTGTGGTTGTCAGGTGGAGAATCGTGGTCCAGCTCCAGGTCCCCATTCATCTCAGCCAGCACGTACCAAAGCACTGCAAAAACTAGCCAGTGAATGACAAAAGAAGCAGAAAACACAAGCATCATCCATCTCCAGCGCATGTCCATTAGTATTCCCCAGGCATCTCGGAGGTACGCCAGACCTTGTCCTTGTGCACCATCCATCTGGAACGTGCTGTGTCCATCCTTTGTGACCATTCTCAGGTATCTTTGGGTTAGGAGGGGAGCGCTGGATTTGGTGTTATTGCTCTCTATCGTATCTGTTCTCATGTTCTGGAAAAGACAAAAGAGGAAAATAGTCTGATGCAGTGCGGCGTATTTGTGTTTTGCCTAATGTTCACAGTTTTTGACATATCAGCAGGGGTTGAAATACTGCAGCCAACAAAGGAGGGCTTATACATTGCAATCCAGAGAAGATTAAGTCAGGAGCCTGGGGTGGAATTTGTGGTAATACTTAGCTAAAATAGATTAAGTTTAAAAATGTAACTATTTTTCACATTTTCCTTGCTTAGTCATTGTATGTAACTTGTACTTTAGTGAATTTATATTTATCACATGCTTTAAGGTTTTGGTGGGGGGGGGGGGGGGGGTTGGCACAGTGTTTCTGAAAAATAATTGTCTTGTATCAGTTTAGTTTAGTAACTGTTAGTCTAATTTTTGTAACTAAAGCAGAGTATAATACTTTACGTATACTATTATGAATACTGTTATCAATATTACTACATGCTATTTTTGTACATGATTATGCATTTTAGGGGGGTGCTGTAGTCATTTCTACCAAAGTAGATGTCCTTCCAGGCTTTCCTTGCTCAGGAAATGACTGCTGTCTGTACCTACTCTGTCTAGCTAGTTAGAGTACTTGGGGCATAGCTGTTTCTGAATCTGAGTTCACTCGTGTAAGCGTAGGATAGAAAGAGGGCAGGAAAGCAACACTTGAAATAGCCGATGGTACGTAACTTGTAGTTTGGTCTGCCTGAGCAATGTGCTTTTATTCATGACCAAATAAGAAAATAGGACAGCAAGTGTGTGGAAATCAGGGGATGAGGGTAGAATTGTGGGTGTAGGAAACAAAATGGATATTTGTCAGACTTCTAACATCAAAACTTAATGAACTCATCAGGAATGCTGAGTGGCTTTCAGAAGATGCTGACCACCCAAATCCTAAACTTGATAAATATTGAATATTTAAAGTTCACCTGGAACAATTAATGTAACATAATTTAAAATAGTGGGTATGATCTGTTTACAAATAGCTGTGAAGGATGTAATAGGAGGAGGATTTTCCAGATATACATAAATTCTGCACTCCATAATTATACATGATATGTTTCATCAGTTTTGTCAGTTTCTCATCAATTTTTCCCCTTTTTCTGAATATCTCAGCATGTAAAACAAGTGTATGTTCAAGTTAAAGGAACTGGATTCCATCTGTGACAAAGAAAGTCATCATAGTTTTATGTTGAAACACACTGGATCTAATGATCATAAAATTCAGAACGAATCGATGAAATTTTAAATGAAAAAAAACCCAGTCGTGTGATTCCTGATCCTGTAAACCAGTAGTTTTCATGTCTGTATACTTGTTCTTGATAATCACGTAGTTGTAGGGGTTGGAAGGGACTTCAGGAGTCCACACCCTCTGCTAAAGCAGGTTCCCTACGGTAGGTCACACTGGAAAGCATCCAGTTGGGCTTTCCTTATCTTCAGAGAAGGAGACTTTACCACCTCACTGGGCAGCTTGTGCCAGTGCTGTTACCCTCACACTGAAGTAGTTCTGGCTTAGAAGAGCCTAACCTCATCCAGTTGACTCTGCCCATTAGATATTTACAAGCCTTGATAAGATGCCCTCTCAGTTTTCTCTTCTTCAGACCGGACAGCCCCAGATCTCTCAGCCTTTCCTCGTGAGGGAGATACTCCAGGCTGCTAATCTTCTTTGTGGGGATCCGCTGGACTCCCTAGGAATTCCCTGTCTGTCTTGAACTGGGGAACCCAGAATTGGATGCAGTACTCCAGATGTGGCTGAAGTTCCTTCTGACCTCTGCAATTCTGTGATTGTTTGAACAGAGAACACCTACAGAACAACATGTCTCTAGGTGTAACCTCATGCATTCTTGAAGGAAAAAAATGTTCCTGTAAATTCTTACGGTTTATTGGAGGGCAGCATCTGCTTTACAGTCTCAAAGTTATTTGAGCCTGAAAAACTTGCTGAGAAAATGTGAATCCTCTCTTCATTAGTGTTAATAAGTACAATAAGGAAAAAATAGTTTGTATGTTTTTTGTCTCTGTTTCAGACCTTCATTGCATCTGTTAAGCAGCTGACCACCCAGAGCAGAATGCTGTCAGTGTAGTAGGGTCTCAATTTCCCGGATAAGGAACTGTCTAAGGTGGTGGTTAATCACTTAATGTTCAGGCAAAGCACTGAAAAAATCCAGTCAGTCTTCATCATCAGGTTGTTTAAAATGTATTCTGTGGAAGAAGAATTACAGACATCTCAAGGGTACTTGGCAAAGAGAACCTCTGTTAACCCCCAGCAGTTTGTTTCATAATGGTCCTTTCTTGGTGTTCCTTGAGACTCCCAGCAGGGAAATTACCTGTGTGGTTCACCAGGTAACTGCTCTGATTTCATTTGATAGAGGCTTCTGATCTTTCTTGTCTAGCGCTGTTTCAAAACATTACCTAGCTGAGTAGGTGGCAACAGTAGCATTGGAAGCTTTGGCCAGAAGTCTAAACTTCCTGGGCAGGGAACAATGGCAAAGAAACTGCAAATAAGCTTTAAGAGCAGTGCAGTTGTTTTAGTATAAAAGGTGAAAAAGTTAACTGTCTGGTGGGAAATAATTTGCTCAGGCTAGAGGATCAGGCTACTGAATTGCTCGAAAGCAGAGTCAACTTGAGTAAGCGTGACTTCAAATTTGAAGATAATTGTCTTCTGTATGCTTCTTTCCTTGCCTACTGTAGTCAAAAATTTAAATTTAATCTCCCTCTTAGTAATAAATTAATAAAATGGTAAAGTACATTTTAGACCACCTAGTCTGATCCTGTGCAATGTGGTCCTTGAGATCCCCACATCAATCCTAGTTTCAGAGTAAGTTTTAAAGAAGATGTGCAACTTTGACTTTTTTTGGATAACAGGTCTCCAGCGCTGAATGGATATGGTTCCTAGACCAGGTTTCTCTAATGTCATCTTTTAACCTTTATGATATGCTTCTTGTTTGGTTTTGTTTTTCCTGGTTGTTGGCCTGTGAAAATGTAGCTTTGGGGTGTTTCTTCTGCCAGCTGAAAACCCCTGACTAGAAAGACAGGAGCTGTCAGCTAAGATTTTTTTTTAAGCCTCTCTTTGCTTTGCTGGCCAATCTTTAATTTCCATTCACTGTTTCTAATCCTTCCTGTTTCCAGTCTGTTGAAAATTCAGTGGTTATCACCAACTCTGGATTTGATTCTCTTAGTTTTCTTTAAACCTCTTACTTTACTATCTTTGTCCCTCATTCTGACTTCTTTCTTTCTTACAATCTTGTAAGACAAGCCAAGGTAGGGTGAGTACTGCAGTTTAACTTTTATTAGTGGTTGGACAGGTTCTAAACTGACCCAACTTGCTAATAAAAACTTGAGCTTACAGTTCTAGAATACTGCTTGCATTTCTGAAATTCATGATCCAACACACCTACCCTCCCACACTTTGCTTTGTTACTGAGATGTTTGCTTTGTTGTGACAGCTCTTTGAAGTAGCATTGTGCTTTGCACCACCGTGGTGCTTTCCTCCATCTTTAAGGCATCCTTTAATCCATGGGGACTTACTTGCAGTCTTTGTGTTTTTGTTTGTCTTCCCAGTTGAAGGCACTGCAAATGACACTCAAGCTTTTGGTTTGAAAAGTTAATGCAGCTGCAACCCCTCTAGAAGCCTGAATGCTGTTTTGTGGAGCTTTGTCCCAGGGATGTTGCAATGCTGCCATAACTGCCCAACTTCCACTCTTAAAATTTGTTCCAGTTGATCTTAGAAGGGATTTGAGGTGGTTTGTAGCATGCCACTTCATTGCAACAGTGAGGCAGTCAAAGAGGACTTGCTATTTCCTGAGAGTACTGCGAACACTGCTTACAGCTGTAGCAGAACTTGAGGATTAATTAGAACCCAGGTGATGGGTCATGCTCCCTTTTTACTGAACCTGGCTTCAGATAATTTCATATTTCAGAATTAAATGTATTGGTGCTGTAAGCAGTGGTCATTCAGACTACCTTTTTTTCTGATTTATCTTTTTTATCTTTTTTTTTTAAGTCACTTTTTATGCTATTAAAATCTCAATATTGCTGTTTTTCCATGGGGTGATAATCCTTGATGCTTTGATATTAACCTTAGGAAGCAAACTTTTTTCCAGAGTTGATGACTTCTCTGGATCGTATAATCTGCACTGGGGCTGGTCTTAGAAATGTGGGTAATTCAGTCAGTACTGTAACTGCTCTAGTTGAAAGCTTATGCTACAGCTGTGAGTAGGATAGTTAGAATTTTGAGCGTGTTTGTCCTTTAGATTTTGTAGGTAATTCTTCATTTAGATGAACAGAGTAGAAGTTGGCAACAACTTTTTCTCCAAGCAGTCTGCAGAATTAAGGTAACAAGTTTTCAAGGCTTGATACAAATATAAAGAAATACTGTGAAGATGAAAACTACTTCTGAGCCCAAGTCATAATTTTCACAGCGAATAGCCCAAAACATAGGATACCAAAGCTTTACTTTTGACCTTCAGTGACTGTTTATTACAGAGTGGACTTCAGAGAAGGGAAGAAAAAAGAAAAAGGTGAAATGGGATAGAGTATTACAGCACAGAAGAATGACTTTTTAGAGATTTGATTCTTGAAGACCTTGGTGTTTTTGAGGAGCACTCCTGCTTTATGTGATACAAATTTCCCAAAAGCTTGTCTGGAATGACTGATAGCTTTCTAGGATGTGGCAGTTGACACTTGGTGTTCATTAATGGGTTCTTAAGTCAGTAGTGCTAGCTCACAGCAGTGTGTCCGTAAGCAATAGATCAGAATGCATTGATTAAAAGCGATTGAAGACATGACAATAAATTACCAATGTTAAGAACGGGTCTGAACAGGTAGAGCTAGTTTCTTGCATTTTTGGTAGAACTGGAGTGAAATGCTGAGTGGATTGATGAAACAAGAGGTGAGGAAGGCTTTCTCCTGGTATTGTGCATGTAACACCTGGCTATAGACTGGTAGAATTGTGATGCTTCCTTGTTTGCAGAGCATTGCAGAGTCTTTCCCAAAGTGTTGATCTTGAAAGCTTTCTGCAAGAACATTGCACGATGGCTTTGGTTTTGTGCAGTGTGCTGTTGTGATTGAGGTCATTTGAGAGCTTTTTCTTCTTCAGCAGAGGCAATCAGAAGCTTTTGTTTAAGGTGATACTGAATTTGGTGAGCCTTAGAAATAAAGCTTTGTGCCCCGAGAAACAACTTCATTTTCTTTCATTACAGAATGACAGAATAATTGCTAAACATACAATAAGAGAAATTGTTTAGGGTACTTACCAGTCGTTGAAGGATTTGCTTGTATGCGGGAGAAGGAGTGTGCCTGGGCTCTAGAGAAGGGACCACTTGTGTATTGGTCCCTCACTGGCAGGGAACTTCCCACAAGTGATTGGTAGAGATCTCCTTTTCAAAAAAATAAGAATTAAAAAAAAAAAAAAAAATGGGTTTGTATGTCTCGTTCCTGTGTTTATAGTGTAGGGGGGCTGGTTTTCATCTGAAGCTGATTCGATTGGTCACTTTGCCTGCAGGGGGGCTGGTTAGCTCTGATCATGTGGAAAAGAATGCTGGTTTGTTAGGAGCATTTTCCTTTACCCAACACAAACCCTTAGCAGGCAAGGAGCGATCCTCAAATGCCTAGTTGTGGAAGGGGTGCGTTTTCCCCTCCCCTCTGCCACCAAGGTTCTTATTTAGATTCGTTTAATCTTACTTAAAGTTTTACTTGCAAGTTCAAAAGGCCAAAATTCCTCTGGAAAAAATGTAAAAAGCTCTGAGATTGCTGCTGAGAAACAAGTGGTTCTCTGATGCTTTCTTCCTAACAAGTGTAACTACTGTTTGTTGAGGTAGGAAGGGGAATCTTGTCGTCTTGCTGCTTCTCCAGTGCTGCTGCTGCTTCTCCTCATTAGGTCCCAGCCTTCAGAGTGGCTCTGTTAAGGAAGTGTGGGCTGCAGCTGGCAGTGTAGCCGATGGTCCCTGCTCAGCTGTAGCTTAATTCTAATCAGAAGATGTAAATCTGCTGGCTGTTTCTCCATATTCCTCCTTTGTGAAAACGTGAAATTAGTAACAGGATTTTGCCAAAGCCTGGGAATGAAGCAGTGCAGACTAGGTAGGTTGCTGTCTTTAGAGATACAGTGAAACTGGTTCCATGTAGTAAGTGAAAACATTTTCGCTAAGCATGTTCCCTCGCTCTTGCTTAACAAATTAAAGCAAATTGGGAGAGTTCTTGTGAGGAAAATCTTCAGTCTGAAAGAATGTGCAGAGCAACCATCGTGCTGCACTGCTGAACTGAACTCCGAGGACAACTTTGTACTGCAGTTGTATTTCTCACTTTTTTCCCGCTTCATGAGCTGCTGATCTGAGGGCTTTCATCGGACGTCATATGTAAGAGGATCTGCGAAACAAAGGCTGCGGTTGTTTGCACTAAAACTACTGAAGGCCTGCTGGGAAAATTATTAATGTAGACTTTCATGCTTAGGGAACAAAATCCTCCCTCATTTTCTTCTTTAACATTCCCCCAACACTAAATTGCAAAATGTTAATTCTTTGCTTCATTAGTATGGAACGATTTTAATACATGTTCAGGCACAACACCTACAATGGTGATAGGCAAAGTGTGACCTTCAGAGCCAGTGCAAGTAATGTAGTGCTGCCATTTTGGTAAGCCTGTGGGATAGGTGATGTGACTTGCTCTCGACTCTTCCCTATATATACTTCAGTGAAGTCAAGTCTCCTCTGAAGAAGGCCTTTTATTCATCAATGGTGTGGCATGAGTGGTTTTTTTTTTCTAAAGCAAGCTTTCTTACAGAATGTATTTTACACTGTGGAAAGCTTATGGTGTCCAGTTGCATGTTTTCTAGTCTGATTTGGGTGAACGACTTGAAAACATAATGTGGTTGTACAGCAGATGGAGTGGCTACACTGTGATTTCCAGGTGTGCCTTACGGAATTAAACCCTTTTGTATATCTGCATTTTGTGACTCGCTCATGCTGGGTGGCAGCTGTAGGTTTAATGAAGAATATAGTGATGTTTAATAGCATGTTTAAGAGTGGCGATTGGGATTAAGAATTTAGGAAGGGAGAGAAAATGTAGAGATAGAAAATATGACCAGAACTTTGGGTTTCCATCACTGACTCTGGCTGTAGGTGAGTCACTTCACCGTGTGTGTGTGTGTGTTCTGTAGATAAATGCTGTCCCACTGAGAAGGCAGCATTTACTTGGAAAAGTTACCTTAAGGCTACTTGTTCTATTCTTCTGTAAAATGAGCTGCAGGATTACTTGTGTAGGCAAAGTTATTTGAATGCCATTAAAAACATTTGCTGTGAAGGATTTTCTTTTTGTCCTCTTTGTGTGGAAATGTGTAGTGTGCAGCAGAAAGAAGAGAACAAATGAAGGCACTTGGACCCCTGTACGTTTTTCCCCTGTTCAAAGCAGGCGGTGCTGCTGTCAGTCTTGCATTTGTGCTCATTTTCTCCAAGTGCTGAGCATGTCATAGGAAACGTGGACGGGCAGTGTGGAGAGCAGCACTGTTTGCGATGGCAGTGGTTAAGTTCTCTACGTGAACATGTTGCCATGGAGCCATGTCCCAGAATCCCAGTCTTGCCCTTTGCAGTTAAGTCTCTCTTCAGCTCCGTGTTGCACAGCTGTAGGCTTTTTTGGCTGAATACCACTGGGCTCTATCTGAAGTTTTCTGTAAACACCATTGCTGGCTTTGTGACAGACTTGAACAGAGGTGCCCTTTTTTCCTGCTCCTTCTCTTCAGGAAGTCCAGTCAATTAGTCCAAGGCAAAACCATAGACTGCGTTTTCATTTTTTCCTTCTTAAAGCATTGCCAAGGACTGACTCTGAACTGGTCATGACAGCTGAAAGGAGCTGACTGCAGTGTCCGTGTACAGGGACATTGTTAAAAGTTGGTTTCTTGATTGATCTGCCTAATGTTCAGCATCACGTCATGCCTGATCTGTTCTGAAACATGCCTTACTGTCCTTGGATTTTTCTGCTTCAGTAGCAAAAAAAAAAAAAGATACGCTGCCTTTTCTTTGCTCCCACAGAACTGTGTTATCAGGTCAGGCACCTGTTGTGACATGCCGAAATACTGGTTTGTTTGGAAGTTTTTCTCAGTCATGGGTGATACCATCCTCAGATGCAGTAAAACTGCCCCCTTCACTGCCTCTTCTTGTTTCTTACAATTTTTTTTAATGCTGTGGAACTTTATAAGAAAGATGGTCTCTCCCTTCTGTTTGATCTTGGCAAACACCGTTGAGTTGTGTCACCTCGTTGGAGCTCTGTGTTACTAATTCCGCGGTAGGCAATGGGGATGCAGTTTCCTGCACGTGTAGAATACACAACCTGACTTCAGTAGCTCCATTCTTGGGACCAAAACCAACTGTGGTAAGCACTGTGAGCAACACAGCCTGAATTGCCTGGGGTGTGCCTGTAGAATACTTAGCTGAAACAGTGGTACAGGCATTTGTTGCCACAGGAGACTTCATGATATTGTTTATGAAGCTTTCTTTTCTTTTTAAACCCCACGTGTTCTAGAAGCAGCAGCAAGAGCCTGTGAGCTGATAGCTTGCTTGTGTTAGAGCTGTCTTGAGTCTTAATAACAATGGAAGGAAATGACATCTCTGTTCTTAATTGATAGGACCTTTGTAACTTCTCAAATGAGTGGTTGTTCAGTGAGTGTCAAATAATAGCTGTGAATTCTTCTGAGAACAGATGTATTTTTTTAATAAGACTTTTTAAGCTGAAAATAGCTAACTGAGTAACACTTGCTGGTAATTTTCTGTGAGGGGAAAAAACAAGCTTGTTGTGTGCTGCAGATTTAAAGAAAAAAAAAGTGAATTGTGCTTTTTTTTTTTTTTTTTTTTGAATAAGTTCAGAGAATGACCATATTCTTTATCCTCTGGATCTGAGGCTCAGCTGGTCTGCTGAATTGCAGTTCTCTCCTGGGTTAGACTATCAATGGTCTTAGTGTGTGGACTCGTGCTTTCAGGTGGCTTGGCTCTGTTGTTGTATTTACTAGTTTTCTACTGGATGAATGTTTTCCAAAATATACTATTCTAGAAACTTTGTTCAAAGTGCAGCAAGCATAGGTGTTTCCTTTAGTCAGGTGCTTGTCTTAATGAAGTAAATGTGTATCTGGGTTGTATTAGGCTTCATATGGCTGAGACTGCCTGTCAGTACTGATAGTGTGCTTTGGCCATTTTTAAATATGGAAATGAGAAAAAGTGTTTTAGAGTTATCTTTCTGGGGTTGCCGTGTGACTGTCAGGGTGGAAGTATTTCGGGTACTCTGCACTCCCCATTGTGTGTATAATGCAGCTTTTCTTCAGTGAATGCGAAAAAGTGGGAAAACAACTTGCCAATCCTTCCTAAACAAAGTCCTTAAAATTGTCACAAAAATGAGCTGAGCAGTCTCAATGCAATTGTGTGCAGGTGTGTTAGACAAGCTTTACAGCACTATCACTTTCTTATATTTCTGGATTTTGGAATACGACCCGTGAGACCTGAAGGTAGTGCTGCCCCTTATTTCAGTGGTGGTGGATCCTTGTTGGAATGAGTCAGCAGTTACAGCAGCATGTCTGACCTGAGTTACTGCACACAATACACCTCCTTTTTGTGAAAACATACATAATCCTTCTGTGACAGCATTGTTCTTCATTATGTACCTGAGAACTTTGTTTTATTTCAAATATAATGTGGTATAAGTTAAGAAATAAGACCACCCAAAATTTCTGATAGATTGTTCCTTAAGCTTGAGCATAGTTGCTTCTAACTCACTATTACACTCACCTCGACTCTCTAGAAGATGGCTTCAAAGGGTAATATTAACACTCCATTGTTCTTATTCGGTCCTTAATCCTACTTTACATCTTCAGTCCTTCCTAGTATTTTGCAAAGATTTGCTGTACATCTTACAGGATTAAATACATAGCTCATCTTTTTAATATGGAAGTAGCAAATATCTTTGATTTATATCAAATGTGTATCAGATTTGCATTTTTGTCTCCATTTTAAAATGAGGCTTTTTGTGATACAGTGGTTTATCTTTTCTCTTTGCACACTCTGGCTTCTTAACTTACAGGTTACTTTGTCCCATAATGTCATCTTTTTCTCTTCTGTTTTTCCTATCTGTGTTAAAATTTCTTGTATTCTTTTTCTTCTGAATATTTTCATATACATGCACCTTTGCCCTTGTTTGGTTTTTCCATTCCAAGGTACGTAAGGATGTGGAAGGGTTTCTTAAATGTCTGTCCTGTGTTCCCTTCCATTCCTCTGTTAAGTTCCTACCACCTCTTGTGATACGTTCTTCTTTCTAAGAGAACAAGATTACAGTCCTTGTGTTTCTAGGTGCCTGAAGACTGGAGTCCTGTTTCTAGTGTGTTTAATTACCTGTTTTTTTTGTTTTGTTTTTCTTGCAGTGAGACCAAACTTTGAAGAAGGTGGGACAGCAGCAACAGGGAGGAAGCATGAGTTTATACGCTCTGAGAGCGAGAACTGGCGCATCTTCAGGGAGGAGCAGAATGGGGAGGATGATGATGGAGGCTGGCGACTGGCTGGGTCACGCAGAGATGGTGAGAGGTGGCGTCCTCACAGCCCAGGTGAGAGGAGGTCCTGAGAAAAATGCAGCCATGGCTATAGGGAAAGGGGCAGCGGGTAAATGGGGGCCTGGAGAAAGTAGAGGAAAGGAAGAGGGCGTACTAAACTGTTCAGGTTATTGATCTCATTCTGGTTTTCAAAAGATGCTTGCAATGCTGAGAGGCATCCTTGAAAGATCTCAAAATAAATTGCTCAATCCATCCTGTGGTTAGTTACAAGGTGTCCCATCTCTTGCTAAATTTCAAGTATCTGTTTGGTGTTACTGTCCCTCTTGCGGGTTTGCTTGACTTCCGGCACTGAGTTGCTAGAGTTGCAGGAGAAATGCAAAGCAGGGCTGTGTCTGGAACTGGACTTTTTCTCTGCTACTTGGGAAAGCAGCTGCTAGTCAACCTTCCTTTTGGAATCAAGATCCCATAATGTTTCTTCTGGTTATGCAAGGCATCTGGGGAACCAAGAGAGACCTGTGGCTCCTCTGCTGTTTCACCTTTGTAGGGAAACCAAGGGAGGCATGGGACACCTTCGTGGCTGAGGTGAACAATTGATTTCTATTTTTTTTTTAAATCATTTTAAAAAGTCACATTTGCTCCTGCAATGAGGTTATCACTGTTACAAACACCCCAAAAGACTTTCAGTACTGTAATGCAAGTAGTACTTCTGTTCCTAACTCTGTTCACAGCCATGTACTACTCTGCCCTCAAACAAATGTTAGTTTGTACTAAAATTAAGCAGAGGGCCCAAGGGTGAATTTACTATCAGATGCTTTCTATTTAGATCAGGGCTAAAGGGCAAATTTTGAAGGAAGTAATTTTCTTTTTCCCAGTGTTTGGTCAGATTGTTCATCAGACACTACTGCTTTGTTACATAGTTCAGATAACATAAAGCCAGCTAAGATAGTACCTCATGATGGTCAGATGCAGCGTGGTATCCAGGAGTGGAGTATTTTGAGAGTGCACGCCTGCATGCTTTAGCTTGAAGGGTGGTGCAGAGACTTTGAAGTTCAGAAGTTCATTTGTGTTTTGAACTCTTTTTTTGGAAGATGTTCTGAGGAAAGTTTTGAAGATTGGTCTTACTTCCTTCAGGGAATATTACCACTTATTTGAATTTTTGCTATAGTAGACAATTAATTTGTAATTTTAAGTTTTAAGAGGTATAATAACAAGCCAGTGGTAGAAATTCTGAGAATCTGCAGAGAAGTTGCTCGTTTTGACAGGAGACTGAGAAGACAGCTGTATTATACTGGTCTTGTAGTTTCCATCGGAACTGTATTTGAGTTTTCCTTTTAGCAGCTGCAGGAACATCAACGCAGTTTCAATTGCAGCCTTGCATTAAACAGTGAGTTTAATTCAAGTTGGCATGGCTTAGACGGCTTCTCTGTACTTACCCTGCTGTTAGGTAGTAGTGCTAATCATGCAGCTTGTCAGAAATAGACACGTCTTCATGGAGAACTATTGTCATTTGCTTAGCTGGACCTTCCTTTGACTTGGCTCTTCATATTCCCGACTGGACTGTGTGCTCTGTGATTATTTTTGTCATACTTTGGGATGAGAATAGTTTAGAGGAGCGCAGTGATTGTCATGACTGAGTTTATCATCTTTTCTTGTTAAGCAGAGAACCCTTAGATTTGCACAGACCACTGTTTATCCAGCTTTTGAATTCCTTCTGCTCTTTCAGCTGTGTTTACTGCAGGATGGCTGACCTAAATCTTTGTAGTTAGTGTTTTTTTGTTAGGCACAAAGGGTCAAAAGGATGGACTAAGGCTGCTTCGATGCAGTTGTGTCCTTATGCTTAATTTTTTTTAGATTCTGTAGCTTAATTGTACCTAAAGTTAACTGCCTTGACATACTTAAGAAAGCTATTTGTCTGTGCTGTTTAAACTGTTCTCTTCTTACACCTGATTTAAAGCGAGGACTCTTCTGAATATTGTCAGTAAAGAGAAGCAAGTCCAACCACATTATGAAGATAGACAAGCCCAACTGTCTCTGCTGCCTAATACACATGGATGTGAACGTGAATGTTTGTGCAGCATGGAAACAGCCTGGATTGTATTACCAGGCTTTTCCAGTGTGAGCTTATAGAATTGTTTTTTTTCTATCGCTGTGTATGCGCTAGGACTAGGAGTCTGACAGGAGCTGTTCTTTCCTTGTTTTCCACACTTGAAAAGCTGCTTTGCTGGTTTTTCTGGGAAAACGTGGTACTGCTCTTATCACAGATCTGAAAGAGGGCTGTTAGACTGGATTTACTATCTGTAAGAGGTTTGTGACCATAGCTTTAAAATCTGTTTTTATTTAATGATTTACAGTGATTTAATGATGCCAACCTAAAGTGCCCCTCCTTTGTGTTGTTGCAGTTCTTGCATTT
The DNA here is from genome assembly GCF_905368555.1 of Meleagris gallopavo. Classification (NCBI taxonomy): domain Eukaryota; kingdom Metazoa; phylum Chordata; class Aves; order Galliformes; family Phasianidae; genus Meleagris; species Meleagris gallopavo. Next base: position 2,377,904 of record NC_139414.1, on the reverse strand, counting down.
ATACGCTTGATTTTTTCAGGGCAAATCTTTTTTTATCAGATGATGTAAACTGCTTTTGATCTCAAAACTAACAAGTGCAGCGTTTGAGTACGTGGGTTTTTGTTATCATGTAACCCTTAGGGAATTCATGTCATCCGTTGCCTCAAATTTCTCTAGGATTTTTGGTTTTCCTTGAGCAGCTCTAAGGTCTTTTTTTCCCAAGAAGCATTTTAAGGAGCCCTTAGTCTTAATTTCATATAAAGCCTTCTTTTCTGGTTGCTGCTCTTTCTGATAGGAATTTCTCAAGATGGACCTGTAGGTTTTCTTTTTTCTGAAGGCAGTGCTTGAAATGGTAACTACTTGAGCTCTGTGGAGTGCTCACTCCAGCAGTGCATCTTCAGTGAGCCTTCATCTTGTATGTCTTTTGGGAAGTGCTTGATGAACAGGAAGCTGCTGCAGTGGGCTCAAGAAACGCTCAGAACATTTGAAAGCAAAGACAATAAGTGCAAGCTTACTGTTCTTTCTTTCCTTAATGACATTAAGCGCTCTGCCTCAGAACATGGATTTTAATTTTGCATATGAAAATATTAGTTATTTCCAGGACGTAACTCAAGAAAGCTATATGGCTGAAGAATTTACAGACACCTTCGCTGCAGAGAAGGCCTTTTATGTTCTCTTTATTAAAACGTGTTAAAATTCACAATAGTTGTAGAAGGCTGTTGTATTACATCTCCTGTACTTGTGAGACAAAGGTGTCTCACTGGTATTTTGGAGGTTTAATGTAGAAGCTTTTTTTGATAATCACTTCATAAACACTGATTTCCAGTGATTGAACAAATCTTGTGACAGTTTTTTTTCCCTCTACAAACGATCACAAACCACCATTTAAAAACACTAACAATTGAGATGTTTCATTTTTTGCTTTCTGGTAAAGATAGCTTCTGTTGGATGGAGAGCTTTGAAAGGCGTTTACAGTCTTTCTGCTCCCACTTTGTTTTCCTTGGCTGAAGGTTCTTTCCAGTTTAAATGGTTAGCACTATTGTAGTCAAAAGATTTTGTTAAATTTGGCTAAATGAAGGTGTCTTCTGAATATGAAAAATGAAATGAAAGCTGTGCTTGAATTTGGAAGCCTTTCCCTTTCAGTTACAAATTATCATTTGAATCCAATTACTAAAAATTACCATTCAAGAGGCTTAGTTCCTTCAAAGAAACTCAGTCGTCTGGTTTTTGTGAATGTACCTAAGCCTCTACGAGGGCAGAAGGTGGCTTGTTCAGGATGTGACTTCTGCAGTTGGCTGTCTAAAAGAACATAAGAGCTGAAATGTTTCTAAGTCAGTGATGGCTGGTAGAAGGAGACTGAATTCAATCAGTGTCTGGTATTGTTGGTTTGTCTCATTTTGGTCCTCTGGCATGTTTTAGCTACCTTTCTTAGCTTTGTGGTCTTTTAATGCCCGTAACACAGTTGATAAGGTGGGGATATACAAACAAAAATACACGGGAGTCTCCTCATTGGTAAGATGGTCCTTTTCTTTCAGTTGTCCTTTACAATGCTGCTTTATAGATGGATCGTGCCCCGTAGTGGTTTTCTGAATTTCTGTCACTGTCATCCTTTCCAAGCAAACTACTGCCCTCAGATCTGTCTTGTAAAGTTGCTTTCCCACCACCTTAGATGGCCCTCGTTCTACAGGCTGGCGAGAGCACATGGAACGGCGGCGGAGATTTGAGTTTGATTTCCGGGAGCGGGACGATGAGCGGGGCTATCGGCGGGTGCGCTGCGGGAGCGGCAGCATGGAGGATGACAGGGACAGCCTCCCCGAGTGGTGCCTAGAAGATGCGGAAGAAGAAATGGGAACGTTTGACTCTTCTGGAGCGTTTCTCTCTTTAAAGGTGAAAAGCTGTCTTTTGCCTTTTATGTGTTTTTTAACAAATGTCCCGTTATGTCAGGCGGGTTATGAGTGCTTGTTTACTTCTGTAGAAGGTGCAGAAGGAGCCAATTCCTGAGGAACAGGAGATGGACTTCCGACCTGTGGACGAAGGGGAGGAGAGATCTGACTCTGAAGGGAGCCACAGTGAAGATGCCAAAGATCATGAAAAGACTACCAAGAAGGAGGGGGAGAAAACAGATAGAATAGTGTCAGGTAAGCATCTGTTGTATGCTACAGTTTAGAGTTTCAGTTAATTCAGTTAAGTAGAATCATGCAATGTTACAGAAGCAGCAGAAGAAGCAGTCCAAACATCTTCACCGGCTACCAGGTCAGAGAGCCCACCGAAATCCCAGCTTCAAGACTCGCTGCAGACAAGCCTTTTTGAAAGGAAAGAGGAGTCTGTCCCAGAAAGAACAGAAAAAACAGAAGATAAAGAAAGTCGAACAGAGAATACACCGCCAGCCAAATTGTCCAACAGAGGAGAAGGTAATAAACTCAGTCAATTAATTAGACTTCCATTACCCATTGTGATCTTAGAAGCCCCCTTTAAAGATTGGATTATGGTGATGACAGCCTAGAACTTGGCAACTGGCCTATAAATAGAAATAAGATCAGTGGAAATGCAGTTCTGAATGCTTGCAGTATAGAGGTCTTCACATTGCAGTGCAGTTGTGAGCGAACTGCCCATGTGCCTTGTTGTGCTTGAGAAGATCTGTCTGGACAAATGTATGTAGCCAGGGAACAGATGTTGACCTGTGCACCATTAGAACTAAACTGCTTGTCCCTTCAAGTTTGTGGGTTTTGGGTGCCTGTGCCATAAAGAGTACCAGTGTGCAGTTGTGTACTGGAAGATCTGAAAATAATTTGGTGAAATCTTTGGACTGTTGAATATTTTCTACAGTAAGTTCCAATAAGTTGTTTTCTTTTATGTTAAAGATACTGAGCTGGTCTTAACACTTTTCCTTAGATTTGGCTCCTGCTACTCAACCTTTGCCACAGATATCTGCAGACACAGCTTCTCCTGCTCATCTTTCTCCTCCTGTTTCCAATTCAAATCCTGCCCTACGAACAGTTCAGACACCTGTAACAGCTGCTCCAGGCATGGGCAACGTTCCCACTGACCCGGATGATGAAGAGGGCCTCAAACACCTAGAGCAGGTAAAATTTTCAAATTCCTTTGTTGTTAATGATCAGGAGAGTGTAGGAATGTAGAATGCAAGAAATACTTGAAGCACATAAAAGGAAAAATGCAGCTAAAAGTTTACAGTCCACAGTATGTTCTGACACTACATTTCTTCCCTCTGTTATCTTAAAGAATAATTTGAGTATGCTAGTAGTTAATTGAGGAAAGTGTTACAAAGCTGCAATCCCAGTGCTGCTGTCTGCTATCAAGTAACTGTACCATTTGCACTGAGAAACCACAAAGTAGTATGCTCAGCATGTTTGTTTAAAAACTTTAGTTCTGCAAACTTTACAGAAGTTTAGTGACTACTGAGGTGTAGAGTCTATCTTATGATAGCTCTCATACCTGTTTTTTTCCTCGCCATGTTGGTAGTGAGGTCCCATACCATGAAGTGTGGGACCTCAGTAAGTAGTTTTAAGCTTTACTTAAGAATGCACACCATATTTGTTCATGTTTCTGACAAAAGGTAAACTGAGCTCAGAGGTTCTTGAGTTGCCTATAGTTCCACTCTTGAGCATTAAGTAATAAGTTTGTTATATGTAGCACAGTCAGCAAACAGCTAACATCTCTATTTTTTGATGATTCTGATGTCTTCTGCAGCAAGCAGAGAAAATGGTGGCCTATCTACAAGACAGTGCTGTTGATGATGAAAGACTAGCAGCAAAAATTCAAGAGCACAGAGCAAAAGGTTCTTCTATGCCGTTGTTCCATGAAGCCATGCAGAAGTGGTACTACAAAGATCCCCAAGGAGAAATTCAGGGTAGGTCTGTGCCCTTTACACTTCCTCTTTTGTTTCACAGAACTGTTAAAGACTTCATCACAAACTTACCACCAGCAAAATCTGATGCTTTTGTTTTTCCAAATGTGGCGGAAGGAATTTACTGCTACTGAAGTTGATTTTAAAAATCCATCCTTCTATCCATCACTGCCCCTATCAGCAAATTCAGTGTACAGGTCTATATTTTTTTTATGGCTGAAATTTGCCATTACTCCATGTTTCTTAAATTGAGGTTAGCTCAAACTAGTTTTTCTCCATGTCAGCAGTTATTCCAGTTTCCAGATAAGGGAAACAGAAAAATGTGATCATTCAACAGCTTCTTGAAAAATCACTGAAATCACTTTCCCAGTCTCAGCCCAAAGACCTTGAGTACTCAAAGGAGACTTTTTTCTCTAGAGCAGAGTAAAAATTTCCCCAAACCAGTTCTCTACACAGTCTCAGCTTTAATTGTACTTACAGCCAGCGCGTTGAGTTCCTATAATACCAACTGTTTCATGCTTGTGGCTGTCTTAAAAAAACCTGTCACTTAATTGCAAAAAACCTGATCACTTACGTTTGGAACAGCCCTTCCTATCGATACTTGCATGCTTGCTTTCAGAAAGTACTTCTGGTGTTGGGGCTCTGCTTTAGCAGCTACTGAAGTTCCTCTCAAAAATGCAGTCAGATAAGTTGCTTACTTGCTGTATTTCACTATGTAGTAACTTAAAATGTTGAGTATCATTGGCTTCCTCAGCTGTGGACTCTATACAGGATTTGCAGGTGTGTACTTGGCTCTGTGCCAGTCTCCTGCTTACACATATTACATGTCTTTAAACTTTGAGGACTGAAGGAAAAAAAAATTGCAAGTGTTCAAGTTTTCTTGATTTGCTAAGTCCGCTTCAAACTGTTAGTTGCTGCTAGGTGTTCAGTTGCTGACTGGTTATCTAACAGCTTCTTGTTGGATCAAGTGCTTCCTTGAATATGACCTCCAGAATTGAATGCTCATGCAACTTTCTCTTGGGATACTGCTTGTGACCTCATATCCTCTAGGAAGAAAGGAAGAATTATCTTCAGAAGATGCTTCATATGGAGAATGCTAGACTTAACAAACATTTGTGCTTTTCAGAAAATATTCTTGCAACGCTCATTTGTAGTTCTTAGCTCTGCTAAAGAATCTGTTTTTCTTAAACTGGCTTCATCTCCAGTCAGGTGTGTTGAATTAGTATGTGGTTTCACTCCTTTGAAGGCAGTGACTGAAGTCTTAAGAAAAAGAAGTTGAATTGTAAGTTTTTAACACAGAAAGAAGAAATTGTTTTTACCATCTTTAAAAGCTTTACCATCTTTAAAAGCCTTATCTTGCAATCAGAGGTGTTTCTGCTCATTTGCTAAATTCAAAAAGCAAGACTTGTTTAAAATGTATGAATTCCTCCAAATTGAAGGGAAAGGTTGAAACTGGCTTAAGGTAGCTTAATTATCTGTGCACTGTGAGGGACGTCGTGCTTGTGATCTTAGCTATAGCAGATGCTGCTGAGATCTGGACTGGAAATTTAAACTGTCAACTCAATGCTGAGCCTTGAAGAGGTCAGCTTCACTAGAAGACAGAATATTCATTAGCTGGATTGAGCTCTACAGCACTGGAACTGCTCAGCTTTTGTCTCAGAGCTGGCATCTCCCTCCCTTGCACGGTGGAAGCCATCATGCACTTCTCAAATCTATTTGGAGGAGCATCATAACCATTGTAGGGATTCAGATATGCTCAAAGCTACAGTGTTAATGTATGTAAGTTGTCAATCCAGACAAGTGAATGAGAAGGACAGAAACCTCTGATGTGTTACTTTAACAGGCACCTGTGCTCTTTTGTTTCCAGTAAGCTCAACTTGAATTTCCTTCTCCTTTTCCCTTTGTGTGTTGGTTGATACCATTCCAGGTCCATTCAGTAATCAGGAGATGGCAGAGTGGTTCCAGGCTGGGTATTTCACTATGTCGCTGCTGGTTAAGAGAGCTTGTGATGAGACTTTCCAGCCACTTGGTGATATCATGAAAATGTGGGGCAGGGTTCCCTTCACTTCAGGTCCAGCACCACTTCCACATCTGGTAATTATGAGATGCTTACTATCTTCGGATATTCCTGTAACAAATGGAAATTTAATTATGTACATATCAAATACTCTGTCTTATAAATACAGGAATTCTGAGCACTGAAGTTGAACACTGTGTTAAAATACCTTTTTGAGATAAGGCAGTTTCAGTATGACAGTTTTGCTACAACTCTGACCATAAGGCTTAGTCCTGTTGTCCTGTGGTACACAGAAGTGCAGTATATTTCACGTTCACTGTACTATTCTCTGAGTATTGATCTTTGTGTTTTTCTATTTTTTTGACTCTTCTGTGCAGGCCAATCATTTCTGTAGCTTGCATTTGTAATATATTACTGTTGCTGTATGTTAGAATAATGTTTAATTCCTAACCATAGGGCGAGCTGGACCAAGAGCGTCTGACTCGACAGCAAGAGTTGGCTCTGATCCAAATGCAGCACCTCCAATATCAGCACCTTCTGATACAGTAAGACTACCAGTCCCAGCGGTCTTCCAGTGGCTGTGCTCTGCTCTGCATTTTTAATCATCTTTTTTATTGTTTCCTTGGGCAGTGGGGATGGTAGTGCTTCACCTCCAACAGCAGTGGCCTGCTTCTACTATAACAGAGGCCTCATAATCCTAATACAGGATTAGAGCAGAGAGTGGCTGCCAAAGGCATGCTTTTTGGAGTTGTGTATTTCATAGCTACTTCGATGGGACCTGCTACCATAGGTAGCCAGTAAGGTCTAACTGAATCCCAGCTAGCCTTGTAATGCAGTTTTGATGTGTTGGAGACAGGAGAAGCTTTCCCATCTTTTGAACTGGAAATGGAGAAAGCTGTAATATTATTTTGTCTGTTCAACTTCTTTGAAGATCAGCATAAGGTAACTGCTGGAGAAGTGCAGGTTATCTCTTTTTGCCAACTAGTCAGCTGCAGTTCACTTCTGGCCAATTCCAATTTGTTTTGTAGGAAGTTGGAGAAAAGAAAGTGATTGGGCTACTGTTAAAGGGCTCCTGACAGAATTATTATTTTCAGATACTGATTGTCTGCTAATGATTTGACAAGACAAGAAACCTGGCTGTGTACTAGGGAGTACCTTCAGGTACTAGGGAAGAGACTGATTCATATAGGTGGGCAGTCTTCAAAGCCAGATTAAAATATGTGTAGTCTGTATTTTGTAGGGAAGGGAAAGTAGGGCTGCATGCCCTAGAAACAAAGTGTTGGACACTGACAATCAGCTCAGGTAGGAGAAGGTGAAAAGAAGTCTGATTCTGTCCCTGTGTGCCAGGTTGTTGTATTCTTGTATTTTGATACTCTCTGAGGCTTCCACTCTGTGTTTTTTCTCAAGTAACTAGCATGTATGTTAGATAGTCAGTGGGCATTAGTCCTAGAGAATGTCCACAGCTTTTACAACATCATCTTAAATAGAAAAGCAAGTGAACAAGTACCAGAGATTCTCTGCTTCTCTTTTGTAGACAACAATATGCACAGGTTCTGGCTCAGCAGCAAAAGGCAGCCCTCTCATCCCAGCAGCAGCAGCAGCTTGCTATTCTCTTGCAACAGTTCCAGGCTCTGAAAATAAGGTGAGTTAGCCTAGACTTGAGCTGGATTCCATTCGTCTTATATTCTGACTTCATGTACAATGATTATAATCTTGTCTGTAGCCCAGTTTGCTCACATTTGAACATTCTGTGCTTTAAAGTTGGAGTCAATATGAGACAGTTGAAAGATGTGGAGTGCAACTTTATATAGCTTTTACCTTAGTATATATTTAGAAACGAGGAGGAAAATCTCATGGTTAAAATCAGACCCTTGTCAAATCTGTTTTGTTGATAACAGCATGGCTTTGCTAACTGAATTCTGCAGTCAGTACTGGATGATGGCTGTTCCTCAGGCTAGCCTATGTACAGCAGAAGAAAGCTGTAGCAGTAGCTGGTGTAGTCCTTGACAGCAGGAGTGAGATGAGCAAGAACTCTGCAGGAAAGTACTTCTTGCTGCATCACATTTTTGTTTTAAATAGGGTGTGGAAGGAAAGGGGTATGTTACAAGTTACTGAATCTCGTGTGTGTTTAGAGCACTCCTCTCCCTGCTGACTTGTTGACTTTTCTGTTGATGTTACAGAATATCAGAGCAGAACATGATGCCACCTGTTACAAGGTCTGTGTCAGTGCCGGACACTGGCTCAATATGGGAACTTCAATCAGCTTCACAACCTACAGGTAAGATGCTTAATGTGTGTCAGGGCCACTGAGGAAAAGCAGATTAAAAGGCAGCATCTTTGTTGATGTGATTGCTTCCTCTTTTACACTAAGGGAAATTATTTCTGCATTGGTATTTTGGATCTGGTTCAGGCTGCTTCGCATTACAGTTTAATTGCTGCAAAGAGTATGATGGTTCTTCCTATGGGTTATGTGAAGCCCTGATTAGAAGGGATTGATTGTTATGTTGTAAAGGTGTTTCCCTCTGATGGGAGGAGCTGTAACAGTTAGTTCTTTAGTAGAATTTATAGGAAATCCGGCCTTGCTGGTTGAATCAACCTTCTTCTACAAGAAGATAGTGTAGCCCTCTAGTGACTAAAGCTCATGTATTAAGGTTTTAATTCATAAAATATAATGGCATGCAGAGGATTTTTGTGTTCCATTTGTTCTTTATTGATGTGCTTATTTTTTGCTTGTTTGTGGTTTTTTTTTACTGTCCAGTCTGGGAAGGAAGCAGTGTCTGGGATCTCCCCATCGATACTGCAGCTCAGGGACCAGCTCTAGAACAACTTCAGCAGCTTGAGAAGGCCAAAGCTGCAAAGGTCAGAAACTACTTTGTATTTTAACAAGTTGTGTTTCTTGAGTGTGTGGAAGACTTCTAGTTCTTTAAACTTCATGCTGCTGTGTTCAATTTTTGAGATTTTCACTGAAAATCCCACAATGATCAAATGCATTATAGAAACCTGTGATGAAATCCTTGTGGACTACTGTTTGTAAGTGACTACTGCAGAGGTACTACTGACCTCTAAAGTAGTGGTTGAATTTTTACAGTTGTCATAAAACAAACAAACAAAAAACCCAAACACTTCTTTGCTGGCTGTTTTTGTTTTAAAATGGGTTCAGCATGAGCAATCATGACAAATCACAGGAAAGAACACTTCAGTCTTTTAATCCTGCCATATTTTAACCAGAATTGGTTTGGGGAATAGTTAATTTGTATGGGTGAATAGGACTAAGTTTCAATCTGAACAATTCTGTTATTTTCCAGAAGTAGATTATTTTATGATGACTGCAAAGCAAGTCTCTAGTAGCTTCTGAAGCCAGGAGTAATTTTAAGGAGCTAATGGTGAAAGAACTAATGTTTGATACAGAACCAAAACTGTTAGAAATTGTACTAGAGAGTTTTGTAGGAATTTGACCTCACTAAGTAGCCAGTTCAGGTAACCTTGCATTTAAGGAAGAGCATCTGTCAGAGGCTTCATCTGCTGTGTTGTTACTGTAATCTCAACAGATAAGCCCTAGGAATTGGTGTAGGAATATGCTACCTGCATCTGAGTGTAGTCTTATGTGAATTGTAGCTAGAGCAAGAGAGGAGAGAAGTGGAAATGAGGGCCAAACGAGAGGAAGAAGAGAGGAAAAGGCAGGAGGAGCTTCGGAGGCAACAAGAAGAACTACTTAGGAGGCAGCAGGAAGATGAGAGGAAACGACGGGAAGAAGAAGAACTGGCCCGCAGGAAGCAAGTGAGTTTCCTCAATGTAGTTCATCTCTAATTTTAATACTTGATAAAACTCACTTTAAAAATCCTGTGGGATCTAACTAATCTTTGATAGGTGTATATGAAGACACTTAGAATATTTTTTTATGTGATTATATGAAGTTATCTTTGGTTCTTGATTTTTTTTAAAATTTGAGAGCCTAAATTATAATTTGGGAAATGGGCTCTGATGGCTCACTTTCAAGATAAGCTCCTTTTTGCTAGCTGAGTGGCTTTATTCCATATGGAACATTGCCTCCCAGTTTCTCAGCAGCAGTATTAGACTTAAGTTAGTTGCCCAGTTATTGTGTGTTTAATGTTTATTGACCATTTCTGCTATCTTGTGTTTTGATACGGATATGTTCTGGAGTAAACCTTTGACTGAGCAGGTGTTTCAAATGAATGAAATGTAGAGGGGGATACAGGAATAAAAACAAAAGTTATCTGATTTTTTTTTCCCCTCTAATTTAGTAAAGCATTTTGCTGAAGAAATTATTTGGGGTATGTATTGGTATCAGTATTACTTCCTTTAAGTGTTGGACAAGCAGATTTACTGAAAGGAATGATATGGTTTAAGAGTATGTAACTATGTAGGATCTATAGCATGTTCTTAATTCTTAAGAATATGCTATTTAGAGAGATTAGTAGCTTAAAGTTTCTGCCAGTCACTTCTGAGCTCCACATAAAAAATAGGTGAAATGTTTTTGAAGAGCAGTAGGAGGCAAGGACAGTGGAGGTTAGTTTTCAGTGCATTCAAAGGATTATGGCAAGCACCTTCCTGAGCTTATTCACCAAGAAGTTGGTTAATACACACCCTGTAAAGTAGCACGTGCAACATAGCAGAAAGTAATAAATACCTTTTTCTCCATAGTATTTTGTATTTGCTTAGGTAGTTGTAAAAGAGCATTTTCCACTTACTGATTTAAGGATTGTGTTTTCAAGGAAGGTTCAGGAATCTTCAGTTTTATTTGCAGCTTAGTTGTAGACCTTAATTCATGTAGCATTTGGATTTTATCATTGAATTGTAATTTAATACAATGCAGCGTGATACCTAGTTAGCTTTCATGATACCATTAAGAACCAAGTCCATGAATAAATGGTTCCTCACTTTAATACCTTTAATACAGCAAGTCATGATGGTATACAGTGGAAAATACCCTTTCAGACTTGACTGGAAAATTCAAGCAATAATATACTCCAGAATTTAACTGAGCTAAGTTACTGTAGATCAGTTTCAATAATAACTGGTTTTCAGTTGATCACCTGATATTTCAATGTGTTTCATCTGCTGTGGCTCTGCATAGACCTGGGATGTGTTCTTTTCAGACTAAGTTCTGCTGTTATGCATAACTTTCTGGAAATGTCCATTAAATTCCAAAGTTCCTCTGGGTACTCTGGATTTGTGCTGTAATCAATCTGACTTTCCCTTTCTGAGATGTCAGTGGGAAATAATTATTTACAAGGAGGAAGCAGAATGGGTCTGAAAAGCAGTAACAAGAAGTTACTTAGCTCATTAGCAGTGGAATAAATGCAATAATGCTGACATCGAGCAAGAATGTATTGAGGTAACAAAGTTGAAGCATTTCTCTGGAAAGAGGAAAATATTATTGTTTATTTAAAGAAAAGAAAAACCTGGTGTAATATTTGAATCTGACTTCTGTACTGGAAGGCATTGTAGAGTCAGGGATGAACTGATTTATTAGCATGGATTATACAGAGGAGATGATGCTTAACAAATTTGATTAACTTCTTTTGAGGAGATGGCAGTGAGAGCTGAGAGGGGTGAAGCAGTAGACTTAATCTGCCTGGACATCAGGAAGGCTTTTGATGTAATACTGCATAAAAGACTAGTATATAAGGTTAGTAAATATACTGTTGATGGTGAATTCTAAAAAAAGAAAACAAAACAAAACAAAAACACTAGAAATTCAATTCTGTAGGCTGAAATGTCATAGCAAATGTTGAATCCGATATTGTTCTTTAGATTTCATCAATTACTTGCTCTGTAAAATTACAAACAGTATTTCTCAGCTTGTGTAGCTCCTGTATTTTTTTGCTTCTGATTTCATATTTTCTACTTAGTAATGATTGATTGCTTTCAGGAACAAAATTTAAGGTTTGATAGTTTGTCTGAATTATCTTTCATGTTCTTCTTCAAAGCATTGTCTCAAAGATAAAAACCACAAAACTAAGATTTATAATTCCTACTAACATAGGAAAGCAGAACTGCAGGTGTTGCCAACTGCAAAAATTCAAGAACAATTTATCTAAGAATCCAGAACCTCCTGAGCTCAGTGTTGCTACTTAAGGATAATGAGAGATGTTGCAGATAATTTACAAGATCTGATGTAGTTTATAAAGCCAGACGTGTCCTTGAAAACAACTATGAGAAAAGGTGGTTAATAGTAGAGAATGTTGGGATCCTCTTGGAGTCAGAAGCCATGAATATGGGAGCACTAAGAGCAAAAGGAACGAGCGTGCTCTCTCATCCAAGTCAGTAGCAGAAAGTTGGAGAGCTTTAAATGATTTTTGTCATGTGCTCAAACAAAAGCACTGAACGAGTAAAAAGATGCAGAAGTAAGTATTAAGAGAGTCTTTCCTTATAGCTGTAATGACTATGTTAAAAAAAAAAAGTTTATTAGTCACGATATTCCCAGCTTTTCATGATCTTGTGGCTTTTGTTTCATTTTGATACACTATTCATCTTTAGATCTCTAGGGGAGAGAAGTCTTTTTTTGTTGATTCCTGTCATTCACCATTGTCTCTTCCACCTTGCCTTAGGAAAAGATCCCTGCAGCTTTCTTGATGTTTCTTTTAATCTCATTTCCAAAAAGAAAAGCAGAGATGTCAGTGACCTGCTGTTATGCAGGAGGATGTGGTGACTGCTCACCTCTCTAAAGTACTGCATGTTATGGCAACGACTGCTGCTGCGTATCCCACCAGCATGGCCAGCAGCTCAGCATCCTGAGTTTGAGCTCCTGGCATGTGGTCTCCAGTCACACAGAATGCTGGCACACCTCCAGCCTTCTTGGTAGACTTTTTAGTTAAGGAAACCAGCTCTTGCACTGGGACGCTTGGTTATTGTCACTTGGCTGCACGTGTCCAATTAAGTTAGTTACAGGCCCAGGTTACAAACATGGTCTAGACATTGCACATCGCCTTTGAAGCTTTTCTGAATGTCAGATCTGAAGCTTTTAATGGTTGACAAGAAATGATTCACAGGCTATTTTGTATCCAGCTAGTAGAAAAAAAAAGTTAGGGCAGTGAACTTTTGTAGCACTTCCCGCTAAGCTGCTTAAGTGATGGCCATGAATATATATTATTTCTTGGCTTGCAGCCTGCGGTTCTTAGAATCATAGAATTGCCCAGGTTGGAAAAAAACACCTAGCTGATCCAGTCCAACCACCCCCCTACTGCCAACACTTCCCGCTAAACCGTGTTCTTCAGTACCTGTAAAATGTTTCTTGAACACCTCCAGGGATGGTGACTCCACCACCTCCCTGGGCAGCCCATTCCACTCCCTGAGGCTCGTTTGGAGAAGAAATGTTTCCTAATATCCAACCCAAACCTCCCCTGGCACAACTTAAGGCCATTCCTTCTAGTCCTGTTGCTCTTCAGTGACCTGGAATTGGTTCCTGGCATAGGAAAAATGCTTTGTCTGATGGATGTTGTAGACACCTGGAGTTAGCCAGTGTCAGGAAGAAACCTGAGTCAGTTGATGTTGCAATTTACATATGCTGTGTGCATATAAAGATTTGCTATCTGATTTATTGTGAGGGTTTTAAGTTTCAGAGTTAACTTCCTATTTTACCAGACTTCAAATTAATTGTATCTGTGATGCACAATTAGTCTCCCTTAGAGTTATGAGTAGTGTATTACATACAAAAGACCTCAGAATATTTGCACAGTACTAATTGACTAAAAAAAAAGTTCTCATCCAAAATGTATGTAGAAGATATGAAAAGCAGGATGTCCTTAGTACTGTTGCTGGATTTCAAAGATCAGAAAGGCAGCAAAAAGCAAGGTTATTTCATGCAAGAGGAAGACATGATTGGGGAAAAAATTGGATAGGTGTTCACCTGTTCAGTGAGCAGAAAGCCTGTTGTGCTCTGTTCCTCTGAAAGCAAGTATGTAGGTCTCTCTGAAAGAAATGCATCCTACTTGTTTTCATGGAAATTACAGCAGATAGGAATAGCACAGTAAGTCCATTTGATAGAGCAAATTCTCAACTACAAAACACTATTTTTCAGCAGAGGCATCACCATTAGCTCTGCATTTTCAGTGATGAACAGGAGCCTGCATGCTGTGCTTGTAGAGGTCTGCACCAGCAGAAGTGACCACGGCCACCACTGATGAAATGCTCCACCCACCACCTCATTGTGCTCACATCCACTCTTTGGTGTCTGTATACCATCATCAGCAGTTGCTGAATCTCACTGGGTGCCACTTTTTTCCCCACATAGAGGAATTCAGTGACTCACCTTTGCTCTGTATGCACCATTTGTCAGGCACTGTTTGTCAGACTGCCTCTCTGCTGCCATCTGTCACACAGGAACAGCAGGCAGCAGGATGCTGGCAGGGAGGTTCAACCTCTGCTGCTCTCCCACTCATGTCTGCCTCTGACCTTGTGGGCCTTTAAGCATCATAGAGTAGAAGCCATTACTTTGGGAGCAGCCCTCGTAGCAGAAACAGAAAGATTCTGTTCATGTTAATCTTCAGAGCATTAGGAAGGAGCATTGATGGGTTTTTTTAATTATTTTGTTAGTGGGAAAGCAAAATGTCATTTGTTGGAAGTTAAGTAACTTATGGATGGCTCAAAATCAAATCCTTCAGGAGATCTTTCATTGCCACTGGCATTTAAATAGTGTACGAATAGGCCCTTTCATTGAGTTCCACAGATCTGGCACTTGCAGAGGTTGCAGTGTCCTTAACTGCACTGGGCTTCTCCTTTTTATTCCTAGTGTCTGGACATGTGGTTTGAGCTTTGAGCTCTGTGCATTTTAGTCCGTGTTCAGAAATTCCTCTAAGTAGGGAAAGTTTCCACTTACAGCTGACCCCCCAAAAAAAGAGATTGTTGAGATGCTTCCACATTAAAATGTATGTTTAAGTGTAGTTGGTATCAATAGGAAAGAGGAGTTGTACCCTCCTTTTATAGTTTTCATTTTCAGTGCCATTGTTTTTAAAACCAAAGATAATGCTTGATTCCCTATTTCTTCACTCACTAAATTCATTCATTGATGAGATGCATCAGAACTTGTTAGTTTGAGTTCACTCTTTCGTTTTGCCAGTGCTTAGCTTCGAGTTAAGGAAGTTTTCTTGAGACCATTCATTTGGCCAGACCGTGTTGTAGTCTGTTGTGATGTGCTTGGTCAGTGACGTGGCAATTACAGATTGACATTCCTTCCCATCTCCAGGAAGAAGCCTTGAGGCGACAACGAGAGCAGGAAATTGCACTAAGACGGCAGCGGGAGGAAGAGGAAAGACAACAACAGGAGGAAGCACTTAGGAGGTTGGAAGAGAGGAGAAGAGAAGAGGAAGAAAGACGGCAGCGAGAAGAATTAATTCGTAAACAGGTGAAAACCAGCAACGGGGATTCCTCATACTGGGGAACTTGCACTTCCTGCCTGCTGATTGACACTGTCACAGGCCCTAAGTCAAAGTAATCTTAAGACATGGATGGTTTCATGATAACTTTTAGGACCAATTAAGATTTGATGCTTACTTCAAAATCCTTTTTCAAGGCACTTCTTGATGTTTGTACCATTTCTGCCCCTCCATGCAGTCATCTTGTTAGTTAGCGGTTAGCAGACATCTCAGTTTTAGTTCTGTTGTTCAGCAGTAAATGTCACTTTGTCAACTTTTTTTTTCTTTCATGTTAAAAAAGCCTTTTTTCCCTTTTTTCTTCTCACAGTTCATTCCATTAGTCTGACTAAATAGTACAAGCAGATAAAAGAAGCTCAGACTGAGAGGTGCATAACTTCTAAAAGGAACATGGTGTGAAATTCTCTGGTCTAAACTAGAGATACGCCATTCTTTTCCAAGTCTCTTGGTGGAGCGAAGGGGAAACTTGTGCTTTGAAATATATAGCTTACATATTGGGCTTTCTTGCCTGAGAAATATAGAAGTAAATGAACAATCTAAACATCACAGATTAAAGACCAATAGGCCTCTCTCTTCTATCAGGATCTTAGTACCACGGAGTACAAATAACTTAGTTTTGCTAAGTCTGCTTAGACTGTACTTTTCTTTATGTCCTGGGAAGGAAGAGGAGGCTGCCAAGTGGGCACGTGAGGAAGAGGAGGCTCAGCGGCGACTTGAGGAAAGTCGGCTACGGATGGAAGAAGAGGCAGCCAGACAACGGCTCGAAGAAGAGGAGCGAAAGCGCAAGGAGCTGGAACTCCAGCGCCAAAAAGAAATAATGAGACAGAGGCAGCAACAGCAGGAAGCTTTACGACGACTGCAGCAGCAGCAGCAGCAACAGCAACTTGCCCAAATGAAGGTAACATTTTTCTGTGGTTTAACTTTTCCTTAGCCGAGTGTGTGGTGTGGAACCAGAGCAGGATTCAGAGTTGTCAAGGCTGACTTGAACAGAACAAGAGAGGACCGGACTTCCTAGAGAGAGCAGAGGGTGAATAGATGATTTGGTGAATGTTGGGAGATGCAAGAGAAAGTTAAGCTGCAAAATGAAAAATGTTCAGTCAAAAGGAGCTCATTGAAGAGGGATTTGCTGGTCAGTACAGACATCCGTTCTGCTCCAGTGCGATGGAAGGGCCAGTGTAAAGTTTGAGGTTCTGGTTTCAGAAGTCTTTGCTGTCTTTCTGACAGTGATATGTTACCCTATTCTTGATGCTCTGTCTCTTTGGTTCTGCAGTTCATAAGAGGGCAGTTTGAAGAAACAGTTTGTATTTGAATGTTATTGTATTCTTTTATACTTTGAAACGTTTTGTTGAAATTTAAAAGTAACCTTTCTCTTCCCTGTGCTGTGAGCTTGTTTTTTTTTCTCCACAATTCTACTTCAGCAGTGTTCTGTAAGAAGGTTTCACAATTTCTAGTGATGTTTTCTTTTGACCCAGCTCCCTTCATCTTCAACATGGGGTCAGCAGTCAAATTCAGGAGCTTGTCAATCCCAAACCACACTGTCACTGGCAGAAATCCAAAAGCTAGAAGAAGAACGAGAACGGCAGCTTCGAGAAGAGGTAAGCACTGACACTAATGGAGTGTAACTTTTCTACTGGAAAAGTGGACTCTGTGTGACTGCTTAACTGTTATTAGAAGTAATCTTGGGAAGGTAATAAAGGATAAGTGCTAGAAGAAGGTATTCCTCCAGGACCCTGAATGCTTAGCAGATTGCACTCATTTATTAGGTGGAATAATGCTGTTTGGGGCTAATAAACAACTGGTATTTCACCAGTTACGTAGTGCATCCTTGTTAAGAACTGTAACAGCTCAAAAACATTACAACGTCAGAATTCTCCAGTTTAAACTGAATTCCATTTAAAAATTTTCTCAGCTAGAATTGAGAATAGTAACGATCTCTTGAAAGCATGCACAAGCATTTTTTTGTTACTGTTTGCAACAGCAAAGGCGTCAGCAGCGTGAACTAATGAAAGCTCTCCAGCAACAGCAGCAGCAACAGCAGCAAAAATTATCAGGCTGGGGTAATGTAACCAAACCAACAGGCACTACCAAGTCCCTGCTGGAGATACAGCAGGAAGAGGCAAGGCAAATGCAGAAACAGCAGCAACAGCAGCACCAGCAGCCAAACAGAGTCAGAAATACTACGGTATGTTCCCTCTTTATCTAATCCATTTGTAGAAGGCAACAGTACATGACAGTTCTCCTTTTCTGTTCATTGCTGCTCTGCCAGGTCTGGTGCTAATAATTGGGATCTCTTTGTTATGTTTCAACAGCACTCTAACCTGCACACCAGCATTGGGAATTCAGTGTGGGGCTCCCTAAACACTAATCCCAGCAACCAGTGGGCATCTGACCTAGTCAGTAGCATCTGGAGTAATGCTGATACCAAAAACTCAAACATGGGTTTCTGGGATGATGCAGTGAAGGAAGTGGGACCTCGTAACTCGACCAATAAAAACAAAAGCAATGCCAGCCTCAGGTAGGAACTGGGGAAGGAGCATTTGCCAAGAAGGCTGCCACTCCTGAGATGATGACTTAGCAATTGTAGCATTACATTACCTTTCTCTTTGTCACTCAGAATCTGTTTTAACAGAAGTCATTAGTAGGTAACCATTCACAATTTATTTTGTAATCTATGTGAAAAATGAGTTGGTTCTTAAATAGTGCTTGCATTGTGTGAACCAGTGAGTGGTGTAGCACTGTGCTATATACTACCACTGACTCTGGTAGTATACAGTGTTTTGTGTTTTCTTTATCTCAGTAAATCTGTAGGTATTACAAGTAGACAGAACAAGAAGGTGGAAGAAGAGGAGAAGCTGTTGAAATTGTTCCAGGGTGTTAATAAAGCCCAAGATGGATTCACGCAATGGTGTGAACAGATGCTTCATGCACTCAACACAGCCAACAACTTAGATGGTAAGAAGTGGGGAGGAATGCAGATACTCCGCTGTAGAAAAATAATATCTAGTTTCTTTGAGCTGATGTTCTGAGTAAGGTAATGACTGCAGTCAGAATAATGTTTGTAATGCAGGCAGCAAAAAGGTATAATTAACTTTAAATAGTGGTCTGAAAAACTGTTGCATCATCTCTACTAATATCATACATCAATGAGAACTTGGAAACAGTAGTTGTAAAGTCTGCCACCCAGAGCTCTGAGGTGAGGACTTTGGTGGTTGGATGTATTACCAGACAGATGAACGAGCATCCAGTTCACTGTTTAGTGAAGGCCAAATTATTGTATGTCCCAGTGCAAAGCATCTTTTTATTTGTGAAATTGTCTGGCTTTGACCTAACTCTGCTGCAGGGCGCATAGAATAACTGCCATTCTGAAATCAAACCAATCCCTCCTTGCAGCAAAGCACTGCAGACATTCTAGTGTTTTCAGTCTTGACCTTTGCAAATCCTTGTTCTCCAGTTTCTGTATTCTACAAAACTGTGCTGCTGACTGGAGAACCAGTGCTGCCCTCAGGTGCCAGGATTACATCTCCCAGCTGCAGCTTTCTGCTGGAGGAGAGGTGCTAGAAATAACATGTTGGCTCCACTTGTGATGCAGTAATTAGTTGTATCTGGTATCTGAGGAGATGTTATGGAGCAACAGAACAACCAACAAGTAGATTGAGCTGCCAAAATTGAAGTGGCTCAAATAGATTTGGGTTGGCAACAGAAGGGTGAATTATTTCTAATTCTCGGTGAGACCTTGATAGCTCAGGCCATCAGGGAAGAGATGCCACATGTAAATGAGCTGCAGACTCTGCTTAACTATGGACACTATTGCACAGGTTATTCATGATTGTGAAAAATGTGTCACAATTGAATAAGCCAAGAGCATGAAACTTCTCTGGGAGGAAGAACTGTGGCAAAAGTATGCAGTGCTGCTGTGGGCTGTGTTTCCACAGTGAGCTTCCATGCCTTCGAGGGTGTTTTGTGTTGTGGGTTGCAATGCTAGCTTAGAATCATGGAATCCTTAGAGTTGGAAGGGGCCTCAGAGGACCATCTAGTCCAACTCCCATAAATTCCCATCTTCCAGGCTAGTGATTTGCCCTTCTCCATGTTAAAAGAAAACAAAACCAATACTTCAGTGTAAATATTTTAAACAAAAAGAACATAATAAAGGAGGCTTGCAGGTGAGGTAGCTGTTAAACTCCAGTTACTTGCAGCTCTGGTCAGTCACTGTGGCGTGCACTCTTAGCATTTTTCAGCCAGGAGAATGCATTGATGACAGCACTGTGGAAAGGGAGAGTATTTTCTGTTTATGCCTGCCATTGAATTTGAATGAGCTCCTAAGCTGGCAGTGTCTAAAGCTGGTGGGCTCCCATACCCTTCAGATTGTCAGTTCTTTTTCCTTCTCATCACATTAGCTGGCTTTCTAATCCTTGCTTTCCTTGTAGAATGAATGAAAAGTTGTATTGTGAAACTTAATTGTGTGGAATTTGCAAGGGCAAGCTGTTTGACATGGCTACTACATTGGCAAATATTTGTAACAAAAATCCAAGGGCTATGTTTTTGCATGCACATATTCACACATCTGCACACATTCTCTCATGGTCTGCCTTCTTCTTGCAGTTCCCACGTTTGTTTCTTTCCTGAAGGAAGTAGAGTCTCCCTATGAGGTCCATGATTACATCAGAGCATATTTTGGAGATACTCCTGAGGCCAAGGAGTTTGCCAAGCAGTTTCTTGAGCGCCGTGCCAAACAGAAAGCCAGTCAGCAGCGGCAGCAGCAACAGGTACATCTTGCTTGTTATCGTCTTTAGGAGTGCATGATTTCTGTATTTCAGTCTGCTTTTCTTATTGATGAGTGTGAGCAGGACTTTACGGGTCACGTGAATGACAGGATAAAGCAGATTTCACATATGTACTGCAGAATTAAATATCCTTTATGATTAAATAGCTGAGGCCAGCTGTTGTACAAATAGTCCCTTAGCATGCTGATGCACTTTAAGAAGATGGGGTAGGTGTATTGGATGGATGTATTGGTGGCTTCACACTACCCTGGATGATGTAGAAAACTTGATTTCATTTTGTAATACTGTCTTTGTTTCGTAGGATTCGGTGTGGGGAATGAACCACAGCTCGCTACATTCAGTCTTTCAGACCAATCAGAGTAACAGCCAGCAATCGAATTTTGAAGCTGTACAGAGTGGGAAGAAAAAGAAGAAACAGAAAATGGTTCGAGCAGATCCCAGCTTGTTAGGTCAGTTTTTAAAACTAATCTTTTGTTCTGGGAAAAGCCCTGAGTAGCGTAAAAGTCTTGTTAACCTAAATGGAAATACTGAATTCTAACAGGAATTGGTAGCTATTGACGTCCTTAGGATTTGTTTCAGTTTTGGAGTTCTTTAAATAATGCATCAGTTTCATGGAAAACTTACTGAATATCTCTGCTGCTGGGGCAGAGTAGTCTCAAAAGAGTATGGTACGCAGAGCACAAGATAGTGATGTAAATCAGTGATTGCACTACTTGCTAAGAGGAGTCTCTTGTCCATTCTTTCTTTGCCCAAATACAGACAGCAGATTAGGAACAGGAATCTTGCAGAGAACTTGTTTGTAAAGAAACTTGATGTAAAGAACAAGACTTCCACTGTCCTCTGTCTGCAGCACTGTATGTACTAGGAATAAATTCAGAGTGAACTTAAATGTTGCCTTTAAAAAAAGGGGAGGGAGGATAGGTTGAATCAAATTGTACTTATTCGTTGTTTTAAACATTAGTATAGTCATTAACACTTAATTTATGAGAGATGAAAAATAACTTTGGAGACTCTAAAGACCAGGTTTTCATGTACTGCAAGTGCTTGTTTTCTGAGACAAGAAGCTGGCTATCATGGACGTGTGGCTATTACTTCAGATACCCTGGTCTTCTAAAGATGCAGTAGAGCAAATATATTCCAGATAGATCTGAAATTCCTGTTACATGTACCATAACAAATACATGCTAGATAACTGGCAATCATAGTGGCATGGTGCAAATAATTGAACGTTTTCTTATGACTAAGTGCTAGGAGAGGTGAGTGGTAAGATGACAGGTTACATTTCTGAGTCTCTTGTGCTGCTCATAAGAAGCTGTGATCTGTCTGCAGTGATCTGATTTTTTTTTTTTTTTTTAAACAGAGGTAGTCAAGAGAACATTATTCCCATCTTCCATGTGAAAAGGCCTCTTCAATACCATGGTTATTTGGAAACCTTAAGTAGTTTAGAGATGTCAGCTAAGCTGCCTTTCCTCTTTGGAGCTGTCCTATGCCTATACTATTCAATTCATGCTAAGTATTTTTCACACTTACACAAAAGATTCTTTTAAAAATAAAGCATGTTTTATTTCTTGGTGATGATCAGTTAGCTTCTTGAGGCTTGGCTGCCTTCATTCTTTCCTACCTTTCTACACAGGCTAACCATCTTAGTCAGAAAAGATGGTTAAGGTATGAAGGGGGAGAAAGAAAGATAGAATGTGATTACAAGTTCTGAATTCGAGGCAGTGGACATGCTGACATCAGTTAGTGGCCTTATTTTGTTTATTGTCCATCTTTTTATGTGAGAAGAGTTGTTATATTCCACTACACTGTTCACACAGTCACAGAACTATAGGGCTTGGAAAGTGACCTCTGGAAATGATCAAATCCAGCCCCCACTGATGGAAGGGTTTCTGTTAAGTGTCCCTTAAGAAAGAAGGGCGTCATCAAGCCTTGTGGCATGCAAAGCTTAGCTGAGGTATGCTTGTGGAATATATTGTGCTCACATCTGTGCTGCCTGTGATGAAATGGAAACTAGGGCACTGCACTGGACATGTAATTGGTGCGCTGGTGCTGCATAGCTCATACTTGTCTAAAGCAGCTTAGTAATTGCCACATGCAAGACACTCTTCTAAAGCAGACAGAACCATTTTGTTTTTTCCTTCCTCTTTGTCCTCAACTAAATCAGTGCTTTTCAATTATAAATTAGTAAATCCTGCTTTGAAGCGCATTGATCTCCTCAGAACCCTTTCTTAAGTCACTAGCAGATGCTAATCCAGTGAGTTCAGAGTGGGTCATCAATTAAAAAAAAAAAAAAAAAAAAAAACCAGCAACAAACAAAATGTCTGCTCTTCTGATGCTGGAAAGAAATCACTAAGTGCAATTATGACGTTTGGCTGAGAGAACTACTGTGTGCAGCTTCTTAAATATGATAAAAATGATTCCAAAAGTTTGTAGGTGACATACTGCCACGAGAGGGAGCCAGAACAATTTACTCAGACATACTCAGCAGGTGAAGGTGATGGCTGTGAAAAGCAGTTTGTTTTGTAGCATGGAAGAAGTTACGTAGCAGACTCAAGGCAGTGAAATGCCAGGTTTGTGTTAAGCAACCTTTACACAGAAAAGATTCTTCTTCTTTCTTACACTTCCTATGAAATTGGTGCAAAAATAACAACGGGATCTCAGTGGAAAAGTTGCATCATGTGAAACATTAGAATTCTTCCTTGTAGAAAATGATGACAAGAACAGGGAAGAAGTCAAAACGTCATTAGCACTGTTAAGAGTTTGGGTAGAAGTTCAGATGTATTTTGAGCCCTCTCTGTTGCCCTGTGTACTTCTGTACACATTCATGTTGTCCGTCTGAGCAAGGGACTTTAAATAACAAAATCAACAAAGCCATGGAAATGCACGGAATTTCCACGTGCATCTGTGCTTCAAAAGCAAGGAGTGGAATCATTCACTGCCCCTGAAGTGCTGAGCATGAACAACACCTCCATTCTGAGTTCACAGAGCATCTGTTTCTACCTCTTGACTGTAAGTGGTGTGATAGGCACTTTCAAGTACCACTTGACCCAAACACGCTGCCTTCTAAGGGCTGCCAAGGCACATCTCCACTGTGCTTACATCTGGCACTAGCTCTTCAGGTACCTCCTCAATGAAAGCTGGGACTGTGATTCTGCTGGTTGTGATACTTAGCTAAGTGCTATTTAGTCTTTGACTTACTAAAGGAAAAAAAAACAGCAATTCGGGTAACTATATCAGTCCATATGTAATTTTCCTTTGGGTTTTTACTTGGTGTGTATTATTCAACTGCTGCATGTAACAGATGCATTGCATCATATAAAACATACCACAGCCAGATTTAACACGACTCCTTTTTGGCTTACAGGGTTTTCAGTGAATGCCTCATCAGAGCGGCTCAACATGGGAGAAATAGAGACTTTGGAAGACTACTGAGCATGTGCAAATCAACTGGCTTTTGCTGCATCTGTTAACCCTGGATTCTCCATTTTGGACACAGTATTCTCCACCATGCGTTCTTCTTCGCCTCGCAGTGAATCACAGAATCTGTCATCTCAGGCTGCTGCTTCTGGCTCCAACAAACCCTTTCTGCCCAGGACTGCACAGGCGTTGTTCCTGGTGTCTTGAGAATCTGCTCGGGAGTCAAGTGAACTTTGTTCAGAGTCCTGGGAGGGTGGGAGATTGGATTTGTTCACAACAAAGCTCATTTGGGCAGCAAGCTTTCACTGTGCTGTGATTTCTTCTACTGACATACCTGGAAAAAAATCAATTGGGATTCTGCAAAAGCCGTTGCTTCTCTCTCCTGGTTACTCTTACCACATCCAACACTTGCAGTTGTGAAGAGAGTTTGTGGTTAACAGATGTTGGTCAAAAACAAAATGCCACACAGATACTGACTTCTGCGCTCCTTCAGGGCAAGAGGTGCTCTCCCAGCCAGGAGTTGCATTCATAAGCTAACCTTAGAACTGGCAAACAGCAGGAGAAGGGCGGTGGCGGGCACAGTTTAGCTTGGGTTGGTTTGAAGTTGCACACCCCCCTGCCAGCCCTTCTCAGCACATTATTTTTGGAGGGAACGCTCGAGTCTGTCTTCGTTAGGTGGTGATGTTGAAGCTGTCGGAGTTTCCTGTCAGCATATCCAGCCTTCTTTGGACAAGTGGGGACTTGTGCTCTCGTGGGGAGGAAGAGGGGTGATATCTCTTCTTTCGGGTTGAATTTCTCCCTTAAATGGTACCTTCTGAGGGTTAGGACCAGTTTATTTTGAGCTCTTCTCCTGCAAATTTGTCTCGTTTAAGAGACAGTAGGATCTTTACCATGTGGATCTCTAGTCTTTGGTGTGAGTGAACACTGGCTTTTACATCTGTACTCCCACAGTCTTAGCTAGTTGTCATTTCCAGCTGCGCTTTGGTTAACAAGCGGAGATGCCCTTTTGTAATGGAAAGAGACTGGAGGGCGAAGCTAAGTGCAGTGACAGCCCTGCTTATCTTCTACATGTCAGACTGCATCGCGCTCCTCCACTCGGATCCATGATGTTTAAGTATGGAATCACAGCTTTCCTCTCTCACCAGAAGATTGCCACCGCCTTCCTTTCTCCACACACCCACGTGCACACACCACACAACAAATCTAAAACTGCCAAATGCACTTAGTTTCAGCCCCCTGGTCCCATCTCCCATTCCCAGAGGGGTATAACCTGCAAAGGGAGCTACGCTACAGGTTTGGTGGAGGTGTATGAAGGTCTGTTGGTCATCACTGCCTAAAGAAAACAGTTTGAGTTGCTCAAGAGCAGTTTGGCTTTGAATTTTGTTTTGTTTGATTTATTCATTTTTTGGGGTCACCTTCTCCTCCTCCTCCTCTCTCTTCCCCCAGCCCCCAAACGTGTACAGTAACTATACAGAGACTGCTGCAGACTTGTATATAGTTTTTGGATCCAATAGCATGGAGAGACTTGGAACTGTCGCAAATCTGGTCTCCCTGTCTCCTTTGCTTTGTAAATTCATAAAAGGGGGAAGAGGGGTAGTTAAAATGTTTACAAAACTTTAAACTCCCTCTGAACTTTTGCCAGTGTGGGAGGGGGGGGAAAGAGAGAACTTAAATAAAACCTGGTTGTATTATATCTGAGAGCAAATTTTCTGCTTGCTTTTGTCAAAGCTGAGTTTTGAGATAATTCCTGGTGCTAAAACTGACCAAAACTCAACTCTCATCAGCTTTCGTCACGAAATGAGGAAATGCACAGGATCTGGAACAACTGCTGCTTTATTTCTTCCCTGGTGAGGAACACTGGTGGTTTTTTCCTACTTGATAATTTTAGAGTTCAAATAAACAGCAGTCAGTTGAGATTGGACAACATTGACAAGAAAGCTTTAATTTTTGTCCCTCTCACTGCTTACAGGAACGCGTGCGTGCCCACTTATTAATGCAGGAGAGGTGAAGCTGTGGCTGGCTTTCTGTTATTGCAAACCTGTGCTTGTGGAGCCTTCCTTCTGCCAGTTGGTAACCACCCTCACTCCAATTCCCTTCTCTAAAAGAAGAGCCCTCCTTTAGACGTAATGACCACACGGACACCCTGCAGGCTTCCCTTCCTCGACTAAAGTTTTTCTTTTTTTTTTTCTGCTGCTTGATTTTGAGTGGAAAATGCCAGTAAAGGCTAATGACGAATGTTCTTCAGCCATTCGCGTGACAACAAGAAATATCAAGTTGGAAAGAACTAACTTAACGGTTCTGAGTTATGTTTAGCTGTGGTCTTAGAGAGAACCATATGTGTCCAGGCTGGTAACTTGTTTTAAAATTCTAATTCACTGTAGAGTATAAGCTGTCTGTTTCTGAAGTAGTTGGGTTTTTAATGGTATGATCTCATTTCTGCAAGCTGATTTTGGAATACTACAATAAGCAAAAGCCTGTTAATTTCCAGCTCAGTTGGAGTCATGACCAATTCAGCGATGGCTGAATGCAGCAGTGCAAGCAGGGAAAAGGTGCACTGACTTGTCATGCCCTGAGGAGTTTGTAGGGCTTCAGAGAGCCTGTGGGTAATGGACCAGGAGGGAAGAGATCTTGTTCTCAAGTATTTAATATGCTGACTTCTATTTTTTGCATGAAGGTAAGATGATGTGTTCAGATCATGTGCTCAGGTCACCTTACCTGCTTTGTCTCCCTCTGGGTCAAAAAGGGCCTGTTTCAGTAGAGTTGGGAAAAGCAGGAGCTGCAACGTTACGTCTGCAGCTGATGTATTTATGCACTTGAGACTATTTTTCAGACAGGACATGAACCTGGATGGCTAACGGGGCTGTGCTGGGGCTGAAAGATGTTGAGTTTGATGCGAGAGATCTGAGATTTCTTTTGAGCATGTGTCACCAGTGTTACAATCCCACACTTCTCACTTTGCTGCAGGGGAAGTGTGCAGTCCTCTGGTTTTCCTGTGTCCCCTCGCAGCAAAGCACTGTTACCAAGAATGGCACCAGGCCATTTTAAAGGGCAGCAGAGCTGGGTCTGGCTTCTTGTCAGCCAAAATGCAGAGGGATCCCTTGCCAGAAAGCTCTGAATCTGTAACATATGATAAAACCATTATATTTTCAGGATAAAAAGAACTGATCTTGGGGATGAACAGAAGTGAAGTATTTCATCCTCATACCATCTTGTTGTAATTTTTTAAAATACTCACGGAATTCCTCTGCTGGCAAACCAGAGCGTCCTCCCTTTGTTCACTTTGTTCTTCCCAAGTCTCTATCAGTGCACGTTGTGACTGAAAACAAACATCAGTTTCCTCTGCTGGGAAGCTTTTGTGAGCCCATTTGGAGGCAGAACGAGGGACCGAGGGCAGAGTGCTGTGGGAGGAGGCAGTGTCTGTTCAGCTCAGCTGGGAGGAGGATGCTGCTATGGTATGGCATAGCACATCCACTGGAAGATATCATGAAGGAGCAGTTGTGGCTCCTAGTCCACCCACAAAACAAGGATGCCGTGGAGCTGCTCTGGCTCTGTCTTCAAGTATTTGGTTAAAAAGATGGAGGCCTCTGTTCTTTTGCTGTGCCCACCTGGGCAGACCGCCCCTGCCCTGCACACAGCAGAGCCCAGCCCTCGTGGTGCACTCAGTTTTGGGTATCTGCCCCAATGCAGCTTGTGTTGTCCCACGCTGCCTGTGGGTAGGCATCCTGAGCGCATCCCCTGGCTCAGGGATGGGTTTGCCGATAGCTGCCCGGTGTGCCGGCGCCGGGGGCCCTGCAAATGGCCTCGCTGCCTATGGGCTCGGAGGAACAGGGCCTGGAGGGTGGAGCTGCCTTGGGAGGAGGTGTGCTGGAGGAGGCAGGGAGAGAGGGAGTCTGCTGGGCTGCGTGCTCTCTGTCCACTTGCTGTTGTGAAGGAATTTTTGACCTGACCAGACCCAGCTTTTTATTATACCAGCGAAATTTCTGACTTGTTTCCTACTTGGAGGAGTTTAAGAATTCCTGCCAGCACTTTTCCAGAGGGAAGCCATGCCCTGCCACAGAGCCCTGCGCCCGCTCCTGCTGACACTGTGCTTCCTGCTGCCCGCTGCGCTGGCAGGTAAGGGTCTGCGTTTGCATTTGAGCTCCAAAAGAAGAGGAGATCCTCACTAATTGCCTCTGCTCTCCTCCTGTCGCTCCGTCCTCCTTTCCCTCCCTAAGAACTGCCGTACGTATTTATTGAAATATGGTTGAGTGATGGAAGTTGATTTTGGAGTCGGTGGGTAGTGCTGAGTAAGAACGTATTCTCCATCCTGAGCCCCCGTTTCTGTTGGGGAAACCCGAATAAATCCTGTCATTTCTGTTAGGCTGAATAGCAGCAGTGCTTGTGTGAGTGCTGGCGACTGCAGCCCAGGAGCCAGGTGTGCTGCAGGACGTGGCTGTGCTCTGCAGCTGGTGGGACTGCTTGTTTGCCTGCTGATGGTGGTAGGAAAGCATTCCGAATCATGGAGAGACACATTTTCCTCCAGCTCAAGACTGTGTGGATCTCTGGTGCCTTCTGTGCTCTCCCTGCAGCACAGCACTTCACCAGTGCTGCAAGTACAGCAATGAAAGCATCTGTGACAACACTGAGCTCAGTCTAAAGCTGAGCTGTGTGCGTGGTTTGAGTTTCCACCCAGAGGTGGCTATAATGAACGGCCTGAAACAGCAAACAGGCTGTGAGGGGAGCAGGGTTGGTGTGAGCCCTGTTCTGTTGGGCTCTTCGTTGAAGAGGTTGTCAACTTTGGCCACATCTGCTCCCCTCAAAGCCTCTGAAATGCAGGCAGGATCTAATGAGTGGCTCAGGCCGATGTGACAGCAGAGCACAGCGCTCGCTTTCCTGAATTGTTCTTCTGACTTCCAAGAGCTGGAGGAAGGCTGCAGCTCCTTCACAGCCTGTTCTTACATCGTACCCAGCAGGAGGGCCTGGCTGGTAGCTGTGCAGGTCTCTTTTTGGAGGGGTTGTCCTACAGGGAGGGGAGCTGGGCACTGCACTGGCTGGAGTGTCTGCAGGGACGGAGCGGCAGCACTGCCACTGGTGTTCCCCACATCCCACTGCTCTAAGATGACTTCTTGCTGGGAAACTTTGAGAGTAGCTACTAAGTAAGCCCTAAAAAGTAGGTATGTTCCTTCTCAAACACCGGGCTCTGGTTTTCCTACACTGCAGCATTAATCATTTAAGCACCAAGTTTCAGTTCTGTGCTTGTGCTCCCAGGAGCAGTGGCAGCGCTCCTCCCACAGACCAGGTGAGGTTTTTGTCTTAACTGCTTGCTTTTGCTCTGCAGACATCAGCTGCTTTTCAGTGGAACTGTGAGCTGGAAATTCTTCACCTTTATCTTAACTTCTCCGTGTCGGCTCTCCCTGTGGAGCCGGGAGCTTTGCACTGGTGGATGTGTGCTCGGATGCTGGAGCACAGCAGAGGCTCAGTGCTAACTCTGCCTTTCAAATGTGCGAGGCCTCCTTACATTTGTTCTGTGCTACCTCTGAACTGGGCCCTGGGGAACAAGCCAAGGCTGTCAGCTGCCCCGGAGCAGAACAGTTCTCTGCTGTGACAAACATCCCTGTCCTCTGCACGGGGCTTTTAGTGCACAGTGGAATTTTTCTGCGTCTCACCGTGTTAGAAAAGGAAATTTCCTGCCTTGTGCTGACCAAGAAGGGAAGAGCATGCAGGCAGCCCTCTGCACTCTGGGTGCGCACGCACACACACACACACACCACACACACACACACACACACACACGCAGCCCAGCCTTTCTGTAAACAAGTTCCTTTCACATTCATCAGAACCGCAGCTCGCGCTTCCAGCGCTGCACACCACAGGCTGCCCTTTGTGCTCCATCAAGGCCTTCTTTCAGCCCTGCTCTGGCCCCCTGCCTGCTGCGGCTACCTGGGCCGGCCAGCCCCTGCCCTCCGTGTCGGCACAGCCATGCTCAGCACGGCCTTCCCCTCCTCGTGGACATGGTTTCCATATCTGGGCAGCAGAGCTTTGTGTGGGCACTGCTGGGCTGTGCACTTCCCTGAATGCTGCAGAAAGTTGGGATGCCTTTGAGCTGCTGAGCTCTTTCCGGGGCTGCATCTGTCCAACGTGGGAAAGCAGCAGAGCCCCCCAGCACGCATCATCTACTGCAACTGGAAGAGTGGGGCTTCTGCACCTCCAAATCCTTTCCTTTTCCTCTTCCTTCAAACGTAGGTTGCACTTAACCCTACAGCACAGCAAGACTGCAAAGAGCAACTTTCTGCTCTTACTAAAGCTGATTTCTCTACAGTTGCATGAAGGATGGGGTGGGGGGTTGGCCTCTACTCCTGGGTAACAGTGGCAGGGTGAGAGGAGGATGGTATTCAGCTCTGCCAGGGCAAGGTCAGGTTGGATATTAGGACAAATTTCCTCTCCAAAAGAACAGTGAGGCACCGGCACAGCTGCCCTAGGAGCAGGGCAGTCACCATTCCTGGATGGGTTCAAGGAAGGGGTGGATGTGGCACTGAGGGTCGTGAGTCAGTGGTTGGACTGAGCGAGCTGAGTGGTCCTTCCAGCCTTCGTGGTTCTGCAGGTTCAGAGCCCTGTGTGAAAGGGCAGAGCAGCAGGAGGGCTCTGCAAGGCCTTGCTTTGAGTCCTGTGTTTTTTGTATCCGAATGCTGATGTGGGCTCCTGGATTTTTGTTTTGAGCTCGCATAGAAATACATTACATTGTAGTGGGTGGTTTGGGGAGGAAAGAGGCAGGGCAGAAGATGACCTTCGTTATGCTAAAGGGGAAAAGAATGGGAGAAGGCCTCATCCAAGGACTCTTTTCTGATTCTGTTCTCAAGGGTAATACAGTGAGAGGGTTATTAGGAAGCTCTTGAAGTTTGAGCACTAGGATGTGAGAAGTAAATAGTTTGTAAACTTCTTAAAGCTGCAGTCATTCCAGCAGGTCTGTCCAGGCTGGATGCAGCTCTTTGTAGACAACTGGCTCAGCACTGACGCTCCTTGCAAATTACTGACACTTACCATCTCCTGGCTGAGGTTACTGGGCTGGAGGTGGAGAGTTACACCAGAAAGCAGCAGGTCGCCTCCTTGTAACCAGTGTAAAAAGATGCAAACATCTGCAGCCAAGAAGAAAAGCCCTGGGGTTCTGAAAGGATGTGAGCTGTGGAATTTGGCATCAAGTCAACCTGTAAGTGGCTGTGAGTGATGGACGGCTGTGCGACACTCAGGTTACAGCAGGTGCACGGCCTCTTGTCAGGAACATGAGCACCTGTCCTGAAGCACCTGTGTTTCTGTCCCTGCAGGCATCACCCTAGGGGGGGGGAACATCTTACTGTCATCTGTTGACAGACCTTGGGGGTAACGAGGTCCTGAAGTCAGCCTGCGTGGGAAGTGGTGCTCACTGGTGTTGGATGGCTCCATCTGCCACGTGGTCCAACCCTGAGGGTCCTTCAGATTTGTTCCTCCTTGTGGAGGTTTTTGCAGTCTTACCTTTCAGCTATCTAGCACCTGGGGTGCAGGAACCTCACAGCTGTGCAGGCAGCTCACCTACTTCCTCACCAAGGATGGGACGCAGCTGCTTTGTGTCACCTTTGGTGCCCTCTGGATCCCCCCGCAGTCCGTGTAGCTGTTATCTCAGTGGGTGTCTGCATTGATCAGCAAACCCCTTCTGTTATTTCTTTGTAGTGTAGTAACCAATGTCTTTGTTTTTCTGGCCTCAGCCATAACAACTATTGCAGAGAGGATGGGTATGCAGTGCAGTAGGGGAGAAAGAAGAGGTGCCATCTGGCCTGCTGGCCAACACTGGGTTACTCCTAGTCTTTCTTTGCGTTCCGTAAAACCCCAGTAATTCAGATTGTTCCATGTCTTTCCCTGAAGTGCTTCCAAGTGTGTTTGGGTGTTCTGTGGAATGTCGGTACTGTGGTGTTGAGGCAGTTACTGCTGGGTGAGATCCCACAGGGCAGCAGGCAGCGCAGGGGCACCCACCCATAACCTCTGTGTGCCCACCTGCTGAGCTGCCCTGGGGCAAAGCAGCCCTACAGGTGCTGTGGGTGGGCTTCCTTACAGCTGGCTCTGACCCTGAGGCTGGTACATAACTCAGGTGTTCCACACCTACCCTCGTGATGAACAATGTGTTTGAGTGTTTTTCTCAGTAGCTCTTTATTTCTACAGAGTTCTTCTGTGAACAGGAGCAGCAAATGCTACTTTGCCATTGACCTCTATCCAGGTCTTAAAAATCACCAAGATCATTTAAAAAAAAAATAAAAATTAGACTGTTTCCTACTTACTTGGCTGTCAGAAAGAAGTCCTGTGCCCTGCTCTGCGAGCTGCTGTGATTTCTCCAGGAGCAGTGTGTCCCTATAGGGGCTACAGAAGAGATCTCTGGGATCTCTGTGGTACTCTGTGGAAAGGATGCACATCTCCAGCCCTGCAGGATGGGTTGGGAGGGGCCCTGCTGAGGGTATGTGTGTTTCTAGGGAGACACTGTGGGGCACAGAACTCTTGCGGGGAACCCAGGATGCTGCCTCTGATGTGGGGTCATAGATGGGCTGAGCGTGTGAGGATGCAGCGTTGCTGCTGCTCCACAATGCTGCCCTGGGGGGGTCACTGTGGGAATTGCAGAGCTCAGCCTAGGGCTGCCGGGCTTCTGCTGGGGCCAGAGCTAAGCTGGGAGCTCAGTGAAAGTCCTGTCGTGTCCTTGGGTGCAGAAGGGTCTTTCCTAATCTACCCCAGAGCGGCACTCTGGTTCTGCAGGCAGCTCTGAGGAAGGCCAGAGCTGCTCCTTGGTGCTTGCTGGGATGTGAGAT
The DNA here is from genome assembly GCF_905368555.1 of Meleagris gallopavo. NCBI lineage: Eukaryota > Metazoa > Chordata > Aves > Galliformes > Phasianidae > Meleagris > Meleagris gallopavo. Next base: position 2,345,652 of record NC_139414.1, on the reverse strand, counting down.
GCTGCTGCGGAGCGCAGAGCAGCGGCTGGAGCTGATCCTCCAGTGCTCAGCCCTCCTGCAGAGACAGCCCCACACGGGCTCCGGGCAGCCTCGCAGGGCTCGCTGTGCTGCTGCCAGGTGACCCCGTACCGGCACACGGCAGCTCAGTGCCTCATCCCATGCTGTTGGCTCTGACTCTTCTGTCCTTTCTTCCCGGCACGGAGAACCGCCGTGTCGGTTCAGGTGGGTCCCGGCTTTGGACGCTGCTCATTTTTTCCCGTCTCTCCCGTGGCGGTGTGACATTCCCAGCGGTTTCACAGGGAGCAGTGGAATGTCTCCTGCCGCCGCCAGGGCCCACCTCAACAAGCCGGGCATTGATGGCAGCGCTGCGCTCAGCCACACGCAAACAGGGAGGGCTGTGGCGCGTTCCCCAACCCCACGGGGGGAAGGAATAACAGGATGCGAATGGCAGCATCAGAGCGCGGTGCTGCTTTCATCTCCCGGCGCGGTGTGGGGGTGCAGAGGGAGCTGGGGCTCCCAGCGGGGTCTGTGTGCCGCGCTCCTCTGCATGCCGTGCCGTGTGAGCGCAGCGACCCGAGCCACCCGCACGCAGCACTGACCGCGGCTGCTCCCCTCCCAGCAGAGCACCCACGGGGCCCGCTGCCCACGCTGTGGAACGAGCCGGCCGAGCTGCCCTCCGGATCCGGCCCCTTCGATGCCACCACCACCGCACGGCTCTCCGATGCCACCGCCTTCGCCCCGTACACCTCCGAGCTGGAGCCCGAGGACACCACCCACCTGCACCGGCTCGATGCTGGGGACGGTACGGGGCTGCCGTTCGGGAAATCCTCGCTCTGCCTTTGCTCTTTCTGGGCTGTCACCTCCTGGCAGGGCGCTGGAGGTGGCCTGCACCCTCCTCCATCCTGCTGTTGGGAGGCTCAGGGCCGTCTCCCTGCGGACAGGTCTTGCTGTGCAGTGCCCACCAGCCCCAGAGCAACTGCCATGACCTCCTCCTGCCCCGTGTCTGCCCTCGGCACTGCTGCAAACGCCTGAGTCCAGGCAGGAGTGTGCCTGAAACTCTGCTCTTGAAAATAGAGTGTGAGCAACTCCACCAGCACCTCAAATACAGCAGCCTGCTGCTGTGCAACAAGCATGCTCTGGGGGTGGCTGTAACAGGAAAGCAGAGTGCTGAGCATCCCATTTGTGCTGGCTGTCCACATCCCTGGTAGCTGGCATGGGACTGGGGGCCAGGCAGGAGCCCAGGCATGGGGCCACACTTCAGCTGTAGGGGACACGGGTACAGGGACACCTTGGGGGGGACGATGACAGGAGGGTGTCCTGGGGGCCAGGATGCACGGGGGAAAAGGGGTGAACTCCATTGCCCTTTCCCTCAGGGCCCCCCCAGCCTCACCCCACTGTGATTTCTGTCCCTGCAGGCTCTCTGGGGCCCGGAGCTATTGGTGCCATCGTCATCGCCTCCCTCCTGGGTACATCTGTGCTCGTGGCCTTGGTTGTCATCACGCTGAGGAAGTTCTCTGCCTCCTGAACTCAATAAAAGATTTCTGTACCACAACAGCCCTCTGTCTGCTCCCCATCTGCTGCACTCGCGTTGCTCCTCGTGTGCAGCTCTGCTGGGAGCACTGAGCCCTGGCAGCTCCACGGCAGCGGGATCAGCCCACAGCTGGGTGGGCTGCAGAGGTAATGGTGCTGGGGATCGCTTTGCACAGCATGATTTGGTGGGAAAGGGTTGCTCAGGTGTTGTAAATCACCCCAACTCTCCCCATGCGTCACCCGACCCATGTTCTCATCCCTCCCTTCTTCCACCCCTGCCTGTGGTTCCATTCCCTCAGTGGCTGCACTGCAGCGGGGACCTGCGGCGCTGACAGGGAGGAAGGAGATGCCGGCACACTGCTGTGGCGCTGGCTCACTCAGCTGTATTTCATCACACAGAAAACGAGACGACGAGAAGTTCTCCTCAGTGCCCTGCAGCAGCCTGGCAGAGGCTGTGGGGGCTGCAGCTGCACACCCGTGAAAAGGCGTGCGTGGCCGGGTCTGAGGAAATAACACTGGATGCCACTTGGTGCCTGGAAATGGCACAGCCTGTGCTTAAGGTTCGAAGTCATAAGAAGTCACAACAGAGCTGGAGCGAGTCCAGGGTGTGAGGGGACAGCGCGTGGACAGCCCTGGGCCCCTCTCCTTCCCACAGGTAACACAGCCAGGTGCTGGTATCCTGATAGTGGGGAATCTGGGCCCCTCCACTGGTGAACAGCAGCTTCTGGTGGGTGAGGGAGCACTTCTGTACTGTTAAACAGCCCCTGGGCTTCAGCACAGGGCTGTGCTGGCTGTGGCTCTGCTAAACTGGATGGGCTGAGATGTGCTCAGTTCAGTGGGTAACTCAGAGGGCTGCCTGAGGCTGGAGCCCCTCTGGGGTTCGCATGGGAGATTTTTCAACTGCTGCCAGGTCTGTACCTGGACCTGGAGGTCTGTGCTCAGACAGTACCTGTGGTGTGCTCTTCTGGGGGCCTGACTTGGGGCATCCCCATCAGTGAGCCCACTGCATCAAGCTGGAGGCTGTAGATCTGTCCCAGCCCTCCCCGGGGCCCTATGAGCGTGGCATGGAGCTGGCCCAAGGGCAGACCCCCTTCCGTGCTCCTTCTGTTGCTGCAGCTTCCCCCAGCTGCATCCTGGGCTCACTGCACACCTCTCACATAACCAGGAGCCCACACTGATCTGTGTCCCCTTCTGGAATACAGCCTGCACAGCACTGCAGCACACGGCAGTGCCTGGAAGACTCCTTGCTGCGTTACAGAAATGCCCAATAACCCTGATTCCATAACGGGTGGTGGCTGCATCTCAGGACCAGCACAGCCCATGCTGTGTGCCCGGTGCTCTCTGCTGTGGTCACATGTGGGGCTGTTTGGAGCGCTGTGCCCTGGGCTTCATGCGATGCTCAGTGCCACAACTGGAGCAAGTGATGGTCTGGCTCTGCTTGCGACAGAAGACTGCGTATATACATGAACTGTACAGGGAGGCTGCACACAGCTGGAGGTGTGGGTTACAAGCATGCAGGCGTGTTGCTGAGCCTTCTACCGTGCAGCACAGCAGCTCCTGGGGTGCTGTCATTCACTGCGTGGTGCTTGCCTGCTGGCATTCCTGGAGCCCTGCAGCATGCCAGGGTGGGCAGCAGAGACCATGTGCAGCCTGTCTTCCCAAAAGCACCGGATCAGCCTGGGAACGCCATGGTGCCACGCTTCTGCACAGCTGAGGGAGGGGATGAGACATGGGGCAGGGCCCAGATGTGCTTTGAGGCCTTCAGGTGAGCAGGAATGGAGGTTGGGACCTCTGCGGTGGGGCTGCTGGTGGAGCAGGGCTGTGTTCAGAGCACATCAGAGCACTGGGGAGCAGGTCGAGGGTCTACCCAAGAGATGCCTTCATCAATTTCACTGGGGAAATGGAGTCCTGGGGGCTTCTCCCGGGTCTGGTGCAGTGGGCTGTGTGAAGGGACGTGAGATGGTTCCTCCACTGGAATTCCCATCCCTATGAGGTGCAGCTTTAAGAGAGCCCCTAACTCAAACGGTAGTAATGAGGCATGAGTGGATGATGCTAATTGCTGAGCTCCATTTGCTGCCCCAGGTTCCCTTACTGGTTAGCTGGCCGGCACCCAGGGCCTTCGTGTGGTGCCAGTTTGGGCTCATGCTCTTTGGAAAGGGGTGATTTCAGCCAGCTCGAAGCACTGCTTTCCAAGGAGGGCTCAGCACTGCAGAAAGCACGGCAGGCCGCCTGGGAACTGAGGTCCATGCGTTCAAGGGTGGACATGCTTGGTGTGGCACACCAGGTCCCGTGCCACGGCCCCCAGCACCGCCACCGTATCCCCCCAGCTGGCAGCCTCTGTCCTCTGCCCCTCTCCCAGGGGCGCTCCCCAATCTCGGGGATGCCAGCAGTCATTGGCGGTTCCTGCTGCCCAGTTTCCTCCGCTGGCTGTCATCTGACTTGTGCACCCGGAAACATTCCTTCAAGTTCTGGGCTCGGATTTTGGGGTTCAGGATCTCCTCCCCGATAGAACTGGGGAACCAGCCCCTCTCCTGGTCGTGAAGCCGCTCCCCAAATATCCAGCCTAAGCAGAGACAGAGACAGAGGTCAGTGGGGAAGGACAGACCGTCGCTCCCGTCTGGGTCAGCTGCTGTGAAAGAGCCTGCAGAGCTGGCGGTGCATTCTGGAAGCTGCTGTTGGCTGCTCAGGGTAAGAACAGCTCTGGGTTACACACTGGTAGCTGCATCGGCCCTGCCCTGACCCAGGGCAGCCTGGATTTGCAGAGCATTAGGAGGAGGCAGTAACACCCTGCTCTGCTGCCAGCTTTCTCGGCTGCAATGCTGACATTGCCTTCTCTCTCTGTGGCCAAAGGATCCCTCCTGGCTGCTCAGCAGCTGCCTGCCTGGGGAGAAGCCCACCCTTCCACGGCTCCTGTCCCACCCCATACCGTCATCTGTCTTGTCCAGGATGTTGAGGACATCAGCCAGCTCCAAGGACAGCTCATCCGGCTGCTGGGCCACGTAGGGGTGGACACACTGGATCTGCGGGCAATCTGCAGGGGGACAGGGTAAGAGTGAGGGATGGACTGAGGCAGAAGCAGCTCAGGTAGGTGTAACTCTGTGAGCTCTGCGAGTGTTTCCTCTGATCCGGTGAGAAACATCACTGAGGCCATGGGGTGAGGGGAAGCACAATGGGGAGGAGTGCTGCAGGGAAGGAAGCTGGGCACAAGTCCCTGCACTGCCATCCACTGAGCAACACAGAGGGGTGGAGGGGAACAAAGTCAGAGCCAGGCCTGGAGACAAGTGGGTGTTGCTGAAAATGCAAGGGGAGCCCAGGCAGAGGCTGGCTTCCAGAGGGCTCCAGCCTGGGGCTGGATGGGGAGATCAGCACAGAAGGGGCCCTGGGTGGGGATGAAAAGCTCCTGGACGCCGTGCAGTGAATCTTACCAGAAAGTCTGGATGTAAATGAAACAAACTTGGTTCGCCGGTTTGGGGCCAGTGAAATCATCCAACGCTTCATCTCACTCCTGGGCAAGGGGGAGAATTGGAAGCCATGAGCAGGAAAAAGTCCTGGAGACACCACCTCTCCCCCCCCCAGTCCTGAGCTCCTGATGCTGCAGGCTGACCCTGCAGCCTTGCACACAGCTCCTAGCAGGGCTCTTTGGATTCTCCTTGCAGCCCTGTAAGGGGCCCACCTGTGCTCTCATCCTATCCCTGCAACTAGCTGTGCCCAAACATGAGGATAGCTCCTGGTGACAGCAAAGCCCAGCCAGGGCGCTAGCTGCAAGCCATCACTGAACAGGTTGTGCTGGTTCAGAGCTGGGAAACGCTGTGAGATCTGCAAAACAGATGCATCAGTGCCTCTTTGGAACCCACTTCCCTCTTCTGTTTGTTCAGTTTTCTAGTTTGTGCCTCATACTGGCCAGCTCTCTCCTGCAGCTCTGGAACAGCAGCTTGCAGCAGTCCTGCATCGCTTCTCTGTACACCAGAGCTGTTGGCAAGCTGTGTGCTGGTTCTCACACTCCCTATGGTCATCCTAGAGACAGAGCGGGTTGCAGAAGCACATAAATGCAAACGCCTCCCTGAGCAAAGGCAACCCTGGCCTGGTTTATCATCCTCTGCAAGCTCAGTCTCTCAGACGTCAAATGTGCGTGTGCCCTGCATAATGTGACTGACATCTCTATTTTCAGTACAGCAAAGCTGCAGTCACATGCCTGGGAGGAAGGTGCAGCTGCTCGCTATGCTGGGGGCTCATCTCCCTCATTCTCCCTCATCCTGGTGTTGCAGTGTGCCGAGGGGGTCGGCTGCACCCCCGGGCCTGCAGGATTGTGTGGTCTCAGGTGGGGCTGCTCTCTGCCCATGATGTCAAGAGCTGTCAAACAGCAAAGCAACATCGATCTGAAGGTGCGTGACCTCCAGTAGCTGTGAGACTGGTGGTGCGTGTATACTTATATAATACCTCTAATTGCATAGAGCTGTGCCTAGAAAACTGTGAGCCTGCTAAGACTCGGATCAATGAGAAAGTCAGGCCCTGAATTCCAAAACAATCATGCTTGTGTTAGTACAGCTGAATCATTTGCCCAGTATTGCTGGAGCCTGAAGCAAAAAATTTGCAAGCTAAGAATATTATACATGGGGAGACGAGGAGGCCTGGAGCAGCAGAGGGGCTGCTACAAGACTGAAATCAGCTGTGGATGGGGCTGAGGAAGAGCCCTCTTCTCACACCCTCACCTACAACCGGGAGCCACTCTGCTTCACAGCTGGTCAGGCATGGCTCCCACCCTCGTGAGCGAGCCAGCTTCACTTACGCCTTCGAGTAAGAGAGACTGAAGGCAGCCTCACAGGCGTGATGTGTAGGGCCAGCTATGAAGGCCTAAGGCCGGTTGCAGCAGTGGCACCCCTGCCTGCCTGGTCCTGGTGAGCTGTAGCAGTTGCTCCCCATGTAGACAGGCCGCTGCCCTTGCGGAGCGTGCGGTGCTGAGCCCCGTGCAGTGCTGGCACGGTACTCACTGCGACGATGCCTTCAGCATGTAACTGGCCTCCCGGTCATCAGCATTCTCCAGCAGCCTCAAGATGAAGACATTGGCCAAACTCTGCCCCTGGTCTTCTAACTCCTCCACCCGAAGAAGCCCCCGGGGCGCTGAGTCGAACACTTGGTACTTGTCTCTGGGAGAGGTTAAAGAGGAGATAAGGAAATGCTGCAAGCATGGCAAGACAGTTTGGCTTCATCCACTCAGATGCGTACCTGAGGACAGACCGAGCACCTCTGTATGGCAGGAGGAAAAGGGATGAGCAACTCCAGAAGGTTATGAAACCCCACCGCAAGGCAAGAGACCCTCCCCTTGCTCAGCTTTCGTTGTCCCACGTGGCCTAAAACAAGTTGTTTGCTCTGTCTGTGTGACCTATGCACTGTGCGCCTTCAAAGGGGTCTGTGAGGCTCAATTCATTCCTATTTGTCAAACACCTCTACGTTTTTTGGATACAAGCTGCCGCAGAAGCAAAACATTTCCAGTCATGCAGACACTGCAGCGACACGTTGTTAAGAAACAGGGCTGCCGAGATGCTCCCTGCTGGTGAGTGCAGTTAATGCCACAAAGAACGTGCTGTTCTCTGGGCCCTGTTTGTGTCGCTGTATTTCACTGGTCTCTAGCTGCATGAAACACAGTCCTAAGCACCACATTCCTGAGGCAGGTTACATCACGTTATATGTAACTGCTAGCTGCAGGCATCAATTGATGCCCCTCCCTGCTGCTCATATTTTCTGGACTCTTTTCTTAGAAATTTAACTGACTAAATGTGAGCTGTTCCTTCAGCAGTGATGAGTCAAAGCTCACTCCCTGGCAGAAAGACAGGCCTCCTGGATCAGCCCACCAGCCGCTGGAACTCACTGCCACCCCACAGAAACTGGCCAATACATATTTGCTTACCCTGCTGGGAGACTTGGCCCGACACATGTGTGAGCCCTGCTTGCCGTGAGGCTTCATCTGGAGAGAGCAGTGCTGCCCCTGAGCAGCCAGGGCTCACCGATGGTGCTTACAAGGGACTCGGAGTGCCCACGTGCTACCTGAATTCTGCACTCACCCCGGAATTTGCCGGCAGATGACCAGCAGATCGTTGAAAAGGAACAGGTAGATTTCTCTGAAGAGTTTCTTGGTGCGCAGCGTCCGCGATGTCTTTGGGCCGTTCATTTGCTGCAGTTCCCCCTGCTTCAGCAGCCAGCGGGAGTGAGAGATGATGGGCACAGACTAGGAGCGAGATAAAGACAGCCGAGATCAGAAGAGCAACTTGGACTTAAGTGGTTAAGACGCTGAAAGGAAGGGAGACGCAGAAGGAAGTGAGTTCCCATCAGAATGACTCGCACTGCAGAGGATGGAGAGCTACACAGGGTGCAGTGTGCTCTGCCACCCAGCCCACGGCCCAGCACAGGGTGTAACTGCTATGATGGAGACACAGCAGGGGCCCAACGACGAGCAAACAGTTGAGGACAGTGGTGCTGGAGTGCCAAGTGCTGGATTTAAACACCAGGCTACGCCCTGCAAACCCGATCCTGTCTCTGGTGCCTCTGATGTCTCATCACCTGGGCTGAACCATCCCGGCCAGAGAGGCTGTCTATAAAAACAGTTGGCTTTTTGGCTAAAAGAAAACATGCTAAATGAGTTCTCGCTGGTTGGGTTGCCCAAGCAGAACAACAGCACTTCTGTTAGAGCTTTACCACACACCAGGGCAGTGAGGCCCTGGCACTGCTGCCCAGAGAAGTGTGGCTGCCCCATCCCTGGAGGTGCTCAGAGCCAGGCTGGATGAAGCTCAGAGCCTGAGCTGCCTGAGCTGGTGGGGGGCAGCCAGCCCATGGCAGGGGTTCGGGCTGGGTGGGCTGTAAGGTCCCTTCTAACCCAAACCACTGTGTGATTTTCTCAAGAACCCCAGAACAAAGCATGTCTTATATTAGAAGAACACTATGTTTTTGGTTAAACAACTGAAATACTGCAAATATCCTTCCACCTTCACTCCTTCTCTGTGCTCACCACACATGCTGCAGTGCAGCCTTTCTTTCTATGCGCTTGCACTGCTTATACCCCATGTCAGTGCCCAGGACAGCCTGCCCCACAGCCGAGCTGGCCCTGCCTGGCATCACCATTGCAGCTGGGGAGAGATGAAGGCAGCCTCATGTCTACTGCAGCCCAGTGCCATCCTGCAGACTGTAATCTAAGTAGATCCAGAACAGATCATCAAAAGGTAATTAGAGCCTGTACTTAATGGATAAACACAAGGATGAATTACAAATTGTGAGATAGCCTTCATTTGGTATTTTCCAGCTTTGAAGCATTTTGCTTTTTAGCTTTAATCTCCCTGTAATATCATTTATAATGTAAAACAATAGCTGAAAGCTGACCTACATTTTGAAGTGAGGTGAGAGCCAGGCGGAGTGCTGGAGCAGGAGCTGCCCATGGCACGCAGGCAGGCTGATGCCAGCACATCAGCCCTGTACGGGCACAGCACTCTGGCTCTGTGCCCTGAGATCACACGCATCAAACTGCAAATGCAGTGCCTGCAGCAATGCATCTCCTTCAAAGGTTGCAGCAGGACGGTATGGACAGCAGGGCACTGCCACAGCTAAATGGCACTGAAAGGGATGTGGCTGAGCTATTACTACTACATACGTATGTGCAATGCCAGGATGCTGTTGGTTCACTGCCTCTGTGGGGGTGCTACCAACCCGTGCTCATACCTTGATCTTAAATTCCAGTTTCTTCTGGATGCTGATCATCTGCTCTGTTCGGCTCATCTTCCTGACTCCTTCATTGCATGCTTTCACCACCTGGCAAAAAGAGAATAGAAAGGTTTGCTTTCAGTGGCCTAAGCAGCTAAGTGATGTCAAGCACAGAAAGGCCTGACCCTGAGGTGAAGAGCTTTGCTACAACAGGAACTGACCAAGCCAGGCTCTTTCATCAGCAATGTGTCCACATGGGAAAGGGAAAAAAACAACCAAATCCAAAAAAGCAGCACCCAGAAGATGCTGCAGCTGGAGGCTGAGTTGTCAGATGGCCACATTCAGTTACCAGATAAGACAGCATTAAGCAGCACTCCTGGCTGTGCAAAAAAGGGAACAGTTTGTTTATCAGATCCTGACACAGCAAACATCTCCTCCTCCCCATTCCCAATGCTTGAAAATAGAGGAATGCACACAGTATGATCTTCAAGAGGAGAACAAACCAAAGATCCTCATTTCAAAGATGGAAGTGCTGTGGTTCTGCCAAGTAGCACCAGTCGCCCAATTTATGGGATGTCTCAGGGAGAGATGCTTGTGACAGTCCACCTGTGTTCTGAGTACAAACTTCTAACAGGAAAAAAAACCCAAATACAAGATGCAGGCACTGCCCTGTTACAGGAACTGTAACCTAGATGTCACTGCCTGTTTCATAAGGAACTGCTCTCTTGAGAACTTGTTAGGTAGGAAAATTATGTTGGAGAACATGCACTGCTTCGTGCACTGCTTCTTTTACTGAAAATTCACCAGAATATCAGCAACTGAAACCAAGATCTGCTTCTGCCCATCCAGGAAGATAATTACAGGAAAATTAGGCATCAAATGGCCACTGCTGTGATGTCAGCATCTAAACTTAAACATCTACAGGCAAGTAACTATGTAAAGACAGTTACGAAAGTGATGATGAATCCCTGACAGATGAATACAAAAAGAGCATTTTTCCACCAGCCACCCACAGTAACAGCCCTCCTCGAGCTCTGGACCAGTGGACAACAACAGGCTGCCAGAAGCAAGGAGGGATTCTGGAAGTTAAAGAACTGCACACTAATCACCGTTGTTACGGCCTCTGTTTTTATCGTCAGTGATCTGCAGAGAGTACATTTCCTGGGATAGTTTAGAGCAAGTCCAACAGCCTACTTTATTTTAATATCTCAGTCATAAGCTGCAGCTGGATCCTCGGGCGGATGTTTTAATGCAATTTCCAGCTTGAAATACTTAAAGTGAACTGCAGGATTCAAGAGATAACTCCAAGTCACAAAGAGAAGAGGATTCAACTCCTCAGTCCCTGCAGCACCCTGCTCCGTCCACAGCTGCCTGCAACTCCACACCTCTCAAACATTAAGTCCAAAGGTGGGAATCAAAGGGACAACTTCAGGAGTGAATGCAGTCTGTATGTCTTTTCTGGGGTGAAACTGACAAGGATTTAATCTTAATGGCCTTCAGATAGGCTCATTCAAACTTACTGTTTCCAGCTCCTTATGTGCTTCCAGGGCAGTGGTTTCCCTCTCAGATTTCTCTTCCACTTTCTTCAAAATATTCTGCAGAGGAGCAAAAGCTGTGTTAACTCTGATGCCGGTGTGACAGCACAGAAGGGTCTTTGCTCTCTTTGGGGTTACTTCTGTCCATCAGGCTAAATACAGGGAGGATGACAGAGCACAGCTACTCTTACCTCTGAGTTTTTGTTTTTTGTTAAAGCCTGTTCCATCTGGCTACAACTGAATATCTACAAAGTAATGCAACTGTTTTATAAAAGTGAAATAGCTGGACCTGCTGCTGACAGACAGTGCTACTGGCAAGCCAAGAGGTATAAGACTTTTTGGGACGGAGCTGTTTTCTCCTCTCTAGATGCATGTCCTTCAGTGCAGTGGTTAGAGGTGCACAGGGGAAGGTGGCTGCCACAGAACTACCCCACAGGGCACCATGATGTGGGGTAGTACATGGCTTCGGAGTTGTTTTATGCTGAGCACCTGTACAGCAGCATCTTAACAATCAGGCAGCTGGTTCCTGTATGGCTGCTGCCCCTTCTGAAGTTCCTCCTCAACTCTTTTGTTCAACAAAACATGGCAAGTTCAGTGTGAATTTGGAGGTGTTCTCTCACTGACTGAACGCTTTTCCATAGCTGAGAATGTTCAATTCTGTGGAAAGGCTTCAGCCAGCTCTAGGATTAATTGTGGCTGTATCTCATTTGCAGCTGCTGAATAGAACCCCAGGAGTGATGCGGATGACCTCTGGCCAACACAGAAGAGCAAAACTCTACCTGCACCAGTAGCTTGAGCCGAGTGATCCTTTGAAATGGCAGAATCAGGAAGGAAGAAAAGGATAAGCCTCTGCACATGGGATCCAGCTCCAGCTGTGTGATCACCTCCCGGAAAGCTGGCTTGTCCTGGCTGAGGGGGAGAGAGACAGCATGAGTGCTACCCTGCCTGCAGCTCTGCTGCGTGGGTGAGGACCCAGGAGCACATAGCCCCAGAGACAGCATCTGCCTAACTTCTCCCGAGAGCAGAAAAGAAGGAAGGAGGAAACTGAATGCTTCTAGGTGTATTTTGGTTTAAATTCAGAACTATTTATAGCGTTGGGGGATGGAAAAAATAGACTTTTAATGTAGAAGCCATGGTAGTGTGTTCACATGTGTAGCACATCTAGCTCAGCAGCATACGCTGCACTGCGTGCGTAGGTGTGTGTGAATGGGGTGTGTGTCCAAGTAGATGAGTCAGAGGAATAATTATATATCTTTACACAGTTGGATCTCTGTGACAAGGTGGAATTCACACAGTCATAAGAATAAGGCAAGTCACAGAACTTGGCTTCTCCTGGCTGCTGAGCTGGAGGATGGAAATCATCATTATCTGGCCTGAGAAGAGCACATGCCATCCCTGGACCTTCCCTGAGGGGGAGCACAGTAGGTGAGTCCAAGCAGTCCCAACAGCTGCAGCCAAAAGCCAGCACCTCCTGGCAATCCTGGGGCCCGGCCCAGAGAGGACGCACACAGCTGAAGCCACAGCTAGCAAAATCAGCACGGATGCAAAGACATCACCTACTGTGCAAAACCTATCTTCACTCCATGTAACTCAGAGCACTCTGACAGCAGTTGCTGTAAGTGCTTCTCAGTGCTGCAGCAGGTGCCCGTGTCACTGTGCCGCTGCCACAACAGAATGGATCTGAGTGTGTCCTGGGACACAGCCAAAGTGGGAGCAACTGTGAAACATCTCAGGCTCCATGTTCATCAAAGTGCTGCAAAATTCCCTTTGCTTTGTGTTCTCACTCAGACAAAAAAAAAAAAAAAAAAAAAAAGCTTCCCTCTAAATTCCTATCTCCCTATTTTCAAGCTCACCTAATCCAGGCTATGTCTCTTTCAATCCAAGTGTTCAGCTAATGACCCCAGACACGGCGTTTATACTGCTCACCTCTGACTCAAGGAAACCCTGCAGTACCCTTCTTTTGGGAAGAACAGTTTGCCAAGCTCAGCAGAGGCTGCTTAGAGTGTGTTGGGTTTATTTGTTGAGGTTTTTTGCCTCAAAAGCTGGAGAGCAGAGAAGGGAAAGCATTAGGGCTCATTACACTCCCCCGAACCAGCTGCTGCTACGGGGAGGAAACAGTGCAGTGCATGCAATGGGCTGTCCTGAAAGGATCCAGGACATCGTAACTGAAGAGAAATTAATTTTCCTGCTCAAAGACAGGCTTGTAGGGCAGTCTTTGTTTTGAGACGATAGAAAATTCCTCCCGGACCAGAAGCCTGACTGAACTTGAAAAATACTGCAAAAATATGTTGGATTCTATCCTTAGGCCTACATAGCGCCTGTATTTATAATACCGGAATGTGATGAAAATGGCTTTTTTTTTTTCTTCAAGAAAATGTTGTTCTTCTGATAAGCTTTCTCAAGTGTGGGAAGGTTCAGCCTCGTTGGGAAGCTTAGGAAAAGCATTGGCTGTTCTTGCCATCAGGGAGCTGCATTGTAACCTCGGCCTTTCAGTCTCTTGCCTCTACTTGCAGTTGCATAAGAATGTGTATGTTTCACAAGCGTGTGTTCCCACATCCATCATAGCTACTCCCCACAGCTGGGAACTGCTGGCTCTGAACTCACTTGGTATGTCACTTGCCTGCTCTGTCACCCCACCCTTACCCTTACTCTAAAGCCTTTTAATTGCATCGGCGAAGTGAGAAATCCTGTTTCTGTATCATTTAGCACTATCCAAATTAGCAATATCCAACAGCTGAATCTACAGCCTATGCAATTTTAATACAGCATCAAGCACGGGAACTCACAGAAGCTGCTTGTAAGTTCTCTCCTGGTAGGTCTGGTTGGAGACATAGGTGATGTACACAGAGAAGTGATCAACTGTATGCTGGTACACAATATCGCACACATCTGAGATCACAATATTCTCCTCAACCCGTCGCTCCAGGTCCAGCAGGAAGCTAGATGAGAAAACCAGTGCTCAGTTTAATTATCACCTGTATGTCCAACACAATCCCCAGCTTCTGCCCCTGGGGCTGAAAGCAGTGAATGTGTCACTAAGCTTTTGGAAAAGACAGGGTAGCAGACTGCTTGCAACCAGCTCTTGCATCCTCTGCACACAAGCTTAGTTAACGAGATGCCACTCAGCTTGCCAAAAGCCCAGCAGCAGTTGTCTTACCGCTCACTAACAGCCTTGACATCCAGGACATTGGAGAAGAGGATGTGTGCCTCAGACTGGTGTAAGATCTTTTTCAGACGCTCATTCTCCATGAAATGAGACACCAGGAGATTCAGACTCTTGCAATACGAGGCTTCGGAAGTAACCAGCTCAAACATTGCCTGGGGAGGAACCCAGAAAAGGACATCAGCAGGTCTGTTCTACTGTTCGTGCTCACATAGAAGCACTTCATAGGCTCTCCCCACCTCCCCAGTGTCACTGAGTCTGACCTGAGGCTGCTTCGGGACCCCCTGTGCCCCTCGTCACCATGCAGCACATCCCTCTCCCCTTTGGGCAGCTCCCTTAGGCAGCCCTCACACACCCTCCTTGTGACAGCATCCACTTGTAGCTCTGCTTGCTGGGTCTTGTCGTGCAGTGCAGCAAGGTTTCATTGCACCATCAGTGCTCGTTTCAGAAAAACCATGGTGTGGGGGTTGGCACACAGCAATCCCAGCACGCCACACACGCTCCTTGGGGCAGAGCTAATACAAAAATAGAGCTGTGGTGCTCCAAGGCCCTGTGTGCTGCCCAAACCTAAGGAAATCCAGCTGTTGCTGCCCAAGGGATGCTGCCTGATCAAGCCTGGCCACTGTTTCTGACACAGGCACAGGAGCTCCTAATGATTACTGTAAGCTACAAACAATCTCCAAATTTCAGCACTTGCTTTTCCTGTGAAGGAAGAAGTCTCTAGCAAGCTTCTCGCCCTCCTCAGGCCAGGGATGTAGTCTGGGGAAGCAGAAAGAGAAATGGATGGTTTGATTCAGAGATAAATCTCAAGTTAACGAGCTGAGGATGTAAAGCCTTCTGCCTATAGCAGGTGCCACAGGGACAGTCCTCATTTTCTCTCCAGGCTGTGTGCAGTGGTAGATAAAGCAAGTGATTATTGACACAAACACTGAATCCATTACTTTAAGTAAGATTAATTTAAGATTCTTGCAAGAGCTTTGATGCAACAAAAAATCATTAGCTCCTTCAGACATTTCTTGACGAAGGTGCATCCTGGGGCTGGGCCATGCTATCTTTACAGAAAGGTTAACCTGTTGGTAGCAAAGTCTTCCTTCATTTCCTTAAAGCTGTTTTGCCAATGCAGTCCCCCAGTGCCCACAGCTCCTCTGCTGCATGCTGGTGAAGAGGAGTGGGCTCCAAGCCCCACCAGCTCTGGGGCTGCATGAGCAATGCAGAGCCAAGCAAGTCCAAAGGAACAGAAAGTATGTACAGTATTTTTTTTTTTTTTTTTGCTGTACATGTCAAAAAGTATCTTCTAAATTAGCAGGGAATGTGTCCTATGAACTGATTTGTTTTTTTGGTGGTGGATGTTGGGGTTTTTTTTTTAAATCTTATTTTTAAAGAAATGATTTGAAACTTTCTGTTGATCAGTTTTTGGTCTTTTCCTGGAGCTGCTGCTATCCATTGCAGAAGAACCTGAGGTACAGAGACCTGGACAACACTCCTGACGTTGTTGCTGTGCAAGACCTGCAAGGATAGGAACAGCAAAGAGCTGCTGACTATCAGCCAAAATGGCATTTCCATTCTTCGTGGAGTCAGCAGCCTGGGAAATAATCCCAGTGAGCAGAAAGTCCAATGGAGCCCTAAGCAGATGGCCCTGTCCTGCACCAGGGAAGGAGGTTGTGCCAGTACAGCCCCAGAAAGGAGAGCGAGCAAAGGGTGCAGGTAGAAATGAATTCACTTGGTTGGTGTGTGGGGGACAGCTGGTGTTTAAGGAATACAAAGATGTTTCATTTTCTTCAAGAATAGATTCCCAATGAGACAAATAGACGATTGGGTGAGTCTCCTAAATATACCTCTTACAGCCTTAACTGTAGCTTTTTTTGTTTTAATAACTGAGAGGAAAAGAAGAAATAGGTGAAGACACAACAAAGAATAGGACAGGATCACTTAATCTCAGAATGGTTGGGTTGGAAGGGACCTTACAGCCCACCCAGTCCAACCCCTGCCGTGGGCTGGCTGCTGCCCCCAGCTCAGGCTGCCCAGGGTCCCATCCAGCCTGGCCCTGAGCACCTCCAGGGATGGGGCAGCCACACTTCTCTGGGCAATGATGCCAGGGCCTCATCACCCTGTGAGAGAAAAATTTCCTTCCAACATCTAATTTAAATTCCCCTTTTAGTTTAAAACCATTCCCCCCATCCTATCATTATGTGCCTTTAAAAAACGTCCATCTCCCATCTGTTTCTAAGCTCCCTTTAAGCACTGGAAGGCCACAATGAGGTTTTCCCAGAGTCTTCTATTCCCCAGACTGGGTGCCAGTCAGGATAGGGCAGGTCCTTCAAAATCTCACAAGGGCCAGGATTGAGGTGTGCCTCTCTACTGCAGCCTTTCAGCCCTCTGACAACACGTCTGATCTCTGACCTCCCTTCTTGACCTACAGACACAAAAGTCCCCCACTCTGTATGTCTGGAAAGGCCCATCTAGGTGTGCTTGCTGCCCATCACAGTGTGAGCACTAGACCTGCACGGGCACATGCAGAGTGTAAGATGGACCAGAGAAACATTGAAATCCATGGTGACAATACCAGTCCACAGGGTTCTGATTTAAAGCAGATTCCAGAGAAGTAAAGATTATCTCCACTGATCAAAACAAGCTTCTGGAAGTGTCTGCTACAGCATCTGCCAGGCACGGGTTTCTCAGGTTACTCTGGAGATGCAGCTGCTCCCCTGCAGATCCAAAGTACCCTGATGCTGACTATAAACAGCCCAGATTGCATTTCTCTTGGAACAAACTCCTAAACTGTGATATAATGAAGAGATCTTTGCAGAATAACTGAACTCTGCTAGCCCTGAGCCCTCACTAGATAAAGCAGCGTGAACTTCTGGCTTCAGAGTTGCAGAAATAATGAGAAAATTTGAACTAGATGTCAACGGATGTAATGCTATCCTCTAGAGTCCACAGTCTCAAACTATCTCTTGGAAACATGACCAAAACTGTTCCATCAGTCCTCTGGGTCATTAACTTCATGAAATCTACTAGTTGTATAAAAGCTGTACTAATTGTTTTCACTGCTTCTATTTTGGCAGAGAGACTAAGAAAGGAATCAGGAAGCCTAAGGAAGAAGGAAATACAGAAGATAAAAAAGAAGAAAAAATTCAGAGTCACCAAAGACAGGAGTAAGCAATGCTACAAGGTAAATCTCTGCTGTGACGATACGGTGTTTTGTTGCATAGATTGAAAATAGCTGCTCCCAATAGCTCTGATCTTCTTGTAAACCACTAGTAAATAGATGATCTAGCCTAGGAGGGATTTTGTTTTGATCTGTTGCCATCGTATTGGCTGTGACCAGCCCTCAAACCTGGCTGTCCTCACGGAGCCACATCTCCTCCACGTGCTAGACATGCAGCAAGGCCTACACAAGAGCTCTTTCAGGAGCGTAGCTCTGTTTCACAGCAAATTCAGAGGCTTGAAATCTAAGGTTTGCTCAAAGAAGGATAGGAAATAAAACTTTCCTGGACATTTGCATAGAAATGAAAGAGAAAGACTGCCTCCCTGTCCAACATGCTCTTACATGGAGAGGGCACCTCACTGCTGCACACTAAGGGGTCAAATCCTTCTTCTGCTTATGCAAAGATTTTCACAGCAGTGGCTCTCTGATCCAAATCCACGCTGTGCCATGAAGGTGCAGATTAGCCTGGCTACCTGACCCTCTAACACCAAAATGGCCACAATCCCCACCAAAAAAAGATCTAGCAAAGCTTATCTCAGCACAAGCAGTTCAGCTCAGGGATGGAGAATATCATACTAATCTGGTTTTGCTGTTGTTGTTTTTTACTTTGTAAACTGTTATGGCAAATCCCACCCAGCTCAGGGTCTCCTACAACACAAAGGATGAGTCCATTGTAGAAAAATCAATGCAGACAGCAAGTAGAGGAGAACAAAACAAATAACCTATACAGTAAGTCAAACAAGGACATACTGAAAGATAGAGATCTGACCTGGGAAGGAGGAGTAAATTAGAGCTTCTCCACAAACAGGCAGTACCAACATGTAATCTAAGGCTCGTGCTAAAAGGAGTCCCACATACTAAATCAGGCTTCTTCCCATTGCTACCTTTTCCAAGCCTCTGGGACAGAATATTCTGTAACCTCCGCTATATGCAACACAAGGAGCAGGTCCTCTCTTCAGCCATTTGTTCCTTCTGCTACACACGTGTTGGCTGTCCTTTTCCCCACGCTGACTCCATGTCAGAACCCACACAGTGCTTTTGGCTTGTCCTACTTTTTGCATCACTCCATTTTCTATGTAGTTAAAAGAAGGTCCTCGGTGATTCATGTTTTGCTGTGTTTGATGCTCAACAGATGTCTGGATAATTAAAGCTCCCCTATGAATGATTTAATAATTTCTCATAATTATTCTAGTGGCACATAGTTTTTGTATTTCCCTGACCCCTGCAGTCTGTCATTTGTTCTTTGTTTTTTTCTTCTTTTCCTGCATTTTCGCCCACATTTTGTGACACTTCCAGCTGGTTTTTTTTCATGATCCATTCCCCTGACATTGCCTCCAGATGAAAATGCTGATGTGGCTGATGCCACTACTGCCTGACTTCTGTTTGAGCTCCCAGGGCTAATGGGCCGTGCTGCAATCTTCTCTCCTGAAACTGCTGGGGGGTGGGAGGTATTTTTTTCCCCCTGAAATTCCATTTTCTGGGTCATTTGTTGCAGAGCTTTTCATGAGAACTTCCAAACATCCACTGCTCTGCCAGCCCAGGTTCTTGTTTTGATGCTTGAAAAACAAATGCCTTGTTTTTTACCTGGTGTTGTGTTATCTTGCTGGTTTCTTGTATTGTGAATTCAATGCTGAATTCACTATAATCTCTTTAATTGTCTCAGTGATTTCTCCCACACTCCTTGTTTTCTGTGCTTGACTTTCCTCAAAAAGCAAATTCTCCACTCTATCTGCTCAGTGTTCAGCCAATTTCACAGCTTTCTGGCTTGCAGCAGTTTTATAATCTCTTACTGTGCTAATCCAGAACAAACAGGAAGAAAATTTCAGCCCTGATAAAGTGACATGAGGCGAAATCACAGCACTTCTATGAGGCAGCACTGCCCCATCTCCATCTGCTTTATTTCTGTTGTTATTTAAAGAGATAGAAGAAAATTTAGTGCTGGGGTCTGGCAGTGCAGGTATTTTTCCATACAGCACCTACAGGTGATGAACGTAACCCCAAAACAACGGCAGCTTTTGAAATTTCTGATGCAAACTTTTCAGCTGGTGTTCTTCTGTAAATGACTCTATTTAGAAGCAGAAAGAAGAGCTTGCAGTTTTTTGGATGCCAGATTGTGTTTGTAATGCTGGCAGTTAGAAGAACTGTGTTTTTCCAGGTAAACAGAACAAATCTGATATGGAAATATCCACGGAAAAGCAACAAACCACTTAAGTTGCCTTCAGCCATACCCCAGTCACACCACCGGTTCTGTTCTGCCAGCCTGAACTACCCTGTTTAAGCACTGGGGGTGTAACTAACAGCCTTGCACATCACACCTTTGAGAACCAAGGGCTGAGTCTTTCCAAGCGCAACAGGGAAGCCACAGCTTTGGCCAGGACCAGGGTGGGACTGTGTGTACAGAAGTGATTCATAATTCCTGACTAAGCAAATCCAAGTAAGCTCAGGAGGAACTGGTCACACCCTGGGATGTTCTTCAGCATTTTGGGTTCAGCCATACGAGCCAGGGCAGAACAGACACAAAGGTGGGTGCTCTCCCCTGAAGAGATCCTGGCACAGCAGGGCTCACGGGATCAGGCCTGTGAAGATCCATTGCTCAAACTGCAACACACACCATACTGAACAAGTTTTGTTTGCCTCTGCTGCTGGCTACGAACGCAGAGCAACGTGTAACAAAGAGCACTTACGCTCCCCACGCTATCCAAAATAGCAACCAGGTGAAAATTGTGTGACTGATGGTTTCTCTGACAGGGGCAGCTACTCTCACCAGCTCCTTGTTAGATGTTGCCCTAAAAATTATCGCCATATAGCTCTCAAGCCGTGATGTCAATGCAATGTATGGCTGAAATGCAAATATTCCTGCCAACATTTTTTACTGTTTTGCATAAGACTCTGAGTAACGGCATTTAAGAATCAGGAAGCTTAAAAATCTCCATCTCTTCTCCTTCCAGTAATTCCATCATATTTAAAACAGATTGCAGTTAACTCTTCAAGGCTTCTAAGGTTTCTAAGGTGGATTAATGTGCACCAGAGACTGAAAGCTCTACAGCAAGAACCTCTTTGCTAGCTCTCTCTTCCTTGAAAAAGGCTCCTAGCACAATCAGAAAAAGCAGAGTAAGTTCTCTTTTGCCAAATAAATGTCCATCAGCAATACAGCATACAGGACAATATCCTGTAATTTCAAAAAAAAAAAAAGTGAGTGGTGCTAACCAGTGTGTCATAGGAAAGCACTTAGCAAAACTAGGCTTGTCTGCGACTGCTATGAAGCTTACTGTTCTTAAATCTCAATCATTTGATTTAATTCACTCCAGCTCCTTTAAGCAGCAGCCCAGTTATGAAACATTCCACTTTCTCACAGTTTACCTCCTGCAGCTTGATCTCATCCGGCTGGAGGATGCTGAGGATCCCACTGCTCTGGATCTCTGGCAGGTCCTGCCATAAGTTGAACCTGGAGTTGGAGTTCCTCAGCAAATTGAATTGTGGTGCAGCTTTGCTCTCGGGAGTACTTGCAGGTTCTGTCTCAGGTGGGGTTTCCTCACTGGGCGAACTCTCCTCGGGGTCTGTCTGTGAATCCTGCAGCCGTCTGGTTTCGATCTCCTGGCGTGTAGATTTATCTCGATATTCCTGATACAAGAGGCCTAGGAGGCAACACAACAGGTCTGAGAGGTTGCAGCTGAACAAAAGAACAGAAGAGTACTGTGGGAATGGAGGGCTGTGCTGCACTGGCTCAGCCCAGCAGGAATGGGGGATGTCCCCTCTGCAATGAGACAAAAAGTCACGCAGGGTGTTTCTACTTCAACTAGCAGTGCAAACCCCGTGTGGAAGCCATGCCTAAATCTGAAACATCGCTAACCATCTTCTATCCCAAACCGTGTGCTAACAGTCAGGTGACCCCAAGTGGGAGGAGTGAAAGAAGAGCGCTTTGTTATTTGCCAAGCTTTTAAATGTTTCTTTTAAGACCTTGATATTCTCTGCAGTATTCTTACACTACAAGCTGGGAGGAGGGAAAGAAAGGATTGCCCTGCTGGCTTTCTGGGGGTACAGATCAAAAAGTGTGTGTGTGTCTGAAGAAATAACACTGCATATGCTGAAACAGCTTCAAAAGACCAATTTGATGGGTATGAAAATCCCTAAGGAGAAAACAGTGAGCTGTTGTTAAAGTATTTAATAGGTGAAGCACTGGGACCGTCACCAGTTTGCTTTGGTGTTGACTTTGCGGTTAGCACTGGACATGCTGCTCAATTTCTTTTTCCCTTCTCAGTTCCTACGGTGACTGAAGATCTTAATGTAAGACTGAAAGTTACCTGAATGCCACAGCACTAAGAAAGGGCCATGAATTCACACACCTTGCTGCACACCGACCTCACAAGGTGCCTTCTGCATTGCCATTACCAGCTTCAGCAGCAGATGAATTTGCCCCAGCTCCCCTTTTCAACAGGCAGCACCAGAAACGTAAGAATCCTGAAATTCCTTGTCTGCCTATAGAAGATCCTGTCTCTCTTCTAAGACCTCCACGTGCCCTTATCTCTAAGCCACCTGTAGGACCCAGAGTATTAATTGCTTGAACATGAAGTGCAATTTAGAGTCTATGAAAAGGCAGGAGAACACAAGCCTACTCTGAATCACTCTCCTCACTTACCCAAGTTGAGGAGAACACTTTACATCATCTCTCTTGGCTTATAGAAGTGTAAGATAAATGAATAAAGATAAAAATCCTTGATGTAAAAAAGAAAAAAAAAACAGCAAAACTTACATAATTTATTTAGTCTGAATCATTAGGGATAAAAATCCACCTGGTCACATGAACTCGTGATACTGGATCTCAAAAGCAGATCCCTTGCGTTGAGAGACAACTGGGTCAGGAGTTTGTCTAGGGAGGGCAGAAATGTCACTGTCACTGCCTGATACATCTCTGGAGCAGTTTTCCCAAGGCTCTGTTCCAGTAGCTGTTAACACTATTCCAGAAATATGCTGGGGAAAAGCACAGGCACAAGGAGAGCAGTACTGCAGCCCGCGGGTGTATCCTGGTAGCTGTTCTCCCTGGAAAGATGCTCAGTGCCAGATTAAAATAGCAGTAAGGGTAGCTGTGCCTAGGAAACCATACAGTCTTCTCTTAGCATCCTACACAGTAACCAGAGAGAAGAGACTTCTCCTGAAGTTTTGCATCCTACTGCTACTTATATAATTTCTCTCCGCGTCAAGTAGGCTTATTTGGCTTTCCTAAGCATTTCTGCCTGCTAATCAGCCCCAGTGAGGGTGCTGAGGATGTGGAGGGGTGGAAAGGCTCCTCGAGGGATGGCCGTGCTGCTGTGCGAGTGCAGTGGGGCACGAGGTGCTTGCTGCCCCAGCAAGCTGCACATGGGAGCAGGACATGGGAAATAAAAGCCTGAAGCAAATGCTTGTCAAGGGAAAACATGCTTAGAAAATGGAGCACAATCTATTTTACTCTTACTGCAGATAATTATACCCAATCGTACAACCATGTTGTGCTGGTGGCTCTGCCCTGCACATCTGAGACAGTCAGGGATATTTTGTATTTGTGTAAGGGCGATTCAGTCTCCTTTGCACAGGGCTGGAGATCAGTCCTTTGAATAAAAAAATCCTCGTGACAATTATTTTTCACTTGTGTGTAAGGAATTAAAATCCAGATGATGAAACCTGACCTTGTTTCCAGGTCCCCTGATTGAGCCACCAAGAAGGAAAGACCCATGGAGCCTTCAGCTGCAGGCAATGAATGTTTAGACACAGGAAGATCTGACTGACCACAGGCATCCACCAGCAGAACTCGTTTGGAAATACCACCGAGGTAACACATTTTAAGCATAAACAACAATACTGGGAAGAAACAAAAGGGTGATACCAGGAGAAGACAAAATACAGGCAGACGTTTATGTAGGAAATGGGTGGGAAGAAACAAAGAGCTGCAACCAGTCAAAAAAGACAACGTATATGGTAATTTAGTGAATGCTTATGTTTAGTAAATGAGCAAGCATGGAATGTCAGAGACCTGTAAAAGCTTCATCCATTGCTTAATGTCCCCACTAGCACTGGCTGAAGGGTAAGCAGGTGGTCAGAGTGTGGGTTTGGTGCTGCCTGGTGACTCCAGTGGTTAAGGTTATTCTGCACAAGGGGTGTTTACATAGTTTGTAAGCATGCTATTAAACCTTCCCACTGTGTTCACTCTATTTCATTTTGCTCCCTTCCCAGCTCCCTCAAACACTGGGAAGGGAATTGAAACACTGGTTACTAATTGTGGAAAATGCTCGCCTTAGAGAGTTTGCAGTGCTCTTAAACTAAACGTTATTGCACTGAAAGCTATGTAAAATCTCAGGGGGTCCAGAGACGTTTTCTGAAATTCTCTGCTCCAGTTTCAGACAAAAAGTTCATTAGTGCCTTAAAGGCAGGAGACAGGAAAGGCAGCAGTGTGCTGCAGCCATTGGAAATGACCTGTCTGCTGGAGACTAGTGTAGCACTCCGGCTGTCAGACCCTGCCTCCTTACACCAAGATGCTACAGACCCATGTGCAGTTAAATGGATGCATGCAGAGTTATCACACAGCATCCTCTGATTGGCAGCATGTAAAAATACACACGAATGGAGCGACGAGGTTGCTTTAAAGAACTGGCGGCTTCAGTATTTTTGTCACACCTCTCAGCAGCCCAGTCCCTTAAACTGAAAATACATCGACAAATCTGCCTTGCGACACGAGTTCCTACACAGCCACGAGAAAGTAGCAGATCTAGCAACGTGCAGAATTTTTCACTGCTTTCCTCAAAAAGCTCAGCGCTCCTCTGCTCACTCAGACAGCCCCACAGGTTCCAGTGTCTCGCACCGTCACTTCCCGAGATGAAACCGAGCCATCCTCCCCTCCGCAGCCTCCCACAAAACCCCGGCTCTCCCTCTGCACGGCAGAAATGACGGCTCTGCCGAGGGACGGCGGGCAGCGCGGCGAGCCCAGCGTGTGCCGCTCCGCTCCGTCACTGCTGCTCGCTCAGTACCGCGGTCTGACGCCTTTCCGAGCGTGCAGAATCAGATTTTAGCAGCAAGTTCGCTGTCGCCCTAACGATCGACTGCTTCGTAATTACCAAAAGCGATCTCAGTTTGAGGAACGGAGCAACAGCGTCCTGACACCTGCGGGGCAGCGCGAGGCACCCAGTGACAGTGTAAGGGCGCTGCTGGAGGCGCAGCTCCGTTCCTAAAGCCGACGGCGGAGGTTTCCCAGCAGGGACGGCGATCGGGGCTCGCGCACCTCCGCCCGACGCCGTCCCGGCACTCCGCCGGGCTCAGCGCTGCGCCGGGATCGCTCCCCGCGGTTCCGCTCGCAGCTCGGACGGTTCGGGCGGGCCGACCGCTTACCGATGTGCTCGATGAGGTTCCTCCACGAGTCGGCCGTCATGGGGTGGGCGGGCGGGGACGCCTCGGCGGCGGTGGGGCTGTCCTCAGCGGCCGCGGGGGGATTCCTGCGGGACGCGAGGGAGCTTCAGGCGGGGCGGCGGCGCTGGGCGGCCCCTCCGCCCCGAGCGCGGACCCCCCGCTCTCCCGTCCCCTCCCCGTCCGTCCCTGTCTCACCTGCCGGGCTGTCCCGCAGAGCCGTCCTGGTCGAGGGCGCAGGCGGCGCTCAGCGCCGCGGCCAGCAGTTCCATGGCCGGCGGCGGCAGGCGGCTGCCGAGCAGCTCCGGCGGTAGCGGCGGCGGCGCGGGGCTGGGGGAGCCCGGGAGGTTGCCACGGTAACGGGGGTAGGAAGGCAGCAGCCTGCGTAGGAAGGAGAGGGGAGCTGAGGCCGCCCCCGGGGCGCCCCCGCAGCCCCCAAAGCCCTCACAGCCTCCCCCGGCCCCTCGGAGCCTCTCCTCGGACCCCCTTCAGCCGTCCCCGGGGGTCTCTCCTCCCGAATCCCTCAGATCCTCCCCCCCCCCAACAAGCTGTCTGCGGGGCCGCGCTCTCCAAAATCGGCTCGGAGCCCCTCGGGCTCCCCCCGGGTTCTCCCCACAGAGCCCTCTCTCAGATCCCTCCCTACCGGCTCCTACCAGCACCTTCCGAGCACCCCCTGCTCGTCGCGGCCGCTCTTTGCGTTCCCGAACCCCCCTCGAGCTCCGTTCAGCGCCGCCAAACCCCCCCTCACCCCCGCACTGACCCTCGGAGCCCCTGCGGTCCCTCCCAGCCTCCCCCCTCAGATCTGCTACACGACCCCCGACGAAGAACCTTTGAGAGCCTCCATATCCCTCCAAAGCCCCCCACAGACCCCTCCCATTCTCTCCTTTACCCCCGCAGCCCCGCCGTGCCGTACCCCCAGCTTCCCACCACCCTTTGCCCGCAGAGACCTCCTCGCCCTCCCGCCCCCACCGGCTCCTCTCCGGCGCAGGTCCCTCCTCCGCCGGGAGGCTGACTGCCTCCTCCCCAAGGGCCCCCCCGGTGGCAGTCCCTGCCCCGAGGACTCTGCGGGCACCCCTACCTCCATCCCCTGCTTTCCCGCAGAGAGGCTCCTTCCTCAGACGCAGGGATGTCCCCTCTCCATCCCCTCGCTCCCAGCAAGCAGCCTCCCGCGCAGCACCCACGCACCGCAGCCCACCCTGCGCCCACCCCATGGATCCCTGCCTGCCGCTGACCTCTCACCTCCCTGAAGCCGTCTGTGCCTATGTGCGGCCGGCGCCGGCTCGGAGGGAGGACAGGGAGTGCGAGAGGGGAGCTTTCCTGAACCGCTTCCAGATCTGGAGCGGATGGTGCATTTCTTCTCTGGGAGTGACACCCCGATATGGAGGGATGTAACGTGGAGGCTCAGCCTAAGCCCTGCTGCCAAGCTGCCTCCCTGCTCTGCCTCCCGCCCTGCTTGTTTCCTCCGGCTGGCTTTGCATCCCCCCGGTCATTCCCCCCATCTTAGCGTCGCTATTTCCATAAGGATATATTTTCTCATTTAGGCGGTATCTCAGTAACGAGCTCTATCTCTCCGTTCAGGTAATTGTTTCTCCGCCTCGGGGATAAATCCTCTGGAGCTCTGAAGCACGGCTGCACCCTGGGTTACTCGCGTGCTTACGGACAGCCTGAGTGCAGCTCTGCCCTCCACCTTAGTAGCCCCCCAGCAAAAACGTCATCTGCACCACACTGCAACTGAGTAAACCATCAGCTCAGCTATGCCTCCCGTGCTCACTTTCTCCCCGTTGCATATATAACCATGCTTTATTCTGTAAGCAATACTGCAGTTTATGCGATGGCATAAAATCCCTTTGTCGGGCTGTATATGAGAAGTGGTTTCCTTTTTATCATTTTTATACTGTGTTTACTAAGTGATGTATCCAGCCAGCACGTGACTGTACATTTAGGAAAAAAAAAACTCCCTTGGCCCATGAGAACTAGATCTGGTGTGCTGGAAGCACTCGGTCCTTGGGTTATTAAGGAGGCAGAAGTGTCTGTGGGGGGAGCCCAGGCTCAGATAACACCGTCAGCCCAATCCTGGGCTGGGAGGTCAGAGGAACCACACAACTGATGGAAAAATCAGGGTCTTGTCAGTGAGAGCCTGAAGCTCTGGCTAATGATCGCTGTTTTGGGATCTTGCTGCCAGGGAACATGGTCAGGGGTTTCGGGAAGTGGGTGGCATGCTGAAAGCTTCTTTCTTAGTCAGGGGTAGGCAGGACATTAACTGCACCAATCACCTTTGTTATCCTGAATTTTGGAAATATAGGGATGCTGTTTGCTAAAGAAGGACTGAGAGCAGCAAGGAGTACTCTAGTATGCAATGGGAAGCCAGTGCGGGTGCTGTCATTAATGCTACACTGCTGGAATGAATACATGTCCCAGGACAAATTTGGGATGTATCTACTAAAAAAAAAAAAAAAGTCTCAGAAAAATGCATTAGGAGGTTAAGAAATTGCACCTCCTCATACTGCTTCGCTCTCAGGGGTTAAATCCACTGCAGTTTGGAATGAAAAAAGAAAAGCGTCTGGGTCATGGCATGAGAAACATTAGAAAACAGAAAGTGCCTTCTAAGATCGCTTCTAAGGATCCCTCCTAAAGATCCCTTCTAAGGATCCTGCCTGTCTTTTTTCTTCAGATTTTCCAAAATCATTTCACTTTTGGTCTAAGATGAAAACCTGGAAAACGTTGCTAAAGTAATAATGATAATAAGAACGCTGGAAGCTCTGAGGAGGTGAGAACACAGCCTGGAGTGAAATGCCCCCCGTGGCCATGAGAAGCCACAGCTTCCCTTTTTCCATCAGAAATCTATTCTGCCGTGTGACAGCAACTAATCACCTCCTTTCCCTTCCTTTAGAACTTTCCCTTCGTAATTGTAGCTTGGGTTTTCTGAAGTCTTGCTCTTTCTTTATACCACAGCCTCACCGCTTCGTGTTGCTGTACAGAGAAATGCTTGTTCTCCCAAGTGAGGTGACAGAGTGCTCCCAGTGCTCTGAGGCTGGACTAAAAAAAAAAAGATTAGCGAGAAGTGGATATTTTTGTCCTGCAAAATAACTGAGGTTTCCTAAAGCTTTCCAAATTTGTCGTGAAGAATGAAGGAAGGCAAACAAGTGATTCATTGCAGCCCATTGGAGCTTCCAAGTAAGAGCCATTCCTTCACAGGCTGCACACTGCAGCCTGCCCAGGGTGGGCCCGGCTCTGCTCCTGGAGCTGCTCCCCTCTTCATGGGACTCCTTTTTTCACCATTAATCACGGACTAAGTCTGACAGATAGAACAGCTGCACTCAGTTCCTCTTTCTCCCTCTCTTCTCCCGCAATTCAAAGTGCAATTTAGGCTGATCTGCCTGCACAATTCTTTGCACTTGAGTCCCCAAGGCAGCAATCTGCCTTCCCCTTTAAGCCAGGGCTCTTGGTTGTTTCATTTCTTGGTGAGCTGATTTGGGCATCTAAACTAGTAGAAAAACACGTGATTATTTTTTAGAACTAGCTTTGTGTGTGTTTGACCACTGAATTGTCTCACCACAGGGCCAGCTTGCTGAGTGCCAGCACTGTAGAGGTGGCAGGCACACAGATGAATGGCAGGACCAAGGCGGTGCCACTTCGGATCATCTTCCACTGCCACGGAACTGCAGGCTCAGGCAAAAGCACCCTCTCCTCCTGATCTTGGCCATTCAGGTAGCACTTTGGAGGAGGGTTTTTTTTTTTTCTTTCTCACTGTATGAGCAATGAATTCTCTCAGGAATTCCTAGGTTCCCAAAGCACACGAGCGCTGGAAATTATCCTCATGGCCTCATAATGTCGGTCATGCTCTGGTGCCATGAAACATGACCATGGTTGGTGAAGGAGAGTGGGTTTGGGCTTGCATACGTTGTGCAAAGGAAGAAGGGGGATTTGGTAGTTCTGAGCTTCAGGTGCAGGCTGATCTTGTCCATTGCTGCATTAAAAACCTGATAATTTGTGTGAGCTTGTAATTAGTTTGTCTATCAAATTCATATAATTACTTAAGGGGACGAAGTTCCTGTCTTGGCCTGTGTGGTCAGCTGCAAATCAACCTTTCCAATGTTCTTATGTTTGCCTGAATTCAAAAGCAGTCCTTAGAATAAAGCTGTGCAAAGAGTTGGTTTTCAAACAACACTGAAATGCAGGATTTTATTTTTGTTGTCTTACAGCAGTTTTTAGAACTCAAGTCTCAGAAACTAAAAATGAGAAGATGTGACCCAGCATATCTTATTAATGAAACATTCCCCATACCCTTTAGGCAGTGGGAGTTTCACACCAAGAAAGGCCACGAGATGAAGTAAGAAGCACTGTTTTAATCTGAGCTAACCAAATTCGCAGAGAAGTGTGAAGTTATTAATAGATTCAAATAACGTTATACCTAGTAAAATGTATTTTCATACTTCAGGTTCATTCAGATTTTCTTTTTGCTCACGTGTGATTTTTTAGTAGTGCTTTTGACAACAAATCGCAAAAATGCAATTTTTATTCCTAGTTTTTTTTTTTTTTTTTAACAGAGAGATAAGTGGAACTCCTCATCCCTAATATTTTTAGATTATAAAGGCCAAGGGCACATCTGTTCTCCTGAGCCTCCTTAAGCTTTCACCAAAATACCTTAATTAAATCTGTTGGGGCTGGCAGTCTTACTGACAACTAAAAATGTTCAGAACTTCCTATGATGAGATCTTTACCTGCCTATAGCCTTTTGATGTTCAGAATCACTAGGACTCCTTATTTGCTGACCGTCTGCCATAGACTGCTGCTACTTTCTTTTAAAAAAGGGGCTCAACAGCTTCTTAAGTTAAGGAAGATATAATTTGATGCTATTAAAAGAAAACAGAAATCTTGTCTTTTTATCCTCTGAGAAGCTTTGGCTTCTCTTGAAATGTGGGTTGAAATTTGGGCTGTTCCAGGGCTTTATCTCTGTCTGACCTGTGAAAATCCATAGGGATTATAGGCTGTTTTGCACTCTATCCAATACACTCAAACTGGAGACTTGGATTTTAGCATCTAAAATTCCCTGAGCTGCTGCCCATGGAAGGAACAGGTGCCCTGTCCAGGGCTGAGAAAAACATTTCTGATACTGCAGCAGTAGAAATGGCCTGGTACAGTTCTAGGCACTACAAATAAAGGCTGCTTCTCCTGTACCCTCAGTGCTCCTGGAGCTGGGTCTGAGCAGCACAACGAGACAACTGTTTGGCTGAAAAGCAGAGGGAAGAGGACCCAAGCATGGAGAGAGAACAGTCTGCTTCTGGACCAAGAGACTGCTATGAGGAGAGGAACTGCCCACAGCTGGGTGCTTGGGAAAGTGGTGTGTTGGAGAGGGCTGCAGAATGCAGTGTTGGAACTAGGTGTGAGGATGAGAGACTAAGACTGTATGCAGAGCAAAAGGGTGATGGGCCTGGGGAATGTCAGGACACAGAGATGTGGGCTGCAGAGGGGAAGAGAGGGGAGTAACACATCTGAGAAACATTAGCCTGAGGAGATCAGGTGAAGAATCACAAGTTGGGGTTGATTGAAAAGGAGCGAAGCAAAGGGGTTGGTTGAGGACCAGGGTATGTTTAAAAGAAGTGGATTGTGCTGGGAGAGCTGGAGAGTAGAGCCTGAATGCTGTGTGATGAAAAGGAGCTGAGGAACGGAGACTGGATGGAATAGGTGGGCAAACTGGGATTAGGTTCTCCATTGGCTGCAGGCTGGAAGCATTCCTAAGTAGAGGATTGCAAATGCTATGGCTAACTATGGTTCTGTGAAATCTGAGGTTTTGATGCTAATGACATTTAATATCTAAAATGGGTACTTTATAGAGCAAAATGATTATTTTTAGAGCTTTCTACCCCAACCCACCTCCTCCCCTGCAAATGCTGTTGCTCTTAGGCTTTTTAAGTTGTGACTGTAGAGAAAGAAGGGTATGGAAAGAATTATCTTTCTCTAAAAAGCAAAAAATAAAAGTTATGGGGTGACAAAGATTTGTTCAACATGTAAAGAGGTGACTATAAGAAATTCATTTCATAATTAGAAGGAAACTCGAGTACAATCTCTTGCAATGCAGGTCTCAGCCTCTCTGGAGGCTTTTCCCTCTTTTCTGGTTAAATCAGGCTATATAAGCAGTGCCCTCTGCTGCCCAGGACAAACAGTGCTGTGGGAAGCTAACCCACATTCACACAATCCTTCAGAGTGTGACACTATTTTATGTAAATAGTTGTTTCTTTCTGATATCTATTTGCAAATGTATATCTCTTAGATTCCCTCTCTCTGCTGAAGGTGGCTGTATTTGCTGTTGTAGTGCTTCCATTCTATTAACTCAGATCAAACCTAATCCGCTATTTTAGATGATTTTTTTCTTTTTTTTCTCCACATTGGAGGTTTCATAAAAGAAAATAGAGTTCTCTGAAGTGTTAAATGAATGACCTTGCAGCGAGATTTGTGACATGAGATTTCACATTGAGTTTCTTCTCCACTGTTTCTAGTGGCCCACAATGAATATGTATCATTGCTGGCATCTGACTCAGTGGGAAATGGTAGGTCAGTAGCATGCTCATGCTGATAAAACATCTGTATTGTATTAGAAATGAAGAGAAGTCAACATCCTATTAGCTGATAATATAGGGTAGATACTGATTGGTGGATCTCATTTCTGGGGTTTGAAATGACTAATTTTTTGCTCTCTGTGGTAGCTGTTTTCAGCTGAGGCTGACAGTTATGGATAGGCTCCCTGGGTAGGTGTTTTTCAGCGGTGGTTTTCTGTGATCTCAATCTGCACAATTGCTGCCACTGTGAAGCTGGGAAGACTGATGGCAGTATGAAAGGGAAGCTTTCTTGTGAGTTTAGTTCCTTCCAGGTCTTTGGCTGTGGTTATCCTGATGAACAAAGTTGTGCTAGAAGTTCAGCACTGAGATGTGCTGGAGAAGTTAACCAAATAGCTGGGAAGAGAATCATCATGTGGGAGTTTGGATACTTGTACAATGTGGCAGACTGGAAGGGAGCCACGGGATGCTGTGGGGAACTCCAGAGTGCTCTGGGGGAGCTGGAGGTCACAGGGAGAAAGGTCATAAGGAAAAAATAATTTGAGACAAGTTAGGCATAAAAGTGCTCTAAATAAGTGCTTTATGGAGGGTATAGGGTAGACTTGGGATGACACGTAGACTCAAATCACTGGTGGGTTTGAAGGAGTCTATAGCCTACTTCTTATTCACAGTATTAAAATCTATATCCCATCTGAGCTCACTTTAGAGAAAAGTTCATTTTTCTGAACCATTTACTATGTTTCCAGTTATGGTTACTCCCTGCATGGATATACCTGAAGTGACATCCCTACTTGCAAACATGTTTGTGTTGGCATCTCCATGCAAGGAGAAGAGATCAAGCCTGCCTAGCCTTAGCATTTATACAGTGCTGTCAAAACAGTGCTGAGTGTGAAGAGATGCAGCACTGATGTCCCACCTGCCCTCAGGACCATGGTGATTCACTCCTAAGAAACTTCTGTTCTGGTCAGAAGTACTTCTACTCTCCTTTCTGCAGAACAAACTTCTGCTTTCAGAACTCTTTGCTGAGAGGTACTAGATTCTTTTCCTTTCAGAGAGAGACTAAATGCAGTTTTTTGAGATCACTGATAACATTTTGGTTGTCTTTTCCGCACCATGGCCTGTTTTCTCCTGTAGGAGGAGGAAGATGGTGATTATTGCAAATAATGGCAATACCCTTAGAATCCTGCAGGTTTTTCGCAATGCAAATTTCTGCTGGTTCTCTTACAAATTACAGCAGATCTTTTAGAGAAAGGAGGAGGAGGACATGAGTTCAGTTTGAGCCAGAACTCCGGTCTCGTTCTCTGTCAGATTTCTTTGCTTGCTTTCAGTGCAATGCCACTCAGCAGCACTGCCTGCTTTTAGCAGACACATGACTTAGAACTTGCACTGACCTGTCAAACACTGTGCACAGCAGCACCTTTGATAAAGACTGACTCCCAGCACAGGCTCATTGTTTCCAGCTCCAGGGAGAATCAGCTTGTGCATGTTTCAGAGCTGCCTAAGTGGCGGTGTCAGGATGTCAGAGACTGACAGTGATGATTATGCCGCAAGCAGGGGAAGACAGATGGCTATGACATCTCAGCAGACTGCAACTGTCTAGTTTTTTATGCTCAGTTTCATGCCAAAGGGCAATCAATTTCAGCCAGGGCAATTAATTTATTTAAATCCAACTTGACAGTTTGGCTGAATTTTCTCACTGTTGTCTTCTTGATTAGGAAATGTACACTATGTGCTGTGCCAATATAGCTTGGCTCAGTAATTAAGACCATGCCATGCAGTATAATGCATGCACCTTTAGAGGG
The DNA here is from genome assembly GCF_905368555.1 of Meleagris gallopavo. NCBI lineage: Eukaryota > Metazoa > Chordata > Aves > Galliformes > Phasianidae > Meleagris > Meleagris gallopavo. Next base: position 2,312,806 of record NC_139414.1, on the reverse strand, counting down.
CAAGTGCTAGTGCTGTCAACTTGATCTTCTGTAGCACAGGTAGTGCCTGCCTTGTGATTACACACGCCAATGATGAGCTAGAGAGTGATCTGGGGAGAATACCTTTTCTGTGTATTAGAAGATGCAGGGCTCAGAAGCTGCTCATCCCTCTGCCTAGCTGCAGTGCTAAGAGAGCAGGGATGCAGGTAAACTTTTTGTCTGCCCTCTGAAATGTAACCTCTGAGACACTGCAGATGACATTGCCACTCTGTATGCAAATCTTGCATGTATTTGTCAGTTGTGTTTGGACCTGCTTGGGGTTCACCTTTGGCATGGAGCCCGTGAGGCTCCCTTGGCCCTGCACTATGATGATGGAATCAGGGCCCTTTGCTTTTCCCTTTTTGTTGAGAGATTTTGAGCAGAAAAGACCACCTCACTGAAGACCCCTACTGGCTATTGATTCTTGAAAGTAAACTACAAATACAAAATCAAAATGCCTCAGGAAACATTTTTCTAGCTATTTCTTCAGATACCAGATCCTGTCTTCTGCATGAGATTGTATACCAGCATTCAGGAAAGCCCTGTGGGAACACTGAGAATGGGTCCATCCTTGTACTGGGATATTCCATCAGGCAATGCCTGCAAGGTCTCCTTATTCTCTCACTAAGTTAAGGTAGCACTGCCTCCTTGCTTATGCCACTGGGTAATCCTATGTCACATTCTCCTTTTTGCAAATTTTCCCACTCTCTTCCTGTTACCCCCCCACTGCTCCTTCACCTTTTTTTCTCCAAAAAAGTTAAGAACCATTAAGAACCTCTACACCACAGCTCTAGTACTACATGATATATAACAACAAAACTCAAAACAGCACTACAAGCCAAGGTGAGAAAGCATGGGCTGGTAGCTACAGCTTAGTCCAACTGGTCTTCAAAAGTAAGCATTTTTGTTCTGACACCACTCTGTATTCTTCGTAGAAGTGCAGTGAATGCCCTGAGCACATGCTCCTTACCTTTGAATCAATAGTTCTTCTAAGGTTGTCTCATTAGAGTCTACTGGAGCTGGTGATCCCTTCGGAGGTAAAACGTTCAGGGGCTCTTTGACAGACTCATTGCTTTTGAGCGAACCTGTGACATAAGAGAAAGCCAAGAGCGTGTTAAAGTAGTTGCTTTCTTAAGGGTCATCTTCACTTGTTCTGTAGATAGTGGTTTTCTTTTATCAAAAGCAATAGGAAGACTACAGACACAAAGCAACATTTTAGTTTGGCTTTTCAAGCCAGACTTAAATGTCAACAGCTTGTGTACTGCATGGTTGCACAACCTTTGGTGCAGCTGCAAACTGCAAGCAAGGAAAGGTGAAAGTACATGTACTAAATCAGTTCTTACAACTCCAAATGGCTCTCTGACCAGTGAACATTGGGCCCCAGCATTTTTGGTGCAATTCTTTAAGGAAAAAAGGTTTAGCTGTGTGTGCCAGTTCTTACTAATATTCGTTTCTCGAGTCAGGGCTTCATTACTGCTCTGCTTTCAGGCACACAGTAGCTGTTCAGTTTAGTGGATAAATCAAGGCTAGATTTGGGTGAGACAGGAGCTTTACTTTTAATTGCTTCTCTACTTTTCCTCAGATGAACCTCCAATCCTTTCACAGGGAGCCAAAGTTGTGTTAAGTCTGTGGCTTATTACTGCGGTACTTGGCAGGAGGCGGTGCATCTCACTTTTCAAATGAAACCTCCTGTTGTTTGAGGCCTGCTGATAAATGGCCTTGTTGGGGTTTTTTTTTAGAAATATTTTGGTCCAAGTCATAATTCTGTTTGCATTTCAAACTGGTGACAGCACAGTCAGGTCAACACTAACTGAAGCTGGTTTCTGCCACACCCATTTAATCAGTGCTATGGATTTTCAGATGGAAAGGGTGAAATCCAGACTCTTTAGCTGCCTCAAACAGTGCCAGAGGCTTACAAAACGCTAGCTTCAGTTTTCTCTTTGCCTCTTGGATACTTAAAACATTTCAGCCTCCTGTCAGAGGAGACTGCTTAAAAAAACACAAGCTCATTTTCCACTTAAAGGAAAGAATCTATTATATTTTACAACTCCTAGGCTGTGAGCCAAAGCTAGACTAGTGCAAAGGGAGCCTATATAACAGCCTTTCTCTCTGCTGGATTTATATGCTTTTAGATTATTTTTCTTGTTCTCATTTCTTGGGTCTTTATTTCTCCTGTTTGGTATCCCACCCTGCATTTTCCCCTGTACTTTACCCTCTCTTCTCTTCTTCTTTCCTTCCCCTCTCCTCCCCTCATTTCCTAAGTAAAATGAGAACAGGTTAGCATTTGAGATTGAGTCAGACTCATGGATAGCTGCTGCTCAAATGGGTTTGAAGTCAAGATAAAACAGCTCACCCATCCCTTGTTTCCATGCACGTCAGCAAGTGCTGTCAGAAGTTGTTCCTGCTACAAGTGAGGCTGCTGTAAAAGCCCCCGCTGTCCAGTTTCTGGGAGAGGGGATGGAGTCAGTGGAGCAGAGGGAGAAGACTGCTTGCACAATCCTAGCTGAGTTTAAAAGCTGGACTTGCTACAGTCATACTGGAGAAAGATCTATAGCTCATAGCCCAAGTTCTGCTGTATAAACTGGAGAAAAGAAATGTTTCCAGTGTGTCTTGCTGAACAATTGCAGATATGGAAGAAAAAGCCACAGATGTAACACAGGAAGGGAATATGTGGGAGAGAAACGCAGGTCAGCTCCTGTGGATGCTCTCACGAGCTGCTAAGAGAAGATTAGCATTTCTTTTAGTTTGTCCTTCCTCAATGACACTGGCTAGACAGGAGGGATGTCCTCCTGCGCTGCTGTCCTGATGCTGTGATGCTGCAGATGTATGAAGAAGCCTTCCTTGTGTCCTTGTGCGCTGGTCCTGCTGCAGCTAACAGGGCAGGGGCCTCCTCAGCAGCAGTCTGGATGCTCAGAGATCCGGAGAGAGGGTGAGGATCCTCTCAGCTTGCTTTGCAGCAGTGCTCTGGGGAAGCAGTGAAAGGACGGCTCTGCTCAGGTCCTGCTGCTGCACTGGCAGGGTGGAGAGCAGGTCTGCTCTGGCATTGGCAGCGCTCAGTTTATCCACAAACCTCATTGACAACAGTAGCAGAATATTAAACAGCTCTCTGCTCTGCTGCTGTCTGCTTGGAAACTTGGAGAAGGGCTGGAACTTTCCTTCTGTCCTTGCCACAAAGTTGAATGGGCCCTTATACTGCTGAAATAGCACGGCTCCCTTGGCAAGGCAGGCAGGAGACACCTATTTTCTTGGGGACGTTTCCCAGGCCTCCTTTATTTTGAGGTGTAGGATTTCTATTCTTTGTTTTCTTAGAGAATTTGGTTTGTTTTCAGGGGCTGAACTGATGTGCTTTATTACTGCATAACAAAGTAATAGTCCTTGATGTCTTGCATAGAACTCAAATGTCAGAAATATTGTTAAATCATTTTAACTCATGCAGTTAGCCAAAGTTCAGAGTCCAATGGATTACTTATAAGTTTATAATCTCAAAATGGATTAGGTATCTTCACAGCAATCTGTTTTATTTACAAGAAGCTGTAAAATTCAGTTTCCCTGAACACCTAGCTGACTTAGCAGAGTGCATGTTCTGTATTCACGGTTCCAGGTCTCTCTCACCTAGCGTCTGAACTACAGCTGTTCTAAGCCTTTGCTTGCAGCCCTGTTTCCAGCACTTCTGAATGTGTTGAGATAGCTCCTTTCCTGGCTCTCTTTTCAGCTTCTCATAACTTTCTCTCACAGCTGCTCAGACAACATGCCAACTCAGTGAACGTCTCTCCTTGCAGCCATGCTCTGCACTGTTCACAGAACCACAGAGCATCCTGAGTTGGAAGGGACCCACAAGGGTCACTGAGTCCAACTCTGTGCAGGGCCAGCCCACAGTCCAAGCCCTGTGTCCCAGAGTGGTGTCCCAGCACTCCCTGAGCTGCAGCACTGGGGCTGTGCCCTGGAGCTGTTTCATGCCCACCGCCCTCAGGGGCAGAGCTTTTCCCAGATCTTCCCTGGCCCTCTGCTGATGCAGCCCCATGTTGTTCCCTCAGAAGCCTTTTGGCCAACTTGTTCATACTGTTATATTCAAGCCATGCCTCAGTGCACGCATGTTCTGGGCGCTATTTCTCCTATTTCAGCCTCCTCATCTAAAGAGTTCATAAGTGTTGTGCAGAGCTATCTTCAGTGAGAGGTGGCAGCACTTTCCAGAGAAGTCTTGCTCCCTTCACTGCAGTTTCCATAAGCTTGGTCCCCAAGTGTGCTGCTTTGCTTTGCTGGCTATTTACTCCACGTGGCATTCAGCTTGCCATACCATTACTTGTGTAGATCCCACTTTTTCAATATATCCTCTCTACATTCTAAAGAAGTTCCTACTTTTTTGACAGCTTTTTTTCCATGTTTAAATTATTACTCTTTTAGTGGAAAGGTGGCAGAGTCATAGACTTCTTTAGATTCTTCTCCATGTCTTAACAACCAACCAGTTTGCGTTTCCAGGCTGAACAAAGATGGCACCCCTCTGCTAGCCACGCCATAGAGTGGGGTGTTCTGTAGTTTGCTGAGCACTGAATCTCCTCTCTATTTTCTCTATTGGTTTCCTAACCTCCTCCTAACCTCCTATTGACTCCTATAGTTCTTAATCTCAATAGAAAAAGGAAGCTTAATGTTGTTTGGGTCAGTACTCACCTGCAGCATGTCCTGCATGCATTGCCTCTCTTGCAGTCTTTCTCTTTGATCTGTTTGGCAGCCTCATGGACCGATAGTACTTGGAATTTCTTTGAATGGCAATGTAGTGCGTGTGAGAGTCCCTCTCATGGGCCGCCGAGTCAGCACCTTCTGACTCTTCCTCACCTTCAGAGACTGAAAATGTCCTAGAAATACCCTTCTGGAGCCCACTAGCAGCTTCTCCTCCATGCCCATCCATGGCTTTCAGATCTCGTCTAGAGCACCTGAAAGGATGGACCAGCAGCAGAGCAACAGCAAGCAGGTAGTGTCCACAATGCCATCAGCTTCATCTGAATGAGAGCTGGAGACCTGCAAACAAAACAGAGCAAAACATGAAAAGGGAATATTCTAGCTAGTCCAGAGGCTGCAGTGCATCATCTGTTTTGGGTAGGGGGGGACCATCCCACACCTTAAGCATTGCTTTTTAAGTGTTCATCTTTGCCCTGTATTTGTTCCACTGATGACCACACCATTTGTCTCTTGTGAGCAGTAGATTGCTGGCTGATTTACAGCAGGTACTGCTAATGGCCAAGTTCTTGTTTGCCAGGATGAAAATGTTATGGAATATAAAGCTAAACCGAAAGAGAGAGCTCAGTTAATCCATCTATTATCTGCGTACCACGCACTGTAATAGAAGAATGAATATGTTTTACAGGGCTGAGTGGCTTCCTAACACTTACTAACAATACTCATTCCCGCAGTGCAGATAAGTGAAGAAAAGTCCTTAACTGCTATGAAAATAAAGTAGAATGAAAAGAGAAGGTAGCAATGGGGAGTGTGCAGACTTGGTTTTATTTCCCAGAGAAGCCCTCCTGTGCCAATGTTCCCTCCCAGTGACATGGACTGCTGTGCTGAGTGTCGGTGCATGGGCTGTGCCAGCACTCCCAGGCATTTCTAGAAGTCAGACCTCTAAGACAGCACGACAGCAGCAGAGCCTTTGGCCTTTCTAAAAGCAGATAAAATGTGAACTTCAGTGTTCGTTGCTGGCGTTGTCTCGTTGAATTCTCATAGCTGTTATGGCCTTTCTAAGTACATACGTGATTTTGTGACTGATGGGCTAACATGAATAGTAGAAAGAGCTGCTGTATAGGAAATGTGAATATAAAATTGACAATTTACTGGGAGAAGGGCAAAATATGGTGCTATAGATTAGAAATTACATGCTGTTATGATGTTCTGTGTATCACTGGCTTGTCACATTGCAGAAAGGCCAATACACATGATACTCTAGAAGGTATCATATGGGTTCAAAATCTGATACAGTATGTGTGCCACCAACTTTCTTCCTGCTTGCCCCCAGGATCATTTCAGTAAGCCTGGACAGCATCTGTAAATCCTCTGCTTTCCAAAATTCCTGAGGGCCCTTGTAAAGGATGGAGCACAATGTGAAATCCTGCACTGGGCCTGAGTTGTTCTGCCTCCTGGCTCCACAGATCAGAAAGTCTGCTTTTTCCTTTCATAACCTGAACCACAGCAGGCAGCTCATGGCTGCTAAATTTACATGCTGATTTCAGTTCTGCCACGGCTTTGGGGCTGTTTGGAGCTGGTGGTTGCTCTGGGACTACTTCCAGTGTTACTGGAAGTGTATGAAGGGCTCGTTTGTTGGTTGTGGTGTTAAGTTTGGTTTGTAAATTACACTGAGGTATAGAGATTCACTAAGTCTGTTTCTGTGGCTCAGTAGAACAGCAAAATAAAAACAGCTGCTGTTGGGGACAGCCTGAAAAGAAAGAAAGGAGCTATTTCTTTTTCCATGCCTTTCTGACAGTGCTTCTTCCTGTCCCAAACTGAAGCCCCAAAGGTTTGATCCTTGCAACTGTAATGGAAGCATTTCAGTTAACTGGATCACAACCAGTACTGCATGTGTAATCCTTCCTGATGATAAACTTGAACAAGCACTTATTTCTCATTCACTTCTCTTTCATAAACTGCCCAAGGAGTTGGATCTGTGACAGTCTTCTCTATCAAAGTTCCTTAATGCTTCAAATGGCATAGATGGAGAGGTTTCTGACAGAGAAGGAGCTTTCTGTATGATCAAGTGAAACTGTCTCTGCTGAGTTACCCAAGCCATAGCAATGTGTTTAGTAGCACCATCAAACCAGTGCAATTGTCTTTTATTAGGACACCTTTTTTTGTCTCTCAGAGAAATGAAGAGCATCCATACTGAACAGCAGGAGCACTGCTGGGCTACTGAGCAATCCCTGACATCAAAATGGTTGGCCAAAGTGATTATAAAAGTGGAGGAGGGAAAGACTTCCCTGTTTTCTAGGAGAGGCAGGAGCGAAAGGAAACTTGCTTATTATGGTGGCACATGTGAATGTATGAAGAATGTAAGTATTTTTTCTTACATTAATAAGAATGCAAGAAGAGAATGTAATTTTGAAGTCAATGGATCCAATTAGACAACCAATATTGTAAGATACCATGAAATGCTTTCCTGATTTATCAGTCCTGACTTGCAGTTGCTTTATGTGTGTTAATAAGAGGGATGGATTAAAAGGATACATTCAAAGTTATATTATTCTGGTAGCAGTCAAGCTACTCAATGTCAGACAAGGAATGAATCAAGCAGGTGTGGACAACAAGCTATCCCTGTCTGAGTGATTGTGGTTAATTTTTGACAAAGGTATTCACCAATAATAGTCACAAGCACTTGAGTGCCAAGTCTTGTCATGGGAATAACCCATCCCAACTGCATTCACATCATATCCTGATATCATGTCTTGCTGCAGCGTCACCATCTAGCTGAATTTGCTTTGAAACCAAATCCTATCTTGCAGTTCAAGAAGTAGCAGACTGCAGGGAAAAGGTTGCTTTTCACTGTTGTCATCTTTCATTGCTCTACAACAAGTGATGCAGATATAGCAATGTTAGAGATATGCACTTTGACTCACACGTAATTCAACCTCCAGGAATTTGACCGTACAGAAATTTTACTTGCCAATTTTAAATAATATGGCATTTTTTCTATAAATCAGTTACATCTAGTGAACAATACAACTGTTTTCATAGCAGGTGCTGCACCCTGAAAGCTGAGATCATGGCTCTGTGGACTCACTTGTGCTCTCTCTGTTTTCCTCATCTCACACCATGACCCCAATCTCAGCAGCAGTCCTGCAGGGCTCCAGCTCAACAGCTATTGCTGCCCCTCGTAATTTGTTGCTCTGGGTAATCCCCTGACACATTATTTCCCTTAAAAATAAGGCGAAGGCTATTATCTGACTGAAAAGTTTTAAGTGCTATGCTTAGTATATGCTTAGCTTATGCCTGGTGATTTTGAAATGAAAAATGCTTCATTTGTCAGTGTCCTACAGTGCTGTAGCCTAGCCTGGGAGGTTGCTTGATCAATAGCAGAGATAGCCTGAAGTCTCTAGGTACACAATGCAGGGATGCTTTGAAGCAAGAACTAACTTGTATGAGTACAACTTGACTGTACAGTCTCTCTGCATAGGGGCAAACAGTTGCAGAAGATGAACTGCCCTCATATGATTGTCTAATCCCTACCACCATGGACAAGATAAGAGCATTCATATGCCTGAGTAGGCACACAAAACATGCAAGGATTGTGTCAGACCAAAAGGAAGGCAAGTGTTTCAGCACAGAGGGTAATGAACCCCTGCAGTGAATTATGTAGCCATGTGTTCATTTTGCTGTGATCTTAAATTCTGACACGGAGACTGGATGCCCATTTAAAGTATGTATGGCTCCATGGAAAGTGTTGGGCTCAATGCAGAAGTTACTGTCTTGGCTGTAGTGTTTTTGTACTGCAGAAAGTCAAGAAAACCGTATCATCTTTTCTTCCTTTTTATGTGTGCAAACTTGTTTTAATTAATGACCTCATCTAGAAGGTTTTGCACATTAAATGTAGGGATGCAGCTTTCCTGCCTATCTGATGAGCCAGATGGGGGGGCTCTTTTAGGACTGTCTTCAACCTCTCATGGTGAATGTGACTTCTTTAATATTTATTCTTTAAATACAGTTTCAGCATGCTTATTTTGCTACATCATATTAGTTTCTTACTAAAATGCTTGAAAGCCTTCTGCAAACTGAGCGCGAGCCTCTGCCTCCCACCACCACCACTCCCCCATCACATCCTTGCTCGTGTCTGAGGCATGGATTTTTTTTTTTCCTCTGTTCCTCCGCTTTAAGAGCGGACTGGAATGTCATCTCTAAAGTATTTCCCTGTGCATCATAATGAGGATAAAACAGGGATGCGGCACAGTCCAAAATCCAGCAGCAGGCCTTACTCATCTGCTGCTGTTCTTGCTCATGTGGCTGCCAGCCCCTTCAGGAGTGCCACCCGTGGCTGGGCCCTGCTGAAGGCACTGGGGCTCCACACAGGCTCAGGCCTGCGTTTGCACTGGGAGATATTTCTGTCAGAGTCAGGGGAATAGCAACGCCCACAGACTCAGCCCTGGGCTGTGGCAGATGTAGCTGTGAATTCATTTAGCCTCATCAGTGGTTTGAGCTAACGCACAGCCTTCAAAGTGCTGCCAGTCAGGTGCTCTCATACGTCCCATTTTGTGCCACCCTGCTACAGGGGAGCTGACTTCCAGAGGAAGGATGCACAGGCAGCTGAGCCTGGTAATGCCTCAACAGCCATAACTAAAGCCATCAGGCCACTCGCTGCCTGGCTACACATGTATTTGTTTGTGTTGTTACTGGTTGGGACAGCCCCCCTTGGAACTGCCAGCAATCCCAACCCTTTCTTTTAAATGGCTGCAAGAGACAGTTAAGCACATGTGCCTGTCCAAAGCAGAGGTACGTGACATTTCACAAAAGAATTTGAACTATTTAGGTACAAGGCCGAGGTAATATTTGATTAAGGCAGGGGAGTGGAGAAACCAGGAGGAGCACGGAGACAAACTGACCAGCAAGTGTGACACAGACCAAGGAGGTTCACAGCAGAAGCCAGAGAGATAAAGTAGACGATAAGTCTGGGGATGTTGGCTGAAAGAATCTTACATTATTTGGCCCCACGTGTTTACAAAACCAAATATTTTGTATATCTCTTGTAAACAGGAGTGCTGAATTCTACCACCACTCCTAACAGCGTCAAACTACAACCACTTGGATTTTGAGGTAGTCCTTCAGGTGAAAAGTGGAACAAAATGGTTTTGTTGCAGTGATTTAGTGATGGTACCATATTTACAGCAAGCGAGACCAAGAGAGAATTATGCAGTTAATTACATGCTTGTGACAATAAAACCTTTATGTCTTGCACATATGCTACAGAGAACCTGTTTTAGAAACACTTCAGATGCTAAAAATAAAGATGTTGGATTCGTTTAATATAGCTTCCAAAGCCATGTGCATTAGACACCATGAGAGCAAGCAAACGAGCCTTAGAGAGAGAAACCAGTACATTAAAAACAGCTAAAAATGAGTCACACGCCTGCCTAGATATAAAAATGTCTCCAGAATTCAGTCTGGCATTGTGGGACCTTCTAGGGGTAGAAGTATACATGTATAAACATAGATACAAAGTGAGTGTGTCCTATAAATGGCTACTTACATATAGCAGGAACAGGTATGCCTTCGTGCAACTCCCTCTGCATGAAAAATTGAGTGTTTATAGCAGCTACTCTGTCTTAATTAACTTATATACATCAATATACACTTAATGAGTAACACTCAATAACTACGTATTTTTCTGCTGCCAGAATGATTTATCTTTTCTGCTGTTAACTAATTACTTTTGATTCAAAAGTAATGACTAAAGATGTGTGCTTTCTTGTATGTGATGAATAATTGCAGATTCTGCTTATGGATATATTTGTTTGGTCCCTGTATCTCAGAGTAGTCCAGCCCTATCCTATTGCATTCCATGTTTATTTCCATGTGTCTCCTATAGTAGATACAGCGATGAGCTATAGTTAAGATGCTAAAGTATTCCCCCTCTGAAGTTATTCTACATATGTGTATATGTACATATAAATATGCATCTATAAACACACACATTTTCTATCTGTGTGGGAGAGTTAACCTAATTTTTAAAGCACACAGAAGAGTAAAAGTAGAAATCTACAAGTCCTTCTGGTTTTCATTATAAGCTCCTAAAACTAATTAAAGAAAAAGCTGACCTTATTTTTATTCTTTTCCTTAAATTAGTGCACATGCAATGGTGAAAGTATATCCCCGCTTGAAGATTTGGAGAGCGTCTCAAGAAGTAGAAGGTATAAAACATGACTTGCTCTTCTGACATCACTGACATTTTTATATACACCTGTCTCTAGAGGAACCCCCTTTCCTCTCCTTTTCCCTGCTGATTAGGAAATGTTTTTGCCTCTGATGCCTTACAAAAGGGAGTTGAGGGTCCTCGTTCCTTTTCATTTGTTCTCTTCTCTTCATGTGAAGCTTTTTAGGCATGAAAAGAATATATAACGTAAAGTGTAGTCCAGAAATGCCACAGCCTCTTAAAAATTGAAACACTGTGGCTTAGGAAGTTTAGTCATTGATGAAATGGTTTAGCCAAGTACATGGTATGAGAAATAATGTCCCAGGCAGAATGCCTCACTGGAAGCAGGGCGGGTTTGTGATGCCACGATACATGGAGATGTGGTTAGTAGATGTCTTGGTTGAAACTTTTCAAGACAAACTGGTTAGTAAGCAGACAAGCCCAGTTTCCCTGAGGCAGACAACACCCATGCTGCTCTTGGGGAAAAAATAGTGTCATCCACTCCTATTTCTGGATGTGCTGTTGTGTGTGAGACACTTGTTAAGGAAGCATGAGCAAGAGTGGTTATTTGAACTGCAGAGGTAAGAACTCAAAGGGAGTTTTATTTGGAAGAGTTTATAAAGAAGCAGGGAAAGAAGAGGCTGATGTTGTTGATCAAGGAATAGTAGAGCTCTCAATTTTTCCCCCAGTGGTTATTGGGTGGAGGACCCAAGGAGCATCTGATGAGTCTGCCTGCAAATCTGTAGCTGCAAGCAAGCCAGAAGTCAGGACAGACATCAGAATCTTGTTAACCTGGTTTCTTCTGGTTTGAAATGCCAGGCAGGTTTGGAAGGCTGCTAGGCTATCCTTGTCAGCTGCTAAATTAAAACCTGGTACAAACTGATGCTATTCTTATGGCCTGTTGGACTGATTGCACAAGTCTTTGGTACTCAGGAAAAAATACTTGATAGGCAACTCTGGAAACTGTGCAGCAAATAGCATCAGAAATACAAACTTCTCCAGAATGTCTCTTTCTAGCCCCAAGGGATAGACCCTGGCAAGAAGGCAGGAGCTGGCAGGACTGCTGCTCCCCATGCAGAGCGGTTTCTTCTGTCCTAGGACTGGGGTAGCAGTTCTGGGCTTTGGCAGTCACATCCAGTTTGCCAGCTACAGCACTAGGCAGCGATGTGTTGCCAAAAAACAGGCACCCCTGCAGCGCTGTCTGCATATGCATCTGCACTAAGTCTTTATTTTTTTGTCTAACAAGTGACATAGTCTCCTCAACCACAATTACGTAGCTCACTTCAGAGAGTGGAAGTGCTGGAAAAGATTGGCAGGGCTTCTCCTCTGAGAGGTTTCCACTAACAGCAGTTCTTTCCCTTCCCAATTTTAAGCATGGAAGGAGCAAAGCAGGGATGAGTGTGGGAAATCCCATGGCTGTGGCACTGAGTTAGCTCCTGCGAGGGCAGGGTTCATTGCTCAGCTCTGCTGCAATTCCCTGGGCAATCTGAATGAGTCAGGGATCTTCCTGGGTCTTAGTTCCCTGTTGCTAGAGGGGGAAAACTGCACCATACTAATATAAATTCTTCTACATTTCTTTCTTTCTTTGGGAGCTACTGAGCAGGAACTCAGCAAGGAGCTCAAGCAAGAGTATGGCATAGAGAGAATCTTGGTTCAAAAGAGCTCTAGATAATAGTTTAGTAAGAAAGAAAGTAAAACCTCTTTGGACATTATCTATTTTTTGTTCTATTCATTTGCATTTCCCTACATTCCTAACCCAAGAGCAGGTATTTGCCTGGAGTTGTCATTCCCTGTTGCTCTCCCAAAGTTTCCTTTGAGCTGAGGGGGTCATTGTTTCAGGAAGTGCCCCCTTTTTCGACAGCAAGGTCCAGGTTTTGCAGATTAAGCCAGATCTGTTTTTTCATGGTTATCTGATTCAGAACTGATTTTGGCTAGGAAAGAGAAGGCAGGAAGGAGCCAAGGTTTCTAGATTGTTTTAGGTTTCACCAAATCTTGTCAGTTTTTCTTATTTTATACCCAAGTATAACATGGGGGTTCTTCCATGGGCTGTTACTTGAGAATATGAAACATTGCCTCCAGACACTATTTGGTAAAGATGGTGATATTATTGCTGACAGAAATACACAGAACAAGCTCCTGCCAAAAGTAGACTTGTAGTAAAAACCCCAGGCATTGCCAACACACACAGGGACAGATAATGGTAATTATATAGTTAAAGCATTTTACATTGTCTTGCAAATGTTCTCCCAAAATTAGGCAGTGTGGGACAATGCATTCTTTGTCTCCAGGCATTTCTTTTCTGTCAATTACTGTGGTGTTTCACACATACTCTTATATTTACAGCTGGTCTTAAAGTGGATTGGATTTATCAGTCCTTATCTGAGCCTGGGTAAGATCAGTCCTGAACAAAATTTCCATCCATCTCCTGAGATGAATGTAATCCAGTTAGACCTTTTTATATGTTCAGGAAAACATTTTAAAAAGTATGTATTTTTTTCAGTGCCATTTCCTACTTTTGATTAGTTCTGGAGCTGGCAGACCCGCTGTAACGCTGAATTTGTCAATAGGTTAATACCTCCGGAGCTAGCTCTTTCTTATGAGATTTGATTTCTTGTTTACTTGGCGCATTTAAAAATATCTATCATTGCTGGGATGGCATTCACAGCCATAGTGGATACACAGCAATTGGTCTCCCGAGAGTGAAAGCACAGCTCAGCTAAAGGGAAAGATCAGCCTGCCCTTAGGAGGAAAACAGGCTGTTTTTCATATTTCCTGCCTTTATTTTCTTTCTTTCTGTGTGTTTTTTTTTTTTTTTTTTTTTAAAGCAAGATCACACTCAAACATTTGCCAGGAAAAAATCACAGCTTGTCCTGCCCCTGGAAAAAGACGCACGGTTTGATTGATTGCTCTGGGGATGTTTGCTCTTTAGTTGGTCACGTTAATGCCCATTTAGTGCAGCCTGAGCCTCCTTTCTGCCTGGGTTTCCTCCCTGCTGGATGTGCAGCCTGCCGGGCTGTGCCAGCAGTGCCTCCATTCCACCAGCCGGCATTTCAGCTGCACTCCATCCAGGTTGCACGGGGTCCCTTCAGGGTGACTTTGCTGGCAGAGCAAAGCTGCTTCTTTCTCAGGCACTGCACTTGTGCCTTTCTGAGGTTTCTTCCTCAGACCATTCCTCTTCCAGCATCCCCCCAGAATAGGATTTTACTCACCTAACTGTTTGGGGCTGAACCAGGCTCTCATTTGCCATCGGAATTAGGTGTGTCCAACAAATCAGGACTAAACTCCCCCGGGTTGTTAGAAATTTGCAGTTCAGCTCTGAATCCCGATGCAGGTGTGTCCTATTGAAGATCTCTGTCCTTCAGTCCTTGTACCTTCTGACAGTTCCACTTGAAAGGGAAGTTTCCCTCTGACTTTGTTTGCTCAGTTTCCAGAGCCACAGCAAACAATTTAAAGGAACAGCTTTCCCTTTAGCCAGGTAAGTCAGCACAAACACGTTCTGAAGGTCCTTTGCACCGCTCGTGCCAAAGATTTAATGACAGGGCTTTGTAAAACTTCCCATATAAAACTAGGTGAAACTTCTCTTCAAATCTGCAAACTCAAATGCGTGGAAACAGCAAAAGGCATTTGCTCACACTTTTCAGCCCCGCTGGCTGAGCTACTGCTCTTGCTTTACATTATTTCCAGCCATTTGAGATGACAAACCCTACGTGCTTGTGACTATTTTTAGCCTGTCAGTTTTTACATTTCATGTGTGTTCCCATACCTGGGCTTGAGGACACCTCGAATGTAGCAGACTCAGCCTGGTTTTATTACAAGGCCTTTTGTGACCATTCATCCAAATGCATTATAATTTTCTCCCCCGAAATACTTTGTTTTCCAATTCAGGTTGTGCTTACATTTGCTGTACTTGCAAGTGGGCTTGCTTAAATGAATGTCTATCATCTGCAAACAGCTTAGAGCCCAGTGCTTCAAAGGAAGACCAAAAAAAACCCACTTCCTGCAGACATCTACGCAGTGCTATACTTAGGAGACAGCTTTTTCTTCATCCTGGAACTCCTTCAACTCACCTGCTATTTGTAAGCCTGCAGATGGAATGGCATGAAGCATCATATCTCCTGCTGAAGCTAATGCTAGTCTTTCCTATAATTTTTTTTCTTTTTTAAAGTTCACCAGACTTGCCAACTGCCTTGTTGTTTTAACTGATTGTAACATTACCCCATTTCTTGTAATAGCAACTGCATTTTGCCCACACCCTATCTACTCTGTGGACACCCAAATATTCATTCAGGAAAGCTCTGGTTAATCTGGGGTTGGTTGTCATAGCTTCCTGGCCACCAATGCCACTGTCCCTTTATATCAGCTGAGGGCCTGGCCTTGGCATACAGGGCTGTCAGCAATTACTCCTGTAATGATTACTCAAAGTTACCGTCAGACTGTGCACTCCTGCTCTGGGAGCTAGCGGGACACGAGGGACGTGCTATCGCAGAGTCACTCCCAGGTGGACCTCATGCTTCAGACTTGTTTGTCAGTGTCCCCAGAGCTGGGAGGGGACATAAGGCAAGAGACTCCAGTTTTATTGCACTTTTCTGTCGTTAAATTGCCCAAGTTGTCCCGGAGCAACTCCTCATCGCTTTGCTATTTTGAGAACTAGATAAATCCTGCTTCCACAATCCTCTTTTTGTATGTAAATCTCAGCGTGTCTCTTTTTGCTTTCTAAAGATTGCCCTCCGTTTTGTTACAAAAATAAAACATATTCCTTTTTTCTGGTCCCAGTGAGAATAGTGAACGGCAGAAAGGTATACCATAGATTATAGGCACGGGGCATTGACTTTCACAGCGGACAGAAGGTTCCCCATGATGAACACAAAGCTCACTGCAGAGGGTCAGAAAGCAGACAGGTGGGGTCATGGCGGTGCTCCTTGGGTAGAGGAAGAAAATGTTTGTGATTTTGCTCTTTCCACAAGGAGGGCAAATACTAACAGTCTGTGATTTACTGGGAAAGTGAACGCTTGCATGAGTTAGATTCAGTATTATTACTTTGGCTTTTTCTCAGTTTTGTCTTTGCCAAGAGAGCAGTCAGCCCCCAGGTCTACAGGACTCGTGTTCTGCACAAATGATGCCATGTTGCCTAACACCTGGAGGGCAGCCCATGGTGTTGTAACTGAAAATTTGCAAAACACTGTAATTCTCTCTCCTACAGCCTAACTCCACACAGGGCATCTTGATTTTAATGTTAGCTGGCTGATGACAGCTGCCACGCTCTGTAGCTAAGCCCTCACGCACAACTACCCGAGCCTGCCTGCCTTCCTTATAGTTTAACAAACCAATGGATTCAGGTTTAAACATTTTGCAAAGGAGATATACGCCGACAGTTTCTAATGGACCGTGTGTCACTCTTGTTAATTGCAACATCTCTTGTTTCTCTACTTGTTTTCACGCTCACCAGCATTAGCTTCTGAATTCTTAGCCTTTGTTTGCAGCTATTGCTATATCTTTCCTAAGACGTGGCACCCAAAACTGAATGTGGTCCTCCAAATGCAAATGCTCCATTGTTCAGTATTCTTTCATTACATTATCTTCTGCATTATTTTTATATCCTCTTATTAATGCACCCACACACCCCATTTGCATTTTTTAACCTTTTTAAAAACGTTTTCATTACAACAATCAGATATAAAGGCGATGAAGTAAGTGTGGATTAACAGAAGTGACAAGCTTGATTCTCCCCAGACTTATCTTGAACTTCATCGTGCCACTGAGTCTGATTTACGGCAGGAGGAAGCAGGGGGGATTGACCCCAGCACATCTACACTTTGTGTAGATGCTTGGGGAGGAAGGGTGAGGGCAGTGGGGACTGGGAGGTGGCCAGAGACACAGCCACCCTATAACCCAGGTGCTGCTGCTATAAAGCACGGAACGTTGCCACCATAGCATGTGCTGCGAGCCTCTCTACGGAGAAATGGACAACCAGTTTTAAGCTAGAGCCAAGCAAAGTGGTGTGTATGAAACAAACATGCTTTATGGGTTGTCTGACTGCAGAAGCAGCATGTGACTCAGAACACCACTTGAGCAACACAGCCGCTAGCCAGGGAGCAGGAAAAAAGGTGAAATCCACAAAGCAATTGTTCTTGTCTTGCTTTCTGGCACTGTCTTAGCAGCCTTCCCAATGTCTTTCCTTCTTTCTTAATTGTGTCTGTTTTACTTGACTGGATGTTCTCCAGGACTCGCTGTTAGAAGTTATTATTTCATGGATATCAATGCCTTTGTCTCTTGAGGAGTTTTCCCTTGTGATGACTATTGTTTGACTCCAGATACAACAAAATACAAATGCCCTCAGGCTCCTTTTGTGTCCCTCAGTTAAGGCAATACTTTGCTTGCCCAGCTAAGGTGAGGTTCATAAATATGGGGTGTGGTTTTATGACGTAGCTAATTTGCTCTAATGGCTAGCTGCCAGTCACAGAGGTGAGTCTGCTCCTTGTGTCAACAGCTTCATGCTCCTGCTCCCTCCCCTGCTGCTTGTCTGACTTCTGCTGACGCAGTCCAGGACAGTGACCCAGCAGAAAACTGTTCACATTTTTTTTTTTTTTTTTTTTTTTTCCCCTAGATTAGTTTTCTGCCAGACTGACATCCTCTGATGGCTTGCCAAAGCAAGATGAGCATCAGCATTGGCACAAGAAAGGAGACAGGGTTGCTCAAGAGAGAGGGAAGATGGTAACACAAAAGAATTTAATTAAGTTGGTTGGTTGTAAATCCACACCCTTGCAACTGTGTGTTTGGCTTGCACAGATCAAAATCACAATTGCTATCAAGTGAGTAGGCCTTGCTTTGTCCTTTTACATTACTAGCAAGATCTGTTTACAGGATTATTATTGGTTTTTTTTTCCCCCCAATAAATTGAGAGACAAGAAGCATTAATGGCAGCAATGGAAACAGTAGAGAAGAGAGTAAAGCAGGAGAAACAACAAGGAAAAGGAAAGGCAAGGCCATCTCTAACAACAGCAGCAGTACCACATTACACCAGCAGCACAAGGTAAATCATGAAAGCATTTGCTTGGCTGTTCCCAGCAGTAGAAGCTGCAGGTGCTGCCTTTAAGCTAGGCAGGCCACACCTGGGAGAATCAGTGGCCTTATTCTCTTCTCCCTCAGCCTCCCACCACGTGCTGGGACCCCAGGTTCATACTCCCTCCTACTCAACCCTGCTCATTGCTTCATTGACTGCAGCTGCTGGGGTGAAGGTTGGCACTGGTAACACCTCCACAGAAGCTCTGGGGAGTGCATCTGCATACGCCAGCATGTTGGTCCTGTACTACGGCCTGGAGATTCCTGTGTTGACCTCTTTCTTCATCTCAAAACAGCGTACTGATGGATGGGAGTGGGTAAAGCTGCCAGAGGAATGCATTATGTTGACACAGCGATTTCACCTGCTGTTATATCCATTTTCTGACTTCTTTCAGCAAACTTTCATGGTGCTCAGGAGCTCTATGAGAGGACGCACTGCAAGTCTGTATGCAGGGATTGAAGGAATTTTACCCTCCTCAGCATGAGGGGACGAGAAGACCAGGATATGACAGCATGCTGAATGGTGTAACTATCAGCAACAACACAGTCCTGTCAATCCGTGCAGGTAGAAACATGTTAATTACTATGAACGCTTAAAAATCTTTCCCTAACATTTGTCTTGCTCACATGGAACCTCCCCTTCTATGCAAAGCAGGTTTGCTATTTAAATGTCAGCTTGTGTATACATGCTGGCTGCTGGCTCTTCCCGGGGGATCCGAGACAGCTGACATTGCTGCCAACATAAATAATCTTGCAGGTTGGAGACAAGTTGGTGAGAGTGTGGTGATCCTCCCTTTTCTTGTATTCAATAGGAGTGTTTTGTTGGTTTTTTTTTTTTTTTTTTTTTTTTTTTTTTTTTTTCCCCTTTTACCTTTGACGTGACTTCCAGGAGGCACAAAGTGAAGAGAGGTATTTCCTTTTCTTTTTCCTTTTCCCCCTCTTTATTCTCTGCATAACGGCGGGTATTGCTGGGAGTAAAAAGGTAAATACAACATTTTGGAGGTTCAGGTAGGAGTGTGTGCAGTCCTCCACCAAACAAACATATGCTAAGAAAAAACAAAGCTGCTTCATGTAATTCCTCTGTTCTGCTGAGAAAACCTGTGTTATAAAGCACAGGAGCTGTTGCCAGGCTGAGCTAAGTTTTGAAAGCAGAACTTGATGGATTGTTTAGGAAAGCATCTTCCGAGAAGGCTAAAAATCCCCTTCTAAGTATGGCATGAAGCTCATGCTACAAGAAAAACTTTCTGTTTCTAGCGTAGTTAAAAGGTTTGATGCAGTTGACAGCTGGATTAAAGTAACTCCTTAAAGTGCCTTTAAGTCTTGAATTCTGAATGTTGGAAAGAGCCTTTTGTTTAAGATCTATTGTTTGACTGGTCTCGCTGATAACGTTTCCTTCTGACTTGATATTGAGGCTGACATGTTGGTGCTGCCTGGCTTGTAAAGAGTACCTACGTCCTAGATTTAGTTAGGACCTGGTATAAGGAGGAGGCTGGAACTAGAGCTCCCTGCTGCTGAGTTTCAGTAGAAATAGGTACAGTCATTCCATTTAATTAGGAGGGAAGGCTTGCAGATTGAAATGCACTGTGTAGTATTTTGGAAGCAGGCTGGGGCTACTATTTCTTAGCCCTGTACAACAAGAACATGGCTTCTCCTGATCCCCATCTGTGCAGTATCCCAACTGAAGTGTTTCTTTTTCATTTAAATGAAACAAAAAAAGTATTTTAGGATAGTGCTTGGCTGACTTCTATGCTCCTATATGGAAAACACTGAAAGTCCAGGTCTGATACTGAAGGGCAGGACTTGGCTTCTTGTGCCTGTGTTGAAAAGCAGAATTTTCGTTGAGTTTTGAGCTTCAGGTTCTTTTGTTCCTTGTGCCTTTCCCCAGTCTCTCCCAATAGGTTTGTGTGTGTGTTTGTTTGGGCCCTGTCCGGATTCCTGCAGGAGCAAACATACTGTCATTTCTTCTTGGATCTGAACGTGTTAAGGATAGGTTTTTAACAGAAGCTGAAGCCAATGGTAATGTTATCCTTATTAGTCACTTTTCTTGGAGAGGGTTAAAGCAAATAAGCACACGAGGGCCAATTCTCCCCTATATTTAAAACAAACAAAACAATAACAAACTACCACCAAGGAACCACATGAGCTGCCTTGGAGGACTGAGTGGAAGGACAAATACTCACTCTTGGGGACTACCAGCACCTACTCCTTTCTGCTGCTCAGGCTCATTCTGGGCCTCACATCCATCACAGATTCACTTTGTAGCCCACTGCTATTTATTTTGACTCTTCTGGCACACTGGAAAAAGTCTCCTCTGTGGAAATCATTGCAGCTGTATAACTTGCAAGTTCTGAGTAATGGTTTTCTCCAGCTTAACTCCCCCTTTTTCTCACCATGCACTTCTTTCTCTGTCTGCCCACATCTACCTGGAGATGGGGCACTCAGGGCAGCAGCTTCCCTGGTGCTTTGGAGAGGAACTGCAGGTCGATATCAGTGCCCTGAACAGAGCAATTCTCAAGGGTGCATCCCCTGGCAATTTCATAGACTGGCCCGTCTGATGTGAACTGCTGCAGTGCTGGAGTCTGAGCTTCTGAACACGCCCCGTGACTCTCTGACTGTCCTGATCACGATCTGAGTATAGCTGGCACTTTTACCTTTGAGAATGGGTAGAGGTCAAGAGAAAGATGAATTATTTTTCAACTGGCTGGACAGTAGCTAAAGCAGCACAAGTTTTTGTTCTTTTTGTATGTATATCAATAGCCCTAGGCTGTTTTAAGATTCTGCATCTCTTTAATTCTGTGTAACTCAGGCTGTTGTGACTCTATCTCTGCTGGATGATCCGCCAATGGAGAAGACAGAAGAAACTTAATACTGATTTTTTTTTTAAGTGTATTAACGAAAAAGATGGAAGATGGATGTGTTGTATGTGTGTATATGTGTACAGAGTTAATATACTCCCTACATACAGGATGTGTGTACATAAATGTGTGTAGATGTGTACACACACACACCTATTTAATCTCTGGATAGATGGAAAAGTCATGTAATCCTAGTATTTTCCTCAACTGCAGTTGCAAGTGCTGTGTCCAGGAACCCTGGGCTTGTTTCTATGGCAGCCATTTACAGCCTTTTAACATCCCACCTTCCCTCGCTCCCTGTTTGGCAATCAGAGGAAAAGATGAATATTGCAGCATCCTCACCGAGCATCTCTCAGCGCAGGGGCAAAGGGCACGGTGCAGAGCTGCCTGCAGATGGCAGGACGGTGCAGGAGGGACTTGGCTCCCTTAGGCTTCTCTGCCCCTGAGCTGCAGCACAGCCTCTGTGGCACTGGTTTCCCAGCTCTGCATCAAGAACGTATGGGTGTAGCCTACATCTCTGCCACTGTTTATTTTTCATCCCTTTTTTTTTTTTTTTTTTTCCCCCTCCCTCTTGCCCTGCCCTGCAAAAAGATTACAATATCAGAACGGCACTATGAGCGGGAATGTTATGGAACCTGTGCTGCACTAGATAGGCTGACTAATATCTCTTGAAATAATCTCCCTTTAAATAGCCTGGAGGTGCTCTGGTGAACTTCTGTTTCAGGAACCACGAGAACACAGCCATGGCTGCAGTCTGTATGAGTAGCCAGACCCGTGCTGCTATGCAATGAGCAACACCGTTATTTATCCTAGGAAGGTCTTCCTTTTTTCCTTCCATATTGTATGGAGAGCTGAGATGAGATCCTGGTAATGCTTCTGTATAGTAGCTGCTCTGATGTACTGTGAGTGGCAATGAGGAGGGAGTAGTATTCCATTGAGATAGTTCTCTCCCGTGTGGCTTTGCATCTGAGCAGCGATGGGGCTGTGGCTGGCTCCGGTCTGTACAGCTGGCTTTAGCTGAAACAGTGCAGATCCTGAGTTATCAAGACAGCCTTCAGAAACGTGAGGATGTGATGCACACCCAAAAACCACTACAGCACTTTCCTATTTATCTAAATCTCAGAGAATTTTCAGTGCTCAAGGCGGCATTGCAAGTCTTGTCTCAACTGAGGTAGGAGGCATTTCAATTTCTTACTCATAGTGTATTGTCATCTTATCCCTGCCATCCTACCCACTCAATGCGTCAGAGATCTAAGGCCTGATTTTCTTTTCCTTTTTTTTCCCCTTTAAAAAAAAAAAAAAATTGTTTTCATTTTATTCCCCATCTCTCTGACATCTATGCTGAGCACAGGGTTTTCATGCCTTCAGTTTCTGGTTCATCATATGAGAGACTTCTTTCTGTTTTCCTTTTCGCCTCCCCTCTGCTTAAACATAATTCCCTTTAGCTAGTGGGTTTTTGCCAGGATAAATCAGTTCCCAAGAGAGGTTTGGTGAGACAGGACAGAAAGCTGAGTGGATCGAAGGAGAGGAAGAGAGCAGTGAGACCCTGGCACTGCTGCCCAGAGAAGTGTGGGTGCCCATCCCTGGAGATGCTCAGGGCCAGGCTGGTGGGGGGCAGCCAGCCCATGGCAGGGGTTGGGACTGGGTGGGCTGTAAGGTCCTCTCCAAGCTAAGCCATTCTGTGATTGTCTTGCTCCCTAAACTTCTTACTTGCTGTACGGATGAAGAGTCTCACCGGACCAAAAGTCCCTCCTGATGCCTTACCCATTCGTAGCTCCATACTGCTGATCTCTTTGTTTCCAAAGCATATGTTGTTTCAGCAAAGCATATAATGTTTCAGGCATACAGTGGCCTGTCCCAATTAGAAACCTGCAGTACCCAGTCCATAAATTCTCTTGTTGTGCCTTGGGCTTTGCCTGGCGCTCTCAGCTTAGACGCAGCTGGCTGACATCTTTCAGACTGTTTGTGATCTTTTGGGAGAGGATGTTTTCCTTCTTTTTCCATGCTCTGTGCTTACTATCCTTAAATAGAGGCATAGCTAGGGCCGGAGATTGCTTCAGTGACCTGTTTTTATGGGGCTCAAAGTTCATGTTTGGCAAAGCATTAGTTCTGTTCTGGGTTTTGGAAACACCACCAACAAAGGCAATCATGCTTTTCAGAGGGGAAAATGCTAAAATGTCTGATCGTTGTCAGTCTTTTGAATTACAAAGCAAACCCACAAAGATCTCAGCTTGTGAATTTCATTAAGAAGAAACAAACCACAGGCGGCTTTTTCATTTACTGTGTTTAGAGAGCTTACTTTACTCCAGTAAGATTAACCAGGCAGTTTCTGGAGAAAGCCTGGTCTGTGTTGCTGACTGCTGTGCAACATGTGGCTCCTCTTCAGAAGAGCATGAAACTGAAAGCAGCAGAAATGACGTTTCAGTGCGTGTCAGAACACACTGAGCAGGAAGAGCAAAGATCAAGGAGGGCAAGAAGTGGTGGGATCTGTTCCTGTTGTACTCTGCTGGGCTGAGCATGGGTTAAAATGCAATGCATTTCTGTCTCATTCCCTTAGCACGATGGCTTCGTTTCCTGTCCTCAAGCAAGAGGTGTTGTTCCGGAATGGCACGTGGAGCTATCGAATTCCAGCCCTGCTCTACCTGCCACGTTTCAGCATCATCCTGGCATTTGCTGAGGAACGAGAGGATGTGGTGGATGAGCATGCCAAGCTCATAGTGATGCGCAGAGGCACTTACAGCCCAGGCAGACACCATGTTCAGGTACCAGTTGGTAAGGAAACAGAGGAGACTGTTCAGCTATACTGCTACCCTGCTCCCAAAGGACTTGAATGTATCTGCCCTCTCCACTGTAGTTAAACAGATCTCCTGCTCAATTATAGCCTATGAGTAATGCATTTACTTTTATAGCTGCTGGGATTCAACCTCATGATTGCCCAATAGTTGGGGAAATTAAGTGGGGCAGCTGTAGTAGAAGCAGAGAAGCAGGAACAGAGAGAGACATAGGGCACAAGTCCTGCTGCAGTTGCAGAGATGTGGAAAGGAAGCAGAAACGAGGAGCGTCACAGAGAGCAGTGAATTAGCAATCGCTGGCTATTTTTTTTTTTTTTTTAATTCATCTTCCTAGAACTAATTTCTGGTTTAAAAAACAATTGGGAACAGCTAGTCTCCCCACGCAAAAGAGTGTCATCTGGTTTGTCTGTGCCAGCGAATGGGCTACCTTATTAATCTACCAGTTGTTGTTATTGTTAACAGTTATCTTGCTGGGTGACTGGGGGTGGTGGATACTCTATTTATAATCATTTCTTGCATTTGCAAATGCATTAAAGGGGGGGAAAAAAGTGTCTTTTTCTAACTCAATTCTTTATCAGAGAACAGTAATCCTTTAACATTAACAATAACAATCCTTTAAGAGCTGGAGTCTGCCTAGCAGAAGCAGCCTCTAACTGCACCTGCAGTATTGTATCATTTAGGTAACACTCAAAATGGGGGAGTAGGAGTCTGAATGTAACTGGATTTATCAGTGTGCTGTATGTTTGAAGAGGGCTCTGTTATCTAGCTGACTTCCTGAGAAGCACTAACAGAGCAAAGTGTCTACAGGCATGTTTAACCCTGGCATGTCTGTGTCATATCTATATTCGTGAGAATTTCTTACAATTCAACTACTCTGTTGGTTTTTTTTTGTTTGTTTGTTAAAGTGTCATCAGACACCTACAGCATTGAGATGCAGTTATCAGCTCTTCAACGAGTAGTAATTTAAAAAGGACATAGCTCACCTGTTTGGTAAAGTGTGTGAATCTTGCATCATCCGAGTAATCTTAATTTCTTTTAATTTACATCTGGTGATGCCTGTTTCATACTCTATCTCCAGACTTAATTCTCCTCGGTTGTTCTCAAGCTCTTCTGTAACTTGATCTGAGCGTCCTTACGCTGTAACCTGGATGTATTTGTTTCACTCTTGTCTCTCTTCACTCTGCCTTGGCAGTGGAGCGGCATGGAGACCATTGTCAGTGCACAGCTGGAAGGTCACCGATCCATGAATCCCTGTCCTGTTTATGATGAGGTCTCGGGGAATCTGATCCTGTTCTTCATAGCTGTCCCAGGAAAGATCTCTGAGCACCACCAGCTCAGGACAAAGATCAACCTGGTACGTCTCTGCTATGTCACTAGCATGGACCAAGGACACACGTGGAGCCCCGTCCAGGATATCACCGAGAGTACTATCAGCACAGAGTACAAGAACTGGGCCACTTTTGCAGTGGGACCAGGTCATGGATTACAGCTGTCCAACGAGGCCCGGAGCCTTGTGATTCCTGCCTATGCCTTTCGTATCCTTGACCCTAAGCATTACCCAGTCTCTTACGCCTTCTGCTTCATCAGCTCTGACCATGGGATGACGTGGGAGATGGGGAACTTTGTGGGAAAACAGAGCGCAGGGGAGTGCCAGGTAGCTGAGATACACCACTGTGGCAGGGATGTGCTCTACTGCAACGCGAGGACTAACAAGGGAGCGAGGATCCAGGCTGTCAGCTACAATGACGGGGTGGATTTTGAGGAAGGCCAGCGGGTCGAAAAGCTTGTAGAGCCTCCTTCTGGATGTCATGGAAGTATTGTTGCCTTCCCTCCTCCCCCTGATGTCTGGTGCCAAGATAGCTGGTTGCTGTACACTCATCCTGCAGACCCAAAGGGCCGAAGAGATTTAGGAATTTACCTCAACAAAAGCCCTTTAAATCCAGCACACTGGACAAAGCCAAGCATCCTCTTCAAGGGTTTGTGTGCTTACTCAGATCTGCAGTACATGGGGATTGGGCCAGATGGCTCACCCTTGTTCTCTTGCCTCTTTGAATATGGGATCCATAAACAGTGTGAAGAGATAATTTTTGTAATGTTCACTTTGAAGCAAGCCTTCCCTTCTGAGTTCTGAGTCTCGAGCCTTTTCATTGGGGTTCTTCTGAAAACCACCTTTGCTGATGCTCTTTTCACTATCAGCTCTCATCTTTCAGCAAAAAGAATTTTTGTATTCTTCCCACACTGCCAGCTAGGCATTGTCTTGTAGCATGCGTACATCACAAAGTCTATTAAACATGCTAAAACTAAACATGTTTGGTCTTGTTTTCTATTGCCTGTTCCTCTTCTCGTCCTTCCCTTTGGCTGCCATCTTAAAAATCACATGCTGAAGGTAAGCATGGCCTTCATACCAGGGGTTTCGCCTTAAGGCTTCCAGTAGGCTTGAATAGAGATGCACGTGATGATAGCTCAGGGACTGCATGGGAATGGAGGGCAGCTATTTTATGCTGAGCTGTACTTACAAGTGGTGGCAAAAGTGCTGCAGAGGACACGGCATACTGCCCTGCGTATGCTGATACCTTCAGAAAACTGCTCTGACTCTTGTTGGGTGCACTCCTCCTTGCAGTTGCAGTGCTTGCTGACAGCTCCATCCAGTCTTCTATTGGCAGGGCTGGCTGCCTTCTGCTTCCAGGGAGGCTGTGGAATGCCATCGTCTTGAAATGTTCCCAGCCTGCTTCTGTACTGGATTTGGGGTTTGCTTGCTGAGTTCCCAGGCTCCTTAGGGACTTCTTCATAACTTTGCCTTCTCCTTACTTCCCATGCTGTATGTTCTTGCTTATTTGCCCTTTTGCTTGCGCTGCAGTTGGTAACTACAGATTCTCACGTGTACCAAAACCACAGCCTTGTGTGTTTCAGTGGTTCCCTTTGCACAGACTGTGAGAGTGGGGCCTATGCAGCACCCCCAGCCCCACGGGCAGATGGCAGAAATGGCACTAACAGAACTGCAGGGTCAGGACAGGTCTGCAGAGGGAGCTCCCAATTTATAGTCAGGAGGGGAAATACTTGCTGGTCTTTCTAATGGAAGTGCTAAGCTATGATCCATGTGGTAACTGCTCTTATCTCTGACAACCCAACGTCTTGCAAGCACGGCTGTTATTATAGGGTATTACCAGCCATGGGGCAGCGTGTGAAACAAATAACGTTGCCTTGCTTCCAGAAAATGGCAAAGATGTAAATGTCAGAGGAGCATGGGAGTGCTTCAGCTGGAAGGCTTTCAAGAGTAGACAGATCTTCAGCAGTTTGTGGAAGGGAACAGTCCAAATTTTTAAGAGAGAGACTATTCTGAGTCTACATTGAGGTTTGGAAGGAGGCAATATACTGTGAGCAGACAGGTGACCAGAAGTGAATAGTTCTGAAGGGCAGTGCGTGGAGCCAGGGCAGCTTTGCTCGTGCCTCTGGAAAAATTATTTCCAAACCAGCCTGAGCTTGTTTGCTGATTGCTGTGTTTTGTGTGTGTGCACGTGTGGAACAGCCCCAAGGAAAACATTTGTTTGCTCTACTGTTGCAGAAAAATACCTCCTTTTCACAGAGTTCTCATCTGCTTTGGGGAGCTCTAGCAGGTCCTGCAGAGTCCTTTGCACTGTCGCTGCTTAGGTATGTGAGCCTCTGCTTTCTCAGCATCCCCCTTTGCTGTTCATTACTTATAGTTTTCAGAGACAGAAAAAGAAGGTCTCCTGGTTCTTCTCATTCGTCTAGGTTTGTTTCAGGGTACCTGGAAGCTGCAAGTATCAAAGGAGTGACGAGATCTTGTGGCCTTGCCAAATATACCTACAATTTCTTGAGCCCTTCCCAAGCAGCAGGTCAGTAATGTGCTGGGTTGCAGAAGCAGCAAAGCACGCAGTGGTTCAATGAACCAATACTTAATGACTATTATTCATCTGGTTTTTAGATGTAGGCTAGAGTTTGAATACACTTTAGTGACCAGGAGCCTGTTGGTGCCTAGTGATGGAATGCTGTAGTTAGACTTCAGCGAAGCTAACAGCTCTCCTATTAATTCAGCTTCCCGTGTCTTAATTCAGCTTCCCGTGTCAGGCATACTAAGAAATCCTTTTGTTTCCTGATGTGAAAATACCTTTGCTGGGCATTTTTCATGTGGTCAAGCACAGCAGTGCTATTATTGAAGAACTACGCGGCCTGGATACGGGTAGGATTTTGAGTGCTGCTACGGGCAATATTTATGCACTGGCTCTGGGCAGGCTGGGGAGTTTGCAGCCAGATGATAGAATACTGCCCAGCCATCTATGGCAAGCACTGGTCAGATAAAGTATTGATTGCAGTGTCTGAGAGAAAGCTTGGAATAACGTGCCAGCGTGGGAAAAAATAATGTTTGCTCCATTCATAGACTGTGAGCAGTGTAATTTTTGATTAGCCATCATATTGTGTCTCAGTGCTTTGGCTTTGGCCTCATTCTCTGATGTGAGTTTAAGTGAAATACTGCTGCTGCAGTTATCGTATAGCTACTGTTGAGTCTGGGTTGAATTTGCCTGACAGTTGTATCCGTTATTCTTTTGTTTTAGAAGGAAAGCTCTTTATCCCAGCTGTGGGCTGACAGTACAGCTATTTGAAGTGCACCCTATTCCTTGTGAAAACTTGCAGGCTACACCTGTAGCATCACCATGTGTACTGTATTCCCTGGATGTGATCACTGCACTGCAAACAGTTCTACTCTCCTTCTCTACCCTCTTCATCCTCAGATCTGCTCACCAGCCTTCTCCAACACAGATGTGAGGAGAAAGAAGTACTTGCTGAACAGTCTCTTGACTCCGTGTGGGACAGACTGCTGTCCTTTGGGAATAAGGCTGCTGATAGTTCAGGATGTGCATGCCTATGTACTCTGACCACACAAGGATCAGTCATTCTCCAGCACTGCACCGTTCACAAGTAAGCACTGTGAGATGGAAGTTAGATGCCATTTCCTCTTCAGGCAGTGCTGCACTTGAGCCACTAGGGATCACAGAGCTCTTTGTGTTAGGGGATTAGGATGCACTTTTTGAGCAGCTGTCCTGTGCTTTCTTTAGAAATACACAACCTGCACGCCTTAGCCATAAGCGTTGTGTGCATTTGGATCCCATCCCCTTGTTGATGTCTCCAGTAAGCTAGTTGAATGTGTTTGGGCAGGGATGCACATGTTTGAAATAAATAGCTGCAGTGTCCTAAAAGCTGAAGTCAGTGAGGGATGGATGGGAAACCAGTTGATCTGTCCTTCAGCTGATTGACCAGGACTTGTGTTTCTCTGTTACCTTGTGTTAACTTACAGTAGATCAGAAGCTCTGCAAGGATAGTGTCCTTCCAGCAGTACTCATTCTGTACATCAGCTCTGTCCACTGTGTCATCATATGGATCCATCACATGGAGAGCACTATAAGGCCAAGCAGCTGTTTGACATTCAGAGCCATTCTGCTTCCTGCTACGACAGTGCTCCAAAGAAGCTGCTGTGAGCATCAGGCATCCCAAAGAGGGGTCATGGGGGAGGCTAGCAGCACACTGTGGCCAGGCAGGAGCATCAGAGGAGCTACGCAACCTCTTTGCAATACACACATACTCTTCTCAGCAGGGAGAATAGGGTTTGCACCCACACTGCACCTTCACAGCTATTGTCCATTCGGAGTTACTTCATAGCATTCAATGTCAGACTTTACTTAGGCAGTGTGGGAGTCTGCCTTGTAAAGCCAGTGTAGGTCTGAGTGAAGCTGCAGGGCAGGTCCTGCTGAGCTAATTTTGGTCTGCAGACAGTGCTTTCTCAGCGTGGACAGGAAGCCCTGCATATTGCAGTTCTGCCCATTTAGCAGGGTTGCGCAGTTCTGAATTGCCAATGCACTCAGTTTAATCCCAGCAGCTGAGATCAAGCTGGATGCTGTAGAGTCAATGTCTGGAAAACTGAAAGTGCCAGGAAGGCGGAGAGGGATGGATGCTGGGCTGTGCTGCTTCCATCTCCTGCTCAATGCCCACAGATAGTGGTTTTGCTTTCTTCTGCCTGCTGTGTGAGAGGGCAGCCCTCCTGTATGCTGTGTGTGATCCACAGCACTTCTGGCTCTGGGAGCTGAAGGCTGTGCAGAGCTGTGTGTGCTTTGCGTGGGGACTCCCCTGACACACAGTCCCATTCAGCTGCTGCTTTGGATTACGGCTCAAATGTGGGTGAGCAGAAGCACTGCCTTCACAGGCAGAGCAGCTGGAGGAGATGCAACCAAAGTTGCCGTGTAAGCAGTGCTCCTGCAGCCACACTGTTGCTTGTTGCAAGCATGCCTTGTTGCTTTCCCTTGGAGATGCAGCGCTGAGCATGCAGCACAGAGCCTAGACAAGAGACAGATGTACAGACAAAGAAAAGGGAAGTGAAAGTCCCAGTTCTCCTCTATGACGCAGGTTGCCAAAAATTACTTTGCTCTGTCCCACCTTTGGCGATTTAGAGTTGGAAGGACCTTTAAGCCTGTCTCACAGCGGCAGACAGGGAGCTTTGGTCAATAACTCCCAAAACAAATCTTGCTTTGCTTTTGTGCACAGAGGCATATGGAGACAATTTATTATTGTTATCGTTATTATTACTATTTGGATCTTTCAAGTGCCTTGCTGAATCCCTAGCTAGATGCGAGGACTGGACAATGCAGGAATGAGGCAGTTGTTGCTAAGGATCCTAATGCACAGGTTGTTTTCAAGCCAGTCTGGGATTTATTTGTTCCCCATGAAGACCTGTCACAGGTAGGACTGACGGACAGAAAAAAGATGGAAACACAGAGGGTCTGGCAAGAGACGTAAATAGGAAGGTGGACCACCAATGCCTGTGGGACTGAATGCTCCTGGGGGAGCAGGAGGGACCCCCATGTAGGGTTTTGGTACAGAATACAGAGACATGAAAGGCAGGGCAGGGAATGTGGGCTCACCAGTCACTTCTGTTGCAGCATGGAGAGAGAGCAGGGGCTGCAGGAACGTGTCATGCTCACTCTCTGAGCTGTTTGAGTTGAGGAAGTTCTCCGCGGCCGAGTTTCCTTTCCCTCTCTGCACTACTGAAACAGGAAGCTGGTGAGCTGGAGCTGCCTGATCGTTACACACAGACACAGAGGCAGCTCTGGCAGCTCTTGTACTGGCATTCTGGTTTCCTCCAGCTGCAGCCATGGATCAGTGCTGGTACCACGGCAACATCACTCGCTCCAAAGCCGAAGACCTGCTCTCCAAAGTAGGCAAGGATGGCAGCTTCCTTGTGCGGGCCAGCGAGTCCATTGCTTCGGCGTATGCACTCTGCGTGCTGTAAGTACACTTTCAACTTGGCGCTTCACGCGGGCACTTTTGTCCCTGCTCATGGAGGGGTTACCCCCTGGAGCAGGGTTACCCCCTGCACCCTAACAGCCACTGTGCTCCTAGGAAGGCGCAGCCCGGCAAAGCATGGCTGGTTTTCACCTGCTGGCCATAGGGTAGGGTTGGGAGCTGGCTGAACAAACGCAGGCTCTTCTGCTGCTGTACTTTTTGCACTGCTCTTGCCCCTGATCCAGAAGGACAGTCGAAGGAAACGTCGCTGCACTTTGAGATAAAAGAACCTCTTGACTTCTGAGAGCCTGGTTGCTCCTTGGGTCATGTATTTACATGTAACAACACAAACGCCGAGCTCGGTCCCTCTGAGACACGTTCTTGCGCTGGTTCAGCGTGTGTTTAACCCAGCACCCTGCACGGTGCTGGGTCCCATTCAGCAAATGGCGTGAAAAAGTCCGTGGAGCAGAGCACGATGCACTCAGCACAGCAGTGAGTCTGCCTGCCCCGGCAACATGGCTCATGGGGTAAATACTGTCATGTAGGAAATAGGAAGAGGAGAGATGCACTGGCAGCCCTGACCACTGCGTTTGGGTTGGGGCTGAGCACCAGAGAGAGGGTCACCTGCCCTGGGTTTGTAGGGCCAGAGGAGGCTGAAGGCAGCAAGCAAAGTCTGAGGACTGAACTTGGCATTACAGGGAATAAGGCAGTCACTCTCTGCTTTGGAGAGACCACAGGAGCCTCTGTAGACCCTGTTCTGCCTGTCAAATCCTTGTTGTTGGATTAATAACAACTTATTTCCCCCCTTCTGCCCGTGAAACTACGAGTAGGTTTCCCAGTATAGCTTCTTTCTGAAAGCACGTTTCTTGCAGCAGTGGAGGCGGTGATGCCGTTTATAACCCTGGTCTAACTGCTTGTCTCTGAGGTCAGGCTTCTGGTGACACCACATGCTGCTGCCGAGGGCTGTCTCTGGCAGAACGCATGGGGCTGGGCAGCTTCTCCATCTGCATGCGTGTTCTGATGAGGGCTGAGGGCACAAGTTGCCCAGGGAACATTTTACTGGAATAGACAGCCGCTTCCATTGAGCATTTTTTGTACAAATGCTTTGCTTTGTAACTAGCACACACACACACAAAGGATGTCTTTACAAAGCGTGGTGGAGACTGCAGAAAGGGAAGGTGCTGTAAAAATGTCTGCTAACGTGCATTTGCATAAGTTTTTCCATTGTAAATGTTTTTGCAGCCAACTTTGAAAGCCTTTGTGGCTTGAGAGACATGGGATCAGGAAATAGGAACAATATAATGACCAGGATTTTCTGAGCCGGGAGCCAAAGGTTATGTTTTTAAATCCATTCTGAGGTGGCCAACATGAATGGTTTGATTAAAGAAACAGGGAGCACCCAGCTTTGTCAGCCAAGAGCAGCCGGGTCTATCAGCAGCAGCTCAGCATCTAGAAACGGCTCACAGACCGCTGTCAGCATAAGTAACATCCTTTCCCCTGACTCTGGCCTGCAGTTAGTTTGTGGACAGAAAGGGTTAAAGGCAGTGAATAAGTCTTTCCCTCTGAATTTCATCCTGACAAAGCACACAGCTTTCCTGAAGCTGGAAAATTCCTCGGAGATGTGTGGGTTTCAGCTGTGTTATTGACTGGAAGGTGTTGGCAGTGCTTTGGTCACTCCTGTCTGAAGAATGGAAAGGCTGGACACAAGGTGAGAGAAAGAGGTGGAATGGGAGGCTGTCACAAAAAGGGGATTATGTTGAAAGTCACTGTGCATAGGTAAGGAAAACAAAACCCTGTGAAATTTGACTGGAAAAAGAAGTGTTGTACAGATCTGTTAGCATCCAGCAAAATCATGATTGTTATCTTATAGATCGAAGTAGTGATTTTTCTTGAAGAGCTGCTTTGGGAAAATAGGGCTTGTGTAGATGTGGACCAGTAAGGGAGGGGTATCCGCAGGCATTTTCAGAGCCCCTCCTGCCTCCTCTAAAACTGACAGCAGCAGTGCTGAGCTCAGCAGAGAGCAGGGAATGCTCCTCCCCCAGCTCTGCTGTCCTCCGCTCTTTCTGCTGGTCACGCTGCCCCATAAAAGGCAAGAAGTGAGGGCACTTTCCTCCTCGTTTTCTCTGAGCCCGGACAGTTAGTCTTGCCAACTCATGGAGCAGCAGTGCTTTTAGAGAAGAGCTCACAGCCTTAGGTGCAGCTTTGGGTTCCTCCAGGAGGACTGTTCCTTGGAGGTACCATTTCCAGCACCCTGAGGGGATGGCATCTCTCACAGGATGCTTAGACAGACCTCCTTGTGGTTGGGATCCAACGTGTTCCAATATGTTTTCAGTACAGCATCGTCACCCGTGCATGAGGGTCAGTAGGAGAGGAAAGGGAAAGCACAAGCCTTGTCCCCTTTCTTCTGCTAGCTGGCTGATGGAGCAAACATCAGAAAGTATGTGGGGACATGTATAAGCTCAGGCAGATGTTGTATTTACCCCACCCCACACATATACACGCAGCCAGGCTGAGCAGCAATAAGGCAATTCTGAACTTGTACCCAGTCTCTAGGGAGGACCTGAAATGTGGGAGCAATTGGGGCCATGCAGCCTGGCAGTTGGGATGCTGAGGAGGCAAAGGCTGAGGGCTGAAAATGAAGTACACAGCACAGCCTTCTCCATCCACATGCACTAAGCTAGGGGGCTGCTACAGGGGACCCGTGTTTGATCCTACAAAGTGCTCCTCCTTGATCCTATCTTACCCAGCAGCTCTTGGCTTGCTTTTCTACTACTCCAGCTGCAATCTCTTGGTAAGTGTTACACCAGCTGCCTCATAAGACCCTGTGTGATGGGAACTTGCATGGAGGGTCCTTCTCTGACACAAGCACCATTAAGCTGGTTTGTTTATCAGTTCCATAATCTCCACTCACAAAGGTTTTCTCTCATCAGCTGCATGAGCAGTTCTGCTTAGCCCTGTTTGCGTATCAGAAGGAGGAAATGATGTAAGAGAACTGCATTGGCAGATAAAACCAAAACCTATAACCTCCCTGGGGGCATACCCTCCTCTGGCTCTGTGAAATGAGCAGAGTTGTGGCAGTCCTAAGGTGCTCAGGATTGTGTCCATGGCTTCTTCCAGCTCCCTGGTACAGCAGCTCCTCAGCTGTGGATGAGCAGGTGCCTATGGGATGCTATTGCATTTCTTACTGAAGCTCTGCGGGCAGTTCTGTGTTCTTGGCCATTGATGCCATTAGAAAGAGGTTCGTATGGATACATGAGCAAATCCTCCAAACACCCAAGAAAAGTCAGCTCTGATTTGTGAATAATTTAATCTGCAATTGCTTTTTGTGACTTCCTACAATCCTGGTGGTCTCTCTTTCTCTCTCTTACCTGGATTGATTCTGAAAAGTGTATCTGTGTTATTGTAGAAGAGATGTGGTTGTTTCACTGATCTCCCTAGCTGGAGGGCTGACCTCAGCCCACATTTCACGATGTTCCTGAGGGTAATGCAGTGGCTCTGATACAGGCAAGGAGGCTCTGATAATGGATTCCAGGTTTTCCTTTGAGAGGAATGGGTTGAAACTAGCATCATTCGTTGGCTTAAAGCCATATCGTGTGTTTTAACAGAACACTTTGCAGGTAGCTTGAAGGGTTTGAACAATCTGTTGTTCACTGGAGAAAAGGTAAAAGTCTATTTTTCAGCCACTTTTCCCTGAAAGCTCCACAGAGCTCAGCAGCTGCTGAGGAACGTCTTGCTTACCACATTACAGTCCTGCTAAGGCTTTCCTTCCTTGCCTTTGGGCTCTTGCACATTGATGTGACACTCCACTGGGCAAAAGCCTCTTCTATCCTCCCTTAAATAAAAATGTAATTGAAGGTAACTGGGACAAAACAATAGTTACAGCTGATGTTACTTTGGAGGCTTGAGGGAAATGGAGAGAAATGTTTAAAACCCTTTTGCATGAAGCTATCTATGTGTCCAGGGACATTGCAGTACCTCCTCTCATGGGGAGGGGTGTTATGGTGCAATTAATTCCCTCTGGGGGCAATTTAACAGCATCTCCTCTGATCTGTTCCAGGTTTCGGAACTGCGTTTATACCTACCGAATTCTGCCTGATAAAGAAAAGAAGCTGATTGTCCAGGTAAGCCACGCTGTGAATCATTCAGTCCCACGAAGATGCACTTAGTATTACTTGCTGTGTTTTTCACAATGGTTCTAACGCTAGGAGAATAGGACATAGGGAGGGAAACTAGTGCCCCACGCCAGCATAGTGCTGGTCTCCAGTCCAGTGGCACTGCCATGTTATAGGTAACTGAAAACCTCAGTTTAGGGAATATCTTTTCCCCTGCAGCTGGCTTCTGGTCAGGACATTGTGGATCTTTTCATCCCAAAATCACCACACAGTTGACTTACATTCAGAAAATGCAAACTGAGTTGTAGCCTCAGGATACAAGAGGTACCAGGACCGAGGGCAGGAGTTTCACATCTTCATTTTATTCCTGTTCTGCTGTAGGATTGCAAGCGAGCCACTTTCCCTTCCTTATCACCTCTCAGGCCTTGTGCCATTGCCATGGCAATCTAGACCATGAAACACTGAGGGGTGGGTATGGTCTCTTACAGCCCTGAGAAGGGGGCATGGATATTATAGGGAATGAATGGAGATACCTGTGCTACCCATCTGCACCAGTCTGCCTTGTTATTCAGGACAGACCTATGATTGTTCAAAAGCACTGCAGCCATGAGGAATCAGTGTTTTGTTCTGCTGTAGCAATGGGCAGCTCAAGTGCTGGTCAAGATTTATGAATGAGCTGGAGGTGTGATTTCATTCTGCTGCTGCTACAATTAATGGTATCCTCATCATTTCTGGGAAGAGATTATTGGACTGCCAGTGAATTCAGCAATATTAGGTCTCCGCTGGGTCTTTCTGAGTGAAAACTTTTGAAATCCACTAGATTTTTTAAGGAAATGCAGTCTACCAGAAATGCAATCGAACTGATTTATATGATTCTCTTGACATTTGTGGTCCGATTGTGAGGAATTTCTCTTGTGTGTGATGCAGAGGTGTGGTGGTACCTTTGGCTTACCTGGGGCTCTGGGTTTAATATCAGGGGTGGGCTAAATAAAGGGTGTTGTTAACTCATGTTGGGAAGGCACAACACAGGGGGCTGGCTGCTTCTGCAAGAGAGAGACTTGGGTTGTAATTGAGGCTTACAGATTTCTTGTTGTTGGCTGCTTTTCTTGGTATGTTGTTGGGCCAGACAGCTTTGCTTACTTGTCTGTTATGTTCTGTAAGAGACAAAAAGTGTTTTGTGCATATTAAAGAATGTATTTTGGAAGAACGGTTCTCCTGTGTAAGGATGTGAAAGCTGCTAAATAGGAAGAGTTAAACATTTTGCAAAAAGTCCATTAAAAATGAAATCCTACTGAACCAGACCAAGTAGTATATAGGCACAGCAATCACTAGATCCTTCTCTTTTCTGGGTTTAAAATAATAAAAAAAGGCACAGGAGAGTTGCAGTACTAAATCCTGTGGTCAGCCCGGCTCCAAACAGGGGCTCTGATCGTGCAGTGTGACCTTTTCTGCTTGCACAATGCTCCTTCCTGCAGCTCCTTCCTGTCCAGATCCAGGTGGTGTCTGTCAGTCGCTTTTCATGCTGAGAGCAGGTTCAGGAGATGTGTGAAATGACAGCTACACGTGCAGCACTGGTGACATGACAGCTCTCCCTCTGCTACTCTTTGGCGTATTTTTTTTCCACTTTAAGGCTGCAAGTTATTTTGCATTTTCTGGGTATTGGTGAATAGATTTCAATGGTCTTTTCTTAATTAGAGCCTGGTCTAATGAGCCTAGTGGAATGATGCTCCGTGCTATTGCTTACATGGTTGAATTCACTTTTCAGTACAGGTGGCAGAAGGGGAGGTGCACATTTTTGCATTCAGAGGTGCGTGGTTTTGCATTCAAACTGATGAAAAAATATTTGCATACATCTCTCCAGCATTTTGTGACATGCAGTGTGAGCTGCCATTAACTTTCTGCACTGCAGCAGCCGTACAGCAGTCAGCATGGCCAGGGCTGGCACACCTCTTGCCTGCCATATCTGTACCACAGTCTGACTGTAACCACATCTGTAGTGGTTACAGTCATCGAGTTTTTGTCCCCCCTCTTCTTTCCCTGGGGCTATTGAGTTTCCTCCTTCCGTTACCTGAGACATCCAGATATGGGCAAACAGATCCACAGCTTGGATGAATCCAACCTGCATCCTGCCAATGAAAACTTACTTAGGGAAGAGGGGGCGGGAGGACAAAAATCCTTGCAACAGAGGATCTGTTACAGCGAATAGAGATCTTTGTCCCAGCCTGAGAACAATTAGTCATCAAGATCTATCTGCTAGCCTGCAGTGTCTCACCAGCCGCAAACAGGAAGGGAGCAGAAGCCGTACAGTAGCACAGCAGCCTGGGGGCAGGGATGTCAGGGTGGCAACATGCTGCCCCTGTGATAGCATAGCTGCTCCCTGCCCATCTTTGGGAAGAACCTCTGGGGTGCTTTGTAGGAACAGATAGGACTTTCCCTTGCTCATAGTTAATGCAGAATTGTTGGAAGTTTGGTAACTGGGTGAGCCTGCTCATAACTGTGCGAAGAGTGCAGGAGTAGCAAAGGAAACCTTGGAAATAACAAGTCCAAACTAACACCCAACTCGGTCACTCTAAGCCAGGCATCTGTGGTCAGTTCTTGCCATGTGGATTCACTGAGGGTAAACCTTTCCTACGCTTGTCACTTAGTGCCCCATGTATCTGTTGAGCTGATGGGACTCTCATCACTTCTCAACCTGAATTCCTTGGTATCTTGGTTGGCGTCTCAACCAGGGAGAGTGCTACTGTTTCCTTTTTTTCTAACAGGGAATTAAGTCCTAATTTGTTAAGGAGGATTGGGCTATCAAAACTAATTTTAAACAGTGTTCTCTGCTGGCTTTCCTAGGCCCGGGAAATGTATGTGTACATCAGCATTCATCTCCTCTCTTTCAGCTGCGTGTAGTTAAAGCTGAGTTTGTACCTCTGTAGTCACTGAGGAAGAAATAGGTTTCTGTGTCTAGGATTGTGCCTACATGTAACAGGTGATAGCACTTGGTGGGCCAGGTCTGCAGGATCAGGCACTGACCTTGCAATGCTTGGTGGGAAGGTTGGTGGGGTGAAGAAGTCCTGGTGGACAGATGGCAATGTTCCACCAGAGAACCTGGCTAAGGCAGGAGAGCAGCCCGCTCTCTAAAGGAGCAGCTCTGGTCCCCTTCTTTTTTCTTTTTTCTTTTTTTTTTTGCCTGCTTCAGGGCTTGGCAATTTCCATGGAATACTTTGATGTCAGAAGAAGTCATGGCAAGCCGCCGTCTTCTCACACTGTGTGAGAGACTGTATGACAGTATGGAAAACACCCCTGTTTTGAAGGTCACTGCCTGCCTCTTTCTTTCCACTTCACCTTCCCAGAGTGCAGTAGCTTCCCAGCTCCCTGGCAGTGGTCTGCTCACATCTCCCTGCGCTCTGCTTTGTGCATAGATGAGATGTTGATTGCTCTGGTGCCAGCTCAGCATTCTGTGCACATCTGTGCTAGAAATCACCGTTGCTGCAGAGGTTTTCTATGCTGTACTTAGACTTACTGCTTGCTGCAAAAAGAGGACCTGACCCTATTTGCTTGTAGTTTTTGCTGACTTCAGTGAGAATGATAGGTGCTCTGGCAGTACAGTTTTACACCTAGTGATCATCGAACCTTCTTTTTTCTTTCTTTTTTTTTTTTTTTCCCCTCCTCTTTGCTGGTAATGTTCTCAGTTCTGCCAGAAGGCTGCGTGCAACAGGAAACGAGCAGTGCAGTGCAAGCAGTGCGAGGCAGCCCAGTGGTGGTGACTCACTGCACACAACTGACACTGCAGCTGTAGGTTACTGCTGTCCTTGCAGCGTGGGCTCCCAGAAAGCAGGAGGGCTGATAAAGGGTTTCCCTTCCAACCCACCTCTAGAAACACATTTTGGGGAAAATGTCCGGATTTCCACTCTGTTGGTATATGGGTTGGCTAAATATGTCAGAAAGACCAATGTCCTCTGCCTGAGACAGGCAGGGACGTGCAGTGAGAGGGCTGCTGGTCTCCATCACCATCTGCAGTGCTGTCCTGGCCTCTGGGAGGGAATTTATCCTGCTTTCAGTGAGTCCTGCAGGGTGGAGCTCGGTGTAAAAGCTCCATCCGGCATGCTAACCTGCTCTCTGTGAGCAGACATTCACACAGCTGCCCATCCTGCCAGCACAATCTGATAAGAGCACGAGCTGAGGTCAGTTCCTGGTGTCACTGCTGTTGTCACCAACGTCAGAAGCAGTTTGTGGCTCTTGTGGCACGTGCAGCACCTGCTCCCTTGTGGGCCCCTTGCAGAGAGGGGCAAAGCTTTTGGGGTTTTTGTCCCTTTCTTTGATACTGTACTGTAAATTGGTGTGCTGCTGTGACAGCTGAGGCCAAGAAAGGGTTTTTCTGTGGTAGGGATTTTGTGGTTTGCTTTGGAGTCTGTTCATCCATCTGTGTCTGATCGAAAGCCGTCTACTTGGAAACTGCAGTTAAGCTGGTTTGAGTGGGAGATAATGCAAAGCATGATCCTTTGGGTGATGTGAACACCTTCACGACTCTGCAACTTCTTAGAGCTTCTGCTGCCAGCTGTGCATTATACTTATTCTTTCCAGTGCTCGAGGGGAACTTATGAGCAGGAGGAAGACTGACTTTTTACACGGTCTGATAGTGATAGGATGGGGAATGGCTTTAAACTAAAAGACTAGAGATTTAGATTAGATTTGAGGAGGAAATTCTTTACTCAGAGGGCGGTGAGGCCCTGGCACTGCTGCCAAGAGCAGTGTGGGTGCCCCATCCCTGGGGCTGCTCAGGGCCAGGCTGGATGGGCCCTGGGCAGCCTGAGCTGGTGGGGGAGCAATGGCAAGGGTTGGGGCTGGGGGATCTTTGAGGTCCTTTCCAGCTCAACCATTCTGTGGTTCTATGGTTCTGTATTACATACAAGGCCTTACTTTGTACCGACTCAGACTGGTATCAAAGCCTTACGGGCTCTGGGAGGACAGGGCAGGCACAAGTCTGCCTTGCAGGCAGCATGGAGACATTAAGACATCCATGGTCTGCTTGCAGCTGAGAGGCACTGGGTGCTGTTGAATCCCTCCTGCGTCAATTGAAAGGCAGGAGGCGTTAAAGCATCCCACCAGGGGCGTGCAGCTCTGCCTGAACAGCCACCAGGTGTGTGCTGGTGGGCAGGGTTGTGTGGCTGTGGGCTGGTGTGCTGCCAGTGTGTGTGGCTGCATCCCAGGGGACCGCAGCAGGACAGCTGCACCTGCACTGCTGCAAGACGAGGGAAGGGAGAAGCAGCATTGCTCGAAGGATGGTAGGGTGTTTGGATGGAGTATTTCTGTAGGGTGATATTCTGCAAGTACCATAATGGTACTTTAAGGAAAATTAATGCTGAAAATGGAACTGAGTTTACCTGAATTACTTGGGCAATACCATCGATTACACAGAAAACTTTCTGCTTCTGTGGAACTCTGTTGGCACTGAAATGCTGAGCTGTAATTAGGATGATCACTTTTCTTGCATAGAAACAAGGGACGAGTGGACAATCAGAGAATAATTAGGAGCAGGATCCCTTGAAACATAGGGGAAACGCATTTCTACCATGCTCAAATATGTAATTTAATTATGTTAAGCTGTACTTTGTTGCTGAAAACAACTCCAGTTTGAATATCTTCCAACGTTGATTCTGGATCAATTTGTAGAACTCTTTACACTCTTGAAACGCGGGACTGAAATTAATTGGCACTCAGAGCTTAGCAGAATCTGTGTGCTTTGTCCCTGCAGTGTATCCAAATCTGTTTATACAAGGAAAATGTTCTTTCCGCTGTTGCATCTGAGGTAGGAATAAACATAATGCATTTTGCAGGCTTAAAAAAAAAAAACACAGAAAGAAGCAGATTTAATAAGAAAACACGAGGTATTTCCTGAAACATGCTCATTCCTCCTGCTGAATCCCTTGGTATACAAAATTCTTCATACAAACAAACCATATCCAGCTTTTGTTGAGTTTGAATCCTTTCAGAACGTTTCCAGTTTCCTGAAAAAAAATATAGCTGCAAAATATTTTAAGATTTGGAAGGTAAAGATTAGATCTGTTACAGAGTAATCAGTTCAGCAGTTCTTGTTCAAAAAGAGCAATAGTTTCACCTTATTTTCCTTTCAAAAGTCTTTGACCACCCACGGCCACGCACCCAGCTGCTCTTTGCTGCCCCATGGGATCTTTCAGGTGCTGCTGTGAACACACGAGCACACAAACACGGGTGCTTGAGTTTGCTGTTGGCACAAAAATGGGCCTGACACTTTGGCTGGGGGTTGGGAGCGATGGCCCGTCTCCAATGTCACAGAAGCCTTCTCCAGCATCAAACCCTGTGTAGGAAGTTCTGCCCACCCCTGTAGATATTCTCATTCCAAATCAACCACTTCTGCAAGCGTATTTGAAAGGATGGATGGTAATTGAGTGAGAACTACTAGAAGGTGCCCAACTTCTGGTTTCAGGTCATCACTTCTGACAGTTTTCCATCTTGGTTCTCCACTGAAATCAGTTCCCTTCTTCTGGTTCCATTCTTCTAAAGCTTTCCTTTTCCAGTGTGCTGAAGTAATGCCCAACGAAGCTGGAATCAGAAAGCCTCATGGACAAAGCACAGCCAAGCTGGCCATGAGCTGGCAGTGCTCTGTGTTGAGCCTGACTTACAGTTTGCAGGTATCTCTGGATCAGACCTCATGTTCCAAACTTGGCAGGGATGTAGTGATCTGACGCAGTCAGTAGAAGGTGTGCTTTGTGACTGACTGCAATAGAAGCCATATGCAGAGAAAGTGCTGGTTTTCACAAAGGCATTGCATTACCTTTACAGAAGTTCAACTTCACTGAGTGCCACATCCCTGCATGTGCAAAAACAGAAACATTGGGTTGTGTCCAATTCCAGGGAGCAGAGCTTAAAAAAAAAATTCAGCTTCACATCCGATTTTATCCCAGAGATGCTGTTCAGGGAGAGCATAAACGGTGAAGATTTGAGGAATTCCTGTTTGCATTTAGTTTTGTGGTGGATTTTGTTAAATGAGAGTGCTTCTTCAGATTAGATTTGTGCAATCACAGGATGATTGGGTTGGAAGGGTCCTTAAGGCTCACCCACTCCCAGCCATGGGCTGGATGCCCCCACCCAAGTGCAGCACTCCTTGCACGTGGCCTTGTTGAACCTCATTATGTTCATGTGGCTCCATGTCTCAAGCTTCACGTCCCTCTGCATGGCATCCCTTTTTCTGCTGTACCAGCTGCTCGGCTTGGTGTCACCTGCAAACTTGCTGAGCAGTTTTGCTGCAGTGTTGTTCTGTGAAAGCGTTAATGAGTTTGGTCTTACTCATGCAGTAAGTAAATGAAACAAGGGGTAATCCCTTGAAATAAAGAGCGAGTGGTCAGCCCAAATGTCACAACAATAGAAAACAATTGCTGTAGCTAAAAGCCTGAGAAATGTTGCTGGCAGAATACAGGAAATTGTCACATTAAGATGCTCATGCTTATCTGTGCATCACTGTATGGTTTTTTATTATGCAATCCCAGAAAGTGGTGCAGTATAACATAGAGAATGCAGCTGTTTTACATGCATGTTCTGCCTGCAATGCTCGCTTGTGGTGCGTTGTAAATAACTTTTTTAGTGTTATTTTTAATTTTCCGCTGGATATTTTACATAGCTCAGTCATATTTAGTGCTTGATGACTGTTGAAACTGGGATCCATTCAGCATAAGAGACAATAGGGAAGGCAGAGAGCTGATTAGCTGATTATGGGTTCTCCACTGTCTGCCCACATAGCTTAGAGGACAACCCAAAGTGTAGTGCAGGACCAATCTGTGCTGGCACAGCTGATGGAGATGCACGTTTCACCTGTTTCAGGGAAAAGTTCCTTCTCGTGGAACTTCCAGCCCCATTCAGTGTTGCTTGGGGGTGTTACTTATTGAATCACAGAATCCTAGAATGGCCTGGGTTGAAAAGGACCACAACGATCGTCTAATTTCAACCCCCTGCTATGTGTAGGGTCACCAACCAGCAGACCAGGCTGCCCAGAGCCACATCCAGCCTGGCCTTGAATGCCTCCAGGGATGGGGCATCCACAACCTCCTTGGGCAACAAAGAGGTTGCCTTCCAATGTGGGAAAAACTGAAGAGCAGTTGGGAACTTTGGAAATGATGGCTGTTAAATTCGCTGCCTTTGGTTGCCTCACTGACTTTTGAGAACCTGTGTTTTCAGGCTTCTTTTGGTAACAACTAGGGCTGAGATACTTATTGAAGAGCCAAAAATGGAAATTTTCATTTGACTCAAAGAGCTGATGCTTTTCAGTAGGAAACCAAAAAGCGCCAGGCTGGTGTTCAAATTACACAGAAGAAATGTACTCCAAAACTTTTTCTTCAGTTCTACCCACGCACTTTCAGAAGTGCTAAAAATTGCTTTGGATCCCCATGGCTCTGCAGACATGCACCCTGTAGCTAAATTTGAAGCCAGCCCCTCCTGTTCCATCGTGGAGCCATACAGTTTGCTTGCTGTTGTTGTAAATCTTCCTTGTTCTAACACAGAGCAATTATGAAAGGTTCAGTCGCTCAGGAGGGGTCTCTTGTTAAAAGCTGGATCATAATGTGCTGTGTTGATAAAATCCCTTCTGATAGCTTGAGTTTGGATGTGTTGTTTAGTGTGAAGGACCACCTCATGTATGTGGTGCTGGTGCACTTTATAACTGGCCCCAGGCTGGATGGGGCTGTGAGAAACATGGATTAGAGGGAGGTGTCCCTGCCTACAGCAGGGGGCTGGAACAAGGTGATCTTAAAAGTCCCTTCCAACCCGAATCACTCCATGAACCACTTGGTGTTCCTAAAATCTTGTACCTAACTATTTTAGTTAGGTGTTTGGCAATTGCCATGCTTCATGTGTGAATTGTGGCGTGCCAGAGCAGAATGGAAGCAGGATTTGAGTGTGGGATCACGGCGGTTCAAGGTAACTTCTGTATGTCCTTTACTTTCTAGAACTTCTCACGTGTTATTCTTTAGGATGCAGAGTTTGTACTCTGCTGAAAACTCCTTTCTCTTCAACAGATTATTTCAATTTGCAAACGTCCCAATTCTGCCACGAGAGCATTTTTGTACCTGTGAATGTAGATGATCATTGGGCTGCCAGAATGAAGCCTGGGTGGAATCACACAGATGAAAACTCTTGCAGGGCCAGAGGAGATGAGAAGTGGCAGATACGACAGGATCTTCTTAAGGTTAACTCAAATGGGGCTCACGTTCTGTATGTAGAAAGTGTTAAACCGTTAACACAGCGCGAGCAGAATGGAAAGACCGTCCCAAGTCTTTTCCATGAAATTACAGATGGGAAGAAATGATAGCTATTGTGGCCAGAATCGGATTAGGAAAGAGTTCAGGTTTTTAACTAGATTTGCACTGTATTTGAAATCGTTATGTGTCTCCACTTAGCAATAGAGGCAAGAATGCTCATTTGCACCTGCTTGACCTGCTTACAGTTGGCACTAAGAGGATTCATATTTCATGCTCTTGTTTCAAGCTAGCAAGGAAATAGGTGCAGAGCTTTAACAGATGTTCTGTGTGTCCTAGTATGAAAGAGTGAGAATCACTTAATGTTCCCATTTTTAATGCATATAATGAGAAAGGAATTGTGATGCAGTGTCAGTAATTCATGTACAGGACCTCTTAAGTTGGTACTATGTATAAAGAGGTGGAGCCCATGGTAGAGGCAATATGCAATGATATCTTTCCGTTTCATTTTAGGAACAGAAAGGCAGCAATTTTCTTTTCTATTTTCTCATTTTAACTTAAGTTTTTTTTTGTTTGCAATGTTTCAGCCGGGAGCGCAATCTGGAAGTAATGCATAG
Source organism: Meleagris gallopavo (assembly GCF_905368555.1). Taxonomy (NCBI): domain Eukaryota; kingdom Metazoa; phylum Chordata; class Aves; order Galliformes; family Phasianidae; genus Meleagris; species Meleagris gallopavo. The sequence continues at coordinate 2,267,969 of NC_139414.1, read as the reverse complement.
CTCTTAAATTGCAATTCCTCGTTTCCTTCCAACAGTAATTCATTCAGAACTTCTGAAGCTCACTTCCCCAGAGTTTTTCTGATTTCTGAGTTCTCACCCAAAGTCTTAAATGTAAGAGGCATCTGTAACAAAAGCAACATGAGTGAGCAAATCCAAGCATGGGGACCAGGCTGTCTGCAGAACAGGAGAAGGCTGTCTCAGAGGAGACAGGGACTATTCACCTCCAATTCTCTCCAGCATTACTCAGCTTTTCTATCTCCCAGGAGCTTTGCCATTCTCCCAGAATTCACGCATTTTTGGGAGCTACCTGCCAGCATCTTTGCCCAGGTTCCTCGGCCTCCTGCCCTTATCCTTTCCCTTCTGCCCAGCTCCACGCCAAGACCCCTCTCACTGAGCTCTGCCCAGTGTCCACACACCCCTGCCAGCCCGCAGAGTCCCACCACTTACTGAAGCCCCTTCCTGACCCTCTGTGTCACAGGGTCCCCACTTTTCTCAGCTGCTCAGTGCTCCTCTTCCTTCCCACTCCCTTCCCAGACCCATGTTCTTCCTACCCATGTGTTACTTTCAAAATAGAGTACATTTCTGGGCGGCTTGTATTTTGGGAAGTAGCTGTTTCTCCCAGCTGTGATTCCTATCTCTGGTCTCATTCCTGTGAAATGAATTGCTCAACATGAGATTTCATCTATAAATAAGAAGGTTGGAAAAGTCCTCTAAGACCCATAAGTCCATCCACTGACACATCAGCACCATGCCCATGACCACGTCTCTCTATGGCACAGCCTTTCTTTGATGTAAGCAGCTATTTTTCATCTCTGGCACAGTAACCAAACTTCTCCTTGAGAGCCAAAAGGAAATGTAAAGATGCCCCACAGGCTTCCTAGCTAGCAGGCAATCCATGACAACTGTTTGCTGAAACAGGAAACCTATGAATTTTTTTTTTTTTTCTTTTTCAAATGGAAAAGGAAAAAGAAATTTCTGCCAGCATTTAACAGCCAAGTAGGAGCGACCTGATTTTCAGCTTCCACTTCACTTTGTGGGTTTTACAACAACTTTATAACTTTGAAAACTTACTGCAGTGCCTATATTTGGGTTTAAGTACCTGGCATAAGGGACTTTGTTAGAAAGGACTGGACTTAAGCAATGCAAGCAGATGACCAGTTTCCTAGTTCCTCCTTGTGCCTTGGCTCAGGAAAGGAAAACACTTCCTCTTCCTTCTGAGGGCCCCAGACTTCCTGTGCCATCTATTTATACGGTTGTTGTAATGAGCCCCAACTTAACCACTTCCTTGCCTGCCTTCATTTAGGCTTCACGTCTTTTCAATCTGTTTTCACTTTGCCTTCGTAGTTCACCTGCAGCTTCTCCTGAAGTTATCTGCTCAGAGCTGCGTCTCCACCCTTGGAGCTCGGTGTTGTCAGGATGTTCTGTTGGGCAGATGACATGGCTTGGAGATAACGAAGAAGAGCAGACTTAGGCTGGGCCCTGTTGGTCTTTTTACACCAGATATAAAGGAAGAAAAGATGATCAGCTGTAACGAGAGCTGTCAGAACGTTTAAGTAGATGGAAAGGGGCCACAAGATGTAACCAAAGAGCAGCGATTAAAGGCTTTAGCAATAGGACATTAAACTATTAGAGAGCGTGCAAAGGGAGGCTACAAAGACAGCAAAGGTTCTTTTGAGCTTTTCTCGTAAATCACATTTTCCAGCTCTTCTGCCATCTTTGTCATTTCTCCTGGGGACTCTCCCTGGTATTTTTACTTGCTCCTTAAAAAATGGCGCCCAGGCTGAGTGCAGCAGCCCAGATAAGTGCAGCAAGACAGCTTCTTCCTGGCTCTCATATGACAGTCCCATTAATAGACCTCAGAAAGACACAGGCTTTTTCTGATGCAGCTTCTCACTATGAAACTGCTGCGCAGGCTCTGACTCGCTCTTATCCAGATTCCTTTGTGCAATTCTGTTTTACAGGCTGTTCTCTATGTTGCATATGCTCTCCCAGTGCTTCCTTTCCATATGTTGTGGCTATCATCTGCGCAGGGCGGAGGTGCTTGCAGGCATCACTGCAGAGCACGGTGACATGGAGCAGAGCTTTGCTCCTGTGTCCTGGGAGCTGCGTGATCTCCTGGGGATGTGGTGTGTTGCTGTGGAGATGACACTCACCATCCACATTTCTAATGACTTGAAACAATTCACTCTGCAATTAAAACAAGATCTATCCTGTGATAACCCAGAGGAAATAGTTACTTGCTAAATGGAGGCGGGGGGGCGGGAAGTGGATTTCATTGTTGGGTGCTGCTTGGGTGGCTCCAGCTTGTTCTGTGCTGCCCCATCCTGCTCCGTGGGTTTGCATTGCCCTGTTCTGCCTCTGCTCCCCATCTCAAACACGAGAACAGGTTTGCATGGAGTTAAGGCTCCATTTTGCCTTGCTGCTGTCCTCCTGTCTGGAGAAAGTTTATTCGGAGTGCACCATTGGTCTCTGGTTTTCACTGGTTCTCTACAAGATGCTGGCTAACAAAGTGCTGATACTGTGCTACCCACCACTGCTTTTCCTCCCAGTGAAAACGGTCTGACCGGCCTTTGGGCAGCCTCACCTCACAGCCCACTCTCTGGCTGCAGCCCAGATGGGCTCTCTGCATCACACTGATGCTGCACGGGTACCAGCTCTGCAGTCCCAGCTTCTGGCTGGGGACACACACCACTGCAGGAGGGCTCTGTCGCCCCGTGCCTCGCAGCGATGCTGTGGCTGTCGGGGGCTCACACAGCACTTGTGTGTCCCGTGGTACCCACACACCTTGCAGCAGTGTGCTGGACAACGTGACGAGCGTTTGTCATGCAGGGTTTGTTCTCATCCTTTCCCCAAGGGGAGAGGCAAATGCTGTGCAGTCTTGCTTTCACTGTCAGACAGTGCATGGTTTTAGCTGTGTCTCTGTGCAGAAAGAAGAGCTTTTTTCACAGCACAGGCAACAGGCAGAGGGGGTTGTTAGGCACTCCTGTGCCAGAGGGGCACAGCCCTTCCCGCGTGCTTCCTCTATTGAGATCTTTGCAAATAATAACAATTATAATACAAAAGAAAACGAGCGAGAACAATCCGGTGATCTTTGCTCTCAGATCCCTGCGATGCACAGCAGGGCCGTGTGGCCACTGTGGCGGTGTCGGGGAGGGCCCTGCAGTTCCCCCACGTCGAGAGGGAGCTGAAGGAGTTTGAAGCCTCCCCGTCCTTCCCCCTGCTCTTGGCCACAGCCGGTCACAGCCCCTGACCCACCGTTCTGTTTCCTGTTGCGGCTCTTGCTGTCTGCGCAGCCGCTCGGGATGCACGTTCAGCTCCCTGCTGAGCAGCACCATAACATAAAGTACCGTCCTTTACCTTTACTGTGTGCGGTGGAGAGTCGGGCCCTTTTGCTTTGAGTGCTTGGGGAAGGGCTGTCAGAGCAGCCAGCACTGCCACGATGGAGCCTGCCTGCTTTCAGGGTGCAGCTCAGGGCAGGGCTGGGGTGGCACAGGTCCCTGTAGTCCCTGTGAAAGGAGATGGCAGGGTTAGTGCTCACAGCGCGTGCTGCAGCTTGCCAGAGCAGCCAGAAATGAGGGGGAGCCTCTCTGCACGTGTGTCCCTGCACATGAGCTGGGGTTTGTGGCCTGCCTGGGGAACCTGTGCTGGACCACAAGCGTTGGTCTGCTCCTGGAATGCAATGCACTGTGTTAGAGGAAGGAGGCCGTACACAGAATGCTGCTTCTTCTGGTTACCACAGAGACCAGGACGGTTTCAGAGGCTGAACTGTCCTCGGCAGCAAAAAAGTGCGAATTCAGCCTTTCCTCTCCCTTCCCTTTGGCCTGCAGAGGCATGCAGAGTGCCTTGCAGGCACCCTTGGCAGCACTGGGGCAGGAGAGGGATGCTCACCCCATCCACCCAGGGAAGCAGGCAGGCAGTGAGGTCTTTGGAAAGAGGAGTAGGAGTGTGAAGACAAGTTTGGAAAGAGGAGGAGAGAGGGTGGGCTGCAGGAGTTTGAGAGGTGGGAGAGAGCTCAGACAGCAAAGCTTTCCTCCTGCAAAGGTGCAGACAGCAACACCTCTTTGCTCTCTGAGTGCTTTAGGCTACTAAGGACCTCATGCCTTTTTCCAGGTGCCCTCTAGGGTAGCTCAGGGCAAAACCAAAACATAATCCTGTGTTTGCCTGTGTGTTGCCTTAATGCTGGATTGTCTAGCTAACAAGAATAATACATCTTAATAGCTGCAGAAGCACCTGGGAGACAGAGCAGGAGGCTGTGCAGGCACAGCTCTCAGGCATTGTGTGTATTTGTTATGGAAATGCTTCTTGCTGTGCCTTTAGAGACGTACAGATGTAGTTAAAAAAGAGAGGTGTTCTGATGACAGGCTTTGAGGGCACTTCAGACGTGGTTCTGCATTGAAAACTTTGTCCTAATTTCTGGTCTGAGATTTTTCTCTTTAGAAAGAAGAACTAAAAAGAAATGCTGCTGTTGTTGCTAGGACTTGCTGGAGACATTTTGTTTTCTGTGTTCTGCTCACTTAAGAATTATGCCAACATTTCTCCTATTTAACCTCCTATTTTTAATACTTAGCTTAAGAGATAATGAGAGATTGGGCAAACCCAACCAGTGGATCAAGGAGTTCAGAGTTGGATTAGAGCTCTGTATTTGCAGCCAGTTGTTCACAGCAACTTTGGACGTATGGATGTAATTGCTCTAAAATTTTGCCTCTGAAGATGTCTAGGCTTATCTGTCTTTGCTCTCTGCAAGTATCCCTTTCTTGAGATTAGTTCTAAAGCAGGTTTAGTCATAGTTAAAATGCAGCTGGCAAGTGCAGCATTGTCCTGATGCTCACTCTGTCCTTGGCTTCCTAAATCTTCATAGAATCATAGAATGGCCTGGGTTGATAAGGACCTCAGTGGTCCTCTACACTACTGCTGTGTGCAGGTCACCAACCAGCAGCCCAGGCTGCCCAGAGCCACATCCAGCCCGGCCTTGAATGCCTCCAGGATGGGGCATCTACAACCTCCTTGGCAACCTGTTCCAGTGCCTCACCACCCTCTGTGTGAAAAACTTCCTCCTCATATCCAACCTAAACCTCCCCTGTCTCAGTTTAAAACCATTCCCCCTTGTCCTATCACTGTCCACCCTCGTAAACAGCCGTTCCCCCTCCTGTTTATGCGCTTCCTTCAAGTATTGGAAGGAATCATCCGAGCTTTTTTTTTTTGCCTTGCTAGCTGGTTTCACTTGAATATAGCTCTGAGCCTTTGAATCTGGAAGGGACAGGATGCCAGCATCTAGATTTAGACGTGTTTATCTTGCCATCTCACAGGAGAGTTCTGCCTGCATGCTGCAAAGTGCTGCACAGTCTGGGGGTTTGTGTAAGAGAGGGAATGCAAAAATTAATCTGGGAGAACTCTTTTTGTTTTTAAAGATTCCCTGTGCTTTGGAGCCGAGCACACTGAATGAAGAAAGAGAGCTCTTCCATTTGGCTTCACTGAGCCTTGGGAGCTGCCATTTTTGCCGACACTGGCTGGAACGTGTGTGCATATCTGTTTCTGTTTGTACTGCAGAAGTCATTCTGCACAGAGCCTGGAGTCAGATGGGCAGGGAGAGCCATGCTGCCTTTCTCTGGACAGCAGTCGTGGGTTTTTCTCTCCTTAGGACTTTGCTTTTCCTCTTGTGAAGAGCAGCACTTCAGTGGTTGGAAATCCCAGGCCACGACAGCGTCTGTGTTTTGTTTCAGGCATCAGAGGGAGTTCCTGTGAAGTATTTTGATAACTTGGAGGAGCTGATAGAATTTTACAAGAAAGAGAACATGGGACTGGTGTGGCACCTCAAATACCCTGTGCCACGAGAGGAGGAGGAGGCTGCTGACGAACCAGAGGAGGATGCTGGTAAGAAACCCACGCTGTTGCTGGCTGAGGCCAAGCCTGACACTTGCTCTAGACTAGCAGATGCAGATGTACAATGAAGAGATGTGATGGGCATCATCCCAACTACTACATATGAATGTCACTTGGATCGCTCTTGGGATTTTCCTAGGTCATCTCTTGGATCTTTCATTGTTCTCCATCTCCCGGGGGAAGGTCGTGCCCACAGAGCCATCCTTCCTGTCCTTGCTGGTGTCTGTCTGGAAATAATGTGCAACTCAACAAAACCTGTCTGTTGGACGCAGTCCCTGTGATGGGCGGTCTGCACTAAAGCAGATTGGTGTGCCTGCATACGTTTGTACAAACCAATGGTTCTCTGGAGCTGGAAAATTTTGCCTTGAATATCTAATGAAGAAACAGAACAAAATTTTGCAAAGCTGCTCAGGAAAGATGTTCCTGTTTTTTTTTGTTTTTTTTTTTTTCTTGGCCAGCTGCACTAAATCTGCTCTCGGAGCGGGGGAGGGAACTGCAGCAAAAATAATACAGAGAGGCGAGCAGCAGGGAATGAAGTCCTAGCCAAGACTAAGAGCCTTAAATGAAGAGGTATCAGCACTTGGGCTGAGGCTGCTTATGGGCAGATTTTAGTTTTGTAGACCCTTTGGTGCCATTTCTGGAAGGGCTCCCAGGTGTCAGTCTGTCTCACACACACACAGTTGCAGAGATGCCTCTGTCTGCAGATGGCTGAGCCATGCTGCTGCTCATTGCTGTGGTGGCTTTGTGGGTCACAGCTCTGCGCAGGAGCAATGGGTCAGCACCAACCAGCAATGGGACAGTCCCACCACTGGGAAACAGCCAAACTAAAGCTCACAACTCAACCAGCTACACATGACAGGCAAAACAAAGCGTGGAGCAGTAGGCATGAAAAGAAAGACAACCATGGTTCGGATAGATGGAGAGCAACCCACTCCTCTCCCAGGAGATGGAGGAGTAGTGTGCTGAGCAGGCAGGATGACAGCAATGTGGGAGGGCAGGAAAACACTTTGCACGTTCCACTCAATGACTGCAGGGCAAAGGAGAGTACTTGGCCGCTTTGTATTGGATTATGTTTTCTCCATTTGTCTTTGCTTGCTTTAGCTGTCCACTTCTTTCCATTAGCAGCTGCTGGTGCTCACTCCATTGTGCCCCTTCATCCATTCTGTCCCAGCAGCACACCTCCACGATAATGGTAATGGATGGGTATAGCTGCGTTTTTTAAGCATTTTGTCCAAAATAAATAATTAGCCTTTGTGGCTGCTGTGCAGCTGGGACAATCACAGTGAGGCTGGGACAGTGGATGAGGTTATACTGCGAGGCACAGCGTGTGCTGGCTGTGCATGAGGTCCAAGCCTGGTGGCTCAGTGGTGTTGGCCTCACACCACTGACACCCCTGATACTGGGCCAGTATTGAGCCCTGAGCTTCCCGGCTGTGAAACTGAAGGCCTTTCAGAAGGGATGGTTTCTACATTGACTGCCACTGCGGTGCAGATTCTTTGCTCCTGGTGGGAAGGGGGGACAAGGTTCCATTGCTATGCTGGGGTAACTGTGCCTGTCCCTTCCTCCTGGCAGACCAGGTACCCACGCCTCCCATCCTGCCCCCACGCAACATCCTCATGGCATTGCCAGGCAGCGAGACAAAGGACGTGTCTTCTCTCCCTGAAAACTCCAGGGTGGCAGATGTCAACAAGCTGTCCCTTTCTGAGACACTACTCCAGCGACTGCAGTACCAGGACACAAGCAGGTGAGGCTGGCCAGCCACAGGGCAGCAGAACCGGCCCTCCATCCAGCTCTGAGCTCTGCCTCTCTCTGGGGCATCTGGGGACCTATTCGACTTAGCCAAACTACTCTTTGTTTATACTACCAAATGGAGGACAGAGAAGTGTGATGTGTTGCCCACACCTTATAGTCTAGAGAAAGTACTTTTCTGAAGTATTAAAATCAACAGTAGACTTTGGTTTTTGAATGTAAAGTACAGTAGTATTATAGAGAACTTATCTTAGAGAACTTGGTTTCGTAGCTAGGTGCCTAAGCTACAGATTTTATCAGAAACCACCAGCCAGTCCTCAAAAAGAATAAGCTGATGTGTGGATTTCCAGGTACTCAGTGCTGATTTATTCCAGCTACAGGTCTGACTCACGTTGTCCCATGTGCTGTGCCAAACCTGGGCATCCACAGAAGCCTTAGAGGAAGCTGTGTGACGTTTGATGGTCAGATGTGCAAAAGTTTTAAAAAATAAATAAATGAGAAGGCATGGCAAATGTGGGCAGGGCAGTGGGAGGCTGAGCGAGCAGTTGCAGTGCATGGCAGCACCGGTCCTGGTGTGATCGCCCAGCAGCAGCTGGCTGATGGAGAAACCCAGTTTTGGTCAGCTGCCTGCATCATTTCATCTGCTGGGACTTTCTGCTTTCGTCAGGGCATGGGACAGCACATACAGACTGCTTGGACTTGCTGGAGTCCACAGGGGCAGGGAGGAGGGGAGCATCCCGCTCAGCTCTGCAGTCTCAGCACCCCTTAAGATTGTTTTGGACTGTTTGGAGTAAAACCTTCCAAGTGGGATGTGATGAGGTGAAAGGGTGTCTTCACCTCCCCACAGTGCCCACATTGTTGTTAGCTGTCTCACAGCAGCCTGACTTCGAAGCCAGGCATCACAAGAGCTCTCCTGGTGCAGAAGCTCAGTATCGGGCAAGAGAGAATCTAGGGTGGTGAAGGACAGAGAGGAGAAGGTGACAGCACCTTCTGATGGTGGGAGACCCATCGTCCAATTTAGAGCATTGTGTATTTACACTGAGATCCAATGCAAACTGCCTCCATCTGTCTGCGCTGGCAGCAGAGGTTTATTAAAAAAGAAGCAATAAATCTGCCCAATACTTGGGAGCAGAGAGCTGGCTTTTGACATGTGTGTCTCTTTCACAGTGTCTCTGATGAGCACCTTAAACTCATCCAGGATTACCTGCGAGTTCACATCATCAGTGACTTAGAGATGGTGCAGACCGGTTCAAGCAATCTTCCCCAGCTGAAGAAGCTGCTGGCACTTCTTTGCAAAGGACTCTTCAGGTAATTACAGGCTGATTTTCAGAGATAACAGTATAATGCTGTAACAGTGCAGTCTAATATAAGTGCCACATACATGCATTCAGAACCTGCATTTCTGGTACAGTGAATCTGCTTATCCTCAAAAATATTATGTTTGTATCTGTAATTCTGGTCCAAAGATGTGAGATTTATTTAAAAGACACAGCTGTGAGAGTGAAGCTTACCTGTGGGTGGTTGCAGTTGATGGAGGTGGGCTTTTTTATTTTGTTTAGAAAGAAAACAAAGCAAAAAAAAAAAAAAAAAAAGCACTAGAACCGATTAACTACATAATTTGGTAATGCATAAATGACACCCACAGAATTGTCAAGCAGAAATCGTTTCTGGAAATAAACACATATTGGTGTTTAGCTGTGCTTGAAGTGCTGATTTCCCTTCCCACGAAAGCACTGCGAACCAAGAGCAATCCCACTGATGTCACTGAGGTCCAGCTCAGATGTAAAGAGAAACAAGCCCAGATTACAAATTTACCTTTCCTATTTATAGCCCTTCCAGGCCCCACGTAGGAAAACTCCAGTAGGGAACCCAAGCCTTGAGGAGCTCCCTATGTTTTCTCTTGTGGAAAGATGTGATTTCCCCTCTGTGGTGCCCGTAAGCAGACAAGGTTAGCACACAAAGATCTTAAAGAAAGCAGAGGGCCGACTTCCACATTTGTGTCTGTTGCTTAAAATATCTTCCCCCAAAGCCCTGCGCTCACAGAGCTGGCCAAAGCTGAGACAGAGCTAAAATGAGGGGTGAACACTGCTGATTGCTTAGCATTATCCTGTGCATAGAAGGCAGAGGGTGAGCGATGTTCTCAGCTGCTTGGCACCACAATTACTGCCCTGAGGCTGTGGCACAGTGCAGGTTTTACCAGGCGGAGGGTGAGGTGTGTGCAGCCCTGCTGCTGCCAGAAGCCAGCCGCCCACAGGGCCGAGGGTTGGTCATACAGAGAGATGCACTTTTTCTGCACCCTGCGTGAGGGTTCTGCTTCTCCACACCCACAGAGGGGGAGACCCAGGTGGCCAGCTAAGAATACATCTGTGCGATGGAAACCAGAATCTCATGAAATCACAAGTGAGAGTTTTGCGTTACCAAAATACCTCCAGTGCTGCTGTTCTGCTGATGGCTGGCTTTTTCCATTCCCAACTTCTTATTCTTTTTGACCTCATCTGGGTTTCGTAACTCTGTTCCTCATAAATGTGTATGGGATGGCAAGAAAGAAAGAGAAGCAGCTGGTCTGCAGTCCTCTCGAAAGCCAGGACAGCTTTTCCATTTCCTGACGATAGATCAGAAGATCCTGTGGGATTTCTTGGTGACTGGGCTTTGGGAAGCACCATCCTCGAAGAGACCTGGGGCAGTTCTACAGGAGGAGCTCAGAGGCACAGCGTTTCACAGGCACAGCATTTCACAGACACAGCAAAGGGCAGGCAGTATTTTCCCCCCACTTCTGACTTATTTCTGTCAGACACAGCCGCTTTCTTTTCCATGAAGGTCTGCCAGACACAGCAGTCTCAGAGAGGAGACTCCCTGAGGAAACCCTGCTCTGCTCTTCCAGGTGTAACTCCATCCTACCCAAACTGCTTGGTTGGTTTGAGTTGTCCAGTTGTTGCGCTTGGGTGTCTTACTGTGTTCTGCAGAATCTCTGAGGTTGGCTGGGGTTTTATGTGCCTTCCCTCATCAGACTTCTGAACTTCCATTCCATCAGTGCCATTACATGAATTTAGTTTTTGTTTATCTCAGCTTTCTCCAGGGATTCCAGCTTTCTCCAGGGATTCCAGCTGGAGGTATCAATAATTCCTATACTGCTGGGCTGTGTCCTCTTTTCCCTTTATAATGTTCAATTTCATTATTTTCACAATATCTGGGGCTAGGTTGAAAAAAAAACAAAACAATTGTCACAACCCGAGCCCTTTCTCTGAAGTTTAAGCTGCTTTCCATTTCCTGGTGCTGCTGAGCCAGGCTGATTTGCTGTAAATCTTTTTTCTTTTGCTATATTGCTATATTCTGGTCTCTTGCAGCTCCCCAGAGCCCAGCGCATAAAACACAGCCAGGTTATGTCAGACCAGGGATCTATTTATCCTTCCTCACTGGGTATTGTCCACATGGAGCATTTCAGGCAGCTTTTCAAGCACTTGTCGTACCGGCACTGGTGCAGTTGTTATGTGGACACAAAGGTTTCTGGCACCTCAATAAAGATGACGACGTGTATTTCCTTTACACTATCAAGAGTAGAAAACAAAAGTGCCATTCAAACCACGTTGTGGTTTTAAGTTTGAACGCCTGCAGAGGCTCTTTCCCCAGCCTGACACCCATGCAATGCACTGTGCTGTACAGTAAACAGAGGGCAATTTTCCCATGAGAAATCTTTGCTGAACAGGTTTGAGTGACTGCTGCTCTGTTTTTGAGAGATGGGCCCTATGTCCTGGCCTCTGGGTCTCAGTATGTATCCTGTCTTTCTTTTCAAACTGAACTTAACCTAACTCTCCAGCAACAGCCTGCTGCCTCCTGAGCCTGACTCAGTGGCCACAGAAATCAGTGGGAATCATGGTTTAGAGCCAAAGCCATTGGCAGTGCCATCAGCTCTAGCCGCTCCAAAGCTGAATGTTGGTGTTGCAGGACTAGTTTCAGCAGATTCGCATTCCTAAATGTGCCTTCTTTCTGCCTCGTGCAAAGTCTTCCTCGCTGAAATTTCAAAGTTGAGTGCTTAGTAGGCAATTAATCATATCTAATCTGCAGGCAGGCAGACGTACTTTCACTTTGGAACACTTTCCCCATCAAACACGCAGTAAAATCCGGTCTATGCAGACTTGGGAAAGTGAGGGAAATCATTAATATCCACAGTTGACTGTGCTTGGTGAAGGCATCGTAGCGCTGCTCCCACCATTCCCTTCCTTTTGACCTGCACTCCCCGTGTGCTCTTTCCATGATAAGCCTTGTCGTGATCGGACCACAGCTTCTGTGCCAAGTTCATACAGCAGCACTTTGACAAATGAGCATCCTGTGGGATACAGCTGGGAAATGCTGAAGGAATCTTACTGTAACACACAGGTTCCCGTGCCTGGCCTCCCTGTGTCACGAGAGCTGAAAAATCTGAAAAAAATAGTTTCTTCTTTGCCAGTGTCTTCTGCAAGGACCCTGCTACACCGAGCTTCTCCTGCTGGGACATCCACGGGCTTCAAACAGTGCTGGGCTTTGGGGTTTTGGAGTGGAAATATCATTTGATGTTGCTGTGTAAGATGCTGACTGTCGTCTGGTTTGGGCCAGACTGGGACATCTTCCCAGAGAGACGTGAGAAGTTTCCATCTCTGCAGCTAAACCAGAGGAACAGCACACACCTTGCTGTGGCAAGGCAGAGCTGGATGCCCGACTCCAATTAGCCTTCATGGGCAGTATCAGTGGGACAGCTGAGAAAGGCTCTCATCTCCCATCCCACCAGTGGAGCGGGCAGTGAGCTGGGGGGGCAGGAGCCTGGTGGTTGCTGAGAGCAGCCCTAGTGTGAGCGTGTGCCTGTGCAGCTCTGTGCAAAGAGCCCGGTGCTAACTGAGCCGGAGACCTGACCGCAGCCTTTGGCCTCTGCCACCTCTCTGTTCCCAGTGAAGCCTCCCGGACCCTTCCATCTCTGGAGTCCATCCAGAAGGTGTTTGAGCAGCAGCTGCACCCTGGCATCCATCAGCGCTCACAGGTAAGCTGGCTGGAAGGTGGGAGATGAGAACAGAGGCATACAGGTAGTTGGCCCCTGGGGAAAGGAAGGGCTCTGATATCCCAGCAACGCTTTGGTGGGTTGCAGGTGGTGAGTTACAACCTATGTTCTCTTTAGCCTCACATTGGCTGCAATGCAGAGGGCACACAGTGAGTTACACCCCACAGTTTCACTTATCCCATAGTCTCCTCTGCCTGCTTCCCTTCTGCCCCAGAGGAAAATGCAGCAAACCTGAGGACTTCTGTCCCCCCATCCTCCCTCTGTCTGCAGGCTATGACTGCGCCTTTGTCTTTCCACACACTTCAGGATGTTTGACTGCCAAATCACTCTTACCCAAAGCCCACCTAAATCCTCTGACTTTGCCCTCCCCATCAGTAGCCCAGAAATACAGAAGTCCAGGACCGAGCCCTGCACTTGGTCATGCAAACCTGTCTCCCAGCTGACTCCCTTGCATGTCCATACCTGTAGCCTCTAGGTTTGCAAATTTGCCCTTCAGTCCTGCCATACGTCTGTACGTTCAGCCAAACGCCGTGCCTTCGTGCTGCTCATTACAGATAAGAGACTTCCAGGCAATGCTCTGTGGGTTTGGTAATTATACATCCCTCTCTTTTTGTTTCTGTGTTGTGGTTATCAGATGCTTGGTGAAGCCAGTCCAGTCAATATTGTACTGAAACTCAATCAGCTGGTCTCATTGCTGTCTTCCATTGAGGAGAAGGTAGAGTTTTATCTATCTTACACTGTTTTCATGTCATCTGTTCCTCTATTTACACATCTCATGTGTCTCTGGCTCATTATAAGTGCACAGTAAGATTCCTCTGCTCCGACTTCCTTACCCTCGGGGTAGTGCACGACTCAGTACACACGGGTTCTTTTCCAGGTGAAAACACTGTTGATCGAAGGTCCTGATTCAACACACCGCCGTTCCCTCATCCCCCCTGTAACTTTTGAGGTAAACATTCTTCTTTAACAACGCTCACCAGAATGTAGAGGGACGGCCGTGCGGATTTATGTCAGTCTCTCAGTTCTGTGCTGTGCTGCCTCAGAGATAACACAGCTGTTCCTATTTGCACCATGCAAATGCTTAAGAGATAACTAGTGGGATTGGCATAATGATGTACGTGTCTGTCAATTCAGGCAAATGTTATATTTTGTAATACATGCGACTGGGGTGCATAAGATTATCTCTGTTTTCTGATAGGTGAAAGCCGATTCTCTGGGAATTTTCTCAAAAATACATCTCAAGGTTGACGTGGAAATGGGAAAACTGATTATCAAGAGAGCTAAGGATGGCCCAGAAGACAAATTTTATACTCATAAGAAAAGTAAGATACTTAAGGTCACAAATGTGGGACCAGATGCTTGGTCCCATGGATGATGGAGGATGGGCAAGAAGATAGGAAGGCCTGCCTGGCCCTGGGTGCTGTGTGAGCTCCAGGCAGACCTGGCTGCCTATTCCCAGAGCAGCCTGTAGACAGCAGGGACTCAATACTGGTGTTACCAGCTTTCACAGACTGTTTTAAAGGGCAATCTGCCTGGCCTCCTGGTCTAAAAGAAGAGCAGGTTTTGATGGAAGATTGATTATCCTTAGAGCTGGTTGCAGTAGAACAATTTTCTACTAAAAGCAGTATTGGAAGCTGGAAAGAAACATGCTGTATGTTGACTCCTGTGATAATCTTTGATGGTAAAAAGCCAGATACTCAGTTTCAATACCACAGTACAGAGTGTCTTCCCTTGATTTTTGTTTTTATATGTGAATCAATATCTTTACCAATGAGCAATGCTAGTTTGGGCTGTGGAGGCCCAAGTCAAACAGCTTTCCTTTGCCTCTGATGTTTCTAGACAGACAGCTCTTTGAAGATTCCTATCGATTTTTTTGTCATACCCCAGTCTTCCCTGAACAGCACTGCCAAAACCAGTAGGATTTATCAAGGAGAAAACTATGCCCTTGGGCTCTCCCCTCTGTAGAAAATCTCTCTGTTGCTGGCAATGACTGACAAGATCAGCTTTCATGTACGGTTTTCTCCAGCTCGTGTTCATAATTATCTAGTTGCTATTTCAGATGGGGATTATTCACCTTTACCATCAAATGGGATTCTATCTCCTCATTGCCAGATGGGGAAAGAATGTAAGTAGGCAGAGAGGTTGTCTGCAGGCTTCACATCAGACTACAGGGCTCAGTATGGACAAAAGCTCCAGGCAGGAGGAATCTGGGGCCTCTGCTTCAAGGGCAGGGTCCATTCCTGTAGGGAACAGGATTAAGCAACATTAAAGTGGAGTCAGGCAGGACAAAGTCAGCCCTAGACATAAAAGACCGTGTAAGTCCTGAGTCTGGGTTTGAATCTTAGTTTTGGTGGGATTCTAGCTTCAGTGATCACAGCTCATGCCACCCAGTCTCTGTTTAGTCTTGCAGCTTATCAAGTCTCAGAAGGTCCCTAACAAACTGGTCATCGTGCTGGAAACAGAAAAAGAAAAAACACAGCGGAAGGAATATGTTTTTTCTGATTCCAAGGTAAATACACAGCGTTTCCTTCATGCCAGCCTGGATCAGATCTGTGGGGGGAGAAGGTACAAAGGGCATTCTTTATCAGTAAAAGAAACTGTTGAAGGATGTAGTTGGCTTGGCAAAAATGAAATTTCTTTGTTCTGGACACATACAGAAAATGGAAAAATGCACACTGTACAGGGAGATAGTGGAGAGGGCAGACATGCCTTGGTGATGTCACTTAGGCAGGAGCAGAACAGACAATCAGCAAGAAGTGAGAGAGGCAAAGAAGAGTCTGACCTTCTGCAGCTGCAGAAAGGTTTCTAAAAACAAACAAGAGGGAAGCCTAGGCTTCCTTCTGGCTGGCTCAGCACTCATTAAAATAATGGACAAGCTAAGAGCCTATGAAAGTACCACAGGAAGGAGAGCCTCTTTGAAGGTTTCAGGATGGTGGGGAGGTAATCTGCCCTCCAAGTGTGCTGGGAGTTTCCTGGCCCAGCTGGTTTTTCAGGAGATTGTATTCTTGGAGTTATGCATCCCATTAATTGTCTCTGCTCCTCCCTGTCTAGAAGAGAGAAGGGTTCTGCCAGCTTCTGCAGCAGATGAAGAATAAACACTCCGAGCAACCAGAGCCTGATATGATCACTGTCTTCATTGGGACCTGGAATATGGGTAAGGGCTCCATTCTGATATGGGCATTCCTTCAGACTTCCACCACAATGTGCTGTGCTCTCCTGCCACGACAGGTCCACACACTGTGTTCAGTAGCAGATCCACATGCCAGGGTCTTCCAGTGAGACAGAAAGAGAGGAAGCTTATCTCTAGGCTTATTCTTGTGTGTGGTTTGATACTTTCCATGCCACACAACCATATAGCTGGCCCTGATGGGTGCTGAAGGATTCCTCCACTATAGGAAATCGTGGCTTGCACAAAGCTGATGCAGCAGTCCACACCATTATCTGTCCCATCAAAAGGCCAGGAAGCACATCCAATAACTGCATGCCACCTAACCAGGGACTGCTTGTGTAAAACCTCGAAAGCAAGCAGGATGTCTGTGATATTTAGAGAACAGGAGCAGGGTGTATTTGAGGACAGTGGAATTTTGAGTTAATTTTCCCATCTGTGGAGAAAGCTCTTTTTCAATGCTGTGAGCTCAGCTGTTTGAGCTCATTCATAGTTGATGGGTAAGGTGAAGGCAGGCCAGGAGAGAAGCCCTCAGCCTTTATGCTCAGCTAACCTTGGCCTTGGTAAGCTAATAAAACAAGGAAGATGGTCAGAGCCTCTCCTTATCACAGCGTCAGGTGGGTTTGACATCTTCATCAACTTAGAATATTCTGCCCTGGCTGACAGGAAACTGGTACTGGACAAAGTGAATGGGAAGCTTATAGTTTCTATCCCCTTGTGTGTATTAATGAGTTTTCTGTGTCCTGGGTTTGGCTGAACATGCACTGACTTACTCTGGTGTTTGATCTGTTAATTAAAGGCGCTGCTCCTCCCCCAAAGAAGATCACCTCGTGGTTTCTCTCCAAGGGGCAGGGGAAGACCCGAGATGACACCGCTGACTACATTCCTCATGACATCTACGTCATTGGCACTCAGGAGGATCCCCAAGGAGAGAAGGAATGGCTGGAGACCCTGAGACAATCCCTGCAGGAAATCACCAGCATCAGCTTCAAAGTGGTGAGGAGTTATTCTAGTCATTGCACATAGCTCAGGCATACGAGGAGAGCACATGTTGTGCCAATAAAAGAGGCAGAAGAATAAATAGCACTTTGCCTACGCTTCCTCCCCTTCCCTCCCCTTATTGTCATCACATTTGGCTAAGGGAGAGCAAACCGAATCTGCCTGTGGACTCCACAGCATCCTCTCCTGGAGCTGGCTGAAGGACGTGTTGCTCCAGAGAGTGCCCCTCTGACCAAAGCACCCTGCCCTGCAGCTGCCCTGCCCCCAGCCTGCCAGCAAGGGGCAGCTGCTGAGCACTGGAGTCGAATGGTGATGGTGTTTTGACTTCCATAAGGAAGGAGTCTGGAACTTTCTGAGCCAGCTGTAGGCTAGATCTCGCCCTTGGCTGTTGCACTTCCAAACCAGGATGTAACAGCACATAGGCACCATTATTAAAAAAAACCCACAAACACAAACCTTAAGCCTTATTGAGACCAGGCTTGGACATTTCTTAGTTCAGAAATGGTAAGAAACACATCTAAACATACTTGGAAGGCCAAAGGAGAGTGGGACTTTTATTAATAACTGTCATGGTGATTGGGAAACCGTATATTGTGCAAGCAAAGCAATTCAAAGACTACTAGAAAATAGCAGTAGAAAATAGCTAGGCCCTTCCTCCCACCTTTGATTAAATAACTGAGTGACAGATTCCAAGAACAGGAAGAAAATCTTTGCAGGAAAGTGCTAGAGAAGAAGTCAAGAAAGCTGCAATTACAGCACAGCTTGCAGGTCTGTGCAGAAATGTAAGCCTTGACCTTCCCATCCCTGCAGATAGCAATCCATACCCTGTGGAATATCAGGATTGTTGTACTGGCCAAGCCAGAACATGAGAACCGGATCAGCCACATCTGCACAGACAACGTGAAGACAGGCATTGCCAACACACTGGGTAAGGAGCAGATCTGGCTAACCCAGAGGGCTGACACATGCTCAGTCCGTGCCAGTCCCGTCCTTGAGACAGAACTCTGACTGCATCTTACCTTGTAAGAGAGGAAATCTGTGTGTGTGTATACCCTAGCTTCTATATTCCCAGCAAATGCCTTTGGCCATGCTATTGCTCTTTTTTGGGTTTCAGAAGGAAACGGCATTTCTTTCACTTCAACTGATTTTCTTTCATATCCTCCAGAAGATTTGTTACCACGCTGTATGCAGCATCTACTAATTCTTTCTGTGCTGATTAAGTCAACTGATTTCTCCATCCTTCACTCAAGATGCACTCGGTGTTTCTTTATCTTTGCTAGACT
The DNA here is from genome assembly GCF_905368555.1 of Meleagris gallopavo. Classification (NCBI taxonomy): domain Eukaryota; kingdom Metazoa; phylum Chordata; class Aves; order Galliformes; family Phasianidae; genus Meleagris; species Meleagris gallopavo. The sequence continues at coordinate 2,249,866 of NC_139414.1, read as the reverse complement.
CAGTCCGGAGGTGGATTGATTTCTTGACATTTTTGGCTTATCTTTTTCCAGGTAATAAAGGAGCTGTGGGGGTGTCGTTCATGTTTAATGGAACCTCCTTTGGGTTTGTTAACAGCCATTTGACTTCAGGAAGTGAAAAGAAACACAGGTAAAATATGTCCTCTTCTCTCCCAAGAGGATGTTGAGCCATTGGGTGGAACTGTCTGAGCCATGGAGGAGGGCCCACCAGACAGCTGCAGGCCTGTCTTCTGGCCCCTAAAAATGCATTAAATGTAGGAAGGCCATTCCCATCCAGGAATAATGCACTGAAGGGTGCTGTCTCCTCTCTGTAGGGAGTCCTGTGAGCATAGGAACTGCACCCTGGGGCACAGCTGAGAAGGATCCTGTTAGGGTGAACGTGCTGTGAGGAATACAGGGAATTATCTCCATGGTGGCTAATTCTCTGTGCTGAGCCGTGAAATGAATCTCCATAGTCTAGGCTTTGTGCAGCAGAGGGCTGGAAGGCAGAGATCTTGACATTGGTTGGAGTTTTGTGCCCATGCTGGGAAGAGCTGGAGCAGAATGGTCTTGAAAGCAAAGAGGAGTTGAAATGAAGTAGGTAGCTGCGCCATCTTTACTGAGTGCAGGACCCAGAAAGCAAATGGCATGGGATTTCTGCTCTGGGTCTTCCATCAGTGGAGTTAACTTCTATGAAAAAGTTCCCCAATGCCTGGAATAGCTGCTAAAGTCAAATAATGTGTTTGCTGCTGAAAGCTGAAGGCAACAGTGTAATGGTGGGCTTGTAGGACATGTAGCTCAAAAAAGCACAACCCTAGGAGCAAAATTGGCTTTGGAACAGCTTTCGACCCTTTTGATTCCGTTGGAAACAATCTGTCGCCCAGGGCAGAGCAGTCAGGATATGCCCCTTGCCCTCTTGTCCCCCAGCTCTCCCATCCCCAAGGTGCAGAGTAAGGGAGGGATGGCAAGTGCTGCGCTTCAGAGCTGCTCTTCTCTGGATGTTGAGCCAGATCAGTTTCTGCCTGGCAAAGCAGCATTCTCTGCCAGCCCAGGCATTTAGAAATTGCATGGCAATTTAGGATGTCAGGCAGATGTTTCTTGTCTTGACAGACGCAACCAGAACTACACGAGCATCCTGCGCTTCCTGACGCTGGGAGATAAGAAACTGAGTCCGTTTAACATCACTCATCGCTTTACTCACCTCTTCTGGCTGGGAGACCTGAACTACCGCGTGGAGCAGCCCCCAACGGTTAGGGACTGCACGATCCCTGCAGAGACAAAACATGACGTTGCTATAGAAGCACTCTCTTTTTCTAATCTAGAGCAACATGACATAAAAAGTGGCAGAAAGAGGGGAGGCAGGAGGGATTCCCTAGGTACAGTGTGACACCCGCTGAGGAAGAGTAAGGAAATCCCCTTTGGCTTCTCCAAGGATGGATCTTGGGTGTACCCAGGAATGCCACCTGACACTGCTGCTGCATCTGTCTCTGAAGGGCTAGATGCAGAGGCTGCCCTTCTGCTCTGTTGGATTAGCTTTAAGTGGCTCATAACAGGCCTCAGAAACAGGCTAGCCATACTATACACTGGTCAGGCTTCAGTGAGCAGGAGACAACAGCGAGCTCAGTGCTGGTGTGAAGCTGACAGTCCATGTGTTTGTGTGTGTGTGCATGCTCACGCAGCGGATAAGTGAACATTTTAATGCCAGTTTTGACAGAGAAATGCTCAGCCACATAGCAAAGGTTGGGGCCTTCCAGTAAGTGGAAAGTGGGGAGGTGATGAGCTGTATGGCTCTGTGGAACTGCTCAGGAGCATTTGCTGGCTTACCCGTGAGGGAGCATTTCAAAGAAGGTCTTACATCATCTGCAGCTCTGCTGTTTCCCTGTTGGCAGGAAGCAGAGAATATTATCCAGAAGATCAGGCAGCAGCAATATCCGGAGCTGCTGGCTTTCGACCAGCTTCTCATAGAGAGAAAGGACCACAAGGTGTTCCTGCAGTTTGGTAAGGTTCTATTTCAGCAGCAGGTTCCTCTCCTATTCCCAGCACCTTCCTCAGCTGGATCAAGTGTGGGGCATACAGAGCAGTGCCTGCCCTGCCCCGTGGGGGTTCTCAATAGGCCGGGCTGTAACACAGCTGTCTCTCTATTTTAGAGGAAGAAGAGATTACTTTCGCTCCCACCTACCGTTTTGAAAGGGGGACCCGAGAGAAGTATGCTTACACCAAGCAGAAAGCAACAGGGGTAGGTGAAATCTGATTTCCCTTCTGAAGTATATAGCAGAGCTGGGAAGGTGACCCCCACTGAACAAAGTGACCCAAACCAATCTCTCCATTTTCCGCACTCAGATCTTTTTGAAAGGACAATGCAGACAAAAAGATTTGACACAAATCTTTAGCGTTTGCGCAAGTGAATTTCTTTTCTTTTGTGAAAATGTCCTTTCACTTCTTCTTGACATCAGTTCTCCCTTGGTTTCATTGCAGATGAAGTACAATTTGCCATCCTGGTGTGATCGAGTGCTCTGGAAATCATACCCCATGGTGCACGTTGTGTGTCAGTCCTATGGTGGGTAGATAACAGCTTGTAGATAGCAAAGCAATCAGTCTGAAACGGAAATGATTCAGAGCAGAGTCTGTAGGAATCTCCCAGCGCTGCCAGGCACTCAGCATAGAGGGACCTGGTGTTAAACCGGGCAGACCAGAGCCAAATCTCTTTGCCTGTAACCATGCAAAGTTAAGAATTCATTCTGCTATACTTTTTTATGCAGAATGCCACTCACACAGCTGTAGTTGTCCAGCTTTAGGTTGCACTGTAGGATCCCTTTACACCAGTCATTTCTTGGCAACAACAACCGCACTGTGTGGTGTTACCACCAGGAGCTCCTTACTCAGTGGTGCCAGCAGGACAGATCCTTTGCCCAGCCTGCAGAGCTGGAGCTGCAAATTTCTATCAGTTCACAGTCCTGAAGGACTGCACGGTACCAGGTGCTTGCCTGTTCCCTTTCTTGCACAGAGCTTCAGAAAAGTCTGCTGTAGGGAAGAGGGAAACACGCAAGACCTGTTTAATTAAGACCTAGATACCAGTTCCTGAAATTTCATTGACTGTGTGTAGTTCTAAATATGTGGGTATGAAGCTGTTGATTTCCTACGTATGGGGTTGGAATGAGGGCTGTAGGCTAAGGGATGAGCTGGGCTGATCTGATCACGCAGCCTCTGCTGATGCAATGTGCTGTTAAGTAAGTACCTCTGTACGGATGGCATCTGGCTGTTCCTGTTCTGCTCAATGAGCTGGGCTTGCTGGAACTGGAAATGTGCTTAGACAGTGCCTAGACATTGCTCGCCCCACTGCTAATCTTGGGCCATAACAGCCACGTGTTCCTGTGTGATTTCAGAGCTGTGCACCTGTAAGCAAGAGCACTACAGGTGCTTTTTGTTTTGAGGAAACCTGTGTTGGCAGCTGCTTGCAAAATGATATAGTAAAGTTTTGTCTATTCACCAAATCTTCATGTATTTTGACAGAAGTGTTACATTCCTATACTATACTATACTAACATGAGATTATGTATAAATACCTTAGGCTAGAGGCAGGTAGCACAGCTCCACTTACATTTTCTGGAAAATTGCCAAACAGCATTGCTACTGCAGTGATCCCAGTGGGGAATCCACTGGGCAGTAACCATCTCCCTTTGCTGTTGGCAGGCTGCACCACCGACATCACCACCAGTGACCACAGCCCTGTCTTTGCCACCTTTGAAGTGGGAGTGACCTCACAGTTTGTTTCAAAGAACGGTTAGTCAGACCGAGGGCACACGCGCTGTGCTGCCTTGCACACATGTCTTTGTGGATATAAAACACGTGTTGTATATGTTGAAAGAAAAAGCTGATTCCTTAGGAGTGCACTCGAAAATGCCTTCTCTCTATCTCCTGTTAGTCATGTACTTATTTCTCTCCTCTTTCCTAGACTCCAAGTACATGAACACCCAAGGGGAGATAGAGTTCCTGCACTGCTTCGCTACGCTGAAGACCAAGTCTCAGACCAAGTTCTACATTGAATTTCACTCCAGCTGCTTAGAAAGTAAGGGTTTGCCCATCCTTATTCCCTCTGTCACGTCTGCAGCTTGCTTGGATTGATTTCCCTTCTTGTACACAAACAGCTGTGTAAGTCAAGGCAAAAAAAAAAAAAAAAGGATGTGCTAGAGATGTGTTGTATTCCACAAGTTATCCTATACTATCCATCATACTAGCACCTATAATCCATGCTTAAGACCTTTTGCCATTTCTTTCATCTTGTCTGGCAACCTGATCACCTCTTCCTTGAAGAGAAACATGTTTTCCTTGCTTCTGCACACAGAAAAGCTCTACTTGGCAAATGATTGCTCGATCTCTTAGCCATGCCTGCTCCAAGTGATCAGCTGCTTTCAAAATAAAGCATCTGCTTTGAGCTAATAAAAATAATACGATTCTCATGGTCTGAAAAGAATAAATCAGAAGATCAGATGAAAGAGAAAGGAAGAAAGGATGTGATGGTTCTGTGACTGGGACTGTGTACCTACCAGGGCTATCTATTCTGTCCTCTGTCCCCGTGCTGCAGGGCCGAGCCTCAGCTGTTTATGTAACACAAGCCTGTATGCCCTTACTGTGTTTTTTTAAGTGATTCCCATCACAGGACTGCTCTTCTAAGTGGGACAGCGTGCCTTCGGTGTATGCTTCATCACTTTGTCGCGTGTCAGAGAGCTGTGTCAAAGACAGTTCCATAAAAGATTATTTTTTTGGCTGTATCAAAATTTGCATACATTTCTATGGAAACAGTGTATTGCAAATCTTAAATTAGAATTTCAAAAGTGTGCTATCTTGAGTGGCGTAGGAAGAGCTGTCATGTTCTTATCCTACAGCCCATGGGTGCACTGAGCTTTTCAGTGCCAAGTTTAACTGTAAAATAGAACTCTGTAACGATGCCCTGTTAAGACCACTTGTAAATTGACGATGTAAACATTCAGCCAAAGTTCAAACATTTTGCTTCTTAACACTTTTAAAACCTGTGCCCAAGTGGGAAAATAATGGCTAGCATTTGGAGATCCAGCATCTGAAAAGGGTTTGAATCCAAGTTCTTGCTGTCTCTTGTCTGGTGAACTCTTTTCTCATCCCTTTGCAGGCTTTGTAAAGAGCCAGGAAGGAGAAAATGAGGATGGAAGTGAAGGGGAGCTTGTGGTCAAGTTTGTGGATGCTCTTCCAAAGGTAAACTGGAAGCATCAACATGGAATAGAAGCCTTCTGCTTTGCTAAGCAACATTACATCCCAGAATCGCAGGGGGTGGAAGGGACCTCAAGAGACCATCAAGTCCATCCCCCAATCTTTTCAGAAATATTGCTGTCATGTTTTCACCCAAAAGCGTTTGTAAGAATGCAGAATGGACTCAAGACAAACTGCTTGTAAGAAAGAAAGGACTTTCCTGCCAGTATGCTTCTATCTGTACCAAGAATTTTGCTGGCATGATTAAGTCACTCAGGAGCATGACATTTTTCCTCACCTTTTTAGTGAGACAAAAAGCTCTGTCAGAAACAGGTTTTTTCTGTGAAAACTTACCCAAGTATTTTTGCCCGTGTTAAAAATACCACCAGTGGCCAAAGGGAGCGTTCTGTGCTTCAGTGTCCATTCCCTGAGATGGGAGCTGTTCTCTTTTTCCTGGCATGGCAAGAGCTGGTAGAACTGCCAGAGCTGCTGTATGTGGTGTAAATATGCACGTCAGTACCTTTCTGAATAGCCCCAAAGAACTGCTGACTCTACAATAAGTGATGGTAACAGACAGATTTTTGGGAACAGGCTATAATCAGAGAGCAGATCACTTCCTCCCAGAGCAATTTTTGCTCCTGCACTGTAGGAGAAAAATGCAGCTGAGCTCAACAGGAGTGTTTTGCCTGTAGAATCCTGGCTGCCATGCTGGGTAGGAGCAGGGGGGACTCTAGAGGTGTAACATCCTCAGACCTCCAAACATCACTGAAGAGGCTGAGCCTGGGCGTTACACGGTGCCCTCACAGCTCTGTCCAGCTGAATTGCTATCCTGGAACTGAGCGTAGGGAGAACTTTGTTCATGTAGATCGCCCCTTGTAGTGACCTACATTAACTTGTCTTTGCAGCTGACTCCAATTATTTCAGACCCAGAATACCTTCTGGATCAACACATCCTGATCAGCATTAAGTCATCAGACAGTGATGAATCTTATGGTAAGTGCTTAGCTCTAAAGTTCTGGATGAGTCAAAGTTGACTTAGATTTTCCTAAATCGCTGAAAGAGTGGGAGAGAACAGAACTAACTCCTATAGACTGAACATCTATGATGCTCTGACTTCTGATTTAGAACTCAATACATACAAAAATACATTGTGGGCAATATTTTATGAAGTAATGATGATTTGAGGTCTGTGAACGACAGTCGTCAATCTGTGTAAGCTTTACCAGCCCTAAAATACCAGTGGCTTAAAAAGAAAGCGCACTGTAGGAATTAAAGCAGGAGTCAGTCTGTATAAACGGGTTTAATCGGAACACGTAAATCCTATTTCACTTGCACTTACTCCTGGCTACTGAAAAGTCCTTGTCAGTGCTGCTTGCTTCCAAATTCTATGAGCCAGTGACTGCACACCTTGCCCAGAGAAGGTCTGTGCTGAAATCTCATTAACTGACAGAACAGTATCAGGCTTGTGTTTTCCTTACCAGTAATGGAAGCTCAGAATCCTGTAGTCACCTGCTGATGTCTGGAATGCCCAAATCCTTCACACATGTGTGAAATACCTCCGATTTCCCAAGAGGTATTACAGTCCTTACAGTGATCCAGAACTCCCAATAATCTCAGCCCTGTCTGCACAGATGTAGATGACTGACAAGACAGAGGGATTTCAGTGCTTTTTTTCTCAGTCTTGGGCTTATTCCTTGTTATCCTCTAGGGGAAGGCTGCATTGCCCTGCGAATAGAAGCAACAGAATCCTTAGTTCCTATCCATACTGTGCTGACACACCATGGTGAGAAAACAGGGGTCTTCCAAGGTGAAATCAAGTTACAAACATCACAAGGAAAACAAAGAGAGAAACTGTATGGTAAGGAACTAGATCATCTCTATGATGTTCACTGTAGAGTATTTCCATCCTGAAAAACAACTGTCAAGGAACTGAAAATTATCCTTGCAATTCTTTTGCTGTCAGCAAGATGGTGTGAGTATTGTTAATTCCCGAGGGTGTACCTGTATTCCTTCAGGAAAACACAGCAGTTGCATTTGTCTTTTTCTTTTTTATCATTCAAGAAAATTTGGCAGGCTGAGAGAGCCCCCTGTCTGTCACTGATACTGATTTTATTGAATGGTGATACCTTACCTCCACTTGCAGGGGCTATATGGTAAGGTGCTGAAGCTGTCCCTGATCTGGTCACCTTGGGAAGCATCTGCAAAGAGCATGTGTGGTTCTTAAGGAGCAGTTTCTCAGCTAAAAGATGGCAAACCTTTCTTATGGTCATCTTGCTGCCTGCTGTTCTCTTTCAGAATACCATTGACTCTTGATGGTAAAATGATGTGTATGTGACTGGGGGATCACAACCTTTGGTTGTATTTCAGGATAGACACTTTCTTATACAAACAAAACTTGATATGCAGTAGTAGGCACTTGAAAACATGATAGCAATGACTGTTTAGAACCAACTCCCTGTCATTGTGATACACACTGCCTTAATACAGCACTAATACAGAAAACTTGGGAAACCAGACTGTGGAGCTGCCCGACATTCTGGCTCTGCCTTTTCTCTCCTACAGATTTTGTCAAGATTGAACGTGATGAAATTGCTGGGCAGAAACCAAAGAACACGAACAACTTAGAGCTGAACAAAGACAGCGATCAGCTTAGCAGGTAAAGGGCAAATGGGTAAGTCAGCCACAGAAACCAAGTTGGTCAATACACGTGGAGCTGGGCTTTCTGTGGGAATGGATTTAATAGGCATGGTGAATGCTGGGGAGCTGACTGTGTGGCCCTCTGGCCTGGACTGGTCAGTGCTTCTGTGTCCAAAGCTCCAAAAGATGAGAATGCCTCAGTCAGACTGGGCCCTTGCATTGCATTTACACTTCACCTTAGAAAGGGCCCTTTTATTTCCAACAGAAAATCAAAATCTACTCATCTGATGGCCAAAGAGGCTGCAGCCATTGCTCGCTATAGGGGGAATGCTTCCTCTTCTCCAGACAGCCTGGCAAAGGAGGATATGTTACGGTAATCTGACGGCTTTGCCTCTGCCAGCTTGCAGCAGGATGCTGTGCTCAAATTGCCTTCTGCCTGCAAGCCTGTATGGGTCCACCTCGAGAGGCCAAATGTCTCCTGCCGTTTCAGCAGCACTTTCCTACGCTGTGCAATGTTGCCTAGCGCTGTTTCCCTGCCTCTTTTGCTTGGAGCCGTCCTGCTGCAGCTGCTGGGCTCTGGGCCCTTTAAGAGCCCTGTTTGCCCCTCCACGTGGCTGCAGAAGCTGAGTGCTGGCGCTCTCTGCAGCCTGCAGATGGAAACGTGGGGCTGGAGGAGGTATCCTTGACCCAGCCGCTTCCTCTCGGTGACCCAGGGGAGGGAGTTGCTAACAGGACTCCTACTTGGTCTCTGATTCTGAAACAACAGTGACAAAAGTATCGGTAATAATCCCAGTGGGTGGTATTGAATCAAAGCAATCAGTGGGCACTACCTCCTCAGTGGCTGGCGGAGCGACAGAATACACATTCTAACAGTCTTTCTTCTCTTCAGCAGCTGCACTCCCACAGACATCAGCAACCCCAACTACCTGGGGATGGCTGCTTTCCCTCAGCAACCATTTGCTGCCAGCCAGCTGAAGCAGGCACCGTCACCAGACCAGCCATCCTCTCTCTGGAACTACGAGCAGCAGCCCAAAGACAGCAGCTCTGTCATGGGACAGAGAGAGTCATCCTCCACATCGCCCTCCTTGTCCCCTCTGTCTCCAAAACCACCTCTGCAGACTCCAGTGAACAGAAGCATCTGTAATAGGAGTCAGGAGCACCTGTGAGTGTTTGCCTTCTGCTCTGGGGTAGTGCCTTTCTCTCCTGGTGTTCTGCAGCCACGGTTTCATTCTCCATTTGAACAGTTCAAGGGGCAGCACGTTCTATCAGCCTTTTATCTCTAGGATTAAATAAAGATAAGAGAAGGTCACAAGTGCAGGCATCAGATACTCAATCTAATGTCAGAGTTTCTCAGACTTTGGTGAAAGGAAAACCGGAGCTGTATGCATATGTTTGGTTTTCTACAAGCAGGGCTCTAGAGAGGAGGAAAAAGACAGCTGATGAAATGAAAGGGAAGAAAAGGGAAGAAATGAGCTTTCTAATGATGGGAAGGAGAGCTCCTTCACATGTCATGTGTGAAGTACTTCACCTGCTTTTCTGCCTCACTGCTATACAGATCTACAGCTTGCTGCAGCTGTGCCTGCATCTATCACAGGTCTTGCTGCAGAATTTCCACTCGGCACCTCAAAATGTCCTTAACAACTTAGTCAGCTGATGAGACCACTCCACCCTAGTGATTGTACGTGGTCTGGGTCCCTATTCCAGATCTTTTTGTAGTGACAGCCGCTTTCTGAGTCTGGGCTGGAGTGAAGAGCTAAATGTATTCAGCACAGTGTAAGCCAGAACTTGCAGAAGTCACAGCCACAATCTCTATGAGCCTGACAACCTTCACCATGCTCTCAGCCATCTGATCCTGCATATGGTGACTTCCAGAAAATAGCTTGAAGCAAGGAACACAGCTCAGCTGAACACACCCAGGAACATGTGCTTTTTAGCCCTCTGTCCAGTGATATTGTGGACAATCTTTTAAGCCCAGAGGAAAGCTTTCCCAGATCAGGTCAAGTCATACAAAACCCACAAAATCTCCCTTGTCCCATTGCATAACTGTGCCCTCTTTCCAGCCTTAACTCTAAGGATGCAGCTGTGAATGCACAGTGGTTGTCTCACCCTGCAGTGTACAGCTACTACTTACATGTTGTGCTTGTATTACTTACAGATTGAGCTTATAAGCAGGAGAAGAACCGGATTTTTACATGGGTGGATAGTGATAGGGCAGGGGGGAATGGATTTAAACTAAAAGACTGCAGATATGGGTTAGATGTGAGGAGGAAATTCTTTACTCTGAGAATGGTAGTTCTCAGAGTAAACTCTGGCACTGCTGCCCAGAGAAGTGTGGCTGCCCCATCCCTGGAGGTGCTCGGGGCCAGGCTGAATGGGGCCCTGGGCAGCCTGAGCTGCTGGGGGGCAGCCAGCCCACGGCTTGGAACTGGATAATTTTTAAGGTCTCTTCAAACCTAAGCCATTCTGTGATTCATTTGGGCGCATGAAGGCATTTTACCCCTTCCTTGGGAATACCATGTGACGTTGGTAGCAGGAGATTGACCTACTTGTACCGATCCAGCATGATGTTAGCTTTTATGTTAACTGTCCAGACAGCCATTTAAATCCTCCCTGCCAGTTCTGAAGATTGTTATTAATGTTTTAATTGAGATTTGTGTACGTTGCAGAGCCACTGAAGCACTGGGTACAGGTTGGATCAGTATCTTATCTCTGTTTAAAGAGAAGCCAAATGTCACTTTGACAAGACTGTAGTCCAGCATGGAGGTTGTACAGCACCATGTCTATCTGCATTCTGCTGTCATGGTAATAATAGAGATTAAACAAACAACCACAAAAAAGAAACAAACAAACAAAAAAAGGGTGCACAGTTCTGTTATCTCCCCCCCAAGGTTAATTTTTATCCCATTACTCATTTGTGCAGTATAATTTTATCAAGTTCATCTCCTCTTTAGTTTCTTTTTCAATCGTGCCTCTCTCTTGCACTTTACAAGTCTCCTTGTTACGATGCTTTGATGATTGCAGGCCACCTGACCTGGGGAAGAACATGGCAGAGCCTTTGCTTCAAGAAGAGGGACAGCAAAAGCCAGAGATGTTTGAGAACCCCCTGTATGGTTATACGGCCTCTAAGGGCAAGGCGGCACCAAAGAAAGAGCAGGACTACCCCAAGGCCTCGCGAAAAGAGCAGCTACCACTGCCTGAGCAGAGCTTTCACCTCACGAAGTCACAGGAGCCAGAGGGCAGCAAGAGCTCCAGCAAACAGCCATCGCCGCCCTTCCTGGTCCCCACGCAGCGCTTTCGCTCCTACACCTGCTCCAGCCAGTCTGAAGAAAAGAATATGGGCGAAAAGACTCAAGGCAAACCAAAGGCGGCTGCGTCGTCCGAAAACTCAGCGCTGCTCAAAAAATCGGTCAAGCCATTGAGGTCTGAGGTCAGCCCGGGTGTCCAAGGACAGCTCAGCAGGCCACCCCTGCCCTCCAAGAGCCGGGCAGTGCTGGACATGCAGAGCTCCAAGGGCCGAGACTACCGGGACAGTTCTGAGCTGCCGCACGCCGGCAAGCATCGGATAGAAGAGGGACCGCTCGGCAGGACAGCCACACCGGTGTGTGCCTTGTAGGAGCCAGGGGAGGGGAGTCCATAGGCTGTGGTGTCAGACCAAAAAGCTATGAGAGTAGAGCTGGCTTCCCTCTGTGTTTCCTGAGCGAACTCAGAGCACAGTCCCGCAAACCTATGGGGCTCACAGAAGGGGGTGTGAGTTTCTTCATGCTGCAGATGTCACGCTGTGAAACTGTAGCCTGAGTTTGAGTTGCTCCTGGGACATTGAAACCTGACGGCCAGAAGAGCAATGCAAATAGTCAGCTACTTTGTCATTGCTTCTTTGATCCATACTTCATAGTTTCTGAGAATGTCCAAACTTGGCCTGACAGCATGAAACCACACTGATAGGTTTGCTTTGCCGCAGTTAACAGAAGGATAATTAAACATACTTATCTATGGCAAACACCAGTAACAGTATTGTTCAAAAACATTGCTGTGCAGGAATAATCCCACACCAGGCTTCTGGGCTGGTTTTTTGGTTGGGTTTTTTATTTTTTTTTCAGAAAGTCATGATCTGGATGAAGAGTAAGAGATGTCTTAGTGAGTGAGTTCGGGACACAAAGAGAGCCCACTTGAGTGAGCTGTAAGGTTGTTCTTCTTCTCCATAAGAACTCACAGAACTGGCAGTAGACAAGCTGATGTCTTTCTCTTGTCTCTACAGTGAAAGCAACGTGGCAGATGGCACTCTGGGAAGAGACCTGATGGGAAGAAAGATGGAGATTACCGCCTTGTTCGCACTGAAAACCTCTGGTCTGGTTCTACAGAGACTGGGGGTCTTTATTTCTGAGAGTGTATCTCTCTATGATAATGAAAGTGTTCTCGCTGAGAAGTTTAGCCTGTGTTGCTCAGACCAAGAGGGGCCAGGACCACCGACCCAAGTTAGCCTTCTGTCACTATGGTACTCCCATTAAGAGGCAGGTGGCTAAGCACACACATTAGCAAATGTTTTGGAAAAAGAGGAAGGTACGGTGTGAGGACCAGGAGATGGAAGGGGGGGTGTATTTAGAGAACCCCTTTTTTTACAAAAGCAATTTTCTTTTGTTCTGTGCTGCAGCATTCCTAATAAAGAGTGATATGTAAAAGAAAGCATTCTGAAAGCGGTACAGCTCCAGAGTATGTCAAATCTGTGCAGTAGGGAGTTAGGGGAGGGTGGGAAAAGTGTTCTAATAACAGATATTGATGAATGTCACACACTGCCAGTGGAGCCAGCTTTGCTTCTTGTGTGAGCTTGCAGGCTGCATCTGTGCATCCATGCAGAGGGTGAGGGCTGGCCCTTGGCACGGTAGCTCCTTTTCCCATCCCCCCCTTTTTTTCCTAGCAGATAGTGTTTTTATACCCCTAAGAAACAAAGGGAAATGTCAAAACTACGTGCAGAAATGGGAAGGAATAGGCAAGGTCTATATGCAGCCCAGGAGTATAGCTGCCTAATGGGGAGGCAGCCATCCCGGCCTTCACTATGGCAAACACTCTGCTCTTGGAGGACACTGGCTGGCTGGTTTTGTAGCATTCTTAATAGATTAATGCTGACCTTACCGTACACTTTTGTTCATTGTTGGAGAATGAATAATGTTAACATAATTGTGATTTCTGTTATATTCGTGTCAAGTATTAATGCGGTGGTTGCAATTGGGCGATGCCCGTTTGTGACTTAATCATTGCTCTTGTTTCCATGTTGATTACTTAAAAATAATAAAATAGTCACTTTTCTGATCGTTCTTTGCTGCGAATTCAGAGCTACCGGCCAGCTTCATTTTGGAGCTATCAGTAGGCCATGCCCCAAAGGAACACCGACTGCACTGAGGTGTGCTGGGAGGCTGCAGTAGTGCTGTCCCAGTAGTGCCTCTGGGATGCATTCATCTGTGTGCACTGAGCCTTTGTGGGCACGGCTGGCTTATTGTGGCACCTGTTAGCAGGTACAGTTCTTAATTGTATGAGTATAGAGAGCTTTGCCTTTATACTGAGCACTGAAATTGTACTGGGATAGGAGAGAATTGGTTAGAAATTGGGAGAATGGGTGGGAGAGGACACTGTGTAGGTACAAAGCTTTTACAAAGGGATTTTCCCCCATGCGGGTTGCGCTTTCAGGGCATTGTTAGTGAGATGTCTGGCTGTCTCATTGCACTGTAGGTTAGATAGTCCACGAGCTTACATTCCTCTTGCTTTGTTCAACAGAATCTTTCCTGTGTAGTTCCCACAATTCAACACCTGTGGCATTTCCCTGGCCCTGTGGAGGGGGGGTTCCCTTTTCTATTCCAAATACCAGAAGAACTCATACAGCCACTGAATAAACCTTGCTGGGGCCGCTGAGCTTTCTATCCAATGTGAAACTTTAAACCAGGTCCCACTGATTCTGTGGGATGCTCATGTATGTTTGGAGATAGAAACGTGACCGATTTTCTATGAGAAGCTTTTAACTTCTCAATCATGAGACCGACTCAGCTTGTGATTGAGGTGTTTTTCCACCGACTTCCTAAGCTGTAAAAAAGAGAGTATGTTCCTCAACGTTTGTAAAATAACTGCTTGCTATAAAGCAAGGATAATTTCTTACAAAATTATTCTCCTAATTGGAAACGCTGTTTAAACTTGGCCCAGGTTTGCAGATAAGCAGTTTGAGAACACAGTTGTATTACCAAGACATAATATAAAACCCAGGCTCTTCATTTCGCTTGTCCATATGGCCAGGCAAGAAGAGAAGCTCTCTGCAAAGCTGTCAGAAGAAAGCATGTGTTACTGTGCAGAAGTTAAGAGTTATCACTTGTAGCTCCACAGAAAGCCCGAGACACAGTTCTCGTGCTTTTGGTTTGGTTGGTTGGCTTTTATTATCTTTCCCAGTCTCTGTGCCCATCTCTTGAACCAAATGAAACTGGCTGGGCCTGAACTCAAGCTGCTTTCTGCCCATACGTCCCTGATTCCAGGACTCCCTTTGGACAAAGCAGGCACATTTTTCACATTTTTTTCTGCACGCTGTTGTAATCTACTGTTTTTGTACAGGAGGTACAAGTGGAAGACAAGAAGGGAAGGGTATGAACTGTCACAATACCTATCTGTAACCTTCCTGCGTCCTTTATTTTAAGTTCTTAGAATAGCTGCTGTCTTGGTGTACTTATTTCCATGGAGACCCAGATGTCAGAAATGTTTTAATTGCCTGGCTGCAGCACGTAGTGTTGTAGAACATGGTGACTTCTTAGCACCAGGTTTCCTGCCTGCGCCTGATACATCTAACACAGGTTTGCTTGTCCTCTTGGCTGTGAAATCATCACAGGGCGATGCGAAAGCTTCTTCTAAAATGCTGTAATGGCAATTTATTTCCATCCTGGTGAAGGTGTAGGGTCTCACAGGAAATGGCCTGTGGAGGGATGAAAATAGGGGAAGGAAAAAAAGAAACGTGAGTTATTCACCCCAAAATATCAAGGGGGTAGTTTTGACATGGTTAGAAATGATGTTGCTTAGGCCTCTAGTCTGCTGGGGCCAAAGGAAACTTCTACTAAAGATATTGCCATGTTTCTGCTGGTTTTTGGCAGTTCCTATTACATTAGTCCGTATCGTAATTGAAGGAGGTATTCTCCAGAATGAACTGACTTCTCCTACATACAGCTCCATAATAATAGGACATTCTAAAGGCTGAGCTATTTGTGTGTGATTAACCAGTAGGTGCCAGGAATTGTTTCCTGGCCAAGGTGATCCAGTGCAATTCCCAGAGATCTCTTAACCAATGGCTCAAGACGGCAACAGACGGAACTGCACAATATCCAAACACTTATTTGCTATTTCCCTCATCTCTGCCTGAGTGAAATCCACTTCCCACTTTAGGACATAGGAGGGGACTCCACCCCTCCCTCAGCTGTTGCTCCCCCTGACTACAACACAAATAAGAGATGCAGCAGGTGGACTGTGCATTCGGAAAGCTGGGATGACAGTGAGAGCTTCTGCTGAGCTGCAGTAAGAATCAGCAATGTGGTGCCACGATACTCACCAGCTGCATCTGCACGACGCTCATTTTGTTGAGGACAAAATATGTAATGAAGGACTTAATGGCTTTCTCTAATTCCTGCACGTAGCTGAAGCAAGAGGCAAGTTCAGCTGGAGCTGCGTCTCACCCAGCTGCTCACATCTGCCACTCCGGGTCCTACTGTCACCAGCGTGCTCCTGCGAGTGCTCCTTGAGGGGATCATTATGCAACAGCAACAGGATGCAAACAGTCCTTCCAACACGCCGCGTTTCCCCACTGTAGAAGAGGTGTTAGCTGTGGAGGTACGCGATGTTCTTTCTATATATATAAGCAAACCTCAGATTATTATTCACATGAATATGAAAAAGATCTTCCTCGCTCCACAGTGCGCATGGCGTTGTTTCAAACGCGGCTCTTGGCAAGAAGTATTTTAGGATTGCATTTGTATCAAGACTTCTGAAGTCCTTCACAAATTCTTTCACGGCTAAATCCCAGGTTGATGGATGAGACATTTCTTTTTACCTACTGCAATTTGCTTCACTTTTTGTGATGCGTAATGAGATAAAATGTTACCAGAGGAGTGTTTGATCTCATTATGCATCCCCGAATTTCTCTGAGCCTCTGTTCTCAGTTCATTACCACGATCCTGCTTTATTAATTTTATTTACAGATCATCTCTGTATTAGCTCCCAAGGCAACTAAACAAAGGGTGCATTAGACATGGAAGGTTTAATTCAGCTCTGCAGAACCATCCGCTGGTTTACAGTGTCATGTGTGTGAAGCCGGGGTTTATTTTTGTCCCAATTCTGCTTTATTTGATTTTGGCCTCCTCTAATGATGAATAAAATAAAGCTTTGTCCAAAGAGATTTGGTCACTGCAAACGTGTGGAGTGGCTTCGACATATCCTTTTAAATGAAAAATAACTGAAACTCTGCAGCAGCATTCAGAGAACCACAATCAAACCCGTACTCTCAGATCTCCTGTATTGCAGGAGATGCCACGCAGACCTGCTGGGAGCATCCAAGCCTCAGCTATTCTGTGCTTCTGTGATTGTATTTAAATGATACTGTTGATGGTGATCTGCTACACAATATGATTAACATTTTAATGCATTGTTTGTCAAGGTCTGGACTGCATTATGTGCAGACTAAATTAATCTTGCATATCATAAAACATCATATTATATAATAACTAAGTGAGATAGAGATGGCAACACGGTATTAAACGTTGGTCTCTGGAAGAAATGAATGAATGGAAGTGGAAGAAAGAGACAGGCTGCAGCAGCAAGGTTTGCAGGAAGGCAAAGGAGGGAATCTGTGGAATGAGAGAGAACTCAGGAGAAGGGGGTGGCTGAGAGCAGATCCAACAGAAATGGTTTGGCCCAGAGGAGGGAAGAAGAAAAGACGCAGCAAAGAAAACAGAAAAGAAACAATAGACCTTTGCAACAGGAAGGATGAAGCATCACCACAGAAATTACGCCTGCTCTGTGCTTTACAGCTATTTGCATCTTCACGATTATAGCTTGTAAGCATAAATAAAGCAACCAAGTGTGGGATATATTTCCTCTTTACAAATGTCAACTTGAAGATCCAGAACAACCTAATTCTAAAATCTTCCAACATAACTTAGTCCTTGGTAAGGGCACTGGTAGTCAGCATCTTCCCCCAGAAATGAGCATTTTAAATTTTAAGCCACAAAGAGGTAAAGGAAGCAGCAGAATCAGAGCAGCAAGCTTCAGTCTGACCTCAAATCTAGTCTAAATATTCGGTCAGAAGCTCTTTCACTCACCTCTGTGCAAAAATCTGTTTTGGCCTCTGAGTGTCGGAAATCACAACATGACCATCTCAGCACAGAACCCTAGACAATTTAGGCTGGAAAGGATGCTGGGAGATCACGATGGCTGTTCACCATACCAGCAAAGAGTAGCCTACAAAATTCTCATAGAGGAATGTTTAACTGGCCTGACATAGCTCCAGCATGAGAGCTTCCCCAGGCAATCTGTTTCCTGAGCTTCTCTAATCTTTCCCAATCTCTGATACGCATTTGTGGTGGATTTTAAGATCTTTCAGTCTAGCCCTGACCCCCACGAACAAGCAGATCACTTGTCTTCATTTTCTGACACCTCATATTTGCACTCTACTCTCATGTTTCCTATCAGCCTTCTCTTTGGAGCAAGTGATCCCAACAGCTTACGTCTTTCCTCTGGGTTGTATTTTGGTCACCCTAGATTTTTCACATAACTCCTGAAATGTGATGGCTAAAGCTGGACAAATCACCAGAAACCTTGCTTTTGCTGATCAAAGTGGAGGGATCATTTCATGCTGATAATGGTCCTGCTTATCTCTTTGTCACAAGGTTTGTCTTTTTCAGGATAGCGCGCCACGTCTGACTTTCGTTGGGCTGGTAAACCAATACAAACCTCAGATGTTTTCAGATCTCTCTGCCTCTGTCTGCTGAATTCCTTCTGCCTGAGGTGCAGCACTTTGCATTTATTGCTTTTGAACAGCACCCTGGTTGTCAAGAGAGTTTTGGACTAGAAAGCTGCTCTCTCGTACTTGCAGTCCTCAGTCTGCAACACCTCCATGCAAAACTCCTGCGTGCACGTCAGCAGATTGCCATCAGAAACAGAAATGGGTTCAGAAACTCTCCCAAAATAGACAGTATCTTCCAGGAGTGCTGCACTTGCACAAAGGGCCAAGAGCAAAGACTGCAAGTGAAATTCTTCTTACACGCAGAGCGTAGCATAACGCTTTCATTTGTAGTGGCACTTCCTGGATGATATAACGCAGCATTAGGCTACATTTAGGTACGCGTGTCCTGTGCGAGCATCTCTTCCTTCGCAGCCTTTAACATCTGAAATGCCCTCCCTGTCTTTCCATCCATCTATTTTGTGTCTGTTGAAGAGGATTTTTTCTCCTTTGTGTGGATGTGTAAGTACCAATCCCACAGTATGCATTGTATGGCACACAAAGTTTCAGCCCGTATGAATACAGGATACAACATACTGTCCTTGGAGCTATTATTTTTACTTTTGAACACAGAATAAATTTTTTGAAAATCATGAGATTTGTTAGTTTTCTTAAATTTTTATATGCGAATTAGATGTTAGAACAAATTGGCTGCTGTGGAGCCACTTTTAGCCCGAAGCAGCTGTTTTGTCCTGTGTGTTCCTGCAACCCTTGATAGAGAAGGGCAGCAATATTAGGATGACAAGGAGCAGAGATGTGTTGTTACTGGAAAGATCTTCCAGAGGCTTAGGCTGAATTTAAGAAAGGAACTTTGTATTGAAGTGGGAAAAGCAGTGCTAGCAGGTATTGTAAAAATCAGGATGTCTTGCCCACAATGATTCTGTAATCATAGATTACAGAAAGGAGATATCCTTTGCATATTGTGATTTTTCCAAGATTCAGACATAGGCAGATGACTATTTAAATCCTTCCCTTAAAGCAGTCTCGCCATTATTTTACGCCTATACAGTGTTTCCAATAACTTATGTAATGCTTGAGGGCTTTTCATTTTTGGATGCCATTTCTGCTCACACCAATTCTTTTCCCTATTGTGTGTTGCTGAAAGAAATAGTGGGCAATTACTTTCTCTCATAGTTTCAGTGAGAAGAGACAACTATCAGAGATGAGCTGAAGGACTTTTGTTGGGGAGGCTGAATGAAAGCAGGTGGCTGGCAATTCAAAGGTAATGTGAAAAGACTTTGGGGCTGATTATATATTAAGGCCAAAGTAAAAGCCTCAAGAAAGGAGTAACTAAGTCTGATCCCCGTTGTTCTGTATTTTTGTCTTCTCTCTTCTCAACTTTTCATGCTTGGTTTCCTCTTTCACTGCAGAGGATTAAAATGGATGGAAGATGGGAACAGATGAATTTCTCAGCACCGCCTGTCAGGAGTCCAGTAATTCTATCAGCAGCACTAAGACTTAAGCATGCAATTACAAGCAATTTTACAACATCTAATTTGATTTTATCATTTCTAAACAGAGGGAAAAATAAGCTTGGCTGTGTAGAAAACACACACAACTTTCCGTATCTTGTTCTCAGTAGGACAGAGCTGTGCATGAGCTATTATTAACTCAGCCAGCACTGCTCTCTCCTCCGGTGTAATAACCTGGTGAATCATCCATTTTATTTTGTTACAATTTAATAATTTCATCTTCATTCAGTTATTTAAAAAGAAAAACAAAGCAATTTAGCGTCATATATGACAAAAAGCTTGATGAAGGCTGCCCGGCTTCAAATGAAGTTACAATAACGAGGTTACCTAACGCGTTACCAGAGACATGAAGCAGTTAAAAGCGAAGCTACAAAGCAAGATTTGTGCATTTTCACATTGGCCAGAGTCAACAGGCTGTGCTGCTGCAGCAAAGGCTTTGTTGTTTTTGCTGTGTCCCAAAGCAATTTCATCCCCAAACCCCAAAGTACAGCTTTTGGGGTCACCCTTCTTGGGCACCAGCCCATCCCACCATGCCCACTGCCCACGTCCCTAGGTGCCATGTCTCCACAGCTCTGAACACCTCCAGGTGACTGCCCCACCTCCCAGTGCAGCTGTGCAGTGCCTCACTGCTCTTTCTGAGAAGGAATGTTTCCTATTACCCCACCTGTCCCTTCTCTGGCACAACGTGAGGTCCCACGTAAACTCCATCGCAGCACACACCCGAGCTATGCCTTCCTCACGCAGACCCCCCCACCCCCGCCGCCTGATGCGCATGCGCCTCTGCTGAGGGCCCCTTCCCAAAATGGCGGCGCCGGGTGGATGCCGTGACCCCGCGCCGCTCTCAAGATGGCGGCAGCGCGCGGCTCGCCTCATGAGTGGGCGCGCAAAATGGCACCGCGCGAGGTCCTCTCTTGTCAGCGGGGTGCCGGCCGCGCGCCCATGGCGGCCGACTCCGCGTTTGTAGCGCTGCTCGCCGCGAGTCAGACGCAGTGCTGCGGGTCGGTGGTGCCGGAAGCGGTCGGGCTGGAGAGCGGCATCAGGCAGCGCCGCGGACAGCCTCTGTCGCGATTGCGGTGCGCCGTCGAGCCGCGAGGACCCCTGACGGAGCGCGGCCGCGGCGCCATGGAAGGCGTGGGGCGGCGGCTGCGGGCCGGGCTGGGGGAGCCTCGGCCGTGAGAGGCGGGCTCTCGGCCCACCGCGGGCTGAGAACCGGCGCCTTCCGCTCCCCGGGGAGCCCGGCCGCCTGCCCGCCCCTCCCCCGGGCCGCTCATCGCGGGCGCCGCTCCTCGAGACGCCCTTTCCCGCCGCGGAGATGGCGTCGGGGCTGCGCGCCGCCGGCTTCCCCCCCTGGAAGCGGCACATCGCGGCGGAGCTGCGGCGGCGGGACCGGCTGCAGCGGCAGGCCTTCGAGGAGATCGTGGCGCAGTGTGAGCGCCTGCCGCGGGCTCTGTGCGCTGCGGGTTCCTCTGGGACGGTGGGAAATCGCGGGGTTGGGGGCTCGCTTATCTTATTCCGTGAGAGCGCTGTGAGGGAGTTTCCCAACGGAGAAAAGCTGTGCATTGTTTTGTTTTTTAACTTAACTTTTTTGTATTATTTTATCTGAAGAATAAGTAGTTGCTTCTCACAGCACCCTCACCCGCAGTACAGCCTTGTGTGCAGTGATTGCCCAGCTCTTCTCTTTGCCGTCGGATCAGAGCTGTGAGGAGTTTAGACTTTGCACTGCCAACTTATGTTTCTCAGATATGGATACCTGTGAGCCATGGCAGCTTTCTGCCAAGCGCAGCTGCTGAACCAAAGGGGAGCTGGTATTGGAGTTGAGTACTGTCCCAGCAGCACTCCTCATTGTGGTACAAGCTTATGGCGTGTTTTACCTTGTTTAGATGGAAAAGAATCTGGTGTTGCTCTTTGGTTATTTTTCTTAATTGTTCTTTTAGATAACAAGCTGCTAGAGAAGTCGGACCTCCACGCTGTGCTGGCTGATAAGCTGCAAGCAGAGAAATATGACATGCAGAGCAGACATGAGATCAGGTATATTTGTAATTACTTTGTTGTTCAGCTGTCTGCCCTGCCTGCTGTAACCCAAACCATGGATTGATGTGTTGTACAACTGTCTTCTAGGTTATGACAGTAACTTATAGCTGAGTAAAGTGGGGAGTTGGTTTAACTAAAATAAAACTTAAAGTATGAGAAACTTACTGTCACCATCAGAGGGCTGGAGCAGCTCTCCTATGAGGAAAGGTTGAGGGATTGTTTAGCTTGGAGAAGAGAAGGCTCTGGGGAGACCTCATTGTGGCCTTCCAGTGCTTGAAGGGAGCATATAAACAGGAGGGGAACGGCTGTTTATGGGGGTGGATAGTGATAGGACATGGGGGAATGGTTTTAAACTGAGACAGGGGAGGTTTAGGTTGGATATTAGGAGGAAGTTTTTCACCCAGAGGGTGGTGAGGCACTGGAACAGGTTGCCCAAGGAGGCTGTGGATGCCCCATCCCTGCAGGCATTCAAGGCCAGGCTGGATGTGGCTCTGGGCAGCCTGGTCTGCTGGTTGGTGACCTGCACATAGCAGGGGGTTGGAACTGGATGAGCATTGTGGTCCTTTTCAACCCAGGCCATTCTATGATACTACGTGTTTATGTTAATTGATGGAGAAAGATCAAAAAAAAAAAAGAAAGTCCAAGTTCTGGGCAGAAAGCAGTTTGTCACAGGCTCCACCTGTGAAGATGAACCAGGCTGAGCTGCTGGTTCTGTTACTACCTAATGATTGTGGTCTGACTCTTAAGACCATCAATTGAAAGTTTCATGAAGGCAACAAAGTATTGCAGTGCAGAAGGGGACAGCTGTCTTACTTGGAGTTTGGAGGTTCAGTGATACCAGGGCAGATACCTGGGCCGAGTGGAGCAAAACACAATTTTGAAGTGTCAATCCAAATGTGTTTCCTATGCTTAAGAAACAAAAACTATATCATCTACCTGCTTTTAGCAGGATTTTATCAGGAACTCCCTTCTAATGCAGGAATAGCACTCTAGTGCTGCAGGCAGCACTCATGCTATTTGTTTTGTTGGCGCCCGAATGCGCTGCAAACCAATTTGCTGGTAGTTATCCATTGTCTGGAGAGCACATAAATGCCAGCAGGCAGGGACTGCTGGCTTTTCCTCTTGGCTTGACTGAAGAAATGGCTGCTCGTTAGCTCAGAATTACTTACTGTGTAGGAATTGCAGTCTCTGTTGAAACTCTTCTTGCTACATGACTCAATACTGTATGCATGTGTCTAATTAGAATTAGAAACAAGTAGTTTGTGTTTCTGTAAGGAAGGAAGAAGAACTGATTCTCCTGGAGTTAACATGTATATGAAAGCTGTCGAGTTTTTTTGATGGCTGTAGTTGACCTGAACCATCTTTAGCTTATTGGAATCACATTCTGGTTGAACACCTATTCCAAGAGATGAGACTGGGGGTAAAGGAGGATGAGAAGAAATGCTCAGAAAGAACATCTTCCAAGTAAATACTAAACTGAATTATAATTACTGTCCTTGGTATGTAGCAGTTTGTTCAAACTGAACAGATTTTCTGGTACTAAATAGGTGAGGAAGAATGCTTTTAATCAACTGTAAAGGCAGGGAGGAATATTAGATCTGGCTGCAGGTGCAGATGTGGCCAGCATTATAGAGCCTGGTAGGTATTACCAGAGACTTGGCCTCTTACCTGTCCAGGCACACAGTTTGTTCTTATTGTTACCACTGTGAGACCTTCCAGCTTCTGAATACGTGGTCTTCCCCTTGGCATTGTTTTAACACAGAATGACTGCAGAAACAGATGCTTGCAATTTTCTTGTTCTTTTTCCTGGTATTATAGCAGTCAACTTGAAATTATTTTTTTGAAAAGCTGTGGTTTAAAATTTAGTTGCATGGAATCTGTGTGTGTGTATATATACATATATATGACATATATATGCTTTTAAAAAGCTAACTTCTGTTCCTATCTGCGTTCCTATCCTACCCTACATGCATTACAGTTGTAGCTGTTTTGGAGGTGGGAAGATGGATCTGCACGTTCAAACAGAAGTTAAAAGAAACCACCTTTGTGCCACAGGCTAGAACATAGCTGAGGCAGTGAAGAAGGGACTTGTTAAACCTGGGATGGTAAACCCAAGGGACTGGGAAGAGATCCAGGTTCCCTGGCTTGTGGATCTACATCTCTTAAACGCTGTCTTTCATTTGGGTTTTAAGTCTATTTTAAAAATGTGCCAAAAAAAAAAAAAGTAAATCAAACCCTCAGGAAATCTGATTTTTTTTGATATTATATAATGCTGTTGAGGGATGAGTTGTGGTGGAGTTAGCTGTGGTTTAGTTTGCAATGAATGGACTGCATCTTTCATGTGGTATAGAATATCAGAGGGAGATGGTGTCCTGAAACTGACTGGTCAAAGGCATGAAAGCAGCTGGATTCTAGTTTGTGACCTTCTTCCTCTCTTATTCCAGTCCAGGACACGATGGCACATGGAATGATGCTCAGTTACAGGAACTGGCACAGCTGAAGATAAAGCATCAAGAGGAGCTGACTGAGCTACATAAGAAACGTGGAGAGGTTGGAAAATCCTCTTGTGTTCTGTATGCTTCAAACATAGCCCTGCATGAATGTGACGTTAATTTTACTGAAATCATTTGTCTTTTTTTCAACTTTTCACATGCAGTCTTTTTAAGCAATTCATATTCATGATTAAAAAAATTTGGAGATGGTTGGTTGTTCAAACTGACAGCCAGGAAATAAGAGGATTCATTATCAGCATAGTGTTGTTTTTAAGAAGAGCTTAATTTTGTGTTTCACAAATTTACAGTTTTTAACTGTAGTTATTAGAGGAGGAAGGAACTAATCTAGCTTAGAGCTGCAAATGAGCACTGGTTCCCTGCTGGAAAGACTTTCTGTGAGCGAAGAGTGAGAGCATAGGTGGCAATAGATAGTTCCATTTGGCTCTTTTGCTTTGCAGGAGCACTGCTAGGTAAGAGTGGACAAAACAAGTGCAAGCAGAGGTTGGAAGTGCTTTGGTGTTAGACTGCAAGGGAAGGTATTGCTGTTTCTACCATGTAAATGCAGCAGGGGGCCTGGGAGTTCCATAAGTAATGAGTTGGGTGTTTTTTTTTTATTTTTTTCTTCATTGTTTTTTGGATTTTTTTGTTTGGATAGGAAAACACAAGGGCTCTGCCAACAGATTTGGGTGTTCAGAATCACAGCAGAGGAAAGAGTAAGTCCAGGAGCTAGTACCTGAAAGTTACTGCAGCCTTTTACAGGGAGATGGGAGTGACCTGGAGAAAGTTATGCTCCTTTGACCACGCTTCATTGGAACTGTAAAGGAGCTCCCATGTCTGTAATCATGAGCTTTTCAAAGAGTAGGCAGCTTTCTACAGGAAACGTGCGTTGACTATACAAAGCACTACAGATTCCTGCTTCCCAGCTCAGCGCAGTGTCCTAAGCAACCTGCCCAGCTTCTCAGAGCTCAGTCTTCCTCCCAGGGGCAGCTGAGGCTCTGTACCCTGTGAGGTTTGTTGGCTGGGTACCTGGGAATTGATAACAGAATTCATTAGTGTTGGCCTCTGCCCCTCTTATTTTTTGTGTTCTGCAAAGACTCCATCAGTAGCTTTATTTGTAGAAGCAACAAACCAATAAGTATAGAAAGCAGAAAGAAGACATGAAAGATACTCCTCGTGCTTGTAGATTGGTCTGTGCTCCCACTGAGAGCTGCTCAGCATATGTTGTGCAACTGACAACCCTGCATGTCTGTAATGTGATTTTTCTCCTCTCCGTAGTTGGCCCAGTCTGTAATTGATCTGAATAACCAAATGCAGCAGAAGGACAAAGAGATGCAGATGAATGAAGCAAAGTGAGTAGGAACAGCTTCTTCTGTGTGATTGTTTTGAGACGGAGACTTCTGGATGGGTTATTTGTTATGATACTCTCCAGGAGCCTTACCCATGGGCTAAGAATTCCTTTCTGCATTGTGTAAAAAAAAAATAAATAAATAGGTACAGACTTGAGAGGAGATTCTCATTGTTTTATATGTTTTGTTGTCCTTCCAGGATTGCAGAGTATTTGCAAAAAATCTCTGAACTGGAAACAGAGTGCCAGGAACTACGCAGCAAGCTACAAGATCTTGAGCGAGCTAATCAGACACTGAAAGATGAATATGATGCTCTCCAGATCACCTTCAACGCCTTGGAGGAGAAACTGAGGAAAACAACTGAAGATAACCAGGAGCTGGTCTCACGTTGGATGGCAGAGAAAGCACAGGAAGCCAATCGCTTGAATGCAGAAAATGAAAAGGATTCGAGGTGAGATAATCTCTATTTGATAAAGTACTTCCCAGTATGTTCATAGATAACTGTGTGTGTAGAATAAAACAACATTCAGTTCAATTTAATCTTTGAGGTCTGAATTCTTGCATAATGCAATGAGAGCCCAGAAGTTTGCGTTCCTTCCTCTGGCCAACACAGGGAAATGCTTTGTGAAGACATTTCAGTCTTTTGAATGAAGAAAACATGCAACAGTGAACCATGGCCTAACAGTCATAAATCACATTCCTTTTGTTAGTACTAGATTTGAAGATTTGTTCAGCTTGCATTCTGATAGTACACACAGTATCTTTTTTTATACAACCAATTTAAATGTTTCTTTACATCCTGCTGAAAGGAGATGCTGTGAGAGTAAACTGTGTGTAAAAACAAATAGTTTTTCTTTTGAATTGCCTCTGTTTACTTTTCAGCTGACAATATTTGAAGGCTGAGGCCTTTAAGACAAACCACATAGTATGTGGTGGTTTTGTATTATCTTTATTAACATCGCTTTTTAAGTTCTTGCAAGTGTTTGCTCTGAGCAAATCTGCATTCCTATGGGCCACAAAAAGCTGATGTGCTGTAAGAGTACCAGTGTTGTGATGTTTTTAATATTATGAAACCCATCAAACCTGCACATGATAATCTTTGACACAAGATTAAGGCAGGCTGTTTGTTGTTGTTTTTCATTAATCATGTTTTTCTTTTCTTAGGAGGCGACAAGCCAGGCTGCAGAAGGAGCTAGCAGAAGCTGCCAAAGAACCCCTGCCTGTTGAACCGTAAGCACTTAATTTATGGAGTTCCTCCATACTGGAGTAAATTTCTGCTGCAGAAGACAATCCAGAAAAATGTGGACTTCTCCTGGCAGGCCAGAAATGATCATTCTTCAGTTTCTTGTACTTTGCATCAGCCAGTAGCACGTGGATATTCACTGCCATTCACTGCTTATTCCTGGATGGTCTTTCATCAGCTGACTAAAGTGTGCAGCTGGGGATGTGTGTTTTGTGCCAGGTTGATGAGGTTATTAGCACTTAGGTTAGTCAAATCTAGCAAATCTACACTCAGTGCACTGCCATTGGCTACAACTGACACAGTCTTCAGAACTCAGTGCCAGAGCATTGTGCAGGTTTCTTGATTCCCTTTGCAGCATATTGGAATCACCTTAGAGCTCTGTGCTGCGTGTCCTTGCACATGATGGAAGCAATAGAAGAGGGCCCAGGCAAAAATCTAGGGTAGGAAGAGCGTGTATGTAGGGAATATGAGAGAACTTGCAGTAATTGGAGGGAAATTTGTAATCAGCAGTACAGCTAAGACAGCACAGTTTGGTTTGCAGCTTTTCCAGAAATGTTCAAATGCATCCATTCCCTGAGCTTGTTGAGCTGCGGGTCCCTCTGACAAGATTATCACTAACCTCTGTGTCCCAGGCCAGTGGCCATTACCACAGTCATTATTTGATGTAAACACATGCACAACTTAAGCATTACATTCTCCAGTAAATAATGTTGCATGGAGAGAGGAAATGCACATGCCTATGGCTGCTTTCCCTGCAAAACTAATTCCACTTCCCAAAGTGAGACCTTCCTATTTCAGAGCTGAGCTCAGAGGTAGCTGTGGCTCAACAGCCTGAGTACTTTACTTCCTGTTGTGGTGGTGATGATGGTCTCAGTGTTTCATAAATCCATTGTTTTGAGCTGCTGAGGAGTCAAAACAAAGCCTGTCCTCTTTGGCCTTTTGCAGCCGAATAGTCTTGTCTGATGGCAGAAGTTGGTTTGTAGTTAAATGCTGGGTTTAGCACCCTGATTAGTCATGTGTCATCAAGTTGACACTGTGTTTAAAAATAGCTTGTCCTGCAAGATCAGCAGTGCTTTGAAGAAGAACTGCTTGACTGTCAGAGCCCATGATAACTGGTCAGCACGTGGCGAACATCTTAGCTGGATTATTTTTATGGCGTTTATGTTGTAACCT
Source organism: Meleagris gallopavo (assembly GCF_905368555.1). Taxonomy (NCBI): domain Eukaryota; kingdom Metazoa; phylum Chordata; class Aves; order Galliformes; family Phasianidae; genus Meleagris; species Meleagris gallopavo. The sequence continues at coordinate 2,222,243 of NC_139414.1, read as the reverse complement.
CCCCATTACATTCAGTTACACACTAGAATGTAGATGTAACAAAGTGTCCCAAAACATCTCTCGTGCTTACTGGAGCAGCACTTGAAGTTCAGACAGTATAGAAATCATTAAATTCAGTTTGGTGTGGATGAAGAGACAAAGTTCGAGCCCTTGTGGGTCGTTATAGTGTATGTTGGGCTGCAAGCTGAAATGTAATGTTGTAGTAAAGAGAATCTGAAAAGGGTGCTATCAACATCATGGAGGAAAAAAACTGTCACAGAAGAGTCTACCTGGCAGTTTAAATGAGAAAAATGTAGATATTGCACATAATTGTTTTCACTGTTGATAGTACTGTCTCTGGCAGGGGCAGCCAGATGGTGTTTGTGTTACCTTCATCTGCCTTTGTGACACTGCAGCTCAGTGAAGCTAAGTGGGGTTGGGGTCAGGCACTGGTGGATCCTCGAGCAGTATCATCCCTTCTGTTCAAATACTTGAGGAGGTGGTCCCTCCTGAAGGCACCGCTGGCTGAAAATGAGGTGTGTTCTGTTCTCTCACTTCAGCAGGGATGATGACATTGAAGTGCTTGCAGATGAAACCTCTGACACAGCTGAGGAGACATCTCCAGTGCGAGCTGTCAGCCGAACGCCCAGGTTTGTAGCCTGAGACGTCCTTCTTTCCATGTTCTTGGAGAAGAACAAGGGGTATAAGAGATTCAGAACAATTAAAGGAACAGTGTTGAAATATTGCATCTGGTTTTCACTCTTCTTTATCTGGAATGCAGTTCTGTGCTTCCACCACAGCAGCAGGGAACTCATTGCATACTGTGTTCTCTGTCACTGTGTTCTGGCTGTGTTTTTCCTGTGTTGTTTTAACCAAGCAAAACTAGTGTCTAAATATCCATAATGTTAAAAAATAAGATTTAAAAAGAAAAATAGACTATCAGGTAAGTACTGCAGTGCCAGCTTTCTTCTCTCGATTTATAGAAGACACCAACACGGCTTTACAAGCAGTGGAATTCTATTGTAATACTGAAAATCTCTCCACCTAGATTAAATGCATTTTTTTTTTTTCTCTAAAGTAGCAGTGAGTGGAAAGTAAGAGATAATGATAAGAGCACGGATAATGTTGTTGAAACTACAGACTTGGTAAATTGTTAAGTCTGAACCCAGTAATTCATGGGGTGGACGTTGAGGTGAAAATGAAGAAACACCACTCACAAGTGATGCTCTGATTTGTTGTTCTGGTGACTTTTGTACTGCTGCCTGCCTTTGGGATTTTCTGCCTTGGGACTGGGTCTGTGGGGAGGGAAGTCTTTCCAGATACTTGCTGCTATGAACTGTGTTTATGTTGATCGTTATTTGGAGAAGCTCTTCACAAGATTTAAACCTGTCCTCCCCTCCTTCAGTAAGCGACTCTCCCAGCCAGCTGGAGGCCTTCTGGACTCTATCACTAATATCTTTGGGTAGGTTAGAACACTTGCTCCTCTTTTGTTTTTTGTATTGGTTTCAATGTATACCAAAAATCTTGGTGATGCAAGGAATACAAACAAATATTTTCAGCCTTTCTTCTAGCTTCTGCCTTTTTTTTTCTTTTTTTGTTCTCCTCAACTTCCTGTTTCTTCCATCTTGCCGTGTGCTGACCTCTGACCTTTCCCTCCAGTCTGTCTGAGTCTCCCCTTTTGGGACATCAATCTTCCGATGCTGCCAGGTGAAAACATTATCCCTCTTAGTCCAGCATGTAAATGTATTCCATTGAGTTAACATGGAACCAAGCTGCATTATCCTGATTAGATGTCAGTTATCAATATGACTGGCTAGGAATTATCTGCTGTTAGAGATGCAATGAACTCCTCTTTGTGGGGAGTTGCTCTTACTTTCCACTGTGCTTAGTTCCTTTACTAGAGCTATTTTAAAGTAAGCCTCTAGGCTTTGTGCTTGGTATCAAGAGTAGAGCCAGCCTTTGTAAGTCAAGCCCTACATTAGGTGGATGGTCTTTGCTTAAATGGTGCTGTTTGAGCTTTGGAATGGAACGTTTTGCTGCCTGGAATGTAGTGCTGCAGTGGTGCTCAGTCTCCCTAGACAGAACGATGGAGTTGCAGTCTTTCCTGCTAAACTCAGCTGCAATCACTGCCATGTTTATTTCCTAATAGAAAAAGATGACTGCTTCAAAATGAGGTCAGTAATCAGATCTGGTAAAATATCTGGCATTCTATGAGCTATCGAAAGCCATAAGTGATGTAGTACTGCACAATAAATCTCATTTTTGAAAGACTGGATAAAAGAAAATAAAAACCCTATTGTTTTATCACTATACAGTGTAGTTAAGTGCCATGTACAAATCTGGATGGACTCGGAGAAAGCATTCCTTTCTGTTTGTAAAATCCTTTTACTGTGTTTCATATCAGGAGGCGTTCTTTGTCCTCGTTCCCTGCTCCCCAGGATAATGCAGAGCCACATCCGGGTGCCAGTAAAGAAGTGAGAGTGCCCACTACTGCCATATGTGTCTTTGTAAGTATAGAAGGAGTTACCATTTTTACCATCCTTTGTACTATCTTTGGAGGAAGCGAATCCTATCTGCATCTAGGATACTGGTCTCTTGAAACCACTGCCATTAACTTTGCCAAACAAGAAGAAATTCTTGGCAGCGTGGTTCATCCTATTTAATTTAACCCAAGTGTTTTTCAAAGCCAGCGTGCTCCCAGGTGTGGTTCTGTTCTGCATGTGTTTGATGTCTGTTTTGCTGAGGTCGATGATGACACTTAGTAAAAGGTCTGATGGCACTGGGAAATTGCACACCATTACCTTTTTGGCTCCCAGCAATCTTTGTTCTGTCATGCCATAATAGAGCTATGACTGAGAAAAAGATTGCTGACAGTTTGGGATTAATTCAGTGCCAGCTCCCCACAGTGGAGGGGGTTTTGGTGCTGGATGTCATCCAACAGAGCTGGTTGGAAGGAGCTCATGGTAGTGGTGCGCCTTCATTGGTTGTGCGTGATCTAAAGTTTTCAAGCTGAGACCTCCTTTGTGTGTTGCTTTGGCCTCACAAGGCTGAACTTAAACTTCTGAGCTGGGCATTGCCTTCTGAAATGAAAGATACTGTGGTAAATCGTTTCGCAGAGCAATTGTTTGTTTGGATGCTTCTCTTGAACTTTCTCAGGCGGTCCATCAAGTGCTTTCTCCATGGATACAAAATGATTATTTTCATCCACAAGGAGTCGTATAGAGAGTCACTGTAGTGTGGAGGCTTGTGTGTTCCTGGCGTGCCCTGTTACTGTCTCTAATGGAGGTCATCAGGTGGAGGAGGAGTAGTTAGGCTGTGATCTCATTCTCAGCTTCAGTAGCATAAGTGACAGCGTGGAGCTGGCTTGAATAGGGCACTTATCAGAGGTGTTTGTGGCTACAGTACATGGTAAAAGCCTCCCTCCACCTCTGGCTGTATACAGCAAGTCCAGTTGATTGACAAAATTACTTATGATTAACACTTTAATACGTAGGACATTGCAAAGCTACGTATGGCTGAGATGCTCAAGAGCCACTTGTTTCACTTTTCTATGAATTTCCTCTGATGTCATCTGAACTTCCTAGAGTGGTGTAGCCAGTCAGCCCCACACAGGGGACAAACCAGAGTAAGTTATGCTGACCCTTAATCTTAAAAACACAGGGAATGCTGTCCTATTCCAATTCCCACCTTGCTGCAGTAGGAACAGTTGCAGTAGCAAACCTGTCACTGTGGCTTAGTGAAGGTGATGCTTTGTTAGCAGTTAGTATTGGAAGGAGGAACTCCCTGCTTCCTGCGTGGGAGCTTGTATGTGCTGTATATATCTGTATTGTATTTCAGCTCCTGTGTCTGGAGCCATGGTGGTGCCTCATGCATGTCTAGGTTCAGTGGAGCAGTGCAAAGCGTTCCTAAAATGAATGCAAGGACTCCGTGCCAGAAGTTTGGCAGATGCTGGGAGGTTGTTACTCCAAACAGTGATCCATGCCTCTCTTTGTAGAGCTGAATAGAAAAAGCTGGAATGGGAGAAGGAGGTTGTTGTGTCAGCCAGCACAGTGGGACGTAGCTGGTGGGCAAAGATTTTGGCTGGCTTTATTTAGAATGTTTCTTCAGTACTTCCAGGAAGACCAGACTTGAAATGTGATGACCTCTAAGTATGAGCTGACAGACCAAGCTGACAGACCAACAGCAAGTTCTAGCAGAAAAACTTCTTCCTGGAAACTGATTTCAAAAGAGCACTTAGTGAAAATTCTTGGTGGGGTGCAGGGGAGAGGAAAAGAACGCAGCAAATGAGTTAAGGACATGATACTCCTTAGTGTGGGAAATAATGGGCAAGTAGTGCAAATCTGTAAAATTGACAGGGGAAAAGAAGAGATCTTGATACTAAAATCCTCATAGGTTCTTAAAGGTTAAGAATCACAGTTAAGCAGGCAACTCAACCTTCAAACATTACTCTGTGCAAAAGCAGAGGTGTTGCTGGACCTGCTGATAGGAACTATGGCATAAACCCAAGCTTTCAGTGAGAGGAGGGCTGTTCCAAGCTGCAGCTGTGCTGTTAGTACTTAACTGCCAGTATGAAGCTGCATTATCACTGATACTGTAAATGAAGACACTTTATTTATTGTGCTGTTTTTAAGCAGGCTTTCCAAGGCCAAACCTGACTCGAGTGTTTAGTGGTTGCATAAGCTGGTTGGATTATGTTCCTCTGCTGGCTCTAGGCGGAGAAATAAAAGGTTGATTTCCTTCAGCAGTGTGTCACCTCTTAATGTTTTCTGTCCTTTCCTTATTTTATTCTGGTATAACTTAAAAGAAAAGCCTCTGCTTTGTAAGTGCAGTCTGTGTAGGCTTTGTCAAGTTCTTGGTAGGGTACTGTCACTGTGGAGTCCTTGCTCGTGTTCTCCTTCATATGCCTTTGGATTTTTTAGATAAGGATCAGCATTTTTTGCTCTGTTTGTACACAATCAGCCACAGCAGGGATTCAGCCTCCTATATACTGCCGAAAAAGCTGCAGCTGTGGTGTAACCCTTGACGCTCTGGGCAATTTCTAATTGGTGCTTTTTGAATCTGTGCAGTTTGGATAGCTGTTCTGTTTCTTCTGCTCCCCCAGGACGCACATGACGGGGAGGTGAACGCGGTGCAGTTCAGCCCTGGCTCCCGGTTACTGGCAACAGGAGGCATGGACCGCAGGGTTAAGCTCTGGGAAGTCTTGGGAGGTAAATGTTTTTGCTTTGGGATAACGTGGGGTATTAAATAAACTCATAGTTCACTTTGTGTCAGCTTCTGTTCTAATCCATTGCTTAAGTTTTGTTCGTCTTTCTCTGTGCAGATAGGTGTGAGCCCAAAGGTTCCCTCTCTGGTAGTAATGCTGGGATTACAAGCATAGAGTTTGATAGTGCTGTGAGTATCTGTGCAATATCCACTGTTTGTAATTGGAAATAAGCTAATTGATTTATGTTATGCTCTGCTGTCACTTTCCATTCTGATGCTTTGAGAATTACCTAAAGGTAGGAGTTAATGCTTAGGAGAGTAACTGCAAACAGTTAAAAAATTGTACAAAAGCTGCAGTTGGTGTAATTCTCATCTTGACTTTGCAGTTCAGATTATAAACAGCTCAGATTATAAGAAGCTCAGACGTTGGCCAGTACAGGGCTATTATAATAAAACTAAAATGCATTGGGCTTTGTCTAATATGAGACATTAATCTTCAGCTTCCCACGAAAGCTGACACAGCAGCACAAAAGAAGAAAATACACTGGGGCTTTATTTCTGTGAAGCTTTTATTTTCACGAGTGCTTTGTTGAGGTCTGTGATGAATAGTAAAAGGTCTGATTGTCCCGAGACTTGCTCTTCTGTGGCCTCTTCTCCCAGCAGTTTCTCCCCAGTCATGGCACAGTAATGCTGTGACTGTGGGAGTGCTTGCTGACAGCATGTGATGTGTTCAGTTCATGTTAACCTGAAGTATTGGAGACATGACTGTGATCAGCATCCCACAGACCTGCTCAAAGGAGTTGGGGTTTCAGCTTGTTATATCTGGACATGTGATCTGACTTTTCTGCTGAGACCTCTTCCATAACCCAGTGTTTTGCTGCAGAATAAGACCAAAGCTGAAGTAATTTTTTCCACTCGCTGATTCTGCATGCTGAACCTCCCTGACACACACCCAAAGCCATCGTCCCTTTGGACGTCAACCAGCTGATGAGATTTGCAGGGGTTGTTAATCTGCAGGATAATCTAGATGTGAGGTTATGTATGTGAAGATGAACACACTTGAGGTGACATCTGCCTGGGGTGAGATGCCAGTGGGCCTTAAGGACTCTTCTTTAGCTTCAGGGAAGTCTCTGAGCTGCACGGGTCTTTAAGGATAGATCTCTCCCTATTGTGGATGACTTGGAAAAGCACTAAGCCTACAGTCGTGAACAAACCCATCTACCTGTCCTTGAACAGATTTAGCTCTTGGAATCTTGAAACGTTAGAAGTATAATGAAAATTTCAAGAATTGGGCCAATTCCATTTTGAGGAATGCTTAAGGCAGATGATGCAGGACTTTTCTCATGTGCAAAATGTAGGTGAAAGGAATAGGTGAGGGCAGACGAGCTCAGATCCTCGCTGCAGTAGTGGTGGGCAGAAGGGGAAGAAAGGAGGTACTTTGCTTGTTATTCCTTTTATCTATAGTCATGATTGCACCAGTCACTGTCACCTTTTGCTGAGAAGAAAAGGCCACAGCCTTTCTGAAAGCTGTCACACTGGCTTTCCATGCTGTTATACTCTGCCGGGTTTTAGTTATTTTATCCTCCTGTTTTCCCTTGGCATGATAGCACTAATACGACTCTAATCACTAATTGGAAATGATTTGAGCTTAATTTTCATATTGACTAGCAGAAGTAGTTTTAAACTAAACTTGTGTTTACAGGGTTCTTACCTCTTAGCAGCTTCAAATGACTTTGCCAGCAGAATCTGGACGGTTGATGACAATCGATTACGGGTGAGTCTCCTGATGCTTGGGATAGCTTTGTCCTGCATTTCCACCTTCGTGTCTTACAGAGGCAGCGTGATCTTTGCTGTTGTGCATTTACAGACACTCAGCAATCCCTTTTATTAAACAGATGTTTACTTCTCTTAAATTAAAGAGGCTCTGCAGCAAAACCTAAAATCTAATATTGGTCTCTGCACAGCCTCGCAGGAAACTCCAGTTGCCACATCTTTGTAACACACAACTTTGCATCCCTCTCTGTGGAAACTTAAATGTTTTTTTTTATGGTTCTTGAAGAACCACTTTAATGCTTTAGCCTCCATCTAAAGAGAGGACAACTGAAGAAGGGCTTGCAGCAGAGGGTTGGTTTGTTGGTTTTTTGGGGGTTTGTTTAAGTCAGAGGTAACGTTCTTGAAAAGGAGTCTTAGACCTTGCTGCTAAAGGCAGCAAACTGAAGGATTTGTGAAGTTATTCTTTATCTTTCAAAAGATCCCTCCCTTCTGCCCATCTCCTCTGTACTCAGGTTCTTATCCAACAGTTTATCTTAGGTTTAAGGAAGGATTTACCTGTAGGGGAGAAATAGTTTCTTATCACCTTTCTGTAAAGTTTTGTTTATTATTGCTCCTGTTGACACTTTTCATCATTTTTTTTAGGAAGATGCTATTTAGGCTTTGAATCTCCTAGCATTTCACACGTCAAGTATAACCTGCAGTCACATTATCATTCACTGGGTAGTTGTCAGTGTGCATTAATCAGGTCTAATACTGGAAATTACAGTATACTCTCTGAGTTTTTAAAACAACAACAACAAAATGTGGATATACCAGGCATTTCTCTTGTGGCTTTTTTCTCCTCCACAGTCCTTGCTTCAGTCACTCACTATTTGTTTTGTGATTTGGCATGTAAATAGTCAGCATTTGGAAGTGAATGCAGTTCATGTTCCTCAGCCCCCTTGAGCCTTCCTCTGTGCTGGATGAAAACAAAAGCAGTTATGGAATCTGCTGTAGGGAGTGTTTCTGAAACCTTCGGTTGTCTCAGCTTTCAGGCTTGAGGGTATAACAGCAGTTGAGATGAGGTATATCCTGCTGTATCCTTGAGAAAAGCTTGTTACAGAAAACTTTTTCAGCATGCTTTCCCTCTCCTCGTTTCTCCTGCATGGCTGTGGCGCAGTTGCCATCTACCTCTGAAGTGTGGGCATGCTGGAATAGGAGAGCTCACAGGTTCCCCGGTACCTGGAGACCCTGCAGCCAAAGGTGACCCACGTCTCAGGGCTTCATGCTGAGCTCAGTGGTAGTGAAAACTCCAACACGGTGTTGATCGCTGTTTAATGTCATAGATGGGGGTGGAAGCAAAAAAAGGAAATTCAAGCAAAGCGGTAGACGTGCAAATCATCTTTTAAGTTCTTTGTGAGGATGTTGAACCAGTAAGCTATAAGAAAAGGAATCAAATGGAACTGTGCACGTTGCCAACGTGAATCTCTTCTCCTCAGCACACTCTGACAGGTCACAGCGGTAAGGTTCTGTCTGCCAAGTTCTTGCTGGACAACGCACGCATTGTGTCAGGAAGCCACGACCGGACCCTCAAGCTCTGGGACCTCCGCAGCAAAGTTTGTAAGGAAGCTTCACTTCTTTCATCCGTGGTCTGTGCTCCTACTGGGTGTAAATGGGAGCCTTACATAAGGCAGATCTTCTTGCTAGTCTTAAAAAGCAAAAACTGGCGGCGGTGCTATTTTCTGTTGTTGTTCAAGTAATCAGATTCCTTCTGTTTGTTACCTGAAATAAGGAATCGTGTATGCAGAAAGCACTGTTAATGCTATTACATTCCAGCAGCTGTGTTCTATGAGCTTTCTTTGTTTATCAGTCCATGCTGTGGGTATTTTTGTCTTCCACTGAAAGCGTGGAGCCAGCTCAGAGTGTTTTTAACCTGGGGGTGGATGGAATTGTGTCTTGGAAATGTGCCAGATTTCAACATCACAAATGAAAGAGATGCTCAGGTTCTGGTTCTTCTTTGGGATAAACGTTTTTCTTGGTCTGCTCTTCAACTGATGGCTCTTAAGCCTTCTTGCCCTGAGAGAAAAATCAGGATTGCTTTGATACCTGAGCCATGAACGTAGGTCATGTTGGCAGTTTCATGTTTAGCAGTGGCAAATTATAGCTGGCTAAATAGGAAGTAAAGCAGCTGTCCTAGGAACATTTAAAGAGATATTAGATCTAGCAAAGGAGATTGAGAAGGGCAAAGAGGTTAAAGATTTAATTCGGGATTATACTAAGACAGTTTGCCCTGTGGCACTGCATGGGCCCAGCATTGTGCAGCTGCTATGTTCAGGGTGTGTGTATGGCATAGGGATTATATTCTGATTCCCTTTCCATCAGCTTGTATGGAATTCAGTGCCTCACCACTGACTTATCCTTTTTTTAGGTATAAAAACAGTGTTTGCAGGATCTAGCTGCAATGACATCGTATGCACTGAGCAATGTGTAATGAGTGGACATTTTGATAAGAAAATCCGTTTCTGGGATATCAGGTAAAACTTGTGGGAGGGCTTACACACAGTAGGGATGACTGTAGAATTGTTGTCCAAGTATATTCTGAACTCTGGGCTGCTTTTCTTCCTCAGTGTAGAAGCTGGAGAGACAGTTCTAAGTCTCAGAGAGCTGATGAAAGTGAAAGTGCCTTTTATTACTGCTTTTACTGCTGTTGGTTGAGGGGGGGAGGGCTTGGGATTTTATATATGGTTTTGGATTGCTGATTTTATTTATTTATTTGTTTTCCTGGAAAGGCAGTCTGTTTCTTTGGAAATATTTTGCGTTGGTCATTAGTTTGCTTTCTAGACATTATTTAGTTTTCCAGAGGATAGGGTTGGGAGTAAGGTAGTGTCTGACTGTTGGCTGGTTGTGTTTTCCACCAAGTGGAATCTTGCTGGAGAAAGACTCAAAATGTGAGAATAATCCAGTAATCCTTTGTCTCCTTCTCTTTCACACTGGGACAAGTAAAAGTTTGGATGCAGTGGTTTGGCTTCCAGGCCCTGCTTTACTTACTCTTTTTTTTTCCTTTTTCCCCCTACTGTCTTCCCATCTTTTCCTAGAACTGAAAGCATAGTAAAAGAACTGGAGCTGCTTGGGAGGATCACAGCTCTGGACTTGAACTCGGAGCGAACAGAGCTTTTGACCTGTTCCCGTGATGATCTACTGAAGATCATCGACCTGCGGGTTGGTGCTGTCAAGCAGACATTCAGGTGAGTGTGCCCTCCACAAGAACACTGTGAATTTCAGAAGTCAGGCTTGCTGGTAGCTCTCAGTGTTAGACTTTTTTCAGTGTCTCCACAGAGAAAGAAGTCACCTACGTTTTTTCACTTGAATAGCAAGTTTCTCTGCAGCCATAACAGATTTTTGCTGTTAGACAAATCTTTTCATTTGCTTCTCTAAAGGAGGTGGATTAGTTTAGAAGTGCTTGGCCTAAGGGAAAGGGCTTCTTCAGATGTGTCTGAGGGGTTGGTGTATGAAAAACAGAAGTCGTGATAAAGGGGTACTGGAGCTTATTCTGAGCCATCCAGAACCTTCACTGTGCTCTTTATTGAATCTTGAGATCAATCTTCTTTATAAACGAAGCTTCAATTATCTGATTCTATCTTTTCAGTGCCCAGGGATTCAAATGTGGCTCTGACTGGACAAGAGTTGTGTTCAGGTAAGATCAGATACAAGGAAAATACTGTCTGATTAAATCTTATCCCCAGAAGTGAGTGATTCATGATGCTTGGCTGCACTGTCTTCATTTACAGCTGGAAAAACTTGGGGCAGAGTTTGTGATTTGTCCACAGTTACCTCTTGTTCAAGACAGTGCACCTGTAGATGTTGATGAACTGTCTTGGAAGCTTCCTGATTTATGAATTCATTTGCTTGTTAGAGTTAATGAATGGTAACAGATTTTTTTAAATGATGTAACATCAAGTTGCTTGCTTAGGAAGCTGAATTTGGAATGATGATTGTGCTGATAAATTGCTGATGTGAAGAAAATTTGTTCTGTGCCTTCAACTCCTTCTCTGATCTCATAGTCCTGATGGTAACTATGTGGCTGCTGGTTCAGCTGATGGTGCCCTCTACGTTTGGAATGTACTCACTGGGAAGTTGGAGAGAACTCTTGCCAAGCATCACAGGTGAGAGAAAGCTGCCCATTCCATCTGAAGCAAGATCTGGCTTGTGAATGTAGATGAGAAAGACTTGTGGTCGTAGAGCTTTACTGTTTGGGTTGGTGTGTGAGAATTTTTATATGCAGATTCTTTGTGGATTTGTGGCATTTTTTTTCTAGATTGGCCAAAGACTACATTTATTATTTTTCCAAAACTCACATATGATTCTCATAAAATATATTTAATATATTCTGAAGAAACAGTATCCTTCTTAAGCTTATTAAAAGCAGGACTCTCCTAGGAGCTGAGAATGAAAGCCCTTGTTCTGTCATAGTCAGGATACTGTATTATTTCATTTTCTTATGAAATGCTGTTGTGGAATTCAGTTTGTTTTTCCTTTAAACTTAACACCTGGCTTCCGTTTCAGTTCTTCTATCAATGCAGTCGCGTGGTCCCCAGCGGGTGCCCATGTGGTCAGTGTGGACAAAGGAAACAAGGCTGTCCTGTGGTCTGAATTTTGACTGGATGGAGAGTGAGAGGCAGAGCTCCCGTGCCTCTGTGTGTGGTGGTGCTGGTCCGTGGCTGAACAGAATGGAGACCCCGGCCCACATCCATCCTGAGCGGGAATATTAACAAGTGCGTGGGCTTCGCTTTCTGGAGGAAAGTTCTAAAGCAATGGAGAAGGAACCTGAGTCAGAGATTTCTTATGGCCGTAACCATGCTGTGGCACTCGGACTCAGCAAGGGATTAGCTGTCTGGATGGAGAATGCTACTTAGTCATGCCTTTACATGCAGTATCTATGCACCAGTGGAGCTGAAGATACGCGGGATTCCTCACCAGGCAGCTGTGCCAAATACCCTATCACACAAATGTATCTACAGCACTTCTGAGTTGGAAATGTTGGAAAGAAGTTACAGTGTATGCTGACTTAATGCGCGCTCTGTCTCCTGTGTTCTGTTCTTGTGGCCTGGTTTAGGTGTGGAGTGAGAAGATCCCGAAATGTGGACGGGTCTGGGCAGTCTGAAGTGCTGGAAAAGCTTTTGTAGAGAATTTCCAGTGGTTCTGGCAGCTCTGCTGCTGAGTTACCAACTCAGTGCAGAGCTGCTCTGATCCTGACAGGTTCTCCAGTGCTGTCGTGCAAACTCCTTGTATCAGTTTTTAATGGACGTTGTCCATTCTTCGGGACTTCTGCACCCTTTTGTTAAAATGCCCTTCAACAGTCAGGGCATCACAAAATAAGAGATTTTTAATCTTTTTACTCCACAGGCAATTTGGTTACTGGGTTTGAGGAGAGAGAAGTTCAGCTTCTGCTGTGCTGCTGTGTTGAGGAATGTAGTCATACTGTGACTTCAGTACCTGAACGTAGATGCTTGGTCCCCTTTTTGGTTCATCCGTCCTCTGCTGGAGGCTGTCAGTAGAACACGGGGTCAGTGGGGTTCAACCCCAAATGCATTCTGTTGGTGCTGGCCATTCCAGGCCACTGGCCCCCTTCTTCAGCAGACGTGCAATATTCCTGTGTGTGCTGAAGCCCTCTCTGTGCTGTGGAGCAGAATCTTCCTGTCCCCGTTAACGCATCCAAAAACCAGAGTGTGGCTGGCTGTGAGCTACCTGGTACAATTGCATCCAGCCAAACCTTTCCACATGGTCTGGGCCTCTAGACAAGCCACCAGCGTCGTATTGCCTTTTTATTTGCACTTTATTTTCATCTTTCCTGATTGTGTTTTACTAAGGAAGCGTGTTGTTTGGAGGGGCTGGATTGGGGGGCAGCTGCTCTAACGGGCATCTCTCTATAAGCCAGCCTTTTGTTCAGGCACCTTCTGTAGAGGGAACTAGAGTATACTGGGCAAACTTTTTATTTATTCAGCTGCCCGTAAGAACTTGATTGTAAATAAACCCATGTTCCGCTTTTAAAACCCCACACTGCTCTGATTCATTGATGTCTGTGTTCATGTGTGAGATTTTTGTTCTGAATGAGCCAAGAGTGGGAACTGGAAACGTCTTTGTTTTGTTTTCTTGGTGAATTGTAGGTTTGGGTTCAGCTGCACTGTGGGGTTTGGTATAGAGGGGGAAGCAGGATAATGCTCTCAGCAGCAAGTTGGGCGACCTGCAGATGCAGCCTTGCCTTGCCCTGTCTCAGGAGCACTGCCCGAGATTGAAGGAGGTCTCACCATGTTAAACAAGTGCCCCTGTCCTCGACAGATGGGTGTGTTGTTGGAGGTTTTGGATACGTTACTGAACTAAGGAAATCATCATCTGTATTTCAAACACTGCTGAGAACAGAAGGCTTTATATCCTGTGGCACCCAAACTGCTACCTTATTGGATTTTTAAGGCAGTGATAGGAAATGCCCGTTTCCAAAAACACAAAACCCTTATTGAATAAAGCTCTGGTTGCTACTTCAGAGTAATGAAACAAAGCCTTCAGCTGTTTTTGTTAAGGAACAAATTTCCATATACAGCCATGAACCTTAACTGACTGCTCTCCTCTTTTTGCTGAGACAAGAAGCTTTGTGACCAGCTCTTGGATGCGGGAACCACAGCAAAAAGGAGAAAACCCACACTGGCATTTTGAGGCGTTTTTGGAGACTGTCTTTTTTTCCTTCTGCCTGTTGCTGTGGCAGAAGGTGCAGAAGGTGCTTCTCAAAAGGCACCTACCAAGAGCCCAGGTGACCTTGGGTTGCTGCAGAAAAACAGACTGCTGAATGGCAAGTCAGCGTAATGAAAGATTATTGGGAGATTAGGCTAACATAATAACTCTGCAGGCTCTGGTGGGGGGGATCAGAATGGGTTTAGGACTTTTATAACTTAGACTATCAGACTTCTATTTTCTACATCATGTGCATAGATTCTCGCACAAAGGGCTTTGTTTGGCCTGTTTATGCTGTTACGAAGTGGGTTAATAAAATTCAACACTAAAGCAGTGATAATGGCTAGCCTAGCTAAAACCTTAAGCATTTTAAATTGACATTCCTTAGGACCATGGTTTCTCTGAAATTCCAATGGCCAATTTCAGCTTTTTTATTTTACCTGAGGTTGTTTGTTTGTTTGTTTGTTTTTTAATTAATTCTGTTGCCCACTCACGGTTCAACCTGTAGATGGAAGAAGAGAAAACGAAGATACCTGCTGCTCAAAGGTGCTGTCATGCTGCTTCTGTGCTGATGGTGGAGCTGCCCTTCCTGGGGCTGAGAGTAGCAAGGGGCCATTTCTCCACATATTGAAAGTGTGAACTGTGGAGAAACTGCCTCCAAGCTGTTCAGGAGATGTGTGCCCACGCCTCTCAGGCATTCAGAGAAGCAGAGGTTGTAACAAGAATGCTCGTTCCTCTCCTGGAGGGCTCATAATCCTCCAGCAGCAGCAGCATGAGCACTTCACAAAGCTAGCTTTCTCTTTTTGCACTGTGAGACTGAACATAGCGTGTTAATTTGGTGGGTTCATTTGTGAAGCCTCTTCCTTACTTCACCAAACAGCACCTCAAGCACATGTGAATCTCCACGTTGTTGGGCAGGAGAGTTTGTGTTTGCCAGAACAATGATTAAACTCCCCAGGTAAATCCTATTTAATAAAATGTTGCAGGAATTTTGAAAATAAGGAAAGAGCTGAGGAACGTTGGCTCTGTGTTCATTTATTTGTGTGCCTGGGCAACTAAATTCATTCACCAGCGACTTTGCATAAAGCAAACCTGACCTGTGAGCACAAGATTGCCTGCAGAGGAGGCAGTTTGGGCTGGTAAGTGGAGAGGGTCTCGTGAGGTCTTTCTAACTGAATTAACAGATGCAGCCCAGAGGAAAGCTACAGCTGCTTATGCAGATTGCAAAGCAAAAGTTACACACTATTGGTCTTGATGTTATTTACAACATCACGGGGAGAAGAAGGCTGTTCTTGGGACGGCCACAAACAGTAAAGCTAAATGGATTAAATCTCTGTTGAAGTGTTTTCTTAAATGTTGTGCTTCACTCTTTTTGTAAGTGCATTAAGGATGGGAGGTGTACTAGCTAACAACGTGTTGCTTCCAAGGAGCAAGCCAGCGAGGTGTTGGTGGAGCAACAACACATAAAAAGCTCAGTGACTGTGATTAATACATCGCTCAAGAATGTCTGGCAGCCCTTTGTAAAGGCATCTGTTTATAGAGACTTGCTTTGTAAACTCTCTTTTTCATAAACAGCTCTTCTATGTTTAGCTTCTTATCAGGCTAGATGCTTGAAACCCTCGGAAGGAGAAGAGAGAAGAAGAGCTTTAGAATAAAGCTCCTTTAGTAACCATCCTGTTCTATGTAAGTCTGTTGCCTTTGTAAAGCGTGTGAGGATGACATTGTAGACCTGTTCGTTGAGGATCTGGTCTTCCTTAAGTAATGCTTTTCTTGCTGACTTAACCACTTTCCGGTTGAATCTTAGCCCAGGTGCAATATTTGCTCTTGGAGGGGGATTAATTCTTGAAATCCTGGATGGACGCAACCAGAGACGCGCTTTAAAATCCTCTACAAATTGTCTTCCTTCCTTGCTAAGAGGTCAGTGATTCTCAGGTTGATGGGAAGACACGTAGGACGTGACTGCACGGAAAATTCATCCTCCTTCTTCTTAGGAGTTCATGTCTTTGCCCTGTGGTAGCTCCCGTGCCCTTCGGAACACAGCCAGGTATTTAATGTTATTTGACGGTTTCTTCTTATGGTCTACAGTGTGAATAAGGTGACTGCTCAACCACAGCTACTGTTCTGGTCTTGGAAAACCTACTTCTATTTCATGAAATAGAAATTCTTAACCGTGTGTCTGTCTGTAACCTCTGCCTTACAATTTTCTCAAGTTTCCTAAGGAAAGCATTTCCTCCTTCTACTCTCTTTTGTCTAGCGTGTGCAAATAGGTCGTAGAAACTTTCTTCTCCTGAAACAGTTTTAAAATAGGAAAGCAAATAGAAAGGCAGAATGCAGACAAGCTGGAAGCAGCCATATACGATCAGACCAAGTGTACTCTGACTCTAACAGCGTCCAGAAGGGAGATGTGTACGAATAGAGCATGTGTAGCATCGTGCTTTTCCAGCACCTGGATCATCCTGCCCAACAGCTGCCAAAGCCCTTTTCCCTGGGGATGTGTCTAATCCTGTAAATCTGTTAAAATTGGTGATGTACAGACTTCTCTACTGTACCTTTTATGAGTAAATGCTACATTTTATTTTGAACCTACTGTTTATTCACTTAATTCAATGCTGCCACTTTTTTACTTACGACGGAGTGAAAAATCATCTCTCCATTTTGTACCACTCGTTTTCTGGACATCTCTTTTTGGACATCTCGTGTCCTTTTGGTCTTTATAGCCCCTTCCCCCACACCTTTATTTTTTCCTTCTCTGAAAGAATCTTTCTTCATCTGTCTGTGTTTTGGATACAGGCTATCCCCTACCTCTGGTTACATTTACTATCTTTCTGGGCAGGTAGTTTGACCATTATATTCTTAAGGTCCTTCATGTTTCAAATTCACCGATGCTCTGAAAGTAACGGGTTGTGTTCAGTTCCGATTTAGAAAAATACAGTGGTAGAGTTGAGTTCTCATTTTGGGTTGGGTCTGACTCATTACTCACAGAATCATAGGGGTTGGACTGGAGATCATCTTGCCCAGCTCCCTGCTCAAACAGATTGCACAGGAAAGCATCCAGGTGGGTTTTGAGCATCTCCAGAGAAGGAGACTCCACCGCCCCTCTGGCAGCCTGTGCCAGAGCTTCTAGCCTCACTGTGAAGAAGTTTTCTCACATTCTTATGGAACTTCCTGTGTTCTGAATTGTGCCCGTTGCACCTTGTCCTGCGTATCACCATTCTGGGTCTTAAACTGAGCATGCTGGCTCCAAGATGTGGATGCATCAGGGTTTCTAAAATAGCATCAATAACATGCTCTGTTACGAGGAAACGAATCAAGAACATAAATTCCCTGCCTACATCAAGACTTTCTTCCTATGTGTAGCAACTATACTTGTGCATATCCGACAATGGTTGTATTTTCCTCGTGTGACATTTTGCACTTACTGCCATGGTGTTTCAGCTTTGTGAAGCACTCCTCCAACTTAGCACAGACAACTTTTTTCTTTGATGATCCCAGGGTAGTTTTCTACCTCTGGGCAGCCTCTTCACTTCTTATCTAGGCTTCTTTGCATTCACCCAAGACTACGTTCAGTGGCTGATGTTCCAGGACAACCAAGACTATGTGCAGTGGCAGTGGCAGATGTCCCAGGACAGATGAAAGAGCTCTAGTGTATACTTGCAATGGTGAAAAATAAATCCCAAACCTGAAAGTAGCCAAAATTCACAGAAATTGTATTTTTTATTTCCTATGCCTTCCCTAGTTATTGACTGAGATTGACCTGCCTTCTTGACTCACGGCAATGTAGAGCCTCTGGTGACAAATCTTGGTGAACCTTTTGAAAACTGAAGTACCTGTGTTGATCAGATTACCTTTGTCTCTACTTGTGTACTCCACAGAAAGTCTCTCTACAAGTCTCTCTGTAAAGGCCAAACTATCTCTTCACCTCTGGATTTTTTTTTACTGACCAAATAATGTTTTGAATGACTGAAAAACGGGTCCTTGGTCTTCTGTAATGTTTCTGAAGAACTGTTTTTAAATAGTTGTGGGTTTATTTTTCTTTATAAGGAGCCCACCTTTGTACTGAACTTGAGTATCCACTGGAAGATCAGATTGGTAAACAATACCACAGGAATAGAATGTTTTACCCAACTGTTGTGCCTATGTTTTTTCCTCATCCTTTTATCTTTTTCATCCCTCACCTCTGACATTTCTCCCAGGAACCTTTGAGGGAGAAAAAGTTCATTCATCCACAGTTACCTACCTGTCCATTGGTCATGAGCTGCCCCGAATCTCAGAAGACAGGGAAGAATGCTGATTCCTCTCCAAAACAAGTTATCTTCAAGAAAAGCACCCGTGACAAAGCTGTAAGTACCATAATAATGGGTATAAATAGGTACGATGGACTAGATGATCTTGTAGGTCCTTTCCAACCTTATGATTCTATGAGTTTCACTCAAAGTCAAGATGAAGACTTTGTACAAACCTCTTTCCTGTCCCCTTTCATTTTTCTGAAGAAGAACCACGATCCATATTTAGTGCAAAGTGTGAGCAGACAATGTAAACAAAGCTCATATGGGAGAGCTTGTTGCAGTCTTGCATAAAAGGCAACTCCCCTCTTACAGTTATAGTCCTGCTGGTAAATGTTTGAAACAAAGCTAATTCACCGTTTGATAGTGAATCTGATACCATCAGAAATATTTAAATCTGTAGCTCTGCCCCATCTGTGAGTATTTGTGTTTTACTTCTTGGAGCTGTTCTACGTTGGGTCCTCTTTCTGATGTCTCGAAGCATGTGAATAGTTCTTTTGAGCCTGTGTGAATTGTTTGGTGGGGAGGAAAAAAAAACTATGCCTAAAATGGAACTGCTCTGTTCTCTACGGAATTTACAGCTCCATGCTATATTCTCCCACCCCCAAGCACACAACCATCAACACTTTGTAGTTCAACCATGGTCATCCTTTCCCTACAGCTGACCATCTACCTGGGAAAGCGTGACTTCATTGACAACATAGGGAGCGTGGAACCTGTAGGTAAGTCCACAAGTGGACAAGCTGCCCTTTCTGCTCTCCTAAGCCTGATTATGCTCTGGTAATCTTTTTAATTTTCCTTTCTTTCAGATGGTGTTGTATTGGTGGATCCCACAATGATCAAGGGGAAAAAAGGTTTGAGGTTTTATGCAATACAGGTTTTAGTTTGCTCGTCCTCTTTTCAAGTGAGACACTGAGATAGAACTTTTTTACATTGCTTCAGGGGTACAAATGTAACTCCTCAACGAAAGGACTTCTTACTCAAAGTACTGCATATAAAAACTTAAAATATGAATACCAACTGAATTATACAACAGTGTTGAAATGAGTTTCCATGTCTGGTGCAGGATTTTACATCACCTGGTTGTGTTAGTCTGCTGCATGCCTTACCTGCCTGTGTTTCCTTCCAGTGTACGTGAGTCTGACCTGTGCTTTCCGGTATGGCCAGGAGGACATTGATGTGATCGGCCTCACCTTCCGGAGAGACCTGTTCTTCTCTAGGGTGCAGGTGTACCCACCTGAAAACAAGCCAGAGTCTCTCTCCCACTTGCAGGAATCTCTGCTAAAGAAGCTGGGGAAAAATGCTTACCCCTTTTTCTTTACAGTGAGTATCTGTTAAGACCCCCTGACCTTCTTCTCATCTGTCATTACAGGTACGCCTCTTTGATTCTGCTCAATGTGTGGCTGCCTGCTGGGTATTACTGACTCCTCAGGTACAATCCAGTGATCCCAGCTGCTGGATTCACTGATGGAGTGCTAGTGCTCCATCTCCAGGATGCTCTGCAGCCTTTCCAGTTGGCGAAGCTGCTGGCCCTGTGCAGACCAGGAGCAAATGGTGGCTGTCTGGAGGCTGGCTAGTTTAATAGCCTTAGCTGTGTTTCGAGAGATGTGTTTGCTCAAGCTTCAAGCCCATGTGAACAATGATTTGCACTACTGTGAGCCATGTTGATAATCCTGAATGGGAGCCAGATATCCCAGCTCCTGATCTGTGTCTCCAGTGCTCTAGTGTTTGATTATAAGCCCAGAAGCTCTATGTTGCTGGGTCTCTTCTTACTTTTTTTCTGTGTTTTCTCGGTTGTTAGTATTCTAAGTCCCTTTCTTCCTAAAAGACTTTGTTCATGTGTGGTAAGCATAAGATCCAGCTTCTCTCTGAGTCGGAACTTCAAAGGGTTGCTGTATGGAAGTGACCTGTTGTCTTCAGGGTTACGCTGTACCTTTTGTCAGCATTGAGTTAATTAAAACATCACAGAAATCTGCATAATGTTGCTCTGGGTTCTTTTTCTTTTTGTTCCCACAGTTCCCAGATTACCTGCCTTGTTCAGTCTGTTTGCAGCCTTCACCTCGTGATGTTGATAAGGTGAGACTGGTACACTGGTGCTTATTGTGGAGTTTACTGTGTTGTGCCACAGACGTCAGGAACCTGGCTGGAAGAGCTACAGCATTGCATCATGGATCTGGAATTCAATTCCTCAACATAAGAAAAAAAATCTAGTCCAATAGCTGCAAGGCTGTGCTAAATCCGCAATGCTTGTCATTTCCTTAAGGGTACTGCGTGATTTGTGGGTTGGACATGCAAAGAGGTCCTAGCAAGCTTGTGTTAGCTATCAGTCACATGAGAGAGGGGAGGCTGAGTGCCTGAAATCTCACTGATGGGTGTAACTAACAGGTGTTAGGCCTGCTTCTCAGTTGAAACAAATGTAGAGAAGGTCTGTTTTGTATGTGTATGTATATATTTAAAAAAAAAAAAAAAAAAAAAAACACGAAAAAACTGGAGGATATGTCACCAAAGTGAGATGTTTTGCTAGGTTTCTGGCATTGTTGAAAGTAGTCCTCCTGTAGTTCACAGGATGCTTCTCTGTGCAGCTGGGCTAGGCCTAAAGCCAGGCATAGCAACATAAGCCTGTTAAAGCAAAGGTCTGCTTGGCCTGATCTCTCCCAGTCCTTACACGCTGGGAAGAAGAAAGCTTGACCATGAGTCAGGTATTGGCATTACAAAGCAGTTCCAGAAACCCAAGGTGGACTGGAGAACCTTGCAGGCCTGCTGGTGGTGCCTCCTGTAGTGTGCTGTGACCTCTACAGATCTGCTCTCGTATCATTTTAGAAGGGGTGTCATCTGTCAGAGGCTTGCAGCTAAGCCTTGTAGCATGGAACAGCTGGATGCTGGGACACCAGGTGGTGGGAATCTCTGTTACAGTGGTCATAGGCCAGAACAATTTGCAGTTGGCAGGAATCTGCCAGTTTCTAGGATACAGAAAGATGCTTGAACGTCTGCAGGTGTGGCTTGTGACGCTGGTTTCACAGCTGCCCTCTCTCTCTGGCAGAGCTGTGGGGTGGACTTCGAGGTGAAAGCTTTTTCAACAGAGAATTTGGAAGAGAGAATTCATAAGAGGTAACAGTGCACGTATTTCTGTATGTCTTCAACTGTGCCCTTGTAAAGAAGGGAGGGATTACAATAAGCGTGGTTTGCTGAATCAAATTTGTTCCACCTGTCAGTGGGCTTCTTAAGTTTAATTCAGCATGTGTGAGTGCAAAACTCTTGCCTCAGCCAAACACAAGGTACCATCACGGTACCTTCTGCTGCTTCCCAGGAACTCCGCACGGCTGTTGATCCGTAAAGTGCAGTTTGCTCCAGAAGAGCCAGGACCCCAGCCTTGTGCAGAGACCACGTGGCAGTTCTTCATGTCCAACAAGCCACTGCACCTGAAAGCTTGCCTCAGTAAAGAGGTGAGGAGTTTGCCCCTGGGACATCATTGTACTTCAGTACCAATATGCGTTTTGTTACCCAAACGGCTATTTTGTGTGTTACCAGACTGTCTCAGCTGATCCAGACTTGTCCTGCGTACTTGGGTTCTAAGGTGATTTTTGTCAGCAGCTTCTGCTAGAGGAGGGTGGGACACCGTTATCAGAGTCATTGGAGGCCAAGTAGGGCATTGGAGGCAGGATTGTGAGTCATGGGGAAGGGCCACCTTGCTTTATCTGGCCTCTTTTGGGACTGGAATTGTTTATGGCCTGGGAAGAAACCTTTTGACTGGGTCTCTGAGCATTGGTTTTCCCATAGGTGTACTACCATGGTGAGCCCATTCCAGTCACCGTCATGGTCACCAACAGCACAGAGAAAACAGTGAAGAAGATCAAAGTCCAAGGTATGTTTTTTACCATTGCTTGG
This sequence comes from Meleagris gallopavo, assembly GCF_905368555.1. Classification (NCBI taxonomy): domain Eukaryota; kingdom Metazoa; phylum Chordata; class Aves; order Galliformes; family Phasianidae; genus Meleagris; species Meleagris gallopavo. Next base: position 2,200,419 of record NC_139414.1, on the reverse strand, counting down.
ATTCTCTTAGGACAAGAACACTATGTTGGGAGGGCTGAAAGAGCCAGAATTTAGTGCTTGTAAACTGCTTAAGCAGGCAGTATGGAGTGCATCAGGAATTTCTCCCTCCTCCCTGTCTGTTGATGTTTGTTTGCTGCTTTTCATCAAGCCTTTTTTCCTGACTCGTGATTACTTGCCTGGCTTAATTTCAGGCCCCAGGATGTCGTGTCTACATAGGAAAGGGCTGGCACTGTGGCAGGCAAGGCAGGTCTGGGGGAAATCTGCCTCTTGGGCAGGATGCAAAGGGCTTCTGTCAGCGTGATGCTCAGCTACCAGGGAACGTGTCTAGGTGGTGTGCTTCACTCCTTCAGAAATGCCCCGCACTGCAAGAAGCAGCCACTCTGCCAGCGATGGTGTAATTCCTCCTTAGGTTCAGTACTGCCTGTGTTTTATTTGTAGCACTGCGTGCTTTCATCCCACTGCATGTTTTCATCCCACAAGCTCCATACTGCTTGGGCCTGTGGAAGGCAGTCTGAGACAAAGGATGGGAAAGAGAGGAGAAAGCAGGGAAAGAACAAAGTTGCTGAGGGTTTCATAAAACTCTACAGCCAATTCAGTGCCTATCTTGCACGCACTATCTAGTTACTCCCAAATGTTTTTTAATCTGACCAAATATTTTTAACCGCCAATCTAGCTTAAAAAGACCTTATTTCAGATTGTCTTACCACTGTTTGAATCAGAATTACCATACACTTTCTGGTGTTTGTTTGGAGAATGCTGTCAGAGGAACTTAGCTGCAGTTCGGTATCCAGTCTGCTTGATGATGATGTAATTAGCACCTCTTGTGCACCAGAGGTGAAAGCAAGCATGTTTAAAGAGGGAGATCTTTGTAATGGGAAGAGCAGGCTCCCAAGGGATACCATGGGCTATTGACTTTCTGTCATTTCCAAACCAAAGCTGGATGTGTTTCAGGGAAGACAGAGACTAACAGCACAGGTGGCAAAGTCTGTGATCAGGCTGCCTGATCTGGTGCTCCCTTCGGGCTCTAAATATTTGGGTTTTCCTGATGTCATCCTCACATTTTCCACTCCTGAGACTATGGAGCAGCTGTGTTGTTTCTGATGCCTGTGCACAACTGATAGTCCCTCTTTCCCTTTCTCACTTCAGTGGAGCAGGTTGCCAACGTGGTTCTGTACTCCAGTGACTTCTACACAAAAGTGGTAGCTGCTGAGGAAGCGCCGTGAGTGAATACTCTGCTTATCCATCCTTGCTGCACACCTTCGCAGCCTCTTAACGACTCTCCTCCTAGATTAGGGGAGGTATTCCTGGCTGCAGCATGGCAGTTGCTTGCTGTTATAGCACTATTTGCCTTGATGCCAGCCGTGCTCTGGGTGCAGCTGGTCTCCCCTTTGTGTATCAGCGGGTACCTTGCTCCTTTTTTCAGGGAACAGGGAAGGCTACAGAAAAGTTGCTTTGTTTGAAGTGTAATTACTTACAAGAAACACTTAACAAGGGCACATTGCTCCCCACTGCTTGAAATCTTTGAAGGGACCTGCACTGCTTCTCTAAAAGCTGCTGCTGTGTGCCTGGGAGTGCTGGATGCTCTAATTTGGGGTCAATCCTTTTCATAACACTTTCTCTAATAAGATCAGAAGAACCCTTGCCAAACCGTTGGCTCTATAGTATGGTGGTGTAGAGAACCTCCTGCTCTTATGCCATGCAGTGCATTTGCCATTGGGCTCTGCTTTGTGCAGAGGACTGGATCCACCCAGACACCCAGACACTTGATACTTTTCTGGGTTTTGCTCTGCTGTTTAGGAGCAAGTCTTCCTTTGAGTACTGGTCTTCTGAACTGGGATTCATTTCATCCAGATATAGAGGTCTGTGGCATGGTTGGACCAACTTTTGGATACCTGCCTTAATGTGAAACAAATCATTTTCTGCAAATGCTCGTTTCTCTCTGCTGATTACAAGGGACGTTTTTCTGACTGGTTCAGACACACACATCCACGTTGTAGACTTCTAAGTCTGGACAGACAAATCGTACTCCTTGTGAATGGCTTGGTGATTCGTTTTGAAATTATCCTAGTTGGGTCTGTAAGGCAAATCAGAGTGTATTGCTTTCTCACTCTCACCTGCTTCTTATTTCCAGGGAAAAGGTGCAGCCAAACAGCAGCCTGACAACAACACTGACGGTTTTGCCCTTGCTGGCAAACAACCGGCAGACCCGGGAAATAGCCCTGGATGGCAAGCTAAAGGATGAGGATACCAACTTGGCTTCTAGCACCATGTGAGCAGAGCTTTAAAGGGTCTCAGTTGTTGGGGGGTGTAAAGAAGAGGACAAGATCTGACCTATTAGATGTTTGTATCTGTCTTGATGGGTGTATCTGCACTGCACATCTTACCTTGTCGTAGTCATTCAGGCTAAATGGTAATAGGGATGGAAAGAGGTATTAGCTGTCCTTGAGGCTCTTTTTTAGGACAATGGGGTGTTCATCTAGTTGCTTTTCCTGCCATAAGTTGTTGTTCTCTTGCTGTACTACCTAAAACACCACTTTGTTTTCTCTGATAGTATTAAGGATGGAATAGACAAGACAGTGATGGGGATTCTGGTTTCCTACAAGGTCAGAGTGAAGCTCACTGTTTCAGGGTAAGAGACTTCTTGCTACATCTGCTTAGAATTAAGAGAATGAAGTGTGTATTTCACTGACTATTCTGGAGAAGGTGGGACAGTCCACTGTAAAAGAAAGGGCACGTATTGTAGAACACCTGCATAAACTTCATCAAAATTGTGCATTAGCCTCTCCAAACAAGTTTTCTTGAGCCTGAGGTGTTGTTATACCTTCCTTTGTTACAATAAGAATTTGACCGTATGAGCAGAGGTGGTGGTACAAACCTGCGGTTTACGTTGCAATTTCATTTCAAAGCTATAGTTTTGATTTTGTGAGAGCTTAAGTGAAACTTTGTTTGAATTTCTGTGTTGTTGTTCTCCCAGACATCATTCTGAGAATCACAAAGACTGAGGTTCTGTACTGAGCCAACTTTCTGCGAAAAGCTGGTGGCATCAGCATGAGATGGTTCCCAGCAAAAGAGGACAAGGATAATTACTGCTGATAGTCACTGTTTACATTTGTATTTATTCATCCACAGGAAGGATATGAAAAATGAAAATTAAAGACAAGTGCGTTATGATATGATCTGTAGGAAGGTGATTTTGATGGTCCACAACTAAAAAGTTATTGGCTGAAACATCCAAATGGGAAAGCACCAAACATAATTGTGTTTTCTTCTGTTTCCTTCTGTAGCCTGCTGGGAGACTTCACCTCCAGGTAAGTGCCATCTTCGTTTTCAGACCATGTAGCCATAGTTGCTCATTAGACAAAAGCTGAAGGAATAGGCAAAGCTGGAGTTCTGGGCCTAGGCTGGCCTGAGGTGAGAGGAGCATGGAACCAGGCATGGCTGGGGGCTGTGGATCTGATGCATTCTCTCTTTCGCCCATAGTGAAGTGAGCACAGAGCTGCCATTTCGTCTCATGCACCCCAAACCTGAGGAAAAGAACCCAGCAGGTCAGTTACACCTCATTTTTGCCTTCTTTTGTTGTTGTTATTGTTGTATTGTCCTACATGAATTATTACTACTACAAGGCTTGCAGTGATTTAGCCTCTAGGGGACTACTGTGTGCATCTGTGTGAACCTCAAGGCACAAGGGAACAGGGAGAAGGGATGCTGAGATGGAAGAAGGCAGAACTGGGTCATGTTTCCTTTCTTTCATCTGTAGAATCACAACTGAAAGCACAGGGACTTGAGGGAGCACTGCACAGTTAAATTTCATGACCACTGGGTTCTGAGTGCAGCTGTCAACAATTTCTAGCCAGATTACTGTGCAGCAAGCAAGGTCACAGAAAACACCTAAAATGTACCAAAAAAAAAAAAAAAAAAAAAAAAAAGCAAAATGCTTTTAAGCAAAGTTAAGTGGTGACAAAGCATTCATGATTTTACAAAGTCCCTATTATGTACAGTAACATTGCCCATGGTGTGGTCTTGATGTTCATTTTTTGTGTACAGGAATATGAGAGGAGAGGTCTCTTCAGAATTGGGTCAGTAAATAGAAGTGTGACAAACATCCTGAAGGTTAACCAGCTTGCTGTCTTGGTTACTTTTATAAATCATAGGCCAGTGTAAAGAACTAGCTTTCCCTGGGTACATAAAGTCTGATGATTGGATGAAAAAACTGCAGACTGTCTTAAGCATGTGTTCTCTTCCCACTTCGACAGTCCCTGACTGTATCTGTTTCCTAGTGGTGATCATACAGACACTGCAAGGTGCACTGAATCAAGATTTCCTACACAGCATCTGGAGTAGTTAATGAACACAAAACATTATGCCTGCCTTCCAGCGTGGGGATTTTTCTAGATGAGTCAGCCTGTCCTGCTCTTTGTCTTTGGATGCAGTCATGTGGGCTTCAAGCAGAAACCCATGGCTGCTTCTGTACTGTGGTTTCTTTATTTTTTTCTTTGGGCTAAAACTTATCTAAGGTTGCAGTATCTCAGAACATGACCACTAGATTATGGAGGAGTCTATGAAAGGAGTCTATGACAGGAGTTATCCTCCCTTTCCAACTGAATTATTGCATTTTATATTGTTGGAGGACTTGGACGTGAGCAGTGAGAGGAGGAACTGGTGATCCTCAGGTCTCTGGTTAGGAATCAGTGTTTTCTAACAATGGACGTACCCAAGTGGCTGAAGGAGGGCTTCTTTACTCCTTTTGAGAATTGCACTCATGCACAAATGAAAACTCATTTCCTCCCCAAGAAAACCTCTGCTGTGAGCATGTGCTCATATGAGAAGTCTTTTGTGCATGCTGCATTGCCATCAGAGCAGCACAGTGAGTCCAGAAAACACCTTCAGGATGAACCACAATGGTTGTCCCCTCCCCACTGCCTTTCTGCTATGGCCACATGGAAGACAGCAGCATCACCAGGGAGGAGCACGGGCACTCCGCAGATGCATGCAGGTTGCAGCCTGTGAGATGGGAAATTGGATCCTCAGGGTTGGTCTGTAGGACTGATAAGGGTGGACCACCTTGGAGAAGTTGCTGTGAGGCAAATGCTGTGCTCATGTGGTGGGTTTCCCTTCCATGCTGCATGCCTGCAGAGCTCTGCTAGCAACCCGCTGACATTGCTGCACACTTGATCATGGTCTCAAATTGTGACTCTCTCTAGGAGAGCACCTTTGCCAAGGGTCTTCCCGTCTGTTCTGCTTGTGCATCCTGAAGTATTTCCCCTAGACTTTCCTGCAGGAATCCCTCTGCCTCTGAGGTGGTGGCCTAGGAAAGGTGGTTGGTGAGGGCCATCTGGTGTCCGCAGTGAGCCTCACATGGCAGACGTGCTGCTGGACCCCAGGGCTGCAAAACTGAGCTTTTGTGGATCCAGAGAGAAGCTTAACAACCTCAAATGAGGACCATCCAAAGGCTCAGGGAATGGTAATGAATTCTGTGTATATTTGCAGAATGGTGTGAGTTTTTTTTGAAATTTGTGACACCGTGTTTGGTGTTAATGCCACAACTCCCTTTTTTATTTCCTGTGCTTTGGGCTGATAATTTTGGCAGAAGCATTTGTAGGCTAGGATGAAGAAGAATGAAAGTCAGGCAGTTCTCCATTTTAAGATCATTTAAAAGGATAGCTGATATACTCTGTTATGTAGCACACTCAAAAGAACGTGGGCAGAAGACTTTACAAGGGAGACAGAGAACTGCAGTGTTTCTCAGATCACTTCCCCCAACACATCCTTTCACCAAAGATGCAGCCCACATATTGTTTGCTACATCAAACTCATCTGGGAACTTGCTGTCAAGAGACAGCTACGTGTCGTGCTTTTTGTGCAGGTGGAAACTGTAGGTTTCTTTTAATTTTAGGGGAGGGGAAAAAGTGTAGTTTCAAGAGCTATCCCATGGGAAAGCCCTACAAGCAGGGAGGCAGAAAAAAAGTGCTTTCTATTTGAACAAGGAAACTAACACGAAAGAAAATCCCTCAGAAGCCTGCATAGCTGATCTGGCAACTGTGCTGGAGCACAATGTCTGAGCTCGTTACTGGGAATAAAACAGCTTCCAAATGAAGTTGGTAAACTGAAACTCTTTCTGGCTTTCCACATTCTCAGCCTTATCTCACTGTTGGAAGGACCGTTCCTACTTTGGAGATGCAGTTTTTATTTCTACCGCTTCTGTTCATAAACTAAAGCGAAATAACATTGAATTTGTAATCAAGCAAATCAAGTCTTAATTGCAGAGATGGAGCTTCAACAAACAGTATTTAGTGTGTTAAGGGTCCCATAAGGTATAATTTTAATTTGTTGGCTCGTTTAGCAGCCTCTGCAATGAGTGTAGGCAAAGGTACATTCACAGGGAATTTTGAGATCACTCCTTTACCCATTCCCTTTTGTTTTTACTGATGAGTCAGTAGTAACCAGTTTGTCTGTTGCACCTCCCTTCTTCATTGAGTTGTCACTTCATCTTAAGATGCAGCTGGGAGAAAGGAAAAGTCAAAGCAGTTTAGAGAGTTGAAGCTAAAGTGGATTAAAAATGTCACATACAATGACTTATTCCCTGCAGAGGGATAATATCTTTTCCCTTCTCTAGCTAAAGTGACTTACAGCAAAATTAAATGAAACATGTAACATCAGTGTATTTAATCATGCAGAGCTGACTGTTTATGAGGGTGCATGGTGATAGGACAAGGGGGAATGGTTTTAAACTGAGACACGGGAGGTTTAGGTTGGATATGAGGAGGAAGTTTTTCACTCAGAGGGTGGTGAGGCACTGGAACAGGTTGCCCAAGGAGGCTGTGGATGCCCCATCCCTACAGGCATTCAAGGCGAGGCTGGATGTGACTCTGGGCAGCCTGTGCTGCTGGTTGGTGACCCTGCACATAGCAGGGTGTTGAAAGTAGATGATCATTGTGATCTTTTTCAACCCAGGCCGTTCTGTGAGTGTGGAGAACCCCAATGCTGTATAAGGTAAACTTCTGAAGAACATGACTCCATTTTGGGGCCAAATGTGGACAGTGGATTAGCTGCAATGTGCTTTCACAGCATATTATTTGACCCTTTTTGTTTGTCTGTACAAGCATTCATCCCTCAGTAAAAAGCAGGTCTGTCAGAAAGCATGGCCACTGCTGTTTGGTCGCTCTTCCGCACCTGGAAGAGACAGAAATGGAACTGCTTGCTGCCTTTCTTTTTCCATGTCTATTTATGGCCTCCTTGACTTGGACTTCTCATCGGCCAGCATTTGCATGTTTCATGTGCTGGTTTTGCAACTGTTTTTGGATCCATGTGGTTCCCAGGTGGTTATTTTTAGGCAAGGCAGCTCCTGTCACATCGGCTGGCAGTCGGTCTTTCCCACCCATTGACAAAAATGGATAGAGAGCTGTTTCTTTTAAAGACAGAATCCAACTGGGCTGTGTCTCTTGGTGCTTCCATGACCTTTCCCAGTCAGCAGCTCGCCCAGAAGCTCCTGCTGGGATTTTCACAAGGCTGTGTTCAATGTGAGTTCTTTGCTCTGGGGTTTTCCTGCTCTTGTCCTGATGTTTTACGTTTCGTGGGCCTATATCTTGGACACTGACCTTTATTTTGGCTAGTACTCAACAAATGGTCATTTATCTGCTCCCTTGTTAAACTTGCACAAAAGGATTGCTTTCAAGAAGCCCATAAATATTGTGTGCCTTTAACCCTATGCTCACCCCGTACTGATATTGTAACTTGCAGAAATTAGTGAATTTTCAAAGGGTTTGCATGCCTTAGAATGTTACACAGCTTCTTTTTTTTTTTTCCATCATGAAGTTAAAAGAGGTTAAAAGCAAGCTTATAATGAAAATTACCATATGTCACAACTTCAATTACATGGAGTCATTTCTGTGGCTGCATAATAAGAGCTTATAGAAAACCCTCTGCAGAGAGTATGGTGATGTTCTGGAGCCTCATCTGTCCTCAAACACAGCCCCCTCCCATCCTAACCCTCAAAACAATTACAGGGATGGCAGTTGGAAATAGGTTGGCTTTTTCCTTATTTTTAGGTTCCTGTGACTTTTTTCAGTGTTACAATGCTAGATGAGCTACAGGACAGCAAGGTAACAACAAGGGGAGGGCCTGACTCCTGTTAGGGTGCTGATGTAGGCATTACATCCCTACAGTGGGATATAATGTAGCAGCCTGAAGATGAAATGCATTAAAAGATGCACATATTTGAATGTACTCTTACACCTAAGCTATGCAAGCATTGCCATGCTGCTACAATATCTGTGTATTGATTCAGTAAGTATCAGACAACAAAGTAAATGCCTAACCCAAAACATTCCTCTTCCCTCCTGCTCCCCCCAACCCATTCTGTAGAATCAGCTTCAAACCACACTGGTGAAGATCGCTCGCTTTGCCCACATCTCTGATGTCACTGTTCCCATAGTAATGAGTGTACTTTGGAGAGGGGAAAGAGAACAGACTATTTAAAGAATAAAAATTGGAGGAAAATAAAATGATGCTTTGGTGTTGGAAACTTTAAAGAAACTTTGCAACTTCTAAATATTTCATTTTAAATCCATTTCAGTCAAGTACGATTGCCCTGAGGCTGTCCAGATTTCATCCTGGCTTTTGTGAGCAGAGGAAGCTGTCCCTTCACACCAGGGGAGCCTTTATGTGACCCATCATTTGAGGCATTTTGGCTACAGTGCCCCACTTGGCACACTTTTAATGCTGACTTTTCCAGCAGTGCTAACCACAGCTTGTTGCCCTTGATTTCAGTGTGTGTTGTGGGTGGGAATTCCCCAGGTCATCCAGTCACTGAAACATTACCAATCCCTGATGACTTCTGTAGAACGCTGGCTTTACAGCACTGTGCTTTCTCACTTAAATTCATGAGAAATAAGCGAGTGGTGCAATGGTTACTTGATAAAGTGAATGTAAAAGCAAAACAATCAATTTTCCCACCTCTTCCCTGCAGTATAATCTGTTTTGCTTACTTTAGGCTGTGCTGAATGCAGCTTCCAAGGAATGCTGCTAGCAAGCTGCAATGCTGCTGTCACTGCTGCGTGGTCAGCAAAGATCCTATCAAAGGAACACAAGCACCAAAGGTTTATATTTAGGCAGGCATGAAATCAGGAGTATTGCCTCTGTCTGCTGAGAGGCTGCCTTTTTTTATTCTGATTTCAATACCTCTGTGTGTATTGAATGAGAACACCTCCTCATCAGCTGACTACTTAAATCACATTTGAGAGAGATCAGGTTTTGCTTCGGGAGGTGCATGCACACATGTTTGGACTGTTGGAATTCTTGTATTGCTGCAAATCCCAATGCTTTATAAAGTTTTGCTATCCTTAGCATCCACTGTTCTAAATGTTGGCGTCTCTCTTTTCCTCCCTTACTGCATGCTGATGACTGCAGGGAAGGATGGGTAAGTTTCTTTGAACAGTATTTCACATTCTAGCTGCTGCTGCTGCACATTGCCTCTTTGAAAGCTCCTCAGAAAAGGAGGAAAATCCACAGCATTCACAGAGCATGAACTTAAAAAGTGAGTAAGCTGCTGTGGCTTGACAAATTGCCTCTATCAGTTGAGCAGTAAGGACTGACCATGTGAAAGTAGTTTGAGATCATATTTTGCCTAACAGTTGGAGAGAAAGAGATGGTCAGCTGATGCTCTGTAGTTTCAGGAACTCGATGAGTTCAACCACATGCCTATATTTTAATTGCAGAAGGATGAAAGGTTTCACATTTGATCTCAGTACAAAGACCCTTTCAGGCTGCAAACTATTCAGCTAGCTGATATGTAGATATTTAGCTGGAAAGAGCATGATTTTTTTGGAGATGAAAACCTCCTTAGTTTGTGTCCTGACTCGTTCAGTCAATTCCTTTTCATACTATCTAGAAAAGCACCAATGAAGACAGTGTCTGGGGGGATATGTTACAAATCCCTTTGAAGACAAAATAAATATCACCAGAGACTGCTCCAGGCTTCTCTTCTTCTTCCAGTTTGTTGCTTTTCAGTCTGCTGGTATAAAAAATGGCTGACCTCATTAAGAAAGACCTGTGCTTCTTCCCTTTCAGTGATGCAGAGATGGTATTTGAGGAGTTTGCTCGTCAACAGCTAAAAGATACGGGTGATGAAGAAGAAAACAAGAATGTTTCCTCAACTGATGAGTGATGAAAAGAATGAGCTGATGGAGAAGCTATATAGCCTGGCACCAGTTTGTAATTTAGGACCTAGATTTCTAGTAAACTGTGTTCTTGGTGCATGTGCTGTCAGGGATCAGTAGACATAAAATCATAAATTTCTCTTACTTATTAAAAGTTTCCACTTCATAAGAACATAGCAAACTCCATACCTGCTGCTTATTCTACCTACCAGAGGAGGTCAGGAAGGCTGCAACGTCTGCTTCAGAGCTACCTGTTCATGTGGTTGGTTACTTTTACCATTGATGAGAGCTTAAATGAGGGTTTGTGCAGCCTGCCTGTGCTCAGCTGGGGTCTCTATGTCTTTTCTCTGTGTCTTTCTCACTAGTGAACTGAATCCTAGTTTGAATGGCTGGCTTGCTGCCTTTGACTTAAAGTTCCTCAGTGGGCAACATGAAATTGGTTTTGTTTCCCTTTGTTTGCTTTTGCATTTCTGCTTTATCCAACTCATCTAGTTAATATTTTCAGTGCTTGCACTGACCCTGTGTATGGCTTACATCCTCCTTCTATACCATTCATCTTTCACAGCAGCTGTGTTGCTGAGATGTTACATTAGCTTTCTAGCACTAACAGCCACATTATTAAGGAACAGAAAAATGTGCTCTGTACGTGAATTCCTTAACGCAGTTCCCTATATGCAATGCTAGCCAGAGAACTGCTAGTCCAGGTTAATCTCATCTAATCTAGTTTTCTTTATGTGGCAGTGCTTCAAAAGTGTGTGCAATGAAATTAAGGAGGAAACCATGGGGCAAACTGCCCTTAGAAACCCACATTGCTCTGCCAGAGATCAGCTTATACTCTAAGAAATGAGAACATAGTCTGCAAACATTGATCTCCCTCGTTGATCTGAATGTTCTCGTTATCCATGCAAATACACGAGGTCCTTTTCTGAGTCTCACACAAGGCTCTGGCTGAAACAAGTTGCATCGGCTAGTTACGTTTTGTATGTAAAAGGACTGCTGTTACCCTTTTCCCATTTTTGCTCTCTTTTTAACTGTTTCTGGATTAAAATTCTCCTGGAAAGTCTGAAGGCTGGGCCTACATTTATTATTCTAAACATACATTACTCACACAACAAAAAATAAATTCAAGAGCTTTCCACTTCGATCCTAACTAACAACAGTGGTCACTTCATAGAGGAAAAAACACATTTTAGAGATGTCCACTTCGTCCCAGAGGGCACAGGACACTGCTGAAAGCCTGCAGTAAGCAAGTTGCTGTTGAATCAGCAATGTTGAACCTGCTTTGCTGAATGATGCTCTGCAAACGGGGCATTATTAATTTTGCGGTGACTCCCGGCCGCGGAGCACCTGCTCTTCCCGCGCTCTCTCACAACTCCACCACAGGGAGAGGCAGAGGGAGTCCGGCTGGGGGCGCCTCCTCAACACTTCCCCTCATCTCCGCCAGGGGGCGTTGCCGGAGGAGGGAGGCGGGCGATGGGGGGGGTGGGCTGCGGCCGCGCCGCCCCGCACGGTGCAGCATGGCGGCGGCGGGTGCCATGCAGCCCCAGGCCGGGGCGGTCGCCGCCGCCGCCGCCGCCAGCGCCGCGGCGGACGAGTCGTCGGACAGCGAGCCGGAGCAGGAGCCGGGCTCGCCGCAGAAACTCATCCGCAAAGTCTCCACGTCCGGGCAGATCCGCCAGAAGGTGCGTGCGGCGGGCGGGGGCCGCGGGCAGGGCCTCGGGCTCCCGCGGCGCTGTGGCCGGCGCCGCCTCCGCGTCTCCTCAGCGCCGCCGCCCCCCCTTCCCTTACTCCCGGTCCTCCCCTCTCCCTGAGCCGCGTGCCCCCCGCCCGCCCCTCGGGGACCCGCCGACAGCCCCGCGCCGCCCCGAGGACCCGGACGCCGCCTCGGCCGCCCTGCCGCCCGTCACGGCTCTGAGGAGGACCTCCGCAGCCCGGCCCCGTGGACCCCGGCGGCCGCCCCTCCCCGCTCTGACCGCGGCCTCCCCGAGCCCTTCCTGCGGCGCCCTCCGAGCGCCCTTCGATCCCCTGAGGGATCGATCACCCTGCGGTGTTCCTGCGGGTGCCCTTACGACACCCGGCTGCCCAGCACAGAGCCCACGCCTTCCTCCCTTACGCTTTCTGCCCCTTCTGGCCCCGCTGGCTTGCTGTGAGTTGTCCCATAGCCACAGCTGTGTGCTCTGGAAGGTGCAGCCCCTAATGCTGTCCCCTGCGCTCGCTGCGTGCCTCCCTGTGCACGTTCTCATCTTTGTCTTTCCCCATCTTGTGCTCTGCTCTCGTTCCTTTCTGAGCCGTGTAGTGATGCTGCTTCACCTCCTGGCTGGACGAGCGCTGGTCTCATGGCAGGTTTGTCTCACTTCCCAGCTTTTTCTGCCTCGCTTCACCTCCCTGGTCAGGGAGCAGTCTTGTCCGCTCTCCTTAGCCCTGTAAGACTTTATCCCTCTGCAGCCCATTCTGGAACAATTCTGCCCTTTTTAGGGGTACTGACAGTATTTTGCTCTCTGGGAGGAACAGTAGTTGTAGTTTCTCTGCATTGTTAACATAAAAGAAGATGTGAAGATTTCCTCCAGTCTTAGATTGGGAACCACCCACAGGGAGTTGCCCTGGTCTGTACTATTTTTACTGTAGCTGCATGATTTCTCTTTGTAGCTGTTGAGTCCCTGTGTAACCCTTGGATTTCATGTGATACATTTGTGTTTACAAACACCAGCTTAGTTACTTTCTGCTCTGGAGCTGGAGCGGGTGCTGTGTGGGTGCAGGAGGCTGCTTGGTGCTCCTGATGTTTATCTTTCATCTGTAGCAAAGGACAGTGAATATCTCTGTGGTGCAGCATCTGAGGTATATTCATAGGGATTTTTTTCTTGCTGGCTGGTTTGATCTAAGTTAAAACACATCTTGGCATTTACACCACCTGGGGCAGGTGTCCTGCGCCAGCAGGGAGGAAGGATGCCCGTCTGCTTTGTGCCCCTTACTGACCCAAGTGGTGTCTGTGGCTTTCTCAGAGCAGGAACTCATGCTTCTGGCAGGCTGTTAAAGATGCTATGGCAAAAGGTGCACTGAATTTTACTTTTGTTTGAATAAAGCAGAGCATGTCCCCATCTTCTTACTTAATCATTGCCCTGTTTTACGTCACTTCCTGCGTCAGCATGGCTGGAAAGAGCCTAAATCAGCCACTTGAACTACATGAACGTAAACATGCTAAGAACAAGGATTATAAACAGATATTATCTACAGCTGTTAAACCTCCCTTGTGTTAATCTGCAGACCTTCCACTAAACAGTGTCACATTTTCTAAGTAAGCCCAGGTACTGTGATACCAGGGATGGATTTATTCTGATGCGTGTTGATGGCTTTTTATGTCATCATCTCCTTTTCTGCGCTCTGCTGCATATGGAGCTTTTCCTTGCCCCGAGGGCAGGGAGCAAAGACAACTTCTTGGGTACTCATTGCTCTGATGAGACCTTGAGGACGTCTCTTCCTCTTTAATGCCAGACCTCATTTTTAATTTGTCCACTGACTACTGTGAGCTGCAGGAGCTGTTGGACGGGTCTGTCAGTGACAGCAGGAGCTGCGGGCAGGCTTTTACTGTGCCCTGAGGGCGTGAGTTGCATCTAACCACAACTGCTGCAGCTAGCTGAAGACCATGCCTGTGCACGCAGTTAAATCACAATAAAAGTTTACTGTTATCAGAACTCAGGTGTGAAACCTGCTGTAGCCATGAGTTCCTCTGAGTTTACTTGTCAGGGTCAGTGGCAGGCAGTCTGATCGTGCTTCCTTTGGTCCCGTCCTCTGCTTTCTCAAGAAAAAATGTACAATACAGCTGCTTGCTGACAGGACCATAGCACTTTGCTGAACTTGTTTCGGAGCCCAGGTGTGTTCTACTGAAATATGTTGGTGCAGCAATACAGCAAACTGCATGGGTGTAGAGGTGCAGTGAGTGCCAAGCAAAGGCTGGGGCAGCTCCTGGCTGGTGTCTGGGGGCTGAGTGGTCCGGCCCTGGTGAAGTGTGGAGCAGGGATAGGGCAAGCAGGAAACTCAGCGTTCAAAGTCAGGTGCTGTGCTTAATGAGCTGCTTTATTTTTAGCTAGAAAGAATTTTAGAGGAAGAGGAGAAGATAGGAAGAAAAGTACATTATCAGCCTCGTCGTGATTATTCTGGAGACAGACAAGAACGCTGGTATGATAAGGTGTAGCTCACAGGGTGACTGCCATTGCGCTGGCTGCCAAAGAAGCAGGCAGCACAGAGTGCTTCATCAGCCATTTTGGGACCTGTCAGACTTGTACCAGCATTGTGGTGTTCCAGCCCCTCTCTCGGCGCCAGGCATGCCCTGCTGGAGCTGGAGGAGCTGCTGGGCAGCTGAGAGGCCTTCTGTGGAGGGAGGAGGCAAAATAAAACAGGGAAGGGTGCTACCTGTGGCATCAAGAGCCCCAAATCCCTGCTTGCAAGCATTGCTGGGGGATCAGCCAGCCCAGGGATTGCGTGGTCTCGATGGTGAGCTTGCAAGGAGATGAAGCACGGTGAGCAGCAGTGGCCCGGGGAGGTGCAGCTGTGAATGGGGAGCACTGCGCTCTGCAGGTCCGGCAGCGCCGTGCCCTTCCTCCTTTAGCACTTGATCTTTCATTGTGAGCATCACATTATGAAGCTCAGCAAGCAGAGGAAGGATGGATAGGTCTTTTTCCTCATTCATCGGCTTGGTGTGATTTGGGCACGCGAGGTTTCAGTTTGTTTACCAGACAGGATTTCAGTGGCGTCCTTGGGTGGCATCAGGAGGAGCTTTTGTTTAGACTATCAGTCTGACTTCTGTTTGCTTTTATGAGCAACTTGCCATAATTTTTTTTTTTTTAGGGCTTATAACCATTTATCAGTACCTTGATCTTTTTAAGGCAAATTTGCAGCATATATTTCAACAGAGTTGCAAACAGCGAGCAGCTCTCCAGGCTCGCTTGGCTCTTGGAAGCTGTTGGGCTCCAGTAGCAGAGATGTCAGGTTCATTTACACGGAAAAGCAGGATAAATGAGCGGGGCTGTGCTCACTGTGCCTACTCTGCTGGGGCTCCAATCTCTGTGCCACACTGGCTGTTGTGTGGATGGATCTCTGTGCTGGAGCGCTCTGCTGAGCAGCTCTGATGTGTGCGGGCAACAAAATGCAGTGGGGGGGCAGAGTGTTTCCCCACCTTGGTGTGCAGGCTGAGCTGTGCTCTCAGACACAGCAGGTGTGTGAGCACCTGAAGGAAGCTCACTTTTTTCCCCTTGAATGGCCTCATGGATAGGAGGTGAAGAAGTGTTGTTTTTCTTTCTGGAGGGCAAATATTTAAAGATTTGCTCAGATGAAATGAATTGGGAAACAGAGCCATTTGCTGGTTCTTCACAAGCACTGAAATCAGTATTATGATGAGAAATGATGCATTTCACTAGAGTGACAGTGTGAAAAAGACGTGCCACAAATGAGGAGGGCATTTTCAGGGATTTATGGCTTAATTCACCTTCTGTCCGTGGCACAGGTGTGAGGGTACAGATGTCCTCAGGCTAACACACCAGCAGGCTGCTTCCTCCACTGGGTGCTGAGAAGGATGGGATTTGAGGTGATGGTACACTGCTGTAAGAATACCTGTGCCCCTTCATCTGTGCTACGCTTTGCATGCTCTTTGGGCTCCACTGCTGGGGAAACCTCCCAGCGCCACACTGCCATTGCTGCACTGTCAGTTTGCCTCGCTGCAGGAGATTTTTGGATGCCATGTGAAAGCAACAGCTGTTACTTCCTTTCTAAAAACAAAACAAAGCACAAAACCACACGCGCTTGTAGCTTTTCTCCTTCTAACTATAGCTCAGGTTCCAGGAACTAAAGGGCTCACATAAAACTTGTGCGTGTTTTGAGAACATAGATTTACCAATGAGGCTGCGTTGCACAAACCGTGCTGTGAGGCTGGTAGCTGTTCCTTCAACAAAATTAAAGACAAAATAAGTATTTTTATTGCAAGGATTTTGACTTTCATAGAATCATAGGATGGCCTGGGTTGAAAAAAACCACAATGCTCATCCAGTTCCAACCCCCTGCTGTGTGCAGGTCGCCAACCAGCAGCCCAGGCTGCCCAGAGCCACATCCAGCCTGGCCTTGAAAGCCTGTAGGGATGGGGCATCCACAGCCTCCTTGGGCAACCTGTTCCAGTGCCTCACCACCCTCTGGGTGAAAAACTTCCTCCTAATATCCAACCTAAACCTCCCCTGTCTCAGTTTAAGACCGTTCCCCCTTGTCCCTGTGTGGTTCTGCTTGTGCTAAGAATAGGTGCAACTGTCTCCTGATGGAGGAGATGGGCCTGCAGGCTCAGTGTGAACTCGCTGCACTCACATGCTATGGCTGGGCTGCCCGTCTGCAGCAGCAGTGCAGGCCAGGGGGACCTGGCTGGCTGTGCTGGTGATTGGCTAATGTGCCAACAGGCCTTTTGGTTTTGGGGGAAATCTTCTCTTTTCGTTGCAGCTGGACGAGCTTTACATCTGCTAACTATTTTTATGTTGTGGTTTGCTTTTTTTTTTTTTTTTTAAATAAAAAGGAAACACCATCTTGGCTGCATAATGTTTACATCAGGCACATTGTATTTGAGTCTCATGAGTTCTGATCAGTTCAGCCATGTCACGTTCTGATGGGCAGTGGTGACACCATCTCCATTTCCCCCACACAGAGTGGGTGCATGCACCTTACAGGAAAGGCAGCGGGGCAGCTCTGCACCCTGAGGCACACTGCTGGTCCTGGAGAGAAATGAGAAAAGATCTATTCTGAGCTTTTATTAAAAATCAGCCTTCTTGGAATGCGTGCCACAGCCTTCTCTTCTGCTCAGCTCAGAGTTAAAGCGGTGTTCCCAGGGCTGCACCCCTCTCCCCTGTTGTTGCTGGTGCTCATTGCGATGTCTTGGCATGGTCAAAGGTATCTGCAGGACGTTAAAACAGGGAAAGTGGAAAAACAAATGAAAAACTTTGGAGTATCCTTTAAAAGCCATGTTGGATGGATGAGGGAAAAAAAAACTTAAAAGCATAGGTTGTTTAATACATAAATATGGAAAATCTGATAACGACAATTGTTACAGATGAGATAAAAATAAATCCTGTGATACCCTGAGTATTAATTAAGTGGCTGGGGGCCAAGAGCTGCTCTCTGCTCTTAGCGGCGCAGTCCTCCTGGAAGTCCAGTTGGAATGGAAGGTGCAGAGTCTGGCCCTGCTCTGCCAGCACTGCCCTGCTGTGGGCACGTGGGGGCTGCTTCTGTGCCTCCCACTGCTGGGATTTGGTCCTCGTCCTCCAGGTAAGGCTCTTGCTTTCCCACATCTTGCACTTCCCAGGCCTGTCCTTTCTGCTGCCTTTTCCCTCCTCACCGGCCTGCAGGGTGAGAAGGACGAGATGGCAGTGTGGGGAGGGAATGTAGTTCTGTACGTGTCATTTCAGAGGGCAGAAAAAACTAGCAGCGTATTTCTTACATTTGTCCTTCAGTGTATGAAGTTCATGTTTAATCAGTAGCCCTTAAAATTTTAACCTGTTCCAAAGTTTTCGGGTAACTTTTCAACCTGTTGCTTTTCCTTGCTGTGGTTATCTCTGCTGATAGATTGGAGCGCTTACAGAGGAGAACTGTTCACAGTAGCAGCAGCTGGAACGTGGCATTGAAAGGAGCTGCTTCAAAGACCCTGTTTTGTGTCCACCAGCTGCAGAGCTAACTGGTGAAGAACGAGGTGTTTGAGCCTTTTGTTTGCCAGTGCCATGCTGGTTCTAACTGCAGCCTGCCTGGGTACAGACTCCTGTTTTTCACTCGTGATCCCAAGAATTACGCTACATTTCTGGTGCCAGTGCCCATCACCATCGCCTCCAGGGATGGGGCATCTCTCGCTCCTGCATGGTTGTGCTGAGGTCTGTGCTGCAGCTTGGCATGGGGCTTCCCAGTGAATAGCACACAGGTTACTAAAACACAGAGGTACTGAGTGGTGTGTGCTGGGGGCCCAGGCAGCCCCTCATCAACACGAGCATGGCTTCTGTCACTGTGCAGCGGGCTCCCAGCCCTCACTTCTGGTTTTGCAATTGGTTCTTGTGGCTGACCTCTTATTTTCTTTTTTTTCCCCCCTTTTTCTGAAGTGTTTTTGTTGCAATGAGTGCACCTAATATCTTGTCCTTTTCATAAAAAGTGGTAGTGCACTTTTCACTTGTGCAAGATCCGGTGCCTTTAATGCAGAATTGACAAGCAGGACTGAGCACCCCATAAGTGCTTGTGCTGTGCTACAGATCTTTGTGTCCCGTACTCAGGATTGCTTTACTGAACCAGATTTCCCCCTCTGTGCTTCCTGGAGTTAATTTCCAGGGTGTGACCACTGTCTGCTGGAAGGATGTTGCTCTCGGATTAGCTTGTTAACCCCCAGCCTTTTGACCTCTCATGTCTTATTCTTCAGGCGTGGTTAGATTTATTCCCATCGCCACTTTGTTGGATTTTCTGTACATAGTTACCTGTTCTGTCTTGATGACCCCAGGGAGCCTTATAGGACTATCCACTCTAGATCCGTGCTTGCCTTGGCACACCAAGAGCACCTTGATGTGGCTGAAGTGCCCCAATTGCCCAGAGCTGGCGCATGGTCCTTTGGTGGGTGTATGCAGAGAGAGCCTGTCAGCTCTGCACATGCCTGGTTATTTGGCTCTCTCCTTCCTGTGCTCTGCTTCTTCAGCTTGCTATTTGTTTTTTGGCATCAGCATCCAGCTCATGGTTCTTGCAGGGTACACAAATAAAAACAATCTGCATCCCACGGTTTTTAATGCTCTGAAGACATATGGCCAACAGAGCACTCCAGATGCTGAAGGCTTTGGTATGTAGGATTCTTGCTGCTTAGATAGCTTTGAATATATTCTTGTGTGGTTATTTTCTGCCCTTCAGATATTTATAAGCATTGATCAGATCCCCTCTTAGCCTTCTCCAGGCTCAGCAATCCCAGGTCTCTCAGCCTTCCCTCGGAAGGGAGATGCTCCAGGCTCTGAGCATCTTTGTGGCCCCCTGCATTTCCCTGTCCCTCTGGATGTATGGAGCCTGAACCATGTGCTGCCCTGAGCAGCTGCCCCTGAGAACATGCCATGATCCAACTGTGCAGTCAGCTGCACCGTGCTGCTGGGCCTGAGCAGGGCTGGCGTTGGGGTGTGCCAGGAGCCTGCTGCCAGGGACTGGAGGCTCAGGCCTGTGGGGAGGCTGCTCCTCAGCTTGGCATTGTGGGCATACTGTGTGCAGGAGGAACAGGAGTAACCCAGCGAGCAGCTGTGGCACAGTCTGATTGCTATTTTTACAAGAACTACTCATGTTATTGGGGTAAGAAACATTTCATCTGTGTAGGCTGGCTCTGGCACCTCTGATGTGGGCTATGGGTTGCAGAGGCACCTCAGACAAGCAATGCTGCAAGAAACAAAAGCGTGTCTGACTGGCTTTGTGCATTCCTACTGCTCATCTCTTGCTTTGCAGGGCCATATGAGGACAAACTGGGCCCTGGAGCCCTCTGAAACCATCCCCACAAGGGCAGTGGCAAAGCTGCTGTGTCTTGAGCTCGGGGCTAGGCCACACCTGCACCCGTTTTGGCAGGACAGATCTGAGGACATCCTATTTCTCATGTTTACGTGGGGGTCAGTGATATGGGGGCAGGGGGTTGTGCTGCTTGTGGTGGGATGAATTTTTGCCTGCAGGAAGTTGCTTTTCTTCAAGGCCACTGATAAATAATGAAATGCCAGAAATTTCTTAGGCCTTCCAGCTGTCAAGTCGTGTTCTTTGCAGAGATGCTGAAGACCCTGCCCTGTGCACTGACTGTTGCTTTACATTTGTGTAGCAATCTTTTTATGCCATCCTGTGCTGTGACGAAGGGGTCACTGGTGAAGCCAGCAGCACATCACTGCAGGTTGCTCCAGGAAGACATGCATTTGTCACAGTCTTGTCCACCCATGGCACACCACGGGACGCCAGGGAGAGACATGCAGCTGGATGGCAGCAACTCTGTCAGGGAGGCCCTACGTTCCTCCTGATAGGATGGGCTCCTACTCCCACCTCATCATGATTCAGAGCAGTAGCTTTTCCCATAGGATCCGACTAAAACGGACATTAAAAATGGCTTCTTTGTTTTTACTATATGGAAGAAGTAATTCTGTTGTAGTCTCAGTGAGCTGCGTGGCTCCTAGTCTGATCAAAGGAGATCTTCAGATAAGTGTTGCAGCGGGGCTGTGAGCAGCAGCAGCTCTCTCTCCCCTTTCATTTCAGCCATCACCCTGCTGCCAGGCCCTCTCCCCAGCTCATTCTGTTCAGCCGCATTCCTCTGCAAGCAGCAAGTCCTTTGGCTGTAAAATTAGAACAGAGGAGGAGAAAGGCAGCGATGTCTGAATCATTTCATAAAGTCATCTTGATCTTATCTCCAGCCCTTTCCGCCCAAACCCACCAAACTCTTAGCGAGCGCCATGCCTATAAATAGAAGAGCAGCTCGTGCGAAGCTGGGCAGCTCGGAACCCAGGCTGTATCTGTGAGCAGCGTGTGTGAGAGCTGCTGCTCACCGGCCTTTCATGTCTGAGGTACGCAGCAGGGAGGTTTGCTATAGATAGGGGCTGTGCAGTGACACACACCTCTGTTAGGGAGGGGCGAAGTGACCTCCGGAATTGTTGCCTTTCGGTTGGGAAAAAAAAAAGAGAAAAAAAAGAGAGGATGCTGTTTAAATGAGGCATGGAGGAATGCACGGCTCGTGCAGAGGTGAGTGAGCCCTGCAGCTGGAGGAGCAGCAGCACTGGGAGCCCAGGGCACGCTGCACTGTGCGTCGCAGGTCCGCTGGGCTGGGCAGGAGCGTGGGGTTCTGGGTGACCCCAGTGCAAGAATGTCTGTGAATAAGCAGAGCAGCAAAGGTCTGACATCTCCTCTTGCAAGCTGCTATTTTTGCTCACGCTGCTGGCTGACTTGCTATCTTCTGGCTTTGCATCCTGGGAGTCTTTCCCATTCCTTTCTGCCTTCAGTTCAGGGCTTTGCAGAATTCAGTGGCTGCTTTCTCTGTTTCGCTTTTTTAATGATATGTGCTTTGGCCAAGGAATGCAAAGAGATCCCTCCATGTTTACGGTTTAATCTGGAATGATCTCTTGCCATTTTTCCGTTCCCTTCCCTGTAGCCTTAAGGCTGAGGCAAACTGCAGAGGTGTGCAATGTGTGTAGCAGAGCAGTCAGGGAGCAGTTGCTCTGTCTCCCAGCCCAGTGCTGGGGGCTCAGGAGCTCACCTGGTAGCTGTACACCATGCAGTGCATGTACAGCTGGGCAGTGCTGATGTCCTGCATGGCAGATGGCGGCATGGGGAGCGCGAATGACTTGTAGGGTATCTTGTGAAAAGTCCCTGGGGTGAATGTACCTGTCTTGGTTTTTTAGTTCTTGTCTGGTCAGCATCCTTGTAGTGAGGGTGCTGTTGGGTCAGCCTTCCATTTTCTGTTACGCAGAAGCTTCAGATTAAGATCATGGCTGAGCTTCCGACTCTCTGCATGGTAATATGGAGCCCCAAGTTAGCTTAAAATCTTGGTTCTGAGCATCTCTGCAGTGCTTTTAACTTTGAACGCTAAAGGCATTGCCAGATGCCTTATGACTGTGTGCAGTGTGTTCCCACAGCCCTATCCCTGCAGTATAGTGACAGCAGGAACCAAGCACCCTTTGGAGGTGGAAGAGCATGTGTGGGAGATGCTCAGCCTTTGGTTGTGCGTTTTGCTATTTCTCTGCCCTTGTTTCCAGCCCAGTGCAGGAGGGCAGTGGAGGCTGCTAAGTCCAGCATCCCCCAGAGCCCGCTCCCCTCCAGCCCATGCTGCAGGCCCTGCAATCTGGGGACGGCCCCGTTCAGCAGGAGAGCAGTCGTGTCGGCAGGCGGATGTTTCTCCTTAGAGTCAGCACTTTCTTCCAAGTGCTTTTTGAGGAAACTCTGAGCTTGGCAAGGGCCGGTGCGTGTGGAAAGTATTAAAATTTGCAGCTGTTTCAAAAAGGAAAGACCCACATTAGAAATATATATAGCATTTTAAAAAGAAGTTTAGTGCCCTGGAAAGGATTTCTATAACAGTGTAAACCCTTTGGATCAGCGAGAGTATTTATTTTGTGCTCTGTAGTAGGCTGGCAGTGGACGTGCAGTGCTGCGTGGTGAATTAATTGCTGCTCATCGGTTGACCTAACTGTGTGACAAACCTGAGCTGGTTGGAGACCTCGGGTTTGTTGGAATGGTGTAATTTTCCTGGCATCAAGATACAGAATAACCTGTCTTACAAGATTGCTGGACCATTTGTTTCCTGCGCTCTGACTGGGTGCTTATCACATTCAGCTCTCTCAGATTGAAGTGGGTTCCAGGGGCCGTTTCTTGGGGGAGGGAGGTGGGTTCTCATGGTGCCACACAGCACTGAGGCAGTACCTCCCATCAGTAATTTGGGGCTGAACCCTCAGCTCTGGCTTTTCTGCTCGTTGCCTCTCCAAGCTGCAGTTTTTGAGGCTGTTTGGTTGTAACTGTTGGTATTCCAAGTCTGTCCTCAGCAAATGAATCAGATGTATTTGACAAAGTAGAATGAAGTGCATGTGGATTAAATACTTACCCCCATGTATGTGTAGTATGTGAGCGAGCATATGGGACTGTGCATGCTGGTATGACAATCTAGTTATAAAGCAATAAAAAAAGAAAAGGAAAAAAAAAAAAAGCCATGTGCGTAGACAATTTTGGCACTGCAGCCCTGGGAAATGGCAGGCGGCCAGAGTGTGCTGAGGCAGAGCCAAGGCTGTCTGAAGAACACCAAGCACTGAGGTTGGATGCAGCTCCTTCGCTCCAGTTTCACTCCATCCCGTGTGCCTGCAGCTCGCCAGCTCCTGGCCAGGTAGATGCAGATGATATCACAAAGCAGAACTGGAGACAGGGGCAGAAATGCCGTGCTTGTAATGAAATATCAATTAGATGAAAGGCACGATTACCTGCACCTGAAATCTGACCTCAGTGAGTTTAACTGTTATGGCCCCCGAGTCATTGTTAGACTTTGCAATGCTAGTACAGTCATAAGTGACTTATCTGTGTTGGTATAGTGATAGTGCCGGAGACAAAGATCAGGCCCCACCCCGTGTGGGTTATGTGTTGGGATGATTTGATCTTGATCAGTTCCTCTTGCTTGTATGAATGAATTTGTTAGTCACTTCCAGCAGAGGGCACTAAGATTATTGGTCTCAAGCTGCGGTCTCTGTTGGTATGTATGGGGAGAATGTAAAAACTTCTGGAAAGTAAAATGTGGGCTTCACCTCTGTCCTCTTCTTGTTTTGTAGACTGTCATCAAAGAGGGGATGCTGATGAAACAGACCAGCTCCTTCCAGCGCTGGAAGAGACGATATTTTAAGCTGCGAGGGCGAACGCTCTACTATGCAAAGACTGCTAAGGTAAGGTGTTGAAAATACATTTGGTTTCATGGGAAGAAAGTTAGTGTATGAGTCTTGGAGGCGGACCATGAGAAGAGAGCGTATGCCCTGAAAACACCTGTCTTCAGGTTTTGTAGCTACTGGAAGCTCCCTATGTTTCACCTCAGACTTTGACCTCCCTGAGGTTTTTTAAGTAAAGCATCACGTAGACGTGCAATACCTTTTTTTCCCTCTTAGTGCATTTTATTGGGAAATGGGCAGTAAATCTATAGAAAATGAAGTAGAAGGGAGAGGACATGAATGAAAGGAGGAAATGGAGGGGACAAGGAAGGCAAGAACTTATCATACAATCAGAGGGCAGCCATGCATCTGCTTTAGTATGTTGATAGTTCTCTAGATACTGTTCTGACTCCTTTCACTAGAACTAAGCCTACAGTGTTTTTTGGTTTATTTACTTAATTTTTCCCTAATAAAACTCAAGTCACTGGTTTCACTGATTGAAGACAGGCGAAGGTGAGCACTGCTGTATGGAGCCAGGATTTTGGGTGTACTCGTGCTGCTCGTACTGTGCCTTCTCTTTGAATCATGCAAGGCTCTGATGGAGTGTACTAGGCAGACATACAGTCTGTTGCTTATACT
Source organism: Meleagris gallopavo (assembly GCF_905368555.1). Taxonomy (NCBI): domain Eukaryota; kingdom Metazoa; phylum Chordata; class Aves; order Galliformes; family Phasianidae; genus Meleagris; species Meleagris gallopavo. Next base: position 2,176,244 of record NC_139414.1, on the reverse strand, counting down.
TTGGATTCACTGATTCATTGAGGGTTTCAATTTTTTCTTGCCAGTCCATTATTTTTGATGAGGTGGATCTGACAGATGCCAGTGTGGCAGAATCCAGCACTAAGAACGTCAACAACAGCTTCACGGTAAGATTGTCACATTATTTTCCATTCTTCTTACATCTTTCAGTCGCTTCCATTCTCTTTTGCGCAGTTTAAAAACATCTGAACAAACTTCACAGCCTATTTACTTACAAAAAAAACTATCTAGACTTATTTTTCCTTTCAGCAGCCATAATTCATCTCTGTGCACATGAAGTACATAGTACTTCAAGTTGCTATGTATGATGCTGAACTTTTGCATTAGAGCTCTTACCTGTAAGCTAGGAGAGTTTGATAGAATCCATATACACTGTGGGACAGAAAAATGTGTTATGCTGAGGGAGTTCAGGGTGGGGGATGTTTATACTGGAAGTTTTGCTAGAGGATTTTTTCCCTTCAGCTCTGAAAATATGTAAACCTTTTTTGCTGACTTTATTAGTATGTGGATAGAAGTTACATATAGAGAAAAGCAAAAGAGGAACAGAGAAAGAAGTTGCATAGAGATGAACACACAGCCTCCCGTGGATTCACAAGGGAGGAAGGAGTGGAGAAAGGAAGCAACATTGGTCTAAGGCAACATGAAGGATGTAGCAATCCAGGTGGAATCATTGAAACTGATCCTGCTGGTGACCAAGACTGAGCAGTGTGGCTTGCTTTGCAAAAGTGACCCACAACTTTAAACTGACACATGTAGCAAAGGGTATTTCCATGGTGCAGCTGTAACTTTTTGCTTTGTAGTACTTGGGCAAAGTAGCTATGGTGCCATCTGTAGGTTAAATATGTTTGAAACGTTTTCTGCATCAATAATTGGACAAGTAGGATGCCCATCTGCATCTGACAGTAAAGGCTGAACAGGTGTAAGTGCACTTGCACGGAGAGAAGACTTCAGCAGTAATTTCTGTAGGAGATAAGTTTTCAAGAATGTAAAGTTATTTTCCTGTCAATAACTTGGAAATGTTATTATTTATGTATTTTATGTAGGGTCTTGCTTCACTTTTGTCATATGTAAGATAAGACTGATTTTTCAGATTAAGAAAAATGTGCTTTTGCTTACTAGTGTAGTTGAGAGAGAGGTAATCTCTGTCAGAAGCACTGAATTTATGCACAGGAAGAAATACTGTGTGTGTACTCTCAAATTGTCCCCTTCAGAGTCCAGAAGTGAGGAGTAACTTCCATGACTACAGTGTCACTATCTGCCAGTTCCTGTCTTTCCTAAGGGGGAAAGAGTTTAAAGATTATTTGAATATTCAGGCAGCAGAGAGAGTTTGCACTGTCTCCAGCTGATCACTGTATCATGGGTGCTCAGGTGAACCACACGAAAAAGTCTCTTCTCTGTTCTGTCTACCATGCCTTTCAGTGAACCTTGACTGAATTTTATCATGAGCTATAAAAATGCTTGGAAAATCAGGTTACTGCTATTGATCTGCCACATCGCTGCGTTGGATTCCTTGCAGTCTTGCAATTTTCTCTTGGGTTGTTTTTTGTTGTTGTTTTTATTGTTTTTTGTTGGTTTGTTTGTTTGAGAGCACTCTGTTTCCCTCCCATACCTTCCCAGCTTAGTTCATTTCTCATAAAACGCAGAGTTCTTGGCATTTTCTTTCTTGTTTCAGATCAGTGGGATTCACTGATGAGGTTTTGCTCTGAAGCGGAAACATCAAACAGTCAGTGCTGTGAAACAGAGACAGTTACTTTGGAGTTGGATATGTTTCAGTTGTCTTTCTTTTTCTTCAAGGGAGACTGGTAGTTTTGGATTTAGGAAAAACTGATTTATTTGTGAGTAAACTCATCTGCTGTCCATGCATCTTAAGGTAGAGGTTCTACCAAGCAGGAGGTATCTGATTTAGTTCATAAGGTGGAATAAACTCGCACTTGGTATTGTCTGCTTGTTCTTTGTCTGTTGTCCAGGTTACCTGTCCTTTACCCTAAAACAATTTGCGTTACATAAACGCTTTGGATCTCCAAACTGTGCTTTTGTTGTTGGAATCTCATCACTACTAGTTGTTCTTTTTTCAGTCTCTTAGACTTTCCTTGGTCAGTTCTTGATTCTACTTCAAATGGAAAGATACAAGTGAAGGCATTGGAGAGTAGATCAGCTCTGTGAGAGAGCTGCAAGAGTGACGTTCCTCATTCAACAAAGAATGCAGTTAAAAAATAAAGTTGCTAGTAAACTTTCTACATAGGAGTGCTGGCAGCCAGCAGGAGAGAGAGAAAAGTGAGTATTAAGATGCAGACCTCTTCCTTTAAAAAGGAGAACATATGATACGGGTTCTGCTGTTGTTTACTTGGTCATTCTTTCATTGTTTATATCCTGTTTGCACAGGCTGTAGTCAGGACAGTTTTCAGGACTGCAACCCAAAGTGAATGGATGCATGACCATAAAGTGGTGTGGGAACATGTGACTATGAGCATCTCTGAGTGTAAGATGTTGTGCAGCTGCGTCCCTTGAGAGGTGTAAGGAAAAGCTTTATGTTTAGCTATTGTTCCTTTAGGTCAGGCACAGTGGCTGCAGTTATTTAGCAGGAAGCCTCTAGGAACAAATCGTATAGCAGCCCCACAGCAGGCCTCCCTTCTCAGGAGGATTGTAGATGCAGTATTTGCTTGTTCTGTCACATCTCTGCCATTATAAGATAGAATTAATTCTTTGTGGATGTCTGGGCTCTACGTGACTGGTTCTTTCCACGTATAATCCCACAGTACCTGCTGTACAGATCTCTCACCAGAGGATTTTGCTACAGCTGCTATCTTCCACAATGCCTCAGAGTGACTCTGCTATGGTGCTACCCGGGGATAACCGTGGCATGCACTCTCAGCCTTGTGCTGGCATCACAGCAGTCTTCCTGGTGAACTTTTGAGCGAATGGTCACTTCTAACTGGCTCACATGGTGCACCAGATGTAGTTTTCTCTGTGCAGCACTTGGATGCAATGGTTACTGACAATATAGACACTAACGGGTGATTGCCACTTTGCAGAGCTGAGAATAAGTGCAGTGCAGTATTTTGCAGTGCTAAAACTATCCAGTCCTTTGTCTGAACCTCCAGACACTATTTCTTTATACTGAGAACAGAAAGGAGCTCTGTTTTTGTTAGAACAACATTATAAAACTTCTTTGCATTCTGTGAGGACCTTCAGTAATGGCCAGACACAGTGAGGTTGGGAGTTCTCCATGCCTTTGGTTTCATGCAGAAAGCAGAGCTTTTCATCTGTGGCATAGTTGGTGGGACACACTGATTTAAATCATGTTCTCCCGAGGGAATGCAAAGCCTTCCTTATTACTCCAGGAAGAGTTCTGCGTACTGCCCTGGTACTTCAGACACATTTATTTCAAGGAGAGTGGTCAGCTTTCGTCCTGAATGCTCACCATCAGTGTGTGCTTCCAGTTGTATGCCTTGCGAAATGGCGGTCAGCAGTTTGAGTGGGTGAGCTCAATGCCTGATGCTAACTTCTGAGCAAAGCTTGCCCAGCCATACCCTCAGAGCTTCTTGTGAGCTCTAAGAAGCAGATGACTTGGGATCACAGTGAGCATGCTGAGTCTTTCCTCTGAGATGTCAGCTGTTTCCATGAACCATTTTTAGTTGCATGGTGTAATTTCACAGTAACGTGATGTTTTGTTTGCGGGTGCTCCAGGAGCATGGAAACAAAATAACTGAGGATGCATTCTACGCTTTGAACCCACTTTAACTTTTTCTCTAGGTGATGACAAGAAACCTTTCTTTTGGAGATACTTTTCTCCAAATGACTGCTTTACCTGTGTCATGGGCCTGAACTGTCTAGCACCCCTGTTCTCTGATATAAAGCCCATAAAATGTGGGTGGGACAGATAGCTTTACTGTATGTTGCCAAAGCAGACGCTTTGCCACCATAACTCGAGAGCCTTAGAAAGGACTTAGGGCCACCTCCATAAGCCCACTTTTGTAAATCTTTCTGTGGTGAACAAATCCTTACTTCTCAGGTTGGTGTGTTGGCTGAGGATCTGCTCTTTTCTAGAAGGTGCCGAATGAATGGGTCCTGCTGCTGCCAATGTGATGAGCAAAGCTGATGGAATGAGTTCTTATCAGTTCATTCACCCTTGGCTTGAGCAGGATTTATGTGTAACTGAAGGGGGAAAAAAATATATGTAATAATAATAATAGTAATAAAACACTTATAAACAGGAGGGGCCTAGGAAGAGCCCTTAGATCTTTTCAGGTTCATCTGTTTTGTTTTCATATGATTTTCACGTGGTTTTTTTTTTGTGTTTTCTACTTAGCACTTGCAAATGGTGGTGTGGACTTTCACCCTCATTCATATAACTTTTTACATGGGTTTCAACTTACACTTTCCAGCCTGTCTTACTCAGTGCTTTGAGATCCCACCAGAGAGAGCTCTGTGGAGAGAGACGTGGGTCGTTTGATTTCTTCCAGAAGTTAAGATTGGACGCAGCAAATCACTAAGCACAGGAGTCATGCTGTTGACTCTTCCTACATAAGTTAAAGTTTCTTCAGTGGAAGAGGTGGAGCTTGAACTCCTGTGCTCCTGGAAAGCCTTTTCTATTGGAAAGTACCTCTCAGCTCAGCTACAAACAGGAAGCAGCGTATTATTACAGTCAGCGCCTGCCCCTCTGCTTTGCTGCCAGCAGAAGGAGACTTATCCCAGCTCCTCCTTAAGCAGACAGCTAATAAGCTCTTGTCAAGTGGAACACAGCTCGGTCAGGCTGACCACAGAGGGAACTAATCCTGTCCATCGCATGTCAAGCCATCTGGTTAGTCGTCTTCCTGAGGGAGTAGGCTGCTCTGGACACTAGTTTAGAGGACAACTGAACATTAAAGGTAAGAGCAGAAGTCTTGAGTTTTCTGGATAGAGCATTGAGAAAAATAGCACCTGTTCCAGCATAAGAGGTGATTGGGAGCTCAGATTCTTTGGATTAAGTGTGTGGCACACTCCCACTGTTTGGTGATCTCTCCTGTCTAGACTACATACTGAAGTTCTCCAGAACTGGTGTAAAGGGCAGTGTTGGAAACACTGCACCTATCAGTTAAGAAATGCTGTTTATTAAGTGATGATTCACCCTAACCAATGTCAAAGGAGAGAGGAAGTGCTGAGATTAAAGCAATACCTCTTCTTCAGAGCACTTGTATGACTGGAGACAGAGAGGGCTGTGGCAAGTTGAGGAGCAGAGGGCTGCTGGTGCTCCTGTGAAGAGCACACTGTCACCTTGGAGAAGCAGTGTGGGTATCATTCTCCAGCTGGATGGAAGCCTGAGGTGTGCTGCAATTTTTATTATTGCCAATTTGTTGCATAGAATTGATTTATTCAGCAGCAAAGATTCTGATCCTGTCTTGTGAAGTTCTATGCGAGTGACTGTTCTTTTTCAGACTGTATGCTTTTGCTGTATTGTTCTAGGAGTTGTTGATGTTGTGGAAAAGAGCGTAAATCTTCATTTGGAGGTAATTAACCTGTCCTAAAAACTCAGGGCAAAGTGCTGGAGTTGAACAAAATACAGAAGTGCTGAAGGTGTACCCTTCTGGGGAGAGTTGGTGGCTGCAGATTTGTTTTACAATGAAGTGAGAGTACCTTTGTCTCACAGTGTGATTTTGTGTCAAATCAAATTGTTCGTGTTAGTGCTTTTAATGAGGTCTTCTCTGCAGAGCTGGGTGCTGAAGGAGTGAATAGAGCTGTTGAGGCTGCCTGTCAGCCAGCACACATTGAGTTCAGGAGCTGTGTGCCTGTATAGCACAGAACTTGAAGCAGAGGAACTTGAAACTAGATGAGCTAGAAACAGGAGGAACCTGGATCAGAGGTTACTTGTGCTGGTTTGAAATACAAGCTTTGAGAAAGAGCATGTGACTTTTTTAAAGAGAAAGAATACAAGAACTTCTGTTGCTGCTTGCAGAAGGTCAGGCTTGAATTTGAAGCTTGGGCTCATAGGGATCAGGGAATTCTATAAGGTTTGGCACGTGCTCGGGTTCCCCAAACTGCCCTGTGTTACCTGAACGCTTTGAAAAAGGCGGGCCTTAAATGTACACTGTAGAGAGTAACTGGACTTCTAGCTTTGCTGCTACATCTTCCTCCCCACCATGGGATGAGAGACCTAGAGAGTACATGTCCACTCTCAGAAGTGGGCAAAAAGACTTCCTAATAATGGGACGTGCTGTCACCAGGTGTGCTGGGGGAGGTGGTTCCCCACCCCACTCCTTCCTACACAGGCTTGGACTGCCTTGGTAAGGTTTGGAGAGGAGAAAGATCAGAGAAGAAGGTTTTTCCCTCCTCTTTTTAAACTGTCTTTTCTAAATTGGAAAAAATTACAGTGCCCGCTGGCAAGTCAGCCTTTGCTGGGGGTTGTTGTCTGTTCCACACCCATGTGTGCACACATTCAGAAATCGTACGCTCTCTGCTAGTGCACTTCATCTGTTTATATTGGCAGCTGTCAGAATTTCCTTTACAAGCAACTGAAATATGACTGGAGCTGTGCATTGCCATGCCTGGGATTGCTCTGCTTTTTTTTCCCCCCCTCCTTTCATTAAGTGCAGTTCAGTCCCCATTTCCTATCAGAACCACCGCAATTTCAACATACTTTGCTATTTTAGTCGTTTGTAATCCAGACTTCAGAACAGTTTTTTCTGCTTGAGAAAAAGCCCTTTGGTAAACAGACCCTTCTGAGTCACTGTTAGTCAGTGAAAATAGTCATATAAAATCCTTTCATGTCAAGGATTCTTAGAACTCCTAATCCAGCCTCCTGCAGGAACTGGTCATTAGGCTGTTCACACTGGAGAGACAGCAGTTCTGCAGAAAAACACATTTGAGGGAGGACACATCGGAAGGAGAGTCAGAGTCTGGAAGAAGTTGCTCTGGGTGGGGAGATCTGGTGATTGCTGTCGTTACTGAATGGCTCAGCAATCTGCTAGAAAGTTTTGAGAGAGAAGAAGCTGCTGCAAGTGAAAGAGGTCAGACTGAGAGTTATGAACTTTGCTGTGAGATGGGATAGATAGAGGGCTGGAAAGTGAAGGAGGCTGCTTGTGAAGAGCTGTTCCTTGGAGGGAAGTTCACTGCTCTGAAGTTAATGCCTGTTACTGCTCATGTGCCTGAGCACTGGGAGCAGGCATTCGATAGCCTGTTTGCTCTGCGTAACCTTTGTGCCGTGGTTGGGGTTTTCTCTGGTTCCCTGAACAAGCCTGCAGATTCCAGCACTTTCTCCCCTTGCAGGTGAGGACACAGGCAGAAAAACTCTGGCAGGCCAGAGGTCACTTGAGTTTGTGGTGGGTGTGTTTTTACATGCTGTAGAAGAAAGACTTCTTGCTGCATGCATCCTGCTCTGTTTTGATGGGCAAGGAAAGGCTTGTGAATTATCATCACAGAAGGAGCTCTGTCTGGTTGCTGTGCCTTCCACCTTTGTGGTGCATGTAAGAGGACTGGTCATGGGGTGGTGAACCCAGGGTGCAGAGCTGCTGGCTTCCTCAGGCTGCTGAAGACAATTCCTTTCCTTCTGTGCTAGCTACCAGCCTCTTCATCTCAGCAGAGATTTGGGGTTGTGAGGAGCTGCTAACAATAGGCTGTCAGTAACAGGTCATTTTCCTACCATAGGCAAGGTCTTCTGTTGCTCAATCCTGTGATTTACTGACTGCTAGCCTTGATGTGTGTGAGACCACTGAGCCAGCAGCTGTACCACTGGGGAGCATTGACCTGCCCCTCTGTTCCTCATGTCTTTGCTCCTGTCTGGACAAATAGGAAGATTTCTCTAAAATATCCTTCCGAATTTGAGCAATATTTGAGCAATATGGTTGTGTTTGGGAACTGCTCCTGGTGGGACTACATCTTTTGGAAGCAGATGAAAATAAGGATGCATGCATACATCTGCTTCATGAAGAGGAGAGCAGGGGAGGATTGGAGCTGGCACTTGGTGCTGGGGTGCTTTGGCACTTGGCATGGCAGCCGTTCCCAGTTGGTGCTTTGTCATCCATGTGACAATCCATCTCTTGTGATTAGTACGCACGGACTACCAGGATTGTCTGCATTTTATACCTGCTATCAGTGACAGCGTTCTTCTTGCATAATGCAGATTTTGACAGCCACTAAGTGGTTCCAGAAGTCCTAAAATCTCTGTCTGTCTGTGCTCCTCTCACCAATTGCCAAGAGCAGGAATGTGCCTTGTTTAGGAACAGCAGAGTTTCCAGAAGCATGTAGGAATGTGACCCTGGTATGAGAGATGATCATTTTCCCAGGGAACTTGCTGTCTGGTCTGCTTTCCCACTGCTGCATCAGGATAGATAGGGACTGGGAGAAAACACAGACAGAGGGTGAGCATGAGCTGGGCTTTATCTGCAGGCACAGCACAGCAGCAGGACATGCCAGTGGCAGTGCTTGGAGAAGGTGGCTTTATAGCATGCAGCCACCTGGCAGGTGAAGTCCATACTGCAAGAAATGAACCTAGTAATGCAAAAAAACGCTCCTGAGGTGTTTTAGTACAATTCTTTCCCCTTCAGGGTCCAGGTTTCAAGGGAAGAGAATTATACATATTCAGGTATGCTTTGGGGTTTGTAAATATGTTGTGATTCTTAGGTCTAGGAAGTTGTGACTAACCTCAGCAGTGGGTTATCAGGACTGAATTTACTGGCAAAACTGGGTGAAGGCTGAACTGCAGATGGGAAGAGGGATGCTCTCTGTGGAGGAAGACAAGTCTCCATCCCCCAGGGATGTAAGGGCTGATACTCATATTATTTCTCTCTTCAAATAACAGAGAGCCACTAAAATCATGTTGACCAAGTTTTGTTATCCTAACTCTCAGCTTCTCATTGTTTCAGAATTGACAACAGCATTGTAGGCTTTTGAGATTTTAAGTGTCAGGGACTGGTTGGAGCAAAAAACTCACCGTTTCATTTTCCTTTCTTCTCCATTTCATAGAATGACAGAAGGGTTTGGGTTGGAAGTGACCGTGGAGCCCTGCCAAGTCCCTACCCCTGCCATGGAGAGGGACACCTTCCACTACTCCAGGTTGCCTAAAACCCCGTGCAGCCTTCTTTTTGACCTAATGTATTTATTTGGGAGGCAGCACTTAGATCTTTTCAAGTTCATCTGTTTTGTTTTCATATGATTTTCACGTGTTTTTTTTTGGTGTTTTCTACTTAGCACTTGCAAATGATGGTGTGGACTTTCACCCTCATTCATATAACTTTTTACATGGGTTTCAACTTACACTTTCCAGCCTGTCTTACTCAGTGCTTTGAGATCCCACCAGAGAGAGCTCTGGAGAGAGACGTGGGTCGTTTGATTTCTTCCAGAAGTTAAGATTGGACGCAGCAAATCACTAAGCACAGGAGTCATGCTGATGACCCTTTCTACGTTAGTTAAAATTTATATATATATACTCAGCCCATTTGGACCACATTCAGTGCATCTGGTGACTTTGCTGGCTTGTGAACCTTGCTGATGGGCACAGGTGAGGTGTTCTTACATATGCTGTTGTTCACTGCTGCCTGAACAGGAGCTGAAGTGGGTGAAATGGCTGTTCATCCTCACTGTAACCCAGACTCTTCCTGGTGTCTGTGTTCATGGGATGCCTGGCGCTTACTCCAAGATACAGAAGCAGAGGCAGTAGTTAGTTGCAGCTGCTGGCTGTTGTCCCTGCCTTTGCCATGTGTGATCAAGCTGAAATTTTTGCTTGCACAAGCACCATTTTCTTAGCTGTTTTATTTTTATAGTTGAGTTCCTTGGCCCGAGCTCCAGAAATTCCTGTTGTCTCTGTATCCAAATCAACTGTTTTGAATAATCTGGGATCTCTTTGGGGGATTTATAGCTAACACCATTGAACACAAAACTATATTTGAACGGGATATGAGTAAAAAGGAAGCAGTCAGAGTGAGCAGGTGTTCTCATGCACCCACTTTTAGCTCATCCGAGAAATGCATCACATCAGAAAAGCTATATTTAGCAGAGCTGGGTGCCCCCCCGCCACCACTTCCCCCCACAGCACAGCCCCAGCCAGCTCTGCCATTTGGGCACTGTGATCTGAGCTTGACTTGCTGTCTCTTGCGGTCTCTGAACTCACCAACACCGTTCTGATAGCAAATTGTGCACTCAGACAGGGTGTTGCTTCTTTGCTGAGAAGTTTCTGGGCAGCCAGCAACTGCCAAAGGGGAAGTGGGCAGAGGTGGCAAAGCTGCCTTTGATGGCAGCAAGAGCAGAGATGAGGATTGTCCTCCAGCTGGTGGGTTGCTCGGGATAGGAAGGCATCAGGGGGTGAAATTTCTATCTCCAGGGGGCAGATTTCTATTTAAAATTTGGGTCTAACATAAGTAGTCTTTTTTTGAGCTGCCTTCCTAATCCAATTATTCACAGCTGTTCATTGGGGAAGGACATCCAGGGACATCCAGTCCGTTTTTAGAATGTAAAATGTGAAAATTTGGGGGGGTTGGCTCTGTTGTTTGCCAGCTGGCCTGGTCTGAAATGTCAGTAACAAAGCAGTGTTAGTTTTGGGTGGGAGCGTGTGGGTCAACATGGGGTGTGGGACGAGATGAACAGCCGGCTGCGGGGCATGCACTGCTGGGGAGGGGATGGGGGGTGAGGGTAGCTATGGATAAGCATCAGGGGAATATCAGTATTTCAAGACAGTGGAAAGCCGTGGTTAGTTTTTTTTTTTTAATGTAGATTTATTTTTTTTTTTTTAATTTTGAGTGATCTGGCTCATAAAAACTTGGGCAGCTCCTCTGCACAGCAGTGTTTGCTGGGGGCTTTTGTCTGCAGCAAAGCCTTTGTAAATGAAGTTGTTCCTGACTGGAAATGTCTTTAGGCATTCCCGACTGCCCTATGGCTCACAGGGCTGATAGCTGATGAGCAGGTTTTGTTCTGTGGCTGTTAAGGAGCTCTTTGCTGTCAGCATCAGGACTGAGTGAAGTCACTGCGTGCTGAGCTCTGGGCCCAGCTGCAGCTGGGTGGCACCCGGCTCCTGCAAGGACCGAAATCTGGAGAGCCACACCCAGAGAACTCAATAGCATTTGGGATCCAAAAGTTGTGTTCGTTTTTCATATTCCCTTTTTAGGAAGAACGAGCCCTTTTAGTTTACGTAATTGCTCATATCGAGATAAAATTCAGAGCTGTTTCAGCACAGGAGCACTCAGAGTTCTGTCAGTCCCCAGGCAGACCAAAACTCTGTGAGATTATAAATAAATCCTAAGACTTTGTATTGTCATTACATTTATTTTCTTTCTGACTCCTATCAAGGCACCCCCCTGTCCTAGCTGAGAAGCAATCAGATCGTTGTTATTGTGCTCTCCCTTTATATGAGAACAAGAGGTCAGTGGATGACATTACTGCTTTGTAAATTTAGAACAAATAAAAGGAAATGCTACTTCACCTAATGCGTCGTCATCCTGTGGAATACACTGTTCCAGGATGTTAGTCAAAAGCTGTGTCTGGAACATAAAAAAATAGCCAGAGCATGCTCCTAGCTGGCTGCATGTGCCCCAGGGGCTGCCCGACCACATGGCTCGGAGCAGCAGCTGTGCTGTGAGCATCACTGGGCTCCTGCCTGGGGGAGGACAGCTTCTTAGGGGGAAGATTGCCAAGGCTCCTTCTGGTGGTGATGAGGATGGCTTCTTGCTGATGTGGGATGTCAGACTGATGATCGGCCTCACCCAGCCAGCACAGAGTATGTAATGGTTCCTGGATTCCTAATTATCCTCAGAAAAACATTTAAGTAAGTGTAACACCACTGCAGGTTAAACAAAAAACCAGCTTTGTGTGCTTGTTTCGTTTCTCCAAAGAGTCATTACACGAGTTACGCTACAATCTTATCTGTCCTTCACAGTGAAGCCTGATTGCCCCACTTGGTCCTCCTTAGAACAGGAGTGAGGTCAGAGATTGTGTTCTACTTCCCATTTCTGAAAATACTGCTCAATCCCAATGCAAACGTTGGTTTAGTGCTGAGTGATGGTGAATGTTGTTCATAAATTCATCTTGCACAAAGCGATGTTTTATTTACAGTTCTGTGGTTATACAATAGACCCTTTATTTTAGTTCTGTGACTCCTTGGCTGGATGGTTCAAGTATGAAGACCTTGATCTCTTTGTTTGTCCTCTGCCTTACGAGCTTATAACTTTATTTGTTCAGCAGAAAGCTGTCTGATGCTGTGCGTGGAGATTTAAAGCTGAGGCATGGATGTTTTCAGGTGTTGATGATTCCTCTGTTTGACTCTCTCCAGTGATCCAGGAAGTCTGTATACTCACACTGAGCTCTTGGCTAAATTCTCTGCATTTCTGTCTTTTATACCATTGGCTTAAACTTCACGTCTTCCAGAGTGAATTAAAAATAATACTGTGCATTTGCCTTTTTTTAACTGAAAAGAGAAACAGGAAAAAATACAGCCCTGAATGAGTGCGTTCTGTTAATAATTAGTGTCACCAGCTGTTTTAAATTGTTTTTTTTCCTTCTGCCCAAGGGCATGCCAGTGACTTATTGAGTGAACTGGTAGCTCCTCATCCAAAATTGCTCTTTTTGAAGCAATAAAAGGTCCTTGGAAGCTTGGACTTTCCATAGGGTACTGCTCTACGTAGGCAGTTATGGATGTTCCAGCATGGGGCCCTGCTCTGCTTGATTTTTGTTGGATAGTTTAGTTCAAATTGCAACACGCATGCTGAAACTGTATTTCTAATAGGGGCCTCATTAATGTTGGTGTTTGTAGTGTGTTTTTCTAGGGGCTGGCAGTACATCTCAGTAAAATTTGTTATTGCAGGTGGATGCTACAGTCTGTCCTACAAAAAGAAATAGATTCTGAAAACTAAAATAGAGCAGAATCTTCTAGATACATCTTTTTTGTATTGATGTTACATCTATACTTCTTACCATGCACTCCAAGCCATTTGGACATCAGCAAGAAGTTTGACATTCAACTTCTGATGTTTTAAAATCTGTTATATGGATCGTAATGAGAGAAGTGAGAAAGAGAGCAGAAAACAAGTAGTTAGCAGGTTTTATACAGGGTTGTGTGTGGGCTCTTCGTGTTCCTGAGCAGCACCCCTTGGTGTGCCTGGGGGGCACACGGATCTCATCCACCTCACCTCATCCTACTTCATGTTAATCTTGAGTTTCAGATGATGGACACAATCTGCTGGAAAAGCAAATCCTATGGACAAATATTTTTTTTCTTAAGAGTTATGTGGGGGATGCAGAAGGGAAGGTTTTAAAGTTGACACATAAGAGAGTGTTAGGAAGTGTGGGGAAGAAAGGCTTTTGTCTTAAGAAGAAGAGATGTCAAGTTTGGACCCCAGCTGAATGGATAGCCCTATGGGTGTGGTCCCCTGAAGAACCAGGAGCTTTTCTTTCTCTGTGCTACTGCCATCTGATAAACCAAGAGAGAGTTGTGGTAGCTGTGTGGAAGCATGGCTGCCTCCCTGGGCCGATAGCATCCTTGACAGGGGTCTGGCTACCATGGAGCAGCAGCCCAGAGTAGAAACACACGGTCCTTTGGGATCACTCTTGGTGTGGCTGTCACTGAGCTGTGGAGATGTTGGTTTGTCTACCAGTTTTAGGATTTTGCCCTCTTAAATGCCTAATGTTGTACTTTTGGTCTGATATACGAAATGTTATCTAGTTTGTTAATTGATAGAAAGTGGTGTATTGTGCTGTTAACAAAGTATTTTAATGCTGTTGCCAATTTAAAAAGTACTTAAGAAAACAACAAAAGATCTGCACGTGCAGTATATTAACTGTTACTATTCTGTGCTTGATTTGTGTTGTGCTATTACTCAGATGTGAGACATTTCCTTACTCAGTTCTGCACTGAGAATGAGAACTGATAACCATGTGGTTCTATAAATTTAGCAGAAGAATTAACGTAAGCTATGGTAGAAGAGAAACATAATTGCAAGATGTAAATGACTTGTGTTGTGCAGCTTGTTACCTCTAGAAATAGCATCAGTAAACTGCACTTATGGTAACATGTTCTCTCCCTGTCTCTGACTGACATACCCAGTGTACTCATTAATTGTCTCTCTCTCTTCAGATTATCACTCCATGTCGGAAGCTCATCCTTTGTGCTGATAACAGAAAAGAGATGGAAGATTGGATTGCAGCACTGAAGACTGTACAGAACCGTGAACATTTTGAGGTAATGGGAAAATGTGTTCATTGTACTGTGTGTGTCCTCTCCTAAGCAACAGCTTGTTATGAAACATAAAAATAATTATTCCATTGTCTTTTCACTCTTCAGTTAACCTCCCTGTCTTAATTCACATCTTGCCTGCTTGCTGTTCAGCTTATTTCAGTGTATCTGTTCACTTTCTGGGGCTTTAATTAAACCAGCAGTGCCACCAGAAAAGAGCTGTCTGTGTTCTTCCCTCCTTGAAGCTTGTCTCCCTGTTGTCCCTCTTCTATGCTGGCACAACTGTTCCTCTGCTATGCAATAAACTGCATCGGGGAACTGGTCCTGCTGAAAACTTAATAAAAAAAAAAAAAAAGAGGAAAGGGGAAGGATCAACATCAGCAGCTAAGTTCTCCAGCTTGTTTGCATATGCACACTTGCAGTGAGGCAAGCAGGGGAAGTAGCACAGGAGTAAGCAATCTCTTCTGGCTTAAAGAGCTTCTAGAGCTACTGTGTGTAAACTGCACGTGGCCAAACCTATTCCCCAATAAAAGCATTGTATTTCTGCCTTTTCTCACTGCTGTATGCAGGTCTTTTTCTAAGGGGAAAAAAAATCTTGTGTTGCTACATTAGATTTTGCCATAATACATTTATTTTATTAGTCTACCCAGTACAGCATGGACCATTTCTCAGGGATGCACAACTGGTACGCCTGCTCACACGCTCGGCCAACATACTGCAATGTGTGTCGGGAAGCGTTGTCTGGAGTCACATCACATGGGCTCTCATGTGAAGGTACGTGTTGCTTTGTCTCCTGTTTTGGGAACAGCATTTGATAGCTTGATGACGTGTCCTAGAGGATTTTTAAGAGGAATATTGTTAACAGTCTGCAAGAAGATGATGTAGAAAAGTACTGCATAATAAACTTGAGGGAGCCACAGCCTGTATGTGAAACTGAAGATCATTTTTTTGACCTGGTGCTGCATCCTTCTGGCTGCTGAATCCCTTTTGGCTTCTCAGACAAGTTTTACATAGAAGTCAGAATGGGATTCTTGGCATTTTTTTATTTTTTTATTTTTTTTTTTTTTAAGTAGAAATGATGATGTTTTCATATTGATTTTAGTATTGGACTTGATGATAATATAGCTGATTTTTTTTTCATTACCCAACTACTGCTATCCCTTAGTAAAATCATACTTCTGAAATTAACAAGGATGTAATTCTCAGTTATTAGATAAAATATTAATAAGAATGCTCTTGTTTATAATAATATTCATATTTATAAGAACCTCCTTGTTAAATGCTTAAATAATGCTAGGAAGATTGGATTTTATTTTTTCAACTTTGCTATAGCAGACGTGCCTGCCTGGGCACTGCTCATACTTCTAGCAGGAATGAGACTACTTCCACACTCTGTAAAATGACGTAGGAGTGTATGACTTCATAAATCATGCCAAGTTGAACAAGGTGATAGTGAAACTTTGTACAAGCAACTGGTGAAATTGATGAGGCAAGAGTTAATAGCTAGCTCATCTTACTCAGTATGCTTAGAGTTGGTAGTTTTGGCAGTGCTAACAAGACCAATGTGTGCCCATGCTTTCTTCTGGAGCCAAGTGTGGTCATTTGGGAGAAAGCTTTTGCACAAACTGCCACATTATATGTTCTAAAGCTGGATTAATACGTTGTTCTTTTTTTCTCTAGTGTGCAAGTTTAAAGCCCACAAGCGGTGTGCTGTGCGGGCCACCAATAATTGCAAGTGGACAACTCTGGCCTCTATTGGGAAAGATATCATTGAGGACGAAGATGGGGTAGGCATCAATCTTAACTATTCTAACCTTAACTTGATGTGGAAGCACTGGTATGTGCTTTCTGCTCTGTACAAATACCACTTGTGCCTGTGTGTGTTAGTGGTGTGGTATAGGCAAGAAATTCGGTGTGAAAAGTCCAACCAAGGCAGTGAGGACTCCTTAATAGCAAGAGACTCTTGCCGTGGGCTAGGGGGAGTTGAGGTTAAATGGTTGGAGGCATAGGGAACTTAGTCTGAGTTTTGGCAAAGGAAAGACAATGAGTGGTAGGAACAGTATCTTATTATATCGAATGTCTGATGCAAGTCTTCATTTCCTGTGTAACCTGAGGTAAATCACCTGGTCTCTGCGTTTGAGCATGATGTAAACTGCCAAAAGAGATTTTTAGGTGTTTTCTAAAAATTGCCTGTGCTGTCCTCAAAGAAAATTGCCTGTGCTGTCCTCGAAGAGTGCATGTTAAGACTTGCACAGTGTATATCTGAAAGCCACAGCGCATCCTGCAGCCTTGAGTTGCATGCTGGTAGGTCCATGGTGGTTCTCTGCCTCTGTTCCATTTGTAGATCTCAATGCCACATCAGTGGTTGGAAGGAAACCTGCCCGTGAGTGCCAAATGCACTGTGTGTGATAAAACCTGTGGCAGCGTCCTACGTTTGCAAGACTGGCGCTGCCTTTGGTGCAAAGCCATGGTAAGTTGAATGAAAATGGTAATTCCAGTAAGAGGGTAGTCTTTGATCAGCTCTATGGTTTGTCCCTTTAATGAAGTTTACTTGAAATGAAATCTCTTAATAATACTGACAGTATTTGCTCTGAAGGACTTCATTGCTTTCTCCAGATGATAGAGAGGCTGCAAGAGGTAGGAGTATAAATTGTGCTGAAAAGCACCACTGTGATGCATAAAAGTAAGAACCGAAATTAATACCTGGCTTCTCTGCAAGCTCATTGTCTTTTGATAGTGAGCTTTTGTAGAAGAATCTAATCGTTGTAGATATGAATCAGTGCCTCAGGTATGGGAGATCTCAGATTTTAAAGAGCTGCTATTTGGCATTTCTACAAGTTGAAAAGATGCATCAAAAAAGATTACAGAGAATACAACGCTATTTTGATAATAGTAGTTTCCTTTCCCACTGCAGTAGGTTTATCTTGCCTGAGCACTGTAGTGGTACAGGTCTTGCTATATTTCCAGTTGTCTTTGAGATTAATAAGGGAAGCGTTACAAAGTATGAGTTTATGGAATGTTTCAGAGGGATGCTCAGACCCCATATAAACCCTCTGTCTTGCAGTCTTCTAATGTCTTAAATGCCTTGTTCTACTTCATACTTATTTTTGTGTGGCTTGATTAATCCCTTCTTCTCTCAGTTCTTGTGTCCTTCATGTGCTCCTGCCTCGTCTTCTTGAATTTCCAGGTTTTTTTCGTTGCTACGTTTGATCACAGAAACATAGGCTGGCTTGGCTTCGGAGGGACCTTCTAGTTCCAGCCTCCTGCTGTGGGCAGGGCTGTCATCCATAAGATCAGGCTGTCCAGCTGTCCTGCCCGGCCTTGAATGCCTCTGGGAATGGGACATCCACAGCTTCTTTGGGAGGAGATTTTGAAAACACAGCACCTGAAGGCTCTTAAAGCAACATAATTTGTTATCTGGTCTTCTCCAAACTCACACTGCTAGTCTTGTGAATTCAGATGTTGGAAAAAGTACATATTAATGTAGAGTAGAGGAGAGTTAATAGAGGCCTGATAGGTCATTCTGTAACATAACTAACTGATTGACGCTTCCTAGGGATCTTTCCATCTTTCTTTCCTTCTTACCCTTTGAAACCTCTTGTTGGATGATTCTTTGTACATCACAGTTCCCAAAAGGATCTGAAATGAATTTGTTTGTTTCAGGTGCACACAGCATGTAAAGAGTTGTTGCCAAGCAAGTGCCCTCTTGGGCTGTGCAAAGTATCTGTCATTCCTCCTACTGCTCTTAACAGCATTGATTCAGATGGTAAGTATCATTACTAAGTAATGCCTTCTTTCTCTTCCTCTCACTCACAGTCCTTCCAGTTAACACTGTTAATGCCAGATTCTTTTGATTTAAAATTCTGCTTTTGGTGCTGTTGCAATTCCAGACTAGAAGATCTTGCTGACGTATGGTGTTGAGCTGTTTGCTTTGCTTTTGCATTCAGTTTATTACTCTGTCAAGTTTTTTGCTGAGCTGCAGCTGTTAACATTTATGAAGAACCAACTCTATTGCAAAAGCGGTTTGGGAGGGCCGGGGAAGCTGCAAAATTTGGCATACTGTTAGATGATAAGTGTGACATTTGGCAGCATGAGCTATGGTTCGTGCTGGATTCAGGGCTGTGCACATTTGGCATGTACTCAATGAGTGCCATAAGCACAGGGAATGTATTAACTTTTTCAAACTAGGGTATGGAATGTTGTTTGTTTGTTTTCTCATTCCACCTCTTGACTTTTCCTCCCTGCCCCTCACATCTTTCCTTAACTCAGGTTTCTGGAAAGCTACTTGCCCACCTTCTTGCACAAGTCCTTTGTTGGTCTTTGTCAACTCAAAAAGTGGAGACAACCAGGGAGTAAAATTTCTACGAAGATTCAAGCAGCTACTGAATCCAGCGCAGGTATTTGACCTTATGAATGGAGGACCTCACCTCGGGTAAGCAGATATTCTATAGAGGTGTACATTCCTTGTAAATACCAGCAAAGCATGTTTATATAAGCTCATCCTCAAATGTAAGAAAGAACTTATTCCTGAGAGAGGAGACTGGACACGTAAAGTTTGAGGGAGTTTTCACCTCTCAGTGTTTAGTGCTATTGATTAACTCAAAATATATGCTGTTGAAGAAGACTGCTCTATCCATTTGTCAGTAATAGCAGAACAGCTTGAGGGATTTTGGGGGAATTCCAGCAACACTCCCCTGGAAGAAGACCAAGCATGGAAAGATGAAATCCAAGAAGTCCGACAGTGGACTTGTAACAGACATCTTGAAATTTTGTCAATGAGTGTTAAGTTAAATCAACTGCACATTCAGATGTCAGAGATAGCAAATGAATACTGTTAAAATTAGATAAATCCAGACATAACCTGGTAAGTGTGTGAACCGTCCATCCTTTAAAGATTTAATGACAAGGCTGATAAAGTGTCACTTAGTGCTTTCAGTTGCTTCTGCCTAATGATCTGGCATTTCAGATTTGTTTGCAGGATTTCACTAGAATAAGTATTGATTAAAGAAAATGAGAAGAACTGTGGAACAAATCCCTTTGCTGTGTTTCTGCAGCTCTATTTAAGAAAGAAGTTTGATCTCTAGTTTGCTCCCTCTAAATGCTTCTGTTGCATCGGATTTGAGTAACTGTCTTATGAATCAGTGCTTTTTATTACAAGAACTAACACAGGATGAACCTCCATTGTATTTTTCTGTATTTAACTCAAACTCTATGACCTGCAGATGCAGGGTGTTAAATCTAGAAGCATCCATTCTGGGATGAGTGATCACTAAGAGCTGCTCCAGACTGTTATTGCTATCATAAGAAGTTGTTCTTTGCCATAGTGCATTGCAAAAGACTGACCTTTAAAACTGCAGTGTGCTATCCAGAGGATGTGCTTGGCTGATAAATAATTTACAGAGAACTTTTAAAATTAAATATTTTTCTTCTTCCTCACCCCAGTCGGACAGTGCCTATAAGCAGAAGCAAAGGAAAGGAGAGCTGTGGTACATACTTCTCAAACAGATTGCTCTTGCTTTTTTTAAAAAGGAAGTGATGGTACGGATTAAAGGCTGCTTCTTAATAATTGAAATATTCTAAACTTGTGCCAAATTGTACCCTAAGATGTTGTCATTGCTGATAGATGTGTCAGTAATGCTTGAAGAAGTAAGGATTCTCACGTGCTACAGCAAATACTTTCTAGGCAATAAAGAATAGATTAAAATGAATGAATAAAAGCAGGCGATAGTTCTGGGAGGTGTTCACTAAGAGACAGTTTCAAGCAGCTTTAGGAGAGGTTGTTTTTGCATCTAGTATTCTGGAAAGAGTGAATAAAACAAATTCCCACTTGTTTTGGAGTGCTGTTCGCTGCCTGCAAGACAGATGAGGTGCCAGAGAGTTGATTGATGTTGCTTTCCCAGAAGCTCTGAAGCTTGTGAGGTTTTATATGCTCTTGTAGTTGTCTGCTTTCTGAATGACTGCATCAGTTCCCGCTCTACTACAAGTCTTGCTCTAATTGGCATGGCCTTGAGTATGGAGGCAGTGACATCAGAGAACTCTCAGCAGTGACAAATAACTAGTGTTAGGCTGAAAGCAGCAAATGTGCAAAGAGGAATTAATTCAATGGATAAAACTATCACATGCCTGTTTCCTCTTCTGTTCAGACAAAAGTGCCTTGCTTTAGAAGGAGAGTCCGCCTGGGTCATATTTCTGTAGTGAATAGCCATTGTAAATTGCTTAGCCATATTAATAATTCCTTATTAATAATCATTTGAATTCATTTTAATCTGACAGTGGCCTGTATTCATTGTGAAATCAGAGCCTGCTTGAAGTAAATCTGACGTGATCATAACCTGGATTAGAATTGTTTACCATTCCTTTCTATAGCATCTGATTGTTCATCTTTCTTGGTTGTTTTTTTTCTTTCCCTTCTCTGCAGTTTACGCTTATTTCAGAAGTTCGACACTTTCCGGATCCTGGTTTGCGGTGGGGATGGAAGTGTTGGCTGGGTTCTCTCTGAAATTGATAGCCTCAATCTTCACAAGCAGGTACCTGCTCTATGAGCTTGTTGGGTGTAAGAAGGGAGGAACAACAGCGGAGGACTTCTACTGATTATACAGCTGTAGTTTGCCCTGAGACTGAAGCTGCTGAAAGCTTACTATAACTGTGTATTTGCAGTCATTTTCTGCAAGAAGCAGCACTGGACTAATTGATTATTCCTATCTGCAGTGCTCCTCTGCAATTTCCTTGCACAAGATCCAGTTTTAGAGTGGCTCTGAGTTAATTCTGCTGCATTGTCAGCAGGAACTTATACTTGGAAAGAGCTGCCATTAGAAAACAAGGATTTCAACTACAGTAGCAATTCTCATCAATTCCCTTTAATTCTCATGCTCTTTCCAAGCCTGGGATACCTAGAAATTTCATTGGAATAGAGATGTCATACAGCGTTTAATTCATTTCCATTTTGTCTTGGCGATGGCTGTGCTGATTTTACAGAAAAGGCAATGTCGCCACCTGATGGTTAAGTTAGTCCATCCATGGGATGCAGTACTTTTTAGCAAGGTGCTCTGAATGGTAGTGGTAATACACTCCTCACTCAACTGATAACTTAAAAGCAGAGAGAACTTTTCCTTATTTGCAAGCTCTTTTGACTGTTTTCTTCATCCAGCTGCTTCCCCTCCCCCTGGGACTTGCTATTTCTCAATAAGGAATCTTTGTAACAAATAAATCATGTTACTTTTGGCTGTTTGTGGTTTGTGTTTTTCCATTTGAATATCAATTTTTGTTTCTTTTTCTCTGATGCAGTGCCAGCTGGGAGTGCTGCCACTGGGAACAGGGAATGATCTTGCTCGCGTATTAGGCTGGGGATCTGCTTGTGATGATGATACCCAGCTTCCACAGATCCTGGAAAAGCTGGAGAGGGCGAGTACCAAAATGTTGGACAGGTGAATAATCAATGCTAAGCTGCATCTGTTGGGCTTCTTAGTAATTTCAGTTTGAATTTTCTTTGATAATCTTCTGTCAGCTTTTATCAACAAAAGCTAGTCTTGCTTTCTGTGTCAGTGCTGCGGAATTGTAGTAAGGGAAATGGGTGTCCAGAAATTGGCCCACTTTCCTTTAGGAATGCAAGGTCAATTACAGTATCTGTGCTTTCTTTTCAGTGCAGTTTTCTTACTTTTGAGTGGGACTTTATTTCAGAGTTGACCTTGTTCCAGAATTCTTGTCAGTTTAATTTGACAACCTCACACGTGATGTTTCAAACTGTTTTTTCTTGGGAAATTTGAAGCTATTTATCTTGAGTTTGGCTTTTAAATGAAAGCTGAACGCAGAAATGGACATGTTTACCTCTTGATATAACCTTTATATCTTCTTACATTTTAAACTTCTTGTCTTTACAACTGTATTTTGGCCTCTAGCATGTTGAATCAAGTAATGCCCATTGAATTGTTGTGAGTAAGGAAAGAAGTAAAGAGAAGATGCATGTGCTGTGGGATAGTTGTTCATAATTCTGTCCCTCTCTCTGTCCTTGGTTCAGCCCCTGTGCAGTTTCAGTGACTTCCTTCCCTGTGACTTCCTTACATCATTTATGCCCCTAACAAAGTGCTCTTTATCCTGCTTAAGTTTCTAACCAGTTAGATCCTCTGGGTAAAGGAAGAAATCATCTGCCATGCGGTGACATCTATTATGCCTCCTTTTCAACAGGTGGAGCATTATGGTGTATGAAACCAAACTCCCTCGGCAGGCCTCCAGTTCCACAGTCACTGAAGATTTCAGTGAGGATTCGGAGGTACTTTGCAAGATGCAGAAGGGGCAGGGAGCAATAGCCTCAGAATGGACAAGATGAGAGGCAGTGAGACAAGATGAGAGTTCAGATGGATGTCATAGGACCTACAGGGATCCTGGGGCTTTAAATCAGTGAAATATTAAAGAGGAGGTTGAGGTTAACAGAGTCAATGACCATAGGGAGTGCTTTGGGACAGGAAATAATTGACTACTCTGCTCTCATGATATGTTGTTGAAATTGTGGAAAGCTGCATAGTAGTAGTCACAGGAACTATAATCTACTGTGGATTTAAACATTGGGCTTTAGAGATGCTGAGAACTGCACTGCTGATGATTTCTAGGTTCAGAATTAGTTTTTTCATCAAAACATAGTCTTCAGAGAGTAAATAAATTCTGGACCATAGAACATTTCCAAGGCAAAAAAGAAGCTATGTAGTGATAGGTACTCTCTGGGGAGCTGAACATAAACATTGTGTGCTCTGATTTTGGGAGGCAGCACCTCAGTGGCTTGTTTCTGACTGTCACCAGGTGCAGAAGATTCTCTTCTATGAAGACTCTGTTGCTGCTCATTTGTCCAAAATTTTGACTTCTGACCAACATTCAGTGGTCATCTCCTCAGCCAAGTGAGTACTTAAAGGAGAATTATTCTAAATGAAAATTGCACTGTGAAGATCCCGAAACAATCCTTGCATGACTGTGTTTTCCTTACCATCTTTGTCTAGGGTGCTTTGTGAGACAGTGAAGGATTTTGTGGCTCGAGTAGGGAAAGCCTATGAGAAGGCAACAGAAAGCTCAGAGGAATCAGAGGTCATGGCCAGGAAGGTAAAATTGAAAAAATGGTTACGGTTTCCTATTCTGACATTGAAAACTGTGGTTTTCAGAGAAATAGGATAGCAGCAGTTCAGCAAGCTCTAAAAGGTTGAGCTATCTAGACCCACTATTAGTCCTGCTTAAAACTTCTTCTTCACCCTGTAGTGCTCTGTCCTGAAGGAGAAGCTGGACTCATTATTGAAGACACTGAATGATGAATCTCAAGCATCTTCATCTCTGCCAAACCCTCCTCCCACCATTGCAGAGGAAACCGAAGATGGTGATGGGTCAGGCAGTGCTTGTGATTCTTCCAGTGAGCGGTCAGTGGGCTCTTCATGTACTGCACGGCCCCAGATATTTCGCCCCCGGGAACAGCTCATGTTGAGAGCCAACAGCTTGAAAAAAGCCATTCGTCAGATTATAGAGCATGCAGAAAAAGGTAACTTGTTAGGAGTCCTGCTTGTGGCTTATTATGGGCTCTTGAGTGTTTCCATTATTCCAAAGGAGAGTAGAGTTCTTTATTAACAACAGCTTTCCTTAGCTGGAGAAGCTGTTTGTTAGCCCTGGCTGTCTAGTTCCATCTCTGCTAAGCCCCCAATGTTTGAAACATTGCTTGGTAAATGAGTCTGAAGTTCAAGGTATGTTCTCCCCAAAGGGCTGGTTTAGGAAGTCACTACCCTCCCACACTCTGTTCATTTGGGTTTCCTGTCTGTCCCCACCCATACCACAACTGTGTCAGCGCAACTGTTTGTGTGGTCTTGCTGTAAAACAGATCTGAAAATACTTGGGAAGAAAGTATTTTAAGTATTTTTACTTGAATTGTTTCAGAAATCTCTTTATAGTACAGCCCAGCAAAACAGTGCAGTGGTACAACTGAAAGGCAATGAACTGTAGCACAAGGCAAGAGAGAATGCAGAAACTTTTTAAATGAGCTTTCTTACTGGGAAAATGTTATAATTTTGTACCTTGATACAAATCAGTCTTGTTCCTGTGTTAACTTCCTGGGCAGGTGATCCTCTTCTTCTCGCCTTGGCCCTTATTATGACCCCAGCCACTCACACCCCTAGCTCTAAGTTTCATTTCCTTCAAAAAGCTTCAGGCTCGCAGATGTTAGTCATAAACCTGGTGGTTTAACTCAGACCAAAGGAAGTATGTAACAGCTTCTGATTGAAGATAAAAGTATTGAAGTTGCAGATGTTTGTCCATGTATACCTGAACATGCACTGTAGAGAGCAACTCTGTAATGAGTTAAAAATCTTTGCAGTGTTACTTGGATTTCCAGCACTGCATCATTGTGTGCAGCCTTGTTGAAGGTGAAGATACATGAAATGATGGAAGTTGAGCAAATAGCCTGCTTCTCTGAAGCAGAGATCCTGACCTCGGTGCTGCCTCACTTTGCTGCTGCTTACCTTGTGCTGATTTGATGCTTTTTGTAGTTCTTTGTAACCCAATCTATTCGCTTAATCCAGCAATACTTTGTTTGTTTGTTTGCTTATTTATTTGCTCAGCTAGCAGGTTGGATTTCCTGGTGGATAGTTCTCATGATCTGCAAATTCAGCACACGGTGAGGGAGAGGCTCTGAAAGAAGTGGTGAGCTGGTAGTTCAGCTGTACCCTATGAGAGGTCATTTGGGAGGAAGCACTGTTGTTTATATTTGATTATTTAAGCAGTGTGCTAGCTTTAATTCTTGCCAGTTCTTGGGCAAACTCCAATTACATTTCAGATGTATTTATTCAACTTGTCCAAACCATTTTCCTTCTTCCAAAGAATGCCATTTGATTCTTTTCTTTTGTTTGTATTGTTTTTTACCAAGTTCCTCCTGATTGTATGTATCTAAGAGACCTTTTCAAGTGACTTGTCTTATTGCCTACTACAGATTAAGCAAACAGAAAATTCAGTTTGATCAATCATTTAATGTCCCACTGGTTAGAATTTCTGGCAGCATCTGAATGTGAATAAGTGGAAGCCCAGCACTTGCAGCACAGTTTGCATCTTGGGAAGCCTGAATTAAAAAAAGGCTTAAAGTTGGATGCTTCTGTTTAGAACCTCATTGCTGAAGCTCTCTGCGGAGAAAGCAAAAGACTAAGCCATCCCAGTTCCAAAAGCTCTTCAGAGCAGAGTTTAGGTGAGGCAGATGATACAGGAACACTTTTTGTTATTCCTATGCTTTCATATAAGTAATCCCTACAGTATGATGGGACTCTAAAGATCTTGTTTCTGTCACTGGGGATGTGTTCTCTTCCTAGAAACGTTGTAATCACCTACTTTCTCTTTCTTCATAGCTGTAGATGAACAGAATGCCCAGACTCAGGAGCAAGAGGGCTTCCTGCTTAGTCTCTCAGCCTCTGAAGAGGGCAAGGAGCTAAGGAATGAGGACAAAATCTCCCTGCAGTCGTCACACAGCAGCAGCTATGGATTGTCCAAAGGGAGGAGCCAGAGGAAAGGTACTGCTTCAGGGCTGCAACCGTGCAGCTCTCACCTGCAAACTGCACTTCTGTTAGTTGTAAGAAGTGAGGGATGTGTTACGTGTATCCTTCCATATTCTGTTCTCTACTTGTTAACTTCAGATGCTTGGCTTTGCATATTTCTGTGTTCAGCCCTGTGTTCATATGCACCATTTTTTGATATGTTGCTGATGGTCTAATTTCTTAGCATATGACAGCTAGGATTCCAAAATTTTCTTACCACTTAGCAGTAATCTGCATTCTCTTGGCTTCCAGTGCTTGGACAAAAATGGGCTTGAGAATTTTTCGTGTCATCTACCTGATGATTCATCCCTGTAAGCTCCTGCCAATCCTTTACAGATGACAGGGAACAGAATCCAGTTAGTTTAAATAAGTCTGTTACGTGAATAATTTTAGAGATCCTCAATCGCTCCAAGTTTATTTGGAACTTAACTGAATATGAACTGGGAGCCAAATATGCTGTCTGTCATGCTGCTGGCACCAGAAGATTTTTCTTGTCTCTATTTCTAATAATTGCCTGTCACATTTCTGCACCTCAAGTCTGTGAGGTTTTCTGGCTGCATATATGCCTCATGTCTGTCTCTTCATGACAGCTCTTTCACAGTGGCCGGAGTGTTTTTGTCATTGACTGATTCTTAACCCAGTCTCCCTGCTGAAGTTGTGCTGTTATGTGCTGGTCTGAATCACATCATGTTTGTCAATAGCCATGTTTGTGTTATGTTTTACAGCATCCAAGTCTCCTTGTGAAAGACAAATAAGCAAAGGAAGTTTATCACTGGGCAGTTCTGCATCTCTTCCTCCCCAGACAGGAAATCGAGACAACTTGCCAATGCTGAACACAAAAATCCTCTACCCAAGTGAGTGTAATACTACTGTTCATTCAAGCAGCCCACTGGAATATGGGTGACAACAGAGCAGGCTTAAGCCTCTGTATAAAACATGAATTTTTTCTGCCGGATGTCCTTTTGCTGGGTCCACTTGGAAATAAGTCTCTTTGTAGATAACTTTCCACTAGAACAGAACAGTGGAGGCATGGAATGATTATAATAATTTTCAATACAGCTGAGACCTAAACACAGATTTCTATTAACCCTGTGCAGTGGCAGAATTTATGTATCAGTTACAAGAAGGTTCTGAGCTCAGGGAGCTTGAGAAGGCTGATAAGGTGCCAGGCTGCTGAGAGAAGTTTCTGGAAAGTGGCAGCCATGGACTGGGAGCAGTAATCTGTGTGAAGAGTGCACAAACCCAGCAAAATTCCAGCCTCATGCATTTTGTGTAGCAGCTTCTGTCCATTACTCTAGTGCTGTCTTTCTACCTGTTCCCCCAGTTTCTGGTACAGACTGATTCTTCTGGAAGGAAGCTATTTTCTCTCTCTTTGAAAAAGTTAATGTTGGTGCGTTGTCAACAAATAATTTCAGAAGCTGGAGACGGTAATTCTTGGGTGACAAGGAGAGTAATTTCAGTCCTCCTTCTCTCCTGCTCCGTGAAGCAGGGTGTTGCATGTCTCACCCTGGAGCAGAATACCTACTGTAGTGAATACGCTGCCATTGCCCATTCTCATGTGTCTGTTGGCCTCAGGTGACATCGTGTCACTCAACAGGCAATCCCATAAAGTCTTCTTGTTGAGAGTGCTGAGCCTTCTGGAGTGGAAAAAAGCACTATTGCTCGTTGCTTTCCTCAGTGAGTGACTGGAGTTAACGTTAGTCTGAGGCTGAAATGACATATTTTCAGTTTATTTACTATCATGATTTTCTCCTTGCCAATTTTCCTGCAGATATCCGTGCTGGTATGTCTGGGTCTTTGCCTGGGAGTTCTGTCATCAGCCGCTTGTTGATCCATGCTGATCCCTTCAACTCTGAGCCTGAAAATCTGTGAGTATGCCCATTTGAAGTC
Source organism: Meleagris gallopavo (assembly GCF_905368555.1). NCBI lineage: Eukaryota > Metazoa > Chordata > Aves > Galliformes > Phasianidae > Meleagris > Meleagris gallopavo. Next base: position 2,148,665 of record NC_139414.1, on the reverse strand, counting down.
AGTGGGCATTTCCAAATGAACATCAGCATTGTGCTGACAAGTAGAGACATTTGGAGAGCTAAATAATGGACTGCAGCAACTCAGAGTTATATAAATGAAATCATATGCTGGTGCCAGTGAAGGTCATCTTATGTAGTTATTATACATGCAGTGACATGTGAGACTCACAGTAGAAGACTTCAGGTTTTAGGTGAGAGAGTGAAATCCAAATCAGTTTTTTCCGAACACTCAGAAATTACTCCAGCTTTCAGTGAGCAGGCAGGAAGTTGTGTGGGAATCAGTACCATGGAGGTCAAAGAAATCTTGTGGACAGGGCACAGTAGGGCAAACAGGTAGCAAATGTGATGTGAACTCTCTCAAATTGTTTCTATTAAATTATTTAACAGAAAAATTCAGTTAATACATATTTAATGTGTTTGTTTGTTTGTTTTTCCTCATGGGATTCAGTGTCCCTAAAAAGAGGTTACTTCTGACTTTATTTGTCAGGCTGTAATTAACACTAATATATACATACTTTAGCAATTAGCATTGCAAATGTTTTGTGTGCCTTTTTCTCAATTCCAGTGACCAGGCATGTAGCTTTTTATAATTCAAATGTAGACTTTGGAGTGTGTTTTTGGTGGCAGGGGGAGAATTCCTCCACAGATCTTGTGGCTGTGAAGTACTCAGGTCACAGGCTGCAGACTGGGGACCTCTGCTCAGTTGCCCATTTTGTGGTTTTAAGTTTTAGGCACTTCCCAACAGTGCTCATCTGGCACGTTGACATACAGCCTTCTTGTTCTCCACCTTTTTATACCTTTTCATTAGGTGGACAAGTGAGACATGTGAGATGTATCCCACCTGGTGTATAGACTTAGGAGTGAGAGTTTTGGGGTTGTGTTTTTTGTTTTTCTTATTTGACAGTGAATGTTACACAGAGAAGTGTGTGATGAATAACTACTTTGGAATTGGACTGGATGCGAAGATTTCTTTGGACTTCAACAACAAACGTGACGAGCACCCAGAGAAATGCAGGTGGGTTTGATATTGACTGATTTCTACTGCCAGAAGTGACTGAAATCAGTTTATGTTTTCATATGTGCTTTTGAAGCCAGTTGTCTGGAAATATGCTGATTAGATACATCATCAGTCTCATTTGTGTGATCTTCTGTTTTGAAGGTTAGGAAGAAGGCTTGAAATCATGATGGAGAAGATGATTTTTCTAATTTATTACTGATTCATTATGCTGCTGTGGATCTTAGAGTAGCTACATCAGTGTGGATGCAGTGCTTTAGTTCTATTTACTTTGTAATCTCACACACAGGCTTTTCTCCTGGACTTACTGTTTAGCTCAGATAAGAACACATCTCAGCTTTAAGTGCTACTGAGGCTGAATTTGGCCTTGATACTAAATTAATACAAACAACCACTGTATCAGTCTCAGGCTTTGGCCTTTTAAATACCTGGGCAACTAGAAGATGATTTGTATAGCATGGGGTTGGTACATTTTCTTGACATGAGCTAATGTTGCAAACCACTGTTGATGTCCTGGTGTATGAGACTGACCCCTTCTGTGCTGTGGGAATCTCTTTTTGTGTCTGGTAATATATGTTGCTCAGTTATCCCAAGTTTCTACATGACACTTTTTTTCAAGGTGAATATTTTCTTAATGTAAGTGATGGTAATTTTGAGTTTGACCCTTTTAGAAGCAAAGCTCATTAGTATTTTAGGATGTAGGAGGTGCCATTTCAAACTATATGGATGCTTTTGCCTCTGAGTGAAAAAGTGAATGCCACTCCTGACCCTTTCGCTTTTGTTTTGCTCCCTTAGAAGTCGTACTAAAAACATGATGTGGTATGGAGTATTGGGGACCAAGGAGCTGCTGCACAGAACGTATAAAAACCTGGAGCAGAAAGTGTTGCTGGAGGTGAGGAATTAGCATGTCCTTCTGGTGCCAAAACTGGAATACCTGATTGCATCTCCTTCAGATCCTTTGATTTTGGGGTTTTTGGCATGGTGATTCTTCTTGCTGACTAGGATGTTTCCCTTGCCTGCTCGATGCAATGTACTTGCTGTATCTTTGTGGCAGCTGGAAGTGGTTTTTCCTAGTTCTGGAAAATAACCTGTATTCTCAGCCCATTATAAGAAGCGTCATCATGTTGGGAAGTAGTAACCATCCCCAGCTCCATGTTAAGCATGGGTAGGATTGTTAGATGTGGTGTCTCATGTGAAGACAGCATTTTAGATGGTGTGAAGGAGAGCTTTAAATTTAACTATGCTTATAAGGTAGATCAAACAAGAAAAATAATTATTCCTATATTGCCTACCCACAGTATAAATGACTGTAACAGGGAGACCCTCATCTCAGCAGACTGATTGGTGGTTCAGAAGTTTTATTCCCCTTTCTGGAATAGACTAAAAGGCTTGCCAGCCCTCTCAGGTGTTCCTTTTGTCTGTCTGGTGTAAAGAAGCAACAGTCTCTCTCTACAGCCTACCTCTGCCAAAGGAGAGGTGGAACATGAATGAATATGTTCTTTTACTCTGTTAGATGGAAAAATTAAGCTGAAGAAACCTGAATTAATTTATTGCTTAGCTGTTCCATACAGGCTGTTCTTAGAATATATGCAGTGGCAGGAAGACGTTCTTTACTGCTGTGCTGATAGTAATGATGCCTTCCTTTCTGTACAGTGTGATGGGAGGCCAATCCCTTTGCCCAGCCTCCAGGGAATTGCTGTACTCAACATTCCCAGCTATGCAGGAGGCACCAATTTCTGGGGTGGAACCAAGGAAGATGATGTGAGTATTCTCTTAAGATATCTCAGGAAATGTTTTAAATTGATGTTGCTTCTGTTGGCTCCAGGACAGAGCTGAGTACAGAGCTTTGAAGAAAAGGACAAGGGGCATGTCTGCCTGTATTTCTTTTGGGAGTTGGCTAGAATACTGAAAAGTCAGTATTCAGCAGCTTTGCACCCAAGCAAATCTGTAGTGATTCAGAAAGAAACCAGATGCTGTCCTGAGCACTTCACTTCCAAGAAGTATGCCAAATTTTACTCAGAAGGTGGTGAAGCAATGAATCAGGTTGCCCAGAGAAGCTGTAGGTCCCCCATCCCTGGAGGTGTTCGTGACCAGGCTGGGTGCTGCCCTGGGCAGCTTGATCTAGTGAGGGGAAACCCTTCCCATGGCAGAGTTTGGAAATGAATGGGCTTTAAGGTCGCCTACAGAATGGCTTGGGTTGAGATTTTATGAAATTGACCTTCTGCCCTCAGTCTACATGAGAAGTAAAGCCCCTTGAAGGAAAAGGGAGCTGGATCCAGTCAGAAACGTTGTATTATTTGAAATGAAAGGAGTGCCTATTCTCATAAAAATAATTATTCCCTTATGGATACAGTCTTTGTGTTAGAATTATGCTTTCACCATTGGAAGCATGGTGGAAATATTGAGGCTCTTTTTATCTTTCTGGTATCACTGCAAATCTTCACCTTCTATCCTCATTGTTAATTCTGTATAGATTAAATAGCATAACTGAAAACTAAACCCTAACTCTGTACCAGCAGGGTGAAAAGGAAAACCTCTCTAACAGAGCTGTATGTCAATTGAATTCTCCCTCCCTTGTGTTTGACTAGACATTTACAGCCCCCTCCTTCGATGACAAGATTTTGGAGGTGGTAGCCGTGTTTGGTAGCATGCAGATGGCAGTGTCACGAGTGATAAACCTACAGCATCATCGGATTGCACAGGTATCAATTGCTTTTATGAACTCTTCTTGCCGTCTCCACCTCCAGCCAAGTGATGTTTTTGCCAGTTTCATTCTGTAGAGCCTTCCTTCCTGTTCTCTCTTGCCCATGAAAGAAGATCCGCTGGGATTGAGAAGGTGCATATTCAGGGGCAATGTGGATATGGAGTTTTATTCTGGTGTTCATTGTGAGAGGAGTTAGATGGGCATTTCTAAATATGATGGTCCAAAGACAGAGCAAATGATGCCTGCATGATCTAGTAGAAACAAAGCTACTGTACCTGAGGAAGTGTTTTGGAATGAGTTTCTCGTGCTTCTGGAAAAGCAGTGTTTCTGCATTGCAATCATTTCTTGCAGTGTCGAACTGTGAAGATAGCCATCCTGGGAGAAGAGGGAGTTCCTGTCCAAGTGGATGGAGAAGCCTGGATCCAGCCTCCGGGCTACATCTGGATTGTTCATAAGAACAGGGCACAAACCCTGACCCGAGACAGGGTAAGACTGCCTTGAATGCATTGCACAGCGCACTCTTGTTCTGATGTCACGTATTCCTGCAGTGTGTCAGTGGCCACACATGAAAGCTTATCTTGGTAGATGCAAGAAGTAATACTTTGTGGAAAGAATATGATTGAGCTTGCATTCACTACTTGGGGAATCGTATAGGTAAAGCTTTGGCAAGTTTATTTTGCATCATTCTTCTAGGTGCCCAGTGACACAACATTTCTTAACATGCTGTTTGTCCCACAGAATTTCTGACCAGTGGACTGGCTAGATTCAACTGTTCAATATTTTGATTTCTCACTATTGTTCAGTATGTGACTTAAACTTCCTTTGCTAAGAAAAGTGTCTCTCATGCCTGGTTCAGCAGCATGTGCTCATCTAATTTCTTAAGTTTTAAATGTATCTGATGAGTACTATCACGTAAGGAAAGTCCTCTTGCTATTTTAAAGTATTGAATGGTGGGAAGCTAAGGGAAAAGATAAAGGAATTGCTGTAGTGAGAGCTCAATAATTGTCCATTGATAAACAGTTTTGTTGACAAAAGTTCTTAATAGTTACCAGCATAGCATGCTTTGAGAGCAAACTGAAGTCAGCTGCAAAGGACACATCTGCTGAAAAACAGGCAAAGAGAGAATAACTAAGAACAGGAAAAAAGGGAAAGCAGCCTGATACAGACCAGGGACATTCCCTGTCAAGAAGCTGCAAGTATGATAGTGTGAAAAGAAAGGCAAGGTAGGCCTGCAAGGCCGCTGTCATGATAGCGCAGGGAAATACCCAAGCTCTCCCTTTAGTTGGGAGGGAGCAGTGGGTATTGGCAGATGTTAGGGTGGAGGAGACAGAAATATGTGCACAGTCTTTCCTAAGGGGGCAGAGAGCTTCTGCAATGTCTCGTTTTTCAGAGGGAGAGTGAGTAAGATAGCACACAGTCAAATGCAACAGGATTCCTGCTGAAAAGGTGGGAGAGGGAAAAGGAAAGGCAGCCTGTACGTGAGTCCTAGTGGGAAAGGAGAAGGAAGCACAAAGGCAGATGGGACACACGTGTCCCTAGAGTGTGCTGTGTGTATTGGCCTAGCTGATGCTATTGTTGTGCCACCCCACTTCTCCCTACCTGCAAATCAGGTTCTGCAGGCATGGAGCTGCCAGTGATCAACAAGTTTCAGTTTTGCAAAGTGGCATTCAATTCTTATCTTGACCACAGGCTTATCCTTATTTCTGCTGTCCTTGTGATTGTCACTGCACACCCTTCCCTTCATGACACAGAATCAGTCTGTCCTGTGAAGTAGATGAGGTGGGGTCCTGTTTTTGAGTGTGCAACCTCATACTTCTGGTAGCATTTTTCAAACATGGTACGGGATGTTTAGTTTCTTCTGAACCAAAGTTGGAAAAACTCACATTACCTCATGGCCTTATCTAACCACTGAAGAGACATCATCAAGACTGAGATCAGCAGATAGCTTCTACAGAGCTGACAAAGCTTGTTTTTATCTTGTATGAGAAGCAGCAGGGGAAGGCAGTGCTTTACCTCAGGACTTCACAGGTATTTGCAAATGCAGGAAAATGGTGTGTCCCCAGGCAGTCGTGTTCTGTTAGACACTGGATCGTCTGCTCCCTCCTTAGCCCTGTGCTCCTGACCTAGTTTGTGCTCACTTGAATTTCCAGACCAGAATCCACGACTACCATTTTCTTTTCCTTTCCCCTATACCCTTTACACTCATTCTCCTTTCCTCTTCTGACTCCACAAATTTCTGATTTTTTTTTCCCCTGTGAGTGGTGTGAATTGTTACCCCCCTCTTCTCTGAATTCTTTCTGTTTTAGTCGTCCCCTTTATGGTCCCTTCCCTTGTCTGATCTTCTCTATTCTGATTTCATGTGCTCTTTGCTCCATCTCTCTTTGCCAAGTGATTCAGTTGTGTCAGTTCTTGTTCTCACCGTATACAATTTAGATTCTTCTGCACTGGATCTGTTTTGCTTCTGCTCCCTCAGCACTAGCTGATGGTAGCAGAAATATTGGTAAGGCTGCAGGTAGGACAGGCCCTAGCTCTGTGTTCAGCTGCTAGTCCTGCCCTTACTGCAGAAGTTCAGTTTACTTCCAGATAAGGAAAAGTCTTGAACATTTTTAATTTTCAGCTCTGAGATGTAACTCGAAGAGAGATGTGCAGTAATTCTGCTGCTCCTTCCTTCCCCCAAAACTTGTAATTTGTCCAACCTTATGGATTTTTGCTGAATAACAGAAGACACTGTCTTGGGGACACATGTCAGAAGTCAGATTCCTGCTGCAAAGTGTAGAGGCAGTATAGATACTCAAAGCAAAGACACTGGGGAATTGGGGTCTGGCACACAGAAGTGGACTAACAATTTTACTAAAATAAGACTTAAATAGAAACTAAGCCAAGGCAGGGGAGTGACATGGAAAAGCTCAGCTGAAACTGCTAAAGTTAGCAAAGTTACCAACAGCTGAACAGCAAAAGTTGACTATACCAAACGTGTGTTTTACAGGCATTGGCCACTTAAAACCCTTGCGTTTCACAAGAGATTTATCTTACAGTATCTTATAGTTTGCTTGCTGTGGCTTTTTTTTAGGCATTTGAGAGTACCCTGAAGTCCTGGGAGGACAAACAGAAGTGTGAGTTGTCCCGACCCTCCTCTTTCTCTCTGCAACCAGAGATCATGTCTGAAGAAGAATCCACCCAGATCAACCAGTTTGGTCAAACTGCAGGTGCTCTGATCCACAGGTGAGGCTCCATTTGCTTTTGGTGAATAAAATTGTTCTCTGGTGCCTAATGTTCTTGTCCTACATTTCTGTTCACTTTCATCTTCTACCATGCTTATCCATGTTGCTGGGAGTTGCATTTTCATTGTGCATTATCCCAGCTGCATGAGGACTGAAGTTGAATAGGCTTTCTTAAGTTACTCCGAATAAAATATATTACTTTCATGAGCAAAAAGGGATCACTGAATTTTGAAACAACCCAATGGCTTTGATTGTCAGTGACTGTTAGCAGAAGTGAAACAAAGTCCTCTCTAGGAGCTCCTGTGGCAAGTTGGTTTCGTGTAACCCTGATGCCCAGCATCACGAAGATGTCACTTTATACTCATCCATTACTCAGATATTCTGCTCCTTGGTCTGGGCTTTTGAGGGAAAATGCCCAGAGTCATACCAAAGAAATGTCAATTAAACTGCTGTGTGTGCAGCAGCCTTTTAAATCACTTCACATTAAAATATCTTGGCCGCATTTCAAACTGATTTCAACTCATGCACAGAATTGAATGTCTGGAGTTGTGCATGTGAAATCTGCCTTGCTTTGCCTATGCATGCTCACCATTGAGGGGAGAACAGCCCTGCTTTGCCAGAGAAGACTGTGCCTCTCTGTACCTGTCAGTCTGATGTGTATTAAAAGAGATACGCAGTCAGAAAAGATCTCTTGCTTTGAGCATATGCTGATGCAATCTGTAATTCTCTCTTTAGCATTCGGGAAATAGCCCAATCCTACCAGGACATGGAACAGGAGCTTGCCCATGCTGTCAATGCCAGCTCCAAGTCAATGGACAAAGTCTACGCTAAATCCAAGTCTACAGAGGTACTTCACTCCCTTGGCATCTTTCTTTTGGTTCTTGTTCTGTAGCACTTGGTATCCCTTTCTGATTGACCAAATGTAGGCCTTGCTTCTCTAAGACTTCTTCCTTTTGACTGCTCAAACCTCTACATTTCCAGGCTTAATTGCAAGTAAATTGTTTCCTGCAGGGTCTGAACTGCAGCCTTGTTGTAGAGATGGTGAATAATGTAAAAGCCCTGCATAATGAGACGGAACTACTGCTGGCAGGCAAGATGGCACTGGTAAGAAACACAGAAGTGAAGCGGCCTCTCACTTCCTCTCCTCTCCTAATATGTATGGCCTTGGCAGCAACATAGCATTGGTCGTGGTCATCTTTGTCTTTGTAATAAGTCAATTAAAATGTTGTCATACAGGAATTGGAATGGTGTTGCTGGATAGATATGATGAGCAGTCAGGCTAGTTTGCTCAGTTTGGAGCTCAGAAAAGATACAAATTATTAACTGGGCAAAGTCTGAGTGGGGTGGCTGCTGTGCATATCCTTCTAAAATGAGGAACTGCCCTGTCAGCTAGGAATTTCAAGGCAAGGACACGACTGTATGTTCCGCTGTACGGCTTTTAACTCTACTTTGCTTCTATTTCTGATCCAGCAATTAGATCCTCCCCAAAAGGAGCAGCTCCAAGCAGCCCTGGCAGACATGGACCTCCAGTTGAGGAAACTGGCATACATCCCTTGGCTGTGGCAGCTTATGGAGCCCTGTGATGAGGAGGTGAGGAGGACCACAGCTGTATTTTCTTAGCTGTTTTTCACTACTTGGTTGTGTTTGACTTCCTGTGGATATATGACTGATGTGAGAAAAAAATTACTGAGAAGGAAAGTTGACTCCCTAAGACTAAGGAAAGTAATTTCCTGCTGATGTCCCTTGACTGACTTGGGATCAGCTTTCTCCATTTCCTTCCCTGTCTTGGTGAGAATGAGTTTAGAATTTTTTTCCTCTTTTGCAAAGTCATTGACCTGAGTTTGACAGTTCTTGTTTTTGGTCTGTTCCAGTGAACTTATGTATGTTTTCCTCATTCTCTCTCTGTTCCTATAGAATCAGATGCTGGATTATTCTAAACGCAGCCGCAGCGGCAAATTCCGGCTGGTGACCAAGTTTAAAAAAGAGAAGAACAACAAAAATAAGGAAACACATAGTAGCATGGGATTGCCGGGTACCAAGACTGCTCATGTGTTGTCTCTCTCTTTGTCATACCAGTGTGGTCGCAATACTTCACGTTCTCTCTCTGTTTCTTCTCATGTTTTCTCTCTCTTCTGTTTCACTCGCCTCTGCCTTTTCTTGGAATGGAATCTTTCTGACACGGCAAAGTAATTTATTGCTGTGTTCTAAGTCATGATCCCTCAGTACTAAGCAGATATTTCTGAGCTGAAACAGGAGGTACCCTCTGAAGAGTTCTGCCTACATCTGGCCATTTTCTGGGATATTTTTAAGGAGCTCAGTGAAGAGAATTTGAGGATTTTGGCATTTTAGGCATCAAAATGACTGTGGGGCCCAAGTCCGCATAACTCCAGTCTTTTCACTACTGATTCTCTGTGATATGGTTAATTATGTTTTTCTCAGTGACTCACTTTCAAGATTTTAATCAGTCATCATGTCTAAATGGCTGGGAATCAGCATCACCAGGTGCACCCTGATCTTTAATCCTACTGGTCAGTAGATGAATGCTGGCCACGAATCAACAAAATGTCAATCAGAACACTTTCTCTCCAATTGGCTACTTGATTTTTGGTTTATATGCTACCTATGAAGACCTCCTCCTAAAATTCAGAAGTACTATCTGTTCTGTGGGTTCCTGGGTCCTTTCCTCTGTCATGGAATTGTGGGTACAGTCTCCTGTCTAGTATGCTGGTGCTCATTCATTACCTCTCAGAACCTGGGAACATTTTTCTTCTCTTATTTAGAGGCTGTGCAAGAAGGTGGAAGACCAAGCTTTTCCTCACACTTTAGGTAGTGGGGTTGCTGTTTTGTTTACTGAGCACAAGTGTTCATACATAGAAACAATACATAATAGCAAGCTAACTTATGCTTGATTCTTGATATTATTTTATGACCATTTTGTGAGCACAGGAATATCAATGAATTTACTCTTAAGCATGGGAGTAAATTTAAAAAAAAAGAAGAAGGAAAAAAGGATATTCAGTGCTATATCAAAACAAACATCCACCTTGTCCTGGCTTTACTGCAGCTATAGCCTCTACTTAAGAGAAGAACTCTGATCTTACTCTACCCTACCTCCTGTGTTTGAGGCTGCAGGTTGTGCTACAGATTCTTTCCCTCCCTTTGTTCTGAGGCTGTGGTGTACTGCTTGCTGTCCTCTGGCACTGAGTGCTGACGGTGTCCTCACTTCTCACTTTCTTCTGGGATTCTGGGTACTCAATGCACTCCTGCTTTTCCATCTCTAACAGTTCACCTCTGGGGAACGGAGGAGGTTGCGGCTTGGCTTGAGCATCTCAGTCTTTGTGAGTATAAGGATATCTTCATCCGGCATGACGTCCGGGGCTCTGAGCTCCTGCACCTCGAACGGAGGGACCTCAAGGTACTTTCATGATTGGCTCACCAGAAATAGCCAGCTTCATCTGCATGACCTTCTGTGCTGAATGTGCTTGGAAACGGTGTGCCCACTGGTTACTCCACGAGTCTTGGCAAGATGAATGGGTTCATTGCAGCCTTCTTTTATTTTCTTGCCATTTCGGACCATCTGATATTGAATAGCAGAGGGGTAGGAGGGCTTGCTGAGAGACCAGCTGTGTAACTCTCCACAGCTTCCTGGAGATGGAAAACAGTCCAGCACACAGATTGCAGAAAGCATTCTTGAGAGTTTTAAGTTTTCAACTTCTCAGCTGCTGAACCATTTTGCAGAATACGTTTTGATTGGGAAAACTTGGGTTTTGTGTTACAGTCAATGGACAAATAGATCATTGCACTTCTTTAAAAGAAGAATACTGCTAGATGGAGAGAACCTCCTAGAATAGAAATAGTACTTAGTAAGGATATTGCACAGCTTTTCTTCTCATTGAGATACGCTTTCACCACAGAGGAAAATTGAAAGTGGTGGTTCTTTGCACGTACGAAATAATTTTGTCATCATTCTGGTGACTTGCAGAAATATATTTTGACCTAAAGTAATGCATGGCATTAGTTGAGTGACCTTTAGATCTTTGTTTGTGCTTTTGACCAGCTTTCTGTTCCAGGTTTTGCTCTAATTTGTGTAGCTGATCCCTCTGCATGCCATCCAGCTACAGCGTGTGCTTTGTTGTGTAGTGCCCAAGTGTTGACACATTTTTTAGTGTGACCATTCATCCGTTGGTTCTTCCTGCATCTGTTTGGCTACCAGCTTAGGTCCTTGAGATCTGTGTGCGCTTTCTTTTCTCACACTTTGGCTTTTAGCAGTCAGATCAATTTGCATTTCTGGCTAATGGTCTGCAGTTGTTTCTGTCCGTTGTTCTGTGACTGCTCATTACCCCGTTTTGCTCTGATAGCTTTTTGAAACGTGGTTTGAGGTTCTATGTGCAACCATCAGGTTTGTAACCTTTCTGGTTGGTTTCCTCCTCTCTGTAACTGGCTGACTAGTTTCTAACTGCTGCTTGGTGCCCTGGTATCTTTCCCCCCTTTCTCCACAGGTAAGCTTTTCTCTTGTCTTTCAGGACCTGGGTGTGACCAAAGTGGGTCACATGAAGAGGATACTGCACGGGATCAAGGAGCTGAGCCGGAGTACTCCTGCCAGCGAGGTTTAGCCTCTGTTTTCACAGCCTGTGTCTACCATTCCCCCTAACTGCACAGCAGTCACCTCACAGAGCAGATGTGCTCACAACTGTCTTCACTGAACAGCCAAATTGCAACTGTTCAGAGCTCATATCAACCAAGCATGGTGCTACCTTTCTTTCCTGTGGGGTACAGCTGCATCCAATCAAGAGGCACCTTACCTGCATTCGGGCAGAGCCTCCTGGGAGAGAACTTGCTTTCTGTTTGAAGAACTGTGTCCTCCAGTGTGGGAAGTTCTGGTTCCAGTGACAGTGACAGTGCAGGACTCCTGAGAATTGCAACACAGCTACCTTTACTGGATAATTTCATCACAGTACAGTTATTCAGGGCAAAAGATACATTGGCCAGTCTTAGTTCAGAAGCATCTGACAGTCTCTTTGAACTGAAAACTTGCCTGCCCATCTGTGTGTCATATCTGTAGCTTAGAACATTTAAGTGGAACAAAGCCTTGTCCTTGTCTTACTGATCCCTTTTTAACACACCTGTAGTTGCATGTGATTTGTGTCAGAAATTCCAAGCCAGTACAGACCTCTCCTTGCTGATGAATACCTAGTGATCCTCACTCACATGTCCCTTGCAACTAACAATGCACGTTGTTAGAGCAGCTGCACCAGTGTGTGGTCTGCTGCTGGGCCTGGCTCTCTGCTCTCAGCCAGTCAAATGGTACAACACTGAGGTTTTCAGGCATCACAGTCAAGTGTTTGGAAGTTACTGATGCTAAGAAAAGACAGTTCTCAAGAGCTGAAAGATTACGAGAAATCAGCTCTGACTGCATTCATCTTCAGGAGACAGAGGAAAGGGAGAAGAACACCATCTAGCTGTTTGGGCCATGCAAGAAGTGTAATGGAATGAAGTGAGATGTGGAACAAATTGCTCCTCTTCAATTTGGGGAACAGCATGACTGGCAGCAGCCAGGAGTGTCTTGCTGTCCATTTGGTGCCACTGTGATGGCTGCAGACAGCAGAGCTCTTGCTTTACTTTTACGTGTAGTTGCAGAAGAATGTCACAAAAGATACAATCTCTCTGTAGTATGGGCATTTTTCCACCTGTCTTGGTGGAAAAGCTGCTAGAACCTTGCTTCTTTCTCTTGCTGCCTTGCTCCTTCACTCCAAGTTGGATACCAAAAGATTAGGGTGGCTCAGTCCTCCTGGTTGTATCCCTATGGGAGCAATCATGCTATCAAACATCAGGGCTCATGCAAGAGCTTTGAGAGAAAGGTGATTGTTACAGAGCAGAAAAGCACCGTAATGAAAACTGGAATATGCTGGTACGTAGCCTTTGGTATCACCAACAGTGGAGTATGGAAAAATCAGTGCCTCTAAATCAGAGTTTCTAGATGGCCTTCAAGCTCCCCTGTACTGCCAGACCCCAGTTGGGTGACTTACAGCCCAGAGACCAGCATGCGTAATTGTATTGCCATGTTTATCACTGCAGAGCAAATTTGGGAACATTCAGTACTATAAAGCTGGAGAGACAGCAGGAATTTTCAATTACCTTGTAATTCTGTATGTAATTATTTTCTTTCTAAATTATTACGGTGCAGCACTTGTCTGCTTTTGGCTGCAGACAGTAAAATGTTCACATTCACAGTGGCAAAAAAAATAATTTCCTGAGGACATCTATTTCCATTATTATTGCTGAGAATTTATTTTGTCAACTTTACATCAGCTGTGCAGTCTGACAGCAGTCAGTCAAGTTATTTTATCTCAAGACTTGTCTGTTTCAAAAAGTTGCAGCTGATTTCATGCTGGGCAAACTCCATTGCAACCTTTAGGATGTCACCAAAAGCAGTTCTTACTCTCCCTATCTTTTTTTAGCTCTTCATTCACCCACATCTCTCTCAGCCTGGTGAGTTGGCAGGGTTTGCTCATGAGAAGTTGGAAGACATGCTTGAACAAGCTAGCAAATTCTGGTATAAATACCGTGGGGACCAAGAAAGGAATAGGTTCAGCTTTTCCCTAACTGTGTTCTTCCTATTTGTACATGAGCAATTGCTTCACTGGCCATATTTTTTCCTTATCAGTACAAAAATCTGTCACTTGGCAATGCACGTGGCAGGGAAATCTGCAAAGAAGAGCCCAGCAGGGAGCACGAGGCAGGTCTTGGCTCTGGAGCTGGGCTGAGGTCTGTGATTGCTCCTTTGGATGGCGATGGAGATGTGAAGTTTCTCCAAGGAACCTCATATTTATTAACAGATAGGGCTCCTCTCTACTCTTCCTGCTGAGAGTAACAAAGGAAAGCAAAGACTTGTTCCTTACTTAGTGCTGTGCCTGAAGAGGCATCCTGCCATCTCCCTGGTGATGGTTCCTGCAGAGATGAATCTTCCTTTCTTTTAAATTTATAGTCTGTCTTGTGGATAGGTTCAAATGCTTTTTGTGCAGGTGCACCTTTTGTCAGAGCATTCATAGCCAGTCTATCCCTGCCTGTTATTGAGGGCAAGGAGAGGGTTCTATCTTCTTTTAAGAGCTAGAAAATGGGATCTATGCTCAACCTGAGTGCCTTTAAATATTAAGGTTTCTGCCTAATGGAAGGGTTGTAGCTCTCTGCATCTCACTGAGAACAGTGCTGATTTCTGCTGTAGAGATGTGAGCAGATGAGGACAATGTGTCAAATGTCAGTGAGAGCTTATCTGCAAAGCAGGGAATCGGGCTGAATTCTGGCCACGTTCATCCGAGTTCCTCTTCTGCTGTCCCATCATTTCTATTGTGGGAGAGAAACTCAGGAAATACAGACAATAAAAAAATCTGCTTCACCAAAAAGAAAGAGACTCTCCTGCAGTCTCAGGTAAAAACACCAGCTTGAGAGAAGCTAGAACTGCACATACCACATCTCTGTTTAGTCTCCTAAGGAGTGCTGCTGTTGTGCAAGCCTTGTGCTACCTGCTGGCTCTCAGCCCTCACCGCTGGCAGTGAGTGGGAAGGAGCTGAGCAGTGCCCACAGCAAGCTGGGCGCCCAGCTCTGTGCTGGGAAGAGCTGTCAGCCCGTTATCTCACGTTCTGGCCCCAGAAATTGTGGCTCAGTGGGGTTGCAGAGGACACCAGAGGGAGGCTCAGCTCATGAACCAGCTCCTGCTCTGACCCTGCCGAGGGCTGTTAGTGCTGATGCTGTCTTCCAGGTTACCTGGTGGGATCTTTCCCTGCTGGGAGCACCTTGGAATGATTCCGTGCCGCGTTGTATGGAGAGCTCCATTCATTGCTTTAGTAGTATTTCCATTTGTGCATACTGTCTCTGTGATTGAAAAAGACTGTTTACAAAATATTTTGTATCTTAAGCTGCGCGTACTGTAAAAAGGAAAGGATGGAAGCTGATGTTTTTCTACACCTGTCAGCAGTGACTGCATGTCTGTGTCATCATCCAGCAACCGCTGTTCCTCAGGGGTCTCCCCGCCGTTCTGTGATCCTGTCAGAAGCATAGGGAAGCACATGAATCCCTGTACAGTCTTGGGAAGAAGGTTTTGTGCCTTAAGAATGGGACCTGCTTCCCTCCTATTTATTGTGTTAATTTATACAGTGATTATCACAGAAATGTCTCTTGTATTATTGTTATATTTTTTTTTTGTACGTAGTTTACTGTTTGTTGTAAATAAGTTTTTCTTGTATATAAAGTAAACATGTTTCTGAGCTTCCAGTAAAGATTCTGTTACTGATTTCGTTGTGTGAGAAGGCTGTGGTGCCCACCTGGTGGGAGCAGCTAATAAACGTCTGTGCTGTGACAAATGGCTTTATCCTGAATTGCACTGGGAACGCAGAGCTTTCCCTGGAGAGGAGTGAAATGGTAAACACTGTTTATTGCTGATCACTTTTGTATTGCTTTAATTGCTGCGAGTAGAAAACATCGTGCAGATATTTGTTGTTGGCTTTCTCTGCAGTGAGCAAAAGGAGGGGGGTTTGAATGATGGTTCTGCTGCTGCTCAGCTGTCTGCAAAACCAAACCAGGGGGGGAAGGCGCTCTGAGATCAAGCCCTGTGTCTAAATGCTGGTTATTCTGTCCCCTTTTGTGCTGTCAGGAGTGAGCAGTGGGGATGCCCACGTGCTTGTAGGCATCAGATCTGTGCGGTGTGAGCTCACTGCTGTCGTGTGCAGGAGGAGATGGGCTGATGCTCTGCTCAGGCCGCTGTGCTTTCAGTTCATTGCAGCACGGCCAGTCACAAGTGGGAAAACAATTGCAAAGATCTGGCAGAAATCGATTTCTCGTGAAGTATGGAAATGCACTGCCATAAAATGATGCCTGTACACTTGAAACTAAAGGATTTGGGGGTGTTTGGATGGGCAGCCCACGTATCGCACTGCGGTGAGCATTGCCTTCCATCTGTATGGGTTGATGTGTTTGTAAGGTGCTGCCAACAAACTGTCAGCAGATTGCTTTTAATCTCAGGGGGTGGTCACAGAGTTCCATGATAGTTTTGAAAGCAGATGGAAAGTGGTTTATGATTGCATTTCCTCTGTGAAAAAAAAGGCCTTTGCACTTGTTAGTTAAAGGGAAGGATTTATTTTGTTTGAAAAGAATCTTGTTTGAAGGTGAGAGGAACATTATAAAAAAGGTCATAGTGATGTTATATACTATTCCAATACAAAAATGGTAAAATTCATCTTTAAAATGAATAGCCAGCTATCTCAGGAATAAAGAGAGAAATAAAATGACTGTCTTTGCTCACACATGCGCAGTGGACTGGAGTGCGCAGCTCTGCACTAAGCATCACAGAAACATGCAAAGAAAGAGCAGAGAGATGGAAGGGGTGGTCACTCCTCTGATGCAAGTTGTTCATTCTGGTCTTTTTGGTCATTCCAAAGAGGAGGAAGCTCTTGGCCACACTCAGGTGTCACTGCTGCTGCTCAGTGCTGCTGGCCCTTGGTTTAATTACAACCATCAGACGGAGCTTGGGAAGGTTGGCAATGGGTTGTGTGCTCTAAAAGTGCCAATAAGATTTCTGTTTTAAAATATTTTCTCCTGCTTTTTTCTCTTCTTGCTCTACGTGTTTTGGGTTGGGATTGCTGACATTTGTTCTTTTTCTGCTCCCCCTGACTGGGCAGCATGGAAGCAAGCAGGTTCCAAAGCAGCCCTGTCCTTCCTTATCTGTAGGGCACCTTCAGGGCCGTAAGGTACATTCCTCATTTGTCTGTTTTGTGTGAGTGTTGGGGATGAACAGCTGTGCCCCACTACTGGGCCACGGGCAAACTGCAGTGTTCCTGATGTGCACGGAGTGAGGAGGTAATGGAAATTAAGGTTTAAAATACCCCATAATTGTCTAGCAGCTTCTCTCAGGAGAACTCCAGCACGAGCTGGCTTACCAGGGACCCTTCAGGCACTGAGTCGTAGTGTCTGCACAGGAGAAGAGCAGATGGGAGGCATTCAGCCTCTTGTCCTGTGTGAGCAGGCTGCCAGAGCTGCTCAGGAATTACATCCTTTCTGAATACCGGTGTAAGATAAAAATAAAACAACACAAAAGTTCTTAGCATCTGACACATCACTCCTGAATGTTTTATGTGGACGGTTGGTGTGCTTGTCCTGAATTCCAAGCAGTCACAAATCTTGCAAACAGAAATGTGTTCAAAACATGCAAGTTATGCAGTAGTAAAGCACTATTTCTATGTTGTTACCTCAGGTGCAAATATTATTTGTGTGGTAGGTAGAACAGACATTAATCCATTTGTTTCTTCTTGAGTTTCCTGTTATGTTTCCTGTCTTAAGAGGTGTTTTATAAAATGTATTTTCAGCACACATCTGTTGTCATTAATTGCAACTGAATTTTATTGAGCGGCTGAATCAAGGATGAAGAATGTATCAGCAGAGCTTCAGTGCACACACACCTTCCCCAGCTGCAGTTTGGATGCCATGAGTCCAAAATTGATGAAATTGATGGGGAAAAAAAGCACAAAATGGATTTGAAAAGGCGGAGAGGACAACTGTTTCACTTTTCCATGCAGGTAAACTGTCGAGCTCCCCCTGAGCATTGTTTGCTTAATGAGTAAAGGGAAAGCACTTCATGTCACTCTAAAAGTAAATAGCTGAAGTTATGGATTAACCCAAGTTCCAGCAGAGCTCATGGCGGAAGAATAAATCACGCTGATTCACACTGAATAAAGCAGTAAGTGCCTCAAAGATATTGTATCACTCAGGGTTTCAAAGAGCAGCTTAATTTAATTAAGCATAAGGCTTGTCAGAAGTGTCTGATGGCAAGGGGAGGTGCTGGGGCTGATAGGGAACGCTCTGGGCGAGCTGCTGGTGGGTTGGAGGGATCTGGAAGCAGGCTGGGGGGCTCTGACAAACCACCTTGGAGCTGACATCAGAGAGAAACAGCATTCTGTGAGGGAGCTGCTGTGTGATAAAGAAGTGAGGAAAACCTGAGCTGCCTGAGCAGACCCGGCCTCCAGCGTGGGGCCGTGCTGCAGCTCACTGCATGCTCCCCTTCACTCCTGGCTGTTCTTCCCAGGGGACTTCTGCTGCAGCATGTGGAAGCTCATCACTATAGGGGTGCTGCTGGCTGCCAGTTCCTTACCAGTGTGCCATACCTCGAGTAAGTGTGCCTTCACTCCATTCCAGTCACTGTGAGCACGATTTCTGCTCCCTGCCAGCTGCTAATTTTCAGGCTGCTCTCTTTCCTGCTTCCCCACACCGACGTTTTTGCTTCTAGTATTTTACAGCTACAAGGATGCAAACCAAGTCCTGAAGATCCAAAAGAGGGCCAACTCTTTCCTGGAGGAGGTGAAACCAGGCTCTCTGGAACGTGAGTGCCGCGAGGAGACGTGCGACTTTGAGGAGGCCAGTGAGATATTTGAAACCAAGGAAGCCACAGTAAGTTGGAGGAACACAAGACTGAACCAATAGATTGTTTGTGAAAGTATTGTAGTCTGGGGCATCGGAGGTGTTGCTGTCAGCACTCCTGACTCTGAAGGTAGGGGCATGGTCCTGAATGTAATGTGTTGCAGTGATTGTCAAGTTATCACTGCTTGTTTGGGCTGTGGCACTTGGCTGTTCACACATGTCCCACCAGACACAGTTTTGTGCTTTACATCCCAGGCAGGTAATTCCAATCCCTGCTTGACCCCACTGCCTATTCTTGCTGCCACTGTGTTTTTGTTAGTCTCTCTGTCCCCAGACTCCCATCTGTGCCAGGCAAACATTTCTCATATCACTAGCTCCTCCCCACATCCCCCAGCCTTGTATTTTCAAATGGACATAACTGTAAACATCACTGGTTGCTGCCCCTTTCCACACCTCGGCAATGAGTATGAGTTTGTTTTTTGTCTTTTTTTTTCATAGAGTCTTACTGTCGCATCAAATACAGTGGGCTTTTAGGATGATCCAGTCCTTGCCATCCCTCAGGCCCCAGAGTCTTCTTACAGCCTTCCCAGTGCCCCTGTTTTGCCTCCCAACTGGGCACAAATGCAGTTTTGCACTGAGAACATAAGTGACTTGCCTGGCAGTAAGCAACCAGGAAAGAGAATCTGGGGGGATACTGAGGGGTCATCGGGGTGGTGGTCCTGCAAGCAGGGCAGGGGAGGTATGTGCTGAATAGGGTCATGGCTGCAGTATATGAACGTTCGGGGTTGGCCACTTTTGTTAACCATGTATGTCACTGTGCTGCCAAGAAGGAAGAGACCGAGCTGACTAGAGTGCTGTGCTGTGTTGACCAAGACTGTGGTACACTTCAAATCCCTTGCTTGTGAAAAATCTGCCTCTGGCCTTAATGTAAACTTTGTTTCTCTACAGCTAGAGTTTTGGAACAAATATGTAGGTAAGTAAATTACTTTCTTAATCATCTGTCTGTGTTTCTTCAGAGTTAGCTGGTGCTCTGCATTCTGCTGCCGTGTGTAGCTTGTTTGTATTTTCCTTCTCTGTTAAATGGGGCATGCAAACTATGTTTTCCAGTCCTGTTGTGTAACCAGCCTCTTAAAAAATCTCACGTGCATCTGTGCCCATTATCAGTCACCTCCCCACAGCTAAGGCACTGGGCAAGAGCGATCTCTGCTGCTCTGACCCTGCCTGGCACGGCCCAAAGAGAAGCCCCACTATTGCTCTCCGCTCCTGCAGTAACTTGCCTCTGCCCTGTCTGCCTCAGGTTTTACTTTCTTTCCCTTCTGCCCCCTCCACTCCTTCTGCAGCTGTAATTCAGAGCATAAACAAATGCTCTTATCTGGGCCAGCCCCCCAGTTATCGCCGTGTGGAGGCAGAAGCTGTGCAGGGTGCTTGGGGATCAGGGATCTGCTTGTTTTTGTGTTTGCTCTGAGCCAGAGCTCGGGGTCTTAACTGCGTGTTCCAGATGGAGATCAGTGTGCACAGAAGCCTTGTTCCAATGGGGCCTGCAAGGACAACATTGGATCGTATTCCTGCATCTGTGACAAAGGCTGGGAGGGAGCTCAGTGCAATTATGGTAATGCTGTCTTTAATCCATGATATATACAAAAAAAACATTCTTAGTGATGGGGATCTCTGCGTATAGGGATCAGTAATTCTGCCATTGCAAGGTATACTTGCTTTCACTACCGGTGTGATTTCTCTGTTGCTTCATAATGCAGTAGAAGGATCATCAGTGTTTACTGAAGTTTGTGTTTCCGTGCGAGAGGTTTGGAAATCTGAGAAATCTGTGTTTTACAAAAACACTGGAAATGGTTCTGTAAAGGATCAGTGACTTTAAAACAGTCAGTACAGGTGAGTTTGATCGGTTGGTTGGTTTGTTGTTGGTTTTTCAATAAAGAAGGAAAAACAATCCACTGAAAATGTCATTACTGAAACGATGTCTTCCCTGGAGAAAAGCTGAGTAGTGTATTTAATTATGAGCATCTGTATCTTGTATCATCACCACCTTCCACCACTGACTCATGCTCGGTGACAGAAAATTTTCTGTTCTCCAGCCTGCCTGCCCTGACAGTAAT
This sequence comes from Meleagris gallopavo, assembly GCF_905368555.1. Lineage (NCBI taxonomy): Eukaryota > Metazoa > Chordata > Aves > Galliformes > Phasianidae > Meleagris > Meleagris gallopavo. The sequence goes on along the minus strand of NC_139414.1, from coordinate 2,128,212 downwards.
CTCTGGCTTCTTCATCTCCCCACTGCCTTATTCGAGGTCTGTCTGCTGTCTGAGGGCCCTACTTGCCACAGGAGCCCGCAGCTCTCACCCCAGATCTGCTGTCAGCTGTTTATCACTTGAACCAGGATGTCGTTTTGCCACCTCCTGTGACTCTTTGGCTCTCCAGCTTCTCCTGTCTTTCTTCTTGTTGCTTTTTTTCCCAGAGGTCAAATACAATAACTGTTCTGTGGATAATGGAGGATGTCAGCATTTCTGCAAGGAAGACCCTGCCAAGCAGTGCCGCTACTGCAGCTGTGCGTCTGGCTATCAGCTGACGAACGACCATAACATGTGCGCACCTGTAGGTAAGAGGAGGATGTTCGTGGGAGTTGTCACACACAATTATTCGGACATGAAATAAGAGGATTTTAAGGGAAATACACTTGCAGTGCACTTTGTAGTAATTTTCAGAGCATCCATTTCATGCAGGGTAATTCCGAGCCTGTATTTCCCAAATCCATCCTTTCTTTATGGTCACTAAAAGCCCAACTTGTGCTGTGTTTGCCTCGTGGAGATTCACAGGGGAAACAGGAAACTACCTCCTCTACAAGCATTGAGGAGTTCCTGAAGAGAGTGTGTAGTACTGCCTAGATTAGAGACAGAGGGGATGCTTTGAGAGATGTTCTGTTGGGTGAGCTGCTCTGTGCCAGTTAATTCCTCTGCGTTTTCTCTAGTGGAGTTCCCCTGTGGACGAGTGAAAATGGACTACCTTGAAGGCAAAGCAGAATTCAATATTCGGCTTATTGGGGGAAACTCAGGAGGAAGGGGTTTTAGCCCTTGGCAGGTAAGGAGTAAAGGGTCTTTCTCTACCTGCTCCAACAAGATTTCTCTGTTAATAATCCTGGCATTACATCACATCAAGCTGAGATTTGCTTAGCTCAGCTCCTTCAAAAGCAGCCCAAAATTTGGAGTAACGGGGAGAAATAACTGTAATTGTTTACAAGATTTTTTTACTTTGCCAGTAATGTTGAGAGGAGGATAGTGGCATTTACTGCTCTGTTGCTCCATGCTAGGGAATGCCATTAATCATCTCACGCTGACTGATGCTCTCTCCAGCTATTGTAACTGCATTATTGTGGGAGCTGGAGGTAATCTTCTCCCCTTTTTCTGCAGAAATCTTTTCCTATAAGTTTGTCTGCCATAGATTCAAGTTATCAGGTTTAATCAGCCAAATACGTGATAGCTTTACAGAGCAGGCAGAGATGCCACAGAGAAAGAGGAGACCTCACAGAGCGTGTCATGGAAGCAGTGAATGTTTGTCATCAGGGCCTGCCTGTCTCTGATACTGAAGGCCCTTTTATGCCATCATAGGAGAGTTGGAGTCTGAGATGAAACTACTGTCCTGTGCCCTTTTGAAGTAGCATAGCCTTTCCTTGCAGTGACCAGCATTGTCCCTTGCTGGTTTGGATGAAGCCAGCCCTTATTTGGGAAGAATATTCAATTGTTTTTGTAGATGTTCTACAGAAACCTTAGTACTTTTGTAGAGCTTGGGCTTCAGTGAGCACGATATGCTTTGCTGTTTGATGATTGTGTGCATATTTCAACCACAAAGAAAAATGCATACTGTATCTTGTCAGCCGTGCTTCCTGCAGTGTCACACCTCGATATTTCTTCGTTTCAGGTTATGCTGCAAAATCTGAAAGGGAAATTTCTGTGTGGAGGTGTTCTCATCCATCCCTCTTGGGTCCTAACAGCTGCACACTGCGTCGAGACAGGAGAGACTCTCAAAGTAAGACTTGGTATGGAAAAAATCCAGCCCTTTTTTTTTTAAGCACCTCTTTGAAAATTTCCAGCTTACATCACCTCAGAAGAAAGAACAGTGGGTTATAAAGGCAAAAGTCCCTCTGGATGGAGAAGCGGGTTGTCTAGGAAGTACTTAGCATGCACCTTAGCACAGATCAAAAAGGATTAGTAAAACTGATTTCATCTGAGCCACTGTCAACCTTATCATGGAAGTGAGCTGATGTCTTCAGAGCACTGCTGATTGTCTATATAGTGGAAAGACTTAGAAGTCACTTTTGAGAAATCTCTTCTGCTTGTGCTTTTCTGTTGATAAAATGTTCAAGATTGTCCTAATACTGGGAGAGAAAAAACTTCCCCTTACAAAATGTAAAGCCTTGAACTGGAGAGGAGAATGTCACAGTGCCTCTTCCTACCTTTTGATGCATTTAAACAGCATTACTTGAGAGAGTAAAAAAGGAGGAAAGTGATGCAGAACTACAACGCTGTGTTAGTGGCACTGCTACTCGTAAGCATGAAAAAACATGTGCTGAATGCAGTTCTACTTCTCAGTTAACAGACAAAAATAATCAGAGTTCCAGTCACATTTAAGTAGATTTTTTTTTTGTTACTGTTTTCTTTGTGCCCCTGTTGATATTGGAGACATGGCAGGTTTGCTGCTTCCTTTCTCCTTTAGTGAAGAGCTGGGTTGTTCCCAGTAATTGTGGAAAACCTTGGAAATGTACTGTCTGTATGTATGGATGTGCACACATTTGAGACCTGAGACACTAGGACACGTATTGGTGGGTGTGTTTATGTCAGTCATTCCTTGTTCAACATACAGGATGAATGGAGAAACGTGATATATCCTTGGGTCCTTTTAATGCTAGAATATCCACTTCTTCCACAGAGAGACATCAAAATAGAAGTGAGTGTCCAGCTTTGAAATCGCATACAGACTACACATCTCCAAGCACTTCCAGATTCTAAGTTATTTTCTTTCCTGTTAAGTGATTGCTTAGCATACGTATATTCAGTTATAGTGACTCCCAAGAGGCAAAAACCTGTAACTTGGTAAAGAGCCTTGGAATTCTTTAGGGAAAAGCAGTCATCAGAAGTGGTGTTTGAATCATAGAATTGTAGAATCATAGAATGATTTGGGTTGGAAGGGACTTTCAAGCTCATCTAGTTCCGACTAGAATGCTTGGGAGTGCTAGATGTAGCTTTGATGTTACTTGAAGGGGAAAATTATTGGGAAAATTAAGGTTGTAAAAGACCTCCAAGATCATTTTGTCCAACCCATCACCAGCACAGGCACCGCACCATGTCCCTAAGTGCCACGTCTACCCTTTTCTTTAACTAGGAAAAGTATTGAGGCTGCAGGGAAATCACTCCAACCTGCCTTATACTGCAGATCCTGGTAGGCTTCTGTGCAGTGTGATAAGCTTTCAGCTGAGATAGCAAAGAAACTCTGCCCAGAAAGTCACGTTAATCAGGTACAAAGGTGGAGCACAAGTGATTTTCCATAGGAGAAGTGTCAGTGCTTGAAAGCCATGGTTTGAGAGATTGATTTTTTTTGGCTTAAATGAAACTCAAGAAACATCTCACACGTAAATTTAGGGTGAGTATACAGAGTAATTTACAGTGAAGGATAACCAGCAATAAGGGATCAGGTTTATCCCACTCTCCCAGCTGTCTTGAAAAACCTTCCTCATTAATAGAAGAAAAAACAAGTGTGTGGCTGCGGACTGAGTTGTGGCATGTGTGAGAAAACTCCTCCCATTAAACCTGGAGGAATCTTACTGTGGTGAGACAGAAACCACAAGTGTGCAACCATAAGTGATTTACTGTGGTGTAGGAGGCAGTGAAGAGAGAGTGGATGTGCAGAACATCTTGAGTCTTCACTAATATTGAAGAGAGAATGAAGTTATGCTCCTGGTCGAGCAGAAAGGAACTTTCAGACCCACCTAAGCATCACGTGGTTGTCCTTTTAATGCATCTTTGTGGCACTTTACTGCAGCTAGGAAAGCAGTTCTCATCAAAGGATGCACCTTTTCTATACCCTAGAAATATCTGCCATTACAACCTTGAGATACATGGAACAGTTTGAGTGGAGACATTGCCACGTCTGCAGGTGGCACCTCTGGGGCAGTAATGAAGGTATCTGTATTGGGACTGCAGAGGTGGTACTTGACCTGCCTCCAGCCCATCAGTCTTCTGGCCTTGTCCTGTTGCACCTTCTGTTCAGTCAAGATGGAAGAAAAACAGTTGTTTTGTGAGTGATGGCTTGGTGATAAGAAGTCCTCTAGGTGATGTCTAGAGGGGTTTGAGCAGTCTGAACTGTCTACTGAGGCCACATATTAAATGGCCACTGGCTTATAACAAAGCTGAGGAAGTGTGGGATGGATGAGTGGACAGTGAGGTGGGTTGAGAACTGGCTGACTGGCAGAGCGCAGAGGGTCGTCGTTGGTGGTGCAGAGTCTGGCTGGAGACCTGTAACCAGTGGTGTCCCCCAGGGGTCTGTGCTGGGTCCGGTCTTGTTCAACATCTTCATCAATGACCTTGATGAGGGGATAGTGGCCACCCTCAGCAAGTTTGCTGATGATACGAAGTTGGGAGGATTGGCTGACACGCCTGAAGGCTGTGCTGCCATTCAGCGAGACCTGGACAGGCTGGAGAGCTGGGCAGTAAGAAACCGGATGAGGTTCAACAAAAGCAAGTGTAGGGTCTTACACCTAGGGAGGAATAATTGCATGCACCAATACAGGCTGGGGGATGAGCTGCAGGAGAGGAGCTCTGCAGAGAGGGACCTGGGCGTCCTGGTGGACGACAGGTTGGCCATGAGCCAGCAGTGTGCCCTCGTGGCCAAAAAGGCCAATGGCATTCTGGGGTGCATTAAGAAGAGCGTGTCCAGCAGGTCGAGGGAGGTGATCCTCCCCCTCTACTCTGCCCTGGTAAGGCCTCATCTGGAGTACTGTGTCCAGTTCTGGGCTCCCCAGTACAAAAAAGACAGGGATCTCTTGGAAAGAGTCCAGCGGAGGGCCACAAAGATGGTGAAGGGCCTGGAGCATCTCCCCTATGAAGAAAGGCTGAGTGAACTGGGTCTGTTTAGCCTTGAGAAAAGACGACTGAGAGGGGACCTGATCCAGGTTTATACATTTCTGAGGTGTGGCGGCCATAGCGGTGAGGCCAGTCTCTTTTCAGTGGTACGTGGAGACAGGACGAGGGGAAACGGACATCAGCTGCAGCACAGGAAGTTTCACACGAATGTGCGTAAGAACTTCTTCACGGTGAGGTGACGGAGCACTGGAACAGGCTGCCCAGGGAGGTTGTGGAGTCTCCTTCTCTGGAGATATTCAAGTCTCGCCTGGACGCCTACCTGTGCGACCTGGTGTAGGGAACCTGCTTTGGCAGGGGGGTTGGTCTCGATGATCTCTAGAGGTCCCTTCCAACCCCTACAATTCTGTGATTCTGTGATTCTGTCTACAAAGGAACTAGAGGAGAGGATCAGAAATAAGGGGTCTAGAAGTCCAAGATTCAAAGCTGGACTTCATGGAGTCTTTTGAGAATCTGTTTCTGGAGCTGCTCTGGATTATGAAGTCCCCATTCTTGGAAACACACTTACAGGAAAAAGAAAGAAAAACAGACAAGAAACACCAATGCAGCAATACTGCATTGACGGGCTCAAGCATGGCAAGTGACCTTGGTAGTGCAAAGTCAGAGAAACTTTAAAGGTTTTGTTTGGAAGGATCCAAGTAAGACTGAGGGAACTGAAGTTAATTGGAACGGGGCAAACTGGAAGGATGGTGTGGTGAAGCCTGCATTTGGAAAGGTGATGATAAAGAGCAACTTCCAGCTCACCCACAGAGGGACTGAGATGGAAAGCACTCTTGAGTTTGCAGAATGAGTGGATTCCCAAGGGAGAAGTGTTTTTATCAAGTACATACTGAATTAGACATTGAAATTAAGCTTAAATAGCACAGAAATGCAACTTTTTTGTGGCTACTTCCTCACATCAGATATCTTTCTTCTCCACTGTATCACACATAAATGAATAACAATTCCCTTTCTGGCCTCTTTCAGCTTAGCTTCCAGCTTATTTTTGCATAAGTGCTCAGCCCACGAAGTGGCCGCGATCACGCAGCACAAATAGAAATAGAGGAGTCTTAAGTGGTCGAAGAATCCTTAAGATACATGTGCACAATTTTAGAATGGGATGGTGTTATCAGTTAGTCACATTTATCCTTTAAAACCTGGAATTCAGACATTCAGATGCTGGTTATACAGCACAAACCTCATGCATGATGTAAATGTCTTCCCTTGCTGTGTGCTCGCTGTGCTGGCTCCAGGACAGCTGAGTTCCTTCCCATGAAGATCTCTCGAGTTACACAGGTGTGCTATAATACGAACACAGCAGGGCAATATAGAGGCAGTTTCAGCTTCTCAGCTGATCACAGCTGTAGGGCATCAACTCAGCACAGCATGCACTCATGGCCTGGGCAGATCTGGAAAGCTGACACTTTGTCTCTCGAGTAGAAGGCTGTTAACCTTTGATACAATCCAGTTGCTTTGGTGATGGAAGTGAGGAAGGCTCCCTTTGTTCTGACAAATCAGAAGGTCCAGGAGCAGCTCTCATTCTCCCTCTTTGCTCCTGCAGGTAAATACCACCGTCTCCGTATCGAGGCCAGTGAGCAAACCATTCGTGTTGACAAATACGTGCGCCATGAGAATTACACCAAGCTGACCTCAGACAACGACATCGCCATGCTGCACTTGGCAGAGCCCGTCATGTATAACAAGTATGCCCTGCCCATCTGCCTTCCCACACGGGACCTGGCAGAGCATGAGCTGACAACGAAGGGCAGGCAGATGCTGGTGACCGGTTGGGGCAGCACAAACGATGAAATGAGGAATTACTCTGCTCTCCTCAGCTACATCGAAATCCCCATTGTTCCCAAGAATGAGTGCGCCCAAGTGATGACAAACGCCATCTCTGACAACATGCTGTGTGCAGGGAGTTTAGGAGACAGGAAGGATTCCTGCAGCGGGGACAGTGGTGGACCTATGGCCACTAAATATAAGAATACTTGGTTTTTGGTAGGACTGGTGAGCTGGGGAGAAGGCTGTGGAAAAAAAGAGAAGTTTGGAGTGTACACCAAAGTTAGTCAGTACCTGGAATGGATCCAGCACCACATAAATAAGATGTCAGGTTCTTGGAAGGGTTGATTCTGATGCTTTGAGCCTGGAATACTGTGGCTGTGTGCTGTGCTAGTGATGGTATGAGGTGTAATGTACTGTCGCATCTACAATATTAAATGCTGAGTATCTGTTAACCTCACGTGGTACTTTCTCCAAGTTCTGTTGTTTATATGTAGCATGGTCCTGCTTAGACCTTACGGGCAAGAGATAGTACCCCGTTATACTGAGAGGCTGCACAGAGTTGTAATAAGAATGGCCTGTGGTCCAGCAGACCTGCCTGCTAGGTGTAAAATGACTGAACCCAGTGGGTGTTGGGGAGAATGACAGGTTTAATTGCAAACTCTTGCATGCTCTCTTTATTGTCATGTCTGTAGATCTGATCTAATTAGCAAGCTAAGCAAACTCTTTTGTTCATTTCTATTCAGCTGCAGGCTGAATTAGTGTTCCTTTTACTTACTGATAGTTTTATGTGTGCTTGCATCCCTATCAATACTTCTGTTGGTATGCCAGTAAACAAAATAAGGAAGTTGGAATAGTCTAAATGAAGTTGAATACAGTCACACTTCCTGCTTGTTTTTAATCTTGATGCTCGATGTAATTGGTCTTACAGAGAAAAGGGGAAACCAACCATGCAGTAGTGGATGCAGGCTTTCAGTGTCTCCTTTGGGATTTGGAGCCCTGTTTGGATCAGTGATCAGTTTGCTCTTGTGATGAGATTCTTAAATGAAAGAACAACCCAGTGGTATTAGAATTTGTAGGAAAATTAATATAGTAATACCTCTTAGGCCTGTAGACTTGTCTTGTTGACTTATGAGCTGCTCACATTTACAAGTTGATTCACGCATACAAGAAACAGCAAACAGGCCAACAACGAACAAGGTTTTCATGTTGGAGGTAGACTGAAACCAAAGAGTACCTCAGCCACCAGTCTGTGTCTCACTCCTTCTTTCTCTTTGTTTCCCCCTCCCCTTTTTTAATTTGGAATGAATTTAGGGACTGACAGATGTTAAAGAATTGCATTTCTTTGAGCAGCAGCCTTCCAGACAAGACCTGAACCACGAATATGTGCCTCTGAGAAGCCTTGCATTGCTACACATTGAATTATAAAACAAAATGGTGCTGTGTTCAAAGCCAGTAAAGCTGGGCTCTGACCGAGGGCAGAACTCCTGATGTCAGTGAACAGCTTTGGTTGTTAGCAACCAGTGTTTGCCTGCCTGCAGGTGACTGCTGTGCGTCCACCTGCACAGCTTTGCATGTTTCAAAAGATGTTTGCAGAGCAGCTTTGTGTATTTTCCAGGTCACTTATCTTACCAACTGAAAGAAAACGGGGGCTTCAGGGATCTCCTCTCAAAAGTACCAAATTCCGAAGGAGGTTGCTACAAAGAGGTGACTCTTATCATTAGGGGATGCTTTTAATGATCTTTTATTTCTGTACACACGTGTATGTATGCAGAAACGTGGAATTTTCTTTGGATTTTGGATTGTGGGTGGGTTTCAGGGAATCCAGAAGGTTGTCTCTCCTCTGTCAATATTTGTGCCCGGTTAATGATCAACCTCATGACCTCACGGCGCTTCCTGGTGCGCATCCAAATCTCTCTCCTGTCGCCCCTAAAAAATAAAAGAAAAAAAAGTGAGTATAAATGCACGTTTCTGTGTAAAAGTGAATGCATTCTGGATCCTGTTTTTTGGCAGATGACACAGATAGCAGAGGTACGTGCTGTCAGACCCCTGTAAATTAGCCTGTGAAGGTAGCAGGGAGACATTTTTAGAGCCAGGCATGTGGTGCAAGGTTTCCTAATCGGAGTTTGCAAATGCAGTCTTACTTGACAGAACTCTCTGTAGCAGCCACTGTCATTGGAGACCATTGGACTGCTGTGGAGCTCAGACCTCATCCACAGCCCTTGGCAATGCAGGCAGGGCTGTGGCTGGGAGTGCTGCTCTGGTTGGGCCTGACCTGTGCCTGCTGCCTCATCTCAGCTCCTCTGTCACTTCTGTGAGCTTTGGATCAGACCCTGTGCTGCTTTCTGGGCTAGGTCCATCTGTGCACATCACCCTGCAACTGTTGGCATTCCTACAGCGTTGGCATTACTCGGAGAAACAATGGAAATTGCATCAAAACGAACTCAGTAGAACTTGCTCTCTTTCTCCTTTCTCTTGCTCCTACTCCCCTTTGTCGTCGTCTTGTTTGCAGGCTGGCTGCCCGTTGCTGGCATTGTGGCAGTTCACCCATCTCATTCACCTTTTCCCTCTGAAGGAAAGTTGGAGTTTTCCAAGTGCCCGCTGAGATGGAGAGCAGCTCCTCGCTGGTGATGTTCATCCTACTGATGTGCTCCATCAACAGCAGCTATCTGTATTCATATTCAGGTGGGTCCTTCTTAATTATGTTTTTAACCTAATTGACTTGAGAAAATCTCAGCACTCTGTCCTGCAGGTTCGAGAAGGACTTCCTGAAATGCACAAGAGGAAAATGAGTACTTGGTTGTGTTTCCATGAGACATCAGCCATTCGTAACTTCCTTCTTAGGCCCATGTTCTGTTTTTCCTATACTGTCTTATGACACTAAAACCCAAATTTAAATTATGATTTGCAATTATAGCAGTGTTCTTAGGCCTTCAGAAATTCCCTCAGCTTCAGTACAAAAACAGCACTTGTAAAGGTGATCGAATCTTTAATATAGCAAGAGATTTTAGGGATGAAATTAATGGTTCAATTTTGTTTTTCTAGTGTTCATGAGGAAAGATGCAGCGCATGAGGTGCTGAGGGTCCATAAACGTGCCAACTATTTTCTAGAAGAGATCCGCCCAGGGAACTTGGAGAGAGAATGCAATGAGGAGAAGTGCTCGTTTGAGGAGGCAAAGGAGATCTTCCATTCGCAGGAGAAAACGGTGAAAAAATGAACAGTGAGCTGGAAGGAATTTCCACCAACAGATCAACCCAACACTAACTTCAGTTGACTTACAATAGGAAATAATATTCTGTCCTTTTAATTCCAGATTCCAACTCTTTGGGTAGCTATGAAGGCACAAAGCAGGGAAACGTGCAGGGGGAAGCTTGGTTTGGGTGGCAGGTGAACAGGAGGAGATGATACTCCTGGTGAACTTGCTGCATGGGTGCTCTCATTCCAACACCGTAGTGCCCTATTCTGGGACTGCATAATCCACTTGCCTTAACCTGGTTCAGAACAAAGAGCTGTAGCATTTAGCACAAGTTAGAATGGCATTAATTGCTGCACTGTCCCCGTCCCCAGGTGAGCAGTGAGTGTCTGTGCTGCTGTGCAGAGCGGCGTTGCCAGCAGCTGGGAGTTGGCAGAATGGATTTCACACATTGCAGCTCTCGGCTTTAGGCATCAAATCTGCAGGAATATCCAGAATGCTGCAAGGAGCCTGGGCTGCTTTCTAGCCTTAGGTGCCTCTGAGCAGGGTCTTCAAAGAGCTGTGTGCTGAAAAGCAGCTGTACAGCAGAGCTGCTGCATCCAGAACTTATTTTTGTGAGCGCCTCAGCCCAGCAGCATGATTCTGGCCTTTTCAGAGGGCTCAGCCTTGCTCAGATCAATACAAGGTGAGGGAGGACCTTGTCCCCATAGCACCCAGCTGGGATGCAAGGCTGCAGGCATTCTGCTGGGGACCTTGCAAAGCAGGGGTTCACAGTTTGAGTTTTATCCCAGTACAACCCAATTGCTGCACTCTGCTCCAGAGTGAGCTGCGTGCTGATAATGAAGAGGATTTTATGGTCCTAATCAATCTCTTACTTTACATGGAAACAAAAATTTGTTTTCTAAATGACTAATAACTGGTATGGCCACTTACTGACTGTTTTCTTTCACGATTTCTTCTTGCAGATGGAGTTTTGGTTCAACTACAAAGGTGGGTAGAACAAAAATTTAAAATAATTATTTCTTGTGTTCCTTCTGGGTACAAAGAATCCCTGGAATTACATTGTGCTGTGTTTCTTCTTAGGTTTAAATCCATGCACTACAAATCCTTGTAAGAATGGTGGAGTTTGCAAAATAAGACGCTACAGTTACTTTTGCATCTGCCCCCCGAAATTTGGAGGAGACAACTGTGAGAAAGGTGAGTAGAGGAACACACACACGGACATTCAGTGAAGGATTAAGGCTGGAATTTGTTCCACTTTTCATTGGGGTTCCTGATGCTGACTTCATGTGCCCAATACCTACCTGGTTGGTTAAGGTTAACCCATTAGAATGGGTTGTGACAGACAGTGCTGCCCTCCTGTGCACACAGCAGCTGCCATTCTGGACTCTTGCACTGATCTTCACGAACCCAGCGGAAAGCATGAGCTCATCTCCCACTTCCTCTCTTGCTGCCTTGCTTCCTTCTTTTCTTCCCTCCCTCTCTTCCTTCCTCCTTCACTCTCTCCCATCTTCCCTTCCTCTTTCTGTCCTGCCCTTCAATCTCTTCATCTCTTCCCACCTCAGTTATTCCATCCCTCCCTTTCCTTTCCCACCTTCTTTCCACGTTTCAATTCCTTCATTCCCTCCCTGCCTTCCCATCCTCCATTCTTAGCTCTCTCCCTAACTCCTTTCCCTCCCTCCTTCTCCCTCCATTCCCCTTCTCCTCACCAATTCCTCCCCTCTCCTCCTATCCTCCTTTTCTCCCTCCCATCCTTCCATTTCCCTTCCTTCCTTCTTCCCACCCTCCCTCTGGTTTCCTGCCTCTTTTCCTGCCCTACTTTCTCCAACCACCACACACTCCTCTCTCAACCCTCTCTTCCCTGCTTCCAATCCTACCTCCATTTCCTCTCCCTTTATCATTTCCTCCACCCCTCCCTTTACCCTTCTCACCCTGCCTCCCTTCCTTCATCCCACCATCCCACCCTTCCCTTCAGCCTTTCTGCCTTCATTTGTTCTTCTCTGCCTTCCCTGTGACGTTTTCCATTTTCTCCCTCACACTCCTCCTTTCCCACTCTTCCCATCACACTTCATCCTCTCCTTCCTCGCTCCCTCCCACTGTATCCTAGCCCTCCCTCCCTCCTTTCATCACCTTTCTGCCTGCCTCTCCTTCAGTCCCTAATCCCTAATCCCTTACCCTCCCCCTTCCCCTTTCCCTCTTCCCCCTTTTGCCCTTTTCCCCTTTCCCCTTTCCCTTTTCCCTTCCCTCTTTCCCCTTCCCCCCCTCACTCTCTCTCAGGGCCCTGTTTGCAGCACTAACCTCACACTGTGCTTCCATTGCAGAGAAGCTGGAGTGCTGGTACAAGAACGGTGGCTGCTGGCAGTACTGCTGGGACAGCGGCTCCTTCCAGGTGCAGTGCTCCTGTGCCAAGGGCTACACCCTGCACGAGGACGGGAAGAAGTGCATGCAGACAGGTACTGTGCACCCAGCTACTGGAGTTTGTGCTTGGTGGTGTGTGGAAAATGAACGTTTGGATGCCTCTCAGTTAGCCTTCCTGCAATCCTGTGCCCCCATGAGTGCAAATGAGGAGCAGGACAGCAGTAGGGCCAGGAATGAGCCTGTTCCTCCCACCGGCATCTCCTGACACGGCATCAAGCACCCATTGCTCACAGCCTTTCTCTTTTTCCCCCAGCCCAGTTTCCATGTGGCCTGATCAGAGCCCGGCGTGCCTTGGAGGAAGCACGGCACGAGGTGGCCACGTGGAACAGCAGCACAACTCATGCAGTTAAACAGGCCAAAGAGAAGCAAAGTGCTGCTGAGGAAAAGGAAGCTTTAAAGGCTGCATCTGGGCAAAGCACAGCCGTGGAGGACGATGCTGGGCAGGAAGGTGGGGACCCCAGGCAGCAGCCCACAGAGGGACCGGCCTGGCAGAATGAGACGACAGCAGCAGCCATGGAGGAGGAGATGGTGGAGAAAAGTTCTGGGCAGAACCAGAGCGGGCAGAGCACCGGGCAGGACAAGACAGGAGCAGCTCAGCACATGCCTGGTGGTCTCAATGAGAGTGACAATGCAGATATTTCAGCCATACCTCAGTGTCCCCAAAGAAATGCCAGCGCTCCCGCAGAGCACAGGGACTCCAGGATAACTGGAGGATCATTGTGTCATCGGGGACAGTGCCCCTGGCAGGTAATGAACACACCTGGATGCTTGCTATACAACAGCTCCAGCTGGAGCAGTTTCAGCAATGGTTGCTAAGGTTGGTTTTGTAGGTCAAGAGTAATCCAAGCGAACACCATGTATTTATTTCTCAAACTGCACTTTTGATCCATGTTTCACTTGTTGCTGGACAATACTGTTGGTATTTTTAGTCTCTGTGCCCAGGTGAGATTCTTCTCCCCAGCCTTTCAGAGGACCCCAAACTGAAGGCAAATGGCAAACAGGGGAACTGCCACTATCCTTCTTTTGTGCCCTTTATCACTACTAGTACAGCAGTGCTGTTCTCACACAGGTTTTGATCCGTGACAGCAGAGATATTGGCTTCTGTGGAGGGAGTTTGATCAACAGTCGCTGGGTGATCACAGCTGCTCACTGCCTCGATCTTGTCAGACCTCACCACGTTACCATAGGTGAGTACCAGTCAGCACTGCATACTCCTACAAACCCAGAGATGATCTCATTTTAAATGGCCACGTTGCATTGTACAGCAGGCTTGGTTTCTCAGAGCTGCCCACTTCTCAGTGCCTGGTAAGATAACAGCACTGGTTGCAGCAGCCAAGTGGCACCATCACACCAGGCATGCTGCAGTACAGCCTTGTGCTTGAGACATCAAAGAAAAGAGGGACAGCAGCAGTGAGCAGAACACAGCCCAGATAACTGGCACAGACCGCTGCTGCACCTTAATCTTTATGTCAGAATCCTGAGTCCTGCACTTCAAAATAGTTCTTGACAACATTGATGGTGAAAATCCCTACGTAGGAATCTACTGCTGTAGTTGGTTCGCTCCTAAGGAGCAAACTGGTAAAGTTGAGTTGCAGGATCTTGCCTGCACTCCAAGAAGTTATTTCATACAGCTGGCTTTCTTTTGTCAAAGCACTGATACGTGACCTTCCTGCTCCCCCACAAAGATAGGGAGCAGGCCCCTTACAGATGGCTTACCTTTAACTTGTTGTGGCTACAGGTGACTTTGACAAGTACCAGAGAGAACTGAAGGAGCAGAAGATAGGTGTGGAACGGAGCTGGACGCATCCACACTACGATTCCAACAACTACAATGGGGACATCGCCTTGCTGTACTTGAGCAGTGAGGTGGTTTTTAACGAGTACGCCATTCCCATCTGCCTGCCCAGCCCCAACCTGGCAGCCCTGCTGGCCGAGGAGGGACGAGTGGGGATGGTCAGTGGCTGGGGTGCCACCCACAGCCGGGGCTCCACGCTGCGCTTCCTCATGCGGGTGCGGCTGCCCATTGTGAACATGGACACGTGCCAGCAGTCCACGAGCAGGCTGGTGACAGACAACATGTTCTGTGCTGGATATGGCACTGAAGCTGCGGATGCCTGCAAGGGTGACAGCGGAGGCCCATTTGCTGTGTCTTACCAAAACACGTGGTTCCTGCTGGGCGTTGTAAGCTGGGGGGATGGCTGTGCTGAAAGGGGAAAATACGGCATGTACACAAGAGTGTCCAATTACATCCCCTGGATTAAGGAGACTGTTGAAAGCGTGGAAGATTCAGAAAACTTTTCCATTAACTTTTCCTAAGAGCGACCTTAAAAATAGGGGCAATTCTTGTACTACAGCTGTCTCTGATGCTAAAAGCCAGGTTTGTCTTTAAAGGAATGCTGAGTCTCAATTTACCATAATTTACTGAGCAATTCAACAAATATTACTAAGCAAAAAAACGTGTGTAATAAAGAACTATTCCTGCAATAACAAAGGTGACAACTGAACTTCTTTCTGAAGAAGGCAGTAGAAAGGAGAGCTTGGCTGGCTGTTCTTTTGCTCACATCACAGGGGCTGACTGCTCAGAAAAGGAAGCACATAGCAGGCTGTGCGTCAGCTCTCTGGCTGTGAAGCAGTATGCTGGTACAGTGATCATGGATCAAGGAAGTTTTGTAGTGTGTGCCTGCTGCTTCAAGTACAATTCAATTCACTGAAATACAAATGTTTTGTGATACAAGAAGTTGCTGAGAAGAATCTTGTACTACAAGCTGTACAAGCTGCACTGCTTGGAGAGAGACTATACAAGTGGAGCTACAGAACACAGACCTGCAGGTGTAGCACAGAATGAAGGGCCAATTTTTACACCCTTTTTCTGAAAACATATGCTTTTTAATTCTCAAGACTCCCCCTCCCTCTTATACATCATTTCTCTCTCCCAGTGTTTGCTGCAAACCAGCATACACACAGGAGCACTTTGCTGCAGTTTGTGGGTGGTCTTTTTCACCCTCTCCAAAGATATTCTCACTTTGTCACCTTTCCTACAATTTACCAGTAAGCTCGCATAAAAAACAAGTCTTACTCATTATTAGCTCTTCTCTTCAGCTCCATCGACCACCAGGGGCCTGTAGTTAACAAAACTCTTGAGATAAATACCCCCAGTGCCTGATGTGTGCAGTACCATAACTACAATAAAGCTTGGGAGTTGCAGGGGGAGGGCTGGGAAAGCCATCCTAACTCACAGACCTTCAGGGCCACATGGAACCAGGATGTGAATACAGTTCATTGACTTTCAGAGAGCTTCACCTGCCACTATGGCAATAAAGAATCCAGCCTGTCAGTCAATTCTTAATTAAGAAGAAAAAAGAACATAAAAACTTTGGAACACTTAGCAGGCATAAAATGACACACACCTGAGCTCAGTTACATAAATAAGATGACTTATTTGCTCTTACCATGCATACAAGTGGAATCCCTTCAACAGCCTCCAGTGCAAGCATCCTTCACTGTCTGCTTAAAGATCACATCCCCCTGCAGGTTAACAAAGTCAGATCTCAAATGCAAGCACCATCTTCTTACATTCTTCTCTGTTATTGTCTCCAGCTGACCCTGAGTATCTTCTGGGTCAGTGCACAGTAAGATAAGCAGAGCTCCACCCAGGCAATCTAAGTGCACAGCACACAATGCCCAGCCACCTGTCAGTCCTCTTCAGCAGCCTCAATAACCTTCACTCCAAAGTCTGGTTTACTGTAAAATTGATCTATGCTATCGTGCAAAAGCCCTTCAGCTGCAGCTGCCTGATCTCCAGCAGCAGTCACCAGTGAAGGCTGTGCTCACAGCACAACAGATCAATAACAGCATCACCTCACTTACTGCAAGCACTTCAGCTGGAAGCTGCTGGGTTTTCAGTAGTTGGCCTCTGCTGGTCCTCTTCTGAGCTCTGCATCACACATTCATGACAAATGAAGTCCTTCAAGTGGAAGATGGTCAGTATTTCTGTTGTGCAGATCTCCAAAGACAGGAAAACTGATTAATATTTAAAAAGCACTTAACACATAAGAAATGGAAAACAAGAAACAAATTGCAATTATCAGCTTCTCCACACACCAAGTGCACATTTTTTCTTCACATCTCACATACTCACTCTCTCCTCCATGCTCCACATATACATCATCCTGAGCAAATAACAGACAGCCCCCCAAAAAACAGAAGATGTTTTATTGTCTAAAGTGTTGCAATACAACAAATGTGTGATCTGTACAAAGGACACAATAGAGCAAGTTTAAATACAATCAGGAGAAATAAGTCCCCAAATTCACAGTCCTTGGACATTATCTTATACCAGAACCTGAACCAACAATTTAAAGATCAACTAAAAAACCCCAAACGAGTTGTTAAAAAAACATTAAGGTCTCCAAAGAGTCTATGGGTGCATTGTCTTACAGCAGAGATCACAGGGTATTCTGTGAAGGGTCACAATGGCATCTTATTGCCCTCAATGCTGATTTTCACCGCATGGGCCGATCTGCTTTTTTTCCTGATATCTGTGAATTTCCGCATCTGTTTGTCCAGTCGACTCACCCCTTTCTTAGAGCTCCCCTGGAACTTAAAAAACAAAACTAATAATTACCACTGAAAAAAAGCAGACGTCCCATAGGCTCAAGAAAAGCAACGCATGCAAGGTTAAGCCTGCAGGTGGGATCTGAAGGAGTCCCTGGTGCGGGGAGGGGCGTGCAGCTCTGCCCTCAGCTCCCCCCACGTGGACATACAGCTCCCCCAGCATACCATCCCACGTAGGGCAGTGATCACACACACGTCACAGAGGAAAGCTCTCCCACTGCAGAGGTTAACAGACACACGAGATGTTCACACGCTGGCAGAACATACAGTTTGGAACAGCTTTTGTCTGGAGTGTAGTGACAAATATATTGCACAATGCCATACATATAGGCTTCCTGTGGAAGGTTTTAGATGTAACTACACCTGACTGAGTTGACACGTCAATTCCAAACTGTGATTTATTTTGAAATTAATTCATTAGTACTTAAAAAGCGTGAGATTATTGGGAAAAAAAGGAGGTGAGGTTGGAAGTGAAAGAAATGCCTAAGAAAAGCTGATCATATCAGTTACTAGAAGTTACTGCATTTCATCTCTGTGTTTTAACTGCAGCTGAAGAACAGAGACAACACAGCAGTTATTGCACACAGATGAGAAACGCCACTGAAGACAAAGGACATTCCAGTCCACAACCACCACTTCCTAGATGCAAGTTCCCCTTTAACTGGACAGCAGAAACAGTGATGGAAATTTCACACCTTTTACGTTTGGGAAAAAGCAACATCAGAATATGCTACTTAGCATCTGGCTAAAGCAGCTATTGGGAACTGAGCCTCTTGTTCCACTGCTACGGAACACGCATTTAAAACGAACTCTATTTATTCATAGAATTCACTCAAATTCTATCTGGAATTTCACTGATTTTCAAGGGAGATATCTATGTATATGCTTTGGGTTTGAGTTTTGTTTTTCATCGTTGTTTTACATGAATAAATACGAAGTTTAAACTCAGCATCTATCATTTGTGCTTGCCTCACATCACTGTTCCTTTGTAACACCTCTGCTCACAGAACCTGAATGCAGAGTTAGCACTGCCAGAACAATTCTCATGTTGATGCATGTCAGTGATTGATCTCCCTCCACTCCATACTCGTGGCAGGGGAGTCTTCTCTTGTTCCTGACAACCACCCCCTGAATCTCACTTCTGTCAACGACTGTGGAAAAGAGGTGTGACAAACATCTTATTTTGTCTCAGTAAAACACCAAAGTCCTACACTGAGAGCTAAGAATTTCTGTGCATCTGTCCAGGCAAACCTGGAGAATTCAAGTAAAGTTTTAAGTGCCAGACTTGCTGGTATGCCAAGCACCAGAAGCCACAGGTGCAGAGCTTTCTGAACACAGGGATTCTCACGTAATACTCATCATTTGGGTCCCATGAAAGTAACAGGCGCAGGAAACATGGCAGATGTTACGTGCTACAGACTTTTTCCTGTACAAATTACAGTTTAGGCCACAGTGCAGACATCAGAGAATACAAGGAGAGTTTTCCAAGTTTAATTGGGGTGTACACACTCCTTTCCTGTATGTGCAATCTGCCAACAGCTGAAGCACATGCACTGTTCACACCTCCCTTGAGGGATACCTCTCAAACTTGGGGAAGGCAGTGTCATGGCTACAGGGGCATCCTGTTGCCTTCAATGCTGAACTTGATGGCCCGATGCACTTTGCTGAGTCGTTTCTGTTCAGCAAACCGTCTCTTGTGTTTTTCCAAGCGACTAATACCTCTCTTAATAGTCCCGGGCTAGAAACAATATCTCAATTAATGCAAAGAAGGAAAGATAACAGCAGAAAGATTACAATAGTTATTACCTCTTCCATTTACATCGGTTCTACCACGTACTCTACCTTTAAATTAAAACCATACCAAGTAGATGGAAGAACCAAATTAAACAAGGCAAAGGCCTCTACTGAAGCTGTTAATGGCTGCCAAAGCCTTGATGTTTTCCCAAACCAAAATACTATCGGAAGATTATGAAACAAAAAGTGGGGGATAGAAAATATCAGTGGCATACTTATTGAACTGCTGCTTTATTTCAACATGTTCTGAAAATAAGAGGCCTGTCATCAAACTCTTACATTAGGGAGAAGCTCTAGAACAGATAACATGAAAATCTCTTTCTGGTAAGAGAAGCAACGATGCCTGCGGAAAGAATTTGATGGGCTTATCTGAAAACAAACTTGTTGTCTATTCCTATTAGAAGAGGCACATAAAAAGAATCACTACGCTGTTCAGTATCTACAGCAATAAGGAGACAAATCCCCAGGCTTATTCACAGACAGCTTAGGTACAGAGTCACTAACAGAGGCCCAACAACACCCCACACCACAGCTCTTACCCTGGAGGACTCCATCTCCACGTTCCACTTTGGCCTGACCACGTAATCCTTGTTGGAAGGCATTGGCACCCTCGCACGGGCACAGAAACCTGGGTCTCCAGGTCTAAGAGCTCTGAAGAAAGAAAAGTTCCTGTTAGATACAGCAGTCTCTAACAGAAAGAACTATGATTGATTCCGATACAGGTAATTCTGAAACAGAGTATTATCATTGATTTTAAAGCCTCAAAACAAACCGTGTACTGTTAGTTCTTTAGAAATACCTTTTTCTAGTTCAAATAAAAATCAATGAGAAAACTTCAACTCACTTTTCCTCTCCTGTTAACACTTTCTCCAGATCCCT
This sequence comes from Meleagris gallopavo, assembly GCF_905368555.1. Classification (NCBI taxonomy): domain Eukaryota; kingdom Metazoa; phylum Chordata; class Aves; order Galliformes; family Phasianidae; genus Meleagris; species Meleagris gallopavo. Next base: position 2,108,677 of record NC_139414.1, on the reverse strand, counting down.
GCGGGGAGTCTGACCACCAGAACTGCAAGAAAAATAAATCTTATTAAGTGTTCACATACAGACAAATTTAGTAACTTCAAAGGAAAATCAAGTACAGTAAGAGAAAAAAACTGAGGTCAGAAATAACTGTTCTTCAATTTACCCTAACACTTGCACACAGTTTTTCTTTATGGGAGTCCTAGAAAGAAAAATAATGCATTCACATTTCTGTCTGCTACTCCTACCTGCTTAACCTCCTCCGCTGAGGCATCTGTTCCAAATCTCTCTGTTCTCTCTCTTCTCTTGTCATGCCTTTGTAGTTTGAGGTAAGACCAAAGATGGGTCGAGACCATTCATCTAGTAAATAAATAGATAAATAAGTTAAACTAATTTATTATCAGTCTTTATTATTTACAAACCATTCCTTTCAAGGTTCATATATACTTTTCTTCAGCTGAGCAGCTGACCTATGAACTCTTCGTATTTCAGAGAAATCCGAAGTTGCAGACAGAAAGAAAGACTTCACCCATGAAGTCTCTTTCTGCTCACTTTTCAGTGCATTGTTTGGGGTTTTTTTGGACTCTCTCAGCTCCAGGAACACTTAGTGTCAGAAACTTCTGCATAGCACAGTAAGTGTTACTTTAGAAATAGAAAAATATATGCAGAAGAGCAGAAAAAAAGGTTTTAAATCAGCTTGTAGTCATTCAAGATGGAACACACCACACAAGATTATAGCTGTTTAAGTACCGGATTTTTAGACAGACCGAACTTCAGAGAAAAAGCAGTTTTCTGACAGCACCTTCCACCCTCAGTAACTTGTAGGAGGAGATGCAGCCAACTTGCCAGGGAAGAATTTGGGCAAAATAAAAGCTGTCCTCTAATTTTAAAGCAAAACAGACAGAAACAGGGAAAAGTGCACGCAGATGGGAACCTAACAGTGTTCATTTAGAGCCCTGCAAACAAAGCAATAAGACCAAGGAGAATCTTACATTGCAGAGTTAATTCTACTATAGACAATAACATGCAAAAGACTTATAGAAATTAAATTATCAGAGAAACCTCACTGAAGCAAGATAAAAGGTTTACATACTGATCAGCTTCCCTGCCATATCCTTGTTAGGTCTTGACTCTTTGGGGTGCTTGTAGAGGTACATCACAGCTCGTCCAATTCCACTGTGCTTCAGGGTCTCCTGACTCACGCTTGGCAGCTACAAGAGAAAGGAAAAGTCAGAAAAAGGCAAAAAATTCTGTTTGAACATTAATGGCGTCACTGAATTTTGTAGAAAACAACATTCTGTTAAGTATTTATTCCAAATGCTCTTGTGCTTATATTACCCAAAACCAGAGCCACTGTCTTCCTAAACAAGCATTTTGTAAGGATTCAAGTTCACGTGGCAAATGCTTCCAGTATAACTTAACTGAGTCAGAACTTGTGCAGATTCTTACACAAGGACAAATATGTCCAATCACTCAAAGCCAACTAGTGATGCTGCAAGAGAAATCTAACTTCTGCCTCACTATCAAGGCTATGCCATACTCTACTCATGAAAAAAAAAGTGAACCATCACAATACATAAACCACTGCAATGAGGGAAGATAAGTGACTGAGAGGTCCAGATTCCAGAATCTAGAAATGCCATAGCATGGGAACTCCCTGATAGAGAATAGGGAATTTGACACGTGTCATTTGTGAGAGGCTCTCTGAAATATCTCCTGGCCTGCTACTTAGCACAGCTTTTTGCTTTATTGTGAACACAACAAAATCTTCCCAACATTAAGTGTCTACAATTCCCTACCCACATTTTTTTCAGCTAGACAGCATACCTACAACATAAGGAACACTTGTTTGGTTTAAATGTTGCATCATTTTAACATCTAATTTGTGGTTTGCTTCCTCCTGCACTTCAGCACCTGGCCCACCAGCAGTGTCACAGCAGTCAGCACTACACATTTCCCCAAAGCATGACTGTAAACCCACGGATCAAATACAGTTAAAAGTCAGTTTAAAACCTCTTGCAGGATCTTCAGAAGCTCCTCTCGTATCTTTAGTGCTGGCAGACTTCGGTCTGGGAGAGGAGAAAGCCACTCCTTGATGGCAGACATTACACCACTATCGATGAACGTTTCTTTGAGGTCCTGCCTAGGAAGTTTAAAGAACAGAGAATCCACAGTCGTGGAACACATCTGGATCTGAAGACATAATGGTCCTTCAAGTGCAACAGTATATTTGAGTTTAACGGGTAAAACTAGGGGTAATTTTAGTTCTGAGGGCACCTGTCTCCAACATTTACCCAAAATGTTTCCCTGCATTCTCAGTACAGCTGTAATGTCACCCTATGAAACCCACTTGCTCTTCAAGATAATAAGCAGCTCCAAGACAGACTCACTTTTTAAGATGCATAACTACAGTTGGTAGCAAAGTTAATTTCTTCAGTGCAGGTTTCTTTTGTGTATTTAGCTGTCGATCCTCCTGCAGAGAGTTGAAGAATTACAAGATAATCAAAAGAAGAAATCAGCAATTCTCATCCATTACAGCATTTACAGGAAAAGGACTAGTGGATAACTGGAGAAGTGCACCTTTGGCAGAATGACAATGGCTTTATACCCTATGCTACTCCTTCCTACAGCTCCAAAACACATCTTATATGATGATTTCTCAAATAAATAAACAAACAAAATCCCCTCCTTAATCAACATTTTCATTAAAGTGTCACATTAGGAGATTCCCCCAAGAATTACATGCTTTTCTACTTCATGATTCAGGCCTATTGCAATAAACTGGACTTCTGCAGGGTCCTCCATCTGAGGTACGTGTAGCTTACCTAGAAACTCTGATAGTAAACTCACAACTGAACAATAAAAACCAACTAACCAAACAGTAAGAAGTGAAAACACATGCGTTCGTTTCACTAATGAATAACTGTATAATGCAGAGATTGAGGGTAAAGCATGGTGTAATTAACATAAAAGTACACAATTGTGCATCATGTGCTAGAACAGTGTCAGCTGCACAATTAGGTGACTATGCTCCAAGGTCATTATTTCAGTATCTATTCAGTACTTGAGATCAAATATCAAAAACATCATTATGATCAACAGCTCAGTGTCCTGATGTGTTAATAGCTTTCCACTCACACTTAATTCATTGAAGACTCTTCCTACACAGAGGGTTTCTTTATTACAAGAAGTGAGTCTCTTGTAATAGGATTCTGTAATACCTCCCACTCCTCTGCCCCACAACAGCCTGACAGGCACGCAACAAACAACTCAACTGGAGCTCCGTTCTTCTCTCCAACACTTCATTGCTTCTTTTAGAACATTTATCCATAGAATGGCCTGGGTTGAAAAGGACCACAGTGCTCATCTCATTCCAACGCCCTGCTATGTGCAGGGTCACCAACCAGCAGCCCAGGCTGCCCAGAGCCACATCCAGCCTGGCTCTGAATGCCCATCATCTTGTCCAAGACCAGGAGTCACAGCTCCCTCCCAGACCACCATCTTACTCTCCCCTCCTTCCCCAAAACACATTAAGATAGATTTTTCTCTCTAAAATTGTCCCCAATTGCTTTTAATAAGTTCCACCTAACAGTTAACTTGATTGCTACTCCAACAATATTCCAAAGACAAAAGACAAGAGCCTGCAGACCTTGCACACAACCAACCAACATATTCAACACAAGTCTCTGAAAGAGGAAGTCTGCCAAACCAAAATTTCCCCTAATTTTATGTTTCTACCATAATTTAACACATTCAAGTACTTTAGAAAAGGTTTCTTCTGCAGAACAAACAAGTTCTATATGCTAGGAACTGTATCATGAAATACAGTTCCTTTCTCGGTATTTGATATACATACATTTTATAAAACATGTGTTCATCTCTTCTTATAGGGCAATTGATCTCCAATTATAAAAGTGTAACACGTTTACTAAACATAATCTTTAAAACAATTTATCTAAGTTTCAACAGAAAGAAAATATATTGAATTCAGACCAGCAAAATATTCATCAACTGTTTAAATATGCACAGCACCCTGAACACTACTTCTGAGTACTAAACACCTCTCTTTCACTGAACGCAAAATAGAAATGAATTTTAAGTGTCTCTGGAACCCAGAAAACTCACCTCTGCAGCTTCATTCATTTTCACAATCATAGCACTGACCACATCATCTGCATCACTAATGAAAGTCCCACCATCACGGTTTCGTCGACGCTTGCCACTCATACTCTTCTTTCGTTGCAGCATCATGTCAAAATCTGACATGAAGTCCATACTGCAATGCAAGGAGAGAGTCTGCTCATAGAAGAGAGTTTAACTCACTGTTCTTGTAGAAAGTAATTTCGTGTTTCTCTAGTATCACCTTTCTAAAGGTCTTCCAGAACTCTACTAGAATTCTGTCTCAATGTCCCTGTAAGATATTAGATGCCTTCAGTACACTAACAGGGAAATCAAAGGCCTTCAGTGGTTCTGAGCTGTGCTCAGAAGTCTGTAAGACCTTACAGAAGCAGCTACAGACACCCAGGGTACAAGTGCCAAAGCTGTCACTGAAGCTGTCCAAGATTTAGCATTCCTGTACCTGCAATACATTCCTCTGACGCTACTAGAGGAGACAAGGACAGAAGAGAGAAGGTGAGGTCAAATCACACCTTATCCCCTATGAGGAAAAAAACAGAACTGTGACTCCAATGCTACTAAAGCAGCCTAGCACTGAGCTGCTAGAAGTACAGGTAGATGTTTGCCTCATTAATTATTCTAAGTTTTGATGGGAACTCCAAAATGCTCTACCTGTGCTGCTGCTCCACTTATCTGCTATGGATTGCCAAGTGACCAAACTGAACAGGCAGAGAGAACCTTATGTCACAGTCAATGAGAATGTGTTTTCTGCTGAGACACTGCCCTTCCCTTGTCTGCTGCATGAAGTCAAGCTGGTTTATGGAGAGGCTCTTCTGCAAAATCTTGTGTTTATTAACAAGGTACGTAACACATCAACTTACTGCTTCCCTCTTTTGACATTATCATCAGAGTCGGACTCATCTGCTGTCTCCTTCATCTCTGCATCACCCTTCTCTTCTTCCAAGTCTTCCTGGTTAAAGCCCTGACAACATAGACAAAGACAGTGCAAGTCAGTGCAGGAATTAAGACTGAGCATCAACTCAGGTGCCTGACTTTTACATTCTCAAAGCTTCCTCTAAACTCTCTTCAGACTTATCTGGAAGAGTAACAAAAGATTAATAACTTCACCTACAGCTTTCACACCAATGACTCTCAGTAGCAGAGTGATGAAAATTATTCAACTCAGAGTCTACCTCAGAAAGTTCAGGAGATAAAAAGACTTCCCTCCTGAGACAGAGTATCCATCAACAGGAATGCAAACCCCAACAGGCATTCTGGGAAGAGCTTCATATGAAGATTACACTGTCAACTAAATACCAAACCTCCACAATAACACTTACTGTGAATTCCTCTTCTTCTTCATCACCAGACTCTCCAAATATATCTGCGATCAGGTTCCTGGGAAGATAACAGAAACATTTATCTGTTTATACAGCAGCGGTGAGAACACATTTTCTGTGACATTTCCAACATGACAGTGTAGATCCACCCCTTCCATTTTGCCACACTGACCTTCCTCCTTGCAATACAAATGAAGGTAGGTTCTGGCTGGTACTTTTCCATCTTCCTATTCACCATCAGTGTCACTCCCTGCAACCCTGAAGGAATTCATATTCCCAGAAGCACTTACTCTTGTTCATTTCCAGATTCACTGTCACTGCCAAACAGATCTTTCTCTTCCTTTTTCTTCCCAGTATCCTCTTTTCTTTCTTCCTCTTCTTCACTATCTGATACCATATTTTTCTTCCTTTTGTCAGATTTCTCTGAAGCAGCATCACTATCTGATTCTTCAACATCAGAAAGGATTCGTACTTTTTTTGCAGCTGCCAATGGAAAGAAGCATTACTACCTGCCCTGGTAACAGAAGTGACAACAGGTGTGCTCCGACAGCTGTTCTCTCTCAAATTCAATTGGAACAGGAGGGAAGCCAATTAGCATTCCTACACTAAAACAACTGCCCTTTTGAAAAAGAAAACACATTCATTCTGAAATTTGTTTTATCCAGTCAGTAACTGAATAAAACTCCATAAAGCACATCTGTTCATATGAACTTTTGCTTTCAAAACTCTCACTCCTAGTATATTTAAGACAAAATAGAGGAAAAATATGACCAGAGAAATAACAGCAAATCAAGAAATAACTGTAACAGAAACAATCAATGTGACAACAGATTCCAGTATAGAGCAAGATTGTAGATGTAGAATTTCTTTTACTTCTGTTAAACCTACTCATTACTCCAAAGCACTGGATACATATTCACACAGAACAATCCCCTCCCCAAAAGCAGTGCTCTAAGAACAAAACTACTCTGCAGTTTCGCATTTATCTTAGATACTAATTATATCACTACTGCTGGTCAGATCACATTATTTTCACATTAAAGTTTCTTACGTGCTTTCTCATTCTCATCCTCACTGTCAGAGAGGATAGCTGTTTTCCTCTTCACTGTCTTCTCCTCTTCTTTCTCATCATCATCACTGTCCGATATTTTTCGTCTCTGAGGACCTTCTTCTTCACTGTCAGAACCCTGAAATCCTTCCCTCGCTTGTTCATTATCTGAATGGTGAGAATCATTCTGCACATCCTCCTTCCTGTCCTCCCCATCACTATCATCAGACTCTATTTCTGGTTTGTGCCTGGCAACACCCTCGCTCTCTGAGTCGCTGCCCAGCTGTTTGTGGAGCTCCTCGCTCTCCGAGTCACTGGCTGGCTGCTTCTGGAGCTCCTCATTCTCTGAGTCGCTGGCCGGCTGCTTCTGGAGCTCCTCATTTTCAAAGTCACTACTGTGATTCCTGGGAGGTTCTCCATTTTCAGAGTCACTCGCTTGATGATTTAAGGCATCTTCGTTTTCAGAGTCACTTAAGTGTTGGTTTGGACGGTCCTCGGTATCAGAGTCACTGTCTTTCCCTCCCTGAGCTGCTTCGTTGTCAGAATCGCTTGCATTGTGATTTGGAGGCTCCTCGTTATCTGAGTCACTGTCTTTTTGCCTCGGTGCATCTTCATTCTCAGAGTCTGTCATATGAGGCTCTCCCATTTGCCCATCATCTTCTCCATCGCTGTGTTCATTCTGGAAAAAAAAACAACAAACAAACAAGATCTCAGACAACAAAGCAAAAAAACAAGGAACAAAAAGCATTCCCAACCTGTGCTTGTCCTTCCTCCCCTCTGACTGCCCAACCTACTACAGACTCAAATACTTTCTCTATAGAAAGGATTGCTAGACAAACCGTGTCAAAAAACTATCAAATACCACAGATCAAGGAAAATCTTCAGAGATCAATGGAACTGTGTCCATCCTGCTGCTCAAATCTATTTCGGAAAGAGTAACAGAAAAAAAACCCTCAAATTAAGATGTCCAAGAAAGTCCATCTCCCTCAGGGAGAATACTTAAAGGCTTCCATTTAAAGAGTCCAAACTTCAAAGTGGATTAGCCCAACTCCCCTCAAAATAATCAACCTCCTGTACTGGTCATTTTCTTAAGATGCCAAATAAACTTTTTTGTATTAAATACATTTTACTGAAACTGCACATGCACTGTTTTCTGAATGAAGCTCAAGAGAGCTTGTACTCTTTCAACATTTAAAAAAATGTCAAGATCAGAAGCCAATTAAAAAATACATAAAGCTTTGGTCAGACCAGTTCTTAATGTCTTGATTAATAACGATATAAGAACAGTTTCAACACTTCTGTCTCTTAAGCTCAGAGCTCCCATGCTGTATCTATTTGTAAATACACCAACCTTCTTAAATCCGTAAGAGAACACAATCTTTTGTGTCTTCTACCCAGCAAGAACAGCCATTTTGGGAAAATCTATCACAAGACACCTGCCTACATCAGTGCAGACAACAGAATGTTATTTCATCTTCACAAGATCCAAGTTCTACATTTGCCCAAGAAAACAGACTCTGTTGAATTCTCATTCCTTAATTCAGCTTGCCTGCATGGTCACTGTCACCACAACCATTTTCAGCTAGAAATGACACTGGAAAGGAACAGCTTTTCTACATGCTTCTGCCTTCTCGGCTGCAGACTCCTTCCATTAGTATCTGCTATTCCAAGAAATACTCAGTTTGTGGAGATAATTACACATCTCTATGTCCTAAAGCTTCCAAAACTTGTTACCAATTTACTTTCATTGGGAGAGCACGTTTTGTATTTTTCTTTTTCCCCACAGTCATTCTTCTCCCACACTCAGAGCCATCCACAATAACGCAGGTATATCTATCCTACAGTTACAAGAAACAGTTATTAATCTTTATAACATATGGATAAGAAGGAATTTTAAATAAAGCAAAACTTCAATCCCTTTTAGGAATTACTCCCGACAGATTTATATAAACTGTTCAGTACAATAATTCTTAAAATGTTGGATCTTACGCATTTATCCCCTTGGCTAGCACTTGATACAACTGTAAATTCAACATGACTGAAATATAAGTAAAAGAAAGTTACCATACAATGGGGAAAAAAGAGTCAGGACCACATAAATTTACAACCAGCACTTCAAATACAACTTCACTATCTCCACGTTCCTTAATACCATATATAACACGAGCACTTTCCTCTCTGGCAGCCTTCTCAATCACACTGCTACCGTTCTGCAGTTCTCATTCCTCCTCACAGACAGGAAACGTGTTTCAGTTAAAAAAACTAAGTCAGGAGTTTTAAATAAAAAGATTAAATATCTACAGATTTGAGGGCGCACAACTGAGGTACACCACACACCCAAATCACTGTTTGTTACAGGATTTTATTTTCTGTTCATCGAAATACTAATTTGTTTGCCTTCTCCTGCCAAGCTTGAAACTAAGAACATGTATACGATGTATTTTCTCTCACCATATTGTTTAGGATAAAAGAAAGCTTCAGCTGCTTAAAACAGCATTACAGATTGGATCACTGAGAGGCACTGAAATGCAGCTATACATTTAAGTTGATGTGCTTTGCCTGTTTTCTCCTGATTTCAGATGTCTGATATTCAACAGGTACTAACAATTATGACAGCTATAATAAAGCATGTTGTTAAACATCACCACAGTACACAAGAGAAATAGAACTGTTTAACTATCAGGCTCGTCACCTTCCATGCTGTAAGACTAAGAAGTCTTTAGTAAATGTTAAGTAGAACTGAAAAAGCAACTTGAATCCACAGTGACTCTTTATCACTCAATATTTCTACAAGCAAAAGCGTGGCTGCAGGCAATACAGCCACCTATTCAGAATATATGACTAAGCTACAAAGAACTTCCTACACAAAACACTTGTGACTCCAATTAGACAGCAGCATTACTAAAGCACTTTACAACATACTGAACCTCTCATCTGTTACCGCAAACAGGCAGTCACACTTGAGAAGGAAGGTGCTGGGGAAGGAGAGCATCCATGCACCTTAATTAGCTCCCACTGCGACTTACACTGTGCTCTGCACCACAAACCTCAGTGATAATTACAGCTTCTGAACTCCACTGTGATATTGTCACCTACAGCAGAACAGCTTAAGAGACAGCTCGGGAAGCAGTAGGTAATACATGCAACCCTACAGAGATTGGGCACAGGCACCCCCTGCTCTGATCCCCAATCAGGAAAACAACCACAGCCAACCTAAAGAGCACTGTTACGTCAGCCCAGGAAGCCCTGCAGGGACGTGACAGGTACTGCCTCATCTCAGCACTACCTTACAGTGACTGAACATCTTCTAAAGCACAGCTAAGACAGCTGACTCGCTCAGAACTGAGGCACTACAAGCAGGCCCTGTCCACAGCCATCAGCGCGAGGTCAGCCAAACACAATTCATACACCCTTGAATGCTTGGGAATGTTCTCCATACAAAAAGCAAGAGCAACTTCACAACGAGATGATAAACTTAATACGAGAGTGTTGGTCTCTCCTCTACCTCCCTGACACACCTTCCCTGCTTTCCTTAAAAAACAATTCATCTCTAAAAAGATATGTTCCAGTAAGTCAATGATTTAATTTAGAGTCTTCTGTTTTTTGTTTGTTTTTTTTTTTATTATTTGTCCAATTACTGGACTAAAAGAAGAGAAATCCTTAGAAACAAGTAGGTCTCAGGTAAGTGCTACCATATTTTTCTAATTCCTTTGCTTTCTTTTCTTCCTCCTCTTTATCTATAAACTTTTAAATTGAGATGTCCTTAATATTTTTAACTGACAATTCCATAACATGAGGCTTTAGTACAGTATAAAATACACCAAAATCAAATTTACAGTGTTATCCTTCTACATGAAAATTTCATCTTGAAAGTAGGTTTTTGGATCAGCATGCAGCCGCTTTTAAGACTTACTACTTTGATAATCATTAAGATGAACAAAATTGACCCATCCCCTATAATCTCATGAATGGCAGTTGATAAAACTAAGGCACACATAACCATCGTAGGCAGTTCAGGAAGCTTGTTTTCAGTAAAAGATATTTCTGGGTTTGTTAAGAGTCACAGTCAAACCATAACTTAAATCATGAAGACAGCAGCAACTTGCTTAGATCTAAGTCACTGAAGATTTCCATACGAACCTGACTTGTACAAACACTGTAAACATGATTTAATATTCATTACTGTACTAAAACTACGTGCCATCTGATTCCATTTGACCGAAACAGAATTGGTAAGGACATCAAAGAGAGCATTTATAGATAAAGTGGGGCTGGGGGAAGGAAAGCCAGAAAAGAATTGTGGAAAAGAAAAACCCACATACCTGAGACCTACTTAAGTAATTCCTCAGGATCCCCCTTTTCTTTAAAGTTAAGAACCTGTAAAAAAAGTTGGAAATTTTAAAACTTCAGTTCTTTGTATCTGAGCTCTGAATTCGAGACGAAATAGGAATTAAATAGACTTAACTGATTGGGCTGTCTCAAAGGTATTATTACCTTTGAATGTCATTCCTCCCACATACTCCTAAAGATGAAAAAAATAATAGGATGAGAGAAAATTTAGGATAAATAGAACAATAAATAACTGAAAGCTACTCTTCTTTCAGAGACAGCAGCTCCACACTGTCAGCCAAGTTGCATTTGGAGTTTGACATAGGAAAGCATTAAATTACTAGGAATGGAAGACTAAAAGAAAACACCTAAGAATAATTTTTTTATGATTTTAGCCAAATCAAGCCAAGCATTAAGGCCTGGAGGTTCATATTTACTACCAGATAAAGAGGGATTTTTTAGTGCTACTGGGGATTTTTCATTTGTTTGTTTTTAAGTGGACTTTCTATTTTGCCTACAGAGGAAAATTAACAGCTATCATGGAACAAAGCCCTTACAATGCTGGAGGTACATGCAGAGAACCATCAGCAACAACAACAGGTCACACTGAAGATGTAAATGGCCAAATCTTTGTTTCTTTCAGGCAGATTTTCAATTACTTGGTAACAGTAAACAAAATTAAAATTCAGCAGGAGCACAGAAGAACAACGGATCAAGTTTTCAAACACTGAAGATAAAGCTTAATATAACTGTAGCAGCATCACAGCTCTCCATGCTCTCGTTATGATTCTTCCCCATTAAAACAAAAGTACAAAATTCCTATCAAAGACAATTATTTCCGTCACACATAAAATCATATTTCTTCCTCACATGGAAATCTCAACTGTCTCAATGGCAGATGCTGACTGACAGCAAATCCCCTGCAGTCCAATTTCTTTCACTGCAAATACCAGTATCTCTAGAAACAAATCCAAATGTGCTTTACACTCAAATTCAAAGAAGTGAGAGCTTTCCTTTTGCACTCATACCAAATCTTCACATCCTAACTCTGATGAAAGCACAAATTAAAAGTAAATAAATTAGGATTGCAAGTTACCCCACAGCAGAGGATGTGTTAGAATCTGTTAGAAAACACCATACCATGCATTTTAAGCAACTTCTTCAAATGGATACTAAGGCCAATGGATGTCAAAGTTAGTTCGGATCTTCATGCAACATGCAACACAGTTTGCAGAGTGAAATGGCTCTGATTTTAATTTTGAAGAGCTCTCCATAACATAACTCTGGTGGCAGAAGTTGGGATTTTCCAGTCCAAAATCCTCCCAGCAAGGCCAAGGAAAACCTGATGTCATTCTATCATCTCAAGACACCAGAAATTCCTCAAGATTAACCCCAGAATCACCCCAGACACGGGAGATACTTTTTTTTAACCAGAATTTCTTTTAAACCCCCGGAGTCAAACCATGAGTAATAGCACCTCTCCTCCAAATACAACCCTATATCACAACACCAGCACTTTTTCAAGGGGCCAAGTTTCATAGCACAGAGCTCTTCAGACAAAGAAGAGCCATCTTTCCACACAGGGAGAATTACTCATTTGTGAATGACAAAGTGAAAAGCGTATCACAGAACAAACAAACTTCAGAGGCAAGGCTCATGTCCAAAAGGAAAGATGGAAGATGAGAAAGCATTTATTCTTTGGTAAGGAAATCTATACCTCCGCAACGCATGGTTTTACATTACTATGTCAAATTTAAAGCAAAATTCCAAATCCTTCAACCCACTGCTCAGAATTTAAAATCCAGGAAGTTTATCTTCTTGCAACTGAGTGCACGTGTTACACTTTTTCTAGTGCAAACTGTGACCGCTGTCACAACTGAAGACCCAAAAGTCAAGAGATGAGATGAGAAGACATTCGTTTCTGCAAGTAAAGTTTTGCCACACAGAGCCCTTCAGATCAAATGAATAAGCACTAAAGACTCAATTAAGGATGCGATACGTTTTTAAATCAAAGATCAGTTAACAACAGAGCCACCTACACGAAGCACTAACAGTACCTCTGAATGGTGCCCTACACTTCCATTCTCAGATCCAGAATGCTGCTCGTTTCCTTCATCTTCAACGTCAGATCCCGAATCTCGTTCATCCTGCACCGGAGTAGCTCCACCATCATCTGCCCACGGGAAAAACAAGGGAAAATTCGGTGACACTTCCCAATACGTACCGGGCACTGAAGGCTCCAGGGGACCCAGCAGCCGGGCCGGGGCACAGCCGTGCGGTCACGTAGGGACACAGCCCCCACAGACTGCTTAGGGCACAGGGACCCACAACTCCCCCGTCCGTCCGTCCGTCCGTCCCTCCCTCCGGGCCCTAGCGTCCCTCCCGCGCAACTACCTGACTGGTCCCCGCCGTAGTACTCGCTCTCCATGGCGGGCCGCCGGCCCCGCCGAGACCCGGGGGCTGGCGGCGGGGCGAAGCCCTCAGCGCGGCGCTCAGCACTGAGACCCACCGCCTACGAGCACTACCACCACCGCCCGGCTGCACAGGCCCAAAATGGCGCCTCCCCTCAGAACGGCCGCCGGTCGCCCACGCGCATGCGTGAGTAGCACCCGCCCCTTTCTCCTCGCGCCCCGGCCCGGTAGCTCTCGCGAGAAATCGCGGGCGCCGCCAGGGGGCGCTGCAGACGTTGGGGGGGGCGGGAGCAGGTGCTGTGGAAGTGGCGGGGGCTGCGGATGTGCTGTTGGAGCCGTGGGAACTGAATACCGATTTCTATGGTGGCAAACTGGCAATGGATGATTATTCGTGCTTTATGCAGCCTGGGGATCCCCCTGCCAGTGTGCGGGGCAGATCGCGCCCCAAGCAATCCCATGGCTACAGGACAGGAAAAGGAACTTCTTGTTGGTGTGGTCTTCTGGAACACTGTTCTAGTTCAATGACTCAAGTTGTGAGGAAACTGAAGAAGCCTGTGAGGAAAATAATAATAATAATAATAATAAACTGAGCCCTTGCATCAATGAGTAACTGTAAAGAAATGTAAAATGATTATTTTAATAATGGTGATTCCACGTATGAGCAGTGTGAGAGCTTCCAAGAGCCCGAAAATAGGGATCCAAAATGTTGGATGACTCTCTACACACCCAGAATGGACTGGGAACTTGGGGTGTCCCTTCTGCCCATCAGATATGTGCTGGGAGCCCCCCAACTTCATCCATTGCCTTCAGTAATAAAGACTGTACCACCTAGGAAATGGATGTATCTATCTGCTCCCTGCAAATGAAGATAGCAAGAAGCATCGTGAATCTCTTTGAGATGGCAGGAGGAGGAAGCCCCCAAGCAAGCAGGTGTGTGGGTGCTGGCGGCTCTCAACGTGCTGCAGGCCAGCAGTAGGAATGAGAAGTGGTTGTCTTGATGGATTTAGGTCTGACCGCCCCATCTGAAGCTGTGGTTCAACACAGTTCATGGGTGGTGCCTCCACATTTAGCCTTCAGCATCAACTGAAAGTTCGCCTCGAATGCCTCTCTGAATTGCCGACTTCTGGAGTAAACAGGCAGATAGATCCATCAGGAATTGCTGTGTTATGTTTTAGTGGCCTTTGTACTCAGAGCAGGTGCATAATTCAGTTATTTGGCATGCCAGAGCTTGAGGATTACAAGCTATACTTCTGTCATTTATAAAGTGTTTTAAAATGGAAAGCCTAATAAATTCATGTGGTGCTCATCTTCTTTTCTCGTTCTGTGCCAAATATCTTCATTCTCTCAGAGGGTGCAGGGTGTGTGACAAACAGAAAACATCTGTGTAATTTGAGATATTTCTAATAACAGTGATTTTTATAATCTGACGTTCCTTTCTTGTTCAGGGACATCACAGTTCAATAAGCTGAGATCTCTGGTCTGACATGTAAATGAGTCACCATTTCCTCTGTGCTAGAAGCACTTCAGAGTGGATGGCAGAGAAGTTAAGCCTGTCTTAACACATACCCCCCAATAGCAAACACAATACAATGCATGAAGTTCATTCTACCGTGCTAAATACAGCTAAACTGTCTGACCTAAGGCATTGCTCAAAGTGACAGAATCTTCTGTTTCTCTTAGAAGAAGAAATTGGCAGCGGAGTCAAATATTTATTGGATGCAATCCTATATTAGCAAAAATGCAAAAATCCTTCTCCCTTTTTTGTCCCCTGAAAATTTGTGTACATGAAGCATAAAGAGAAGTTCTCTTCTTCACTGCTCTTTTCCAGATAGTCTCAATTGTCTTTTAACTCTCCTCAGAATTGTGTTCTTAATTGTATTATGCCTTATTTCCCTTCTCTGATGTGACTCTTACTGCTTTTAGCTCTTTGCTCTGTGTGGTTTCACTGAGATCTTTTCTAGGAGGAGGCACATGTGCCTGTGTCTGATGGGAGGCTCCTACTGTTTCACTTATCTGACTTCCATAAAGAAATTAAATGGAAGGCTGTGTGACGACTTTAATCCAACTCATAACAATACAATCAGTGAAGCTCTCTGCAGACAAAGCACTAAAGTAGGAAATAAAATGTAAAAGAATAGAAAATAAGGAGGAGAAATAAACAGAAATTACCAAAAAAGAAATTGAATGTGCACTGAGGTGCTGGGAAATAGTACCAAAGTGCCTAAGAAACATAGAAGCCCACCAGGTAAAGCAGGATCAGAGTACAATGGTAACCATCCCTGAAAATTAGATATTTATGAAAATGTCATGTTCTGCAATGATGTCAAGCCATTGTCCCAAATTCCAGCTGCAGTGAGGTTGCAGTGATGAGAAAATAATTTCTGCATTTGTTGAAAGTGAGCAGGCTTTGCTTCCTCAATGTGATGAATTTCCCATCTCTCAGAAAGGAAAGCTACCCACAAGGATGGTGCTGTGACATCCCCACATGCACCACTGTATCAAGCAACCTCCTTATCTCAGTAACAGTGAATAACTCGACGTCAGTTTTGACAGCAGGTCTGCAGCCAAGATGTGTGTGTGCACTAGCATGCAAGCTTGCATGTGCTTGTCTTCGTCCTTCGTGAGCCAGAACTTGGCACTCACTGACCTGTAACGTATTCCTTTAATACCTTCTTGGCTGCATCCCAAAAGGAAGGATGGAGTGACACTCAGACCATAATGGGATTGCACAGTGCAGGAGAGTGACCTGTCTTCTAGCAAGCAGAGTAAGCAGCACACACTTGGCGAGTGTGGAGGTGTGTAATGACACAGATCCAAGTGCCTCACCAGTTTGCCTCAGTCCAGCATCATGAACTGCCTGGAATGAAATAAGCCTTTCCCTGAAGGACAGAATGCTCAAGACAATCAAGGGATGCACTTGAAAAATCCTCTTCTGGTACGTACTTCTTTAGTTTGCTTTGTTCTCCACAGTGTGCCCTTCAGAGTTAACAGACATCAGTGACTTAAGGCTACAAATCTGCTTAGAAGAAGGCGGTTACTATAGACAGAGAGCTTCCGAATGAACTGTTTAACCTGGAAACTGCTATATCTAATCCCCCCACAAACGGCATAAAAATAACTAGTTTAACATAAAATTATGCTTGGCATCTAGGACTGGGTGATGTGAGAATGATGAGGCTGCTTTGATTTGTCTGGAGAGGAAATGTGAGAGGAAGTACCATGTGCGAATTAAACCCTTTGATCTTGGCATCAATCTCTTAATTAGGAAGCTGTCAGGAAGATGCAGTTCTGTTAATACATCTGTCTGGGGAGACCTATTGTTCTGCACAACAGCAGAATTAATTTCACTAGGGATTATCTGATTTTAATTAATGCATTTCTCAATGCATTATTTATGAGCGTGCTACAAATTACTCCAGTGCCCCTGCTACACCTAACTACAGCTACAAATGTGCCTGTGCCTCACAGGGTCCCTTACCAAATTGTCTTCAGCAGTAAACAGAGTTGCTCACCCCTGACAACCTCCTGATCCCTGCTACCTCCTGATACTGTGACTCAAACCTGAGCTCCAGCATTTCTGCTGGAGAAGCCTGCAGCAAGCTGCCTGCCCAGTACTCACATGCTTTATAAAGAACCTAGGCTGCTTCTGCCTGGGAGACCAAGTTGCTGCTCCTTCAGCATTTGTTTGTGCCACTTGAGTACATCTAGACTTAACTGTGGAAATCCATCTCCCTTCTAATAGGTATTTCAGTGATGACACCATGAGTTGTGCTTTCCTTCAGGCCTCCTTGAGTTCCTCGTGTTCCCATCTCATACATGCTTACATATTCTGCTAGGACAGGAATACTTTGGTTATCTCTGAAATAGAGAATACTGCCATTGTGCCTTGGTCACAAGCATTGAAAATGTTCTATTTTAGAATATGATTCTCTGCCCCAAAACAAGCTGCATTTGGAACTTCAGCAAGTATGCTTCGTTTGTTGAAGAATCATATGTGGCACGTTTGTCTGTTTGTTTTCCTGCAGTCTAATTGCACAAAAAGCTTTTTTTTTTTAGACATCTATCTTGGCAGTCCAAAGGTGTTTACTTTGATTTTCTGATATTTGACCTACATCTAAAAATTCAGTGCTTCTTGAGGAGATTTTGTTAATCACACAGAGCACATACACTTCTAAAATAAAAGCCTGCTGAAGAACTGTCTTGAGACAAAATCCTTAAGAATGATTTGCACAGTTAAAGAAAGCTCTGCTTTGTAGTTTCCTGCCTCTCTCTGAAAGCCTCTGAGCCCTAAGAGCCTACGCTCTATTTGTGCTATAAAACTTAAATAATCTGAGGTTTATTTGCTTAAGTTTTATAGCAGACATAGAGGAGGCTAACGTTAAAATACAAATATGTAATGTGGATATGTAATGTATAACACAAATTACTCCCAATTCTTTTTCACTGTGCATGAATTCTGACCTCTGATTCCCATGTGGAACTACAGCAGGAATCCCAAGACATGGAGGCTTCTTCTTATCTTTCCTATTACACGTTGTAGCTAATTAAACCTAGGAAACAAGAAAATAAGCACTAGGTATACCAGCATGTATTCACAGTTGCTGCACATTCTAAATTTGATTTAAATCTGCATTAGTGCGTAGTGAGGCAAACCACTGCTGTGCACAGACTTTGAGGGAAGGCTATACAATTAGTTTAAGGGATCTGTAAAAAACTCATCCCAGTGCTTGGGCTTGCAGTTCAAGGATGAAATGTGCCATACTCCCAGGTGCTTGCTATAGCTGGAGGAGCCCTGCATCTGCCTTACTGCAGGCATACTGCCTTTCTCTTTCTTTCCTGGACATCACATCTTGGGCTGGAAATTAATGGTATACTCAGGGGCAGAGAGTTACTCTCAGTATGGAGCAACGAGACAGCAGGGAACTCAGAGCTGTCCTGTCCTCACTTGGAAAGAAAGAAGTGGAGTTGACTTACAGAAAGTTAACTTGGACTGTGCTGGAACACAGGGACAGAGTGTTTGGTAGGCAATCAACTGATGAGAACAAAACCAGGATGACTTAAACAGACCAGAAATCACAGTCCCTTTAGATGGGTGTGTGCCCACTGGTATTTCAATTAAGTTCCATGAGCACTTTCCACCTTCAGCTGTAGGTACCGTCAAACACAGTCCCCACAAGAAAGCAACTGATGTGCATTTTCTGACCTTGCAAAAGGAAACCAAAGGGAGGGATGAGAGATGAGAGCCTGATTTCCATTGAGCTAACAGTTATGCAGAGGGAAGTCAGTGGTGCTGGAGCAGCTAAGATCAGATGCTTAAAGGTTTCCTCTTGGGAGTGGTTTCCAGAAATCTGAAAGGATTCACGCAGAGAGGAGAGACTGAAGTTTAAGGTTCACCCAGGCAAGAATCAGCTGTCCTGCTTACTGGAACACCTGACTTGGAAATGGCAATACGCTCAACTGGGGGCAAAGTCCTGCAATAAATAACCGTGCTTCAGCTATTTCCTCCTCTGTGCAGCAGACAAGTGGCATTCAACAAGAGAAACCTTCCTGGCACCAATGCCAGTTTCACCTTCCCTTTCCTTCTTACTCTCATGCTTATGAAAAACAGGGAACTAACCTGCTGAAGCCATACAGTGAAGATTTCTTCAGGAGAGGTAATTTTCCATCCCCTAGGTCGGTTTGCTGCCGCGTTGTTTTGGGAAGAAAAGCAGCAGAAGAGCCAGGTGTTGCGGGAAGGCTGCCACTCAGGCAGGATTGGGGGGGTGCTCAGTTATGACTGGAAATAAGCATTTTTGGTGCTGAATCTACAAACCCTGGGATTATAGAGGATCTCTACCCCATACACCTACTTATGGGTCTGGAGGTAGATGTGCCCTGACCTGATCCAGCACAGCCGTTCTCCATGTTGGCTTGCACCACTCCCTCTCCATTCTGGGCTGACGTTTCAACCTCGCTGCAGTATTCTCATTTCTGGCTCAGGTTAGAAACTCTCTAGTGATTGTGAGTCCCTGTTACTGACCATAGCCCACCTGTTGGCTACATACAGTGCTCCTGTACCACCCTGCTTTGCTCATGTCACAGGTCACCACACCCTGAGGTTAGTGCACACATCCAGTTGCCAAATCGTCAGTAAAGATATGAGGATGTGGCTGTAAGAAAAGTGATCAGGAAAGATGGAATTTATTTCTTGAAAGAGAAGACAGAAAAAAAGTGAAAGGTCTTTTTTATGAGGAAAGGTTGAGGGAACTGGGCTTGTTTAGCGTGGAGAAGAGAAGGCTCCAGGGAGACCTCATTGTGGCCTTCCAGTATTTTAAGGGAACGTATAAACAGGAAGGGAACGGCTGTTTGTAAGGGTGGACAGTGATAGGACAAGGGGAATGGTTTTAAACTGAGACAGGGGAGGTTTAGGTGTGATATTAGGAGGAAGTTTTTCACCCAGAGGGTGGTGAGGCACTGGAACAGGTTGCCCAAGGAGGCTGTGGATGCCCCATCCCTACAGGCATTCAAGGCCAGGCTGGATGTGGCTCTGGGCAGCCTGGGCTGCTGGTTGGTGACCTGCACACAGCAGGGGGTTGGGACTGGATGAGCATTGTGGTCCTTTTCAACCCAGGCCATTCTGTGATTCTATGAAAGAACACTGCATTGCTAAGTTTTTTGCAGATGTTGTGCGCCGAAATTCAGAATTGTCTCTGGAGGTAGCCCTCGTCTCACAGGGAATTCTGAATGTAGTCACCAGGCACTGTGCTGGGGACATAGAAGTTGAAGGTCCTCCATGTGCCACATCACGTTGTGTGACATTCCACATTTCTTCCTGTTACTGGGTCACGTGTGAAAACTGCAGTTAGAATTTCTGCTTTAAAACATGTTTTAGCATTGGACTTTTAGAGCAGTAGTCTGTCATCTCTCGAAGTTTCCATTTATTTTTCTCCTTGGGATCACAATCCTTGGGATTTTCTAATTTTGATAATTGGTTATTTTTAATGTATTTTGTGGTTATTTGGAAGTGGTCCATTGTTCTGGACTTAGAAACTTGTTCAGTCCATGCTACTGCGTAGACCTTTTCAGCCACAAACAGGGCATGCTGCTTGCCAAGCACTTCTCGTTTCCACTTTGCTCCCGTAGCAGCCCTCCTAGTGCTTAGGACATGGATGTGATGCTCTCAGCAGCACTATCTTGCATTTAGGACTATAATTGCTCCTTCTTTTTAGTTTGAAGAAAAGGTGGTTTATGCACCATAGCTAAGGCTGTAATTTATGGAAGCTATTTGTAACCTCCCAGATAACACAGGTAAGTAAAGTTGGCAGCTACAGGAAAGCAAATGATAAAATGAGCCCTCATTCTCTCACTACAAAATTTTTGTCTAACACTGAATACAAGACTTTATTGAAACATGAAGAAAAAAACAACTTCATCCCCAAACTTCATTTCATTACGTGTATTTTAATGATGGTTTTTCTTTTTTCAAGAGCATGAATTTCCAAAATCAAAGTGGTGGCTTAAAACACTTTTCTAGTAATTAAAACAAAGGGTAAATGTATAAAGTGTTTAAACCTCCATAGCTCCACAACAAAATGGAGATAGATGATTAAATGGCTGAAAATATTACGTCAGAAAAATAATGAAATCTGCGTAGCTCTCATAAAATGTGTGCACAGTATTGCACAGAATTGTAAATAGTTATTATAAATTTTATCCATAAGATTTCACAAGTGAAATTAGGGTTAGGGTTAGGGTTGTTTCTCTCAAACTTTCCAGAGAACCTGTCCAAAATCTAGACAAGTTTAATTTGGGGCTAGAACAAAATAATTGCTCCAAATGCAGTGAGAAGATAAGAAATTTGAATTTAAGTGTTGAGATAAAATTGGAGCAGATGTTCCAGATCATGGACCTGCCTAGAATAAGTACCAGAGATCAGTTCCTTGTCCTGTAGTGTCCACTTGTCTTGTGAAATGCTTTACAGGAGGTTTGCCATCAGATGGGAATGTACAGAAGGGATGTATATATTCAGTGTCTTCACTGAGATCATCCAAGCAGGAAGTTGTAAAATTTGCTTCAGATGTATGCTAAGGAAATGACAGTGATAATAGATCAAAAAAGAGTAGAAATGGAATTATTTATTCCAAGGTTAGCATTTTGTGGAACATTTTGCCTATTGCAAGCATTTCATTAGGAACTTTGAGTTGAACCTTGGGTGTGTGGTAGAGGAAGAGATCCTGTATAGAGATGAAAGGAGCAGAGTGGGCCGTGCAGCTGTTGGAAGGCTGTGATGTGAGGTTGTGGAGACCTGGGCGCACAGCAGCCACTCAATCACAGATTATTCTAGCACCTTATGTGCAGGAAAGACTCTTGCTAGCAGGAAGAGAGAACAGGGAAAAATAAACTTTACCTCTTGGTTGGGCGATGGATCAACTTCACTTTGCAGTGAGCTGGAGCCAACAGCAGCAAGCAGAAGAAAGGACAAATGAAATGAAATTGTTATTAGGTATATGCTGCAGTTCTGCGGCTGTACTCATGCTGTTCCTCAAGTTCCAGCAGGAGGGACTCCGCTCTGTGACTCACTGCTTAGCACAGGATCAGCAGACATGACCTCACCCAGCTTATGTTTAATAGAACATATGTATCCTTAAGGTGTGCACTCTGCTACAGAGGAATGCTTCCCAATCTGTCATACAGAATCACAGAATCACCAAGGTTGGAAAAGACCTCCAAGATCATCCAATCCAACCGTCCCTGTCACCAATATTTCCCATTAAACCATATCCCTTAGCACATCTAAATGTTTCTTGAGCACCTCCAGGGATGGTGGCTCCACCATCTCCCTGGGCAGCCCATTCCAGCCCTTTACCTCTCTTTTGGAGAATAAACTTTTCCTAATATACTGGAGAGTGAAGGACTATGCCATCCTCAAGTTATTGCAAGGAGTTTTCAGCTGTTACTGAGGTTTATTCAGCACTGTCTGCACAGTGGAAGTTTGAAAGACAGTTCACCATTAGCAACCACTAAAATAATGTGGTCAACTTTTATGTTTTAATTCATTCCTCAGTGTCCTTTGTGTGAACTGTGTAAGTCTGCACATGAGTGGGGAGAGATAACTCAGGTTTTTAAATGCAGTCTACTTTTAGAGTTTATTCTCAGCTGAAACCTTTCACACTCTGCAAACTTAAGAAGTGAACTTTGTGAAGAGTCTTGGCCAGCAATTTCCTCAACACAGGAAAAGGTCTTCATGCTGTAACAAGAATGGGAGCCAGCAAACCACAGTCCTGGAGCTGCTCCCCAAATCCAGCCCCTGTAGCCTATGGGTGAGAAGCAGCTATTAAAGATTTTGGTTCCCTGGTTGTTCTAAGGAACACAACCTAAACAGTGTCACCCCTTAAGCAAAGCAGTGGTGTAGACTTCTGGCCACCGGACATTTCACTATTCTTTTCAATTGTGAGCTCCTAATTTTATTGTGGTTCCCTCCAGTTCCTCATTTTGCTGTCCATGCCTTCATGGCAACCACTCTCAGTCCAACCAAGGACAGTTAATTGTAGATGTTATTTTCTAAATGGCAAAATGTTCAAGCTGGGATTCTCTGAGGGATCCAAGAAGCTTAGGAGAGCATGAATTAACCATGTCACTGGGCCAGCCACTTCTAGGAACTGAACTGCTGGTTCAGCAGGCCAAAGTAACTCTGTTGTGCAATGGATCACAACAGGGAACTATGCACATGGACTTCTTAGTGGTCGCAAGCATCTCTAGGCTGATGTGGTAGAGCTCCAGATCTGCAGATTTTTGCTTTGAGTAGATGATTTAATTGTTGGGGTAGTTTATTATGATGTATTTCATTTTAATGCAATCAATAAGCAGCATGACTTTAAGGCATTTTGCTGTTACTCTTTACAAGAAAGTATCTTCACTCCACTGCCTATTCTAATGAAAGCCTGAGCCTTTTTCTGACCTAATATTGTGTTGTTCTTGGGACTGCAGGTTGCATACAGTGATCTGAGACATAATGGTCGTTTTCAGAAAGGTAAGTCCAATCCTTTGCTATGATTTATTGATTAGCCTGTTAGACTTTAACATCCTTATTCATCTCAAAAAGAAAAGCAGAAATAACCCAGTATCAAAAAACATAAGGTATCAGTCCAGACTGAAAATGCAACGGCACCATGCCTTGTTGAGCTAGCCAGGCTGTGCTGGTGACCTCTGTCACAAGGTGCGGCACTGAAAGTGCAGATTACCTCTGTAGTTTTATTCAGTGCAAATCAGAGCACTTTAACGTTCTTTGTAGCCTTATGTGACATTTATAGATGTTTACATATGTTCTATTTTCATTCTAGCAATTGCAGTAAATTTTTGTTTCAATCTGAATTAGTGTCTGGAACAAGAGAAGGCACTCTTGAGGTCTGGGAGTACTAACAGGGCAGTAGTTCAGGCAACATCAAGGTGGTACTCATTCCTAGGAAAGGTCAGCCATAGCTCACACCTTTCCTCCAGCAGAGGACAGCAGAGCAGGCACTCAGTCTGTTCATCCTTTTTTCACCTGGTAATGTCTTTGTTTTGAAGCATCTCATCTGAAAGAATACCGAAGCTAATGTGAGGACACCAAGGCACCTTGTCAGCATTCACTGTACGTCCCACAGCCTCTGGGAGGTAGTGGAGCTGTGCAGTCACCGTCCTTGTAAAAGCTGTTCAGTCATTTTCTCTTGTAGGGCAACTGGGCCTGATGACTTGGCCACAGTCATGTTCCATGGAAAATGTGGAGCTAAGGTCTCAGTGCTATAACCATTAGATTGTACTGCCTGCAGACAGTGAGAACTTGTCCAGTTAAATAGTCCAGAAACAATCAAATCAAAAGAAAATTAAGACCAAGAAATGAATGCATGTGAACTACACAGCATTTAGTATGTCATTTTACTTGACACTGGATTTTTTTCTCCCCAGGGTGATCATGTGTGGCTGGAAGCTCATCCAAACAGTGAATTTAATGTCCCTATTGGGGCAGTTGTGAAGGACTCTGACTCAGGACGGATCTTGCTGGAGGATGATGAAGGCAAGGTGGGCTACCCTATAACTTTTTGCAAATGATGAACATAAAAATCAAAAGTAAAAAGTACAGAAGAAAGGCCATACTGGGTCAGACTGAAGCTCCATCTAGACTGGAGCTAGTCTGACTTTGATAATGGCTGATAGGATAAACTGAAAGAAGTAATATAAAAATAAGGCCAGAATAGGGTGATACTTCCCTAGTATCCAGAGATCCCAACAGTATGAAGATTTAGAGCTTCTTGAGGTAGCAGTTATCAGCAGGTAGCTTAAAGCAGGAAACAGACAAGCTCCAATCCCAAAATTTGATAAAATCATGATCCCACTAACGGCAGCTGGACTGCAGTTTCATCCCTACTTTGAACATACTCTGGAAGAACTGCACTGTGAACATAGGTGATGTCAGGCTTCCCACATCTCTCACCTGAACCTTTAGGTGGGGATCAGGAGAGCAAAACCTCTCCTACTGTAAGGGCAAGCAATCCAAGAGCACCTGATGAGACTGGATATGTACAAGTCAGTGGGGCTGGACAACATGCATCCCACATCCTCTGCTCTGCCCTCGTGAGGCCCCACCTGTAGGACTGCATCCAGGCCTGTGGCGCCCAGCACAGAAGGGATGCAGAGCTGTTGGAGCAGGTCCAGAGGAGGGCCACGAAAATCATCAGATGGCTGGAGCACCTCTCCTATGAAGACAGGGTGAGAGAACTGGGTTTGTTCAGCCTGGAGAAGAGAAGGCTCTGGGGAGATCTCATTGCAGCCTTCCAGTACTTAAAAGGGAGCTTATAATCAAGGGGAATGGTTTTAATTAAAGAAGGGAAAATTTAGATTAGATGTTAGGGGGAAACTTTTTACTCAGAAGGTGGTGAGGCCCCAGCACAGGCTGCCCAGAGAAGGTCTGGATGCTCCAGCCCTGGAGTTTCCCAAGGTCAGGCTGAGTGGGGCCCTGGGCAGCCTGATCTGGTGGGGAGCAACCCTGCCCACAGCTGGGGTTGGAAGTGGATGATCTTTAAGGTCCCTTCCAACCCAAGTAATTCTGTGATTCTGTGATGTCTGGAGCCCACCTGAATGGCTTTGTCTAGGGTTTTAAATCATCTGGTCCTGTGGAGCAGCACACCTCTTGATTTCAGTCAGCTGTTTGTTAGAGTATGCTGCATGTAATGTGAACTCGAAATCATTCTGGTCTAACATGGCAGTCTCCTTTATTTGCCACTAAGTAACAGCATAACCCATTAAAATGCTGCCTTTCTTTTTTCAGGAGCACTGGATCACAGCTCGGAACATGCACATGGTTCGCCCAATGGACCCGTCCACTGCCCAAGGGGTGGAAGACATGATCCGCCTTGGGGATCTCCACGAAGCAGGCATGGTGCATAACCTCCTCATCCGCCACCAGCAGCACAAAATCTATGTGAGTGCCAATGTTACTGGACATGGTACTTTTAGGAATGACCTCTCATGCACTTTTAGAAGAGTGACTTGAGTAGCCTCTTAACTTCCTTTCATGCATAGGGCCCTCCAATTCCTTTACTGACTGACAGTAGCAAGGTGGCGTATTTTTTATCTTCCTCCATCCAAGTAATTTGGCTGTGAAAAAGGGATTTAATATTACTCACTGAAATTGCAGAGATATGCAAAAGTAGTGACCCTGCTCACTTTCTCCTACAGTGATCACTTCCAGCAGCAATTGACATGTAGCTAAATCCAGTCCATGTTACTGGGTGCACATGCTGCTACTACTGCAGCTGTGACTCTGGATCAATCTAACCAGTATGCAGTGACATTATTTGGATTGTGCTCCAACCCATGTCACTGTTTATTTGATTTTGATGTTAACAAAACAAGTAACGAATAGATCTGCATATTTAGGACATTTGGTTTCACTTCCTGTCCATTACAGATTTAATCTGTGAGTTTGAACAATTTGACACTTTCAGGTTTCTTGTCCCTTTGTTCCTAGTTTGCAATATGATAATAACATTCCAACTTTTTGACACGTCATCTCCCATGTTATATACACTATATACAGGAGAGGAGCTGTCTCTTAGAATACAAACATGGTGATTTTCAGTGTAATGAAGCAGTGATTTTGATATATGCTGTAGTTACAACTACCAAGAGGTGCATACAGAACCATTACATTAGATTCCAGCAGTCTGCAGTTGTGTCATGTACTTCTTGAACAATACATTGTAATTTCCAAGTACTTGACACTCCTTCATTTCAGTGGGGCTGTTTTTTACAAATACTAAATAAGTGTATAAATAACATAACCATAACATTGCCCAACTCATCGTGAGGAACCAGGCTTTAGTATCTCCCAGGTTTCTCTCCTGAGTCTGCTAAGATCTACTCTGTGAATGCCTTTGGTTGTATTGTTGGTTGTGGGTTTGCTGCTGGAGGTAATGCTCATAACTGTTTTTCAGACTTACACGGGATCTATCTTGGTAGCAGTGAATCCATACCAGCTGCTGCCTCTCTACACAGTCGATCTCATCAGGCTATACTGCAACAAGAGGATTGGAGAGCTGCCACCACATGTCTTTGCCATTGCAGACAACTGTTACTTCAATATGAAGAGGAATAAGAGAGATCAGTGCTGTGTGATCAGGTGATTGTACTCATGATGTGTGGCAGACACCAAATCTGGCATGTTTCTGGGGGACTTTTGCAGACACAGGAGACCTTTCAAATGGAAAGGCACAGATTAAGACTAGAGGTAACAGCAAGGAAACGTTCTCTTCCCTGCTACTTTTTTTTTTTTTTTATCAGGGCTACAAAAGCTGGAACATAAAAAGAGATTTCTGAAGTCTGTTGTTTTCTCCTAGACTCTGAATGTGATGACATATTCTACACGTATATGCCTCTGTGATGTTAGCCTTTTACCTTGGGGACAGGATACTTGTGCTACTTGTATTTTCTGAAAACTGAGATTTCCTGAAGAGACGCTGTCTCTGCTAATCCATATTATGCCAGTCATCAGTAGAGAGAACAGAGAGTCTCACTGCAGTGTGATTATGGTACATCCACCAAGTTGCCTCAGCTAAGACTAACACTGAAAATCTGATAATGCTTTAAAGAAAAGCAAGTGGCGATTTAATTTTTTAGTGGTACAGAATGTGTTCCACGGATTTGCTCATTTTTAATCAAAGGGAGAATTTAGTCCTCAACCTTAGGCTAAAAAACACTTTACATTTTAGCAGATAAGACGTTGAAAAGCTAGAATTGTATAGCCATCAATGAAAGACAAACTGATCTTCACAGCATAAAGTAGGATTTCACCTTGGTCTACCATTTGCCTCCCTAGCCAAAAAAAAGAAGAAAGCAAACCTTAATGATCTAATTTCTTATTGCAGTGGAGAATCTGGAGCTGGGAAAACTGAAAGCACTAAGCTAATACTACAATTTTTGGCAGCTGTCAGTGGCCAGCATTCCTGGATAGAGCAGCAAATCCTAGAGGCCAACCCCATTCTGGAAGGTGGGTTATTTAGCAAAAAAAAACCATTTACCACACTTACCACAGGATTCTTGTCTCAGGGTAAAAATTCAGGAACAGACCCTCAAACAACTGTATTTGCATAACATAGCTAAAAACATTCAAGCATTGGTGATGCAGGGTAGAAGTTCTCTAGTTTTTTTTGCTGGGTCTTCAGGAGGTCCAGAGCAGTTCTTATGATGCAGGAGAAGATGTCATTGTAGCAGTATCTCAGAACTGCAGGGAGTACAAGACTCATAAGAGACATAGAGCATATTTGGATCACCTGAGTATGTCTTTTAGGGCCCAGCTATCTGATGCACAATATGCCTGTCTGTCACTTCAGAAGGAAGTCAGTTCAGATATTCTTTAGTGCATCTCAGCATTTGGTAGACAACATGCAAAATGCCAAGAGAAAAATGGAAGCACATCAAAAATAGACTTGATATTCATTAACTACAGTAATCAAGGTCCTGTCTGTCCTTTTCCCATCAGCTTTTGGAAATGCCAAGACAATTCGAAATGACAATTCAAGCCGCTTTGGTAAATACATTGATATCTACTTCAACCACAGCGGTGTGATAGAAGGAGCCCGGATAGAACAGTTTCTTCTGGAAAAGTCCCGAGTTTGCCGGCAGGTGAGGGTACTTGCAGACATCCATTCTGCCTGCTCCTGTGCTAGAAACCTGTACCAGCAAGGCTATATTGGTCTCTTTCTTTCTTTCTAGGCTCCAGAGGAGAGGAACTATCATATCTTCTATTGCATGCTGATGGGGATGAATGCGGAGCAGAAAAAGATGCTGAATCTGGGCACTGCCTCAGAGTACACTTATCTCACTATGGTAACTATCTCCATTATCTGTCATTTGTTTCCTCCAGCAACCAGTACCATCACTAGGAACTGCAGATAGGTGGTACCAAGTACAAGTACCAACAGTCCTTTCCTTAGAGTACCAGAAGCAGTAACACAGGTGCTGTGAGTCCCAGTTTCAGAGGCTTACTGTAACGTCCATCTGTCCACTGCAGGGGCAGCATGTGGCAATTCAAAGCTTTCTGTCCAGCTCAGCCTTAAGATAGGGCATCGTAAAGCACATTGGAAATATTCTCCACTTTCACAGGTGCTCAGATTTTAGGTGAATGCAAGGGATCTCATGCCAGGGAGAAAGCGAATTAGTTATGTATACCTTAGGTGATAATGGGTAAGCAGAAACAGTTCCAAGAATCCTTGTCCTTATGTCTGAGTTTATGTGATCTGAAGAGAAAGCAGAAAAGATTCTCTTTACCTGTGAATGTGGTTTCTTGCAGGGCAACTGCACATCCTGTGACAGCCGGAATGACGCCAAGGAGTATGCCCACATCCGCTCGGCGATGAAGATCCTCATGTTTTCAGATTCTGAGCACTGGGACATCAGCAAACTGCTGGCTACTATCCTGCATCTGGGGAATGTGGAGTTTGAAGGTAAACTCAGCTTGGTCTCTTCTCAGAATTGATGTTAAAGGCCTAGAGGTGCTTCTGCTTCCAGTTGTAAAGATTAGATTGTGCTTCTCTGCCCAGTATAAATGGTTAGGTGGACAGGGTTGGTGGGGCAGGCAGATAAGCACCATTCCACACTGGATAATGTTTTGAAATACACCCATCTTATTATTTTGTCACACTGGGATTTCCTTGGTTATGAATAGACCCTTATCACACAACCTGAATCACCAGATAATATAATGCCATGCTGCATTTGCTGACTATAGTGCTATGTAAGTCAGAGGACAGAGGAGCAACTGAGTCATGCTTTCTGTGGAGATGATAGCTGGCACTGTCCTGCTGGGTACTGTGAACACTCCAGCTGCATAAATGCAGCTCTGATAAGGCAGACAGTCTGATAATACCCATCAGTAGGACAGCAGGAGCTCTCATATTTTAGAAGACTCTTCTCTGTGTGATGCAGTGGTGCCAGGTAGGTTTTTTGGGGTAATGCTGGCTGCTAAAATGAGGCACCTCCTATAGGAAGGAAGGTTGTTATCTAGGCAACCTTTTTTGTCTACATTTCCTACCAGCTAGATACAAGGCAAGAAATGTTTTCAGAAAAAAATCTGAAGTCAGATAAAACTTCTCCAGATCCTCAGTAGCTACAGTTTAAAACTAATAATCCTGTCAGTTTTGCTGGTATTTGTACTGTGATCTTCTGGAGTTGTGAGGACCCTATATGTACCAGGATCCCGATGTAAAATTAGAACCTTCCTTAGTAAAATCTCCAAACTCAGGAGCTTCATCAGGCAAATTACTGCTTTGCCACATTCCTGGAGATACAAGCTTACAGAAATATGGCTGCACAGCTCCCAACTACAACAGAAATGATTCACCATGAAAATGACTGTTTTCTCATTCCAGCTGCTGTCTACGACAACTTGGACTGCTCTGATGTGATGGATTCACCACACTTTTCAATTGCAACCAAACTGCTTGAGGTAATAAACTCTCATCTTTTCCTACTCGTTCCTTTCTTCATCCATGCTCCCTGAGCACACTGACAAAGCACGTCTCTGTGGAGCATTTATGTAGTGAAGCACATAGAAGGGGCATTTCCTGTTCTTTCTGCTGATACTCAAGTGCTGCTATTGCAGATATCTTTCTGAGCCAGCAGATCCTTCAGTCTTGGGTAGCAGAATGCTGTCATGAGCACTGCTGGTTAAGCAGTTTGTCACAGCCCTCCTTCCTGAGACAGACTTTCTTTGCTGGATCTTTTTTCTCTACCTGGGATGACCAAGTTGCCATGACTGTTCTTCCAGGTGGACTACAGTGAACTTCAGAACAGCCTCACAAACCTCTCCATCATTGTCCGAGGAGAAAGTGTGTCCAGGCCCCTGAATGTGGCCCAAGCTGCAGATGGGAGGGATGCCTTTGTGAAGGTAGTGGTTCTTACATCTGCTTTGTTTAAAGACTGGGATGCTTTCAGAGCTGTCTGTCTTACCAGTTAAAGGGCCTTTTGTGATAAATGTGCACCCAGAGGGCCTGGTTCCCTCTTGGTCTTCAGGCATAATTTGACATCATTGTTTCAACACAACAGGAAGCAGAGAGATTTGTCCAAAGACTGTAATGATGAGCTCTCACTTTAATTTCTCCCCAGGGTATATATGGACGGATTTTCCTCTGGATAGTGAACAAGATCAACTCAGCCATTTTTAACCCAACTTCTCAGAAGCCTAAAAATACACGTCAGTCCATTGGGTTGTTGGATATTTTTGGGTTTGAAAACTTTAGCAACAACAGGTAAGAGGCTCTGGATTCATTTGCACTGGGGTGCTGAAAAGCAGTTGATGTAAATGGAAAAAATGAAGAAAAAAAACAAGCAAATTTCCTTTCATTATTATTTTCATGCCCAGAGAAGCAGTGAAATTTCCATCACTAAGTTTCCCCACTGACAATCTAACGTAAATACCATTTTTCTTTAGTCTTGGTCACATTTCTGCTTTCTTCTTCAACTTTCACTGTGGTGCAGCCATTGCACATGTCTATTCCAGAACCCCAAGAATTTGCTCAGGGAAGATGAAGTCTATGAAGCTGCTATGAGCAGGCAGCCATGAAGAGCAGATACATGTTCCCCTTGTTCCATAGCATTTTAACAAGACTTCTTGAGATGCTGCTGTACATAGCATAAAGGAGACTCTGTTTTGATTCTCATTTCAGCTATACTTCTGTTTTGCTCAGTGTTCTCCCATCACTCTTTGGGGACTACTTAATTTCTCTGCTTTTAAGGACAGGTCAGCAAAACACCTGGTCTGCGTACCACTGTCCCACTGTTACCTCTTGTACTGGTGTTTTCAGTCCCAGAGCACCATTTCTATCTGCCCTTTTCTACAGAGGCAGCAGTTCCCTGTTTTATGGTACCATATCATCAGTTCTCCACAAACCATCACACACAGTTTGCAGTCTACAAATCTTTGGGACCAGAGTAGGGGAACTTTCTCCATCACGGGGTACTATCGACATGTGAGCAGTGTTGAGGCTGGTATGCTACAGTCAGTGAAGTATGTAGTAAATGACTGTGACAAACAGTGTAATTTGTGTCACTCCATTTCCCTCCACCTTTGTCAACTCCTCCTTGATAAATCAATTAAAATGTTCCACTTTTTTCATTCTTTCTAAATTCCGCACGGCAACCTTTTCCAATCCATTGCAACAGATGCACCTTGCTTGCATTCAGCAAGACTGAATTCCTCACTGACTTTTAGAACATAATCTGTTCAGCCCATCCTACATTTTTAATGTTCTTTCCTATTACTTTATGCTATCCCCAAAGGCTGCAGTCCACATGTGCCTCACTGGCACACATTGTGCCACAGCAGTTACCAGGTAATGAAACTCACATGCAGTGTTAAGGACTAACTGATAAAAGAAGTGGTAATGCCATTGCAAGTAAAAACAGATTATACACTCACCCAGACATGCTATTTTCACAGTTATGTGTTCCCCTTTCTCTCTAGAGTTCCTTGAAACAGTTCATTCCTTGCTTAACCAGCAACACTCAGTCAACAGTTGGCTCTTTTTGCTCATCTTTATTAGAGCAGAAAATTCATCTCTCATGTTCCTAAGACAACATGCAGTGGTGGTTATCATCAACATGGAGTATAACAGTAGTTTATCAGGAAAAGTATTAAATATGGACAATAAACAAATGCCATAGAGCAGTGCAGCGCTGGCCAAGGTCCAGGAATGACCATGGGTTCCCATCTTGTCCCCTTACAGCTTTGAGCAGCTCTGCATTAACATTGCAAATGAACACCTTCAGCAGTTCTTTGTGCACCATGTCTTCAAGCTGGAGCAAGAGGAATACCTTGCAGAGCACATTACCTGGAATAACATTGACTTCACTGACAATCGCCAGGCTCTGGAAGTCATTGCACTCAAGCCCATGAATATCATCTCCCTCATTGATGAGGAGAGCAAGTTCCCAAAGGTAACTTTCTGGTTTTATCTGTAATATTTGACTTTGAACACAGCACAATAACGATGTTTTACACACAGAAAAGTGCAGAGGAGGCTTTCAGAGACATTGTGAGAGTCAATACCCCTTTTAATTTGCTATGTGAATACTTCTCTGCCAGAGCGTGCTGTTCCTATTACCTTGCTGCTTTGAAACTCTTACAGTTGTACCAGATGGAGAAGGAAGGAGACACGATAACTGAAGTGGCTTTTTAGGAAATGTATGGATTTGCATATTGGGTACTGTTCTGCTGTTGGTCTGGGCTGCACCTTCCTCTTTCTTCTCTTGGATGAGTCACAGTTGAGCACTGTAATCGTGAAAAAATGCCATTCTACAAAGGGCAGGCATCTCCAACAGAAGAACAGAGTTAAAGTAGCATCTGATCTCAAACATAGCTGCTGTACATTTCCATGGTCTGCACATTTCCATGACAAGGGTAAGCAGGACTGTCAGTGCAGGAATCAGATGGCAGCACCAGCTTATCCAGGAAAGCAAGTTTCTGCCTCAGCTCACCTGTAGTCCTCAGGCAGCAATTTAAGAGGCTTGTGTACAAAAAGAGAGCTTTCCCCTTTCTTTCCTGAGAAGAAGGTGGTCTCAACAGTATGTCCTGTAATCAGGAGAAAAGTCTCTTCTATGATTCCCAGGGTACATGGTTTCTCAGATAGCACAGCACTACCCTACCATGGGCAAGTGAGCAGAACTACCCTCACATGCATCCCAAGGGGATGAGGATGTGATGGCACCAGCTGGCTGCTGGCCTGTAGAAGTCACAGTCCACGCTGGGTATCTACTTTGGGCTGCCTTCTGGGGATCTCTGAGCCTTGTACCAGTAGGGCAATGAAAGCAGACCCTGTGTGCCTACCTGGTTACTTCACAAACAAGGGGCAGAATTTAAGCCTTTGTTATCTTGAATCACCTTATGTGTTTGTTTGCTGGGCATAGTCTTATATTATAACAGAGAATCTACTTAACTGTCCTTTTCCACCTGTATTTGTTTCTAGGGCACAGATGCCACCATGCTTATCAAAATCAATTCCCTCCATGGAAAAAGTAGAGTCTATATCCCACCTAAGAGTGACCATGACACCAAGTTTGGCATTAACCACTTTGCTGGGGCTGTCTTTTATGAATCAAAAGGTGAGCCTTTCTTGGCTGGATGTAGAAGGTGAAGAGAAGAGCATCATTTGCCATGGCTTTATGGCACTCCAGAGTAGTGTTGATCTGTAATTTCTCAAGATAAGAGTTCAAAACATTCAGATTTATTTTGCTGAAGTCAGGAGGTCAAGAGGATTACTGTACACCATCAAGTTACTGTAAAATCATCAAGTTACTGTAGATGAAGTGGATTTTAGCTTGGCAGAGTTGCATTAGAGCCAGCAGGCTGCAGAGATGACAAGCTGTTCTTTCTTTTTTTTTTCCATCCTATAGATTTCTTAGAGAAAAACAGGGACACACTGAGTGCTAACGTAATGCAAGTGGTTCATTCCTCCAAAAATAAATTCCTGAAGGAGATTTTCCAGGTGGAAACAACCCCAACTAGTCTGGGACGTGGGACTATCCGGCATCTTGGAAGTGACCAGTCCTACAAGGTTGGCTTACTGACACTGTGATGCAGAACCAGCTAATTTTCCTACTATAATGCTCTGCCTGTTCTTGACCTTCACTTTCTATTGTACTGTTTCTGTACATGCCTTCCCCTTTCATTTCTTCAAAGGATTCTGGAGGAAAAGTTAGGAGAGTCCTGGCCTTTCCCTTCTTGCAGAGTGGCTGGCTAGCACAAAGAGCAAATAGCTGTGCTGTCACAGAAGGCCACTCCATCTCCCATAGACAGTCTCACCAACCTGCACATTGCTGCAGTTTTAGCTCTCCTTCCACATTCAGAGCCTTTGTGACAAAGTTGCTGGTGGCTAATTATCACAGAAACTTCAGTGCCTGGCGGTGTCAGGAGCCCCAGTGAAGTGCAGTGGTCTGGAAACGCTGTGGGCCAGAGTTCAGGCTCCCTGTCTTGCTGCAGTTCTCACATATCTTTATTTCTGAGCCTTTAACCATGCAGCATCAGTATTGGGTGAAGGTACTTTTGCTTTTAGTGTTTATATCTCTCAGCTTCCTTCTCAGAGTACAGGGTGAACAGTTAACTTGTTGACTTACCTGTTATCTCCCTATTCTCCTGGCATTTTTTTCTGATCCTGTTCTCTCTTCCTCAGTCTCTAGCCCAATGTGGCTTTTTGCTGTCCAGAACATCTGGCTACGGACAGGTAAACAACCTGTGGGAGAAAAAAGAAGCAATACCAGATACACAGAGATGGCTTAGCATCTATTAAGCATTATGAGTAACTTAAGATTAAACATCAGGCCTATCTATGTTGGTCTGATGGGTTTTTCTCTTTAAATAAGGTTGTGTTATTGGGGGAAAGAAGTTTCCTTAGGAGAACATTTAGAAAGTAGAGCAGCATGAAAAGAAAAGAGCTACTAAACGTGGACTACCATCCACAAACACTCACCACCACCCCAGCAACAAGTTCCAGCTAACAGTGTCATTTCTAAAGGCAGTCTGTGAGCCTGGGAGGGCCTGGCTTCAGCCTTCTGAGACCATCCCATTGATTTACTGGTACAGCAGAAAAGCCCCTGGGGTCTGGGAGTGCAAACTGCTTTTGGCACTAATGCAGTTTAAACATCTATATGATGTTACCGTATCTACTTCAAATAGATGTTTGCTAGGCCTAAAAAGCACCAGAGCTGCTATGAAGTATTCCCAGGAGCTACTTTGCAAGGCATGAGCGTGTGGCCGCTGGAGGGCAGCATTGGCACACAGCTGAGAGCAGAAGGTGGCAGTCAGGTGTTGAAAAGGGCGCTTCAAATGTGAGAGCCAGCAGAAGGAGGGACTATAAAGATCATTAAAGTAACGAGAGCCACTGGGATTTAAATTTATCTGGCGTGGGAAAAGCAAACAAACAAGTGGGGAAAAAAAAAACCCACAACCTGAGCTAAAACAAAACAAAAAGTTGTATTGTGCTGTAATGACTCCAAGCTCATAGGAAGGCTGTCGGAAAAAAGCCAGTGGATTCTTTTTGTTATTTGGAATCTGCTCTGCTCTCGATGTAATTTAAGAACATCCTTAAAACACAGAAGGAGCAGTTAAGGCCTGTTGTGATAATGTTTGGAAGAGGACAAAGGTGGAAATGTGCTTTCAGGGAAGCTGGGGAAGTCAGGAGATAATTGCAGCCAAGTGCAATCCTTCTGGGCTTACGCTAGTGCAGCTGGGGCAAAATTCAGCTCAGAAGCTGAGACATAAAGCACTGCATCTGCAGGCAAAAGTAAAGCAGCTTTTACATTATCCTCCAATAAAAGTTTGCCTTTCACTACTTACTGTAGTGTTAATGAGCAGGAAACTACCCTAAACGTTAAAGAAAGCTGTTCTGAATCCTTAGCAGCGCTAGCTAGCTATGAGCTGGCAGCAAACTGCCTGCTTGCTCGAGAGGCTATTTTTGGGAGTGGCTGTTTCCTGCCAAACTTTCAGGCATGCATCTGTGAATAATAGCTTGGCACCCAAGCCTTACACAAGGCACAGTGTTGGTTAGAAGAGACAAGCCTATGTGGGCTCCTATGGGTTGAATTTTTTCCACCACAGCCAGCCCTACTGCTAGAACTTATGCCCAAGTAGTGCTGGGTATCAGCGAGGAGTAAGATGCAGATGGCAGATTTAGCTCCCTTGTAGATAAATAACATTTCCTGGCAGTTGTATGGTACCATTACCTAGTACAGAAATAGAAAGCTTTATTAACTGGCCCTCTGATAATGAACAGTGTAGCAGACTGCATGTGCTTACTCTTCCCAGGGCCTGGATACCACCAAACGACTCTCTACTCTGGGGGGACAGTTCAAGCAGTCCCTGGAAAAGCTAATGAAAATTCTTGGTCAGTGCCAGCCATATTTCATCCGCTGCATCAAACCCAATGACTACAAGAAACCACTGGTAATGATTTAACAACATGAGGTCTTGTTTTCCTTAAACGTTTTAATGAGAAAAAGCTGTCAGTTGCGGTGTAGGATTTTCTATCTGCACTTCAGACAAGAACTGGAGGACGAGGTATTACTGCAATGAAAAGGGCGGTATGATATAGCAAGATTCATTTATAAAATCATCTGTAAATCCATCCTAGAGTGATGGGTGGCCAAAAGAGCATTGGGAGCCATTCTTGTAACCAAAGAACTAGAGAGTTTCCAGCCCCCAGCAAGGGGACAAATAAAAACTGAGATCCAGCAATGACTATACCATGAAATAGCTTGAGAGAGATGAAGAAAGCTGCGGGTGAGAAGGATGATACAGCTAGATTTGACACCACAGAAGCAGCTCAAGTTTGTCATTAAAATGTTTAGCTGGATCTTGGGGGATCAAAACCCAGGTCTAACAACTAAACCGTTGTTTGTTGTTGGTTGAGTGACTTAATCGTTTTTAAAATTGTGCACATGAATTAGTGAGCCTATTTTTAATCTACATTACAAGAAACTAGCAGCAGTCATGTTGTGCTAAGCCCAAAGGAGTTAAGTTTCTGTTGCAGTTTCTTGCACCTGCAAAACAATATGATCATTCACCTGAAATTACATTTATAGAATTGAAGATGGTTGCTAAAGCCAGTCAGAACATAATAGACTGTTTCTGCTGCCAAACATACGTGAAGACTCTTTAAAGTGGCATGTTTATGCCCATAATTAATTAATCTAGAACACTGAAATAAGAGTACAATTAAGAAAAACATAGTAGCCTGTTCTGCGGCTGAGTTCTCAGGTTAATAGATGTGTCCTGAGGAACATTGCATGTGCAGCCTCTTTCTGTGCTGACTCCTTGTCTGCTCTCTTTTGCAGCTGTTTGACCGGGAGCTGTGTATCAAACAGCTGCGATACTCAGGGATGATGGAGACCATTAGGATCAGGAAAGCTGGCTACCCAGTTCGTTACACCTTTGAGGAGTTCTTCGAGAGATACAGAGTCCTCCTGCCGCGGTCTGCTCTAGAACCGGTGTGTTTGCATGTGCTTGCTTTAAGCAAATCTAACTCTTCCTTATGAGGTGTTAGGTCTTTCTCACTGGAGAAAGTTCTTAGATTACTGCTGGCACAACAGAGAGAGCTGTCATCACTGGAATGGTAGCTAAATACTGTGAACCTCATATGGACCTCAGCCAAAAGTAAAGTGCTGTTAGGTCCAGCTATCCTGGACTTGCTCCACATAGACACTCCGGGCAGGGTGGCATTACTACTGCCCTCAAGTTGTTCATTTTTCTGCAATCACACATGTCTGACATAGTCAGAATTGACAATTTTCCTGTCATTTTAATTCTGGAATGCTCCACCAAGCACTGATGTTCCTCCTTTTCTTGACTATTTGAGCTTTCATTCATTGTCCTGTTGGCCCAGAGGTCTGTCAGACCTCATCTGTTTGCATTCTTTGCTCTTTGAAATGCAGGGCCATAGGTTTCTTACACAGTACAGCCACTTTGTTTCCAAACAAGCCCTAACATAATGATGCTTTGGCACATCAGGTGAAAAATGATGCTCGACAATGCTGTATCAGAATCTCTGAAGCAGTGCTGGGCAAAGATGAAAGCTGGCAGGCTGGAAAGACAAAGATTTTCCTTAAAGTAAGTAGAAAGAACAGTTTATTGTCTCTTCTCGGAAGAACTGGGCACTTCACCATAAAGCTTGACCTGTCAGCACAAGAGTGATGACATAAAAGGACTGAGTTCTCTCAAAGGTGTCTCTTGAAACTCAGACTGGATCTGTGTTCTTGAAGACAATGTAATTTGATGGACACAAGCTTGGTGTCTGAAGGGTCTTTTCCATTCTTCAGTGGTGTAGCTGAAACAGTAGAGTGTGATGCATTGGACTCTGCTCAAGTCCAGAGCATAAAAAATAACTGCATACCAGCATGCTGTCACAGGGAACTTCCTTGCCCTAAGCAAGGTAAAAAAACATCCCTTATTTAGGCAAATTTTGTGCTTGTTCATTGCTACTGCCAGACACAGCATGACTGGGTGGTGCACACTCTTTCTACTGCACATTGCACATTTGAATCCCAGCTTGCACTACGCCACACTGATTCTGCACCTCTTTCAGAACTTGTGTCCAGTTTTCAGAAGTTGTGGGGATGTTTGTTCAGCTGTATATCAATATTTTCTTTTAACAGGATTATCATGATACAATATTGGAGTTGGAACGACAGAAAATACTTACAGATAAGGTTCTTCTTATCCAGAAAGTGATGAGAGGTTTCAAGGACAGGTCAGTGATGTTACAGAAGGGAATTTGATTAGGTTTGAAGCACTAACATTTGTATTGTTCTTTAACATCCTCAATGAAACATTTCTGACTATGAAGTGTATCAGTCCTGCCTTCCACTGGCCCTAAATTCTATGCTCATCATTTAACATTAAGTGCATCTCTGCAAGTTTTGCACAAAGATTCATTCTGTCCCAGTTTATTATAATTGTGCTTTTTAAAATGCAGGATTGCTGCACATGCAGCTGAGAGGAAGGGTTGGAAGGAAGATTTGCACTTAATATTGATAGCAAACAGCACAGATACCTTACCAGGTATCTGGAAAACAAGAAGCTTGCATGCAGTCTGTTCTTTCCAGAGCTAGAAGGACCTTCTTTTTTAGGATACTTCTTTAATATAAGACATAGGAAAAAAATAGTAAAGATAGAAAACTAAAGTAATAGAAAACTACCTAGTCCTCCACCTTGACAAAGATGCACAACTCTTGTTTGGCTTGAAATATCTTGAAAAGGGACATTTAGTCACTGCCAAAAAAATAGTTGTCCTCAATAAATGCTTTTTGTCATGATCTGTATTTATTAATTTTGTGTCACCCAATCAGAGCCATAATATAAGACTAACTGCTGGTTTGGTTTAAAAATGTTCTTAACAGTGGAGAAGCAGTTGCTGTGGGTATTCTCATACCTATAAGGTCAAAGTCAGATGTATCAAGGTAGATTACTAATACTTCTATCTTATCCTTTCTACTTGCAAATGGATAACAAAACAAATATGAAAGCTCTCACTTTAAGAGCTCAGCTGATTCGTGGTGCTGCTTCACCTCCAGAATGAGCTGAGCTCATGAGAAATTCCCCAGGGGCTGTGTTATATAAAGGTCCAGCAAAACAGCCTCTTCTCATATCTCCATCAGCCAAGAGAAGGCATAAGAAGACAAAACGCTGTCAGTGAGGATAGCCTCATTGCATATAGTATAAAGTATCTGAACAGACTTTGTGCTGCAGTGTAATACCTTTCTTGTGTTACTCAGAAGCAGGGGGAACAGCCCTTGCTGAGCTTCAGACTTGTCCTAGCAAGATGCCTACTAAGAATGGAGCTAGTTAGCGTTGCTTTAGT
Source organism: Meleagris gallopavo (assembly GCF_905368555.1). Classification (NCBI taxonomy): domain Eukaryota; kingdom Metazoa; phylum Chordata; class Aves; order Galliformes; family Phasianidae; genus Meleagris; species Meleagris gallopavo. The sequence goes on along the minus strand of NC_139414.1, from coordinate 2,068,596 downwards.
TTTCCTGACTCCAGTATTCCTATTCAGCAGCAATAGCTGAGATCAGAGTGTAGAAATCCCATAAACAGAAAAAAAAACCCACTCTTGTTCTTTATTTTTACCATATGAAGCAGCAGAGATAACCTATTGCTTCTCACCTCACTTGTCTGTTTGCATAGGAAGCAGTTTTTGAAGCAGAGGAAGTCTGCCATATCTATCCAAGCAGCTTGGCGAGGCTACTGCTGCCGGAAGGATTTCAGGATGGTAAGAAGCATGTGTATAGGTATATGTGTGTGTATAACAACCAGAAAGATCAGTAGAATGGTGATACAGGAGACATAACGACAAAGGGACTAGTACAATGGAAAGGTGTTCTGCAAAACAAAGAAAAGTGCTCACCCATCTCTGAAGATCAAGGCTCACAGGAAAATCTCCAGAAAGGGAAAGATCTCCAACCAGAGATCCTTCCCCAGGGGCAGTCAGCCCTTAAATGAGGTCTAAGGGAGGTGCAGACAGGCTCCACCCCTTCCATTCACACAGCTGAGTTGCCTTCACCTGTGCTCCCAGGGCTGACCAGGTCCTTTCCCCAGGTGTTCAATCAGTGGGTCAGGCTGGGACTCAACAATCACGATACAGTGTGTGTGTATTTATATACCATGCCTCCCCAGGCTGAGGGGAGTAGAGAGAACATATTCACAAATTAAGAGGAGAGAAGCAAAATGACAGGGTACAAGGAAGGGATTTGTTGAGTCTAAGGAGGACTCTGGAGCATCTCATGGCTTGCTGAGCCTGTGATGTTTCTGCTTACTGGTGAAACAGTAACCCAACTAACCTCTGGCAGGCCTGGCTCCAGCATCCTGGCACCCCAGTGCTGCCGCACTTCTGTTCTAAGGCTAGCATTTGTGCATCACTGACAAAGTGTGATCAAAGGGTTTTCCACAACTGTTAGAGCAAAACTGGGAGTCTGTAACAGAAAATAACAGTGTATCTATCTCTCTCTTTTATTTTCTTTTACTTTTAATAATGGCTGAACTTGTCTAGATTGACATTTTAGTGGGTGAAAAAAGCTGGAACGTATTGGTGGTGCTCACATATTATGTGTTTCTGTGGGAGAAATTACTAATATATGAGAATCTCCCATTCATAAAGAGCAAGAGGAGAAATTGGCAGTTTCAGTCAGGAACGTTTTCTATTTTGCATCAGTGATCCAGTCCCTATCTGAAGATAAGAGATTGCCCCATCTATTTCTGACTCCATTTCTCCCAAGGCTATGCCCTGTTTGTTTGTTTTTTTCCCGTTCACTTGGTTTAATTTCTGCTCTTTTTTTCCCCTTGTCATCAGCTCAGGCTAATCCCTACAATGGGTTCTCAAAAGAACACTCTCACATGATTTTAAAGGCTGAACTGGCAGAAATCGAAGTATTCCCTTGGATGGCAGTATTCCGTTAACCTCTTCCAATGCCTTTATCCAGCTACAGAATTTTGTTGTCTTCTACTCATCCCACTGAACCCCAGATTCACTTGATTGAATCATAATCACTTCTTTTTTTTTCTCCACCTCCTACAGATTATGCTGGGCTTTGGGCGCCTGCAGGCCCTCTACCGGAGCCGGCAGCTTGCTAAGCAGTATGAAGCAGCCCGGGCACACATCATCAGGTTTCAAGCTGCATGCCGTGGTTATCTCATACGTCAGAAGGTAGCAGCACAGATGAAAGCTGTTTCTGTTACATATAGGCATAGACAAGGGGCATGTTTGCTTGCCAGACTTCACAAAGGATGAAGAGGGAGGTGTACATATTTGTCCAGACATTTTGTCAACATGATGTTTCTATGAGGTTCTGAGGCATAATGACCAGTTAGTGTTGCCATAGCATAGCACCAGATGTGGATATTTATTTTGGAACATTTTATTTTGAGGTACAAAAGCAGGTATGATCTTGTTTACACATTCTTTCTATGTTCATTTCCATGGATCAGAACCTCAGTAATAGAGCAGAAATGTTTTTGACAGAAGGGAGGATAAAAGGATAAACATCATTCCCGCAAAGGAAGATTAGTTTCTACAGCAAGGTCACTTAGAGATACATTCAAGAGGGAATCCTGATGTAGTGTATGTTGGTATGCACTACTAGATAAAGTCCTGTGCTTACTACCTTGGCTATCTATTGACATGGGAACTCTTGCTGTGGTTTTCTTTCTGTATTATATCTTGTACAAACAAGACAAAGCCAGTTAGCAGATCTCTCCCATGGCTCATTCCCTAAATGGAATAGTCCCTGTTGGGATAAAACCCTGGTGTGGACAGCTTGCTAATGGCGTAACTTGCTCAGCAGTTTTGAAAACAGTAACAGAATGGTTCGGTTGCCTACAGAACAAGGTCAAGCTGGAAGCAAGGAATATCCGCCTGGAAGAAGAGGAACGTCTCATTAGCATCCTTGGTCCAGTGAAAGCAAGGGAAGAAGCTATGAAGTTAGAAAAGGTAGGTATGTCAGCTAAAGAATACTGAACATAATATGCTTTTCCTGTATAATTACTAAGTGATGCAGTTCTTGAATATAGAACATTATTATTAATAGACCAACAGTCTACAAAGACAGCTGTAGGAGCAAAGTACTTTGTAATTGTGTCTTATCCTCACACCCATTTCTTTTAGCAGAATGATGTTCCAATCATGCTTAATGAACTTCTGTGTTTAAAGGAACACCTAGCTACTCTGGAAGAAAAGGAGGAGGAAGAAGGACAAAGGATGAATAATGATTTTGTCGACAGACATACAAATTATGATGTTATCAGTGACCAGGAGATGGTGGACAAAATTTTTGGGTTTTTACCTTCTATGATTGGAGGTCAAGAAGGACAGGCTCCTCTAGGCTTTGAGGTACAGTGGTCATGTTCATGTAAATCTAACAAATCTGTTAGAATTCCATCAGTTGTCAATTCTATTTACTGAACTGTACAGACAGTCTCTTGGGGAACCTGCTTTCAGAGGTCAGTTGCCAAAAGTTTTTGATCACCTGCCATTGGGGGACTGTGTGTCATCAAAAAGCACTTTACATTTCTTTATCCCAGTAGACCCCCCACCAAATAATGCCATTCTGTCCATTTTGGCACCAGCCATATGATCTGCTGCTAGTGCTCTCACTGATTTTCCAGCTGGCACAAGCTGGAAGTTCATGACCTAAGTTATCTCATGTTCTGAAAAGCAAAATTTGACTGACAGCTATAGAATAGGCTGGACATCTACTATCTATTATCTATTGTCTGTTTGGACAGATGGAGCAGGGAGAGTAGGTAGAATAGAATAGAATGGTCTGGGTTAGTACAGGATATGAGCAATAAGATAGAACCTGCGTTTTGCAACCAGCAGTGTTCTTGGTCAGCTGAAGACCAAGGCAGGAGAACAAACTCTGAGTCTCAGTAGTCTATTGGTGGTGGCTGAAAAATAGCTTTAGTGGAAAGTACATAAAATATCAGATAAGAGAGAAAAAGATGCTTCTTACCATAGAATGACAGAATGGCTTAGGTTGGAAGGGACCTTAAAGATCATCTAGTTCCAACCCCCCTGCCATGGTAGTGAGGGCCCCATCCAAACTGGCTCCCCAGAGCCCCATCCAGCCTGGTCTTGAGCACCTCAGGGAATGAGACATCCACAGTTTCTCTGGTAGCCTGTGCTAGGGCCTCGCTATCTTCTAAGTAAAAAATTTCCCTCTAACTTCTCATCAAAATCTCTTTAAGTTTAAAATCATTCCCCTTGTCCTGTCACTTTCTGTCCATGTAAAAAGTCAATCTTCTTCCCATTTATAAGTTCCCCTTTAAGTACTGTAAGGCTGCAATGGGGTCTCCCCAGAGCCTTCTCCAGGCTGAACAAGCTGAGTCTCTCATCCTATCTTCATAGGAGAGGTCCTTCAGCCATCTGATGATCTTTGTGGCCCCCCTCTGGACCTGCTCCAACAACTCTGCATCCCTCCTGCACTGGGGCCTGATCACAGTACTCCAGATGGGGCCTCATGAGGGCAGAGCAGAGGAGACAATCCCCTCCCCCTCACTGCTGCCACCCTTCTGTTGGTGCAGCCCAGGGTACAGTTGGCCATCCAGGCTGCAGGTGCACACTGCTGGCTCATGTACAGCTTTTTGTCCACCAGAACCCCCAAGTCCTTTTCTTCCTCATGTTCTGTACAGGATTTGGAAACAAAGCCCAGCAAGCTGGAAGAAGTGGACCTGGACATGATTCCTATGAGCGTGGAGCTAGAAGAAGAAGCAGATGGCTTGGAAGACTACACCTTCCCAAAGTTTGCAGCTACTTATTTCCAGGGGTCATCTACACATACACACATCCGGAAACCACTGCGGCATCCATTACTCTACCATGATGACAAGGACAACGTCCTGGTATCTTGTTCCTTGCTGATGAACCTGCTCCCTCACCTCAGGGACAGTCCTAGGAGCCAGAGACTTTAGAGCCATGCAGATACTCCTAATCACTTGTATGAAAGTAGTTGTTCACATCAGCATTTTGTGGTGCTTTGCAAGCAGGCATTTCACATAGATGCCTGCCTAGCACAAGATCTTTGTCCACATTTAGTCTGATGACAGAAAGCACTCTGAGGCTTACTGTGACTTCTTCAGATACCCTCTCAGGCAAAAGTGGACAGAGGAAGCATCAGAGCTTGCCTAACTCTCTGCTCTTGTGTGGGTTGCTGCTCTGTGAGCTAGGAGTGGACAGGCAACCTGGGCCTCCAGATTTTCCTGTTGAATGACAGAAGGGTGAAGAAGGGGAGTTTTTCTTGATGCTAAGCAGCCTTGTAGAATGCTGAATAGTAAGCTTTGCTTACTATTTCTGAGTGTCAGGGCTCCTGGAAGAGCTTGCAGCACTGCTTCTCTGTCCAGGTGGGTAAAGGCAAAGTGCTATTCAGCGACAGTTTCTCTTTTTCACTCCAGCCACAGCATGCCTATGAAGTGCCAGTAAAGAGGAGTGCTGAGAGCTGAGCAACCACAGAGCATATCTGATATTCCCACTAGAGCTGCACCCTCTTCCTGAGAGTGTTGTGAATGTTGCTCATGTGGTTGGACAAGAAAGTAAACTTTAGGTGTGAACGGCAGGAGGAGACAGGGATTAACAGCTTGAACTGGGTAAAAGAAGGAAGAAATAGTGTGAGGCCTTTTGTGCACTTGGCAGGGTCTGACTGTGCCTCCTCTCTCTGCAGGCTTCTCTAGTTGTGTGGGTTATCATCCTGAGATTCATGGGGGACCTACCAGAGCCAACAATGTTTGCCAAGAACGCCACCAAGAGCGGTTCTATGATGACACAGATATATGACACACTTGGCAGAAAAAATCAAGTCCAGTTCAAGAATGACAGTCCAGATATGGTGAGATGACCAAGCTTATTTTCATATGCTTTCCCTGGTTTCTGTGCTGTTCTACTGAGACAGAAAAGCTGAGGAACCTTTGCATGCTCCTGTACTTGAAATAGCAGAATTGCAAAAGGATGCGGGGTCGGTCCCAGGAGGACAACACAGCTCCTTCTGGCCAGAGGGGCAAAACAAAAACATCTCCATTTGACTATCTTTCCTTTCTCCATGAATAATTCTTGCTGTGGATAATTTCCTATATTGGCAATATTTGTTGTAGAGAGAAAGCAAAAAGGATAACAAGATTTCCAAGGGCATCTCTTCCCTGAAACTGAAACGATCCTCCAAGTTGACAGGAAAGGTAAGAACTGGAAATAAATGGCCCTTCAGTCTCTTTGCTTGGACCTTCATCCAGTGTGCACTGATACTCATCCTCGGGCAGATTCACTTCAACCCTTACTGCTGGAGAGAGTGAACAGTTTATGACAGTGAATTGTTGATAATTGTTGAGAACAGTTTACCCAAAGCCCTGAGTAGACTAAGAACCACCCTGTGCTTAGGGCTGTCCAGGATGTACCAAAATATATTCCTAGCCAGGAATAATAGTGCAGTAACACTGTATTTTATGAGTTAGGCTGTGTGGGGAGTGAGATCTGTTCCTAACTGCCATTGCTCTCAGCAGGAAGAGTTTTAGCCAGAATGACTAAGAAGGAATGTCTCTTATTTCCAGGACAGCTGCCTGGTAAGAAGGAAGGTTTCTAGAGCACTCAAGAGCTTTGACTGGTTTCTTTCAGGTGACAGACCAGCTGAAAAGTGGAGAAGAGGGTTTCCAGGAGGACAGCTCAATCTCTGAAAGACCCATGTCCAACCTAGAAAAAGTGCACTTCATCATTGGCAATGCAATTCTGCGCCCTGCCATCAGGTAAGAAACTTGCACTTCCTTTCTAGGATGAGGCACTCATTACATCAAAGAAATCCCCCTTCCTAAATCCGTGGGGCACTTTTCTAGTGCTGGAAATGTCCCTTTTTATCTCTGAAGATTCCCAACTGAAAGTCCAAACCAAACACTATAGCTGAGACCGTAAGCCAAATACCACTTACATCTGAGACCTCTCTCCATTGTTTCCTCAGTTTCCTAAAAGTATGAAATGAAGCAGGATGCTCCCCCTCCTCCTTGTCCCAAACCCACATATGCACTGACAGACAGGAGCCATGAGACACAAGCCACATACTGTGGAGAGCTTAGAGACAGCTTCACACAAGGGAGACAGCAGTGCTATCTGGCATCTGGATGAAGCAGGAACTGTTGTCCCCACCCAGCTCCCTGGCTTGTCACAGCAGGAATTCCAGCACAGGAACTGAACTTAACTGGTTGAGTAACAAGGGGTGGCAGAGGACACTAGGCTTACATTGAGCCTTTTCCTACCAACGCCAGTTATTTCCAGCTGTACACTACAGGTGGTATCCTAGTTAATGTGGCTAAATCTAGCTCAGATCTACTTCTTTCTATCAAGCTTACAATGGAAATGTCTATTTCTGTCATCATTATCTTTTGCTTCCACGTGTTTTATTACAGAGATGAGATTTATTGCCAGATTTGCAAACAGCTCACTGAAAACAGCAGCAGGAGCAGCTATGCTCGAGGCTGGATACTTCTGTCACTTTGCCTTGGTTGTTTTCCCCCTTCAGACACATTTGTGAAGGTACATTGTTCACCTTTCCTATAGCAGCTCAAATGCCTCAGCTGACCTGGTTTCTTTTGTTTTGCAATGTTTTGACACAAATAGCCACGTAAAACATCTGGCTGCCATAGCAGCTGGTGCTGTGAATCAGCAGGAAGGGTCTCATCTCAAATGCTTATCTTGTAATTTAAAGAAATGATCAGTGTACTCACATTAAATTATTTTTCATGATTTGCCATACAAGTGAGATACTGTAGTTGATGCAGCTCTTATTTGAGATCTTTAAGAATCTAGCAAATGTTATCCTCTCCACTTCTGTTTTTCCATCATTTTAAACCCACCTTTAGTTACAAAACTCGTAATTAAGTATAGTCAGAAGTCCAGTGTAAAGTAACCCCACATATTTTATCAGTTCTTACCCTGTATCTCCAAGCCCCATAAAACTAAATAGATTTGGATTTGAGCTCCTTAATATATATTTTTAATACCTTAATGTCTAAATTTAGATGGATAAATCCGCCTCACCACAGAAAAACAAAGAGTGGATCCAAATTGACATCAGCCTCAGAAGCATAGAGTCCATAGATATTCCTGACTCTTTATTTATTCAATACCCTTGCTCAAATGATAAATGCTCAAACCATAAATGCTGCCAGGTGGACACAGCTTGCAACAAACCAGACACAAATCAAAGACATATTTCAACACCAGTCTTTAACCAAAGTGTGAGCTGTGCAGAATTCATGGAAGACTTGACATCCTCCAGTTCCCTTTTTCTGAATCAACACCTTCAGGAATACTCTTAATCATAAAAATAACCAATGATTGCACTAAATGCAGATCAAATATGTAAATATAAGTCCATGCTTACACCACATCATCCAAGATATCGAACCCATACAAACTCTAAAAGCTCAGTTTCTCCAGTCTTTCTTTTCCAAAGATCATTCTAAGCCACTCTATTAGCTAACAAAGGTTACTAGTGTTTTATGGTCATTTATGTTTCCTAATTCATCCTACACTCTGTGCATACAGTACCTACTGAATTTCATCCACAACGGACCCTCAGGCTATGCACCATATTGTGCTGAACGTCTAAGACGTACTTATGTCAATGGAGCAAGGACTGAACCTCCAAGCTGGCTGGAACTTCAGGTAACTTTTCTTTTTGCTTACTTATATTGATCTGTGTCATTTTATGCTAGACTGCATTTATTGACCTATGCTAACAGATTTTCCTAAGTCCAATCATGGACACACGGGGTTTGAAGACAGCTTTGTAAGTCTGCGCAGCTTCTTAGAAATGGCTCTTCTGGCTGTTCCATTAACCTAAACCCCATGGAAGACATAAGTAAGAGCTGCAGCATGTGATTTGCACACACTCAGGAGCTCCAGACCATAACAATTTACTATGGGAAACTTTGGAAGGAACTGAGCAGGGCTTATGCTTTTGAAATGGAGAGAGGATGTGTGAATGATAGCTAGGGTTATGTTGCCCTGCCCCTTCCTTTATATGTCAGCCTTAGTACTCGTAATTGGAACTCACATATACTGTAAATGAAGATCACAGTTCTATTCCTCCCTAAATCTGAGTGACCCCATTGCTTACCATGCATCCTCCTGGGCAAAATACTTCCTGCAGTCCATCTCTCAGCTGATGCACAAGAGGCTACACCCAAAAGTCAACATGCTAAAAAGGCTTCAGGAAAAATCTGTCAGTTCACACTGTCATGAATTGATCAGCTCCCCTGAGCTCTGGGGAGTTGGAAACTGGATTCCAGTGCTGCTCCAGGGACATCATTTATACTTAAGACTTGCTATACATTGAAGAAACTGTGAGCTTTGGAGGTTCACTGTGTTGACTAGGGTGAACGTACAGGGTACGTTCCTATACTCCTAAATGTAAATGCCTTCTTCAGTTTTTAAGAAAATAAGGTTTGCCCACAATTGTTTCTCTCATTTACCTCTGGCTTGCAGGCAACAAAGCAGAAGAAACCCATTATGTTTAATGTCACCCTGATGAACGGCCAGAGCATCACTGTCCCTGCAGACTCTGCCTCCATTGCCAAAGAGATCTGTCAGTTCATAGCAGATAAAACCAAACTGAAGGATATCTTTGGTTTTTCACTCTACATTGCTGTGTTTGATAAGGTAAGGTGTAGAAAAGTAGAACTGAAGCTGTCTTCTCTTTCTGTAGAGTTACTGCTGTGAGGACTGCCTCTGATTCCTGGACATACACCTGTTCTGGTCCCAGAGTTTGAATCAAATCAGTTCTGAACACCAGCTGAATCCCAGGGCAGAGCTGTACTGTTCCTGCCCTGTTCTGGGATCCCACCCCCGCTGACCTTGCATGCAGCACTCAGAGCTGCTGCAGTAGAGTGAAACTAGTAGGTCTCACACGATAGAGTGCCTGCTCAAAGATGGATTTCCCACCTGCACTGCTGAACACAATTTTCTTGTCCTGTGACACAGTACTGCTGATGCAGTCCCTGCCACATGGCACATACATTGAAACCCTGGTTTTTGCCAGTGCTGCTACTATGAGCTCATGTGTGGCATTTTAGCCTTTTTTTTAAAAACAGTAATTCTGGAGAACAGATGTACACAACAGGATGACATCTTGATGCTCACTGAGGCTCCAATTACTAAGAAAATAATAATAATTCAGACATCATGGCTCTAGGCAACCTGATCCAGCTGTGGTGTCCTTGTTCATTGCAGTGGAGTTGGACTACGTGGTCTTCAGAGGTCCCTTCTAATTTTCAGGATTCTATGATTCTATGATCATCTTAGTTTAAATTACAGCAAGACTTGCATGCACATTTAAGGGGATATACAAGGGATGAGCAAAAGTACAAGGAGTCAAACAGCAGACTGCAAATGTTGCAGCAATGCCTTTTTATCTTCCAACTAATTTTCCCCAGTAGCACCCCTAGACATAAGAATACACATAATTACCAAAGCGTAACTTCCACATCCATCTACTCAGCTTTTCAGATACTTATATTTTTGTGTTGGGAGCACTAGCTTTGCTGTCCTTCACTCAGATGCAATGAAGGCATGGCAGTAAATGCAGTGTCCCTTTGTTCTAGGTGTGGTCACTGGGTGGAGGACGGGATCACGTCTTAGATGCCATCTCTCAATGTGAGCAGCTGGTGAAGGAGCGGGGCACACATGAACGCCATGCACCCTGGAGACTTTACTTTCGGAAGGAAATTTTCACCCCATGGCACAACTCCCAGGAGGATCCCATCAGCACTGATCTCATTTACCACCAGGTCATTCGTGGGATCCGGTTTGGAGAATACCGTTGTGAGAAGGTGTGTCTCCTTATCCTCCTCTAGAGAGAGCAAACTAAATGAACATTTCCTCTGCATTTAAAAGCAAGAGGATGAACAAAGTTTCTAGCAGCTGTGCACAACTCTTCCTTTCTATGGACAATTCCAGTCCAAGTGATTGTGCCAGCTGTCACACAGCCAGCTGTAATAATTCTTTGCTTGCAACATTCAGTTCACATGACAGCTGGAGGCATGTCTCACAGAAGCAGTTTGGGTCCTTTTAAGATATCTTTGTTAATGATCTTTTTGATGCTTTGATCCCTTATGCTGGGTGGTTGTCAAGAGTTATCAAAAAAAAAATGGAGAAAACTGCCTTCAAGCTTGAAAAAGGTTGAACAAGGGCTTTGTGACGTCTTTCTGGCCCTCTTTTAATGGCATAATTGTTTCAGGAGGAGGATTTGGTGGAGATAGGTGCCAAGTATTGTTACATCCAGTTTGGAGATACTATCCACAATGAACTTGTGCAGAAAGTGCTCCATGACTGCATCCCAGTGAAACAGCTGAAGTCCAAGCCCCTGGAAAAGTGGGTGAGCCTTATCACCTACGCACATGCCAAGGTAAGAGATTTGTCTGGCACTGCTGGGTAACCACACTCAGTCACCAGCTTCTGCTTCCTTTGCCATTTCCATCTATGAGTTGTCCATTGAGGGAAGAAAGAAAAACATCTCAGATTGCGTATTCCAGATAGGAGTGGGAGAGAGGAGAACCTTTCCACTCACTCTTCCATACAGGGCTCAACAATGAGCTGGAATGAATGAAGTATATTTAAATCTCTGAATAGAGTCTCTTTTAATGGAGTCAAGATGGGCATGGGATGAAGTACCATTTTAGTCTGGAAATAGTACCTGAATAATTGCTTTGGCACCCTAAATGTGCTAGACTCTGATCAGTCAATGGAGATTTGAGGGAAATTTGGAATCCACATGCCTACAGGCAGCCTTAGCTGCATGAAGCTCTGTGCCTGGAGACTTCCCAGTGTGAATTTCCTCAGGTACTGCTGACATCACTTACAGCAGCGGGCTGCAGGGAACCTCCTGGAGCAGACCTGCTCTCGATTGTCTCTAGATCATGCAAATCAGAACTCACTGAGAAAAAACTGGTTATCTTTTTCTACCGCAGGCCCCATACACACAGGATCGGCTCTCCCGTCAGGCTGTGAAGGAACAACTTGTAGATTTCGCTCGCTTTCAGTGGCCTTTGCTTTTTTCCAGATTCTTTGAAGTCACTAAGTTTTCAGGTAATACCCCGAGCCTAAGAGACATGGACAGATGTAAGTTCAATACAGGAAGATGTCAGCATTGATAAAGAGGTGTTATTTTTCTGCATTTTCAGGTCCCAGCTTGCCCAAGAACCACTTTATACTTGCTGTAAATTGGAAGGGTATCTGCTTCTTGGATGAGTCAGAAAAGCGGCTCCTTGAGTTGACCTTCCCAGAGATAACAGGCATCCATACAAACAGGTGAGTGCCCCAGAAAGGCAAGATCTGAAGGCCCTGCTCATATTCAGAATGGGGTTCCATGTAAGAGGGTGGTATATTTTCTCTGCCATCCCCCTACGTGATTTCATCTGAACCTGGAATGGTGGGTCTGGGAAACAAGAGGGACGAGTTCCGAGCAGCCTAGAAAGGAAATGATGAAATGGCTGAATCTTCCCAGTCAGTGGAGGGAAAGATGACACTGCTCAGCTGGAATAGTGTAAGGAACTAAATGAGATTTTATTATTGCTCAGTTGTTCCATAAGAAGGGTGTTTTCTTGTTTAGAGTGAAGTATTTTTGTACAAAACATTGTAGAGCCCAGAGAACCTGAACCACTTCAGTCCTTTAGAGCCATACATTTCTAAAATAAATTAGGATCTATGGAGTTGTCTACCACCTCGGCTGTGATTGCAGATAGCTCCACATTTTTCAGATGCTCTGGTAACAAACTACTTGATAATACATAGGGCAGTGAAATCATTCGGACAGAGTTGCACTCTCATCACCCTTCGTGCCGAAGAGTTTGTCCTGACATCTGTGAACAGCATTGTCATTGCTGAACTGGTGGTGATGTTCCTGGAGGGGCTAAAGAAGAGATCACGATTTGCTGTGGCAATGCATGAGAAAAAATCCCAAGGTGAGTCCTAGAACTATTCTACAGGGTAAGGAAGAAAACTTGAGAGAACTCACAGCACTAGTTTAAAAAGAGCTTAAAGAGAAGTGGGAGAAGTTCAGCCAAGCATTGCTTTGCTCCAGGAATAACATACAGTGGTCAGCAGAGTAATACAGAGCACAAGGCAATGTGATTCAAATCATTTGCTTACAAATTAGCCTACCTTCTACTTGCCTTCTACTTGTTCAGACCTTACAGTCTACAGGCTAACAACTAAGCCTGCTTACAGTAGGAAGCTGGAGCTGGGCTCCCTGGAAATACTTCCCAGAAAAATTTCCTTCCATGCTTTACTGCCAGCTCTAGACACCATTTCATTCAAATGGAGTTCTACTGTTGCCCTCACTGAAATAAAAAATCAGGCTAGCATAGGAAATTTAACTGATTTCTCTGAAGTGTTACTGGCGGATTAGCTGTATTTACACAAACCACTTAGTGTTGCTAATTGAATTCAGGACTCAAAATGCAGTTCTCTTGTCTTTCTTGTTGAAACGTCTTTGCATTTTCTTGGTCTGTCAAGCCTGAACAGGACTCTCTTATTCTGTATTCCAGAAGACCCTGCCATCCTGTCCTTCAAGAAGGGAGACTTGCTAATCTTGACCGAGGACAAAAGGCTAGATGCAAACTCTGGCTGGATCTATGCCCAGAATGACAGGACAGGCAAAACAGGGAATGTATTTCTGGAGGAGATGTACATCATTCCTTCTCTCACAAAGCCCTCCAGTCAAGTACTGGTAAGAAAAGCTGTACAATCTCTTTGAAGAGACTGGAAGATAAATAATGGTTAACTATGATTAAACTTATAAGTGGAAATTAATTGTTCCTGCAAAGTCAGACAAGTTCTGGGTCTCCCACTGATGCAAAAGCAATTCTTTCTGCCCTGTCTGAAAACTGTCTGAAAACTAAACCTAGCCCAAACTAGGAGAAGGCTGCAGCTTTACAAAGCAGTGACTTTCAAAGTAATGGTCTGTTTGGTAATCAGGGAGTTCAGTACCTGGAATTGATAGCAATTGATTATAGGTGTGAAGTTGAATTTTCCTGCATAAAAGCAGCACTTTTCATAGAATCATAGAATCACAGAATGGCCTGGATTGAAAAGAACCACAATGCTCATCCAGTTCCAACCCCCTGCTGTGTGCAGGTCACCAACCAGCAGCCCAGGCTGCCCAGAGCCACATCCAGCCTGGCCTTGAATGCCTGCAGGGATGGGGCATCCACAGCCTCCTTGGGCAACCTGTTCCAGTGCCTCACCACCGTCTGGGGGAAAAACTTCCTCCTAATATCCAACCTAAGCCTCCCCTGTCTCAGTTTAAAACCATTCCCCTTGTGCTATCATTCTCCACCCTCGTAAACAGATTTTTCTGCAAAGCATAACAGGGTGCTTTAAAAGAACAAGTGCTTCGAGAGAGTGAACACAAGGTTTCCCATTGATCACTGCTAATAATTTTTTTCTTCAGTTTTGGAGACAGTATATTGGATTTTGTGCTAACAAGAAGCTCAATAAGTGGGCAAAAAAACCCCAAACTGCAGGTGCAGTTTGAACACGTTGTGCTGTAGATAATCACACATCTTGGTAGCCACTGCTGTTAGGTCTTTGAAGTCACTTCCCGAGTCTCTCACCCCCTGCAGCACAGAGTGCACCTCTTGGTGTGCACCACCTGCATGTCTGTGCTGAGTAACACTGGACAGCTGTGCAGAGGCCTGTCCAACTTGACATCTGTACATGGCTGTGTCCTTCCAGAGTTTGCTGATGATGTCTCCAGACCAGAGGAGGACAGCATCGCAGAACTCCTACATAGAGGAACCTGATGAAGAGGATCTCAAAGTGAAGCCTTACACACTGGAGGAGTTCTCCTACGAACACTTCAGGTGAAGCTCCCTGTGCAGTGCGAGCACGAGGAAAGTTCTAGGTTTTAATGATCACTGAAGATCGATTAGAAAGGAATCCTTTTCTGATTGGGTTTCTTTTTGTTCCCTGTAGTGAAGTGTAACTTTGGATGTGCAGAGATTCTGGCACGTCACCTTTTGTCTGCAGAAATGCAATCTGACGGGCAGTGAATTCTAGCTGGAACTTATTTTTATTTCCAGCAGGCCCTATGCTTACCTCCCATCCACTCTTCAGCACATTTAGCAGCTAGCTCTTAACATACAACATCTAAGACATCAGAATTTGGGAAAATTTAGCCTTCCAAACTTCTCTCCTTTTTGCAAGCATTCTCCTTTCTGGATTTTAAAGAAGCTGCATTTTCCCAACTTTGCTGTCTTGTATTGTCAAAGAAGATCACTGTCTTGAGAAGGAATATGCTTGGTAAAGACACGAGTCTTTTTTATAATGTTCACAGCAATACGATCTGATACTTTTGTATTGCCTGCCCTTGTCTTCTTTCAGAACTCCTGAGAAGGAATCCATCAGCAAAGCTGTTCTCCAGAAATCTCGTGGGCACAGTCAGCTGTGGGCACACTCTAAGGATCCCTTAAAACAGCCTTTGCTGAAGGCAGCATGCACAGACCCTGATGTTCGGGACGTGGCTTGTCAGGCCTTCATTGATATCCTTTTACTTTTCTCTTTGGAACCTGAGAACTTTTGGGGGAAAGAAGAGCTTCTTCCGTGGAACACCTCCACTGAGATAATACCACGTCCACATTACTGGGGGCACACTTACATTAAGCAGAGGAGGAAGAGTGGAGGGTTTAAGAGCTCTGCATGACTTAGCATTGTTTCCCTTCTCTCAGAGAAGAGTCCTATTCCCTCCCCGTGCTCCACAACATGTGATGACCCACTTAACTGAGAACATGGCTGCAGGACAGAGCGACATTTATTACATCTGCCCAGAACAGTTAATACAGCTGAAGTCATAGACAAGCAGCAACTGCTCTACAGGGAAAGGGAATGAGCAGAGAATCAGTTCCAGACCTTCATCTTAATATTTCCCCCTCAAACTCCAACAGAGTGCTTTAACACGTTAGAATCCAACTGATACCTCCCATTTACCTTTCAAATTGTCCTGCTTTTGTCCTTAGCACGGTCACCCATCATGAAGTTCATGGGGGACTACCCATCAAAGCAGACACACTCCTCCGTGGAAGTCACTGACCAGATATTTGTGGCAGCTATTAAGGAAGAGGTCCTGCGGGATGAAATTTACTGTCAGATCATGAAGCAACTAACTGAAAACAGGAACAGGTACTCACTCGTGGATAAAACTGATGTTCCCCAGAACGCTGAGGGGGGAGGGTGCACACATGCTGGCCTGATGCTTTCCCTTACAGTGCGAGGTGAGAAAGATTGCAAGGCAGCCTGGTGAGAAAATACATCATTGCAGAGTTCTTGGGTGCTTTCAGTGGCTGTTCTCCCAGTCCTGTGTTGGTTTTCAGCTTCCCAATGGCAGTGTTTCCATCCTACAGAGATGTAGTTCACTGTAGATCATGGGTATCCAACTTTTTGGCTTGCCTGGGCTGCACTGTGTGAAGAGGAATTGTCTTGGGCTGATATTTTGGTTGTTGCTGAGTGATGGGTGCACACATAAGGCCAGGCGAGGCTGCCGTGCAGGGAAGAGGGGCTGCCATGATGGCAGAGGAGCAGGGCTAATTATTAGCTGCCGTGGGTTGGACACGCCTGCAATCTAGATCTTTTACCACCAGTAAATCCTTCTGTTGTATCAATAAGCTCACACAGCTGGCTTGCATTGGTTACAGAGGCTTCTGTGCATGGATAAGTCTCTAAAACAGGCCAGAGTTTTGCTTCCTCACCTAGGAAATGGTAATTTGACCTAATTACACGGGAAATGAATTGCAAAAAGAAGCTTAAAACATTAATAAAACAATTCTAATTGTTAATAAAACAGTTTGCCAATTTCTGGCTGCCATGTACCACTGCAAAAGTTTGAGATGGAGATTCTGTATCTTCTTACTCTTGCATGAATGTTTAACTGTTAGATGGTAAATTTCCTTGCGTGCAGTAAATCTTACAAGCTTAATGCATAGTCTTAATGCATTGTGCCAGTGCTATTCCTGCTGTACTCTATTAACTTGGGCTTATGAGTCATTCAGTGTTTTGAGAGGGATCACTGATGTGGAAAAAACAGTGCTTGAAAGGTGGCTATTTCCATATGTTTTCATTAAAACAGCTACAGCAACAAATCTTTCATCCTTTCCAGGCTACTGCCCTGTGGACCACATCCTGCTCCCACATAGACACAAACACCACTGACCTGTAGAATATAAACAGGATTTAAGTAGTGTTTCTTCTTCTACAAAACCAGAAAAATAAATGGGAATAAAGAAGCCAGGACCTCTTTATTCAGCAGCATCACGGTGTCTGTTCAGAGGCAGACCTATCAGCTTCCCAGGTGGAACTACTCCAGACTGCTCAGCATTTAGGAGCAATTCCTGGGACACAGCTGAAGTACGTCACACTCCTGGCTGTGAAAGCAGGGTGACTGACCACCTGCTGGCTGCACAGCCCTTCTTGCTGATGAGGATGAGATACCACAAGAGCTACAGCTGAGAGCTTTCACAGGTGCAGAGACTGGAGGAATCAGAATGACTTAGGGTAGAAGGGACCTTAAAAGAGTTCCAACCCCCTGGTATGGGCAGGAACTAGTGTTTATATGAGTTTATACCTTGTTACACAATGTCATCTGCTTGCTCTTTTTTTCAGAGCAGGAACACGAGTAAGGGAAAGTAAACTGCAAGTAAAATGCTTGTGTTCTGAGCAAAGCTGGCCAACAGACAAACAGACACAGATGATAGAGCCCAATCCAAGTAACTGTGGCTTTCCAAAAGGATGATAGCAAGGTCACTGCTGCCAAGATGACTGTAAAACTGGAGCTTCTATTTTATTCATGAGATTTACAACTGTCATGATACTTATCAGCCAGGATTTAGCATTCTCTTCACACACAGGCTGTGGTTACTGCACAGAAAATGGCTGTCAGCTCCTGTGTGAAAACTGTTGATTTGCAGCTCTCTGCTGAATGCCACAAAGTACTTTGATAGGACTGCGTTTCTCTACCCTATAGCTGCTGTGTGGTCAAAGGAAGAATTATGTGTGGCTGCAGCAGATCTCTTTGCTTTGTGCTTACAGGTATAGCGTGACCAAGGGCTGGCAGCTCCTGTGGCTCTGCACTGGCCTGTTCCCCCCCAGCAAGTCACTGCTGAAACATGCCCAGAAGTTCATAGAGACACGTCAGAAAGAGCCACTGGCCCTGGAGTGCAAGCGGAGGATTCAAACAGTGATGAGGTAAACGGTCTGTGATGCATGCATCCCTAAGTGCTCAAACATCATCTGTCAGGTGCTGGAAAACCACAGGGACTAAAATGTTGATACTCTTACTTCCCCTTCTCTTTTTAGACTTTTTTATTTAAAATGATTATTACTTTTAATTCTCTTACGGATTTAGAACCACTAAGAGAGGTCTGAGTCACAGTTTCACTCTTCTCTTTCATTTTAAAAAGTTGAGTATCACGTACAATCACTTGATTCCTATAGCTGGGCTGTGTCAAATGCTACAAGGCATTGGGGTGAAATGAAACCCAGAGGTATCGCTGCTGAGATCCTGACCTTGCTTTCCTTTGGTGACGTAGCATGTCCTTATCCCCACCAGTGTCTGAGGATTAATCCTGATCTTTGCTGAACCTCAACATACTCTGAGTGTGTTACTCACAGTGAGAAACACCACTGAAGTCACTGAGATCTGCTAAGTGCTGATGTGGCTCTGTTGGTTTTCTGTGAAGCAAAGCAGACCCATGCTCAGAAGAGAGCATTAACACAGTTTCTAGTCTTTAAGGAAACCCAGATGAGCAAAGCCCTGATTCTTCCATGCTTGTTCACCCCAGGGCACTTCTCTGAGCACCAGACATCATCCTTGTCCTGTCTGCCCCCCTTGTCAATCTCAGCATAGAAAAGTCTGGCAACAAAGAACGAGAGGAATTTGCTAACACAGTGGCTGTCCCCATTGCAGATGAGTCTTGGTGCTGCTGGGGAAATGTCACTGCACACTGAACTTGCCTTTGAAGTGCAAGAAAAAATGCATGGCGAGGAATGCTATTCATTACTCTTTCCATGGAGAACAGTGAAAATTTCTCACCCTCCTCTATCATATGCCATTCATGCTCAAAGCCCCGCTAAGCTCTATAGAGCTTCTTTAGAGTGAAGAAAACAGTGAGGGAAAAACATAATGGACTACTTCAGAGCAGAGATCTCTTTGCAAAAATGCCCCAAATCTGGAGTGTGGGGGAGGGAAAGATTAATAGACAAAATGCTGTTTTGTGAGAGCGTTTATTTCCAAAGATTAAGCTTGTACCCACTCAGAATTTCCCTGTGACTAGCCTGCTGTCCTTAGGAAGTGGAGAGCAGGCAGCTTGAAGGCCTGACCTACAATTGCATGGAGTGGAAGCCAGTTGAGCTCTCAGGTACACCTTTCCCTCCACAAAAAGCTTTACTGCTCCATCCCCACACTCCTGGCCAGGTAACCAGAGAGCATCCTGATGGGTGTTAAGCTGGCAATGAATTCTCAACTGAGGCTACAGTGGGAGGTGGCCGTGTGCCTCCAGCCCACACTTCCTTGGTCTCAGGTGCAGGAATAAATCACAGAATTGCTAGCATTGGAAAAGACCTTAAAGATCATCAAGTCCAACTGCAAAATGATGACAGAGCAGGGCAGGTACATGCCCCTCACAGGGCCTGTGCAGCACCGGAGTACATACCATTCAACTTGGGATCACAGACTTTCCTTCTCCAAATGGAACAGCTATTGTATTTAATGGGGAAAAAGTGTTTTCATGTCTACATAACTAAAGCTAGGCACCAGACTAAGGTCTCCTTCTGAAAGATGTCCTCCACCTGAGAGAAGTCTGGCACAAAAAAGCTCTAGTGTGTAACATCTGGCAGCAGGCTGCTCTGTTCCACTGAGGATAGGAAAATACCAGCCCCAGACAGCAGTGTGCTACATTTGTCCTTATTTTAACCATATCAGTGTTTTTGCATGACTCATACTTAAAGCCCAGTTCCTCTGCTTTAAAGGGCAGCGCTATTCTGAGATATAATTTCAGAGAACTAGAGCTGTTCATGAGACAGTGATTACCTGCCAGCTCCTATGTTAGCTGTAATGCTTCTTACAGCTGTCCACACTTTTCTGAGCTGTAATATTCATTTTGAACCCGTATGCAAGTCTTTCAGCTGATGCAAGAATTAAAATAAAACATAGTGCTCCTTGTGGCTGCTGTCTTCACACTTCAGGAACAGTATGGAAAACTGTTGCTGAATACACAGAAGGGTGATGGTACTGGTTGGGAAGGTGCCTTATTCATGCAGCCTCATTGCAGAGCAGGGCATTCAATATATGTGCTAATAATCCCCTCTGTTTCTTGCTGTTAGTAGAATGAATTTGCATTGGGGTGAAGGTCCATCAGCTCCCCACATGCCACAGCATGAGCATTTCACATGGAATCTGTTGTTTGGATGTTGAACTCCTCAAAGATTAATTCCCTCACACTGATCTCTCTTACATTGCTGGTGGCATTTTGCAGGAGTGGCTCCAGGAAGTGGGCACCTCATCCTGTGGAGGTTGAGGCCATCTTACAGAACAACACCAAGATCTCACACAAGATTTGCTTCCCCAATGAAACAGAGCAGGTGAGAACTTACCTGTTTTCTCAGCCAACACATATTCCTGCAGGAGCATATTTCAAGATATTCAGTGTTCTCATTTATTCCTTTCCGCTGTGTAACAAAAGTCTTGTTGTCTCATAGACATTCGATGTGGGAACAAACACCAAAAACCGGACTCTGTGTCAGAACATCGCTTCCAAATTGCAGCTGAGCTCTTGGGAAGGTTTCAGCCTCTTTGTCAAGATTGCAGACAAGGTAACTTCTCAACTATGGTGGGGTTGCCAGACTGCCTCTCTTGCTTCCTTCCCATCCCACCTAAGCAACAATATTTGAAAACGGGCAACAAAGCAGGTCATTACTGCTGCTGTCTGAGGGCTGCAGCCTAGACTCTGAGTCTTCTGAAGAAGCTGGAAGGAGATACAGAGTTTCTATCAGTCTGTTGGTACACAAGCAGTACTGAAAGCTGACAGAGGACAGAGGCTTTCTTGCTGCTCTGCTAGGATGGTAGCAAACTGCATATTGCACACTGCCAGATTCAGCCTGTTTGCCTCAGGCTTTGCCCAGAAGATGTGCTGCATACCTACAGTACTCACTAGCATTAGGGAAAGCCGTGGTTGACCAGCACCAGTCACTGCTCTCTCTAGTTTCTCAAAACTTGCCTTGTCTGAGCTGAAGTTCAGTTTGGCTGCCTTGCTGAGATGACTCTTCTCTCTGGAACTGCATGAGGATTGTGACCAAGGCAAAAGCAGTACTGCATACAAGCAGAAAGAGCTTCTGATGTTCTGCTCTGGTCTTGAGAAGAGCAACCCAAATATCCTTCTCAATCTTACAACAATGTTTTCCTACAAGGTAAATAGGGATAAGGTAGGCATCTTCAGCTTGCTTTCAGTAAGGAAGTTAGAAAGAAAAAAGCAGCAGAGAATGGAATAACTTCCCACTCCATTTGAAATGGAAGTTGTGTAAGCCCTCCTCCTTTTCCCTTTGTATCCCCTTGCCTCTGTCTTTCCTGCCATAATTGTGCTTTCTTGCTCTAAACAGGGAAAGCAAATTCAGCTTTGCATTTGGGTATGTTGGCACAGGTAGTATTTTAAATGCTCTGCTAATCCCTCCTTTCTCCTCTTCATCACTTGGCTTCTTCTCCCAGGTGATCAGTCAGAATGAAGCAGACTATTTCTTTGACTCACTGAGGCAGCTGACAGATTGGACCAAGAGGAACAAGCCAGTGAAAGATGGTAAGGAGACAGTCAGCATGACAAGAAGCTGCATGAGATACTGCATGGAACTGGGAAAACAGCAAATAGGACTGATTCCATCTTACCATGTGTGTGACAGGATCTGATTTTGCCATTTTTATTTGTACATACGTGATTTCTGCCTGCACCAGCAGTAAGACCCAGTGACCTCATGCAGCCAGCCATGAGCTGCTGGAAGTACCAGAATCTCTTTGGGGATCTCTGCAGGAGTGTTAAAATTACACAAAATACTTGATTTGTTCCACCCAAAACACACATCTGGATGCATACAAGTTAGATAGATTGATCCTGTGTATAATCCAATGCTTTCTGGCATTGCATAATGCCAGACTGTGTATCTCCCAGCACACGTAAATAGGTTCTTTACACAGTGCTCCTCTTTCTCCTTGGGTCACTAGAAAATTGTTCTCCAGATCACTCCCTGGTGATATCAGATCACAAGTTGTACTGCTAAGGCAACACTTAGCATAAACCAGTATAACACTAACAACAGCAACTCTTTTGACTTCATTATAACCCCTACAGTTCTGTGATTCTGTGATTATAACGTATAAACTGACATCTTGAAATCTACAGCAAACTGAAACTCCACTCCAATTTCATATTGCTTATGCTGACTTTTGCTTATTTCAGGACAGTGAGGTTCAGCTTCCAGAAGCACTAAGTATCTAAGACTTTCTAGCTTCCCTCTTCTCCCCTCAGCTGTTGCAGCTGCCAAGATTTCTGAATAATATAGCATAGAGATGTTAGTGCTCTAAAACACAATTTGTTTCTGTAAAACAGCCACTGGGGAATGTACCTGAACAGAATTCAAGTGAGCTGAACATCAGCAGACAGCAGCCTGTCACCAGCAGCAAGAAACAACAAACACTCACACTGCTGGGACCTACAGCCTCATTTTCCATTGCTGAAGAGCCCAGTGCTGCACCATCACTACGTGATTGGTGTCCAGGAACTGACAACTAGTCACAGTTCCTTGGTCATCTGAAACTGCCTTTTTTCGTGGGTTGGTTTATTTTGTTGTGGATGTTTTTGTTTGTTATTTTGTTATTATTAAGAATGGAATTGTATTTCTGAAGAAACTCACAATCCAATTACAAAGGCAGAGCTCCACAGTGATGCAGGGGGCACTAATAAGACATTGTTTCCTCAGGTGCTACCATGTCTGTAGCTTATGAAGTGTACTTCATGAGAAAGCTGTGGTTGAATGTAACTCCTGGGAAGGACCTGAAAGCCGATTCCATTTTTCATTACCACCAGGTAAGCTCCCTAAAGCATAAATATGACAGCAGTCAACACCAGTCAGGAAATTCTGCAGAAAAAGTAACCACGCTGGAATGTTGCCCTCTCCCTCACCAACAGGGCAGCACAGCTTAGCCTCTGAAACAAACGTCACACAGTGCTTACACCTTAGCTATACGGTTGTGATAACAACACAGCTCCTTAATCGTTCCTTGGAGGTACTCATCTTCCTCCATGACCATATGCAGAACCTCCAGAAGGAGCCACAAGTTCTTGGGATGCCCTTGGACCATGCCTGGTGATACTCTCACCCCAACCTCACAGGTTTAGCGTGACTAAAGCGTGCTTCAGCCCTTTCTGTCTGGATTCAGAGTTGGTCTCTTCCAGGAGCTGCCCAAGTACCTCAGAGGCTACCACAACTGTTCCAGAGATGAAGCTGTCCAGCTGGCAGGGCTGATTTATAAAGTGCGCTTCAACAACGACCGCACACAGCTGGCAACCATCCCCAAAATCCTGAAGGAGTTGGTGCCAGACAATCTGCTTCGAGTGACCTCACCAGATGAGTGGAAGAAGGTATGAAAACCAGTATTGCTTCCACTAATCATACTGATCCCATAGAGCTTTATGAGAGAAGAACTACATCAAGCCACATTCCTTTTTTTGATTTGAGACCTTGGAAGCACTATATAGTGATGCTATTGGACACTGCTGTTATGCCTCTTACAGTTCAGATTTTGCATCATCTCCACCAAGCCTCTGAAAGAGGCCTGGAGGGGCCTCTGTTCTTCGGAAACAGAAAATTAGAACTTGCTAAATAGTTCAAAGGTTGGCCAGCAAATCAGTGACCTTGCACTACGTGCACACTTCTCATGGCAAAAGGCTCTTTCATTCACAGAAAGGCAAGAAAGATTCAGCAGGTACTTCAAATACAGCTGGAGGGTCCACCTCAGAAAATGTGATCTGTGTCTGTTGGGAACAGTAGTGTTCAGAGTCCTGTTCCATCCCCTATTGCTCCTCTGCCCTGGAATCTGCTCCCTTTAGCTCACAGACTTTCTTCACCCAACACATGAATAAAATCCACTGGGGAGGTTTGTCCCCACCCTGCCCCATGGGATGGTGGGCTACTTTCATTGACCTGGCTGATGGTGTGATTCTCTCTCTAGTGCTAATGCTGGACAATGGAAACCTACCTATCTCCAGCTGACTAGGCTGCGTATCCCTTTTTTCCTACACAGAGCATTACTGCAGCATACAGCAAACATGAAGGAAAAACTGTGGATGAGGCCAAGATTGCCTTCTTGAAAATTATATACCGGTGGCCAACGTTTGGATCAGCCTTCTTTGAGGTGAAGGTAGGTGCAAAGGCCTGGATGTCTGGCTTTGGTAGCAGACCAGCACTAGGGGATGTGGACATAATTCCCTACCTATGTAATAATACATTAGATAACTGGCTTCCCATCATGCCCTAAGGAAAACACAATGTCTTGACAGCAGGGAGATGAGTTCTTCATCCCAGTTCCTGGTTCCTGGAAGGGGCAAAACTGCCAAACACAGGAGTACGCTGCAAATAAGTGATGCTGCTACATTCACCTTTGAGGAAAGATCAGTTGTAAAACATAGCAGTAACACAAATAGTATTAAAACCAGCTGTAATACCTAGTATTATGACTATATAGCAGGTGGGGGGCTTTTAGTTATAGGATTACTGTCCTGTCACTGTTCTCCACAACACAAGGCTACTATCTCTGGAGACTCTCTCCTCAGAGCAGAACTGTACTAAACATCATTCAGAGTGGGTATCCACAGGGAACTTTCTCTCTTTGTTGCTTGTAATTTCTCCCCACTAGGTTCTTACCAACAACTTAGTCTGCAGCCAACCACTAAGCCCACTATCAGTCTGGGAAATAACAAACCCGATTCTGCTTTATGTAGCAGTGTGCAAGTCACTGCTGTGTAGCTAAAAACTCATCCTCAGTTTCATAATACTGAAGAGCTTTAGGTTCCATTATTTATTTGGTAAAGAGGACAAGAAGCACTAGGCACTGGTAGATGCATCACAGCTAATAATTTCTTCACCTTTTCTGTTCTAGCAAACCTCTGAGCCAAATTTCCCAGAGATTGTGCTGATTGCAATCAACAAGCAAGGAGTCTCAGTGATACATCAGAAGACAAAGGTAACAGTTGTTTCTCAAGCATCTAAGCAACTGAGCCTCCTAAATTAGAGACAGCAATAGCACCTTCTCTCTCAGTGCTAGAGAGGTTAGGATCCCTTCACTTATTTTCAATGCAAAACTAAAGAAAATGTTATAGCCTCAGGTCACTCCTTTGCAGTTTCTGCACTGAAAAAGGATCGGTGTGGGGCATCTCTGAAAGCAGAAGCAGTAAATCACGATGGACCTGCATCATGGATGGGCAGTGTACCAGGGAACCTGCCTCAGAAAAATGCTTTGCAGGAAATGCATACTATCCGAAAGCTCGTGCCAAATGACAGTGTTCACCAGCCCTCCAACCTAGCTAAAGTCTGGTCTCACCAATTTCTTAGGCAAAAACAGCTTCTAAGTATTACTATTTGCTTTTAATAAGAGAATAATCATCCAGTGAGTTTTAGATTATTGTAAATGTGATGGCAGTGTGTTAAAGAAGTAAGAGGAAGTCTCAGTGTGATTAAGACTCATCTGCTCAGTGCATACCACCAGACTGGATGTAAGACCTACCTTGATCCTTGATTTATAAATGAAACAGGAAACAAAAAGACAGCTCTTTCTCTTCAGGTGTATGTGACAGCCTATTTTCATTTGAGCAGTTCAGTTAAATCAATTTGTTTCTCCTTACAGGAAATTTTAACAGTTTATCCCTTTAATAAAATCTCCAACTGGAGCAGTGGGAGTACATTCTTTCACATGACAATAGGGAACCTGGTGCGAGGAAGCAGGATCTTATGTGAGACGTCTCTGGTAAGAAGAGTTTTGTTCACTTACTTTGTCCACTTTGTCCAGACCAGCTACAAACAGGATGCCAAAACAGGATGCCAGACCATTAAAACCAGTGCAGATAACCCATGTGCTGTTATGCCAATACAACTGCAGTTTAGAACCAATTTGGTGCTCTGTAATGCCATCTGATGCAAAGAAGCAAGCTACAGAAATAAGGAAAAAAGGTCACTTCCCAAATTCTTCCCATACATAAAAATTCTATCTGAGATAGAAAAGATTGCATTTAGCCACAGAACTGCATGAGAGTATTTTCATCTTGCTTGGTTTGATCCACTGTGCAATAATGACATCTTGTAAGATTTTACTCTTAAATGAATGGTACAATCCTCTTTTAGGATTGGTTTCAGACTGCTGAAACTGAGAGAAGCATCCCTGTACTGATATTTATAGGTAAAACTGTAAAGAAAACCCTTAAAACCCTTAAAACTCTTAGGGTATAACTTCTCTCATAGAGAAGCTTGGGTTCCCAGGTATAAGATCACAGAACCAGAGGGGTAGGGTGGGACCCCTGGAGGACATCTTACCCAGCCTCCCAATGTCTAGACAAGATTCCAGCTACGGAATAAATTCTGGGTTTGAATTACAATGATATGACAATGACAGCAGAGCTGTGCTCTGTAAACTTTTGTCAATCTATGAAAGGAAGAGCCAAAGGGAAAAATTGATAAACGGTTATAAAACCAGCAATAGCTGTTGGAAGAGACATCATCCATTCAGGAAAACATCTAAGAAGAAAAAACAAAGAGAAAATAATAATTATTTTTGCTTCTTGGGCTGTTTGAGAGACTTAAGACTTCTTTCTTTTCCAACAGGGTTACAAAATGGATGACCTGCTGACATCCTATGTACACCTGCTGATGAATGCAGTTAACAAGCAAAAGAGCCTCCCAGCTTGAAAGCAAAAATAGAATCCACGACCTGCATTGGTGCCAAAGTACCCATCATTTCATCTTCCAGAAGAAAAAAGATTTAAAAATATTAATCTAGCTGATCAGTTTTCTGATCACACACTAAATGAACTGTGCTGCTGAAATACTAACACAGGTTCAAGTGAGCACCTGCTTTCAAATATCTTCATCTCATCTTTCCTAGGTGTAATAACAGAACTCCATTCAGATTTTAAGTTTGAGGAAGTGTAGCTGTTTTTAATCTAATAAGAGAGGAACACCCAAACCCTAATACAAGAGCCACTCCTGGTACTCAGGATCTCCTCTATTCTTAAAGAGAGACACATTAACAGGGTTCTTCTTCCCTTTCGGAGAGAAAATCCTGCCTTGTTTCCTAAGCTTTTACCAAATGCATGATTTGCAGCAGAGGTAATATTTCTTCTTCCTAGTGGAAATTCTGGAAGTGCAGAAATGCCCTTTAGTAGCAGGATAATGGGACACCTGGAAAGGTTAGATGAAAGTTTTCATCCTTTTATCATTAGGTTATGTACAGAAATTACAGTAGACTATGATAGCTAGTTACTGTCACACTATAAATGTCGCTCCTGTGTGATGCTAAGTTAGTGGGCTGGCCACTGGTTTATCACTGCCTTCGCTAAATTCAATGGCTTTCTTCCTTCCATGATTCACAAAACACTCAGAAACTAACAGCTGCTTCCTACTAGACAGCTTCTGGGAAGCCTGAACAAACTGAAATGGGTTTGGATCGTGGGCCCATTACTCAGTTGCTCCTATTTCAAGCTACAGATGTGCTATTCAGTGCAATCTGAACTGAAAAAGTCTGTCTAACAGACATCTGTTGAAAAAAGATTTCTGCTCTGTAGAAATGTCCTCAGCTTGAAGTTATGTAGACACTCATTCACAAGACAAGAACGATAGCAAAGATCTTCAGCTATGAAAGCTATTTCCTGTTTTAGGCACTGAGTTTGATTCGGTGCTTGTTCATGTCACAGACCTTTGTCAGCACACAACTTGGGACTGTCAGGAAGCAGAGCATGTGTGCCCTGTGGTGGCAGTGAGCCCAGATGCTCGCCCCACTGGACAACAAGGACTGCTTCCCCAGCGACAGGCTCTCACAGTGAAACATGGACATGTCTTAAAGCATTGCACCAAGTTCCTTGAGACTCGACCCAGCAGTGCTGGAGAAGCAGCTCTGCTGGATCTCACCAATTTGCCAATGTGTGCACAATGGTTCCCCTGTTCCCTCAGCTGTGTGTGTGTGCAGCTCAGACACTAATGGGAATTCTGTACATGCGTGGCAGGGAAGAGCCCCCCTCTCTTTGTGCATGTAAATGAGTGCCACACTTGTTAGAATAGCTGATGGTTTTGCAAACAATTAGATGCTCCTGCTGTCATGTCCATTGCTGGCAATGGAAACTTCTGAGACTAAAGACTTTGGAGTTGTTTTGTCATCCTGTGTGTGATCTAACTGACTGTAAGTGAGAAGCATTCAATACTTCACCTGTGAAAAAAAAGAAATTTTGCATCCAAAATGTATCATTTCTGGTTTTTAAATAAATACTGCAGAAAATCAACCGCAGCGTCTTTTCCAACATGAGAAGTGTGTATTTGTTCCAGATCCAAGTAACTTAAACCCACCACACATCCACTACAATCACAGCATCCCAGCCGCTTTTCATAGACAATGCAAGTTGTATGGCATAGCCTCTGCACATCTTCATCAACCAACACAACAGAAGCAACACAACCAAAACAGGAATTCAAGACAGCAGTTGATCAGACCTGGGCAGTCCTCAGAGTTCCTCAGAATGTGTAATGCCCCATTGCTCAGCAATGCAAATGTAAGTTTTCTATATACAAATTCTTTTCACTTTTTTTTGGTGTGCAAAGACTTAAAATGTAACAGTACAATTAACTTTATTACAGGAATATAAACAGATACAATATTACAATACTTCAATCCACAGTCACATGTTAGGTTAGACAGCACCAGCAATGTGTGATAAAAAGAGCTCTGCACTGTGCAGAGCCCACACCTATCATCAAAGCCTGAACCATGACTAATTGCTGCTAATTCTTTTATCCAACTTATCCTGTCCTCAGCACTTAATAGTGCTTTACAGACTACTGCAACTGCACTTATTAGCTCTGTGCAATCTGTTCCTTCACCACCTGATCACATGTCAGTCACATCATCTGATACAAAGCTCACATCTAGGAACTCTCTGTCCAGGAGGTTGAATGTTTGCTAACACTGCACAGATTGGTGTAAAAATAAAGGCCAGGATGCAAACCTAAGAGAGCAGGTTATAAAGAAAGACAGCAGGTGATTAACGTGCCCTTTTCATACAAATAAGCTTCACATATTGTGGTTTCTAAAAGCATAAATATTTTCAAGTGTAATCAGTGAATATTAGTGATTGTAAGTCAGTATGTATAAATAGGAATGTAAACTAGAAATGCATGTAATTACATGAGCTTTTAGTTAGTGTAGACTTCTGAGCCAAATTCAACCTTGATATAAATCTCTGCTCTCCAGAGGTTTGATACTTAGGATGAATTTGGCCATTTATCTGCTTACAGCAATGGAAAAAAAGCAGGCAGCTTATTTCTGACCAAGACCTTGGCTTCATGAGAGGCACTAAGGGCAATTCTGAAGTCTGCATTATCTTCTACTCAAGGCTTTTTAGAAGCGGACCCAAAGAGGTAGAGGGAAGATGCATCTGTTTAAACTACTTCTAATGACCTTTTTCTCCTTCAATTCCATTGCTTCACCAAAGGTACATGAGTAACATTCACCACTATCCATCTGTACATTGTAGGCTAAGAAAAATAGGTATGAAAATTTAGTAATTTAAGAGCTGCTAAGAGATCACCACTCCCAGTTCTTTACAGAGAACAGGGACTATGATGATTTTTTCACTCCACTTCTTTTGGGCAATGCTCTGAGTATGAGGACAGAATGCAAACTGAACACCTTAAC
Source organism: Meleagris gallopavo (assembly GCF_905368555.1). NCBI lineage: Eukaryota > Metazoa > Chordata > Aves > Galliformes > Phasianidae > Meleagris > Meleagris gallopavo. The sequence continues at coordinate 2,039,111 of NC_139414.1, read as the reverse complement.
AAAGAGAATGATACCAACTGCTCTTGGAATACTGAAGCCTACTAGGTCTACTTGATTTCTAGCATGAGACAAAGTGCAAGCACAGACAAAATCTCTATTTGCAGTAATAAATAATTCCATCTGCTTCTATATGTCTGAATTGTCCATTGCTGAACTTGAGAGTGGCCACAGAAAGAGTATTTCCTATTGCCTGCTAGCTACATACTCCTTGTTTTCATTAGTAGGTACACAGCTTGGTGTTCCCCAGCATCTTCCCAGAAGCTGCTGTACACAGCTGTTCAGACTTGGCATTAGGTGTGGTTTGTGACTAAGATGACAGGAACAGACCTGCATGCCTTATGCTGAGATCAAGCTGCATAACATATCTAAATCAGATGTTTTTGTGCTTCATTCTGTGAACCAGCCAAAGAATAGGAAAAATCTTTGCAGTGCCCACATCCTACTGCACTAAAAGACATGCTGTTACTTGGGTCCTTAACTAAAAGACCACCTACGGGTTAGTGAGAGAACAGGGACAAGGCACACGTTCTCCTAAAGCAGTGACAAAAGCCACAATTAGTGTAAGCCACAGTGCATACGGGTCAGAAGGCAATGGGAGAGTTCTACCAGCTGATTAAAGCCCACCCCCTCATCACTGTTGGGGTGGATAAGGACTATCCCAGTTAAAATCGTTTGGAAACTTATGACAATAATAAAGCAGAGCAGCTGGAGGAAAATCGAATCAGAAAAGCCAGTATCTAAGGGATGGTCTTGTGCATGGGACTCTTATCTGCACAATTAACCATGACTTCCCACTGCTGCAGTTCCATGGGCAGTGGCTGCACAGCAAGCACATGAGCAGCTATCAGTGCTTTACCTTGTGCAGATCCATTTGGAGCAGAGCACAGTGGCAGTGAGGTCAATTTTAAGGTAGATTACCCAATCCAGTTGTTTCTCACACATGCAAGAAGTGAGGAACCTTTAACTTCTTGCTAACAGGGTGCTGCCTCAGGCCCAACTGCTGTATTCACTTCATCTGCTGAATTATACACTTTCTGGTAGACTTAAATCCCACATGGGACAGCAGTCCTCCAGTGCCTTCAATCCTGTCCATCTCACAAAAAGGGCAGATACAGCCTCCAACTATTCATGGAAAGGCATCTCAGTCTGCTCAGATTAGTTCAGATCACCCCTAAAGAAACAGTAAGAATGATCAAAACCAATATATTTTTGGCACCTTGGGTTGTACGAGAAAAACTGCATCAGTGAGAAGAAAAACTACAGAGCAGAAGGAAGTCTGCAAACAAAACTATATATTCAAAGGTATAGATTCAGGTCTGAGGTCCTCTGTTTAAGTACACATTCAGGTCTTAAGAAGAAAGATGTTGGGTGGCTCTTATTTGGGTGAATGTTATGAAAAACATTCACTGATTTTTCTTTGTAAGATAGCATTGGTGATCAACTACAAATAACAGAAATCTCTTGATGTAATTAAGCTTTGTGGAGGGTGACCTCAGAGTGTATTCTCACCTTTCAAACAAAGCGAGAAGGATTGGATTTGAAGCTGAATCAAATAAACTAACACTGTATTATCAACTGGGTTTCATAAAACATCTAGAAGTGTCAGCTCTGTCCGAGGATAGGATGTGCTTTGTGCTGACCACCAGAATCTCTTGTATCCATGATGGATAGAGGACAGATTGAGAAATTATAGCATCAGTTTCTAACAAAGTTTATCCTCTTCCACAGCCAGCACCTCCCTAAAGGGAGCCCAACCATCCAGAAGAGGCTGACGTAGCCTTGGCAACTGCAATCTCCTTATTGCTGAACAGAGAAACAGCAAAGTAAACTTCTTCAGCGGTCCTAACATTGGTTCTGAGTCAGACAAGTAGGCAATGAAGGTGTTGCAACTATTGGCTTCTGAGCTTATCCAGTAAACTCGAACCAAAAAAGAGCAAACAACATGTTTCTTCCACCCCTACACTCAATTAGTGTTTCTAAATTCATTAGACTATAGAGGAATGGAGAGAGAAGTACAGTTCAACTAAGGAAAGAAAGAAAGAAAGATGCTGTACAGTTTAAAAATAAGATGTTAGCAAGTTAATAACCAGCCTGTAAACTGCTTTTTCTGCAAGTGTTAATAGGCAGTTGCTTGAGAAAAAGAGAGAGTCAAGATGCAGGCCACGTTATCAGAAGCAGGGCAAGGTACCACTCTTCTTTGGTTTCACTTGTTCTTAGTAATTCTCTTTTGATCAACAGCTGCTGTGAGCAGCACCTTATGACTGCAAGAGCGCAGTCAACAGATGGACAGACCTGTTTAAGCAGAATTTAAATCCAGGGCTTTGGGGTGTGCCTTCTTGGATGCCAGCTCTGACAGCTTCTTCAGGCGTTTCTTCAGCTCCAGTGGGAATTTCTCATAGCACTTCTTGCATACAGGCTTCATGTCAAACTCCACAAACTTATTCCTTTAACACAAACCATAGTGGGCTATTAAAGCAGTATTTGCAAGTTATATGTCTGATTAAATCAAGCCTGTGTGCAATTAGAAATGCAATTGCTTGCTTTCTACTACATGTGTAAAATGCCTCACTTCCATGATAATGAAAATATAAAAATCAGATTTTAATCAGGGAACTGGGGCTTTTAGTACTGCTAGCTTAGTTAGAAGCAAGACTTTGCCATACATTTGTATATAACAGCCTAGGATAATAATGTTGTTATCTTAGAATGGAAATTGCTGGGCTTTCATGTGCTTTCACATACCAGGCCTTTAGGGCCAACCCAACAAAGCAGGATAAGGATTTGAACCATTTGAACCTGAGAAAGGAAAACGTAGGACTGCCTTGTTTTCTGTTCCTCTTCTACATATTTGAAACTATTTTGAAAGAAAATGTTATGCTACTCTAAGTAATTGCAAGCACTGCCAGCAAGGGGTGCATCCACACTAAGGAGCAATGGAAGCTGCAGGAATTTCACTATAGGCAGTTATTCAGAGTTTAAAACCTTCCTTTTGTACAGCTGTCCTCTGACCCAGCCTCCTCAGAAAAGAAATTCTTCCTTTGTGAACAGGAGGAAAATAAGATAGAGAAAATGTTGGGTCCCAGCTCTCTGTTAGTTGTGAAATCAGCACTCCTGCAGAGAGATGGCACTGCAAATCACTGCATCAGCAAAATGTTGCCCCTCAGGGCAGCTGGCTCACAGTACTCCCAAGCTGATACTCTGCCTCAGGGGCAAATGTTTAATATGACCCAGAGCATAAACACTGACTTACTTCAGTGTGAGCTTGATGTTGCAGGTGGAGCAGGAGAAGCAGTTCACACACCAAGCCTTGTTAAGAGCTGATACCACTGCAAAAGCACAAAATAAAAGGAAACTGCCAGATTATCTGAATTCGGATTTGTATCCAAATTCAAATGAGGCCAGATGTGAAAAAGAAACACTGGTGCCTTGCAACTGTGAGCCTGCAACAGCTGCACTAACAAACGGAACAGGGACAGTGACCCAAAATGAGAAGAGAACAAATCTTACCATCTCCCTCTATCACGTGGCTGCAGTTGTAGCAAACATCTCCAAAGAGCTGCACAGTGAAAGAAGTAAGAACAGGAACTCGTGTTACTGACTGCTCACACTCCCCAAATCACACAGCTGGTGTGAACGTTCAATCCTAACAGTTAATGAATTCCCAGATATTGCAGTTGCCCCCAAATGTACCAATTTAAATCTTCTGAATAACTTCTCATACGCTTGCCAATGGCCCATTTTCATTTGGATCTCATACCACTAAATACTACAAGGCCTTTGTTGTTGTTGTCATACACTCTTCCACTGTTGTATGGTCTTAAAATCTTGTCCATGGGGCAATTTGACTATGACAGGATCAGTAAAGTGTATTCTCTAAAGACAGATATCTCCTGATGCTACAATGAAAGCAACAAAACAAAACCTAGAGCTATTTTCAAATAGCAACACTTCTTATGAGAGAGAGACTAATTTATCTGACAGAAGAAAACACCAAACTCATAGCTGTTCACTATCATCATATAGAAAAAACACATTTGCTTTGACTTGTGAAACACGCTTTTCTTTACGGTTTAAGCAGCGTAACATTTATCTTAGGCCTACAGAAACCAGTAAGTAACCAAATGTCCACACGAATTACAGGAATTTTTATTGCTGCCCACGGTCATTGTTTTCAATCTCAAAGGATAATCAAAAATTCATCTCCTTGAGACATTTCTAGTATGTTCTCAGCATTACTTTTCACATCTACCAAGAAAACCTACTTTTCCAATTAAATCCCATTGATCTCTTAATACTGTGGTGCCTCTACAAATTGAGACTACGAAAGCATCTGGCAGTCAGAGCAAGCACCTACAGCACAGATGGTAGAATTTACCTGGTTATAATGAGTTTCACAGTAAGCCAGTCCTTTTTTCTCATAGTGGCGGTGCCCCAGGAATGGCTTCTCACATTTGGCACAAACAAAATGCTGCAAAAGAAAGAAGACACTCAGTGACAAGCAGTGTGACTTTTCCATCACCAGGGAAAAACTTGCTTGGGTGCTACGCTGGCTGCAAATCATGGCTCGATACAAGAGACTTAATGCCTTAATAAAACTTAGATAGGAAAATCCTTGAGAGTGAAAGATGAAATGTTTAGGATATTACAATAACTCATTAAGAATTACATTAATGATAAAGAGAGCACTTGCTGGAAGGGTAATTGTGTTGTGTCGATGCTGAGAAGACTTGTGGAATATTGCCTTCCTTATCTCAGAGAAGAGAAACAGGAATATAAAATGTGGTTAGTATGAATGCAGCTCAGCCCTAGGAGGTTTACATCACTAAATCCATAAATCACTATAAAGCTTTAGAGCATGCTCTGACAACTTAGCTGAAAGTAACAGAAAAATTGAGCTGAAAAGGCTTAGAAGGCAAGAACTGAACTGGTTCTGCCTACTTCACAAATTCTAACAGTTACAAACCTTTTAATCAGGAGTGGAAAGAATATATCTACCCTAGTAAGTAATTATTTCAATTTATTAGTAAGTAAATGCCATTATGTGAACTACATTCCACAAGAACCTTGACAGTGCAGTCCTGACAAACCTGCAGTACTCATTCACTCACTCAAAAGGAAGTCAATCTGAAACATAAGCAATTAGTTTTCTGTCTTCCAAAACAGCTCCTGAAGGAGGTTTCAGATTTGGGAAGGCCTCACCTCAACATGCCATTGCTTTCCCAGCGCATTGACCACTCTGCCCTCAATGGGCCTGCGGCAGGCTCCACAGATGGGGATTCCCATCTTGTCATGGCAGGGCAGGCAGTACAGCTCTCCCTTCAGCTCCCGGGCCTCAGCAGTCAACTCCTTCCTGAAAACACAAACGTGTCCCTGAAGTAAGAACACCCAGTGAAGCTCCTTAACGTCAGAGGTGAAATCTTGGAAGACTGAACTTGAAAGTTAACCTATTTTGGCAACATTCATGCTATAAACACTGCCATTAAACTAAGCTAGTGAAATGCAGTTGTTATATACTATTTTTTCTATAATTGCTTTCTCATTTTGTCATCATGTCTCAGGCACACACTCTGGCAAAAATATATGGTGTACTTACATGCAATTACACAGTGTCATACTATCTTTGAATGAGATAGCTCAGGTAAAGGACTATTCCTGAGTGGTCAGCAGCAACACTTCACCTTATTTCTCAGTGCTGTTACCCACGCTGTGCTCCAGTTACACGGCCTCTCTTGAGAATAACTGAGGTCAGACAGGTACAGCACGGCTACAGACAGCACCACAACTCCACAAGTCATCCTTTTTTTTCCCCCTTTATCCACAAATGCAAAGTGAAATTATTTTAAATAGTCTGGCACCAGCAATCTTTGGACAGCACCTTTACTGCAATGTGCACACAGCCTCTGACTTAAGTTCTCACAAGTAACTATTACTGTTTTCAGTACAAAAAGGTCTCATTCAAATCCAGCAGAGAAGAACAGCGAACAGCAAAATAAAACTGCAGTTCTTCTAGGTTTTCCCAATATCTTTCTATTTTTCATCAAAGAATTCCTTTTTTTTTTTTTAACAAAGTGAAGGCAGCAAGGTTTAGGCCTTGGAAAGGACTGCATTGTTGACTGAACTTTTCCTTCTCCTTTGTTGTCAGGGTTTAGAATACCAGAACGTACCCACAGTGGGTGCAATTGAAGTGATCTGGATGGTAGGAATCATTCCGGAACATCAGTGGCTGCTCATCAATTATCAGATGGCACTTCTGACAGATGTACTTGCCCAGTCCCTTAGCTTTCTCACGGTTATGGCACGGCCTGCACAGGTGCCTGGTTGAACAAAGAAAAGAAAGAAAAACATGATGAAATTCTTTCTCCTAAAAAAATGTACACTGTGAGATCAAGGTGTACTTGATGTAATCTTCTGAGTCAGACTAAACATTATTTAGTTTAATATCCTGTCTTTAACACCAGTTGCACAGAAAAGAGTATACAGAATAGCTACCAAGTTATATTTCCTGGAATCCTTCTCCAACATTCCCTGATTTATGCTTATATTTATATCACAGGCAGAGTGATAGGACAAGGGGGAACAGTTTTAGACTAAGAAGGAGAGATCTAGGCTAGATGTTAGGAGGAAATTCTTTATTCGGAGGGCAGTGAGGTCTTGGCACTGCTGCCCAGAGAAGCTGTGGATGCCCCATCCTTGGAGGTGTTCAAGGCCAGGTTGGATGGGCAACCTGGTATAGTGGGAAGTGTCCATGAACCTGGCAGGGATTGGGACTGGATGGGCTTTAAGAGCCCTTCAACACAAGTCACTCTGTGATTCCATGATGTACCACATTATAGACATATTCCATGTCTACCATCACCTGTCACTCTTTCAGGTAACCTTTCCAGTTCTTCTAGGTCCAATCCTCTCCGAAAGGTGGGCATGGAAAGACAGCAACACCCTGTTTGTACCATGAAGCAGCAAAACTACTTCTGACAAGTTCTCCGTGATACCAGGCAAAGTATTCTTGGGAATACCGTCACACACAAGAAAACAGCTGCCTCACCCAGCTGCTGATGAGGGTCTCTGGCACCAGTGCTCCCATTTGCCAGCCATACCCCTTCCTCAGGTGCTAAATCACCAGTTCAGGCCCAGACATGACAGTTCCCCTACACACCTTCTCTCCTTTAATAACTATGGCAGAGGCATTACAGGAGTGGGAGCTGGGAGGAAGCAGAGCAGAGAGAATTAAGAACAATTAAACCAAAGAATGTTGCTTGAATGGGATTCCTTAATCTTCAGTAGCTAATAGATAAACAAGAACCTCTTGAATCCTAGCCCCTCTGTCTCCTAACTCCTTTTAGTCCTCAGTTAAGGCGAACAAAGAACTGTGTGATTTTATGTGGCAAATACAACTGTGTTTCTATCACTTGTTCTAGAACAAATTACAAGCACAGCCCTCAGCAGGCAGAGAAGCCAAATTTCTGGTAGCAAAGCCTGGGCAAGAGCATAAAAGAGACTTCTATAGAGGCTGCAGGAATCCACCAGTTTTATCCCGGTATCCAGAAGCTCTGAGGAGAAACTGTTCAGTTTAATTCCCTCTTATGGAGCCCTCTAGCAGCAAGAAAAGCATTTATGGCAAAGCAAAACTGACAGAGGATTCACTTCTGCAGGTTTATCTGACACACAACAGAATCCCACTTGATTCCTTTCACTGTATTGCTGTGTGAAACTTGCTGAGATCTACAGGTCATTCTCAACAGACAGGAGACGAAAGGAAAAGTTCAAATGGATTTATGGCTGCGGCAGCGGACTCATCACCCCTTCCAAAATTCTGGTAGGATGAATCACCCTTAGATCTGTAAAATGGGGATGAGGATTCAACACAGATGTTGTTGTGAGACCTCAAAACATTTCTGACCCTCAGTTGGCAGGCGCCTGTCCAAGTGCTAAGTATCATCATTATTCTCTCCAAATCTGAGTCCTCCCATCATCAAGAGTCTCTCTCCAGGGCTGGAACTACTGTCTGCCCAGACGGAATCCAGAAAAAGTAGACAGGACCCCATTATAAGGAAACATGCAGCTGTGCTCATTTCAGCATAAAGGCATCGATTTTATTCGGCACTGTCAAATGGAGAGTAATTATATGGGGCAGGACAGAGGGACCCCGAAGCAAGTGTCCTGAAAGAGACCCCTCTCATTCAGCTGAATAAGATGCCTTCAGCCATTTGCACTGATAAACCATTATCAACCCCTCCCCATTCACAGGCCCTCTCTGCCGTCCCATAGACCCTCCTCTATTGCAAGCAAAGGGAAGTGTTGGACAGGCTGAGCTGTTGCCATAGCAGCCGCCCCTCTCCCTCTCCGCACTCCCACCATTATGGAATTATCCCATTCTGAACTGTCCTGTTGTGCCTATTAATACCAGACTTCCCCCAAACAATGCTACACTCCACCCTCCTAAAATAATCAGGGGACTCCAAGAGGGCTGTGTGAAAGGCTGGGAGTTCAGCAGCGGCCTTCAGTGAGCACCACGAACACTGGAATATTCATACAGCACATTCATATCTGCAACAGCAGCAGCAAGCCCCATGCCAAGGGTTCAGCTGGGATGAAGAATGCTCTTCAGTGCAGGGGTGTCCTCTCCCTGCTCCGTTGTGTGCCTGAGCTGATAAGGCACTATCAGAGCCAGAAGGACGCTATATAGAGGGGCACCCCTCTGCACCTTCAGCAGCCCTGCAAACGTGTTCTCTTTTTGGATCAGCTCCCTGGTTTCGCCGTAGCTGCTTCGTTTTGGTTTGCTGCCATCAGCAGAAGGAGTTCCCCGAGATCTTCCCTAAAAGGAACCAACTCTCCACCCATAGGACCGCGCTGTGAAGAGGTAAGAGACAAATTTCTCTAGCAGGGTAGCAAAGGAGCTTTCCTAGCGCTGTGAGTTTTAGCTGTTGTCAGCGAGGTGCAAAGATGCGCAAACTGGGATCATGAACATAACAGAAATGTCTGAGACTAAGAAAAAGGAGCACATTTTGAAGATCAAAACACCAAACTTTTCACTCTTCAGTCCTTAACGTCCATCCTTTTGGCCAGGAAAGCTGACTGCTGTGTGTCCATTGCTCTGACACCGCTCTGATGCTTATAGGAAACCAGTGCTTGAGCTGAGGGGTGGGAGGCTCAGCAGGAGAGATTGTCAGGAGAACGGCATCAGCTAGAGGTGGGCTACTTCTAAGGCAGAACACTTACACAGAAAAACTGGAGACAAGATGCTACAACCAGAAATACAACCCCCCAAAGTAGCATATTCCCAAACCAAAATTCTTCCAGATGAGCAAGAAGTCATTTCCCGAAATCCATCACAAATTTCAACATACACTTTGAATTTATCTGCAGTAAGCATCGTAACAAAGCCTTCAAATTAGCCAGGTAACGAATTTATGATGAGTTATTTTTTCTGTTTATTCATTTTTGCATTATTAGTAAGTATAACTGATAGTGTAACCTGCACCGACAGCCCAGGGATTGTTCTCTGTTTGTTTCTGAGCAGAACAGAAACAGGGACATAAAACACGGGCAGTGTGCATGCATTCCTAATGAGTGCTGACATCCCCCTTCCAGCTCAGCCCCGGGGGGTGGATAATGGCTCCCTCCACAACAGCACTCTGCTCAGCAATACGTACATCAAGAAATATTCATACGGCACCAGGAGAGCAGTCCAAGAGGAAATTATTGGGCAGTGAGACAGACTCCCAAATAAGTTTTCTGTTTGTGGAGTGAAAGCCTCTTGTGCTATACTATATACATCAGCTCAAACTACACATTCTAGGACATTTCGGAAAGTTTCAAGTTTGTTCTCAACATAAATACAGGTGAGTACAAAAGTTTTATTGGATTTACGAGTGTCCTTTTTTGCAAGCTAACAAACCAGAAAGAAAGAAAAAGCCTAAAAAGTAAATCAGTTATTTACACTGATAGAGACATGCAGAATAAAAGTGCAAAGGGCTTTCCACAATCTACAACTACAAAAGCCATTATTTTTGTAAAGTTGCAGCTTTCTGTCAAAAACATCTCTGCTCCAGACATAACCTCAACAAGTAACCCTAGCAAAACAGCAGCTTTTCCTCTGACCTACTTTAGTGCTGCATGCTGTCAATAAACAGAACTGTAAAGAAATACAAAAATTGATTAAAGTTCCCTGTGAGGCACTGGCACAGGTTGCCCAGTGATGTGGTGGATGCTCCATCCATGGAGACTTTCAAGGCCAGGCTGATCAGGCCCTGGGCAACCTGATCCAGCTGTGGTGTCCCTGTGCAGGGCAGGGTAGTTGGACTACGTGGCCTTTAAAGGTCTCTTCCAGCTCTGAGGGTCTGTGATTCTCTATTCATTTGGTCTCTGACCAGGCAATGAATGATGTCTTCCTTCCCCTTCCTCCAACAAGTAAATAAGGTAAGAGCAGATCTCACATGAAGGCAATCACTTGAACAAGACACAACTTATTGATTTTATCATCTGCTCTAAGGGTCCCCTTCTTGTCACTCACATTTGAGCTTACAGACAGACACACGTTCTCCCTTCTCCTCCACCCCACAGCACCTCGCAGTGAAAATATGTCCTGGCAGAGTCAGTGCTGACATCACTGAGGACAAAACTGCTGACTGAAATGACTAGTCCACATCTAGCATGGGCACACAGCTGGGTCTGAATTCCAAACATCCTCCATAGGAAATCAGCTCAGTGTATCAGCTGCTAACTCTCAAGCATCTGGCTTGTAAGCAGGGCTTACTGCTTTGCTTCCTGAAGTTAAATCACTGTCATCAAGGGAAGAGACATCCCTGTCTGCTACCCTCCCTTTAGCCTTCTCAGCTGGCCCAGTCCTGTACCTACTGCTTTTTCAGTGGTGTAACCACATAAAGATGAGCACTTACCACCAGACCAACTAACTCATCACTGACAGGTGTGTGAACATACAAAGACCATTACATTTTTGCAGATAAAATAAAAACTAAACAAAGATGATAGGCACCACTGTAAACTAACAGCCCATAGAAAGGCATGGTCTCAGTGTATATCTTCACTGCTGCGCAATAGAAAAATACGTAGTTAAACCAATTCCATCCAGGGAAGACAAGTCTTTGAGCATTCATCACTGGAAACTCCAAACTCTTGGCTTCAAAAAGATTTGTAGGCTTTATCTTATATGGGACTAATAAAGACCAGAACCCAAACTTGTGTGCTCTCCAGCAACCCCAGGAAATTCACACAGAAAATGCAACTGCGAGTTTTCTTTTTGTTCATGAAAGCAACAGGAACTGCACAGTAAAAAGATAACACATGTATTTATAGAGAATGAAATGCCCCTTGGAAAAAAGGACAGTCTAGATGCACTTTTGGTAATGCCATCTACTAAAGTGTTGTTCTCTCTAGCTGGCAGCAAACAGTGATTACCCACACACCCAAACTTAGTCTTTCTTGTGCCACAGACACACATTGTGTTTGGGGAGTGCATAGAGTGAGAAGGCCCCTCTGTGGCCACACAAAGAAATTCCTGTTTCCAAATGTGATTTGTTCTCCTTTCTGCTGACTCTGGTCTCTCCAGCCATGCAGTAAGCAGAAGTGGCCCAGCATGTTCATTCTTCACCTACTGCAGTTTCCTGTCCACCTGAAAGTGACAACAGCTGACAAAGATGGGAATGACCTTGGAGTTTCATTTACAAGTTTCCAATATACTGGTCTGCAATTAATCAGACATTTCAGTGAATATACTCAAATTTTAAGTTCTGTTGGAAGTTGGATGCCTTGCTTCATGCCTTGGACCATCTGCCTACTGATCTCAGCATGCAGTGTAATTTCTGCCCGAGACTCACAATGCTGTGTAACAGTGTCAGCCTCTACCTTAAAATTTCAATCTCGGTAGAGGAAAATGGAGCAGACCGATCTTAAAACATTCAAATGGGTAAAGAATGTGTCAAAGAAACAAGAGATGCCTCCTTGTTTCCCCAGGCAAAGCAAACAGACAGAAAAGCCAAACGGAAATTCTTCTTGCCTCTTGCTATCATTATTTCACTGTTTTTTTCCAAATGCTTTTCAAACACAGTTGTATTTGATGCTGCCTCAGTGACCTGAGGGTACTGAGACAGGAACACAGGGTACACAGAAACAAGAAGCTACAGTTTTCAGCCTCCTTAGCTGCTTATTCTTTAAATATGTATTGAATGTTGTGCTGTAATCATCAATTAGTACAACTAATGGAGGTACTGCTGTGGATACTGCAACACCTCTGAGGAATCCAAGAAACAGAGACAGCACTGGAAGCTCAGACTGTCTGCATTTCCCTACCACTGACCCTCACAGATGAGGAGTGCATACAAAGGCAGGGGTGAGCACCCACAAAATGTAGTCAACTTGTGGTTGATGCTATTCAGTACCCTGCAGAGGCTGCCAAAGCTAAGCACAGTCTTACTACGCTGCAACTTGGAAAAGCCCCTGGATAAGCTACAGGGGGAGAGTTATACTGGGAGTAGATGCAGGGAAGGACAGTGTTTTGGCAACAGAAGACAGCAAGGGTATTTCTAGCAATATTTTCTGAGTCAATGTATTGCTTTTCTGCTATTCAAATGAGATGCTGCTACCTATCTGAAAGGTTTCCCCCAATATTGGTACTGTATGTGTTTGCCATAAATGCAGGACATCAGAATAAAAGAATTCTCAAAAGATTTTCAGGAATCTTGCTTTAAAAAAAAAAAAAAATTAACAACACCTGACCTGCTTTCTATTGCTCCAACAAACAAGAATGTAGTGGGCACCTTACAGTAAGTTCAGAAAGCCTCTTCAGTCCTAAACCAGTCTTTCAAATTAAACACAACAAATAACATCTAGCTAGACATACAGAACCTGCTTCCACTTTTCCATTTGCCTGATAAATGAGCATATGACTATTACTCAACTAAGCCCAGCACAAGCTGGAGACAAACTCGTAACTAGCTAGTGTCTCTTTAATAGTGGTTCCTTCAGTGGGAATTAATGGGCTGGACAGCTGAGCAGAGTTTTAATGTACATGTTTAAAGTCAGACTGACACATCCTATTAAATATCAGTATTAGCAAGCACAAGACCTCACTGATTTCCATGTGTGTTTTCTCCAAAAAACAGGTTTTTTTTTTTTTTTTTTTTTTTTTTTTTAAACTATAACATGCTGTCTCAACTCTTTCAGGTTTTTCTTTTATGCTTCAAAACCGTGGTGAGAAATGAAAGGCCCAGCATATCCCTCAAGTCTGTTCTTCAATTGCTCAAATCAGTCAAACTTCCCTTTGGAAACTTCAGAGCAATGTGGCAAAGAGACACACCTTGAGAACGTACTTTTTGCCACCTTCTACTTCCTAGACTTCATCCTGGCTTTTATTGGCAACTCCCTGGCTCTTTGGCTCTTCATTCGGGACCAGAAGTCCAGCACACCCGCCAACATTTTCCTGATGCATCTTGCTGTGGCTGACCTCTCATTCGTGCTGGTCCTCCCCACCCGGCTGGTGTACCATTTTTCTGGTAACCACTGGCCATTTGGTGAGATCCCATGCAGACTCACGGGTTTCCTTTTTTACCTCAACATGTATGCCAGTATCTACTTCCTCATGTGCATCAGCGTCGACCGGTTCCTGGCCATCGTGCACCCCGTGAAGTCCATCAAGCTCCGCAGGCCCCTTTATGCCCATCTGGCATGTGCCTTCCTGTGGCTTATAGTTGGGGTTGCGATGGCACCCCTGCTGCTCAGCGTGCAGACTGTGGAAATGAACAACACAACCATCTGCCTGCAGCTCTACAGAGAAAAGGCGTCACGTCACGCTCTTGTGTCCTTAGCGGTTGCCTTCACCTTCCCATTTGTTACTACGGTGACTTGCTACTTACTGATCATCAGAAGCCTGAAGAGTGGGAACAGAGTTGAGAAACACCTGAAGGAAAAAGCTATCAAAATGATCATCATGGTCCTGATGATCTTTCTGGTTTGTTTTGTACCTTATCACGTCAATCGCTACATTTATATCCTCCATTACAACGGGACCAAGGCTTCCTGCGAGACGCAGCGCCTGCTAGCACTCAATAACCGCATCACTTCCTGCCTCACCAGCCTGAATGGGGCCTTCGACCCGGTCATGTATTTTTTTGTAGCTGAGAAATTCCGTGATGCTTTGTGCAACCTGTTCTGTGGTAAGAGGACGGTGATGATACCGCAGACGTGTGAGGGGAAGACGAACGAAAGCTCGCTGAGTGCGAAATCTGAGCTGTGAACGTGACTCCTGCCACTGCTTCCATGTGAAAAGGCTGCGCCGCCAAAATCAGAGGAGTGCAGATATGCAGAAAGACAGCATAAAACCACGGCCGGGCTCACTCCTGCAGAGGGAAGTTCTGTCATTTCCCTGGAACTGAAATTAACAGGAACCCCTCTGATTACGTGCTCTTGTCTTACTGAAACTGCAAGCACAAGTACAGCCACACTGACTGCCAAGATGTGAAACTGAGGGCTGAGCACTTAAGAACAACTAAGGGAACACGGGCTATTAAACAGACAGCTTCTTTTTGCAAAATAATTTAATTCACAAAGCATTCAGTAATGGCTTTTCCTATGCACAGTGCATTAGCGTACTTTAAAATGTCATAATGCACCAACACTAGAGATCCATTCCTCACAAGGACTGTACATTCTGTTCAAGTTGCATGCTCAGTGTTTATACACCGTAGGCAGAAAACTGGCACTAAGCCATAGCAGAATACATAAATAAACAAAAAAGCAAAATGCTGTAACATATCCAACCAGGAATGCAATTAAGAGAGAACTGACCATTTTTTAACTGCTTCCAAGTGCTAAGAGCAGGAGATGAGCTCGAAGCTTCAGAAAGAGGCCAGACAATGTTTACTACACTGCCTCTGTTACGTAGTTCCCTGCCAAACATCAGACATCCTGATAGTGCTTCAACTAAAGAAGGTCTGCTTAGGAATACAGCATTCATCTTTACTACATACCGAATCAAAAAAACTATGAACCTCTGTCTTAAAAATTGGTAAAGGTGGACAAAAGCCAGCAGAAGAAGAAATCATAGCATCATTTAGGATGGAAAAGACCTTCAAGATCAGTCCAATCACTCACCTGACCTACCAAGTGCCATCACTCCAACCAAGTCCTCTGGTGCCACATCTACACATCTCTTAATCACCTCCAGGGTATTTATTTTACTGATGTTCCCTTTGCCCAGAAGAAATTCTCATCATTAAGGTGTTTTACAACTATTTCATTTTGGCAGTTTACCTAGCCAGACTATTTATTTGCTACAGATAAAGCAGGGATTATCTTAACTATCCTTCCTGATACAAATTATATCCAGTGGAACACACCTGGGAATGAGAGGCAGACCTAGCAAGATCAGGTACAGTGAGAAAATGGAAAATGAACACAACAGTTTCCAACAGCATTTGCTAGCAGAAAGCTTCTGTGCAAAAGAGGTAAATGTTATAGAAAACCACACGACAGGTGAAATAAATGTGGAACGTACAGACACACAGGCACACACATTCCTTTCCTATACTTTCCATTTAAAATTTGGCCCACATATTATGAAATCAAACATTCTTTTTCATGCTTGAATTGTTTCAATCCTAGCTGCTTTCCTAAAAAGACCCAGGAATACTCTTAGGTGCTGTGACAACAGCACAGATTCTAACAAGCTAAGGTGTCACAAGTCAAATTTATTATGCCCAGCTCAAAAAACTAAGACAAAAGTTGTGTGCAGGACAGAACAGAAAAGGGAGTGGAGGAATCTCCCTGCTGGACAGGGTACAAACATGTAACTTACCTTCCTCACCCTTCAGGTACTGAAAATGTAAACCCCAGGAAACTACTAAGCTTTGCTCAAGATATGAAAGCCTGAAATTAACTATGAATTGTATAGCATTATGTACTAATGTCAAATGGGTTTATTTTCTTATGATATCCTTTTGTAGAAGTTTCAAGTTTTTAGTTTCTTACTTCTTAATTAAATGCATTAATCTACCTTATGACTTGATTTTGTATTTCTTTATATAAAACGAATGGTTTTTGAAGAGTTGGGAAATCTTATGCTGAATATGTTTTGGTGTAATCCTCACATTGTTCTCTTAGCCTTTTGCTATGTTTTGAATTGCTTCAGAATCGTTTATCAGAAATTACCTGATAAACAGCCTACTCAGCATCACACAATCCCTCTTCTCACCTGCTATCTGGAATCCCTTTCTTTTCAGTATCCTTCCACTAGCTACTAACATTTGAGTTTCTGCTTTCTACACATTCCATTGAACAAAGAACACTGTTCTTCCTTTAATTCCCCATCCCACAACAGGCTACTCCTTAAAGCTTCCTCTGTACCTCTACAAGCTTCACCTCCCGATAGATGACCAATGGAGCATGCTCAACATCTCACTCTCATATCAACAACATACTGACAAAATTTCCAGAGCTCCTGCTCCATTTTACCTGCCAGCATTCTTCACAAAACCCAGGTCAGCAAGTGCCACGTCACAGAGCTCACAACGGAAACATTCTGGGTGCCAGTTATTGTTCATTGCCTTGATAACACGCCCAATGATGAACTCACCTACAAAAGGAAAGCAACACCTTGAGATCCATGCAGAAAACAGTTTTATCAATCATCTACAGCCCTTAATAATTCTGCCCTTTAATCTCCCAAGAACTACTACTTTACAACTTTGGTGAAAAAAAAACCAAACCCTCTTCCCACCACCAGGATGCCCCAAATCACTGCTGATTACATCTTTTGTTTCCCTCCAGATTTCCTGCTCCTTAAAATGACCCCAGATTCAGCCCAGGGCTAGACAGCATTCAGTGGTGGCAGTAACAGCCTGGTCTAGTGTTAGATATGGAGGTTGGTGGTTCTGTTTGTGGCAGGGGGTAGGAGCCTGATGATCCTTGAGGTCCCTTCCAACCCAAGCCATTCTATGATTCTATGAACCTGTGGTGTTTCAATGGATGTCTATGCTACAGGGCCAACCCTGCTAAAAGAAGGGCTGCTTGCCCCTAACAGTGTAGCTCACTGTGGGAACTACATAGCTGGATGAGGCTGTACAAATGTATTTGTACATCTTACCACATTCCCCGCAGCAAGGAGCAAACAGCATCTGAAAGTCATGCTCACAGTATTTCCGACCTTCAAACTGAAAAGAGAGAACGAGCCATCATGAATAACTGAATGGTGATCAGTTCTTACAGTTTAGCATTTTCCACTTGAAAAAATGAGTTGGACAAGACCAGAAAAGGTTTTTAGTTCTAGTCTCCCTTCTCTCCTGTTTTTAAGCTCCCAGAGATTTTCTCAAAGCAACATCCAAATACAGCTTCAGCCTCATAGTGAATTTGCTTTGCAAATAATTAAATCAATAGCAAAGCTCCTACAAGACAACAAAAATCCTGGGGTGCCCAGAGTTTCTTTCCCTATAATTTATTTTTTTAACTTGTGTATTTAGAATTATTCCTCCTACAGAGGACTAAAAAACTAAGAATGCAGCATGTTTAAAATAATGTATTATTCAAAAGCAATGCTTGCACACAACCTGTGAAAAGATTTAAACTTGTTTTGTATGGGTTTGCCAACTTCAGTTGGCAAAGTCTGGTACAAAATACCTAAAAATAAAGGCGAACTATCACTTAAGCCTAATGAAATATTAAGATATATTTGTGTTATCTTTTCTGAAACGCCTCTTACCCAAAAAGCAAACACAGTTTAGTTGATGAACAGAAGTAGGTAAGAGGAAGAAAAAAAGGAAAAAAGAAACCAAGCTGCAAGACCCTCTTAAAGCTTAGAAATTAAATATGCAAGAAAGATGGGAATTCATATTTCTGTCATAATTTTCACCTAATTCTTTGCCTTTTAACAAAGATATTTCTTTTCTCTCATACACAGCGTGCAACCTCACCTCGTAAAAAAGTCCATCTGGGAACTGGCGAAAACACTGAGCACAGACAAAGCAGTTCTCATGGTAGAGCTCCCCATTGCTGTTCACAATCCTCTCCGCGGGATCAAATCGAGTCTGGCAGCGTTCACACACTGCATTCGCGAGAGCATCAGACATATTACTGGAACAAAGACAAGAGTGAGAACATAAGCAAATCAGGAATACACTCACGCCATCCAAGCTTCTCCAACATCTATGAACACAAAATTTCCAGTGCTTTCAACTCCCTTTTACACACGCACACACCCCACCAATGACTGAGGCAATTCAGCACTGACATCAGTTGGAAATAATGCTCCTGCAACTCAAGTGGGTAGGCAGCAGCACAGCGGCAGAACTAAGTCATGTAGCAGACCTCTCTGTCACACACTTTTGGCTGCTTCGCCGGTTTTCCACCCCATTATGTCATCCTGCTAAAGCCCCTATCAAATCCCCACCGTTCAAAATAAAGCAGTAGTTCTGAGAGCAGCAAACCCAATTAATCCCTACTTCTCAGGATTTCTGGTCTCAGGATGTGCACTCCTAGGATTTCCCAACGTATAAGCATTGATCTTCCACCACAGCCTCCCCCTGACCACGGGAACCAATGGGGCTTTCCCCCATCTACCCGGTAGCTGATGTGCACAAGACACCTTGGGATATAATTACATACAAAGCCTGTGCCTTCCTGACAAATTAGCTGAAACTGCTGAAGAGTTGAAAAGGTACAAAACGAAAGAAGCCATCTTGCCTGGCTTGGCTTCACTTCCTCAGAAAGCGAGGCTGAAATAAACCCACAGAGTCACACTCACAAATCACTCAAAGGGCTGTTTCCCCTTTTTCTCCTAAAATGGGAGTTAACCTAACTGCTTCCATAACATTTCCACACTTGTCATCATGTAATCTAAGTTCCCCATATGGTAATAGAATGCAGTTTTAAAATCCTGTATGTCACGTCCAAACAGGGAGGGAAAAACCACAATGAGGAAAGAGTCTCAGCTTCTTGTGATGCATCCACTCAATTGACCATAGAATCACAGAACGGTTTGGGTTGGAAGGGACCTTTCAGATCACCTGGTTCCAACCCCTGCTGTAGGCAGGGACACCTCCCATAGCCCAGGCTGCTCACAGCCCCATCCAGCCTGGCCTGGAGTGCTCCCAGGGAGGGAGCATCCACAGCCTCACTGGGCAACCTGTTCCAGTGTCTCACCACCCTCACAGGACAGAATTCCTTCCTAATACTTCGTCTAAATCTACCTCTTCCAGTTTAAAGCCATTTCCCTTCATCCTGTCACTACCTGCCCTTATAAAAAGTCCCTCCCCAACTCCCCCGTTCAGGTCCTGGAAGGCCACTAAAAGGTCCACCTGCAGCTTTCTCCTCTCCAGGCTGAAAAGCCCCAGCTCTCTCAGTCTGTCTTTATAGGGGAGGTGCTCCAGCCCTCTGATCATCTTCATGGCCCATTTCTGGACCTGCTCCAACAGCTCAGTGTCACACACAGCCCCCTGAGCAGCAAGCTGCTGTACCACACAGCACAAGGACAGCCTCCAGCATGGAACGTTTCTGGCACTCTGTGCTCACCAGTTCTTTTGCAATGAAGTAAGACACAAAATCCTCCTCTGTTTTAACAATAAGTCGGTGACACAAAGACAGGAAAGGCCACGGGGACATGACCAGCTCAACATCCTGGTGCAAACCCAACAGAACACACTGTGACAACACCCAACAGCACAACTTCCAGCAGAATGATCACAGAATCCTTAGAATTGGAAGGGACATCAAAAGGCCATCTAGTCCTACTCCCCTGCAATGAACAGGGAAACCACAGCTCCACCAGGTGCTCAGAGCCCCATCAGTGCTGAACAAGGAGTTGCTTTAATGTAGAGATAACCAAAACCCTACAGACATTACAGCAAAGAAACCTGAAGGCAGCATTTCAAGGTACAAGAGCACGGGGCATCATCCAAACCTCAGAAGACAGAACAAACCTACACTAAGGAATCCTAGAAAGGAGCTTTCCACTCTTGCTGACCTGCCAATAGACTCACGTATGCAGAAGACATCTCAATGCAATAACATTTATGTAGTCATTCAGAATATGCACAGACCCACATACATTGGGTAGTTTAAAGTCAAACCCAGAGAAAGCCATCACCATTTGGCTATGTCATAGACCTCAGGATAGAAATCAGAGCAGCCAAGGAGAGGGGCTGCTTCCCATCCTTGTGGCATGGTTGAGCTTTAAGCCCTTACTGCTGATTAAAATATCAAGTGATTTTACCAAACCTGCCACAAAATGCTGGAGAAAAAAGAAAGCGTTCCCATTTCCCAAACATGTGACCTGTTATGCATTCAATAAGGCTAAGAGCACAATTTAATCTGCAGCATTTTCCTTCTCCTCACATTATATTTCCATTCTGCAACCTGGGCTACAGGGAGACGTCCCTGTCTGTAGCAGGGGGTTGGAACCAGGTGATCTTAAAGGTCCCTTCCAACCCAAGCCATTTAGCATTTTATGATTCCAGTTCACTCCCTGTTGAAATATTTTTTAGCTGGCTGGCTGTGAGCTGAGTAGCATTGTGGCATTTCTTCCTGAGTACCCAAATTCTCAATAAAAATCTACACTTCTTCCTTGTGATTTACTGCCAAAGAGGCAAGCAAAACGAAGAACAACACAGAAAAGCAACTTACGGTCACAACGTGGGGACAAACCTTACAGCTTCTCGCCTCTCCTTGGCCTACCAGCCACAACCCTCTGCTATTTGCAGAGGACAGAGGTTTGCTCAGCCCAGGGCAGCACCATGAAGCAGTGTCTGTGTTTAACAGGTCGCATCTGCAAGGCAGCAACACCACCCCTCTATTATCAGGCATGCAGCACTTTGCCCGTAACGTGCACCTGATAAATGGCTTCCAATGCACACGGTCTGCGTTCCTCTTCTTCATTTCCACTATCTCCAAGGAGCCTGTGGTGATGGTTGTTTACCAGCACTGCTAAAACTGACTGCTTCCAACTGTGTTCATCAGTTACCACCAGCAGTGCTGCTTTGGATTGCCACCACATGCACAATGAAGGGCAGCCTTCCCGAGAGCTGCTAACGTGTTCAAACCCACAGAAGTAGGTTTAAATAATTATCACCATCATCATCAAGGCTTCAAAAATACACGTTGGTACAAAACAGAAAAAGAAGAAAAAAAAATGAAACCTGATTGCAAATCAAGGAAACAAACAACACTGCACCCTCACCTTCTTTTGGAAGGCTCTGACAGCTATAACAAAACAAAGAGCTGAACACAAATCACACATTGCAAAGGTGAGAGGACTACGAGTATCGATCTCCTCTCCCTTCCCATCATCACTCTGCGCTGCTTTCCTGCTGAAGAGCTGTGTTTCTTTGCTCCTTCAGTGCTGACTTCTCTGTCACCAGTCCCTTCTGTACTCCTGCACAGCCCCATCTCCCCTCAATGGCATTCACACTCCTTCCCCTGTCCTCCCACCACCCTTCCATTACACTCATACCCACAACAACGTGCCAGAAAAACTGAAAATTTAGCCACTAAGCAGTGGCTGTAGGCTTAAGCAGAAAGCACTGGGATAAACAAGGCTTTACGGAGGGATGCAGGGCTCACACTGAGCAGCCGAACCAATTGCACCACATCTAGGTCTGAGACAAGACTGAAATTCACAGCTCCTGGCTGCCACAAGGACAGCTCTGCTGCACACTCACTGCTCTCGCCACCACGCAGACCTCAGAGCTGAGATGCAATTACTTAACTGAGCTGATTTCTGCTAATTGCTCCCCTGTCCAAAGTTAACCAATGAAAACTGTAACGACAATAATAATTTTAATTAGAAACACAGGAAAAGAAACCCTCAAGCCAAGCCCTGTAGCTGCCTGGGCAGAGCGGAGCAGCTCTGCCTGCCAGGTGAGCGATCCCATGCAGCAGCCATGCCAGGAGTTCCAGTTTCTGACAGACAAACGCTAAAATCAAGAAGCCTGATACTCACAGTACCAACAGGTTACTGAGCCTCAGTGCTTTGAATGACTGCATTTTACTATTCCTCTGTCCCCACGGCACCGAAGCACTCCAGCACTAACCAGAGCTGAGCTGCTGCTGGCTCTGAACAACCTAGCTTCCACACGGAAAGGTTCTCCACTGCTTCTTTCCTGCTATTGTTAAAAACCGAAAGCTTCCCCACCAGGAAAGTCCTCTCCTTCGTAATCTGCTTGGAAATAGAACCAGGCTTCATCCTGTCTTGCTGAGCACAGACAGTTCCTGCCCTGACGCAGAGAACACCCATCACCCCCAGTTGTGCCCCCAAGCCCCCCACACACCTACCCTTGGGCCCTGCTGGCCGTGCCTGCCCGGCCCTGCCGCCGCCAGTACAGCCCTGAGGCTGCCGGGCCCTGCAGGCGCAGGCCAGCCATGGCACCCCATGGCAGAGCAGGGAGGTGGTCAGGGAGCCCTGGCACGGACATCTAGTGAGTCACCTTCCTGAGGGGAGTTCCCTTGGCGTTCCAGGAGAGCTCCAGCAGGATGCAGGCAGTTGTGCTCCAGCAGGATGCAGGCAGTTGTGCTCCAGCACTGTTCCTCATACTTTGCCTGCCATTCTGCTGCAGCCCTGAAGAGAAGCTCTCTCTCCTGCATCCCACTGCTAATTAATCACCTGCTGAAGGCAGCACACTTGGAGGTCATAGCAGCAATTAGTGCTCTGCCAGACTTGATGATGGAGCCGTGTTAAGTCCCAAGTCTTCACATAATCAATCCATTCCCCTGAAGGAGACTCTCAGATCAAAGCAACAGAACACTGTTGACCCGGTCTCACAAAGCATCTCGCCCAGCTCTCAGGTGGACAGGTGCCCCACAGCTGCTGCACCCCACAGCACTGCTTTCCACATGAGTGAGGCACACACCGGGGCACCGAGCACAGCACTGCCTGCAGAGCAGCAGCTTGGGGCAGGCAGCACTGCACAGCCCCACTGGGAGCTAAGCAGGGCCCATGCAACACTGAAAAGAATTAAAGTATTGAGAATAGAGAAGGCAGTGTTTAAGAGAACAAAAGGAGTGGAGAGCGACGGATGCAGCTGAGTCAGTGTTGTCTGATCAGCATCACCATGAAAACCACTTTGTGTTTTATTATCATTTCCTTATTATTCTCTTATAAATAATTTAAAAAGGAGTTTTGTAGCATCATAGTGAAATATATTCCATTGGTAAGCTGTAGGAGGAAATAAGCAAGAGAAGCAACAATTTCACAAGTATTAGGCGAGTGTTAACTAGCAGAGATCCTCCATGTCCACTAAGCAGAAGGCGGCTGACTGGGACCCAGAACAGGCACAGAGGGGAACATCATCAACCAGAACTCAGTAACCCGCAATCTCCAATTCAACCTGCACTTTGTTGTCCTTCAGGCCCCCGACCTCCAAACCAATCTGCAGTTCTTCAGGCTGCATTTCACTGAATTACAGAATGGCCTAGGTTGAAAAGGACCACAATGCTCATCCAGTTCCAACCCCCTGCTATGTGCAGGATCCCCAACCAACAGCCCAGGCTGCCCAGAGCCACATCCAGCCTGGCCTTGAATGCCTGCAGGGATGGGGCATCCACAGCCTCCTTGGGCAACCTGTTCCAGTGCCTCACCACCCTCTGAGTGAAAAACTTCCTCCTAATATCCAACCTAAACCTCCCCTGTCTCAGTTTAAAACCATTCCCCCTTGTCCTATCACTATCCACCCCATAAACAGCCGTTCCCTTCCTGTTTATACACTTACTTCAAGTACTGGAAGGCCGCAATGAGGTCTCCCCGCAGCCTCCTGTTCTCCAAGCATTTGTACTTAACTCACCTCTGCTTTACAGAGCAGAGAAATAAAGGGAGCGGTAAAGAATGAAAATGAAGATGAAACAGAAGAATAAAAATATCCTTCAAGTTGCGTGGTTTTGCTGACCTTTTAAATTTTAGAGTGACAAAACGCCTTTAATGCACTATGACATCACCTTTTACCCTTAATATAACACAAACCATCGAAGCACTGCAGCACCTCCCATCAGCAGGATGGGCAAGGCTCTCCTCCCTCCAGCATCTCAGCTTTTACCCTCCCGGCCGCTTCACTGCTTTATGTATTTATACTAATTTCTAAAGGCAATCTAATGCAGGACGGGCACTTTTTATCTTTACGTTTTGTTCTTGTCCAAGCTGAGGAGCCGCCCTCCCGGCCCTCCCCACACGGGGTGCGGCCCCGCAGGACTCCCGCCCTTACCTGCCCGTCATGGCGGCGCGCTGCGGGGCTGCGGGACGGGACGGGACGGGACGGGCGGCTCCGCGCGGCGCTCCGGCAGCGCCAGGCACGGCACGGCACAGCGCGGGGCCCCCGGGCGTGGGCGGGAGCCGCAGCCCCCGGTGACTCAGGGCAGCCCCCCCTGTGCCCCGCGCATACTTTTCCTATAAAGGGAAAGAAGCGGCGAGGAACGCGGCGGCGGAACCCGGCCCGCCCCTTGCCCTGACCCCAGCCCCACGGCAGCGGCGTAAGGGGCTGAAGGCGGAGCTTCGTGCCGGCGTCGCCTTCCTCTGCCTGGCGGGGAGAGCGAAAGCTGCTCCGAAAGTAATGCCTCCTACGTTACGGCCCGCTGCCGGGATGTCGGCGGTGGGACCGCAGCAGGGGCTGAGCCCGCTCGTATCCCGCTACGTGCAGCGGCCGGGGGGACAGACAGGGCAATCTGATGTGGAAGTGCGGATGGAGCGAAGGGCTGGGACTGAATTCCTCCGTGTGGGAACAGTGGCACGCAGCGACATTCGATGACGCTCGCTGAACGCCCACGGACACGGAACGCTTAGGGCGGACCCGCGGCGCTTCGCCCGTAGCCCAGCCCCGCCCCCTCTGGGCCGTACTGCGCAGGCGCGTTGCCCCGGCCGCGCCCGCCGACCCGGAAGCAGCCGGCGGCAAGATGGCGGCGTAGCGCCCGCGTGCCGTTCCGGCCCCGCCATGGCGGACCTGGGCCGGCAGCTGCACGAGTACCTCGCCCAGTCCAAGGCCGCCCCCGCCCCGCCGCCCGCCGGCGGCCCGCAAGAGGAGCCGGAGGGGGGCGGCGCGGGAGCGTGGCCGAGCGCCTTCCCGGGCTGGCGCTGGCCGTGGGCGGCCGAGGCGGACCCGTGGCTGCCGGGGCTGTCGCCGTGGCAGCGGCTGGCGGGCGCCGCGCTGTGCCTTCTGCTGGCCGCCCTCTGCTTCGGGCTGGCCGCGCTGTACGTGCCGCTGCTTCTGCTCCGCGCCCGCAAGTTCGCGCTGCTCTGGTCGCTGGGCTCGCTGTGCGCGCTGCTCGCCGCCGCGCTGCTGCGCGGTCCGTCCCGCCTGCTGCGGGAGCCGAGCCGCGGCTCGCTGCTGTACGCGGCGGCGCTTGGCGGCACGCTGTACGCCGCGCTGGGGCCGCGCAGCACCGCGCTGACCGTGCTGGGCGCCGCCGCGCAGTTGGGCGCCGCCGCCTACGCGTTGCTGGGCGCGCTGCCCGGAGGGGCCGCCGGCGCCCGGCGTGTCGGAGGGCTCCTGGTGGCCGCGCTGCGCCGCGGGGCCGCGCTGCCCGTGTGATGTACGGGAGGAGCGTCCCGCCGGGGTTCCTCGCGAGAAGACGGCGCGGAGCGGCGGCGATTCCGAACCCGAGGGACCGCGCCCGGCCCGGCCGCGTCTGGAGCCGAGGAGGAGCGACTGCCGGCGGAGGGCCGCGGGACCGCCCGGCGTCGGAGCGGAGACGGCGGCGGTGCGGGGCGGAGAGCGCCGAGCGGCCCGGCTCCCCGCGCACGGCGCCGCCTCGGTGCCGGGAGGCTTAGCGAGCGCCGCGCGCCCCTCGCTGCACAGAAAGCCGCCTGTAATTGGCATCCAGTAAGTGAACCAGGCTCCGGGGCTGTGGGTCGGCAGGCCTGTGCTCGGGCGGGACAGGCGGGCTCCGGCCAGCGGGACCGTGCGATGTGCTGTCCTGCTTCCAGGAGCCGCGGAACGGCACGGCGTGCCCCTCGGCGAGCTCTGCTGGGGAGCGGGCTGCTCGGCTCTGCCTTAGGGCTGACCGTCCCCCCCGGCGCCTCGGAGAGAGCCGGCCCAGCTCTCAGATTTGCCTCTCAAATCGCTGCTTAGGGATACAGCGGGAATTGTCAAACAGAGGTGCTTACATGTACGTAGACGGCTTTAATAATAAAACGACTATTTGTGTATCAAACGTCAGCGTAGATCTTCAACCACCGATCACTTCTTTCCTTGAGCTGTAGGCTGGAATAACGTTAAGTAGTTCTGTCCTTTTGCTAACTTCTATGCTACGGTGTGTAATTTGTAGCAGCGGTATTGGAAGAGATGGCAGGGAGAGGCTGTGAGCAGGCACAGCACAGCCAGGCTGCGTGCGGTGGTCAGAGCTGTGCTCTCACCCTTTCAGCAGTAGGGCTGTGGTTGCACCCATTGGAGTCCCCCTGTGCCTCCTGCTGTCTGTGGCTGTGGGATTCTGTCTGAAAGTTAGCTCATTACCCTGTTTCTGTACGACTTTCACGTTCCACAGCGGTGGAATGTTTCAAATCTTCGTTTGAAAAGCTGCCATCGTGAATGTTAGCAAGTACAGTAGTGGGGCTAACCAAGCACCAGGGGAAAAAGGAGCATTTTCCCTTGTGTCCAGGTGTGGAACGCTGGGTTCCCTGCTATTAGGTGCACTCCAGTTTGCTTTGGTAGAGGACTGCAGGGCATTAAGGGCCAAGAGCTCATCCTCTAAATCAGATGCCTGAAATGCTAAAAAGAAGTCGCTTTCAGTTCCATTAAAAAAAAAAAATACACAGGACTTGTATTAAAAAAAAAAAAAAAGCCAACTCTTTTTTCCCTTCAGTAGTGATTACATCTTTGGTGTCCTTTAAAATTTAAAGAGATCCCTGAGGTGCACCCAGCACGGCCCTTCTGCAAGTAGAGCAAGAGATTCCTTTGTGTTCCCCAAAGGAGAACCTCAGCTCCTTCCCAGCCACTGCTTTTCAGATCGTGCTAAAGCCATAAGACGAGGATGCTGTAAGCTAATGAGCCCCCTTAATTGCTATAATTTGTAATGCAATTTTGTAGGCTACAAATTAAAAACTGTAAAATGTTACTTGTGACCAAAAGAGCAGCCGCTAAGCACCTCTGCTATGATCTCTTTTAAAAAAGATGGATGAGGATAGAGTAGGTCAGTCTTTAAAAGGGATGTGACTGTATCAGAAGTCAGATAAAGTAGCTGCTGTGCATTGCTGTGCTGTGCAGTAGTTTTGCCAGCTGTAGAACTACGTTGCCATATGATATTCTAACAGCTTGAAGCTAAAAGGGGGGATTTAGAGTAGATGTCAGGAGGGCAATGAGGCACTGCTGCCCTCAGCAGTGTGGGTGCCCCGTGCCTGGAGGTGCCCAAGGCCATCACTTGGGCCCTGGGCAGCCTGAGCTGGTGGGGGCAGCCAGCCCAGCACAGGGGTAGGACTGGGTGGGCTTTAAGGTCCCTTCCAACCCAAACTATGATTCTACAAATTTCCAGTGGGTAGAAAAACAGCCTGGTGGTGATACAGTTTTATCGTTTTCATTATAGTTTGTTGTGTAGTTTTAATTTAGGACCTTCCTGAGAGCTGGCTTTTGAGTACGTACTTCTGTATAAACTTTTCATTCAGGCTTTAGCCATTAATGAGCCCTGTGGTGACTGGAGATGATTGATGTGAATGATTTTTTATGGGGACACTGGATACTTGTGATTGCTAAGCAACAAAAATGTGGGAAATATAAATAACCTCTGCTTATCCCTCTCTTGTGGGAAAACCAAGTAGTACCCTAAAGATGTTTAGAAACATGAAGGTGACAGCCAGCAACCACTAAGGTCTGCACTTCAGCAGACCAGATACTGCTGGACAGCCGTATCTGTATGCAGGGTATCCTACAGCCGTTGTAAAACGTTTGCTTCCATATTAATCAAATTGCTAAACTTCCCTTTCCTCCTCAATTGCTTTAAGTGCTGTTGTGAGCAGAATATTTGACTCCTGCAGCTGAAGCACAGAATGACAGTACTTGTTATCCTGTCTAGTTTGCTAGCAATCCAGGTTAAAGATGCACTTTGACATCTTTTTCTATGACAGCTTTTTCTAAATGGTGTTCCCTGTTTTTCTCTTTCAGGATGGCAGACCAGCAAGCAGCAGTGACTTCCTGTGCTCTGGAGTTTTAATGTCAGCACCTCTGGTTATTTATAGACAGCTGAGACTGCAGGCAAAGGAGTTCTCTATACATGATAAACCAAAAACGAGGAATAAGCTGTTAGTACTGCCCACAGATGAGACTTCAGGAGGTAGTTTGTTGCTCCATCTGATACACAAGTTTGTTAAGAAACAGCACTTTATAGGAATAGGTGAGTAAAGAACTACACACGCTTTTGTTTGGTTAGTTTTTGCGCAAATTACATTCTGTATTCATACAAAAAACAACATAACTCTTCTGACAAACTGTACATATAGAAACAAGTTTCTGTTTGGAATTGAACTGAAATCTGTGGAGGTGCTCCATGTCTCAACACTAAAAAAAATTCCAGCTCTTCACAAAACAAAGTAGGTAAAAGAAGGTGGGGAAAATGGGGGCAGAGAAGACAAAACTGAAAGCTAGCTACAGTACCGCAGCTAGTAGCAGGTGACTGATCTAGGAGGAGACCCTTGTTAGGAACTAATGCACATTCAGTTATCCCAATTAAGATTCCAGACTTGCGTTCTTGCAGGGTTACTTTCTCTTTGAGTACAGAGTAGCAGTCCATTTAAATATTGTCCATCAGGGACTGGGTGTGACCCAGTCAAAGCCTCTTCTATCGGCCTCTTCCGCCACCCCTGGATGCTCCTCTTCGTGACTGACCAGAATTCATGTTATTTCCTCTTCCCCAATTGCTTCCGCTCCTTCCTCCTCTGGAAGGGTTGCTGCCTCCTGCAGGACCTCCGCCAAAAGCTTCATCCCTGTGGAATCCATCATGATGGTCTCCATCTAAAGAATTAGACCGTGCCGATTTTGGTGCTCTCTGGGAAGCTCCTGAATTTC
Source organism: Meleagris gallopavo (assembly GCF_905368555.1). NCBI lineage: Eukaryota > Metazoa > Chordata > Aves > Galliformes > Phasianidae > Meleagris > Meleagris gallopavo. The sequence continues at coordinate 2,010,138 of NC_139414.1, read as the reverse complement.
CACGTCCTAAAAATGAAGCACAACGTTATTGATGTTGAAATCTAAGCCGTGCCTCTTCTCAGACATACCACGCCTTTCAGCTAGTTCTCTCACATTCACTAACTGAATGTTCTTGAGACCTATAATTTTATGCCTCCTCCCTCTGTTTTTTATTACACACGTTCAATATCTCCATGGCAGCCCAGAAGATTGACAGGAATCAGGCAATCCTTTGGGGATTAAAGGAGATTATGTCTCATACAGTCAGCGAGGACTTGCTTAAGTCAGGTCCCTCAAAAGTGGCTGCCACACACAATCTGATCCTTTACAGCTATCTGCAGTTCTTTGTATACTTTCATTGCAGAATACAACAAAACCAAGAGAACCAGATAAAGTAATGGTTAAACCACATCTTCTATGGCGTGTGCAATTCTCAGTCACCCCATTCACAAAACAATAAGTTAAAACTGAAGTGAGTATAGACGTGGTAAGAAGGGCAGTAAAGGATACAGAATGCATTCCAGAGACAGCACATGCATGGAGGAGAGCTCTGGCATAGAGAAGAGCCGGCTTAGGGTGGAAGCGACAGTTTGATGCAGCCAGAGGTGGCATTCAGAAATCACAAAGACCAACTTTTAGTCAGCCATCATTGAATGGAAGTAATGAATGATGGGCCTAAGAAGACAAAAGCTTTTTTTTTTTTTTCCTCCAGTTAAGTTTTAGAGCTCTGTCTGTGGATGTCAGAAGCTTCAGTGATTCTTAAAGCTGGATAAGACTTTTGTTGAAAAACACACCAGTGTTGCACGAGGTTTTCAATACGAGGGACTTATCTACCTTTTCCCCTCTCCTCTGGAGGTCCACCTGGAGAGTCCATTTCCCTGGGGTCAGAGGTCCCTGGTCCATCATGCCAGGGACGTTTACGTGGTGGCAGTGAGGCCATGTCCATGCCCTGGAGCGAAGAAGAACGTTCTCGGCTAGCTGGAGAATGTCCATCGTGAGGAGGGTGGTCTGGACGAGGACCTGATGGTGAGGAGAAAAAGTAGGATCATTAGATAATGTCCATCTGATCGTTATGCCTCATTTTCAGAAAGCAGTCATACACAAATTTACTTTCCATGCAATTTGGCATACAATTTTAACTTATATAAAGCTTCCCCACCACTAAAATCTGCACATAAGCCAACATTAGATGAATAAGCTGCAAAAAAGCTGAAGGCAAAGCAGGTTTAAAAGATGTTGAAAAAGAAGGAAGTGGCAGATCTCAAGCCTTCTTTTCAGCATAAGGATTTTCACATATTTTAGAGATGACCACACGTTCACCTTTCATTATTCATGTGTCATTTGTGCTCGTGTTCTAAAATTGAGTTTTGAACCCATATGTAATTGTACACAAAGATGACTATTGGCATTAATAGATAGCTCAAAAATCTGTATCTTATGCTTCATTCATCAGCAGGGGACACCAACGTGCTGCTCTGGACTGCATATAAAATCTCACCTTAAAATCAGGGTGTAAAGGGCACAATCACTTATTATTCTGTGAAACTGCAGCGTTTACAGCTAGCTACAATCCAAGCAGTTTATTTATTTCTATAGTTACAAGTCCAAAAACCTACACGTTGCATCTCTGGTGATGAAAGACTGACAACAAGCACATGAAGCACAGGGAAAAGTAGCGACGTTATTCATTTTGAAGCAGTTACATTTTAGAAAGTTTATTATCTGAAGCAGACCTCAGCTATTTCTTTACCTGGTTCTCTGTTTCCATCCCAGGATTCTGGCTTCCGCCCACCTTCAAAGCGTGGAATTTCATCGGGGGTGGGAAGCAGACCCTTCCGGCCTCCTGAGCAGCACGAGATGCAGGGAGAGGAGTGAGAAGAGACATTGCATTTGTGAAACCGTTGCTGTTTGCCCAAGAAACACCCTTGCTACCTTCTCCTTGTATTTCACTGTGGAAGAATGTTCCCCTCACCTCTAATTGCACCACGACCTCGGCCCCGAGCACCATGGTCCCTTCCTCTCAAGTTTTCATCTGGGGAGTCAAAAGTGTCATCTGGCCCAAAATCTTCCGGACCAGGAAAGCCATCTCTCCCCCTGGGTCCCCGGCCCTCGTGTCTCGAGGGTCCTCCTCTTCTGAAGCTACAAGAAAGAACATGGTACACCTTTAGACAAGATTTACATTGATAAATTTGAGACAGTTGGTTATTAAGCTGTTTTCTGAACCGTTTCACGTAACACTACAGTACATACAGCTGTCAGAATAGGATTTGTGGGTGGAAAAGTGCTCAGTGTCTGTCTCTGAGCGCTCTGTTTAACCATTTTGTATAGTTTTTCCTCACTTCCTTCCGTTGTGTTGGTTTTTTTTCCCCATACAAAAAATACTGTCAAGTATATTTGCATTCATTTAACAAGGAAAAAATAAATAAAAACAGTGAGATAGATATAAGGCAAGGTAAGGAGAAGGACAAGTGAATTTCTCTTAGCTGCAGTGCTCTTGCTTTAAGGGATTACAAACGAAGCAGGAAAAATAAAAGCAGTGAGAGTCAAGGCTATAGTGGAACATTTCAGCATCACATTCCTATGGATTTTGGAGTCTCTCGCTAGAACATTCTCTTACTCAGTCCCTCCACAGAGGATTTTTTTTCTTTTTTTTTTCTTTCTTTTTTTTTTTTAAGTTTACAGCGTTGAGAAATGATTCTAGGCTGTACTTGGCTCAGCAGGGATGATGACTGCTGAGCAGTGTGCACAGTGGCTTTCTACAACCTCACCAGCAGCTTATCCATCTGCAGTAAACGAAGAGCTCTGTTTTGCAAAACGTAGCAATGCCCCTCACGTCAGTAATTTCTACTCCTAGTCAGCACCACGGCATCTTCAGTAACTGGATGCGATTGGCTTTTGCATCTCATCTGAACTGAGTACAGCTCCTCCAGTATCACACTGGGGTCTTAACACAGATCTTCAGAGGGAAGAATGCTTCTGTCTTAGCTGTCAGTGCCATTCCAGGTAAGCCTGTAGATGGCTGCACAAACTCTAGCAGTTCTGTTTCTTACAGCAGCAACTTGGAATGCTTGTCAAAGCCCAGACACGTCCCGTGCATCACTGCAGCTCCATGAGCACCCACTGCTACAACTGCCTCTGCTTAGAGCCCGACCCGGGCAATTCCTGTGCGAGCACAAGGGGACGTTAGGTGGTGCAGGCACACTGCTTTGGGATCCTGCCCACCCTCGGTGCCAGCAGTGACAGCGTGGAGCTCTGTCTGCCCGTGCACACTGATGTCCCCCCACCTCCCCTCTTCTCCCGCTTCCACACTGGGCCGCCGCAATGCTCCGAGCCTTGGCTTTGTGCACATCCCCTTCCCCGGCTCATTAACGACACAGTGCATCCTATTACAAGCAAAACTTTAGATACTTTTATTTAGAATTTTAACAACATTAACCTTTTAATTACAAATTTAAATATTTTAACAGTAGTCATAACACAATACAATATTATTATTCTTTTTTTTTTTTTTTTAACTTTTACATTTGTATGTTTGTTTTTTTTTTAAATTAAAAACAATAGGTCTGTCTCCACCTCCCAGAAAACAAACACAATACAGAGAGGAGGCTGCTGTGCCTGTACAGGTACAACAGTGGATGGTGGGAGTGCTGCATATGGACAATGAACCATTTCACATTAACCTGGGTGATTTGTGAAAACAAACTCAGCAGTTTCAGGTACAAATGGTTCAAATAACCACATCGCAATGTTGTTTAGCCTTGAGACAGCACAGTCCTCTAGATATATTCCTTAGAGGGTCTCCTACTTTAATACTGACTTGGTGAGATTCTGCTTAGTTTGTAAATGACCAAGATTCGCAACACAAGATCCTATGGCTAGCAGGAGGAGGACCTTTCTCTTTGTTTCCAGGCAACCTTACGGACAAAGTTTAGCTTTGAAATCTATCATACCTACGCCTGATACAGCCACAGCTCCTAATATTGGGTTATGTATATCCTTTTCCACTTTTTCTCATCAGTCACACGCAAAACCCTGCCTCGCATAGGGCTCAGTTCCTGTTTGACTGCTCTCATCTTCTTCCTTGAGGCCTAGGACCTTAACGTACAGAACTACACACTGTGCAGATTAGCAGCAGGAAGAGGCAGGTCTCTGCAGTAGAAGCATCATGTTGATATGCACAGGTAGAGTGAGAACAGGACAGAGATGAAAAGGATGGGAAATTAGAGAGAAACACACATACACACACTTCCCTCTCACGTTTCTGATCAAACCAGTTACAATCTAAATTCCAAACCAAGTCAGCTACACGAGTAGTTGGGATTCTTAGGCTCACTTCAGCATCAGCATGGCAACCAATTCACCTTCACTCAGAGGAAATCACTAAGTGCAAGCACAGTTTAGAGCCTTTTAGAGCCCTGTGATGATGATTCTCCAGCTAACGGGTCTGTACAAACACTTGCACTGTGACAGACCCTCGTTAGCTCAGAAGTCAGATTCCCAGGTCCTAAGATGCCTGGACTCCCCTCCTAAAACCTCTGTAAAATCAGGATAAGAATAAAATATTCCCCAATCCCTAAACATTTCCAATATAAGATCTGAAAATCTCTACTGAGCTTCTAAAATCATTGTCTGCTACGTCTTTCAGAGTTATGTAAGGCAGACTATTCCACTCGGATTCTCTCTCCTTTTTAAACGGCTTTGTTACCTTCTTTTTGTTCATTTCTTTTCATACTCTTCACACAAAAGGAAGGTACATCTTTACAGAGCTAGGTAGAAAATAGCTAAAAGAAGAGCTGTATAGATGCAAAGTAAAAGGAATGTAAGAAAATGATTAAAAGGCAACTAAAACACACAAAATTCACATTATGTGGAGACCACAATATATTTGTACAAGTACACATTTTTATACATATGGAGTTGGTGGTCAGTGAGAGGTTTAGACCTTGGAGGCCAAATTTAACTCTGTTAAACTAGCATAAATCTGGAGCAATTTCAGTGACAGGTCATCTCGCCAACTTTGAGCAATTCCTCCATATTTACATTAATAACTAGAAGCAAAGTCATCCCTTTGTGATTGATCTGGAAATTGTGAGCAATGATGAGGACATTGCTATTAACTAGATTATTTTCGAGTTCTTTGCTTGGCATTAAGAAATAAGTCAGAAAGAGAAATAAAATTCCTACAAGCAAAAACATGAGAAAATAGTCTCGACAGTCCAACAGGCTGCAGAGCTCTGCCCCTTATATTTGATAGTAGGATCACTGTTCCTGCTCCTCACAAGTATCTTACAGCTCGTCCTACAGTCTCCACAGTCATCCTGTAGTTTGTGACTGGAGACAGAGTCTCAAATTCCACTTCTAGTGTTCAAAAGTTTGCCATTTTAACCTTCGAGTTTCCTCTCAATTTTCGTCAAAACGATCTCAAATCTTCATCCTGTGTCACTGGATCTTCTCTACAAATTTCCTCCCTTCTCTTTACTTACTGTTTACAGACACGGAAGCTGCTGTGTACAATGACCACTTTTCAAGTTTTCTTCTATTACTGAATGATTTTATGGACTCTATACTCAGGTATAATAGAGTTTTCATTTCCTTATTGGTTTCCAGTTTATAAATCTGAAACAGATAGACTCCTTAATGACAAGGAAACCAGGAAGAAAGAATTCCCTCCATTCACCCTTTACCCAAGAAGAACGAATCGATTTATTCTTACCTCTCGTCTCGTCTTCCTCGGAACCGTGCATCCTCAGGATCCCGTGGATATCTATCATCTGAAGGTCTCCGTCCTTCCCAAGCACCAGGAGGGCCACGATTTGAACCCCCGCCTTCAAATTCCCTGTGATCGGGAGGAAAGGGAGGCCCAGGTCCACCTCGTCTCCATTTCTCATCTTGCAATGGTGGGCCTCCTCTCCCCTCAAATTCCCGTAATCGATGGCCAAATCTCTTATCTGGATGGAAGTCGTCACGGAAGTCATCTGGTCGATCAAAGTCATCATGGAAATCTGGGTGAGGTCCTCGTCTATCTGGCATGCCCCTGCTGTCTCTACCATCACCCCACTCCTGGCCACCTCGAAACAACCCTCTCTCAGGCCCATGATCAGGGCCACCACTGTTCTGGTCGTGCCTTCTATCTGAGAGAGGGCCCATGTGGTGGTTTGGTGGACCACGGGAGTCACCTTGAGGGAAAAAATCATAGCAGATTTCTGTAATTTCTCCTAAAAATGCTCTAGGATGTTTTAGTTTTCTACAGTTCTACAAAGCATACACCATACATTTCATTAATTAAGGAATTCTGGGGGAAAAGCTTTTCTTCTGTATTCCAGCCCATGTCTACTGTAGCTTCCCTCTCAATCCGGACCCTTCGTTGTGCTGTAGCCTTTTCTATCTAGAGGCTCTGCACTGGAACAGCATCTTTTTGGAGAACTACTTACAAAAGAACAGACAATGCATTTAATTACCTTTATTAAGGCCAGGTCCTTGGTTGTGAGGGCCGAGACGACCTTGTCCTCCCTGCTGCCCCAGTCCTGGTATCAGTGGTGGAGGACCTGGGTTCTGTCCGTCCTGTTAGTGTACGATAAGAAAAGCCATGTGAATTAGCATGCGTGAGTATTCTTGCTTCTGAGCCTTTCGTAAGGCAGCAAACCAAATTCCTTTATTGGAACACTGCATCTTCACAGACCTTATGATAGCAGCAGCTGATTTTCTATTGGTTTCAGCCTGATTTTTTTTTTTACATTCACATCAGTGACACTTTTGTTTCCTGAGGATCATACGCAATTATCTAGAAAACTTATGACTAATCTTTTATCCATAACAACCAAAAGATAATAAAGCTCCTATTTTCTGTGCCTCAGAGAAGGCGAGAGAACTGCATGCATTTGTTGGAAAAGCACCAGGTGCCGATGTATATGCTGCAGATACAGACCCTGGAGGGATCGCAGCAGGTACCAAGTTACCCCATGCCTCCTATGACCACGTGGGTTTTTTTCATACTCTGTACCTACTTTCTGTGAAAGACTATTTTTTATTATTAATTATTTTAGAGGGACGGTTGAAGAGCAACACTGAGAGCTCATTTGTGCAGTTTTTCCTGTTGCATCTTGAAATACTGGTTTTAAATTATACTTTTGTATTGAACTGCAACAGAGGTAATAATCACAAAAATACACATAAATATGTACTACAAACATCACCTTTGCATTGAGTATTTTTGTAAAATTTTTGGGAAAATAAAAGCAAAATAGAAGGCCTGGTTCCAATGCTTGTTACAAGATAAAAAAGCACACCAACCTCTTCGAGTGGTTGAATGGTGAGCTGAGTCAGAAGAATAGCTTCCTGTCCAGGAAGGACAAAGCTGTCACCATCCTTCTGACATCCCTGACCAAAGCCTTGCTGGAGCTCCACCACTTCTTAATGCAAGATTACTTACAATAAACTGTTGAACTTCTTAAGTTTATGTCACTGCTGTTCAACCAGAGCAGCAGCTCTTAGTGCCCACCTCATGAGGTCAATCAGTGTTTGCCAAAACCCTCCACTTCCAAACAAATTATACTTCGACAAGTTAGGAAGACAGAGCTGTCATAATGCATTTTCACACGTCTTTCATTTCAAAATACACCATGGGCCCAAATGGGCTCCAATCAGACAAAGTGAACTGCAGGGCACAGGAGGAGGCACTGCGCTGAGAACTGCAGGCAGCCCTGTGCATCCCACAGCTGGAGGTGGGCAGAGCTGTGCTGTGGCACCAGGCAGAACAGCAGGGCTGGCTTTGCTGGCCCACATGCAAAGGGCACAGCCACCTTACAACTGCCATCTGTTCTCATTGCAGCTGTTTTCATTCTTCATACCAATCCATTCCGTCTGAGCCACTACAAGCTCCTAGAGTTTGCCTCTACATGGAAAGAGGCTTGGTCTGAAGCACTTATACCAAGAAATGAGATGAAATCCAGCCTACCCAAAAGATTAGGTGTTGTAAATCAATTGCTCTGAATTACCAGTTCAGCCCCAAGATACCACTGCTAACTTGAGAATACTTTATCTACCCATCTGCACTTTAACATCAATATTCCTATCTTCAGAATACAATTTTGCTGATCACGTCGTATTTCGGTCCCTTTCTTTCTCAAACAGGTTTGTGTTTTGTTCCCCATTTGCTCTCCCACTTGGGAAGAGATGGGCACCTCCCTCACGTAGCTCTTCAGTATGTGGTGGATGCAGGTAACAGTGCTATCTCCTCGGACACGGTCCTTTAAAACAGGCACACAGGTTCAGTACTGATTTCACAAGTCCTTAATGAAGGAAATGAACGCTCCCCTTCTGCTTCTAAAAAGGCAGGCGAGCCATTTCTACAAATCTACAGAAGATAAATGCTAAATTCAGGACTAAAACAGTCAAAGCCTGTTGTTAAAAAAGCCAAGACAGGAGCTACCCTTCTGCTCATCTTACAGAGAAGCCAACAGGACCAAAAATGGAAAGGAACGCTATGAACTGCACAATCTGCCCATTTTCTCAATACATTAGCCTTCTAAAGCAAGACAAGGAAGGAAAAATACCCAGCTTTGTTACGTGTCTTTTTAATAGTTGTAGAAGACTCAAAGGTAGCAGCATTTATGGAACACAACATTTGCCTGCTGCAAACAACCTCCTGCATCCTGCCAACAGCAGGCTCCAACAAATGCAGGCCAGCTTGGTGGCAGCTGTTTAGGTAGAGCAGTTGGTCTCCTTAGGATAACTGCAAAAACACGACGTTGGCAGAAATGAGATGAGCAATAGTTGTGGAGCCAGTTCTTGTCCTCTTAATTTTGACGATTCTGAAATCTCAGCAGTAAGGTCACAAGTTATTGCTGACTTGTAAGAAAAAAAAAACCCCACACCAATACACAATTTGTAGGCTGTTCTGTCTCAATCTGAAGCGCAGGCAGTGAGATTTAGTTCAAAGTCACCACACATTACTGTGATTGATACTGGCCTCCGCGTTAAGTACATATAAAACTGTCTAATCTAGAAACCATTCAGCATAAGAGGCAATTTTGTTTAAAAATAATCACACATTTCTCAAAATTGTAGATTTTTTCCAATGCATCCCCTTCAAAATTCACCTTAAGGCTGAAGACAAAGATGGCATTTTAAGTACAAAATTAACATCGCAACAACAGGAACTTGTAAGGAGTAATAAATGTAGTGAACTTTCCATTATCTGTGGCAGCTCAGCAGCTGGAACAAACGTGCTGCTGAAGGTGCTGAAGAGCAAGTTGCACCTGACAGCTTGGTGCTGAGCCAGCCTTAATCCCTGCAAAAGTAATCAGTGTCTTCACAAGCAACAATCTCCAATATTCCAGGTGAGCTGAGCCTAAGTATTTTCTGAGCTGGTGAGCCCTGCTGGAACTTGGTGCCCCAACTCCAGACCCAGGCTGGTCCTAATCAGCCTGCTTGCTCCCTGTGCTCTCTCTGGTGCTGCTCAGCAAATGGTACACTAACAAGTCTGGGAGCACAGGCTCTAAACTGGTGGCTCAGAAGGTATAAAGATGGCTAAGCAATTCCTATTCCTGTGCAGGAAGCAGGACAGCTGTTCTCCTGGAAAGCTCAACTAGAACTAAGCTGACATTCCAGGTATGTCAGTATCTGTGGTAAGCTCACTCCTCAGTTTGGATAAATTAGTCTGGGACAACTGAGAGTCAACAATAATTTGCTTTAATTCACACATACTCTTTACGTTCTGTTGGCTTAAATTCAACTTTTCTTTGAGCTTATCTACTCTCCAGGAAACTTCACCTTTAAGACAGTTCAGTATCCTCAAGCTAAAAAAAAAAAACAACACAAACAAACCTGGAGTTTCTCTTCGGTTTCATACATTCTTAGAAGATACTGATTTCTGTATCTGTCCCCCCAGTAATCCCATTCCTACAGATCTCTCTGCTTTTTCCAAGCTACGTAACTTTGTTTTCGTCATATAGTTTTCCTTGCAGCTTCTGTTTTGAGCCTCACCTCCATACTCTCATCTCTTGCTTGACATTTATACAGCACAACATTATTGTTCCTATATTTTTAACATTATTCTCGTTATACAGATCAAAACATACCTGATTAAACGGGGGACGAGGCCCATCACCCAACAGAGGCGTCTTCTGCTGCTGGAAAGGCAGAGGGCCCTGGGAAGGATGTGGCCCTCTCGAAGGGTTTGGTTGTCCTTGAGGTCCTTGCATGTTTCCTTGTGGCCCTACCAAAGAGCCTTGCGGAGGTCCCTGCTGGCCTTGTGGCCCACGCATTTCTTGCGGCGGTCCTAACATTGCGCCTTGAGGCGGGGGTCCCTGCAGCCCCCTCATCTCCTGGGGCCCGTGTCCTAGTAAACCACTTTGCATATGAGGACCTCTCATCTCTTGCGGATGACCCATCATCATCCCTTGTGGAGTAGGTCCCTGGTTATCTCGGGGCCCTGGCGGACCCTGCATCCCTCTTGGATTAAGTCCCATCAAAGGCCCTTGGGAGATAGGACCTTGCATCCCTTGAGATCCCGGAGCTCCTTGCATGCCGTGAGGAAGAGGTCCTTGCATCCCTCGGGGACCAGGTGGCCCTTGCATTCCTTGACCCTGAGGTCCCAAGTTACCCTGCGGGCCAGGTGGACCTTGTGGCCCCAAATGAGTCTGAGACCCAGGCAGGCCCTGCGGTCCTAAATGCCCTTGTGGACCAGCGTTACCCTGCGGGCCTGGAGGCCCCATTGGCCCGTGAGGGCCAGGATGCCTTTGCATTCCTTGATGTCCATGTAAATCCTGAGGCCGTGGCATTCCTTGAGGTCCATGGGGGCCCGGAGGTCCTTGTGGTCCCATGAAGCCTTGCGGACCTCCACCTCCTTGGTGTAATGGAGGACCCTGAGGTCCCATTTGTCCTTGGGGTCCCGGAGGTCTGAACTGTCCTTGTGGACCAGGAGGTCCCATCTGAGGCATATTCATTGGCATCTGCTGTGGTGGAAGGGGCTGCTGAAACCCTTGAGGCATCTGTGACATTGGGCCTTGCCCTGGAAAAGGCTGGGGTCCGTGAAGAGAGCCTCCTGGAGGTGGCTGCACTTGCTCAGCCTGTTTTTGTGCAAGTCTCTCAATCTTCAATTGCTGTAATAAATAAATAAATAAATAAATAAATAAATAAATAAATAAATAAATAAATAAAAAATAATAGGAGCCCAGCAAATCAACTAAGCACAGAAAAATATGAAAAAATTGAAAATCAGAAGCTACTATCTCAGGAGTTTGAAAAGAGTTAGTACTTTTCTCTTAATCAACAGAAACACAACTACACATACATATAAGTGGGTCTGACTAACTGAAATGTGGAGACCTTGGTGCAGCTGTCTTCATGCATTGAGTCTTATTCTTGTTAAACTATATTTTTTGAGAAAAGGTGAAAAGTGTACTGCAAAAGCAAGCTACACATTTTGGTGCTGAGCTCCAGCAACTGGCTTTACACACATACCTCCAGGAGTTGTGGGTTTGTGTACTGAAGTGCTGCCATTTCCTGTTCAATCTCTGCCTGTGTCTTCTTTTTCTCCTCCAGCTTAATATCTTCCTTTCTGTCGATCAATGGCTCAGGTGGGGGAGGCAAAGGAACTTTATTCTGCATCCACGCCTATAAAGAATAGTAAATATAAAATTAATTCTAAGAAACACCACATGTGTAATAAATCACTGCACTGGGACAAGATATGCTGGAATGATGAATAATGAGGGAGAGGATTGTCCCACTCTGCTCTGCGTGGTCTCACCTTGAATACTGTGTGCAGCTTTGGGCACCACAGGACAAAAGGGGCATAGAACTATTAGAGAGTGTCCAAAGGAGGGCTACAAAGATGGTGAATGGTCTGGAGGAGAAGATGTTACGAGAAGTGGTTGATGTCCCTTGGCTTTCTGGAGTACAAGAAGCCTCTGGAGATTGCTCTCAGACGTATGGTCTGATTTTTGGGTGGTCTTCTGTGGAGCCAGGATTTGGTCCCTTCCAACTCAGGATATTCTATAATTCTAATATGGATAATCAGAAGCTAAAAACTAGGTTGAACAGAACATCCAGGTGTTGTAGCATCCTAGTTTCAAGGTATGTATATGGGATTTATGTATATCCTTTTGTATATCCTATCCCTTTATGTATAAGGGATTTAACCAAGTATTTAATGCATAAATGGTAATGTAACTGCTGTGGTAAGTTATTTTGCATTGATGTTGGACATGATACTGGAAATCCAACCGAACAAGTTTCTTTTTGGTGTTGACTGCTTATCAGCTGCTTACCTGCTGAAACTGTGCTGGTATTGGTTTTGCATAGGGCACTTTTTTCTGTGGCACTTTCTTTTGGTCCTTTTGCATTACTTCCTCCATTCCCCAGTCTAGTCCTGGGATTGTCATTTCAATGTCATTGGACTCATCTTTCCCTTTAACAGCAGGGAAGACAAACAGTTAGTGCAATACAGGTTTACAAAGTAATTCTGTTACTCCCATTACAGTTTATTTAACAAAATAAACTTTGATGTTTCTCAACTCTTTCTTCCTTTCATGGGAAATATGCACTCAAGAACCTCAGAAAACAGTGGTGCTACCCAACTATATGACAGGAATGAACAATAAGTTGTACTTATTTGGATGGCTCAGAAAAATGCCTCCCTATAGCAACTACTTACCCATCTGTTCTTGCTCCATCGCTATTTTCAACTGCTCAGGTATTCCCATCCCAGGGATAACTGCTAGGCTGTTGGGTTCCAAATCATCTAGAGGAAAATAGTAAATATTTATACCCTGCATTACCATTTTGTCCTTTTGGATTCTCACGTGTGTTTACCATCAGCACTGTTATGTATTTCACAAATGCTGGGTCACTTTTTAAACTTACATATAAGTTGAAAGACATTAAAAGAACTGCCCATTCAGATTCATAAAAACACCCCCCAAAAAGGCCAGAAACTACATCCTTTTGAAGGAAAATTGCATTTCAGAAAATCTCATATCCATTCCCGTTTTTGTTATAGTAAATGCACGTATTTTAAAACTTAAATCAAATTTAAATGATACATCTTCACTGACATTCCCAAACACAAAAGGGCAAGTCATCAAACGCCTTTATAAAAGGGAAAAAAAAAAAGGTTGCCGAGGTATGCTGTAGAGCTGGACAATCCTGAGCAACTTAAACTTAACGCGAAAAATCCTTAGGAAGGAGAGTCAAGTTTTAAAATTTGAGTCAAATGGAATAATTTGAAAAGATTTCCTGCTGTAGTTCAGGACAGTGGAAAGTCTTGAAGTCACATGAAGTTGCCAGGAAGAAAAGTAAACCAGAGACATTGCCCGAGGGAGAGCCCAACCTCCTTTCCGTGATGGAATGAGCAGCTCTTACCTCCTGGAGCTGTGGAAAAAAAGAAGACTCATTGTTGGAATTGCTTGGATCATTCATGCAAAAAATACCTTTATCTAGGTGGTCACCAGTGCTATATACTGTTTCAGTGTCTCACCCAGAAGCACATTCTAACGCCAGCTGAAAGCCCAAAGCTTGCTCCTACCTCCCAAACCTCCCATCCCCGCGTTCTAGGAAACTGCCTTACCATATTCCACACCATCCTCTGACATCCCAGGCAGCAGATTCAAGTTGTAACGATCTCGCATTTTATCTCCAGGCCGATTTCGAGTCCAAAACTTACTGTCAAAAGGAAGTTACATGAGCTCAACAAGAGGTCAAGAATGATAGCTACTTTTAATCTAACAACTTATTTATCTAAATTTTAGTATGCTAACTTGGTTATATAAGGATTCAACTCCTACTAATCAAGTTCAGCAGTGAATCTGAATGTTAGGCGTGAGGTTCAAATGAAAAACCATTACTATGGCTCTGGGCAGCCTGGTGTGGTGGTTGGCAACCCTGCACATAGCAGGGGGGTTGAAACTGGATGATCACTGTGGTCCTTTTCAACAAAGGCCATTCTATGATCCTATACTATATTAACTGTACAGTTACTATTCAGAAAATGCCTCAAAGCATGAAGTAAATACAATGCACTGGTACCACCAACATCCAGACAGCTCTAAGAACTTCCCACTCTGTTTAAATACATCCTTCACATAAAAAACTAACCTTGTTGGTAGACACATTGACACACAAAAATTCACCCCACTTATAGATACTCCATTACAGCACATTCCGCTGCACTTGTAATGCACAAAGAGACATGATCAGCAGATGATCTGAGGACAAAGCATTGTGGAGATTGGAATATTTCTTCACCAAAAGAATATTTATTAAGTTCCTCAGCTTTCAAATCTCACCCAAACCTGAAACGTCAGTGTTTCTTAAGGCTTCCTTAAATGAAGGATAGGAGGTTAAACATCACCCTAACTTCTCATTTAAAATGTCAGGGCCTTCCCACTCAAGTTTGTCTCTCTGCTTTGCCCATTGGTTGTGTATCAGAACTGCTCTCTGTTCACCAATGCCAAGCACCCTTTTTGATTCTGAACATACACACATTTCCTCAGACTCCTTCTTTAAATATTTTAAAATACCTGGTGTGATCATTTGAGCCCGAACAGAGAATGTGTCCGAGGGGATGCCACGCCAGACTCCAGATCATTCCTTCATGGGCCATTTCCATTCCACCAACTTCCTTCTCAACCCTGATGCATTAAAAAAAAAAAACAAAAAACAACAGCTATCACAGAGAAGAATATCTGATTCAGATACAATACAAAACTTCTGCTATTTAGTTGTTCCTGTTCCTCTGTGCCTACTTCAGTAAAAATAAGCCTCAGGTATTTTCCTATTGCACGAATTCATGATACACTGTCGTACTTAAGCAGGAATTCAATTGCATAGGAAATGTTTAAACTATTCATTTAAAAGCAAAATAATTACAGTACATCATGAGAAGCTCTAAGAAACTAGCAGCTTCAATCATTGATCACCCCTGAAGAAAAGACTACACTGTGTACAAGCAATTTATCCTTTAAAATATAACTTTAGAAATGAAGCCTATTCACAAAAATCCTCAGTGATAGAGTAAAACTATAAGCATAGACATGCATTCAAAAGTGGAAAGTGCGTTGTGTGTTTAATGTAACATCTGCATCTGACCAACATCTTTCCAATGTGCTGGTGAAAATGCTACGTACCCAACATGCCAGAATAACAAAGAGCCATCAGACCCTCCACTGGCAAAGAGCCCCTCGTGAACAGGATGCCAGGCCACAGCTGAAATACAAAATAACTGACAATCAGAAAGTATGATACTAGAATTCCTATCTCACGTAAATCAGGATCTCAAGAACTTTCATTTTTAATCCAAACGTTTGAAAACATTGCAATATCAAACAACTGCTGACCTGTGGCCTCTTTCTTATGACCCCTGAAGACCTGAAGTTCCTCTTTCAGGTTACGAATGTCAAAGAGCTTGCAGAGATGGTCACGAGAAGCTGTTAGCAACCAGTTGCCATTCAGATTCAGCTTCACCTCCATCACTGTGTTTTTATGAGCGTGTCTGCAGGCGCAGAAAGAAAATTGTTGTTTGTCCAGATATCAATTTCTCAGACAAATCAAACATGATTATTTATCAGTTCCAAATATTTAGGTCAACAACAAAGCAGGTCAGGCTACTAAGCCAGGATAGCAGACCTCTCTGTGCTGTATGCCTGGATGTTGCTATTTGTACTTTGGAACCAGGCGAGGTTCAGGCTGGATATTAGGAAACATTTCTTCTCTGAAAGAGTGATCAGGCACTGGAATGGGCTGCCCAGAGAGGTGGTTGGAACACCGTCCCTGGAGATGTTCAGGAAACACTTAGATGTGGTCCTAGGGGACATGGTTTATTGGGAAATATTGGTAGTAGATGGGTGATTGGACTGGATGATCTCGGAGGTCTTTTCCAACCTTGGTGATGCTGTGATTAAAGTCACTATTTTTGAAGTTTAGACTTCACCTGATTTCTAGATTTTCTGGCACAATTAAAGTATTAGCTTTCTATTTGAATAATTGTGTATGGCTGGAAAGATGTGAGGCAATAAGCTAAAAAGAGACAAACATGAAGTCAGCTTATATTCGAGCAAAGCGAAGGGTGTGGGCATGGACTTACAGCGTGGCAAGGCTCTGGCCAGTTTTTGGATCCCAGAACTTGATCGGCTGCTGGCTGTCTTTGCTTCCTGATACAACTAAACCCTTTGTTGGATGCCAGTCAACACATTTCACATCTGCTCCATGTCCTGTTAATAACACAGAAGTTGTTCGTTTAGAAATTTCAATCAAATTGAGAAAGCACTGAAAACTGGAGGGTACACCTCCTATAACTGCAATGCAAAACTAAACAAAATCACACAACGCAGATCACCAAACAAAATCAAATTAAATAAAAACTCCCCAAAGGTATTTAAGTAGTACTAATCATTGAGAGTATCTTCTCTTCAGGTTGTAGCTCAAAAATGAAGCTCACTTATATAAAAGCTCTCTAAGGTGGCTCCGATGGTACTTTTTTAGGCTTTGATCCTACAGCAACACACAGCATGAAGCAGCATTTCTATGGGGGTGTTAAAAGAAAAATACACTGTGACATTTCACTTTCTCTCAAGTACTGCAGGAACGAAAAGCATCTATGTTCCCATCCCATCCACACTGCTCTTCTGTTGTTCTGTCAGAAAACAAGAGCTTAAATCACAGATCTGAAAACTAAAATAGCATATGAAAAGAAATCTTAGATGTAAAGTCTGTTATTAGTTTTTTTCTAGCAGCCTGGAGTAAGGAGAGAAAAACCTTCACGATACTGATGATCCTTGAGGTCCCTTCCAACCCAAGCCATTCTGTCATTCTAAGATATGATTCTATGATTTCATTTTAAACTGATTGCTCAGATGATTTAAAGAAGAAACACTCATTCCCGCTACAAAGGAATTAGAGGGATTTAGAGATAAAATGATGAACGGAGATTTCCTTCTCCAGTATCTCTCCATGCCAGCCAACACCAACGGAAAGCCAACAGTAACATAATAGTCAATGTCAGAAAATGAGACAGCATGTGCTAGCTACAGCAAAAAGTGAGATGAGAAAGGAATGGCTGTCTGCAACACAGAGGCACTGGTTATAACACGGTATATAAGAATGGTAGCCTTCTGCCTCAGAGACAAATGGCTCCTATCAGACAGTTCCTACTGTACTGCTTTCCTTCAAGGTGCAATATGGAACCTGGAGCAGCAAAACGCTGCTTGGTATCAGTCTCAACTCAATAAGAAAAATATATGAGTTGAAATTTTCCTGAGATGACAGAAGAATCAAATTTGGAGCGTTATACTTCCATCATACAGTAAAAGCAAAATTTAATGACACAAAGCGCCCCCTCAATCAAATGAGTGCAACCACTTCCCTTCCATCGTCTACAGCAAGACAGGCAGGGAAGAGATTCTTGACCCAAAGAGAAATGAACACAACCGTAGTTGAATATAAGGATATCAACTTTGAGGAGTGGCTGGATGACATCATGGATGAAGGTACCCAACTCTTCTCCCCCAGTTGCAGCAGGCAGAACTGCTGCAGAATATGCACGGTCTCAAGGAAGAACAGGTCTCCAGGCTGCAAAGACCATACAAGCACTGCTCCTTCCTGCCAACAGAAGGGTACGCCGGGACGTATTGATTCCCCTTTTCCTTGTTCTTCTGATGCAGCAAGAACTAAAAGGCACTGTGTGTCTGGATTTGCTCTGTCGGAGTCCACCTCTCAACCAGGAGGAGAAACTGAATGCTGAGCAGGTCTCGCTTCTGAGTGTTTATCTGGGAGGAGCAACTCTGCCAGTAGGAATAGAGAACTCCTCCTCAATAGTGAGGGGCAAACTCATGTTTGCAGATTTTCAACTGCATTCTGTAGGTACCTGTTATCTTGCATCCTCTCAGGAAAAGACAGCAGATTTGAATTCAGGAGAAACAATGGAAGTGCTCCATTACGGTTAGTAACCGGATGAACTGTAGGAAAACATGTTCAGACTAGAACACTCAAATAATGCCATTAGTAGAAAACAAAAAACCCCAAACAATACAAACAGCAGAAACCTAAAGTACCTAACCACATGGACTGGAATGACTTTGTCCTTTGCTGCTCCTGAAATAAAGAGACTTCGTAATGGAAGAGAGCTCAGAGACAAAGGGCTGCTGTCTGGCTGGTAAGCCTGCAGCCAGTAAATGAGATGCTGGCAGGAGGCCATCTCAGTCTGGATAAAGGCTCACCCTGTGCAAGGCATGATTCTTTGGAGATCAAACAAACGTGAGTTAAACCAATGCAAATGTGTATCCCAAGGGAAAAAAGGCCCAGACTGGGCAACCCAGTTCGAGTTCAGTGTCACGTTCTGAAACAGAGCTGTCAAAGCACCCATCCTGCAAACACCCCCATGGGGAGCAATCATGGTGGTGCAGCGCAGGACTGATGTGCCCTGCAGAAATCAGGCTTGGCAGTTACAGCATATTATCCCCAGAGCACAGACATTCGGATATGAAAGAAGTATTTCACTGGGTTTTTTTCCATATGCATAAGGGATTTCTGAACTGGGTATTAATTAATTAAAGTGCTGATTGTTAACACTTGTAGACAACTTATTCTGTTCTTTAAAGACACTGATCAGCAATTCTGGAGGTTGGAAAGAGTAACAGGCTGTACAAGACCGTGGGCAATAGCGCTTGACCAAACCCAACGTGTCGCAAGTGTGGAAAAGTAGAAATTTAAGATCTTATTTTTCTTCTCAACCTGATTTCTATACATGGCTGAGTGAATATTAAATATAGTATAAAAAAATCAAGTTTGGATTGCAGTCCTTCTATCACAGCCTGTAAAGTATTTAGTGTGTACAGATACACGATGTTTACTGCTGCAGCTGAACATTTTCCATTACAGCCTTTCCCCCAGAAATGAGCCCTATTTTGAGGGCACATCAACTGATGTTATGAATATTTTAGGATTTCTAAATCCTCAGCAATTTTTGGGTGGCTTACACACATCCTGAGGTGATACTCCTTTAGATCACCTTCTTGTACCCCACATTCAAAACCAAATAGATCTCTGTAACGGCGTATGTTTTGAAGAATGAGCACAGACAATGAGCACAGACTGCAACAATGCTGTTTCTTTCCCCTTTAAAACAAGGCTGTTATAGAAGGGGGATGAATAGTGCTGTGTATCCTTGAATTGGTCTGACCTAAGGCTTTGCATCATTCCACAAGAAGGTTCCCTTCCCTGTAATCCACAGCCTTGATAGAACACAACACCTCTTGGAAGAGCAGGTCCTTTGCAAGGGGCTATTTCTAAGGCATTCAAAATAAAGCCATGAAACCTTACCACCACCCCCACTAGCAAAAAGGAACGAGAAGACCTGCAAGGCCAAGAGACAACTGGGAACAGCCCTGTTAATGGAAAGAGGATCTGTTTTGTATATAATTCCCTTAGCCTTTGTTAGTTGGTTCCGGATTGCTGACAAATTGGATTATTTTGCCTGTTCTACTCTTATAGAAGGCTTTTTAAACTGCAGTTTATCTGGCAGTTATCCACTAACCTAGCAATTCTCTGCTTCCATGCAAATCTCATTTAGAAGCTGAGTACCTCTTATCTACCAGAAATGAGAACACTCCTCTTACGCACTGCTTACACAACACTGACCAGGTTGGCAGTAAGGGTAAGGATAATTTAATTCCATTAACTTAGAACAAAGAACACTATCACTTCACGAGAACCATACACCTCCTGAAAGCTGTCCTATGAACAAGACTGACTTCCACTCTCCACTCCAAGAATGAACACAGCAGAAACTCTCTATTTAGAGATTCACAGTATGTTTGTTCTTTTTAGCATACTGTGGGAGGTTGATGAATAAGAAATCAAAGGCAAAGCTCCTTTCAGTCTTTACCAATGCCTCCCACCATACTTTCAGATCCGTGTCTCCCCAAGTCAAGTTTTCCTTAATTTGCTCACCAAGCTGTTCTCTAGCTCTTTGCTGGTTTATTAAATAGGGTGCCTGGGGAGGCTGATGGGGTTTTAATCCACCTACAAAGAACATCTCCCATATCACATCAACATTTCTCCAGACCAGCAGCTGAATGGGACATAATTAAGCCTTGTTTACAAAGCCCATCTTTACAGCTCTATTATCACACTCTATTCTTTCCAGAAAAAAAGTTGCTTACAAAAGCAAAAATATATATATATATATCCTGTTATCAGTTGTGGAATCAAAAGGTTAAGAATAAACCAAAACAATCATTAAACATTAATGAGGTAGATCTGAGCAAACAAGAGTTTTCCCAGCTCAATTCTTCTGAACAGGAAGTAAGACTGAAATGCAAGAAGTCAAACAGCCCCCTAAAAGAGCTTCTGTAAACGAGTTTGGTCCTGGCACATACAAACCCCAGTAGGATTTGCACCACTCAGTGAGCAGTCTGAATTCTGCAAAAACCTACAACAGTGGCAAGGAAAAGCTTGAGCATAATGCCAGTGATGTGCTCTCATAGTGGCAAATGCACTGCAACAGATAATGAAAAGAACCTTCTGTTAAGTGTAATTACTAGTAACAGCATGTAGGAATCTGAATTCTTTGTATCTGTTGAAATTCAGTGACAATGTCTTACATAAGGAGTAACACGGAGCGGGGAAAACGCCTGCATGCTGGTCTATGTGGGAACTGGGCCATGCAGGGTTCAGCCTTCATACAATGGGACAACTCACATGTTACAGCCAGTGTTTAAATTCTTCTCTGTGTTTAAAATGAATGCTGAGCAATTCAGCAAGCTGAAATACTTTGTTTTGAACAGAAACAACAATTACACAACTGAATATATCTATTTTAAATGTTGGTAAAAGGTGTTAGTTTTTTTCTTTCCTTAAATCATTGAATAGACTCATGGCAGAATCTGCAATCATTGTAGAAACACATTCCCTTTTTAACTGATTGGTCTTCTTTGAGCATTATACCATTTACAGGTTATTTCCTGTTTACGTTGTAACACAGAGAACCAAAATAAGCTTGATAGCAGGTTGGGCAACAGCACTGGAAGTAAGGGAACCAACATCTGTAACATAAGGAGCTGCTTAACATTCTCTTAGAAGTGAGAACTCAATGGCAATCCATGAAGTATGCACGTTTCACAATTCCTAATCATAAGACATAGGTAAGTTATATGTAGATTATTAACAGCAAGACATTTTAGTATGCAAAAATGTAACATTTTCCCTGTGTCTAATCAGTGTGCAGACATTCTAGCTTACCGCTGTACATGCACTTAGGCAAAAAAGCTAAGCTTAACACTAAGTGCATCTTTGTCACAAAGTACATCTACTGATGTTTGGAAATGCAGTATAATGGTCACTGCAATACAACAGTCATTACTTATTCTAATAGAGAAGTCATTACTAATCTTAAAAAGGAAGTAATCAGGAAGCCCAGAGATAGCTTATGAGAAGCGACAGGGAAAACAGGACAGAGAGAGGAAGCTACGCCAAGTAAAAACTGTCCAGCATCTTATGCCACAACTATGGCAGTGTGGGCAAAGCCAGGCTGTGAACAGTGCTAAGAGTTGTACCATTTAGGGCTAAGCAGACTGGATTCTACTTTGC
Source organism: Meleagris gallopavo (assembly GCF_905368555.1). Taxonomy (NCBI): domain Eukaryota; kingdom Metazoa; phylum Chordata; class Aves; order Galliformes; family Phasianidae; genus Meleagris; species Meleagris gallopavo. The sequence continues at coordinate 1,988,574 of NC_139414.1, read as the reverse complement.
ATCTAGCATACATGGCCACAAAAACTCAACAACATGTATTATCCCTTTGCAGGTACTCATCAGAGAACGAGGAGGACTTCTTTAAATCGCAAAAGGTGGAATATCTTTTTCGTTGCTGGTTATTTTATTCGTAAAGTAGCTGGGACGAGATGTTCTCTGTTCAAAAATTAGCTAGCCTACTTTGAAAGCAGCAACACACTTGCTTGTCATTGACAGAAAGCATTTATTTAGAATGGTATTTACATTTAACGATAATAAAAATAGGTGTACAGGAAATATTAAAAAATGAACAGCAATATGAGAAAAAAATCTTTTGTAACATAACCAGCTGATAGGAGCCCCAAAACCCACTCCCCTCAGGGAGAAATTGTCTGACAGTTTTTTACTGCTTGTTTTCTAGCACCTTCCTCTCAAGTGTATGACATCAGCATTGGATCTGAAAAAGCTTATGTAGCATCTAACAAGTGCCTGCTGTCATAAGCCATCAGACAAGATGGATCTCTAGTACTGAGTGGCAATTACTGTGTAATTCCATATAGAAAAGGAGTGAGTATAACAGAGCACAACGGTGTCCAGGAATAGAACCGAGAGTTCTCCAATGGAAGAAAAAGTGCTAACTCAGAAGACGAAAAATTCAATCATTTTGTACAGCATCGGTCAGCATTTTCCACAGATTTACAGTGCTGTGTCTGGGTACAGAACGAACCTGCTGGGCAGCATGGGCTTTTTGTGGTAAAAACAAAACCAAAAACAACTCCCAGAGGAGCGTGAGCTTTCCCATTCAGTGTTCCCAATGAAACCCCCCAAGCAAACAGAACTGGTGTCTGTGGAGCCTGCTCACAGCCTGAGCCAGCAGCTTCAAAAAGGATCCAGCGACATCACAAACCTGATTACAGCGTCACGGGATTTGGAGCCTCACATCGACAATCTCAATCTCAAAAGTCAGAACACACACATAGACCAAACGAGGGAAGTGCTAACAGCCAGTGCCTGAGGTTAAACTTCCAGTAAGCAGTTCAAATTTACAGTGCACAGATCCTACAGTAGCTCCACTCTTGTTGTTGCCTTTTAAACATGTACGTAAGGTGCTTGTTAAAATACTCAATTATTTAACATGTTTACTCACTTGCAGTCACCAAGCTGTCCCAATCCCCCACTTCTCCACCAGCAGGCTTGAGGCAAACCTTTGTCTGTTACACTTAACCTGTGCCAAACACATCACTAACCAGTCTGACATTGGCAGTGAATACTATGAGAAGTAACGCAAGCAAGGAATGCAAAAAACACAGCACTGACTTAGACAAAATTTCATGTCAACTTGAAGCTCCTATAAAGTTTCTATACATGTGCATCCTAAACTTCATCGTGGGAATTTAGCAAGTAGGGAAGAAGAAGGAAGGTGGGGGACACTATATAATTCAGCAGCAGCTGGCCTGAAGCTATGCACTTCAACTACAAGAACTAGAGTTGGAATGTTTAGTTCCAAACTCAGGGAGGACCCAAATACTTCTACAAAAGCTAAGAGTAAACCATCAATAATAATTCTCAGTAAAACATCTCGTTATATGCTCGTTACAGTTCTGCTGGTGATCCAGCTGTCTCAAGAGAAAAGCAGAGTTTGAGCACTCAGCTTAGGGACTAACCCAAGCTCCAAACCATTCTTGTGGCCATGAGAACAGACACCTCTTAGCAAGCTGCTAAAAACCTACGGACCACATTGTGGACTGCAGCTAAAGTTGTTGTGTGAAGTCTTCTACTTTTCTCTAATTTGATACCCCACTGCTTCCAAGTAAACCCAGAATCTTTTAATAAAAGTATCCAACAAAGACTGCCGAGATCCCTCAGTCAAATTGATCTTCCTTAATCCATTCTTTCAAATAAGTTTCAATGCCATTTGTGGCTGAGACTGCAGGGCTGGATCCTACTTTAAATTCCACTGAGGAGAGGCACTATCAACTGTCTTCTCTATCAGAGAAACAGATGACTTCTAGAGATTGTGATGGTTATCTGGCCACTCAAAAAGAGGACCACTTGGCCAGGCAGCTTTCCACTTTAAGGGAATATATTCAGAATATATACATGTATACACACAGAAATATATGCACATATACAGAAATCTTTTTCTTCTTGCCAACCAAAAAGTAGGCGAGCTACTTTTGATAGCTCGTTTACTGACACAGAACCTCTCATACGTATGAGCCCATTATCATTTTATGCAATGGAATCATGAGTTTAGGTACACAGAAGTCAGGAGAACAGGTCAAGGACAAATACTCCATGAGCACCTGCTCTCAGAAGGTGAGAAGCAGTCAGCCCAGGTGTAAAGCGTGGGGACAAAAGAAAGACTGTCAGACTCTGCGTAGCCTCTAGGAAAGGATTTATTGGTCTCAATAATTCAAGCACTTAGCAAATATGAGAGATCCAAGAAGGGATACACTGATAGAGACCGTATAAACTGCTCTCAGCATCTTACAGCAGCACTAGGACTGAGCAAACCAGGTAGCAGCAGGTCCACTGAAACAAGCTGGTGGCAGAAAGCAAAGCACGTGGCACCGGCCCCAGTTACAAAGCACTGTTCTCCCTATACAGAGATAAAGCTCAACAAATTGGAAAGCTCTCGCCTCAAGGGCAAGGGATCAATTTTCAAACAACTGAAATATGAAAGGGCTGTGAGTTATGAAAAGAGACAGTAACACAAAAAAAAAATGAGCAGCATACCAGGAAGAAAAAAATTTGGCACATAAAACCATACAGTGACTCACAAACGTGTCTACTCTACTACTGATCTCAAGGCTAATGAAGAGGAACTGAGAAAGTAAATAGAAAAAAGCATTTTCAGTGCAAAAAAATGCAGGAGCAAAATAAGTTTGAATAATGTAACAGAGGCTTGATAGAACTAATATCTTCCATTGAAACTTCAACCAAGCAATAAGAAAAAACTGGACTCAGGAAAGACAGAAACAAGGACTGTGTTATCACAGCCTTGTTCCAAATTTCCAGACTGCTGCTTACATCTTTCAGTTTTCCTGAATCACCACCACACCTGCAGCCCGTTCTTTTTCCATCCACCTATTCATTTTTGAAATCTTTTGCAAAATCTCTTCCTCTTTCAGATTTAAAGATTGAAACTCTGATTTAAGTAGAGAAATCCAAATCCTTTTATTTAAATTCTGAAAATAGGGCTCCTACTTCAGCAACTGCTCTGTAGATGTGGCTGTGTAAGTATCAATAAAGCTCTAATAAATACCAATTCTCATGTGTTTCCTTAAATTCCACAAGCCACGAATGAGCCAAAGAGGAGAGTTACCAGGGGTTTTGTGCAACCTATGCCTAACAAAGAAAGGAAGAGTTGTCAGCAGGAAGAAATGGGATAAAAAAACCAAAGAGCACTTAAATAACTCAGATGTATCAAAACCAGGAGGGAAAAAAAAAATGGAGAACATCAAAGGTTGCATAGTTGGTTGTGAGAGACAGAAAGGCCAAGGCAGGTTGCCAACAATTTAGCAACTCTAAACAACAATCGCTGATAGCAGTTGGTGGAAATTGCTGTTCTTGGAATCATTTACTGGTGTCAGAAGCAAATGGGAACAAAAAAAAAAGGTATTTGATTTAAAGTGCAGCTTTCTTCATTAAAAAAAAAAAAAGCGTGAAAAAGGTTTCCTATGTGACATATTAAGAGGCTTCTCTTTCAAGACTGGAGCAGAGGATACAGGAATTAAACCATATCAAGTACAGACGGTTTGGATGCCTCTTTGAATCCTATGCTTCTTGAAATGCCAACAGGGTATATATAAAGGAATAACTTCAAAGAAGCAATGACTATAAAAAAGACAAGGCATGAGTTTTGCAGCCAGCATTGTGTTGTTTCCCTCTGTGATACAGCCTGTGACCGAATCTATATCTGAATTTACAGGCGCATGCACACAGTACCATGTTAAAAAGCTCCAAAGTAAGTATAAGAAGAATGATGTGGAGGATTGCAGGAAAGCATCATTTAAGTCATATACAATAATACCTCTATATTAAGTGGATATCATGAATTAAGCAGAAAAACCTTCAAGAAAGCCACATCTACAGCTGATGCAAACACCTTCATGATGTCATTGCACACTCCTCCACACAAGCACCAAAAACAGTCTTGAAGTCTCTGAAGTTTAAAAAAAAAAAAAATCTTTTTAAAGCTTTTTTTTTTTTTTTTTAAGCAGAGAAGAAATCAGATCTAATGATTGCACAAATTATGTAAAGCCAAACGATGTGGGCAAAAATAAGAACCCAAGATAAGGAATGTTCATCTGTTAAATGCATGCACAGGAGAAAAGGAACAATTCAGACCACATCCACAAAAGTGCTGAGAAAAAAACCTTTTCTTTCCCTCAAATACTGATCTTGCGTCAAGAATTCTTTGTTACAAGGCTAGCACAGAACCATCTGTATTAGCAATGGAATTTTCATGATTCCTGTTCTGGGAATAGAAGTTGAAAACATAAGCAAGTTATCTTGCCATGACTTCCAGTTTTAGAGCAGTATTATACATTATATGAAAACACCATCACAAAAGATATCTGCTACACCTCCATCGTGTGAGTGAGTCAATAGCTGTGTTAAAAAAAGAAAAAAAAAAGATCTCAAATCACCAAAAGAAAATGCCAAGTAGATAGTGAGAATTTAAAATAAAAGGCTAAACATAAGTGCTTACCTCACAGATAGTACAGATAGCATTCAGAAAGAACCTTCTTACTTTCAATGTTTTGTTGCAGTTTTTAAGAGTTTGTAATCTTAAATGAAAAAAATGAGAGAGGAAATATAAAAAAATACCTTTCCAGTCTCAGAACTGCATAAACCAGTCCACAGAGTAACAGTGAACTGGGTCCATATAGGAAAGCAGGGAACGAGACAGAAGCTAAAAGGCAGTGCTTTTGGAAAAACAGCAAATGCCTGCAAAATAGCAGAAGAACAAAGCATGTGGATTAGGAGCATAAACATTGAAGACACCATCACCCTTAAAAGGCTGCTCTCCTGACCCCTGAATGGAGCTGATCTGTGCTCTTCAAATAAAAACCATTTTACACTACTGTCTGTCTGTGCTGTGTTGAACTAAGCAGGCTGAGAGATGGGAAAGCGCAGTACTTCTCTTGTAGGAAGCTGGACTTTAGGAATCTTCTGTGAGATAAAATTACTGACAGCTCGAGTCAGTGACTGCACAAGAAATAGCAAAGGCTCACCTCCCATGATACGGATATTTCTCCATGTGCAGTCCCATTCAAACACTAACAGAAGCAGAGACCAAAGAAGATGACTTTCACAGAAGCCAGCATCTCGTGTTTTAGCACAGGATTTGTAAGAGCACATCAGTGCCAATGATGTAACCACCGAGGAAATGGAAAAACAAAGATATCTGCTGCTAAAATGGCACAAGATGACAGTTCTGCCAAATCCACACTTTGATTTTTAATGTATTTGTTAATAGAGCGACACTGTTTGCGGGAGCATTGAAGAACATTTTAACTTTAAAAAGTTAATAAAAAAAGGAAGCTTTATCAGGTACAATCCCATGTCAACAGTTTATTTTCAGTGCAAGTTAAAATACAGTTATTGCTTTAGTACACAGAATACACACCTTCATTAGACTAGTGTCTGTTTTTGGAACACATTCCCTTCTGAATTATCTGTTGCCAGAAGATGCAGCATTACAAGTGTCGATGTGCCAAGAACACGATCAGCTGTGACAAAGCACTACAGAGGAGAAAAAGGTACAGCAGGTGGAGGAATACCTGGCTTGAAGGGTAACAGGTGGTTCATCTACTGGTGATTGAGCTTCAATCATGTGTATGCCATCAGCAGCATCCTACACTCCTCAAGACAGCATAACAGCGATGCTGACCGTGATTCTGTATCAGTGCATCTTTTTCAGAAGAGAAAACACTGAGGAGTTAAGTTTTTACACAATGCCTTTAGAGAGCTATGCATGACTGATATCCTACAGCAAAACGAGCAGCAAAACTCATTATTTCTGCTCTCAGGTACAAACGAGTAAACTTAAAGCCTGATACAGCTAACACGGTTTTCTGAATGGACTTTTCTTCTACTAAGTGAACGAAGAAAAACTTTCTTGCCAGGGATGAGCTCCTAGATGAATACAGTTGATCACCTTTCACTACCAGTTAATTTATTCAGATAGGTTGGAACTGGAGATCCATTCACATGACGTCTAGTTGGTAGACCATGTTCCTTAAATCAGCAGATGTCCAGCTCACAGTAATTGGCAGCACAGTGCCATGGACCATACTAAATTGGAGAATGAATTTGCTTTTCACTCCTGACCTGCTTTCTATGCAAGGATGGCAAAGAGTAGATACTGCAGGAGAAATAACCTGATGCTCTTCATGCAAAATTAATTTCTAAGGTTACTCCTATGTCAGTCTCATAACATTAAATTCTAATATGAACTCCTGGAATTGCTCATTTTCAGGCACCATAACTAAACTGTTTTTGTTAGATCACTGTGATGTATAATGCTTCAAGAAACCCTGCATGGCATTTTTCAGGAAAACTTAATGCCAACTCCTTGTTGCATTTTGACATCTTGCAAAAAAAAGATTCAAATATTCAAATATAGCCAGCATATTGGAACAAAAATAATACTTTCTTCCATTAAACAGTTCATAACGGATTAAAAATGACTTGATACTTTCAGTAAATAATTTCTGTGGAATAAATTATCATTATTAAAACCTCCTTTGAATTTCAGTAAAGGGCTATGGGCTTGCTAGATGTCCCAGTGACTATACCTGACAGGTCGAGATTCTGCAGACACTAACGCAAGTCCAACCATTGGGCAGAACACAGACACTTCATTACCAGTACTTCCATCTAGGCTTACTGGGCACAGACATCGTCATTCTGAAACTGTAGACTGAAACGCATACAGTAAGTGCACTTAGGAAGAAAGGTTGTATATTTCTTGAAGGATTCCTTGATGCAGGAAAAAGAAAACGGCAGTGGAAGAAGCACACAGCATGCCAAGAAGCCTCTGAGCAAGCAGGATGTTTTGTCAGACAGGAAGCAGCAGCTACATCTCTACAGCGATGGCTGGCAGGACAGCACTTGCTGCTTAAAGCCTCTGCCGTTCCAATTTTGTAGTGTGAACACAGATTCTAAGTTTAATACCAGCATTAAAAGTCCTGATTACACTTTTATAAACGGCTGCTTTGAAGCTGTCAGCAAGCGTAGCGCATGGCAGCAATGACAAACCTAATATGCTTACACAGATGGCAAGAATGACCAATTTTCTCCGTTCCTTAGGAAACAAATTACACTCCTGACAAGCTCTGAATGGTGTGAAAGACAGAGAACCTACCTTTGATCTCCAGACTACGACTGCGGAGCACTGAGCAATTCAATGCAATAAAAAAGTTGAGTGCACTGAGCTTTTTATTTTCCTAGCCTCGACACCAAATGCTCACTTTCAAGTCTCTGCATAACAGGGGCCTCCACATGGAGAACAGTGATCTACAGAAACACACAGTCGTGGACATCAGTGATATCAGTTGTCACAAGAAATAACAAATTGGCCAAAATAATGACGACTATGGGACAAAACACATGGCAGAGATAGCACCTCTTACACTGGCTTTATGTAGGTGGAAAACCTGCTAGGGAAGCAAGAGTTAAGCACTGCTGTGAGAGTTTAATAGCGTGGAGTGAGCCCTGCAGGGAAGATATGATCTCTTATTACCCACTATGTCAGCTAACCTAAAATGAAGCAAGATAGAGTCCATAACACAGGTTTACTGGATATATTTTTCTTACATCTTTTTTTTTTTTCTTACTATGCCAGCTAGTCTAAGTTATTTTTTCTGCATAACTATTGTCTATAAATGAGAAAGAGCAGAAGGTAAGATCCTTCTTGACCAAGCACAACCAGCAGTAACACTGCAACACACCACGCACAGGTTTTGCCAGTAGCAAGAGAACAGAGACCTCCCATGCTATGCTATGTACAAGGGTGCCTGAGAGCTGCCCACAAAGTACTGCTGTGTAAGTGCTCACTGGTGCCCAATAATCACAATTCAGAAGGAGGAATTGCATTACAGATTTTGGGAGGAGTTGTTCTTCCTTTCTAAGCTCATCGTTAGCAGTCATAAAGACTCCTGCACTTTCTCCACTAGCAACTGAAATTCTGTTTCACTGGATTTGTGTTGTATCTTGAAATTGTGGAATTTTCTCAGAGAAAAACAGAAACAACAGAGTAAGTCTGGTTAGAACTTAGCAAAGAATGATTCAAGAGGAAGGAACTTCTCGTTTCCTGTTAACTTTAAGACAATTTGCAGTCTCAAAATTACATTTAGTATTTTGCAGTCTTGTGCAAATACACTTAAACTTGAACATTAAATTGTTTTCAACAAAAAAGGCAGTCAGGACCTGGGATAGTGTATTAAGTTGGTTATGCCCATACCTATCTGGACCAGCTTTTGCTTGGGAGCAAAAATACATTTTCTAATGCCTACTTTACCTGCAGAGAAAGAAGGTTTAAGAATACACTCAGGTCTACTTGCAGCTCTCTACAGAACTTAGATGATCCAGAAAAATGTCTGTTCAAGGATAGTAATGGCAAAGCAGATGGACAAAACCATGCACTTTCAATTTAAAGAGGAAAGTTGTATCCAAATTGCTTTTTGTTCTTCTTTGAAAGCAAGTAAAATAGACTGATGCTTGAGGGTATATTTTGAGGCTTTACAGCACTGTATACACAACCTATTTCAAGACAACAGAATTTTGAAACAAAGAAGGAAGCAGGAAACTAATCTTAAATTCCTACAATGTGCTACTGGGAAATCATGAAAGCTGGATCCTTACAGATATTGCAATTACATACGCACACGGAACCATGGGGGCAAGGCTAAAAAGTCAAATCACTTGGATTTTCTGTTCCTTTCTTTCCATTCTGGCAAAAGAAAAAGGCAACTCAGTATCATAAGATTGCAGTACATCAGGTTGGAAGGAGCATCAGAATCCTCTAGTTCAATCTCCTGCTCAAAGCTGTAAGGTCAGAACAGGTTGCTCATCATTTTATCTATTTTCATCTTGAAAGCCTCGAAGAACACAGCATGGTACCTAAAATTCAGCAGAGCTCTCACACTGTTCCACTGCACCAGTAGGAGAACAGTGGAAAAAGATGAAAAATCTTGCAGTAAAAATGGTATTCTGAATAACTTCCAGTGGATTACAGGAGGAGACAATTTTTTTTTTTTTTTTTTTAATTAGAACTATTAATTTTGTCATAATATTTGCTTTCATAGTGGCAACATTTCTGAAAGATCGAGTGAGTTTCAACTCAAATTTCTGGGCATTCCCATAAAAGGGAAATTACTTACCTGTGAATATCAAGTATACATCCAGTTGTGCTATGCATTTCTAACTATAAAAGAACCATAAAAATTGTCTTTTTAAAGAAGAATGTTTTACTTTCTTTTGGAATTCTATGCTGATGGGAAGTCGGATGCAGGAAGGAATCTCTTCATTCAAATTGAAAGATACAGATTTTAATGTTTGCATGTATCCATCATTTATAAAGCCAGAAAGAACCTCAGTTTTTGATGAAAAACAGTTCTTAATGAACAGTAGGCCTTATGTTAAAGTCTTGCTATGTAAATTCTCAACTAAATACTTAAAAGCTATGTCCTCCTTGAGGCGTGCTGAACAATAAACTAGAATAGGACTACCCTGGAGCCAGCTACGAAGAAAAGTTCAAATCTCAAAAAGTACTATAAATATTTATACTTTATTTTCCTTAACATCTTTTGAAAATGGTAATTATTAATGAGATCACCATAAACTGCATTGTGAGCTACACCTTGCACTTAAAGGGCAAGAACAGATCCAATTCAGCTACCAGCTTAGGAGCATTAACGTCGCCTTTCAAAGAAAGGTTTTCAAAGTGATGTAGGATTTACAACTAAGATTTTAATGTAAAACTTAAAATACATTTCCTTATCCATTGTTAAAAAAAAAAAAAAATTATTCCAGCTATGGTAGAAAATGTGCATTTGCACACACACCAGAAGGCAGGATTTGCTTTTACTAAAAGGTATTATTTTTCCCAATTTTAAGCTTCAGCTTTTCTGAAGGCAAATTTTCAATTTCCTTCCTGAGATTTCTGGAGCTCAGTAGGAGCACTTTGCTCCTCTTCCAGCCCTGCAGTTCTTTACACTATTTCCCACGTCAGGCTCATGCTTAGATAAGCTGCTTTTCAAAACTTATCTGGTAAGCAAAAAGGTATATACATTTTACATGGATGCAAAACACATTCATAGATATATAAAGAATAACAAATATTGAGGAAATACTGCATTTTAAAAAAGATACAGCTAACCTCTGCTTTAGAACTGTCGAACATACGGCCAGAAAACAGGAAGGGCAGCAGAACTTTAAGTGTCAGGTGCTTCCACTGAGATAATAATTACAGAGAGTGAGCTCAACTCTCTGTGGTGGAAGAAGCGTTCACCTGTGAAACTTCTAGTAAGACAAATATATATTTATGTCAAAGTAGTAGCTTTCTCCTACATGGGTGTACTTCTGACCCCTAGGACTGTGCTTGTTTGGAAGCTGACATGCAGTGGCCCCAGCATTTCTTAACTTCCAGAGAAGAGTAACAATGCTTTCCAGCATAAAATTCAGAATTGTAGAATTTCTAAGGCACTTTACTTGCCACACACACATACTTTCAGCAGCCAAAATGAAAATATCTTCCCTTCAATAGTGTCCACTTTCCAACAAAGAGTCCTTATCTGGAAGCACCAAAATTAAATGACTTTGCATTCTCGCTGCAAAATGAATCTGTTATTTGGAAGATTCTGGCATCATACATGGAAAATAAATTTTTATTGTGCTTGCATGCTTAATGTAAAAATTACTTTTTGTAGAACTATGCAACATACACGTGCTTTGACTATATCACAATTGAAGCAATTTAGCAAACCTTGGGTCTGAATAGCAACATTGGGTATTCTAGTTTTGGAACATTTAAATAAACAAAACTTCGGATGGAATAACGAAGACCCACAGCACTTCTTGGGGAGGATTAAAAAATAAATTGAATTTTCAATCAACTTCCACAGACAGCATTCTGCCTCTGGTAGGTAGGAACTATGGAACTACTCACTAAAATAGCACTCCATACTTCTCTTCAACGGGAGTACAGGATGTGTTCCTAGCCATACTCACACTCACCAACCTAAAATCAGGACTGAGAACATACAATTTAAAAGATATTTGGGAAGAACGTATGTGGATGTAGATGGATATGCACCACATACAGTACAGTGTACGTACATGTACACATACACAGTGCATGTGTCTGCTTGTTTGCTCACAGCAGCTTCCAAGCGTGCCACTCAGCCCCTTCTCTGGCCTTCTCTTGTTCTTGTGACACAGTTTGCCCCCATTTATCCCTGCAGTGCCAGGAGCAGAACTACTTGCAATTTCTGTAACTTCATTCTCATCTCAGGCTGGATGGGGCTGTGAGCAACCTGGGCTACGGGAGGTGTCCCTGCCTATAGCAGGGGATTGGAACGAATGATCCTAAAGGTTCCTTCCAACCCAAACCATTCTATCATTCTATGATCTCCTCACGCTGCTACTACCTCTTTACAATCATTACTGCTGTTTTGTTAATTTTTATTTCTGCACTGACATTGCCTCCATGTTTTCTTTCCATTTGCTAGCCTAAACATCTCCAGCCACTTTAGAGCCAGGTTTTTTTTCAGGATTCTTATCTACCCCTTTCTCCTGCTCTGCTGTGTAGTGCCTTTACAGTATGTTCCCCCATTTCTCTTTTGACTCTGTCTTCTACAAATGACACGAGATGAGCAGGACGACTCACTTCTCATAATAAGTAAGGAAGGCCAGGCAAGTAGGGCAAAGAAAAAAAAAGTACTACTGTATTTTAGGGAAAATGTGCAAGCTTTGTCTTCCAGTGCCAGGCTGTCCATACGAACATGTAACACTAGGTAACAGAACGCCGTGACAGTATTATACTCATATGATAAAACTTGATGGAAAGTGTTTCATTCCTAAACCCAGAGTATTACTCTGAGCTTATTTCCTGCTACTGCTTACCTAATAGTCAGAAATAACTGCAGCACAAACAATTATGCAAAAGAAAATATCAGAGGCTTTGCAAAAATCTATGCTTACCCAGACATACAAAAGCTTTTGAACTTATTTGCTGTTAAAAAATTGAAAAAAAAAAAAAGTGATCTGTTTAATTTAATCTACACACTAAAGAGAACTGGTCAAGAAGCTTGCAAAGAAAGCTTCTACAGAGAGACAAGGATCATTTTTCAGTAAGGATATATAGATAGGTGTATACATATATATATATACACATATATATAGACACCTATCTATATATATATGACTTCTAATATTTCTTAAGATATACCATATTTCTATCTACTATATAGGTAAATCTATATATATAGGTTTTATATATAGATATATATATTTCATATATATAAAATGAAATCTACTGTCTAGATTTCATTTAAGACATTAAGAGCCTAATTCTGAGCATGTATCTGCTTAAGAATATATCAGAGAAGACGAGTTACTAAAAAAAACTTGCATAAGAGACTAACTCATACCATTTTGCTTCTGCTGGAATCTTTGATCTGACCAATATTCACAAGTAGATATAAGGAAGCCACCACCCTTAACGCACGCAGTCTGTATTCATTTCAACTACTGCCCTTGTGCCAAGATAGCAGAATTGATTTTTATCTCACCATGAGTATTTAAGCAATTGTGTAGTTGGGGAGTTTTTCCATCAGCATCAATGAAATCTGATTACAGTATTGTTTCTATCTCAAAAACAGTAAGAAGAGCTTTAGGACAAAACTCATGCACCTGGATCAATGGTTCGTGTTGTAGATGAGGTCAAGGACACCAAGTATTGCTGAATGTAACCACAACACCACAGTGAAGTTCTCATTGCTGCAGTATATGTACTAACAAGCTGCACAGAAGGTTTCACCTAATCCAGTATTCATCCACCACCTGCTACTGGCAGCAGGTGGGAGGACGCAGATGCAAAAAACCCAAGTGATGCAATAACATAACTTCTGGAAGAAGTATCTTCTGTTTCAACAGCACTAAGAGTTGGCTGTCCTATGACAGCCAGTCACGGGTCTTTCAGTATTACCTTTCCAAGCATAACAAAACTGATTACTCTTTTTTTAGCACGAAATTTCCCTCAGAGTCAATATGACAGATCATGCAGCTTGGAAACTCAGGATATTTTTCAGGGAGAAAAAGATTTCAAAACTGATACTGAAATAATCTAATTCCTGCACAGTGCCTCTTCATTCTTGTCTTACTTGAAGTGTTGACAGAAGTGTTTTTGATAACTCTCTTTAAAAAAGCAAACAAACAAATACAGCACTGCAGCTCATCTCTCATGATCTCTGTAAGTTGAAAATCTTGTATGTTATGAGTTATGAACTTTTTGATTTAAGGAAAAAAAGAAGATTCTAAGTGAGAATCAGAACTCCAAGATATAGCACACTGTACCTAAGCCATAACAAAACTCAGAACTGTAATAAAGACAAAACACTTTTAGGCATATAAGAGACAGCCAGCTCTGAGTGCAGTCTTCAGCAGTTTCCATTTCCCCCAGCACTGTTTCAGAGATCAGAGCAAAAACAACATGAAGCTGCTCCTAAGCACCATATTATTATTATTATTTTTTTTTTAATAATCACCTTTTAATCATAGGATCCTAGGAACTCAAGTATAGTTGATAAAAATAATTGTTTCTGCTCAAGGTGGAACACTTCACAAAAAGAAAATCTGACAGAAGTCAACAGAGGAGGAAGATACTCAGATTTTTACATTGAACACAAGCAGAATTCAGTATTTTAACAATACCTACCTATAATACCTCTTATATTATAAGAAAACTTCCTACAGAGAGAAAACCAAGATGCCAAAGCCTTGCAAGACACTTACAGGAAGAAAGTTGAGTTGTTAGATGACATCTGAATATTTTATAGCAACGTTAAGCCAGGAGATGCTGGATTCTTCCTATCTTCTAAGAGAATTGTATCCAGTATCCTGAAAGTAACAGAACTACTGAGACAACTTACGAGCTTATGAAAATATCTGTACACACGTATCAAATCTGTGAAAAGAGAGAAGCTGTAGGAAAATCTACTTTGCTTGATGAAGCTGGAAATTGAGGTTGGTGGCCCTGCATGTGGCAGGAGGGGTTGGAGATTCATGATCCCTGAGATCTCTTCCAACCCTGGCTGTTCTGTGATTCTGTGATACAGCATTCCTCACTCAACTCTCACAAAGACAAGTGAAAGATTTCCTAGTAAGATGAAAAAGTGAAAGCCAACAGAAAACAGAACATATCAAGAACTTTCTACTCATGCTACTCCAAAAAAGAAGTAACAGGAATAGCACGATGCATGCAACAGAACAAAAGGGCTCCTGTCTCACTGAGAGTGTCATAATGTGTTAGATTGAGCAAAAGTCACCTAAACTACTTAAGAAGAGTGAAAAAATATCCCTCATATATTAAATATTAACATCCCAGTAATCTACCTAGCAGTGTTTGCACTTAAAACACGTGAAAAGTTTGATGCATAGCTGTTCAGAGGGTTAACTGCACCTCAAAAGGCTTTGCTGCAACTTACTCCTCACCCCATCCCAAGCACTGCTTTGGCAATGGCAATGAAGATCCATAAAGATCAATGCCCCGCAACATAAGCAGTATACTGAAACCCATCAGGAAAGAAAATATTTAACTGATTCAATATTGACATTTCAAACACTAAAGTTTTTTTCCCGTTCAAAAATTGAAGGATTTGCCTCCTTTAGATCGACACGGTTGGTGCCAGTATCACACAGATATCCATCTTGAGCTTTTGCTTTCAGGAAAAATCCTTCTAATGTTCAGCCATACAGAGATGCATCAGCAAACTAAGACGTATCAGATGTATCAGAAATCCTGACAGCAAGAAGCAGCACACTCCCACTGAAAATCAAAGGTTTAAACACCATAGCTGCTTAAAAGAAAGACAGTATCAGCATACATACATTTATTGAATTGGTTGGGTTTTCTAACTCTACAAAAACAAGGAAAACAAGATAAGCCTCAAAAGAAAGGGAAAATATAGTGAAATGGCAGCTTCAACATTTCTTTTCTTTTAAATGATCCAACACAGAGTTCAATTACATGCCAAGAAAGGTAACAGTTTTTGAGGCTATGCTACTTTAAAGGCTAAGAGATAGCTACCAGCATGTGTTTAAAATCAAAGGATGAAAATGAAGAGAGTTCTGGCTAGTTCCACTTCCCAGGTTCCTTTTAAACTATTTAACACATATTCTCTAAATTTAAGTACAAAGTTTTCTATTTGCTGAAGGTAGTGGACAGCAAGAACTGTGAAGAGATCCCTCACCTGCAGGCAGAAAGCTCAGGGTGTACAGCCTGCACAGGTTAGTTAAACGATCAGACATTACATGAGATTTTATTTGCTGATGAAGATCCAGAAACAGAGTAGAACGAAGGAAAGAAAGAAGAAAAACCATCTTCAGTTATTTCAGCATAATAATTGTGGAGATAGCTTTTTCAGATCTTGTGAGCAAACAAAACAGTACAGCTTACCAGAACTACAGTGACTTCACATGTGTGTGTATGCACACAGATGTTATTCCGTAGGTAATGAGGGTTTGTTCTGCTGTTAAGCCTGAAGACATTCCTGGCAGAACAATGTCATTAAATAACAGGAAAAAAAGACCTTCCTTAGGAGTAGCTCAGTGTACCTTAAGAAGTTACATTCTGTTACAAACTGCAATCTTTAAACACAGAGAGAATGTAAAGGAATTGTGACTGCTTTTTATTGTTTCAGTTGGGATATGAAAAATCTTTTGTTAAATCTACTATGTTGGCTAAAAGGTAACTTACTGTATTATTCTGTTCCATAAACAAAATTGACCTACAAAACATCTGAAGAAGTCCTGGCTCATCATCCTTCACCAAGCTGGGTAGAGCCAATTTGTCCAAAAAACCTATTTAGGCCAGGCAACCTCTTATGCCCTGGGAACACAGTTAACCTGGAGCTCAGAACAAAAACCTTACAGTCCTCCCAAGCAGAGATTTCAACTCGATTTTGTGTGCATCACTGTGAAAGGAAGGAAATGGAACAACAGAGGAACTGATACAAAATACATTTGTAGCTTCCCAACTGATAGTTTCACTCTGGGAATAACTAAGGAATCATGTGTTTATTAACAAACTACCCAAAATTATCTCAAGAATTTAGACCCAACAGCCAGAGATTCATAATCACTTGTCAAATCCCTGGTAACAATAATTTCTCAATAAAAATAAATAGGCATCAGACATTGACTGCCTACTCTTCTGTCCCCATTCCAATGCTTCCAATTTAATTAGGACTATTAAAATCCATTAATATGTAATATTTAAGTTAGTATAGAGGTGGGAACTGTTACATGAGCCCTGGCATTTTCACTGCAGTTAGTGAGAATGAAGATTGGTAAGAGCTTTGTCGTACCATTACTGCAAATAGACTTGCAGAGTCACAGTCCTAATGTGAAAACTAAGTACTGATATTCTATATACTGTTTTCTCTGTCTTGATATTTTAGAAAAACTTTTTCTTTTTTTTTTAACACGTTTGAATTCTACCACTGCATTTCAGCAAGTGCAACACACTATTCTTGTTACCATCACTTTAAGATGACAGCATTACAGAAATTAATATAGGCAGAAACTTCTGGTGCAGAATTAGGAAATTAGGAATCAGAAACAGCAGCTTTGCTTCAGGAGAAAAGATGGACTACAATTGGGTTGAGAAAACACAAACATGTAAGTGACTGAGACTTGATGCCATTTCCCCCACTTTCAAATTCTTCCAAAGTAATTTCCTCTAAGATGAATTACTGTAAAGATTATTCCCCAAGAATTCAACATTTTAAACCCATTTACTTACTTATGGTATTAAAATGGGCTCAAATGATTATCACATAAATCTAACAAAACTGAAGAACCCACCCTACCATGCACCAGAAAGGCACGATGGCAGAAACAGCAGCAAAGCAGCATACATCAGGGAGAAGCTGGGCAGCAAAGGGAAAGAAAAAGGGCCCAGAACTTATGGCATTATGAAGAACAAAACAGGGAGTACTGTTTATTTTTGTTTTGAAAAATAAGGAAGCTGGACACAGTTAATACACTCTGCCTTGTGCACCCTACGTTTTCATGGCTTTGCCTACTGAAAACATTGTGTAGCCTACTGTAGACAGTTGAAAACTTGAGCAGAATCTTTTTAAAAGTCCCATGTACGTTAGGGCTTCCCATTTGTTTTCTCAGTCCTTAGAAAGCAAGACTAGAATTGCTCATTTAGATCACTTTCATCAAATAATGAAAATAAATTGTATCTGTTCATTCTAGTGCAAAGTCTGTAATAACTTTGTAGAATGTTGTCCTTCCTATACCAGCAAGGTTTATCCCACTACTGCTGCTGTTCTTTACAAAACTGCTTTAAAAGCATTCTGTAACATAAAAGTCCTTAAGCTTGTTTTTAAATCATACTGAAAAATTAGTAGGAATAACCATACAAGGATATTTTATCCTGAGCAAGAAACTTTTTTAATGAACACATCTGACTGTAAACCAACAGTTTCACTTGAATCTGAACTTCAGTCAGATTAGCTAAAGAGTACTATAATATACTAAGTGAAGTTAGTTTTTTTTTTTAAATATCAGAACTGTAGAATAATTTCAACTTCATAGCATCAATATGAATCAGCACAGGTGAAGCATGGTTTGCAAAGGTAGGAAATAATCACTCCTTACCACAGGATTTGTCACAAACGTTTTTTGTACACTATGAACTATATTTTTAGCAAAGTTCCACCAGAATTTCAATTTACAGATCACTAATTCTGGAATCACTTTTTCAAGGTTCCACTAAACAAAGCATTTCTACGAGCAGAATGCAAGTGGAGATGCAAAAAGCTGAAGATCAGTTTCCCAAAGACATAAGCACTGAACTCCTAGCAATGAATGAAAGCTCGTATTTCCCATGAAGGACACTACTTAAGTGCTTCCCATGCAGCTCTCTAAAATATGTCTTCTGACCAGTTTAATGGTTTTAAGGACTAAAACCAAAACTAAATTTGCATGTTATGCAAAAACATTTCCCTCCTCACCTCACAAACACTCAGGGTTTGGGTTTGTAGGGATACTCATTTGATTGGTGTTTTTTTTCTCTGTGTGTTGGTTACACAGGGATTTTCTTTTTGTTTATCTCACAGTAGAGACCAAATAATGTGCCCCACCCAATTTTATCCAGAGATATGATAAGAAGTTTTGAGAATATTTCCAACATGCATCAAAAATAGTGTATTGGGGGTACACTGTACAAGAAGCAGCAAAGATTCTTTATAGAGCTATTCTGCAAACTAAAAATCGCAGACTGTGATGTGTAAGTTATAAGAAATTAAAGTATAATTCTATTTGAGATGTGGCCACAATCAGAGGGCGACAGAAGGAAATGTAAGTTGTGTTTTCTCCATGCTTTCCTCCTGCCTTATGCAGAACATAACAAGAATGTTAAGAGAATTAGAGTTTATTGTAATCTCGACAGCTCTGCATGGAGGCAGTCGCCATTTCCTCCTGCAAATACCTGGAGGAGGGTACAGAATATTTACAGTGCAGAATGGTTTCTTCATGCTTTACAGAAGAATTAACTCGTATCTTTTTTGGTCCTTCTAGAATAATTAATCTATATGATAATAGCCTACAAATTTCCTTGCCAGCTCCTATAAAAAATACACCTAGTAATGCTTACACACAGCTTCAGACAAGAAGATTATCACCCCAAGAATGATGAAGCTCAGTATCTTTTCCAGGTGGTGATATTTAGTAAAAGAAGAGCTTAAGAGTCAAGAGAAACAGAGAGAGATGGACGTAATAAAACATCCAACGCAGGTCCATGTTGCAGACGTGATTTAAACAGCAACAAAAATCCTTCCTTAGACTGGGAAAGCAATGAACGAGCTATAACACCTGAAAACACACTTCCATGTTTTTATTGCATGTCTTCTTTGCGGTTTATCTGCACGGCCATAACCTCCAATCTCACGGCAGACTTTAAAATATACTCCTACTTTTAATATATTCTCTAAGATAGAAATAGCTATCAAAAGCTACTGTCTAAGACTGTAGAAAGAGAAAGCTCTCCAAGCCAGTGAAAAGGCAACAGAATATCACACAGATGTGGGACAGAAAATTACTGAACTAAAGCTACGATTATTTGTGATCAAAACGTAGTCATATTCTCTACCTAAATACCATCCTTCTATTAAGAACTGAGAAACAGTTAAATGTCTTGGCTCTCATAGATCAGAACAGAAGGCACTTTCATTAAAAAAATGGAATCCTCTGCATGAAAGCATGTGCTCTGAAGGAAAAGTGGCCGCAAAGACAGAAGTCTGGAGAAAGGCATATGTATTTCTGATCTGGAAACAGCTGTTTCTACCAATGTTAGGGGTGGAAAAATGTCCTTATTTTTATCTCCATTGTTTAGAGTTTAAGTGGACAGTAAATAGTGTAATGTCATTGTGAACTGTGCCGTGAGTCTAAGGCACCAACAACAGCAGCCAAACAAAAACTTGTTTGGAGGATTTAAGACAGGGATGTAATACCAAAAATGTAGACAAGCTGATAGTTCTGTATGGTGAATACCTAGTCAAAAAAAGATTCCCCCTCTTGAAATACCCCAATCAGTACTTTTGGTACACATACCTCGAAGAATTCTCTCCTCATGGCAACGTAGAAAGTCCCAGATTCTAACAGTGCCGTCGTCAGAGCATGTAGCAAATTTATTATCCGTGGGTGAGAAACTGTTACATGAAGACACACAGCAGGGGAAAGAAGTCAGCATTTAACAGATTATCTATGCTTCTCAGACAGGGCAAAATTATACTGTGTTATACACTGAAAGATGCATTTGAACACAGGGACTTTAAAGTGCATACGTTGCCTGCCACTTCACCACAAGACATGAATTTAGCATGGGATTACTACTGCATTGCTGTCCCCAGTCAAATGAGAAATCCAGAACTTATTCTTAGCACCATCCTACCTATGGACTGCATACAGTAGCACCTTTTTTGCAGGATGAGAAGCAACAGCAATATGACTTGGTAAACATCAGCCTAGATTTTCATGTTTTGCAATACAATAAGCAAGTGACACTGTATAGAGGCACAGGAGAACAGTTCTTAGGGGAAAAAAACTCCTCTTCAGCCACAGGTGATTTGCAGCAGAAAAGCAAAAATAAGGGAAAGCTGGTCACATGAAAAAGCTAGTTGAATCAACTGGTGATAAAATAAACAGTATATAAAACAACCATATCACTTATTGTAAAAGAAATTTGGTAAACCTCCCTTCTTTTACCCAACCCACGAAAAGAATTCTACAGACACAGAAGCAGCTTCCAGATTGAGCAGTCAACATCACATGAGGAAAGTCACTGGAAAAGTAAGGAGTTATATAGCCTTAATCAAGGGCCAGAACACCTCCAGCAACTGACAGCACTCACTCCCTTTCTGGTGCAGTGAAAGACCACGAGAGCCCTCTTGAAATCCTTGATCTTTATGATCAGGAGAGAGCTTAAAATAGCAGAGAAATTCAGTGTAAGGCCACAATATTTAGTCATGACAGTAACTGAATCTAACAGAGGAACTTTTCATAAGCAAACAGAAAATGCTACACCCTATCAAAGAAAAATGGTGACTTTAGTGGAATGTGCTTTGGTGGCAGTGAACCTTTATCACCAAGGGCCAGCACCTGAACCCAAAGAAACACTGCTTTAGCTTCATTTTGGGTCTGCAGCTTCTCTTCAGGCTTACTTTAAAAACATGTCTTCTATTTCTGTATCTCACTAAGGATTATATGCAGGCTTGCTTTAGAGAAATCCTTCATTTACATCTCACTGACAGTATCACTTTAGATTCCATTTTTTATATGTGTATATATATATATACATTTGCACATTTGAAGTATCAAAACTGAACCAAGAGAATATCCTATAGTCTTCTCTTCAATGGCTTGCTTACAGTTTCAGGCTTGAAGAACCCATTCAGTATTAACATTAGACTTCTGTATGTGGCAGTCTGTGTGGGTATTTAGTATTACTGGAAGTCTTGGCTTCACCAAGCCAAGCAGTTCTTCACTTTATTTAGTGTTTTATTATTTTGTGAGAACTATGCAGGTATTTCATTTCTGAAGGCTTTATATTTTATTCAGTTAGGTTATTAAAGACTGAATTCTTTATTTGGAATGAAATTGTTGTCTTACACAGTGCGTATAAAAAGGAATAACTGATACACATTGTCACCATATAAAAATGAAAAGAATACCAGTGCAAAATGCGGCAGACAAATACATCTCTAACATATTGCAGAGGCGTATACTGGGACAATACTAATTCAGAAAGGTGCCAGCAAAACGGTGAGAATGTGGAAACAAAAGAAAATATTGTGTTTATGTGGTGCAGGAAGTTTCCCAGAATCTGACAGAACCCATGCATTTCTGCACCCAGAATACACTGAGAGAACAGTCTAATCATGGCAATAGGTACTACAGAAAATGGTATATTGTGTATAAACCTGGCCTCTCTAATCGCCTCCTTATGTGCCTGGAACATCTTGACGTTGTTCATGTTGGACTGCCAGTATTTCACATATCCCCCGTGGTCTGCTGTCAGCATCCACATATCATTGTGTGACCAAGTCATAGCCCTTACCGGGCTGTCGTGAGCCTGTAAATTCAGAAACAAAACTTCTAGCAAACGTGTTCAAAAACTGTCTGAACCACACAAACATAGAGTTAGAAACAACTGTAACGAAGAAATGAAAACAATGACGATCTACTCAGATTCAGAAAGTTGAAGGGGCAGAGAAGGATTCCCTTACTCTGTGTAAAACTGCACTCTAAATAAGAGGGTATTTATTTACACTTTGTTTCCAAAGTGACTGGAACTGTTAGTACCTCGTATGGAAGCAGAATGAGAAGCATTAAAGGACTGCCTATGGCCACAGTTTGATACAGGGACAGAACAGGATAAAAATTAAAATAAAAAAAAGCAAAAAAACCAAACCCTGATGCTTCCACTGCCACATTTAGACCACAGGTCCACCATGAGCGGTGAAGATGTGTTCAATGTGTTCCCAAAACATGCTCAAGGACCTCAAGATAATAGACAGAAACCTTGATAGATGAATTTACCTGTAATATTGTTTCAAAATTGAAAGTCAGTCCATTCCACAAAGTGAATTCTCCACTAGATGCACCAGTAACCAAGCGTCTCCCCTCAGGAGTCCACTGCAAAAGAAAGACTTAACTCGACTTTGCAAATATTTCTTCACAATCATCTGAATAGATCTTAAGCTACTTTTCAGGGTATTTCACCAATGGTGTTTACCAAGTCATTTGCTAGTCAGTGCAAAACAGACAAAATGCAGAAGCAGGCCAGAGGGCTTTTGACTTTTGTTAACAACAGAACAAAGTTATAGCACTGTTAAAGCAACAACAACAAAATCTAATCGCAAAGAAGAAACAGTTTATTGGCACCAACACAACTCTAACACGCCATATTAATCAACCCAGCTGAAATCAATGAAAAGTTGTTAAAAGATGCTACAAGAATTAAGGAGTGCTGACCTTTATCAGTCTTTTATCTGAGTCAAAATACATTACCTCCTCAACAAATCTTTGAAAAAGATTAAATGCACCCCAAACTCCAAAAGTAGTACTTTGTACTTAGACCCAACTGTTTAATTTCCTAAGTCTCCACAAAAAAAAAAAGAACCAAACAAACAGAGAAGTAGCTCAGACATTCTAGATGGTGGTTTTATTTGAAAACGTTTTAAGTGATCCTCTGCTTCTCTCTTCAGTTAAAAATGTCAATACTCTAAAATAAGGCAATGCAGCTACATAAATCCAACGCTATACTCACCCTGACAACAAATACTGGGCATTTTACTTTATTAGTAGAAGTCCGAACAAATTTTGTTGTTACAGCATTCATGGGGTTGTTCAGCATTCCTATAGGGGGGACCAACTAAGAAAGAAGAAACAAAAGGTTTAGAAATGACACCTCTAATCAGAAACTGCAAGGAAAGCATGCACTCTCAACACTCGTGTCTAGAAAACCAAGCTCTCATTTGCAGGGTTAGGGAATACATCAGAAACTGGTCTGGCTCACAATCTCAAACATGCAGAATCAGCACCTTCAAGAGGAAGATCTAAGCTCCCAGCATTATGAAAGTTCTTATCTATATCTTTAAAAAGCCTATCCAATTTCAGTTTTTTTCATGGGCATAGACTTCAATAGCAGCAGATAACATAGGGTAAAGACCTTTGATGTAGTTAAGACCTCCTGTGGAGGAAAAGCTAATCCCAGCTGACAGGTCCCTCTAATTTTATGGACCAATTTTATCCACAAAACTTCCACAGGAAGTAGTAAGATTTTACTTACGTCATTATAATATCCTGCATCAGGCTGGATTGCTCGCATATCTCTCTGGTCTCTTTGCCATACTCTATTCTGGAAAGAAGAAGAGAACTCCTGGTTTATATCACCACTACAGCAAATAAGGAACATGCTGACAGCCAGGCTGGTATGAGCATTAAGTAAAGATAACAATACATTCAAATGCATAAAACCAAAAAGACTCGATGATAAAAATAACTTGGATGCTTTACATTCTGTGAGATGTCAAGCACCAACTTTAAAAAGCACTTCATATGAAACAGAAATGAAGTATATTTTAGCTTTATATTGCAGACTTCACCAACTTGTATCTGCGTGTGTATCAGAAACACAAGCTAGAATTGCAGTTAAAACATCTGGCACACACTATTAGCTTGTTAGAATTTGTTAAGCCAAGAGGGAATTGCATATGAGCTGTTATCTTCATTTTCATAGGATCACATCAAATCAACTGAGTGGTACAAGTGGAGATAGAAGTGGAGCTTTGCCATATCCCAATCTTATGCCAGCTTTCAAAACAACAAAGGGTTTTTGTTTGTCTCATTTTAAGTCGTTTTTGTCCACTATTTTTTAGGATTGGGGTAGAGGGGAGGCATTCCTACAATAAACACCAAATATTTAAAGAATACTCTCATAAACAAATCTACAAACCAAAATCACACAGTCTACGACAGACTGAATTCAGTTCATCATGCCTTTGCAATGTAGCTGTTTCAACAATTCCTTTCTCTGCAGATTTGATGGTATGTCTTCTGAGCCAAGAGTCAGCATTTGCACATCTTGATCAAAAAACCGTATTTATGAAGAAACGAATACCACCCCAAAACGAAAGCTAAAGAAGCACTTTTCACTGAAACATTTCTTCAACAAAACCTATTTAAGTTATTCTGCATTTGCCCACCAAGTGTACAGAAAAGGATTTGCAGAGACCACAGCTCAAACTGCAGGGTTATTTAGTACAATGAGAATACATTTTACGGTGCCCTGGTTTTGGAGGAGGAGGGAAAATCCCTATTTCAAAACCAAAACAAGGACGATTACATTGTTCACACCAAGTTTATGTTTATCAAGAAGTCAGAACATCACAGAAGACATTCAGATGAACTCCCAGCTTGGAATTCCAATACAGCTGAAGTTAACATTGCTGCTTACAATTTAGCTATAAATTCAGTTGTGTACATGTGCAGTTTCATTATGAGAACCAAAGACTTTTGAATTCATCCCATGTCAAGTTTACAGACATCTGCCAGTTGGCTTTAAATTGCAACAGTAGATCTCTTGGTATTGCAGACTATTCCACAGACATCTGGAAATCAGGATCCTGAATTTCAGGAAGGAAGGAAGGAAGTTTTTCAAAGAATAAAAAAATTAACTAACCTCCAAATATTTAATTACAGAGGGATTGTAATCAATAGTCTTTCGGTTCACAGCTTTTCTCATACGTTTTCCATCGAAAGTAAGCTGTTGCATTGCTTGCTGCTGTGCAAAATCAGGTCTTTTGTAGAAGAGCTGCCGAGGCGCCTGGTGCTGGAATCTCGGCATGTGGAAGAATCGGGGCGGGGAGCCGATTTCTGTGGCCATGGCTCTCTTGTTTCTGAAATGCTGCAAAAGAGTGAAATAACTGGTTACTACAGAACGGTGACAAAAAGGTACCTTCAATAACTGGAGTCCATGAGGACAGCTACTGTTTCTTCCCAATAAACAGCACTTTATGAAGTTACCATTTGCATTCAGTAAGACTGATACAGTCCAGCCACAGCGAGCCCCTTCAGATTTGATGTACAGCTGAAGCTGCTAACAAGGAAAAAAGCTTTAAAGTGCTGCTCCAAATCCTTACTCTAGGATCTGAAAATAAAAATTTCCTTTACATAACATACAATAATGCAGCACAGATATGGTCTGCCTTAGGATACATGTTCAATTTCATTACTGTAAAATAAGTGAATTACACAATTTCTAACATTTCCTGAGAACAACAACAAAAAAAAAGAATATGAGTGCCAAAGGGATGATGACAAAGGGAAATTAGCCTAAGAATTGAGTTTTCATTTTGTAACTTCATTCAATGACATAACAGTAAGCTCCTCACAGCTGAGAACTACAACACACACTGCCTTTAACGTAAGCATGAACTTCAGACTTTGTACTGACACTGTGAACCAGTGAAACTCCAAACTCCTTTCAGCTGCTACTCCCCTGCCTGAATTGGAGCTGGGCAAGAATTTTAACCAAAACAAACTGATGAAAGCAAAAAGAAAACACATCAGTGCTGAGAAGTCTTCCTCTGCACAAAGGCTGAAGTGTTTGCACTGAGTAAGACCACGCTTAAGAGACGATCAAAAAAAGAATGGGTAGAATTTAAAATGAGCAGCTAAAATCTGCTTTTAAAACCATGAAGGTATTTCCTTATTCTGGGAATAGCCTCAAGTTGTGCCAGGGAGGTTCGGGTTGGATATTAGGAAACATTTCTTCCATATCTTCTGTGAAAGAGCAGTCAGACACTGGCAGGGGCTGCGCAGGGAGGTGGTGATGTCACTGTCCCTGGAGGTGCTGAAGAATCATGGAATTGCTCAGGTTGGAAAAGACTTAAAGATCATCAAGTCCAACCACAACCTGGCCATATTACCCTAACTCTAACGACCCTCTGCTCAATCATGGCCCTGAGCACCACATCCAAATGGTTTTTAAACATATCCAGGAGTGGTGACTCAACCACCTCCCTGGGGATCCCATTGCAGTCCTTAAACATGTCCAGTGCAGCTGGACATAAGGCTGCAGAGGCTGCAGACAGCATAAGAGGACACAGACATTGTTTGGAGGCAGACCAAGTAACATCTGTAAGCACACAATGAGTACAATATTAAGCTCACCTGGATGAAGAAAAAGGTGGCAGAACTTCCTCACACAGAGAGCATGATGAGTACCCTAACATTATCCCAGAGTCTCTTATAACTCTCAGGAAAAGACAGGCAGAAAAAAAACATAGCTGTAATCTCTCAAGTCTAAAGGGTATCTTTAATCAGGAGGAAAAAAAGTACACTTTCAAGTTCATATAGAATCCATATTCCCCTGTAAATAATACAGAAATGAATTTCAAGAACAAGAACGCTGATAAACATACATGCTGGGGCTTCCAAGAACATTTTGATAAGCCATTTACAAGGAAACATGACATAAAAATGCCTTTTTGGGGAAAAGCTTCAAAGCAACAAGTTGATCCTTCAGAAAAACAGATCCATTCTCCAAGAAATAACTGCAGTGTCACACGTCGATCAGCTGTTAGTTACGGGAGTCAATTTAGACGGGACATCCCCATAGCTGGTGGGAGCAGACACCCAGCAGCTCACATCAGTGTAAACATCCAAAGATCAGTGGAAAGTTTAAAAACATTACCAAAGGCAAGTGTATGTTAATAACACCTCCTCACAACCACAGACCCTTCTCATTGAGTTCACACTGGGACAATGAGGGACAAAATAAGGGAGATGATACGGGATGAAGAAAATAAAGGCTTTATGCTCTTGCTATGCTTTTAGCTGCTTTCTCCAAACTGTGAGCATACAGAAAGGTTTAATCCAGCTGCTCATAATCATGTTCTTACAGTGTCCTGAATATCACACTTCTATCCGTGTAATATCTTTATACCCCAGTGGCCTTTGCCTATTTCCTATTGTAAGTGTGTATGTGTGCGTATATGTACTCCAAGTGAAGTTTCCAAAGCTTTAGGAACAAAGTGTCTTTCTGCTAGTCCAGTCAGACAAATATCCCAGTTCAATGTTAAGTTATCAGACTCACTTTGTCTTTTGCCAGGAACAAACAGAAGTCTCAGCAGGCTCTCCTTTACCTCTATTGTATCAGCTCAAAAATGGTTGGACTTCAGAAATCTGAAGTTCCTGCTATACTGAGAGAATGACCACGTAGAAAAAAAGGTTATTAGAAGTGCAATCCGGAGTAGCAATGTTCTATTGCCCATTTCAAAAAAAACTAATCACACTTGGTTTTTACTTCACAGTCCATCAGCAGGTGTTTAGATGGAAGACTCCATTTTTTTTCCTTAACATGGAATCACAGGATCACAGAACGGTTTGGGTTGGAAGGGACCTTTCAGATCACCTGGCTCCAACCCCTGCTGTAGGCAGGGACACCTCCCATAGCCCAGGCTGCTCACAGCTCCATCCAGCTGGCCTGGAGTGCTCCCAGGGAGGGAGCATCCACTGCCTCACTGGGCAACCTGTTCCAGTGTCTCACCATCCTCACAGGACAGAATTCCTTCCTAATATCTAGTCTAAATCTACCCTCTTTCAGTTTAAAACCATTTCCCCTCATCCTGTCACTACCCGTCCTTACAGAAAGTCCCTTCACAGCTTTCCTTGGCCCCCTGCAGGTACTGGAAGGCCACTGTAAGGTCCTTCTGGAGCCTTCTGTTCTCCAGCCTGAAGATCTCCAGCTCTCTCAGCCTGTTTCTGTGGGGTAGGTGCACACATCAACAGAACCAAGAGCAGGATTTTCCAACACCAAATGCAGGTTGTTTGACATCTTCCTTAACAACCTGGACATCAGGGCAGAGTGTGGGTGACTGCACAGAGGGAGCTGAGCCCAGCAGGCAGAAGCACAGAGCCCTGCACTGGAGGAGAAACATGTCCAGCACCAGGACATGCTGGGGTATCCAGCTGGGAAGCAGCACTGCAGAAATGGGCCTGGAGTCCTGGCAGACACCAAGCTGAAGAGCAGCTTCAGCTGCTAAGAAAGCTAACTGCATTCTTGGGAAGAAGGTAAGCAAAGCTTCTCCTACCCTCCTCTCTCCACTACAACATGCTGCAGCTTGAAAGACTACCTGCTGAAATGGCTCAGAGACAAAGGAAAACAAGTACTGAACATTTCCTGAATGAATCCAAATTCTGTTTCTTCAAGTCTGCATTAGCAAGTTTTACAGCAAACACTCTCACTGTTATACAGTGAAGATTAAGAGTAATTATTTGCATGGCAATAGGACAGTGGAGTCTGAAACATGGACCAGGAGATTGAATGGAAACATCACTAACAGAAGAGCTACGTCAGCTTTCCCAGGCAGAAAGTACAAGACAAGAACAACAGTGCAAAGTCAGCATAACGGGGTTATTGCTCAATGCACCAGCAACACCTATTTCCTTCCATGAGACAAGCACAACTCTTACATGTACAAGGTACAGATACTGCTTTATTTCCTTTCAGTAACATTCTTCTGACTGCAAAAACCCCACGCCAAATAGCCATCTCTGATAAAACATACTCTGCATTTCACTTCTGGATTAAGAACTCTGTAAGTACATCTAGATGAACACTTCAGACCAAATAAATCAGACCAAGTATAATACAGTGCCATCAAACTTCACAGAAGAAGGCAAGACACTGCCAAACATTCTCCTTTCATAGTACAGAAGGAAATTCCACTGTGAAAACAGGAAAAATACGAAGAAGAAACAAGAATGCTAATTTACAGATCTAGCAAGGAATATATTTATTTGAAACACAAAGTAGTTCAAGGGATTGATCAATTTCCTATTTACTTGGGAAAACATTTAAGCAGATTTACAACCTTAGGTCTGAAAATTGTTTGTGTTTGAGGTTCTTGGGAATCTCAATTCCGTCAACACTTTCTATGACTTTTTAAACAGTATTTTTATAGATCATAGACTCTGGACAGATAAAGTGCCATCAGCACATTGGAGAGAAGGGCTGTTGGCCAGAGGGACCTGCACAGCCCCCAGGTGGGCCCTCGTGAGCTCAACAAAGCCAGGCACAAGGTGCTGCCCTGTGATCGAGGCAATCCCAAACACAAATGCAGGCTGGATGGAGAGCAGCCCTGAGGAGAAAGACATGGAAGTGTTGGTGGACAAAACCATGAATGTAAGTTAGCAGCATCTGTAGCCCAGAATGCCAAACAGAGTCTTGGGCTGCATCGAAAGCAGCATGGCCAGCAGGGCATGGGAGGTGACTGCCCCCCTCTATTCTGCTGTCATGAGGCCTCACCTGCAGTACTGCACTCAGCTCATGCCCCCAGCAGCTGGGGACAGTCCACAGGTAGTCAGGACTGTAGCACTCCTCCTATGGAGATGGGCTGAGAGTCGGGCTTAAGAGAAGCTTTGAGGAGACCTTGTAGCAGCTTTCTGGTACTTTAAGTACTGAGGTTTCAGGAATGGTGAGAAGAGATTCTTTGTCAGGGAGTGCAGTGATAGTTAGAAACTACTATCCCGTCCTATTCCTGCCTGGCTGGATGGGACCCTGTGCAGCCTGGCCTGGAAAGAGGTACAGAGCCATAATTCCTGCCCATGGCAGGGGCTGGAAACTGCAGGGCTTTAAGGACCTTTCCAACCCAAATCATCTCATGACTTTGATATGTGAATTTACAGGTCTGTGCCTAGCTGATGTCTAAGAGCAGTATGGCCCTTCTTTCACTGGAGAATACACTCTTTAATTACCACAGGCCTCGAAAATACAAAACTAAAGACAAAAATACCTACATTATACAACACCCTTTTCAAGCAACATTTTCCCAAGAGTTCTCTAGGACTCTACCACCTTTAAATATACTCCTAATACACATTAGCATTCATTCACCACTGTATTTCATTTGTGAAAAGTACTTTCCTAGAATGGGATGTAGATTCTGAACACGTTAAGTGAGAGGGAGGCATAGGGCAGCTTTTTGAATCCCAACAGGAGACATAAAACAAAAATACACCTCTTACTCTTCACAAAGAAATAGAGAAGTTGATGAAGTAATCATTGGTGACACCAAAATGAAGTACTCTGCCCAAAGGGCACGACCACCTCTTTTTATTTGGAGAGGCCTGAAATATTTTGGTTTCATTTTGTTACTACACTGCTAAGTTTTCTTCCCCCTTCATTTCAGCTCTGTACTCTCACAATCCATTTCACCGCAATGTTAAAGCCTCTGTGCTTCTAACACAGCCCAAACACACACATGCAAATGGTACAACGTCTGAAAGGGCAGAGTAACATTTTAAACATCCCAATAAAAAAAAAAAATCACTGTACAGTGAGCAAGACCTAGAAAAATGTGATTATTTTGATTCAGGTTTTGACTCCAGGTTTATTTTCTGCAGGAGGAACAGCAAGTGTCAATATTTAATGGACAAAAGAAGCCCCACACTTAACAAGTTTTACATGCAAACACTAAGCCTGTGACCTCCTAGGATATTAGAGAGACCGTGCAGGCAATTTGAAATGAAGACATCTGAAAGCCCAAGGGAGAATGGGCTATGAGGAAATAAATGGACTGAAAGAGCCCCCCAGGGTTTGCAGCCTGAGATCCTTGAAGAGTTGAGTCAGTTTAGCTGCATGTAAGTTACACATGCAATTAACACTTTCTTCAAACTTTGTTTTTCTGGTGCTAAGTACATAACATATTATCCAGTATATTGAGCACAGCTCATTTTATGCTCAAACTAAAAATCCCTGATTCATTTCAGAACCGACATACATACAGCAGTGTTTGAATGCATCTTTAAAAACCAAAACACTTCAGTTCACGGGACTCAGGGACACATCTTGCTTCACCACCTCCACCACAAAAGAGAAAACTGTTTTGACAAGTAAGGAGTCCCACCACAACTCCCCTCCTGCACCCAACAGAAGGGACTCTCTCAATGCAAGTTCTGAGCATCTTCAATGTTTGCCATGCTGCACAACAGCTCGGCTACAAGATGCACGAGATCTGGTGTGCTGCTGTACTCTATGCTGCTATTCTGACTGTTCTGTGTACTTCCAGTATTTTAATCACTATTTAAAAGTAAGACAATATTTTTCCTCTCTGAACTACTAATTAATTTCTTTGTCCCAACTCCTGCTCGGCATCTGACAAGAGCTGCATTTATCTTACAACCCAGACTTTCCTACTGTGAGTCACCAATACAACAGCACCACGACTGACCAAAATACCACCCCGTTTTTTCTCATGCTGAATACCTGTGGCCACAATTTGAAGCTACCCACCTATCAGGAAACCAAATCTGACTTTTAAATCACAGAACCACCAGGTTATTATCTTCCCTTCTCATCACGCAGAAGATTGGAAGCTTGCTGGATTCTTGAGAGAAATTACAATGTAGGCAACAGATGGAAGAATCTGCCATTTTGCTTCCATTTGTTCATGCTTTGCTCCTGGCAAGAGACAACTTAATAACAGACTCAAGTCCTTGATTTAAAAAACAAACAGCAGAGAATGGGAAATAAAGTCACGGAAATCCTATCACAAGTCTGGAGAACTTTGCGATCAGTGGAAGGAAGAAGGACCAGAAGGCCTTCAGTTTACAGGGTGAAACAGAACCAGGGACACACAGCAACTGGGGTCTGATTCAGAAACCATCTGCCCAGATTCTGATGAAGTCTATGCAATCTAATACCAGCTTGATATTGTTTGCAATAGGAAACAGAAACGTGCATATTTAATACATTAAAGTTGAGTATCAGAGTCCTTCACAATGTTGAAAACATCAAAGCCTTTTCACTAAGACTTGGAAATGAGTAAATTATAACTTGCTGGGAGGATTGGCCTTTCACAGCCTCTCCACTGAGTGCTTGGCACACTGCTCTGTAACTCATACAGCTTTTATATGAAAACAAATGTTCAATGCAAAGAAAAAGCGTTGCAAAAATCTACCATAAAACCTAAGGAACCATCCCTTAGTGTTAATTCTGACAAAGTAGCACTGCTTGCCATACCAGTTTCTTTTTAAATAAACACAGAAGAAAAGCTATTATGTTTCCACTAGTAAGAAACTGAAGCCCAGATGGAGCAGCAGGAGGAAGCAAAGCAGCACTATCATCTGAGATCACGTGAAGAACTGTAAGAAGGCTTAAAAACTCTTATTTAGTTGTGGCTGAGGAATGTGTTTGAATGTTAAAACACCCATCTGCAGCCTAACCAAGTCACAGGCAGGAGCAGAAGCACTGTGCAGGGCAGCTTTGTGAGCCAGAGCTGCAGCCCAGCACACCCAGGCTAGGTACAGAACATGAAGTCATTATAGGACAAGATGTGGGCACTACTGCAGCCACACTCCAGAATAAATGACCTATGACAGTTTGCCTCATGCTATTGCTGTAACAGTACCTAAGAAGGTATTTTTCCAGCACACCCATTGAAGGGACACACCACAATTGGAGAGGACGGCTCAAACTTTACCAAATCACACAATGCTGCTAAAAAAACCCTCTGAAGGGCCCTGCTTTGGCAATTCCAACCCGTCACCTCCCTGCAGGACTGCTGACTTACTGCTGGGTCACAGTAGTTGAAAAACAAATGAAAAAAAAAACAACAATATAAAAAACACACATTCACAAAACCCCAGCAATCAAACACACACAAAATAATTACAGAAACAATGAAAGAAAAGATTTCTGAATTATTACACACACAAAAAAAGGGGTGGCCAGCAGGGACAGGGAGGTGATTGTCCTCCTCTACTCAGCTCTTGTGAGCAGCCATCCCTGGAGGCATTCAAGGCCAGGCTGGATGTGGCTCTGGGCAGCCTGGTCTGGTGGCTGGCAACCCTGCACATAGCAGGGGGTTGAAATGAGATGAGCACTGTGCTCCTTTTCAACCCATTCTAAGATTTTATGATACCTGCTTCAGTGAAGATTAAGTCAAGCATACATGGAAAATTAGCTTTTGCATCAGTTTGCTGTAGAAAACCAAGAGGTAAGCACTGCTTGCTGCTACTTGTGCTGGAAGTTGCCTTCTGAGGAACAACCCTGCAGTAGCAACAAAAATGACAATTATTTTACAATTTATATATTCCATGTTTGAAAGTCTGTGTCGTATTTCTTGAGCAGTTCTAGAAGTTTTGTTTGAGATGTCTGTTTTAAAACACAGCCAGAGTAGAGATCCCCCTATATAAATGGACATTAAATACTGGAACACTTTCTGTACTGATGAAAGAAATACATACTACATGCTTGCACAGCTGATCCCCTACATAACTAATTCCAGATTTTTAAGACATTCCACTTTTTGAAAAAATTCTCTCAAGCTGTATTTCTGGGATGGTATGACCCTTTCATACAGAATAAAGAATCTACACCTCTTAGGTCACTCATTTTCCATACTCACTGTTTCTCAAAGGAAGAAAATGAGAGCACAATCTTCAAAGATGAATTTAACATTCTGGCTGCACTGGAAAAGTCAACTATGCACAGCCATTGATTTCTTACTTTCTCGAGGCCCTTCATGTTGCTAGCTCAGCACCAGGCGAGCCAGGCCTGGTTCACGAGGTTACATGATAATCACTAACAGAACAGCATTGCTTCATTTTTACTCAACACTAAGTTCAGAAGTCAGAACAGCGTTAACAAACATGAATTAGAAATACACTTGCTTTTTTAACTGAAATTACACAGCCGTCTCTTCCAGAAATGAATTCTATGGCCTCTCATTGTGAATACAAAGACTGCACATCTAATTGATGTACACTGCTCCACAACCACATTTCAACTTCTCTAGTAAGTAGCCTTTGCATGTTTCTATTCAGTAGTGTTCAAGAAAAGCACGCACATTTGTTCTCTACCAACACATTTCTCAGTAAAGAAAATGCAAATCCACACACAGCAGTTCTCAACTGATTTCTAAAGTGCAAGGGTTGCAGTGTAAGATCTCCCCTGTTACAGAACAGCCAGGCTCCCTGGGACAGGGACAGCCCAGAGGTGCAGTTCTGAAAAGCACCACCTCCCAAGGCCTGAAATCCCTTGGCCTTTCTCTCCCTCCTATCACCTGCCTTGAGAGCATCAGCAAAAGCAGCACTCCAGCAACTGCTGAGGCCAGTATTTTCAACCTGCTGTACAGAATGCTTGGCAGTGATAGCGTTCAAGGCTCCACAGAACGTATTACTAGAAAAAGATCAGGCTTATTTATTAGCCCTAGATCTGCTGAGAGAAAAACATTTACATCCACCAGTAGAAAGAAATTGCAAAACAGGGCGTGATGGCTGACTCAAGCATGGGTTTAACTCCCAGCTCTATAATTTAGGAACTACACAAACACTTGAAAATAAGTATTCTATATTAACACCTAAACAGCCTGCAGTCCTCCTACTTGCAGATGTGGTCCATCTATGATCTTTCTTGTGTTAAAGAAGTCTCTGCAAAGAAGTGCAGGTTTGCTTACAAAGATGCCCCAACAGAAAGAAAGGCATTTGCAAAGTCAGCAGGTTTTGGCTGAGGGAAGGGGGACAACGATGGAACGTGTGACCTGATCACACCATTTAAACACAACTCTGTGAGCTTCAGCACAGTGGGAAGATGCTCAAGGACTGCTGAGGTGAAGTTCTGTCACAACGTGACCCCAACCCAAAACCCACTGACACCCACTGAAGTCCAGCCTTGCCCACAGCCATCGATGCCCTGTTTTACCCTTTGTTACAGCAGTACAAATATTTGTGAGACCAGGCTGGCCGCTCACTCAGAACTACTGTATCAGGAGACCTTTGTTGCTAATGGTCAAACTGCAGAGCAGCATCGCAGCTAACTTACTAAGGAGTTCCAGGCAGAGAACAGAATGGAGCAGAAGCAGGGGCGAGCACCTTGCCAGGCTACAGCAGCAGCTATATGGCTGCCAACATCCAGCAGGAGGATGGCAGGGCAGAGGCAGGACAGCACACACCTGGGGCTCTCGGTGCAGCCTTTGCATCAGCTGGAGCTGCAGCATTTCACATCACAGCTCCTGCCAGATTCCAAGTTGTTGATGAACACTCACAACACAGCAGAATTCAAATCGCTGAGATGCCAAAGCTTCATAATGAATGCCAAATTATACTGAATACATAACATACTACAGGACTGCTTGCAACCCAGTTTCTGGCCTCCCTTTAAAAAGCAACACGTTCATATTTGCTTTCATATCATGTTTCTTTTTGAATAGGGGAAACGATTTAAAAGAAACCTCAACTATTTAAACCAAAGAAACAGGGATTAATTCAAGCACCTGTGTGGTCACATGGAAGCACATAGAGCAGCCTCAGTAAAAGAACCCCTCAGTTTCAACATATCACTACTGTTAGCTGCAAAACCACCCTGCCCTACTGCTCGCCTCAGGCAGCTGCTTCCAGGTAAAGCTGCAGGCAGTGACTACAGGCAGCTCAAAATCCACGTTTTATGACCTTAAACTAAAATTGGCACTCAACATCCACGATGATCTCAAGCATTTAGGGATGCTCTTTCCTAAGAGTGGATTTTGCTGCTGTATAAACTAAGACAAGAATTCTCAAGGCACAGAGCAGTCACTGAGTGCAGCACTGCGGCTGCTGCAGAGGTGGCTGACTGGCACCACCACTTCCTTCCCCACCACTCAGCCCTTCCAAAACCAACGTTTGTGAGACGCAGACCAGAACAGAACTGACAGATTATTACAAGTCACCAAAAAGGCCATCGTTTTGCTCAGAGAAAGGCTCTCCCTATACGCTTGCTTGGACAGGGCAAGGACTCCAGAACCAAGAGAACAGAGGCATGAGAACACCCTTTTTGATTGGTTTTTAGTTTTAAAAGTAAATGAAGTTGTAGGTTACACCAAATTCGTAACTCCACAGATTACAAACAGCCAACAGTTAATTTTTCTTTTTGTCTTGGTAAACAGCACATTTCATTATAGCAGAAATTGATAACATAACAGTAATGAAGTCACAACAAACACTGCTCTTCATATCAAGATGAGCTCACTAATTAGAAGTGCACAGAAAATGAGAAGTGTTTCGATTTAGGAACGGTATGGAAAAAAACACCATGTTTAAATGAAAAAAATAAAGTTGCAGATGAACACGTGAGCATTTGACAGGTCATTTGTCACAACATGCAAACACAGAGAGGAAGAGATTATTTCATTTATGATTGAGGAATACAAAAACATTGCTCATACTTTCTCTGCTCTATTCACGTGTCTGAACACTCCCATGTAACTTTCTGAAATACCTGAGTGCAGCAAGTTTTAGCAGGGTGATTTAACAGTAAGGTTTGATGTTGTGCAGTAAGTCTTTCTTCCTACAGAAGAGAGAAATTGTGACAAAAATAATACAGAAATAAAGGCCTAGAGCAGAACAGCCCCAATTCCTGACCACATTTCTTTGTAAGTTACTCAACACAATTCATTAATAGACTATCCCATACTATGGAAGTGGCACTTACCCTTCCTGATCAACAGGACATCTTTATGAACATGAGATTTTTTAGTTGATTTTTTAAGCAAAAAACAAGTTTGTAGCTTGGTGGGCACAGAAGGATCTGCTCTGGCCATTCTCAATACACAGAATCCTATTTCTTTTCATACTTTGGTGCAGAGTAGCACTATCAGAAAAAAACCAACCACTATCAGTAGCTTGTTTCCATGTGTAAAATAATTGGGCCTATAGTATAACTCCATATTCAGAGCGTTCACAGCTGTGATCATTCTAGTGCAAACTGCAAGGAAAGCATACAAAAAAAAAAAATAGGATCAAGCTTGGTAGGTTTAAACTCGTACATCCAGACTTGGGCTTCAAGTATTTGAAAGTACGACTGTTTGGGTTTGGTGGTTACTTTTAAATTCTGTGTTGAGTTGTTGGGAATTGGATTTATGTTTTCATTAAACCAAATCCCCTTCAGACAACAGAAAGAAACCTGATGTATGCACTTAAAAAAAATGCAATGCAAAGCAATGAAGAGCTGGAACTCATCGTTGCTTCTCTGATAACATCCTTCATACAAGTGCAAGCTTCCCCATGCCATAACACACCGAGGCCTTGCCTTTTCCCTATAAACTCTTAATTTTTATTACCCTGCCACAAATTGAGAAACAATTTTAACCAGCACTTCATACCACAGTGCATGCATTGTCTACACCGAGATTGCTATCAAAAATAATGGTGTAAATATATACTTCATATCACATTTTGAGTTTCACAAGAGAACACCTGGCTCACCCAGGCAGGCTGTGGGAGCAGGTTGAACCAGAAATGAAATTCCATCACACACCAACTTGTTTCTAAGCGCTAGGGAGCAAGGAACAGGTTGCCCAAGGAGGCTGTGGATGCCCCATCCCTGCAGGCATTCAAGGCAAGGCTGGATGTGGCTCTGGGCAGCCTGGTCTGGTGGCTGGGGACCTGCACATAGCAGGGGATTGGAACTGGATGAGCACTGTGGGCCTTTTCAACCCAGGCCATTCTGTGATTCTGTGATTCTAAGAACAAACACCCTTAAGTCTTACACGGTCCTGGGGTCATGAATTCTCAAAAATGAAGCGAAATAGACAATAAAATATAATCCCACAAGTGTTCAGCAAGCAGCTGTCTACCTTTCTGCTCTTAATTTTAGAGATTCTCTGTAAGGGAGGAAATCTCCAATCATATCACAGCTTTAATTGTTTTGAAGACTTCCCCACTTCCTCGCCCTATTATCAAGCTCTAAAATCATTCAGTTTACCTGAAGTTTGGTTGTGAATGATTTTTTTTTCATTAACTACACCAGCAAAAACTGTGCTTCTGTTACTTCTACTCTGCATTAAATTTTCAATAACAAAATGATATAATATAATGGAGGAAAACACAACAAGTATATAAAACTCACATATGCAGAACAGCTGAAGTTTTCACCTTGTTTTCAGAACATTCCTGTGCAGAGATATCAGCTCCCTAAAGTATCAGCTACAGCAGTATCTGTGCAAGGTTGGAATTACTATTTTTTCCACTTTCAACAAACAAACTACAGAAATTTCCTAGGTAACAATGCTGCAGCTGGCAGCCACAAGAAATGAAATATTTCACACGGAACTACCTCACTAACAAGTTAAACTGCACTTTTCCACATCCCTACACAAGCAAAAGTATTCTCCAGTATATTTATTTTTTAAGTCACTCAGAAGAGTGAAGCATCTGTGAGGGATGGGAACAAGACAGAAGCTCGCTCACTCCCTGCCCTGACCAAAGCTTCTTTCTGCTACAGCAAACTACCTGTGTCCCAAGCTCAATTACAACGCTCACATTATTACTTCTCGTGCTCAGCATAGGCTTTCAATTCTAATGTTTTTACAGGATAATGGTTACTGCTGCTTTGTAGCTGCCATTCTTCTACAGCTTGAAAGATCAAGCGTCATATTTGAAGGACTGACACTGTGAGTAACTTTAATTAGAAGATTTCAGCAGCTCAAGGAGTTTATGAGAATCACAGAATGGCCTGGGTTGAAAAAAACCACAATGCTCATCCAGTTCCAACCCCCTGCTGTGTGCAGGTCACCAACCAGCAGCCCAGGCTGCCCAGAGCCACATCCAGCCTGGCCTTGAATGCCTCCAGGAATGGGGCATCCACAGCCTCCTTGGGCAACCTGTCCCAGTGCCTCACCACCCTGAGTGAAAAAGTTCCTCCTCATATCCAACCTAAACCTCCCCTGTCTCAGTTTAATACCATTCCCCCTTGTCCTATCACTGTCCACCCTCACAAACAGCCGTTCCCCTCCTGTTTATACGCTCCCTTCAAGTACTGGAAGGCCACAATGAGGTCTCCCCACAGCCTTCTCTTCTCCAAGCTAAACAAGCCCAGTTCCCTCAACCTTTCCTCACAGGAGAGGTGCTCCAGCCCTCTGATCATCTTCAAGGTCCTCCTCTGAACTCGTTCATTAGATTAGAGGACATTTAGATACTGACACTGCTGCTCAGAGAAGTGTGGCTGCCCCATCCCTGGAGGTGCTCCGGGCCAGGCAGCTGAGCTGGGGGAGGAGTCTCTGGCTTTCAATTCCCATCCAACCCAAGCGATCCTGTAATCCTATGGTAAATACACACTAGATAATATCAGTCAATTCTCTATAGCTTAAACATTTTTCACACATCCCCAGTTTTTCAGTCCTTATCAAAACTGACTCAATATGGTAATTCCATTAGCTTCTGAAACGGTCCTACGGAGACAGGTCAAGGCCCAACTTCCAAGTTCTAGAGCAGCTGGGCAGAGAACTCCAAAAATGCCAACAACTAATCAATTAAAGACATGCCAAATTGGTCTTACCATGCCGAAGCTGTTTAAATAAAATGTTTTTTCACCAGAATTTCATAGCTACCCATTAGAAATACTACAGCACAACTAAACAAGATGTTAAGAAGTTGAGTGTAAATAGAAATTTTATTACTATATACTGATATATTAGTATATTTTAACAAAAGGTTCAGAATTCAATTTTGCAGACAAATAATTGAGAAGGAAGAAACCTTGAGTACTCTGACACAATCTTGATTGCATACTGTAAACTCTCTGGCAAATACACATGTGGAACTGCAATAACAGTTTTGAGTTAAGGCAGGTACAAAAGGATAGAAATCTGCTGCAAGAAGGACGAAGGACTGAAGCTCACCAACGCATTCCCACCCACTACCCACAAACTGCAACTAAAGACGTAATGAGGCACAGAGCCAGGGGTACAGAACTACTTACCTATGGCAGCTTTTGTAAGACAGAAACGCTCACATGAGTTATCACTGCTGCAAAATACTGTATTTCAAGGTATACAGTTATCTAATCATAAAGAAACAGCTAAGAGTCAGCAAGGGAGAAACAATGCCCGCTTTCACCAAGTTTAGCGAGTTGCCTCCAGCAGAAAAAAAAAAAAAAAAAAAGACACTTTAAGAGATCATCACTACTCATTTTTACTGAGAAATCACCACCATCGCACCCACCTCCCTGGGCAGGTAGGCGCCTGCTGCACGTGGCTGTGCCGGCCCGCAGAGCCCCGCATTGCCCCGCAGAGCCCCACCTCCGAGCGGTGCCCGCCCGGCACCCCGCAGGCCCAAGGAGGAACAGCGCGATTCCGATCGGAGCCGGACGCGCGCTGCAGACGGGCCCCCGGCAGGCGCACACAGCACATGGGAGCGGAGCGCTGCCCGTCGCCCGGCGAACCCGAACCCCGCAGGTAGACGAGGCCGGGTCCCGCCGTTCCCTCCCGCTCGGCCTCCCGCCCCGCTCCTGGGCCGCGGCCTAAAAATGGCGGAGGGAACCGCGCTCCCCTCGCCCGCCCCGCCCCGCCCCGCGCCCGGCCGCGCTCACCGTCCAGCCGGCGTCTCGCACCGCGTCCTCGCGCCCCGCCGCTCGTCTCGCCTCGTCCCTCCGGCCCCGGAAGCAGCCGCCGCCGCCTCACGATCCCCCGCCGCGGCCGGCCGCCATCTTCCTGCCCCCACCAGCGCCAGGGGCGGCGCACGCGCCCCACGTCGAGACGCTCGGCGGCGGGCAGGCCGCGGGCACTGCGCAGGCGCAAGGAGGAATGCGCGCGCCGCTTCCGCGAGCCTCCCGCTGCTCCGCAGCGTGCGCATGCGCGGCCGGAAGTCGGGCGGCCCTCACGGCAGACCCGCGCGGCTGGACTCACAAATAGGTGTGCGCATGCGCGGCGCCCTTCCGAAGGAGCCGAGCTGAGCGGTGAGCCGCTACGTCCCGCGGAGCCTCGGCGAGGAATCCCAGTCCCCCCCGCTCCCTTCTGCTCCAAAGCTTTGGTGGCGAGGGAGGTTTCTCCTTTTGAGC
Source organism: Meleagris gallopavo (assembly GCF_905368555.1). Classification (NCBI taxonomy): domain Eukaryota; kingdom Metazoa; phylum Chordata; class Aves; order Galliformes; family Phasianidae; genus Meleagris; species Meleagris gallopavo. Next base: position 1,947,470 of record NC_139414.1, on the reverse strand, counting down.
AACAGAAGTTCTCATGAAAGTACGAGAACTCGTGTTTCAGAGATGAAAATGCCTTGAAATGCCAGAAATACACTGCAGGGTATTGTGAATTACAGCAGGAGCAGCAGCTGGGGGGCATTCCCAGTGCCAAAAGGGGCTGCAGGGATCTGCCAAAGTTAGGCTCACTCTGCTGCCTGGCTTTGTGCTCCTTAGCTATAATTATTTGGGTCCTGCAACAGTTGTGGTGGTTAATCAGGTTTGCTGGCTCAGTAAGAACTGAAATAACAGAGTAATCCGATTTCTTTCCCTTTTGCATCAGTGGAACTCCACACATCAGCAGAACAGTCACCTGGCACCCACACTGGTGTTTGTCCCAGTTCTTCTTCCTGTGTTTTCCTTCTTCCAGGCCAATCAGTTTATTGAGAAGGTCTCTGTAAGTCAGAATATGCACGTAATGTTTACAAAACACAAGACCTTAATTAGAAATATATTTTAATTTATGCTAAGCAATAATACAAAATAATTGAGCTTGTAAAAGTCCACCGTGCTGATGAAACCATTTGAAAGACAGTGGGACTTGATTCCGCCCAGGAGTCAAGAGTAAGTGTCCACACTCTTTTTGAAAACAAACAAAAAAACCAAACAGGTTGACATTTCTGCTAAAAAATAGAAACACGTACGGAATTCCCAAATCAGGGAGAAGAATCTGGAAGAAACAAATATTTGAGCCACCAAGAAAAGATTTTTCAAATTCTTGTGCACTCACAATGCAGGCATTCTTATCAAACCAAGAGGACTGCAATGACCTCCAGTACACTGGAGTGTATGACAGTGCTGGAGCTCCCTTTATCCACTGCTCAGCCCGGGAGCTGGATTGGTACAGAGGGCAGAGAAACAAAGTTCTCAGATTTTTCCACTCATTTGGAGGGGTTGAGGGTCACCTTTAGTACTGGAAGCTGCGTTTGGTCTGAATGTCGTCAAGAATTTGCTGTAATTCCTCATCTTCAAATCGGCCCTCCAGGCTGCAAGGTAAGAACAACAAGGATGCATTAAAGCTTTTAGAACCGCTCCCTTCTGAATTCATTTCAGACACCCATGCAGAGCCTCCTATTTAAGTGGCAGAACTCCATCATTTCCAGAACTTCCTGCACAATGATTTCAAGTCATTGTAATCATAGAATCATAAAATCACTCCAGTTGGAAAAGACCTTAAAAATAATCGAGACCAACCATGACCTAACCATACTACCCTAACTCTAACAACCATCTGCTAAATCATGGCCCTGAGCAAAATCATGGCCCTGAGCAATCAGGAAGCAATCAAAAGGGCAACCCAGGTGTAGGCTTAACCAGACCCCTTGGCCTCATACTCATAAGCCAGTCCAGACTCGCTATGAAGAATGTGATAAAACAGGCTCAAGTTGCACTAATGGAGGTTTAGGTTAGAAATAATTTCTTCACAGAAAGGGTGGTTAGGTATTGGAACAGGCTGCCCAGGGAAGTGGGGTCACTTTTTTGTGGAGGTATTCAAGAAACGTGTTTACAACTTACAAGATTTTATGATTCTATGAAATCTTAGCATACAAGGAAAAAACTGTACTTCAGATGGGTGTCTCATTCCTCATCTATCTCAGGGCATGAGGTAACAAATCAAGAGATGATACTGGAAGATCTCTCTGCCCCATCTGTACATTATTCACCCAGCGGTTCATAGGGACACTCTGTTGTTTGCTCCAACAATAACAACGGAAAAAAAAAACAACAAACACAGCTGGGAACTCCAGTTTAAGCCATTGCCCAGAGATGTGGTGGAAGCCCCACTTCTAGAGACATTGAAGGCCAGGCTGGGCCAGGCTCCAAGCAATCTGATCCAGCTGTGGATGTACCTCTTTATTGCAGGGGAGTTGGAGCAGATCACCTTCAAAGATCACTTCCAACTCTACAATTCTATCACTCTTGATCCATTAAATGTTATCTGATGTGCATTAGGAATACTTGGATTGCTTCACTGTCAGACCAGTGGGTAAGTAAAGAAAAACCAAAATGGAAAGTTTTCTTATCAAAAGAGTTGGATTGTGGAGAAGGTGTCTGTCCACAGCTAGCTTTAGAGCACAGGAAAGTACACAACACTCTTTTCGGTACATACACATGCTCACCTAGGAATCAAAGCTTTGGCTTCCTCAGCAGTCTCAGGACACAAGTTGGCCAAACACGCCAATTCAAATTTATGGAGCTTTTTTTGGAGCAGCAAGCTGTAAGGAAAGACAACAACTTGGTGAAATTGCAAGCAAGATTGATAAGCAAAGGAACAACAAACCAAACAGATAACATACAACTCTCTCTTTTACTCTGCTTCTTGACACTGCATTCAAGTTTTTTGAAGGAAGAAATGCCTATTACTTGATTAGGTACTATTGATTAGGTAAAAACAAAGCCACAGCTGTGGGAAGACCCCAGAATTACACTACAAATAGCCTAGAAAACCCTCCTGCTCACTGAAATATGCTGTCTTTTAAACAAGGAAAGCTCAGCAGGCCCAACTGAGACTGGGCACAGTGCTCCTCAAAACACAGCGATCAAATTTCTTGCTTCTCCAGAAAGACAAGATTCAGAGCTACAGCGGTCCAAATCAGGAAACGTCATAAACGTCACTTCCATAAAACAACACCAGCTTTGCACATCAAATTCCTAAACCTTCCACCCACCTACGAACACTGGCGATGGTCTCGCGGTTTTTGAAGCGGCTGAAGCGCGCTGTGTAATTCAGAGTTTTCATGAAGACTTCTGACAGCTCCTGCTCATCTTCCGCGCTCTCATTCTGTTGCTTCCGATGCTCAAGAAGCATGTGGACTTCTGAATTCAGCAGAGTTTCTGCAGTTTCGAATTCTACGTTTGAACAAGCAAACATCAGCATTGAAAGAAGTAAAGCATGGATAAAAAAGTCCACTTATAGGTGATGTGTGTGTGACTGAGCTTTGGGAAATAACAACAGCACAGTGTGGTTCGCTGCCCTTTCACCAAGGACTGGGCAGAATTCCACACTGAAAACAGATAAAAATTACACCATTCTGAGCAGCCATCCAACCCACTTCTCTGCTTGACAACACTTTTTACATTTGCAGCCTCAAATTTCTGGCTTTCTGACATATTTTTTATCAGAGAGTGGTCAGGTACTGGGATGGCTGCCCAGGGAGGTGGCAGAGTCGCCGTCCCTGGCAGTGTTCAAGAGGCACCTGGATGAGGAGATGCAAGATCTGGTTTAGTGCTTGTGGTACCAATGGTGATGGGAAGACGGTTGGACTAGATGATCTTGCAGGTCGTTTCCAACCTTACGATTCTATAACTCTATGATCCTATATTTTTGCAATGTTTTCTTCACATAGTTTTGGCTGAACTTAAGCAATGCATGATTGATTCTAAGAAGAAAATATTTAGCCACGTAGCATCCATCCACGGGTGATACCCACAGTACTGGAAGACCTCCGACGTGTTCTTAAAGCAAACTGAACATGCTAAGACAGGCCTCGTGTGCTCAAAATAGCGGCAGACTGCTGGAACTGGGCTCTATCACAAACCCAGGAGCCCTTCAGCACTTGTTTTTAAAGCTCCAGTTTTGTTTTGTTTTCAGCAGAATAATTATTCAGCCTGTTAGCGTGCTGAGGTCTCACTCAGGCTCCAGGCAGCCAGCGATATTGTAATATCGTAAAAAAATGTGGATCAAAACTACAAGTTATATCAACGCTAAGAACCTGCAGCTGTAACCGGCCGCTTAGAATTGGGCCCCGGGCCCTCCCGCCGCGCACCTTTGGGGAAGACGAGCTGCGAGGCGTCCTCCTCCACATCTGCAGTCCTCGGGTCGCTGCCACCCGCCGCCATTGCCTCACCCGGAAGTGAAAGACGCGGCGCCCGGAAGCGGAAGGCCCGGCCCCCGGAAGTGCAGGGCATTGACACCCGGTGCCCGCGAGGGGGAGCTGCGCTGACAGGAGCGGGTGGGCGGGAACGCTGCGTGTGTGGGAGGGCAGCCGGTTGTGGGAGAGCGAGGGCTTTTAGGCCCGAAGGCTTACAAACGCACAAACCGATGAACCCCGATCCAAGAGAGCATCTGCTCCCTCCAGGGGGACCGCTGAGGGAAAGCACGCTGTGCTTTCACACTGACAAAGCCAAAGGAAGAGTTGCTATGCTCACACAGTCACACAGGCAGTAAGTGGGAGTTGCAGGTGCACCTCCCAGGTGGACAAGAGGGCCGACGGTATCCTGGCCTGCATTAGAAATAGTGTGGCCAGCAGGAGCAGGGAGGTGATCATCCCCTGTACTCAGCTCTGCTAAGGCTGCACCTTGAGTACTGTGCTCAGTTGTGGGCCCCTCACTACGAGAAAGACATTGAGGCCCTGGAGCGTGTCCAGAGAAGGGCAACGAAACTGGTGAGGGGTCTGGAGCACAAATCTTATGAGGAGCGGCTGAGGGAGCTGGGATTGTTTAGTTTGGAGAAGGGGAGACCTCATTGCACTCTACAACTTCCTGAAGGGAGGTTGTGATGAGGAGGGGTTTGGCCTCTTCTCCCAGGCAACAAACAGGACCTGAGGAAATGGTTGCAAGCTGTACCAGAGAAGGTTTAGGTTAGACATAAGGAAGACCTTTTTCTCTCAGAGGGTGGTCAGGTACTGGAATGGCTGCCCAGGGAGGTGGTGGAATCACTGTCCCTGGCAGTATTCAAGAGGCATCTGGATGAGGAGCTGCGAGATCTGGTTTAGTGCTTGTGGGAGCAATGGGAGAACATCTGTCTCACCGTAGTAAATACATGGAAGTTTGGTGGGAAGGAGCATGGATAGCAATAGCAGCACGCTCTGGAAGGAAATTTACCTTCTTTGGGCTACCCAGGAGTAGTCTGTAGATCCCTAAAAGCTTCAGGCAGGCTGGAAATGTCTGGCTTCCTCCTGACGCTGTTGGAGAAAGGTCAGGAAAGTACTGTGTGGTAGTACTTTCCCTGGAGAATGCATACGAAAGTGCCCAACCAGCTTAAGACTTACAGTAATCATCTTAGCAGACTGTTCAATGTCATCCTGTGCCCTTAAAGAAATGCAGAAATAGATGGCTGGAGGATTTACTGTGAGGCCACTCCTGCTCTCCTGAACTCACATCTGTGCCAGCTGCAGTGCTTCCTGTGCCCTGGGGGAGGGGCACAGCCAGTGTGAGCTCAACCGGGAGCTCCAGAATCAGATCTTAGCTCCTTAACGGTTGTTAACTCTGTATGAGCATTGGAGAGAAGCTAACTGAAAGCTAATTAGCTAAGTGGTACAAACAGACATTCAGGAAGATAGCGTGGAAATATCTCAGAACACGTAGTGAATGAGGCTATTTCAATTATGTTTACAAGAAAACAAGGAAATCCATGCCAGATTGATGAGAGAAGCCTTTTAAAATCATTTAGCATCCCAATGGCTTCTCACATAACCCGTCTCCTCAGAACATAATGATCTTCAAACAGTCTAAGCTTGCAGTCGCAGTTACAAATTTAACTTTTGTTGTCCCCCAGTGATCTCTCCTACTTAAGTGCATGAAAACTGAAACGATTCAGGGAAAGCCACATGCCTGCAAGAGTGGCTGTGGTGGTGGGTAATAGCTCACTGTCACTGCTGTTTGGTTTTGGTCTCAGGTTTTAGACATGAGCCTATTGTTGCATAGTCTAGGGCAGAAAGTATTGACCATTGCAGAGTTTGGGACATTGGTGGTTTGTTAGATAGACCCACTACAGCAATTTCTTCCTTCCCTCAGTTTGAAAACAGACCCACTAACAGCTGACTGCATGAACACAGCTATTCACACACACAAAGCAAAACAACAAAAAACCAAAACACCTTTAGCTAAACATCTGTGTAGAAAATTGTAGGGACATCTAATAACAAATACGTTCCATTATCAGTGCCGATGTATTTTGTGATGTCTTTCCTTCCAACTCACCAGCACATCAGGCCTTTTCTTCCTAGCAGCTCCAAAGCTTTGTAGCAGTGATTATTTACCAAGTGTGCATGTCAGTGACTGACTTTTTTTTAGAAAGCAGGTTTTGACCGGAGGTAATAAGATCAGAACACTGAGACCTTAATCTCTTCTCATTGTCAGCAACATTTCTAACGTGCTACATCAAAATCCATGAGCAAAATCCACGCTTAGAAAAATTGGTGTCAAAATAGCCATTATTGCACAAGATTTACATGTTTTTTTAATGCGTTCTTGAAGTATAAATATCCAAAGTTTTCATATAATCTCACTTTCATTTATCGATTCCTTTTAAAATCGGATAATAAAAATACAATGAATGAACATAAGAGCAATACAAAATTATATTCATACCCCAGAAGGATAACCATCTGAATGCAAAAGTGGCTTTGACAGAAGGTTGATTTTTTTAAAATACATATATGATACCATGCTCTGCACTGGTTGTGCTGTATATAATTCAGTTTGAGAGCAATACTCAGCACGCATATGGGTCAGCGTGCATATGAATGACATTGAGTAAGTAATGTGTTCTGGCTTTAATTGCTGTCTTTGAGACACAGCATTCCTCAATCATAATTAGATACACTTCTTCATATAAACTTGGTTCAAAAATAAATTTGTATTTTCAGCTAGGAATAAAAAGGCTCAAGTGTTATTCAGCTGAAATATCTTGTAGAGATTTCTCCCAGGCGTTCTGTCATTTGTTTTTAGAGTTTTTATCTAAATGCCTCATTAATTGTCTTTTTTTTTTTTTCCCAAGCAGAAGTAAAACCAGAAGGAAGCACTTTTTGGAGAACAATCCTGGTATTCCAACGCTGAGCTTGGATGGACCTATTTCAGCACTTCCTTCTGCCTGAGCTCACCTCCACTGAGGGTTCCTGCGGCCATGGAAGCAACGTGCAGACAAGAATCTCTGATGGGAGACACCGGCCAAAGATTTTCACAACTGCTTCAGTGTGAAACCAAAAGAAAAATTAAGTAAGGAAAAACATATATACCATAAAATGATACAGAAATAGATCAGTGTACTCTAGTTAAAAAAAGCAGCTGAGAAAGTACAACCGATAGCTTATCAGGGCACATAACAGCAGCAGTTGCTGGCTTTGTGTTTGACATCAGGATGTACAAATCACTTGTAGTTCATTGTAGCTACAGACTCCTTAACTCACTCCTCACAGAACGTAAGGGACTTATAAAAAAATAAATTCTTGCATTATCTTAAATCTTCCAAGGAAATGTAATTGTTAAGTGCATACTTTGGAGTTGCCCTAAAACAAGCAAGCTTCTTGGGCATATTCAACTCAGAACTGCTCTCCCTCTTCAGGTATATAGTTTATTGATTTCTTTTTTCCTCTTATACTCATTCCTCCCTGATACCAGGGCTGCAGCTCCTGAGAACCACCAGTGTGAAACACAGGACCTTGAACTACACATCTGCCATACATCAGTCAGCAGTGGTAGCCTGTAAACATACAGAAAAATATTTAAACCAGAGGTAAGCAAAAAGCCAAAAGATGTCTTTGTTTGTACACAATCGATCCTGTCCCAAAGCAATCATTTCCATATGTAGTAAGAATCTAGAAATATGCTTTCCTTTTTCCCAAAATAAAGTTTGTTTATATTTAAGATCACTTGAGGACCTGTAAAGTACATCTTTTTCTTTAATTCATTTTAAAAGACAAAAACCAAAGAACTCTTAGGGTACTGTAATCCATGATTTTTAGTGTGCTACAGAATTCAACATCCATGGTTCTATGTTCCACCATCAGGACAACTAATGGAGTTCTCATCAAGTCAGTGTTATTTTGGAATGCAGAGTCTTTGCTGTATCGCTATTAGCAGAATAATTTTAGTACTTGTGTTTAATTTTCCTACCATTTTCTCCTCACTTCTCCTAGCAAGCCTGTCCTTATGTTTCCAGACAGCTATGATAGCAGTTTGGCAACCAGGGGAGTTGCCAAACATGTAATAGGCTTGGTATTTATACAGACAGTCCTTTGTAGATGAGAAAGATTTTATCATGTCCCATAAATGCTGTAAGAAACTGTATAAAGAGGACAATACCAACATTTTTTTTTTCCATTATGATTTATTCTCTACAATACTTCATTAGAGGATAGAGTTCAATTATTTACACTCAGAAGTTATTATGTAGGTAGGAGGCAACCAAGTGTAATACAAAGAATTGGTCTGACATCTGCACTGAAGGTCAAAAGAGGTCTCCTGCTTTAAGGAAATAAATTAACCCCAAAATAACTCAAAACAAAATGACATGTAGTTTCCAGAATACAAACAGAAAACAGCACTAATAGTCAGTGAAGACTGCAGATGTAGGTTAATGTACTATGAAAACAAATTATCCTGTGCAAAGGTTAAAACGATCTCTTAGATTTCTTACAGAATTTGTTTTTATTTCTTATAAATTGTAGATATGTGATATTTTGACCATAAAACCTTCCCAGACTGAAGTGATCTCAGTTGAGATTGACTATTAAACATGAAAAGAAGTAGTTTAAGAACCTCACAGCGGAAACATTCCAACACTGACAGACTCCAGTGATCAAAGACATTCTCCTGTATTTGCTGTAAAACAAAGACAATTCATACTTGCAGTGAGATCTCAGCTGTGGTTGTCATGAGAATAAGCCCTTCTAGACCAAAAGGCACTTGCTTCTAAGGATGAGTTAAATCCAGATCAAACCAGGTGACAATTGCTTTAGAGGGAGTAGTTCTAAACTGCTGTCCCCAAAAAGTAACCACAGAAAAAATACTGAATACTGAATCACTGATTTCTGTTACCTCCATCTGGAGGGCAAATCAAAGTGCATTTTGTTTCTAGTTCTCTCCTTTCATCCTTATGCATAGCTGCCACGTAATGATCTAGAAATGGGATTATTTCCTGAGACCACCTGTCCTTTTCATACGTTTTTCTGAGCTAATTTCACTAAATCAACACACTTTTCAACTGATTTCATAGCTGGACCCTTATGGGACTAAAGCTGAGAGGGCCTGTTTCTAACACAGCAGACCAGTTGTTCTGATTTGCTAGCTTCTCTTCTCACTGCAGCAAGACAAGAACACAGTACATATTTAGAGGCTTTTTTGTTGCTGTTTTTTTAATCCAGACTGAACAGGGAAATGGAAGCGGGAGAGGATAAGGCTTCCCCAGTGCCAAACCACCTAGCCCTCTTCAAGCTTATTCAACCACGTCACTCAACCTGAAAATTCTGTTCTTTAAAAAAGGACAGCTAACCTTCCCCACTCCACCCCTTCGTCATCCCCTATTCCAATAAAATGAAATCAGGAAAACACTGTACACTGGTGAAGACGCAGAACAGGGCAGATGCTTGAAAAAGAAAGAAGAGTTGAGAAGCCTGGCACTATATGCCTGCATGACCAGTCTCAATGAGCGTGCTCAGGGGTGAAGTTTTAGCACCATTTTTTTTGCTCTTTTTAAACCTTTATGAAATTAAATTCTAACATAGAACACTTGAACAGTAATGAGTGTAGCCCTATGTATCATACTGTTTGACAGCTGAACGGTGAATGGTGTTGTCCAGAGCTGACCCCGTCCTCCCTCATCACTCCAGGGCACCTGGGAGAGTAATTACAAACTCCTCGATTTATTCTCAGCAGCAGGAAATGGCAAAACAATCCCTTCATCTTCAATTGCTCTTCAACAGCATCACAAGGGAAAAGCGGCAATTTATAAAAACGACCCAGTACAGGAGGAAAGCTGGGTCAATATTGCACAGTTATCCAGAACAGGGCTCCCTCCTTTCCCTCACATCTCTCTCCTCCAGCAGCAGGACAGGACACCACTGTGAAGCAAAACCACCCAGGCCTGTTTTCTTCTCTAGGACCAGAAAGAGCAGCAGCACACAGTCCTGAGCTTCCTACCAGCCGTATTCCCTGCCTTGCCAGGGGAGAATTTCAGACTCAGAACACCAGCCAATTTTAAAAGCCATTATTACCACACACAAGCAAACTCTAAAGGTACGTGTGACCAAATAGCCACCGCTCTGCTATACACTTGTATTTTCTTTCCTGATCATTGCTGACCCTCCAGAAATGTTTCCGAATTGTTGGAATTCCAGTAACCTCGTTGACAGGGTGTCCATTAACAACACTGCCAGACAACTGGAGAACACATCTTCCTCTTAGAACAGAGTATTTCTTGCAGTCAATGACAGGAGAAGAAATACAGAGTGCACGTGAGTGTCATAAAGTTTAGGTAATATGGGTTTCCCCACTCGTTGCCTTGATGTGGTAATGAAAGAGCTGTACAATGTATGACCAGCGAAACTACACAGCTTCATACAACAGGCCCACCGCAGACCAGAATACTGACCAATCTCAAGATTGATAGTCACACTAGAGAAAGTGGCTGTCCTATGAAAAGGAAGGTCCCCAAGACAGTTTTCTAAAGAAGTTTCAGTCACTTGTCTCCCTTGTATGACTACAGTCTATTCCCTGCCAACCCCTTCCCACCCCCAGTCAGGCTCTCTTAGAAATTCTTGACACAAAACAGGGTAGTAACAGCAAAGACTGTCCAGGTTACCTTGTCCTTCATGTACACAGCATGACAATTTGCACTCCTACAGGCAAAACTGCATTCTATTTCATAGCAGGCTACATTACAAAGCACCACCTAAAAAACCCAGCGAACTGTAAACCAAAAGGAGTTCTAGGGAATCCATCTACAGCGGGATCTGAGAATTAGAGCCTTCTAGGGCTTACTTAAATAACAGATTCATCCGCAATACCACCCAAAGGATTTTCACATCTTTAAATGCTTTCTGTCTGTGAGGATGGGGTGCTACCCAGCTGTTCAACCCTCTCTGTATTGTAACGTCCACCTGTGATGCGTGGGGACAGCAATCAGCTCTTGGTACACAACAGATACCAGAGGTTAAAAAAAATTAAAAAGAACCTAAAAAATGTTTTATTGGACTCCGTTGCCCAGGCTGCCAGGGGAATGCTCCTACTTGATCTGGGGGGCTTCCATAATGAACAACTCAAGCTTCCAGAGTGTCGGTAACACGCGCAAACAGATCGCTCTGAAGTGGCACTTTCACTCCTAGAGGTCTTCTGCACCTCACGACAGTTCGTAGGCATGGAGCTCCAATCCAACTAAATCCCCATTTGGAGGGAAGGCTGAGATAAGGCTTGGGCCCCTGAAGTTCTGTCACGCTCTCCTCCTCCCCCCAGGTCAGCTGGAAGGCAGACTTGGCAACGGAAGCTAGCATCATAAAATGGTGCAGTAATAGAAGTAACTGGACCAGGAAGAAGAGGCGTCTGCCCCGATGATGTCGTAGCCATTGGCAGCAACTGGGGGGTGGGACTGGTCATGCAGCCGTGTGTCAGGAGTAATGATTGTAGAGGGGAGGGGCATGAAGAGTGCCATTCTGGAAACAATGCTGACGAGAGGCCATGTATTCCGCATAACTGATTGTCACCTTCTCACTGCGGTACCTGTGGAAACAGCATCAGAATAAAAAATGGAAAGAGATCATGCCGTGTGGATTAAATGCGTTCGTCCCACGTCACCTTTTGGATCATCCCCAACAATGAGGAGACACCCCCTCGCTTCAACAGCTACTTTGTTTTCCATCACCTTATGCAATAGCCTGGATAAACTTTACAAGCTTTATTTAGCTTTAGTGTGCCAAAAGTTGAGCCCTGTTGAAGATAATCATAACAAAGAGGACTCCTGAAGTGGCATACAGGAAACAAATGATCAGCTTGTATTCTTTTTTATCTACTTCCTGCGGAGAAAAAAAATGGGGGCATGAAAAATTTGCTGGAAGCAAAGACTCAAAGTTTCAGAGACTAAACTAGCAGTATTCAAGTATTATTTACTTCTTGGCTGACGTTCATACTTGAAAAGCTAGTGAAAGCAGAGTTGGGTAAAAGGAGATGTACTATAGGGTACGTGTCACTCAGTCCATGCTGTACTATCAGAATTCACAAAATGTGAAGTCCCTTCTGAGAGACCCAGAGGCACTTCCAAGCACACTGCACGAAAGAACTTCAAAGCAGCTGTGAATTATACTGAGTCGCTTCCTCCTGGATGCACCTCCTACTGCTTACACCACCTTCTAATGAAAAATTTCATCCTGTCCTCTCATTAAAAGACAAAACAAAAGAGCCTGAAACCTACCCACTTCTTTTCTCCAGAGGTGAGTAACAACAAGACAAATTACTGTGTTTCTACACAAAACCTGAACGTCCAAATTTTTGTTAACAAAGGGAGTTGAAAACAACAGCTGGGAGTGTAGAAAAACAAGCAAACTCCAAAAATCCAAAATGCCAAATGTGAGCATGGTTTGGCTGGAAGACAGCTATCACCTCCAAACAGCTATACCCTCCACTGATCAGCGTGTTGAGAAAAGGAAGTCTGTTGTGAAAATACAGAAGAATCAACCTTTTAATAAACTTGCAGTGTTCTGCTTCTTTTGATCTCATGACTGCATTAAAAAGTAGTGAGAGCTTTCTCAAAATTCTAACCTCAATCCTGCACAGACTGAAGACGTTACGCTTCATCCCATATACATTATCTGCCTAACACGTAGAATTGGTGATTTTGTTTTTCAGCCTCTACCTACTACCTGACAGAAGCCTGAAGACATACACCTGGCACAAATAAATTGAATCATCCACAAAACACCATAAAATAAATCTCAGAGGCAACAAATACATCACCTTACCTGGTGAGTTTAATCGTTTTCCTAAAGTCATTGGTAATCGGAGCCTTAAAGCCACCTTTCCTGAGTAAGGAGTCTATGGTCTGGATCTGATCCCAGTCTAATGAAAAAGAAAAACAAGGGATATTTTTCAACATAAAAATGATGTCTGAAGAAAAGAGGAGATGCATTAAAAGGCCGCTAGAGAAGCAAACAACTAAACAGGAAATTCTGAACTTTAGAAATGCCAGTGCCAAACTGGGCATACACGATCTTATGCATGCACATTACCTGCACATGCCAACCCCTTTTAACTCATATTTGAACTGCAGTGGTCTATAAAAACAATAATCCCATTTTTTCCATATGACCTCTCTTCTTACAAAGGTCCGTGCCTTGCCTCTGTTGCAGAGACGCCAGACTGTTTTATCACGTGCCACTCAGTTTTAGCTCTTAAGACTTAAAGTAAGGTAATACTTAGCTTTACACAGACAAATTGGGATCAGCCTGATGCTCTAGTGATAGCACAGTGCACTGCTATGTGAGAGATCAGAGTTAAAATTCCTACCTTAGTCTTTTGCCCCAGAGCCAGGAGGATGCGACCACTCCACTCTGCTAGGTGGAGGAAAGGAGGCAATATTTTGAGCAGTTACCATGGTGACCACTACTATATTTGAGTGGGAAGTGTGCTCCAGAGGGGCCCTGTTTCCTGCCCTCATCTGGAGGATGCTACTTTAGCAACAATGAGGAGGAAAGGAACTCTCCTGTTGGTACTGTGCAGTCTGCAGTTATCCTAGTTGGTGGAAGAAACATAGAAGAGGAAAGATGCAATGCTAAATGAAGCTGGAAGTTCCATATTTTGAGATCCTCTATTTCTTAAGCCCTAAAACATTTTTTTTTTTTTTACACTAAGATAAAACTGTGCACAGATGTGGGATGAGAGAAAGGCCAGATGAAAACCCAACAGCAGCTGTATCAGGTGTCAGTTATCCAGATTAAGTCTGGTGGATCCAAGGCACCACTATGAGGAAAGCATCGCAATCCAAACCCAAAATCCACAGATTTATGTTACCCAATTCTGTGACACAGCATACTGACATGTTTAGCTGTCATCTCAAACCCACCTTGTTCCTTAGCAACCTCAGGTAAATACGTGGCTGTGCGTTTGACACCTTTCTCATTGATGAACTCTATTCTGATCCCATGGATCCCAACCTATAGATGGAAATGAATAGCCAAATAAGAGGTGTTTGCTACCACTAAGTTAATGATTGATTTATCATTCATGCAACACCGTGCATTTCTCTGCCACTGGCCTCCCTGCCACCTCTCCAAAAGAAAGTCTTCTTAGAAGTCTGACAGTTTGCCATCTCCCACACTGGTCCAGCAAGACAAGAATCTAACAGAGATTCATATCTAAGCTAGCCCACAAAGTCTATTTAATATTCCTTGAGCTAAGCATACCTCTATGTAAAATGTCGTAAACGTTTCTTATATGTTAGGTTTTAATTATCTTTTATTCCTGATTTCTTGTACAGCATCAAAGCACTTCCCAGGCTTTTACATATATATATATATATATATATATATATATATAATACACACACACACACACACACACACACCTAAACCTACTTCCTATTGGACCAAATTCCATAAAATACTTTCTTTGCCACTTGTACTGCCATTCAGATCCCCTCCCAAAGACTATCATACTATCAGCCCATCATCCTCCTCCCTTCCAGTTTCCCAGCCACGTTTCTATCCCCAGTTTGGTTTCCCATCCACCCTTGTAACGAAGGAGACACATCACTATGTACTAACCCGAACCCGAACGGAACGAGTGATGCAGAGTTCCAAATGCACCTGTTCTCACCTCCCAGTCCAAGTAGTCACTGGCATCCTCAAAGTTAGTGAGGAGGGAGACAGAGCAGAAGAGTTTGGGCAGCTCCTCGCGAGTCAGGGGTGGAAATCGGCTGTCCTTAAGTGCACTAAGGGAAGAGAAGATATATTGCCTAATCTGAATGTGCAGTGAAACCCTCAGATGCTCAGTTATGCCCTTGTAGATTATACCTCTGTAAAATCTATATATTTTTTTCAATTTGCCACTGCAGATAAAGTGATTTGCATCTATTCATGACACTAGTTACAAGCCTCCTGATGCTGTCTTCCACTTACTGCAAGTGGAGAGAAGTCAGGGGCTACATGACACGTCAAAACTCTTAGTTATATACAGACAGATTCAACGTTAGCTTTAAAATGTTGACCAAAATTCACCTGGTGCAAATCTGTTCCCCTACATCCTGATACATTACCTCCCCCTAAATATCACACAATTCTCATGTTGAATTTGCCGTGAAGCGTATTAAAATTAACTGTGCTAACCCAATAAAATGACTTAACTTTGAATCCTCATACATCCTCAGCAAATTAAACTATTTTCAGGTTTATTTGATTTTCAACATAGTTACCTGGTTAATGTGTATTCCCTGAGTCCTGAGTGAAGGTTCATGGCTGAAAAGGTCCCAATACAGCCACGAAGCCGCTTGTCTCGCCCCGTCTTCCACGTCACAAAGAGTGGGCTGAAAAGGCAAGAAACAAGAAATACTTCACTCTCTAGAGACAGATCTTTCAGGTGAGACAACAGGTACAGAAGAGCATGTATGCACACGCTTCCTTTCTCATCCCCTCTGTAGTAAATCCTACCAGGCATGCCTTCTCAACCTGCGGCCTAGCAATATAAATGAAAAAGACATTTCCAAGTGCAAAATGCATTTTTCCCCACTCCTTTCCAGCACACTTCCTTATCTCCACCAACACCTTCCTTTCTAGACCACACGATTTTCTGATGAGTAAGATCTGACACTACTCATTAAGCTCTATGAGGAACGGCCTCACTTACCAGCATCTGGTAGCCTAGAGGACAACCAAAACTCATACAGGAGATGAAAATTAGATTACTCATTTGTAGCACCTTTGAAAATGAAAGACCTTGAATGGTTTGCATTCTACAAACCATCAATAATTCAGGTTTGCAAGAGAAGTATAAAACCACTGCATTGTTCCAACCCCAAAATGCATTTTCCCCATCTGCTCATAGATTTACAGGCATAACAGTAGATTCTCAAAGTCAGCAGGCTCATTTCAATCTATTAAGCCAACAGCCACAATAAAACCCTCAGAAAACGTGAAATTTTTAACAACAATATTCAAAAGAGCTCTGCAAAGACGTAAACAGATA
The DNA here is from genome assembly GCF_905368555.1 of Meleagris gallopavo. Lineage (NCBI taxonomy): Eukaryota > Metazoa > Chordata > Aves > Galliformes > Phasianidae > Meleagris > Meleagris gallopavo. Next base: position 1,931,567 of record NC_139414.1, on the reverse strand, counting down.
AAGAAGACAGTGAATACCAGGGGCAAAAAGTTCACTTGTACAGAAGGGAGTGAAATTGCAGACAGCTGGAGACAGAAACAGGAAAGAAAGGATAATGGTGGCTGAAGCTCTACAAAAATGTTGGAACAGCTGGAAAATCGTGCGAGGCAACTGATAACGCTGATCTAATGGTAAAAATAGGGTAACTGAGCTTACTTGTTCACATTACAGAGTATTGAATGCGAGAAGTGGTCACTCAGAAATCAAATGAACCCAAACATAAAGGAGGAAGTTGGTCATCAGTGATACCAAACGTGTGGATTTCTATTGGACTTCATGATGATACGACAGGAAAACACACAGTGTTAAGAAAAGCTTTTTCTGAAATCAAATAGATATTACCAAGAGTTCTAAAACTCAGGTAAAACTCCTGAAGGCAGGACTGATTCTACATCCAAGCAGAAGCAATACATTGCCTCAAATTCTTGAAGCAATGCATTTTTGCAGTAAATGACACAAAAAATATGGAGGGATTGTTTGGATAGCAAAATCAGCATGGAGAGGGGATGATTTCTCAAACACAGGCAAGCTTCTAACGTCTTAAAAATCAGAACCTGTAATGACTTGCAGTGACAAAGCAATGTCCAGTGCTGTTACCTGGAGCAACAAAAGAACCACAAGACCAGATCACAGCACGGACCCAGCATTCAGGATGTAGTTACCAGCTGTGACCAACAGCAGAAATGCCACCCTAAAGAGCAAACAGGCTTTAGGAAGTACTTTGCCCACAGAGGAAATGGAAACATTCTTCAGCAACCACCAGCAACCATCAGCCACCTTGTGGCTCTATGCTCGAGGAGGGGAGTTATTGCTCTCATTTTCCAACAACACTTCAAGGTACTTTCAGGATATCATTCCTCTATTTTCATCCAACCACCATATGTTGAAACAGAAAACAGAGCTAAGGAAATACACGACAAAGCTTACAGTTTAAAAAAAAAAAAAAAAAAGGCAGTGAGCTTACGGAGGAGATTTCTGAGACGCGTTATTGTCACAAGCTCGGTGAGAATTTAGCTTAATCTAATTAAACTTTTGGAACAATTACTTTGCCCAAACAGAAGAAAAGGAAGGGAGACGATGAAAAGCACTGCTGACAGAATACAAATGTAAATTCCTTCTCTTCTTGGATTCACATCACAGGTTCACATTTCCAATTCACCTCTTTCCACTTTAAAAAAGTTTCCACTGAGCTGTGACACGGCTTTCTACATCTATAATAGAAGAGATATTACCAAGAAGGACAAGATAATTCATCCAGGAGGCCATCGTATTTTAAAAAAATCTCATTTTTAACAGGTTTTGACTGTGGTCATAACAACCAAGGCATAAGCAACGTGTATCATTTCAAACAAGTTGATAAAATTGCACTGTTTTAGTTTTTCACCATATAAAAGACGTTGATTGTTAATGTGAGGAATAAATACTTTTAGCAAATTACAGGCACTGACGACAAGAATTGTTCTACAGCCCATTCCAGAAAAGTGCATTTCCTTTACATCTTAAGAGAAATCTCAATAATCTTTCGCCCACGTTCACCCAAGAGCACGTTCTGATCCTTTGCAGCCATACCCTGATGAGATCAGAGCAGCCACTTCCCTCTGGCCACAGCCTCCTATCCACTGTGCTCTGAGCAGGCTGTGCTGAGTGCAGGGCAGCTCCAGGAACAGGCAGCTACAATGGGAGTTAAAGTAGTAAAACGTGGGTTGTTGGAAGCAGTATGGAGCTCCCCTTACAGAAAGAACTGTAGTAGTAGAGACATCACAATGCATGTATGTTATTTTTCTTGCATGGCAACAAGGAACTTGCACGTATAGAACTTCAGAACAGACTGGTTTTGTTCTGAAAACAAAACAAAAGTTCTGAAGTCAAAGAAGTAACCAATTAACTTTTTCAAAATCATCATTTTCTCGGTAAGTTGAATCACAAAGGTAATATTTTCTTCATTTGCTGAGTTAATGCAGAGCTGACTGATTCTTGCAAGCCACGTTTTCTACACCCATCTGCAAATGTCACTGTTAGTGTGTGTACAAGGTGCTGTGCCCCACAGGTACCCGTCAGCACCACCACAACCACCCACGTGTGTACCCTCTCTGGATAACCAGCATTTCCAGCTGATTTCAAACCATAACAGTTACAGTTATGACATCACACTCCTTATTCAGGATCCCAACCATCACAAGCACTGCCTCTGGGGTTGGGGTTCAGCTCCGATAGGTCTGTTGTCTGAGAAGCAGCTCAGGAGAAACCTGGGCAGCTCTGTTCCTTCCATCAACATTCTCCTTCTTGTCTCTCCTGAGGGACTTCTGGATATATCTTTGGTTTTGCTTCGGAGTGTTGATTTAAAGGCCTTCAAAATTATCAGTGCTGGAACACTCCATGAATTTTAACTTCTCAAATGGGGGCTCACAATTCAAACAGCCAACACTTCTGTTGATGAGTTTCACAAGGAGTCTTGTTTCAGAAAAGTGATCTAATGCCAAAATAATGAAGCCATATAAAAATAATCTCCTACTGATTACGGAACAGAATGCCACCACTTTTGCATTTCAAGCAACAAAATAAACAAATATGCTCCTTTTAGAAAACAACAATTAGTTCAGGTATGAGAAACATCAGCAGAAAGATTTCAGTCTGGGGATGCCCTGGAGCTATTCTGTACTCCAATCCAGAGTCTGTCTCCATTCACTTGTTCTTACAACATTAAACAGCTTAGCCTGCAGTAGCATTCAGAGCATGTACCTATAATCCTGCTGGGATAATAACTGCATGGATACACAACCTACATCCACAGTGACAGCCAGTAAGGTGGGGAGATGTTCACTGCAAGGAAAAGTCCTTGACCTCTTTAAGCCGTTGTTCCTTTACATCCGTTTAAAATTCATTAATTTAAATTAAGGCTGGCAACACCTCCCTATTTGATCTGTTGTTCTGAAGGCGGCCCCTTGAGGGGCATCAGAAGTTCGATTTGTCATTGATGTTTTCCACATAATTCTTCATCCAAACATTTTAATGACATTAACACTTCCACACCCACACATTCAACCTTCAGACAAACATTAGGTAAATCTCGGCGAAGCAAAACGCCAGGTAACTTTCAGAAATCCTGCTCCTTGCTTCTTCTCATACCCATCTCCTTTCTTCTTAACCTTGCTATCATCCTTGAAAGTGAACTCCCAATTTCTCCCCATATTGTCCAGCCAGCACCATCTCAATAATTGTCAGACTTCAGTTCCACAGCTTGAAAATGTTTGATTCCCCTCCCTACTAAATCCATTAGCTTGGGTAACAGAACACACCCTTGTGTGTGTCCTTGTCCAATTCCCTCTAGCTCAGCTGCTGTTTTGGGATCAGCCAGAAACTTGCTTCAACTGCTTACTTCACTCTTTTCCCAATCTGCTAGCAGAAGAAAGTCCCTTCCCTCGTCCTCAGTGCCTGGTATCAGAGGCAGAACACTCTTCAAATTAATTACATTATTTTGTTGTTTTCTGTCAACTGTTTAATTCCAGCTTCAGTTGTTTTAGTAGAATTTTATTAAGGCATGGTGTGGTTAATTACTTGCAGAGCAAGAAGCCTTACAACGAAGAGAGCCAACAGCACCAGTGTTATCATGAGTGGATTTGCACTCCTCAATAAAAGCACGGATGGTCTCACACAGACCACGAGCCAAAGAAGCACTGTAACTCCTCACACACCTGCCCGGCTTGCCTCTAAGACTAGGCCTATTCTCACGTGAACGTGGCTTCAGAGCTCCACTCAAATCCACCAACTTCAACAGAATATCTTTACTCTTTCACCCAGCTACAGGGCATCCTTTCTGTGCCTGGTAGGCCGAGCAGATCGTCCCCTTCCTCCCCACACACCAACCCTCCCTCTCCACAGAGGAAACCCAGCCGCCCACCCCAGCACCCTGACCCCATCACAGCATTGAGCGCTGTGTTCTCCACTTTCCTCCCACACACAATTTACTCACTAGGGGTCATTGGTAAATCGAGGAAGTCGTGGCTGAGGGAAACCATAGAGATGACAGTAGAGTACATCGAAGCAGTAGCAGCACATCTCCGCTGTCACCACCAGGTTCTTGGTGCTATTGGCAGTTCCATTGGGCCGAGTAAGCGGGCTCAGAGCTCCTGAAGTGGGATTCATTCGAGTAATTGGGGAATTTCCTGGGCCCAAAGTCAAGTCAGATACGTTCTCCCTTCCATTATTCCCATCTGTGTGCTGGTGGTTCTGAAGAGGACCTGAACTGGAGCCGGGTACAGTTGTGGCCTGATTCCCATGACTGTGCGTTCCGCTCCCGGACAACTTGGGCTTCTTTACCCCACAACAGCCAGCTGCCAGCTTGGGCTCAAGGGGAGGAACACAGCGTCTTTTTCCCATCCTGCTTCAAAACTTGCTGCCTGAAGCACTTGCAGAACCCTGGAAAGGAAGAGGGAAATAAAATAAGCACTACACAAAACAGCTTCTAGTGGAAAACCAACAGCTGCTTCTTTGCTTATCAAAGTTGTCAGCTTTGCTTTTCCAACAAAAAGCAGAAGAAAATCCCTCCAACATGCAACTTGCCCCATGCCTCTAACACAGAGGGAAAACCAGTCCAAGCAAGCAGAATGAGTACTTCTACATGCCAATCAAGAGTACATAGACAAGAGGAAATTGTGCTTCTGAGCCATTGGTACAGTTTGCCAAACACTTTGAAAATAGGCAGCTCATCACAAAAACAAACACCACAACAAAAAACAACCACACTACCAGAACCAGCCTTCCCATAAAGGGAGGGAAGTCGGGAAGAGTGAAAGGGAAAAGAAAAAAAAAAAAAAAAAAAAAAAAAAAAAAAGGAGACTTGGGACTATACATCTCATTCAATACTCTTGCAGATCATCCATTCCCTCCAGATAATGGCTACACCAACGGCAAACTGCTTCACAGCCACGGCTGCACCCCCCTTCCTCTTTCAGCAGGAGGCTGACAGCTCCTTTGGCCTACACCCCAGGGTCTGGGCTCCCAGGTCTGCTGCCCTCGCTACAGAGCAGCCCAAGCAGGGCACAGGGAGAACTATGAGCTTTGAACAACCGCTCTGTGAACAGACTGCTGCCCAGACCCCAGGAGCCAGCACCTGCATTAGCTTTCTAGGACTAATGAAATCAGCAGTGCCCAGAAGCAGACAGACGAGGTCAAGACACACAGGAGAGGAAGAACTGAAGATAAGCACAGCCTGAGAGGAGGGAAGTGGTAAGTACAGAAAGCAGATACGTGCATAGGAAAAGCAGAACTGATAGATAACTCTATCTCAGACAGCACGAGAAGGGACGGGACAGAGGCAAGAAAGCGTATGTGGATCCTCAAGGACCACACATCCAGCAGAGGAATTTATTGACTGTAATGCCGCCATCACCGTGAGATCTGAGCACACAGAGGGAGAGAAAAACAGATCCCTATTAGTCAAACAGAGCTAAAAGCACCGACGTCAAAGTCACAGAGAGTACCACGAAGACGTGGAAGTCACATCCAGCTCCTGGAGCACCAGGCTGCTGCCTCAAGCACCGCATCGCCCATCCCTCAGCTGTTCCAAATAACTCATTTGCGAACCCAGAGCCCTTACAGGGGAAAGCCCAAGCCCACACAGATGCACAGCAGTCCCTGCTCCGGCAGCTCCCTTCCTTCTGTGCCGCTGCCACATCGCCAGCCGCACCCGGCAGCTCCCCGGCACGGCTGCAACGGGACGCACGGAGCGACAGATGCTCGCTCTACCTAAAAAACCCTCAACCCGAGCTTTTCCAAGGATAACCCGCATAGGGCACGGCGACCTAAAGGAACCACCCCGCTTCCTCCGAGCTCTGCCTGAAGACAACAGGAAGAAGAAAAGTTGTGCCGCCGCAGCCGAGGCAGAGCGGTTCAGCCGGTCCGCACACGGCAAAGCGCCGCGCCCGCCCGTCGCTGTGCACCGGCCCCGTCTCACCCCTCCCGGAGGGCGGCACGGAGTCGCACGCCGGCGGACCGCCGGACCTCGCCGGGCCCACGGCGCGGCAGACGCCGGCCTGCGGGGCTCCCGGCTCCGGCCCGGCCGCTGCGGGGCGCTGTGGGACGCGGCCCCGGTGCCGGGCGGCCCTCCTCACCCACCCGGCGGCGGCGGCGGCTGCCCACCTCCTGCCCCGTCCCGGGCCGGGCGCGCTCCGCCTCTCCCCTCCTCAGCCCAATCGCCGCCGCCGCTGCTGCCCCACCGCCGCCGCCGCCTGCCCCGGCTGCCGCCTCATGGAGCCATGGGCCCGGGCGAGGCTCCCCGGAGAAGCGGGCCCGGCGGGAGTGAGGGCGGGCAGGACCCGCCGGGAGCCGCGCTTCCCGGGGCCGGCGGCAGCGAGGGGAGCTGGAGGACTGGAGCGAGGCCGAGGGAAGGTCCTCCGCGCTCCCGGCAGCCTCCTCCCCGCCTGTGAGGTAATGAGGGAAAAATGCACATAGTCCGCCAGCTTCCCGTCGGCCCCGCGGCAGCGGAGCGACCATAGAGAAGAGAGGGCGCTCTGCCCGCCTCGCAACCATAGATACGCCGACTTCCGTTCCGCGGACGGCCTCCTTCCGCGTCACGTGACGGGCCGCACGTGCGAGAACAAACAGCGTCGGGGGCGGGAGGGGCCGCGGGCGGGCGGGGCCTCAGCGGCAGGGAGCTCCTCTATGCCCCCGTCCGCGCGTCCGTCCCATAGGGCGGGGGGAGGGGGGGGGGGGGGGGAAGACCCCGGTCACGTGGCGGGGATACCGCTCTCCCATTGGTTAGCGGCCGGCATGACGGCACCGCGGAGGAGGGACGCGGGGCTGCGGGAAACCCGTTCCGCGGCGGCGCGCGGAAGCCCTGCGCTCTGCTTCACGAGCCCGCGGGCGGGAAAGCGCTGAGAGGGCTCCCGGCTGGGCCGCTCGGAGCCCGCTGAGCTGCACGGGAACGGCCGGAACTGGCGGGCAGCCCGCTGAGTGGAGGGAATCCCGCCTTCCCCAAGCCGCCCTTCGCGGCGGGCGCGCGCAGCCCTTCACGGCCCGCAGAGCGCGCGTGTGGAGCGGGATGCCATATTGGCCTCCTGCCAGCCCAGGAAGGGAGCGGCGATGAGAATCACTTCCCTCTTTGGCACAAGCGGCCGTTCCCCCATGCGTATTCCCTCCCGCTGGCTCCTTTCGATGCCTTATTCCGATTTTGAGTTTAAAGGTAGAATAGTTCAGCTGGCACAAAAGTACATGAACTGCTCGCATACAAAAACCTCCAAGTCCTTTATTCATATTTGGGATGTATGTGGTACACAAAATTAACGTTACACCAGCTACAGGAAGTACCCTGCTGCAAGAGGTACTTCAGAACAAGCATCTCAGAGCACCCACAGAGACACACACAGACACTACAAAAAACCACTTGGAAATTATTTCCCACCCTCACCCCAACCCCCCTTTTGTTTTTTCTCCTTTTTGAAATTGACAGCTGGGACTTCTGACCCATTGGAGGCTCTGAACGTGGTGCAGTGGCACTGGTTTTTAAAAGGCTCCTTCAGACACTGGAAGGTCAGAAGAACTGAACGGGGCAACGGAAAGCAGTGTTGCGTTCAGTGCTTTAAAGCGTGGCCATCTGTGCTCACACATGTACCTCACCTGGTTCACCCTTACTCTGCGTTACAGGAGAGCACTGCCCACCACACTGCATCACTAGATCCAATTAGTAGGCACTGACACATCAGGAGAGTTAAACAAGTGGGACTGCAAAGACTTTGAAAAGGAATGAGCCTGAGAGAAAGCGTTGTTCGTTATGACAGATCACTGACAATCCCTTCAGGTCACCAGGCTTTACATGTCCATCTGCTGCCATCTGTTCTCTAAACTCATCCTTTTTATTCAGATGCTCTGCTTAAAAATAAACTACAAAAAGGTCTCAACTCCGTTCTCCATTTCCAGAGTCATTTTTCTGGCTTTAGACCTTCTCCTTTCGCTTTAATTTGGATACTTTCTTGACAGTTCCATTCTTGTTCAGAAGCTTCAGAACACGATCCTTGTGATCCAAGACCTTCAGCATCGAGTCTCGAGCCTCGTTGATTTGATCCATCACAAGTTTACACCTCTGCATATTCCCCTGAAATGAAACACTATCATCACTAACAGCAGACTAAATAGTCAAAACAAACTCTACCTAAAAATAAAGTCACCATTAAATGACGACACAGGAGAAGTATCTTTTTTTTTTTTTTTTTTTTAAAGCCAGACTTAGCACTTCGTTAGAAAAATATCCTGCTGCAATTACTAAAGGTAGAGCAATTCCTCTGAGCTTAGAGGCCATAGGAGCCTACCTGTATCAGCTCATTGATTCGATGCAGGTCATCATCAGTTGCTGCCTTTTTCTTAGGTATGAGCCCCTCCTGTAAGGCAGTCAGTCTCTCATACACATCACGCTCCAGGTTTGTCTAAAAGACAACAGCACTTCATGAGAAGGTTCACCACCAGGCCAGAAAACATCTGCCCACATTAAGAAATCTACACAGAGAAGACAAAAATCTGTTCCCCTCTCAGCTGCTCATGTTAGTAATTCAGAAGATGGAGCCTCTGATGTTGAGTGTGGCACTATTGTTCTTACTAAACATCCTATTTACAGGATTGCTCCACTTCTGAACAAACATGGAACCTAACCAGAACTGTTTCCCTTGTCTCTCACAATACTATTCCAGGAATGCAGAGGTTTTGGGGAGTTTGGTGCTAGAATGCAGAGCACCTACCTCACCCCCAACCTGAAACAGAAGCATCCAGGAATGTGGATCAGTGCTGCCTCCTCAGATCAGCCGCACCATCCCAAACAGACGCTTCTTCAGACCTGTGCATCAGCAGGAGGGAGTTGCCAATTTTGATCATCTGTACAAAATACATCAGCTCTTATGTCTGGATCAAAATCAACACTAAGTTTCCAAGCCACTTACGCCACATTCCTGAGAAAGGGGAAAAGCTTGTCCCACTCCCTTTGGGCACTACACACCAGCTTATGGCATCCCTGTGTCAGGTTGAGCGTGTACTGAGCTTGTGAAAACATCCTGCCTTACAGAACTCCATGTTCCCCATGGTACAGACAGCTGGCACGTCCTATGCACCTACCAACTGCAGCAGCTGTGCCGCACACAGATGGACCTTCCACCCTTGTGCACGGCAGGATACACCCTTCTGATTGGCAATCTCCTGTAGCATAGCTTTCTTCTCTTCTGTCACCAAAAAACACAAATATATGTTCAAATATATGTTCAAGAGTCCACCAGACCTCTGTTCTCAAACAAAAACTTCAACCTAGCTCCTGCTTTCCACACATCCTAATAAGTAAGAGTCAGCAACACTTCAACTGGGACTGGAAAATAACTACTCATCTGCCATCTTACCTGAAGGCTGCTCTCACTCATCAATGGGTTATCTGTATTTTCAGATTTTTTGTTTTCAATTTTTTTTTCCTTTTTCTAAAATGTAGTGTTGTTTCAAACACTGTACATGAAGCAGCAAGCAGTCCATCTCACACTGCTGAAATACACATCTGCTCCTTCCTTCACATCTTCACACAGTTGAAAAACCCAATCTGCTTATAAATTCTGACATAAGCCAAAAAGACTGAAGGACAGAATCTGATCTCAATTTTCCTCTTACTAGAAAAAACGTTCCATAGAAACCCACCAGACCCATCTGTTAGCTCGTAAGACTCGTTACTCTAAATAGGGAACGTTTTTGATTACATTGGCAGGATTGTTAGGCAGTACAATGAGTGCTAAGCCATAACATATCACCGTACAGTCTGCTAAAGAATTTCTCTCTCTATCCTCGTACATAAATACATTTCTCAGTAACGTAAGATTTTAGACTAATTAGATAGTTAGGCAATTGCATCTGATTCTATACAAGATCCTTCCTTTTTTTTCCCAGTCTTGAGAGAGAAAAAGATTTAAGCACCATCTAGCTAACGAAGCCATTAGCTCACGTGACTGACGCTTGTTTTCCAAACTGTGAGCAAAGCCTTCCCGCAGGGTTGCTTATCAACATCAGCCAGCCAAGACTGTTTCTCAGACACCATCCGTGTGCCTGAGTGCCCGGGTGCAGGCAGCACACTGACCTTTCACTCGGACATCGCTGTATCTCTGGAAGTGGTGGTAGGCGGCCTTCCAGGGATTGCGGTAGTGGCGGAGCAATGTGATGGGCGGCCTCGGACGCACAGGGACGTACCTTACACCTTCTTCATCTACAAAAGGATTCACAAATAGCTGCGTTACTATCTGAAGCAGGTGGAAGAGGGAGATCAGCACGGCAGCAATTGTGACTGCAAATGGATAAGCACTGCGTTGTACGAAGTGACTCTCTGTGCTGAGAAAGGTCCCAAGCATCACTATAGAGAGGAGCAGGTACTTGGAGTCTGTATTATTTATATTTTGTAAGCAGGAGAATTACAGCATGCCTTCCTTAAGAGAATGAGTAAATACAGACATTCAGATAGGAGAAGAATGTCAGGGATGACATTACCTATATATTCCTTGGGAGGAGACTTGCGCTTCTCTGCTTTCACCAGCAAGCTTTTGGCAGTAGATTTCTCATCATCGGTGCTGTTTGTTTCCATCATGTCCCCTTCCTCTGTGGAGATGACGTGCTGCTGCTTACGGGGTTTTTTCCTTGGGGAGGCACCAGGTGGCAAATCGCTTGGAGGCATCGAAAGGTTGTTGGCCAGCAATGCCAAAGATGGAGAGACAGTACTTGTAGTCAGTGGAGGGACTGCTGGGAGAAGAGAAAGGAGAAGAACCTCAACTATCAGTAGCAAAGAGGTAAAGTACCATGTTTTAACACCATCTCCTTTCAGTGCTTTGTGAGAAGCGTGGATTCCACTACAGATGCAGTTCACCTCTTTGGGTATATGAGGCCAGATATTAAGCCAGGACCCATCACCAGGACAATGCCTTTATTCTAACATCCTCAGAACAAAAAATGACAAGAGACTGATCTCACTCAGTTCCTTCATTTTCAAGGCCTACAGCAGTTGAATGCTATTGAAAAGGAATCCGTGCTAATATCTCCCATGTGGTAAGTAAACATCTTTGAATTGATGTTTCACTACAGATCACAGTCAAAAACAGGCAAATCCCCTTTGCAATGCAGGTAGAGTCAGATGTAGTCAAACCACAACTGCAGTGCTCTCCTTGCAAGTGTACTTGCACTGCCAAGTCAACAGCCTATGTCAGCAGGCTACTGTACAAATCAACACACTTCTGGAGCATGGTGGCATAGCAGCAGGAGCTCTAAGGAATAATAATCCTTCACATTTGCAGGGAAGAGCTCAATCAGCCATGACTGAAGTGAGCGTGCCAGGTAATACGCAGCAGAATTTCTGGGATGAAATCTCAACTGAGATTAACTGTACTGATTTGTATTATACCAGCACTGCGGCTGACAGTGTTCTAAGCATGCAATTCATACAGACTCTTTGCAACTGGATTGTTTGAAAATGAAGAAAGCAGTCTCAACCCCAAGTGGTTTCCACAGGAGATTAAGGAGATGGCAAATAAGAACTTAAGAGATGCTCACTTAGTTGCTATTCTGCAGTTCTTAGTACTTGAGACAGGAACCCTCTCAGACACTGCAATGCCCTTTCCTTCTAGGAGTTACTAACTTGTGTCAACTGGCACCTTAACCTAAATCTTTGCTTTCCATTTTATTTACTGGGCCGTTAAGACTTCATACTCTGCTCATACAACATGTCATACCTTAGTCATGTCACCAAAACCAAGTCCCATGTTCTATACTGAAAAGCAGTAGGCAGGGAAGAGGACTGTAAAAAGAAGGCATGAAGGAACCCCTTGACTTGTGTTCTGTGCTACCATGAAAGAGATGTCATTCCACTTTCAGGTTGCTTGTGGTGAGATAGTGGAAAAATTAAGATTTCAACAAGAGAAACACCTCAGTGCTTAAAAACAACCTACCAGATACTGGTCGCATTATGTCCATAGGTTCCACCTCCTCTTTGATTTTTATCTCTGGCACCACAGGTCCCAGCACTGCTGAAAGGGCCCCGCTCATGGTTGCTGGAGGAGCAGGTGCAGCTACAATTGTGGTAGAAGTCGGTGGAGCAGCTGGGACGGCTCCTGGAATGGTGGACAGAGCTGCTGCAGGCTGCGAGGTGGGGCTGGCTGCGGCAATGATGGTTGGAATGGCAGAAGGGGGCTGCTGGGAGGAAGGAGGGACTGCAATGGTGGGCTGCTCACTGCCTTGGTTGGACACTGCCTCCATAGACACTGTGACAGGAGTGGCCATGGACACGTGAATCTCAGGTTTTGGCTTGGCACTGTGACATTGAAAAGAAAAGTAAAACAAGCTGATGTCAACTGCATCTCAGTCATGACCTTCTAGCACGAAGTAAATGAGCCCAGCTGGACTCAGATAAATTTTTTCCTGTACAGTAACACCTGGCTGGGTAACAACTGTAGTAGCTGGAGAATGTGTCATCTCAGCTGTGCTCTCTTCTAACCCCTTTGTGTAAGGTGCTGTTCTCTTCTAACGTACAAGCAAATCTCACAACTGACTCCAGATGGCTTCAAAACACTCACAAAAGGAGCAATACAGTTTCACAATGCAAACAAGCAGAACGTTTACCCAAAGCTGTACTATCCCTCATCCTTTCTGTGAGAGCTCACATTGTGGGTTAGTAGTTTTAAAACAATGACTTAGAAAGCCACTGTATACAACTGAAGCAGGTAGAAGATCCATTCAACTTCCTTTAGCATTAATGCCAAAGAATTATAAAGTTCCACAGCACAGCCTTTAACACAACATGGTTATTTTCTTGTCACTCACCCAAGCTCATAACCATATCCTTCAAAAGCCTACTGCCTCAGCTTCGTAACAGAATTATGTCCATTCAAAATCATCACACTGACAAATATAAAAACACCTTTCACGAAAGCAAGCGCTTCAATGCCCAAACACCACAAATCAGACACACAACACGAAGCCAGTACAATGCAGTTGGTTTTCTGTCTTACCCAGCAGGCCTTGGTGATCCAGACGTGCTTCGCATAGTATTCTCAACACGTGTGCTCGCTACTTCAGGTGGCTGAGGTGGAATTAAGCTTTTACGGACTGCCAGGCTGTAAGACAAAGGCAGATCTAGAGTTCTCACCTCTGACATGAAGATAAATCCCACTGGAAGTAAAGGAATCAATCCTCTCTTGCCAAATCCAGGATAGAAGTCAAACATGTCTCTGCATGCACTCACTCTAACTGATCTGCTACAGAAAGTCTTGTTTTTGACCAAGCCTCTAGGTTTTATTTTCTTTGAAGATAAGAGATTAGTTGCTCTGGCTGAGACTCCCTCACATTTGGGGTTTCTCCAGAAATACCAGCCTTACTTTCATCTTGCCAGTCAGTGCATCTTATTGAGACTGCCAGGCTCCAGATGTGGTGGCTGGAGGGGAAGGGAGATCTGGCCACACCAATGTCCTGCACAACCCCAAGACAGAGCAAACTATCTGGAACTAAGCAGCACAGCACTAACACAGGCAACTGCTTTACTTAGTTGGAGTAGACTGTGTCAAAGCCTGGCTCTAGAATCTCCAGACCCTGCATGTGGATGTTAGACAGCTCAGTCCTGCATTCAGAAAAACATTTAAGAGACTTTTCAGCCCCCTGTGAGGCTGAAAGAGAGACTGTCTTCCAAATAATCAGCCTTTCAAGTGGAAACATTCTTCAGTGATCTACATCTTTAATTTATGCTTCAGTTTTACAGCTTGCAACTTCTCTGCCTTAAAGGTTTCCACCCAAATAAAAAAAACAAAAACAAAAACAATTTTAGCCTCATAGAACATGTCAGCTCCAAACATTTTCAGTCTTTAGTAAGGAGGAAGTAGATTGTTAATTCTAATGCTTTCTCCTGCCTCTTTTATTCAGGCATTTAAAATTAAGCCAGAGAACATGAATTATTTTAAATGATTCCCTCCCCTTTTCCTAATCAGTTTTCACAGCAGGGTACTAATCCATCCTTACTATTCATCCACAGAATTTCTTCCAAGAAAAGCATTGAAATCAAAGCACAGATTTCTAATTTTAGTAATTGACCTCTTTGGATTTGAGGCTTTCTTGCTTAGATTAACAAAAACCACTTTCCCTTAAAAGGTCACTTTCAAAGCTAGAGACATCTTATTACAGAGAGGAAGAAGCAGCTATGATCTGTCCTGGAGGAGAAGAAAATGGGTTTCACGGATCTGCAGGTCACTCGCATCCACTGCTGACCGTATAACCTGCCAGGACTTTTCCTACTCACATTAAGATACTTCCATGTAGCTGGGCTAGACTGAACAGAGGTGTCATTTCTGTGTCCCCCCTTCAATCTTACTCACCCATCTGTGGTTGGTTTCTTCCGGAGGATGCTCGGGCGTGGGGAAGAGCCCTGTGCTGGGGCACTGGCACTCTGGCTGTGGGTCTGTACAACTGTAGTTGCTGCAGAAGCAGTGTTGAAGGTGTTGCTAATAGGGTTGGCTACAATGGTGGCTCCATCTGCCAGGACTACTGCTGGGAAGGATGGACGTTGGCAGAGCGGAGAGAACAGAAGAAAAAGGAGCAGTTACTGGAGGAGGTAAAAGCAGGTGTTTGCAGAACACATGCTGTCTCTCTGCTCCTTTGACTCCCTCAATATTTAGCTGTAGCACTTTCAGACTACTTCCTAACTAACACCTTAACTACTAGCACTCTGCTGACTAGGCCTGCTGCAGGGCAGATGATAACTATCCTTTGTCTAACAACTGCTGCCTACAGAAATACTTTTTCCAGAAGAAATGGAAGACACAGAAATGGCTAGGGAGGTCACCAACACAACCGGGTCTGCTGGTGGAGGCCATGTGGCAACTCAGAACTTTGTAAGTGAGCTGGCAGCTCTGCTCATATTCTGAGCTTCTTGCCAAGTCCTGCTAGGAAAACAAACATGCAGAACAACAAGGCAGGGATCACACTGGTATCTGCCAGCACTGCAAAGAGTGGATGCTCTTGGCTGCCATTTTCCCTTCCTTCAGTCCATCACTGGGATTTGATCACACCAATTCCTCCTTGTGAAGAAGGCTTTTTAATCACAGTCTAAACTGGAGGCACAGCTGCAACAGTTCAGTGAGCATCTGCTTGTAAATGGCTCTTCCCACAAGGCTGTACTGATCTCTGAATGCACTGTCAAGTTTTTCCTGCTCATATAACCCATCCAATGCTACCCGTATATTCTACCCAGTCTGAAGAACACTAATGAATTGCATTCACTAAATATTTAGTGAAAGAGAGCAGACACAGGGATGTATTTGGTGTTGAGCACTGGGACTGCTCAAGATCCACCACACAATGTCATAACCCAGAGTTAAAGGAACCCCTCGAGGCAGAGCACTGTGCAGGACTTACGGGTTCTGACCACTCACCTGAGGTCTTGGTGTCAGCCTGTGGCTGCTGAGCGCTGATGGGCGCTGGCTGCAGCCCCTGCGTGCCAATGGGTGCAGCTGGGTGCAGTCCTTGAGTCCCAATTGGTGCTGGCTGGATGCCCTGGGCACCGATGGGCGCTGGCTGGATGCCCTGAGCACTGATGGGCGCCGGCTGGATGCCCTGAATGTGGCGGGCATGGGATGCATCCACAGTCATCAGCTGCATGGGGTTGAGGTGCACAGTGGATGCCACCCCCACACCCGTCTGCGCCGTGATGGCCGAGTTGGGCGCCTGGGCTGAAACTGCGGGCAGCAACATGGACAGCTTGTCATGCCTGGCCTGGCACTTCAACCCCACCACCTCTCACCCCATAGGTACTCCCAAAGACTGCTTCTGAAAGTTAGCTTGCCAGCCTGCTTGAAGCAGGGATGAGTTTGAGAGTAGAGAAGCCATGTTGTCTGCTTGAACATTTTTTTTCCCCCTCACCCCATATTGCAACAATGAAGATCAAGGTTTGCCTTAAAGTTAGGCTAAGGTTATGTTTCTGTACCCAGTCTCAGAAACCTGTGTGCTATTTTTGCTCACTAGAGTATTTTTTCATTGCTTATTTTTACACAAAGTCTCCATAGTACCAATAGCTGGCACTTTTCCTGCTTAAATACACTAGAAGCCTAAAGGAATTCTTTTCAAAATACAGTCTTCCACAGAACTTATTACATCAATTAATAAAACTAACATCTTTGACTGTACAAAGGCACGTGGAGAAGACAGACCCAAGTATAAGCACCTTAAAACACAACTCACTTCCCACACCCCTAACCACATCAGCAAGACAGCTCCCCTTCACACAGCTGGACAAACTGTTCTGACCCAGAATACAGTTTATTTGACTCACAACAAGCAATTACAGAGTGGGTCCCACAGCTAGAATGAGCACATAACCTCTGTGGTGTTCCCAGTGATGCACCTATACTTGAAAGTTCAACTACTTCACTTGAATGTACAGCTCTAAGCAACTGTGGTTGCATCTTTCCAGATCTCCCATAAGGTGTGCTGCACTTCTCCCAGGGAGCATTTAGCAGCCACCTTGGACTACCTGTAGCTCTCCAGAGCTCCAAATGCACAGAACAGCAACATCATTTCTGCAGCCATGCACAGAATGAAGTGCTAACTTGCAACACTCGGTTTGTCCCCTAACAATTGAGAGCCTTCTCAACTGAACGAGCTGGTTTTGTCACAGGATTTCCATCAAGTTCTTGTGCTGACCAGTCCCTCTAAAAACTAAGATACAGCACCAGGTCCACAGAAAAGGCTTCTGCTTACCACTTCTGCCAGGGGTACTCTAGGTGAAACTCTTGTTGTGGAACTGTCCATCCAACAAAATCATTTTGGAGACTGTGTAAACACAACTGGCTCTTGGAAAGCCAAAGCTAACATCCTTCCTCAAAACACATGGGTACCCCTCAGCTCAGTGATCTTTTAAGAAGTTTCCTCTGTACTTTTAGCTAAGTCCTCCATGGCTGTCCTCAACACAGGTTTGCATCCTCCTTGTACCGTGTTCTCTGCTTTGAGGTATCACCAGTTACTGCCCTAATTAATACCTTTAATTGAAGCTTCAAATCAACGTAATAAGCAAAATATCTCCAGCAATGAAGAAAGATAATCTTTTTTTAAAAAAAATCAGTGTTAGCCCATCATTGGCCCCATATGCCACCAGTATTGCAACTCCTAATGCAGCTTTGTGGACTTGCACAATGTTCCTGTGGCAGCATGAATGACTGCTGTGACATCTGTCCTTGCTGCCCAGCAGCACGCTGTTGTTCTCCCTCCTACCAACTGAGTGCAGGACAGACAAAGCATTTCTATCCAGGGCTCTGGAACCATTCAACCACAGCTGCCAGCTCCCAGTAACACTGCTCAAAGCGCAGGAAGGTACAGTAAGAAGCCTCTCTGTCCCTATCCCAACTCATCTGATCATCCTAAAGCCCATGACTTACAGTCAAGATCTGAAAGTTGCCAGTGAAATTAAAGTTTCAGTGTCATTAACAAAGAACAGACCCCAATAACACATCAATTCCCTATGCATATTTTCCCAGTCAGCAAATGGACTCTGCAATCTCCATGTCCTTCCAACGCCACTGTACTGGTCAGGAGCAACATGCCACCAGCAGACACACTATGAAAACCCAAATCAGGCATCTTCTTAGAGTTTGGATTGCGGAAATCACCACATCTGTCCTAAGCTACTCAGCAAGGTGGAGTGCTCCAGTGTTTTTTGTCTCAAGAGAATGACCTTAGTTTGGGATGACAGCATTCACTCACATCATGTGTGATTTTTTTTTTTTGGCTTCTCTACAAACTACTGCAACAATTCAAACTGGTTATTGCCTGATTCTTGTAAACAGAACACCAAGAGCTTGCAGTGCAACTTGATTTCTGTTTTCAACTCATGCTTCTCTCTCCAACTGTATATTCAAATGAAAAGATATCAAAAATGGGCTTCTCAGAATATTAGAGAATGAAAATGCATAACAAGCTCATTTGTTTTGGAGGAACTTCCTTGTTTTTGATTGTTGAAATCTGATACTTTAAAAGAGAGAAGCTTCTGGATATTTCTGGGTGTCAGGTTTGAAACTCACAACAAAATGGTTATTAGCTGTGTGCAGTATGCCTCTGAAGTAGCTCAGTGCTACTTGTTGGCTTAGGGGAAAGCGGGAGAAGTCAGACTCTGCGCTCCGTTACCGGAAAGGAGCATGCAAGCCTCTCAGTTGCTCCCAGTGCTGAAGCTGGTACACAAACAAGTGAGCAGAGCATCAGCCAGCTCAGCCCACAGCTCCTCACCTGGGTACTGGCGGATGGTGGACACCGAGCTGGTGATGGGGGTGTAGGTGTGCGCAGTCAGCGGGTAGGCAGAGGGTGGGTAGGTGGGTAGGAAGTACTGGAACTGGACAGGCACCGACTGCCTGCAGGCAGCAAGAACAACAAGTGTTACACCACTTCATCTGCTTACCTTCAAATCCTGTCTTCGGGCCACAGCCCAAGTTTTTCTCATCTGCCATAAGCTATCACATTCATTAGCTCTTGTGATTAATTCAGAACTACCAAAACTCTCTGAAGATTTGTTCCCTGAGCCCAGACAAGCAGAAAGGTACTCAGAAGCTACTCGCACTCTCCTATTCATAGAGATGTTATTTCCCCACCTGTTGTCATTCCTGGTTTCCATTGCTACTGGATTTGGAGACGCCCGATGACTAGAAAGAGGTATGAGGTTACTCCTCTCTGCTGTATAATCGGACTGAATCCGGGGAGAAGTATGTGTGATCTGCTGAGGAACCACTTTAGCTGCATAAAGACAAACGTGTCATCAGTCAGAGAAAAAGTTGCAAAGTCAAAATTAGTTCTCAAAAAAAAAAAAAAAAACACCAAAAAACAACAGAAATCAAAACAAATAACAGAAAAACTACACTGAAAAAAACTACATGAAAACAAACAAAAAAACCTACCCCAAACCACAAACCCCCAACCCCACTCCCAAGATGCCCCCAGCCTCCAATCATTTCCTATCCAGTGATGATACATTGCTTCAGTAGGAAGAATCATAGAATCATAGGAAGACCTGGGTCGAAAAGGACCACAATGATCATCTAGTTTCACCCTCCTGCTATCTGCAGTGTCACCAACCACCAAACCAGGCTAAAAAACAGAAAACTAAACAAATCCATCTTACATTTTTTCCATTCAACTTGTACCAGAATTCAAAGACATTATAAAAGCTTATGTAACTTCTAATTGTTAAGAGGTGAAATAACTCCAAAACTTCAGTGAAGTTACTTATTTTTTTCCTTCCAATGATCAGCTCAATCCTTCCTGCTGTCAATAATTTATCAACATTTTCAAAGCAAAACTTGACAGAGACCAAGGGAAATGAAATATATGGCAGACAAATATACACAGAGGCAGGAAAGATATTAAAAAGTTTCAAGGGAGCAACAAAAGGAAGTGGGCAGAACAGAGGAGATGAACAGAGGAAACTTAAGTAGATGTGTTGGAAACATCTCATGCAGACTGCACTTCCAGGCAAATAAGCTTGCCATTTTTAGGCTTCAGCTGTTTCACCTTCAGACAAACACACCAGCCTTGACTAGGCTGTATCCAATGCCTCAAGAATCATGGGATTCTTGTACAAAAACCAGCTAAGAAAGCCCTATCACCAAGCAGTTACAACTCCTAGCGCATACAGTGCAGGTTCTGAAATGCCAAAAAGCCTATGTTTGTCTGAAAATTCAATTGAGGAAGTTAATGAGCCATTTTATTACTTATTCCTCCTAGAACATCTATTTCTTCCTGGCACTGAAATAAGCTGTGCCACTGCAGACCTTCTAGTTGATTTCTCCCAGCTTGAATTGATTTGCTTCCCTTCCTTGAAGTGCCAATGCACACAAATATTGCTAGCATAAACAGTAGAATCAAAATACCCAGTACACATTTCTCTTGGAACTGAAATCACTCACCAACTGGGATGTTTGAGGTTGTGACAGCTGTAGCATGGGAAGAATGGGAGGGCATTGTCATGGTGACAATGGTGCTTGTAGGCGCTTGGGTGTGAGAAACAGAACCTGAGAAAAAAAAAAAAAAAAAAAGAACATACAAGATATTTCTGCAGAGCTCTATCACATAGAAGTATATCTATACCCAAATGAAGAGCAAAAAGCCAGCCCACACAACCCAATGGTGAACTCAGCAACTTCTCTCCTGGATTCTAATTACACACTTCCAAATGCAATCTTCAGCAGAAAGGAAGGTTCCCTCAAATCTAATTAGGTTCCAGTTTCAGTGTAGAGAAACAACAAGAAAACTTCAACAACCCACAACCCTCTCACAATAGCATTACGAACACTCACCAGCTGTGGTTGCTGAAGCAATGGTATTTGTTGCTAAAATAGGTGCCACTGTTGCTGCTGCCACTGGAGTACCAGTACTGAAAATGGTTTTCTATTGAAAGCAGAAAAGCTTCAAGTTAAAATACTACCACATTTTTCAAAGAATCACAGAATGGCTGGGTTGGAAGGGACCTCAAGGATGATGAAGCTCCCACCTCCTGCCACATGCAGGGCCACCAACCTCCCCGTTTAATACCAGCCCAGGCTGCCCAGCGCCCCATCCAACCTGGCCTTGAACACCTCCAGGAACGGACAGGGCATCCACAGCCTCTCTAAATCTTCCCTCCCCCAACTTAAAACCATTTCCCCTTGTCCTGCAGTTATCCATCCTTTCAAAGAGTTGACTCCTCTCCTGTTTATAGGCTCTCTTTAGGTACTGAAAGGATTTTTGATATTTACTCTGCTTGGAATCACGCTGCATGGACTGTAAAGAACATCAATTTCTAACCTAATATTCTTTTCCCAAATTTCATCTTATCCACCCAAATGTAAATTCAAACGATGCCCGAAAGCAGCAGAAGGGTTTCCCCCCAACAGCCCACCTGGGCCATGGTGTGGAGCTGTGGCTTCTGTGCTCCTATGGCTGGGTGGGATGGCAGTGTGATCCGCGTGGCCGCATCGCGGGGCTGTGCGGGCCGCTGGATGCTGATGGCTGCAGAAGGTGGGTGCTGCTGGATAGACAGGGTGGGCCGGCTGGAGAAAAAAACAATCATAAGATATCACAGAAGATAGTTCTGTGGGTGCTAAATCTGAAAGACAAAGTGATGCGTCTGGCTCTGTTTTCTTTCTGTTTGAAAACAGCACTGCTATCAAAATCATGGTGAAGCAACTTGAGGAACTCAAGCTGCACTGTTCTGTCCTCATCAGGTGTCTGCCCTAAGCAGTTCTGTATAAAGCTTTTCCTGTCAGGGATGCTTTACAACATTCACGTGTCACTCCTCACTGTGTCTTCAGAAAAAAAGATGGGCTGAACTATCTACAGGCTCCTAGAAAGGAAACTCTGCTTTCCAGGAAGCAGCAGTTCTCAATTGATTTGTTATGCCCATTCTTGTAACAGTGCAACAGTTCATCTTTATAGTAACTTTTATTCACAGAACTGAAAGCTTCTGTAGTGTGCAAGCACTCCTATTTTTGTATTGTACCATCCCACATCCAGAGGATAATCAGCTCAGGATGACTAACACGTTTCCTCCTCCCACAGCCTCTGTGAAGTCAGAGCACTGCAGACTGCAAAAAATTTGCCTTAATCATCTTTACCTGAGGGTTGACTCTGTAGCATGTGCTGCTGTTGTGGTTATAACAGGAGACTGAGCTCTCGTGGCTGAGACAGTCGCCACCACAGCAGGAGGAATAGCGCTTGAAGTTGTCACAGGTGGACGAGACTGTAAGAACAGAGACAGACATTCAGAAAAGAAATTCTGCACTTTAGAGAATAAGTAGGAATTATTTGCCTAGAATAACTTTTTTTTTTTAAAAAAAAGATCTTATCACTAAGCTTCAGCATTCTAAGATATTTTCAATCTTTCTGACTTGATCTGCAAGTTCTTGTGGAAATCTATTCTGATTTTCAAAGGACATACAGAGGGCACCAAATACCAGGAAGGTTAACAGAAATTACTGCAGTGCTTCTGAATGATTTTAGGAGAAACAACAAAGGCTTCTTCAGAACAAGCTGAAACTCTATACTAAGACACACAGGAAATCAAAAATGATTATATTGGGATTTTGAAGCATGAAGTAAAAACCATTTGACCCTTTATCCTAACCTTGAATGCATACAGAGAACAGATACCTACAGTCTTTCTTTTACATAAATATAGAAGCTGAGATCTTTTTGGCAGTATACTAAAATATACATATTTTTATTCTACATCAAAACAGTTGAGAATAAATTCCCATCTGCACAACATGCTAGGCCTTTCAGACTAAAACTCCACTGTTACAGTATGTCCTGCTCCCAACTTGGAAGCATGGGACTAACAGGACCACTTCACAGCTTGCTATCAGAAATGGATACCAAACAAACTGAATTAGAAGAGAGCTGCTGACAGCTTCAGCCCAACAAACATGCAGTTACAGGTTATGAACTGCAAGGAGATGCCAGGAGGAACCTGGAGCAGGTGGTTCTGCAGAGCTGCCTGGCTGCTACCTGCCTGGATTGGCTGATGAATGATGTGCTGAACTGCTGGCTGAGCAGTGGCTGCATTGGGCAGCTGGGATGCTGGTCTCAGGACTGTAGTTACTTTTGAACTGGACATCACTGCAGCAGCTGCAGCACCTGGAAAGCAAACCAAGCATGTTAAATAGCACATACAAATGGCCCCACCACCACTGCAGAGACAGGCCCCTGTGTTAGCTGGTATGTACTTCTGTTTAGATGACAATGGTTTAAAAGCAAGGCTAGTAGCAAAAGTACTTTATATTCATAAAAGGGGAAAGGCAGACATCATTTTAAGTGACTTGGGTTTATTGATGCTTCTCATTCCTGACAGTAACCTGATAGTTTTCTATTCCTAGCTAATCAGTAGAAATAATTCAAACAGTTTGACTACTGAGCTAATGGGGAAACAAGTTATCTGATACCAGGAATCCTCCTGCAATAAATAAAAATGGAGAAAAAGTCACCAACAATTTGTAAAGCACTGTGGTTTTTTTTTGTGTCCACAGTTTGCTGACTCCTGATCACGTGAAACTGCTCTGAAAGGCAAACAGCCTTGAAATCATTTGATGGACTGCATAAACATTCCTGACTGAAACTACACTGGAAGGTGGTATGCAAGCTGAGAGAACGAGATCAGGAGAGAAAATACACTAAGTGAAAACCCCAGGTTTATGCTGGTTGTCCTACAGGAATCAGGCGACCAAAATACATCGACTTCAGCTGCAAATAATGCTGCAGTCCTTCCAGCTATTCTAGCATGAGGTTAGACCTTTGCACAATTGTTTCCCTTGAGCAGTGGCATAATATCAGATCTCAACGGAAATAGAAATGCAAATGGTGCTTTGAAATTCAGATCAACTGAAACTTGGAGACCCAACTCATAAATGTTTTGAAAGTGCAGCTTAGCAGAAATCACTGCACTGAACTTCTTTTAAAGGGCTGCCCTGCTGTTTTTTAAGCTGCAGCAACTGAAATCCTGGGAGACAGGAGCTTGGAGTTAGCATCAGCATTTAACCCAAGGGCAAATGCAAATGCACATGATATATTAGCACGTATAACTGCATACTGAAATGATCCTCTATCAGGTAGCTACAGGGCTCAGACATCACTGTGGTTAAGTGAGAGATGCTTACTACCAAGAACATCACATTCTGCACAACAGGCCAATCTGTGCCAGTGTGGCTTTGGTTTTTTGGCTTTTTTTTTTTTCTCCTCTTTGAAAGCATTCAGTGGTAACAGCACAAAAGTAGAACAACTGAGGTTGCTATACCACATACATCAGCAGTGAAGACAGTTTCAGAGACAGGGTGCATTGCCCCAGCAGGCAAGCACAACAGGCAGCCACACACTGCTCAGTCCTTACCTCGAGGAAGGTGGGAAGCTCCAATGTGTAGAGGAGGCCCAGGAGCACTACTTCTGATGATTGACATCTGCACATTAGTAGCCATAATATGGTGCAGGTTGCTAGGGTGGCCCTGCAGAATTAAAGACATAAATCAAAAAATAAACAGTGAGCTCTGTGGATAAGAACTAACAGCCATTCTGACAGCATTACCTCAAGACTTCTAAAGACAGGAAAGACTTTGTAGAAATACATGCTACAAAGAGCATCACAAGCGAGTAAAGAAACAGGGAGAAGTCAGAGCCAGCTGACACTGTACAGGAAAGATGTCAACGTTTCAGAGATCTGTTTTTCTGTTTGGCACGTGGCAGACTGTCAGCAGCCACTCAGACACCAACCTGAGACATGTCCCTTTTGCTACCAGTGACCTTAAAGGCACAGATCTCTACCACCTTGCCATCCAGGTCAAAAGAACAGCAGCACTCTGACAAACACTATAACAAATGAATTCAATTTTCTAACAGTGTTGGACTTTTTATGAGTAGTCATGAAAGTAACAGCATATCCAAACTCAAATCCTCCTAAGGACACTACACAGAAGCCCTGAGACTTCAGAGGGTTTGCATTGAGTGTGTCCTGGCACACTGGCTTCAAATTTAATTATTTAAAGAACGTAACAGCTTTGGATATGTTTCTCCTATTGCATTCTCACTGTCAGTTGGATGATTACACCCACTCAGAAGCTTTCTACAGAGCCAGCAGTAACTGAAGCATATTACTCCAAGCAGAACTGACCAACAGAGTGGCCACTGGACAGGGAAGCCTGCTCTCTGCCTCCCCCCTGCTTCAAGAGCTTGACCTGCTGTGCCAGTGCTGCACTGCTCCGACCTTACAGTGATTGCAGCAGAAAGCACAGACCTGCTGTCCACTGATGGTGGCCACAGGGATGGTTGGAGCCTGCGGGATGCTGCTCTCCATGGTGACTGTGACTTGTCCAGGAACCTTTGTAGGAGCTGAGAGGGTTGAGGGTGGTGCGGGAGCGATGGGCCGGCTGGGCATGGTGGGCTTCAGCGGCGGCTGCAAGAAAGAAGTGTCAGAGTCCTGTTGCCACTCCCAGAGGCAACTCAAGGTTGGAGAAACCATTCCCGGAGGTAGAGGGGAAAGCCAGCTAGGGCCAGAGGTCTGAAAAGCCATTCCATTTTCACCTAGGACAAAGAGCATGTTTTGTGCTGGAATTAGGCAGATTCTAACACAAAGCATGGATCTGTTGGGGCTGTAGCCTTTCTCTACACACTGCGCATCAGCAGTTTGTTTCATATTCTCATCCACTCTCACAGAGAGAGCATTTCAAGGCTTCCCTAAAGTCACTCTAAGGAGTGCAAGAAATCCACCCCTTCAGGATAATACTGTGATGCCAGGAAGGCCTCAGCGTGGCACACGGAACAGCTCTATCCAGAGCCATCAGAGCCCAGACACAAAGATCAAACAATGAAAACAGGGAACTTCCTGACTTTTGCTCAAAACTTCAAGTTTTAGTACAGGTTAAGAGAACAAATGCACCCACAGTTATCCTAGAAGAAGGGATAAAAAACCTCATCAGCAATCAACTTGCTTTTCTCATTTAAACGCATTCCTCCATGTCCCCTCCTTACCTTCATGAGCCCATCTGAGAAGGAGAGGGGCACAGCCGGTGCCAGGTGTGCAGGTGGGGCTGCCACCGTCACGGGTGCCCCGGGAGGCACCGGGTGGTGCGGGGCCAACATCTGCACCTGCGGGTAGGGCCGCACCACCACGGGCTCCTGCTTCTCCTCACGGGGTGGTGCAGGAGCGCCAGGGCCCAGGTGCTGCTCCCTGGGGGCCACCTCGGGGTCACGGACAGACTCATCGCTGGCTGCGGAGAGGAGAGAGGCGTCGAGAGCCGAAGCGACGCAGAGCCAAGCGGAGCCGAAGCTCCCCGCGTTCCCCCTCCCCCCCCCACGGCCGCACACAGCCCCGCCCCATCCCGCTTACTCGTGGCCGCGGGGGCGATGAGTCCGGCGGTGCCGCTGGCGGGTCCGGTGGGCGGGTTGGCTCCCAGAGCGGCGGGAGGCGCGCCCGAGCGGGGAAACTGCTGAGAGCTCATCTCCGCCTGCGGACAGAGCCGACAGAACGGCCGTTACGTCGCGCCGCGCGCATCACGCTGCCCGCGCCACCCCCGTCCCGCGGGTTCCGCCCCGCTCATTGGGCGCGGCGCCAGAAGCCCCGCCCCCTTCTCGCCCCGCCCCCCCCCGCGGCAGCCAATGGGTTGCGGCGCCGCGCGCCCAGTCAGGAGAGGCCGCAGCAGCGCCCTCAGGAGGCGCCGAACCAATGGGGGGGGGTCGGGACGCTGCCCAATGGGGGCCGCCCCGCCGCCAGGCCCCGCCCCGCTCCGCCGAGCCGCCCGGCGGGGCCCGGATGTGCTCGGGAGCGCGGCGCTACCAGCCCGACGCAGCCCTGCCCCGCTCTGCCCGTCCTAAGCCCGACGCGGTGTCCCGGGTCCGCCCCGCCCCACCGTCGCTTCGCTCTGCGTCCGCAGCGCTGCGCCTGCCGCAAGCTCCCCCGCCGCTCCCCGCCTGCCGCCGGCCCCATCGCCGCCCTCGGCGTCTGACAGCCCGCTACCCGCGGCCGTACCTGCCCCGGGGCGCGGCCCCGACTCTCGCTGCGCGCCGCCGGCGCCCAGAACCGAGCTGCGCTTCCGCCGCCGCCGCTGCCCACGGCGGATTGGCTCTGCTCCGTCCCGCCTCCCGCTTCGTTCCCGCACACTATTGGCCGCGACCGCAGCTCGCGGGGGCTGCCGGCGGGTGTAGTCCAAGAACGCGCTTTCGCGGAGAAGATCTCGCGAGACGTCGGGGAGGCGGCACCCGGCCGCGGTGCGCTATTGGCTGGAGCCCGCGGGGTTTCCCGGGCAACGCGGCGGGGCGGGGCCGAGCGATGCCTGTCCCCCGGGGCCGCGGCTTGAGGGGCGGCTGTGAGCAGAACGGCACTGCGGCAGAACGGGAGCTGTTTCCGCTCGACGCGGTGACACCGCCGGCACAATCAGTCCGCCCCGCGCCCTGCCTAAAGCTCCGCCCAGAGCGACCGAGTTCCGCTCCCAGCTGGGCTGCTCGCGGCGGGAGGGCGGAGCGGAGCGCCCCGCCCCAAGATGGCGGCGCGGTGACGCTCCGCTCCGCCCTCCGTAACTCTATGGCGGCGCCGTGCCTCTCACCAGGAAGCGGAAGCGCGGCGCCCGGAAGCGGCAGGAGCGGCGCGAGCCGGAAGGGCGCGTGGCGGCCGGCGGCAGGTGGGGTTATCAGGGCGACCCGCGCGGCGGACGGGGCCGCGGTCCCTTGGCAGGCAGGTGGGCAGGCGGGAGGGAGAGGTGGGGATGACCGGGGGTCTCGGTGCTTGGAGGGGTGCCGGCGCGGGACCCGGGGGTCGTCCTGTGTGGAGGCGGCGGTGCGGTGACGTGTGCCTGTGTGCCGCTAGGGCTGGACAGGGAGCGCTTAGACGGCAGGGTTCGGATTTGGGTGGTCCTTTGTGGAGCCGGGAGTTGGGCTCGATGGCCCTTGGGGTCCTTTCTGTTTTCGGTTTATGTGATTCGGAGAAGCACCCTGTTCTGAGAGGAACTGTGTTATCCAGAAAAATAGGGATTACAGAGTAAGGGTGCATGGGGTTGTGCAGTGAATGCACTGAGGTAAGGAGAGAGGTCTGGATTTTGACAGGCTGTGGTAGGAAGCTACCACGAGAATTGCCGTCTTCCATAGGCTTGTGGAAGCTGCAGGCAAGGAAATCCCCCGGAGTTGCCTTGTGATGAGCGGTCACAGAACGCAGCCATGGAAATAGGTGTGAGTGGCAAAGAGATGATGTGTGTGTATGCCTATGCACTGTATCACTTTGAGGTGGGGGTGCTGGTGCTGGCAGTCAGTTGTCTCATTTCTCACAGTAAGTTGTGTCACTTTGTTCCTATTCCAGCTTCTGATCCCGGTGGCATGTAGTGCCTGCAGGCAATGGGCATTTTCTCACTCCTTGGAGCAGAGGTGTGCTGTATGCAGCTGAGCATAAGGGGCTGACTGGGGACCCTGACCTCGCCCTTTGACATCGGTTTGTATGGCCACAGGGGTGTCTGTGAATGGAGGATGTGATTTTATTTCCCCCAAAAGTAGTCTTTTGTTCCACCTAATTGAAAGGCTCCCTGTTTGTAGCACGCCATAAAGCGAGTTGCATGTGGTGTGGGTGTCCCAGAAGAGGAGCACTTTTATTTAAAAGCATGAACATCAAAGAGGCAGGAATTGATTTAGATTTGATTGTAGTTCAGGAATCGGATTTTAAAATAATTTTTCTCTTTTCCTGGCTCCATAGTGTTTTTAATTTTGTAAATGCAGGTGGGACTATGATTAACTGAATTATTACAGGCCACCCAATCTTAAAATGTCTTATTATATTTAGATATGTGAGATTCTGAACTTAGAAAAAGAGACAGCACAAAGCTGACTTGTTTTCTTCATCTTTTTTAGACTTTTGCTATAAAATGGGAATTCTTACTGCAATTCTGGGGGTCTGGTTCAGCTGTTCATTTGTAAAAGGAGATTCTAAGGCTGTGACAACATCTCTAACTACAAAGTGGTCTTCAACTCCTCTGCTCCTTGAGACAAGGTCAGTGCACTGTGATTTTCAATCACAAATCAGAATGTACTTAGAGTATAAAGCAATATGTCTCTCTGTGTTTAGAAACTGTAAATTACTTTTCTGAGTGTTTACTACAAGAGTACATGGTTACTATTTTCAAGGTGAGGCTGTTAAGGCCCTGGGCAACCTGTTCTTGTTGTGGATGTCTCTGTTCATTGCAGGGCACTAGATGGCCTTGAGAGGTCCCTTCCAACTCTTAAAGATTCTATGATGTATCAGCTTTGTTGTAAGCAGTCCTGCATGGTGTCTTAGTGTCCAGCTTGACCTGGAGGTATTGGTCTCCTATTTCTTGTGACACAGCCCTGCTCCTGCATTCTGTGTCTGTGTAAAGGCAGCTCTCTCTTAATACATTGAGCATCAGTCAGAAAAAAACCCATTTGCTCCTATCCAAGTGCATTTACACACAGCTGTATCCCTGGGGAGCTGCAGCTTTTGGGGCAGTTGCTTCTATTTCCCTCCTGCCAGGTGCGTTTGACATACAGGCATGGGCAGGAGCAGCCCTCTGCCTGCATTCTTAACTCTGGTAATGACTGCAGGTTTTGATGTGTATCAGTTCCTTGCATGGGTTTAGCTCGAGTTTAACTTTGTTCTTGTGAGTTGTGCAGGTGTGCCTGCAGAGATCTATTCCAATTAAAGGCCTTTATCTTTTTTTAAAGGTGTTGTTTAAATTCAGGGAAATAATTGTATCGCGCTGTAAGTGAATATGGGCAAACTGAAGTCACAGATTATACTGTATTTTATTTATAAGACAATGTTTTGAACAGATACGTTGTGTGATCAGTTACAAGGGAATGGTATGCAGGCCTGTGTGCTAAATGCTGGCCTCCCCCTGCCTGTCTGCTTAGCATTTCACAAGTCCCAGTCATTTCATTGCACGGTGTAAGCATCTGATGATGTCAAGGCAAAGCAGGACTTCATGGTGCTTGTGCAAGTGTGTGTATGTGTGTATGTATGTGTGTGATGAATTTGGTATTGTGTAGAAGTGTTACCATGTGTGGAATTCTGTCTGTGTTAGCACAGTTGGTTCATGTGCAAATACTCAGGCTTTGGGCATTTTGCTGGGCTTGACACTGAGCGATAGGACAGGTGTGCCTTGGGTGAAATTAACTGCTCTTCTGTAACCTCTGTAGAACTTCAGTTTCAAGACTGAAAAGGCCTCAAGCAGTAAAGAGCAAAACTCTGGTGCTGATGCTGGGATTTAAAGATCCTGACAACGTCAAACATTTTTGGGGGGGAAAACTTAGAGAGATCATAGAGGGAGCTCAGCAGGAAAGCTCACCTAGAAGACCAGGAAATAGGAACCCAATAATAATTATGTACCAAGGCTTGCTTTGTAACCTGACAGTTACATTCCAAGACTTTGGGTAGCTCTGTTCATTTTAGGTGAACTCCAAAGTGATGCAGCACTGCAGAGCCATTCCTGCTGCTTGATGTACCCAGCACTGCCATTCAGTACCTAAATATCTCAGCAATGCCTATTGCAATAGGTCAGAAGGGCTTGGGACGAGCACCATATGCTACTACAGTTCTAGTGGGCTTCACAGCTTGTGTTATGACATCCTTTAGCATATGAAATGGTACAAGGGAGCTATTTTTGCTATCTGAGGCTCTGTGCCCCTATAACCATGTACTTAATACAGGAGGGATTACAATGTCATGGTTTGAAGCTGTCTGTGACTACTCTTTTTGCTCATTTAAAAAAAAAAAAAACACACTACTTAAGCCAGTAGCTCTAACCAGCTATAGTTTGTTGCAATAAAGTAAACAAAAATGTCTGCTTTGTATAAAAGAAATGGAGGAGGGAGAAGGGCTCCCAGAATGTGCACTTCAGTCTTTGAGAGATGAACAAGTGCTGATCAGCTTCTTTTGTGGAGTATGCATTTGTCCTGGCCTGCAGCTATTCATTGCTTTGTTTGTTGTTAGTTTCCAGGTCTGTTTTTTTAGTAGTAATATACAGCTTTCTGTGAAGGGTGAAGGTGTGGTGGGAGCTGACCTTCTGTGAAGCTTTGCAAGGTGTCAGTGTTGTGAGAGGACTCATAGACTTAGCTATGTCCTCTCTTCTGCAGTGAATTTCTGTCAGAAGAAAGTCAAGAAAAGTTCTGGAATTTTGTTGAAGCCAGTCAGCATATTAGGACATCTGAACATGATGGTAAGTTTTCATAATGATTTTCTTTAGTGATCACTGGAAATGGGCGTGGTTGAAAAATAAACCTTTTTTTTTTTTTTTTTGTCTTCCATTGTATAATATTGTAAAAATCAGTGAGGGCTGACTTTGGTATTGTTTTTGCTGTGGAAGTGGAAGTGCTCGAGGTGTTTGATGTCCATTTGACAAAAGCAGTAGCAGACAACTGTTTTACTTTCAAGTTTTGTCTCCACATCAAGCGTAAAATATTACGGGTATTTTCATTTCTAAACTGAAGTTAAATGGGAGCTCTTAACTGTTTTCCTGCTCCTGTTTGCATGCTCAGGAATGTGTACGAGTGTCCATGTTCTCTCGTGGATGAAGTTAATGAAGTTAACTCTCATCCATCTGTGGTACTTGTAATGAAAATTTAGGAGGAAAGGTCGTGGTCATATTTTCAATTAACACCAGTGGGATTCTGTTGATATAAGTCTCAATCAGTGGGGATATGATATGGGAGGATAACTGCTTGTACTCTGACTTTGCAGGCAGTGATTATTCTGCCTACCACGAAATTCTGAAGGTAGCCTCCCAGAGCTTGTCACCTTTACAGCAGAATTTGTTGAAGTTTTCCTTGTCCTTACGTTCTTATTCTGCAACAGTTCAAGCTTTCCAGCAGGTTAGTACAGCACGGGAGAAATCCTCCAATGTTTTCAAAAGCATTAAGGTAAGGCCTCTGGGAAGGAGCCACATGTGTTACAGATAACAAAATGTTAAACTGAGTGGTGCTTCATACAGCTGAGCTCAGGTGCACAGGTATGTGCTGATTTTGTTGTGTGCCAGACTGGAGCCCATCTGTCTACAGCAGCCTAAAGAATTGGGATTTTGAAATGTTTGCACATCTTTGGTATCCACTGCACTCACAAATGTGTGGAGACTTTTGAAGAAAATTTTCGTGGCTCTGTTAATGCTTATGGTGCTGGTGATGCTCCCATTATTCAGTTGTACATCCACAAGTGTGTATTTGTAGTGATTAGAACCTCTAATGGGCAGTTTGTTGTGTTCTGTGTTCCTTGTTAACCATGGTGGCCATGCAGTTTGTTGCAAGCCATTCATTATAATGTGCTTTTTTGAAGCAAACGGAAGAAGGCATCTTCTTTTTTTGTCTTGAATCATTTTATCATTTCTGCTGAATAAATGTAGTGGTTTCTAGCATATAATACATAGAATACCAACCCTTTGCAATTGTGGGTCCCACAGTTTTTTTTCTGTGCTTGGAACTGTTAGCACAGTTGTGAGTAATAAGCTGACAAAAAAATCATAGAAATTTAAGACCTGTTTATCAGTCTTGTGACTTTTACCTCATGTTTAATATATATAATAAATAGGAAAGGAGACCAATTACTATAGAGCTGTGCTGTTTCAGTTTCACTTGTTGTCAGGGTAAGCTTTCAACCTATTACTGCAAATATTTCAATACAGATAGCAGCAGATGAGCCTCCACCAAAGGGTTGTGCCCTGTTTTTTGCTGTGCATGGGGAGAAGACATGTGAATATGACTCTCTTGGAACGCTTCTGAAGACTGCTTCAGAAAGGTATTTGCTGCTTTTCCAGTTGCTACATTAGATCTTAAAAGTGAACCTAGCTGTACTGCTGTAGGGAAACTGTCATGAGTCAGTAGTTTCTGGTTCTTCAGTTTTGATGTATCCATCTCTTGCATAGGAGTGTTAGTCTCTTATTTCTTACTAATTGTGATTGGAATTAGTTTTTACTGATCCCTTGCTCTAATAGCCTTTTATTTTTATACAAAACTTCTGAATCACAAAATAAAAGTAACTGAAATTTTAAAAGGACACAGTTAACTTTTAAGAAAAGGTATTGTAGCAATTGGACAGATGAGTATGATGGGAAAAGGTGTTTCACCAGAGGTATAATGACTAAGGATCAACATGATAGAAAGGTGCTGTAAAGGAAGGGAAGAAGAGGTTCATCCCTGTCTTCATCCCTGACTTCAGGTTTGCAGGGAAAGCTTCACCAAGGAGGGGTCTCCAGAAAGAGATCCTTCCCCAGGGGCAGTCAGCACTTCAGTGAGGTCTAAGAGAGGTGAGCCAGGCTGCACCCCTTCCTGTCTCACAGCTGCATTGCCTTCACCTGTGCTCCCAGGGCTGCCGGGGTCCTTTCCCCAGGTGCTCAATCAGTGGGTCAGGCTGTGACTCAACAGTTCACATTCTGGATATTGTATTAGCTTCAAAATAGCAGTTAGCTATTTGTTGTGTTTTCATGTGTCCATTTTTAACAAAGCCTATCAGCATTGTGTCTAGTGCTGCCAGCCCTGGTATTGCATGTGTATGCTGTGAAGGCAGAAGAGATGTTTAAACATGAGAAAAAGAAATTGTGAACTTTGCACTGAGTAAGGAAATGGTACGAATCACATTGTGATAATCTTTTTTTTGTTTGCTCTTAGACCAAAGCCCTTCTTGTTCAAAGGGGACCACACGTACCCAGCGTCCAACCCCGAACGTCCCATTGTCATACTGTATGCTGAGATTGGCACAGAGGATTTCTACAGGTTCCATAAGCTGCTTGTTACAAAGGCTGAGGCAGGAGAAATCACTTATGTCCTCAGACACTATATTGCTGTAAGTATACATGCTCAGGGTAAAGCAGGCAGGAGTAACTGTCCAGGAGAGGCCAAAAGGAAAAGTGATCTCAGTCAGCCCCCTTCACATTGACACCTGCATAGTGCATTGCTTCATCATTATTTGGCATACTCACTGTTTATTGCTTCATTGCATGTAGCTGAGGAATACAGACTTTTTTATCTCCTGACTGTTTAAGTAAGAGGGTCATTTAATTTTTCCTAGTGCAGAGCTAATCTCCAGATAAACTACGGAGTTTAACCTAGAAAAACGTTGCTCTAGGAAATAAGAATTGGATCTTTCCACGACTTGGCCACCTGAGTCACTTGGTATGAAGAGCAGAGATTAAACTTGGGATACCATTTCAAATAAAAGGCAGTTACAGAACCACTTACTGCTCCTAGTGTGACTTGTCCTGTTTGCCATCTTCCTCCCTTAACCCATAGCCATAGAACTGATGTTTACCCAGATTTTAAAAACTCAGAGAAACTGGACTGATATGACTTTTTTCTGAATATCACTTAATGGAACTAAACCTAATGTAGTCCTACACTGCATGTGCTGCTTTCATTTTTAACAATTATCTGTTTATTATCGTTGGGAGAGGTACTGAAGCAAGAAATGAAGTGTATTGCATGATTGGTCCTGGCATGGTTGTGCTATCACAACACATTACTGGAAGTTCACTCACTGTGTTCATCACTACCAGTTAGATGTAAAGCACCAGTTTGGGATTTCGAAGCTTTGGGAAATGGCAGCTTTTAATTTGTAGATCAAAACAATGAGTAGCAATATTGCAATGTTTGCTTTTCCTTACAGAATCCCAGTAAGGAAAAAGTCTACCTCTCTGGCTATGGTGTGGAACTGGCTATTAAAAGTACTGAATATAAGGCCAAGGATGATACACAGGTGAAAGGTGAATTCTTGTTTTAATAACTAATGTGGGTACTTCAATTTTATGAGGTTCTCTTGTTTTGTTTTTAAAACAAATGGCTGTTTGACTGAAGTGCAGATACTCTTCTTTCTGATCTGACATCACCAAAATCGCTACCTCCTCCTCTCTGTGTTGATTCAATCATACATTCAGTAAGGCACTTCTCTTGCTTATTTGTGGTTGGCACAACGGTGTCAGGACTCTGGACTAGATCTTATTAAGAGCACAATTAACATGAGCAGTTTTTCACCAGGTAAGCAGATTGCTTGCAGGTACAAAGCAGTTCCTCTGCTTTAATGTTACTTAGCATATCCATCCTCAGAGTGGAACGTTTCCTGTTCTTGTTTTTGAGGAAAACCAGGATTTGTGCATTTGTTGTTGTTTTTTTTTCTTTCCGTAGAGTACTGAACTCTGTTTCTTGAACAGCTGTGCGCCTGCCAAATTTATTTTAGTTGGGTAATTTGTGTGACTGTGTACATATACAAGTATACACACACATATATATGTATATGGAGATAAATGGAAATCTCTGCTTTTTTTTTTTTCTTTTAACTGAACTCATAAGTAAAAAGGAAAAGAAAAACCTGATTTTTGGTGTTTTCCCCCCTCCACTTCTTTTAGTAACAGATAACAGCTGTGAAGAACAGGATTCATATTTTGAACGGAGTTCTTCAGGGTCTTGCAGTTTAATCAGATTCTAGTTACAGATCAGAGCTCTTGCAGTGGTATGGAGTACTGACAAAAGAAACTATTGGTCTTTATTTGTAAAATGGACGAATTACTTGCACTGCTATGAGCTGCAAAATGAGCTGCACTGATACTGTATTGCAAATTAGAGGTGTATGGCTTTCATCCAGCTCCTGTCTGATTCTGGATGTATTCTGCATGCAGTCTCCTGTGCATGTCTGTGCTCTTTCTGCCTGTCTAGAAGCAATCATTCTTTCAAAAGGTCAGGACTTTGACTGGACTTGAGCATGAAACACACAGATTAGAGCTGGTCTGTGTCCAGCAATTAGGTCATTATTAGCTCAGGATTATACGATCAGGATTGCATTCATGGTTGGAGTTTGTCATTTTCTCTACAAAGCTTGTGTGTCCTGAGAGCTCCTAGGTCCTACTGAGTTTGCAGTGCCTACACCCCTGAGATTTCTACTCAGCTTAAGCTTTTCTTTGTAAACAATCCACCCTGATTTTATTTCAGCAGTTACTGTGTCCATTTGTACAGTTTGTACCTCTTGGATACAGGTTGACAAGCGTCCTTTCTTTCCTCTTCAGTTACTGCAGTGCATTTTGGTAGGCTTATCAAAGTACACGAGAGCTGTTTCTGAATAATTCAGCAGTTTTTCTTCCCTGTGCGTTCACAGGCACTGATGTGAATGCTACAGTAATAGATGAAGATGACCCTATTGATGAGGTGCAAGGATTTCTTTTTGGAAAATTAAGGTAAAGCTCAGCTGCATATTGTGGGTCTTTGTCATATTGAACAACTTGATGCACAGCTGCTGATCTTCTGCTCTGTTGCTATTTAAATATCTGGGTTATCCACATGTGTTAGCAGCATGCTTTTTTGTATATTAGTGTATTTGAATTACTGGCAGACTTAGTTACAGGAAGCTATAGAATTGCTTGACCCTCATTTCCTTTTAGGCAGTTGTATCCTGACTTGACTGAAGAGCTGAAAGAGCTTAGAAAACACCTCGTGGAAAGTACCAACGAGATGGCACCCTTGAAAGTATGGCAGTTACAAGGTAATCTGTGTGAAGACTTTCAACATTGCACTGTAAAAGCTTAAAGTAAACCTATCTTCCTGTGCTCTGTGCAAATGAATCAGTAGCGACTGTATTCAATTGGAGAGTTTGTCTGTAAATTCCTGCAGTGCAAAGTATGGGCTTTCTAAAGCTCCTTTGCTCAGTCCTGCTGAAATAGCTTTCAGAAAGTTTCTTTCATGGACTTCTAAAGTGAGCTTTACTTTCTGTGTTGTAAAGTATATTAAACCCACTTGCTCTTAAACTGACTACTTGTATCACCTGCTAAATGCAGAAAAGCAAAGGAAATGTAAAGATAGAAAAATGTTTTATGTGTAATTAATAAGCAAAAAGGTTGCAAGTCAGATGTAAGATGGCTGCAGTAGCTTCTTTCATCTTACTGTTGGTTCACTTGCAGATTTAAGTTTTCAAACTGCTGCACGCGTTTTGGCTGCTCCTCCTGTGGATGCTTTGATGGTCATGAAAGATCTGAGTCAGAACTTCCCTACAAAGGCCAGGTGATTCTAGTGATGAATGCTTTGGACATTTGCTGTTTTTTCTCAGCAGAGCACGAGATGGGCAACACTGGCTGGGTTAATTAATGTCTGTGTTTCTGTTTAGCTAGAAGCAACCACTGGGGAATGTTTGTGCACCATTCTTCAGCTTATGGCTGAAAGAGGCTCTCACAGCATTTCTCTTTGGTGGCACTTAGTGTGAACTGGTGGTAAATTTGACAGAACCAGCTATGCTATTATTGTGAAATGCTTCTGACCCTTTTGCATCAAGTCCTCAATAATTTTTTGGATAGTGTTCCTGTTTGGAGGCTTTAGGTTTAACCTTTTCTCTGAATGACACTCTTTTGAGATCCCCTTTGGCAAACTGCTCATTCAGCCTCGTGTCAGACATTGATGTGCCATTCCACTGCTCTTTGTGCTTCACCAGTTACATGAGCGTACTCAAATTAAAGAACTTCAGTCATAATTTGGCCTGCCCAACCAACGTAGAAGTAGATTCCTTTTGATAGGTTTAATGACCTGGGGTGTGAAGATGAGTATATAGGAGCTATTCCTTTTTGAGCAGGTGAGATACACTTAAGAGTAAAAAGAAGTTGAGTTCTGGTCTCATCTCTAATAACTGATGTTAAGATCTAGTTGCTTATAGTTTCTTGAGGTATGCTTTTCCTGTCATCTAGTTTCTGGTCAGATTTGTGAGCTGAACTTCCCATTCCATGATGGTGCAATCACTAGATCCAGTGAAGGGAAAGGAACAAGAGCCCACAAGGAGTGAAATCCCCATGTCTTGTGCTGTCAGATTCTACTGTTCTAGAAGCTGCCCACTTTTATTATGGGTTAATGTGAAACTAGACCCTGAGAGCCAAAAGCTTGTCTTTCTTGGTGTAGTTTGCACGTGAATAATGTTTTCGTGCTCTCTTGAATTAAATATATCTTAAAGAATAAGATATATGAAAACTACATATATTTCTTGTATATATTAAAGAGCATATATGTGAAAAAATAGTGCATCCAACTGTTTAATGGTACCACAAAGTGCAAGTTCTCCTGATTGTAGCTTTTCATACTAAGGAACTAAATGTATTGATATTTAAGTTACAAGAAGTGGGTTAGTTAGGTAAGTAATCTATTCACAACATAAGCAGAATGATGATTCACAGCTTCATGTTTTTATTTCTGCAGAGCCATAACAAAAACAGTTGTGTCCATGGAACTCAGAACAGAAATTGAGGAGAATCAAAAGGTAACGCTTCAAGAAAGTCATGTAGTGCTATCTCACTTATATTTTAATAAAAGTTTTAGCTTTAATAGTAATGATTCTATTAAAAACTTTACATTTGGCTCAAAATATTGACCCAGTATTTTCACTCACAACTTTGTCATGGTATGTGAAAATGTATAGTGTAGAAACAGTATATGAAATATTGTTCAGTATTTGTACATCAGATCTGTTGCCTGCATTTATTCACCTTTATAAAATGAGCTTTAATAGCAATGGAAATTTATTTACAGAAAACACATAGCTAAGATGTTAGGTTTTCCATGTGGACTGTTTTAATGTGAGCAATGCATCAAAAGCAAAGCAGTAGAAATTTGGATGTCTGTCTCCAAATCAGTCCACCCCAAGTTGGAGCTCTGTGTGGTGATGGCTTGTCAGCTCGAGCTGTAGAGATGTGGTCGCTGTTTTGGGAGGAATTGCACCTGCTGGATGGCCTTTCATGTCTCTGGCTTTGTTCTTGCTTGAATGGTACAGCAGATGTGTGAAGTCTGCATGTCATAGCACTGGTCATCCTGGTTCATGTTACAAAGAGGCTGACACTGATTTCAGGTCAACGACTGAAGGCTTTGATTGTATTTGGAACTTCTCAAATTCAACTGAATATTAAATAAGAGTGTTGTTTTGTTGTTGCTGTTGTTTTAGTCAAAGTAGAGTTAAAAGGTAGTTACACTTTGGGATTATTTTAAAGTATCTGTGCTGGATAGAATGTAGCTTGTTAGAAGGTTATTGCCTGAAGAGTTTTAAGCACCTTTTAACAGCTTTTAAGGATGCAGAATAAATTGAGTTCTCATCCCCTCAATTGAGGCAGTGCTTAGTGAAGCAGCTGAAGAAACAAAACCTTCTGCTTTGGCTTGTAAGGAGCCACACTGAGGAGGACATTATTCCAGTGCTACAATTCTGAGCGCAAGGAAATAAAATTTAACATCTACTTGTTCAGCCTTCATGTGCTTTCACATTAAATAAATGAAGTTTGTGAGGGCCCAGGGCCCCTGGCAAGTTTGTGGCCCTTGAGTAAGCTCAAGTGGTTGGAGAAATATGTCTTAGCAGCTCTGTTGTATCCTTGGCATTAGCAAAGCACTGAAAAAACAATAGACGCATGGGAGTTCTGCGCAGTACAATTAAAATACACCTGGTTGTGCCATCTGGATAAAATACAAAATGAAAGTTTAAGATTGTAATAAAAACAGAGCCAAACAACAGCTTCCAGTACGTGGTTTTGCTGGTCTCTTCATGCATTTCAGTCTAACTTGACATTAATAGGAAAAGTGAAAGGTAGACAGTTATGTCCTTGCTTTAAAATCTAAATGTCATCAATCAGCTAGTCCCTTAGTAAATGCACTTAATTACCTGAAGGCCAATTAAGGATAGCCTGAGATTCTGAAAGAGAAATCCCTTGTTGTTCAATAGTGATAAAATGTGAACAGAGGGGATGTGGTTTGACACTGCTGGTGTCTGGTGTGGATCTGGAAGGGATAAAGTCTAGAATGTAAGTGCAAGTTAAAGCTGCCTGGTGGCTTCTCTTTTTTGTGCTAGAGCAGTCTGGCCCATAGGCCCATGACTTGGTGGGTGCAGTTTCATTCCAAATACGTCTAGGTTACTAGATCCCAACCAAGTTAGATCTAACCCTGTAAGCTGTTCTTTGCATGATGGTCAGTCTGTGTGAGTATTGTCTGGTGGTGAAGTTCACTGGTTTTAGTAAGGTAAAGGTTAGTAGATAATTGTCCACAAAAAAGTACACTCAACGTTGCATGTGCTCAGCTCTTCTTTGAGAGCATTGTTATTTAAAAAAATACCTAAATTCCTCCTGGCTAGATGCTGCTTTCCTATTCTTGGTACTTCATGTGGTACTTAGCTGTTCTTCCATTACTTTGCTCATCTTCATGATATCAGGCTTTTTTAATGTCTAAACACTATGCTTCTCCTTCACTGTTCATCAAAATAACTAATTGACTTCTCTCGAGCATTTCTGATAATTTAATCGGGTATATTTTAAAAATCCACTGAGGGACTTTCCAAAGCACATAGGAGCAAACAGAAGTCCCACGTGTGAGTCTATGCACTAGCTAGCTTCACTTGTCTTCCTCTGCCATGGCATCAAGTTTGTGCATCAAGTCAACAGAGGCTGTAGTTGAGAAATCATGTCATGCATTTTGGAGTAGTAATGGAGGTAAAATCCAGTTTTGGCTGAACTCTCTAGCATTTGTGTTCTGTCCACAGCATTCTTCTAATGGCCTTCTGCTCTCTTTCAGTATTTCAAAGGAACGTTAGGATTACAGCCGGGGGATTCTGCTCTCTTCATCAATGGGCTGCATATTGATTTAGACACTCAGGACATATTTAGGTGGGAATGTTTTCTTTTTCAGAAAAACTGTATCCTGCTTAGAATCGTGCATCCTGCCTGTGCGTGGATCGTGAAGTCATTTAGACAGCGTGAGCCTCCTCTACAGTATTTAGACTAGGTTTAATTGTTAACTTCTGTAAAAAGCAAATTGTGTTTCCTTCCCTTATGCAAATACTTGCTCAACAAAACAAAACAAAAAAACCTGCTGTGAAAACTGCAGTATCCTGGGATATCAGAATGGGAAGTCACCTTTGTTGTGATCTGTCCTGTGAGCACACAAGACGTTGGTTTCCAAGGGCTGTCTTCGGATTTTATTCTGAAGACAGTAGAATATTTGATTCTCAGAAGAGAAGCCCCTGTAAGTCTTTCATCTGAAAGCCACCCTTTATCTTTGTCAAGATCTGTTTCAGTAGTGTGCAATTGAAATTACACATGTATATCATGCCTTACTTCTCTTTATTTGATGTGGTGTTTCCTAGAAATATAACTAAATAGGTTTAAGTCATCTCAAATTCCTTGGGAGAGTTAGGAATAAGTGAGAAACAAGAAGTAATGCATAGGTGTGGCATACTTTCCTATACTTTTTATCTGTTAACTCTTAGGATACAAGCAGTTATTTGTTTTCTTTAAATTACGGATTTTCTTTTCTTTTCCTTCCAGCTTGTTTGATGTGCTACGCAATGAAGCTCGTGTTATGGAAGGTCTGCACAGCTTGGGGATTGAAGGACTGTCCTTGCACAATGTTCTGAAGTTGAACATCCAGCCATCTGATTCAGACTATGCAGTGGACATCAGAAGCCCTGCTATTTCGGTGGGGTTTCATATAAGGAATCACTTACGTGCCCTTCAGCTGTGTGTCCTTAAGCTCTTAGGAGAATTTTTTGTTTGTTTTAATTTTTTTCATGCTATGCTCTGTATAGTTTTTGATTTAAAAATATTGTACAATCTCAGAGTTGAGCAGAATGACTGGCAGTCATTAAAATGCAGGTGTTTTCTCTTAGTGGATCAACAATCTGGAAGTTGACAGCCGGTATAATTCCTGGCCTTCCAGTGTGCAGGAACTGCTGCGTCCCACGTTCCCAGGGGTGATCAGACAGATCAGAAAAAACTTCCATAACTTGGTAAGTAGCAATCTGACTAGGAGTTAAATGAGTTGGCATTTGTCGTTCTTTTGTTACTTGTATGTATGTTTATAAACACCAGGGCTATTAGCTTTGGGTACTTACGAGTATGCTAGATTTCTTGCCATTTAAATACCTTGGGATAGTATGCTCCTCTCAAAGACTTTGTTTTTCTTGTACTAGTGAGCTACAGCTGAGATTCAGAGATTACTGAGTATGATTCTCTGGTATGTT
Organism: Meleagris gallopavo; assembly: GCF_905368555.1. NCBI lineage: Eukaryota > Metazoa > Chordata > Aves > Galliformes > Phasianidae > Meleagris > Meleagris gallopavo. The sequence goes on along the minus strand of NC_139414.1, from coordinate 1,890,064 downwards.
AGACTGGTCTCATGTGTGCTGCTTGTACATCTGTGGATTGCTCCACTGGTGGAACAAACTTGTCAAATGATAAGTGAGAATTTGTGTGCATTTCAGCTTTGTGATAATAGGTGAAGTTGGTTAATGAAATCCCTCACATTTCTTACTTAATATTCCCTTAACAGGGTTAAGAGCAGCTTCGGTTGTCTTAGTTAGAAAGCGTTCTTGCACCAGAAGTTCAAAAGATGATCATCCTTGCATGGGTGCCCCTTCAGTCTGAGGGTTGCCCAGTCTTTAGCTACAGCTTGTTGTCAGATCCAGCATAAAGTTTGTGAAATCTGTATGGTAACACTTCAGCAGTTCAGATGAGGTACTTTTGGCTGTGATTTTGGACTTCAAGACTGTAGTAGAAACTACGACTTAGTGGCTCTCATTTCTCTGGCAATGCATAAAATGGGATTGATGATAATTCTGCAATGAAAAATGAATTAAAAAGCCCAGTATCTTGCCTTCTTATGGACAGGTGCTGATAGTAGATCCTACTCATGAGACCACAGCAGAATTACTGAATGTGGCAGAGATGTTCTTCAGTAACCACATCCCACTGAGGTAATAAATGTATTCTTACTAGAATTTATTTTACATCAGCTCTATTTTTGTGACTTTTGCAATTGTAAGTGCTTACTGCTAGGACACTGCACCAGCATCAAGTAACTTGTGTTGGTGGCTGGGGAGGGCACTTACTGAACCTTGTTCCTTCTTCAAAAATTTTTGAATGTAACTTTTGCTACTAGTAAAGCAGGGTTGAATAAAAGTTACTCCAACGGTCCAGAAGAATCCTAAAAGGAAGTACAATGGGTGAAAGAGATGAAAAGCAAGATTCTGATGAACACACCTTTAGAGACTGTATATTGTAAGGCCACTCTGCTCAAAGTCACTTCATTTGGTCTGCTTAGGAAAAGGCCTTTGCCCATGATGATTGTATTCCACCACTGTATGAAAAGCTGATTATTTGTTAGTGTGATAGCTTCAAGATGTGGGGGTTTGTTTGATTGCAGGATAGGACTAGTCTTTGTGGTTAATGACTGTGATGATGTTGATGGACTTCAGGATCCTGGCGTTGCCCTTCTTAGAGTATACAATTATGTGGCACAAGAAATGGACAATAATTATGCTTTCCAGACAGTCATGTCTGTAAGTATTCATTTAAAATGGAAATGAATATTTTTTATGTGCTTTTATGTATGTAAGATTCGTGTGTAGTTTTCCTGCCTCTCTCTTCATTCTGCTAATGAGTTCTAAATGGATGTATCCCCTCTATATATTTATTTTTTCCCTTGAATAGCTGCATAGTTTTACCATATAAATAAGCATTTTAGGTATTAGTTAATCCATTTTCACTTATGGTTTGACACCTTTATGTAGAGCTACAAGCTGGGTCCTGCAGGTAACTTGAAGACTATGACTGTTGTTATTATTTTTTTAAAATATATCATTTTAAGTCAAAGAAGCAAAATCTTTTGCCTTCAGGAAGGAAATGATCATTATCTGTTGTGCATGTGAGATTTACTCTATTGTTTATGAGATGTCTTCAGTTCTAAGCCTTTTTTTCTCTGAGAACTATTTTCCTTCTCAAATACCTTTTGTAATCAGAGGTGCAAGATGTTTAAAGAAATCCGTATGTGTCTACTTCCAGTCTTACTGTGATGACTGTTAGGCAAAGCAAGATGATTTTCAGAGCTGTGAGTGCTTTATAATTTGTAGCTTCACGCTTAGGAGTTTTTATTTCAGTGAATAACTATGGGAATATATTTTGCAATATTGCTCTTAAAGCTTTGTGTATATATATATTTCTTATATAATTACTGGAATACAGGTGACAGGTCAGTTTACCTTTCTAAAAGTGCTTTTCATTTGGTCTGCAAACTTGTATTTATATTCCCCTTCCAGATATATAACAAAGTAAAAACAGGAGATCAGCTGAAGGTGGAGCATGTGGTTAGTGTTCTTGAGAAACAGTATCCTTACGTGGAAGTGAACAGTGTTCTGGGAATTGATTCTGCCTATGATCAAAACAGAAAGGTAAGAATTCATCAATTAAAGCATTTGTCACTTTTCTGCTTCAACACAGTTGAAAAATATGATTACATACAGTTTCTTGATGCAACTTTCTTGCTAAGCACGTGTCTATTGTCACGTTAGAGTGACTTTTCATAATGCTGTAGGAATTTATGTTCAGCACAAAGCTTTATGTTACTAGTATGCATCACATGTTGTAATCTAATATTGCTGAAATCTTCTGTATAGTACAGGAACAAAGATAACTTTCCTGTGACTTGAGGATACTCTTCTCATTCTGGCGTGGAGAACTTAGTAGTTTAAAACTGCTTTCAAAAATGGAGGTGATGGAATGATTCATCAGAAAACCAAGGAGCTTAATGTTTAGGAGGGATTGTTGTGGATTTTCTTTCCTATCATCGGCGTCTGAATGCTGTATGAGATGATGCTATGATCCTGAATTCATGATGGCTTTCCTGTAGCAAGGCATTCAACAATCTTCCTCAAAGAATTGCTTAGTTATTTTTAGGATTGATTCTTTCCTGTGTGGGGAAAACTGGGAGCAAATCAGTATTTGGTTACTTTTATGTGAGATGAGGCAGATCCTATTTGGGATTGTATGGAAAGGAATGGATATTTGTTTTTCTTGAATGTTCTAGAAGAATGAATGAAAATACCATCTACAATAACTCTAACACTTGCAAAACAGCCTACATCTTAAAAACTAAGGAAGGCAGACAGAGTTATATAAATAGAATTGTATGCACACATGCATTGCATCTTTGTGTGTAGAAGAGTGGGAGGAAGAGCACTCTCAGGAGCTGGAACCCACTACAGGCAGACAGTTTTGAGTGATAGAAGTCTTCTCATTTAATGTGCTAGACACCACATTGAGCCCAAACAAAACAAAAGCAGCAACCCAGCACAAATGCATTTCTGTGTGATAAGGCAGCTCTTTTTGCTTGGGAGCTGAAAGACAAGGGCATCTTGGGTGTGTAAGATGCAGGAAGTGTTTTATGTGCTGCTGAAAGGACATCTTAGTGTGTTTAAAATGGATGTTTTTTTTGATATTATACAGAAATATTCTGAATCCTTGTGGTAATGGGCTGACACAGTAAAGCTACCTCTTTCCCTGGATTTAGGCAGCAAAAAGTTACTATGAGCAGACGGGTGTAGGCCCCCTCCCTGTGGTGCTGTTCAATGGGATGCCTTTTCAAAAGGACCAGCTGGATCCTGATGACCTGGAAACGGTGACAATGCACAAAATCCTGGAAACCACAAGCATCTTCCAGCGAGCTGTGTACCTGGTAGGTGCTGGGTGCAGCTGGGGTCTCTAGAGAGAAAGGAGTATTTTAAAAACTGACTCAAAAGTCCCCAGATACGTAGTATACAAAGCAAATTAACACGTGTATTTTCTTATATTTTTTAAGTTCTCTAAGGCACACACGTGTGATATAATGAATAATGCCTTACTCTTTTTTCTCCTCTCCTGCAGGGTGAACTATCTAATGACCAAGATGTGGTTGAGTATATTATGAACCAGCCTAATGTTGTTCCAAGAATTAACTCGAGGATCTTAATGTCAGACAGAGAGTACCTAGATCTGACAGCAATGAGTAAGGGATGCTTTTCATTCCATTAAACCTGAAGTATCTGATTCAAAGACTTGCTGTCCCAATGGAAAGCTCTAGTGGCAAAGCATTACCCCAAGTAACACTGTAGCCCTAGTGCTGGCTGATACATTACTTACAGCATGAATAGGTACAGATTTATCACAGCAGGAGTTTGTTTTGTTTTTATACAAATCCTCAAGGGAATGTGGCTTGTGGAACTGAGAGTGAAAGTCAGGAGCAGCACGTTCATGTAATATGTATAAAGCATCAGTTTGCTGCTTATTTCTAGCCTCTTTTTAAGCTGAGAATGACAGGCATCTCTGGAATTACTTAGGATTTGCTGTGACATGTATTTTAGCAGAACTTCTCAAGACTGCAGAATAATGGCAGGACTGCAAACACGCTTTCTCGAGTTGCTTGAAAAATAGTAAATCACTAGGCTTTTGAATGTATGTTTATAAAAATTAACTTCAATAATTATTTCAATTAACTTCCTCAATTTATTATATAATAACAATGGAAATCTAAAAAGCAGTATCATGAGGAAAAAATGGTGGGAATTATTCATAATGTTCTGGTAATAAGGGCGAATCTTCATTCATTTTACATGGAAATTGTTTGCTTTGACATTTAAAGACTTTTTCTCTTTCTCAGATAACTTTTATGTGGATGACTTTGCTAGATTCAGCACGTTGGATTCCAAAGATAAGACAGCTGCTGTGGCAAACAGCATGACCTACTTAACAAAGAGAGGTAACATCTACCATGGATTATGAACTGCACTTCACTCTTATGTGTTTCCAAGCATACATACAGTACACAGCACACACCTGGAGTCTTGTTCAGGCCTGTGGGCAATGCTGCAATCCAGGTGTTAAAAACTAACATTTTTATAGGGTTTGACATCTACATGGAGCAAAAACGTTTTGCTCTGTGAGCCTTGCCTTCTGTTAAGGATGGGAGTCCCACCCAGCCTGCTCTTGCTGAGGTGGATGGTGCCATCAGAAATGCAGCAATGTAAGCTCTGATGCTGCAATTACACTGACTAGAAAAATATAGAGGGGTTCTGGCCTTCTATCCTAATTTGAAATTTTGAAAGGTTATGTGGGTTCATTAAAAAATGTTATTGTTCCTTATAAGACAGCTGGTAACCTGGTCTGTGCTATTTATGACATCTTTCTGGTGCATGCACTGCTTTTCCATTGATAGTATGGCTTAATTGCAGTGTGCATAAAGACCCCTGTTAGTGTTTAAACTCAGCTGTACTCCTTATTGTAAGAATTGCACACACAGACTTAATCAGGCCTTTTCTACACTCATTTCTGTTAGGAATCATAGATGAGCTGCTGTCATTTGAACCAGTTCCTCTTGTTCCTGTTTGTTGCCTTTACTGGGCTCTCACATGTTTCCCAGACATTGCCTGCTGCCACTCCTTTTCTCTTGTGTTTGCCTTTGATTTGTGTTAATCTTGACTTTCCCTTGGTAGATTATTAATTAAACCTACACCTCATTTAAACATGGATTAGTTTGTAGTCCTGTAACGTAACAGTTTTGGGTCGCTGCCCCTTTTGTCACTTAAGATACTTAATAACTGGTATCTGCTCATAGTAATCACTATTTACAGTAGTGATTCACGTTTATTTGTGCAGGCACTGCTGGCTCAGCATGGTGCTGTCTTGCTGGTTTTTGAAGGGGGAAGATAAACTCTTAACTTTTGAGTCATAATGGCATGGCAGTTCTTGCAAATGATCTTAAGAATGTTATCTTCATGCTATTGATAATACATGTTATAACTACTGCTAAAGTATAAAAATAAAGCATCCATCTATTTGATAGGGGGGGAAAAAAGTAAAGTTCATTCTGATAAAATTAATACAAATGTGCTGCTTGCTGAGCTTCAGTGATTCAGTTATGCCCAGCACAGTCCTGCAGCTTCTTGGTACATATTAGAATCACTATCAAGTTATTAATGTCTCTTTCCTTTCCCTCTTTCCTTTCTGCTGTTTGACCAGGAATGTCTTCCAAGGAGATCTATGGTAAATCATGCTTTGGCTTTCCATTTGTTGTTGTTCTGGGAATTTCTTGGTTCCCAAAGTTACAATTCCCTTGTAACTTTGGCCTTAGAACCAGCAGGTTCTAAATGCATGTTTGCTTTGTCACTCCTTGTTTTTCTACACAACTAGTTTTGTGAACTAACAGCTTCAGTATATAGAAGCAGGATGCTGTACTCTGGTTGGAATCAGTAAGTTATTTTATAGGTTCTTTTCAAAAATTCTAATTTAGGTATAAAAAAAAAAATAAGTAATCCAATTTAGAAACACAAGTGCATGCACAAAGTGGGCTTACTGAATGAGGTAAATGAACTCTAATATTACAGCAGTACTACTATTCTTCTCTTGCCAGTCTTGGCATAGTTTTATCTGGGTCTTTCATATATTCTACTTTGTTTCAAGTCTTTGCATGTTGACCTTGTTTTTCCTCCAAATGAAGAGAAACTGAAGCTTTCCTCTCAAATTTTGCCTTCAACTATTCCTCCCCCCCCCCCCCCCCCCCCCTTCTTTCTTCTGCAGATGATTCTTTTGTTAGACCGGTGACTTTTTGGATTGTTGGTGATTTTGATAAACCTTCAGGGAGGCAGTTGTTGTATGATGCCATTAAACATCAGGTAGGTGGTATTTTCACTTGCACCACTTAGCAGCAATAATAAAGCAGTAGACAGAGGCTTGAAAAACACAAGTTGTGCTTCTTCCTGTTGTGTGACCCTGGAGAGATCAGTTCTTTGTTTTCCAGCTTCATCTTGTTTATGAGAGCTGGCACATCCCCAACTTTCTCTTCTTGGCCTTTCTCTAATACAGTAAAGAAAAGATGTTCTTTTAAGCTCCTGGTTCTAAATGGAAAATCTCTGTTTTTATTTGGAGATTAACGTGAGCACTGTTCTCTGCTCTGTCCCATTTGTTCCAGGAAGGTAACTGAGTCACACAAATCCATAGCTAGATCACTCTTCTGCCAGCTCTCTGAGTGCTGGCTGTGGTCCAATCTCTCTTATGCAGGACAGTATTATGTAGAAGACACTTGGCACAGTGGTGCCTGTAGGTAAACTTGAAGTTAAACAATGGAGTTCATTGTATTATAGATTTTTTTTTTCTTTCTTCTCATTTAAAGCAAAACCTGAAACTTTCCTAATTCATATTTGGTTAAATACAGAAATCCAGCAATAATGTTCGAATTAGCATGATTAATAATCCTAGTGAAGAGCCAAACAGCAGCAACACCATTGTCGCTAAGGCCATATGGGCAGCTCTGCAGACACAGACATCAAATAATGCCAAGAATTTCATCACCAAAATGGCAAAAGAAGAAATTGCAAAGGCACTGGAGGCAGGAGCTGACATCTTAGAATTTGCAGTTGGGGTAAGCATGGCTGTTTGTGTTTACAAAGGTAGGGTATTGGTTCTTACCATGAATTTCTTAGTGTAACATGTTTGTACTACAAAAGATAAAGTAACAATGGAGTGTTCTCTGAAGGTGTGACTCACTCGAAATATAACTGTCCATCTGAAAATGGAGTAAATCCTCATACACATCAAAGCTATACATCATTAAAAAGTCAAGGGGATGCAGTTTAAGGGATCTATTTGAGTGGGTCAGTTATTGGGATTTCGGGGAGAACTTCAATCTCATAATCTCTTTAAACAGGAGAGGAAAAATACATTCCTCAAACTAGGTTTAAGAGGTTGGGCAAGAATCACTTCAGAACAAATGAATGGAACAAGTGGTCTGAATAGCAACAACGAGTAGGGTTGGGGTCTTTCACTGACAGGCAAGAACTGGGTTTAAGACCACCAGGACGAGGGGCCTGGGGGTAAATTTTAGCTGGGTTTTCAGATGTTCTTACGTGGAAACAAACAAACAAACAAAGATATATTTTAAAATGTGTTCAGAGGTGTATTTTTTTTTTTTTTTTCACATTTCAGTGACAAGAATTTTTTTCTTTCAGGGTATGGATACCAATATTTTTAAGGAAGCCTTTGAATCTCCCAAAGTGGATTTCATTCTGTCCCATGCTATATATTGCAGAGACGTTCTCAAGCTGAAGAGGGGGCAGAGGGCTGTGATCAGCAACGGAAGGGTGAGATCAGATGGTGAAACAGATTCCACTTGTGGGAAAGATACAGGCCTTGAGCAGCAGGGATCAGATATGTGTTCAGACCTAGGGATGGGATGTGGGGAGCTTGCCTTCTTCAGGTCACTGGCTTGCTACCCAGTTATTTGTTCAGATGTGCAGTGACCTTTTCTTGGTACTGTGAGCCATTAGTTGGTGTTGCATACAAATTCAGATCTGTCGGTAGCAGTTGAGCTCCTGCTGTCACTGAATTGAGTCCAGGAGTCAGAAAGGACGATAAATTTAATTGTGTTGCTTCAGTTCATTGGGCATTGAACTGAATATTGGTGCCTTAATTTCTTCCACTGGCTCTTTTCACAAGAGCCACTTAGATTTAGGCAGATTTATTTAACGGCAGTATTTCACTGCCAGTAATCAGTTTTGTTTTTTTCTGTCATGTGTTTGTTTATTAGGGGCAGGGAGGAGAAGGCAGGTTCCGTGGCTGCTGTATACTTTAATGGATTAAAAAATTCAAGTGAGGAGTTGTGGCATTCTTTTTCTCTCAGTGGCCAAGTAGCAAGGGTTGCCTAGGTAGAACTTTAGGCTTTTGAAGGCCCCAGGAGTGAGATTTGCTGGACTACTGCCTTTGGCCTGGCATTCTGTTAACCTTTCAAGACATACTGCACATATAATTTAATATGCCATATTTATGCAAATCAGGTATTCATTGAAAATTCTAGACGTGTTTTTATGGCTTTATCTGGGGTATTTTGTTCATGACTGTAAATAGAATTATCTGTTAAACTTTGCTGCCTTTGACAATATCACCTGAACAGCTGATACCCATAAAGATTGAGTTGTAGCATTTATTTAATACATCTTTGATTTTTTTTTTTTTCACTGCAGCTCTTACCTAATAATGCTGAACTCACTTTTATTTCCCCCTGTATAAAAGATAATTGGCCCATTAGAGGATGGCGAGATGTTCAATCAGGATGACTTCCACCTCCTTGAGAATATCATCCTAAAGACATCAGGACAGAAAATCAAATCTCAGATTCAGCAGCTGGGATTTGAAGAAGATCTGTAAGTAAACATGAAGAGGCTGACAAACAGTGGTGCTATCCTGATAATGTGGCTTTCTGCAGCCTGGAGAAAGCTTGCTTATTGCTCGTTAATATTAAAGCCTTCAGCCTTCTAGTGGGTTTTTCCTGTAGCTAAGTTTTAACTGACACACTGTTTTAAAATCATCTTCCTCCAACATGCCAGGGTTTCGTAATTCTTATGTGGGATTACTGTTACCTATTTAAAAGAAGATAAAGGAGGAAGGAGATGCTTTCTGAGTATACCTGCAGTTCAGCTAACTGCAGCTGGCCTATCAATATCAAACATAATAACTTATTTCACTGCCAGTGCTACAGAAATGTGTAAACTGCTTTTAACTTCTTAAAGAGAAATAACCAAAGAGGAGGAAAAGATGTGATAATGAAAATTGTAGTTGTTGATAATTCTTGCAATAGAGGAGCTATTCAAAAGAAAGACGTCTTCAGGATCAAGGATGCCAGTGTCTGTGGATCCAAAGTCTGTGGGCATGGGGTGCTGGAGGGGAGCTGGGGGATGGAGGTTATCACTAAGAAGATAATTTCCGTCCTATTTAGCATTACATCTTTTTGTGATGGTGCTTGTCTGTGAAGGTTCTTTGATACAGAATTCTTCTCAGTAAAGCTATTGTGTATGTACCAATATTCATTGAAGTTTCAAGAGCTTTTACATTTTGAGATTAAATATGGTATTCTCGTAATACTAGATTGAAAAATTATGGGAATAATAATGAGGAAGAAGTTGTCTGAGGTAATTATGGCTTAATGATAGGACCCCCTTCTCTTGGAAGTTTCTCTGTTGCTTCCTAGTACTTAACAGCCATGGTTTGAAAAGGCTGCTGTGAAACAAGGGTTTGATCTGAATCTCTTATAGGCCTGAGAGAGGTTAGTAAGGCTGAGGGATGCAGTGCCTGCAGCACTAAAATGAGAGCAGTTTGGGTGTCAGCCAAACCCTTTGGTACTCTCAGTGATAAGGCTGCAAGCCATTTAAATTCTCGGTGCTAGATTAAGTCTTAAACTTGTTTAAATCTTCAGAATTACTTCAGAGAATCCTTAGAGTAAGGTGAGGATAGTAAGAACACTGTGTTCTGGGCAAAACTTCTGGTTTTGGAAGCACCAATTATCTATTTCCATGCTTCTGTTTCTCAAGCCAATATATTATAAATATGGAAAATGCTTGTGTGGGGAGGTAGTAGAACTGTTAGCTTGTGTCTCTCAATTCAGTTCAGCCTTCTCTTTTGCTGCTAGTTGACAGAAACATGACATATGCATGCATTTTTCTGAATATTTGTAAACCTTTTTTTTTTTTTTTTTTTCCTTCAGTGCTAGTGACTTGGTAATGAAAGTGGATGCTCTTCTGTCTGCTCAACCAAAAGGAGAGGCAAGAATTGAATATCAATTTTTTGAAGAACGATACAGGTACAGGATTGCTGCTGCTTGCTAAGCAATATGCTTCTCCTTGTTTTTTTAACATTGTTATGTGTTTAAATCACACTTAACATTACAAAAATAACACAAGCAGCAATAGGAGGTCCCTAACACTTTTCAGAATGGGGTCGGTTTTCATGATGAATACATGTTTGTCTTCTTATCTGTATGCATGTGTATGTATATTTGTGTTTGTCCCTATCTGTCCAGTTTTGGAATGTGCACAGCATTTAGGAAGTACTTTGACTTCAGAGGAGATGGACGGTGTTTTTCTTTTGTTTATTCAATTCATTTCACAGTTTAAAATTCTTTTTTTCTTCTGTTTAGTGCAGTTAAACTGAGACCAAAAGAGGGAGAGACATATTTTGATGTTGTGGCCATTGTTGATCCTGTTACCAGAGATGCTCAAAGACTTGCTCCATTACTTTTGGTATGTATACAGCGTGGTCATGTGTTTTATAACAATTTTTAACAGTTTTTCTTTGCCAATTCTGTAATTTTGAAAAGTTTGTCTTCTTTCTTGACTCTGTAGTGACCAGTGGCCTTCTAATGATGCAGCTGAAATACACACTTCTGCAAAATCACACTAACAAAATCATGCATCTAGCTTTTAATTTTACTACTTTGACAGCTTAGCTTGCAGTCATTATTCTTGAGGAAGAAAGTCTCTGCATCCCCACAAGAATGCCTGCAAATGAGGGAGCATGTGGCTGATCTAATTACAACCAGATGAGTGTGGTAAAGGGAGGCTTGAGAATGAGCAGGTTGCGTGTCTCCTTTCCTAGTTAAAGTTTTAAGGAATGTTTCTTTCTTTTTACTGTAGGTTTTGAACCAACTGATAAACATGAACCTAAGGGTGTTTATGAACTGTCAGTCAAAACTTTCTGACATGCCTCTAAAAAGGTAAGCAATGCCATTACAGGGTTAAAACACAGCAACAACCTACCTGATACCTAAAAAAGAGCAGTATGGAAATAGAAGCATATGCTTATTGTAGTGAGGCTGGCAATGGCCATCTTGAAGCCTTGTCACAAGTTGGAACGTAGCCTGGTGGAGAAAAGCACCCTTACACCAGGTTCCACAGCTCTGCTGGGCTGCATCTCTCAAGCCCTTAATTCCCATTCTCCCACTTCTCCATCCCTCCAAAAAAATTCCATCCACACCAAAACTCAACCAACCAACTAAAACAGTACCTCATATTAACAATAACAACAGCTACAGCAACAACAACAAAACACAGTCAACCCAGAGAAGAGAGTAAGTTAAACCCCTTGAAATATCAGGAGGTCTCAGTAACTGCTTTCAGTTTAAGTACAATAATATGAGTTTCCACAGAGAATCCAGGAATTTGTGGGTGGTATCAGATAGTGGTGCTGGTTTACAAGTTAGGTGGGGTTTTATGTATATGAGCAGGGCTGTATCACTTACTGATCCTTATGGCTGATCCGTGCACACTCTTTGTCCTCTGAGGTGAAAATTCTGCTTGTTCTAAGCACGTTGCTTTGGGCAAAGCCTCCTGTACACAGTAGGGAATAAAAATTCCATACAGTGATTCTTAGAGACGTTGGAGCTCTGGGAAAACTGATGCTGTCAGCAAGTTCAAAGCATGAAGGATTAGCCAAATTTGGCAGAAGTACGTTGAAATCTTTTCTTTCTGGAATTTCAGCTTTTATCGCTACGTCTTGGAGCCGGAAATTTCTTTCACAGCAGATAACAGCTTTGCTTCTGGACCAATTGCCAAGTTTTTGGATATGCCTCAGTCTCCACTTTTCACTTTGAACCTAAATACTCCTGAGAGCTGGATGGTGGAATCTGTCAGGACCCCATATGACCTTGACAATATTTACTTAGAGGAGGTAAATGAAATTAGTACGTTACTGTTGTTGCATTTAAATGTTGTGGTTTTCCAGGGGTTATTTTTCTAATTGGAAAGAACTTTAGAATTTCAAAATACTAATAAACACAAAGGAGTTGATCTTAACACTTGTCACGGTTGCAGACCTCTAGAAACTCTAGAGGAGGGCTGCAGATAAACCAAAGCTTGCTGACAAATTGCTGCCCTCAGTTACTCGTGGATGCCTGGAGGGTGTCACAGGGTGACCAATGCAGTGTGTGTGTGTGTGTGTGTGTGTGTGTGTGTTTGTGTGTTTGTGTGTGTACATATATATTTCAGAATGTTATTTCAGAATGTCCTGAGTTAAAAACAAACTCTGAACATTAAATATTTTTATTTATGAATTTAAAAAAGTAGTTCCTATTGGAGCTACAGCTAATATCTTAATGGAAGACAAGATCTGCATCTTGTTTCTAGTAAGCCAATCCCACTTACTTTTCTTGTGACCAAGTAGGCTTTAACTACCTCTTCATTTCGTGGCTTTCAGCAGAAAATGCTTGCTCCACAACAGGATTTGTGGTATCAACAAAACAGTAGAAGTGGTGCAGCAGATATGTGCTCTGCAGTACTTTTAGGAGCTGACTGCTGCTAAAACAGGCCATGAGTTGGACCTTATAATATTGACCTGGGCTTCTGCCCCATGTACAGAAAGATAAAATTCTGAGAAAAACCAAGGAGCTGGAGGTTAGTACAGAAACAATTTTAAAAACAAGGGAGGAGTATTTGTACGTACAAGTCAATGGTTCTCATTTCATCTTCAGTAGGATAGATAAGTTAGTGCTAATTATTAACTTCTTGCTGTTAACAATCTGGTCTCTACTAGTTGTTTGAAGCTCTACAGGTAGTGGGCTGCAAAGTGGTTACAGATGCACTACACTGGCATGTAATGATGTGCACTGAAAACACACAGCTGAAAGTTAGAAATCCACATGTGATGAGAAGTAGAAAATGCTGGGCTTCAGGGTGTGAAGTGAATTACTTAAGGAGGTGACCAAATACTCTTCCCTTGAAGTAAGCCATTATTTAGCTGGCCTCTGGATAGCACCCACCTCCATTTAGATGAGTTGAAAGCCTGAGAGAGGGGGCAGTAGGTGCTGCAGGCATGCTCAAAGCACTATCCTGAGTACCAACCTATTGAGTAAATCCACAATAAATGTGAAAAGAACTGTAAAATAGAGCAACAGTCTTTCCCTTTCTTAACCTGACATCCAACCCGTCAGGAACCAGAGATCAGGAACAGCCTTAACAATGCATGCTCAATGGAGCCATGATCTTTGAGGTTTTCTGGGTATTCCTCCAATAGTACTTCTCTGGTGAAGTAAAGTAAGTGCTAGTTAATTGCTATATCTACTATATCTTGTAGAGTAACTGGATCACTAAAATAAATTGCACTTCTGTGCTACTGCTGAGTTCAGCAATATCTTCTCCTTACAGGTGGATAACGTTGTTGCTGCGGAATATGAGTTGGAGTATCTGCTTCTGGAAGGACACTGCTACGATATCACCACTGGGCAGCCACCTCGGGGCCTCCAGTTTACCCTGGGAACCTCAACCAATCCTGTCATCGTGGATACCATTGTTATGGCCAACTTGGTAAGCAAATGATTCCATTTGGCAGCGCAGAACTGTGCTTCTGCAGTCAGCACAACCACCTGCATAAAGCATTAAGTACCTCCAAGTATGTGGGCTGTGGCTACATGACATTACTGACATCCCCCAGTTGCTGGCAGATGTATCAGAACCACGTTGTTCCTCAGTTGGTCAGTGTTGTAGAAAACAAAGGAAGTGTGAAAGGACAGGAAATTCTTAATGTAGTTGGGGAAAAGAGTCAGCAGTCCAGGTACATGATTGTTCCCTGCAGCTGTCTTTAATCCACACTGGTCTGTGAGAGGTCGTGGACTGAAATTATGGCAAGGGAAGTTAGCCATTGGGATATCTTCTTTATAGATAGTATTAGTGAAAAACTGAAATAAACTGTCTATTTTTTTTAATCTTTAAATGCATTATACAACATACAGAGCAAGTAAGGAAAAAATGTATGCTTCCTCTGTTTATTTTAAAATTCTTTCACTTAGTTTTGTATTTCTTCTTGCTTTTTCATAGCCAAGTTGTATTCTATAGTGATGTGATATTGATAACTATGAAAGGGAAGGTGAGCCTTATTTTGTATGAACACATTCCATGTGCTTGATGACTTGGAGGTGGGTTTTTTCTCATTAGATAAGCTGAAGTGTGTGTATCATGGCGTACAGTGCTGTATCTACTAATCCTCTTCCTCACAGTCTGTACTATGAAGGGGTATGAAGGGGCCTGAGAGACCAGGAACGTGCCTTGTGTTTTTCTATGAGCTCCCTTTAAGTTTTGGAAGGCTGCATTGCGGTCTCCCTGGAGCCCTCTGTTCTCTGGGCTGAACAAGCCCAACTCCCTCAGCCTTTATTCCAAGCAGAGATGTTCCTCTGATGGAATTTAGCATTGTAAACTCCTACTGGAGTATTACACTGTAGTTCTTCAGGAGAGAGATTTTGTGATGGATGTTTTAATGCTTGGTTCTTAAGAAAAAAGATGGAAGTTTTGGGGTTATGTAGGGTTTGTTTTTCCCAGTTCAGAGGGTTTCAGGTCCTTGTGTTTATATTAATCAGCTGGGTTACAAGTAACTATTCCCAAATACAAATCAGTGGGACAAAATACACGACTTACAAACTTGTCTGTGTTTTCTGGAAATGGACAGATATTCTCTTCTCTTTACAGGGTTACTTCCAGTTAAAGGCGAATCCTGGTGCATGGACACTAAGGCTCAGGAAGGGCAGATCTGAAGATATCTACAGGATCTACAGGTGGGACAGTACAAGAAATACTTTGGTCTCTTTCTTGGGAAAACTTCTAAATCATACTGGCACCATTACATGTGAATCTAACAGTTCACTTGCCCACATGCAGTGAATTGGTGGCAGATTGCATTTTGTACTGTGCATAAAGTGTGTGAGATGAAGGAAATTCATTCCTTTACCAAACCCAGTCTGTGTTTAAGTATGTATTGGAACATGTCTGTATTTCTTACTTCTTTGTCCCAGCTCAAACCTGTCCTACAATGCTCAGCTTTAATAGTGTGTAGAAAAACATGTAGAAGACATAAAGAACTTATTCCTACTTTGTAGTAATGTGTTTTAATGTATTTTCAGCCACGATGGCACAGACTCTCCACCTGAAGCTGATGAAGTTACTGTCATTCTCAACAACTTCAAGAGTAAAATTATTAAAGTGAAGGTGAGTTTAAAAACGTAGAGCTGTTCTTTAAAAACAGACTGCTTGAGCTGTACTGGGGGAAGAAACTGAGGGCCTGATGATGCCTTCCTGCAGGCTTAATTAGATCCAGTTGGCAAAGTTCACATTACAGCATCTGTAATGGAGGAAATTTTCTATAGACTTGGGTTTGTTTCTTTTGATACAGGAGAGAATGGTGCAGCTGCTGTGCTCTTTGTATGCACATGAGAAACAGTTATGCTCACATCTTACTGGCTCAGTTGTGCTTGTGACATAAGAGAAAACCTGTCAGTCTTGTTAAGTCCTTTATTAAGTGGTAAACACTCAGAGTATCCACTGAGCCAGTATTTTTTCAGTTACAGATAAAATTCACTCACCTGGTAATACATTTTCTGTCAATCTGATATAAGAGGTGCAAATACATACATATATGTATTTTTTTTTTTTTAAAACAAAGGAAAATTATAAATTTACTCTTCTGTCAGGGTTGCTTTATGATGGTTGTGCCACTTCTGGCTCATACTAACCCACAGGATTTAATTATGTTAGAGTAATTCTGAGATGTTTTCCTGTTGGTTTGCTTTTTTTCCTGCCTTCCTTGCTTACCTGCTGTGGAGTCTCAAGTGTCCAGTAACACCTCTTAGAAACACACAAAGCAGTACTGAGGTGTTGTGTTTGGTTTGGGTTGTTGGGTTTTTTTTTTTGTTTGTTTATTTGTTTTTTTTGGACTGTGTTGCTGCTTTGTTTGAGCTGCTTCTTTGTCAGTTTCCTTCATCAAGGATGATCCCTAAATACCTCTGAGCAAAGTGTTTTTACCCATTTAGACTAGCATGCCTTCAGTGTCTGATGTCAGCTCCCTGCTGAGCTGTTTCTCCATACAGCTTAGGTTACATAGCAGCTAAGTGGACACAATTCAAACTGAGGCTAAAAGTGCTCCAGAGCTGTTTGCCCAGTATCTAATTCTACTCTCTCAAGCAGTGTTACGCTTTCACAGGTTCAGAAAAAACTGGACATGATGAACGAAGATCTACTGAGTGACGGCACCAGTGAGAACGAATCTGGATTTTGGGAATCTCTCAAATGGTAAAAATGAATTCAGTAATCACCTGCAAGTCTGCTGAACTGGAAAGCTGTTTGTTCTTCTGATGATACAGATGGGTCTGTGATACTCCATAGCCATCTATTAGAATAGCTTGAACTTAGTGCTTGACTGATTGGAACTGTATCTTCTATAAGACGCCTTAGTTTCTAGAGAGATGAATTACCACTGCTTGTGTTCCCTTACCACATGTGCTACAGGGAAGTCTGAAAGCATTGCTTGTTTCCAGGAACAGCAGCTCAGCCAGGCATCTTCCACGTTAATCTAGTAGGCTTCCACGTTTGTGTCTGCACTGCTCCGTCTTGTGGATCATGATGCTCAGACCAGGGAGAGGGATGCCAAACAGCACTGTAGTAATTTATAGTCTGTTGTACTCCTTCTAGGCCTTGTTATCTTGTCTTTCATGAATACATTTGTCCTTTCAGGGGATTCACAGGAGGACAAAAGAATGAAGATGTGAAGCAGGATAAAGATGATGTATTAAATATATTCTCTGTGGCTTCAGGACATTTATACGAAAGATTCCTACGGTCAGTTCAGAATTGATACTCTGGGGCTTCAAATGGGGAATGTGTTCTGCTGTTTACAAGTAAAAAGAGTAGGATTTGCAAGAATATTTAAAATCAAACAAAACCAGAACCCGAACAAAAACCATTCAGTCAAAAAACCCAAACCACAATCACAGCAGCGCAGAAGTCCTTGACAACAGGAACTTCTGTCTGCATAGTATTCAGATTCAGCATAGCAATACACTATCTAGCAAATTCAGTCTATCCTAGGAGTTTCTCGCACAAAAAAATTTGGATAGAAATGTTTGGTTAAGAATGTGTAAGTCGTAGTTAAGTGTCTCAGATTCTGGAAAAGAACGTGAAATTGTGTTGTCAGCAGATTCAGAAAGCCAGCAGGTTTTTTTATTCTTGCTAGAGTTCAGCAATATGCGATAGGCTGAAGCTGCCCACCTCTTCACAGACTGAGCTCAGGAATCTGACATACCACAGTTGATGTAATAATGTGAAATGGCAATTTATGATCTGTTTGCAGCTGATCTCTAGCATGTGGTAGCTATTCCTCCAAATGTTTTATCTTTTTCTCTTGATAGCATAATGATGTTGTCTGTGCTGAAACACACCAAGACTCCCTTAAAGTTTTGGTTTCTGAAGAACTACTTGTCACCTATGTTCAAGGTTTGTTACTAATTAGAAACATATTCTGTATTAAATAAAAATGTTTCAAGTTGTGCATCATACCATTATCTAACCATGTGTGCAGTTACCTGTCTGTGTACCTTCTGTTTTCACAAAGTATCAAACTGTCTTTTAGAAGAAAGTCTGGCTGAGAGTGGACTTGTGCCAAGGATAACTACTGAAGAGAACAGCATGTGATTGGAAAGTGATGCTTGGGTTTCAACTTTTTTTTTTGTTGTGATTTGTGTGATAAAGGTGCAGATTTTAAGATGGAAATCAGGGCTATAGACTTGTGTCTGATACATGAGGGATGAAAGAGCATAGGAAAATACTTAGCAGGGGAAATAAGGGCTGTAACCAGGTATGGGAGAGTCCCTAAAAGAGATGTTAAAAGCACATATTCAGATGGATGACAGTACATAAGCAGTGCATGCTAGAGTGCCTCGGGCTCTGGATGAATACACCTGGAAATATTTATCAAGTATCTGTGATTCCTCATGAATCAAATGGCAGAATTCAACACAGAATGCAGAGGTAAATGAACGACAAAACTGTATGTCAAAAATTAGCAAATTCCAACACTTAATACTAGGTAGCAGTGTTACAGAAACTCACCTGCTTATGAGCTCAAGGGGGAAATAAGTAGCAGTGCCTGTGGTGCTGCGAGAGCTGTGGGCTGTGCTGTGACTGCTCCTGGGAGGTGCAGCACTGTGGTTCCCCGTCCTTGCAAGCAGCTGTGTTCTGCCAGTGTCTCAGCAACATCTGTGCTGTCCTGGTGTTGGACGAAGCCTCGCAGATGAGAACGTTGCCTCATTTGACAGTGGGCCACGTTGTTCTAGTAAAGCATTTCTCCCAGTTCTTTCCTAATGTTTTATTATGGGATGGGAGTCTACCTCTTGTAATGTGCTTTTCTTTTTCCAGCGGAAGAGCAAAGAACTGAGATAAGCTCCTTTTTTTTCCCCCCTCTCTCTGCAGGAGTTCATCCCATATATGGCAAAGAAGTACAACTTCCAGTACGAGCTTGTCCAGTACAAATGGCCACGCTGGCTTCACCAGCAAACAGAGAAACAGCGAATCATCTGGGGTTACAAGATCCTCTTTCTGGACGTGCTCTTCCCGTTAGCTGTTGATAAAATCTTATTTGTGGATGCTGATCAGGTAACTCAGGGTGAAATTACTTGATCTTTTCCTTTTTTTCCCCTCTAGGAATAATATGTTCTAGAATTCAATTTCTGTATTACAAAAGTTGCAAGTGTGAGCACTTTGCAGGCATGACTGAATGCTGATTTTGTAACTCTAGCATGCTTCAGCGAGTGCTTGTTTTCCGGCATGTTCCCACAAAGCTTGGTTTTGTTGGCCTGTCTCTTACTTTTGTTTGGCTCCTCTCTCATTTGCTGCTGTGATTCCAGTTAGTTTGCCAAACAGATTCCATCTCGTCCTGACACTTGTGCAGTTCCAGCCCTGTTCCCCAAGTCTGCAGGTCACTTACCACACACAGTGTTTTCCTCAGTTCCCAGACACTTTCCTCCTCCCAGTCCTGCTGGATTTTAGCTTGGCCAGATCTGAATGGCTTTCAGAGGAGCCAGAAGGCAGTTCCCTTGTGCACAAAGCTGTGCCATGCTGCAAAGCAAGCAGTGTCAGGGTGGTTTTGTCTGTGCTTACTGCCCAAACACTTTGAAAACAGGAGATGTGTGTGCAGTGAGAACTGCCAAAAACACTCCTTTAAACATATATGAAATTGTGAAGTACAGATTATTAATACATAAATATAAAATGCCCTAGGCATTCTGGCATGTAGACAATGTGATCCCATGTCAGTTGAGAACCATTGTAGCTTTAGCATAAGTATGACCTAGGATAAATTCCAAGCTATGCTGTTGTTAGTACATTGTTGGTTTTTTTTTCCTCTGTTTATACAAGATATATTAATAAAGTTTGTTTCAACCAGAACTTTTAGAGTAGTATACAGCTGCAGCATGTGCATCAGAGAGACATTAAAAACATTCATCCATGAAAGGTTTTCAGACTTTGAAGAGGAAAGGAAACAAAGGATCATAGCAAAACTCATTTATAGTGAAAATTACAGCTGCTTTCTAAGCAATAACGTGGCACCTCAGCTCCCAGCAAACCCCTATCGGAGTACTTGAAGCTCCAGTTCAGTTGGTCCAACTCCAATGGGAGAGGGAACACCTCTGGTGTCTTGTTTTTGTACTATATATGTGCTAATGCAGATGTCAGAGTAAGAGGTGATTCTCCCTTTAGCTACTTGGTTCATATTAAATCCTGACTAGCTTATCAGAATAGCCCGACAGGCTCTGACAAATAAAATATCCTTTTGCTTCAGATTGTGCGCACAGATCTAAAGGAATTAAGAGATTTCAATCTAGATGGTGCTCCTTATGGATATACTCCGTTCTGTGACAGTAGAAGAGAGATGGATGGCTACAGGTTCTGGAAGTCGGGATACTGGGCAAGTCACTTGGCTGGAAGGAAATACCACATCAGGTACTGAAGAGTTACTTATGTTTGTCTCCTCAAAATGGAAGTGGAAAACTTTTGTTACTAATTAGAGTCAGCAGAGAGCTAGCTGAGGTACACAACACTGCTTTGAACCGCTTTTTGCTCCCTACTGCTTTAAGTTTCCATTGCCTCTGGTCCAGTTGGAAGCACTAGGGGCACTGAAGGTAATTTCAGTGTGATTCAGCTTTTACAGATGAAGAACTGAAACATTAACTAAACAGGCGTCTTCATTTGATAATAACAAACGTTGGAAGAAGTGACTGCATGACAGCAAAGCTAAGATAGATTTGTCAAGTAATTTTATGTGTGTTCCATGTAGTTAGAACTGCTTTTCTGCCTAGTGTTAGATAATTCTTGGTGGCAGTATATCAAATTGTTTTGATGTATTGAGTCTCAGAGTCTGAGGCTTTGGTAATTTACCCATCAGTCAAATGTCACTGCTAATTGTGTTATCTCCATGCAGTGCTCTGTATGTTGTGGATCTGAAGAAGTTCAGAAAGATAGCAGCTGGAGACCGCCTCCGAGGACAATACCAGGGCCTCAGTCAGGATCCTAACAGTCTGTCTAACCTTGATCAGGTGTGTGTTTATTGCATGTATGTATGTACATGTTTATTGTGACCTGATAGCAGGTTAGGACGTCTCCTTTCCTGGCCAAACTTCTGCCACTGCCCAATTCCAGTGGCAGTCCCCATAACTCCCTGCCTTCAAATGAGTTGGATAAGCATGCAAGACAACTGCAAATGGCATGTGGAAACACCTTCTCGTACATGCCTTCAGACTGTCCATTTCTCTGGTGTACTCCAAGACAAATACACAGCACAGCTGAATACTTGCTTCGTGAGCTGTCTGGCCCCAAGTGCTTTGCTGTGTACTGACTTGGATATGTGGAAATAAGGCTTGTACTGTCACATGAGGAAAAGTAACACAGTGCTTTTATTCACTCGAGAACGGTCTTCCAAGCTTTTCCAGTACAGGTGTGACACTGGATTCATGTTACAACTTTAATCCCTTTTACTAACAACCTCATTTTCAACAAAGATTAACTTACTTTGTATTATTAATTTCTTTTTTTTTCCAAGGGACTTTGTTTAGAATGAAAGTTGATAGATGGCTATTCGTTTGTTCTGGGGAAAAAAAAGCCCTCTATTTTCAGAAGTTATAAAACTTCTGAGTGCTGCCTGGTGGGACAGTTGTTCACCACCTGCCCTGCATGTTGGAAACTGCTACTCAGTCTTATTCTTCACTGCAGGATTTGCCCAACAACATGATCCACCAGGTGCCGATCAAATCACTGCCACAGGAGTGGCTTTGGTGTGAAACATGGTGTGATGATTCCTCAAAGAAGAGAGCAAAAACCATTGATCTGGTAAGTATAGCATGGCTCCTTCATTCCTGTGTCTCATAAGAAGCTGTGACCAACTCAGAGGCACTTCCCCAGATGTAGATGCCTTACCTTCTGTGGTTTCTTTAATGTTTTCAATGCTTCATTTTTTTTCCCCCTTTTCTTCTGCATATTTTTCTTACCTAGAACGTTATGAGCTTGAAAAGTGAATTTACACTCTAGTCTAGCTAAAATACTGGCATGTAGTAAGTGTTCCCCAACAATCCATCAGTTCCACTAGGGGGAAGCATCCCTCCATTCTGTAAGTAAAGCTTATTTATACATGAAGTGTTTGAACAGTTTGTATGCTTTCTTTGCAGTGTAATAACCCAATGACCAAAGAGCCCAAGCTGCAGGCAGCAATGCGTATTGTTCCAGAGTGGCAGGACTATGATCAAGAAATCAAACAGCTGTATAACCTTTTCCAGAAAGAAAAAGAAACAGGAACACCAGCTCAGACGTTAGGACAACACACACAAGGTAATGTTTCTGGCTGTTTTCCTAATTTTCTGACTTTCCTCCTACCTGTTTGGACTGGAATAAACCCTCGCACACATTTGCTGTAAGCCTGCACCATGCAAGGGCTTGCATGGAGGATGTTTTAAGTAACCTGCATATTTCAGTGGGACAGAAGCACCTTGCTAAGTGAGGCAGGTGTAACTTAACTCCATGCTGAGACCTAGAGAACAAGAAATGTTTCACCCTTTTTTCAGTTCCATTAAAGATCCTCAGTTATGCAGTGTCACAAACCAGGCCTTACCTTAGCCTGTACAAAGTGCTGTTATACACAGTGAGTAGGAGTGGTTCTTCAGTCACTGGTAATCTTGCAAATAACAAGAGTCTGGGATTTAAATGTCAAGTTTCAAACTGATCTGCAGACTGAGGAAGCTGGAATGGAGTACTTATTCTTCTCTCCTCTTCTACAGATGCAGCAGCACATGTGGAATTATGATCCTTGGAGAAAAATTCAAGTTAGACTGTTTCATAGACAATTTTTATATTGAAAGCTAGGTTTTTTTTTTTTGTTTTTTTTTTTTCTGGTATGTCTGCAAAACTGCTGAATAATTGAATGGGATGATGTATGCATTTTTATTACTTGCCTTTGGGTTAATTTCTGCATATGAAATAAGATCTGGATTGCTGGAATTAGCATTACTGTTCTTTTGCACCTGTGGTGGAGATGAAAGAGCCCATGATGGAATTCAGCATTTTGGAAACAAAACTTCAAAATCCACTGGAAAACCCCAGCCTGCTCCTTCAGCTGTTGCTGCCTCCACCACTAACGAAGATCCTGTGTTAGCCTCAGATCTTACTTGAGAGCCTGGAAAATGCAGCCCAGTGAGCTGTTGGCTAGAACCTAAGCCCTCGCCCCCACTGGTGGAGTTAATTTTGCCAGGTGATTTTAAAAGGCTCCAAATTGTGCTTTCCATTGGGATGCTGTTTCATCAGCAAGTTTTTTTTTCGGGTTGATTCAGTATGCCCTTGATTATTTTTTTTATTTTTATTTTTTAAATCAAATCCAGCGTTATTTCATCTGTTTCCTGTCTTCATTTGTCACCCAACTTTTGAGGGTTTGACTTCATGTAAATCTGCCACAATCTGTGTAAATGCCCGTCCCAAATACAAATGCCTACAGAGGGAGCAGAACATTGGATCTGACTGTTCCATTCCTCGCAGCCCATCTGACTGGAAATAAAAGTGCCCTCCTGCCTTCTTTGCTCAAAGCTCAAGTCCATCTGCAAAGCCGGTAGGGCCTTACCACTGCTGTGGTTCTCTGATTCATGAATGTGTTTTTGTTTGTTTGTAGAAGAATCTGTGGCAGCTTGGAAGCTTTTCATCACATACATTTCATTAACTTTATTTTTCTTCAAACACAGGTGTTGTCACATGAATAAAAAACTTTGGAGTTCTTCGATCCTAAGCTTTAGTTCACATTCAGTCTTTTCATCATCCTCTTTTCTCACACATTACTCCAAATTTGATTTTGGAATTTTTGAATATTTGAGTTGCATTTGTTTTCCTTTAATCCACTGACAAGAAAACATTTTGCTCCAAGGATGAGTTACCCTGAGCCAATTGGTTTTGTTGTTTTCTTTTTTTTTATAATTCATGTGTTAATTTTTAAAGATGCTGCAGTAGTCATATGAACTTAAAAATCCTCAAACCCTCCTTCCCTCATTCTGTAGGATTATTGTCTGCTCCCTGGAACACAGAGACTTGGAAGAGTTGAAATACAGGCACCCAACTGGTATTTCTGAAGTGAAAGATAGCCCTGTATGCACTGCTTCTTTAGACATCCAGGTTGGGGTTGTTTCTGCCTCCTGTTTTTTTTATACAGATGTTGTGTGCTGTAAGAACTTCCCCCTAAAGAGAACCCTGACTTTTAGATATTTGTCTCAAAATATTGTTTTATACATCATGTAAATGTCCTGGGGGATTCTAAAATACATCAGTTGTAGAATTCAAACTTCTTCAGGGCAGTGCCCAAGTCTTTAGCCCAGACTCTTAGAGAACATGATAAAAAGAAGCAGCAACACTCCCTTAAATTTGCAGTGCTGGTACTGGTGACAAAGTGAGTAAACGAATCAGCACCACCATGCACACATTGCTCGTGGGTGCCAGAACAGGTAACTGCAGAAAGGCAGAGGAAAGGCCAATCTCCCCTCTCCGTAGGGAAAACTGTGCAGATGGGAGAGGCTGGATATCAAGCTCTGACCTTATGAGCATGAGTTTTCAACTGAGGTATTTCTCCCTTTTGGGGTTTTCAGTTCAAATGGTCTCCCTGATGGTTTGTAGCTTATAGATGCTTTATGCTTGCTGTCAAACTGCTCCAGGTGAGGCTAAGCAGACTTACCCTAGAAGGATTTTTTCTAGTGTAAAGACCAATGATATGCCTGCCAACAAATTGAAGTTAGTTATTAGATATTATATTGGCCTTTTTTAATCAGATAAAATAACACTGGTAATGCTCACCTTTCTGTGTTAGCTGCACCCCACTTCTGCCCCTTTTGGAGCCTATGGAATGGCACACAATGGAGGACAGCAGCTGTGCTCCAGTTTTATCCAGGGCTGCCCTGGGGCAGCAAAGGAGGCGTGCTTAGGGCAGATGGGATGGGGGTGCAGGAAGAGTCCCAGCAGAACAAGGAAACTACAGTTTGCTGTGAAATAAGACCTCCTCCTGTCAAAAAACCGTATTTGACTTTGCTTTTTTCAAATGTTATTTGAAGCCAGAAGATGGAGAATAAGGTAACTTGCTGAAATTCAAGGCAATATTTACAATACCTTCTTTGGAGCTGAATAGGAAAAAAGTATTTTTTTTTTTAATTCAGTGTAAGTTACAGAATTTTTTTTAATTATGCTCCTCCATTGTTAATAGTTAATGTATGCACTTGAACATGCACACCACTATTTGTTTTTTTCTTTTTAATTATTGACCAAGCTATGGAGAATGCTGGTTGTTTTTTCCTTCTCTTTAACACAGACCACGCTCTTCTGTTCAGATCTTATTAAAAAAAACATATCATGTGGAAGGGAGAGGAACCAGAAGCACACGTATGATGAGATCTCCTACCTTTTGCAGTACTAAGAGTCCTGTAACTATTCTCAAGTACATAATAAAATCCTTACAGCACCAGGCATTCAGAATGTGAAGCACTACAGGTGTTTATGGGAAGCCACTGTTTGCTCATGAGAATGACACTGAGAGGATAATACTTGCGGTTTGGATCTGTGCATGTGCTTGCTGGTAAAAAAGCATCTTATGCTGAGATGATAACTGAAACAGAGCTGCTTCTGACCGTGCCTGTTCCTGGAAATGAGTAAGAAAAATGATAAGAAAAATAGAAAATTGGGATGAATGTGGTTACACTGTAATTTTGGATCCTCAGTCTATAAAGAGCACTTCTGTGGCAAGGTAGTGCTGCTGTTCCCAGTCTCTCACTGCAACACATTTGTCCTTTTGATGAAAACTTGATGCTGAAAAAATGTTTTTTTGAAAGGAAGATTTTTTTTTTTTTTTTTTGGCCTGGCTAGGAAACAAATAACAGAACAGAAGTGCTGAATAATGCTGGGGAGATAGGTCTGCCATGGAGTTGTTGTAAAACAAGGAAGCGAAAGGGGGATGTACAAAAGAGAAGAAGTAACAATCCAGTCATGGTTTTAGAAATCAAAATCTGTTCAAGAATGTGCCACAACTCTGTGGTACTGATACATAATGACCCTGGATACAGGGAGTCACCTCTCCTGCATATTACCTGAACTGAGATCACAGCAATTTTCCCAGTACGGTGACAACAATAAGATGATGTTTCATAGAATAAAGCCTTTCTGTTCTTTACCTGTGCCTCTCCTGTTGGTTATTTTGGTTCTGATAACTGATGTTTTAACAAAGTTTCTTGGAGCGTGGCTTTTTTTTACTTAGCATCGCAATACTTTTCAAAGGATTCTACACTGGGAAAGTTGGTGTTTTCCAATTACAGTGCTTACAGCTACAAAGCCGGGCCTGAATTCATTGTCCACTCTTAAGAACTCCTCTGGAAAGCTGAGGAAAAGCTCCAAACCAGTCTCTATTTCTCAGCACTAAAGAGTAGACAAGTCTTACACAGAAAGTGTTGTTGAATGCAGTGGAAATATGTACTTAGTTTCCTGCAGCTGGTTGTCTGAACTTGCTCAGGTTCAGAAAAAGAGAACAAATCCAAGGAGATGACTGAAAGGAGAGAAAATGGATGCCATATGCCTTCCTAACAACCACCCCATTTTAATTTTGACAGTAGTTTCATGCATGTGACTGTGCAGACACATGGTTTTACATCAGAGTCAGACTGCCCTCTGTGCCAAAGAGCTGGTTTGGGGAAAGCAGTTTTGAATCTGTCAGTACAAATTTCTTTGTTTAGAAATATATTCTTTCTCCCAGGAGCATCCACTCTGCTAAGTGACTCCTGGGTGCGCTGTTTCGGAACACCTGCCTTCTCTTCCACAGCCTATTGAGAACTAACACCGTGGGGCTGCTGATTTTTGCAGCCTGCTCTTCAGACTCTTCTTACATACCAGGAGCTGAGGTTTTCCTTTGAGCAAAAAACATCAGAAGATCATCAGGTGCTGAAAGTGTGTTAGGTCAGACCGATGGAGGTACAGTAGTGTTGGTGAGGAGCTGTGCAATCCGACCAGGCCCAGTAATGACCTCACTTGCAGATCTTGGACCTGTAGATGGAGCAATTGCACTGCTGGAAAGAACCACGAGTGCCTGCTGACCCATTTCCAGCAATTCAGAGCAATTTTTAAATCGGGAAATATTTGTCCCATGTGGCCCTACTGTGGCATTTAGCTAAAAAAGACCACACCAACAACAAAAAATAAACCCAAAAAATCCAAAGTCAGAGGAGCAGAGCTTGGCAAGCTCTACTTCATACCATAAACAGGAAGAGCTATGATGCCCTGCAGCTGCACCAGCTTGTTGCATGCACGTTAAGACACACATTTAATACCATCTCTGTGAAATATAGATACATTTGCTAGGCTTTCTGTCATGGTGTTCTAAGGGCATTCCGGTGAAGTTCAAAGGTATTTACCTCTAAAGGTCAAACTGCTTCCAGGAAAAGGAACAGACAAACAGAGACACTTCTGGATCTGTCTTTGTCTGGTGGTATTTTTTTTTTTTTTTTTTTTTTTAAACAAACAGGCAAAACCCAACAAATGCACACACACACGCAAATTATTAATCACCAACTCCTATAGAACCACTTCCATTTGATTTATCGTCAACTTCCTAGCACAGCTTGAGATCCGACCTGTTAATTCAAATGATATGACCATCCCTTCTCAGTTCCACACTGAAATCAGGGCACCTTTCACAGAAATGGATTGATTCTTGGAAAAATGGGCTGGAAACAGATCTTTGCACGCAACGTTCACAATGTTTTGATCAAATGGGGCAAAATCATCTGCAGGAAGTAATTGAGAAACCCCAGCATCTTCCTACCTGCCACACTGGTGAAACAAGCTCAGATGGAGGGGCAGAAGTTGGTACTTCTGAGGAGAGCTGTTGTCTCACATCCCTCTCGGAGATACACTTTTCCTGGGCAGCGTAAGCAACGAAAGACTCCCACAGGGTTCTACAAATCAAGGATATGTTTTCAAGGCTTTTATTTTGTTCACTGCTATAACTTTGCTTTCTTTTTGAAAGGATTTGTGAGCACCAGAAGTGCAGTGTACTATGAATGCCTCTCCCCATTCTCTTTTTCTTGGTAAAGAATCCAGAAATATGCTGCTATTGAGCTCCATCAGAAAGGACTTGCTCTCTGAGTGGTACACTTTTTGCCTGTTTTCCTCAGTACCTTTCTGCTTATTTCTTTGAACAAACCTATTGGAAAACAAAATACCATCTGTCTCCTCATCATCGCCAAAGTTCTTGCCTCTGTTGCTTTCCCCTGCCAGACAGTTAATGCAGGAGAAGCCTACTGCCAGCCCGGGCCTGTGGAATAATAAATGTCCTCCATCACTTTGTGTTGCTGATCAAAGCAAGAACTGCATTCAAAAAGCAGGAATGTGATCTGAAGCTCATCAAGCATGAAGTGAATATTTTAACATCTGGAAGTTGATTTCTAATGGTCTTCAGCACAGCTCAGATTTTCAGGTGATGAGGAATGAGACGTTAGAAAGGCCTTGTTGTAAGGGCCTCACCTCACAACCATCTAGAAGGTATCTAAATCATTCCTTCACTTATTAAGCTTCGTGCCCATGCAGCAGAATACAGAGAGAAGGTGCAGATGTCCAGGCTCCACCTCTTTTGGATGCTCTTTTGATACATCCAGAGGAGCAATGCACACATCTTGCCTTATCCGTGCTCCACAAAAATTAAAGATCAAGTCACAGTCATTTCCCTAGAGCAGTCACAAAAGTCAGCTCTAAAAATTAATACTTCTTTTTCATTTCCTTGATTTTTTTCCCCTTACTTTCTTCATTTTCTAGCTAGAGCCTTTTGTGCAATTCCCAGAAAAAACCATCACACTCCAACTTAGATCCAAAATCTCTTTTGCTTGGATCTCTAGCTACCTGGGATGAAGGGGGAGGGAGCAAGGTACCACAATAGGAACCTCCAATTCAAAGCATTTTTCCAAAACATCAGTTGCTGAACCTGGCTAGAACACACTCAAGCACACCCATGGAGAATCATAGAATGGCCTGGGTTGAAAAGGACCTCAAAGACCTCTGGTTCCAACCCCCTGCTATGTGCAGTCACCAACCACCAGACCAGGCTGCCTAGAGCAGCATCCAGCCTGGCCTTGATTGCCTCCGAGGATGGGGCATCCACAGCCTTTCTGGGCACCCAGAAAAGGGTGCAGGTTTCACAAACTACTTTTCCATGTTTCCTCCAGCAAGAGTTCAGAGACACAAGACACACTCAGTCCATGTGTCACAGGAGAACAAGAGGTAAATAATTAAAGTCTTACTGAAATCAGTAGCTAGGCCACTCTGGTAATAGAAATCCAAAGCAGAAGGAGAAGGGAAAGAACTAATTCAACCTGTGATGAGAAAACAATGCACAACATTCTCTAAGTAACCTCATGGCAGGAGGCAAACTAAACCAAGGAAAAGAAGCAGTGCTAAATGGCAAAGAAAAGAGGTATTTTTTAAGCGATGGACTCAAAGTCTGAAAGCAGATACATTATTTATTTCAACAATTTACGTCCCTTTTCATTCATTTTGGCTCTGATTTGCTGTCACTGGTGAGTTACAAGGCTATTAATAACGCATAGTGATGAATAATGTATTCAGTTGCACCAACTGCATTTTGTTTGGTTGTATGGCCCAGTGAGTATTTATAAATTTATTACACCGGAGGCTTTTTTCTGAATGGTAGATAAGATCTGTGCACACAAATCCAGTACGAACCTATACAACAATTTTAAGAAGTGTTTTAAAGTCACTTCTGGAGAAATAGCTAACACAAAAGCAGTCAATTGTTAACCCCAGTTCTGACAGCTGCCACAAGACACGAATCACAGCGACAGCATTTCAGTGAGATGGTTGCACACAGAACATGTCTGCTGTCAACCAAGCAGTCTCCTGGAGCCAAAGCTTGAGAGAACATTATCAACTGTTTGAATTGATTACAATACCATTGAATTTATTGCCCATACAAACCATACAAGCCACTAACTTCCATTCTTCTCTTGTGCTTGGGATGGAGTTCCCTAACCATAAAAGAACTTCTTGGGAATGCAAGAAGGCCATTCTTTTAAAGACTTGTTCCTCACAGTGCCATCCAACTTCATGGTGAAATGTGGTGTGGTAAGGTGACACAAACCAGAGCCTAGGGTTATATTAGAAAGCGGCCTTTAACTCAATGCAATTAACTCCTGATCACCTCAGGACTCCTAAGCATTTGTACAGAATATAAAGTCCAATGTGCAAAATACCACAATCATTTGTATAACAGTGATGTCATGCATTTATATTCAGCACGTATAGAGCCAAAGAAAAGCAGCTCTGAATACAATGGAACAAATAATCTTATGGAACGAATGATCTCGGGAACCATCATGGACAAATTAAAGGTCAACCAGGGGATGAGGCCCAGTCAGCACAGGTTTACAAATGGTAGATCCTGTCTGACAAACCTGATTTCATTCTATGACAAGGTGACCCGCTTAGTGGATGAGGGTCAGGCTGTTGATGTGGTCTACCTGGATTTCAGTAAGGCCTTTGACACTGTCCCCCATAACATTTTTGTGGAGAAGCTGGCTGCCCATGGTCTGAACGGGTGTACACTCCACTGGGTGAAGCCCTGGTTGGATGGCCAGACCCAAAGAGTCTTGGTCAATGGAGTTGGATCTAGTTGGCAGCCAGTCACGAGCGGCGTCCCCCAAGGCTCAGTACTGGGGTCGCTTCTGTTTAACATCTTCAGTGATAATCTTGATGAGGGGATTGAGTGCACCCTCAGTAAGTTTGCAGACGACACCAAGCTGGGAGGGAGTGCTGATCTGCCAGAGGGGAGAAGGGCACTGCAGAGAGACCTGGACAGATTGGATCGATGGGCCAAGGTTAACGGCATGAGTTTCAATAGGGCCAAGTGTCGGGTCCTGCATTTTGGTCACAACAAACCCAGGCAACCCTACAGGCTTGGGGAGGTGTGGCTGGAAAGCTGTCTGATGGAAAGGGACCTTGGTGTTCTGATGGGCAGTCGGCTGAACATGAGCCAGCAGTGTGCCCTGGTGGCCACGAAGGCCAATAGAATCCCAGCTTGTATCAGGAATGGTGTGGTGAGCAGGACTAGGGAAGTCATGCTGCCCTGTACTCGGCATTGGTGAGGCCTCACCTCGAGTGCTGTGTTCAGTTTTGGGCATCTCAGTACAGAAAGGACATGGAGGTATGGGAGGAGGTCCAGAGAGGGGCAACGAGGCTAGTGAAGGGCTTGGAAAATCAGCCCTATGAGGAGAGGCTGAGGGAGCTGGGGCTGTTTAGTCTGGGGAAGAGGCGGCTGAGGGGAGACCTTACTGCTCTCTTCCAGTACCTGAAAGGTGCTTACAGTGAGAGCGGGGTAGGTCTCTTCTCGCTGGTGACAGGACGAGGGGAAATGGCCTCAAGTTGTGCCAAGGTAAGTTTAGGTTGGACATTGGGAAACACTTCTTTACAGAAAGGGTGGTTAAACATTGGAATGGGCTCCCCAGGGAGGTGGTTGAGTCACCGTCCCAGGATGTGTTTAAGAGCCGTTTGGATGTGGTGCTCGGAGATATGATTTAGCAGAGGGTTGTTAGAGTTAGGGTACTATGGTTAGGCTGCGGTTGGACCTGATGATCCTCGAGGTCCCTTCCAACCTGAGTAATTCTATGATTCTATGATTCAATAAGAACAAAAATTAGAGGCTGCCTCACTGCAGAAGGTTACTGAACAGGCTGATTCTAAGGTTGCAGCATCACTACATCCAACACAACCACAAACATAAGAGCACAGGAACTAAAATATGTGTATTTGCAATGAAATAGCAGGGAGGAGGTGGTGGGATAGAACTAGGCCATTCTCTTCTGCAGCTGCTGAAAGTTACCTGAAATGAGATGCAATATAGAAGGGAGCATTTAAAGGAAAAAGTTAGCATTTAAAGGCAGCAAGACTGCAGATATCAGTGAGAATACAAATGAACTTCTCAATGCCTGAGCTGAGTTACCACATTAACTACTGTTAGCTCCATTAAAGCTGTAAATGAGCACTCCACAAAAATCTCTAACATATGAGTCTGGGGCTGTGTGATATGCTCACATTAGTAGTATTTACGGAGCAATTCCCACCTATTATTAAAGCGCACTTGAATATACCATAGCAAAGTATAATCACATTCCAGAACTGCATCAACACCCTGCCAGGAAATGCAGCGAGAAAGATCCAAAGCTAATTGCCATTGAACTGGGAGTTAATTGAGAGGAGCAAATGATACGATCAAGCACAAGATTGCCAGCAAACTTCAAACTTCACCATTATGACAGAGTTGCATGAGTGTGCCGGATCAGTATTTACTTGGACTGTTAAAAAGCAAAGTAACTTAGCTGAAACCCAGGGTGCTGCTGTTGATTTAAGGTCAACAGAGAAACAATTTGTAACCGAGTTCCCTGTCACTTACCTGCAAGGAGAGGCGTGCTGCACCAACAGGCATGGAGTTTTCTGAGTCCAGGTCCAGAAGAGATGCCCATTTCCACTGTTACCCAAGAGCCTGTAATGAAAACCAGAGCTCGGTCTGATCAGTAGTTCCAAGGTAATAATTTCATACCACTCAGCTGATGCAGAACTCCACAGCTCATCAGGCAGCAAATGGAAGGATGATTTGTGCTCTAAACGAGCTCCTGCAGCGAAGATGCCAGCCCAAGCTGGGCCATAGGAATGGGCTTCAGGGGCTGTGAATTGTTGCTTTCACTCTGCAGGCACTGAGATACATCACTCTGTAGGAGCAGCCCGAGTGTGTGCTGTTAGTACAGGACATGCATGCATGTCTACCTCCTGTAAATGGGGTGTGTGTCCAGCTGTAGCACACACAAACCTGCTTTACCTCCCTTTGTATCTCACGCTGCAGGCACATTCACAGGATCTGAGGTTCACAAAGCAAATTCACAAGGGACGTAACTTGCAGTTAAGCATGTGGAACAGTGGTACACAGTTGTTTTGGAGAACAAGAGCTGTCAGCCTGTAAGAAACTGAATGCCACAGCTCCGGACCTTTTCTATACCATAGGTAACAGCCAAGTTGTAGCTTTGCTTCCATTTGCATCTGAAAACAGGATGGAAAATTCAGAGGGGAAAAAAAAAAAAAAAAAAAAAAGCATAGTAAATTCCCTGAAAAATTCCCTTGTCCCTCCACAAGTGACCCTAAGTATTGCCTCCTCAGACATGGTGTGGTGAGCCCAAGGCCACATGTTCACTCAGACTCCCACGGACACAAACCTCCACAACCCCGGGCACTCAGGGTAAGGGAGTCCCTCCGATCAGCCCAAGCCCAGCACTTTAGGGTGGCTCACACCAACCTTCTAGCAAATGCCTCAATTTCAACAGCCTGGCATGGGGTTTTGCTCCAGCAGCAGAAAAGATGAACATAAGAGTCAGGATTTGGGGCATATCTTGAAATATGGAAAAGCCAGAAGGTCAACCTTGACCCAGTCATCTAGCAGCTGCTTTTGTGAGGCTGGAAGTCCCATTGGTGAGGTGTTCTGTTCCCTCCAGGAAGAACAGAGAGGCAGTGCTGCAGGGAGGGAAATAATCCCTGCCAGATTAAATGGGTCCTGGATCTGGACCTTAGTTTCTAAAAAAGACTAGCACTTGTCTCAGGCTGTTTCGGAAAGCAGATTCCTAAAGGAAACCAAAAAATGAGAGAGAAGAGGCACTTGAGGCTTCTTAAACCTCATCTGTAGGACCTGACATATGTTCACAAGGTGAACATCAGATGTTAGGTGTGAGATGCCAGGCTGGGAAATGTTCTTAGACCTGTACAGAGATTCTTCAAAGCTGAAACCCAAGAAATACTAATCACAAACCAAGAGCCTTTGCTTTTCTTTTCACTCTTCCTTCTTGCCCCCTCTATGGCAGGAGGCCAAGGCGTAGTCTTCCACAAGATCACAAGCAGATTTGTTGGAGATTTCCACCAAGAATACAAGTTGTGCTTCAAAGCACAGCACTCTCAGCGCCCTCACAAGGCACACAACCCAGCACCAGGCCAGCAGCCAGCCAGCTCCTCTGTAACAACATTGTTTATTCCTGTGAGCTCCAAATGGAGCAGGTCACTTTTCTTCTCAGGAGGCACACTCCAAATCAAGAAAGCATGAGCAATTTCCCAGCTCTCTTCCTTTTAAAATATACTTGCAGTGTCCCATTTAGGCAGAACATGAGGACTGAACACGAGCCTCTGTGTTTTCCCATCTGGCAACATCTAGCAAGTATCGCTGCCTACTCTGAGCTCTGAGGGAGAAGTCCTGAATTACCCATTACTTTGGATAGTCTTCAGCCATGCACGAAGCAGTGGCATGGGCCTGGGATACACTGCTGAGTCACAAAAACCACCTAAGCACAGGAGCACATACTCTTGTACTGATGAGAGATCCCCATGCAGAGAGGTGAGGAGGTGGAACGGTTTTGGCTGCCATGGAGGATAGCAGAAGTGGTCCATACAGGCATGGTGAGCCCTCACTTAGAGGGCTGTCACTACTATTTCTTCATTTGAAACTCAAAACCTGGGCATTGCCAAGCCCCCCCAAAAATACACCTTGGTTTGAAAGACTCCTTCAAAACTATGAAAGCCCTCAGCAACGCCATCACAACAGACAGCACACGTCCCCACAGACAGAAGCCTTACAGCCAGGGATCTGCCAGCAATGGCTTCTGATGCTCCAAGCAAGGCTCTCCAGTCAATTTCCAACAGAAATCTTGGCTGTTCTCCCCCAGATCTTCCTGCACTCTCATATACCCCAATGCTATGCATGCTCTCACAGCACATTCATGGCCTGCATCTTAACACAAGAAAAAAAATCGGAGGTGGTGGTGGAGAAAGAACAGACCATCTGGAGATAATATGGAATCTGACAAAAGGAAGAAATTCCAAAAAATAAAAATAAAATAAAATAAAATAAAAATCAAAGGCAGAACACCATTAGAGTGGGAAAAAATGACTAATTGTGAGGAGGAACTTGTGATTCACACACATGGAAGTTGCAGGCTTCAGTCTTCCTCACTGGTATCACTGCATATTGTTCTCCCAGAATTATAACTCTTTCCCTGCTCTGCAGCTGGGGAAAGCATGACAGGTAAATGGGGAATTTGAGCAGGTGATAGTGTCCTTACTGAGGAATTTTGTATTTTTAACAGCCATTTTAAAAAGCACTTAAGGAAAATCTTCTGAGGCTAGTAAGAGCTTTTGGGAACTAAACGTAAATCTTGGTCATGCCAGCTTTCCTTTATTCTTAATGAGACAAGTTTGCAGATCCTCACACTGCTAACAGCGAGAAGCTCCTAATCTCACCTTCCTGCTAATGCAAAGATAACTGATTATGCCATAGCCCAGGGGTGAGCTAAAACTAATTCTCTCTTCTGATTTTGGTTACAGCTTCCCAAGGCAGAGTCTCATTTTGTTCCCTGTCTTTAAGCACAGTGAGGGCATACTTTATGAAAGAGGATGCAAACACCACAGCATTTCAAATAATGAGATATGTGAAAACCCACAGTGCTTATTATGTATGGAACACCCAAACAAGAGAGGTCTTTTTTTTTTTTTTTTTCCCTCCCTTTTTAAGCCAGAAGCCACATGGAGCAGAGCAGCAGAGCTGAGTTCTTAGAGGAGAAAGGCACCTCTCCTGCTGCATCACTGGAAGAAAGTTTCCCCTCTATTCTTTATTGTCACACACCACCACATAACGGCATGGAGCACTCTGGGAAGCCGAACAGGAAGAATAACCAGGCTTGTGCTCATTGCTCATGTCCAAAAATGGAAGCCCATGACACAGCTGCCAAGCTGACTGTGCCTGCAGCAGGACAATCCAGGCGGAGGAGAGGCAGGCAATTAATCAAGATGACCTTTCAATCCTTTTTATCACAGAGAGCCATCTCTACAGGCAGTCTGTGTATCAGCCTGCTCTGGCAGGTTTCCAATTACCTGTAGGTACAGGTTTCTCCTTATTACTGCTTGTGAATGGTGCTGCAGAGCGCCTGGGGCACAGCAGCTACAGACACCTGCAGGTCTCTGCTCTGCCCCACTATCCCGAAGCCCTGCCGAAGCCTCTTCTGTATTGCATCACCTTTAGGCAGTGCACAGAAGAAAACAAAGCAAAGGACTAATGTGTGAGCAGTGCCCCTCTATAGCAGTGGCTGGAGGGCGCTGCTTTCCTCCTCCTCACACAAAGAGAAGGAAAAACAAGGAAAGATGAAGATTTCTTGGCAGTAGCAAGGAAGAATTCACACTCACCTGGCCTTGCTGTCCTGAAGGTGGGAGCCAGTTTCTGGGTATGGTTCAGAGCATGAAGGATCTGTGCACTTCCCTACAAGGCCACAGAGGAAAGAAAAGTTAATGAACTTGCTGCAGTTATCAAAGCTAATGTGCAGCAGTTCCATTTTCAGGAAGTTGCTCCAGGCTGAGT
Organism: Meleagris gallopavo; assembly: GCF_905368555.1. Lineage (NCBI taxonomy): Eukaryota > Metazoa > Chordata > Aves > Galliformes > Phasianidae > Meleagris > Meleagris gallopavo. Next base: position 1,853,841 of record NC_139414.1, on the reverse strand, counting down.
TCTGAGTGCCTTTTGCACTGGTTTTCACATAGTGAGCTCTCCATGCTGTTTGACATCAGGGTCAGAAAATGGCAGCGCATGGCTCTGGGTTCCAGTGACAGTGGCCTCTGCCAGCACACAGAGAAGGAGAGGCCTGGGATCCCAGTGATGGCACAGTCTGCAGAACACCAGCTGGCCTGTTTCATCCTCTTCTGCTTGTCCTCTCCAGTCTTCTCCCTTCAGCTTTTTGAAAATTGCAGCTGCGTTTCATTTATAGGAACATGAATATGTGGAAATGCAGAAAGTGTCAGACACTATAGGCAGAACTGCTAAATACTACAGACAGAGAGGAACAAACACACCCACCCCAAACTAAGAGTGAGCCAAGAGGGGAAAAGCCCAGCAAGTGACTGTTGACCAAGGGAGGTGCACTGCGCAGTGGGACGGTGCAGCCTGCAGGTGTGTGTGTGCAACAGGGAGCTTCTGTTATCACTGGGGTTGTTCCTCACAGTACACTCTCTCAGCAGATGCACAGTGTCTTTATATGTACATATAAAAATTCAAAGCTTATGTTCTAAGCAATGCTTGTAGTTCTTTAAGAAGTAAAAGGAAATGACAAAGCTCGAAAAAAAGCTCCTTGCATAGTCCTCGCATGCACCTAGAATGAAGGATGAACTGAAACACACTGCTTTTACAGCAGTGGAAACCTGATGAAGCACAAAATGAAGACTAATGTTTCAGAAAATCTGTATATAACTTCCTCACAGATACAGAAAGAACCCTTGCTTGGATTGCCTGCCACTTCCCAAGGGCTGCAGCCCTTCCTGGAATGGATGCTTGGAGCCAGAGGCCACTCACTTTCTGCCTCCTAAATTTCACACTTCCTTTCAGGCATCTTCCAAGTGAGGAAAACATTCATTTGTCTCACAGCAGGGCTCAGAACAAAATGCAGGAAAACCTATGAAAATGGTTGGGTTAAAGGATTCCATACCAATATTACGTAGGCTGCTATCGAGGGATCGCTCCTCAAACCTACAGCCTCTGCTCCCACTCCCAAAGTAACCCAGCGTCAGTGATTTTAGTCACTTCAGAAGGGGACCATCCAAGCAGATAGCTGCGTTCTCTTGGATTTGCAGTATTCCCCACTTGAACAGAGCTTGGGATCAGAGCTGGCAGCCCATGCATCTCCCCACCTGCATGGGGATGGGCCCCAAGCCCACCAGTCCTGCAGCAGAGCCTTCCTAATGGCTCCAGAGCTCAGCACCAAGCAGCAGGTCTGTGCTTTAATATTGCCAGCAGCACAGAGGTTTGGTTGTGCATTGACTTGGTGGAATTTAACAGCCTACAGGATGATGTGGCTAATAGGCAACAGCTTTTGAATTCCTGTGTAGCATCGAAATATGTGAGATTCAGGAAACAAAGAGGAGATCAGCAGTACCACGTACTGGTGGGGGCTGCTACAGCATGCAGAACGTCTCAGCACTCACTAATTTGGCTGTGAGCTCTTGTTCTGAAAACAGTGTCTGGCAATAATAACACAATCCCGAGGAAAGGGCTCCGTGGGGAAGTCACTCACTCTCACAAGGGCCGTGTGATTTATACATGTTGTCACCGCCTGTGCCAGAGAATTGATGACTGATTACCATATATTCATTTCAGCATCAGGTATCCAGCCCAAGCTAACCAGATTAGGCCACGTGAAACTTTGTTTCTATTCATGGCACGACTGAGTGTAAATGTAACAGTTGGTTTAAGTCAATACAGGGAAAGAGCTTTCGTTCCGAATCCAGTAAGAACTAGAACATATTAAAGCAGCACGAATTAAATGTTTGTTATTTATCATTGCTACATATTTATAACACAAACATCTGGATTCCATAACTACAGCCTGATAGAATGATATTATTAGTGAGGAGAGCAAAATAATTATGTAAATGCCACAGAGCTTGTTAAACATTTGCAGAGTGCTGCAATCACTCACCCGCACCCAGCTCTGGGAGCACAGTGATGTGACTCCTCTTGCTGTTGGTTGGTCATCCGTTTTGAACCAGGGGCAGCTGTTCCCTCTGCACGAGGAGGCTGGCCTCTCCGTGGGACAGAGGCACAGGAGCACTCTTAGCAGATGAAAGACAGCTTTTGAGAATGGCATAACCAGTAAGAAATTAGTAAAATCGTGTGCAGGATAGAATTTCTAGTGCCTAAGAAACTGCAGCACACACCAAAGCTCCTGAATATCATACAACCATAGGATGGCTTGGGTTGGAAGGACCATCAAGTTCCAGCCCCCTGCCACAGGCAGGCTGCCAGCTGCTAGATGAAGCACTAGATCACATTGCCCAAGGCCCCATCCAGTCTGGCCTTAATCACCTCCAGGGACAGAGCATCCACAGCCTCTCTGGGCAGCCTCTTCCAGTGCCTCAGCACTCTCACAGCAAAAAGCTTTCCCCTCACATGTAATCTAAATCTCCCCTCCTTTTAATTTCAAACCATTACCCCTTATCCTATCACTACCCACCCATGTAAAGTGTCAATTTCCCCTATGTTTATAAGCTCCCTTTAAATACTGGAAGGCTGCAATGAGGTCTCCCTACAGCCTTCTCTTTTGCAGGCTGGACAACCCTACCTCCCTCAGCCTGTCTTCACAGGAGGTGCTCCAGCCCTTGGATCATCTTCGTGGCCCTCATCTGGACCCTATCCTCCAAACATACTCCAGATAGGCCACGGATTGCTTAAGATTAATGAAGACTGCTAGTTTTATCAATATTAGGCTTATAGGTAGTTCTTAGAAAATATGAATATGTAGGTACGTGTATGTTTCTTTTCCAAGCCACTTGCTTCTCAATGCAACTACATTATGCAGAGCTTTGCTAGCAACCCCGTTGCCTGCAACCTCTGCCTGCTTTAACAGATACATGGCAATGCTCTATTAAATACCACTCCGATCATGACTATTTCACTGACTTCTGAAGGATATGAAATAATGATTACAGTAAAGCTCATGCTGCTTTACTGTTAGGGCTGTGATAGATGTTTTTGTGTCAGTGTGTGACCATGTCTCATCTTCCCCCTGCAGCAGAGCCCAAACCCATGTGCCTGGGTCAGCACAGAGTGCCTCCAGATGCAGAAAGCCCAGAATTTTAAATAATCTGTGTGTAATTTATTTACATCCCTACTATTATTGCCACTTACAGCAATACTTGCCATAAAGTGCTGAGAATGATACACGTGGTGCTCTGCTAAGCTCTGTTCAGTCACAAAAAAAAAAAAAAAATAAAATAAAATAAAAAAATCTATTGGCACATGCTTACTGCTGGTGATACATTTAATGGGGAACCTCCACCCTTTCTGCTCTTTGACTGAGAGCCTGTATAGCAGGGAGGGGTGGGGGGAGTGGGGGTGGGGGTCAAGGAAAGGCTTTGCCCCAGAGGACAGTGGGCACAGCTCCAGTGCTGCAGCTCAGGGAGTGCTGGGATGCTGCTCTTAAACACTGGGTCTGATTTTCAGGTGCTCTCATTTTTTCTGCTGATTTTTTCAGAATGCTCTGTAGTTCAAGGGTTGAAAAGCATCACTGTAATGCAATGGAAAGTGCAGCAATAATAGAGGGGTAGCATAATCTGAAGTGGCAACAAATCAGAACTAAGCCCAGTGCAGCAGCCATCAATACAGAAATAAAAGAGAAAAATCTGCTTTCCTTTAGAAGGCGTCAGGTAGGCAGAGATCTCTAACAAGACACCCTCACCTCCACTGTCAGCCCTTAAATGAGGTCCGGGAAGGAGTGAATCCTGGCTCCACGCCTTTGTTCACTCAGTACATTGCATGCACCTGAGCTCCTCTGGGTTGGCCCTGCATTCCCACCAGGTGCTCAATCACTGCTTTGCTGTGACTGAGCATTTGTGCTACAATCAACAAACAGAATAGCAACAAATAGAAGAACCAACCAACCCCCCAACCCACCAAAATAACCCCAAACCTCTTCGTGGTTCCTCCTTAGTAACCAATTTCCATGCTTCCTTTCACCCTCTCTCAGTGCTTTTTTGCCCCTTCCCCTTCTTGCACATTGAGGTGCCCTCCCTTGCTTGCTTCCCTCCTTCCTTCTGGTGTTCCCAGGAGGAAAAGACATTGTAAAAATGATGTAGAAAGACTGTGTGTGAATGAGAGTGCTCTGCCCTATGCCAAAGGGATGGGGTGGGCAGTGCACAGAGGGGATGAAGCTGTGGTGCCGCTGCCGCCATTTTGTGTCTGAGAGGCTGCATGGCCGCGTGCAGCTGAGGGGGCAGCGGGTGGCACGTGGGGTTCTCTGGGAAGCACTGGTGGCAGCCAGCCCTCGGTGGGCTCCGAGCTCCTGCCAAAGGGCTGTGAGAAGAGCAGACATCCCTCCCTGCTGGTGGGAAGAGAAATGGGTGCGATACAACCATTGCACACTGAGCACACTGTGGCACGCAGCTCCATGCCATGATGGAGGTCAGCAAGGACGACACACACACACAGAAGCTTGGATTTAGGGTTTATTTCATCTGCTAACATTCATTCTTCATCTAGACAAAAAAACAATCAGATGACTATTTTTTTAGAATCCAATCTTTTTTTTTTTTTTTCTTGTGGAAGAAAAGGAAAAAAAAAATCTTAACACTTTTTTGTTGTTGTTGTTTTGCAAGATGCTTTAAATAAATAGATAAAACTGTAGGTTGTTATGTGGTTTGAGTTGAACTGCTGCCTATTATTTTATTTTTAATCTCCCGGTTGAGGAGAAAAAATCACGAAAACAAAGAGCAAACCATACAGACTGAGCGCAATGGGATGGCTCCACTGCTGCAGAGCAGCTGGATCTGTCTGATGGAAGAAGGAGGTGGGAAGGGGCACATTTCACTTTTTTGTTTTACCCTCAGTCACATGATTCCTGAAAGATAAAAACTGAGTTCCTTGGGAGGTAAAGCACACAACAAAGAGAGGAAGGGGGAAAAGAAAGAGCTCCTGCATTGCCTTTCCCTTCCCTGTGCAGATCACGAAGCACAGAGGAAAGAGGAGACGATGCAGGGAAAGCCTGTGACAAAACCACAAGTATGAAGAATCAGACAGCAGAAGGGACCAGTGGAAAGGCTGGCAGCTGTTGCAGGTTTGCCTGGAAGACTGTGCATAAACAGAGGGTTTTCACACTGAGAGAGTGTGGGGGTTTCTGACTTTTCCTTAAGAAAAAAATGATGGAAAGGGGCAATAAGTTAAATCATATTTTGGTATGTACAAAACTAATCATGTTCAGTAAGCCGTATGAGTATAAAATTCTTCATTATTGTACAACTCTCTCAATCCAGTCTGCAGAACAGGAAAATGGGTAAGAGAAGCTGCGGGGCTTGGAGGAATAAGATACTCATTTTCAAATCGTGCTTGTTTTTCAGCTTGCATGGCTCAAAATGAGAGAAATCCATCACTTGCAGCTGGGACAACACGGGCCTTATACCCATGTGCTCATCAGGACTGTGTTAATCTTGGCAGAACAGTGAATCGACAACACAAGCAGGCAGCTCAGCCCATGCAGACACAAACCCTGCTGCTGTGCTGCTCACTGCCTGCTGCTGGGACGGCCTGGTCCCTGCAACGCTGAATCCTGTGCTCACTTCTGCCACTGGAACGTGATCTGCTACTGTCAGCAGACTAGTCTGCCTTGCAAATTGCTGTAGCGCTATTCTTGTGATATTCAAAATTCCACGGGCTAGGAAGAGGTCTGAGTAGCTCAAAACATGAATGAGAAGCTAGGGAAGCTTGTAACCCTGGGATGTAAAAGTAGGCCAGGCCCTGCTCTGCTCTGCTCTGCACTCCCCCATCACTGCCTGCAGTGCAGTCTGCACAGTGGTATCAGGAGCTCAGTGGCAGTCACTCCCCAGCAGGGTATCCCTGTGGTCCCTCTGCCTCTCTCGTGCCTCAGCCCTGCACTGCCCCTCCTGCTCCCATAGAGCAGTCCTGGAGAGGGGGACAGTCTTCTGCTGCTTCCATTGCCACCCCAATTTTGTAGCCATGGAAGGGTGCAAGGTGCAAAACCACCCACCGAGAGTGTTTTCCATTTACTCAGAGATGTTGGGGATGAAAGGAGAAACTGAAGCAAGGCAGAAGTTTGCACAGATCCCGTGCAAGGAGGTCTTCGCCTCAGTGACTCTGAGCCCAGTGACAGCCTTGGTCTGCAGCCTGTGCAATCTGCGTCAGTCCTCAAGTGTGACTTGGGGTGGTGCAGGGAGGCACCCACCTGGGAAATGTGGGTAGGAGGCCAGCTTCTTCAGTACAACTAGCTGGGCTGTGGCAAGTGAGCAACACAAAGTTTCTTCTGCAACAGCGCCCACCAAGCAGCGAAGTGTGAATCGTTCAGGTGTCTAAAAGCAAAAAAGACCTCTTCCTTCTTAGTGCAGCAGCGTGTGTTGTCCTTCTCACCTTCCCAATGCTGGAATGGAGTCTGCTGGCAAATCCTTTGTGTCCTCATTCGTTTGCATACATGCAGGGCAGTGTAAGGCAGCAGAGCTGAGACCCACTGTCTCTGCCTGATACCAGTAAGTGTATAAAATGCTCCCTCACACAAATACTGCTGGCTGGACAAGCCCTCAGAAAGGCCTCACACACTCCCAGCTCCTGCAAATGCTCTGTGTGGGGTGCCCCTGGAAAGTGAGCCATGGGGATGGATGTGTATCCAAGTGTCTCAGGACCAGGTGAGATCTGAACTGGAGGGGAATCAGCTTGCTGACCCCTGCAGGAGGCAGGTCACAGGGCATGGATGGTCCAAGAGAAACATTTTACGTAGTGCAGAAAGTGTCGTCGTGTCACAGGAAAAACATTTTGGGAGGAAGGGGCACACACTGAATGAGGATGTATACTACCTAGCCACTACTGTCAGGGCCCTTAAAGCCATTGCTCTCCAATCACTTTAAAACTATACACACAATTTTCATGTTGTTTTTGCATCAAATCATCAGCCCTAAAAATAGAATTGTACCACTTCGAACTGTAGTACATAGAAATCACAAAAACTACATTCACATTATGTTAAAATAAGTTCCCTTAAACCCACGAAAGGAAGAAAATAGTGCCAGGTGCACCCTGCAGCCTATGCTGTGGCACACAGCACTTAAATAAATCCAAGTGTGGCAGACAGCCTTAAGCAGACTGGCATGGCAGCCGGGGCGGGGGATGGCTTTTGGGTCATTCTCTCCATTTCTGATACTCAGACTTGCAGCGTTCTATACACCTGCTACTTCGGGATGCCTCTTTGCAAAGGGGGAGTGTTCTAATCCCAGTGTACTGGCGGAGAAGCAGAGGAATTGCCAAGTGCAGGATTGGAACCAGCAAACTCCTGCCTCAGTGCTAAGCTGAAGTCGGCCCTCCTTTTGTGGGTTGAAGTGAAACCCTTAATGAGACTCTGTAGTTTCATTCCTTTTGCTTGTTACTGTAATATATTACAAAGCAAACACTGGAACAAGCTCTACCGACACGCTCCCGGGGTCAGAAGCTGCCTCTGATTTACCGAATGCTGCAGACAGAACCATTAAAATCCAGCTGGCTACTCAAAGCCCGTAATACAGGAACAAATCGGGCAAAATGTACCCAGTTACGGTACCGGTCCCGATCATCTGGAGTCCCATTGACCATCACCTTTTGGCAGACAAGAGCAGAATTTGGCCGTCAGTGCAGATCGATTGGAGCGCTCGCAGCACTGGGGCTGCATGGCTTTGCTGCCGTACCCATTTGTGCATGATGGATCCCAAACACAGGGCAGATCAAAGCAAAAAGCCTCCAGGCAGAGCTGCAAACTGTGCATATGAAATGGATGCTTTTTATACCTAGTGTATTGGTTCTGTTGGGTAAATGGCCCGTAAAACGGCATTTTTAAAATATAAATGTTTTCCTTAGTTACAGCAACACGTGAAAGTGCTGGGAACTAACAAACACAGCTCCTCCCAGTCTTGGAAGTCAGAGATGAGCAAATGGAATTGTAATACTTTCTGCCCCCAGGCCAACAATGGAACACTGCTTTATTTTGCATCTCACATTTCATCCAGGAGCATGTGCTTATGGCCAAGAATACACATCTCCAGAAAGGTGGACCATTTCGTGAAAAACCTTAAATACAGTGACTCCACCAGCAAGCAGGGTACCAGCCAAGCCCACAGGAACAGCACTTTAAAATAAGCATGTGAGCACTCTGCAGCACCAGGATGCAGACCTGACCAGCACCCATCTTACATCGACAGGCAATATATCCTTCAATGTCAGTGGATTTTGGGCTAGGTCTGTAACAGGGCTATCTGACCCCAGCATGCTGCTTGTAGGTTCCATTCCCAACTTGTTAGTCATCTTCCCTCTTCTGGAGAAGAACATCTCCAGCAGCAAGGTGTAAACTTCCTTTGCAAAACACAATGTGAATCTGAATCGGCTGGGAACAGTGTGCTCTGTGTGTGGGGCAGAGAGAGAACCAAAGTACAAAACGAGCAGCAGTTCTGTGGATTCGTGTGATGGGAGAGGCTGCAAAAATGACACGCTGAACGTATCAGGTCTCTGCCTCTCCTTGTGATTTTAATACCATAATCGATCTGCAGTTACCACGGCCTTTGAAAATCAAATCCTGTTCCATCTGAGTCATATTTTACCCCAGACAATAGCTGGTTCAGGTCTTACCAGTTGAGTAATAACGGGTTGAGACATGAAGCAGGCAGAAATGGCATCATCTCCATGCTTCCAGACAAACAAAGAAGTGCTTGCAACAGCAAGAAAATAAGCCATACTTCAATTTGTTGAGTGGGAAGAGGAATTAGGGAGGCCATTGTTGTTCTCTGACTGAAAAGTCAGTAAGCTGAACCTGGCTGGACTGTCACCACATCAGAGGATTAAACTTACATGAGTCCCTAAAAACCAGAATTAAAAGAGAGAGTTCTGCTTTGAAAGTGGTCTGAGACTAAAAAAAAACATTATCCATGATTCTCCTTTCCAGTTTTTTGAACACAGCTTGTTCATTTAAAGCAAGAGCTGCAGCGCAGGCACTCTGCCAAAAGACAATGTGCACTATCTCATCATTAATTCAGACCACAGTCAGAAATTTTTACAGCTCTGGAAGAGAGCCCCATCCTGTTCCCATCCTTAAATCAGTTCTAGTGACTTTGCTGGAAGCAGGATGATGCCCATTATCTCTTGATAAAAGCAAGTAAAAATAGCTTTAAAAAATACAGATACGGGTACATCTGTATGCTTGTTGCAGTTAAGTATTCCACATAGCAATGAGCAAAACAAAATCACCCCCTCATCTTGTTGCCATAACCCGTTATTTGCAGGATCTTCCAGGAACTTGTCCTGCAGATTTACAAGGGAGTACTGCTATTCCACTTGTTCTCCCTGTCTGAGTATGTAGGGTGTCACGTGCTGTTAACACATCATACAGATGAAGGAATGAGTGGCAATTGTGTAGGGTGACATTATGACATGGGGCTGCGTCTTTGAGCCTATGCAGAATTTGGTTGGCTTTTAAACTGGTTTGGGACCTGCCTGTGAAATCTGGGAGCTCTGAGCATGAGTTCCCTATTCATTTTATGGTGAAGTTGTGAAGTATGTGTGATACAAGTGCAGTGTACCAAAACTACTGTGCTACGTACGTATCTTAGGCCACAGTCAATTTGCTTTCATGTTTCTTATCCTCCCATGCTTTGCTTCTTCTTTCATACTCACGGTGCTCTATTTTCTGGCAGGGGCTGCCAGCTGAAACGAAGCAACTGCCCTTGTGCTCAGATCTCAGCCTGTCAGCACAGCACATGCTCAGCTGAGTCACCGTTATCAGTTACTTACAAGCAATGCAATCCTCATCCCACCTCTAAAAACATCCACAAAAGAACACTTCCGTTTCCTTGTTTGTTTTTTTTTAATTAAGTATTCTGATATCATTATGCTCGGGGAAAAACAGATTTTAAAAAAATCTTGCTTCTGCCATTTGTGTTTGAATTATGAGGATAAGAAACATTCTTTTGCATCTGGCCTTGAGAGGGGGTAACTGCATTTGTGCATTTTTTACCTCTGCATTATAATGTTGACCCTTTTTTATTTTTATGTATTTATTTATTTATTTTTTAAGAATCTCACTGGTCTTGTAAGAAACAGTAAAAAGACCCTACGCTTAAGGAAGCAATCTACCTTCTGTTTTACAGACTTGCTTTTAAATAAAATATTTTTCTGCTGTTTTTGTAATTTTACTTCCATGATCTTTTAAATGGAAACCCTAGAGTATCATTCATTCGTATAAAAGTCTGCCTAGGCTACCACTTCTCTATGATATGGCTCATGTAGTCCTCAGTGGGCAAGCGTCCTTGCTCTTCGGTCTCTTCCTTGGGAAGCGCTTCATTGGACCGGTGAAGAAGCCTCTCTTCCCGATTCTTTATCCTCTGCTCCATCCTCTCTAGCTGCCGTTTGTACTGGTAGCGCTGCTGGAAGAGGTCCTTTGCATAGTCGTAGAGCTGCATGTCCAGGTCATTGAGCTCCTCGATCCTGCGGATGGTGTCATTGTCCACCTCCACCCCTCCTGCCCTGGTGCTGTTGTACTGCATAAAGGGCCGGATGAATTTCAGGTTAAAAGTTCTCTCAAACAGGTACTGAGTCTTTCTCTGGAATTCTGTCAGGCCGAAGAAGGCCATGTCTTTGAGGTTCTTTTTTGCGCTCTCCAGCAGGATCTGTGCTCGCTTGTTCTCTGGGATGAAAGACATGTTGTAGCAGCCCACCAGGCTCAAGTCGGCCAACATCCTCACCTGGCGGTTGTTGGCCAAGTTATAGGGGCAATCCATGAACTCCTGCAGCGTGCAGCCTGACCAGTCCGTGCCCTCATAGCACGATGGCAGTTCTTCAGGGGTCGGTGTCCTGCCATCACACATGTGCAAGGAGGTCTTCCAGGTGGCTCCGCGCTGGACGTGCCGCCATTCGCTGAGGTAACGAGATACGGGGTCTCTCAGCAGCGTGATGTAGTAAAATTTTCTACAAGAAGAAGAGAAAATAAAATAAATTCTCTGCTACTAACAGGAAAGATATTTGGAAATATGAGATCTAGAACAGACATCAAAAAGGACAGAGTAAATCAACATCATGGCATCCACTCCAGTGTACTCTTGGACTATTTTCTTCTTGCAGTCTCCCACACTACGTACTCAGTGCAACATCAGACCCACCTCGCCCACCATTTTAGTCATGCCAAGCAGTAACTCTTTCACCGGTGCAACCCTTTCTAGAAACAGAATACTGCAATGTCAGAACAGATCATCAGGATTCATGTTATACACCAACCTCAGAGAGCAGCTGTAACTTTAGAAGCCTCCTGGCCTTTCCTACTAGCACGCAGGCTCTGAAGAAGCCAAGGCCTGCTCTGCAGGACATGCCCAGGAGTTGCTCTGTTTAAGAGCTGGACTATCACTTTCACTTCATGCAGCTGCTGACCCTCTGCCGAGCTGAAAGCCAGGAGTCTGCACTGCTGAGCAGGATAACGCCACAGGAACATAAGTGAAAAATAAAGGGGAAACAGGAATGGGATATGCTTTGTAGGAAAAGAAGGCCTGAGTTGACAACCAGAGACAGTAGAAATAGACTGTTCTCATTTCAGTTAAGCTGTTATCAGTTCAAACTTAAGACAAACCTGGATACATGAGACTATCAGGGGGAGGACTGCTAGGTAGAAACCTGGGCACTCCTGCAGCTCTGTGTGTAATGAAGCCAGCCCCTAGAGCTGAAAGCAAGACAGCTACTGCCTGCAGAGAGAGCCCCTGGCTCTGGCTCACATCAAGCCTGGCTAAAGTTATGGGACTGCTAATGATGGCAGTTTGCAATGGCCCTGTCCAGACAGAGGGAAATGGGTTGGTTTTTTTTCATTAAATGGCTTGGGACCATAGTGTCCCAGAGTGTTTCTAGAACAAGGAAATTCCTTCTCTAGTTGCTGAAATTGGCAGGGAATTAAATCCACATGTGCTCCTGGTGTGTGGGGCTGTGTGACATGGCACACACAGGAACAGCTGGCTTTGGCAGGGTAATGCACACCTATGGGCTACTGGAAATGCTTTGCATTGGGGGTGGCAGCAGAGTCATTTTCCCATCAGGAATGCATCTTAGTAAAGCTGCTGTGGCTCACTGCTCTGCCAGGAAGGCTCGAGAGAGCTGAACGTGGTGGCTGCTATGAGGGCACTGCACAGTCATATGAGAAAATCAAGATTTTTTTAAAAAATAAACTTTGGCTAATATTAGCACACCCATATTTTCCTAACAACTTCAGTATTATTCTTCCTAGAAGCAACCTAAATTACTGCAGTAAGAATAATTTAATTTAAAGAAAATACATTGATTGCCTGGGAAATCTGATTTTAAGGAATGTTGGTTTTCCCAAGTTATTATTAATTTGCTGAACAGTTGCTCTAAAGCAGTGCATCTTGGTCTTTCCAACAACAGCCAACGGGTGTCACCTTGGGCTCCAGCTTCTCCCTTGTTTTCTGCTTTCATAACTAGGGCTGCTAAAAAAACTTGCTATTTTTGGAACCTTTTTTGTCTCTCTTCATAGCCAGAGTATCACACTGTCTAGCAGTGCTGTGCAATGCAATGTTTGGGTATGGGGAGAGGGGGGATGGGGAACAGAGTGCATAAGAGAAACTCTTCCCTTAATTTGACCTCATTTTCCTTCATTTGCACTGCAGCCTGTAAGGATTCAGCTACCCAGACTGTGAAGCAGACATTTATACAGACACCGCTAAGAAAGCTCAACAGATGGGGATAAAATATGACAGTGGAAGGAAAATGGAAGCAGTGATGAATGCCAGATGTGCAAGTGACAGACACTGATGCTAAACACTACCAGCATTTTTTAAATTATGAACCATAGCGGGCTTTTTATTTACACCAGTGCAATCCAAAGGTTGCATCTTTTCCTGAAGCAGGTTGAAGGCAATTATCATCGTGTGGCTTACACAAACAATCAAGTTTCACCTCAGATCATGGACCCACGTGTGAGGCATCCAAAAGCACGGGAGGAACTAATTCCTGCCCAGACCTGCAGCTTATACATGTATGGATAGAGGAAAAAAAAAAGAAGGATTGGTAGACAAGGGAACAATTAGAGAAGGGAAATATTAAATGATTCACACGAAGTCGAACGGGTGGCATTGGCAGAACTGGCATTAAACTCACTGCTGCAACCCTCAGTCCAGTTTGCCATCTCCTCCCCTTTAAGAGCCTGTAAGTACGTAGCTTAACAAACATCCTGCAAAGCTTTTAGGATCCACTGAAATGGAGGCAGCTTCAGCAGGACACAGAGTGTAAAAACATGAATGAGCAAGTACTTCTTTCTTCACATCCGTACTATAAAAGCTATCATTTGAGTTGATGTGATGCACCAGTAGATGAGTTGCCACTGTGATCTCTCTAATATCCATCTCAGAGAACAGAAAATGCAGTATAACAGCTTACATACTGAATATGATGTGCCCCTTTGCAGATCTGCCACGTAGCCAGCTCCCCTCCTTCAAGCACTTTGCTGTCTAACACAGAAACAAGATGCACCTTTGCCAGCTGGAGTATAGGCAGCAGAATCAGGCACCCTGAGGTTCTTTGGGAAGCTGTCCCAAAAGCGTATAAAATAATTTTTACAAGACTCCAAAAAACAAAGGCTACAGTGCAAAAGAATAGTTTAAACTGCCCAAGTTGAGATGCACTGCTGACACACTGGGAGTTGTGCTCCCAAAGCTGCATTCAGGTTACTGGTCTCAGAGGTGCAGGATCATGCAGCTCTCAAGGAAGTGAAGAGCACATCTGTTAGAAGACCAGAGCCTCAGGAACTACAGAGATAGACAAGCTGCTTTGTTCTCAGATGAACGACCAAGGAAGTATTCACCCAAGAAGTTCCTTAAGATAATTAGGTTTCCATTCTCAAACAGAAACCTGGGGATTGCATTCAAGTTCAGAGAAAAATTAGATCTCGTCCACGAGCAACACTGCTATCGATGCTGTGAGCCAGAAAGTCGAGAGAACTTTCTGCCAGCATGGTGGAGAACACAGGCAGTGCCACTTGACAGCACTGCCTTGAAATTTATGAGGAACCGCACAACTAATAAGTTCTCTTTTGTCATCAGAGATAAAATAAGCTCATAAAATACGCAGAGCTGGGGGTGCCCTTCCTTTCAGCATGGTGCCCCAGACAGCTACTTAACTCGAGTGTTCCTAAAGGTTCAGTGCAGAAGTGCAGTCTTCTCATAACCCAGGTGGTTCCACTCAGTGCTGCCTCATAAAAAAACCCAACAGCCCTAGCTTGGTCGTGCCATGCCAAGTCTCACTGGCCTTCCTGGAGTTAAAAACCTTGAGAAAGAAAATGGGCCTTCTAGTTAGTAAGATATCTCCTTCTTCTTCCCATGTGAAGCTGGGCAGGAAAGTACCACTACTCTTGCAGGCTCCCTTTCTATTCAGGAGGCTGTAATCGCCACAAGTGCAAAGAAAAGCTCAAGTCACATCTCTCCCTTTCCTTGCATTATTCTCCGTGGTGTACCCAAAGTGAAAATCCACCCAAAGCTTTTGCATTTGCAACTTCAGCACTGCAACTCTGCTGTGCATGCAAGCTGTGCAACTTTGTCATAAGAAAGAAGCACTAAAATATTTATTAAATAGAGCAAAATATAGTCGTGTTTTTGACAGACAAACCTGTCATGGAACTGAAGTTTCAGAGAGAAAAAAATCCATTATTAGAGAGGAGAAGCAGCCTGTGGTTGCAGCACACAAATACATTCAGGAAACTTGAGTTTAAGGAGCCCTTATGTCAAAGTTCCCCTGTACGCCCCAGACAAAGCTCTCTCTCCATGCTTCCATTTCCCATGTGTGAAGGGCTGACAATGTTTCCTTTGTCTATTTTGGCACTTCAAACCATAACATCTTTTGGAGCAGGGACCCTCTCTTCAGTGATTATGCAAAGCCCCCGCTTCAGCAGGGATTGAGGTCAGATGACAATAGTTAACTGAAGGCTATTTTCATGACACAGTGTCAGGAGCGGTGCCGCCCTACACATTTCCCACCCTGGACCTCTCATTCCCATCTCACAGCACAGCACAAAGCAGCCTCAGTTTTGCCAGCACTGTTTTTTTGAAGGGCCACGTTGCAAACACAGACACTGAATAGATGTGCATAAAAAATAATGTGTTCTTGCAGATCCAAGGGAGCAGCTGAAGCCCCCCATGTATTTTGCCCTAATTCTTGCCAGCAGGCTCCTCAGCAAATGAGGGGGAAATGAAACCTTCCTTCCTCTAAAAAACACAACATTCCTTTGCTTATAACCAGTCAGCATACTTCTGATCGTGACAGATTCTAAGTATGATACTATTGTCTCTAGGCCCATTTACATCTATTCTCTCCAACACTCCTATGTGATACCCCCTTCTTCCTTCCCACCGCTGGTCTCTGACATCTGCTAAGAACTGTGCAGTTCCCAATTCCTTACTGTGATTAAATTCTTCCCTCCCACGCAGCCAAAACATCTCATTTTTTTATTCCTACAGGTTCTGAGCTTTCCGCTGTCCCTCAAAGGAAGAGCAAAATCCTAACACGGCCTTCCTGTGGCGGCCTTCCATCAGATAAAGAGCGAAATAATGATAGTGCTTCCATTCCCATGCCAGTGGGGGAAGGGGAAGGAAGCTGCATAGGTCAGCTTCAACCATACAACCCCAATCTGTCAAAGCACTGTGCCCTCAGGCTATGCTTTAACAAAAAAAAGATATATCTTTCGATGTCTTTGCTCAATGAAGCGGATGGAACAGGGTGTCTGCCAGCTTGCAGGACCAAAAAACACTCTGTTTTGTTTTAAAAAAAGGAGTAATGTCCAATTTATGGTGGGTGGAAGGCATCTCTGCAAGATGCCTTTGTGCCACGTGCCAGGCGCTCTGCACATCATTCGTGCCAGTCCTCCTGCAGCTGTCCCCTCACTAAGACAGCTGGAGAAGGACACTAGTTAGCTCTCACCTCCGGACAGCATCTCCTAAAGAAGCACTCCCAGCCATGATTGCAGCTCGACAATAACTTACTCAGTTCTATGGTCAGATTTCTGGTGTAACACAGCACACCCTCGCTAGAGATTGGAATTTAATATATGTACAATGATTACTTCCTTTGGTAGCAAATAGCCCTAATTTTCCTCTGTCTATTTCCTCTCATCTGGTGTTCATTTAACCTCTTCCTGCATTTCACACACAATCAACTCTCCAGCCCCTTAAGGTCCTGCAAAATAGAGGAATACCCAAAACAAACAAGTCAGCCTGAGCTCTGGAACCTACAGCACAACAGCTGAGAGCTCAGGCGGGTCCATCCCACGCTGCAGAACGCACACCAACTTTTTTTGATTGAAAGAGTGGGAGAGCCAAAATCTATTACATGCTTCTGTCATCCTGCAGGAATTAAATGTGCTGTACTCATTATAGGCACACTTAAAAATACCAGTTTGATTTAACATCGAGTTAAAAAGTAATTTACCTATGATTAGGCACAGATGGAAAGCCACACCTCTCCTTTTTCCTGTTTACTTCCTAATGTTGGGAGGCTTTGTGATGCTGGCTGACACAGCCTTCCATTACAGCCAGGGAGTGCAAAGTTCGTGTGTGTATGTACCTGTGTGTGCAGGACTCAGCACATCTCTCCTGCAAAGGTGGTGGAAAAGGTAACAGAAGCTGACTCTTCTGCCTCAGCTCTCCGTGTTGCGCAGTTCTGATACTCACTGCATTCATAACACACTGTCCCACACCCAGCCCCTCTGTTCAGCTCTTGTGAGGCCCCATCTGCAGCACTGCGTCCAGGCCTGGGGCCCCCAGCACGGGAAGGACGTGGAGCTCTTGGAGTGGGTTCAGAGGAGGGTAATAAGGTGATCAGAGGGCTGGAGCAGCTCTCCTATGAGGAAAAGTTGAGGGAACTGGGTTTGTTTAGCTTGGAGAAGAGAAGGCTCCAAGGAGACCTCATTGTGGCCTTCCAGTACTTGAAGGGAGCGTATAAACAGGAGGGGGAACGGCTGTTTGTGAGGGTGGACAGTGATAGGACAAGGGGGAATGGTTTTAAACTGAGACAGGGCAGGTTTAGGTTGGGAATTAGGAGGAAGTTTTTCACACAGAGGGTGGTGAGGCACTGGAACAGGTTGCCCAAGGAGGCTGTGGATGCCCCATCCTGGAGGCATTCAAGGCCAGGTTGGATGTGGCTCTGGGCAGCCTGGCTGCTGGTTGGTGACCCTTCACACAGGGGGTTGGAACGAGATGGGCATTGTGGTCCTTTTCAACCCAGGCCATTCTGTGATTCTATGATTCATATAGGTTAGTTACACAGCTATTGCTACCAGGTGTTTACCCAGGAAACAAATATGGCCTTACCACCCTGGTGCTTGTGACTATTTCACACACAATGTGCAGAACAGGTACGGACTGAGCTTTAACAACATCTCTGCTTTTCAAGGAAATTGAGCTGTTCTGTGAGCACAAGACTTTCCTGTCACATTGTCTCTTGCAAACAAGTTAATCTAAAAAAAGATACATCACTTCTTAGGAACCTTAGGAGCAAACTGCCAGTTCGTTTTTCAAAATGACATATGTGATGAAAATTGGCCAAAGGCTTGAGGAAAAAAATATGGGGGTCATGGTGAGGGGAGCAGCCGGGGGTGGAGAGGAAGGCATTCCTGAGCCCCGTGGAGCCTCCTGCTCCTCCAGGACCCATTAAAAGCTTATGTTACTTGCACTGCCTATAAACAAGTGCTTTCTTTTGCCATCATAACCTTCCTCACAGCAAGCGCTTCGGAAGCGTTGACTGCTGTCTTGTAGTGAAGCAAGGCACCAAAAATGACAGCAAGTTACAAATCAAATGCCACTGATTTATTACCTTCCCAAGTTTCAGGAGGTTTGTTGTGATTCCTAAGTGACCTTCGTAAACTGACTAATCAATAGCACATCTGAACGCTGACTGACTGCAATGGAAAGTTTCACTGCCAGAGGAATGACATCAGTGCTGGCAGAGGACAGATGTAGAAATATGGATGGCAAGCCCATGCCTATTCTTCACATTCTTTTGCTTTTATTATTACCCCTACTGTCATCAAGGTAGGAAATTTCAGGATGGAAAAAAACCCAGAAAACTCTGCTATTCTCCATAAGAAAAATTTCCTTCCATTCACTGACTGGGTCTATTGCAGAGAGCTTCATTTTTATTGGTTTTGCAGTACACGAAATACAGATTTTAGTAACAGATTACAGCTCTATTTACTATGAAGTAATGTGTTAGAAGGATACTGTACCCATTCCTTCTTTTAGTCTCTTCCTGTTAGACACACTGAAATCAAGCAAGAAACAAATCAACAGCTGGAGAAGAGAAATGAGAGACTCATAATGAGGCATTACACTTTCCATCTCTGTGTAGGAAACAAATTTGAGCCAGACAGATAGCATAAGATGGTTCTCCCTACCAGTAGATTGTTTCAGTGGAGAACACTGGAGGTCCCATTCTAGCTGTAGGGGATCAGTGCTGTTCCCTTAGCAATGGCAGTGCTGGCTGCTGGGCTACCATGGAGGCTGAACTTGGGTGTCGTCCTCCTCGGGGCTGGAATGAGTTGATATAGAAAGAAAATCCGCACAGCTCCTCACTGTGTTTGCCTTGGGAGAAGAGAGTGTCAGGGGTTCACCCGAGTGTCAACACGGAGACAAACAAGGGAGTATATTAACTAATGAAGAAAGCTTCCTGCCTTGATCTCTGCACGCTTCAGGATGCAGAAGACAGATCAGGATACGGCCACACAGGAAAAAGAAAATCAGAAGCGAGATGAAATACTGCAAGGACAAAGCAGAAGTACTGACGCAAAATGCAAAGGCATGTTATCTGAATTAGCTGCAAACAAAGCAGATAGGCTGGAATTTGCATTTTCTTTTGAACCATAGGGCAGCTTCCCTTGTGAATCACACCAGCTCTGCTGGCAGCAAGGTTCAGGAAAGATTCAGGAAAAGGCTAACAGCCTGACAGATAGGAAGTCTGCCTCCTTGAAGATAATTAAATTATAAAGACACCATACAGGGAGACTAAGGAAGCAACAGCAGAGGAGCAGATACTGATCACTTCTGCACATGAGAACTGAATTCCTTGGCAATGGCCTGCCTTGGCCCGAAGGGATGCGGTGTGTCGGACAGCTGCAACAACCCGCAGCCATCAGGTGCCTGGGGCTCCATCTCGTCCCAAACAAACTTGATAAACGACGGCTCGTGTTGGGAAGGCTCGGGAAAAGGGACGGAGTTGCACAGAATTTGGAAACCAGCTTAGCAAGCCCTAGACATCCAAGGAAACACGGTAATTCTCAGCTGGCCACAGCATGTCAGGAAACAACGCGTCCCAAAGAAGAAAGGCACAAAGAGCAGCAGAAACCACTCCTGCAAGCAGCTGCAAGAACTCATTTCCAGAGATCCCAGTAGGCTGTGGAGGGCTGCAGGCAAAGGAGACAGCCACTGCATCCATGTCAGCTACACAACATGGGGCCCTGAGCAGCGCGGGGAGGGGACCGGTCCTAATTCCATTTACTCAGCTTCTTCATAAACCCAATGCAGGGAGAGGTCCTCACACTGCTGCTTTTCTTGTGAATAGCCACGTTAGTGGCTTATAAGCAATACCAAAGCTCCCTCATCTCAATTAACTGCCTCTCCTTTGCACAGGAATAGCAGATGCTGTCAAGCAACAAACAGATAATCCTCAGAAAAGCAGAGGTACTAATCAGTTGCTTTTACATTTAAGATCACTAGGAGTTGCCACTGCCTAATGCTGTTTTTCTAATTAATTGCACTGGAATGCACTTAAGCAAGCCCCGGATCAAAGAATCAACTGCACAGATTGAAATAAATCCTGTCTGCTGCTAATGCCTTGGAAATGGATGACTTGCTAAGCATTCAAAATCCCGGGTACCAATGGTTTAAAACTACAAATAGTGCAAGAATCCTGCAAAGGAATAGACTTAAGAATAAAGAGGAAAAGGCTTTCTTCTCTTACTTTAAACAAAGGCAATTGTTGAACTAATTTATTTTGCAGTTCGTATATCTTAAGTTCCTTATTCTCTGCATTCCTAGCACCAGAAATCATAATGCAGAAGTGTCAATTTTCACTGCAGCAAAACTCTATCATCATTATAGATTTATTTATTTTTATTCACTTTAATGAAGGATTGAAATCTTTTCAAAATAATGATAAATAAAAATGACTGGGGATGGATGTGTTACCGGCTGGTGCAATAAATCACTGTCTCTTTCTGCACGAGTCTCTCCCATGGTTTAAAATATCATCAGAGTGCCTTTGATTGATTTACAATTTAGTAATCCAGCCATCATCATCCATAATTCCACAATAAACCACGCCACTTCATGTCACTGCTACAGATGTTCAGAAGTTCATTCCCTGCCTTTTAAGAGGTGATATCTAGACAGCAGCTGCAGACACCAGGATTAGCTGGGGAAAAAAAAAATCTGTCTTCAGACAGTAAAACATCCCATTTTCCTATAACAGTGCCTTGCCTTTAAAGCTGAATGGCGCGCTGGCAACCTGGATACATCCACATCCAATTATTAAGCACCAAATCTGTGTATGCACACACACCGTGTTCCAGGAGTAACAAGATGCCTGTGCTTCTGTCTGAAATCCGCTATTTCCTAGGAAATCAAGGCACTGTTAGCAGCCAGATGTAAAGCACCCATGAATGGGCACGCAGCACACAGCAGCTGACCTCACATGGGCCATGCCAGCCCCATGACAGCCATGCTGCAGAGCCAGAGCTTGGGAAGTGCTCTCACTGCTCCTGAAGGCAGTGCAGAAGGGCCTGCAGCTGCAGGGAGATGCTGCTGCTCCTTATGCAGCACCAGCACTTCTGAAAGCACAACTGGGGACTTCATGGTCATCGTTACCTTTTTTTCCCATAACTTACTGAACTCAAAACAGTAGGTTAAGTCTTGCTTTCCACTTCTTTTGTTTAAGCCTGAAAACAACACAGTATGAGCTTGGCTTGCAATTAACAGTTAATGCTGCTTCCCAAAGAAGTGGAAAATCTGTAACGTGCACAGTGCAAGGTGCAGATATTTTACACCACACAGCACCAGCAGGTTCCCGCAGGCTCAGCAGCCAGAGTTCATTGAAAGCAGGCACACAAACATCCAGAAGGAACTGTCAGAGTTACAGCCTAGGTCACAGCAACAATTTCTCTCCTAAGTGAACCACCATGCTGAGGAAGCCAACAAACACTGCAAAACCCATTAGTTGGGCAGTGCCGGAAAGCACTGCTCCACATCCATCATGTGGCCAGGCCAGCACCCTGAGGTGACAGTGACCAGCTCCAGGTACATCAGCGACCAAGGATGCGGTGACAGGAGCCTCTGCCTTCCTCCTGCCTGTACCTGCAGGCATCACACAGTCAGACCCGTGGCTTGGCTCCTCACAGGGGTGTGGGAGCCTTCAACATGTCAGCAGCCACAGGCTTTCTCTGCTGGGTGATCCCTCAGATCAGTACAGGCCGAAGAGCTGGCAAATCAGAGAGAACTTAAGCTACTGTGGATGTCCTGCTGGAGGGAGGGATGTCATGCCTGGCAAACACAGCTCCTCCAGCCTCCAATGGTGCTCAGTGAGGCTGTGTGCCCCGTGGCAACTTGCAGTACATTTGTTAGTCTTCTGCTAATTAGCTAGCAGAAGAGCAGCAATGTGCTGAACATGACTTCGAAAAGCAGCTTTTGATTCAGAAGTCCTTGCGTGGTTTTCTTTTTTGTTTAAACACAGATCAAGATTATTGCCTACCCTTCCATAGGAAGTAGTCTGGAAGGCTCCCAACTCCCCTGCAGCTCCACTGCAAATGGATGGAACGATGCACTTGGATGTGTATGACACAATTCCCCAAAGCACTGCCTGCAAGTGAGAAGGAGCAGTCCTCCTGCACCTCCTGCAGCCTGGGAGCACCCAGCACTCCAGCACAAAGGGGAAGTGAAGTTTGGATGGAGCGGCCCTGCTCCCACTAGATGGCAGCTGCCTGCTGCAGAATGGCGGGTGATGCTGGCAGCATCCACGGAGCCTCCCCAGGGCAACACTAGTCTTCCCTTCTTATGGGATCTGTTGTAAGCATTACATCTGAAGGCCACAAAAGTGAAGTTTCATGTCATTGGCTGGTGGGGGGGGAGCAGTAACTGAGTGCCCCCGCTCCCTTGCAGGGCAGCAGTGCCAGCCAGCAGAGCCACAGGTTTGGCACAGTGCTGCAAGCATGAGCTCAGGCTGAGAGCATCCTCCCAAGGCAGGTTGCTGCACGCACAGCCCTCCTCCCAGGTGTTTGTATTTCCAGTGCAGTTGTACATACTCACTGCTTACTGAAACACTGCATGCAAAGTGCCCTCGGCCTGCAGGTCAGGCTGCACACATAACCACGAGGCACTGGGTTTTGTGTGGAGAGATTACCATTCCGTACCTGCTGAGCCTCCTGCTAAAGTCTCTCCCTCAGGCTTGACTAAGAAACTTCACTTCCAAAAAATGAACACGGGGTATTTCGCCCTCATTCATTACATAGCAAAGTTCTGCTGGCAGAGCCGTAGCTGGAAGAAGTAAGTAACAGAAGAACACTGTCAGCCAAAGAGCCACGCCAGCAAGAAGCTGTGGGTGGCTATCTACACAGCTGTGGGCCCAGCTTATTCTGTCCAGGGAAATGGGTTAAGTTGCAGAGGCAGAGGAACGCTTGCCAGCGTGAGTTCTCTTCCAGAAGGGGTTTATCAGCACAGCTCCACTGAAATAATCCCATTTTGAATGCAGGCATGTCCTTAGTCTCTCTGTCAAAACAATTCATCACAGAGAAAAAGTTTCTCGTGTTTGGTAAATTTTGGAACAGGAATGTGGCAACTGAGATCCCTAACCCATGCAGGGCTGAGACTCTGCCCGCTGGGACCTGCTCCTTCAGACTGCTGAGCAGGGAGAGGCTCTCATCACCGCCAACCAGGGAAGGATGAGAACTGGGATCTTGTTTTAAGAGGCTATGCTTCCAGCCCAGAGCCATCCAGCCCCCTGATGTCTCCTCACATAAGAATTTATCTTTCCTCTGAGTACTTTTGCCAACAGGAGCTGGGTGGGGGGTAGCAGGGTCATTGCAATCCATTCCTTTGAATCCCCTGTGGAATCTCAGCCTGGCGTATTTCATTTTTTCATCTTAAAAAGATGGGTGTGTACATAAGAAAAAGATCTGGAAAACGTTTAGCATCACAGGAACTGCCAGCAATGCTTCCTTTGTTCGCTCCATTTAGCCCGATGATGTTTTTTATCATCAATTAGCTCAAGCAGAGAAAAGCTCCATCTCTCAGCCGACTGTGGGACACAGGTGCTGGGGTTCAAGTTGTCACTGTTCCTCTCTCTGGGAAGCCGGGCTGATGCTTGCTGTGCATCCTGTTCTTCCAGTCAGCCTGGGGACAAGTGCCAGAGCTGGCACGAAAGGCATGTAGCGCAGGCACAGAGAAACCAAAGGTAAATTCCTCCCACTCCATGCTTGGGCATGGCGTACTTGTTACTACACGCTTGTGTGCCTTATGCCAGATCTAACAAAGCAGGAGCAGGAGCAATCGTTGAGAGGGACAAGGAAGGGGGTTGCTAACACTGAAAATGAGTATTGAAAGAATCAGTACAGCAAAGATTTGCAGTGCTCACTCCAGGGAGACAAGGTCTTCCTACTGGAGAATCCCCTGCAGGGAGGAACAGCAGCAATAAATTTGGAAAAAAATAGGAAAAAAAAAAAAGGGAAGAAATCCAATCACATACTGTATATTTAAAAATTAAAAAGACTACCAGATGCAATTACATTCATGATTAAAAGATCTAACAGAAGCATATTTAAATTCATTAACTTAGTCCACACTTCTGTACCTCAGGAGACCAGCTGCTCCTGGAATACAGGGCAGCAAAATACAAACTACATCTTGCTTGTATTTGATCAAAACCTTTTGAAAGTTTCAATGATCTGGCTGTTAACATCTCTTAGGTGATAATTAGGCTCTAGGGGCAGCAAACATTGTTTGGGAGAGAAAACGCACAGTGGAAACCTAAGTAGTGGAGCCTTCTGCTCTGCTAAAGAGCCAGTTATTCCACTGTATAAGAAGAAAGCAGGCAAGGGCAAAATGGGGCCATTTTCAAACAGTGATTCATTTTGCCTGCGTGTATCAGCAATCAGCAGATGATCACCTGTGTAAACAGTTTACTTTAGATTTTGCTCATTTCTTGCAGCACGTATTTTAACCAAGAGATTGTAGCCCTTGCACGCTGCGGTCCACTAGCACAGCTCTCCTCCAAAAGCAGACGTGGAGGGGTTCTTCATACAGCGTTTGACAGCTGCTGGGTAGCAGCTGGGCTGGGCAGACCCTCACCAACCCGCACCCTCCCAGGCAGAGCCCTGTGCCGCAGGGTGAGATGTGGGTGGGGAATTTCAGGAGGTGCCTGGAAGAGCCAGAGCCTCTCTGTGGCTCCAACAGCAGGGCACATGATCAACAGTCTTAGGATGGTCCACAGGAAGGTACTAAATGAACAGCAGAGGCACCGACTTTCTCCCTTCCACTTGCTGCCGTGGGATCTACTTCCCAGTGACTGGGCAGGAAGAGGCTTAATTAAAGAGAAATGGGAATTTCTGTTTATGGCTGGGTCTGACATATCCAAGAGAAGTGTTTATTTCCATATGCTGTATCTGGCTTTGGTCTCCTCCATGCTGCAAGGCAGTGTCCTCCATATAGATGCTTTCCTTCTCAAGGGAAATAATTTTGACAGTTTGAGTCAACTTGGGTCTTTCCTGTTCTTGCACAGTCCCCAGCAATCAAGTGCAAGAAACACCAAAGGACACAGCTGACCTTTAAGACAGAGAGCTACAAGTGTGCCTGAACTGTCATGCAGATGTTTTCAGGGCCCCTTCCTGTGTTTTACTCCGGTGCACTGCTTACAAGACACAGCAGAGCTCTGCAATGTGGAGCTGCCTGCTCTCCCTCTGAGCCCCTGAGAAGATGCACCATCCCCAAGAAGCTGCAGTTCTGCTTAAAACCACCAAAGACCAGCAGATTTAGATTCCATCTGTTAGTGCCACACAAAGAGCATTTCCGCCCTGTCTGCAGATGTAAATGAAGAGCCCGGTTTCTTTCTGCACCACCAAAGAAGCCCTGATGATATGCACACGCTATGTCGATACGGCACTGCTCCACTCTGCTTTGTTTC
The DNA here is from genome assembly GCF_905368555.1 of Meleagris gallopavo. Lineage (NCBI taxonomy): Eukaryota > Metazoa > Chordata > Aves > Galliformes > Phasianidae > Meleagris > Meleagris gallopavo. The sequence goes on along the minus strand of NC_139414.1, from coordinate 1,828,641 downwards.
TGAATGAACAACTGGAGAGGTCTATTTTGTTTTGCTTTAAAAGTCATGCAAGACAGCTGACTTCCACTGACAAAAAACTGAAAGCCAAGAATAAGTCAGGTATTCAGTCACAGCCTCAAAATGTTCCCTGTTCAAGCACGAGTGTGTCAATAGCTCACAGCTGAGGATATGGAAGTGAAGCTCCTGCAGGGGTTGGAGGAAGATGCTCTTCCATGACTCATCAGGCATCCTTCCAGCAAACAAGGGCATAATGGTGAATGACGGGATTAGTCAGAGAAATTGTACCGTGACCAACAGCAAGAGGAAAATATAAGAAAGAATAGGGAAGAATATGGAAGGCAGCACCGGCTGAAAAATACTCAATTTTCAACTCAAAATATTTTCAACTAACTCAACTGTAGGCACTTGACTTCGGACAGGTTTCCATCTTTGAATAAAGGCGTTCTCAGTTCCTCATCCTCATGAACAGTAACTACATTTTTTCTTTGTTAGATGTAAGAATATGTATCATAAGTATGACATCATGTTTCAAATGCATGGGAAGATTTCCCCTTACTGCCATAGTTCTGGGACAATCCTTAACATGGCTCCAACGGTAAAAAACTACATGCTCGGGTCCCTTTTACTATGGAACAGCTTTCCTGATCGGGATCCAGATTTCAACCTGAAGTTACTCACAGCAAAGCCTGAACATTTTTCATAGAATAAACATGCTATGCATGTGACTTAGAAAATAAGGGGATCAAGTTTAAGTGAGGAATTTACATGAGATTCTGAGTGGGTTTTCCTCTTCCTAGAGTTCTCTTCCTCAGGTGAAAAAGGTTCTTAGATACAAATAATCAACAAGATGTCCATTAATACCACAAACACACAAAAATCCTGTGGATGAAGCTTCCAACAGCGATCGGGTACCAAGAACCCCTTGCAAAGATGGATGTGCCTTATACTGTTCTCATCGTCTGAGCGCCTGCTGTGAGACTTGAGATTGGGTACTGAAGACGATAGATGGCAGATTTACGAATCACATTTCAATTTGTTAACCCAAAGAACCTTCAAAAGCTTTTATTACCTTTCCCTTCATCAAAGTTAGTGGTTATCCTTGAAAACAGATAGCTCCATCTGCACTTTTATTCATCCCCAATGAATACGTAGCTTGCCTTTAAACATAGATTCTCATCTGAGCCTTAAGAAGTAGGAAAATATTCTTAGAGAAAAACTCAGAACGATCCCGATGACAAGGTGGGAGGGATCAGGAAGGCAGAGAAGAAAGGAAGAGCTTCAGATGAGTAGTGATTAAATTTGTTAGATTACATTTCCAAAATTACCTAGAGTATTGAACATATCAGCCTTCAGTTCACTGTTAGGTCAATCTGGTTGTAAAACAAAACAAAGGGCTTCCCTTTTAAAGCAGTAAAATAAAAAATACTAGACATCTTCTGTTTTAAAAACCGGGAGAAAGGGATGTTCTGGTTGAACAGCACAGTTAACTCTCTTTTTGGCCAACATCTGGGATGAGGTTAGCTGCACTGGTCATCACCCCACAGGGTTCTTTTTACTCTTGTACCTACTCTCATCTTATTTTTCCCTTTTTCTTTACATGGACAAGGTTTCCATAGGTCTTACTGAAAAAAATGCATTCTACTCCAAAAAGAAGAAACCAAAACATTTCAAATGATTACCAATGATAAGGATGAATTACAAACCTGGCCTGGCTGCAAGCTGAAAGCTGGACACCTCAGGAGTCGACTTTCACTGCTAACTAGTAACACCAGGAACTTCTGTCTGCATGCTATTTCAACACTGGCACTTTCTCAGACACTGATAACATGGTTTAGTGGGAAATGGTGGTAGTGGGTGGATGGCTGGAGTCGATGACTGTGGAGGTCTTTTCCCACCTTGGTGATTCTAGGATTCTACAAGTAGGACCCCAATGATGATGTCACCTTCCTGCTAGAAAGGGAAGATATGTTCTGTTGAGGATGTGTGGATCCATCAAATTGTTCAAAGGTAGAGTTTCTGAAAACTCCCAGCTGGAGCTGTTGTGCTTTCAGTGCCTCCAGCAGGCTTGTCAAGCTATGTGAATGCCATGAGACCCAGGAACTCTTACCCAGTTTGTCCTGACTTCCAGCAGTGCCCAGCCACCCCGTGCTGTGGTTCTGCTGGGTTGGTGTAGAGCTGAGGGCTGCTCCTTGTTAGTTTGACAGGGAAATCAGGCAATAAGGGATCACAACAACATGCACGTATCTCATAGCTTAGGCAGAGGCTGAGTGACCCATATTCTTTGGAAGGACAACTTGTGAAAAAAGAAATTGTCAAAACTTGTGTACAGAGCCAAACACTGTTCTCTCCATAGAATTATGACTTATTTGCCATTATTGCAATGTCAACCTTCTGTGCCCAGTTTATTGCCTGGGACTCCGCTGATCTCATTGGCTTCAGCTGAAGCACTGGGGACTCCCAACTGTTCTACCGCAGCCAAGAAAATTAAATACTCTTCCCTTGCTAATTCACTACAAAGCTAAAAGGCAAAAAATAAAAGTCTTAGTAGAAAACTGGTGCCTCTTACTTCAGTCACTGCTCTGCCATGACAATACAGGTTTCCCAGTCAGTTCATGAGGAATCTACCAACTCCATAATCCCTCCTGCCCACACGGACAGGCAAAGTGGTTTTTATGCTGTTGTGACTGGATGTTATAAAAACCAAAAGATTTGTGAATTGCCAGATTCAGAAAATTTGACTCAGGCCCCTGGAAAACCACTGGGCCAGCTGAAAAATTCCACCACTTGAGGCTGACCTCATTCTGTTCAGCTCCAAGAACTCTGGCACTGGACTCCAGGATCCTTCTAGCTCCAAGCCATTCGCTCTAACTACACTGGAGCTGCAGGAGGTGTCCTCTGCCAAACCTCCATCTCTCACAGCAGCAATGCCTCTGTTCATCAGCAAGCAGTCGTGATTTCTGTTAGTTGTGGCCCAGTTACAGTCTATTTTAGGATTTTCAGAAGCTGTTGAAAACTAATATCCTCTCACTCCCTCCTCCTAGAATCCCATTTATCACTCTGCCTCCTGCACAGTTACAATTCTCTCTCTCTTAGCTGGCAATTTCTTTACTGTGATAGGAATTTTGGATGACCCTAAGGGTTTGTAAGCACATGGGTGCAGTGGACCAAACTAGAAAGTGATAAGGGAAGATTTAAGCAATTGCAATTGCTATGCTGAGGGAAATTGCACTAATTAAAAGGAAAAGGGATGGTAAATAGTGAGAGACAAAATATGAAGATACTCATAAGATACTCAGAAGCAGTAGCACCCAAGCAGCAGAGACTTGTGATCTGTCCTGCCTACAGAGCAGCTCTCTGAAACAGGGCTATGAAATAATAAGAATGAATAAGTCAGTAACATGTGGATTCGTTCTCCAAACGCATTCAGTGCCGTGTCTGCTGATCTGGAGTATTTTCAGCACATTTTTACAACTGTGCGCACCACAATCACCACAATTACAAAAATGGCAGTAGAACTAGATTTTGCCTTGTGTCTCAAATACAACTTGTTAGCCAAGCTTGATTACCAAGTCTTGTCCAAGATGGCACTTGGTTAGCCACATGGTGGCACACATTTAGACAATCTGCACACGTACAATAGCAGAAATATTTTGGCTTACAGAATCTGCATAACAAGCAGTGATGCTTAAGACAGTGTTGATTTGGTAGCCAAATACCAGACTCTATTTGTTGGTCCAACCTAAGTTCTACTTGCAATATCATTTGACTCACACATGACTGCTAATCTAACTTACAGGTATACTTAAACAAAAGCAAATGCTAATTACAAATAAGATGTGGAAATGAAAACAGGTCTGCAAAGGAAGGGAAGCTTTTCAGAACCACTGTACTAATTAGACACCACTGTTTCTAAATGTCAGCTGTTAGTTACTGAAGTCTTCCCATAGGCCAGCTCAAACTTGCACTAAGATAGCTGTGGGATACAAGAGTGCACACACGAGGAGGAGGAACTCAGTCTCTCCCAGGGCTGCTGCCCCTCAGGCTGACCTCTGGTGAAGTAAACACTTCTCTCTCCAAACCCAACAGGGCTCTTTCCCACAGGAGGTACCAGTCTTGAAACGCTGACAGTGCACTGGTTCAAAAAGCCAAGGAACACCATATTCAGGGGATTGCCATTTGGTATAAAGCACTGGTGCGCTGGGAAACACAACTAAGCACCAGTCTCCTTTTCTGCTGTGCGCTGTGGCATATCCACTGCCGCAATCTAAAAACGCGTAGCATGGGTCAGGCAAGGGCCAGAGGTAGCTGCCAAACACTGCTGATCCCAAATCTGCCTTACGTCTGGCGAGTGGCACGAGTACAAAGGTTGTTTTAAGTTTATGGGCTGTCAGTGGCTCCTGTGGACCAATAAAGCACCAGGAGATCAGCGGTAGCGTGTAAAGAAACCCACTCTGATTCCCTTAAATTAACAGTGGGGAGCCACAGTAAAGACTCGGGTACAACAGGGTTCCTTCGCTCTGTTGAGATAACAGCTCAGTGATCAGCTGTTCTGCTGACCTCACTGCGTATCAGTGCAGACCAAAGCTGCCACGAGACCTTTGACTCTGTATGGAAAGGCAGTGGAAATATATACACTGTATAGTCAGTCCACCAGGTCCTGAAACCCCACATAATGCCTAGTGGACTAATTATACAAGCACACATCTCTGAGCTTCTTACTTCATGCCACTTGCTGCCTTGCTTTCAAACAATCAATATTCCCTCTCCTTTTCGTGCACATTCATATCAAAACACAAACCAACGGACAAAGCCAAAATGTCTCAAATTTTCATCTCATTATGGGTGTCTTCCTTGCAGCTCGCTCATTTTACTCTCTCAGGTACGAGCACTCCCAACAGCAGGTTTCCAGAAGCAAATGAGGCGAGCTAAATTACTGGAGGTTTACCAAAGGAAAAGGAAATAAAGACCTCAAACACCTCGTGGACTGTTCTCTCCCTCAAATCAGTAGCTTGTTTATTCTAATAATAATAAAGCAGGAAGAAGGATGCAATTAATGTCAAGCACAATTCATTCCTGTTACTTTGAGGTACTAAAATCAAAACCAGGAATTCTGACTGTGAAGCAACATACACACAAAAACACAGAAAACTTTTGTATGTAGGATTTTTCTAATTTAGCAACTTCCATGTGCAATGTGAGCTGCTCAGCAAATCGAGGCAGGAAATACATTAACTGGAAGCTCATTTAGGGCAGAACTATTTTACCTCATATTTGAAACTATTCCACCAGGTTATTTCACTGCAGAAAAGCAGAACATTTCGGAGAGGAGAATGAGTTGCACTATGGGGAAGGGGAAAGGAGGAGATTTTCAACTGTAGGTTTCTGCTAAAATGGAAAGGAAGCTATTTCTGGTGGAACGGACTCTCTCCCACACCCGATTAATGGATAAATCGTGTAAGAAAAACGTCTCCATCCCAAGGCAGACCCAATTATGTTCTGCATTAAGCGAAACATATGGGAACATTTCAGTATAAACAAAAACTGCACTGTATGAGCTTTTTTCTATGAGCTTTCCAGTTCATTTAACCCTTGCTATGGTGCACATTAACTACAGACTAAGGTTACTGGTATAACACTCCACTGAGTAGTTTTTGGCTGCGACAACTCCTAGATTTTATATTGCAGAATTGAAAGCCTACCATCAGTCCTGTTCTGTTCTTTATACCAGGTTTTTCAGCAGGAGGAGCTAGATGTTGCAGTGAGCTTCCACAACAAAGCCTATTTTTTTGAAAAGAATCATGGAACACTTAAAATTCATGAGAATTATGATTTTAAATGCTATTAATGGGAGCTCAGGCTCCAGAATTACCTGGCTGCTTTTGAAAACACCATCACCAGGTTCTTGCTTCTGCCCGTTCCTGACTGTGCTCTTGTCCACCTTTGCACACCAGCCTCATTAAACAGCTGCACACACCAGCATGATGAATCACCACCACTCTGATCTTTGAGCAAGTCCCAGAGCAGCCAAGCCCAGCCCTGCTGAGATCACCAGCTGTACCATTGCTTTTTGGTGACGTGGACAAGGAGCTATCGAGTTTTAAAACATTTTCTTATGCTAACTAGAACTATATTTCAATACTAATACTTACTGCATTAACTATTTTATTTATGCCTCAAAAGTGAAACATTTGTTTTCTCTTTTAAGAGCATGCTGACATTAAATTAGCAAAAGTACCTCCAAACTCTTGCTCCTTCTGACTGCTAATGCAAGCAAACACCTGCAGCTGCTGTGAAAAGCTTTGTTTTTGTATTTTCCACCTGTGTGTGTGGCACGAAAGAAGCTTCCCAAATCAAAGCAGGAGTTCCTTCTGCCACGGAGAACAAAGGGAGAAGTTTCTCCAAGTCAGTGCCACGGTACTGAGAGCAAACATGCTGATTTTCATTTCCTGACCAAATCTCAGCAAAAACAGGAAATTCTTAATTTTACTGTCATTCATAGAAAGTAATACCATGGAAGCCTACCGCAAATCTCCATTCTGATTTCTGAATTACATGGGCTGTTGAGCTTCTATGACTTAATACTGCTTTGAATTCAGCATGTATTCCTGAAAGACTCTTGTTTCAATTTAACCGCTGTCAGCAGCGCTTAACCCACTGCGCAACCTCAGTTTAGTCTGACTGTGTCCACCGTTAGCTTTCAGTTATAGCTTTGTCTACAAGCCTACTGCCAAATTGCCATTCCTCTCACAGCCTGCAAATCAATGGACCTTTAAACTTAAGCTCGAACTCAACGGATTGCACTTTGCAGCTTTCATCTGAAAGCCTCTCTTCCAGCCTTTTCATCTTTCATTTCACTGGGCCACGTCAAATGTTGTTTGGATGAGCCTCGTGCTCCTGTGTTTGGGGTGTAAGCACTGTTCATAAACTGATCCCATCACGTCAGTAAGCATTCACTCTCTGACAACAGTGGAAGTGAAGCAACTGTATGATGAAAATACTGACAGGGATGTTCTGGACACAGCATCACATTTTGTCAGATGGAGTAACAGTGCCCCAGATTGCTCAAAACTGGAATTGAGGTGCTACAGCGTTTGGTTGCTTTTTAATTTGGCTGGGTAGGTGAAGGGGAGGCCAGGATATAGCCGTCCTCCAAGCAACTGTCTCATAAAGATAACTTGATTCTTGCTTTTAAAGGTGGCTTTCATTCCATAAGCAAATGCCTGTTTTAAACAGGAAGCAATGTGTGACACGAAGAGGGTGCCCGTTCTGCCTCCAGCAGCTCTGCCTGCTTTGACAGTGCAGAGACACAGTGCAAGACGCCCCCTTTCGTTTCCCTGTGTGCTTTTCTCTCACAGTTCTGCTGCCCAAGAGGTTTTCACCTTTTTCCAAACACCTTTTCTCTTCAGCTATTTTTGCTCTCCTATGCAGAGCACAAGCCCCATAGTATTCAAGAAGAAAACAACTGTGAGACCCACAGTGTTCAAATCATAAAAAACAAAGACTTTGTTCGTCTCTGATCTGCACTGCTGTCAGTTCTGGCACTTTTCACACATCTGAAATTCACTTCCAAATATGTCATCGTGGCTGGGGCAGGCTCCTCGGTGGCATCCAGCCTCCTTAAACCCTCAGGCCCCAGAGTGTTGCTGCTGTGGAAATGCCTGGAGTGCAGAGAGAAGGGCTGGCTGCCTCACTGCCACTGCTCCCACAAGTGCCATTTGCACAACGAAGAGGGAGGACAGGACTGTGCACTTCACTGCTCTGCCATGGCTGCCCACTGGCTGCAAGGGTAAGCGCAGAGAGAGGGAGGCAGGGAGACCCCTGGGCAGAGTCCTGAAGGCAGAACATGGGTGAGCTGTGCTACAGAGCTCCCGGCAGACGATGGAAACTGGAGTGAGTGCGCACAGCTCCCACAGCTCTGCTGGAGCACTAGGCCAGGCTGGGGAAGGGCAGCAGAACTCTCCTTAGATATTAAAAATATGGCAGGAATCCTCTCACTGCTGTTCTTCACTTCTTAGTTCAGCTTCCCTTGATGACCTTCCCTGCTCCTGAGCTTCACTATAAATCACAGACATGCAATAACATACAGTTCTGAGTGAGCAAGCAGTTCTCCGCTGCAAGTCAGGCTCATTCCCTAGGTAACTGGAGATATTAAGAAGTTAAATCCTTCAAACTACTCTTGCGAACAGCAGCACTTGACATGGTGACCTGAGACCAGAATAATCTTGGGCTCTGATCTAGTTAAACATCCTCGTCTAATAACTGCCTCAGGCTTCCAGACTACAAAATCTTGGAAAATAAAGCAGTGTTACAGCAGAAAGAGCCCTTCTTGTGGCATTCTTGGCTGAGCACCTGCTCACCATGAGCTGTTGGTGCAGACAGGTGGGTGGGAAGAGCCAGGCAGCGGCGGTGGGGCAGGGCCAGGCAGCTCAGTCTGCAGTTCAGCTCAGAATGAAGCCAAATGAGCTTCCACCACTTGCTGTCTGTCTGCTTCAGCCCGTTCTGTCAGCTCCGCACAGCCTGCACTGCTCAGCAGGCAGTGCTGCCAATGGCGGCTGGGCTCTCTGTCTGAGGCTGCAAGGCCTCACATCCACACTCAGTGCCTGGCCTTGAGAATTGGGGTGAGTTTTCTGGAGCATGCACAGAAATCCCACGGATGGTGACGTTTGGGGTCAGGAAGGACTGTTAACCTGTATCTCTGTGAGCACACAGCCCCACCGGCGAGCAGCGTGCTGCCTGCATGGTTGTGCAGAGCTGCAGAAGAAGGAGCCTCCAAGCTGTGTCACGTTACACATGAAATGATCCTCAGAGAGCAGGAGAAAGCTTAAGAGCAACAGCTCTTAAATAAATAATGGAAAATTAGAAATCTGGAGTAAATTGGTAAATCAACTGAGGCCAGGCCCAAGACCAGAAGAGAACTGATAATAGGCTCTGCTTTTCCCCTCCAGGCTGCAGCTTCTCCTTTGGCCTCACCATGGCTGCTCCAGGACACATGCCCCCCAGTGACCCGTGGGTCCCGCAGAGCTCCAGGACACCCCTTTTGGCCTCCAGCACTGCTTTGGAATTGCGTGGATTACAGTGAAGAGCCATGTCAGCCATGGGGATAGGACAGAAAAATTAGAGCCTCTGAGGTTCATTTACCGCATAGCAGGTATAATAGTCAGTCTTTAACAGACCTTTCTTTTGCTTTTTAACACTGGCAGCAGTTCAAAAAGACCCTCAAAAATTCTTTTTGTGCACTGTCCTAAGAGCTGCAACTATACACACCCGCTCCTGGACGGGATCCAGAAGTGTCAGCCACAGCCTGAGGGTTAAGACCCTTCTCTTCTTATTGAAAACAATAGTCTAAAGCTCACCATGAAGCTCTTTGTTCCACATCCTCTACAATGAGGCCGAATGAGACCCCAGGGCATCCCACAGGGATAATCCACCCTCATGTAACTTGCCCGAGGGCCTGTGAATTAACATTTGCAGTGACTGGGTAGGTAAGAACTTTCCTCGCAGCCATTATTTGGCACTCCGTCACCCATCAGGGCTTGAGCATTCCTAGGGTGGCCACACACTGTACAGTATTTATTGCAGCTGTATGCTCAGTGCACACTCTTTGGTAGAGACCCAGCATGTTTCCTCTTCCTTCCTTGTTTTTGTGGTCTTCTACCAATTAGCCTTCTTACAGATGTGTATCCTGTTTCAAAAAACATCTTTAATGGGAAAAAAAAAAAGCCCACAACAAAATATTGCTGAGAAGTCTTTAGTCTATAATGGGCACAAATGACCATCTCCTTCACAAAACCCAGGAACCTTAATGTCATTGATTTAATTTCTTGTGACACGCTGGCAGTTTCTGTAATATTGCCTCTGGCCCTGGCATCCAGCCACAGTGGTGAGTCACTGACAATTCCATTTCAAGGGTTAAATTTACATGTTTTACATAATGAGTACACAAATTTTTCCATTCCCACTAATTAAATGCATTGAGTCTTCTGTGACTCCACTGTCACTATGTAAATGGAGGCAACCTACCATTGTTGAGCAAGGCACAAGGCTACTGGGTCCAACCCTCCCTGTCAGTCACTCTCTGGAACACAGCCAGGCCTTTGCGGGGCTGCAGAGATGACCCAGACACTACAGCATGTATTTCTGGACCTCAGAGAGGGGCAAAAGTATGAAGTCTGGAAAAATAACAGCGTCTTCAGGAACTGTCGAAGACGAGGACTGTCTCAGTGCAAGCTGGAAAGCATTGGGACTTGACTATTTGCCACTTGCTGATTGCACAGAACAGTGCTTATTAAAATAAAATACCCTACTTTAGTTCCTGTTGCTTGTCTTCAGCAAAATTCTGGGCTGTGAAGCTGTCAGAAAATACACAGCCTTGCCTGTCAACATCTGTACATTTCTAAATTCCTACTGCAGAAATTTCTCCTCCCTAAGGGTCTAGTTCCTGAGTAGTGGAAGGTACTGAAAAGGCATTAAAAGGCAGCATGCTCCGGGAAGGAGTGTGTTTGGAGGTATTTCACCTCAGACTTGGCAGACTCCTGAAAGCAGCAAAAAATGCAGTCTAAACCACAGACATACTACAGCAATAGAAAGAAAACACTGCAAGCTTTCAGGGAAGAAACAATGTCTTTGCCTGTCTTTGTACACCTATCACTACATCCTCTGATCTTGATTGGCATCCATCTCTCTATTGTAATTTGAACAAGCAGGCATGTATGCATCTTTACATTCACTGAGCCCCATGTCAACAGAAGCAATTCTCTGGAACCCCTGCATTGAAGGGAAACATGAAGTGACCATGTCTGGCTCCTTGCAGTCCTGGACAGATTTGCTGCTCCAAGGCTGCTGCACAGCTCCTCTAACCTTCTGCTTGCCACTCCATCACTCCCAGCAAGGCCCTGGGAAGCAGCAAGAGGGACACAAGGTGCAGCATGGCACAGCACGGCACACTGTGGCACTGCATGGCACAGCGGTGTTGCCTGCAAGACACTGCCAGGAGCTGCCAAGGAAAAGATGAGCCTCCTCCCTTGGGAGCATCCCTACTTGCAGCCAATGGTTAACGCAGACACAATAAAAAAATGTACTACTTAATTGGACTTCTTGCACTCCAAATGGCCGCTAATTATTTTGCCTCCTTACTAACCTCTTCCCCAGATGGCTTTCAAGTTGAATTCCTGCACCTCAGTTATATATGAATAATACTGACTTAGAAAATAATGATCTTACCTTTAAAGTAATGAAGAAGAAAGGATCACACAGGGATATCAAAGCCATCCAAAGACAAATCCAGGTCAAATGAGAAAAGAAAGAGAGAAAGAAAAAAAAATTACATTTATATTTCACTGTGAGCACGCCAGCTAAATAGGAAAAATAAATTTAATTCGGTATATTTTACTTTCTCCAAGAAAATGATAAAGTTAAAACAATGAAACAGAGCTATACAAAGTGCTTTTGTCAGTGGATAAAGATTTCAAAGATAGATGCAAATAAATTTTCATCAGATTCCTTCGTGACACTGATTTGCTGTCATCAAAGGAATAACACCAAAGTCTTTTATGTACGATGAAATTTAATGCAGACACATACCATTCTACTTTCGAACAGTAAGTATAAGTAATGGGTGCAGATATAGAGGGAAGGTATGGTATGTATCAATACATCTGTCTGCACGCACTTAACAGTATTAATCCCTTGGCAAAACCCCAGTTCCCAATGGTACAAGACCAGCCTATTGTACTTGGCACAGCATCTCAAAGCCTGTGTGCAGTTTTAATATCCAGTCACTTTTCTCTATATTAGCACTATACTTCCGGCACTCAAGCAAGGAAAATGCTTTGGAGACCTGTAAAAGCTAAAACAAAAATCCATAAAACAACAGAAGTTCGGTGCAATGAAGGGGTAAGAAGGGAGAGGGGGAACAATTACTTGTAAGAAAAGAGAGAAAGAGTGCACTAAAGTCAGAAATTCTGGGAAATTCCTGGGGATTTTATCAGGGATACTGAAAGATTTCCAGTGCTACTGAATGAAGCAAGGAAGAGGCTCAAGTTGCTTAACTGCCTCATCAACCCAAGCCATTCTACGATTCCACGATCATTAGCACTCCAATTCTGCAGCAAAGTACATCTTGAGTACTGTGTTCAGTTTTGGGCACCTCGGTACAGAAAGGACATGGAGGTGCTGGAGCAGGTCCAAAGAAGGGCAGCAAGGCTTGTGAAGGGCTTGGAGAATGTGCCCTATGAGGAGAGACTGAAAGAACTGGGGCTGTTCAATCTGGGGAAAAGGAGGTTGAGGGGAGACCTTATTGCTCTCTTCCAATATCTCAAAAGGTGCTTAGAACAGAGTGGGGTTGGTGTCCTCTCATTGGTGACAGATGACAGAATGAGGGGAAATGGCCTTAAGTTATGCCAGGGTAAGTTTAGGTTGGATATCAGGACAAACTTCTTTACAGAAAGGTGGTTAAACACTGGAATAGACTCCCCAGGTAGGTGGTTGAACCACCGCCCCTGGATGTGTTTAAAAACCATATGGATGTGGTGCTCAGGGCCATGACTGAGCAGAGGGTTGTTAAGAGTTAGGGTAGTATGGTCAGGTTGTGGTTGGACTTGATGATCTTTAAGGTCTTTTCCAACCTGAGCAATTACATAGAATTACTCTGTGATTCTAAAGGGTCTGTGAATGAAGGAGCTGAAAGTGGTCTCACTTGCCCCTCCACCCCAGGCCTGCATTCAGGTGTCATGAGTTTGACACATCCTGTTTGATTTAACCCACCTTTTGCAGGATTTGCAAAATCAAGTTTGCATTTATACGAAAAATACTCACAAACAGTGCCTTAAGATCTCTGTATTTTTTCTACTTGAGCTTCATTGCTTGAACATGGATAAACACAAAGAGGTGCTCTTCCAGAGGACGTAGGGCCAAAATACAAGGAAAACCATCACAGACAGACAGACGAGTCCCAGCTCTGACACTGCCTTTCTCATCGTGAGACTATGATGAGAAGTGGGGCCTTCTGCCAACACGTTCTTCATCCATCTTTGTTTCTGCTCATGCTGAACATCAGGGAGGAAATGAACTCTTGGATAAAGTCACTCTGCTGAAGGACCCACAAGGGTGGGGAGAGCATGGCTCGAAATAAATGCCAGCTATGATCTCACTCCTGAGTATCTACTGAATGCAGACGAATGAGAAAGGAGCAAGCACATGTGTCAGGAGACGTATTTTCTCTGAGTTCATATGTTCACAGCAGTAGGGAACGTGAACTGCCTCTGCCTTTCACCCCCTGTTACTTTATGGGGTGCCTATTACTATCTTGTTACACATCAGTGTATAGAACTCACTCACTGAACTCCCTTTTCAGAAGTGAAAGCAGTAAGAAGGGAGGAAAGCGATACAAAAAGCCTGCTGTAAGTGGCAGGGTGAGCTGGGAGGGACAGGAGAGCCCATAGGGCCCAGGGCTGGGGCTGGAGGAGAGCTGCTTCTGGTCCCTGGAACCCACAGGGAGGCCTGCAAAAGGTCTGCTTCTCTCTTCTTCTGTCTCATAAGGACCCTGGGGCTCTGCTTCCCCGCTGTGCACCGGCACGCACCACCATGCATGTGTCCTGCTGCTGGGGCACGCTGTGCACACGTCAAGGACATTTGCTCTCTGCATTTCCAAGACCTCCTGATGCCCTAAGGTGCTATGTTAATACTGCTCTATAGAATCAGCAGAAGAAAAGAGTCCTGCAAGCTAACTCACAAAAAAGATACCGTATTCCAGGTGAATACCTAATGCTTTGAATTTACCCTGCTGGATTTTAACTGTGGGCAATCCTGCACTATGGGGAGACTGAACATAAAAGCCAGCTGTAGTTACCAGACTTTATTTTTGTTCCTAATGCTAGGTGAGCTCGTGAACACATTTATTTAGCAAGGGGATAACATAAGGGACAGCTCCATGGGACTTAAGAGCATCTCCCATCGCAGGGTCACAACCAACCTCAAGGGCACTGAAATGCAGCTCTGTACCACCATGCTGACTTCACAACCCCTGTTGTAAGCACTGCAGCCACGTCTGCCCATGCCTGACACACAGCCTGCAGCAGAGCGTGACCATGAAGGTGGCTGAGACATCAAAGGGACTTTTACCTTTTTCATCTTGAATGGCACGGTGCTGATGGAAATACGTTCTGTTGTAGTGATGAACTCAAGATAAGGCAGTTTGCATGGAATTGGACACGCACTTTGTCTTCAGCGCTCGCACAAAAGCGCTGCTCTCTGTGTGCTGTGCTATGTTCCTGCAGAGCCCAGGGCAGATTCCAGTCATTCCAAAACCAAAGACAGCATTAAGGATCCGAGAGGCAAGCACATCAAAACTCAGGTTTCCTTTTAATTCATTTCCTTTCAGCCTGTACTGATGTGCACAGCGTATCCTATCAGCAAAAAGTAAGAGCATCACCCTGTAAATCTCTTTCCAAGGGTCAGCGTGAGAGCACAGAACTATTGTCTAGGGAGAGCAAGGTTATTTGCTTTATTCAAAACCACTTTTTTCTCATTAACTGGCAGAGACAGGGACAGGAGTAAGAAAATCGATAAATATCATAACTTTAATAATAATCGCATAGGGAAAAGTCGAAATGAAGTTAAATAAATGAAGTTTAATAATGATTTTTAATTACAGGGGCTCTCATTTCACTTTTCCAATGGATCTTAAAATCCCTGCCCTCTGAAACCTCACCGTATTTATGAAATAATGAATAATTCAACACGACTGCAGTTGACGCCTTACACACCGCTGATGGTAACAGCACTGCAGTGATCAATCTGCAGAATGCCTTTCTCCAAAGCTCCTACATCTGGCTGCTCACACAGCCGTGAATCACAGCATCTTTCATAGCCTCCAACTTTGTGTAGAGGTGCCAGCAGAACTGAACTGTTGCACCATTTGACACCTCCTTTGGGGCTGGGGGCCGAGCATGGCCCTGGAATTACAGCAGGATGGCACTGCTGGCTGGGGCAGGGAGAGGAGAACAAGCAGGAATGTGCCCGGAGGAGAGAGGCGCTCGGATGAGCCCCAGCAAGCATGCTGAACAAGTGAGAGTTTTGTCTCTCTTAGGACAGTAATTTCTGGAATCTTACAGATGCCAAATTGTTCTGAAGATCTGAACAGGAGATGAAAAGCAAGAGAAGCTGACTGCTCATTTACTACAAAAGAAGTCTGTCCCAGCCCCTTTTCTTAGAATATCCCATCACCATCAATGCACTGAAGTGCTGTTTGTTTGCATTCAGCAGGGAGAAAGCCATGTGTTGCTGAGGGCTGGGGGATGTCAGCAAAACACAGGGGATGTACGGATCCACAAGCATAAAAAGAAATGAAAAGGCTCCCATTAAAAAACAACAACAACAAAGCAACCTCAGAAAACCAAACAACAAAGACACTAGAACTTCAGAAGGAAGTTTCCCAGTGAGTGACAGAGCTGTCACTAAGTTCCACGATGGGGAGAGAGGAAATGGCTTTAATGTTCTGCCTTAATCAGAGCGAAGCAGGGACCTGCGAGAGCATCACCTGCACTTGGTGCTGCTGTACTGAAGGAGCTGCAAAACTGTTAAGAAACTGTGCCACGTTTCACATTAACCCGATTTTTTAGACTGTGGACTCTTAAATCAGTGGGGTTACATTCTGGGGGGCAAACATAAGCCAATTAAATAAAGCCTCCTCCCTGAGAGGCCAGGCTGGATGGGGCTGTGAGCAACCTGGGCTATGGGAGGTGTCCCTGCTTACAGCAGGGGTTGGAACCAGGTGATCTGAAAGATCCCTTTCAACCCAAACCATTCTATGAAAGCATGAACATCAATCTGTGGGACAGCTGAGTTTGCAGGCGATTGGTAACAACTGTAAATGTGGTGCAGATGGTGAGTAATTTCATTTCCATGCAAGCTAAGGTGCAGAACGATCTCATTCATTATGACTGGCAGGACTGGGGTAGACACGAAGGGAAACAGGGTGAGCCTGCGGCTCCCGGGGTTCAGATAACTACTCACAGCTTATTAGCAAAACCTGTGGGTTGTTTTTCCTCGCTCCGCTTTGAGAAGTTGATTGACTCTAAAATGCTGTTTGCCAAGCAGAAGTGCCAGAAGCTGTGCTGTCTGTGCATTCATCATTTCACAAGTCCCTTCCAAAACCACATCCCACAACCACCAGGTGAGGAGGAGTTCAGATCCCGCTCAGAACCCACTTGTGGGAAATCCCACAAGTCTTCAGTTCTGCTCAAACTCGGTCCCTCACTCCTTTCAACTCACTCTCTCCGCCACTACACAGAGAGGCCCTTCAAACTAATGTGCACACTTAACTTTCAGTCAAAATTTTAAAAGGTATTCAAACAGTAATGGCTTTTTCATTTGGGGCTAATCCCAGGGAAAAGCCCTGGGTCTCTCAGGAGACTTCAGTTTTTATTAGTCATTTGGAAATGTAGACATTTTTAATGTAATTTGGAAAAAAAATATTGGAAGCTTGCGCTCTCGTTTACCTGCCAAACCCAAGAAAGAAGCAGCATTAATGCTTACCAGGCAATAGGAGAAAATCTTCCTAATGACTACAGGAAAGAATCTGCGCTGTGAGCCCTTCGGCATGCCGGAGGGGAGAAGAATCTGCTTTGTGGCATCTCTCAAGAAGTCCCTGTGGTGGACCTGAGGCTTCTGTAATGTTTCCCTGTGCCCAGCCCAGAGCTATGCACTGATTCACAGGAGACAAGTGTGGCTTCGGATCCTTCCTAAAGCCACTGACATCGGATCACCAGCTCCAGAGGGTCATCAGGAGGGACAACAAAGTGCAGTCCCCACAAGATTTTGGGTTTCACTGTTTCTGTTTCTTTCTGCAGAATGACATGCTGACGAAATAGGATTTCAGCTGTTACATAATCTTGCTCCTACAGTTTGAGAGGTAAATGTAAGAAAAGCTCAGATGATTTCCAGAAGTCCTTTCCAACCTCACTGTTTCTGGAAAAGGTTGAAAATGTTTCATTTTCTTTTCAAAAATATAATTAAAAAGTTGAGATTTAAAAAGTAACCCTGCTTCTATAGAGATTGGTGTTAGATCTGCTATTGGCCTTAACTGCCCTGGGTGTGAAGTCATTAAAATCCGGAAGAGTGCTTCCCAAGCATGTAAGACTATACATTAACCTGTGATTCTGTTACTAGAGTTCCTGCATTATGATCTGAGCTTGATATTTATTAAGTATTTTTGAAACCAGTACCAAATGCTAATAACAGAAATAACTCGTTAGTATGTCTTCCATGACGCAGGTCAATAGGTTGAAGGTGTAGAGGTCCCTCCAAGAGCCAGTGCAATGTTTTCTGGTACAAAACCAGAGGTGCTATTCCATTTGCTAACGGCTCTTTGCCGGGTGCAGCAAAACCTGTATGCAGAGCTGACTTCTTGCTGGGTTAGGACAGACCTGGGCAGCCTGATCTGGTGGTTGGTGACCCTGCACACAGCAGGGGGGTTGAAACTGGAT
Source organism: Meleagris gallopavo (assembly GCF_905368555.1). Lineage (NCBI taxonomy): Eukaryota > Metazoa > Chordata > Aves > Galliformes > Phasianidae > Meleagris > Meleagris gallopavo. The sequence goes on along the minus strand of NC_139414.1, from coordinate 1,811,158 downwards.
GATTACTGTGATCCTTTTCAACCCAGGCCATTCTATGATTCTATGATTAAGCAAATCCTAGCACCACGTCTCTGAAATCAATGAGATAGTGCAAAGTACCAAGGTCCTGTGGAAGCTCAAGTGCCATTTCACTTGCAAAGACTATGCTTGCTTTACAGGAGCAGAAATTACTTCAAAACTGCCTTTGGATGGAAGCTGAGCACATGAAAACTCTTTCTTGGGAAGCAAGCTTTGGTTCTGCTCCTAGCATTAGCTTCACTACAACCCGATATTTCTTACCCAAAAAGAACAAAAAGCAGAAAATCCTGACTGAACAGATTTTGTTTTGTTTCCTTTTTCTCCTTCTTTCAAAAGAATTGCTGATGTCAAAAATGTCAAAACACAATTAGAGAGGTCTTTCCTCTTCCCCTGCATGCTTTCTGACAGTATTTAATCATTACCTTCCAAATTAGTTTCAGAACGATGGCAAATAAACTGCAAACCAAGTGCACCTAGGAAAGGCAGCCTCCAGGGATAACACCGAAGCCTGAGTGCTGCTCACGCTCAATGGTTTCTGTGGATCTTGCTCACTTTGGCTGGCTCCTTCCTTGGTGTGATGGGCTGCTTGGGTGAGGACTCACCGAACTGTGGTGTTTCAGTAGACCTACACAAGCTGAACAGCCATCGATCAATCCAGAAATAGCAAAACTGACTCTACACGCACCTTAAATTCTAAGATGGCAGACATGGGACAAAGGACGCTGTCTTTAAGGAAAGATAGGTTTTACTCTTGTGAAGGTCAAGTCCCAAATCCAAACCTGTGTCTGACCTTTGGCTGCAAGGAATCTCACACAAGATACCCACACAGGATGATTTGCCATACTACAGAGTTTCCAGAACAGCTAAGATAAGTAAGTAGGAGAGCACTGGCAGGAATTTGGAAGTAGAGCAAGCACTGTGGGATTGATGCAGTTTTACCCACATAGAGCTGAAACTCAATTCTAAAAAGGAACGGTGGATGTAATGAGGAGAAGGTGGATGTAATGCTCCATCCTGGGCTCAGCACCTTCACGAGTCAGACCAGACTGCTCAGCATCACCTCCACATGACAGAAGTCGAAGCCGGCTTTCACCTCCATTTGTTGTCCCACTAGGTTGAGGCTGCTGCAAACGGTTGCAGAGAGCTGCTGTGAGGACTGTGTTTGTGGTAGGCAGCAATCTGTGCCCTCCAGCCCTGCCTCTCCTTCCAGACCTGCATGGTCTGTGTGATGGCATGTAGCTCACTCCGATGGGTTGCTAGAACTGTTTTCTCTGCTCCTATCCCACTAGGGAGCCCTTCTCCGCCACTTGCAACTCCAAGCTTCAGAAACACATGTCAGCCCTCCTCTCTTTCCCCTACATCTCTTCCTCTTACTAAAATTCAACATAAAAACCCCTCTGTGTACAACACACGGTGATACACTCACTACTTCTTGCAGGTGAACTGAGCATGGTGACCAATTATACAAATGTACCTTTTTATCTCTATCACTCCATTTGTAAAATGCTTGTGAATGTAATATTAGAGTGACTCACAGCTCTTTATTGTGTGCTTCTTATTTCTGATACATAGCTCTTCAGCATAGCTGGACAACACGCTTTTCTGCCAATCACATACATTTAATTACAGAAGATAAGGGGATGTCTTCTGCCTTAAATCATGACCCAAGAACTGCATCTGAACACCTCTGATTTTGACTTTGGCCCCTCTGCCCCAGAAGAAGAAAGCAGACCAAAGAAATAGATGGGCAGAATAAGGAGAGAATTTCTAATGCTGAGCTGTGGCCCAGCAGTTCATCACTGCTCTGGGCAGCTGAAGCACTCCTACATTTCCAGAGCTGCAGCCCAGCCCGGCCTCCATGCCCAGGGCCTTGTCTTTCCATGAAGGCAGGAAAGAAAAGGGTTCTCAAAATTCAAAATTATAGGATTTTGGAGAGGGAAAGAGGCAACCAAGTCACCAGATCTACATCTGCTGAAGGAAATGAGGTCTGACGTACCTGCAGGACCCAGAGATGGGGAACCTCTCCATAAGGCTGTACTCTACACAGGAAGTCTCTTTGAAAGGTGCAAATGCTAACTACCACACCTCTACCAGTGCAGCCAGCTGAAGTGGTGGTTCTGCTGAGCCTGGCACAGCTCCAGCTGCTGTCTGCGGAACTTGGAGTTCAGCAAAGGCCAGCAGATTGCCTCCCAGCCCTGTAGGCCAGCTCCCATGGAGCAGCGTGCTGCTGGAGTCTGCAGAGATGCCGTCTGCACAGCAGCACTGCTAACTGCTCCCTGCAGAAAGACATCACTGAATCATTTCTAGGGGTGGAGGACACTGAACTTGTTTAGCTCTTTCACAGGACACTGACATGCACTTCACCACCAGCAGAATTCGGGGGCTGGGTCCTGTTCTCATGGATTTTTTCAGGGTGTGGACCCTCCTCTTATCATCTCCAAGAAATCAGGGCGCATCATGCACCTCTTGCTTCACACACAGGATGATGGGGCAGCTGCCTGCATCACAAACCTGCACAGGTTGTATCATCCCATGGGATGCACCATCTAGACAGGGTGATGGGACAGTCCAAATCTGCTTGACATGACTACTGCTAAGGAACACCACGCAGCAGATCTAACCTGTGAAGAGGCCAGCGGAGTGAGAAGGTGGTGAGGAGTCACAAAAGCCATTAGGAGGGAATCTGAGACACACAGCCTCCCATCTGCTTGCTGCAGGACTTCCACCTGCCTCTTCCCATATCTCTGCAGCAGGCAAAGAGAGGGGCTGAGCATGCTGCATTACTCCTTTCCTTAGAAAGACTTCAGGGGTTAGTGGATGATGATGCTACAAAATACATAGAAAGGAAGAGTGATCTGCTGGCACTGAATCATGAATTTTCTGGAGAGATTTGATGAAAATTAATGAGAAATACATGTAGTCATGGTTGTATTAGCCAGTATTGACTCTCTTGAACTAGTTACCAGATGAAATAACGCCCTGGAATGCAGGCCGCTTTGCCAGAAACATTAATTCTTTCTGGAATTCAGTTTTGCAACCCAAGAAACAACCATACTCTGTCTAAGCTGGAAATACCAGGAAACAGCATCGCATTTTAAGCATATACTGAAAGTTTAAGTAAAAAGGAAAACAAACAGGCCTTCTGCTTCTTTACCTAACTCTGTCAATTCATTCAGATGTCCCTTTCAGGGCTGCAAAATAAAAAAAACTGACACATTTAAAGAGCTAGCTGGCTTCCAGCACCACCAAAAGGCAGCCATGGCCTCTCCTGCTCTGCTGCTGTGCTCTGTCAGCCTCGGGGGACAGTAGGGAACACAGTAAGAAGGCAAAAAGAGGGAATCTCCCTGAATCCTGACCCACAGAACCACCCGAGCTTATCAGAGACCCATTTCCATTTGGGGTAGAAAGCCATTAAGCGATTCAGTAGGGACATATGCTGTGCAGGGAAGGTGAAGAATAAGCTTATCGTTTTGCTAATTGTAGAACAGAGAATGATGAGTGAAAACTGGGCTGAGTTTTGCCAGGTTAGTCTGCATTGATTTGTGTGAGTGGGAAGTAATATACAAGTGGGAGAATGAGAGCTGAGAAGGAAAGCAGGGAGCGATGAGGCTGCTGCAGGACACCCACACACCACAGCAATGCTCCCCTGTGCACAAACGGACATGCTGTAATTCCTACCTTGCATTTACTGTTCTGCTAGCTTGTTCTGTATCTGGGGAAAGCCACCAGAACATGAACACAGCAGGGAAATCGCCCGTATGGGCCCTGCATCCATTTGCAGTACAGAATTTGGTTCCTCTGAATGTAATTACAGCACAGGAGTCAAAATATGACCTCTTTTAGTGGGCATGTGCTATTGGCTATCAGCTCCAGTGCCGTGGAGGGGCACACATAACCCTGCAGGAGCTGCTTGCTGGAGGCATGCGCTGCAGGCGGCCAAGCAAGAGCAGCACTGGGGAGTTCAGGGGGGTGCTGGAACTGACCTGCGAACGGGAGAAGATCCATGGCTCTTTCTGTCATACCTGCTAGAAGTGAGCGAACACTAAGGCTGTGGCGAAGGCAGCCTGATGCAGCCCCCAGAGATGCTCTGCCTGGCCCAAGGGAGCCTCTGCTGGCCTCTGTGGGGCTGTACAAGTTAATTCAGTGAGAGGAGTGATGCCAGCACGGAACATTACTTTATTTGCGGCTGTGCCTTAGGAGGGACAGGTCATTCTTCACATTTACCTCTCTGTATTACAATAAAGTGTCGCACAAAAGCACTTAATCTTCACTTGGGCCAGCAGGAGCTTTTTGCACCGATTGGTATGTCAGAGACGTGCTGGCTTTGATACTGAAAGGGCAGTGATTTTCTTACAGCGAATATGCACATATGTCACGGAGGCGATGTGTTCAGAATAGGGAGATGGGAAAAAAGGAGAACAGAAAGCCAGCAGCAATCTTGCTTATCTGTGCCATGCTGTGCTCACAGCCCAGGAGAACTGCTATCTGCATCGCTGAGATACGGCCTCGTGCCTCGTGGGACTGCAGTAACCATCTTCACATGGAGAACAGCTAGCAACATGCTACATATAAAAGAGCTCGCCACAACTGATCCTCAGCCGCTCCACTCGAAGACTATTAATCTAATTTCTTCATGATTATCTCTTCAGAAATTGGATCCAGCTGTTCAGCAATCTTCAGTGGGAAGCTAATGAATATTGCTGAGCTTGCAGAGCAAAATGTTGAGCTTCAAAAAACTTCTGGGTTCATTTTTAATCAAATGCTTTAAATTCTTGGCTTTTATCTATTTTGCAAGCTTCAGAAGTAGCCTTGGCACTCTTTCATGTTGCTTACTTGATACTTTTTGTAAGAAGAAACTCAAAACGCGTGTATTAAAATGCATCATATTGTTGCCCTTTTAGCCCACATGGTATGCAAAATTCAAAGCCTTCCCTATCTTGTTCCCATGAAAAATTGATAGGGCTCCAATATTTCTTTGCGAATAACTAAAGCTGCACAAGAATCTACAAGAAGTCCTATTTTTTTCTGAACACTCTAGGGAGAAAAAAAGGAAGAAAAGGGCTCTGGGAGGCTGGCAGGGAGCTAGGGGCAGGTACTGCACACACGGTATGCTGCCGGCGAGCCCTCAGCACCAGCTCTGAGTGCTGAGAGGTGAAGGGGGGTTTGGGTTGGTGCGGCACAGCTGCCCTCGGCCTCCTGATGCAGCCCTCAGAGCGTGTGCTCAGGAAGCCCTGCCTCAGCACCCTGCCTTTGGGACAATGCTCAACCTCTCTGCTTCCTTTCCCCTGCTGCTGACTCCACGGAAGAGTTAAAAAGACGCTGGGAATTCACCGGTTCAGTGGCCTTGCTCCTGCAGTCAATGTCCACTGGAAACAACATCCACCGTAGGACTCAGCTTTGACTTTGGCATCCCTTGTTCGCTTCATTATTTAGCCTTAATGCAAAAGATTCATTGCTGTGACTCAGAGCTACTTTTACTTCCCACCCCACTAGAATTTTCCCCTACAGCAGGAGCACAGCAATGCAGCCACCTCTCCGTGCCCTCATGGAGCCCTGTGCTGCTCCTGCAGTGCCTGGTGCTTCAGCCCAGACAGGACACAGGCCAAGGTGCTCCCCAGCCTGGAGAACTTCCCACCCCCATACATCACGGTGCAGGGTCCCTTCTGGGATCTGCTTCACACCCGTTTTCCCTTTGGGACCAGCTCTGGGCATGCAGCACAGGTGGCTGCACTGTTGCTCTCTCAGACCAACTTCTCAGAGCCATCTTCCCACCCTGTCATCCCTATAGAACTATTCTGCCAATGATGCTCGTGTGCACTGCTTTTGTATTTTACAATGTTAGGCATTTACAGATCTCTATGACAGATCTCTATATTCTTTCATATGTCTGTATTCTAAGCAAATGCTAACAGGGTAAGTGTACCCTCTGCTTCAGTCTCTGCTTCCCTGTTTCTTCCAAGTTAGTTCTGCAGGATCTGAGTGCTCTCTGTGGCAAGCTGGTTCTCTGCTGACTATCCACCAGCTGAACACTGGCACATACAGAAGTGACAAGGCACATTTTTGTGGGAGATATAACTGAGCTTTGGCCTGAATTTGCTCTTCTCTATACGAAAAAAATAATAAGAAAAAGTATGTACTTGTTGCACAGTCCCAGTGACTTTTAGGCATATCCACTCTTACACAGATTTGCGGGACATGAGGAGGCAAGAGTTTATGGTGACTCAGGCACTTTTACATCAACGGGAAGCAAACAGTTTGAGAAATGCCAGACAAATGGTTTTGTGAGATCTCGTGGCTTCATAAAGTAATGCTTTTAAGCAGCTAAGCAAGGGAAATCTCTCAAATGAAACTAGGTGATAGCTCACCATCAAATGTGCTGACAGAAGGAGACAGCAATGCTTCAGCCATAGGAAAATTCACCCTGCTATCAAGTTGAAAGCTGCACTCGGCTAATTACGAATCCAGATAATAATCGTGAAAGGAAGCAGGAGCGACTGTTCTGTACAGGTTGAAAAATGCATTTATCCCCCAAGAAATTCCTCTTGCATCTCTATGAACACGTGGTCTTGCATCCAAACAGCCTGATTTCCAGCTCAGCTCTGTGACAAGGGCTTCTCTGCTGGCTGGCTCACCCCTACCTTGCTGCCTGCCTTTAAGGGGTACAGCTTTCACTGCCAAATGCAAGGTGGGAGAGGAAATCCAGGCTTTCACAATGTAAGGTCTGGCTTAAGAGCCAGTCTTACATAACTGCCTTTGAAAGATAGGATACTTCTCATTTTCGCACCACAAATTTCACTCTGTGTAGGACATACCCTGCATAGCACCACAATGGATCTCCTACCTGTGGATTTAACATCCTGCTCTGATTGTGAAAGCCACGTTTTTATCTCGGACTACTGAGTGGCCACTGTGGGGAAGGATGGGCTTCAAAATGCTGCAAAGATTTGCAACAAGGTCTCATTAACTTGCATTTTATTCTTGCAAATTGAGAAACCCAGTTAAAAATGTCCCTGTACATAATATTCTCCTCCCCTGTAATATTCAGGATCTTGGTACCAGCTGCTTGAGCAGCACTCTGCACTGCAAATGTAGACTCCAATCTTTCAGTGTAATTGCCGGGTACTGTGGCATTATAAACACTGGCAAGTACATCACAGGTGGAAAAAATCTCCTCATATATAAGGCTTAAAAAGATCTTACACTAAATTGACATTTCACTACTTCCCCGTGTTAATAAAAAGCCTCACAAGCAGCATGTATTTTGAGACCAGCTCTGATGCTCATGACTCGGCACACACATCCACAAAGATATAATTTGCACTTTGATTCTGAGAACATGTAACACTCACTGTGTAACAGAGTCTACTCATCCTCTATAAATATTTTTGAGGTAACTTCAAAGGCTGGCTGGAATCTCTCCCACGGAAAGCATGCAACCTCTAGGATTACACACACGAGGAGGGCAGCCCAGTGCCAGGGACAGCGGCAAAGTGCCAGGCTCCCCTGCCAAGGTCACTGCCTCATGGCCAGCCTTGGTGCCTGCTTCTACCTAGAGACTCACCAGTGTCCCACGTAAACTGGGAAACTCCTAATCCAGTCCCTAGGCAACAGATATCCACGTCAAAAACAAAGCCTTACACAACATGCTGGACGGTAACCGGCGAGGCCAGGAGAGATGCAAAAGAACGAGGACACGAGCAGTAATGACCGCTTTGACCTACATGCATCCTCATCATCCTAACAGCTCAGCTAATGTTCCTAAACGGGCTGCTTCTTGTCGATGAGGAAGCACTGCTGAAGGGACTGCAGGGAAAACCGTTCTGCTCCCCGTAAGGAGCCTACATGGAGGAGAAGCAGCACTTCTCAGCCATGCTGCGTTTAGGCTCAGAAATGGCCTTAATTCCTGGCACTGGAGGACCCAGCATCCCCCCACCCTGTGCTCTTCATCCTCTTCGGCAGTGCCAGAATAGCTGTTTGACAGGGCTGAATGCCAGGCTCCATCAGGCAACTGGGCCCAGGTAAAAATAACCCCCAAAGCAATCAGTCCTGGGCACAGTCCTGCTTCGGCCCTGCATCCCACGCCACCCCAGGAGGCCAGGGAAGATGGAGGGGACAGCAGGGAACAGCCTCCAGCCTCACTGAATTGTACTATTCTTTGCTTCATTTTACATATTAAGAAAATAACAATTTGGTGAAATTTCCCAGGCTGCATCACCAGCAAAAGTGCAGCTTGGGTGGCTTCAGATCCAAAGCCACTCACATAACCACAGGGCTGACGGGGTGACAAGTATCTCCTCGTGCCCAGAGGTGCTGACGGCCCCGAGGAGTGCAGGAGAGATGCAGAGCTGACCCTCAGCCTGGACCTGCCCTGCAGAGCAGTTCTGACAGCTGCACAGCAGCTCAGGGCTGCCATGCTGCAGCACTAGGCCTCAGCACTTCCCTGAGCATCTCCAGCCCCTTTCACATTGCCTCATCCACAAAGCCCAGCTTCTGCCAGCCTCCTGAAAGCATTTCTGTGCAGATTTCTCCACCGACTTTGGCTTTTCCCATCTCAAATGTGCTGCAGGGGGATTGTGCCCTGCTGTGCCACAGGGCCAGGACAGGCCCCTGCCCCTGCAAGGGACCAAAGGGAGTTACAAAATTAAATCACTTTATTTAGTTCCAACTTACCAACCACAAGATGTCATATGAAAGTGGAGCCTGTGTCTCAATTTTCTGGGTTTTCCCAGCCACGAGGGCTGTGTTTGTACCCTCGGTACAGCTCAGTTGTACTTCCCCTATACGTGAGCTTCCTGTGAGTCCAACCAAATTGATGGGATAATTACATTGTAAACATTTACTAGGAGGCAGCAGAATTTTGGGCAAGCTCCACTAGCTGTAGCACTGCATCCCTATTCTCGATAAAAAACCAGGCTCAGAATTGCTAAAACTGATACCTGAAAGACTCTGATCAGAGACGACACAGAACTATGACGGGCCATCTCCACGCAGAAGGAGTTTATTAAGCCTGCAGGGCTGCACACCGAAGCACAGACATTCACGCAGCTCCCATTTTCTCCGTTACAGAGGTTTGCAATGAGATCTGGAGCAGGGCAATGTGACTCCAATGAAGGACGAGCCGGCAGACACAGTGACTGCCCGTGGGGCCTTGGGAAGCTCCACCACTAGCGGCTGTAAGAAGCTGTCCATCAGAGGAGCAGGTCAGTTTGCACTGATCCTTCCTGGGGCAGCAGGGTGGACTGGTTGACCTTCTGTGCTTTCAGCAATTCCAGTGAAAGCACAGGGAGCAGAAGCCCGATTCTAATCTCTTCTCTGAATACAACTTTTTTTGTCCTTGCAATTATTGTTAGCTTCTCCAATTGCTCTACTTGCTAGAGAGCGGGGATTAAAAAAAATCCTCATTAATATGAACATATAAAGCATGCACAGAGACAGAAATTCATACACGACGTCAATCTCTAGCTATATTTGTATCTATAACCACTTATCTACAAAACATACATGTGTCGTTTCTGTAAACAAGAGTCATTGCAGACAATCATGAAAACAATAGATGGGAATGAAGATGGAGAAGACAAGCATTAAGGCTAAAGATACCGTAGCAGTAATTCCAGAGCTGCTAGTCACGGCTGCTATTTTTAAAGCAGGAATAGCTACATGCCAGCCCAGTCACATTCTTCTTATAACACAAATGAGCGACTACAAGTCCTGAAGCCAGAACAAATAACTGACTGCCATGGCATGTTACAGACATCACGCTCCAAAACATCACATGTATCACTAGTGCTTCCCTTCTGCACCACTATGTGCCAAACTGAGTAAAATAGAAGCTCTCAAATAAAGGAATGTTCTACAGCTCATTTTGCACTGCGAGAAACCAAAGGACAGGGCATACTGACACGTCAAAACTTCAGTGTGAAGGCCACAGAAGGCAGCAGAAGCTGCAGCTTAGCACTTACATTTCAGGTAAGCCCTGAGCAGAGCGGTGGCTTGCACTAAACTGAAACCACAGCTTGGGACGGAAACAGAAACCAGGCAGACGTTTCCTGGCTAGTCTGCTCAGCACACCCCATGACAGCAGCTCAGCTCTAATATACGGTCTTACGACTCACACAGAAAATGGAGTTTGCTACAATAGTTTTTTACATATAGTAAGCACACCACAGGATTCATACGCAGCAACCAGCTTCCACCTGCACAAAGTGCAGGGCAGCTCCTTGCTGGATCACGTTCATTTATCTCAAAATACACTTCTGCTCGCGGAAGAGGATGCATAAAGAGGTACTGCAGGCACGCTCATTGGGGCCAGATGAGAAATCTGGTGTCCTGCGTGCATCCACATACATTATCTATGACTGTGCAACACCTGAGTATATGCAGGCAAGTTTAAAACAGTATGTAACTACTACATACACACATTCCTGGGGAGATTAGATGTCTGCTCTCAAGAAATGACAGGAAACGATTGGAGAAAATTTATGAAAACCGAAATAATCACCATGCAAATCACCAAAGTGGGTTTGAGATGCAGAGGGATTTAATTCATCAATTTGCACAGATTAGGCAAAACTGAAATTCACTGCATTAAGAGCTCCTATTTATTCCTTAAAACCTTTCTTGGCTAGGAGCCATTAGGTGCTCGTAAAAGATTAGAATTATTGGTGTTTGATGGGCTCTCCTGAAAGGGATGGGAGAAAACAGCAGATTTGAGTCATTAGAATCATCTTCTGTTAACTCCTGTATTTTACAAGAATATACTTCTAAAAGCACAAATAGACAACAAATTGCCTAACTATTACCTAGCATGATTCCTGACTGCTTCCAAACATGCTTCCAGGCAAACCGCCTGCACTTTGAACGTATTCTTTTCTCACACTGACACATACCAGAGCAGAAAGATTCATTTTGCAGACCCTTTTTTTCTGTCCCGCCATGTGAACACTCAACAACTCTTCCACGATAGCAAAACAGCTATTACACACCACTAAGCTAGCTTCCCTTCCCTTTTAAATAATGTAAGCAAGCTGACTTAATTCAAGATGAAGGATGAGCCACAGTGACAGCACGCCACCCTTCATTAGGCTGCGTGCAAATCTTCCTTGAGCAACTCCTGTTGATATACCTACAAAGCAAGCATCACACCTTCCCTGATCTTCTCCCCATGGCTTTTCTCCTCCTAGACAGCCCTTGTTTTGGAGATGAGGCCTGTACCAAAACCAGTATGCGTTTTGGAAAGAGCTGAAATCATTCTAGCCGGTTTGATTCGCAGACTAATCTCAGGTTTTTATTGGGCAAGAGATTAGCATCCTAATGCACTTCATTAACTATATATCAGCAGACCCAATCTGTTGATTGACTGAAGTTATTTGATTTGCAAGCACGTGGAAAGGAATGCTTCTGCTGACCTTGGATTCCAACAGAGAAAAAAAAAAAGAGCACCCTCTGAGACAGTTCTACACCATGGAAATATGCGGGGTAGCCAAAGCAGTAATTTTGCTGCTGATCCCTGAAAAGTTGACCCTAGTTTCTTGCATTATTTTTTCTCTCCATTGACCCACGAGCCTGAAAAATGGTTTAATAGTTGCTTGTTATGGCCGTAGTCAGGATTCTTTATGTTGTCAGAATTTCATAGAATATCTTGGAAGTTTAGTGTGTCAAGATTAAGAACATCACATTCCAATGGAACAAGCTTACTAACCCTGCTACAAACAAGTTACATGCAATTTTAAGATGCTAACTCTCATCTACCCATGATGTATGAGAAGTGCATTGTAGTTCATACAGGCACTACAAGAGAACTGGCTAAAAACGGGATTGATACAAATGTGACAAGAGCAGGGTTAGCCACAGACAGATGGCTGATTAATCCCAGCATCTTGAAAACAAATGTATGATAACCTTTCTGCCTTGTTTTATAATCTGTATCAGGTGCTAACTGACTGAGCTATAACTAAAATCTGCCTGGGTCTTTAAGGGACAGTTCAAATGTGACACAAAAGACAGGCAACAAGGTCCAGTGTGTGTGGCACCAATCAGATTAGGACCTGTTCTGTGCAGTTCCTTGCATTGCTGGAAGTTCAAACCTGAGATGGACAAGACTAAAGCATCCATGTGGATTGCTGAAGAACAGGCAGTAACACCAAAGGAATCTTGCATGAGTTAAAAAGGTGTTACCTTGAGAAGTTGCAAAGAAAGCACGTGAGATTTATACTTGGATGAATAAATGAAGGTTAAATATTAGGTTTTCTGAGTTTTCCTTCTGTTTTTCTAAGTTTTCCTTCCCACTTATTTATAGTAGAGATTTATGTCTTGCCTATTCTCAAAGGTCATGCCAGTGCCAGAAATCGCGACAGAGAGAATCAGGAGAATGAAAGCAGAGTAATTGAGAAGACCTCTCAATTTAGGCTCTATAAAAGCTCTAATATTTTGTTTAAAATTCCAGTAGCTAATGAGCATTTTTCAGAATGGATGTCCTTGTTAGCAATTCAATAGCTCTACTCTTTCAATTATGAAGTAGGATCACACTCATGCTTGAATATCTAGGAGCAAAAATGGGTACAAGTCTGGAGCACAAGAATATCCTTTGAAAAGGTCACTTTTTAAAGACATTCCAGAATGCTATATAGGGCAGCTGTGCTACCTCCCCCAAGAGCCTGGCATGCTTTCATCTCTTTTAAATGTAATTCTGGGGAAATGAACAGCCCTGACTTTTCTCCTCAGCTTTGCAGAGCCCTGTGTGCTGTACTCAGCACTCAGTATACAGGCACTCCTGTTTTAGGGCACGCACAGCATCCAAATGTAGTCATTTATTTAATTGCCTGTGATGGGAGAACAGGCTTCACAGGTAATCAAAGGAGAGCAAGGCTCCCTGGATGGTGACCCACGGCATGTTAAACAGAAGCCTGTCCCACTATGTTAACAATATAAAGGGCCTGAAGTTAGATGCTGTGCAGTTATCCCAGCTGTGACAGTACAGTGATACACTGATTAAAATTAGTAGGAATACACATCACTGTATTTAAGCATCATCAGAATCAGGGACATTTTGGAAAATGCTAGATGAAATTCAGTTATGTTTGCAAATTGTATTGTACCCCTGCCTGCACCTCCGCCTACCACTGCACAGAGTTGGCTGCCACACAGATCTTTCCACATTTGGCTTTGCATTCGTTCTTACCTTTTTGTTTTCTCCCTGACAAAATGTCAGTGCTGTTACTAACACTTGGCAGCCAGCGGGAATGGCTTGTGGGTTTCCTCCTCTCCCTCCCCAGGCTGGGCAGAAAATATGTATTTTCCTTATGGATTAAATCCCCTTCCCAAAGTCCACTTACCTCATCACGTTAGTAACACTAAAAATACTAACTGCACTAACTCAAGGTATGAGTTTGCAGTGTATTTCAACTCCTCTACTCCGGAATTATGACAATGGAAGAAAAGAAACCCATCTTTTGTTAGAGGGAGATGACAGCAAGGTTGAGTGGCACAGAGTATTTTCATTTCAGCTGCTATCTGAATTTTGATGTTTGTTTCTACAAACTGTCATAACAGATAATGCATGAGACACCTAGGAAAAAAAATTACATTATTTTGAAACTATAAAGCTTTCAGAAAAGCTGGAGCCCTGAGAATGACTGCTACATTGCTTAAGAAGAAAAGGACGCAGGACTTTTGAAGCCATGTTTCAAGTGAACAAAACAGGCCTCCTACAGCAGGACAAGGACACAACAAGCAAACAGCAATAGGGTGCTCCTGAGAAACTGCCCTTAGCTCTCTGAGTGACAAAGGAAGGTAAAAAACAGGTGATGGCAGGATGTAAGTTTACACTGTGATAACGTATAGATTTGGACCAGAAGCTGGGAAGGGCTGCGTTCATTCATCTTGGAATGGCTGCAAGTAGAATGAAAAGGAAGAAAAGGTTTTCTAGATCTGGTCTCTAGTTCTGAGAACCCTCTCAAGGCTCTCTGCAAGCTCACTTCACTGCTTTCCACTCTCAGATGTGGGTAATAAAATATATATATCTCTCTAACAAAAAACAGCATTCAGACAAAAAAAGCCAAAGGATTCTTGTTAGCAAAGCTCCCTCTGCCCTGCTGCCGTGCCATGTGCCATTTGGGCTCGCTGCTCTGGGCTCTCCTGTGGGCCTGGAGCGCTCAAAGGGAGCAAAACCGCTCCTTGGGAGGAACAAAGCAAAGCACCACACTGATTTGTTGTTCCTCTGCCAAGCTGGGACATCGAGCAGTCACACCGGGGGAAACGAGGCCTTGCCAAAACCTTGCCGCCACTGCTTTGCTGTGCCGTAAAAGAAAGTGTGTGGATTTGTGCACATGTGTGCATGTACTTGGATGGAGAGAGAAGATGAAGTAATAATTCCCCCCTCCACAGGCCAATTAACATTCCCTTGGAGGTTTTTAATTAAAGCGAATGTCTGCCCAACAAAGAAGGCGAGTCTGGGAGGTTGACATCACACCTCCTTAAAAAACACACACAGACACACCTCCCAGATAAAGGCTATTTATTATCTGCTCAAGAGACTCTCTGGGATTCGTTCCCCCCTTTTGGCCTCTCTATGGCCAGAGAGTCCCTTTCTTATCTGTCTGACAGGTCCATACAATACTTAATTGACTTGCCTGGGGTCTTGTTTTTTATTTCTTTGAAGGAAGTAGGGCCTAGGGGGTGGTGATGGAGAGAGATCCTGTCCTTTTTGCTTGGAATGAAAAGACTCCATAATAATGGCATCCATTTGCAACCATGACCCCCTGGAAGAAGATACTGTGCAGACAACGGCTTTCCATGCACAGTCAGTGGGAGCTGGGACAAACACAGTACTGAATTCCCAACTACTTTGGCTTTTGTTTTCCTGACGCTTTAAGAAATCTAGCATTCCCATGCACTGAAGCTGGTTTTCATGAACACCAAAAACTTTAGACAAGGCAGTCCAGCTCAGCTAGAAGCACGGATGACTGCCAACACGTCTGGGACAAATAAGGCCTGAGAAGAGTCGCCTCTTGCAGAAAGCCCAGAAACCACAGCATCAGCGATGGTCCAGACCTGGGGAAGGAGCGTGGAAGGCTCCCAGAGAGCACCTCAGCCCCAGGGCTGCATCACTGCCGAGGGACTGTGTGCCCAAGCAGTGTGGGACTGGTGACATTTTTTCCCAGCAGCACTGGATGGCAGCATGGACCCTGTGAATGGGGCCAGCGAGAGGAGCAGAGCTGCTTCTGCAGTGGGCTGTTGCCGGCAGGAGCGGTGCTGCGGTGCTGCGATGCTGCAGTGCGATGCCATGCGGTCTCACCCTCCATCAGCCCCATAGTGGGACTCACCTGATGCCCCACTGAGCCCAATCAGCACAGCCAGCTTTGGTCCTTAGGCACATCAAGTCAGCATACAACTCACATCCCCACCTTTCTTGCTATACTAGTTTCTTTGCAGGTTTAGTGGGGTGAATCCGCTCGCTATGGTGTCACATCCCACATATCTTCCTTCGCAATTAAGGTATCAGTAAGTGTCCCCCACCAGGGCATCCACCACAGCAGTCCTGTTCCACACCGAGCTATGAGTCCAGCCTTGGTGGGGCTGGAACACACATCTACAAACCAAGGCTTGGTGAAACCTGGTGGCTGGAAATCTGCCACCCATAAGATGAATGACGACGCCAGTGCTGCTGCTGGAAGCGGGGATGGCAGCAGCTCGCCTTGCTGCGACGCTGCCCCAGGAAATGGCTTGGACTCAGGGTTCAGCTTTGCCCACACATCCTTCCTGATGGATTCATCAGAGAGCAAAGGGGACGCGGTACAGCAAGGGTCAATGAACAAGCAGGGCGCGCTGAGCACCTTCCCCTCCTTCCCCTCCTCTCCCTGGCAGTGCTGACAGCACAGGGAACCATGTGTTGCCGCAGGGAAGGTGGCACAGAGCACTTGCCATCTGTGCACATCTGTGAGCGTCACAGACCCTTAACACACCCTCGGGCAGGGCCAGGGCTGTGAGCTGCCAACTGTAGGGACGAAAGTGCTGGAAATCCTCCAGAGCAAACCAGGAAGACTGGGGATCTTACAGGTATGTGTAGTGTGGAGAATGGCCTGCGAGCAGGAGCTTGCGCTGGAGAGTGAGAAGCTGTCCCTGTGAATTGCCTTCACCAAGTATATTTAGCATCTGTTTGTTGTACTGAAATCAATTGCCATAATTAGATAAGAAAAATGAAAAAAGAGAGACAAGAACTGTCTGAGTGCATGCTAGAGAAACATCCAGATAATGCAATAAAAGTGCAAGGAAATCCGCAATTAAGAACCAAGGCATTCCATAAACCATTTCTCTAATTTGACAGCTTAGTATCTCTTCTGTCTTGTATTCTGAAATTAAAAGATGCTGCCCCAGCATCCCAGCAATGCTTTCAATGCTGTTCTCACGCAGCAGTGAAATTCAATACCCTGGAACCCCGTCCCGTGCTCACAGCTGTACGCTATGTGCATATGCTATGCAGCATGTTCCCAAGATATTAAAATAGAGCAGAGGCTTTATATGGGTCCCCATCCCCACGTTGCTTTTTTGCACATATCTAAAGGTAGACAAAGCATACTGAGATCCTCAGGTGAAGGTATTCAAATGCAAAGAATAATAAGCATAAACAAGACCCTTTCAAGAGTTAAATGCATCATACATTCTGTGTTTATATATTAATATATTATAATTAATTCCCTCCAGCACTAATGCTGGCTTGGCCTGGAACCAAAGCAGCTGTCTTGGGGGATTCTCTGCATGGTACTCCCTCTTAAATACACTAGAAGCAGACACTTATCCACTTTTAGGCCTTTTATAATGTTTGCATGGACAAAAATAGAGAAAGAGGCAAAGACGGGAGGCATGGGGAGAAAAGAATAAAAACAAAAAAAGAAATGCAGCCTGGAAGTCAGGAAAAGCGAGTTTCCTGCAGCACAGCTCCAGGGGTGCTTTCTAAGTCTCTCAATAGTGATTCAGAGAGCCGACGCTTACTGGAGGAAACCAGGCTAAAGAGATTATCTGAGTTTGCAATTGTATATTGGTTTGGTTATTTTACATGCGGCTTCTGATGTCCATTTCTATTCCAGAGACAGAGCTAAAAAGCTCAGCTTTGTTTGCTGCAGCTCAGAGAAGGGGATGTGGGGGGGCAGCTTCCATCGATACAGCACAACAAAGAAGCCCACAATCACTCCAAAGTCCAGGGTTGCTTTTCTTTGCGACTTGATCTTTGTCTGCTGGTGTACAAAACGTACAAATTTCAAAATAGTTCTCACTGTGCCCTTTAGTGGAGGCTGCAATGTATTTCCCAGTGATCATCAGCTGGGATGAGATGCTGCATTAGCAAAATGTCCCATTATTTAACCCCCTTAGATTCACCTTGACCCGAGCCAAGGATCCAACCACAGCAAAAAACAAGCACTTCAAAGAAAGACATAAAGATCTTTATTGACAGCAGCAAATATAGCAAATAAATCGAGGATGAAGTATTAATAAGTTTGCATCACGTTTTGTACGCAGTACTGTGTTCATAAACTGCAGAAAGGAAGGACTCCTATCAGTGAAAATGCTGAAGTTCTCAGACCTTCAGGAACATGAACAGACTGGCTGACCTATTACAACAAACTACAACCTAAGCTTAAGAAAGTTGCCTGAGAAGAAAGGGTCTCATAATTGGAGCTGAAAGATTTCAGCGTCAGAGATGCATCCCCTTCTACCACCTAACACACACTGCACAAAGTGCTACCAAAGGATATCCCTGACTTCATCACCAGTCTGCAGCTGGGCTAGGACCATCCTCGGTGTGACACCGTGAATCTGTGGGTAACTCAACCTGCCGATCGTGCATCCTGTGGTTAGTTTCACTAGAGGTGAAGAGTTCACCAGTTCTAAAGCTTCTCACCCACGACCATTTCCAACTCTCTCTGACCTACTTCTTTTAAAAGCCTCAACTTAAAAAACACAGAACTTCCTTCCATATAACTGAACTCAGCTAAGGGGGACTGTTAGCCCTGCTGCTCCCCTGCCCCTCATACTGCCACCCTGCTTCTGCAGGATGGTGTCTGATCTGCTCACCCCTGTGAGCAGAAGGCCTGGCCTCAGGTGGAAACTGCAGGGATTACTGCGTCTGCTCTTTTTCATACAGTCATCAAGCACTTTCAGGTATGCTGAACTGCACTAATGGCGCAGGGGATTTCGTGGACTGTCCTGTCATGCTGTTTCACATAAATTGATTAAATTAGTACAAGCTGACTTGGCCAGTGTGATGTTAGTCTGCAAAATGCTTTCACATGGGTAACGGAGCCCAGTAAGACAGAGAAAGATAAAGGTCACACTGGGAGAATAAGCAGAAAGTCCACAAAGCTTCCTTGGTCTGTGAACGGCTACTTAAGGCACTGCAATCCAAGGCAGCTGTGTAAGAACCACCTGGTACTTGGAAAGTGAGGCACAGCTCCAAGCGCAGCATAGATGGTGCCCCAAGGTGCTGAGCCCACCTTGGCTGTTGGTGCACACCGGGTGTCCCTGCACGAAGCCCTAGGGCTCCTAACCACAACCCTCACCACTTCTCCTAACACCCACTGCAGGGTGCTTCGTTGTAAGGCAGGGCATTCCACAAATTCTGGTGGGTGCTGACATTGCTGGCTTTCCAGTTCAGCTTGGAATCCAGCCAGCTCTTTGGAGCAACGTGTTCAGCATTTGAAAGAAAACGGGGCACCCATGAGAACTTCACAGTTAGAACAGCAACAAAAGATACAGGAAGAATAGCTGTGAGCTTCTCCTCTCCAGGTGTTTGCCACTTGTTGCATGGCAGAGATGCAGCCTGGAGCTGGGTGCCAGAGCCAGAGAGCAGCAGTAACAGAAAAACCCACAGCAGCAGCAGTGGGGAAGACACTCTTCTGCTAGACACCAAAGCTCCTCCACAAGAGAGGTTGTCATGAATGTTGCTTTCAGGTGAAGCTTTACTAAAGCAACAGATCAACCCACGGGTCACAACTCTTTAAGAAACAGGAATTCATCAGCTCTGCTGCTCACGCTGAATTCTATGCAAAAGCACACAGCCCGGGGTGAGGTTTTTTACCCTCTGACACCCTTTAGGACTACTGCTGTCAGCTGCTGCCGCAAATGGCAGAGCTTCATTATATCTTCTTCACCAAACAGGAAAAAATAGGAACTTCCACTGCAGTCCTGGAATCCGAATTTCTCTGCCTGGCACGCACTGCAGATTAAGCAGAACACCACAGCACAGTGCGTCAAACCAAACTAATACAGCTCAGTCCTTCTTGGATCTATTCCTATTGCTGCAACTAAAATTAAACGTCGGCCAGCAACATATCAAGCGCTAATCAGAGCTTTCCCTTTTTTATTTTAGGAAACCATACAGTATTTTGTCTGCATTTGTCAGGAAATTTCCAATCTTAAGCCCTACATCTGCTAAGGCTAATAAATCTCCCCATGTCATCCTGCTCTGCTCCTTATTTCTCTTTTTCCCCTGTGTGAGTGCTCTGGGAGCAGTGCTGCTATTATTTATGGCACTCCTCACCCCTTTGCCGGTGCAGACATTTTTATGACTCATGGCCACATTCCAAAGCACAACGTGAAGGGGCTTAATGGCTGTGGCAGAAAACTTTTTAGATGCCACCTCCACGTCAGCCTAATGTTTTAATCACTCCCTGCTCTAGGCACAACGCTCTGCCTCCAGGGCTCGATGGCTTGCAGCGCACTGATATATGTTTCAGCAGCTCTTTGCCGCAGGAAGGCTGCATCAGAATTGATGGCAGGGCAGCCCCGTGTCCAAAGGCCCAGGCCCACAAGCAGACACGAACCTCACACTGTGATCCATGTGTCCCTGCTGGACAGCCTGTGCAGGGCTCCATTGCATTGGGCCATGCAGCTGGGGGTGAACCCTCTCGCATTCCCAGCACTCCCACTGAACTGTATTTACCGACCCATCACACTGAAGTGAGCTGACAGACCTGCTATGGGCAGTGTTCCTCAGGTGACAGGACCAGTCGGTCCCCCCACAGTGTTATATCCCTCAGGCATCTCCGACAAGTGCTGGGGGAAGAGGCAGCTGGAGGGGGTCTGGAGAAAGATGCATTGAAAGCTGGGGCTCCTGGTATGCCCAAGGAATAGGATTGGAGGACTTGTTGTCTAGGGGGCTCTGCATGTGTCTCGGTTACTCATTAAGACATGAAAATACAAGTAAATGAGGATTAATATCTGTCAGCTCAAGCGCGAGCACAAGGCACAGGCTGAGCAGCATGCCCTGGGGCTGCAGGCCAGGCTGACATGATACTCCCATGCCATCTGGCTGTTCCTCTGCTCCGGCACCAGTTTTCTCCAAAAGAGTCCATTAATAGGTGGCAAACCCTGCACAAAGCCTGGGGACACAGACCCACACCCCAGCCCTGCCCCTTCCAAGAGCTAAGGATGCCCAAGCCATCTTCTAGGGGCTGCTCCTCAGAAGGAACCAGAATGCCTCACACAAGTTTCTCCCCTGCCATCTGCCCAGCCTGCCACACTGGGTATGTAATGCTGCTCTCCTCCAAATGGCAGGCCTCCATTGTGCAGAGGTGAGGCATGAAAAGGAGGATTAAGTCTCCTGATTCGAGTGCTTTGTAGAAGGGCTGATCCAAGGTCAGGCGCATGCATCTCATTCCCACAAGGCCCAGTTGAAAAAATGAACTGCAGAGCAAGAGAACCGGCCAACAGAACTGCAGTTATCTTTTTTTAACCTTTTAAAAATAAAACCTGCACCAAGATTAAAATAAAATAGGCAGGGAGGATAAAAATGTCTCTGGAGCACTGGGAATCATTTGAACACGTACTTCAGTGCCTAAACATAGCTCAGCCCCAAGGAGAAGCCCAAGCACAAGGCGTAACCCCAGAGGGAAGATAAGCACTCTAAGGCAGGCATGGATAGAGGAGACCCATCCAGAAACTAGTTCCTGGGGCTGCACATAGCCTGAAAATGATGACAAAAAAATTGCACTCACACAGGGTATTTCCTGCCTTGGGATGCAAACACAACCGCTGCAGGGCCCTGGCTATCTCAAACCTGCTGCTCTCTGCTGCAGTGGCCTCTGCAGATCTCAGATCTTCAGAAGCGTGTACTTGAGAGACAAGCTCCTAAGTGAGAACACAACATACCACTTATCTAAAAATTAAAATAATACACTCTTCAGTATGAAATAAAGAGAACCAAAACGGTGCTCTTTAAACACAACAGAACACAGAGTTTTACCTTCCTTCTATTTTTAACATCCCTCAAATAAAAAAAAAAAACACAAAACAAACTACTACAAGGATATCATAACAGCTCCTTGTGTCCTCGCATGCCATCATCCGTCTGCAGCCGCAGCCTCACACTTCAGTGGGACCAGTGTGGTCACCTGGGCTCCTGTGTGCTGCAGGCAATGTCCGTGCAGTGCAATACTTTTCACAGCATGAAAGGAACACAGCAAAGCTAGGTATCGTATGACAGCATCTCCTTATCTGGGACACTAGGAGCATACGGTGAGCACTCTGGAGTGGGTCTCCAGGGGAAGGATCTGGGGCCAGGCCTAGCAAGGGCTGAGCAGGAAAGAAGCAATTCTTACAGCAGGAGGCCTTAAGGAAAGGCAGTGCTGCAAAGCCAGGTTCCCTGCCTCCCCTGGGATCTGCTGCTCCCAGCTGCAGCTCAGATGTGCTCTCCTTGGGCTGCCTCTGAGACACGATGCTGCTGCCGCTGCTGTCGTGATGCAAAGAAGCCATCTCTGCCAGCAAACTGACAGGGAAATTCAGTCTTTATAATCATCCTGCCCTGCACTACAGCCTGATCCACATCCCAGAAGGAAGATTAATCCACTAAGCCTCTCAGCTCCTAGAAACGATACTTACAGGCCAACAACTATCCCCAGTCATTCTCCTCCTCAGATGATAATAAGAAAAATGTCTGTATTTGGCTCACTATGACAAGCTGATTTTAAACCTCCTAAGGAGCAGAAGCTGCTTGGCCCTAGGGATAACCCAGATCTGCTTCAGGCAGGCCTGCCTGGTTGGGTTAGAGCAGGTTTGGTGCCTGGCCACCAGCTGGGTAGAAGTGTTCTCCTCTCCCAGACCGCAGCTGCACTTCATCACCACTAATGCATTCTTTAGATGTGCAGAACAAGTAGATGTGTAGGCACCACGGACATCTTGGCACCTTGGAACAAAATTCATTCACAATTAAGTTTGAAGCTGGATCACTTTTAGGAAGCCAGTTAAGCACTCTCTATAAAGAAATCAATACCTTTGAAGCTTCATCTTGCCACCCCTCAGTTTAGAACAGCTATTTTGTAGAGGCTTTGCAGAGGATGAGAAAAGCAATGAGTAAAGACATGAAACATCATGGTCACAGCATTTAAGAAAGAACTGGGTACATTTTTGTCCTCCTTTTTAAGTTTTTAACTTTGAGCAATTCTCTATAAATTATGCTTTATCCTACAAACTTTACATTTGTTTTTCTTATTTAGGCTATAAACCATTTGAATGATGAACCGTATTTTTTTATGCATTTATAATGCAAACCACAAAGATATCCCAGGAACTGGAGTTAGTAAATTACACAGTTGTTGGTTGTTTTTTTTTTTTTCATATGTAGATAATATACACAATTTCTGGCTGAAGAAAATTGCCTTTGGGTATTTTATTCTCTCCTGGAATCAAAACAGGCTGGAGGAAGAAAGGACAGGCAATAAAATACACACAACACAAATAGCTTGTGATAGGCTGTGGCTGCTTCACATTAAGAGGAGGTTAATTAGAGCAGTGATATAAAGCAGGCAGTGGTGGAAACGAGGAGAAGGTCTGCAGGGAGAAGGAATAACTTGCCCAGCCCTGCTAAGCACTCGTTGGGTCAGCAGTATTTGGTTGCACAGCACAGAATGCTGAGGAGCTATGACCTCTTTGCACATCTTCCTCCTGATTCGAGTCTCAAACGCACAGCACAACAGGTCAAAGCCAGCCCTGAATTTCTGGCAGGGAAGGCAAGGCAGAAATGCACAGGTAGCTCAGGTTTTTTACTACAAGTGATGCGGTTGCTCAGCCTCACCTACATCTAATGCTGTACGTTTGGAACCTGTGCTGCTTCACTTCAGATTCGGGTATTTTCCAGATGTTTGCCCACTACTGCGGGTCACTGCTGTGCTCGCTGCTGTTTCTGGGAGATTCAGCAAATGTGAAAAGTGCACAGAACCACAGCTAGGGAGGAAGTGACGTCCTCTGCCACGCAGGTGTTAGGGGAGCCCTAGGAAGAAACCAGCGGCACCTCGCTACAGCACAATGAAAATGAAAGTGGATGTAACTGAGACCAATGGGAACAGAGGAATGTATTGTTAATCTTGAAGTAATTGCTCCACACTGAATCAAGTTGGGAAAATGGTGCAGATGTAATGGGTCTTCCCCTACGTATCTGCAAAAAGAAACACTGTTCTTTCAGCAGCTCCACATTTTGTTCTCGCTCATCTGACCAAGCACTCAGAATAGTTAGGAATCGTATACTGTCTGAAGGCCTCAGTGCATTGAAGCCAGGCAGGTCATTCAGGAAAGCCGTGAGTTCACAATTTGCTCTAATTAATTCATTTCTTTGTAAATCACGCTGCAGAGCCTCCATTACTTCAACACCTTCCTAATCCCCCTCTCCGGCAGCTTTCACAAACTCACACCTACATTTTGTAGTCTTAACAATCATCCATTTTGCTGAGATCTGGTTAATTTCTAACACATTCTCCCACTCAAATCGGGCTCTTTTAAGGATAAGAAACGAAATAAAAGGGCTGCGCTGTAACCAATCCTTCCACCCTTCAAAAATAAAAATAAACTCAGCAAGCTCAGTAAAACGAATGGTAAAAAAAAATGTAAGCCTGGAAAAAGTGAGTTAAACAGGAGATTTTATAACAAACCCTCAGCTCCCAGTGTTGAAATTCAGCTGCACAGGAGGGCTCTTTTTTTCTCCTTGCTTTTCTGAAGGCTTTCTCGATAAAGTTCAGTGACAGGACTAATTCTGTGTAACCAAAGTGCACTAATTGAAATGCAACCCATCATTTCCTTCTAGGTGATTTGCTCTTAATATCTGTTCTGCATCAGGGTTTTGATACTTAGATGCACCCACTGTGCCATTGGGAGGAAGGGAAAAAACCCTATTAGCTGTAGCGGAGATGATGAAAAGCAGAGAAATCAAAGGGGAAGGGAGACAGAAGGCTTCCTCTCTTCAGTCCAGGCCGTTCCACATTCCACATGGCTCGCCAGAGCTGGGCCAGCACTGCCGAGTTGGCACTCGGTGCCCTGGAGGAGCAGGCTGGCACCAGGCTCTCGGCCCGCGTTGGATCCCGTCCTTGCTCTCCAGCTGACACCTGACTTTGGATGGAGCTCAACAGGAAGCAAGGCATCTGGAAAAAAGCCCGTGCTTCCTTGTCTGGGGAACAATGAGAAACTAATACGGCAGCCTAAATGAGACATGACTCAATTAATGAGAGCTGATGGGGCTAATGACTAAACAGATGGTAATCCTAAAAAAAGATGAGGGAGGGGAGATATAGCTGTGGCAATGGACCTGCTGCAGCTCACACGGCAGCACCAGAGCTGCCTCTTGCAGGGCGCTGAAGCCATTGGGAAAGCAGTGCTGCTGCTCTGAACGCAGCGGGACGCTGCCCTGCGCAATGGGGCCTCACAGCTCTCCCTCCTGAAGGCAGGTGATGATTTCCCTAAAAAAGCCTCTGACAAAAGCCACTGATCGACTGGTGGGGGCTCTGTTAACAACCACAACTTCTCTCTCTACACACACTCGTTCTGCATCCCGACACACCAAAGCAAAAGCACTTTGCCAAGTCTTTCAAAGAAGTGTTCAGAAAGGAGAAACAGATGGAATGGAGGCACTCCTAACTGCAGAGCACCATGCAGAGGTGCTGCCACACCTCACTTGGGGACAGACGGACTGTACATTCTGGGACACTGTGACGTGGTCCTGGAGCAGCCCCACGAGGGTCTGACTGGGCTCAATCCCACTGACTGCTGTAACTCGGCTGTGATTAGGGGTCAGATGTTATGGGCCACTGGACTGTCAAGGCAAGTCACCGTTAGGGGGAAGGAGCGGCCCCTCTCCTTTCTCACTGTATGTCAGCTTCAATTACATCCGTGACATTTTATCATAGGCCTGAGAAACCGTAATGAGCACAAACCTCCAGTCTGATCAAAATGCAATGCTTCTGGCCCTAACTGGAAGCCTCCTTTTAAGCACTACCCATATGTTCGTCCGCCAGCCTCTCTTCGATCAAGCTGCTGTGATCAATACATGCAGTGCTGCTACAGCTTCCTGTGGGTTAAATATGCCACGCAGCCTGTCTGTTCTGATGGCAGGTTGTGCAACAAAGGGCCCCTCCGTGCTGAGTGCCAGCGGGAGGGAGCAGAGCAGGCCCTGTGCGGCCATGCATGAGGACTAACGGGCGGTGCTGTGCTGTGAACTTCTGGCTCTCTCCCTGCATGCCGGTGGCACGCAGCTGCCCCGCCACAACCAGCCCAGCACAGCACACGTTACAGACAGCCACAGCTCTACCGATCGTTGCCATTCAGCAACAAGCTAGAGGAAAAAATATATAAATTAAGAAAATGATTTTTTCTATTCCTGAACCTATAAAAATATTTCCCTAAAACAACAGTGCTCAGAGCATCCCTTTTCCCACTTACTGACATCTCCAGACTTGACACTCTCGTGCATCATGTTTTGCTGTGTTCCTGAAGGCACCTCACTGTGACTCCCATCGGGTCAAGCAGCCCGTCCACGCACAAATCAACACCACCAGAACCCTTCCCATCACATCAGGTATAATTTGCAGAGGAGGAACGCCAGCATCGCTCAGCTGATAACTTCTTGCCAACGAGCGCAGGGAATTTCTCTCTGTAGCAGGGTCTACGATGTTTATGAGATTTATAGTTGAGCTGCATAATAGCATTTTTTCAAGGAGTATTTGAACAGCTGCCATCCATCCCAACTTCCAAATGCAATCATCTTGATATGCCTCGTGACTATAGGCAGCCAGTGACAAGAAGCAGTTGCAAAAGCCAATGGCCCCACTGACTGGCACTAACATACAGAGTGCTGACCAGTTTTATGGCTACAAAGGGTTAATCTGAAGGGTGCATGAGATGTTAAGGGAAGATGTAAGGCAGGTGCTGAGGTGCTGCCTTCAGCTCCCCCGGCTCAGGGAGTTTACAGCATGGACTCTGCCCATACCCACCATCTCAGGTGCTGAGTTTCAGCCTCTTTTTTAAGCTAGAGAGAGTTGAGCCTTGAGTTCTTTCTGACAAAAGAACATTAAAATATGCTCATTAAATTCAGAAAGATTCAGGGGCTGATGTCGATACACTTTAGAAAAGAACAAAAACTCCACTCCTGGAGGCATTTGCCCCATCCCTGGAGGCATTCAAGGCCAGGCTGGATGTGGCTTGGTGACCCTGCACATAAACAGGGGTTGGAACTACATGAGCATTGTGGTCCTTTTCAATCCAGGCCATTCTAAGATTCTATGAAAAATAAATACGTAAAGCCAACATTTCTGCTTATGTTTGACAGTGGCTTTGGGTGATGTCCAAAGCCAACCAAGACCTGGTTGAAAGTTCCTGCTGGCAGTCGGGAGCAGAGCCCACATGCCTCTTGGTGAAAGAAGATGGTCACAGAAATCAGAACTGATTGTGTGTAGAGAAAGGAAGAGGAAAAAAAAGCCCTAGCACAACAGTCCGAAATGACAGACTATACTGCAGGATTTGTTGTTTCATCCTTAGCTCCACTAAACAATTAGATCAACACTTTTCAAAAACGAAAGGAAGCAAATGGAGTATTTTCAGTGCTTCTTCATCCCTGTTCAGAATGTGCCATGGAGAAAAAGGGTCCTCCACCTCCACTGCCACAAGCACACATGGTGGCAGGGGAACGTGCCAAGCCCGGCTAAATCAGCTTCAGCAACTCACAGCAGGGAAGCAGCCCCAGAAGGTAGATGGACCTTTCTTCCAAATTAAACTGCAGAATCCCCATCAAATAAGCAGTGCGGCTCCTTGCACTGCGAAGGAAAGAATGATTTACGAATACGGCAAATCTTGGGCAAACGACATAGAGGGGGGTTCTGAGGCAGAAGCACAAGAGAATTAAACTGAACGCACAGGCACAGCATCAACAAATCTTTCAGAGAAAGGCTGACAGTCCTGCACAATAAATCTGCTCCCTCTTCGCTACAAGCCTGTCTGCGAGAACTCTCTCCACTAAAAGCACTGCTGTAACCAAGTTCTATTTATAGCCATCCTCATGGCAGTTCCCTACTTCTCCCCCTTCCTTCCCCTTTTCAGCAATTGTAATGATTATCTCTCGGACGGTCGTAAAACGGATGAAGCTGGTGTCTGCTAATTATGGGGAAAGACTGGTACTACACCAAATGACCAAGTAAAAAGTGTTACAGTGGTGACACTCGAGTTCTATGACTGTGAGGTCAGCTCATACGCATATGATTTGTCTTGGGTTTTTTCCCCTCCTTACTTTATTATACCCTTCCTGGAGCAGACCCAGCCACAAGGCTGCTCACCACACTCCAGGGAGAGCTCATGCGAGCCTGCATCATCTTTTGTGTGTGCTTGAGCGTGAGCATTCATGCCGGAGTTTGTACTGTAACAAAACAGACTAACTACCCCTACAACACTTTCTTTTCAGGAATGTTTTGATCATTATGGCACAGTATTACCACCGTTGGTTTGTGTTCTCCGTTGCTCAGCCTTGATCTCTGCCAGAGCGTGGCAGTTACCAGAGTGGCAGGTGGTGAGGGACTCGAGTGCAATTCCCACGTTTGCTACAAAATGGAGCGCTTCTTGATCGCTGTCTTTTTAATGAGCATCGAATCATCCAGCAGTGAAGACGTGTGCGTGCAGCAGGACTCTCTGGATTTCTGCTCTCAATTCTCTCCTTTTCAAAATGAGAGTTCCCTCCTTGCAGCCGCATTCTTTGTACAGGGTTTGGATTTCTGGGCCAGGGCTGCCTGCATCTGGCTGGGCTCTGTGCAAAGGGAAAACCAGGGCAGACTGCACTCCTGGGTTCTGACCTTGAGGCATGGCTGGTTCAGTGGCAGGGCAAAAACGTAGCGGAGACACAGTACTTGTTGTGTTTGTTCCCAGGAATTTACGCTTCTGAACGGCGATTCTGCTGACACACTACGCCTTCAGCTCGCTGGGTGCAGCTCCATTTTTAGTACTGCAACAAAAGCTGCTGTGCCTAAACGCCTTCTGTCAGTCAAAGGGCAGCACCAAAACCAGAAGCCCAAAGTGAGGGGTTCCTAAGGTGCCTGAAGGTCGGTACACGGAGACAAGCCAGGGAGTAGCTGCACTCCCTGTGTGTCTCTCCTGATGCAATTTTCACTACGCTATTTCAATCTGATTAGGATCTTCATAACTTTCCCTATTAACTTCAAATGCAAACAGTATGCCTTAAAAATACATACACCAAGCCAAGTTTCCACTTTCTGCACAGCCTGATACACGGGCAGCAAGGGCTTTTATTCAAACGCTGCATTTCCAGCCTCATACTCCCATTACATAATTTGAAATCAGGAATGCTTGAAGCTTCACTTCAAACAGCAGCAACCCCCAGTGACGCCGGCATCGCCGCACCATCGGCTTAATCTTAGGCAGTGAGTACAAAGAGCTGAGCAGGTGAGTGCATGTGCTGTTCAAAGGGAGCTGGCTGAAGGCCAGGTGGACCAGCTCTCAGTGTCTTTTTCCATCCACTGAATTTGTAAATTTTCCAAGATCTTTTGCGGTATTATGAGTTTTCAGTTATTAAACCATAACTGAAATACACAGAAAGAGGCATGTGATATTCAAAATAAAAACTCGGAGCCTTCTGGAGTGTGAACAATGTGCCCTGGGGAGCACTGCTGTTACTATAATATGGATTTATTCTCCGTTTATAAACAGGAGCCAACAAACCCTAGTGCAAAATTTCTTCTTTCAGTTAACAGAGAAGAAACTATCATGAAAGGATGAGATGTGCCCGGATAGTGGCTATGCACAAAATCACATCCAGTCGAGTTTTTGATCGAGTTTAGGAGGCTGAATGAGAAATTATTTAACGACACTGCTGTTTTTCACTAACCCCCTGGTAAACGCTTTGGAATTATTTATCATTCTCATACTAAATGAGGCTATTCAAAATTACCTCTCCTTTTTTATTCTTTTTCCCACCAAATGACAGTATTTGGTACTAGTGCTTACAGATGACAGAACCTGAAAAGTAATTTCTTCCACTTTCCCGACTCTTTGTGGCAAAAGTGGTCTTTTGTGCTTGCCCCAACTAAAGCACTCAGCGTCAGTCCAACTGTAACTGACACATGAGCCTCCAGCTGGGAACTCCTGCATTGCCCATTCATACTTCAAATGCAAACTTTAACAGTCACGGACTTTAAAGAGAATCTCAGAAAATTAAGAAATGCACCCAGAACGATCCCACGTATGGGATCAGCAAGCACGCAAATGCTCTTCTCTCAATTTCTTTCAACGATCAACAACTGCATATTTGCAACCATAAAGAAAGGGGCTATCTATGATGTTCCACCTTTCTTTATATATTACATCTCTGTTTTTATAAACATACAGAAGTGCTACATTAAACTTTACTCGTTCATTTCAAATGCTATTCCTTCCATTTCAGACCTTAGCTCCCTGAAGGTTGATTTTTTTTCACTGAAAATAGTATTATAAAGTCCCATTTTGGTGCAAGCAGTGGCTGGAGCCAAGCTGGGCAATGTGAGTGCCAGAAGTGCTGCCAGGGCTGGAGGTGCAGTGTCCCCTTGCCCGGCCACAGCTTGTATGGAATAAACAGAACTCCAGCAAGTGTGAACAAAACCTTCTGAAACACTGATAAAAGGAAGGGCTCTGTTTTTGTTTCTACTGTGCTTCAAAGCCTGGAAAGAAGAAATAAGATCTGCATCCTAGACATAAAACCCGCTAAGATACTGAAGGATTCAGATCAGCAGTAGATGGTGGCTGCCCACAGCCCTTGGCACAGGACCTGCTGGCGGGGCAATGGTGCCATGCCCCATTGCGGGCGTGAAGCAGAGCAGTTGGGGAAGGCCAGCTCATCTCACCCCCTCACAAATAGGCAGCACTTCGACATGGAAGGCTGACTTCTTCTACTTCATCTCTAACCGATTTTATTTCCTGAAGAGTTCCTTTGAGAGAGGTGGTTGATAGGAGAGGCCCTATAGAAATGAAGAATACGGCTGATTGCATATGCAAATCTGCGTGTGCATTTTCTTTCGGGAGGGGGATTTGCAGCTGAATGGGTTAATGATAAAAGCAGTGATAAAAGCGATTACTTGGTTTTCTTTTTTGTTTTTCTTTTCCCTCTCCAGCTCCACAGCTGAACTCAACGGGATGTGTGCAGGGAAAGGATGGTTAGGGACAGAGATTAAGAAGTACAAAGCCATTCTGACTGCTTAAAACATTTCTGGCGAGGCCGATAGAGCTGCTGAGCGCTGCCATGCGGGAGGACACGCTCCTGGCCGGCGCAGAGCCCTTCCCTCGCAGCCTGCCCCAGCTATTGGAGAGCAAAGCACACCAGCTAAGGGAGCAGCGCAGCCTTCCTCCGCTCAGGCGCTAACGGGAAGGATGCTTGTGTTGTGAAAGGCTGAAGAGAATAAAGGTTCTATATGCAAACAGAAATAACGAGGCAGGAGCCCGGGCCCTCCACAAGCATAAACCTTCCCTTCTTTTCTTTTCTGCAGTGTCTTTGGAAGCTGCTGCTGAGGCACACTGAAAGGGGGCTGTCACAAGCCTTCTCCGCAGATGTCTCCTGATCCCCTTTGGAGGCATTTCAGCCCTAATACAGCTGTCACTTTCTCCCTGCTGCTCTAACATGAAAAAAAAAAAAAAAAAAAAAAAAGGGGGCAAAAATATAATACCAATAAATTTCTGCCTAACTGAGCCAAGTGCCGCTGACAGCCACCCACGAGGGGCCCAGGCTTGCTAGGATGCCCTGCTGAGCGCTGAGGAGCCCGGCCTGCTGCTGCCCTCACACCCCTCACACACTTCTCCTACACCTCCTGCCGGCCCTCCCCACCATGGCCGCACTGAAAGCCGAGGCCCATCTGCGGCTGCCGTGCAGACTTTGCCCCACTTCCTCAGGCTCATCTCTAAGCCTCCTTTCGGCTCCCTGTGGTTTAATGCATCCTGAAGAACTGCCACTCCATCACCCCTCCCTACCCCCCTCCGCAAATCCTTCCCAGCTGAACAAGCGTTTTCACCCTGCTCAGCTCAGAAATGGGCCCTCCCCCTCTGCCATGCATTCGTATCGCCTGAATGAGAGCCGCCCGAGCTGCGCTTTTTGCTGTCATTTATGTAAGAGACGACCCTCGTACTGCACGTCAGGCTGCCTTGGGACACCATGCACACCAAAGCATCACGTTTACACCATCAGTGCATTAACATCTCCAAAATGCAATTCTCCTGCCTTTGCTCCCCCCATGCACGCCGTAAGGAAGGATGAGGGGCAGGTAAGAAAGACAAAGAAAGCATTGCTTGAGGACTGTTCACCCGATACTACACCTACACACAGGACAGCCCCAAGAACCACACCAATGGGAACACTCAATAGCTGTGCTGGAGGGTGCGGGAAACCAGAAAGCATTTGGCAGCCCACAGGGCTGAGTACACCTGAAGAAGGTGTTCCACAGACTCTCCCATGCTCAGTTCTTCTTGTGCCCACAGAGGAATGACCCCACAGCTGAAGGGGTCATTTTCAGTCTTAAATTCCTGAACAGATATAGCAGCAAGAAGCTGGGAAATATAAGAGCCACCTGGTGATGTGAAGCGACTCGCTAAAAGACCTGGCACATCACTGGTAGGGCAGGGAATTAAAGTCCCAGCTCTGGTTTTGAAGATTTTCCTTCCAATGAGGATTGCTGCAATTCTGATGGAGGGAGGTTGTGAGGGCTTGAGCATAAAGGCACCGGATCCTTCAAGGGCAAAAGCTCCACTAACTGTGACAATGCCTTATTCCTTGAAGCAATAGAAAGCTGAGAAGGAAAAGGGCTTTCTCTTGAGGCACAGAAGTCCTTTGAATTGTTTCACAGGCAGCGGATTCACTTAGCTCTGAAAGCTGGAGACTAACCTGAGCCGGTGCTGACCTGACCACCACCACCAATCCTCCAGCCGAGGCAGACCCCCATTTCCACATCCTGGTGGCAGGAGCCTTGAGCTGAACCTGCCTTGCAATTAAAGACAGCGGGAACCACTCTAATCAAACATCACAAAGCCCATCCTGAAGCTGGAGCAGAAACAGCACTCAAAACTCAGACCCAGGATTGACTTGACAGACCGCTCACCTCCCTCCCTCCTGCTGCCTGACACTGACAGAAAGCACTGCCAACTCTGACAGGTCCCACGTAAATCCCAGATTGGATTTCTCTACTTCCTCAGCACTACGGTTTTGACAAACTTCCCATGACACCAGTGAGACACGGCCTTCGCAGAACCCCCGGCACAGCATATTTCTCTACACAAAAGAAAAATGTAACGCTCAGATGAGAAAAAACTGCTCGGTATTGGCACAGAGTTGTACAGCTTCCTCTGGTGGGCTGACATTGCTGTTCCTGCACGGAGAAATCCTGCTGAAAATGCAATGGATTGCTCGCAGACCCAATGCTTAAGTCTTCAGACCTCTTTGTATTCAGGACAGATATGAGCGAAAGGATATTATTCTGAAAATAAAGCCATTTATAACGTTTCCTGCACACAGAACAAGACTGACAAAAAGAGGAAAGATCCATAACTGGTTTGAAAGAACTGAGAAAATTTATTTTGCGCTGCTACTGAGGTGGAAGAGAGAAACTGTGATAGCCTCCACTCTCCCTGTCAGGAATGCAATAACACTGATCTGTTTTCTGTCCCCAATTTTGGGGTTGATTGAAAAGCAGATAACTCCCAACACTGAATTACAAGCAGTGCTGTGGCTGCCTGGAACATACACGGAATGGGGCTGCTGCAGGTCATTCAGGCACACTATGTGCTGCACACACTGCCACATATGTGAGCTGTCGGAGGGGAAGCTACCTGAGGATGCAGTGAGAGCACACCATAGGGGTTCACATGCTCCATACAGATACTCTCCCTGATAAGCCCACCCATCAAGCACCGAATCCACAAAGAGCTGTAAATTAGCACTGAAATTTATGGCGTGCTGTTGACTTGTATCAGCAGAGGTTTTGGCTGACCATCTGTGAACAATGAGAAAGGACTGTGAGTCAGTATTAATACAAGACCACAAAACTCCTCCAGTGATGCTAAGAGCTATGTAGGGTCACACTTTCAAGGGCCTGCATTACTCAGACACCTCCGAAAATTTCATTTACTGAGCTGTACACTCCCACAATGTCCCTACCAACACATTCTGCAAAGCGAAGCAGGTGGGAAGTGTATTAAGAGGCAGGGTTTAATAGGTTTAGGAAGGATTAATAGACAGACTGACACTGAGAGCCTGGGACTCATGAGCAGCAGTGCCACGCTGCACACCACCGTAAGGCCTTCTATAAAACCAGATGAATAAACATGCTACACTAAGGCTGTGTGCAGCACCCTTGGGTTGTGAGGAAGGGAGGCCTGGGTGGGATGGTGCCAGCAGGAGCCCTCCTGTGCTGGCAGAAATGGCTCAGGGCTGGAAGGCTCCCTTCATGTGTGCTCACTCCAGGGAGAGGTGCTACTCGAACAGCACACAGCAGCTCTGCCAGTACAGCTGATGCCATTGCAAGAGCAATTTGTCAGTATGGTGCTTCTTTTTTTCTCCTGAAAAAGCACTTCCAGTGCAGCTTTCTTATCAGTTCTTAGGTTAACCTTAGTATTGACTCCAGCATTCACTCAGGACTCAGACAGAAGTTGAATGTGGAAAGTTAGAAAAAGCTCCTTTAAAATAAAAGACCTCAAACAATTTCAGCCTTGGGTAGAGCTCTGTGTCTCTGAGGTGATACACTGCTGGCTAATCTTCCGCAGCTGTGGGATCTAATTAGTGCTCGATGCTCAGGTGCGCTCAGAGACACGCCGAGAAGGTAAAATGTTGAGTATCTGTATCATGGAAGCACCAAATGTAAATAATGAGGCTTGGGACTTTGCTGTGGCCAGGGAAGGGTGCTGTCAAGGCACCAAGCCTACTTTCCAGATGAAAATGTCCAGTAAGCACTGAATCAGGCTGCTGTACTGCTTTGCCCAATGCCAATTATAATCAATCTTCCAGTCTCCACATGGCAGGAAGCACTTTTGGGGGGACTTTAGGCCAGAGAATAAATTAAAGTCGACACTGCAATGTACTATTTTGCTGCCTGAACCCTCAATTTCCTTGCAAATAAAACTACAGGAACTCTAAATAATGTTTATCAGATGCTAACCCTCTGGAATGGAACATACTCTTCCATCCATTCCATTCTGCCCAGGGAGGTGGTGGAGTCGCCATTCCTGACAGTGCTCAAGAGGCATCTGGATGAGGAGCTACAAGATACGGTTTAGTGCTTGTGGTAGCAAAGGTAATGGGAGGATGGTCGGATTAGATGATCTTGCAGGTCGTTTCCAACCTTGCGATTCCATGATTCTATGATCCAGCCTCAGGACAGAGAGAAGGAACAGCTTCTGAGGGGCTCTATATGGCCTACTCCAAATGCTGTCCTGGTCTCATCATCTCTCCTGGACAGAGGGAAGAAATGCAATTGGCCATCAGTTGGGAAGAGTTCCCACTGAACATGCAGAAACTCAGATTCACTGCTAGCTCATTAAAGGTGCTCATGTTTTTAAAGGTTCAAATGGGCTTTTCAGGCTTCAGCCAGCAAGAGATCTACTCCTGTTGCTTGTTAGGTAACTGTCAATTACAGAATTTAAATGCTTTGTGGCAGTTTAAATGCGGAACTGACAGCTCTTCACAATTCAACAAATTCAGGTGACATGAACATGAATAGAAATATTGTAGGGTATCCTAAATACATGACAACACGTGTGATCTCAGAGCCTCTGCATGGCCCCATTTCATGGCTGTAACCAACAAGACAGTGGCATGCAGCATTTAAAAGCAGCAACACAGCATGCAAGACTACACAAACCCTTAGCAGCTCCTAAATCTTGTTCTAGCAGACTGTTTTAAGGGCTTAAGAGTTATAGCCAAATCCTTTGCAATCCAAACCACACACACATTTTTGCCTATTTTTCTTTGCATTTCCACTAAATGGTAGTAGCAACAGGCATGTGTCTGGAACTATTCAGCACAGCTCTGGAAAGACCGTACAGTTCCTGCCCTGTATCACTGTTATTTAATTCAGAGACCACCTCCCCTACCTGCATTCACTTGGGGATCCAGAACAGGAGAAAGCAGACTACAGCGTAAACTTAGAAATAAGCATCTCTGTGACAACAACCGAGGTGAGCATTTTGCCTGTGGTCCTGGCAGAGTGTGCATAGTTTCCCTAAATCCACCAAGGAGCCCAGCTTCCACATGAGGAGGGTCCTGGGGTTCCAGTGAGCACAATTAGCTCAGTGCTTGCTGTGACTGACGGGGCTGAAAGCAGCTGGGCTGAAGCTGAAGGGCAGGCCAAGTCCTTACCTCCCCTCCCTGGCAGAGATCACTGCTGTGTGATGAGGGACTTATTCTGTCCTTCCCAGACACTCTTCATGGTGAATTTACTACCTGACGATCAAAAAGGAAAGGACTGAACAATGGGGGAAGCACTGAAGGGGAAACACGCTTGGCCTTCCCTTATTTTAAAAAAGTTACTTGCCAGATTTTAAACAGTTTTTATGTTGTTTCAAAGAGTGGCAAAAAAAAAAAAAAAAAAAAGCATATTTTGGGAAGTAGATGTGGATAAAACTACCAAGTGGATGCGGGTAAAAAATCAGCAATCCTATCCTAGACTTTTTTTTAACTGTCAGAGAGAGTGAAGACCAAATTACACGTCTGCCTCCACCTCTGCACAGAACCAATTCCTCAGGACCACCGGAGAGCAGTCCCATTTGAACAGCCACAGGATGCCACAGCAGCAGCATCACAGAGATGGGCTGGCAGAGGGGACAGGCATCGCTCTGAACTCTCACACTTTTTCCTGGTGTCACTGCCCAGGCAGATGCCTCTGGTTAACAGGAACAGGTCTGCACTGCCAATTTGCAAACATTACTGTCCTCCAGGAGCAAGGCAAGTCTGCCACCTGAAGCAAATAAATGCACATGCCAGCAGTCCCCTCTGCTTCAAACGCTGTATTAAAGCCAGCTATCTGCCTGCTGAACTTGAAATGAAGACGTACAATTAAAGTCCTAACAGCCAGTCAGGAGCAATAACAGCAGGCTGCAATGGTTTATTACCTTTCATGAAGTTGCAATCAGAAGAGCTGATATTCCCAAAGCCTTCACATCCTGCTGGGTGACAACACAGTCCCTTAGACCTTCCAGCTCCTTATTTTTCCTCTTGCCTCTGGTATATACACACATATTGATCTGCACCAGAGGCTGCCAGTGCTGATACTCTCCCAGTGAAACCACCAGGATCTCTGCTCTGTTGGTAACCATTAGCATTAGTATAACAGTAGGTACAGAAAGCCTAGGATAACTGAGCACGGATGTCTGCAATGAATGCAATCACCTTTCTTAGGTAGCAATTTGAGTACCATCTGACAAATGGGAAGTTATTCCAAAGAAAATCTTCAAGCAACAAGACAAAGGACTTTGGAGATATCTTCTTCACAGCTTGCAGAGTAACAGTGCTGACTGTGGTGAACGAACTCAAGTTTGATTCCTGGTGCTTCGTATGGCAGTGGCTCTTCAGTCTGGAGTCCTGTTTTTTTGCCTACAATATTTGAGATCACCAAGCAGTCTCTATTGGACAGGCCAAGGGCAGATTAGTTCCTAAAGTCTGTACATGCCCTGAGCCCACTACAGTCAGTGCTGGACACAAAACAGTTCTGAGCTACGCCTCTCCAAGACACCCAAAGCTGTAGCTCTGTGATGGGACTTTTCATATTATCTTTGGCTGCTGCTACATGCTGTTACTATTATTAGCATTGAAACCACCCTCCACTGTGTACCACAGATTGGTATCTCCTTTTCCCTCCCACCAGAGCATCACACTGCTTATCCACTGCCCCTAATATGCCATTTTGCTCCAGTGATACGTCACAGAGATAGGGATAAGAGGGAAAAAGCTTGAGAATCCGCGTGATGAGAATCACTCCTTAGTTTGTCCCGTACTTCTAAGCCCATTGCTGTCCTCCCCTGGCAAACAGCGCTCCCTGCCCATGAGATGGCATGGGCTCAGCAGGACGAGGTGCCTGTAGCTGTGCTGTGCTGTGACAGGGCAGGGGACACTGAGCCAAGATGCCAGAGCTGCCCAAACTGCACAGGTGACAGCACATTCACTGCCACGAGCGTGTGCTGCATGAGCCCTGCCATCTGCTCGTAGGGAAGGTGAACGTGCCAGCCAGGGAAAGTTCTTGATTTTACTGCTGGCTGAGCTGCTGACTGCTGTGACCTGAGATGAGCTGCGTGACTGATGCAGCTGACAGGACTGCAGAACTGGCAGAAGCTCCTCTCAGAAATGGTTGCTGAGATAAGGGCTGTAGAGCCAGTACAATTTTTAAAAAGGAATTCCATAGCCTCTTCCCTGCTTGGGAGCACATTCTTAAAACCAGAGATGCCAGGATACAGTGCAAGAGCAGTGCTGGCAGCAGGCAGTGGGTTACAGCCCCAGGCAGCACAAAATCAAGCACGTCTGAGCCCCCAGCACAATGCCTGCTCCCCAGGGCTCTCACTCCTGCCTGAGCTTTGGAACCTGCAGGCTGAAACTGTGACCAGGAACTTCAGTGTCCTTATATTCACATATAATACATGTATACATATAATATACAATATATACTCCTTATATTCACACTTACGTGTGTGAGAAATGTAAGGAGACTTGCTTTATCTCCTACTAGCAGCAATAAACACTTTGAAGCACTGATGTATCATGACTACTACTTTAAATTCCAAAGCACACAACGTAATGTGAAACTAAACTGTGGCTTTATGCTTGGTTTTACAAGCTACAGCCTGAGCTCTGCAGCAACCTGATACTACCAACAAAGGCAGCCGCCTCGCACCACTTGTGATCGGGATTTGATTTTGTACCACACGCTTCCTCCTTTGTATTTTTGGAGACATTTTTGGACACCACCGATTTAGAGCTTTAGAGGGGATTTTCTCTTGCTGTCAGCAGGCATGTCACAATCTTCCTAAAAGTGATTTGAATTATACACAGTTCTGTTGCAGATACTTAACGGAGGTAATTTTACTTAACCTTTGCAACAAAATCCCAACGGAACGTTGGGTGAGCTGCCTCTACCACTCCCTCCCAGCAGGTAGCTGCTGAGATGGGCAGAGCCTGGCACTGGTAGGAGCATCCCTGGAACAGGCTGAGGGCTGGAGCTGCCTGCGGCACTGGGCTGGCTGTGCACCAGGAGCTCCCCGACCTCCTGGGCCTGGTGCAAGATCAGAAGCAGTCCCAGGTGCAAGGGGCCAGGCACAGGCTTCTGCACCCTCATTCACTCCTGTCACATTCTACGCACAAAAATTCCCTGCAAAACAGGAACAACCAGCAGCACGGCCAAATCTCGCCATTCCTGAAGACTTAAAAACCAAGCAAACAACAGCAAAACAAACAAAACCTACAAAGTCCCCCAAGAAATACCTTTTTAATACTCAAGTGCTGCTCTTCGTAAGCAAATGAATACAAAAAGGGGAAAAGAAAAGTGTTAATTGGTCAGCTGTACCAGCAAATTGTTACAGGAACAGAGCAGATTTCCACAGCTTCCTGACTATCTTTAATTTATCTTTCCTTGAGATAGATATAATTATATACCAACCTCCACAGAGCAAAAGAGTAAAACACAACAAGGTCACCCATTGGACAGTTTAACCCATTTCTTAAATTTTGGTCTATAGATCCAAACATTGTGAAATACAGCTACCCCAAACACTGATTCCTCATTGCACTGCCAGCCACCTTTGGTTCTAAGAACCCCACTGAGATCACTTTCACCATCCTCAAACACAAAATTAGTTGCTGGTTTGTATTTGCTAATCAAGTCCTTCTTTACACAAAATCACTTCTTTATAACAGGGGTTAGAAAGACTAAGCAACACCCCAGGGCACAAGAATACTCATAACTATCTAAGGAGTAGGAGCAAGAAAATTGGAGGAAAATAGGAAAAAAAACCTGGGGCTGGAGCAAGACAAACCAGCTGGCTGTAAGAACTGGGAACACTGCAGCACAGCAGCTTTGTATTACTGCACTGATAAACACAGCAGCAATAGGAAAAGAGGTTTTACAGGGAACTGAAAATAAAATGATAATAAGGTACGTGTTGATAAAATGGGATTCTGTGCACAAAGCAGAGCAGGTCAGTGCCTGGCATGGTGATTCTCCAACACTGATAGCCCTATGTCCTTCTAATAACATAGCAAGGGCAGAATGGTCTTTTGTCTCCTGGTTTGTTTGGCATTTTCTCAGAAACATGCTTCCCAGAGGAAAAATACAAAGGCTAGAGAGAAATAGACTATCAGAATAATTTAAACCTTTGAGAATTATAAGTAATGGGTGTGATTTTCTACAAGCTAGTACAGTTTATCTCAGCTGATGTCAAGGGAGTTACAGTGGTGCAAAAAGGTCTGATGCTGAGCAGACTGCTTTGCTCGGATGGCTTTGCATTGCTCATCTGTGCTCTCCGGGCAGTTGAACTCCCAACACGTCTAATAGCAAACCCATTTTTGTTTTGTTTTTCCCTGCCCTTTCTTTTGAACAGGAAGAACTGATGTGCGCAGAGAAGAGATGGAGCACTCTGCTCGTCTCAGTGGACCATCTGCTGATATTCCAGGAGAATGTTGGTATTAATTAACCGCACAGCTCTGTGTGCTAATTCTGCTTGGGAACCTAGCTGCAGCAGTTTAGCCTATTTTCAGCACGATGCTGCCAGCCATTGATGCTCTGAATCTGTTTCATGAAATAAGAATGATTGCCACAGATTTGCCTGGGAAATACTGGAGGCCTGTTTAAGCAATGCCAGATGTGAATGCCTTGCTTTAACTTGTGTGCTGCCAGGCAGTTCCCGATCTCAGCCATCATCTTCAGGACCACAAAAGCCACAGGACAAGGAAAAAATTACACTGCACATTTCTATGAAAGACAAATGAAAACCAACGTATGTGGCCATTCACCGATGCAAGGCTGAAGAGTTTTCTTTCCTCTTAAAATCTTCTGTCTCAACAGATCTAAGTCAAGCTCAAGCATCTCTAGAAATTAATTAAAATATTCATGCTGGTGTGTCTAGGCAGAAATAACAAGGAAAAAAAAAAAGAAGCGAAGCCATTTCTCTGCCTGCTTTTAATTCAGCAGTATCTGCCCAGGGCACTGGCGGAGTCCCTGAAGGTTTTCAGCAAACGTGGAAAGATGGCACCAGGGGACATGCCTTAGTGGGGAAGGTGGTGACGAGCTCATGGTTGGACTACATGATCTTAGAGATCATCTATGATTGTAGGAATAGAGAAGCAATGTAAGATCATGGCAAAATTGTCACTGTTCACCATTCAACTGCACAGAGACTTACTTCAGTGTGCAGGTGACACAGTGAATCCCTATAAATGAAACACCTGTGACAGCTGGGCATCCGTCTGCCTTCTGTTGGCTCCTCAGAGGGTAAAAGTGTGCAGTGGTTGAAATTCCCAGACTGTGTGATGTTTCTGCCTTGTCAGAGTGGCAAAGGGAGCCAGCAGGGTGAGGGCAGAGAGGGCAACCAACGCTGCCGGTCTGCTGCCTGGCAGCAGTTCTCTGCTTCCCCAGGCTCAAGGCTTTCTACAAGCAGGTTCGGGTAAATAGAGCACAGTCCTTCTTGAGAAGACCAACATTCCCCCTTGCATGGGTGGACGCTCTCCATCTCCCAGCAAGAGAGAGTTAAAATGCTGGCTTCCAGCAGTGGCCCCGGTCCTTGAAGTACAGCAGGCTCTAAAACTGCAGCAGCTGCTACAACCGTAACAATATACTTTTCTCAAGCATCCTGAACTTCTTTAACGTAATAAAGCACTTGTATCACATAACTGTACAGAAAAAATACAATCATCCCACAACACAGGCCATTTGTCCACCGTGTTTTCATTCCCATGTAAACTCAAGTGCTCGGACTGAGGAATTCTTGGAGCCTTCTTTCTCTTCCCACCCCCAGAGAGGAGGGCCAAGCTCAGCAGCAGCACAGCCAGGCTGCTCACCAACATCTCAGTGCTCCTGCTGGGCTGCTTGGGCCTGCAGGGAAACCAGCCAAGACAGAAAGCCCACTCTGCCTTCCAGGTATCTTTTCAACATGCAATTTCATCTTCCCTTTAGCCTACGTCATCTCAAGCTATAAAAAGCCCTGTGCTTCTTGCTCCTGAATGTTCTTTTATTCCTTTAGCTTGCAGCCAAGTTAAAGGCCTGAATAAGAGCAGGAAACAGAAAATACAGAAGTGACACAGCAGCATAAAGCCAGCTTACCTGCTCTTATTTCATTGTGATCATAAAAATAACTATCTGCTATCTGCTCATGAGAATGACACACACACACACACACACAGAAAAAACCTGAAGAAAAAGGGAAGAAACTTTCCCAATAAACTTACTGAAATTTCAGGTAAAAGACAAGACAAAAATTGGATTTACATAAGGAAATTGGATTTACATAAGGAAATTCTTTTCAGTAGTGTCTGCATTCTAATTCTAAGTCTAAAAACAAAAACAAAGTAGGAAAGCATTACTGCTGTATAACTAATGAACCAAAGAAGAGAAATATTTATGCTACGGAATGACGTTAACTGCATTCCCACTTGAGTGCATGTTATGGTACAACACTTAATTACATGCTTGCTTATCATTTCTCAAATGCCTATTGCAACGTATCTTTTGTTGGACATGATGCAAGCATTTTATTTGTCTGAACAGCATCATAATACACTGAACAAAGCTGCAGGAGCGGGTTTTCAGTTTCTGAGCAGAATGCCAGTTGCCTTCCATCACAGATGGGCACCTGAACCACTGGACTGCTGCAGCCCTGCCTCCTGCACAGCCATGGGCAGGAACGCCTTGGCCACAGCCTGGATCCAGAATGACATAAAGAATAAAGAAAATATCAGAGCTATTAAGCAACTTTTAACACAAGGACTTGCTCCCGATACAGCTCTATCATAGCAGCAAGGCCAGGCAGCAATTCATGTATCCTGAAAGTAAATAAAGCAGAAGAAAATGCAGTGTCTTCTGTAACTGATGGGTGCTCTCTCTCGGTTCCTTGTATCAATTCCAGAAACTTCAGCCAACCGCACTAAATTCACTTGAGAATACGATCAATGTTCAGCTGAGCTTTCACTGATACTCAGGGTTAGTAAACTGCAAAGCCTGGCTGAATTTTCCTATTAAAGTCTGAGCAGTGGATCTGTAACAGTATTTAACATTTACGGGAGTTCCTCATACCCACAATTACATACGTATATCAAAGTTTAGTGTCTGAACCAGCAAGCCTTATATTTCACTTCAAAGAGATGTCAGTACCTTTGATACGGCTTTAAACCAAGACGGATGGCATTGTGCTACTTGCAGGCTGAAACTCAGCAGTGTTAGATACTAGGCTGGGAAAGCTCTAACTGCATACAACAACAGAAATTAGAAGTTAAGTAAATACGGGAGATGGAAAACACTTCTAATGCATTTCATCTTTTTTTTTTTATGATAGTTTTTTTTTTCATAAATCTTCACGATTATGTACATTGTGTTCATCCTGCTACAGTTTTACTTGATTTCTCCTACCTTGAGATTTCTGTTTTTCTCAGGAACTGCATTTGTTTACTAATTGCTAAGTCATGAAAAAATTGCTTCGATTTGATTTGTTTTCATATACAGTGCATTAAGACACGAGAGACAGGAGAGTGCTGAGGAGCTGAAGAAAAGGAAGATGGAGAATTTCAAGGTCATTAAACTGTATGATAGCCAGAGGACTTCCAGCGAGGTGAAAACAGAACCTGCTTCATTTTTTTTCTTTTTTAATGGAAATATCGGTTGTAAATAAGGACTGTTTTTTCTAAACAGAACTTTTATGTTCTTAGGCCTCTCAGTCACAGCTGACAACACTCCAAAGGCATCGTTTGCCAAAAGCAGCAGACAAGATTGCTGAACATCTTCCATGTGCAACAGCTGGCCAGTTCAGAGCTTACAGCTCAGTTAAGCCCCAGCACTGAGTTCTTATTCCAACACCCTGCTAAAGTAAACCAGAGATCTGTCCTTTTCAAACAGATTACCTTTTCAGATGTCTGTGCATATAAATATAAATGAACCTTGAGTAAGAAGAATAATGGTACTGCTAGTGCTATTGCTACTTGCTCTCTCCTGCATGTAAATAACTCTTACCTTTACTGCTCCTCTCAAGAAGCCTTTCCTGAGCATCATCTGCTCAAGGACACAGAACAAGTATTGTATTGGTTGGAAAGCCTGCTCTATCCTTTTCAAGAAGAATTTGAGTATAGCTGATAAAATAATCTACCACATAGAACTACCAAGCACATCCAGCTCCTCGTCTCCAACACAGGCATGCTGTATTTCAAAATGCACATTCTGTAACCAAACTGAACATCATCTGTCGAGGATGACAAACTACTTCTGCAGTAAGTTACTTCACAATGACACCCACTCTTGCTGACCCATGAAGAAGGAGAAGGCCAGCTAATCACGCTGGCGATGGACTCGATAGCATACTGATGATGGGGATTACACTCGGGCTCACGATATCCCTTGGACACTGGAACAGCTGGGAATTACTCCGGAGGGATTTACTTCTAGTTCTACATAAGCCACATGCAGTCACCAAGACCTTGGCGTAGACATGGAGAACAACTGTTCCACATAACAAAGCTAAACCACAAAGAGTACTCATTCATAGCAAGACTGGAAGACAGTGCATAAAAGCCACGGCCAACCCCTGCGTGAGCCCAGTGCCTCTGCCGTGAAGCAAAGAAAAGACTCCTTCTTCTTCAGGCGCAGAACTGCTTGCCCACCACCAACTATGACTTCATATGGTAATTATCACTTGTGCAGAAATGTTTTTAAGAGCGCAGCATCAAAAACACACAGGGTGCAATGCTGGGTAGAACGGGAACCTCAATGATTAGGGGATTCGGGGAAGGAAGACCCATGTAGCTGTGAGCAGTGCTTAAAAACCTGAGGTCAGAAATTCCACATTCTAACTCACATTTGTCTGGTGAGTTTAATTCTTACCCCGAATAGCCTATTTTAGTTATACTTCAGTCACTAAACTGAAAATAACTAAAAGCTGGAGAACTATTTGAGGGAAGCATCACATGAGCTCCTCCCTTTTCACTCTTCCCTGGCTATCAGACTAGATGGATTTTCCTCCAACCCCAGTACAGCTCCTTACTTTCCTTCAGAGATAACATCCCACATTAACAGAACTTAAGGGCAACATCTACTTGTGCAAGTGTACTCAGATTACACATGCATGCATATAAACTTGCATAGCTGGATCACTTCAAGCTCTATGGCACCGTTCAGACCTACAGCCCAGACATTTGTATGCTCCATGCATAGCACATGCAATCCTGATGGTATTCTGTTGTATTTCAAATTTTAAGACTGTAAGGAGTACACAGCTTTTAAAGCATGCAATTTGCATGAGAGCCCTAATTCTTGCAATCACCATTTGCTTGCTTGGTTACCTAAGTGGTAAAACAGCTTTTCAAAAAAAAAAAAAAAAAAAAAAAAA
Organism: Meleagris gallopavo; assembly: GCF_905368555.1. Taxonomy (NCBI): domain Eukaryota; kingdom Metazoa; phylum Chordata; class Aves; order Galliformes; family Phasianidae; genus Meleagris; species Meleagris gallopavo. The sequence goes on along the minus strand of NC_139414.1, from coordinate 1,766,311 downwards.
AAGGGGGGGGAATTTTCCTTTTTTTGGCTGTTTTCTCATTTTGCAGTACTGTGTTAGCCAAATGTGTAACTGCATTCACAACAAGATTCAACTTGGGCACCATTATGACTGGTGATTGAGCAGTGGCAAAAAGACAGCCACGCTGCCTTCGTAACATCAATGCAGTTGCACAGCTAGGAGATGGATGCAGAAAACATAAGGTCAAGAACAAAACTAAATTTTCAGCAGCTGCCTGCAGATCACCATGAAAATCATGGGAGACAGTTGAAGTGCCCCTCAAATGATGCAGTGATTGCAGGGAGCTCCAGAGCAATGAAGCAGTTTGAGGGAGGCAGCAGCTCAGGTCACACTGAGGACAGAGAAGCCCAGGATGCATCCTGTGCTCAGGTGCAACCACCCAGCCTCAAACTGAAGGCTCCAATTTGAGACTTCAGACTTTTTCTGCTCCCCACACATCTCCGAAGGGAGCAGAAAGTCCTCCAGGATTCCAGAAATTAATACCCCTTATTCAATTTCTGTGTATTTGGTAAATAGGGGAGGGCAGGGGGCAAGATTTGGGACAGATTTTGAATTACAATAGGATTAAGCATTACAGTAAACTTGCCAACAAAGCCTTTCTGAAAGCATGCTAAGAGTTTTGAGCTCAAGGTTCTTTCGATGAAATGTACAGGTATGCTTTCTTACTTTTAAAAATCCCAGTCACGTTTTTGAATTGCACTTGGAAATACATTTGTGACTTCCTATAGAGGTCCACCTCACGGAAGGAAAGGAAAGAGTCTCTTCATGTAGAGTTCTGATTTGTAGTGCTTTTAATTACAGCACTGGCACAAGGAGTAGATTAGGATTTCACTGGCAAGAGAATGGTGTTGTTCCACTTTTCTGTTTCTGAGTTAAATGGGAAACTTGCTTTTCGAATTTTCTTCTCTTTTTGTGAAATGGCTCATTGTTTGGGATCATGTATTTATAGAGTACTGGGGATTGTATCTTTATTATTTCTCTCTCCATGCAACACACTCCTGAAAAAGTCACTTGCAATACAGGCGAGAGTATGAGGAAAAAGGGGGGGGGTGGGGAGGGGGGAGAAAAAAGAAACACTGAGGCCCCCAACACAGAAAGGATGTGGAACTTTTGGAGAAGGTCCACAGGAGGGCCATGAACACGATCCAAGGGCTGGAGCACCTCACCTATGAAGACAGCTTGCTCAGCCTGCAAAAGAGAAGGCTGCAGGGAGATCACACTGCAGCTCTTCAGTATTTCAAGGGAAACCAACTTTTTACAGAGGCAGATAGTGATAAGACAAGGGGGAATAGTTTGAAACTGAAGGAGGGGAGATATAGATTAGATGTCGGGGGAAGTTTTTTACTGAGAGTGAGGCATTGGCACAGGCTGCCCAGAGAGACTGTGGCTGCCCCATCCATGGAGGTGATTAAGGCCAGGCTGAATGGGGCCCTGGGCAACGTGCTCTAGTGCTTCATCTAGCAGCTGGCTGCCAGCCTGTGGCAGGGGGCTGGGAATTGATGATACTTGGGATCCCATCCAGCCCAAGCCATCCTATGACTATATGATTAATAATATAATTGATATTAGCAAAACAGGTCATACGCTTACCTATGTTTCAGTTCAAGTTGGAGGAGAAGATTCAACAGCAGCAGACACATGGAAAAGGAAACAAAACACATACTGTTAATTCAGAAAATAAGTGATCGGTTATAGCAGCACGTTTATGTAATGCATACAGCTCAGCCTTGTAGGAGCAGAAGTTTGAACATCTTGCCCACTGTCTCTTCAAAACTAGACTGCATCCACTGCACCCCAGGAGGAAAAACATCACAGCAGAATCATGGCCCTGCAACCTGATGGGGAGCTTATTTCATGTCTGAGGACACCAGCTGCTGAAATAAGCTAAAGTTGTGGAAAGCAGTGTTTCCTCCTTTTACCACAAGGAAAGTTTGGCCAAAGTCATTGCAGTAATTTTAAAGAAAAGAACAGCAGAACAAAATATTTTGGCAGGAAAAAAACAGGTTTTATCCTTGGAGAGGGCCTGGCTCTTATTTGTCATTTCTGTTAATGCTTATTTACCATCAGACTGCTTTCAAGGAGTCCAAAGCTCAGAGATCTTCTCCCCTTTGTCCTTGATGAATTTTACCAATGCTGGACACAGCCAGGAAGACAGGACTCTGTCTTTTCTCAAAAATCCTCCTCTCCCTTTCTCCATCCTGCCCTCTTAGCATCACTGGGGAAAGCGCCCATATGAAAGAACTCCCTCTAACTAAGCCCTCTGTCTCCAGGAACTGGGGCTGAGCTTTAGTTCCTGAACGGCACACAAAGAGAAGCCATTAGAAGCCCAAGGTTACGGGAAAGGCGCTGACAGGTTCCTTTTAATTAGGCTGAAAACTAACTTGGTGAGAATAGCTTGTCTGTATCAATAGCCCTAATTGACTGTTCTGAAGACAGACAGAGCGAATAAAGCAGGGGGTAATTATTGTCTGTGACAATATGATTGACAAGCTTGTCCCCTGGAGGAGAATCCAGAAAGCCTATTGTCTACTGAATCCCCCAAAATAAAGCACTCACTTGCTGAGGGCTCCATTAAAAACCACACTGAAGGGCTAGGAGAGCTGGCATTTGTGCTAATGGGCTTCCAGAGATCTCAGCACGAACAAATGGCTCAGGTGGGCTCATTGCGGAAAGGAGGAGAGAGCTGTGCTTCTGCCCAAGGCAGAAGAAATGGGGACCCATGGCAAAGGTGCTGTTTTGCTCTTGCTGCAACACACTGAGCGATTATCAGCAGCAGATTTTCAATTCAGCATCACAGTCTGTCTTGAGAAAGCACTGCCTGAGGTCAGCTAGAAAAAAAAAGCAACTGAAAGGACTGATGCTGCCCAACTGAACACAGGGATGCAGGAGAGATACTACTCACATTTGATTTCCAGATTGTCCCCGTCAGCTTCACAAAATGTGAGCTGTGGTTTTAAAGGGCTTCTCTGGAACTGCTCTAAGCTGCAGCCAACAGCCCCCAAACCATTGTACCACCTCCCAGCACTGGGTGGCAAAGGCATGGTCCCCAAAAGACAAAGAAAACTTGGCAGGATGGGAGAAAGCACCAACTTGCTCAGATCCATCTGGCAGTTACCCTGGAAAGCAGCAGACACCTCCGTGCTGCCTGTCTGCCTGTCCCTTCCGTTCCTGTCTTTTACACATACACACACAGCACCATCGATATCTCATCCACCAGCTGGTGGCCACATTTGCTTTCTTGCTTTGATGACTAAGTGTGTGCTTCACTGAAAATGAAGTGCCACTATTACCAGAGGCATGCTTTTAATTTTGATTTGCTTAACTATTTAATCAGTACACCTGCTTCCTATGGAACCTGTCTGTGGGCATCCCAGTGCAATTCAACTCAAGAAAAAGAAACTCATTCCCAAAGAAGCAGTCTGAACTTCTCATTCACTGACCCAAAATTTCATCATAAGAACGATGCACTAATTCAAAATTTCACCCAGAGAAGTACTTTTCTGGTCTTTCCCACACACTGTAACAGTGTGTAACAAGAGCTAGGGGGCTCAGGCAAATGATGTTGGACCAAAGCTGCACGAAGTCAAGGCAGCACAGGCACTCAATTCCAGGCTGTCGTCCCATATATGACAAGCAGCAACTGCTCAGCTAATTAAAGTGTGCACCATAGAATTGCACAGTGGGAAAAGCAGAGTCTTTAAGAGTTTGCAATCTACATATCTGAGACAAAGGATGAACAGGAAATAGCCATGGGGTAAAGCAGGCTGCTCAAGGACTGAAAAAGCATGCCAAGGGCAAATCTTGCAAAACTCCCTAGATTAGTTGACCTCTGGCTCAGGAAACAAGCACTAGCTCAGAGGTCAGCAGCCATCCAGCTTCACATATGACAGTTCCCATTTTGTGATGGAAAAAGACAAAGTATGCTGGTTTCATGTTTCTCATCTTGTTTCTGAGAACACTCTCAACTTCCACAGCCTCCCATACAGCAGCGTTTGGGGCTCCCCCATTCAGAAGTGGATGCAGCAAGGACTGCTGGCAGCAGTTTCTCTCTAAGAAAGGCAGCAGGAGCTTCTTGCTCCGTGCTCCTACCTGGTTGCTTCCCACAGGGCATGGGATGGGCATCTTGCTTTCTGCGTACCCTGGGTTGGAGCACACCTTGGGAGGCTCAGGAAAAAGTCAGGTTTGGAGCCATATTCTCTGCCACATGCAAAATCTTCTTTGATGCAAAACCATTTGCCTCCTTAGCGCTCTCAGAAAGAGTGCCGCAGGTCAGAAGTTCCTGTACTAGATACCAGACTCCCAGAACATGGTCCCAGAAGAATTGGTGAGTCACAAACACGGGTCAGTTTATACAGTCCAACTGCTGCTCTGCCTGCAAGGTCAAAGATATTGCTTCAAGAACTGAAATTGTGCTTAGAGGTCATTGCCCAAACAGACGTTGCAACAGCACAACCACATAAACCACAATCTCAAGAGACGTAGCTGGAAGAGTCAAAGGGTTAGCGAGCATTGCAACTTGGGCCTTGAAAAAGGAATAGAGAAACCTCAAGGCATCCTAGGTCTCAGCTCTGGAGCATCTTTTGTTAGTAGAGCTTAGGATGAACTCAGGAAAACTCCTGAGCTACATAAAACATCTTTTTAAAAAACATTGACCAAATCCATTTAGAAGTTTCATTTTTGTTCATACAGTAACAATTTCATTTTCTGAATCTTAGTCCTTTGTTCCATATACACAGGAAAAAAGCACTTGAATGAAACTGCCAAATATAACCAGAGTTCAAAGACAACACAGATTCCACCAGTCCCCAGTCATACTTCTTGGCCAACTGAGTGTTCATGGGATGTTTTGCAGTCATCTGCATATAAACAACTCAAATAAACAGGTAGCAGAACTGAGGACACCAAAGTGAGAAAACACACCTTGAAAAAAGTCACAGCCTGTATTTCTACATTTCTACAGTAGATACAGCAAAAAAGGTTTAAAATACACAGAGAGGACTTGCTGAATGCTGCCACGAACGCAAGCCACATCTAAATCCACCATCAGGCTCACAGCAGCAGCTTAACAACATGGCCAGGTCATTACAGCCCAAGCCAGAGTAGCCAGGTTCCTAAATGATCTGGACTACAGCCAGACCAAAGCCATCTCAATTCTTGAAGGAATAGCAGACAAAAAAAATCTCAGACTTGAAGCAGATTCACTTATGACATGTTCCTGCCTTCCAGATGAGGTAAATACAGTTCAGCCTCCTCCCAAACTGCATTTCTGATACTACTGCATGGGAGCTCCTCCTGCAATTTTCTTCGCTGTTGGCTAATTGCTTAATGAACAGACATGTTTCAGGCACTCAGGCGTGAGCAGTTAGCACCCTGAAGCCACCATGCGCCACAGGCAGGGTTGGAAGGCCACACTGCTTTCTCTTCACGCAGAGCAAGTGCCACCTGTCACTACAGATACATGCATCCTCATTGAATGTGTAGTTTCAGAAGCACCTCAGACACTACAGCGCTACTCAATATGCTACACAACTCAGCAACCGCAAGACAACAGATGGAGCTGAGATATCCCTGCGTCCCAGCACTTGGCTTTGGTAAATCGTCTGCAGTTTGGTGGGATGGTAGGTATTTTAGCTGATAAAATGGACTGAAGCAGCTGCTCCTGAAGCTGAGAGCCCTTTATTTCTGTCTATAGCTGGAAACAAAGAGCTAGGCTGTACAAAAAGACCCATCCCCTGGAAGGAACTTTGAGGGTCACCTCATCACGGCACGGGATGCTGGTGTCTGTGCAGAAAGGCAGTGCGCCTGGAGGGAGATGCCTCAAAATGGCGGCCGGGCCTCAGAGCCTTGCTGGAGGAGAAACAGATGGCGGGGCAAAGCATGGGCATGGAGCAGCGTGGAGGCTCCCTGGGGCAAGGCAGAACTGCATCTATCAGAGCAAGGGCGCAGTGGGACTCACAAAGGCTCCTGTGTGGGGTTTGATTATCCCACGGTGAACAACTGAGAGCTCTGCTCAGAGCTGCTCCTGAAGCAGAGCCATGTGTCCTGTGTGGACTCATTAATGCCTAATAATGTAGCTGAGCTTACCCCTAACCTCCTCTCAAAGGGGAAATCAATTTGTGCCTCTTTGCTTTGCCTGGGCACTTATTTTCACTGAAATTTTAGGCTGAAATTGTCTAGTGGATTCAAAAGCTTCTATAGCAGGAGTGACAAGCATGAGAACAGATAATACAATCACATAAGCTGTAGTCCCTCCAGAAACCAGGCTAATGATGGCTCTGGACCTTTCTCAGCACCAAACTCCTAATGGCCGATCATTTCAGAATTATTACTGTTATTATTTTGTAACTAATATGGTAAATAGCGATAATTAACGGATCTGGGATTAAAATGTGGTGCACAGAAGCCTGTGCTCACAGCTGACCTGGTCAGAAAGCATTTCAAGTATGAAGGCCACACTAATTGGAACCACACCGCCATGGGTAAAGCACAGCAGCTCTCACTCCTGCCACTAAAGTCACCAGGAAATACTTTCTTCCTTAGCTATTTTGGAAAGGACACATTCCTAATGACTGTTGCTAATTTGTATTGTAAACATCCAGCTCTCAGAGCTAGAAAAGCACAGATGACTCTGCCTGCAGTGGGGACCCAATTATTCCTCCATCCTATACGTAGGATGCAGGTTTTCACGCATGGCACAACGGCTGACCCTATAAACAGTCACCACTGTCCTGCACGTGCTTCACGCTTTGCATTTATTCACGTTTTTCAGCTGCTGGCACCATTAAGAGAGATGCTGTTCTCAATTAAAACCAGCCCATTGCTTCTCTAGCTTAATTAGAAGTAGGGCTGTACATTCTGGCACCAGCAGGATTTTCTTTTCAATTAATGGACTTAACAGGCAGCAGATGCCAGTGTCTTCCTTTCTTCCCTCTCCAGCAAGCACCCCATCCCTGTTTTAAAGTAATTGACGATAATTTAAAAGAGATGGCTAATTCAGACACTGCTTCTTGGACTGGAAAGAGAACAATCCTTAAAATAAATAAATAAATGAAATCCCGTGTACCTTTTCAGCACTGAGAGAGCCTGCAGTAGTCTCCCATCTTCTCTATACTATAGAACCACTAATAAAATAAATAATAAATACTGAATACTAGGCAGAGTAGTAAATTAAGTAACAGTGCCAACTATGGTAGTCCGTATGACTTACCAACAAGCCCAGCGGTGGGGATAGGGAATGTAAGTGTGAGAAAATGGTAGTTAATTTTCCCCACTGAAAGAATTCAGTCATTTCGAATTTCCAGCATTGTCTTCTTCAACATAAAACGTAAAGAGCAATCAGTTATTATTCCTACTGGAAAATAGTAAAATTCCAATTAAAAATATACTTTAGCTGTATTTCAGACTTTTCTGCAGCCATTCTCTGGTGTTAGGAAGTTAATCTATGTCATTTCAGATAACCCTCAGTGCTAAGCGTAGACTTCGGAAGAATATTTTAACTTGATTGAAAGCATATGCAGGAGTGTAAAAAGTTGAAAATTAAACAAAGAGGTTTTTTTGTGGACATTTTCAAATTCTGTGTGGATTTCTCACCAAGAAAACACATTCAATTACCTCTCTTCCTTTCTTGTACAGTCTTGTCTTCAGGCAGCAATTATTGTGATTAGGCTAATGAACATGATGTAATCTTTCCTGGTAGCCTGGGAGCCAGGTGCCAGTGAACAAGCCTAGGCCAGAGGATGCATATCCTGTTCATAAGGGGACATAACACAGCTGAAGTAATGCACGAATTTAGCACATCATCTCCATCCACACAGGGCCCTGGCCAACCTAGTGAGAGCCTTCGCTGATGCTAAAAGGAGCCAGTGAAACTGGGCAAAGGGGGTTTCTTCTGTTGGACAGTAAAGTTCAGATCAAAATAACGACTGCCCACCTAGCTCAAAATTACTAAATAAATGAAACTTTCATGCCCTCAAAACAATGCATTAGTGAAAAAGCATTGAGCAGGTAACCCTGAAGACATCTTTGTTCAACTGTGTGATGACTTCCACGAAGTGTGATGTTTTCCAGGTAGCTGTTTGAGTCTACCACTAAGAAATGTGAACTCCTTCTTGATGTTTACTTCAGGTTAGCTGGCATACATGCTGAGAATGAAGTACTGCCTGTACTGGGTGAACAGCAGCACGATGCAGGACTCCTACATGGCTAGGTACTGGAGACACTAATGAGACAGTATCTACTTCCCAGACATTAACATTAAATTACATGCAATCTCTACTTGCAAATCTTCAGGTCTACTGATGCTTCTGGAAAATCCTGTGCATAAGAGACCAATGATGCCTGGTTTCCAACACATCTGAGTCTCATTTTCAGGAGCTGGTGTTAATTCTCTGATGTACAGTAGGAAGCTCCAGCCACTGCTTTGTGAGATGACTGAATCTCTCTCCTCTGTCGTTACTTCCTGCCTTCATTAAACTTTCTAGACCTCTCCCTAAGGTGTCTCTTCCTCTTTGGCTGGAGTTTGTCAGACGTACTCCAGATAGTCTGCCAGGGGAATCCACAGGAACACAGCATGCCCACATAAACTATGTTTGCTTGGAAACTGAAGGACAGCAGTGGGGAAGTCATTTACAACTCATGATGATGAGGACTCTGTTTGGGTAACTGGGACTACAAACAGGTTTCAGGGACTTCTGATAACAATGCTGCCTTTCTGCCAGGACCAGGCAATAGTCCATTTCCAAGCCATGGATGAATCACATGCAAAACCCTTTGCATCATCTATTGGGTACCTTCTAAACCTTGAGAGATAACAATTATTAGGTCGAAGGTTGTTTTAATAAACCCAATAGTCTGGCAGCAAGCGTACTCCTGTTTTTCACTTTAGTTATAGCACAAAAAGAGGAATATATCAGTACAGCACATAAGCATCAAAATGTACGCACTGAATTGCAGTGCTCTAAATCAAGGCTTCCATTTTACAACAGTGGGCCCCAACGGTTCAACAAAGCACTTCTGAAACCTGACTACATTTAATGCTTGAGGACATCTACTTGTCCCAAGTGCAGTGATGGATTTTTGTCATTCTGTGGAGATCCTGCTTTTACTAACAGACTGCGAGCACTCCTCTCCCACTAAGCTGCTTACCACAGAGCTGTCAGACAGCACACCTCAGTTACTGTCCCCTTCTGTCACGTAAACCTGGAAATAGATGGCAATGTACTGTAACATTCAACAAGCTGGCCTACCTTGTTGAGAGGTTTCACAGGAATGATGAAATCTCACAGACTCACCTTTGAGCACTGTATTGCAAAAGGGCTGATCTCACTCTTCTCCTGTTTCCACAACCCAGGTCAGTATTTGTGCTCATTTCATGGCAGAGAGCCAGGAAGAGATAGGAAAGGAACAGTTTGCTCTCCTGTAGTCTAAAAAAGCTAAACGTCTCCTTTCGTTGAGCAGCTGGATCAGATCAGGTTTAAGGGAAACTGTCCTTAATTAATTTTATAAGATTAAATTTAATTTAGAAAAAGCATAGAAGCTACCCAAAGGAAAAATCTCCCTCTCCAATCTATAACCCAAACTGGTTCCAACTCCATATCCAGTTAGTGGAAACTGTGAATGTGAAAGATAGGGTCATGTGGAATACTTAAAGGGGAAATACAACATAATTGTTGCTGACATCAGAGTTATTACTCTTGTTCAAAACCAGTGCAAAGCAATTTCAAACACGGTAATCAAGAAGCAGGATATGAGGAAGGCAGATGAGGGAGTTGTTCTTAGATGAATTCTTAAGGTCTGCTTTTAGAAAATTGAAAGGGAACTGGGAAAGTTTCACAGCCTATAAATACTGTTTAAAAATGATGCCTTCCTAATGCTATCTATTTCTAATTTTTTTTTTTTACTGAAAGGAAAACAAGTATATATTACTTCTATGTGAGTGAATGAAAAGAAAAAGGAGAGGAGAGGAGAGGAGAGGAGAGGAGAGGAGAGGAGAGGAGAGGAGAGGAGAGGACATCTCCCACACAGCAAGAGAAAAGAACCCAGAATTGTCTAACCCAGCTTTAAGACATTTCCCAAGATGCCTACCTTGGAAACTTGCTTGATGACTAAATGTGAAGAAAACTCTGTGAGATATCCTTCTGTTTCTGTGGACTACACACAACTGATAACAAATAGCTCTTATCAAGAGAAATGCCTCCATTAAGCGAGGATGGACCTGTACTGATCTGACTGCATCAGACATGGTGCAGACGCTGTACTGCATCACAAGGGTGACAAAGAGTCATTTCTGGGCAGCACTGAAACGCTCCAGAGGCTGTATTGTGAATTGTTTTCCTGTCATTGGTATGTGATTGAAATTGGAATACATGCATTCTAGCTGTCTGATGTTACAATATCAGAAAGACCTAGATTCTTAGAAAGCCACTAACAGATGCAAGGAATATTTGATTTGCTTGCTGAAATGCTATAATGTGATAGAAAGCACAGCAATAATAGCAGGGTGGCCAAGTCCTAGGCTGCAACAAGTGAGGATAAGCCCAAATACAGCTGTTATAAACACAGAAAAAAGAAAAAATCTGTTTAGGGATCTCTAGCAAGATATTCTTGCTTCCACTGCCAGCCCTTAAATGAGGTCTGGGAAGGGGTGAATTCTGGCTTCACCCCTTCTGGTCACTCAGTACACTGCATGCACCTGAGCTCCCCTGGGTTGGCCCTGCATTCCCACCAGGTGCTCAATCACTGCTTCAGGCCCTGACTTAGTACTTCTGCTACACCTGGTTTTCATCATCACGCATCACATTTTTCTCAGCCTTCTGAATTCCAAGCTGGAAGATCAACAGATGACTGCTACTTACAGAAAGCCTTCTGAGCAGCACACCAACAATCAAATGAGGCCACGACCGAAAGATCCTACTTAGAGACAACAAAAACCTCCTCCTGAAGATCTAAGGGAACTGAAGAAGGAGAGGAAGAACTGCAGCAACACCAGGCAGAACAAGACTTAGCCTGCTCAGGAAATCATGCTGCATCAAGTTATGCTAAGTCTGGTGCGGGCATCCTAAATGAAGGACTTCTATTTGATGCTTTCCATTTGACGTATGCTGGTTTGCTTTAGAAAAAGCAACTCTGTCTAGCTGAGATTTGCTGACATTTTGCCTGTCATCCTTTAAGAATACTGGTTTTGAAGCTGTCTGATGAGCACAGAGATGCTAGAAGAGATCTTGTGCCTTACCACCTGGTCTCAAAGCCAAGGGCTTTCCATAAAATCCTCTCCAAGTCCTTGACTGACAGAAACATGAGGGAAAGGTCTTGAAAAAGACCCTTTGGTAGAAATCCATTTCACCAGACCAAAGCGACTTTTGTGTGAAACAGATTAAAGGAAAGAGTTCACTAGAGCATTTTCCTTTTTGTTTGATAGGAGTGAGATGGACTTCATCTTCTACTATCACTGCTAACCCAGACTGGGAAGAGGTCAGCAATTCTCCCCAACTTCTGCTTTTTGTGAAGGCTCAGGCTGGCAGCAGTCTTCTTGCCTTCACTCTACCTCTGCTGTAAGCAAGCAGGCAGGGAGGATGACAAGAAAGGACAAAGAGATACCATAAAGCATGATATGTAGGACCACAGTGACGTTATCCAAATTGTCTTTAAAATAAATAAATAAATAAATGGCTCTTAATACACAAACTCCCTTGGACCGTTTTAAAGGAAAAAGACCTGGGACAAACATTTGCTGAATTTTGCTCAAAGTAAAAAAAAAGTGTAGAGAGCCAGCAGAAGACCGACCATGCTGTGATGCCCTACTGCAGTGCCAGCTAGAGACTGTGACAGGAGCTTATACAGAGCTCACTGCACACCTGTTAATTCTGGGTGTGCTGCACTCAACATCTGCTGGTTTTTACAGTCTGCCAGTTCTGCTGTTGGTACTGATAGTTTACACAGCAGGAAAAAAAAAAAAGGTTTTAGGATGGAAAGACAAGTACAAGCCCAGAAAGGCTAACACAGAGAACCTCTGTACAAGTCTTCCTTGAAAACCTTGCTTCTAGGGACAGACTGGTTTCAAATGCTTGATGTTACATTAAAACATGGTGTGAAGAATGAAGCGCTTGGGGATTTCACTCAGTTTACACTGTCTTGACTAATATATATTTTTTTCTTACTGTAATGCTCATCTCAAAGACAGCAAATCAGCTCAATTTCCTAGCTGAAACAGGACCTTCTGGGATCTAGTATTTATATGCCATCCAAATATAGAAACCAAGAGCAAAATGCACGTATGCAGTGAAATATAAGACCGCTTCAATATTATTTAAAACAAAGAAAAAAACACACAGCAATCCCCAAATCCCACAGTTTGAAGTTCTCTTCCATTCAGTGCTGTTTCGAGAAGTAACTGAATTTGAAAAGAAAAAGCACAGCATTCTTCACAAATTGCTTCTGATGGTGCCATCATTTTATGAGACACTGTCTCTTTCCTGCCATCGATCTGTCCCTGAGGGTCCTCATAATAACAAGGAAATACAGCCAAAGTGAATTTCCAAAGTAGGAATGTGCTATGCATCCCACCGCCACACCAGCAGCTGACGCAGCCAGCATCCCACCCAAAGCACGGGCACGCATCCATCCCAGGGCTCCTGGAGCGAGCAACTTCTTTTCCCTGTATGCTGCATTGCTCTCATCAGGACCGCCCATCAGCTTACAATGAGCTCATTGCAGCAGCACCCCAACATCCTGAAGACAGCTGAATTTCAACTAGTTTATCTGGTAATACTCCAAGCATACGTGCCGACATGAAGAAAGCTTGCAGATATCTCCCAGGAGCCTGTTCTTCACACTCACCTTCCTGCTACGTGATTTAAATATGCTTTAACAGGAGTATTTAAAGACCTACTGAATCATCCCGAAAATGGCAGAAAACAGGATCTCCATGCTATCCAGATAAGGAATGTGCTCTGATGTTTCAGCTAATTAAATAGCTGCCATCAAAAGCCTGTCCTGCTTCCCCACGCGTATCAGGGTAACACAAGATACCATCTCTGTCTTTGAAACTCATACACCCTTAGACTTAGATCACTACAGCACTGCTGCTATTTCAATAGTCTCCCAGTTGCCTAAAAAAAGACATGTGAACAAATGCAGGCTATTCTAACGTGTCATCTGCTCTACTCCTCAGCTGCAATAAAAACTCACTGCAATTTTAGCTCAGCAGTCGAATAACGAAGCCTATAGCCCGACCATTTCTTGTGCACCAAGGAAAACAAGTAACAAAAGCTAATCTAACAAAGGTTGCACTTTTGAAAAGTTTCTACAGCTAAAAGAAGATAAACTGCTTTAGTGGTCTAGCACTTAGCAGGGGGGTTGAAACTAGATGGTCATTATGTTCCTTTTCAACTCAGGCCATTCTATGATTCTGTGATAAAGAGCAAAAAAAAAAAAACCAATCCCAAATCAAAGAAGCATGGAAGTGAAGCAGTGAGTTGTAGCACATCTATCTAATTCAAAACTGAAGACCTCATTTTCAGAAGTAAGGCTTATCAAAATGTTTCACCCTGAATTTTAAAGCACAACTTCAGCAGCACCTTCAGGGCCAGGTGTTCAGCTAGTTAAATACTACAGGTGATTAGGAAAATATCCATATTGCCTAACTCAAAGGGCATGCCATGGGATGAAAGAAATCCAGACTCACTCTTCATTGCAGCCCTTGCAGCCGTGTTCTCGTGTTGTAACAGGGAGCACCCGGGGGCACTTAGCAATGCACCTGGCTGCAGTTCAGCAGGAAGGCAAGGTTTGGGCTTGCTAAGTTCAAAGTTAGGCCAGGCAGCTGCTGCCTTTTGTTCCTTGGGTGAGTTTTGCTGTAACTTCTTCAAGACTAATACCTGTTCTGGTCAGGACTGAAATGTCATTTTAGGCTAAAAATGCTCTGTCGCAGCCCGCCCCGAGCCTTTCACTTCACTGTGCGCACTGGATAAACAGAGCAGTGAGAAAATTGTCACCCCACGAAGTGGGTGCTTGTTTTGGCAGGACAGATGGAACTGGTTCTGATCAACAAAAACATCTCCTATTTTTCAGGTCAGTAACATGGCACAAGTTAAGAGTTTGCTAGCAAAAACGTGGGGGAAAAGAGAAGCTTTGCAAAACAAGAGCTACTCCAAAAACAAGGCAAATGAGTTTGAACTGTTCATATCTCTCCCTTTTCAGATCTGCTCACTGCTGCACAACAAATATTATTTGCATTAATTGAACTTTACATATTGGGAGAACTACCCAAGCTGCCTGATTTTATTATCAGGGTGTCTGCCTTCCTTCCTTCCAAGATTCTCTCGTTTCCTGCTTCCTTCACGTCCTCTTCTGTCTCTATAAATCAATCTCCTTCCTGCGCATCTATGCTTGCCTTGAAACTGCATTCCTCTCAGCCACTAATTTTGTAAATTAGCAAACAAAACAATGGGATTTCTCTGGCAAGAGTCCCTCTGCGCAAACTCCACGTGCTGGCTGCTTGTGGCCGCGCTGCTCATTAGGACCAAAGCACTGGCAGCACACGCTGCACACTCACCTCTCTGTGCTTCTCCTCCAGCACAACGCAGCATCCTCCAGCTGCCTCAAGCCAAGTCAAACCCAAGAGATACACCCCACACCAGGTGCCTAAATAAAGCCAAAACCTGCAGAGATTCAGTAATACGCAGAAAGCAGTTCTTCTCCACCCTCCCTCCCCATGCTGGTGCAATATTCTGAGCTGCTAAATACAGCAGCTGAATCTGAGCTCCCCACAGAGATTACTGCTAACCTGATGGAATATTTGAGCTCCGTTATCACAATGTGCCCTGCAACACCCAGCAAAGAGTGACAAAGCTATGAGTGAGCGCTCTGTGCAGAAGACAGAGCTGAGTAAAAGAGTAAAAGATATTACAGGATAAAGACCTACAGCAGGCAGGTAGATAGCAGGTGTACAACAAAAGCTGCTGGAACACCAACTCTGGGGCAAAGGGCTTTGGTCAATCAAGGGCACGCTGATGGACAGCCAGCACTGGAGCCCCACTTGTGGGCCCAGGATAAGATGATAAAGTCATGGACATGCACAAAATCTGGCACTGCCACTGTAACATGGCTTCCTCTGACAGGAGGAACACAGATCCTTGTTTATCTGCATGCCAATTTAGGTATATCCCGCGAGCAAGCACGGAAAAGTAAATGCTTCTTTGTAGGCATAACTGCTGCCAAACCCATTCTTTGGAGGAACCAGAAAACTGACTTTATTCTAAGTGGAGAAAGCATGTACATGCTTTATTAGCCACCCATGTAAGGACAAGGCTGAGAGACCAAACTTCAGGTGCCAACTGAGAGCCCAGTATTTTAAGCAGTATTCTTCATGTTGGTTCTACTGAACTTGACACTTCTATATTCATGATGGAGTTTGAGCCTAAAGATCAAATTCTGGTCCCCTGCGCTGTGGTCTGTGATGCAAAGACATGGTGAGTAGAGAGCAACTCTGGTAGTGAACCAACCTGTGTGACAGCTTGTAGATAGTAAGCCGATATAAGCGTGTGTATTGTAATCTGCTTTTATAGCTGCAATTCATACGTAGTCTTTGGGCTTAATACCACAATACTTTACTCTGAACAGTATTATCTGAATGGCAGACAAATAAGCACAAAGAGGATACAATTTATCTACACTTTCAGAGAAAATTTTACAAAATCTCCTCTAAAAGAGACCATTAAAGGAACACAGAACTAGAAGAGCAACATCCTGTCACAAACTAGAGCAATGGGAAGCATAAATGGAAGACAAACACTCTTACACAAGCTTTCCAGTGTACAGACACGCTACTGGGCTCAGACCCTGTGTTCTGAATGATGAAAGTCCCTTCAAGTTCATTAGTGCTCCTGCTGACATTTAAAGAAAGAATTGGAACTGCAGGGACTACAGCTGCGTACCTTATGAGCAACCAACCGAGACGTCTCTCTACATGATTACCTCTATCTGATATGACCATATCATCTGTCGGCAAGAAAAACCAAAACAACCAACCAAACTCAAAATTAATCAGCGCTCGGGAAGCTCAGTAAGAAAGACTAAATGAACTTTAGGGAAACTGTGAAACACGCATTAAAAAACAGGGATCGATAATACAACAAAGGATTACTTAACTCATTCCAGATTTAAGCAGAACCTACAGCTGCATGTACAGTTCTCTAGGATTCCCACGTGCAACCCTACAGCACAGGGGAAACTGCATGAAATGTCTTAGCAGCATTTACCACACCAAAGTCCTGCCTCTCTCTATCACACAGATGGAGGTAACAGATAAATGCCATGCGTGGAGTTATGAAAAACTGATCTGAAAAGATAAAGGGTAGAGGAGGCGTCAATTGAGCTGTAACAAAAAAGGGAAAATCTACATCAGAGATGTGGAAGGAGCCAGGACAGCCTTCTCAGAACTTCCTGGTGATATTAACTCTCATGTCCAACTGGCGAGTGCACCTACAGCTACCCATAAACAGCCACCTGTGGTTCTCAGAAAGAGCAAACAATGCGTGTTTTCAATCTGGCAATTTATTAACCTCATCTATTGGCTCAGCAGCCTTTTAATACTCTGATCTGTTTAAATGAGATGAGCAGTCCTAAATCTGTGCAAGACGAGAATTCTTCGCCCAAACTGGCTAAAGGTTCCCACAGACACTTGGAGGCACTGGCCCGATGCTAACAATATGGCACATTATAGACAACTACTCTTTTTAGGAAAAAATACATAACGTTGACATAATAGCTACTACTGGTCCTCGACTGGCAAGCACCTTGTTCTGCCATCAGATTGCCAGGCAAAACCACCACTTGCACTGGCATGGAGCACTCTGGTCGACGTTCATCTGTCTCAGATTTGCAGGTCTATAAATTAGGAAACCACCTGCAGACAACGTATGATTCTCCACAATGAAGGCAACTCCTGTAAATGCAATGCCAACAGCAACAGTGACTGCACAAATAGCCAAAGGATTCCTAAATATGCTTCATGACAGCAAACACACAATAAATAATTCCAGGCCACAGCTCATCTCCTCCATACTTTAAAAGGACTCAGTCACTGCTCACATCCTCTACCTGCCCTGCCCTCTCAAAGGTTTCTCCATCAGAACCCCCACCTATCAGAGCTACAGGGAGGATCATTCAGCACCTAACAAAGCTTGGAGAAGAGGCAGCTGGCCTTTGCTATGCCTTTATATAATGACTTACAGAATGGGTTCTTGTTCTTGGTCAGTAAGCACTATGGGAGACGTCTACTGAAGTGGAATAAGGACACAGACCTATCACTAATTTGCCTCTCAGAGTGACACAGGGCATGGATTACATGTAAATCACAAAGACTGTAGCCCTAATCTGAAATGTTCATAAGGATTCATTTTTACTTACATTCTGTATTGTAGGAAAAAGAAAATATGGTTGCACGAACAGCAGGATACTTCAACCATGAACTTAAAAAGACCTTTTTCTCTGACTAAGGGGGGATCCCTTTGAACAAAGATGAGAAAACTGATTCAACTCTGAAATTTCCTCTCATTAGCCACTGTGATTTCCTCTTTCCGTAAGTAATGTATTTCCCACAAAGATCAGACTGTTTTTCAGAGCAATGCTATTAACAGACATCCTCTGGGTCTTTTGCATGTATGTTTTTCGTTGTTGTCTTTCACAGCAACAAAGCTAATTCCAAAGCATTAGGATACGTTGTCTTCATAGATCAAAACTGACAGATTTGCTACAAGTTAGAAAATAAACCTTAGTGCTATTCTTGTGCTGACCCTGGTGTTTTTTACCTTTTACTTGTTGCTGTTGAAAATCACATAGCTCAGAGAGAGATTAAACTGGTATCGTGGGGAAGGGCTGGCACATGGCACAGGTTGGAGAGTTCAGCAGGTAACTGCTGCTTCCCTCCTGCAGTATGTAAAAAGTTTATCTGGATATGTTTACAAGGGTGGGTAGTGATAGGACAAGGGGGAATGGTTTTAGACTGAGACAGGGCAGGTTTAGGTTGGATATTAGGAGGAAGTTTTTCACCCAGAGGGTGGTGAGGCACTGGAACAGGTTGCCCAAGGAGGCTGTGGATGCCCCATCAATGTAGGCCTTCAAGGCCAGGCTGGATGTGGCTCTGGGCAGCCTGGGCTGCTGGTTGGGGACCTGCACATAGCAGGGGGTTGGAACGAGATGAGCGTTGTGGTCCTTTTCAACCCAGGCCCTTCTAAGATTCCGTGATATGCTCTCCAGTTGGGACTGCTCAGAGTGCAATAGAACAGCCAGTACCTGCAAAAGAAGCTTGGCAGACATCTGTCACATCAGGTAACATCCCACTGCGACAGGTGAGTAAAAAAACATTCCTGCTTGTTCCAAAGACCAAGCAGAAATGAGCAACTAAAAACCCTGCACCTGTGTGTAGATCATCCATGATGAGCAAGACTCAAAGCAAGAGACAAGGCTGTGCTTTGCCTCTGTGACACCTGGAGGGGCTGCTGGTGAGCAACCCACCAACCTGCAGACATCACTTGAGTACTTTGATGGTACATACAGATGGGGTTGCCATGTTTGAAGGGATTGTAGGATAAGCTCTACATCTTTCTGGAGCTCATCTGCTCTGTCCAGCACTTCCTAGGGTGACATACACCAAAGGTACAAGCCAGCAAGCTCCTCTGGTGGGACTGCCTGAAGCCTGCAGAGCACATTTGCAAGAGATGGAAGCTGGCAGTTGTGAAATAGATGCTTAAAAGCTATAGAGGTGCTGAGGATCAGGTGAGGACAAGTGACTTGCATCCAGCTGTGCAAACAGGTGTGCAACTGGAACACACTCTTCTGCTATGGCAAGCAATGCTTGGGGGCACAGCCTGTAAACTTGTGAAAAGACTCCAAAGACACTTCTTCTCAAACCCATCCCTAGACATCACAGATAACCCAGGACACCACTTCTCCGTGGAGCAATTAACCAAACATTAAGGAGAATTAGTAGCAAAGATGGCCAAGGCAGTACTAGAAATCTCGTGCCACCTCATCCTCATCATCCATACAGGCATGGATGATAATGGGAAAAAGCTCATCCATACCAGGACTCACAACTCCTCCCAACTCAAGGCAATCAAGTAGGGACAAAGCCAACGATTCATGCTCCTGAGCACAACCCAGAGCTACGTCCTTCGAGGACACCCTGCGATTTGTTAGCCTGCAGATCCTTTGTTCAGCAGAAGTACCTCAAAGACAGTTTTGTGAAACCTCCCCAGGACACTCACCTTTTAGACTGATATGCATTTTGTTCCATCTACTTGTTAAGTTAAACTTAAAAACATATCTTAGAATATACAAATTCCAACATTATTACCAGTAATTGACAATAACAAAAAAAGTAAGTCTTCGGAAAACATATGGTGAATTCTAATTTGCCTTGGAAGTGCTGCAACCCAGCTACGTTTTGCAAAGCAAGCCTTGATGGGATTATTCCCTGCCCGCATGGAGCTCAACACCAACTGCTCATGCCGGTCTGTGCCCATAATCTCTATCTGTGTAAGTATCCAGATAATACTATTTCTACCATTAATAATGATAATAAAAATACCTCCCCCAGATCAAGCCCAGTGAGAAATCACAATCTGAAAGCATTTCAAATGCTGTCAACCATGAAAATCAATCAGCACTGACAGGCTCAGCTGAAGCGGGCTGGCTGCAGCCGTCCCAGCAGTGCTGGAGCACTGCCAGCCTAATCCCCTGGCTGTAAATACAGTGCTGTGTGTGCCTCCTGACAAGGGAAATGAGCAGATTACATAGGGAGGTAACAGGCTTGAGCTGCACCGCAGAACTGACTGGGCTGGGGGAGACAGCAGCTGCTTCTCTTATTCTTAAACTACCTGCTATGGACCAAACTTCTGCAAGTTTCCCCTGCACACGTATAAAATAGGATGGCAGTTGAAAAAACCAAGCTCTTATCACCCAGTCAAACAGAAAATAAGCAACGTGCCAGTTCTCAAATGCACGGTACCAGTGTGACCTGTGCACTGCTGCTGCCGAAGCAGCTCTGTGGTGTGACACCAGGAGGCTCCCTGCCAGCCCCACGCTCTGACACCCGCCCTGGTAAGAGGAAGGATGCTGCGGAGGAGGGCCCCGCTGCAGCACCCCTGGGAAAGGTACGTCAAGGTAGCAGATGGGCATGTAACCACACCAACAGCCACCCACGTCTTTCATCGTTCAGTGCTCTTAAAGGAAACTGGCAGGTCGAAGTCACATTTTCTCACCATTTCTTATGCTCGTACTCCACTAAAAGGCGCTCACTTGCTGCAATGAGAAGTATACCAGATTCCAATAATGAAAATCCCATTCCTTATTCAGAGTTGTGTCATTCCTTAAAACCCATACTGGACTGCCTAAAGCTATCTCGACCCTCGGGCATCACCAGCACCATGAGCTGCATCAGTTCCTGCTTTTCCTCATGCGCATGCAGCTGTGAGTCTGATATGCAGAGCCGGCACTTAACAATTACCCCATGAGCTAGAAACAGCACCTGTTCTACAAAGCCTCCTCCTTGCCTTAGGAACATCACCCTAATGAGCTTACATTGAGGTCTACATGCTGCCGAGACCAGCGGTGCTGCATGCAGCCACACGTGCTCTGTGCGTTTCTTCAGACAGCACTTAAGTCAATATTAACACCTTCCGGCATTCCCAAGATTTTGTCTCTGTCGTTGGGTATCAGTGCTTTATAATTTTAATGGTTTGTGCTTTTCCAGAAATGTCACACACACATGCAAAGGGGTGAGCCCCTCAAGGCATGGCTTTCCATGCTGGTTCTCACCAAACAGCTGTTAAAGACAACATTCGCTGCCTTATCACTACGCATGAATTGGGTTTTTTTTTTTATTTCCACAAATGTTAGGGATAGAGCTGCTTTCTCCAGAGCTGAAAGGGTGCTCCCATAAGAACAAGAATCCCCATTATTACCTTGATGCTCATTATTCTCTGTAGTTCATTTCCTCCCCTTAGAAATGTAAATTATGCAATCAGAACAAAGCAACAATATCACCTTCCTTATTAAGGCCAATCACTCACTACCAGTTCCAAAGAGAAAATAATTCAAATGAGCAATTTCTAAATAACTGTTTATCCAAACTACTCAGTGAATTAGCGTCAAGTTTGCTTAAATCAGGCTTGAAAGGGAGTTCAGGCCACAGTGAACAATGGTGCTCCTTAAAAACTATTATTTTTAGCAATAAACCCACTGATCAGCCTTATTCTTGAACAGCTACAGACAACAGGCCGGTAAGAACCTAAATTCTGCTGAGGAAAGCACGAGGATTATAAAGTCATTGAGAAAATTGAGAAAACCTTCACCACTTTAACTCCTGAAAAGATTTCCTTTCCTACTGCATCCTTAGTGGAATACATTACCCAAAGATGATCCTTGCTCTGCCTTCATGTTGGGAAACTGCACCTCCCACCTACATCCTCAGACTCCACCTTTCACCTGTTTCGCTGGGCACTTCAGTGCTTTCACAGCGGAAACTGCAGATTCAGACAAAAATCTGCCTCAAAAAGGAAGCTTCGGTGGGTGTGGTGGAGGACAGATAACTGCTTGAAACACAGATAACAAAAACAGGAATGGACATGTTCCTTAACAGCGCAAGGATTCAAAGAAAGCAGCACAAGGACCGATGGTACAGCCCAGGCCGTACAAGAACAGGTGACCAGTGACACTAAGTCTGCTGATAATGACATACCAAGGCAGGAAAGACAACGCATTTCAGGAAGTGGTTCTCCACACTGTAGCTAGTTAAACTACAAAACCTATCTTCACAGCATCCAATAAACACTAAGATGCACAAAGGCTCAAAAGACAGTTAAAAAAAATTAATGGGAATAATATCTGAAGGTGCCATCTCTGACTCAGGGAAGTCTTTCAGGTTGGAATGCCACTAAGAAAATTCCCTGTCTCCTCGCCTCTGTTTGGGTGCTATTTGCCAGGCTTTCAGTCTAGCTGCTGTTGGATACAGGGAGGTAGATGGACATTTTTAGTCTCAGATACACCTTTTCTCTTTTTTAAACGAACTTAGTCAAAACAGGTCTAAACTGACTTGTGCTTTGTTATCTGCATACCACTCACGAGCCCGTCAGCAGAGTTCCTGTAGCAAAAGGCTTCTGGAAGGGAAAACGTACACACGTACACAGGTCCTTTCAACACATCTGTACATCTATTCTGGAGTACCGGGATACAGATACAGCCATGCTGTACTCATGCTGAAAACATGAGAAAAATGCTTACATCATGAAAGGTAAAACAAAACATAAGCCTAGAAGAAAATAAAGGTACACCCTTCCCCACCCCAAAACAAGGAACTCCATCACATCAGCACTGCTACAGAAATCTGTCAGAAGCACTGAGCAGCTTCAGACGGATGGCTGAAAAAAGAGGAATCACATTGAGATACATGCAGGAGAGATGAAGCATAGTTCTCCCCTCAACTGTGCGACCTGAAGATCACCTTCTGTTGGGCATTACCCACCCACACTGTGCACTACCCCTTTGTCGGCCATGCCACGGGGAAGCTCATTCTGGCTAGAGAAACCTCTCCACAAAACATCCTCTTTTGCTCCCTAAAGAAACCCAAACATCACTCCAAACCACAGCTAACCAAAGGGTTCTGCTAGAGGACTTCTCCACATCTCCAAGTGCCAGCAGTACTGACATAAAAGAAATTCAGAATGGCGAAGCCAGCGATCCAGACATGAACAGTACAAATGATAAAGTGAGCACTGTAAGTCTGGAGAAATACCTCTGTGACTGAGAGAAATTAAAAAAAAATGGGAGAACTCTATGCACTTAAGGCAGGAATCAATTGCGCCTGCTTCGGGCAGCTCCACAGATCCCAGGAGGATTTGAGCTGCCATTCATGTGCTGAAGAGATTTCCATGAACCAGTTAGATCCAACTCGAGGGATGGGAACAGGAAAGGGGAGAAAAGGAAACAAATGCCCTGAAACCACCACAGTTTGCACTGCGGGCAGGAGCAGGGCTGCCCAGTTAATGGTGGCACCGAGCAGGAGAGGCCAGGCAGGGAGCAAGGGCAAGGCCGAGGCCCAGGGCAGGCCCAGGCCGGGCTGTGGGATGCTGGCGGCCAGCAGGAGCACAGCATGGCCTCAGTTCACGCTCCCATTAATCATCTGCTGCTAACCGGGGTTTCAGCAGCAAGAACCGGCATCTAATAAAGCCCTGACAGGCTGAAAGGGAGCCCGAGCCTCCGGCCTGCCGCTCTTCTTCCTTTGAGAGCTGGGGTGAAGGCTGAGGGAGAACAAAAAGATGCTGATGATTGATAACAACTTAATATCTTCGTGCAGCTTTATCGGGCTTTTTAACTAATGACTGAGGCAACTTCACCTCTACAAAATCAATCATTGTGTCACAGAAATCTGAAACACTACAAAATGAAGTGCCTGCCCCAGGGACATACAGCGTGTGTCATGCTTAAAGTGAACCTAATTCTGCTGGGGGTCCCTAGATGTTATTTTTGACTTTTGTTTCCCTTGGAGATATATTCAGAGATGGAGAGAGACATGCTAAGAGAATCCCGAGTTAGTGCCTTCCCGTAAAGAAGTGAGCTGAGTAAACTCAGCTGCCTTCAGCTCCCTTATCAGAATGGTGTGCTTATCACACAGAAGTGAAATCAGTGGTAAAACAAAGTAACTGCAAACACATCAGAGGGAATGACGCTGCCAAAGTGGACCACACTGGACAATACAACCCAGTTCCTCCCTGGGATGCATGGAATTCTGCACCAGAAAGGTAAGCAAACCCATGCGGCAGATTCTGAGAAACCACTGCTTCCTCCATGAGGTTGCACTGGATCTCAGGGAGGATCTCTCCCTGTTTGTACAGAAAAAGTCATACTTCTCATCAGCTTCTCTTCTGTACAGTAACAAGAAAAACAAGAACTCCTGCATTCTCCTTTGTATTCTCTGCAATCTCTTGCTGCTGGTAGGAGCATGAGGGTTACCAGCAGCTCGCTGCCGTTGTCTGCACGCTTGTGCAGTGCATCCACACCACTGCTCTTCTCCTCCCACACCACTAACGTGATGCCTTTGCTTCCCCACCATTGAGTCAAAAGCCCACATCCTGACCTCTGGGAGGCAGAAAACATTCCTCCAACTTATGAAAAGGAACATTTTTCTTAAGTGAGTCAGACACCTAAACTGTGATCAAGGCTTGATTTCCTTAGCGATTTAAACGCTTCAGGAAAAAAAAACAACAGACATATTCTAGTTCCAGATTCATAATCCCCAACTGGATATTTATGTGACTAAACTCATCATTCTCAACAGCTGTTGCACACTGCCAGGTGAGATCATGGCTCCCTGTGCAGCCAGCAGATAGCTGTGCTGACCAGGACACAACAAACTGCTCGGGCTTTAAACTATTTCAATTTTGTTTGTACCCATACAAACTTTTAACAGACAGAGCCACTGCCAAGTACAATTACTTGTACAAGAGGGTTTTTTATTTTATTTTAAAAGCTCACATTTGAGACAAGCCCTGGGATTTGTTTTTCCCCTTCTATGCAAAACATTATTCAACCTCTCCTCATTCACAAACTTTCCAAGAACTGTATTTAGACAAAATCTAAACTGGCATATTTTTCCTACACTTCAAGGAAATATTCCTAATTTTGCGAGCAGCTGAAGACATGCTTTTATCTTGCCATGAAGTCATAATGTTTAATTTGCAACATCACAGTTGCTTCTATGGCAACAGATGGTGACATCAAACACAGGATCATGACTTCACCATGGGATCAAGAAGGATTAGCTTTGCACTGAGGAAGTTAAGATCTAATGCAAACAGATAGCTGCAACAATTGCAAAGAGAATTTACGGCAGGATAGTTTACTGGTTGTGTAAATGTTCTTCTTGTTTACTCCAGGATGAAAATCCCTTTAAATCGACCAGCTGTTCATAAATTAAGCACAAATGGATTAGCTTTAAAACAAGCTCATAGATTTAAGATGGGCTTTGCACTCAGCACACTCGGTGAGTTCCACCTATGCTAAGAAAAAAGCACGCGTGGCATTGCAATACCACTCCCTCACCACGACTCTGAGGACATTTACCTGCCCCAAAAAGGTTATGGCAGGAGTGCTGCAGGTAGATCCATGATTTTTACTGAAGCTTCTTTTTTTAATTGCTGCTTGTTACCCCTGAAAACCTTGTGGGCACAGTTATTTAATTACTGAGATTCTCTTTCCTAAGGGAGGATGCTCAAAGTGATGAATTCTCTGGCCTTTCACCTTTAAGTTACCAAAGCAGGACCAAACAGAGGGTCCCCAGCTTTGAAGGCCTCTCTGGAGAAATCTCTTCATCATTAATTATCCCGATAAGAGCAGCCCTTGGTAGCTCCACACACAGTCAACAAAGCAACTTCCTCTAAGGAGAAATATGGAGATGGATCTTCCTGGGATCCAGCTGAGTCTGCTGCTGGGATATGGAAATCTGTGTTCTGCAGCTGCTCCAAGGACTCTTGCAGGTGGGAGAAGAGACAAAAGCCCTCCTAGAGGGGGAACTGCCTCCTGGGATCCATCTTTACAGAGAGCTCCAGGGTTCCCAGGAGGTTCTCTGCTCATGGGTTCTACGCACAAACCTTGCACTGCACCATGCAACTCTTCTCTTACTGAAATGTGTCTGTTCCCAGCAGTGTACGTAGAGTCCTTTCAGCAAGTGACATTTTACTTTTTGATGAGTATCTGAAGGAATTCTGCTGGACCACAGCATTCTCTGCACCCCCACAGACAATTTTTGTTTTGAAATGGTGCCAGATTCAACAGCTTTCCTGTCTCGAGAAGCACAGTAAGCTCACGAGTGCGAGCATGCCCACTGCTGCATGGACATGCCCTGGGAGAACCACCATGGCTGGCCATCGAGGTAATTTGGATTTCACGCCCAGTCAGTCTCATGCCTCTTTGTTGAGATGCCAACTAGGGTATAAAATTCTGTTCCACTATCAGAGTTTTCTTTTACATGGACACATCAATTAGACTACCAGTCCTGACGCATAAAGCAGATTATGTTGATTAGCACAGCCCTGAAGGAAGGGAAAACTTTGAGCAGTCCTCTCAAGAATTACAGCTGAGCAATATATGAACCATACACAGTCATCCCAAACCTCCCAATCCTCTTCCATGGGTTTTTAAGTACTCTTACAAACAGGCCTCATCTTTTCAGACTTTGCTGGACTATCATTATCATGGTTAATAGCCATTAATTTGTAATTAGTAGAGACTCACACAGGTAAATGCATGCATTTTGCACACGCACGACTAATATAACAAAGTAAATCAGGAGAACGTGGGGCACGATGGATCCTGATGTAGTGGGACACTTGAGTTACATTCATTTCCAGCCACATTTAGTTTGAACTGACAGATTCTTTGACCTTCTTCTTCACATACTTATGTGATAATGGAAAATCTTTTGGACTGCGTTGTCACCTTTACTCTTCTTTTCCTGTCGCTTATCACTTCCAACCAGCTGCCCTCATGTGCCTACTGAGTGCAGCTCCTATCTCAGCAGCACTATTCGATACTTTGAAAAGGAAGCCAAAATCTTTTCATTCCTAAGAAATTGTGGAACAGAATGAAAACAATTTCACTTCAAAATAATCATCATTTAGTGAAATCAAAGGCTGATTATAGAGAAAGGAAAAACCCATCCACCTCAGCGCTGCAGAGATTTGATGAGCCATTCAAGTTCTGTGCCTCCTTCCCGACAAACAAACCATGGTGGTAACAAACCCCATCTCCCACTTCTTGCCTGCTCAGGCATTATACAGGGCACTCACCTGAGCCCTACACCCAGGAGACTGCTTTTGGCCAAAGAAATCATTGACTCCTCTCAAGCTATACACAGGCTCCCAAAGCCAAGCAATGCCTCTGAGGCCAGGAATAGTGCTGAGCGCAGAGGTGTAGATTCCACTGATGTGAATAAAGAAAAGATGGGGATATATACATTTGTGCATCTTCTAGGAACTGGCTCAGGCAAAAGGAGGAACAGTGTCCCCAGGTATGGAGGTAACCTGAGCTGAAGGCTAGCTCCTGGAAAAGCCAACTTGCAGGAAAACCATTTTTGTACAGTTAAATGGAGCTGAGAGCTGGGAGCATCAGACCAAGCATTTATGTGAGCCCCGATCGTCAGCAGGCTGGGGATGAGCTGTGTGCACAGCTCTCCGGTCTGAATTTTTTCTAAGATTGAAGAGCACTGAAGTCAGAATAGGAAACATGGCAGCTCCTGCACAGGACAGCTGGAGGGAGAGAAGGACAACATTTCCTACGGCAGGTCAAAGGAATACTCCATCCTAACGGCCACCAGCAGTGAGCTGCTACAGGAGGAAGTGCACAGCACTCCAACCAGCAGGTGCTGCTGCTGCTGAGCGATGCGCAGTAGCAGTGTAAAAACTGGGGTGGCTTTTGGCTTCTAGTTTTACTAGAAGGATTCAGGTTCTTTCAGCCTTCCTACAACGGCTCTTAAAATGAACCTGGTGTGCTGCACCTGACCCAGTTCCACTTACTTTTCCCAGAAAGCAATGCTCTGAGCCCTGACCATCAAATGAACCTGGGGCTTAGGCTCGCTTGGGTTCACCTTGCACAGCACTGTCTATCCGAGCACGAAGTCCAGAGGCCCAGATCCCCATCCATATTTCATATTCCACACTTGTTTTCTCCCCATTTTTGCTGCCTGTTTTTTAATGCACCACTGGGTCTCTGTACAACCCCCTTTTAAAAACGTATCTTATTTTTTGTTGTAAGAAAGCAGCGGGGTGAGAAGCAAAACTGAAAGGCCTGACAGTCCCAGCTTCCCACTGACATAATCCCTTGTTTACGTCAAAAACCAGGGGCTGGAAGTGACAAGAAGGCAGCAGAGAGTGGAAGGTGCACAGAATCATTTATAAGGCAGTAGCGACATGACAACCTTCAAAAGGCCAGAGTTGATGTTTGGCAGGCCAGGAGGGTGGGATTGCATTAACTTGCATTTCATTAAGAAAAAATAATACTCAGAAACTATTAAGGGGTCCCATGTGGCTCCTTCACCACATTTAATTTAATGTCTTTCCTCTCCAGTGACCAATCCACCCCCCACCTTCCTACAAACGATGACTTGTGGGTCTTAACCTTACAAGCGAAGATACATTTGACCCATTAGCTACCCTATTTAAAGGCTTTTGTTAACCTATAGCAGGGAGCTCCAGCCATGATTTTACTTTGCGACTCCAGATCACGGAAGCAGATGGTGTCATAAAAACCCACCTCTCCCTACCCTAATTATTCAACTTCTGCTGTGTAATTGACGTTCATCCTTCATGCTCCATTTTCTAGGCACCATGTCATCACCCAGAGCTGAAGCCGGGGCAGTGGGTTTCTGAGAGCTGCTCACGGGGAACGCCTCGGGCAGTGTGTGTGCCTGAAGCTGCTGTTCCTGGCCTGCTTCTTGGGAACAGTGCCCCGAATGCCAAAAAAACAGACTCCAAAAAGCAGAGATCTCCTTGAATAAACAACTCCGTTTGCATTTGGGGAATTTAGAAGAGAAACATACGACTACTTCATCTAAAATTCATCCTTGCTCCTACAGTGCCTTCTATGGCTGTTTTAATTTTTTAAGCTTCCTATTCTCACCGCCCAGAACCAGTTTCCCCACCAAATATATTTTCTCTTTCTTGAAAAAACTGTGGGAAAGATAATAAATCCTGGCTCTGCTGGTTAGGGAAGAGGATTTCCCAGTAAGCTGCAAAGTTCACAACCTTCAAAATTCATCTCTTAGGAGAGATACATGACTCAGAAATAAAGTATGTGGAATTAAGGAATGGAAATAAATCCAAACATGGGCAAGTCTCTCTTACATTACTTTTCTGAAAAGAAACTGGAAAGCTAAAAGAGAAAAAAAAAACAAAACCAACCCAACAACCCTAAGGAACTATCAAGGGGCATCACACGTGCACATAAGAATAATAATTAACGAATGATCTGTTTAGATATCCTGTCTCAACCAGTCAAATCGCTACAGAAGAGATTTCCAAAGTCTGGTCTGTTTGATTTTCAGACGGAAAGAAGAAAGGATAGCATTGTGACTTGATGGTAAAACATTGACATTTTAAGGCAAAGCTAATTCCACTGCAGCTTAGCACTGGCAGAACATCACTTTGCCTTTTGTGCTGCGAGGTACTGCTCTAAACCCAAGGAGTGTGCTGGATGCCTGATAACAGGCTAGGTGCAAGCTTCTGGCCACTGGATTCTCTCTTGCTGAGCTTTAATACAGTGACATGTACAGCAATGAGCTTTCAATGATTTCACGGTTGGACCTGGCTCAGACACTCAGGCTGTCTGTCTAGAGAAAAAAAAAAACACATGATGTGAGAGTGTAGGAAAGACAATTCTGGTATTAAAGTAGCAAAAAATGGAAGTAATACTATTTCAGTTCTTTGAAAGAAATGAGCTGCTGCACTAAAATCTGGAGAATAAAAAAAAATAAAGGAAAATCATAAAGGAGAACTAAAAGACAGTAAAAATATTAAAACCGAAATATGTTATTGGCTCAGATCTTCATTGGAATCTGCTCCAACAACTACCACCTCCCTCCGATCAGCTCTTAGTACCCTGGTCATTCTCGCCAGGCTGCAGACAGCTTCCCCCTGCCCTGACCTGCCCGTTCCACATGCGGATATCTAGCTCAGCCCTGCAGGAATTCCATCCTCAGTGCATTTTACCGCACTGCCCAGCACAGGCACATCTGGTGGGAAAGCCAGAGAGGCTGTGCAGGCCTGGCAGGGTCCTGGGAAGCACACCGACTTGTCTCTGTTTGTTGTCCAAATAGAGACTGCAGGGAAAGCCTGCATTCCATCAACGATCAGATAACAAGTTCTGCAGAACCTGTGAGCTAACATCACCAACACTCTCAATGAACTGGCTATAGACAGACAGCAAGCAAAGTCATTCAGATAAGAGAATCTGCGTAAGGACTACAAGATGCGCTGGGCTGCCTCCTCAGTTACAGCACAGCTCACTCCACAGTGTTCAGTAGCGGGCCCCGTGGGTGCCAGGACTGAGCTGCTGCCCATCAGCAGCCTGGGCAGAGCTGATACAGCCGCACAACTTCAGGTAAAGGAAATCTTCCTGTGTGCTTGGACCAGACACAGCCTCAACGTGCAAGTCCCAGACTGCCACTGCAAACTTAGGGAAAAATAGTAGGGAAAATCCGTGTGATTGCCCCAGCTGAAAAACTCAATAGCTCATCTTGATCAGTCGTGGGCCGATGAATGTCCACAGGTGGACAGACACGTCAATGGCCCCTGTCCTTGCCCTGCTCACCAGCAGTCCCACGTTCTTCCTGCTCACCAGGAGCATCCTGAGATGCAGCAATACAGCTACAGCTGTGGCAGGTGCAGAGCAATGGCAGGGTGCTCACCTGGAAGGCTTCAAGCCAGGCAGAGAATAATGGACAAAATGACAACGCAATCAGCAGCACAGCTGTTATATCTCTGCCTCTTTTCTGCACACCATTTATAAAAGCCCAGGCAAGGCATTTAAGAGCATGTGGGCTGAGGAGCCATGAGATCTGCAGCGCGTGAGGCGATGTGCAGTGGGAATGACAACATCGCTGTGTGAGGCTGCGACTCACTGGGCTGCTTCTTGAGATCTAGTGGACAGATTTCACCTTTTCTAAAGAAGCTTCATTCCCATCCTTCTTGCCATCATTTATTTTGGTTCACATGAAACAGTGAGGGAAAGTTCACAAATCTGTGCTGATGTACAGAGAATGTGCTACAGGCGACTAATGGGTTATTAATAGAGCAAAAATTGCTGCAGATTAGAGTACACTCCCTAATTGCAAAGCAAAATGTTTATCTCACTAAGTGTGTGGCACTTAAAGGGAAATATATGTAATCAAATCTCAGTTTTCTTTCCCTCCCTTGTCAGATTGGTGAAGTGTCACAGCCACCAACAGAAGGAATCAGGCCACAGCAGGGAAACGCAATGAGAGGGTTTTAAAGATCAGGTAACATCCTGATAATGTAATCCTGCTTCTGCTCCACCAGGTAATCAGGAGTCTTGGAGCCTCTGGAAATATGTTTTGTTCAAAGTAAACATTTGGCGTTGCCCCCTGCCCTGCAAAATTAGAGAAGGGATGGATTCCAGTCACCAGAGCAGCCAAGCTCACAGTGGACACTGCTTTGTCTCCAAAGCTGGAGAGACTGGGTTACAGAGAGATGCTGTGTTGCCTCTCAGGAGTACATTTTGTCTTTCTGCACAAATGGAAGTGGCTGGGAAAAAAGATTTACAACAGAAGTCAAGAGAAGAGCTTGGAGAGTCCTTGAAGGCCTGAAGAGACCCTGTTCCCAACAGATTCACTACAGAGACCTTTTTGGTAAATGTTTGCCCGGCCAGTTCTTAAACTTTGAGCAAATTCCCTCCACACACACTCCAGAAACCCACTCCAGTGTCTGACTGACAAAGCTCACCATTTTTTCTAATACCAGCCTTCTGTGGCTGAAATGTAAGCCCATTAATTCTCAGATCGTGCTTCCCCAAGCACTTGAGCATGCAGCAAAACTGCAAAGACTGTGCTGCAAGCAGCCGCTGCTGCTGTCTGCATGTTGCTTCTTTTCATCCCAGCCCCTGCCCGTTTGTCTCCCCCATGAATGAGATGACAGGCTTAAGTGGAGGCAGGCATTAATTACAGGGTTTGTTCTGAACCTAGCACAGCACAGAGATAACATAATCAAGTCTTTTCAGCGCTACTACGGCATAAATGATGCACAGCCCCCTTCAGAGCTGTCTCCTGCCCAGATGTTCTGCCTGCTGTCAGCAACGCACAGCCTTTAGCAGGGTTATGGGAGCCAGGACAGGGTCAGGCACGGCTGGTTCCCTTTGTCCGCTCCCTCGCCGTCCTGCACTCGGCTCCTCACAGCTGCTCCACACATGGAACAGGCAGCAATCAGATGATCCTGTTCTTTTAAAAGGAAATATCTTTTCTTTAATAACGTAGAGCTCTTCCTAACCACCACACTAATAGAAGCCATAGCTCTTTTTCCTTTCCCTCTGGCACTGACTTCTAGCATAGCTGGCACTGTGAGTACTCAGACCAGCTGCCCCAGAGCAGGGTTCACCAGGTGACAGAAGGTGCCTGTGCTGGATACTTCCTTCTCTCCCAATGCTCACAAGCAGCCAACACGTTGTCACCCAACAGCCTTCCTGCTGGGCACCCTCTGAGACGAGCCTCCAAGAGGTCCTCCTCAAGAGGAAAAAACAACAGGTAATAAATGGGTGCTGTCAAGGAAGGGCTGGTAATGAAATACTGGTGGCTTAACACTATGAGAACACGTGGGGACAAATGTTCAACCAGGCACGTCACCTCCTCTGCAGGTGGAGAACGCAGGGCTATGGGATTTGGATGGCTGTGACAAGTGAGCAGAATCTGCTGCTGCTGCTCGGGTAGGAAACGATATGATGGCAGACGACACCGCATTTAGCTTTGCTGAGGCAAGTACAGTCCCTGCAGAAGCACTGCATAAATGTGCGTGGTTAGCGATACATTTTCCATGCATGTGATGTGCTGGGGGCCCAGTTGGCAAGCTCTCTGTGGCGAAGACAAAGCCCTTCTGCTTTTGCTGTTTCCCTCCGCGCAGCAAGATAGATGTGCTCAGTGCTGTGCCTTCTTCTGAAAGCTCTTTTTTTGCTCGGAACAACTACCTTAGAGAAGAGCTGCAGCAGTGCTCACGGGGCCGCTCAAGGATTCGTTTGTGAGCGAGCAGCTGGTGGGCAGCTCCTATTTGGCTGCCCAGCACACACTGCACTGAGGCGAAGTGCCCCACTTCTCCTGCATGAGGACACAGCCAGCTGCACGTCCCCTGGAGCTGAGCTCCGTGCTGCTCCCCGCACTGCCCTGGCCTCCCCCTGGGAGATGGCAGCCGGGCCTGGGGCAGCCTCGCCATCTGCTTCTGCCAGCAGCTGCTGCAGAGGAGCTGGGCTTCTCGGACAGGATTTCTTAGCTGGTCTGTCCTCATTTGCTCATAAAGGGATTGGGTATCTGGCCCCTATGGGAATATTTTCCTTTTTGCCTTTTCCTCACCACACAGCCTCATGCAATCAGCACAGAAAGCAGCTAGCTTCGCTGTGCGCACATCTCAGCATTATCTCTGAGCTGAAAAAAATACAGATTTGAAGGATGGACTATTCAGTGGAAAAGGAATTGTTTTGAGAATCACAGCCAGAGGATTGTGGTCAATGGCTCTATGTCTGGGTGGAGGCCAGTGACAAATGGTGTCCCCCAGGGGTCCATCTTGGTGCTCTTCAACACCTTTATCAATGACCTGAACAGTGGAATTTAGTGCACTCTCAGCAAGTCTGCAGATGACACCAAGCTGAGTGGTGCATTTTGGAAGGAAGAGATGCCATCCAGAGGGGACCTCACAAGCTTGAGAAGTGAACCTAATGAGATTTAACAAGGCCAAGTATAAGGTGCAGCACTTGGGTCATGGCAATCCCAAATATCTGTACAGACTAGGAGAAGAATTCATTGAGAACAACCCTAAAGAGAAGGACCTGGGGGTTCTGGTATACAAAAAACTTGATGAAAGCTAACAGTATGCGCTTGAAGCCCTGAAGGCCATTATATCCTGGACTGCATCAAAAGAGGGGTGGCCATGGGTGAGAGAGGGTGTTGTCTCCCCCTGCTCTGCCCTTTGTGAGACTCCATCTGGAGTACTGTGTCCAGGCCTGGGGCACCCAGCACAGGAGTGATGCAGAGCTGATGGAGCGGGTCCAGAGGAGGGCCACGAAGACAACAAGAGGGCTGGAGCACCTCTCCAATGAAGAAAGTCTGAGGGAGGTGGGCTTGTTCAGCGTGAAGAGTACTGTGGGGAGATCCCACTGGGCCTTCCAATACTCGAGGGGAGCTTATAAGCAGGAGGGAGACTGCCTTTTTACATGGGCTTATAGTGATAGAAAAAGGGGGAATGGTTTTAAATAAAAGAGGGGAGATTTAGATTAGATGTTAGGAAGAAATTCTTTACTCAAAGGGTGGTGAGGCACCAGCACAGCTCTACAGATAAGTTGTGTGTGCTCAAAGCCAGGCTGGATGGCCTGGGCAGCCTGATCTGGTGGGGGCAGCTCTGCTCACAACAGGGGCTGGAACTGGATGACCTTTAACGCTCCTTCCAACCCAACCACTCCACCATTCTATGATTAGCTCCACAAGGTATCTGCTACCTACACAGCAAATTTAACAATTAGGCTGTCCTCTATACTTACACTTTTGTAAAGCAGATGGAATCCCACATTATGCCTACAGGTATTTGATGAATGTAAAGTGATGTTTCTCTCACAAATACTCATGAAGGAAAGACAGTTCATGCAGTCATATTCTTCAGTGCAAATTGCGCCTCATTTGTATCACTGCAAATCCACTGCAGCTCCAGTAAAGCCAATATCTATTCTATTACATCACATAGAGTACCACCAGGACGTCAGCATTTCTAAATGCTGTCTAACTTTTCAAAAAAAAAATCCATCAAAAAGTTGCACACTGATCAGAACTACAGCTGATATCACCAGTAAGATAAGGTACCTAAGGCAGTTCCCCCATCCACATCAAGTGCTTAACTTGTCTAAGTGCATGGCTGTACTAACACTCCCGATGGATGCTAGTATACCCTTCACAATTTGTGAGAAGGGGTAAACAAATGCCAAAACTGGAGTTTTTGCCAAAAAAAGAAAAGGGAAAAGCAAACAACAGAACTGGAATTCTAGGTAAGACAAAGTCATCTTGTGCAGACCTGGATCTGAGGGTGCTGCGTCAAAACTAGGCCAGCAGTACTACAATGTGACAGACTCCAAACACAGCTTTCCTGTGGCTGGAGGAGCAGTCAGAGAATGCTTCATGATGTACAAAAGGGGAGAGAGAGAGTAAAACAAAGAAATAAAACCATGAAATGCACAAAAACACACATCAGAGCAATAGTCCCATAGAGGATATACACTTACCTAAAATGCATCAAATGGTGGAACAGGTTCAAGTTGGAAGGCATCATGGAAGCATGAAAAAGAAGAGAGAGAGTAAAATTAGTTCAGAGATATGCAATTCCAGCTACCTTGATAACAGGAGCTAAAAGCACTCCAAACAAAATCAGACACAATCTGCATTCTAGCGAGCAAATAGGAATACTACTACTCAAGTGCAGCCTCTGCTACGTGATGGTTTTCATCATTAGCAGCAGCGTGGCAAGTGCAGGTGAGTTCATATAAAACCAGGAATAAAAAGAAGCCCTCAGTGCACTGTGGATGGGATAAAGCTCCACCTGCCAGGCCTGCAGTGGCTGCCCACCTCGGGCTGGCTCTGCACACACACAGCACAGGTGGATCAGCACCGGTGGCTCAGGGGCAAAAGGCCTGGCTCTGCCTTCAGATCTCATTGACTTCAGCTAAGAAGTTTTAGGAACTTGATTCCTATTGAGCCCCTTAATTCTTAGCTGTGCTAAGCCTGAAGCAAATTTCAAGAGCAGATAATCACCAGGGGAAAAAAAGAAAACCACTTTAGTAAGAGAGGGATAAAAAGACAGGAAAAACGAGTAATCTTCAAAACACCTTTATTTTGCACCTTTATTTTACCTACTGGGGCTCTTTCTGCAGTCTGTAATATTTACTTAACACAATCTAGCCTGGCTGTTTTGCCCCATTACACGGCAAAAATCTTAATTCTTAATGATTTTATAGAGGAACAGTCAGCTCTCAGCCCTGGCAGCTGCAGTAACTCACAATAACCCACATTTCTGCTCCAAACAACACCAGCTGTTTACCCCAACCATACACACACGCCTTTTTGCTGTACTGGGACTGTGCCCTATGGGGCCAGCCATGACCCTCTCCCCTTCGATGGGAAGACTTCCTCCTCTCACCACCAGCTCACATAGCATTCTAAGAAACTGCAGGCAGAAAACGTATCTTCTTGGTTTCTTTGTTAATCTAAACTCAGTTTACAAGCAAACAACTCGAGCAACTCGGGGCAGACTAGAGGTAGGGGAGGCAAAGATGCCATTTGGTCTTTATCAGCAATAATATTTTAGTCTCTGTGTGGCTCTGCTGACATAACTCAGCTCTGATCTGCAGTTCCAGACCTGCTGCCTCATTAAGGAGGATAAATGTGCCTTTATCTTTACAAGCGAGCACTTCTGCGGGATTAGAGCTGCAGAGGTATAAAGAAGAGAGATTGTTGCTGGCCACCTTCCGCAGCGTATTAAAGAAACCTATATGAGATCCCAGAGGCAGACAGTAATAGGCATTAAGATTAGAGGTATGTGGCATTGCCAAGGAGATGGTGTAAGCTCTCACGGGCTGACAGATGCAGCAGGAGCAGCAAGGAAACAAAAAGCAGACAAAGGCGGTTGTGAAAGAAATGACACAAACATCACACATCTCCACTGAGAACTTCTTCCCAGCTTAGGTTCTGAGCTTAATAATTACAGCATAACAAAAAAAGCCACCACAGCACGATGCCGTGTCGAACCCTCCCTGCATTTCTCAAATCCTAATTCCCATTGCAATCCAGACCTGTGAGGCACACAGCTATGCTACAAGGGAGCAAGACCCCGCCAGCATCCTCCCCTACAAGGAATCTCCTGGGGGTAGGTAACCCTTCCTGCACACCCAGGGCTCAGCTGGGTGCAGGGAGACAACAGGGCTCCTCACTTCAGCTGTTAAATGAGGTTCTGCTCCAAAGCCTTGGGCAGGGAGTGACAGAACTGCATGGTTATTCTGTAGCTCAGACTGAAACAGCATCTCCACTCAGGACCTTCTGTGACATCACCCCAACAGCCCTTCTGTGATCTGAAGAGGAGGAGAACCAGTTCCACTAACACAAACATGTCTCAAATGCCTTGATGACTTTCGCTGCTCCTAAAATAAGCTAACACTTCATTGAAGTAGAACCATATGGTAAATGCTACGGGTTTTTTTTTTTTCAGATCAATCATAAAAAGGTTTGTGCGGAATGAAACTACGCTGATTCCTTTTAATTGTCGCTACAGACTTTTCATTTTCTCTTACTGTACAAACCAAGTTCATTTTTCATTGGACGTGGATGAAATTACAGTTTTCCCCTCTCTGTACATTTAAAATGTATTCAGGATTCCACTTTGAGAGTTCCCAGATTCAGCAAAATGAAAAATAATCAACAGATGTCAAAACATTAATGGGCAGTAAAGGCAGTGCATCATTTTAAAACAGAATTGCTTATCCAAGTACATTGGATATTTGTTTCATTGAATACCAAGAGGTGCTTTTCAGAAAGCCTATGGGTGCCCCATGCCCCTATGATACCTCAGCTGTTCCGTTTGGTCTTGGAAACCAACGAGGTGCTTTAGTGGACTGGAATTGTCATGGTTGTCCTCCCACAAAGCAAACAGGACCATCAGCCCGCTGCCAGCAAAGCAGGGGCTCTGGTCAGCAATCCCACCCCAGGTTCAGTGCAGCTTGTTCTGAGGGCAGGGCTTGTCTCAGAGCTGCTTACTTTAGAAAGAACAAGAATATTTACAGGAAAAGCTGGTAAAAATAGCACTAACGTGTATCTTCTTTTCAGGAGCATGTTAGGAAAATAGTTTTGTTCTAAGAATGGGAGGACTACAAGGTTTGCTTTGAACGAGAAGGAAGCGGTCGAGGCTGGCTGACAGAGCACAGGGTCCCGGCTCTGTTGCACAGCTACAGCAGCAGCATTTCCCCCTCCTACGCTCATTTTCCTCCTGTCTTTGATTGCAGGCATCTGCAAGCAGAATTGTCTGTTACCACAAATTTCTATGATGTCCAACAGCAACAAAAAAGCAAAAAGGCAACACGATTTATGACATTTTGTACCACCACATTACAATGATTTTGCAATGATTTCCCTGAGCAAAGCAGCTGGAGCACCAACCTGGGTTCTCCCCCTCATCAGCTCCATTCAAATTAAGCTTTTCTTCTGCTGTTTGTCAAGTTCAAGAATAAGAGGTTGTTCTTATTAACAAAGGGATGTCAGCTCCTGAAAAGCACTTCCTCTGTGGATTCTGTGGTTACAAAAAGCTTTCCAAAGCCTTTCGCAAGGTCTGCCCGAGCTTTCCATTCCTCAGCTCTGCCCTCAGTCTACAAAGGCTTTTGGTGATGAAGCTGCACTCAGACAGATGATCTTTAGCTAAACATCTATTTACTAGAGGTGTAGAAGTCAACAGGTATGAAAATCTAAACAGGCCATAAACTTATGTAAAGACTGCCTAGAGAGTGAGTGAGGAGCCTCACCCTGCCCAAACCAGGCTTCCTCAAGCCCCCCAGGTCTCATTCTTGCTTTTGCTTAGGAATTAGGGAAAAACAAGGGAGCTGCAAGACCTCTGACATCTTACTGGAGTGAGAACCATGAATTCTACTACATCCACTCAAAAAGCAAATCAAAACATACTTTCTCCTTCCCCTTCCACTAACGCAGCTCCCCCATAGAATCACAGAACCACAGAATGGTTTGGGTTGGAAGGGACATCAAGGATCATCAAATTCCAACTCCCTTGACACAGGCAGGGCCACCAACCTCCATTACTATACTCCAGCCACGGCATATGGGAGGCTTCTCTCCAGCACACAGCTTCTTGGCAAAATAGCACAGGACTGCTGTGACTGCATTACTGTGTTCGCTCGATCATGGAGCAGACAGGTAGCAGACAGGTTTAGTGGGCAACTGTTCACACACCCTGAGATGCAACACAGCAAAGCAACTCAACTCTTTTGAAAGGGCAGATAACAGCAGGATAAGGGGAAATGGTTTTAAGTTGAGGGAGGGAAGATTTAGGTTGGATGTCAGGGGGAAGTTCTTTACAGAGAGAGTGATGAGGTGCTGGAACAGCTGCCCAGAGAGGCTGTGGATGCCCCGTCCATCCCTGGAGGTGTTCAAGGCCAGGTTGGATGGGGCCCTGGGCAGTCTGGTCTGGTATTAAATGGGGAGGTTGGTGGCCCTGCATGTGGCAGGGGGTTGGAGATTCATGATCCTTGAAGTCCCTTCCAACCCTGGCCATTCTGTGATTCTGTGAAGCAGATCAGTACTTCCATCTAAAAGGCTGGTATGCGTAGTTGTTTTACTCAAGGCACTTCTTATGTCAAGAAAGGAGAAGAGGAAGAGTGTTTAAGAAAAAACCTTCTTGGAAGAACGCTTGCTCGACAAGCAGGAGACATCGTTACAGGTGGAACCAAGCACAAAATGGGAGCACTGGGGATTGGCGATGTCCATGGCCTGCTGAAGCAAGCAGGGAGGACAGCTCTGTCAGAATGAGTACCTGACAGCCCACAGTGGCTGTGGAAACAACTGGAGCCTCAAAAGTTTTCTGTCCAGGTGAGCGCAACCCCGAGCCGTTGGCATGTGTGTGTCAGCTCTGTAAGGAGAGGGTGAACACCTAGGGATGGAGGCACCAAACAGAGGTTAAAGCACTGCAGGTACCAGTGGGATACGGTATGGCTGCGGTGGAAGGTGAAACACATGCAAACATCCATCCCATATTGTTAGATGCCTAGAAATACTTTTATGCCAAAGTGATTTATAGGCCAGCTGCTGTCAGAAATGAAAACAGTGCTCAGGAAAATATTGTCCTATGCATCAGCAACAAAAGGAATAAAGCCATCTTGCAGTCATTTCCCTGGGGCTAGATAAAAACAAAACAAACCACCACCACACAACTGTTTCCTGTACCGTGGTAAACTCAGGTTGAACACTCCACTTTGACAGAGCAAAGCACAGCACAGGGTCAGTGCTTCCTCATGTCCTCATTTAAACTCAGTGCAAAGCTGAGGGACATCGAACTTGTCCTTCATCTACAGTGCCAAACAGGATAGCCAAAAGTCCAGACCTAAATCTCAAAGTTCAAAAGGGTATTGCTATCCCATTTTGGAAAGTTTTTGATCAAAGACAGGAGTAGTTATGGAAGCCCACGTTAGCTGTTTAAGAGGAATATAATACCTCCTAAAATTCCAGGAGCTGTCTCCACCACCACATCTCGAACATCTCAAGCTGAGCCCCGCAGTACAGGAGCAGGCCACCTGCCTGGAAAGGGCAGCACATTTATATGCTAGTGTGCAAACAAAGAGACATCATTTTTCTGAACATCAGTACAACTCCACAGCTCATATTTCAGCGAAGCTCAAAGCAACAGCACAGTGACAGCTGCCTTCTTTGTTGTGAAAAAGCACTCAGACAAAGGTTGTGCATTGGTTTCAGGTGTGCTGGAGGTGAACATGGACACCTGCCTCCTTCCACCTCACCCAAGACCCTGTTAGGATAAGCCCACCCTCTAATATACCAGCACTAAAGGACTTAAATTTGGAGGTGCAGACTGCTGCAAGACACCTTTGTCCAAAGGATTAATGTTCTTAAAACCAATCATGAGTTTTGTTTGTTTTGCAGCACAGTCTGGCATTCATTAGGCTTGAAAAAAGAGTACATCTGTCCTACAGGAGTAGTGTTGCATAAGAAACTTTTGGACACAGAATTCTGACCTTGCTTCCCAGCACTCAGCTTTGCTGGCTAAGAACAGCCCTGCCCACAGCCAGCTATGAGCAGCGTTTTCCTGAGCCCGGAGTGATGCAGGCTTTCCTTCCCAGCCTCTCTGTGCTACAGTGGGATGCAATCTGGCAATGCTGAGCTCTGGATCTCATCACACAGGAGAATCTATCTGGAAGAGGTTATAGAATAAGCTTTTGCCCAGACGTGGGCACTTATCCCAGAGAACCTTTATTGAATTTTTTATCCTTCTAGGAAGAACCCGAGAGTGACGCAAGGGAGTTGTGCTATGGCTGTAAAAAGTGCTAATCCTGGAAACCAGCTTCCAGCCCACGGACAGTGCGGCAGGGCAAGGGCTCGGTGCTGCTGGGTTCATTCCCAGCAGAGCTGAGGGGAGTATGCTTTACTGTGCATGTGAAGAGTTTCTAAGCCCTGAGACATGCCACACTTTCCTTCCTTCAGCCGTTTTCTCTCCCAGCCAGGCAGAAAGGTAGACGTTTAATCTGCAGCCTCATTACTTGTCCTAATGAAATGTCAGCAGCACATGCACAGGTGTTTAAGTGCTGCTGGAACGTCTGCAGATGGCAACAATCCCTCTGGCAGGGAAATCATCACAGTCAGCTGCCTCCAAAAGGGCATGGAGGCAGTGCAAGGTCACAGGAGACCTCTGACCTTCATCTGCAGCACTCAAGCAGCTTTCGTACACTTTCCCTTTGTTTTCCAAAGCCCAGAATGCATTCTCTCTTCCCCCAGCCCTCGATGGCAATGCAGCCTCTCAGGGGTTCTACCTTATTCAAAACAAGTACAAATGTGTGACCTAAGGGAGACCTGGCTGGGACCTAACAAAAGACAGCCACAAACGGCCAGCCCTGAATGCAGCCAACTCTGCCTCCCTGCTGTCTCCCTGCCTGCTCCCCAGCATTCCCGGGAGATGCGGATCGTTCATCTGCATTACAAGCCCCGAGCTCTCTGAAAGCATCCTTCTTCCCAGCCACAGCAGTGGGCGTGATTTATGGCTGCTCTCAGCCCTGTGTTGGCCATGGCCCTGGCTGCGAGCAATGGAATGGTGCTGGCTGAGAGGACATATGAGAACTGAGAAAGTGCAAAGAAAGAAGAGGCCGGTATGATAATCTAGTCAGATTCCTGCCACCTCCACCCCCTTGGTTTCAGTTAAAAAATTAAACACACCATACGACTGCCAGAATCTCCTACCTGGCTTTCCTTTCTTGAAAGAGGGAATGGAAGAGCCTGGAGGGGGCAGGGAAAAAGGACTGAATTCCTGCACACATTTCCTTTTTCTCAGCTGTAAGCCACACAACAAAAAAAAGCCTGCAGATCCTTGGACAGCCACAGACTGCCACCGTGGTTAGAAAGCAGGACAAAAAGGAGGAAGAAATACAAAGAAACATTCTCAATAAGGCAGCCAGAGCTTCCTTTGTTTTATGCCTGGAGTCAGGCACCAGCACAAAAGTAGTTGGCAAGTCTCATCCTGCTCCTCGGCTGCTGCAAAACCACAGCACCTTTCAGCACAGTCGGCAGCTTCTGATAGAGCCCCACCAGGAGAGGCACCGAGGGTGACAGGAGGAGCCTGCTAACCCGCACACAGGGAGCTGGGCTCTCATAGCTCCCTGCAAAGCCGTACTAAAACATACCTGAGAGCTGACAGCTTCCTCGTCTGCCTCAACAACACCTGTGCTGTCTCGGACTGGCACAGAAAGACCTGAGTTAAAGCTACGAATTCCAGATTCTGCTCATCTGTAGCTGACTGGAAAGTTCTCTTGGTGACAGAGTTTCTATGTTTGGTCTCCATGAAAGATGAGGAATTGCAGAGGTTGATGAAATCAACTGACCTTTACCCGAAGTAGAGGCAGACTGGTATTTATAATGCCACAAGACTTGAAATTAGGCACAAAAAAGTAAAAATCAAGCAGTCACTTTGGAATAAACAATAAAATCTGGGGAAGACAAGAATAAAAGATTACAATATAAAGTGCCTGAAAACAAAGATGCTGATGAAGAGCCTCTTGGTCCACATGAGCTTGTTTTTTTTTCTGTTCCAGGTTTTGCTGGAAAGCATTTTCATCCCAGTTACAGCACATGGCAATGTAACCCCTTCAAACAGGACAAACAGGAATGTAACCTTTGGGTCCAACTGACCATGTATATCATCACTAGGACCTGTGGTATGAGGCGCTGCCAGGACAGCCAGAGATCAGCATCTGAAGAGCATCCATAGGGCACAGGGCGAGAGGGGTGTGGAAACTGGCATATATTCAAACAGATGGAATCTCACCTGCCTGGGCTCTCCAAAGAGTGAAACCTGTTTGGGCAACTGCTCAGAGAACAGCTCAAGTTGGCTCTAAAACCATTTTGGGAACAGCAGGGCTTTCACTCATGTTCTAGCTCTGATGGTGCAATGGGAGGCTCAGCTTCCCGGGCTGCACAGGTGGGTTCTCCTCTCAGAACTCCATCAGGACTGAGCTGTGGAGATAGTGTCAGACACAGATCTTGCAGGATTTTCCAAGTAAATGGAGCTGCCAGAACTGTTTTAAAATCCCCCCTTCCTTCCCCATTAATCCTCTCCACAACTCCTTTTCCCCCACAGATGTCACAAACTCACTCACTCATCAGCAGACAGAAGGTGGCTCTGGAAATTATCCCCAGCACAAAACACCAAACTTCCAGCTGGGAACAAATTCCCCCCCAGCCTTGAGCTCCCCTGGAGTTTATCAGAGGTCAGGGCAGCACCAGGCAAAGCAGGGTAGAAAAAGGTTCACCTGGCACAGATTGGCTGATGGTGGGGGGTACAATGAAAAACAGTGTTTTGTAGCTGAGATTTTCCTCTATCAAACAGTGTTGTTGTGCTCTTTGTATCTGTTGTAGTTTCCACGGAAATAAAGTGGAGGCATTACTTTCAGAGTGAGCCACGTAAGTACCATCCACCCGACATTCAGCTGAAGGCGGTGGGGTTCGAGGTGCACGCTGTGAGATACGCAGGGCTGGTGCTGAGAGCTGAGGTTTCCAACTAAGGGAAAAACAGGAAGCGGTTACTGCCAGCCAGCGGAGCCCTGAGGAGTGCGGTGACACGCGGCCAGAAGTTTGCCTTTCTAAACACCAATAGTCGCCCTTCAGAGCAAATTCTATGCTTGCTGGACAGCAGCCCTCACAATGAAGACCAGGAGCAGGTACTTGCTCACATTCAGCTCCTACTTCGAGGTCTAATTATCATCTGTTTGTGGTCACTGCAGCCTTATCTTGTCCCCACATGATTTATGCAGACAACACAGGCAAGCAGAAAAAGGCAGCTCTAACCCAAGCCACAGACTTCTCCCATTGCACCATACAGCTACATAACTTCTTCATGCCTCTCCCTGTGCAATTTGGAAAGCCTGCAGGGCTTGGGGTGCATTTACACAGCACCCAGCGTGATCCTGCTGTCAGATCCCCACCAGCCTACAAATCAAACTCCTTAAAAACGCGACATAGGAATCGCTGTGTTACAACAAAGACCTTAAAACAAAGTAGATCTTGAGCCAGCTCAGCGAGGTTCTGCTGCTGGCCCAAGCAGTCCCAGCCTAACAGAGAAGCCTTTCCCCCCCCCCCTTTCTGTGGATGGTAGGCAATCACACTGGCTGATCATCATTCGCTTCGGAGAAACATTGCTCAGCAATATCTTGCCTGCGCATTGCACCACACTGTGTCAGTTTACAAAGAAATCTGTTCACAACTTTTTAAGTGTCCACAGATAGCCTAAATCCAGCTTTCTTACAAAACATCCATGCTGTGCCTCTGGTGGGCCTGGTGGATCCATCTCAGCTGGGTGCTGGCTGGCACTACACCACTTAAATCTGCACATTTATTTACAATTTTTGTATGTAATAGTCATTTTAGCAGATATTCACAATACGATTTTTTTAAATTATTTAAGAAGTTATCTCTTGTTTTCCCTCCCCTAGCACATATCAAGGTATTCATATTAGAATTACTCCAATAACTCAGTATCGACTGCATCTGAATAAGGACAGAAATTCCCTATGCTG
The DNA here is from genome assembly GCF_905368555.1 of Meleagris gallopavo. NCBI lineage: Eukaryota > Metazoa > Chordata > Aves > Galliformes > Phasianidae > Meleagris > Meleagris gallopavo. The sequence goes on along the minus strand of NC_139414.1, from coordinate 1,721,704 downwards.
ATGGAACCACTGCTGTCCAGGAACTCCAGTACTCTTCTTCCAGCTGATGGTACCGACTGAGCGGATCGTGTGGCATCAGATCATGCGGTCATTTGGAAAGCAGGCTCACATATGTCAAAGAACAGAGATGAACCTCAAAGATCCTCACTTTTGGCACAGGGACTGAGGTAAAAAGTTTAGGAGCAAAAGCTTATGCCCCAAGGAAGGAGAGCACGGCCGTGTTTCTAGCCCTGTCTCTGCGGTCTGCTCCATTCTTTCTGAAGAAAAACAAGCCTCTCCTTCAAGGTACTGATGGCAATTTCTCTGTACTGGCAGTCGGCACAACTGCTTCAACCTAAGGACAGAAATAGCTATGGCAATACCCCAAATAAATATGCAATTAAGGAAATTTATTTGCTAAAGATGGCAATTATATCAGTTCTAGCCAGCAGGTGCTGCTCTGGCAATAGAAAGTGAAGACTTACAAAAGCTGGGTAATTAACAACAACTGAACTGCATGAAGACAAAAGAAACATCCTACATCCTAAAAGGACATACCAACAAATGAACTGTAACAGATCTTTGTCCACTCCAGTGTAAGCAGCAGCCCAAACATGCAGTAAGTAGAGGGAAAAGGAAGAAGAGACACAAACATTTTATTTATCTACAATAGTTATTTTTTAAACAAGAATTAGCTGAAGAATTGTTGAGCACTTGCCCCTTCCCCTTACGTCTGTAACCTCTCCTCTTTCCCAACCACCTCCAGTCCAGAGGGAAAACATAAGGGGCTTTCTATTCATGGAATATTTATGGACCTGGAGACCTGGGGGCCTCGAAAAAGAAGAAAGACTCATGCATAATACAGGGGTGGAACTCGCCGTATGAAAAGGCGAATTTACCACACTGACAAACTGAACGGAGAGGCTGAAAACCCATTAGAAGCAAAAGAGATGGTTCAAAAGTTGTTAACACTGGACAAAAAACAGAGTCAGAATATGTAACCAGTGTACACTGTAAGAGAGTAACGACATTTCCTATTATAATTTATTAGCTGATAAATAATCAAGCTTATTAAATCAACGCTTCTCCGCTGATTGAAAAGTTCCATCCTCTCTTAATTACAAGTATATTAGGAAAAACTAATGAGCAGGAGTAATTAATGCAACGGAAAAGCCTTCAGTTCTCTGGCATGGCACACTAAAGGGAGGAGATCAAGCAGCAGGCATTGCTCCCTGCCTCGGTGGTCAACGCCACAGGTCCCGATCCACCGGCTGCTGGGGAAGGAGAGGAATTTCTGCACACCATCCTTTGATCCCCCTGTGCAACCGTACAGATTGGCACAGGACATGTGCAAGACTCTGTGCTGCATGGATGCAGCCTGATGCTTCTCAGTGCTGTTTCAAAGCTGCCAGCACACAGCTCCTCCCAGGTACATTCAGCAGGGACACGTTATGAGAGAGTTCCTAGAAAGCAACAACCACAGGACTTCACCTCTTCTGACTCGTGGAACCTTAAACAATTGCTCACAGACAGATGGACAAATTGTTTTAAAGGTACATAAGGTTCCTTAGAGTATTCAAACGGACCTCTTCAGAAGCAGGCTGCGCTATGGGCACAGGTGAACCTCACGAGGTTCAACAAATCCAAATCCAAGATCTTGCACCAGGGTCCAGGCAACCCTCACTACCAATACAAGCTGATGGATGACAGGATTGAGTGCAGTCCTGACAAAAAGGAGCTGGGGATGGCAGCTGGACATGAGCCAGCAATGCGCCTCACAGCCCAGAAAGCCAACTGTACTCCAGGCTGCATCAAAAGAAGCATGGCCAGCAGGTTAGGGAGGTGATCCTGCCCCTCTGCTCTGGGAGGCCTCACACAGAGCAGATGCTTCCAGATGTGGAGTCCTCAGCACAGGAGAGACATGGAGCTGCTGGAGCACGTCCAGAGGAGGGCCACAAAAATGATCCCAGGGATGGAACACCTCTCCTACAGGACAGGCTGAGAGCTGGGGCTGTGCAGATGGAGAAGAGAAGGCTGTGGGGAGAGCTGAGAGCAGCCCGTCAGTATCTAAAGGGGAGTGACAGGAAAAAAGGGGACAGACTCTTTAGCAGGGTCCTTGACAGGACAAGGGGAAATGGCCTCAAACTCAACGATGGGAGATTTAGGTTGGGCATAAGGAAAAAATCTTTCACATTAAAGGGTGGTGAGGCACTGACACAGGTTGCCCAGAGATGTGGTGGATGCTTTATCCATGGAGACTTTCAAGGCCAGGCAGGGCAACCTGATCCAGCTGTGGTGTCCCTGTGCAGAGCTGGGCAGCTGGACTACGTGGCCTTTAAAGGTCCCTTCCAGCTCTAAGGATTCTATGATTCTATGCAAAAGCACTGACAACGCAGAGGCTGAAACAGGACGTGGAGCAGCAACTGTGGCATTTGTGAGAGAAACTCCTCTCTCCAGACACAGTGGGAAGCTGCACAGACCCCCTCAGCCATGGCTCCCTCCCACAGAAGCCCAGGCCGGTCCCTGCCCTGCATGGCTGACTGCTCTCAGCACACACCACGGGGGGCCCAGCACCCCCTGCCATCCTGTGCTGCTGTCCCTGAGGGCGTGGGAGCACAGGCCCAGTTAACCCAAACTCCCTGCCCCAGGTGGGCAGAGCGAGCAGGCAGGGTGGATTTTTCTGCTTTCTTCCTGCTTTCTTTCCAACTTTGAGGCGGCATCGTGAACATGAAGGCAACTTTGTCATTTCAACTTTCTCTAAAAATAAAATTACAGCATGCCCTTCAGTTCTCTTTGAAAGGCACCTAAGCTCAATAAACTCTTTTATCGGGATGAGAGGTGAGGTTGAAAGCAAACGGTCTCTTTTAGCTGATAAAAAAAGGCATTCCATTTCTCAACCTCCCCACCCCCTGGGCCGAGAGTTTCATGCATATTTGACATGTTTTCCATGCAGACAGCAACGCAGCATTTCTACCCACTTTCCTTTTCTTTAAAGTGACTCTAGTGCGCTGTGTTTCTCCTGAGAGCCAATTTATTTTTTAATTGTGTCTGAGTACTCAGGGATTTTTATCTTTGTTTCACATTTTAATTCACTTAAGAAAAACAGTATATATTATGACCAAAAGGCATTAGTAGTAAACTCAGAAGTGCTTATGGGGTTACTATTTATAATTACCATTTTTCTTACAGTAGAACCCAGAGGTTTCAACCAAGACTGGTGATTCTACTGTGCTAAGACAGAGAAGAAAGGCTGCTCCTGGCCCAAGGCACCTCCAGCACCCAATGAAACCAAACCCGATGGCATGAACTCACACTGTCATCTCTAAAACCTGTACTGAAGTCGTAGAGTCACCACCAAGGATACGAAGGCCAGAGCAGGCAAAGTTCCTCTGAATAAATCTATAATGGAATATTACTTTTTAAGTACTTAAATATAAGTCACAAATCGACTGCAGTAGATTTCGTTGGCATACAATCATATGGGTACTTCTGCGTTCTGTCCTATGCCCTCAAAAACATGCTTTAACTTCTGGCTACACCTGACCTGGTCGGACAGTTGGACTCCGTAGGTGCCTTCCAACTGAGCTATTCTAACTGCCTAGGGAAAAAAAAATCAGGAAATTGAGGTCAAAAGAATCTTCTGAATTAAGAGAACACTGATTTACAAATGCAACACTACTGCTCAGAAAGTATATCTGTTGGCTTGAAAGAAAAATAAAAATACGATGCTCTTTATAAAGGTAGAATGTTTGGCTTGTGCTTGCAATGATTGCTTTTGGTCAGTAATGAAGTGCAAGATTAAGTCCCAACATATGTGTGGTAATGACAGCAAACACTGGTCTAAGTGCAAAGAAAGCAACTGCAAGAAATGCTTAGAAAAGAGTACAGCAGGCAGAAAAATGCTTGTTAGGGCATTTTTACCGTGCTACTTGTATTCATAACATCATCTCCTCTTTTGCCAGACTATACTAAATAAAAAAAGATAAACAGTTGTTCTGAGTTTCAGCGTAACTGTCATCATCACTATCTTTTGATATTTCCCTTAAGTAAATCTGTACTTCCCTGTAATACAAAAAATTGAAAGAAAAAAAGTAAGCTTAACAAAAGTAAAGTGTGTTATCTAAGATCCATTTAATCCTAACCAAGCTTGGAAGTCTGCGAATGTAAATGGTTTGTAACACCCACCAACACCAGAAGCCACTCGTGCCTCTCCGTCCGTATGCAGTGCAGCAGACTTACAAGCACGTGGCCACAGCAATTATCAGCCCAACTTATGCTCATTAGGTTGATCTCTCCCTGCACTAGGGCTGTTTGGCAATTCTAAAAATCACAAGTGACTAAGAGCCTGTGGAACCATATGTCTCTCCCATTTCTCTAAAGCCACTCTTTTTACCCTCTATTGCTACAGCAAATTTTGCACAACAAATCCGCTGTTAAAAGTTAATGTGGAAAAAGCAAAGTGCTACATTTTAACACAAATTCAAATACACCAATTGGAATTACTACATCTACCCCAGCACTCTGAAATAACTTTGGAACAGAAACTCTTGACAAACTCCTCTGGAAAATTAAATTTCGCAGTCTCTCGAATGAAACAGTAACCTATGATTGGAGGAACTCGAGTGCAAAAGCTGGAAATCAGATTAAATCACTTGGAATCGTGGGTACACAACCATGGCAAAGTCTTTTACTTTCGTACCAGTGCAGTTGTGGAGTTAATACGGCCTTCAAATGGCACATAAAGATGATGCAGTGTAAGTAACACCACCCCCAGCAGGTGCCAATTCATTCTTTGTTCTCAAAGCTATATTATTTACCTCCAGGTCTGACATGTAGTAAGGATAAGACAGGTACAAGCTATCCTCAATGGGCTGCACCACTTTTAAGTACAGCTTAATGCCAACTCTTGGCTTCTGCACACTGAGAAAACAGTTTGTACCTTGCAAAGAGGCAAATGCAATGAAGCAATTAATTCTAGAAAGATGAGAAGTCATGCAGATATGAACGTGGTTGTGGTTCACACCAGTTCTACCTTGCCTATTTCCCCTCACCTCTTTTATCCCTCTGTTCCATCCTTTTCCAATGAGGATTTCAGATCCTGCTGTTAGTGACTTTTGAAGGGAACTGCAGCAGATGCAGAGCGAACAAATGGTGTATTTTCCTGATGAACAACAGTTGGATGTGTTAATTGGTTGCTTAGGCTCAACATTTTTCCAAGCATATGTAGGAGTCAATGCAGCGGTTCCATTCTACTGTCTGTATCAGTGACCTTGTGCCTAAGAAAGGTGGTCCCATTCCTATGGTTAATCTGTCTGTCAGAGCTAAAGTGCTTTATTCTGGTCTAAAATTTCTTTTTTCCTGTCTACTTAGTGCTGCTGCCCTTTCCTATTACTGCAATCAGCACAGCTCCTGTTACAAGCAAACACAACTTCTGCAGACAGCCTGGCTTTGCCTCCACCCCAGAAGGCAGTACAGAAGCCTGCAGAATGATTTGCTTTTTCACACCTTTCTACCTTACAATGCTAAAGGTCTGGCACGTTCATAACTACGCATGCATTAAGATATTTCATAAATAATCACATTAAAGATATAGGCAGTGGGAAAAAGAAGAAGGATGCCATGGAATGAAGGGATTCATTAGACACTGTGAGGCCTTTCACCAAATGAACAGAGGTTAAGATAATCCACCTACCAAAGCCCACACTAAAATTGTCCCTCATTTTTAAAAAGCTTATGTATTTACAACTAACTTGCATCTGATCATATGCTACATCTACAGTGCAGTTATTCTAATATACATAAAGTATACATACGCTGTCTTTCTTCTCTAACACAGCAGGAACACTAAGTATATGCTTTTATTTGCAGAGGAATCTTTCTTGGAAATGGAATGCTCTTCTCCGCAAGGAAATTTGTCTTAATGGACACAGGAGTCGCTTTCTCTCCCCTCTACTCTTCTGTTTCTATTACTCATTAAACGGATAATTTCCTTTTATAAACACCGGAGTCCACATAATATGCAAGCATATTTAGATGGATGATTAATGAAATAATAGCTTCCTGGTTTCCCAGTGCCACAGAAGAAACCTGAACCCAGAGGGCTCCCCGGAGCCACCCCTCTCCAGCAGCCCGGGCGGCCTCCCTCCTTCCACGTGCTGCTTAGGCAGCGATGATTTCATCAGAAGCTGCTGATACCAGGTCTAGACAATATAAATCTTTCCCAGCTCCTCTCCAAGGAGATGCAGAGAATATTCCCTCTGCAAATTACCTCAATCATACTGTTTCTTATGGAAGCTTGCCATGGAGAGATCTTGTCAATGGGGATTCCTCAGAAATCCACTGCGGTTTCCTAAGCATCATGCTCCCAAAGCCCAAGCCAGGAATTTCGGTCAGCCTTGCAATGCCTAGTTTGTTGTAGAGAGAAACGATCAATTGGGTGCTAATATGTCAGGTAGGAAAAATGAAAGAACGGGCAACTTGGCAATTTGGGAAGTACTCATATGACATGATTATAAATTGGATAACTCCTAAATCAAAACCAGACATTCTTACTAGGTTTCAATATTTAGTTAGAAAGGGCAATTGATGTGTCACAGCACAAACTCTACAAAGCATGCTTTGATTTGCTTTTGAAAATGAACTGAGTTATCACTCACCCTGGTACCTCACATAGGCATTCTTTCCAGGAGGGCACAGTTCTGACAACTGAAATCCAGTCTGACTTTTGATTTCCCTTTAAATCCCCACCAGAGACCAGGACTGGAGCTCAGAGAAGCAGGCTCAGAGAAGCAGGGCGCACAGCTGCTCTGAGCCACCTCCACTGGCCACCAGCTTGGAGGCACACATGCTCTGACCATTGCTCTGCCTTCTCTTCTTGCTGTTTGAAATCAGGCAAGCTTGTTCTCACTTCTGTTCCACCAGTAACCAAAGCTGAACAACAAAGCAGGGGCAGGAGGGCAGTGAGTGTTCTTTGTGCTTTCACTGGTGGCATCGAGGCCAGCTGACCTCAGAAAGGAGGAGGACGGATGAGACATGACGGACTGCAGAGCAGTCACTGTGCTCCTTTCCTCCGCCCAGGGCTGCAGGAGGGTGCTTAAGGCAAAAATACCTGCTATGTAAATCTGAAAATCAAACAATTCATAGCTGAGGTCAAGAGCGACGATATCTCCTGCTGGTAGCAGCAGGGAACGTGCTGTCAAGGTTGCAAACTCATTCCTACCTGAGTCCTCTGAAGGACTCATTCACTGCTGCCTGGGCTCCTATGCAGCCCGAAATGGCACAGACTGGGTCTAAGCTCAGACTAATTCAGAAAATTCTCAGGCAGAAAATTCTGGAGAAAATGAAGATGGATGATGTAAAACACAAGAAAAACAGAACAGAACAAAGTAATAAACTGCACTCTTTTCCAGCTTAAAAACCTTTTGTACTGCACGCTATTTGAGTTTTTCCCTCCATACCAATTTCTTTTATTTATACATATATACCAAAATAAACCTGCACACACAAGTCTAAATATGTACTTGTTAAATAATGTGAAATTTGGGAATATAAGACTGAGTACAGCAAGCTGACTGGCTTGTGCAGCGATAGAGATATTGCAAGTTAACATCTCCGAGGTCTGAAGGCTCTCCCAGGGCTCCTGTCTTCAAATCACTTCAGCTCTAAATGTGCAAATAGAGCTATGCAGCGAGGGCCTAAAGCTACTGGGTCAGCACTGATATCCTCAGGCACACTGACAGGGCCTGCCCCACTCCTCGGGGCCCCAGCTTGGGATGACAGCGAGCTGCCAGCTTTAGAGGAGGAGCCCCCTCATCCCCTGCTTGCAGCAAAGACACAGCCACAACCTGGAGCTGTTCAAACTGGAAAATCAGAGCCAGCACAAGTGGAATTAGATCATTTCCCCATTTATGCAGTGTGTTTACAGCATCTACGTTCAGGAAGAAAACTGACATAACCACCTTGCTTTCCCCAAAGGTCTGTGGCAGCATTAAGTGCAGTGGGCACTGCCAGCCTTATCTTACACCCGTGGAGTCCATCTGGGCAGGCTCCGGGGTTAAATCCTCAGCAAAGCACCACAAAAATGACAAATTCAAGAAAAGCATGGGTCCAAGAGTCCTTCTAAAAGCACAGATCACAAAAACTGTGATCTTAAGAAGGATAATAAGTGAGAAAAAATGAATAGCAAATGCAAGGCCATTCCTTCAGGGCACTTCTTGGTTTCTGTTGTCCAGTCCTTTACTTCTCAATACTGTTTAAATGTTTTGGCTGGCTGCTTAACAGACTCTGGTGATGGATATCATCAGCCAGCCATCTCTGTCTTGTGCACTTTGAGCCTGAGGCAACAGACAAAGGCAGCTTCAAGAAAGAAAAAGCAAGTGTGTGCTTATTTGAGACAACCCTTCACAGAACACTTTTTTCCCCAGCAGCCCTAAGAGCTTTTGCTACTTATTTTCCACTTATCAGTCATCTTTTTCCCAATAATCTGCTGGGATGAGTTCATTTTCTGGCCTGTCTGATTCATCAGGCTATGCTCTCTCTGAGATCTACATGCCAACTGTCCACTGTCCAACATCTCAGATCAAAACGTCTCTGTCCAAGATCTACACCCTGCTGAGTTCCTAAAACAGGTTACAACCGTCTTTTAGTTTCTTGCATGTATTATATCAGAAATCCTGTATCTACCATGTAGAATATATATATATATATATACATATATATACACACATATTTAAAGATGATTTCTGTAATTCCAGGAGATAAGTGGAAACAGACCATCAAGGTGGTACATTTCCTCTCAAGTTCCTGTGTCGTTTTCAGGACTAAGTGACTCTGAAGCTCTGACCAATTGCTAGCATAAGCCCTTATTCCCTGGCTAGGGATGTTTCCTTGTTGCCCCAAAGGCAGCTTGCCATTCAGGAAGCCAAAAGTTCTGAAAACTTTCAATGCAAGGAGCGGGAGAGATGTGTAGAACGCACAGCAATATACAATTTTTTTTTCCTTTTACTCCTAACGCTTTGAAAAAGAACCTGTATTTCCCATCCCCTGGCAATAATCTCATGGCCTATGAAGCTCACGTGCAAAAGAGGAGCAGCAGGAAAGCTGCTGCCTTCCCATCCAGGTTACAAGCAGAATGCTGTGCAGAAAGAAGCCACGAGCTGGCTGCCCACCGCAGAGCTCACGGCAGAACTGCAGGCACCCTCACTTGCTCTGAATGCACCTACAGACCCCAGAGATGCTTCCTATGGTCGGATTGCTGTTCACAACAATATTTTGGCCACGTCTCTGCCCGGTGCGATGTGACGAGCAGTGCCAGCAGAGCAGAGGGCACGGCTTGCTTGTGGATCCGCAGTGTGCAGCCGCATGCAAGATGAGCTCAGAGAATTATTTTTAGAGACTAATTCTTACACAGAAGCAATATCACCCACTCCACTTTCCCTTCCCTTTCATGCTTCGCTGGCATTAACTCATTTGTTAATAATGTCCATCTGTGATGGTCCATTTTTACATTCATATATTTCATGGCCGATTACAGGCTTTTAGGGAGCTCTCTGCACTTCAGCTCCATACAGTGAAAGCCCTACCTGTACTTCTACGTCACATGCACGCGAAGGAAGCAAAGCTGCAGAATGGGAAAGTGGTGTGCACTGTGTGTGAGCAGAAAGGACGAGCAGGACCCCAGCACAAAAACACCGAGGCAAGAATGAATGGAAGCTTTGTATAGGGATATCTCAGGGTCTTCACACCCGAGAAGTGACATTAGTGCATACCTTCGCCCAAATACCAGAAGAGATTACCTATCTGATCAACAGGGATGGACCAACAATAGGAAGTCTATTAGCGAGCGGCTCTGAGCAGCTCAGGGCAATTAGCAGCTGACTGATTAGCCTGTCGGGGGGGACAGTCAGACTTTCTCAAATCTCATTTTCAATAAACTGTTAAAAGCCAATACTACACAGAATAAAAATTCAATTCAGGGTAATGAAAAAAAAAAAGCTAATTATTCATCTACAGCATCATTGATCCTTCCCCATCTCCCTTAACACATAACACCTTTTTCTTGGTTAGACTATTCATATATAGATTCCCAACAAAGATAATCCGAGGGAAAGAAAAGGAACCAAAAAACAGTTCTGCATGCCAAGATGCACAGAAATTTAAATACTAACCTACAGATAAATAGCTCTCAAATGCTATGGGATCTCTGCAGAAGAGAAATAAGTTCACAGAGTCAGTAGAAAAAAGACCTTGTTTGGGATGACCTTTATCAGCTCCTTTACAGTCCCATGCTGCTAGGAGAGGCCCTCCAGCCCTACCTGCTGTGCCAGTGGTAATGCCATGTGCAAAGAACAACAGCACAGCCAGAGTGAGGACATTTTGCACTGCATGGGTAAAGGAAAGTGGCAGAAAGAGGCGGCAGCACTCACTACCCTGCTGCCTGCCATCACCAGGGTGGCTTACAGAGCACTGGGTGGAGGAGAAGGAAAACCAACTAAGACTTCTCCTTCCACACTTAAACATCACACTGTGATTTCTCCCAGCTGCACCGAGGCAGATGCCTGCAGGACCTCATGTAAAAATCAGTGATGTAGGTTAGAGAAATACGCGTATTTGTTTATCAGAGCTCTTTTTAAATCATCTTCTGTCAGCAGTATTGTTCCAAAGCTGATGCCCAAATACTTGATCCAAGATAGTAGCAATATGGTATGGGATGAAAACAAATGCCAACGAAATGCACAAGCCAGCTGAAGAATCCATGTCGCGTGCCTTAAAGATTCCCTGTAGTTAAAGAAAACCATAAACCATAAAGCAGAGAGATGACACCAGAGGTTGAGCTGTACAACAACCCGCTGCACTTCTAGGTGAGACGCTGGCACTGTGCACCAGGCATAGCAGTGCAAAGCAGGCGCTGGCTCTGCCCAGCTGACACAGCACCTCACCCTGCTCTCTTGGATGGCTGCAGCTGCACGGGGAGAGGAAGAGGAGGATGAACACTGAGGGGCAGTCCTGAACCCATACGCTCTCCAGCTTTCACTGTCTCACCTTCAACACAGTGAAAATTGCTGATTGTTGGTATGCTGAGGACTAATGTCCCGATGTTAACTCATCCCAACTGAAAACAACTGAAAACGATATGCAATTAGTCAAAAGAACTACATGAATGAGGAAAGAAACTGACTACAACAGTGCCAGAGATTCAGTGAAAAAAAGCGGGCAATGCAGATTTCTAAAAACTACGACAGGATTAAACAGAGGAGTGCATGACCTGTAAGCTCCATGGCTTTGTAAACTCATCTGAAGATGTCTGCCCTGGGAGATATCTTCTGATGTTGCTGAAACCACAAGAGATCTTTAAAGTTTTTTGGTTTTTTTTTTTTTTTTTTGAGAAAAATCCAGTGAAGAGCATATAAGAATCATGCAAGTATTTGTTTTTAAAGCTGAAGGCAAAGACCCCAAAGGTGCATGACTGCTCTCCTGATGCTTTCAACCAATGGTCAACTAAACGGGCTGCAGGACAAAATCCTGCCACAACAAACTCCCTGCCAAACACACTTTGTTTCCCAATTTTTCCAATCTCCAGTCTTCACATCCAAAGAAGAACGCCACAAATGTACAGGCTGATGATCGAGACAAATAAATAATAAAGGGCCTGGGTGTGGTACACTGTATCAGGGAGACTGGTTTTGTGTTGCTGCCAGTCCGAGAACCCTACAGGAACCCACAGCCAGCCTGGGGAATGGGCAGCCCGAGGGCTGGGGAGGGCCCATGATGGGGCACCAAGGAGATGTTGTCTTCTACCAGGTGGCACTTCACCATCCTGTCCTCGGGCACCACTCTCTTTCCAAATGAGACAGGAGTCACATTCGGTGGTACAGATTCCTGCCTTACAGCTTTCTCCGTAGAGAGGGAAAATGATCGTGGAAAGAACTAAAGCCTGCAGTCAGAGCACCTTCCAGCTGTCCAAGAAGCACCACTCCTACTGCATGTGTTTGCTCGTAAGCGCATATTCTTGGTGTTCTATTTCAGGAGTGCTCACAATGACTTCCTGCTGTTGCTTTTAATCAGAAAAGACAAACTGATTACTTTTGTTTTGGTGATTATTCACCAAACAGAGAAGGACTGCATCAACTTTGGCTCAGCCGAGGCTCGGACAGAATTAGCTCTGCTTGTGCCTGCCAGCGCGATGCAAGCACCAACTCACAATGCGCTCACCACTCCCTGTTTCCTACCCCATGCGGACCAGCCTTCAGCTCACCAACCCCATTTACACAAGCAAGCTGTGAGCACAAGGAGGCATGGCTAGGTCTGGCTGATCAGGGTCCAACCCAGGGCCCCCACATCTGGACACAGCTGCACCCACGGACCCAGCAGCACGTACAGACTTGGCAAACTGGGACACCCACAGAGCTCATCTACAGCCACACTCCACGACACCGTGCCAAAGCTGCAGACCTCCTGCTTTATGCTTCAGAAATGTTTTTAAGATATTTGCTCTATATGAGATAATTATTTCTAAAAGGGAGACTTCTTCCCTCCGGGAAGAGTTTTCTAACAATCTGGTATTTTTTTACTGAGCGCTGCATGTTTTCCAAGTCCACTGGCATTGTTTACTTCCCTTAAAATTATTACCAGGCCCATAGATACGATTGCTAATGTTTTCATAACGTTCTTCCACATTTTTGTGGGCTGTTTTTCAATCTGTTGGCTCTGAGCGCTCTTTGCTGTCACAAAGCACGCAGATCACAGCATCTCCTGCTCCTCAAGCAGACAACCCAGTCTCATGGAGAGCAACAGGAGCTCTGCCACCGACAGCAACGCAGGCAGGATCGAGCACACAACCTCTGTAAGGGGAATAAACAAACATTTTCATTTTCATGTTTGAATCACTAATGCTGTAATAAGAAGAAATAACTTTTTTCTCCTGCTAATAATATAAAAAAAAAAAAAGAAAAACCCTGAGTATCATTGCAATTCAGCTGCTGCTTGAAGGAAGGAAAACAAAACTCAATGAAGCTTTCTGTTTCATTTGCTGTTTGCAGTAAAGGTGAACGATCCATCTGTGCCTTCCTATTGCATTTAGGAAAGGTGCCTGATGCTGGCAGAACACCCAGGAAATCCCTCTGTTTGCTGTGGACGTGACTGCCCCAGATCTTAAACATATCACACGGATCCCCTCCACACTTTCCAGGCTGCATGTTGCTGGGCTCCAGTAACACTGACAGTGCTTCTAAGCGGAGTTAATTTATAACCCCAAATACCATTTCTCACTGCTGAGTTCTGATCCAAAGGGCCAGAGCAGTGCCCCGGGCAGAAGAGGTACCTCTGGTCAGCAGCCCAGAACCTAATGGTGTTTTGATGGGCAAAGGAAATTGCTCAACATGGTCAATTCATCTTTCCCTTCATCGGTACCTCCGCAGTTCTGTCTGCACCAGGTCTCTGCCTTTCAGTCTGCAGGAGGCAATCTGCACTAGTAAGCAACGCGCTGAGATAGGAGTGGGGATATTGTCTCCTTGGGTAAGACCCTGGCACCAGGATACCAGACCAAGCACCAACACTGGCCTGATGACTCGTATTGTTTGCACGCCTCAAACAAGGAATGAAGCTGCAAGAAGCACCATCTCTCAGTATTTTATTTCTGTTAGCACAAAGCAGTCAAAAAAGCAGTAAAGGCTACACACTATTTTGTTACAGTTACCAATAAAAGCTTATTTTTCCTTAAATAAAAGGCAGTGGACAGCCAAGGGTCCCACACAGTGCAGCATTCCCACCTGCATGGGAACAGTGTATCCGCAGCTTTCACTCCCAGCACTGCACTGCAGGGCAGCTGGTGGGCTCAGGCTCCAGCCCAGCAGGAGGAAAGGTGATGCTGGCTAACCAGGAGCATCTCACTGCCATGTACGGCAACCAAGAGCTGGTTTTCCTCTTCTCTTTTTCTCTTTGGAAGCAGTTGTGTGTGTTCAGCGGCACACACTAACACCCAACAAGCAAAGTGCTTAAGAGAATGCAGAGAACCAAGCAAGCTGTGAAATAGCCCTGTTTGAACCCAACTTCCAGAGGCACTAGGCTGTTTCAGAAAAGCAGGCTTCTCTTTTACATGAGCAGCAGACAGGACGATCTATGAACAAGCAATGAATGAGAAGGAAGGAAGAAAACAAATTCTCTTCTGCCTTCCATGCTACATAGTGGCTGATGAGGCATTTTCCTATTACTGCCCTGTAACAGCCTCCAGCAATGCAGGACCTTGCACTGCATCCAGGACGGGATGGATGTGGTTTAGATTGCAGGAAGGTGTCAACTTTGCCTTTTCCCAGCTTATTCTGCAACCTCTAAGAGAACGAACAGTGGTAATACAAACGATGGGCTTTTTTGGATCATGACTTCACAGACCACCACTGCAGACGTCCCTGTCCCAGGAGGGGACATTACATATGCAACTGCTCAACAAGACCAAAAGGATAAGCTCCAGGTAAAGCACAGCCTCACCTGCTCATGCCACAAGCAGACCCCGTGTCCAAGCCCCAGGTACAGCTCTCCTTGCAGCCCTGTCAGGCATGTTTGAGGCCGTGGTTCTTTTCAGAGCATAGAGCTGCTGATCAGAAGGGTTGCTGCTTCAGAACCAAAACATCCACGCGTTGAATAATTTCTTATAATTTAAGTGGCAGGGAGCCAGCTGGGATTTTTCTGAATCAATGCATGTCTCCTTTATAAACTCAATTCTCTTTGTAAAACACTGATAAAAAACAGGAAGCACCTTCTAGAGTTGCCTTCAGCCCATTATTTTTCACTTCCAAGAGAAAGCCATTCCCAGTCTGGTGAGGAATGCTGGACTGCAGAGCAGCAGCAGCAAATGATCAACCACGACATGCAATTTTTCATCGAGTTTTTAAATCAGCTAGCAGAAGAGAACTCGATTTTCTTTAGAATGCCTGCATTCCTTCCTGTCCCAGGGAATACTTAACAGTCCTCTGGTGCTGCTGCGTTAAGGACTCATGCACGGTACGTTAGCTTAATAACTCTGTCTTTGGGATACAAGATGGCATGTCATATTCAATCTACCACAGAAACCGCTCCAGTCAGGTGGAAACAGTCATTGACGGCAGTGTTGGTTTGTAAAATGATTGCACTATTTCACTGTGTCTCATTTGACTGCTTTATCGAACCCTGGGTTTTCCACTAAGCAGTCTGGACTCAGTTATCTACACAAAGAAGAATGGCTATGCACAGATAAGGAAAGGCAAAGAGCAGGAATCCTACAGCACACGTCCAGGCTTCAGTCCCTGCTGTATCTCCCGTACAGACAGGACTGAAGGTTTTATTTTTGCTTTCTTTCCTCTCTTCATCCCCTTGCCCACTGCTTCAAAGGGCCACTTCTGGCGAGGCTGTTCCTTGCACGTACCCCTGTCCAGAAGGTAGGCAGCGATGGGGGCTGGGACACAAGGCGTGCAGGACAAGGCACTGATGTGCCAGCCTTAGGTTCACACCCCACATCTAAGCTCTGAACTAAATTACTTTTGCATTTTTCATGAGTTTCATGACTGTTTTTCAGGGTTCCACAATCAAGATGCTACAGAAGTATTCAGAGACCCATCGTATTCTCACACTAGCATCAGCAGTAGATTTACAAGGCTGTGTACATAGTGCACCTTCCACTTGGCCAGTTTTGTCACCAAGAGGAATCACGAATGGTCCCATCTCTCCCACAGCCCTGCTTCTCCATCAAACTCCCTCCTCCTGACTTCCTCCAGCCTCCTGCAGTGCTTCTCTCCATGAAGCGAAATTCAGCATGAAGACACGACAGATACAGAATAAGCCATGCTGGGCAATGCTGCTATAATGTGCTGACAACACCAAAATTAAAACCAAAATTTAAAGTGCACCTTTGTCCAATGCATGGACATAAGTATGGGGTATAAGGCAGCACCTCCCCAAAACAGTCGCTCCAAGTGATCATTTGAGTTCTTCTGCTCAGCGGGCAAATGCAGCTAACCAATTCCTCCCTGTTGGCAATGGAAATTAGAGGGCTAATAATGAAGGAATTTTCTAACGCACAGCTTGGCAACTTGTCAAGGAATACATCTATTGTATGTTCAGGGTAATTTTATCAAATTAGCCTTACTTCATAATTTCCTCTTTCCCTACTTGTGTAATTAGAAACATCACATGGTAGACATTAAAACTTTCTTTTAGAGTAAATTCAAAGCAAAACCAACCCAACCACTGAAAATTCCACACATCACTGTTAAAACCTCAACCTCTCCAAAAATATTATTACGAACACTATTTTTACCATCTCGATGGCTTTACCCCCTCCCCCAGCCTGGCATAACTCTACTCTCAGATTGCAAATCCGACTCATGTATTTCTTTTTACAATAAGATCTGCGATTCAAAGCAAAATCTTTATGCTTAAATGCAGTTGCCTATCCACTGGTGGGGTCAGTACAGAGCTCACACATAAGTCCTTCCAAGAGAAGACTGAAGTAGCTGCAGAACAAGCAAATGAACACAGAAGCCTTAAGACCCCACACGAGTACTTAAGAGGTGTGCCTGCCTCTATGCCATCTGTGGGGTACGAGCAGCAAGGAGTTTACTTGAAGGCAGGGTACTTGTGCACTCCACTTGCTCTCCATTCTTTTCTGTTTTGCTTTTCCTATGTATGCTGTGAGAGCTGGAAAATATCTCATATGGAACTGATAACGGACCTACTGGAATTCAAGTATTTACCACAGGGGAATCAGTCATGCAGTTCCTTTTCCTGCCAGCAATCATATGTTCCCAGCATAGATAGCATTATCACATATGAGCAAGACCATGTATCCTTGCTGCCTCTACTTGGCAAGTATCAATCTTTGAGCTGTAACAGCTAACCAAATACACACTCACCATCCATCAGAAACACCCAGCCCTCAAACCCAACCCTCTCACTTAGAGAGACACACTGCATGCTCAAACTCATGCACGTGCAATAATATCTGCAGCACTTCAATCTCATTCAGTACTACTGTACATCAAGTAAAACACTACCACCTATAAGGACTGAGGCTGCAAAGCCAACTTCTATTAGTTCCAGTTCTGACGAGGCTCTCCGTGGAAGTGTTCCGACTGCTTGCACTGCTGGAATCGCCCAGCCTGACGCCTGGCTGTGCCTGCTGGTCATCCCATCCCAAAAGAAAGTGCCGTGCCAAGCCAGCACACTCAGGGGTCCTTACAGAGGGAAATGGTGTATCAGTGACTATTGCTTTCAGCATGGAACAAGAACTGGTGGAAAGTGCAAACCAATTTAATTTAACAGAAGGGATTCACATCACGGCACGCAGTTGTCCATTAACAGAACAAACCCCTGTCCCCCTCCCTTCTCCAGTTGGCAATTGCAGCAAATCTTCCATGAAAATACATTTCCTGTAATGTTCTGGTCATGGTCGGCAAGAGCTGCAACCCATTTCCATAAAGCCACCATGTGGAAAATTGCCTTGGCTGTTAAAATGGACTAATGCAAAGGGTGTTTTTTTTCTTTTTTTTTCTTTTCACATGTTGAAAGCATCAATCCTTTTCAAAAAACTCCAGTTTTCAGAATATTAACAGGTCATCTCCCAGCAATAAGGCCGAACCCTTGAACTCCGAAGATGGCAAATCAAAGAGCTTTAAAGAAAAAACAAAAAACAAAAAACAAAAACCCAACCCTTCAAGTCTTTACAGACTGTTTACACAACAAATGTACTGAGAAGAAAAGGCCAAAGGAACCTTGCAACAGCAACACTGCTCTCAGTAGAGTATAATGCATGTGCTGCAATGCTAAGTAACAAACTTCCGGATTGCTCCCCAAAAAGTAAACCCTGAGTCCAGAGCCTCTTCCTGCCCAAGAAGCTGGAGGGCTTTGCAGTGTGTTCTTTTCAGCCTGTGGAAAGGACCTTGAACCTCAGGGCAGTACAAGACAAGGGGCCAACAGATCACCTAACCTGGAGAAACTCACAGCAGAGTTGTGGAAATGATTGTGTCTCAGGTTAACGGATGTTTCTCTTCTTGGAAATCTTGGAAATAGGAAATTCCTCATGGATAAGACAAGGGGGAATGGTTGATAGGACAAGGGGGAATGGTTTTAAACTGAGACAGGGGAAGTTTTAGGTTGGATATTAGGAGGAAGTTTTTCACCCAGAGGGTGGTGAGGCACTGGAACAGGTTGCCCAAGGAGGCTGTGGATGCCCCATCCCTGCAGGTGTTCAAGGCCAGGCTGGATGTGGCTCTGGGCAGCCTGGGCTGCTGGTTGGTGACCTGCACAGAGCAGGGGGTTGGAACTGGATGAGCACTGTGGTTTTTTTCAACCCAGGTCGTTCTGTGATTCTATGATTCATGGGCACTAACTGGTCTCCGTGATGATTTTCCGTTTCCAAGATTTCCAAGAAGTTCCGTATGATCAGAACAAAAAACCTGCCATCTCTGGACACCCACTGCCAATAATACATGCAGCGGAAGCTCGAGTGCTTCTCAAAATCAGACCAAAGGTATCTCAAGCTGGGCATTACATTACAGATGTATTAATAACATAAGATACAAGGCTTATGTCAGAAGCCCAAGGCTTCACAAAACTAGAATAGAACAGAAAATAGGTCCTAGCAATCTTTAAACCCCAGGTGACACTCCATCAATAGTTCAATTTTGGATTACTCAACAAGAAGGAAAGTTCATTGTAAAAGTTAAGAATGAGTCATCACAGAAAAAAGAGAACAGACTTATATGGAGAAAAATACTTAAGATTCGAATAACCAATAAACCACTGAAAAACAGATACTCGTGAGCACACAAATGCTTTAAAACAAACACTCCTGTGATTCAGTCCTTGACTACTAAATTCTCCTGTCTGTGACTCCCAAGCACAAAGCTGTGTCGAAGGCAATACGTCTAGAAATACAACTATGAGCTTTCCAATTTTTCCCTTGCTTGCCCAAGGAAGAAATGAAGAGGTATCTCAACTGTATCTACACGAACAAAAAGACTACGTTACGTCCTTCTTCTTTCTTTCATTAAAAACATTGATTTTATTTTCTGGAAAAAGGATTCCATCTATGACGGTCTTTCTTCCTTCTCGAGATGCAGCAAGGGAAGGAAACACAGGGAAAGAAACACATGCATCCCTCAGAGCACCTTGAATCCACGGGCACCAAACGCAGCCAGGTGGGCACAGGGCTTTGTGCACAAGTCCAGTGTGGTTAAAAGAGATGTCACATGTTTCTGAGGAGACACTGTTAGAAGGGAGCAGAAGGAAACCTACACCACTCTGATTTCTTTCTGCATCATCTTGGATTTCTATTTGTCACACTGCACAAAACTCCGTGCGGGGTCGGTGAGCAGCTGAAGTACCTCTAAAAGAAAAGCCCAACCTTTCCTGCTCAGCTGTGCTTCCTGCAACCACCCGTCACCGTCTCCCTGATTTATGATTCCCACTCTGCCACTATGATTCAAAGCATGACGGTTTGTTTGCATTCCTGCTCAGGCTGATTAGTTTTCTGCCCTTCCTTTGGCTTCAGAGAACCCCTGCAGCAGACAGGCCCAAGGGCCAGCACTCACTGGACAAAGATCTGTGCCGTGAGCTGGAAGCTGCCTTGCAATGAGAGCTCTGACTCACCCAATGCCCTGCCACAGCACCACGGAGCCGAGGGCACAAGCAGCCCACGGCTGGCTGCATCTTCACCCCGACTACAAGCAGCCTGGACTCTATTCCTTCTCTATTTAGACATGCAAACCCACATCAGAAGACACTTTTAGATTCAGGCCCCAATGGCCTGCAAAATGAAGTCAGCTGTGGGCAGGCTAAGTCTGGCAAGCTGCAGGCTGCTCTGGAGATGGCTCCTCACAATACTGGCAACTAGCACAGGATGTCCAAGTAATGCCCTGCTCAGAAAGTGCCCTCTTAGAACACGAGGAAATGGAGTTTAACAAGGTCCTAGAATACTTGTGGACGACAATACCCTCAGTAACGATAAGCAGGTCCAGCTTGAAGACTAATATTTATATTTTCTGAATGACAGCTATGAAATTTGTTCGCATCCCAGCACGCAACACAACAAATTAGCTGCTGTGGAAATACAAAATTAAAGCCAGATGTCGTGAGCAAGGCCAGCACCTGGACGGAATGCATTTCTCCTCCTTTTTTCTTGGTATAGACAGCAGCATGACTTTTCCTCTGCAAAAGCCAGCCCATGCTCAGCCATCTGCTCCCTGCTGGGTCCCGCAGAGATGCGGGGAATTTTGGTCAAAGGGGACATTTGAGCTGTGCTGCTTGCAACTTTTACCTCCCTGTAAGCAAAGTCTCAGTGGACTCCAGGCTCGTATACAAGGTGGTTTGCAATTAGTCTGCAACGCCTTTCGCAGCCCGTGCCTGCAAGATCCTTCTTGTCTCCTGTCCACTGCCAGTGCTGATAAACAAGCAAAAAACACTCATGGGAGCAAGTTAAAGCTATACTGGGTTACAGCAGTTGCATAATCCAAATCAAAAGGCATTCTTGCCCCTATGGTCATGTGCACAAGCTTTCTTTGAACTTTTACTGGCCAACCTGCCAACCTCTTCCTCAAAACTGAAGTATTTTGCAAGAAAGTCTATGAAGTTAGAAGTTATTTGGTTGTTTTGTGTCACAAAGACAGGCACATCCTAATCCATTTCACTGAAACACTCTGAAGCAAATCAAAGCATAGCCAGTACTCCACTTTTCTGTGGACAGTGAATACTACAGTTCCCTCAGAAGCTGTCCTGAGTTTTTATTACTTGTATGAAGCACTTATCATGCAGAAAATGTTAAGCCATATGGGTGCTTAGATTGGTGCTTTCCGCCTCCCATGATCTTTTAAAACTACGTGCTTATCAAAGATTAACCACACTTCCTGAGAGGCTGCATGTAAACTTGCTCCTGTGCTGGCTCCTGTTTGTTCTGATCCTCTTGGTAGCTCCAGGAGTTCGCATCTGTTCCTGCACCCTTGGAAGTGCCGTGTTCCCAGGCAGGCAGCTCATGGATGCAGCTCCTCCAAAGCAATGTGTGCTCTCCAGGAGGCAGCTTGGGGTGCAGGAGAGGGGGTTAACTACTTTTAATGGCAACATCTGTTACAAAAATTCCCAAGGTTATTATAAAAAAACTTCTGAGTACCACGTGTATTCATTTGGGATAGTCAGGAAGAAATTACCATGGGTAAAAAATTAATATAAATCTGATTGAGTCTTAGTAAACTTCTGTAATGCTGAATAAAACAGTTAAAAATGCACACGTTCTTGTTCAGACGTGTCTACCAGCTCCTGCCTACAAAACAGTTTAATATCTGCTGAGGGTAACAAGAAAAACAACACCCTGGTCTGCTCCAAAGGTAACGTCTCCTACTTTATGATGCTGGCCCCCAGCATCAAATGTGGATGTTGGTGGGACGGCAGCAGAGGTTGAGCCTTCCCACCAGTATCCCATGACATGTTGTTGCTGTGTGACAGATGGCAGCAGAGGGACAGTCTGACAAATGGCGGCTGATGGTGGAAGTGCGGATGTAGCAAAGGGGTGGGACTGAATTCCTCCATGGGGAAAAAATGGCACCCACTGACAACCATCAACACTTGCTGAACAGTGATGGAGACCAACCAGTGGATGGAGCACAGTGAGGGGTGGGGGTGTCCTCCAGCAGTGGTGACAGTGACTATGGTCACCTCCAGTGGTACAATTTGTACGAGTGCAGCATGCAGCTCTTGTTCATCACTGGCAAGAATGCACAGCTAATGGTGGTGGCTATGTTGAAAATTAGTGCTTTGTAGCTGAGAATTTGCTCTGTCAGAAAGTCTTACTGTGCTCTTTGTATCTGCTGTAGTTTCCATGGAAATGAATAGGAGGCATTACTTTCAGAGAGACCTATGTTGTTTGGCTCAAACTGTAAATCACCTCCACTTTCCTAATCTCTGGAACCATAGCAGCCCTCCTTTTTCTCTGAGCAGTGGCTAATCATTATTAGCCTCCTTGCAATGATCGTCATCCCCACTACATCAAAGGTGTTACTCATCCCAAATTGCCGAGCAAATCGAAGAAAATGTTCTGCCTGACTCACGAGTTGGCTCACACACCTACAGCTGGGGCCTGGCTGCCCTTCCCAGAGCAGCATATTTATGGGTTTTATGCTTTTGTGATACATGACACCCAATTCAATCATTTTCAGCACTGCACTGAAGAACTGATCAAGGGACACATCCAAGCAGCCAAAGGCACACTACAGTACCAGGAGGTCAGGGTGGCTTTGTGAGACAGAAATTCCAGGAAAATGAGATCCACAGAGGCATTTTCTCTGTAAGAAGTCTCAGATGTTTTTACTGTCCTACATCAACCTATGATCCTACCCAGTTATATTTCTCATTTTTTTTTTAACCCAATGTGACAAAGACAGTACAAAAAACTTGCCCTTTCTTTCACATTTTTTCTTCAATATTGACAACAGCCCTTTACTATCACGATGGCATGCCAAAACAATGATACACCTCCCCCAATGACCATCGTTTCTCTCCCATCCAACCAGATTCTTACCGGGTGGCACATCGAGTGGTAGAAAAACATCACGCCACATAAAAGCTGGGTAAGTCCCAGCACCAGTCATCTCTTGCCATCACAAAACTCCTATTTATTTACAGAAGCCCTCCTACAGAATATCTGTTGTTGCAAAAGTAGCTGTAAACGTGCTGTGTTGAGACCTCATCTAACATCACAACCAAAAAGAAGCCCTTTCCCAGCAGGGCTTCTGCCACCCAACACCAAAACCCCTGAAAGTACTGATGACTGCAGCAACACTGTCTCTGCTGAGCTATCTTTTGTCTTCATCTGTCACTAAGTCACACCAT
Source organism: Meleagris gallopavo (assembly GCF_905368555.1). NCBI lineage: Eukaryota > Metazoa > Chordata > Aves > Galliformes > Phasianidae > Meleagris > Meleagris gallopavo. The sequence continues at coordinate 1,698,880 of NC_139414.1, read as the reverse complement.
CTCATCTATTTCTTTGCAGAAAGAGAAGATAAAGGTGTTTTTTCAGCTGACACTGGATTATTTCAAGAACGTATTTTTTGTTTTGCGATTTAATTTTGGTCTTCCTTTTTCATTAAAGAATCCATACCTCCTATGGAGCAAAACAAGGTACTGCTCCCGAATGATTCCATCTCCCAAACTTCTCATTGCTCGCTTACTGCTGCTCATTCATGATTTAAAAGACCATCCTAAGAAGTTACCTGGAATCACTGAATCATGAAATGGTTTGGGTTGGAAGGGACCTTTCAGATCACCTGGCTCCAACCCCTGCTGTAGACAGGGACACCTCCCATAGCCCAGGTTGCTCACAGCCCCATCCAGCCTGGCCTGGAGTGCTCCCAGGGAGGGAGCATCCAAAGCCTCAGTGGGCAACCTGTTCCAGTGTCTCACCACCGTCACAGGACAGAATTCCTTCCTAATATCTAGTCTAAATCTACCCTCTTTCAGTTTAAAACCATTTCCCCTCATCCTGTCACTACCTGCCTTTATAAAAAGTCCCAGCTTTCCTGTAGGACCCTTGGAAGGCCACTGTAAGGTCAGCCCAGGGCCTTCTCTTCTCCAGGCTGAAGAGCCCCAGCTCTCTTAGTCTGTCCTCATAGGAGAGGTGCTCCAGCCCTCTGATCATTTCTGTGCCCCCCCTCTGGATCTACTCCAACAGCTCCACATCCTCCTTGTGTTAGTGGCCCAGAACTGGATGCAGTGCTCCAGGTGGGGCAGAATCACCTCCCTTGACCTTCTGGGCACACTTCCCGGGATGCAACTCAGGATACAGCTGGCCTTCTGGGCTGCACACACACATCGCTGGCTCATGTTGAATCATGTGACACCCTAAAATCCTTCTCCGCAGGGCTGCTCTCAAGCCATTCTCTGCCCAACCTGTATCAGTGCTTGGGATTGCCCTAACCCAGAAGCAGGACCTTGCACTTGGCCTTGTTGAACTTCACAGGGTTGGCAAAGGCCCGCCTCTCAAGCCTGCCCAGGTTTCTCTGGATAGCGCGCCTTCCCTCTACAGGATGTCAACTGCACTACTCAGCTTGGTGTTGTCTGCAAACTTGCTGAGGGTGCACTCGACCCCACTGTCCACATGGCCTACAAATCTGTTAAACAACACTGGCCCCAACATTGATCCCTGAGGAACGCTGCTTGTCACTGGTCTCCACTTGGACACTTAGCCACCGGCTGCACTCTCTGAATGCGAGCATCCAGCCAGTTCCTTATCCAGCAAGTGGCCCCGCCATCAAATCCATTTTTCTGCAATTTGGAAACTGGGATATCATGTGGGACGGTGTCAAATGTTTTGCACAAGTCCAGGTAGGTGACATCAGTTGTTCTTCCTTTATCCACTGATGCTGTAACTCCATCATAAAAGGCCATCAAGTTTGTCACGTGATGAAGAATGTTAATTATGTAGCATGCAACAGCATGGCAATAACGTGTGCTAGAATTCCTTTTAGACAATCACACAAAGTGACAATCACACAGTTTTCTGTGCAAACAACTGCTTTGAAAGGAAGCTGACACAACAGCCCAAGTGAGAAAAAGCCAACATCACATTTCCTCTTCCTCTATGCATGACTTCAGCACAGAAAAGGACTTCACCATCAAAATAACATACCTTGGCTGCTTTCTGCTTGTGAAACAGGCTCTGCTGAGAGAAACAGATCTCTCCACTGTCTCAGGGTTTATAACAATTGAGTGGGGTTTCTTAAATGAATAAATGTAGTTCAAATGGAAATTGAAATATTTCTTGCGATCAACTATTAGCGTAGGTTTCCAAACAGCAAACACTCCAGAAAACTACAGAAACAGAAAGGTAGTAGATGCGTAGGAGAATTTTAACATATCGCTTCTGAATACGAACTTGAACAAAGAGTACACTAAGAACTAGTCCTTGTTACAGCTCTTTCCAAGAAATTGTCACTACTACGAAGTGATATCCTCAGCTCTACAGTTTATTATTTTCTACACTCCATTTACTTAACTTTCTAAGAAACTAAGATGAAGCACACGTTTTCAGTACTGCATGCAAAGCTTGAAAAGGTGAATTAGGCCCAGACTGAGTGCCTCCAAGAGCGAAGTCTGCTGGCCCCTTGTCACTACTATTCTCTGCAATTTGTTGTACCATGCAACACAAAGATTATTTTGACCTCATTTAAAAAAGATAATCTATAAATCATCATAAAGTCTCCAAGACATCTGAGACAAGCAGCATGCCTTTTGTCATCTTTAGGAACAAAATGTCCTAGCTCTGCCTACCTCAAAGGCATACCCGGGCCTCCAGGAGCCCTGCTCTGCCACTTCTGAGAGCAGACAACAGAGCTGTGTGGTGTGTAGCTACAGACTGGGGCACAGCATACAGCCTTAGTACTTACTGACAGCCATTCCTGACTCAGAGTTTCAAAATGAAGGAGGAAATAAAGAAATACTTTCATTTTTTGCCCACTATCATCTTCTTTTTTTAATAGATGGAGGAGCAAAGCACAGCAATTGCTGCAAACTGCCCGAGGCAAAGACACTCTTTAAAATGGAGCCCAGCAGGTTGCTCTGACAGAGCCTGGGAAATACCTGTCCTCAGAGACACAGCCAGACAGGTGCCATGTCCCAACACCCAGAGGAGAAGATTTCATCCCATCCTATGGATGGAGCTGAGCACTCCCAAGCGAACCCAGCACAGCGCTCGTGGTCTGGGTGAGACCCTGGATGCTCTCTTAGAGGCGAAGGATGAGTCCTCCTGCCTCTGTTCTCTCCAGGAGGGAAACTGTAGATGTTTTCGCTCATTTCGTAGTCTGCACATATTCACTCATTTGGTTATCAAAATATTAGCCGAGGGTGATATGGTAATGTTGTTCCACTGACAACAAATGACTAGACTGCATTTACAACAAGACATGGCTGCAGGCAACGTGCTGCTGCTTCTGTCAGGAACACTTCTCCTCCTGCTCCCTCCCTGCTTGTTTCAGGACTGTCAGTCCTCTGCAAGCGAGGAGTGAACAACCATAAAACAACTGTGATGACTGGGAAAGCTGCTCCCGTTTTCCATTTAAACACAACTTTATACATGTTATATATATGCATGGCATATAATGTGCCTACTTTTCTTTTTATGACTTAGAGATAAAAATAAATGTAGTGGATTTTTACTGTGTACTTGCGCTGATCACTGAATGCCATAAAATACTGAGTTGGGCACAGCTTTGGAAAATCAGTAACTCAGCAGGTGCCAGCTGTGCAGCCACACGGTGCCAGGCAGCCTGTTCCTCACTGCCTTCCCACAGAAGGGCACAGAAGGTTGGATCCAGAACTGAATTTCATGACACGTACACTGGGACAAATGGAATTCAACGATTCAGTGACATTAACCTCCTTTTGCATCAACTCCTATACCTTCCTTCTTTACAGCAAGGTGCTTTCATTGACTTCAGTCCATGAGTTGGACTCATGTCCAGCTTTGGGCTAGTTAAATGTGAACTCAAATTAAACCATGTAAATACCACATTCCAAGGAAAAGCAATCCACACCAACATACTGCACCATATCTCATTAAAACACTTCTGAGAGAAGCAGCTCTGCAATTACCAATTTACCAGTGCTGCTTGAGCAGACTTGCTTAAAATAAAAGGCACTGCTGGTTATTTCCAAAACAAAACCAAAGGGCAGATATTGAAATACAGAGAAAATGGCAGCGGTAACATTATCCTTCCTGGTGCTGGAGTTCCTGCCCTGGGCTGACAACATGAAATATATCTGGGCCTCCTGGGAGGTTGGAGGATGGGGCAGAAAAGGGAACCCTGCAGCCCTGCACATGGTACAGTGATTGGTGCTGCAAGACATTTGAGGGGATCTTCTCCGATGGTGCTGTGCACTGAGTATCCATCATACAGATGCTGCCCACAGAACAGGGCATAAAGGGATCTTCTCTCTCCTCGAAATGGGAAGACAGACAAAACCAGGGAAACCACAGGCCTGAGTGTTGCGAGCAGTTTGAGAACCAACAAACAACTTCCCGATTCCTCCTTCCCTGTTTCAAGAGATTTCAGCAAAGGGAGAAGTGGGCATGTCTGCTGAGAGGGAGGAAGCAGTGACAGCAGCATTTTGGGGGTTCTCGTGCCCTACTGTCATTTTATTTAAGACTGTGTCACTGCACTGTTTTCCAAAAAGACCAACACTGTCCAACACGCTGCCATATAGACATGGAGAAGGCCTGGCCTGTCCCTCCCGGATTTGGATAAGGAAGAACAGCAGGGAGTCATTCAGGGTTTTGGGGGAAATAAATGGTTGTGGACTGCAGAAGGTAATGCTAACTTTGCCCCTTTGTGCAGCACTTTACAATCAAATCTAAATTTCCTTTACAATCAAACCTCAAACTCCATTCTCAAATGTTTTCTAGAATCTGTACAATCTGTTTATTTTCCTTCCGGGGAAAGGTGGAGCCAGAAAGTGAGAGGAAATACTAATCCCTGCTTCCCTTTACATGTCTCCGGTTTCCAACAGATGGCTCTTTCCTTTATTGACTAGTCTCTCTGCAGATTCCCAGCCACACAGCAGCGTGGGATACAGTGAAGAAAAAAGATAATAGGGCAGCTCCCTTCTAAATCCCTTAAATATGTACCGCAGACAATGGACACCACAAAGCAAGGGGGAGAAGGGGGGGGGGTGTTAAGCAACACACTTGGATTATGTCACCTAAAAAACATTCCTCTACTGCATTGTTTCCACCACTGGTCCTTGGTGTGATTCTGGCCCACGCTGGTCAGTGTCCTCCCAAACAAATTTTGGGCATAGCTCAGGAATTAGCGAGGGTCCAGGAGCACTGCCAACAGTTTGCACACAGTCGTTCAGTTCTGAAGGGTGGCAAGAGTTTTACTTAACAGACTTGTGTTGTTTCATGCCAATTTGCTGAAGAATTATCTGGGATAATGCACTGTTAGATACTTAACCTGAATGGTTTTACCTAGTCTCCTAATTCAGATCGTGACTGGTTTAGGTCAGCTCTGAGTACTTCAAGTCTAACTGGAAAGGCTGCAGATGGACCAGGTCTGCTGTGTAGTGAGGTCCTGCAGGACATCTGTAAAACAACTCCTTTTCAAGGCTGGAGTTACAACTGGTAGTGAGATAAACATTTGAAAGTAGGAGCATAACTCCTGAAAAATGAAATCACAGAATACAGATAGTGAGGGAAAAAAAAAAAACTTTTAACAGAAGACAGGGAACAAAAGCTCTAAATTCTCAACAGGCACGTCACCTACAGAAAAGATATTCAAAGATATTCAAGGCATCTGAACACCTCCAAAAGAATTACACATCTGATTTCTGCTTAGCATGGTAGGTTTATTTGTAGTGTTTATATGTGAGGTTCAAATGGTGCGTAAACTAATTCCCATACCTGCATTTTTTTTTAAGAGCTTAGCAACAACTGAAATAAATGTTTCTAAGGCACAGTCAGCAGCAGACTCAAATGCATAAGGTTCCTGTCAATTTACCTGGAGGTGTTTCTGAAGCAGTTTCAGTCCTTGGGTCCTGACAGATCAACTGACATCAGGATGCAGTTCAGCAGGAGAACGTGAATGCTGCCACTAACACCACTGGAATGCCCTCTGTACATAGTTTGAGCTGCTCATAGACAGGACCATGCAGAAAAGCTTCACAACAGTTTCATCCATTACATGCATATTCACACAGTTGAAGGACTCATACCACGGACACTACACATAAAGTTCCAAATACTTAGTTTTAATCCAGCCCAACTACACTTCACAGAATGCACAAATCCCTGTGGAAAAGGCAGCATGCTGCATGCCAAAATAGACTGTGCTGGAATTAAAAACGCTGCTCTATTTTGTTTCCACCTCCCTCTGTGCTCCCATTCAGGGCACGCTGACTGCTCTCCTGAAGTGTCAGTGTGAAGAGCAAGAGGCAACAACTGGCAAAACACATAGAGAGGCTGTCACTGTTTGATGGAAGCATGACCACCTTTCCAGAGCTCCCTGCCAGTATAAGTTATCTGGGCCTTTACAGAGTCTTTGGATGAGGTTTCTAATAATGCATTTCCTGCCAAAATTTAGTAATACAAGTCACCATTCTGCAGAAATTCAAACACGCTTTGTGGGATGGCATAAAACTTTTTTTTTTTTTTTTTTCTTCCCAGTAATGCTGCTTAAGTCAAGTGTTTGGCACTGGAGTGCCATAGATGTCATTCCTTTATCTGCTGAAGGAGATGAAAATGAAAGCAAAGAACGAACCATGCTCTTTCACCTTGCCCCTTCGAATTCCACAATTGAAGGGGAAAAAAAACAAGAATCTCTCTTACTACTGAGAATACCATTATATCTTCCTTTACAGAAACAACAAAACCCTGAAAAACACCCAACCAAACAAAAGTAAACAAAAAATCCACACAGAGAACCAGCTTCCAACAGTCCTGAGAGATGCTTTGTTGCTTCTTGCTGAGGACTGAGGACTGGCTGCACTGGGAAATACGTGTGTGAGCAGCAGAATATGGTCACGCTGAACTTTATGCCTGTATCCCACAAACCAGCAGGCTATAGAGCTCAGAAGCTGGGCAGCAAGCTGCACATCCATGGCAATTCTTGTAAGGATCATCCAGTGATAGGAAGCTTTCTCCTCAAAGATACTGCTCCAGAAGTTGCTTTTTCAGAACCTTTGGCATGTGCACTGTGTCCGTCCAAGCTTCCCACAACCTGAGCCTCCCACATCTCTGTTCATGGAAACAGAAAGCTGGATGTGTACCAGCCAAACTCAGGAAACAATCTGTGTGAGACAGCATCGTAACAAACTTAATGGGGTAAGAGCACAGCCTCACAGAGGATGTGCAGAACTCAGCCAGGAAAAGCCTGAAGGCAAATGGAGGTTCTTGGCCAACGAGCCAAACGCCTCGCAGTGTCCTCCTGCCGCCTCCGTCTTCTTCCAGGACACAGTCTGAGGCAGCACATAATGCTGGACAGCCTTACCACACGCAGACAGACAAAGATTAATTACACCAGAGCCTGTCTGGCAGCCACTGAGACCAACTGCTGTGTGCTGTGAGAGCCTGAGCCCCTTTTCTGTCAGAGGAGCCCTTTCTGCCCACTGCAGACAGGACCAGTACGGCCCAGTGGTGACGCTGGAGCTCAGACAGCTGGCAGGCTGGCCCAGTCCTGGCTCTCACACTGCTGAGGGGCCTCCAGAGCACCTCTCCTGGGACCACCAGCTGCAAGTGTTATCCACGCTTGGATTTCAGCGCTAAACTGGTGAAACTAAACCCAGACTTCCCTCTTAAGTGGCTGTGAATCCTACAACAGGTTCATTTAGTTCTGCGGCTTCAAGTCAAATCAGATAATTCCATGTTTCTCAAGGTTAGCCATGTGCCCGCATTAGCAGCACTCACACAGTTCCCACCACTGGCAAATAGCACTGCTGGAACCAAAAGAAACAGCAAGAACTTGCGGCAGAGATGCTCACTGACCTCCCCTAGGATCCAGACAACCTGCTGCAGTAACGCAGCTGCCCTCCACCCCAACACAGTGAGTTTTACATAGTATTATTTCAAGGAATGCTATCGCATGAATTTACAGCATGCCACTTGTGTAAAAATAATAATAATACTGAAAAAAAAAGCAGCTATGTTTCTGTCCCACAGTTGGAATGAGGGCTGCCAGCAGAGCTGGGCCTCGCCAGCATCTCGCACCCCTGCCTCACACCGCAGTGCTCCTGCAGTCACACCTCTACAGCTCCTCCAGCAGACACTCTTTCTGCTAAACAAGAGGGACTAACTGGATATAAACAGCAGCACGGACTTCACACTCCAACTACAGGAATTCTGAGAACCTGGAATTCATGTTTAAAGTCCAGATCTACTTTTAATTCTGGTGTTAACACAGTGCCTGTCTGTATCTTCCTGAATCAGAAAGCCGCTCCTGCCTGCCAGGCGAGCTGACAGTTCAGTCTTTATTAAAACTTCCTCAGAGCTTTCAGTTGCTTTTCAATATTGCCATTAAAAGGAAAGGAAAAATAAGAGATCAGTACAGTGCCAAGCTACGGAAGCAACTCCAGGTGTGATTACATCCACAAGTCCCATTTCAACTCTTGTTGAGAACTCCTTCCCGTACTCCCACTCTGCGTGTCGTTGAGGCAGTACCTCTAAAGTAAGCTGATGTTAAGCATTTCTGGATACTTCAAGTTTGGGTACTCTTCATATTACCACATTGGAGTGAGACGGCTAACAGAAGCAAGGATTGCATTTTCAGCACTGCTCCAACACAACCCAACAAATGTGACATACTCAGTACCTGCATCCCATTCTACCACCACTGCTTTATTTACAGAGCAGCACTTTAGCACGACAGGAGAGGCTCGCTAATCAAATCAGAAACCATCAGAGGGAGCTTGACAACACCATGAACAACTCAGCCATTTGCATAGCTCAGTTCATCTAATTCAATCTTAGGTGCTCAACTAAGGCTGCAAAAGAATGAGGGGTCTATTTAGTGTCATAATGAGAGCTGCATTTGTAGAGCGGACATCTGTCACCTAAGAACCACACTGAAACTACCAAACAGATGGATCCGAGCTTTTAGCACTTTAAGCATGTCCTGCATTGATCTGGTGACCTGGGGGCAAGAAGATCCCATATCTTCTTATACGACCTCAAGGCACCAGTCACATCTCTAACCAAGTGCAGCACTTACAAATACCATTCCATTTCTCCTCCCTTTCCTGCAATACCATCAGCTGTACACTGAAGAGAATGAATGAATTTCTCAAAACTTGCTTGCCATTTTCCCATACAAGCTCAGAGGTGTGATTTAAAAGCGTGGCTTGGAAGCCTGTATGCTTTTATAGAGTTTAAAGGGAGCTTAAACAACAAGGCCTTTGTTTCAACTTGCATCATCCACCAGGGTGGAAAAAAAAAGATTGTGTGACAGGTAGTGAAGTTCTAGCTTTAGCCATTAGTCACGTTTAAATGGGTTATAAATAGGGAGGGGAAAGAAAGGCCAATAACCAGAATGAATTGGTGTAACAAGCTCCTTCTCTGAGCTCCTTTACCACTATAAACACTTGTTTAATTGTCTTCTGCAGCACGAAGCCTGTATTCTTAATTGCAAAAATCCACCAAGGTCCAGAGCTGCTACTCACACCCAGTAACTGGATTTGTTTAAAGGGAGGACTGTTTGTCCTTTATCCTGTGGGAAGTTGTTAACGCCCAGTCATTTCCCCCTCGTATTCTCTCCTCACTGACCCCAGAGAGACCACTCCATGTTAAAGAGAGGGTTTTTTTTTTCTCTTGGAGACAGGAGTATTGGAGCAGAATACACAGCATCATTCAATCATTCAATACACATTCAATCCCAAAATACACTTCATATCCATCACCTTTGGAATTCACTAGCTCTAGATTTTTTTTGTGCAGATTATTTAATGTTATTTTCAGAATAATCCAAGACAGCAACCTGTTTAGGTTTACTTAACCTATCTACTCTAACTTGGTTTGGTTGAACTTCCATAAACATCCCAACACACACACATTCCCGTGAAAAGAAGGAGTAAAGAGGCATTTCAGTTCTTGGGCATGTAAGCCTACTGACTTCCACAAGAGAAAGCTGTTGTCCAGCCCTTTTTGCTCAAGGCAAAGTCTTTAACTCTCTCTTACCTGCATCAGTAGAGCTGACAGATAGAACTGTTCTTTTGTTCTCATAAGCAGTTACTTCCTGATTTGGGATTGACCAGGCTTCAACCCAGAAAACAAGACTTTTCATGACAATCCCCAATAACTTCACAAGTCAGGAAATACCCCAGTTAGGAAAGGGAGGGATCCATCCTGTCTGAAGGAGGCAGGCCCAGCACCCCACGCATCCTGAACACCCAAGAAATCCATCCTCCAATTCCTGCAGGATTTCTGGCTGCGCTGTGCTGACAGCCAGAGCTATATCTCACCATCCGCATCCACCAGGCCTGCAGGGAAAGCACTGATCATCCAGCAGGTTTTATAAACTGCAGCTGCACCCTTTCCGTCACGATTTATATTGTCACTTTTGTCCAGCTGCACCTCAAGTATCAATTCCTCCTCCGTCAACACGAGAGCACAAAAAAGAAAAAGCTCTCATCAAGAGGGCCTTTCAAGAGAAAGCCTCGAGGGGAGGTTATTTCCAAATAGAGGTAGTCAGGCAGCGGACAATTTGCAGCAAGATTTACTTCTCTACTTGTTCCAGGATCTTTACAAAAATGATTCAGAAGATCTTTACTTATCTGACTGAAGGACAGGAAGCCTTCCTCTAGTACCATGTTGCCCAGCACAGGCTCACTTCTGACAGATCACGAGACCATCCTGCCCAACCCTGCCTAACCCACCAGTGTAAGCATGTGGCTGAGTGCTCAATACACACATTGCACCCCTAGATTTGATGTTACAGCATTAGGGCAAGCTGTTTAACCATTGCCTCTTTCCTGCATTAATAAAAGGTACGCATAGAAGCCTGGCTCAGCATGGCATAGGAATAAGCAGCTGTACTGCAGAGGAATTAGAAGTTACAGACTATCCATGCACATACACTTCCCATCCCTATATTCTTCAAGAGCGACAGCCCTTACACACCTTTGCTAGGTAACAGCTTCTTCATCTGTGGCTTCAGGCCTGTGAAACTAATGGGATACAAGAATTTCTGCACTTTTCCTCAGGCAACTTATTACCAAGGCAAATACATCCACTAGAAAATACAATAAAATCGTATTGCTGTTGAAATCCTTCAGGTCAGCTGGCAAGCAGCCCTCTCATAGAATGTGAAAAGCAGGCCCCCAGATTCTCTGCTGTCCCTCTGCCATGACGGCTGGGCCGTTCACAAATGTGATACCAACACCCATGGAAGCAAGAAGCTTCCATTTTCATGTGCCAAAGGCACTTGCTGCTGGTGCAGCTTCCTTTGCATGCTGCTGACAGCCACAAAGGAGATGCTTACAGGCTTCCAAGATGGGACACTGTCCGTGGTACCCTGAGTGAGCAGCCCCTGGGTGCAGAGTTCAGCTGCTGGGCAGGAGCAGAGCCTGTGCTGCACAGCTCGAGCACACAGCGTCCCACTGCACTCGTGTATCACCTTACAGCTCAGTAACGTGAATGCTAGCTGAGCAAATTGCGTGCATAACCCAGCCTCAGCACTGTCAAACAAACCTACAAACGTGTCTGAGCAAGCCAGGACAGACAGCGTGTTAGAAAGGATTTCTGCTAGGTGCCCTGCAGTACCTAGTAACGGGCAGAGATCCTTCCTGTTTCACATAGCTCACACACCCCTGGCTGGGCCTTCTGCTGGGATGGAGATGGGAGGGACAGCTTCCTACCAGCTTCCAGTGGGTGAAACCCTACTTGAGTAAACAGCACGGCTTTCACCATCCCATCCCAAAGGGTCAAACAAAGCAAGTGTGCTTCTCCTGCTGACAGCTGCTGTTCTGAATGCTGAGGAAACACTTCAGACAGTGGCAGCAATATTTCTTCACAGGAACTGCTGCCATGGCAGGTTAGCACCTACGTAAGAAGTTATGAGCTTAGTCCAGAGAAGACTTCAGTGATGTTCTGAGAAAAGAAAGCCGAAGGCTGACACATATCGACCCAATGGCTGTGTCAGCCGTGCAGAGTCAGCCCCTTCCAGAACAATCAGGATGCTCTGGGACAGACAAAACCAACTCCAGCCTGTACGGATACGATTCTTTTTCCTTATGCTCCACTAGGTCTGACATCAGTCATCTACCCATTTTACTCACTGACCATCTCACTAGCTTACCACGCAGGAACCTGTTTCTCAGAATAAAAGGACCACACCAGACTTCTGTGCCATGGCCACTGCAAGCTGATCCCTTTCTCAGTGGTATTCCTGATTTCTGAAACTCCCCTGAGCTTCAGTTAGCTGCAGAGGAAAGACAATTCCCTCCTCAGTGCACTGCTGTATCAGAAGCTGCTCTCAGCAGCACATCACTGCACGCTCTGGGCAGCCTGGTCTGGTGGTTGGCAACCCTGCACATAGCAGGGGAGTTGAAACTCCACGATCACTGTGGTCCTTTTCAACCTAGCCCATTCTATGATTCCATGATTCTATGCAAAGCTTTCAGACCACCTATAGGCAAACCCAGGACTTTTTCACCACTTGCCTGTTTGGAGCCTGACTGCCTTCTGAATATTCCATGTTGAAAACTGTTAACTGGCTAAAACACAGCAGCTGCTAAAAACAGCCATTTGAGGATTCTGAATATCTGCAACACATGCATTTGCTAGATATGCCTGGTTCCATAAACAGGTGTCAGCTTCATCCAATTTAGTAAAAGTCATGAAAACAACCCTTTCTGAGTACTGCTAAGAGGCTCATCCTAAGACGGTAATACCTCACTCAAAAGATTTGAGTGTATTGACTGTATTAAATTTGACTGTTGAGATTAACAGTTGTTTCTAATGTTGGCAGTTACATTTTGCAAGCCTTAAAAAGGCGGCTTTTTGAGAAGAAGAACAAGAGAAAATATAAACATAAAAGTCCCAAGACATGAGAAGCATTTGGAAATAGATGTATTCTCTCCTTCTGGGAGAAGAGTGGCTCACAGCGCTGGAGTACGACCACTCTCTCCATCACAGGGTGTGAATTAAGTACAGGAACACTTACATGCATCCGAAGGGTAAATGTGAACTACATTCACATCACAACTAACGAGAGGAGGAAAAAGGTGCTCACAGAGTGGAGGGCTGAATTTACGTGATATGGAGACTGGGCATATCAGAAGGTGGGACTGAATGTACATTACAATTAAAGACATGATGGAAGCAGAGACTGCTGGCTGACACGGAGTGCAAGCCCCATCTCTAGAAACTTATGAGAGAGAAACGTTGGATAGAAGGAGATCTCTAAAGTGAGATCAAACCCACTGGTGGCAATGATAGGAGTCCTGATACATGCAACACACTGTGGTTGTTAAAAACACAGGACCTCACCACACCGAAGGTGAAACTAATGCTGAATTCTTTGGCCAGAAGGTCTAAGGCTCTACAGGAGACAGACTACATGCACATTAGGAAGATGATTCTTATTTTTAAATCCTTCTGAAGATTGGTGAAAAAAAGAAAAGAAGACGTCCAGGCAAAGGCTTGAGATTATCTTCCTTGTATGCATTGCAAATAACATCATCAACCACAACAGTAGGATCAGAGATAGGAACTCCACTTAGAACTGGAAGAAAGGCCAAGTTCCAGTTTTGTCCCTGTAGGAAAATATGCCAAGGCATTCCCTGATCTGCAAAGGGCTTCTGAGCACATGCATCCTTGTACGGTATACAGTGGATGAGGTATCTCTCTTAATGTGGACTTTCACCAAGCACGTGGTTCATCAGCCAGGAAAAGACTGTCCAGCCTTCCTCCCTGCAGAACTACACACGTCACATCTGCCTCTCCCCTTTCAAAGACCTAAAAAGAGGTACAGGCAAAAGAGAAAAAGGAGAAAATAGCAGAAGGTAATCTTGTCTTGATTGATTTAAGGCATGTTAACAGAAGGGATGGTTGACTGATTATGATTACACTCTGCAATTCCTGTGCTCCTCGTTCTTTCCCCATCTCCAATTGGAAAGCAAAAGCTGCCAGGAAGCTGATGAGTCAGCATGCTGCTGCTGTTTGTCTTAGCTACGAGGCATTGATTTTTTCCCAACACTTTGATATAGGGTCACAGGTAGCCTAAGTAAAATCTTTACCGAGAGCAAGCGGGTCAGGCAGTAAGCACTGTTAGTTTAAACAAAAAAAGTCAATTCTATTTTTACAGTACTTGTTTGGACATTTTATTTTTCTAAGAGACCTGAGAGGAGAAAGAAAAATACAAGGACTTTTTTCTCTCAGATGTTTAAGATAAAAGTAAGAAGGAATCACACGTGTTCTTCACAAATCCCCTTTCCAAACTCTAAGTACCTCCCTGTGATCAGGTATCTCGCACACGTGTATGTCTAATTAACACAAGAACTAAGGCTAAAATTTGAAGTAACTCCAATACACGGAAGGAGTTTTTACAAGGTGCTGCTTCAGCACTTCTCCAGAAACCAGGCTCCTTTCAACAGACCCAACATCAGACAATGAAAAGTCATTTGGAAACTTTAAGCAAGGCTGTTTGGCTAGAAAACCTTACATTCCTTAGTACTTCAAGGCTAATGTCAACCAAAGAGAAAATCAGGTAAATCTGAAGAACAAAAACGCAGAGGTGGATCAGGAAGCTCAGAGAGCTCCCCCCATTGTATGGAAGAGCTCTGAAAGAGGAAGATAACGTTTCCATCTGCAGCAAGGTGTAGCTACAAATACAACATCACACCGTAAGAAGTTAATTGCAATCGCTGTTTTCTTGTTTAAAGAGGCAGGAGATTGTGAAATATTTCCTCTATAAAAACACAGGTGAGCTGCTACGTAGAATTCACCATTAACAGAGGGGAAGGGAGGGAAGCAGTGAGCGTGGTAGCTGTAGTGTGTTGAGAAACCAGCTGGCTCTGAAAGCATTGGGCACGGAAGGTCCATACATTATAGTGCAAGTCTGAGACTGGGCAAAGTCAGCTTTAAGGCAGCCCATTTAAGAGCTGCTTTAGGCTGTGAATGAACATAGCAGCAGGTGCTATTTACTACACAGCTCACAGTAGTGCAGCTGTACACAGAGGTATATGGGTGAAAGCACTACGTAATCAGCACTAAGAAATTCCGGACAACAGAAGTTTTTCCAGCCTTTTCTGGCTGCATCATCAACACAGAGATACCCCAGAAGGTTTCATATCACTGGCTCTATGTGGCAGGTTGTAGGGATGAAGCAGCATTCAGCCCAGCATATCACATATCTGAGGGGAAGCACAGCAACGAGAATGTGTGTACATCATCGAACACAAGCAGAAACAACGAAGTCATATCAAGGATGTGCTTTTCATTTGACAACCTCTCTCAGCACAGACCTCTCCTGAAAACATCCCCCACTCCAGGATCCACACGCTGCTGAGAGGCTCCTCCTTGGGCAGCAGCACACCAGACTCACTGAAGTATCCTCTTCAGGTCTGAAACTTGACATGCTACACTACAGGTGTTAAAGGCTCTCTGCGTCCTCATGGTAATCATCCCCAAAGGACTCTTTCAAGACTGGTTCTCAGATTGGATTTTCAGCGGAGTACTCTGTTATGGAGATAGTGGGAAGGTAAACAGAAATACACCAAATGGCACTTACAGAGACTGCATCACCTTGAATCGATGCTAGCGATTAAGTTTTCCTCATCAATCTCTACTTTAATTCCATCTGAAAAAGTATAAAAATTTTGTTGTTGGCTTGAAGGCCAACCACTGTTTCAAACACAGGAGAAGCTGTACCAGACTCCTTCAGCACTCCATGCACACTATCTCTGTTTTTCTTTAGGAAGACATTAACTTTTGATAGTGAAGTATCATTTCCTTCCACCATATCAAGCAAGACTGTACCAGCAGCTATCACAGTTGTGATTATTAGGAATTAAGGACCACGTTGTATCTTTGCTTGGTAAATACGACTTCAGTTGGTAATAGAAAACTTTTCTGTTCTAACACTTCCTAGAAATACAAGCATAAACAAAGATAAGCTGTGCTGCTTTGCTTTTTCTAACACAAGCAGAAGCCCGAGTGTTCACAGACAAAATATTATTCCAAGCATTACTATTACAAATTTGTAGAGTCCAGGTGAACCCTCTGCTGGCTCTGCCCGTCACTGTGGGCAGTGACCTGTGGGTGAGGGACATGCTGACACGCAGTCCTACAGAGCACTGGCAGGAGCAGGAAGCATGGGCACTGCTTACAGATACGATTCAGAGCACAGCACCAATTCATCTCTGAAACAAATTCGCCAAAAAGTCAACTCTGGGCCTTCAAATTCATTGTTTCTACACGGAGAACAGCTCCCTGGTCACTCCTCCAGCTCCCACAGCAGGCAGACAGCAGTTTTGCTGGGTGCTGACCCTGCTGTGGAGCGAGGAAGGTGCCCGAGGGAAGGTTGGTCTCCCCTCCCTCCTGGGAGGAACAGATGGCCAGAGGAAGGCAGCACAGTGGTAATCTCCGAGCTAAAACGTAATCTCTTCAAGTGGTGTTTTCTTAAGAGGCAAGATGACCTCCACCAGTTCACATCCTAATATCCAACTGAAGGCCTTCGCCAGCATCCTGCCAGGAAGCCAGACATACCCAGACGTGCCCTACCCAGTCACACCAGTAAGCCTGCGGCTGTTCTATCAGTGCCGTCACTTGCAGAGCACATTATTTTCTACTTAAATGCCCCTACAGTTTTAATTAACTCCAATTTTCTTAAAGCACAGGTATTTGTTTCCAAATGCAGAGATCTCAAGGCAGCATGCCCAAGGTCACACCAGTCTGGAAGAGACAGAAGAACCAGAAGTGCTCAAGGAGTAGCAAAGAGTGGGACGGACATCCACCTGGCACCAGGGCCATCAGCAAGCCAGCCCCACTCCCACCACCATCCTTCACAGTTTTGTAAACTGTAATTTTTAATCAACTGAACTCCAGAAAGTTACGTGAAGGAATGTGGTGGAGCGTATCAGCTGTGTGCTGGCAGCAGACTGTTCACCTAAGGCAGTAAAGGTACATAAACCAGCATTGCACGCAGCATCCAGTTGAGTCACTACATTTCAAGTCAGTTCTTTTAAAGTAATTGTTTTTTGTATTGTTTGAAAAAAACAAAAAGTGATTATCAAAATATTACCCAGAACAGCATGCATTTTCACTGGCTAAACGGGAAAGGATAAAGGTAAAAAGGCAAAACCTCACATCTGGTTTAAAAGTATCTGCAAATTTCTGAGGCAGGAAAACAAAATGACTATGTTATGACACAACATTTACGTAAAAAGCAATGAAATACAGCCAAATGCATACAGTTATGCAAAATCAAGATAATGAAAGTCTACACTCAAGCAGGGATGTATCTAAGGTCACATCCTCTTGCTTTGCCAACAGAAGAAAAAAAAAGTAATTAAACCCAACACAATATATTAGCCAAAAGTCTTAGGCTCAGATGAATAAAATACCTCAAGTGTAGGGCAGCTGCTTGCAGAGCTCCAAAGTTTAGCTACTTTTAGTTACAACATCAGCGTAAAGATCTTCTGAGCAGAACTGATGGGCTGCTTTCTGGGCAGCACAACTGGATGCAAGAGACAGGGGGCTGCGTGTCAGACCTGGGGCTGCACAGCAACCCCACGTGCTGGGGACATAAGGGAAGAACCAGACCATGGAAAACAGGTTTATACTAACACTTTCAATGAATCTGTAAGAGAAAATAGATGGGCCAAACCAGTGCGTAAAGGCATCCTTTGCTCTCTGCAGGTGGGTGTCCACCAGCCCAGCACACAGCTCCACAAAGAATAAGGCTGTAGAAGTGCTAACGTTACAGAAGCGATTTGATAGGGCCCTCCATTCGCAAACAGTTGGTCTCCTGACAACGTGTCTCCGCAGCTCCTAAACACACATATAATAAAAGCCTCATCAAGAACAGATCCCAGCAAGGGGACAATCTGTGGTTGGAAGCTGTGAAAGTTCGCACTTCGCCACGCCAACAAACTGCTGAGCCCCATTAAACATTTCTCCCAAAAAAAAAAAATCAACAACAAAAAACCAACACACGAAGCGACAAACCAAAACATAAGCTGTAAATAGCTTCATCTAAGTGAGATGCCAAAGCTTGGGCCCATCAGCTTTGATAACCTGGAAGGATAATAAGAGAGCACCCAGCTCTGAGGGTGCAGGCAGGAGGGCACCAACCTGTGTCCCCCAGTGCCCAAACGGTGCTGGCAGTGGAGCCTGGCTTTGTGTCAGTGTCAGCAGAGGAGATGGGATCTCTCACAGCAGAGTTAGGGTGCCTGCGTTGAGGCAAATTCAAGGGAGCAGCTCACAGAAAGTGCTTAGCTTCTGCTTTCTTAAAAATATCAACCGATGACTCAAAGCACATATCCCAGCGTTATCTGCTTTTTTAAGAAGTCCTTCCCAGCAGTTATTTAGGCCCGGCAGCACAAGGAATGAAAAAGCCTCCCTTCCCAAAGCCTGGAATTTGCCCTTTGCTAACACTGTGGCGAGCAGAACTGATGGACACAACCAGCCCGGAGCCCCAAACAAACCCACAGCACAAAGCACAACATTTGCTTCAAGAAGTGCCTGTCTAGGAGTCCTCTGCATACAAAACAGGAAAAGACACAGGGGAGTGGGGGGGGAAAAACGGCACAGTAATTTATTTTTTTTTTTTTTTTTTTTTTTTTTTTAAGAAGTGTGCTGGCCCATTAGAGTTGAAACACCCATCTTTGGCTGTTTATCAACACAAAAGAAAGAAAAAGGCGAAAAAAAACGCCCTCTTTGGAAATCCAAGGCTCCCAGTCATTAAGTCTAACACAGAGCAGCAGAACAATAAAAAGAGCAATTGCATTGTAAATTTATGTACCGTGCACGGGTTATGGAATGTAGTGCAATAGGGCACTGTGCAGTGATAAAACCGCATTCCTTGCAAAGTTAACAGCTCTAAGCTCATGATTTGTACATGTGGGCAATACCGAATGACCTTCATGCTTTCCAGCACTCACAGGAAGGGAGATTTATCTGCGAGCACAAGTCAGTAGGTTTGCTCCGTGGGACAAACAGAGGCTTTGAGGAACAAAGCTTTAAACTTAGCAGTAAGGAGCAAATGCAGAGATTGGTACACTGGGTTTAAAAGTGAGTTTGAAGCCCGCGCTCCAATAAATTGAGTGGCTAATAGTGGTATTTGAGTGAACCCTGCCTAAAGGAGTGTTTGCTGCCTTTTCTTTTTTTCCTTTGGAAAAAAGATTTCCACAGTTCAGTCCCATCTCAAACAGCAGCCTCTCTAACGTGCCTCCTGTAAAACAGTTCTCATTCCCCATACAAGATACAGCGTCCACAATGAAGAAATAAAGTAGTATTGCTCTTAAGATAAGAGACATAATGCAAGACCAAGTGTTTTCTGAGCAAGAAAACCCACCAGCTGCATTACGTGAAACAAGCACAGCCTGCCGTAATCCTACTTCTAGAGACGGAACAGCTTTTTGCACAGGGTGACTGCTGAGCCGGGTGCAGTGCTGTCCTGGAGCACGGCTATGGAAGCAGGCAGCAGCTGCCCGCTGCACCAACAGCCCTGTCTTTAACCCACCACGGTGATGTGAGCGTGCACACCGGAGCGCTCACACTGCTGGGCACGGAGCTCTAGTTTAGATTAAAGGGAAGAGGGGACACCGCATTCAGCAGAACTGTTCTGGGCACACGGGCAGAAGGGAACAGGGCAGGAACGGTCACCCGGCGCTCCAAACCCAAGCAGCCCACAGCACGTCGTTTACAGGCACCGTGATAAGACGAGATGCTGCTGGGGCTCAGCACGAAGGGGCTGCCGGCCGCTTCCCAGCCTGCAGGCGCGGGGACCCACAGCCGCAGCATCTGGCACACGACCGCTAAGGATGCACGGAGGCTCTGAGGGACGTGCCGACACCCGCACAGGTCTTTCTGTACGGCTAATGGTTTGCCAGCCAAGTGCCAAGGTTCACCAGACGGCACTTTCTCGCTTCTTTTTTGAAACGAGCTTTGAACGTTGCGCATTTTTCATCAGATCTCGGCGGAGCACAGCCCGATGGGTCGGGCTGCTTTACCCCGAGCTGTGGGTGCCACACAGGAGCGGCTCAGCGGCTCCGTCCCGCCCGGCTGCACCGAGGCGGGCAGCGGCAAGCCCGCGGCTGCGGGGTGAGGATAACGCTCCGATCGGCTTTAGGGAACGCGGGGAGAAAGCGGCAGCGATGCTACGGCACATTCTTAAAGGTCACTTTTCAGTAATGGGATTATGTATGGCATTAACAATGCACGTAGGCACGGAGCACATGGCACGGGAAAACGTTCGCGTAGGAAACTTCAACGCAAAGAGGAGACGGAGCCGCAAAGCATGGAGAGGTTGCGGAGGAACGGAGCTCGGTTCAAAAACCCCAAAACTCGGGCCACGGAGGCGCGCCGAGTTAGGCGAGCACCACCTCGGGGAGTTCTGATAGGAACCACCGCCTTTACGAGAGCTCCCAGCGCAGAGCCCGGGGCGGGGTGCGGGGCGGGCAGGGTTTGCCGCGCGGGGGATCGCGAGGCGCAGCGCCAGGAGCCGCACCGCGGCGCGCCGTACCTGGGCGTCCGGTTGGGCGCGCTCTCGCGGCGGCCCAGCACGCCGGGCACGCAGTTGGTGAGCTCGGTCCAGTCGGCGTGCAGCCCGCAGCTCCAGCCGGTGGAGAAGCGGGAGAAGAGCCAGGTCTCTCGGCGGTTGGGCCGGTAGCAGGTGCACTTCTTCTGGCCGGGCCGGCAGTCGCAGGGCACCTCCAAGCGCACGTTCTGCACCAGGTGGCGGCCGAAGGTGGTGCCGCCCGTCTTCTGGATGTGCAGGAACACGATCACGTCCTCGCCCTTCATGTCGAAGGCGAGCTCCCGCTCCAGCTCGCGCACAGGGAAGTAGTACTTCTTCACGTAGTGCGGGTCCGGCGTGGGGAACAGGTCCGGCTCCTCGGCGTAGGGGCGGCCGCTGGGCGCGCCCAGGCTCAGCCCCGGCCCCACGTACTGGTACAGGATGAGCATGAAGCACACGGACGCGGCCACGATCAGCAGGAACTTGCTGGTCCTCTCAACCATGGTCCTCCCCGCGCGCTTCATGTGTCACCATCTCCCGGGGCCGCCGGCGCTGGGCGGGCGGCGGGGCCGGGGGCGGGCGGCGGAGCCGGGCAACGCTGCCTGCCTGCCTGCCCGCCCGCCCGCTGCCAGCCGCCTCCCCCCGCCGCTGCGGGGCCGCCGCTCCCCGCCTCGCTCCGCGCGCCGCCCGCCCCGCAGCACCACGCTGCGGGCACCGGGCCGGGCCGGGCAGGACAGCCGGCAGCCAGCCGCTGCGCAGGGCCGCGCCGCGCGCCCAACTTGGGCGAGGGGGCGGGACGGGGCGGAGAGCGGCCGCGGCGCCGGCTCCTCCCGCCCGCCCCCCGCCTCAGGAAGCCGCCCCCGTCCCGCCGCCGCCTCCGCCCCCGCCGCGCCCCGGCACGGCGGCACCCGCCCCCGCCGCCGGCTGCGCGCGGCCCGGCCCGGCCGGCGGTGAGCGCTTCCTGCCCGGCATGCACAGCGCCGAAACCCGCCCGGCGCGGAGCGGTGCCGAGGGTCTGCGAACGGCGCGGCGCTCCGCCCGCTGCCGCCCCCCGCCCTCCGGGCTCCGGCTCCCGCACGGAGGTTCCCTGGGCCGCCCTAACGTGAATCCGCGGGCTGCTCCCTTTGAAACGGCGGCTCCGCTGAAGGCGGGTGCGTGGCGGCGAGGTGCTGCCGCACGCGGAGCGCTGCCCGCGACCCCTCCGCGCCTCCGGCTGCTGCTCCACGGCCGGTGCCGGCTCCATGGCCACGCACCGTCGGCCTCGGTTCGAGAGCGATGACCTCGTGCCGAGGCACTGCACGGCGCTAGCCCGGCCGGATGCTTCCTCCCGTCGGCTGCGGCACGGGGCTGTCCCGAGCCAGGTGCGAGCAGCGCGGACCCTCGCAGCTGAGACGGGCTGCCGGCACGGGCAGGGCAGCGAGGCCTCGCAGAGGTCGCCGTGGGTGCACCGAAGTGCTGAGCATCCCCCAGAAGTTCCCACCCGAGGCCGTGTTTTGTACCGAGCTCAGGGCAACGTGTGCAGATGGTGGTTCGGCACTGGAGCAATGCGTGAGGGCGGAGGAGGACACGGGATGGAGGCCGAGCAGCCTGCAGGGCTGGGGATGGCCGCCCTGCCCAGCGTGTCGTGCAGCTCTTCCCCAACGAGCAATGAGAAAATGTTTGCAGAGCCCGAAAGTGCTGTACGCTGCATTCATACTACTTATTTCTTTTGATATATTCCTCTTAAAAGTCTCCTTCTGATTTTCCTCTTTTCATGTTGGCTCGTAACTCCAGAAACAATGATGTCACTCTTGCACACGACGCTCGGCAGCATCCAGAAGCATAAACTTAATTTAAAGGCCTGAGATTTATATTATGATTTGAGAGATAGAGGCACACACATGAGGTTTATATACGTGGTTGGGCTGCACACTGCAGTGTGAAAAGCAGAGCACTGCATCATGTTTGCCTGTAGCTGTAACATACATACCTAGAAATGATGGAACTCGGAAAAAAATCACTTATTGGTTCCAGTTGTATGAGTTACCTATTGTTAATGAATTGTTTTAACTCTAAGCTATAAACTATTTAAGTTTTTTTTCTTAGTTGCATGGATGAAGATATTCCAGTGGGTTTGGTTACTGGTTGGTATTGGGGGTAAGCACAGTGCCTGTTAGTTTGTGGAAGAACACACTCAGATACAGTCTGTGAAAGACAAATAGACCATGGAGGAGCACACGGGAGACAGCCAAAAATCTACTGTTTCCTTTATGGCAGCACCTTCCCCCTATGAGTGGGAAGGGCTCACGTTCTTCCTGCCCTGCTCACTGAGGCACAAGATGTCCTGCCTACAAGATGCTGCAAATCCACTGCTCTGGGAACGACACTGAAATGCTGTGGATTCCCCCTGCTCACTCTGTGTACTCCTCTGAAATGCCATATTTCCAAGATGCTTACAGGTATGACTCACCTAAGATGATCACTGAAGCAAATACTTAATTCAATCTCTGTTTCTATTCAGGCAAAGTCCCACTGAAGACAATGACAGTAGTTCTGTGCTGCACAGGGAGTTAAACACTGAGCACTGCAGCAGCCTTTGTTTAGGGCAGCACGTTTCTTAGAGCCGGGAAGGTCAGACTGGAGGTAACATATTGAGATCTACTCTTTCCATGGCCCTTCTGCTGCAAACCACTGTGCAAAAAGGTGAGAACTGCAGAAAACCCCAAGTTGTGACTGTCCTCTCTGCTGCTTATCCCTGCGTTCACCCAGACCATGTGCCCAGCCATCAGCCCTCTCCACGCACTGTATCTTCCTCCTGCAGACCAGACCCCAGCGGGCATCCCCAGGTCTCCCCTGGGATTCACCACAGCGTGTCAGAGCAGCCCCAGGAGCAGAGCTCTGCTTCCCATGGGGCCGGCAGTGACAATCTGCAGTCACTGAGACACCCCAAACCTCAGTGTTTATGGAGAGTGAAAGCATTGTACAGTTCGTATTTTAATCTCTAGACAGTGAACTGGAGAGACACATTTCAGCTGTCCTCTCTCTGCATTCTTCTAGGCAAATGTGAACAGGAGCTTGCCCTTAGCCCACTGAAAGAGTTCTTTGACCTCTTGTCTGTTGTACTGAAGCCTGCAGTAACCCTGGCATAACTGACTGAAGGTCACTATCTGCATTGATGCAGACTGGGGCTTTGGAGTGGTTGGAGAAGTAAATCATATCTTAGGTGCTAGAGGAGAATAAATCTCAGCATGGACTCCTGACGTTTTATTTTGTTTTTCAATACAGTTTCCTTTATTCTGTGCTTGATACCATGCTGAAGACTGATTTTAGTGATGTTTCCAATTGCTTGTTTATACTAATGTCATACTGAGATATCCAGTGACTAACCACTCCACTGTGGATCTTTGCCAGACAGCAGAATCCTTCCTAGTGGAAGCAGGAACAGGCATTCTGGGAGGAGTATAGGGATGCTGCTGGGCTCTGTAGGGATGGGATCAGAAAGGCCAATGCCCAGCTGGAACTGGACTTAAGCAAAAAAGAATAAGAAAGGCTTCTATGGGTACATCAACCAGAAGAGGAAAGTCCAGGAGGGCGTACCTTCTGCAGTGTGTAATGTAGCCAAGCTGGTAATGATGGACAAGGAGAAGGTTGAGGATCAACAACTTCTTTGCTTCAGTCTTCACTGATCACTGCTTTATACACAGCCCCTGAGCAAAATGGTTCGGAAGGTGAGAACTGGAGGAGCTGCCCCTTCCACTGTAAGCAAAGATCAGGTTCTCCGACACCTGAGGAATCTGTAAGTCTATGGGTCCCGATGAGATGCATCCCAGAGTCCTGATGGAATTGGCTCAATGATATGTGAAGAGTAATGGCAGGCAGGTGAAGTTCCTGATGGCTGGAAAAAAGGCAACGTCACACCCGTTTTAAAGAAGGATAGAAAGGACAACCTGGGGAGCTGCCGACCTGTCAGCCTCACCTCTGTGCTAGGGAAGATCATGGAGCAGATCCTCCTGAAAGCTATGCTAAGGAACATGGAAGACAGGGGTCTTTGTTTCAGCTGGGATGGAATTGTTTTCCTTGGTGTGCCTGGTATGATGCTGTTTTGGTTCTAGGAGAGAAACAATGTTGGTAACACACCGATGTTTACAGCTGCTGCTAAGCAGTGTTGTACAGAGCCAAGGCTGTTCTCAGCAAAGGGCCCAAGGAGCTGGGAGGGAACAGGGTGAGGGCAGCTGCCTTAAACTGGCTAAAAGGGTATTCCATACCATGTGATGTCATGCAGAAGGCATTTTGAAGAGACTGGGAGTTCATCTTGCTCTCTTCTGCTACTCAGGGGCTAGCAAGGCACTGGCTGGGGAGAGGAGAGCAGCTACTTGTGCATCACTTGCTATATACATTCATATATATATGTATATGTCATAATCTTCATTACCTCGGTAACTAGTTTTATCTCAACCCACGAGTTGTAGTTTGTTTTTTTCCCCTGATTCTCTCCCTCATCCCACTGGGAAGATGGGACTGAGCAACTGACTGTGCAGTGCTCAGCCGCCTGCCAGGTTAAACCACAAGAGGGAGGTGATGTGGGATAAACAGCAGGGCTTCTCCAAGGGCAGGTCCTGCCTGACAGGAGGAGTCAGGGTCCTGCCCCTCTGCTCTGCATTGTGAGGCCTCTCCTGAAGCACTGCGTCCAGATGTGGGATCCTCAGCACAGGAGAGACATGGAGCTGTTGGAGCACGTCCAGAGGAGGGCCATAAAAATGATCCCAGGGATGAAACACCTCTCCTACAGGACAGGCTGAGAGCTGGGGCTGTGCAGATGGAGAAGAGAAGGCTGTGGGGAGAGCTGAGGGCAGCCCGTCAGTATCTAAAGGGGAGCGACAGGAAAGAAGGGGACAGACTCTTTAGCAGGGTCTGTTAGGATAGGACAAGGGGAAATAGTTTCATAAAAGAGGAAAGACTTAGATTGGATACAAGGAAGAAGTTTTTTACAATAGGAGTCGTGAGGCACTGGCACAGGTTGCCCAGAGATGTGGTGGTGGCCCTGTCCTGGAGATATTCAAGGTCAGGCTGGATGTGGCTCTGAGCACCTGATTGAGCTGTAGGTGTTCCCGTTCATTGCAGGGAAGTTGAACTAGACGGCCCTTTAAAGTCCCTTCCAACTCAAAAGAATCTAATTCTAATACAAGCAAATACAAAAGCTGTGTTTGACATTTGAGAGGAATCCAACTGATCTAGGACTATAAACACCACTGATTTGCAGTGATTTTTACATTCCTGAGTCACTTCAGGTACACCTGAAAGGTCTGTTTGTACATTTCCTCACAGTAGTTCATGTTTGAGATGGCATTAACTTTGCATTCACACTTTAGAAGAAATGAAGCTGATGTCATTCTTAAGCTAGTTAGGTCACCTTCCTAGTCAAAAGGAACACAGACAGATAAGCCACCTCTCATGATTTCTTCATGGTAAAGCTTTGCTAGGAGTGAGATAGAAAGATGAGAGCTCTTCTTACAGACAACACAACAAAATATACACAAATTTCGCAAGTGCAATTGAAACGTATTTTTATCACTGCTTGCTGCTCTCTGCTGCATGCCTGAATCTTAAACTAAAGATCTAACAAAAAACATGCTTCCTTCTATCCCACAGAGGCTATGCTTTCCCTGCAGAGGAGCTGTGAGCAGTGGCTTTGGTTGCAGTTTGAGTAAGGAGTGCTGACACAAAGCCATGCTGCTTACAGCCACGCACAGTGCTATGTGCTCACCTGGAACTCCCAAGGGCCACAGTTGGTTCCCAGCACAGCAGCCTGTCCCTGTCCCAGTCCTTCCATGTCATTGCGAAATGCAAAGAGTAAACCTTCAGAGCACTTAGCCTGCATCACACTGCTACCAGCACTGACAGCAAGCAGCATTCAGGCTTAGCACTTAGACCTGGTGATGGGACAGGGCTGCCAGGTGTAAATTATTAATACATACCTCAAGGTTTATGTATTTGCAGCTAGAAATGCAATGAAGAGCAATCTCTGAGTTAATAATGAAGTGAGGATGAACTCAGAGCGAGTGCAGGCAGCTTGTTACAGAAAACCACCCATGACAAAACAGCAGTAAGAAATGTGAAAACCACACACCGCTTCTGCCACCAAAACCTCAGTGCAGTACTTCTCTCAAAGCCCAGTCAATAAATACCCACTTTATTAGGCAGGGGGAGTCTGAGGCTTCTCAACACAGAAGTTCCTCCCGTTTACTGTGAGCTGGCATAGCTTGGCTAACTAAAGCAGTAAAAAGTCCTCTTTAAACATTTGCAGACCCTAAGAAATCCTTCAGTAAAGGCACCTAAAAAGAAGTTCTACTACTGACCATCAAGAAAAAAATGTGTATTTACTTTGTTTCCTAAGGATAAGCTCCCTGTTCCCTTGAGTAGGTCAAAATAAACCACTTACTGTGTTCATTCCAGTGTGGATTTTTCCCTGTTGCTCTGGCTGATTAGGACAAGTGGGCATGTCATGCTCTCATTCATGTTGGTGATATGGATGGGAGCATGTAGCATACACCAAATAAATACTGAGGAGTCACGAGTCATAGGATTTAGCAGTTGCCCTGTCATATCAATGCTCAGACCTACAGCGAAGTGTAGAGCGGGGGTTTCTAAACTTATTTTGCACTTCCACTGCTGTTAGCAGCTGCAGTAGCTGTTCCCAGCCATACACACATGCACAGAGTGGGAGTACATACTGCTGTACCATAACTGCAGATGGTAAACTGCAACGTCTCTCACGACCTTGAAATGCTGGGAAAGATCCTAGCTGAGCTCTCAAAATACAGGAATGCCAACAAGTTGGAGGCTGGGACCACAGCCTAAGCATCTATAGTTTCTAGGGTATTAACCTGCCTGAGGGAGGGGTGGTGAACCCACAGGGAAGTCACAAGATGTCAGCTGCTCCTTATTCAAACTCTTTTCTTTCCTACTTGCATCGCAACAGCTGCCAGACGATGCTGTCTGGGATTGATGGAAAGGACAGGCTTATTTGTTGGTGGCATATTATTAGCATTGTTACCCATTGCAATATGGAGATTAAATAAATGCAGGGGGAGCTTGGTTTCAACAAGATTTTACATCCCCCAGCCTCTGTCTGACACAGCAGCTGTCCATTGTGACATGCCTGTTAGCAGCAAGCAAGTGCCACCCTTTCAGCTTTGCTCCGTAAAACCCTCAAAGCACAAATGGGACACAACCTCTGGATTTCTGGGGGGTGACATATGAGTGTCACATATCTGGAAACACAAGGACGGTGGTCTCAGTGTGGAAGGAAGTCAGCGCAGCCAACAAACTTTCTGCTTGTCAACCCTGTCTGCATCCATAACAGGTGTACAGACAGTCAGAAAATGGGACTGGCATCATTTCTGTCTGGGTGGCTCAGCAGCCTTCAGTAGTGACCTGGAGCTTAATGTTTGCTTTTGGCCAAGCTTGCTGGCATGCAGTTTTTACATGCACATATAACTGGCATGTGAACACATGCACTGTTTCTTAATGTTTTATACCATCCGTTCCTCGATCTTTACACAAAAACTGACTGCTCAGTTTGGGAACAGTAATTCTAAAACAAACATAGTTACAGGATTTTGACTTGAGATCTCCGTGTGATCCTCCAGGGAAACAGCTAATTGGAACAGGCATTCATCCTTCTGTGCTGCTGTGGTGATGTTACTGGTGAGCAGACAGAGAGGGATGCTGAAGTTCAGGAGAGCTAAGAGACACACACAGGTGTAACTAATCACTTTCCCCTTTAAGTCCCAAATTAAGAAGCCATGAATGGAGACAATAAAATGAAAGCTATACAATAAGCTGGCTACATAGCAATTGTATGCTTACAGATGTGCAATTAAATGGGAAATGCGTGCGGTTCAGCTCTTTGAAAGCTTTTAGATGAAGTCAACCACCTGAAAAGTACCAGGAATTTGAAGTATACTGCTTAATGGATTTTAAAAAAGGGAAAAGAAAGAAATTGACTGGCAAAGCAGAGCTGTGGACAATCACAGTCCACAGAATCAGCTTTCAATTATGCCTCTGCGCACAACACAGCAGAAGAGTTGTGGACTTGACAAACAGAAGTCTGAATGTTTTCCAAATGACTAAAAGCTGCTGGCTTAAAAACCCCTTATTGTGGGGGAAAAAAAAAACCAACAAACAAACAAAAAACCAAAAAACAAACCTGTGCAGAAATAATAATAACAACAACAATAAAAATCTCCATTTTGTAATACTAGGAGCACCACACATTGAGGTCAGCAGGAAAGGGAATGGGAAGAAGCTGCATGCCAGCTGCACTGTGCAGCAGAAT
The DNA here is from genome assembly GCF_905368555.1 of Meleagris gallopavo. Taxonomy (NCBI): domain Eukaryota; kingdom Metazoa; phylum Chordata; class Aves; order Galliformes; family Phasianidae; genus Meleagris; species Meleagris gallopavo. Next base: position 1,670,374 of record NC_139414.1, on the reverse strand, counting down.
CCTGTCCTAAATTCCAACGCACAGACAGCTCCAGTTACCTGCTTCCTCCTCTGTCACTACAATTCTATTCTAAAGCATTTGCTGCAGTAAAATCTCTGCCTCGTTTGTTGTCCCACTTCAGGAGGAAGAAAGCTTTGTACCCACAGCCATGCACAGGCAGAGCTGCAGGAGCGTGCCATGTCGCTCTGTCACTCACTGTACTGCTTTTCAACCACTGGATGATGCTGGATGGAAACAGGAGAAATTCCAAGGCAGTACAATGGGATGTAAGCAGGAGGAGACAGCCCTGCCAATTTCTGTATGTTTTAAAGAAAATCAGAGCATGTGCACTCTGCTGTTGGAAGCCCAACAACTTATTAGCAGTAAAATATACACTGGAGAAGAAGAAAGTGACTGCTGGTTAATTTGCCGTGTGTTAACCTCTCCTCCTAAAGCATTTATTGTACAACTGTTAAAACAATTGGAGTTTTAATGTTGCTGAGGCCTCTTCTTTTAATTAGCCTTTGTATGTCTCTTCTTCTTCCTCCAGTCTGCTTCCTCACTTCCTTGCACTGCAGCAGGGATTAAAATCCTTGTGACAGAGGCTGCCTTGTCCGAGGCTTTGTCACCAACTGTGCAGTGCCTGCACTAACGATGTGTGCTCCTGCTGCTCTAATGCAAGAGATGTCACTGCCATCTTTCCCAAGAGAAGAGGATGTGCAAAAGCTGCACTCTGTGATGAAAACCTAACTCTAATGTTGCTTTCCTTAATTGAAAGAATATTAATCCGTTGCAAAATGAAATGATTTCCTCTGGTTACGAAAGGAGTTATAGGAATACTGTTAGTTAAACATGGAAAAAGCTGAACTTAGGAGGCTGTGGAACACTTTTCAAGGAAAATGACTTCTTAGAATTGAGCTTCCTAGATTTGATGGGAGTTGTCATCAAAAGGCTACAAGGCAAAATATCTTTTTCTTTAACGCTGATGGAAACGGATACATGCCCAGTTGTGTTTGCCATGGGAACTGTGCAAGACAGACCTTAAGCACTTCCCGAAAGTATGTAAGAGACTCTTGGGGAGCAAGCCTGACCTTCAGGGAAAGGTATGCTGAGGAAGAGAAGGAGAAATATTTCTCCTTCTAGCAGAAAATTAAAGCTTTTCACGTATCTGTCACTTTGGTAACCTCCTGGAAGACAACTCCTGGGAGTGCTGAGATAAGAATCTCTGAACAGAAACGCACTGCTGACACTACTCTTACAGTGGAAATGACCTTAAAATGAATTCACATCGGCTTGATGTTGTTTAAAATAAAAGTATTACTCTTTCCAGTTAGTGCTTGGCAGTGTAGTGAAATTTATTAGAATAGTTTCCAGTGCGGATACTCTTCTATAATAAAAATGATTTGTTCTGGAGTAATCAGTTTGCTTCAAATGCAAATGCAGAGTAGTTTGCTTTGATGTAAACCTCTCCCCACAGCTATTTCTCTAGACTTACGTCCAGACAGGAAGGACATTCTGGCATTCTTCCTGTGGTCATTCACTACCTCTACAAAGAAGCTGTTAGCTTATTTGGGAAGTGGAAGAGATTGCAGGAGTGCTCCATTTTTAGGGAGAACCACTTTATGAATGACGTGTGTCTTCTGTAGTGAGTTTGGTGCTTTGTGTCAGAGCTATACCACTGTATCATTTCAGCAGAGACAGTTGGCTACATGTATGCATTATTCATCTTTGAAATGCAAAACAACGGGAAAAATTAGGGCTGGTGAGAAGCAAAAGCCACATCGGGTAATTGCAACACACTGGAACATTTTTAATCCACAGTTTCCTCTGCTCCTGCTGCTGGTTTGCCAGGCTGATAGTGCGCTCCTTCCAATAATGAAGGGAGCATATAAGCAGGAGGGAGAACAGCTGTTTACGAGGTTGGACAGTGATAGGACAAGGGGGAATGGTTTTAGACTGAGACAGGGGAGGTTTAGGTTGGATATTAGAGGAAGTTTTTCACCCAGAGGGTGGTGAGGCACTGGAACAGGTTGCCCAGGGAGGCTGTGGATGCCCCATCCCTGGAGGCATTCAGGGCCAGGCTGGATGTGGCTCTGGGCAGCCTGGGCTGCTGGTTGGTGACCTGCACATAGCAGGGGGTTGGAACTGATGAGCGTTGTGGTCCTTTTCAACCCAGGCCATTCTGTGATTGCATGACTCTTAAGAGAAGAGCTATGGGGAACAAAGTGTTTTCTCTTAGTCCGGGACACAACACCAGAAATTAGAAACAGATGTTGTACACTGAAGCAAAAGCTTTAACAAGGCACGACAAGTGCACTTGCTTATGGTTTCCATTGGAGGAATACAGAAATCCTTCTGATGAGTGCTGGTGCCACCTTTGCAAAGAATCTGAATGTTCTCAGTGAAGGAGAAACCAGAAGAGGTTGTAAATATCTCATTCTTTGGGTAACCCAGCAAAACATGCTCGGAAACATTCCACATCACGCCTGGAAGCAACTGAAATCTTGGAGAAGGTTTCGTGCCGGTTTTATAGAAGCCTAAATGAGTTGTGGTGAGTGCTTCACTCCTAGCTTGAAGGAGCAAGCAATTGCCTGCTGATACGGTCAAGCCTTTGTGTAGTGTTTGTTTCTACTGAGCTGGCAAGAGCTCCTTTAAATAACTACGTGCAGCTTATTTCAAAAGAGTAAAGAATTCCATATGAAAAAGTCTAGAAAACATGCAAGAATGCAGATGTATCAAGATGCTCATCCCCTTTCATTGGATAAACATCAAATTCCCATCAGCAGAGAAAGAAAAGCATGCCATGTTTTGCTACCACCGCATTTTACGCAGCCATGCAAAAACCGTGCAGTGTCTTGGTAGAATGCAGGCCCTCCATTGTCTGCACCAAGCACACAAGGTCACTGCTGACACACAGCTCCAAACAACGTGCCAAATGGACACACTCCAGCAGCACAGCCGTGTCAGCAGCTGTGTGCCCCGTGCTGGCAGTGCCAGCACCTCCAACAAGGATGCTCAGTTCTGGAAGAGAACAGCCAATGGTACACATGCTCCAGCAGCATAGCAACAACAGCAAATGGAGATCAGCAAAGCATCTGACAGCGATGCCTCCTAGTGTGGATGCGGTCTCTGTGCTGACAGTGGTGGTTACACCACAGGAATCCCACCTTTACTCACACTTGGGTGGGTGTGCTGGGAGCCTGAGCAGATGAGTCTCTCTGACTGTACAGCAGCACTCAGCAATGTTTGGAGGTGATTTGATAGCGATGGCACTGAGAACAGCTATGGAAGGCTGGTTTGCAGGCAGGCCAGCGGCAGTCGGAGGGCAGCATGCGTGTGTTGTCCAGCAGTGCTCTCTGGCAGCAGCTGCAGGAGGAACACAACATCTTTTCTGGCACCTCGTGCTGCTAGACTGAAAGATGTTGCGGCAGGGAAGATCAGAATGGGAAAAGCAAGAATCTTCTTTCAATATCTCTCCTCTCGGGTCCCTCAGGACTATTTTCATCAAAGAATTGTCCTTCTGGGAAAGGGTTTGGTGCAACTGTAACTATCCCCTAAGAATGATAGCCCGAAAAGTCTAAGATAGAGGACTGTTTGGGGAAATGCAATTCAGACCCAACTTCTGTGGCATTCCTGAGGAATGAGATGGCACCGTAAAGAAAGAAAATAGACAATATGTGCAGAGGTGTTCTGGGGACCAGCCTAAATGAGAAGAACTTGTGCATGATGTGTGCCACTCTCCCTGGACCAAGGTGAGGATGCTGATGCTCTGCAATGCATTTCTCTTCTCTCAGTGCTTATGGATCAGATAACTACACATTAAATTGTAAAAAGATCTTGCTGTAGATCCACGTGCTAACAATTCTCAGCAGAAAACTTCACCATATACTTTTTTTTTCATGTAAAAAAAAGAAGTAACATGCATAAAGGAACGTCCTAAGTGTCTTGAAATGGAAGTGTACAACCACTAACAAGAGATCAAGAAGGCTGTTTTCCAAAATGGGTTCAGAAAGAGATTTGTTCATGAGCAATGAAATCTATTCTCAGTTGCTTATGACTTTGGCTAATGGGTGGTGATCACAATAACAGACCAGAAAGTATCATACTGAGAAAAGTATTGGAAGTAAAGGCATATCACAAGGTTCTGTCAGGTCCTGTGTGACTCCCTGTGCGCTGTGGTGTGCTCTATAATCACTGGACCCTTCTGTTACTAATGCAGGACAAATTTTAAGAATTTGGGCTGTGAGACAAGATCTGTACCAATAATGCTTAGCCTGAACCACCCTGGGATGAACTACATCCCAGAATTCATGCTGTTTTGCCATAGATCTACATGAAGCCCAAACCTTGTGCTCCTTGCACTACAGCATCTTCACGGACAGAAAATGCAGACACATGCATAGATGTGGCTTAGCTTTAGGTACTTCCATATCCAGTTTTGACCATATTTTGCTCAAATTTACTTTGCTCTTCTCACAGACACTATCATGGGAGAGAATAAAGGGAAGGTTAGTTAGTATTTAACTCTCAAATGAACAACTACTTTGCTTTCTAAACAGACAAAGCTGTTACTGCAGTTTAAAAAAAAATGCCATTGCAAACCAGCCTGGTCAGCTCTGAGCTCATGCCATCTTCGAGTTGGCAATTGATGCAACTCATCGAGAAAGGCATAATGGAAGATTATCATTGACCATTGAAGAGAAGAGTTATCTCCCGTGAAAACAGAGTTTTGGCTGTGCCAAAGCACGAAATGAGCACACATGAAATGTAGGGACTAAAACGGATTAGATTTCTGTGAACTACCCTGATCTTTCCAGCATGACAAACTAAACCATTGGACTCAAACACTCTTTGACTCAGCATTCTTGGAGGCAAATCTATTCTTCATGCAATGCAATAAGCTTGATTCCCTTTTAAGCTTTTTATATATCATACTAATTGTCTTTTTTTTTTTTTTCTTCTGAATAAGAAAATGAAGCCATGTCAAATTAACAGACCTTCATCATACAGCAAAAAAGAGAAAGGAATACATCTTTCTATTGAGCAGCTGAGCAGTCATACAGTTTCAGCAAATTTATTTTTTATTCTTCTTCTTTAAATTCCTGCCATCTTTTGACCTTGTCCTAATCTCTCTTGAACTCAACGTTTAAAAAGAACAGAGAGTTCTGTTTTGCTATCTGGAGTTTTGCATCACTACTCATCTTTTAGCAGTGCATCCTGTTGATATACTATGAATCAGTTGATTTTCTATCTGAATATTTTTGGTACTTTCTTAGCAGCTCATCTAACATCAGACACTGGGTCTAAAAATCTCCGAGCTCAAGCTTGAGGTGTTGCTCATTTGCAATGGGTTTTGCATTTCCTTAACATTAAAAACTCTCTGGCCACACAGAACTTAATACCCCATGCTGATATTAGAAGTAAATGCATATAATTTAAATCAAGATATAGGGTATTCTTGGGGAAGGTTGCTTGCTTTCACTTATACACATATATTTCCTTCCTCCTGTTCTGTATTCCCAGGTTTTGAAGGTTCAGGGCTCTGCTGGCAGTGAGTACTGCATCTCTGAGTAACAGAAACTTCTTTTAATCTGTGCCACCAGTTTTCTTGTGATTTGGCTTATTAAACAGCACTTCCATCACAGACACATAACGCTTGCACCTGTTCACTTCTGCACGGACTTGTTGTATTTGTAAGTAATTTTTTTCTATTCCATCATGGCTTCAATTCCCAGTTAACATTTCAGTCTCACTTCCTTGCTGGGATGCTGTCAGCTCACCAAACTCCATCCTCTGGGTTGTGTGTCCTCCGTTCTGACACCTGACTGCTTTAGTCAGCCTCCGTCGTTGCTTGCACCCTTTGCAACGAGGATCAATGTGAGGCTGGCCTTTTAGCAGTATTCTGATGAATGGAATATGACTTGCATTTCACTCTTGATGCAATTTAGGAGACAGTAGTTTGAGATACTGGGAAACTTGGCAATAAAATGCCAATTAGCTTTGACTTAACACAGTGTAATAACGCAGTGTTTGAAATGCCTGATATTCTCCTAACTATTCTCTTTCCTGTTATTGAATTGCATCCATTTAGACTTATTATGTCCTCTTGATAAAGAGATTATGCAGTCCATTCCCTCCGTGCTCACTCCATGGTTCTCAGGGGGATTTCACAGGCTCTTCTGAGCTCCACTCCTTTGTAACCAGCTGCTCTGACACCAGGACCAGCTCACTTACAGCAAACTCTGACATATCCGTCCTCCAGCACACAACAGAATGAATCTGAGGCATAATCTACCGACAAAAACAAGTTACAACCAGGGAAATTCTAACTGAATGCTAGGAAAAGATAAAAATGAGCATGGTAAAATACTGGGACAGGCAGCCCTGGAGTGGTTGTGGAGTCTCCACCCTTGGAGGTGCACAAAACTTGAATGAATTGGCTCTGAACAAACAGATCTAACTTTGAGGTTGGCCCTGCTTTAAGCAGGGGTTTGGGTTGGGTGACCTCCTGAGGTTCTTGCCAACAAAAATGATAGGATTCTATTGTAAAAATAGCGTAAATCCAACATGAAGACAGTTGTGATATGAATCTATTTATTTCTTATTTGCCTGCCTCAACTAAAATACCCATTGAGTGGGAGAGATTCAGTCTCTCTAACTAGACATCTAATTTAGGCATGTGAATCAACCTCTGAGGTTTCTATTTTAACTGTACCGTAAATTTGGGTGTCTGAGCACAGATGCTGCTGACTGCTGCTGAGATACATCAACGGCCCAAAGCAGATGGGAAAAACACTCCAATCTTCCCCCTTACTGGGCAGTCATATTTCAAGCTACATCTATAACGACTTTATATTAGAATTGTACCTGATATGACAGCCTTAAGTTCAACCATAAACAAGCCCCACGACAACATGGACTATGAAAAAGGCCATTTAGGAGAATACTTGAAAGCATGGCTGTCCTCTTCCTAAATTCAGGCAAAATAAAATCCTTCCTCTTGTTATTACATTGCCACAGATAAAACAGTCCATGCAAAGCTACATATGCTTTGACTGTAGTGTCCCACTTCTATGGATGCCTCTATCTCTAAAAAGCAGTTTGTGTATCACCGAGTCGTTTCTCTGATGGTAAACTCACAGTCATTTCATTTCTTGTGATTTCATTCTCCCTTCTCACCCCCACCCCTGCCTCACGAGCTCATTTTTAGTTTAAATCAATGGCTTTTTTTTTTTTTTTTTTTTTTGGTACATATGAGCCAGAGCTCTGGAAAGTGTCTTACATGGGGATAAATACTGAACTGGGCTCCAGAGCAAACTGTTTGGCACCAGCTGGTGTGTTTGCATAATTCAGCCCAACTCCCAGCACAGTGGTTTGTTACACCACATTTTTGCATTTAGGATTTGGACTTATCCCATTGAGTGCTAATGCTAGAAGACAATTAAAGAAAACCAGAAGTGGAAGTTTTGCTGGAGGAAAAGAAAAGGCCACTATGTAACATTCATTATGTGTGAGTAGTTTGCTATGGTGCGAGGAAAAGTGCACGGTTTCCATCATGATCATGGAATGAATTGTGAATAAGAGCATCCTGGAGTTCTAGAAAATGGCTTTCCTAATTTATGGAATTCAGTAACGGAGGAAAGACGTTTTTTCTTGTAACTAGATCTTTGTAGCAAGAAAAAAGCTTAAAAGTTAGGTTACCTTTTAATTTAGCAGAGCTCTCACTGGATTACAGCTTTGAAAATCTGTTTAAAAAATAGCGATAGCCTGAGAAGCACTACAATGTCACAGAGCTTATTTCATAGTTGTGGCCATTACGTTCTCATGCTTACTAGTCTAAGAAGAATGATCCACTTATCCATCCCCTAAAATCACCACTTTCTTACAGAAGAGGGAAAGAAAATACAGAAATGAGGCCTGAGAAGACGAAGCTCATGCAGCCTGGGAGGGCTTCGTGCTCACTGAAGCACAGGACTCTACAGAGTCTTGAACAAATCCCTGTATTTTCTTACACTACATCCCTTTTGAAAGCAAATATTTCCAAAGGTAAGACAAAGATTCCTTCCCTCCTATACCATCTGGCTACACTGGGAGGGCTGTTTTATGATTACCATAAAGCACGAGCTCAAGTAATAAGCTTTCTAATGGGGCTTTTTGATTATGTCAATACTCTGATGGAATCTGAGGAGGGAGAGGGCAAGGGTCAGTTTGCTATTTGGTAAATCCAGGAATTTACTCATTAAAAAAAAGAGCTTTACGTTTACCAAGTCAAATATTTGAAAATTAGAAAATACCAGAAAGAAAGCTTGTTTGTATAATCTAAATTGCCCCTTTTTTTTTTTTTTTTTTTTGCTGTGAAAAATAGAATATTGAATTACATCGTGACATGTGTTCTTTTTTGCCACCAGGCCCCATTTTGTACAGTACACAGAGCAGACAATGCCTGCTGAACAAGTAGCTGTAATAGTTTTAATCTTCATTGTTCGGTGTGTGCTGAGCGGCCTTACTTACTGAATGTAGCTGAAAATTTCAAGAAGGCCTTTTTATTTCTCTTTTCAGATCAAAATGGAAGTAATCTCTCATTTTCAAGTTGCAAAGTATTTGTATGAATGAAGAAAATATAGCTTCACCTTGTCATCCTAAATGACAGGCGACATTATCTGCATTACAGAAAATGATCTCAGAAATGTACAGATTAAGGTAAAATGTATCATGTAATTTTTAACATCCCATCTGCTATGACAAAGACCCTCTTTTAGGAACAATTTTTGCACCACAACCATATTCTCTGGTAATATTATTACAATTGTTAGGGCTTAAAAACACTTCTGAGATTAGGTCTCAACATTCTGATTAGCCACCTAGAACGAGCAGAAGATATATTTAGTGATTACCAAAAGGTAATAAGTTCAAACAGCAGTTTTTGCATTTGCTAAGCCTCAAAGTGTTGGAGCATTTGATTTCTCAGCCTTACTAACATTTTTCGTTTGGCATGCGTACAGCATCACTGACAGTCTCATATTGACAGGATGCTACTAAACATATACTGCAGAGAATAAATAATACGAAATGAGACCTCTCTGCAAAGTGTTTCTGATGCATTCATCCAAAAGTTGCAAATGTCCTTTGCTGTTGTTCTACTCTGCCTCAGCATTGGAGTGCTGCTCTTCTCCTAGGAAGCTGTAGGAGCTATGAAGATGAATATGTGACTTGCAGTGCCTTGAGACATAGGCAAAGGCTTTGTACGATGCTTGCCCCCAGTGTGCCACTGTTCAGGCATCATGCCTAAACTTTTGCTGTCTGAAGAGGGAAACTAACAAACAAACAAATCCTAGCCTCAAAGGTCTAGACAAAACATGAATGAACTAACCTGCACTGGAACAGGTTGCCCAAGGAGGCTGTGGATGCCCCATCCCTGGAGGCATTCAAGGCCAGGCTGGATGTGGCTCTGGGCAGCCTGGGCTGCTGGTTGGTGACCTGCACACAGCAGGGGGTTGGAACCAGATGAGCATTGTGGTCCTTTTCAACCCAGGCCATTCTGTGATTCTGTGATACATAGTTGAGTAGACACATGCAGTTGTTCCCAATCTTCAGCCTCCTCTCCTGAACATCTTCCATACATTTGTGGGTTTCACAGCCCAGATACCGACTAGCAGTTATTAAGAGTATCTATAACATCAGCACCAAGAGAGCATTAGTAATATTGGCCATTTTATGTTATCTCTTGAGAATGCAACCTTCAAGAACTTATTTCTTATTCTTAGAATTTTGCAGGAATACTTGAAATCATTGGCCTTATATTATTCAATGAGACTCTAGGTCAACAGCTACGTCAGAAGGTGAAAATTACTATGCGGTAGCAAGGTACTGGTGAAATAACATCCAAAAGGAAAAAATTTCTTCACACTTAGCATAGATTATGAACCAGCTGCCCAGCAGTGTATAACTCATCAACCCAAATCCAAACCCAGAAGTAATGCTCTGCCTTTCATATGGGACAAGGTCAGTGATCTCACTCAACCTGCGTCTCACTCAACCTCAACTCTCTCGTACTGAACACTAAAGAAAAACATTTCCAAGAGATTGTAGGCACTAAGGGAATAAAATATGAGCCCAGCATGCCAAATCCCTTTAAGACTATACATTCAGAGGGTCAAACTTCCTTTCTCTGGAAACTTTTGATACTACAGAGTTAGTGCCCACTCTATAAGGAAGTAAGAGGAAAGACTCTGTACAACAAACCATCCCACATGTAATTCTGCTTCCACTTGGTGCAGGTTTGTGAGTTCACCAATTACAAAGACTGCTCTGGCGCTCAAAAACTCACAATTCACAAAAATAGATCATAGATATTTGTTAAATAAAAATGTCATTATAGAGCTGGAGCTCATCAATTCTGGAATGCTAGACAGATCCGTGTATTAGTAGGATAGTTAGGAAAACTTGAGAGAATTTGGATGTTTTAATCCATTACATCAACTGTCAGTACTGCGAGTGTTGGTATTTTAGTTTGGAAGCTGACAAAGATTTTTAAGAGCTTTTTTCATGTGAACATATTTCTAGCAAAGTGTATGTCTGGAAAAGATTCTCGCTGTCCTTGAAACAATCAGTGAATGAATACAATTTTATAAAAAAGAGAGGAATACACTTATAATTCTGAGTACAGAAACGAGAGCAAAGCCACAGGAATTCTGAAACATGGTTATGTTTTTCCCTTGAGCAAGTAATTTCACTTAATTCTAACTTTTCTATTGATAAAAAGGGAATCGCTTACTTCAAAAACATGCTGCAAGGATTATCTGGAAGAAATGCTATGACAATTATCGAGGTAAATACCATCAGTGTGTAGTAAACAGTCCTCATGGTGGGGAGTGCTCTGCAGACCTTGGCAATCTTGAAACTGAAGATTCAGCATTGCTAATATAGTGAGACTGGAAAGGTCATTACACTGCAAAGCTGGCATTATTTTCATATTTGGCATAAGGAAAGATTGCCTCTATAGCACATTTGCCTAGATGAGTATTGATTTGGCCTCTCTGATTACGAATGGAACCTAAACTGATTACAAAATAATTAAGAGTAAATCTGCATGAAAGGGTCTATTTTTTTCCTTCTCAGCTCGTTAACTTGATGTGGCACGAATGAGTTTGATTGCAAGTTTGCTGCTGACTTGCAAAAGCAGGCACCGAGGCCAGAAGTTGTCACTGCTGATTGAACTACAAACTGGGACAATAAAAGTCTCTATTCACACTGTTTCTCAAGTATGAAAATCTCTGCCATCACTAGTTCCCTTAGAGAAATACAAATAAATAAATAAATAAATAAAAATAGGAATGGCTTCTTAAGGAAATGCTCCCTTATTACATCTGGCCTTTGTCTGGAAGCTGTGCTGCTTAGTGCAGTTCTGTTAATCCCTGCGATGGCTTGCTTAACGGCTTGGGTTTGTACAGAAATCGTATTTCCCCTGGATTTGCCACACTGTCAGAGCTTCCCAACTCTCTCTTTCACATCCCCTATCTGCAGTTGTACAACATGCTGGCTACACCGGGGCTGAGTCATCATCTGACTGCTGTATGTACCAGAACAGACAGGAACATGTGTATATAGAGATAAGAACATGTGTGTACGTATCTCTATCTAACAGTATATATCAGAATATTTAATTTTCTATTTAAGACTGCATCTCAGAACGGTAGAATTCAGGCTAAGTGGGAAGCCTGCATCTCTCTGATACAAAGCTAAAGATCTTTCAAAGAACTTGTAGGAACTTCATGTCTTTGAAAATGCTGCTTATCTTCACAAGTTGGCTGCACTTCCACAAAAGGCAGGAGCGGTGAGACGGCATAAAGGAACAGCCCAGCGTTAGAAATGGTGGCACAGCTAACACGGGTGGCTTATTCTGCTGTCAGGTCTCACAACAGACAGAATGCTGCGTTACAAGGCGGTGTTGCAGGTGCCACTTTGCACTGGGCCATAAATGGCACACCGAGATGTTTGCCACCAGCACGTCCTTTGGCTTGAAGGGCAGCAAAGCCACTACTGCTAACAAGTGAGAGTAGGAGTTCCTGTGTTGCTCTGTGAAGGCAGCAGTGGCAGCTAGCTCTGAGTCCTTTCCCTTCATCCTTCATCCCCCCTTTATGAGAGGTGCCTTGCAAGGAGGACTTCTGTGCTTCCAATTCTTTCAAGGACTGAAGGGTAAGTTTAGGTGGCCGGTGAGACGGGTAACGCCTGTGCCTTAGTTCTGCCTCAGACACCACCTTCTATCTTACAGATTTGAAACCAAAGTACATGTTGCTTCAGCGGTCTTGCTTGCCATCATTCAGTTTTTTACCCTGTGTTTTCACCATATGGCGCTAAGAACTTTCAGATGTTCTGAAAAACAGGGAACACATCAAACTCGTTCCCTGAACAGGTTGACCCCATCTGCTGCAGTAAGCCAGGATGTGGCCCCCACGTGTCACATGTTTTCCTATGCAGCCAAGGAAGAAGGCTCTCACATTTCACATGTTTGGTATTGCAAAGTATTTGTAGATTAAGAACACTTCATAATTACCATCCGTTTGTTTACCACTGATGTTTACGCTGTGACGAAAGACCTTTCTTCCTACTTGATTAAAAAGACATTTCTCCATGGGAAGGATTAAATGCGATGTACTTCGTTGTTTCTTTACTTTGATGTTCCCAGCTTTCATGAGCGATATGAAGGGAATGAAGTACATAACTGTCACTTACCAACCCTGAACAACCCTCAAGACAAAGGTTTAGCCGGTGGTTAGATGAGGATACTCATTCCCTTGCCCTCTTTGACTCATTTATTCATTCAGCCCCTATGAAATTCTTTTCTGAAGGCACTGACTTTAGGCCTCCCAGATCATCTCCCTACATTTGCAATTTTTTTTTTTTTTCTTTTCATTTTATTTTCTAAACCAAACATCTCCAAACCACACTCTGGATCACTACAACCAAGAGCAACTTGCAGAGCACAATTCAGTCACGGTCCAAACAATTCTTATCAGAACTTTTCTCATGCGGAGGATAAGAAAGCAAACCAGCATTGGATGCAGGGCGTACTTGGGGTGCCTGAAGAAGAAAGGCCAAGATTTCTTGAAGATACCATACTCCAAACAATTACTGGCAAATATCCTTTGGGCCAGTGCTTCTGTAGATCTTACAGGGCATTCAGCCTTGAAAAATGGGGCCAAGAAAAAACAATATTCCTTATGCTGCTAGTGGCTTAGAATGGTAGCTCATAGAAAACGAGGGAAAGAGAAGGAGTGCAGTGGGGAAATAGAAGTGACAGGAAACACTTTTGTGATCTAGGTGCAGTAGACATAAATTCAAGATTTAATTTTTCCTCTGAGCACAGAGAGAAAAGCAAGCTTAGATGGAAAGAAAGCACAGTCACACAATGAGTTACTGTTTATGATAATGGGAGTACTGCAGTGCATGTTCCGTAAATCAAATATTCTCCAATTAAACAAAAACATTTCATTCCTCCTTCCTCCAAAGCCTGGAAAGCAGACAAGGAAAGCAGAGCTTGGCCTATTCCAAAAGTAGACCTAGATCTAAAGAGTATGTGTAACCTAGAACCCCAATCATAGGACGGATCAGTCAATGGAAAGCAGTCAGGCTGCTGGCCCAAAAAGTTGCCATGAAAAGCTTCTCTTGGCCTTTCAGGTTGCCTGCATTTAAAACCCAGAGATGACACATCCCTCCCTTTTTAATTAATGACGGTCCACTTGAGTGATTTTAAACCTATGTCGAAGTATTCTGCTCTTGTCATGGGGTTTTCCCCTGCTGCAAGGCGAGTGCTCTTATCTGAGCGGTGACTGTAAAGATGTGAAAAGACAACTGTACATGAAGATGGTTTTATTTAAAGACATAAAGGAATAAATAGTATTTTAATTGCTTCTACAAGAGGAGCTCAAGTAGGCAGACTCCATTTTTCAAACACAAGTAATTTTAGTGCAGTCCTGCCACGTTGTAGTGTGATTCTTGTGCTCATCTGGAATTTATTTTCTGCACAAACGTCACTGAAATGGCAAAAGGCAAAACAGGAAAAAAAAAAAAAAAAAAAAAAAAAAAGCACATTTCTCAGGCGTGAAACTTCAAGCTTTAATTATTTTAAGCTTAAATAACGATCCTTTTGCTCCACCTCTCAGGGTGGTGTCACATTTCCTTTTGCCTGTGTTGAAGACACAAAAATACTTGGGATATGCTGCTGGGCAGGCTTTGCAGTATTGGTGACCTCTGCACTGGGGTCTGTTTCCAAATGTTTGGTTGTATCAGAAGAGTTGAGCCATTTTGCTAAATTTTGTTTGTTTCTTTAAGCTATATTCACCAACAATCAATAGGGAGGAATTAAAATGCAAACAATTTACAAGGAACTTTTCAATATATCTGACGTTGAGGTTTGCCTGGTTTATCCATCACTCCTTTTTCTTTGTGAGTATTGAGATAAATCTCTGCTGGTATCTGTTAATCTATACCATGGATTCAAGTTTCATGCGTGAAGCAGAGACGTACACAGCACTTATGAAAAAGGAAATCAAGAAGAAAACATTGCAGCTAATGGAAAAAGCTGTGAAAGTCATTAGCCCAAATTCTCAGAGAGGCAGAAAGCTGTAGGGTTGTTGTCTGGATGATGCTCACAACTTTGCTGACTTTATTCTTGGGAAGGTGCTTTTGTTTTGGCAGAGGGTTCGGGCTGAAATTGGACGAGCTTCACGTCAAAGGGTTTCTGTAAGGTACCCATAAGGCACCAGACTGAAGTAGTTGACAAATGTGGAACGGTGATCCTGGCCTACTTCTGCAGCCTTCTTCAAGGACATCCTCTATGGAGCAGCACCTGCTTCCTCGAGACGGCCATCTACACTTGTCAGCTGTTCTGTGTACCATCACCATCATGAAGCCTCATGCTCAGTTTGGGAGCTTTTAGGGATAAGCAGAACACTGAACTGAAGGTTACACACAGAGATCTACTTCTGTCCCAATAAGACAAGTATAAAATTAGACAGTGATAGGACAAGGGGGAAATGGTTTTAAGCTCAAGTAGGGAAGGCTAGATTGCATGTCAGGGGGAAGTTCTTTACAGAGAGAGTGGTGAGGTGCTGGAACAGGCTGCCCAGAGCAGCTGTGAGTGCCCCATCCATGGAGGTGATTAAGGCCAGGATGGATGGAGCCCTAAGCAGCCTGGTCTAGTGCCAGATCTGGAGTTAGTGGCCCTGCCTGTGGCAGGAGTTTGGAACTTAGTGATCCCTGGAGTCCCTTCCAACCCAAACCATTCTATGATTCAATGATACTGTGATTTAGTACTGGAGTTACCTTCCATAGTTAGGTACAATACACCAACATGAAGCACTTGGTCTTATTTTCTCTCCAATCGAAGCACAGTTTCTTTGATGGCAGTTCTGTATGTCTGCCTGATCCCTACAGACACTCAGAAGCATTTGTGAATCCCATTGTGGGATTGCATGGTAGGAGGTAAACAGCTTTGTGTGTGCTGAGCAGTGAAAATTGGCAGCAGGCAGTGTCTGAGGAGCCAAGAAACTAAATGTTTCATAGCTACCTATTCTTCTTCCTGCTTATCTTAAAGACTTCCAGGGACTTGGGATGCTCTGCAGTGTAAGTGATTAACTCAAAGTCCCAAACCCAGCATTTGAAAGGGAAAATGTTCCAACTGCTTACATGCTCTTTCATCACTCTGACAGTTCATGTATTTGCTACAGAGTCCAGCAGGTGCTCAGAAAAACACATAGCTCCATTAGTTGACCATATCTGGTGGTGCTTCTTAAACACCCTCCTAGCTACCAAGCTGTCAAGGGAGGTTTAGGTTGGATATGAGGAGGAAGTTTTTCACCCAGAGGGTGGTGAGGCACTGGGACAGGTTGCCCAAGGAGGCTGTGGATGCCCCATCCCTGGAGGCATTCAGGGCCAGGCTGGATGTGGCTCTGGGCAGCCTGGGCTGCTGGTTGGTGACCTGCACACAGCAGGGGGTTGGAACTGATGAGCATTGTGGTCCTTTTCAACCCAGGACATTCTGTGATTCTATGATACTGCTCCCTTGGTATCTAAGCAGAGGTGGAGGTTCATAAACTGCCTTAGCCATTCAAAGTTGTAGCACAGGTTAATAGAACTTGAATAAATCTTGTTACTATAGCTGTTACGGGGGGAGTAGCTCTAAACCTTGAAGTGGCCAAGGACAACAGCAGATGCTCAAGAAGCTGATAAAGGCTCCAGGAAGTGGTACTGGTATCTCGGTGTGATGCTATCTTTCCTTTCAGTAATGGACACGTGCTGCCTCCACGCTAGGAAGCAACATAGCCTCTTGTGGTTATGGAAGGTAACCAAAGGATGCTATGTTATCAGAAGCAAATTTTAGCTCAGGGAGAGGACAGCCCCATTCCTCTGCTGGTTCCACGATACACTGCTGACTGCTCCATCCCCAAACACTTTCTGGAAAGCTGTTCTTCCCAAAGACTTCTAGTGAAGGCCCATACAATGTTTGCATCCATGTTCTGAACCAAAGTATGTATGTTTTTCATCCATGTTGCACAGAAATGAACTCTGCTTACTTACAAAGAGTTAGAAAGAATGATGGAACTGATTTAATTCTGTAATAAGCATCTCAATCATAATTGTCTCTTAGTCGCTGTCTTGACAGGGAAGAGTCTGCATTGTCACTCTCTTCCAAAAATATATCAAGCTTTTTAAATTTGTGGCGTCAGTGATCCTTCAGTACCCTCATCTTAGCTGAGAGATGTGGGACAGCTGAGCCATGACACTCAGAAAGGTGTGGAAGCCTCTCCTCCAGCACTCCTGGCTGCTCAGAAGAGCAGTCTGCTCACACCACACAGTGAGCAATGGGGCTGGGAGCTGAAGCAGTTGTAGCCCATGGCACAGTCCTGTGTGCGCTTTTCCTTCTTGGCTGAAGACTGACTTTTGCTTTTGGATGGATTTGACACCTCTCTGATATTTACAGATTGCCCAGCATAGATTGCTTTCTGACTGTTCTACCGTGCCCAGACCTACATGATACGCTATTTAAATACACGACCTTGGGCTGAAAGTCTGCCCTCTGTGTACTGAGAGAGCAGCACAGCAGGATGTGGACAGGCAGAGAACTGCTTTGTGCCCTGAGCCCCCAAAGACATCACACAGAGCCCCAGCACAGACCAGACATCTCTGCTTCCACCCAGTTTAAATGAGTCTGGAGAGCAGACACCTGGGGCATCTGGGGATCCCATTCTGCCAGCTCCTCCCGGTGGTGAAAAAGAAGTAAAGCACAACGCAGCTGGCTGTAATCTTGACATTTTGCTCCAGGAAGAACTTAATCAACTCTGCTTCCCTCGTACTTTCCTGGCAGTATCTCGACCCCCCAAGCAGCTCCTTCACCTGCTAGCTCCAAGCATGGCCTCAGACTGGCAAACATGGGATGCTCAAGATGTAATTGAATTAAAAACATTGGTGATGGATGGCCAAAGATGTTCCCAGCCTTAGTATCCTTTGACTCCTTTTGACTACATTTGGCAGCTCAACAACAAAAACAAACCCTTTCTCCAGGCTGGTGGCTTTTGTGGTCAAAAGCTAGAATAGTATCCACCACTCCTGCGTGGGGTTGAAGAGCACAGTCTACAGAAGAGTGCACAGCTCAGCTCCACACACAGGCAGCAATTCCATGTCCCAGAGGCCAAAGCGAACCTTGCACAGGGGAACGCTGCAATTAGCAATGAAAAGCCTCTTAGATATGATGGCTTCTAGCACATTTCACAGTAAATTTAGAAATCACTCTGCTTTGAAACCACTGGCAGCCTCATCCACAGTGCAACTAAGAGGAAAGCACTTGCTTTGCCTTGATCCATCTCTAACTTGGCTTCTGAATTTGTAAGGAGTGAATGCCACCTAGTTCTCATAAAAGTGACCTCAGAGTAGAGTTATAAGTTTACAAGAGAGGGATTTATTTCATTACAGAAATTTGAAAAGACTCCTATTAGCTCAAGGTGTCATACTTGCAAATGTCTTATCCCACTGGTGAGGAGAGGGAAGCAGTGACTCTGCAACTCCCTGAGAGGAGGCTGTGAACGAATGGGGGTTGATCTCTTCTTCTGGGTGACAGCAATAGGAAGAGATGTGATGGCTTCAAGCTGTACCAGGGAGGTTCAGGTTGGGTATTAGGAAACACTTCTTCTCCAAAAGAGCAGTAATGCATTGGCCCAGGCTGCCCAGGGAGGTGGGGAAGTCCCCGTCTCTGGAGGGTTCAAGAGCTGTGGAGATGTGGCACTGACGGACATAATTAATGGCATGGGGGGGAGGGTTGGTGGCTGGACTAGGTCATCTTCATGGTCTTTTCCAACCTCTAGGTTTCTATGATTCTATTTCAGAATGGAAACTTATCCCCAAGAAGTTCTTCCTTCGGTGGAGGAGAGATGTTTCTGGGCTGATTCCTCTGAGGTTTTTCTTTCATTCTTGGGGCAAGGACACAGCTATCCCAGCAGGGAGACCTTGCTGGGAGTGGGCATGGTGGGGATGGGCTGATGGTTGGACTAGATGATCTTAGTGGTCTTTTCTAACCTATGAGCTTAACAGACTTCCTTTCACTTTAAGGGCCCAAAATAAAGACCAAGGCTTGAACTCCTTACGCTGAGAGTGAGCAGAGGCAGTAAGAGGCAAAAAATGCCAAAATCACAACAGTGCTGAAATGAGGTGGGACACAACACCTCCTGGTAGAACTTGTCATTTACTTGCAGGGAGGAGTGGCTGAACACATTGGAGAGAGCTTTTTAATTTTTTTGCAAGACAATGAAAACATGCTTCTAACTCCACTCATTTTATACTTCACATCAGAGCATTTCCTGGGGCTCTTGCCAACTTTTCCTTTATTTCACTTCCTCTTCTTCAACCAATAAATCATCACGAATCTCATCTCCATTTCTACGTTCATTACTGCAGCTACTCTCAGCCCAGCAGAAGGTCTGAAATATTAAGTTGTAGATACCCCTACACTGTGCTGTCTTATTTTGGAAATAAAATTTCCAATTGATTTTGAAAACATCTGCCTGGAGCACGAAAGACTGGTTCACACACAGCATGTCCCACATAGCAGTGTCCTGGCAGGGATGTTCTCAGATAATGTCCCTTCATTAGGACAATGCAGAAAAAAAAAAAAAAAAAAAAAGGAACAAAAATTACAAATGATAAGGTAAAAATCATTACATTTTCCACATATAGGCTATATTTTTCTCCTGATTTAACTTACATTTCAAGTCAATGTCCCAAGGAATGGAGAATGTCAGAAGAGAATGAATGCAGGTAGCAAGAGGTGATCGCCAAAATTTATGGTACTGATCACATCTTTAAGTTCTCTGTGGCAGTGCAGCACACCAGAATGACACATCTTATGGGTAGTACCTCCTCCTAGGGATGAATCATTACAATTCCATGCCTGCTAAATTTGCCCAGTGAGGCTGTGGATGCTCCCTCCCTGGGAGCACTCCAGGCCAGGCTGGATGGGGCTGTGAGCAGCCTGGGCTATGGGAGGTGTCCCTGCCTACAGCAGGGAGTTGGAAACAGGTGATCTGAAAGGTCCCTTCCAACCCAAACCACCCTGTGATTCTATGATTTAATGTTTGAATAAACTAGAACATCCAGCCTCAGCTCAGGACTCAAACCATCCATTGCCAGCGGTCAAAAAGTCCAAAGAAAACACAGCTGTTCATACCTAATAAGAGCACCCCTTGCTTAGCACTGTAAGCTGTTGGACCCCAACGCTCCTCTTATTTTACACTGTCACCCCGTTCCTTGCTCCAGCCCTGCTCCTCACAGCAGACCTTTGCTGCTGCTTTGCTCTTTGCCACTTCCCTCCACCCGCCTCCCCCCGCTTTGCAAAATAGTCCTATTTAAAAAAAA
This sequence comes from Meleagris gallopavo, assembly GCF_905368555.1. Taxonomy (NCBI): domain Eukaryota; kingdom Metazoa; phylum Chordata; class Aves; order Galliformes; family Phasianidae; genus Meleagris; species Meleagris gallopavo. The sequence goes on along the minus strand of NC_139414.1, from coordinate 1,650,490 downwards.
AAAAAAAAAAAAAAGAAAGAAAAAAAAAAAAAAAAAGCGTTTTCTCAAGTTAAAAAACACGACCACCGGGTTCGAGATCAGCAGCACGAGTCCTTGCGCTGCTGCAGCTACACGGACGGGTGGGTGAGAGCTGCGCTCCGGCTTCGGGCTGCCGGGAGATGGCGGCAGTGCCCCCCGCCCGTAACGGCACCGGGGCACCCGGGGCTGGCTGTGTGCTGGGAGGACCCGGGGATCGAATCCTCTTATTAATTCCCGAAGCACAACGATGAACGAGCACGGAAAAGCTGGGAGCGATCTCTCGCATGCTCAGTTTCTTCTGGACTCCTCAATAATCGCATTTGTTAGTGGCTTATTTGCTTTCCTTGAGAACTTGCAGCTTTACCCAAAGCCAAATGAGAAGAACTTTAATCCAAAAAGTTATATAAAACTGCTGGGCCCACCACCTTTACTAATTTCCTTCAAAACACAGATATTGCAGACTGTTTCTTCTCTGACCACTTGCAAATCTCCAACTGTTCTGATCTCCAGTGCTGAGGTGGATAAGGTGAATATCAATAAGGTGAATACCTCTCCACGAAATAGGGATATACTTTATCTACAAAGCTGGACTTTACAGGACAACGAAGAATGAATGAAATCTTGGGTTCTTTGTTTCCAGGCACATTTTTCATTTTGATTCCAATATATGAGCCTACACACCCTTGTACACATGAATACACACCCACTGCCCTCTTTTTTCCAGCTGTCGTGACCCAGTGTTGCAAGACACTGAGCTTCCATTGCATCCAGGCTCTGCCCTTACAGTGTACTGCCTTTGTCGTTCTACCATCACAACCAGCATGATTCCCCTCTTCCTTCAAATCCATCCTTAAAGGGTGAATTCTGCATCTTTCTCATAGGTTTGTAAGGTCTGTTTGTCTGCATGACAAACTCCAGAGGCTCCTGCAGGATGCAGATGAAATGAATATGCTGGTTACGACTGCCCCACAGTTTCTTTTCTAACGAGCCTCCCCTTGGGAATCACAGCCCCATTTAGGCCCGTAGAGACTTGTCTTCAAGTGTGAGAATTTGAAACCTTGTTAAAAAAAAAAAAAAAATTAATCTAAAAATAATACCTCAAATGTCATAGATGCAAAAGTAATGCAAAGTCAAGAGATGCAAAGCCTGCTGAAATTAAGCTATTATGCTGGGATAATTATCAATCCCTTCTGAAAAATCTTTAAATGGATTATCAAGCAGGGCTGTTTTTCATCTTTTTATTGCTATCTTCGGTGATACTTTAATATCCTTCACTTGCCCTTAAATATCAAATAAAGGCGTTCTGTTTTATGAGGATTAAAAATCTCTTCATCGTAGGGGTTTCACAATGAATGTTGCTGTGTGTTTCCCAGGAACAAAAAAACCCACCTCAGTCACACTGCCAGGTGAGAGTCACCATTACCTTTCAGTCCTCAGACTGGGCAAACCAGCAGACTTCTTTAATGAGCAGGTGAATCGTGGGTCAAACCAATTAGCAGATAAGCTTCGATTTGAAAGGAAAGCGTAAAGGCTCTCAAGAAGCTGAAGATAAAGCTGCTTCTGTCAGTTTTCATCACTAAGAACACTGCACTGAGATGGGGCGGAGCACACTGCTGTTTTCTCCCCCTTCCTGCTAGCACAGGACGGGATTTATTTGTACATCTAAACCAAGTGCATCTGCTAGCCCCATCACCACAGCCCTGGAGGGTCTGGTTATTATGGTAGTGGCAGGTTCCTGGTCAGGCAGACAGAGTAGGACTGAAAAAAGAAGACAGTAACAGCTGGAAGCTTAGCAGAGATAACAGGAGTGTGGACAGAAGCACAAAAATGTTCTTTATAGAGAGGCTCAAACTCTATGCTGTAGCAAAGTTTGTGTGTGCCTGTAAAACTCAAGTCATGCTTCCTCCCCAGGAGAGCACTCTTGACTCAAGGAGAAGAACCCCAAACTTCTGCAGCAGCTCACAAAATCCCACAGCATGATTGATGTGCTTTTGGGCTGTGTGATCCAGCTCATTACTTCTTAGGGAAGGTGCTTTGCCTTAATTACTTCCACAAACTGTGAAGTCGTTCAATGTATTTTTCTAGCCTAGTTTATATAAATTCTTTTGCCCAAGGGACTCTCACGTAGGTCTTTGCTCACTGTGTTTTCCTGAAAGTTTATTCTTGATTTATTCAGAAAAGCATCAATAAGGAAACTAAAAATATCTGCGAGGTGATTAGCAGGAGAGATTTGTTTGCAATAAACACAAGAACATGTTGTGTTTTGAAAACTACTTAGCGCATAGAGCAGCAATCCAAACCTACCTGGAAACCAGAGCCACCAGCCCAGAACACAAAGCAGTTTCTGATCCTCGCGAAAGGAGGGATAGTGACATAAAACAGCACAAAGCAGCTGTATTCTGGTTCAGCAATTTCAGAGTCGTGTTAAAAGGGATTGCATGGAAGAGCTGAATTACACTCAAGGGCTCTTAAAACCACATTACAAAACCTTACTTTCCCTGTTGTGATCTGCAAAGACCTTGCTCTATACTCAAGGTTGGGTTTAAGCTTTTTCCAGGCTCCTGTACCGTTCTCTTCCCTGCATAAAGCAGTTTTTTGGTTTCACTGGACAGCGTGACTGTTAAGAGGAAAACACAATACCTGCTGCGTGAAAGTTACATTTGTTCCCTACCTGCACCTCCCACGTAGGCAGTCATGCTTCAGCATGCACAGCATCCAACGCCCCTATAAAGTGACCAAGAATGGATCAGAGAACATCCTGGATACTGACAACGAATAGCTGATATCTATTTATTCTCAAGTTAATCAGTAATTATTTCAAAATTGTTTTGATTACTTCTCTGTCCTTTGATCTTATATAAGGTATTTCCTGATATTTTGTATGTTCAGAAATGTTTACATGTGGCAGTAGGAGACATGGTTTAGTGGGGAGATGTTGGTGACAGGTGGAGAGTTGGACTGGGTGACCTTGGAGGTCTTTTCCAACCTTGGTGATTCTACAGTTCTATGTTATTTCTTGGGCACAATGGGATTACATTTTGTTATGCATACATTTGCAGCATCTGTAGGGTGGGAGAAAAGTTTGCAGTTGTGCACACGCAGAACAGTTTGAAAAAGAGGCAAATAAATTAATTATGTGAAGTTTTGAACTTTTATAAACAATCTCAAGGCTTTTCCAGCAGCTTTCCAAGAAATACGATTTGGATGGAGGATGGCTTTTGGGCAACACTACTGCATTGTCAGTAATAGGTCTGCAGTCAACATAACCTTCCTGTTTCCAAAGAGAGAAATATCTCCTCCACTCGGGCCTCCCGTAAATTTCCTGGTACTAAGGCAGTAGAGTAAGGCATTGTAAAAATAGATGCAGTTTGTCCTCTAAATGATTCACAAATGGAATTTAAAGTTTCATTGCTTGCCACAAAATCCTCTGACCTCTGAGACACACCGCAATGCAATTTTGCTGTGGAAATTTCCATAGCTGCTCTGTGATACAGACAGGCGTTTTGTGGGAAGGCAAATCCCAAACTCTGAGATGCGTGGCAACAAAAAGCTCTCACTGACAGTACCACAGGCTCCATCTAAAGTCCAGCGCACTCAGTGAGGATCCTTCGGTAAGCTCCCACTCCTATGGGTTCCCATGAGCTAGAGTACAGCAATAAGGATGTATGCAATCCTTCTCATTTCAGGGGGGAGAAGGCAGCATTCCCTGGTCCCTAACGTTGAGCTGTTACCTTCACCAAACCCTCTTCCCAAAAAGGCTTGGAGCAGCATACAGAACACCAACTGTGAGGGAGCTGGGATGCTACAGAATTACACTTGCTTCAGTTTTATTCACTGCTAGAACTGTGTTCAGAACGGCACACCTGCAGTCTCAGCTCTCACAGTGGGAAATGCACAACTGCTACCTCTGCCTTCACCATCTTTTTCACTTTTCATAATAGCAGCAGTTTGTGTTGCAAATTTTACATATCTCAAGCTATTGCCATTTATTCTTGATGCATGGCAATTCATCCAGTGCATGAATTAAAAGCCACGTCTACATGCATTGCCTGTCCCTCAGGTCACTCCACCTGTAAATGAGGTCTGGAATTGTCACCAAGAGATGTTACCACATGCACTGCAAAGAATATTTTCATGCTCTGAATAAATAACACCTCGGCTTATTTCTTGCTTAACGTAGATACCATGACCAGTTATCTCACCCCACTATGAACATGTCAAAGTTGAAGTGATGAACTGTTTTACTTCCAGGCATAACAGATAGAAAAGGAATGGCAAAGTACGAATTCCTGTGAACACACCATGGGTGGATATCAATGTACACACAACATTCAATATTAGTTCATTTTCAGGCTATTCTGTTATATTTTTGGATCTCAAATGCACTGTCCAGAACAGATGCTCTCTTGGAAAGCTAATACAGCAGCAGGGTAGAACTGCTTGGAAACTAATGATGGTACAAATAATTTAGGTTGTTCAAAGCGTGTCTCTGTCTGCAATACACAGTATAAGAAGTATCTTCTCCACAGAAAGCAAAAGACGATACTTAGTGATAAATTAGTATCTTAGGTCAATCTAAAGATACATATCTCAATGCTCCATTCAGCAAACAGCTTACACGTTGAACAGTGTTGGTGGTTTTCACAAATTTACAGGAGGCTGCCATGTGTACGAATTAGAATGGATGTTAGCCCAGTTGCAAGGAAGGGCCAAGGAAACGACCAGAAAAAAAGTACAGAAAAACAAAGAGACAGAAATCGTACGTGTGGATCAGCACAACCAATGCCAAGCAGAGAGATATGGTAACATGAGTTGTCTCATGAGGTCTCACAGCAGATATTCATAACATAGCAATAAAGAAGGAATTCGTGACAGAGCTGGTTTAATCTCCTTCAGACGGCTTTTCTTACAAGGTGTTACAAGTTCAGTGACATAACGCTGCGTTACAGCAGAAACGGAGTTGCTTTGTACAGTGGCACTGGCCATTAAGACACTCTCATAGCACAGACTGGGGTAAAGCAATTATGCAACCCTTGGTCATTTCTGTGCAGCAGTCTCTTTCTCGTGATCCTCCCCAAACTGAGATTTTTGGACTACTTCTACATCAGTTCCTTCCATATTTTAGAATGGGAAGTTGATTTTTTTTTTTTTTATCCCTGCCAAGTGTTATAAATAATACAACATGAGTCAAAACCTTTCCTGCCCTCATTTTTTGTCTTTTATTTCCATTTTAGTCATGCTTAGATACTTCTAACTCCCTATCAGAAACTCATTATTCAACATAAAGTCATGTTAATGTCAATGAGCTTTAGATCATACATCTAATATTAACAAATCAATCAGAAAACTATTAATTTTACTCTGCTTTTTAAGTTAAATGTCAATTAATTTTTAGCTGATTGAAAAAAATCAAAATATTTTGTCTAGTGCCACGGGCATCATCCTATTTAAGCATCTAGTAAAGCATGCTTTCCTACAGAAAAACTCCCCAGTGAGACCCCAACACCAAATCTATAGACTTCATTGAAAACTTTGCCACTGACTTTAATGCACTTTGTCTGAAGGCCACATAGCTTGGAGGAGCTGTGTTATAAATGGCTCTGGCCAGAGCTATCTGCTGATATAATTCAGATGTGAGAGAGGTTGCAGCTTGAGAAAACTGACCTTGTTTATGGGCATAGCCTGAGAGGAACTGCCTTAAAAAAGGAAAATAGGAGTGCTTTGTGCCTCTGCCCTTGCTTCTCGCAGGAGAATGAATAGTGGATGTTGGTAAGAGGAAATTGGCTGGCCGAAATCCAACTAATTCCTTTTATTTTTCACGTCTTTGATGTACAATTTAAATGCAATTTCCTCCCCTTCTTGAAAGGCTCTAGGTCAATGTTTACACGTACGCGTTTCAAAATGCTACGCAAATCTATTTCCTACTTATATCTGAGGGCAGTGCATGCAAACTGGTAGGAGAAACTAACATCCTTCCAAAACTAATTTGAAAAGTCCAAGTATTTTCTGCTCATTTCCCATGGTTGCTTAACACAAGAGCTCTACTCACACCTATGTGGAACAGAACAGCAGAGAACATACTGTTTTTGTGTTTGCTGCGATTGCCTTTACTCGATGCTAGCAGCCCTGTAAACAATGCAACTGGGAAAAAAAATACCCTCATTACTCATACTTTTCTTTGTACAGTATCTTAAGGAATCAGATGATTTCCTTTGAAAATCAAACTGATGCATCTTGCCTTATTTTTCCCCTCTTCTTTTTTTGAAGTCTGTTTTAAGTCGGGTTGAATTAGAATCAGAGAATCACCAAGTCTAGAAAAGCCCTCCAAGATCATCCAGTCCAACCAACCACCTACCACCAGTATTTCCCCACTAAATCATGTTCCTCAGTACCACATCTACACATTTCTTGAACCCCTCCAGTGGCGGTGTCTCAACCCCCTCCCTAGGCAGGTTGGATTGATTTTGACACAACCTTTATCAGAGGCATAGCAAGTTGAGGGGCATCATCTACTGACCATGAATACCATACTATTACAAAACAGATGATATTCTCGATAATTCAGTGACACTACAGAGTTTAACGTTCAAACATTTGTTGCCAAAATTACTTACAACTAGAAATCCTGGTGGTGACAGTTACATCCCTAAGGGTATTTCACTGTGAATATAAATCTCCAGTTGAAGAGCTGGATATATGACAAGCTATCACTTCATTACTGTGAAAATACAGTTTCTTACCAGTCATTTTAATACAGTACATAAGTTGCAAGGATTTCATCAGCAAGGAAATAGTTGTTCAGCGTGGGTGCATAGCCTCTTTCTGTAAATACTGGAAACAGCAGAGTATTTATATCATCACTTCTTTCCCCTGATGTACTGGGTATGCAATACCAATTCTTTCTAGTTCAGGTCCACTACTTACCTGAGTTTCCTTGGCCCTTCCTGAACCTTGATTAGCAGCAGTGATGCGTTAAAATAGTTCAGCTGCTTAAAAATGGCCAGAGTTATGCTTGTGGACCATTTCAGTTGGATCCTTTCTCTTTCAGAAAGGAGGGGAAGGGAGAATCTAGCATACAGTTCAAGCACATTTGTTCTAGCAGTTAGCTGGTGCAATGAGTTTTAAGCAAGTTCACTGATGTGCATTTCAGGGTGGTGAAAGTTGTTTTCTGTAGCTGCCTGCTGGAATATGGAAAAGGCCAGATTATCAATGAAGCAATTGGTAAAGCAACGGCTGACTTATTTCACATTTCTTTTTCCCCGTGAAAATTAGCTAGTTATGCCTATTGTATGTTTTTAAAAGGAACTGCTTCTCACCTTCCCTTTGCTGGTGACTCATTCAGAGATTGAAATATGGACGCAGAACTTATTCTTCCAGGAGGAGAGAATATTTTCTATTGTTTAACCTTCCCTTTTGACATTTCCCTCTCTAATATAACAGCCTTATTCTGATCTGCATTTTTTCCTTATGCCAGAGTAAATGTTTGCCTTTCATAGCATTATAGAGTCACCAAGGTTGAAAAAGACCTCCATGATCATCCAGTTCCACCATTCATCTACCACCAATATCTCCCCACTAAGCCACGTCCCTTAGTATCATATCTACGTGTTTCTTGAACACCTCCAGGGGTAGTGACACAACCACCTCCATGGGCAGCCTGTTCCAGCTCCATCACCATTTTGGGAGAAGAAATTTGTCCTAATATCCAACCTTATTCATTGGGTTCAACCTTGAGTTGAATCCAACCTTGATTAGTTGGATTAGCATTAGGGAGTAAAAAGTCATTTGAACTACACATTCCTACTGGAAGACTTTAGACTCTGATATACTAAAGACTGAGATGTAAGTAGAGCAATTCTGGTGGACAGCACAGTGGTAAAGCCTTTATGTCATGTGTGCTTGAAAGTAAGGGTCCAATCTCTAAAATCTGAATGCAAATCTTGCATGCAAGCATGCTTTCTGTACTCTTCCCCTAAAAAAACAGGTCCCACAGAGCACTCTGTGTAAGACCTAACCATGTCATTGACATCATTGACAAACTCTAACTGGTGCACCTGGCACTGTGAATACACTCTACTCATTGTAGCATTTTGTCATACAGGATCAAGTGCAGTACTGCAACAGAGGAAAAGAGCCCTCAGGATGCACAGCATGAGAAAGCACCAATTGCTATAGCTTACTCCATAAAGACAGAAAGCAAAACTGAACTATTTAAACCAAGGGTATTCTAAGTTAAACCTGGAAAGCGTTCCGGATATGCTATAATTACAAGCTTAAAAGTAAACGGTCCACTGGAAGTAAAAACTCTGATCATATGGAAGTATTGCATTTGAACCAGCAACTCAGCTCCTGGAATTATGATTGTTTATGTGTACAGCACAGAGTATGGAAGTTTAGCAGGTCTCAAAGAAAAGAATGAAATAATTATGAGGAATTAGAACATCCCACTTTATTAGACTGGACAAAGCATTTTTGGAAGAGATCTAAATCTTTGCTTGAGGCTCCATCTACTCCCTGAACTAATTGTGACTGATCTACCTTTTTCCTTCCACTCTCGCCCTTGTTCACCTTGTTTTGAGCTGTAGCATGCTACTCTTAGCTCTGAATACCTCCTAACATAGAATGAGATAATCTTTGATGCTATCTGGATACTACTACAGACCTAACACAGTTGGCATTCAAATCACATGCCTAAGAGAACAGGCAATGATTCTCTCCTCTAACGTGCAATTCATTTTTAAGAACACTGGTTTGGCTTTCTGCTCGTTTCAGTGGAAACTGAATTCCACTTGTCAAACTTCTCAAAGCTGTACCTTTTAACAACAGCAATGACCTTAAAGAAGAACATTCACAGCACTCACAAGATCAGAGATTCATAGCTCCTACAGTCTGCCAGCACATTCCTAGCCTTGTTCTTCAGATTAGAGGAGTGTGGGATTGTTCAGCTTGGGGAAGGGAAGGCTCCAGAGAGACCTGACTGTGGACTTCCAGTACTTGAAGGGAGCTTACAAACAGGAGGCAGACCAACTTTTTGACATGGTCTGATAGCGACAGGACAAGAGGAAACAGCTTTAAACTAAAGGAGCAGAGATTTAAGTTAAATATTTGGAAAAAATTCTTTACTCAGAGCTCTGGGGCCCCGGCATGGCAGCCCAGAGAAGGGTGGATGCCATGATACCATTACAGTGGTGACCAATATGTAGGTCTGATTGCATACGGCTGTGTAATAATGATATATCACCGTTGTTTTTGAATGTAACAGTCTAAGCTTCCAATTTAGCACTATAAATTACAAAGTGTCTTTGGTTACCAGTAGCATCAAAGCTACACTGAAGAGGAACAGAGCTCTCGAAACAAGAGATGCTGCTGCATGTTTTGAACTCTAATCTGGTTTTGAGGCCAAGGACTCGCTTAAAGCAGTATCTATGAATGGCTGCATTTCAACAAGCCTGTCCTTCAGACATCGCTCGTGTTGCAGATACTGTTTGATACAAGTTCTCACTCTCCCTCTTTAACATCTAAAAGAGAATCCCATCTGATGATGACATGAGGCCTGGAATGTCTCTTCTATCCTAAAGAGGAACCAAAATAAAGAGAAGAAAATAGATACAACTCTAAAACCCAAGGGAAAAAGCCTTCTCTGCAGAATATACAGCTCTTCAGACAAGACACCAGCTAGTCCTTTAATATCTATCGCTTGCAATTCTCTTGCATCTAGTAGACTTTACGAGAGCTGAAGTGCTGGGCTTCTGATTTTTGTGAAGCAAGGTGAGATCCTCAGAAATGCTGAAAGCAGATGGATGTCTTCACAGGTCACTGCAACAACTTCCCTATTTTTAGGAACAGAAACGAAGGATGCTAAGTTGTCTTTGCAGGCAAATACCAAAACTTGGTCGTGGTGGTAGTTTATAGGAAAAGGCTCTCCAAAGAGCACAGACAGAGAATGCTAAAAGCAGACTAAAGCTGGGGAAAGAAAAGCAAATGAAAAGCTTATACACAGATACTAAGGACATGTATTGAATGTTTTGCAGCTGGGAACTATTATCAAATTCCATCAGTCTCAAGTAACGGTCCTGATGTGATTTATAGTAAGTCCCAAAGGTATCATCAGTGGAACTTCAGCCACCTGACAGGTGTTGCTCATGTAAGTAACACTGAAGAAGATAGATAATAAGACACACAGAGACTACATAAATAACACCTGTGCTACCATTCTCTTGGAGCTCCAAAACTTCAGAGTCTGAAGAAACACCAGAAGTATAGGTTATTCAGATTAAAAAGAAGAGGAATTTAGTTATAAAGTCAGAATTGTTGGGAAAGGTGGTAAACAAGAACGTGTGGTTTCTACTTCTAGTTTCTGTTTTCCTTGTACGTACTCTGCCCCATCTAAGATTACATTAAAAAGATATATTTCTACTGTAAGTCTTCTACAAAGCATGGTTGAAACAAACCAGTCCGTCTCTTAGAATGAAGACAGCTCTAACAGAAACCTACATCACAGTTGCAGCAAAGCCCTTTGGGCACACCATGTTGCACGTGACTGTGCTGCTGGGATGGTTGGAGGCATGAGACCATCATAACACCTCAGAGGTAGTCTGTTATGATGGAGTAACACATGCATTACTGTGTTTTCGTACTCAGATGAACCACACAATTATCAAGCTAACACTTCAGTCACCTCTTCTTAGTGAACCTAAGCCATACCATATTGCACAACACTATGCTGACTGGAGCTACTTTGGCTTAATAGTAAATGTTATGAAGTTCTACTTCGACTAAGAAAGTATAATCTGTTCTTACTAGGTATGAGATTTGCAGGTTAAATGGTGCTGTTAATTCTGTTGATGATATTTAGCAGGACCTGCTGAGATAATTTAAGGATTCAGTATCTAAGGAACACATATCCAAAGTTGTTTCTGGAGCAGTGAGACAGCACTTTTGTGCCTTTTTCCCCCCCCTCTTTGAGCACGAATCCATTGGATCCTTTATATCTAGAAAGGGAAGCATCTCCCTGCCATACTTTCCTTTAAATGCGTGCATTCTATGTTCTAATATTTGCAATCAATAAAATATTCCCTTATTTCGTATTAAAAAGACGAATATTTACTCTTCAGATATTTTAAGTCTACTGCAAAACTTATCAGCATAATCAGCAACCGTAAGGGTATCCTCATGGAAAGTGGAGGACTTGGTTTCTCAACAAGAGAAATATTCACTTGCCTTTGACACGTGCAGAAGTTCCCTTTCTTCCATTCACGTCTGACTTGGTGCCACACTCTAAAAGAGAACCTTGATCCTCTTCTTCCCAATGTGCAGTCTAGAAAGGTTTTTAGCTAGTTCAAAAGTTAACAAACAAGGATGTTGACTTAGGGAAGATTTTATCAGCTCTGTCTTAATTGCTAGAAGGAAATAACTAGTGATAAAAATCACGTGCTTTATTAATATATAAATAAATGATGATAGCAGACTTTCTAACTCTAGGAAGTTAGCTGAAAAACAGATTGTCATGGCTGAGTGGCATTTACTTTTCTATCTGTCAATATTTGGAGGATTTTATTACTTTGCAGTGCCAAGTACAAAATGGCTAATGGAAATATTAAAATGGAATTAATCTAACTAACTAAATAAAGCCGGTTCTCAGTGTTATTCCCCCAGAAGTGACTTAATGTGCTTTCCAAAACAAAACTATATGGAAAAATGGGTTATAGTCAAGCTTATATATTGTTCATTTACTTATTGCCTTTCAGAAACTTTCTCTACCAAGCAGAGGAAGGCCACGTTGCTTTATTAAAGCCGCACCTCAAATATTTACCTTTTGAGGTACATGGAAAGAGAAGGTTAAAAATGGCCAGAGGGTTCCCAGCTGCACTACCTCACCAAATGTTCTTCTCTAGGAAAACAGCAATAGTACAGTGGCAATTGATGACCCATGCCAATATCATCACTGTGCTGGAATAAGTCACTGCTGCAAAGCTTTGCCAACCTAACAGTGTTAGCTTAACATGAAAAATACACACCTCAAGGTACCAAGGTGCTAACAAAACTCCAGGTGTCAACGTAAGACCTCTGTCGAAAGAGAACCCTTTAGTCAAGTTAGTTTTGCTGCCTGCAGTGACAGCACAGCTTTGTCATCTGTGGAACAAAAACAGCTTGCATTTCCCATAAGGGACTCCACAGCCAGAGCTGGAAGAGTTGCTGTTCAGAGACATCAATAAAAGGAATATTGTCAGGCAAGAATCATAGAGTGAAATGAATAGTCTCCCTTTGCACTTCCCATGTACCAATTTTTACCTTTATACATTGGCTTCTATCTTTTGAAAGAGCAATTTATTGAGTTACCTGCAATGAAGTGGAAATATATTCATTTAGGCAAAGAAACAAAGCTCTGAAAGCACTACAATAACTGATTACAGGAAGGAGAGAGGCTAACTGAAGAATCAGCAAGGAACCAGAAACTGTAAATCCCCAAACAAAATCTCATCTTCAGAGAAGAAACCACTCCAGCCAGAAGAACCGAGGGAGGGGTGGAAGGTACAGAGACAGGCACGTCAGGTTTCTGCATTAAGTGTCCCATTCCACACACACAGCATGGATGTGCAGACCCTGCAGTTGTTAACAGCAAAGCTCTCCGGTTGCTGTTATCACACATGCTTGAGTAGTTTGCAAGGGGAGAAGAGGGAGAAACAAGACAAGCAAGTGTGCTCAGACAGTGAACGTGATATGAACATCTTCTCCTTTTGTACTTATCAACATACAGAGCAGGCGTTTTACAAATATATGAAGAGAAAAGAGAGCAGGAAGACAGAATGACCTTGGTTTTAGTTCACTCATCTTGCTCTTGCATTGCTTTATCCATACAGACTGTTAATTCCAACTGCACTGCCACTTTTGACTTCTAGATTCTATATTAAAAACGTGTCAGCTTTCTCGTTAGGCACTCAGACTCAGTTTGAGCAAAAGCACACCATGAATGAGCAAATCTCTGCAAATCATTCCAGGATACCAACAGTCTTGCATTCCTGTTTCCATTCCAAAGGCTATATGTATTCATATTTGCTTCTTCATTGCAATCTTTTAAGACACCACTATCAATATCAGCATCTCAAAGTCTTCATTATCACTGCAGTGAGCCTCCTTCAACTCTGCAGGCACAATGGTTGTCCACAAGCAATGGATGCCATTCATCTCTTTCTAATTTAACACAGAGAACAATATCTGAGTTGCTGGAAGGGATGTAGTTGAGACTGAAGGCAGTGTATGCGAGCCACTCCTCAATTTCTGGGTTCTTCTCCCATTTTTCTTCTTATTTATTTATTTATTTTTTTTCCAAGTGCTTTAAAGATCAAGAGGATAACCAGGAGCTGTAACACCACACCACAGTAAAGGGCAGGAGTTCACTGGGCTGTGTTCCACATCCAAGTGGTGGTGGTGCTGGAACAGGAAAACACAGACTTTAATGCAATTTGTAATTTGCTTTCACCCGGTTAAATAATGTTATTCACATTTCAAAAGATAGGAATACAGACACAGATTAAGAAGGATTTTGCCAAGGTCTTTTGTCACTCATTGATAAAATTACTGTTACAAAAAGGTGCAGCTTTTCCTCATTTGCTGATTACAGAGCTGTGTTTCTTCCTGCCATCACTCTTCCCTTGGAATATTCCCTGAGCACCAGGCCAACTGGCAAATTTGCTGGACTGCTTAATTAAAAGAGAACATGTTTTCCTCTGCAGGCAGTACATTTTGCCATAGATGACAATGAGGCAAGGTCAGTCATCTTAGTGCTTCACAGGGAAATAATGCCAATCTATATGGATTTCAACCCATGGCAAACATCTGTGGTTCTTTAAGGACCACAGCATGAATGGATTGTCAACTTAACTACAGAAAAAGAGTTGCAGAACTTGAGTGCAAGAAGCCAGTGTATCCAAGAAGCTCATCCGTATCCAAAAACCTGAATCTTCTGATGTGAATTTACAGTATATAAAGAGTAATAGGATAACACGATCCTTAGTCTAATTCTGCTTTACAATTGCATGCAAAATTATGCAAGTTCATAGAAAAAGTAACAGTTATAACCATCAACATTTTCCTCTTTAAATCTCATTGTTAACAGCACAGCAGTAGTCGGATAATCTGTTAGGGCAGAACTTAACACAGCAGTCTTCATTCCAGCATTGTTTTTTCTACCTTGAATTGGTATGCAAAAGATTTCACACCCGCCCCATCCAACAGATTCAAGATTCAAGACCACACATCACAGCTTCTCAGAGGTTAAGCAAATACACTTGACCTCCTAATGAAATGCAATGGCTGATGTTAGCTTTTGTCACCACCCTCCTGGCAGCATCAGCTCCTCCTGTCAGTCACTCTTCAGGGACAGTTGGCTGGTTGACTTAAAAGGTCACCTCCAGAAGTACGCATGGGTCTCCAGGATTAAAGCCTTGAAAGCAGGCCCCTACATCTAGGGGATTAGACTGACACATTATGTAGCACTATGTTTCTGGCAATGACTACTATCTGTTATCAATTAATCAATCAATTGCCATCATATGGTCACTGTAAGAGACAATGAGCTCAAGCAAGTTAACACACTTGTGATTTCTTTCTTGCAACTGCAGACTGCTCCACATTAAGGCTACAGTAAGGAACTAGATGATCTTGAAAGTCCCTTCCAACCCCAAACCATCCTACGATGCTATGATTTATATACTGGGTGTGGTTTTGTACTCAGGAATGATTTTCCCCACAAACAGATGGAAAATTCTGACGGTACCTATAGCAATTCAAGAAACAACAGTTTTCCCTACAGATTCCTGGGCTGTAATCAACTTGTTCATTATGAATGCTGTGATCTTGCAGAGTAAAGTATGAATCTTTGTGCTGGGGCACATCTTAGGTAAATGAAAGTGTAGTTGTGTGTGAACTATCTACCTCCATAGCAAAAAGATATTCAAGTCCTCCTATGGACTGGAAGGTTGTTCTTTATTTTGTCACATTGCAGCCAAAGGAGCTGAAGAAGCTCTCAAGTCTGAATTTCCTGTAGGCCAGGTCAAGGTTATAATTTTTTTTGCAGAAAGGACCATGAGATCTTTGTTAAGTGTCCCACGGAGTATGTTCTCATTTCAATGAGACAGCACCAATTTTGCCTTTTTTTTAAAAAAAAAAAAAAGCTAAACAGTCCACATTCAATGGCGGATCTTCATACTGATCCACTTCACTTAAGAAAACTCTGATGCTAAAATAACCTTGTTACACATCAGCATAATTTGCCAAACAAAATAAATGTCAAAGGTAAGATGGTGAATTTGCCCCAGGGATTCAGAAGATGAGCTGTACCTTGGAAGCCCACAGTGCTGTGGTAGCCTATGGACAACATGTTTTCTCCTCCAGCAAGAGCTCCAAGGATTTTCTTCGCTCAATTAATTTTTTAATTAATGTGGATACCATCAAGGTGGTTTTACAGTATTCTTGTTTCCCAGGCATTTGTCTCTGTGCAGCTCATCACCTGGCACACTTTCTCAAGCTTGTTGTTAAGAAACTTCAGGTCTTCCTCCCTTCTTCTCATCGGCATGGAGATATACTGACAGCAGCTCATTGCCATTCCCATGAGCTTTTCTGATTGCCTCAAGTGCAGCTTTTGCACTCCCATTAACAAGCCATCCTTATTCCTCCTCTTGCTTTGCCATTAAATCCAGGATCTTATCACCTCCTTGTTTACCTGGCCCTTCCATGACAGCTCTAATACTGCTGCAGTTGTTCCTGACAGAGTGAAGAGGGTGGAAAGTGGTGCTCTTGAAAACATAGCAATTTTGTTTTCTGTCCACAAGTTGCATATAGTACCATTGCACTGCTCCTTTTTCTTATTACAGTGCCATAAAACTTTTTATTTGACACTTCTGTAGGGTTATCAATCCAGCCAGGAAAATGGGAAACGAACTTCACCTTCCAACCATGCAAACATTCTGATGCTTTGGGAAGAAGATGAGGAAGCAATGAGCTGATGGCCATTAGAAGGCCAGCACAGCAGTAAGTGGGATTACCTGACAGTATCTGAAGCTGATGCAGTGCTGTGAGATGTTCTAATGGCTCAGGCACCAGCATCAGATTATTTCAGGCTGCAAAAATGGAATCCCCTATCACAAAAATCTCTGCAGCTTTCTGCAAACTCATAAGAAATTGAGCAGTGACTTGGGTTCAAAAGATTGGCCGAAGGATCTTTGCCTTATAAGAGAATTTTAAAGAGTAGCTGAAAACATTTTCACATTTTATAATGGTATCCCATCTTAACATTCCAAAAACAGATGAAAAAAAAAAAAATCACAATTAGTAAACCTGCTTCTGCACTAATGCTAGGATACTTCAAGAGAGGAACAGTGGTGATGAGTACCTTGAGGTGCAGTTTTACAGTAACTAAGTTTGGACACAGCCACCAGCATTTATTGAGGTGCTTCAGCTACCCCTTTTACCCTAAGAAAAGTGATGTTTTCTAAAGCCAGAAAACTGACAAGGGCACGTGGGAGAAGCACAGACAAATAGCAGAGTAGTAAATAGTGCAACATGTGCAGACCTGGAGGAACTGCAGATAAACAAGCAGAAAGTTGCAACACTGGATCTGCGATGACAAATACTGCAATACTTAAACCAGAAGAAGTCATCAGCTATGCTGAGTCAAAGTGTATGCGTTCACAAATCAGCAACTAGCAACTAAGGCTGTCTTAGTTGTACTAAAAAAAAAAATAAACATCACATCAAGAAAATTGCTTCAAACAGTGGCACTGCAAATATGCATCACAAGTTGTTTCAGCCTCTAACAGCTTTACCTTGATACACACAAGCAAAGGCTAGCTGCCACAGGCAAATAAGTTATCATCAGTTGTGTGCACATGCAAGATTATTTCAGTGAAAGCAAAATATAATCCATGATTCAATACCAATATAAGACATTAAAAAGTACCCAGATTATAAAAGCTGTGGGAACAGTCTCTAAGGACACTAGACAAACTGTTTATACATATTTATTTTTCAGACTACGTGTCTTTTCTAAAGCAACTTGCAATCAAGTTCTGCACTGCGATATGTGAGGGTTTTATTTGTCCTGGCACAGTCGTGTAGTAGAGCAGTTGTAGTTGTTGTGTTGGCTTTCCTATTCCTCAGGCTGAGAAACAGATCACTGCTCTTCAGTTTTGTAGTAAGTAGTAGAA
Source organism: Meleagris gallopavo (assembly GCF_905368555.1). Classification (NCBI taxonomy): domain Eukaryota; kingdom Metazoa; phylum Chordata; class Aves; order Galliformes; family Phasianidae; genus Meleagris; species Meleagris gallopavo. Next base: position 1,633,268 of record NC_139414.1, on the reverse strand, counting down.
GGCCGAGGACTCTGTTACTGCAAAACTGACACATCAATTATTTGGGAGAGGTGCTTGCTTATCTCATCAGCTATCTTGTGTACTAATTAAATTGATGGATTATAAGATAGGGAGAAATCTTCAAAGCTGTTTAAGGAATGCCGGAATCAAATGCAAACAGCTTGATGGTTAACAGGATACAATTAAAGGCACAAGTAATATGTTACAATACTGCCCATGGGTTATCAGAGAGCTTTACCCTCCCCCAAAACAGGTGTACTAATGGAAGTACATTAAGGAACACTTCAGCACTTAACTTCAGTCTGCAGTTAGCTAATTCTTTGGGGAAGTCTGTTTTTTAACATTTGTTTACTGTATTTTAGCTTGACAAGATTGCAGCTGAGTGTTACTTGCATGTGGAATCATATATATTATACTACACATGACTTCGTATGTAGACAGCAGTAATTCTCTCCAGTATTGCATCATAAAAATTTTAAAGTATGATTTAGCTTAAAAAGAAAAACCCTACCTAAAAATGTTATTTCTATTCAAGCATACATACAGTTTGATACCATGGTGATAAAACACATAAAAATATTTATTAATACCAGAACCTTATTTGAAGTGTCTAGAAGACTAAAGACCTGTGAATTATGGCAAGATGCAACTAATGTGACAACTTCATTTTTATAACTGAATTTACATTTGGAGGCTACACATAGAGCTTAGCTGCGATAAAAACCTCTCAAGTTTTTACTGAGCTCCAGAGTATAAAGCCATCAGAATTTCATGCTGGCCACAATTAAATTGAATGGGACGCCATGCTTCCTTCCATCCCTACCCTACAGTTCAATACCTCAGGTTCTGGGAGGCTTAATGACACCATTTAGCATTCAGTCCTTAACTTCAATCTTGTTTAGTCATAGCAAGCAGAAATAAAAAAATTCAAGTTCTTCTGCAAGAAAGACTTCTCAAATCAGGACTTTTTTTTCATGAAGTCTACAGTATCAAGGGCTAGCTACCATATTTGTATTGTTGGAAAGAAGTTAGATCAATATACAGAAAACTTGAGCTTTAGACTTACTGAACAGTTTTGAATTTGCTCACCATGTTATCTCATTTCAAAAAGTCATTTACTCCTGTCTACAGGATGATGATTTAATACACAGCAAAAGGCTTTTGCTGCTCCTGTCCGACTCTGTTTCTGTAACGTGCCAATGAAATGCCATCCTGAATGGCAGTGTCTAAGGGCAACAGAACAGAATGAATAAAAGATTCAAGGGATCCAGTCAAGATTTTAGATTCATCATTTCAAAGTCAAGTAATTACAAGAAGTATTTTAATCCTTCCCTCTCAATCCCACCCAAAAAAAAAAAAAATCCAGAGCATGATTTGATATTATTCAGTTAATTCTTGGCAGAAGAAAAATTTTGCCTAAGATCAACTTCCTGGCAGCCCACCACAGAAGCTGCTCCTTGCAGATACGACCTTATGATGGAAAGGGCGCACAAGCCAGCTCCTCTTTCCATACTCTCCGCTAGGAACAGGATATTGTCATTCTGCACATCCCTCACCAAGCTCAGTCCCACCTCTGCCTTGCCTTTGCTATCTCATAATGTCTGTACAGATGGTATCCCTGTATTATTTCTAGGCCATGCAACCCTACTCCCACTCTGTGCATTTTTCATCTTACCCCTCAGTTTGACCAGCAGGTCTTTGCTCAGCCACACCACTTTCCTGCCTCCCCTGCAGGACTTCTTGCACTGGGAGATCAACATATTCTGGGAATGCATTGAAAATAATCTCTTCACTAGTACCTTGTTAACATTTGGAGTCGTACTGAGAAACGTATCAGCTCAGAAATGCTACAAGACACAGATTACAACTGAAAACAAAAATCTGCTCGTCTATCATGCTTTTATTGTATGTCCTCTTCAAAGCAAAACTAGGCAACAGACTTAGCTGCTAACAAATATGCATAGACTAGAAGTTGCAGTGGTGTTAGTAATTACGTACAATGAAACTGAACACTAGTTTAGATAGTTAGTCTAGTCAGTGCTGGCAATGGACTTGGAGTCACTTAGTCTCCGGAATGGATTTAAGCCAAGCACACAGTGGTATTCAGCAGCTTAGTCTGATTTCTCCAACCTTGTTTCTGAACAATGGCAGCACTCCATTTTTTATGAGATGAGGAAAAGAAAGTGACATAAAGGCTGCTAAATTGGCTTCTTCTATCATTTGGAGGAAATATAAAGATATGATTACTGTTAATGGGTTTAAGGTTTAACAAGTCCATACCTGTTAAAAAAAACAAAACACATCCATCTAAAATATTCTTAATCAAATCAACACAGAATCTCCCTGTATCTGATCACAGTTCCAGAAATTTGATATATTTTGGAGTTTTTTCTTAGACAAAAAAAATGTTGCAGGGTAGGCTTTTCACTACAATAATTCTCAAAGCAAGGTGACAAAGCCTTTATGTTCCTTGACTTAGGAACGCTGATTTTATTCACATTCATGAGGAATACTAGCGCCTGGCCAAATAAGAATGCTCCTAGCTGAAAATCACCTTCAATTTCACAGCATACAGGAGCAGAAGCTGTTATGGAGAGGCACAGAGAGCAGCTTCCCAATTCCTGACCTGACAACGACCTCTGAAATCGCTCCCAGTGCCTCTCTCAGGAAACGCAATTCACACAAAATGGGAAGAGTCAGAGCAGGGCAGTGCTGACACGGGTCCCAAGCAGGCACCTTCCTCCCTGCTCAGGATTCTGAGCAATTTCATAGCTCACAGATCACTGCTGGGGTTTGGCACTCAAACACATCAGGAAAAAAGGAGATGGCAAGCAGGAAACAAAGCAGAACTACTTATGGTAGTCAGAAAATTGCTTAACGTTAACAGACAGTGGTTTTCCCTTCTTCCTTTGGTAAGGAAAAACATTTATCCAAAATTCCATCTAGAGGTGTCTTGTTTCTTTTGACCACTAATGCAAGAAACTCTTCCCTTAAAAGCTGAATTTATCTTTGGAAGCCTTCCTCACATTCTCTAACAGAAAGTCTCACGCTGCTCGAACCACAATTTCAACTAAAGGAAAAAACGAAAAAAACCAAACTATTCCAGGCAGCATTAACATAGGTTGAATATTAGGAAACATTTCTGCTCTAAAGGAGCAGTCAGGCACAGGCACAGGCTGCCCATGGAGGTGGTTATGTCACCACCCCAGGAGGTGATCAAGAGACACGTAGATGTGGTACTAAGGGACATAACTTAGTGGGGAAATACTGGTGGTAGATGAATGGTTGGACTGGATGATCTTGGAGGTCTTTTCCAACCGTGGTGATTCTAGGAACATAATCACAAAAGCCATAGAAGTTATTCCATTTACACAGGAAAAAAAAAGATCTCAAGTATTCCATCCACTTCAGGATATTGCTTAAGAAAAATGTTATGAGGACTTTTCCTGCATTGGAAATTTCAACAATCACTTTTATGAACGTCCAAGTAATGGTTTTCTACAATTTCAGATGAACACTTAAGAAACTGGCTTTAATTTTTAGTGATCTGGATTCTATATTGTGAAGAAGTCTACAATTCCATGCCAAGACCATACTTACATGCACATTATCATTATTTTCCTAAGAAACTACTTAGCATTGACCCCAAGGTGAATATATACAGTCATGTAGATACTGAGTAACAGTAGATCCAGTAATGCAAGAGACCTTGATTTTGTTTCCTTGTTCCTGCTTACCCAAGCTATCTGAATCCTTAGGGAAAAATAAAATACTCACATCCCATTGCCTAAGTGCTTCCTTTTAATTATTTTCCATCAGAACTTTCCAAAGAAGGTTTTATTTCAAGAGAGGCTGTGTTACCAAGGTGGAATAAAGTTTAATGGTTTCTTGATAGGTTTTCTTAATCAGTATTCTCATTTCAGTAACTTTTACAGTCTACACAGAGTTCCATATTGCAATAAACCACTCTTCATCATTTTTTTTTTTAAAGATATGGAATTAAGGATTAGCCAGTAAATATTACTGCCACCAGACATCCGAGTGCCACATGACTCTTTTGGGAAGAAAGTTGGGGATTTTTTTGGTAGTCTTTTCCCTCAGTAGCACTCAGCATACTTTAACCCACGTTGGGCACTTGCACTGCATTACTCACCTGCTGCATTCTGTACACAAGATTGATCTGCCATTGTTTGCAGAAGAATATATATATATATAGATATAATTGTATATGATATAATTTTTTGAGTTGGAAGGGATGCTTGAAGATCACCTTGCTCAACTCCCCTGCAACGAACAGGAGCACCACAGGTCCATCTGGTGCTTAGAATCCCATCCAGCCTGACCTTGATTGTCTCCAAGAACAGGGCTTCCCTCACCTCCAGACTGCAACCTGCCAGTGCAACCATCCTTATTGCAAAAACTTCCTTATATCCAGTCTGAATCTCCCCTCTTTCAGCTTGAAACCATTTCCTCTTGTCCTATCTCAACAGACCCTGCTAAAGAGTCTGTCCCCAGCTTTCCATTAGATGCTGACCTCAGCTCTCCCCACAGCCCTCTCCCCTCCATGCTGCACAGCCCAGCCCTCTGCCTGTCCTTGCAGGGAGGCGTTCCATTCCTTTGATCACTCCAGTGGCCCTCCTCTGGACCCTCTCTAAAAATCCATACCAATATCAGATGTACCATTCTTGCTTTCTCAGGCTTCAGCACTGCATTAGGGAACACATTCACCCAGTTCCCATTGGCAGTACCCCATCAGAAAGACAGGAAGCAGGCTTGGTTTGTGGCTCAAGAAAACATCAGCAAATGAAGTCCTTATTAAAACATCAGGTATATTTTTGTGCTTTCTGCTCAAATTTATAGGTTACTTTATCATTAAACAGTGCCTAGTGTTAGGAAGCAAGAGAACGAGTAAGAAGATACAAGTATGAGCAATTAATCTCCAAATTAGAAAAACTGGATCAAAAAAAAAGCCATCATGTGCAGCACACACTGCATTGCTACAAGATACATTTATTTGCAGCTGTGGTTATGAAAGGAAAACGGTATTTTAAAAACCATTTATTTTTTCTGATTACTGGTGTTTAAGGCTGTATTTGATCTGCACATTCTGAAAAATATGTTGATTTACTGAAATTCAATATTGCTAATCAGATATAACAAAGTGACCTGTGCAAAAAAATAAAGCTTGGAATCTTCCTCTGATATTGAGTAATGGTAACCTGTGATATTTACCTTCAAAGTGCACTTTGGCATTTCTCACACACTTGGCAATACAGGATCAGGCAAAGAGATAGCAGATTCATTAAAGAGTTATTAAAACTGCAAGTATTCACATTCAAGACAAGGACAGCACAGTTATCCCAATCTTACAGCATTTATCCAGTTTAACGTAAGAAGAAATACAGTTTATCAGCCACACAAAGGCAGCTCTCCTGCTCCCAGAACTGCAGTAAGCTGTAATAAGGCCCAGGGCTCTCATTGCCTACATGTTGTCTGCCATTAACCTTCTGCCCAGACTGCGGCAAAAATTACTTGTGTATTAAACCAAACCCACAATAATAAACACTGTAGCTCAAGCATTAAGATCATGTAATTTTAATTAGAGCTAATTCTTTACTGACAGATCTATTGCACAGCTGCAAAGTATATAAGATACTGACTACAGCATCCTGAGTTTCCAGGTGACAGAGTAAGCATTCCTCAATTATGTAAGAGGCACTTAGAATTAATTTGCTCAAGGCTTTGCAGTACAGAGCTCTTCCTTGGAAGTTTTACTGGGACTTGAAACAGTACAGCTGAAGTTTTCTAGCTGTTTTTTTTCCCCCCCACCATGACTGGTTTTAGTAATCCATGCAGCCAGAGTTATTTTTAAAATCACGTTGATCCATTTAGGACCAAGCTGATATCATGCTTCTTTAATGTCCTGTCCTTAACTGTTTTCCCAAGAGGGTCTAGACCCTCATTGTGCCAGAGACCAAAAACAATCTTCCCTTTCACATAAATGTAAATTTTCACCTTTTGTACAGTCTGCAGTCAAGGGTCAGGAATTTCACTTCCCTACGTGGCATCGCTCTGACATTTCAGGGCCAGCTGAGCTCAGTTGAGTCCAGTCTGACAGGGTATAAGCCTTCCCTATATTTACTGAAAGGCCTGCCATTTTTAAATGCAACACACGAGGTTCATGTGCTGAATCTCAGCACATGACAGATTTTAAAACACCATTCAGTTGCTTGTAGCTTGTAATCTGCAGGGCTAAGTACCTTCTTATGGAGAACTAGGAAGAGTCACAGCTCCCCAGCAAGAGGTTCTACACTGCACCCCACCAAAAGATTTGGGAAACTATGTGATCCACCATGATCTAAAATGTTCCTCCACATGGGAAAGTGCCATCATGAATATTTTTGCAAATAAGTTCAGCAGTACTAAATTACAGGAAAGAAAATTAAACTTAAGTTATTGTCTCTTATAACCCAAGCCCATCCTACTGAAGTGGGGGTAAGTCGCACTATCTCAGCATCCAGTTGACATCAGCTATAGTAGATGCAAAGGCAAACGGGATCTCCAGAAGCTTCCTAAGAGAAGGTATGTATCTTTCATGTGAGGTATGCACCACTAATATATTCTCACATTTTCAGTTTGTTCTTAAGCTTTCTGACTTACCCCAAATTACTGGTAAACCCTTTACACTGAACAGTCAGTGGGAGTCTGCATGGAGTTGCCACTCCTAATGCATAGAGCCTTGAAAGATAAGCTTTCTTTATGGAGTTGCAGCCTTTAAAAGTTATACTTTTGTTAAAAGTGTCCCCAGAGTCAAGACCTGCCGGGGGGGACCCAGCTCTCTGCCAAAGCTACTCCAAGTTCTACTGGCTGGGTGAAACAGGAGGTAGACAACAGAACACAAATTTCTGCACAGGTATATTCAGCACAAGAGCACAGATTTCTCAAATGATCTGACCACAAATATGTTCAGAATGTACTAAGACTGCACAAGTCACCCAGCTTCTAAAGAGTTGGAGATGTACGGTTTTGACTAAACATAAGTTAGAAAACCTTTCTTGGATCTCCTTCCTTTAATGCTATTTCAGTAAGAAGATACTTTGAGAAAGGAAGAGATTGGAAAAGTCATCTCGTAGCACAACAGTAAGTTGAAATATGAAACAAATGCTATTCTTTTCCCTTTTCTCAAGCACAGGTAGACAGCAAATGTAGTTACTTCATTGCACAGCAATACTTGGTATCATTCTTCGCTTAAAAAAGAAGAAAAAAGATCTTATTTCACAGTCACCTGGGAGAGACAGATGCAAGCACCTGGTCATTATACTGGAATCTGCACATAAAGCTTATCTTTCAATACTTCTAGGCAAATAAAAAGCCAGCTAAAACAGAACACTTCATAGCACAGATAAGATACCATATCAACAATACGTAACAGAGGGGAAAGAGCCATACAATTATTCTTTTTTTTTGTTTCCTTTTTGTTCCACATAAGGGCTTCTAGTGATTTATTTTTTGCTCTGATCAGGGAAGCCCCTCAGAAGTCCTCATTCTGTCCAAGTGGCTCCTCAGCCAACTTCTCCAAAACCATGAGTTAATGTAGGTATATGGTATTTTCCTAATTGCTTTACAAGTATCTTCAGCACTATGATTTCACAATACTTCTGGAAAGCCTTCTAGCAGCATCATTCATTTTGCATGGAATTAACACAAGTTTTCTAAAGCTTTCTGATTACTCATGTACCTCATTTTAAGAGTTACAGAGAAAGCTTCACAGTTAGGTGTATCAAGCCTTGGCACAACAACCAGGGATTAAAAAAAACAACAAAAAAACAAACAGCCTGCAGCTGTGCCCCACCTTTTCTACTTAGCAGATCATTCCTTGCATTCCCAGAAGCTATGCCAAGCAGGGGCAAGCACACATGCTTACACTCACCAGCTATGCTCCAGTAGCCACGCAAAGGAAGCAGCACAACCCAGTGCTGCTACACAGGCAGTACCATCCTCTGGATACACACTTCTGCAATACATAGAATAGCAGTAGATTATAGTACTAAAGTATCTTGACTTGTACACTGTTTAATCTCTTGGATTTTAAGCAGTAATCTACTAAGATTTTATAGAGACAGAATACATGTTTGGCTTGGTTGATGTGTGCCAGTCCATCCTGATTTTTCTCATTCAGGAAAAAAAAAAAATCTATTGAAGATTGATCAAAAGAGGTGGATACTGTAGCAGATGAAGTTTATGTGAATTGCTCACCACCAGCCCTGACTTTTAGCTGCCTGCAGTTTGATTGAAACACCCCCAGCTGTGTCCAAATGCAGCTCTCATATGAGAAGATGATGTTCCTCCCTTCAAAGCAGTGACTTGAATAAGCTTTCTAAAATACCTTTCAGGCTGTCAGCAGACCTTATAGCTGTCATCTATCTCATAGCTGTATTGTTGACATGCTGTCAGCTGGAGTAAGTGCATTCATCTTACTTACTAACTTCTGAAAGCCCGTGGTCTGCCTTTCCAAAACAGATTGAGAAAATTCAATTAAAAATTAACTTCACAACAGAACCTACAGGACACGCTGATATGCTCCCTACTGCCACGAGCAATAGCCACTGTGTTTCAAGTTTACCTTCAGCAGAGACTGTACTCTTGCAATTTCACTGAACTGTAGTGGGAAATAGAAGCCCTGTGCAACAGGCTGGAGATGCCACAACCAAGCCCATATATTTTGTTGTTAACATTTTACTTTGAAAGTCTGAGGTAGGTATTATTATTATTTTTTTTTTATTTGCTTAAAGTCAATCTACTATCTAAGAGTTTTTCTAGCTATCTTCCTTATGGCCCTGTAGTTGGGTACATGCGAGTGAAGGTTGAAACATTAAAAGGCAGTCCTCTCTGAGAAGTTAGAATCCCAATTCTCAAACTCTTAAAGTATTTATAGAATATCGACTTCAGTGCTAATAGGAAGATTTCCATGACCTTGCTCTTGTCAGCATGCTATTTAGAAAGAGAAGCCTGATTTGCAAAGTGTCAGATAAACACAGCTGTGCACATGTGCTCACTTGATTGCAGACTGCATGCACAGCTTTGTTTACATGGGCCAAATCAGCCTGAAATTGCACTTGCAATCCTGTACCTCACCAAGTCAGAGGCTTTGCCATCTGCTGGCTGAAACCTGCCATCGTGGACACAATTAGCTGACTTTTGATACTAGAATAAACATACTTCTCTTGGGCTGATGTTACCTAAATGGCTTCTAACAGATGTAAGGGCCATCAGTTAAACTGAAACAGAAATCTAGAAAAGGTGATACTACAGAAGGTTTTTCTGTTGTCTTACTGAGAGTTGGTCCTATTTGTTTAGCAGCAAGTCTATTGCTGTTTTTAGCCCTGCTCCCCTTCCAGAAAGAATCTGCCCTGTGCCATAGAAGCAGCTCAATTGTAAACAGATTGCCTTACTAAGTTCTCACTCTGCAGAACCTACCTGAAATTGAACCTGTTGTAGCAAGCTACTCCTCACAGACTTCACATGCAGTCAAAACTCACACCAGCTTAGCTCTCTCTACAGTGTATTTTGAAGCATGCAATAAGGTTTGGAGCCAAGCAGTAATCATACAGCACAACAAACTGCATTGTAACACATGCAAGCTCAGATCTACACTAGAAGCAGACTGCTCTTTCATTACTTAAAAATGGAGTTCAGGAGTTTGTACAGAATGATGTTTCCCAGCACAGGTGAATTCCAGAGAAGAACACAGCAAGTTCTCCATGGGACTTGTTACTACTCAACCCAAATGAGCAAGGGATTCTTTGCAAAACATTTTGTGTACCCCTCTGCTTTCTCCCTAGAATAGTAACATAGCTGAGTAACTCAGTTTTATAAACATGGTCCTTGTAGTTTTTCTCTACCTATTGCACTTCCAGATGTCAGCAGGGAGCTAGAACCTTTTTCTTGATTTGATTTTGGTATGATGTTCTACTCTAGAAAAACTACAGCTGTTTTATTCTTTGTAATCTGACTTTAAAAATCAATACAAATCAGAGATGTGAAGTTTAGGAAGTGCTACTACCTGCTATTCTGATTGCAATAACTTTCAGTTAAAAATATATACTGCTCTGAGTCAGAGGCTTAAGTAGCATTAAGATCTGGACTTTGATGTCAAATTTCTTTTTTTATGGCTAAGATTGATTGGTTCCAAGAAAAAAAAGGGAGGATTAATTGTACTCTGGAAGGTACTTCCGTTCCTCCAGAAAAGGAGACAGCAGCAGGTATAGCCTAAAAGTAACACAGGATTGCTCTTGGCCAAAGCTGCCAAGCAGGTTAAGACCCAGCACAGAGAAAGGACCGTTCAGCCAACTGCTGTGCCCACCTGCCTGGCAGCAAACCTGCACTCAGTGTGCACACAGAATGGATCCTTCCTTCCACAGAAGAAGAAACCTCTGGATATTTAATCTTTATTTTGCATCATGCCCTAGCTTTAGTAATTTCTGTATGGTGGCTCAGCGAGCTCCACCACCTGGAAGTAACAGCAAGAACCTTGTATGCATTGACAGAAACAGATGCTTCAGGGTGCAGGATACTACTAAAGGTTCCTTTGTTTTTATCCTCCCCAAACTATTTACTTTGGTGAGCAGCTGAAGGATTACAGCTGCAGGGCAGTAGGGAGACTCAAAGGTTAGCAGAAAGGAAGAAAGGTCTTACATGGGAGAAAAAGCTACCGAGCTGGGCAAGTGATCTCAGCAGGTCAAGGAAAGTATTGACCTTCTCTTCAAATTGCAGAGATATGAGGAATCTGAGAAAAAGTTTGGTGGGTTTTGTTTGTTTTCAATGAGTTAAGATAAAGGCTCTTCTTGTAGTGGGTTATACCAGAGATTTCTGAAAAGCAGCTTCCTACTTTGCTGTGGATTTGTGGAGAATTGGTAGGGCCAATAAAGGCTTATGCTGCTGATCAGCTTTCAGCTGTTCCGATACATCACTCGGTCTAATACATTTCCATCCACACAATAAAGAGCTTTCAAGGTATCCAGGAATTACCACTTGAACAAACAGGCCTCAGAGCCAGAGGCTGAGTACTGGGAAGGCAGCAGCAGTTGAATCAGCTCAAGCACAGAATGAAATTTGGCTGCTGTTCCTTTCACAGCTGCACGGCCTCTCCTGCTCAGCCCTCCAGCAAAGAGCCTGGGAATGGGGAGACATATTTGAGCAGAACAATAGAAATATTGTTGCAGCTCCCATGGGGCACCAGCATTGTAGAATATGCTGTTGCACAATTGGAATAGACTACTGCTGGCCAATCTGTTACCATGCATTTTTCTTTGAAAGATTTTAGGCTAATAGCTAGCAGTAAAAACAGATTCTGGAGTTAAGATGCAGCAGCTTTCACATTCAAACAGAAATACTCAAACGAGAGTTCACATCAATGTTTTTATCATTGTGGTGCAGAAGTACAAGTGAAAGCTGATGTTATTAACAAAATAGCAAGCTTTCAAGAGCCTTCTTCAGCAAGAATAGAAGCTTAAGCTCCTTAGTCATCTCAGGAATCCTAAGACCATATATCAATTAAATACCAAATATTTTCTCACATATTTCAATCTCAGACTGCACTATATGGAAGAAGGTATGGCTGGGGCAGCTATGGAAGTGATCTTTCCCAGAGAACTTACAGCTGCAGCCCATCACCTTTGGCAGAGTTATATTTTGTCATATAACCAGATGGGATACTCACATTTCTTACTGCCAGGTGACACAATGGGTAACAACCTAATTTAAAAAAATATATTTTTTTAGAGCAGTACTTATCCTAACCTTCTAGTTCCCTTGTTCTCCAAGCAGGATTTTAAATAAGTGAAGCAGTTCCCTGCTCTTTCTTCAATACTTTGGCAAAAACAGCATTTCACAGCCATGCTCTGCCTTTACATGAATGACACTATTGCTCACAGGAGGATCTAGAACAACCCAGCAGACACAAGTAATCCATAAAAATACCAAGGTAACAAAGAGAATCAGTGCTATTAGTCTCAACAAATTAAGATGAGCATAAAATGAGACTGATTTACTCGTGCAGCAAGAGGAACTGTCTTTTAGACCAGAAATGGACTAAGCATTCAGAAAGCTGTTTTTACAAGAATGATCAGTAGTGGTATTTTCTTCCTTACCACTTACAATACATTCTGCCTGCTGGAGACTTGAAATAAAGTCAACTCTGAAAGCCATGCATGAGCTAGATTACAATCCACAAAAAGTTACAAGAAGAGTCCCCAAACTGAATATCCAGGTTTTTTTTTTTTTGTCATACAGTTGGTAACTGATAAATTCCACTGTCACTGGTGAGAATGGATCCTTGTTAGAACAGCAGTCTGATGTATGAGCACTGTCAAGTAGGGATCTCCCCAGACCAAGAAGTCCAGTTCTACAGAAGCAGAAGTGCAGAACATTTCAGGAGTCTAATTCCATTTGTTCAGTCTATAAGAATAACCAGATTTTCTAAACTGATCACATTGTTTTTTCATTGACATCCAGTAGTCCTATCCCATCAAGAAATAAAGGCTGTCATTTTAGATGCTTGCATCTAGATGGTTTTTTCCATATTTATGAAAATTCTCATCATTGAAGAGAGAATCTAGAGTTCACACCATAATGAAAATGACAGCATAAGCACCTCTATTTTTACTATGTAAAACTCCCCTGCTGCTGCAGTGCCCACCGCAGTATTGGTCCACTCTTGGAACAAGCTGTTATGATGTGCAATACTATGAACGTGCACTGAAATGAGTGAATTCATCTCATGTTTTATATAAACAGCTGCTTAAAATCCACTTCACAGAACCCAGGATAACATCCCACATATTTCTGGCAAAAAGCCCTTAATACAGAAACAACTTATTAAAATACAGGACTTATTTTTTGTATGTTGGTTCTTGAATTGCATACACACACTGGTGCAATTGGTAGGAGGGAGCAGGATGGGGACAGGAATGGCTGTTCTACTTGCTTTGCATGAGCCAGGATCCACATAGATCCTTACAAAAGAATTAATTTCACAGTCACGGGTGGCTCAGCTATGTATATTGAATTTGTATCCCTCAGGGAAGGTATTGAATCTCTTCTCAGGAATTTGGCAGATGGTGGAGCATTGCTTTTCAAGATTCATTTACAAGGGGAAAGCTGGAGAGTTCGGCTTCTCTAGTTCTTTTCCACAGACTTCTTCCTGGAGCTATTCCAAGCTTGGCCACAGGCATGACCAAAGGTACGCAGCTCACAAGAGTACAAATTGCTTCAGGTCTTCAAAGTGAGGACTGCAAAGCTGGTGCAGATTTGAATGCACCTCTGCACCTCAACAAAGCAGCCATCAAGACCCAATTCTGCCTTCCTTGGCACAATGGCTTCAGGAAATGCAGTGGAAGTGATCTGGGCCAACTACTTTCCTTGGCCTTCTAAGCAGAATGCTACAGAACTGATTACATAAATTCATACAAATGTTCCTGTACTTGTACAGGTTGATCAACACCACTCCAAAAAAAGAGATGGACACAGAGGGAAAGCAGGAACCAACTCATACTACACAACATGGCTCTAAAGCCACATGAACTAGCGCAGAGCAGAGCCTTTTAAACTCTGCATTACTCCTGTAGGTGTTAAAGGTAGCCCTGCTATACTGTGTAAGCAGTATAATACTGTGATTAGTTTTTGCTTCAGTAAACTAATACATAACCCAAAGCAGCCTGAGATGACAGGGACATCAGGGACATGGGAGAACAGCTCTGTTCCAGGAGCACAGCAACAGAACAGGTCTGAAGTCAGCCTCATGTCCCTCCAGTTACTGGCTGGAAAAGATCAGTTTCATTTTCAGAAGGAGGTCCCATCATACTATAAGAGAGCTGGACTGAAAATTGCTGAGAAATATGAAGGAACAGCTCTTCAAATACACTGTGACAGAGCTGAGGTCTGCACATCCCACTACAACAAAAGCAAGCACAGAATCCTGCATAGGTTATGATACATCTCAAATATACTGGGATGGACAATAGCGTAAGTGCTGATGCTTCTCTACCATTGAGAAAAGGGTATCAAAATAAGCTGTGACATTCTGAACAGGCAACTTTTAACAAAGAAAAGCAGCAATAGGACATCAGACCATAATTAAAACATAGGCTGTACTACCCTGTACTACAACCCTTACTGTAGGAGAGATCCTGTCATACAGTTCAAGGGCATTCTGCTCACAAAGAAACAAAATTGTTCCTGACACATTCTTGACAACATCAGGTAAAGCACCCACGGATAAACCAACAGACACATACAGAAACAAGAGTTGAACTCACCCAGCTGGTGAGGAGGCTTTCTTGCTATACAGCACTCCTCCTGAGGAAGCAGCCCAAATCCAAAAAATGCTTTCCTGTCCATGATTGGCTCTTATATAAGCCTATGGTGGTTCCACCCTGGGTGCAGCCTTTCTGGTCATGTGGGGAACACAAGTGCACGCAATCTGCCTGTGCTCCCCGGGCAGCTGTGCCCCTTCACCAGGTGCTCCATCACCAGTACAAGCCCTGTCAGTTCCCCTACAAATGGGAATTAGCTTGTCTATTCTGGAGTATAAGTTTCCTTACTCACCTCCTTTCCAGCGGATTGACTGAACTTGTCTAATTATACCGAAAAGCCCAAACCCAGATAAGGGGATGAAGGGGCCCAGCCAGAAGGCTGTCCTCCCTGTTCTTCCAGGGCATGGAATTTATTAAAACTTTTTAATCTGTGCACTGATACGCAATGCAGTGAAAACGACAGGTCTCTCTGTAGTGCCAGCAGTTGTAGACAAATAAGTCACCAGAACAGAGTCCAGAAGTTATGGAACCTTTTTCTCCCCTCAAAGCACTGGGTATCACCTCTTCTTTACGTTTTCCTTCAGACTATGTTAAGCAGAACAGAGCACTGAAATAGTTCTCAGAAAGAGGAGGCATGGGGTGTTTTTCAGACTGAGGATGACACAGCTATAGGATGAGGGTAGAGGCAGCATGAATTCTGAGCCCTTCCCCAGGGATCAGCCCCGTTTGTGATCTATACCTGTTATGAAACTAGCTTCAAGCTAGATGCACATGCTGTGCTAAACAGAAATTAACTTCTGGTTTGCATGTGGCACACATGGAGCTGCTTCTTGACATCACTAAAGCTGCATAGATAGGCATGTGTTTCATTTGAAGCTGGAACACTTTCAGGACTCCTTTTCACTGCCACATTAACTTATTCATCAAAGTAAAATAATTCCAGCTGCACTTCTTACTGCATCTCGCTTTGAAAACCCCACTTACCTTTTCCCTGTGCTTGTTTACTTCCTCCTAACTCTGAGTAATGTTGGATGAAAGAGGGTTGGTAGAGAGGAGGAAGCGACAAATATTTAGCTAGAATATCTGCGGTCTATTTGGGCTAACATGAAATTTGATTTGAGTTCAAGATCAAATAATTTAAGCAAATTTACTCAGAATTTCCTCAGTATCATTAGAATTAACCCCAGCATTTGATCCCAGAAGAAAGCTTCCTATCCTGAACTCTAAACAAAAACTTAAGAAAACAGAACCAGCTTGTTTGTGTGGGTCATTTCATCAGTTCTGCTGTTATATTTAAGTCTTCAAGCACAAAATGCAGCTTTAAAATGAGTACCTAGTGATATTATCTAGATGCAGGGGATATTTTAAACTGCTTCAGCAAATATTAAAACAACCAATCTGTTTTGTTTTCTTCAGGTTTTAACTTGTATATTCAGAAATGGTCAGCAAGTAAATGACATGCCCCTAACTTCCCATAACTGACGTCAAGAAAGCTCCTTTATATTGTTGGGAATCGAGGCAAAGTTCTCCATCTGTGAGTTACATGGTAAAGTTTTTAAACCATTCTAACTTGGACCAATCTTTTCAAGTGAATAGTCAGGCTTGTTCATATTTCAGTCAAGATGAATCAGATCCCATCACAGAAAGCAGGTTCTGCTGTTTCACAGCAAGACAATACTTTACCTCCCTAACTAGACTTTTAATCCAGCTACACTCATTTCTAGATACAAAAAATCCTGCTTGAGAAAAATGATAATTTTCTCATTTATACAAATATGACAATCTCAGTAACCATTCTAACACGACACTGCATTAGGTAAGCAAAACCATATCCAGTGCGTTAGTTCCATACTTTGGCCCTTGTTTCAGAAGTGAATGACGTGATCCTATTAGGACGTCCTATCACCACATCTCTTCTCCTGCAGAATTGTTTTACACGTTTACATACAAAAAACTATGGAGGGTGAAACAATACGGACAAAAGCCCAGTGGCTAAGCAATCCCTAGCTATGGGGCAGTATTCTGCCACAACAGAACAGCTCATTGCAACTGCTGGAATCCCATCTGACCATCATTTTAAAATACACATCTGACAGGTGCCAGGATGTTACATCACTTTAATATAAAGTTGGATTAAGAAGTGGTCAAGGGTAACACTTACTTCATGTGTGTATATTTAGTTTCAGCTCAGGTTTGTAGAAAGATTTGTCATGAATCCTGAGTGTATCATAAAGGAATCTACAATAGATCAAAGCTTTTCTTAAGTAATGTTCAAATATCTAAGCCCCAGCACTAACTGCCTTACCTGATTCCTCTGCATATGCTGAATAGACAGTAGATCACAGTAATTATAGACAGAAAAGACAGGAGTGCCACAAGATTTATAGCTCTGTTTTTCACCTGCTATCCCATCCTTGTATTATGGCCAGATTTGTGGATATTTTATTCTTTATCTTAGTTATTCCCTTTTCATTTTACCATTTGCAAAAGTTCATCTAAACTAGTGCTGGGTGAGGAGGGGTTGGTTCTGTGTTCACCAGTAGAAAGCTAAGCTGCTTTTTAATACTGTCTGGTCTGAATGACTGATCTCATATTGGAAGCAAAATATGAAGATATGCAAAATCCTGACAGTTAATTCCACCTACTGCTGTACATGATAAAGCAACATTCTGCATAGTGACAGTGATTTCAATGATTTCAGTTTCCTTATTTCCTCTTGGGCAATCTTTGTGCAGTGTCAGATTATGACAGTTTTCGTTCCAGTTACGCTCTGTTATTTCTGCACTTCACTATTGAGCTGCCCATGGTTTTATAATATGCACTGTAATGTTGGTGTGGCTTCAGTCTCGCAATAAAGTTACAAACACAAAGGCTACTTTATACTGCAAGATGCAATTGCTAGGTAAAACTTTTAGTGCAATTTAGCCTTTTTGGTTATCCTTTTATTCTTCAAAAGCTTGTTTCTCTAGTAGACAAGGGCTTGTGTCAGTCTTAAAAGCATCGTACCTTATGGCAAACTGAGAGTGAAATAAGATACTAGAAATGAGGATTCAGCATCACTGCCTTACAGGATCTCCCAAAAGCCAAATTTCTGATTCAAGCATCAGGCACAAAGGATTGTTTTTGCTCATCGATTCTAGGTTAAATTTCCTGAAAGAAATCATTTATTACCATATTTGATTCCCAGGTGTGTAAGACAGAGGTACTAATTGTGCTAGTAGTTTTCAGTCTTGGCCACTTCATTGCAATTACACCAAGTATTTTATTAATGATGAACCATAGCCTGCAAAAGACCACTTGACACCCAAATATTCAAGATGCTAGCAATAGAATCATAGAATCACCAACGCTGGAAAAAACATCAAAGGCCCTCTAGTTCAACTGTCCATCTACCACCAGTATTTCCCCACTAAACCATGCTCCTTAGTACCACATTTTCCTTGAACCCCACCAAGGATAGTGACTCCACCTCCCCTGTTCCAGCACTCTTTTGGAGAAGAAATTTTTACTAATATGCCACCTGAACCTCTCTTGGTGCAATGTGATGTCATTCCCTCTAGTCCTATCGCTAATTAAGAGAAGAGGCCAACCCCCACCTCACACAACCTCCTTTCAGGCAGTTGTAGAGTGTGATAAGGTCCCCCCTGAGCCTCCTCTTTGACAGACTAAACAATCTCAGTTCCCTCAGCTGCTCCCATAGGTCTTGTGCTCCAGACCCCTCATGGCTTCATTGCCCTTCTCTGGGCAATGAATTGAGGCTCCAGGGCCTCAATATCTTATGTGTAGTGAGGGGCCCAAAACTGAACACAGTACTCAAGGTGAGGCCTAAGCAGTGCCCAGTACAGGAGCACAACCACCTCCTGCTCCTGGTGGCTGCACTACTTCTGATAAAAACCAGGATGCCACTGGCCTTCTCAGCCACCTGAGCAAGTGCTGGTTTATGTTCAGCCAAGTGTCAACCAACATACCTAGGTCCATTTCTTGCATGCATTCTTCCAGTCACTCTGCTCCAAGCCTTTAGCTTTGCCTGGGGTTTCTGTTGCCAAAGTGCAGAACCCAGCATTTGGTCTTCTTGAACTTCATCCCACTAGCATAAGCCCAGCAATCAGTCTGTCCAGATTCCTTTGTAGGGCCTTGCTACCCCCAGGCACATCGACACTTCCTCCCAACTTGGTGTCACCTGCAAACTTACTGAGGGTGCACTCAATGCCTTCATCCAGGTTATCAATAAAGATATTAAACATATGCCACTATTCTTCACTTAGGCTAGTTACTTTAGCCAATCCATCAGACTTAAACCATCACACATCTATGCTGGTACTGCCTCATCAACTCACTAGTACTAGACCAATTTAACCCCTCTAGTAAAATGGTATAGAAGCTTCTGTATTAGCAATCAAACACACTTTTCCCTCAGTCTTTAATGATGTATTGTGATTCACACAATGACAAGAAAAATGCCAAGACAGAAGTTTAACCTAATTCTCACATCCAATACTAAGCTATATTCAGGACAAAGCTACAAATATAGGTTGAAAATCAAGTGCTTCCAGTCAACAGCTGGTAATAATTCTCCAGCAGCCCTGAAAGTAGTAAAACTCGGGGCATCATCCAGCCAGCTGTTCTCCATCTGGTATTTCCCTGGCATTGGCATGAACATCGACTGAATCATAGAACGGTTAGGTTGGAAGCGACCTTAAAGGTCATCTAGTTCCAACCCCTGCTGTGGGGCTGTATTTGAGGCAGCTTTGCAGCTCCTTTGAGCAGACAGACACAGTCTAAAGAAAAATTAAGCTGCAGAGATCAAAATAGATTTGTCATGTTTTGGTTCCACAGGTTAGCTTCCCCACATCTGAATGAATAACTTAATCACTGGTTCAGACACTGCTCCATTAGCTCCTTCTCTCTGCTCACCTTCTTCTGTCCTCCTGTCATCTGCATCCCTCCTCCTTCTTTTGCACTACATTAGCAGAACAGTAAGGTTGCCAAATTCAGCCTCAAACAAAAAAAATCCATCTCAAGCAGATGTTCAGATATGAAAAACTGAGTTCAAACAGTTACATTTTAGCCAAGACCCTGTCTTCAATTACTCACAATAGATGTGTCAGCAGTAATAAGCAATTCTGTCAGCCTCCAGAATAGTAAGTACATCAGAAGTGCTATGCACACACACACACGTATTTTCATACTGTGTGCAGATTTCCTGCACAATACCTTAATTTCAGCTTTTCCATGCTTCACAGCTTGGGTTTGATCAGTTACAGAAAAGTGGATGAAATACCAGTATTGAATATGTGCCTGCTAACTTATTTCATTCCAGTGGTTAAGGGGGAACCGCGCTGTTTCCTAGACAATACTTTCATCAAATTGCTTCTTAATTGGTCTGATGCCACCTAAAGTTAATGCATAATGCATTAGGAAAGGCTGATTCTTCAGATACAATAAAAAAAAAAAAAGGAAACAATTTCAACTCAACATCAGCACTGTTTAATGCTCTTCAGTATCTTCAGTTATTTTTGTTATCATAGCATCAATGAGCTGAAAGAAAAATATTCATTTGCAGGACAGCAACAAAATCAAATCTTAATTTCATCATCTCATCTGAAAGTTGGTGATTCAAAAGCTATACACACACCAAGGCAAGTTACTAAGAACTGACTGGAAACTCAACTAGTCACAGACCTCTACTCATGAAACTCTCTAACTGAAAGCCATCCAACTAATGCAAATCATGGCTGCTCCTCCTCATTGCTGGAAACGCAGAGGACAGATTTCTGCCATGAGTCCCAAGGAAGATTTACTATGTAATTCTACTATAACCAAAACCTAACCAGAGTTTCCATGATCTGATAGCTTTAGGCTCAAAGTTCTTAACGTGTATATGCTAGGAGTAGACTGGAATAAGTTATAGTATTCATATCTTACAGGACAAATTTCTAACAAGAATGTTTTTAAAATGCAGGTTCCTGCTATTGGTCTACAGATTTTAGAAAGGACAGCAGAGTGACAGAATTGTCTTTGCAATGGATATTTCTCAGCATGCACCTCATACACCTCCCACATTTCCAAAAAATGCTCTTAAATTGGGAAGAGCTTGTCAAGAAAGCACTCATTGGTCTCCCTTGAGCCAAGTTATTTATGGCAAAAAAACCTGTTTTTGAAAAGGCACAAGAAGCAAAGGTGTGTCACTGACTTTCTCTGTGTGGGGAAAAATGGCACCCATTGGTGTTCATCAACACTTGCTGAATGTTTATGGAGCCCAAGCAGTGAATGTAGCACAGCGAGGGATGGGAAGACCATTTCAGCAGTTGGTGACAGACACAGTGGTCACCTCTGCTGGGCCAGATTTGTATGACCATGTCACACAGCCTCCTGTTCAGCACTGGTGAAAAAGCACAGCTAGTAGCAGTGACTATGTAGAAAAATAGTGTTTTGCAGCTGAAAATTTGCTCTGTAAAAAGTGTTACTGTGCCTTAAGTATCTGTCGTAGTTCACATGGAAATAAATAGGAGGCGTTACTTTTGGAGAGACCTACATAGTCTGTGGCCTCATAGCTCAGTACAGACAGCCTTCAGAGAGATGATGTCACTCAGTTTTGATCTGGATGTTCAGCAACTAACTGCTATATTCTGCAAGGAGATGTGCTCCAAGAAGAAGAAATGGAAGCATTAATTTCGATGTATATTCTCTCTGAGCTGTATACAAGAGCACAGGAGTCTCGGGGGGCTGTGATCTCACCTTTTGTTTCAAAGGTAAATAGGGTTATTTCAAGGGCTAGAGAGAAAAAGACACTTTGTGGAGGTGCAAACCACAGTACAATTCTGTTCTACACCCTATGATTTTTATTTAAACCTTTTACCTTAGACTCCAGTCTATCACAAAGAGGAATGATAAGAAGCCTAGAGTAAGTTAATACAGGAAGTTTAAGGGTATATATATCTCTGATGGATTCCTTCTGTTAGATATCTTTACCTACAACTTCCATTTCTGTCACACAGCAATCAGGACATTGTTCGTTCTCCGAGCATTCAGAAATGCTGTTTGTCAGGTGTAGTGTTGTGTAGAGAGTACACAAGGCAGACAACAGATCTAATACTTCCATATTAAAGCAATCAAGCAGAAATCTTAGCTGCAGAAGAATAAATTATGTTTGATGCTGTAGCCTATTCCACACAATAGAGAAGAAACCCTAATTTATATGCTAATTAATCCATATGTAAGAATTATGGGGTTAATTAAGCATCGTATCCCTCCTATAAATTTATCTGCAGCAGGTAAGGCAAGAAAGAAATCTCACTATTTGATTAAATTAGCCATAAGCCATAGTCCTTCCTCTTCTCTAAACAAACTGAAGTGAGCAGTATTTAGTTCGAAACACCAGGAGATGTAAAGTTCTGATGCACATTTTTGGAAAGCATTTATTCACAAATTTTAAATAGGTTTGCATTTAGATTATCAATTGTTATTTCATGTTCAATACAAAAAATTGATGTAAACAGTCACTTTAATAGTTACACAATAAATACTTATCCCACAACTTTAAATTGATTAGAAATGTATGTTTGCATTTAACAGCATGCAAGAATCTTATTAAGATTAAATTAAACTCTTATTTTCAAGCACAGTGTGACCGTATCTTCCCACAGAACCTTGTTACGTGGCAATTGTTTTTAATCTCCGTTCTGAATTACGTTCAACATCTGACACCACTCCAGCTACCCAAAATCTAGCAAGCATTCTCTACTCAGAGTCTAGTAAATATTTTGAAAATGCTAAGAGGAACCTATGTGTGGATGAAGTTCTTGGTTATACAAGTTTATTCTGCAGAAACTTGGAAAAACTTAGAATTCTGTGATTCATGAACAGGTCTACGATTCTATGATGATCTTCCTTACGTGAGCGTTGATTTAAAGAACCATCAACAGCTGCTTTAACCAGAAACCAAAAAACATTAGTTCCCTAAGAAGTTATTCTGCACACAGGTACCTGCTGGAAACAGGCTTCAGGCACATCTCTAGGTGGCAAGCCATTAAGGCAACTCAATGCCTCCAGTGTAAAAGCTATTATGGCAGATGGGCCAAGGCACCAGTTGTGAAAAGCTGGTGACAATAGTTAACTTTCCATACACTGTCTTGCAGAGGAGGAAGCTGCACTGGTCCTCCGTGGATTCCAAATCTAAATGTTCAAGACAGTACTTTTAATCATAGAATTACAGAATAGTTGCTTTGGAAGGGACCTTAATGACAACCCATTTCCAACCCCCTGCTGTGGGCTGGTTGCCCTTGACCTTTCTTCTCTCCTCCACCAAAGCAGCTAAAACAGGAGAAATCTCTCTCATCTGAGATGAAATAGGCTATCATTTTACAGACTGCTAGAAATCACGTTTCAGTATTTCCTTCAAATTTGAAGTAATTCTCCCATGCTAACTGGGATGAAATATTTCACTTCTATCTTCAAAAGAGACATGCCGAGGCCAAAAAATAGGGGTAAAAAGGCATAACAGCCATGCTTCAGGCGTCTTTCCAGTGGCTTAGTTAACTCTGAGTGCAGCATCCAGCAGAAAGCACCGCTTGAAGTTTCAGGAGCATCAAAGTTATAATGGCAGCAAAACTGGATCTTCCATAACTGCTTGTGCAGAATAGTCCTGGCACAGGTTATTTCCCCACTGTTGCTGGCAGTAATAAAATCAATTTGAGTTGTTCTTTTGAATTCATCCTCGCTAGTCAGAAATAGAGAAATATACACAGCATGCATGAAATGAGTTGTACTTTAACAATAAACATTGATTTTTTTTTCAGAACTAATCTTCAAAATATTGCACATTAGCTTGAAGTTACTATTTCATAACAAATTGTATTAAGTTACTTGAGCTCTAAGATATGATGCTTAACATACCAATAATGCTGGGCAGCGCCACTGCCTGTGACAGCAATTTGTAGACAGGTACATAGCAGAAAGTCATAACAAAGCTTAAAAACAAGGGCTTCATTGGGATCTTGGCGTACTGAAAAAAGAAAATCTTGAAAAACTGCATTTTTTTGCCATACTGAGTTTTGGTGGCCACATGATGTACTGATTTTAATTTTGAATGTTTGCCTTGTTCCCTTTCAGTTTTGCAGAATCCAGCTGAGATAACAGTCTAGTTGTGGTACTTGAAGCAATTGTTATCTTTAAGCTACATTAGATGAAGCTTCAAATAAAGATCTGTAAAGCTGTATTTACTATTACTCCATGTTTCTAAGCCAACAATAACAGTACAGCTTTTCTTGTATACCCTATCAGAGGCACAAGCTTAATGATGCATCTTGGTGCAGGCTAGGCCATAAGCTAAGACAAAGGCAGCATAAAGACATTCTGCTGTCCATTTTATTTTCCAAATCTGCTGCCCATTTCTCCAAGGTGTGTTTCCACTCATTACTCATCTAAGTCAGCTTACCCAGAAAATTTGTTACCATGTCATCAGAAATTCTTGTTTGGTTTCCTGTGCTTTTTCTAAGTACCGTGCTCTGTAGGAAGGAATCAGCAATACTTTCACTTCTGTCCAGTGGAATACTTGTTTCAGTAGTTTGCCCTGAGCTTAAATCCTAGATCAACGCTGTCTCCAGTGAAAATCCTGATTTGAGAGTCTGCCCTGCAGCTGTCAGTTCCCAAAGTGACCCAGAGATTAGTATCCTCAGAACCTAACGACCAAACTACCATTAGCTGTCATACCTGACAAACTCACTTCCTCCATAAGAGTTAATGACAAATACTGCATGGAAAATCCCTATCCCTTGGGCTAAAAAAGCACGATAGAGGGATAAGAAAAATACTGAGAGCAGAAGAGTCAAGACACAGCAGACTAAATCTTTTTAAATTTTTGCTACCACTTCACAACCTGCAACATTTATCTATCCATTTTATAGAACTCAGTCACTTCTCAGAGCTCCCCAGAAGCCATCCACTTTAATGTTAACCGCATATTGAACTCCCCACAAGTCAATAAAAACATTTATTGACTTAGTTTCAGTCTATAAAAACAATTAGAGGACTTCTGTTATAATAGAGTGACAAAGTGGAAAAAGAAATTGGCAGTTAATTGATTTGTTTGGCAGTAACTTAGAAATCATAAATAATCCTTTGGTATTGCTGTTAATAGCGTGCACACTTCCTTGCACAAGTTCAGGAATGTGAGACTGCACTTATTTCTTTATCAACTGGAGCAAAGATTACATAGCATTAAAATACAGAAAAATGTATTTATGAAGTCACACCAGGTTCTACTTCTGCAAACTTTAGAAAGAAGCATTTTTTAGTTCTTACTGGCATACGCAAACTAGTAGAGGCCCCCTGAGCCTCTACTTATCAATCACATTACATGAAATGATGTCTCAGATTAAAACTTCATGAAATCTATACGGACAGCAAGATTCTGTATCTTGATGTTTAACCTCAGTATGAAAAGTACAACCTTAGACTGATTTCCATATCTTTCTTACCTGTTAAACTGAGGAAGAAGGGTTTCTTATGAAGTATATTTAACAGAATATACTATTGTCTGTGTGGGTTTTAGCTAAGGGTTAACATTGCTTCTTTCCTCACCAAAAAATGCAAATCTCACACTTCCAGCTGGCCCTCTGTATCAATATTTATTAAAGCAAACCTTTCCCTGAAGTTGAAAGAATGTCCCCAAATGAGAAAACAACAAAACTCCTCCATTAAAAATGCAAAATGAAGTTATCCTACCCTGTAGTAGAATCTTCTGTGCTGTGAAATCAATGATCAGGAGTGAAGTTATATTTGTTTCAAGAGGCCACAGATAGACCAGCATGCTTACAAAATCATAGGGAAGCATATTGGTCTTTAAAGCACTGTTTGCAGTAATTCTAGTTTTCGTTCCCTTGCCAGCCACAGGTATTAAGGACAGGTGGTTAAAAATCATTTGGCAGAATTCTAATGGATAAGAATAAACTAATTAAAAGGGAAATATTAATTGGTGTACTGCACAGCATGAATCTTGCTATGGAGAAAGAAGTCAGCTGAGATTTAAAATTTTTCAAAGATCAGCTTAATTCACTTGAGATTACTGTGTAAATTGTTGAATCTTCATTTGAAGTGTGGATTTCCATGTATACAGAGAAATGTTACAAGTTTTATATGCCAGCATCAGAATCAATATAACATTGTCATGCATTGGGAATCACTTTTCTTGAAATCAGTTCATTAGGATTCAGACAAATACAAGCCATTCAATGGATTCCATTAAAAGAGCGATTAATGTTTTTCTTCCTCTGCAGATCTACCTACAATTATCAAAAACCCAGTAATTGCTCTTGCAGTCTATGAATGTTTGGTGGAAAGTGGGGAAGCAGTGCCCCTCCTGCTGTAAGCAAAGATCTGGATGAGTGACATCTGAGGAACACGAACATCTGTCTATGGGCCCCAATGAGATGCATCACAGAGTCCAGAGGGAATTGGCTGACATAGTCATCAAACCCCCCTCAATGATACTTGGAAAGTCACAGCAGGTCCGTAAGAAGAGAACAGCCTCTTTATCAGGGTCTGTTGGGACAGGGCAAGGGGAAATGGTTTCAAACTCAAGGAGAGGGGGTGTAGTTTGGATATAAGTAGGAAGTTTTTACAGTAAGGGTGATGAAGCACTGGCACAGGTTGCCATAAGATGTGGTGGATGCCCCGTCCTTGGAGATATTCAAGGTCAGACGCTGAGCACTTGATGGAGCTGTAGGTGTCCCTGTTTGTTGCTGGGGAGGTGGAATAGGTTACCTTTAAAAGTCCCTTCTAACTCTAATGATATTATTTTCCTATGAAAGTCTTAGTCTAGCCAATGCAATTGTTTGCTTTTCATGGAAGTGTCATCAATTGTAATGAATTCTTTAACTATCAACATAAACATGAGATTTTTTTAATTTTTTTACAGAAACTTCAGAATGCATGTATCAGTTTCAGTTACATCCTGCCTGTTGATGGCAGCAACTGATTGTTTTGTTTTTCAGTTTATCTAGCAGCAGAACCAGGAGTTAGAATCATGGAAGCATTTGGGCTGAGAGACCTTAAAGACCAACCACTTAGTTCCACCTCCACCTCTGCTAAGAGCATGAACACTTACCATAGACCAGGTTGCCAGTGATGGGCATCCACATCTTCTCTGAGCAACTTGTGCCAGGGCCTCACTGCCCTCTGAGTAAATAACTTCTTCCTTACATTCAATCAGAATCTACCTTCTTTTAGATTGAGGCCGTTACCCCTTGTCCTATCACTACACTCTCTAACAGAGCTCTTCTCCACCTTTCATACAGGCTTGCTTGAAATACCAACGGCCACTACAAGGTCTCCCCTGAGACCTCCATTCTAAAGACTGACTCTCAACATCATTATGGCAGAGGTGCTCCAGTCCTCTGAGCATCCTCTTAACCTTCTCTGGACCTGCTCCAATATCTCCATGTCCTTCTGCTGATGCTCCAAAGCTGAATGCAGCACCCAAGGTAAATCCAAACACAACAAACAGCTAGACATTCTACTTTTTAAGCTTCATGTTATGGACTTCATACTTCAAATTAAAATTCTTAGAAGCAACCTGTACTGTGAAAATGATATCAGATTTGTTCTAGCAGACTACAGACTGGGGAGTTCAGACTGTTCTGTAATAGAGCTGTTTCTGCTTGTCTGTAAATGAAACAGAGAATGCTCCCCTCCGTCCCTTTTACTGCCACTTTCTGAACTGTATAAGCAAAGCTCAGTTTCAGCTGGCTAGAGGTGGTGGTTGTGAGATCATGTAACCGTTCTTCTATAGTTTATCGCAGTGTTAGTCTTCTTAAAGACTATGGCTAAACAACCTGGATGCTGCAGAGCTATATCAGACATCACTTCTCAGAATATTAGAAGGAAATGGTCTTTGATGCATAAAGAACAATTGAACTCCCAAGCTGGCAGGCTGGAATTTGTCAGTGCCTGCTCACCGCAGGCTTTGCAGCATGAGTGTGCATCAAGGTAAGCTGTACAAGCAGATGTATTTTTAGAGAATGTAACCAGAAGGTACTTGTTTGGGTAAGGAACTGGCACACAAATTTCTGGCGCAGTGAATTATAGAAATCAGAATGGGATCGGTCCATTCTTAAAGGCTATAAAGTACAGGCATTTTCTTCTTGAAAAACAGGCTTCTTCAACTGATAAACCTGTGTTCCCAACTTCTTATTCTATGTAGTTGTTCTTCTGGCATTAAAATTTGACTCCATAACTACAAGAGAACTATAACTTCCTTATAAGCTTTGTAATGCATCTTGAAAATTAATTTTTTTAATTATATGTGTGATTAAAATAGCTCTAGCTTCATAATCCTGATGAGATAATTGAAGTAATTAGAAATTACACCTACTTAAAAACTCAGCCAGTAAAAGCACCTTTAATCATAATCAAAACCTTTTCTTCCCTGAAGAAAGAATCTATTCTCCGTATTAGTTTTCTTTGGTAGCCTCCCATTTATTTTCTTCAGACAGTGATTAGAATAAACACTGTTGTGGCTGGATAGAACACATTAAGAACCATTTTATATAGTTAAGAAAAAAAATATATCAATGTCCCATTCTTGGTATTTAGAACTCTTTTCAGCTGACCTCTTGTTCATCAGCCTCACTTTTTTTCCTTTAAAAAAGCTTCCTTCTCAGGAAGAACTGCTCCAATAAACTTCCTTGCGCACTTAGAACAGAGAAGCAAATTTCATAATACCACAAGCCAATCTACCAGAATTTGTTTGCTTTGTCACTGACAGATTTCTTATTGCCACCAAAAAAACCAGAATATTTGTAACTGACAGCCACTGGCAGTTTAGCTGTGAGTTTTCCCAGATTTGAATGCTGTACCTAAATCTTCTCCTTTGAATCCCTAATGATGAATGAATTCATCATTAAGGCACACTATAGGGGCTTTCTGCCCAAGGCACTTCTCATGTCACTATGTAGAAAATCAAAAAGGCTTCAAGAACTGGAAAAGCCCATGAAACTAAACAGGCTGCAATCCAGTCAGTTTTGTAAATTAATAATAGCAAATGCCTCTGCAATACTCACAGATCCAGAATGGGCCAAAGTGTTTTTCCTCAGACTTTCAGACAGCTGGTTAAACAAGGTCCCAGGTACATCCTTTTCAAGGCCTGGAGATTTTTACTATTAAAGGTTAACTCCAATGAATGTATTTTACATTACATAGTGCTTCAACAAAAAAAGATGCAATTCTCTCTTGAGTTACACACCAATGGATTTGTGGTATGAAGAACACTGATTCAGAAGCTCAAGTCCCACCAAGGTTATGCAGTTAGGCTCCTATCCCTAATAGTGTCAGTGTGAGTTTAAGACAATTATATGTTAGCACCATGTTTGAAGATACATGAAGTGAACACAGCTAAAGATTCAACAAATCCAACTTCAGCTTTTTGTTTTTGGATACTTAAATTTTTTACTATTATTACTTAGAATAAGTCATTCTAGAATACTCAAGTTCCATTTGCATTGTTTCAATGGAAATGAATTTTCAAGCTGGATCTACACATCTTCAAATAGTTTTTTTTTTCTTTTTTTTTTTTTTCTCTGATAGATCTGTGAAGTCATTCGCCAGCAAAATAAGAGGAATAAGAGCTGTGGAAGAAGTGGCACAGGGGTGGGCAAAATCAAATTTCTTGTGGGTGATGCAGAGACCTATTCAGTTCTCCTCGTGGATTTCCTTTTCTCCCCACCATACTGACATTTTCAGAATCAAAATAAAATACTCTTATTATTTTACACATAACACATTACATTTTGCTCCCTTACAGCCTGATGCTCACTGAGAGTTTTCTCAATATAATTCTTCTATGTGCAAATAGAGCACAGCAGTCTGACAGCAGATACAGAAATACCATCGAATTATGAAATCCTTTATCATTCCAGGCAAAAATGTTACTGCAGAACTCCAGTTGAGTCATGCAAGGTGTAGTACAAGGGTCTAACTAGTGTTTAATTGCAGAAGCATAAGATTAGTTCCTCATCTGAGCCATGCCTGGATGATGACTTTTGTTACAGGTGGGTAACTGATAAGGAAATTAATTTATAAAAGTAAGATCTGTATGAAATAAAAGCCTTTATTGAAAAGATACATGCTAGACTCCCACTGAGAAGAATAAATTTAAAGATCAACAACAAAAAATTCTTCCTGTGTTTCCTTTAAAATGAGTGAAAAACCAAAAAGTTTTCCATAGCAGGTTTGCTCTGAGCCTTTCACTGTTTCCCACCCTTTTCTTCCAAGTAGGGATCTGTGTTTCCCCACTGGCTGCACAGGGCCAATACACGCATCAGTCACAAAATAACAGAGACCAGATCCCCAACAACGCCAGCTTTAAAGGCAGACACAGCTATGCAATGCCCAACCGCTGGCTGCAGAACTAAGCTGCTGTCAGTAAGAAGTCAGTATTTTCCAGAAAACCTCTTCGATTCCTCATGTAAGGAAGGCTTTAATGTTAGGACATGTTTATAGATGCAAGACACAAAAAGCGTCAGGTAATTCTTAGGACATTCATTTACTGTGGGTGACGAGCAGAAAAGCACTACTGTAAGGCAGATCTGAGCGAGA
Source organism: Meleagris gallopavo (assembly GCF_905368555.1). Lineage (NCBI taxonomy): Eukaryota > Metazoa > Chordata > Aves > Galliformes > Phasianidae > Meleagris > Meleagris gallopavo. The sequence goes on along the minus strand of NC_139414.1, from coordinate 1,603,362 downwards.
CATTTGATATTAACCAAACAGTACAGTTAGAACAGTTAACTCAGTATCACAGCAGCAGCTAGTCTGAAGATGTATTTGATACACAGGACCATTACATCTTGTTTCCTCACACAGGGATGCACAGTGGCATCTGAGGGTCTCCTTTACCTTCTCTGCACAGTGACAAAGACATTCAACCTGAAGGACCCCAAGCATACAGCCCAGTCCCTGCCACTCAGCACACACATCCAATCAAATGAGCGCATGGATGCTCAACTACCTTGTGTGCTATTGTGGAAGGAGCTCCGTTGAACAAGGTTCTAACATACTGATTTCTAATATCAGCAAATCAATTAATCCATTTAGACGTGTACTGTGCCTTTGCTTCAAAAAAACTGTTCTCTTTAGCACATAAGAATGATTCCTTTAAATAAGATCAATTTGAAAATGGCGATTTGCTCAACTTAAAAGTTTGTTCATAACAAGGTCTCCTCATCATGCACCATCCTCTGAAGGGATCCCTATGACTCCAGATTAGGATCATTATGTTTCTACGCACAAATGTTCCAACTACAACTTCATCTCTGGCAATGGACTCACACTTCAGTGATTATCATTATTATAAAGCCAAAGTGAATTAATTTCAGAAAGACAAACCACATTTAGGAAGGACAGTGCAGTGAAGTAGGGAAAATGATGTGACCTTCCACAATTATCTGAAGTTGTATTGCTAGCTAGTTACTGATTGCACAGGAAATTGTTCTTAAGGCTGTGCCATAGATGCTAAGGGAGTAGCTGTGTTAGACATGGACCTGTTGGAGGAAGTCCAGAGAAGGGCTACGAAAAGGATCCGAGGGATGGAACAACTCTCCTAAAAGGACATGCTGAGAGAGCTGGGGCTGCTCAGTACAAAGAAGAGAAGGCTTTGAGGAGACCTCAGAGCAGCCTTTCAGTATTTTAAGAGGGTCTATAGGAAGAAAGGGGACAGACTTTCTAGCAGCATCTGTGGGGATAGGACAAGAAGTAGCTTCTTACAGTTTTTTACATTGAGGGTGGTGAGGCACTGGCACAGGTTGTCCAGAGACATGGTGGAAGCCTATCCTTGGAGAATTCAAGGCCAGGCTGGACCAGGCTGTGAGCACCCTTATCAAGCTGTAGGTATCCCTATTCATTCCAGGGGAGTTGGACTAGATCATCCTTTAAGAGTCCCTTTCAAATCAAATGACTCTATGATTGCTTTTCTTAACCAAGAGCATTTTGTTTTTCTCAGTTATCCAAGAGGTTTAACATAATTTTTGTGTAAGAACATTTATAAAAAAGATCATGTACAGCCACCAAGTCATGACCCATTGCATCCACCCAGTCTCTTGAGATGCATCCAGCAGAAGCAAGATTTTTTTTTTTTTTTTCTCTAGCAACAGAACCAAGTTTCTCTTAGGTCATGAAGAACAGTCAGGGACAATGCTGTAGCTACCTGGCTAAAAGAATATGGAACCCACAGTGTGTTTCAGCTGGTGTCCTCCAGGAAGGGAGAGTCAAAGGGAAGAAGTGAAACATTAAAACAGTAATTACAATCAAACCAGTGACAGGAACACGCTCCCTTAGCACTGAACTTGTTGACTCTGTGGAGATTACATAGTCTTCTGAGGTCATTTTGTTAAATATGTGACTAAACAATCTAACCACAGGTGAATATATTCTGGTGTCATTCAAATAGAAGCAGTTATTTTTCCTTTTTATGCTGTGTGGCTGTGCTGCTTTACTTGTGTGTAGTTGCAGATTATAAGGCACATCACTCTGGCTGCTGTAGGTAGCCTACATGTTTAATGCTTGGTCCTGCAGACTGCTGAGCATTCTTCATCTGGTAAGCCATACATGCTGTTTACTGATTCACCCACTTAGTTATGGTTACACGTGCCTGTGAGTAGTGCTAATCTGAAATCACATTGCTAGGCGATCCATGTGTAAAAGTTCTTCTCAAAAAGCAGCAGAAAGTGCTGGTTGCTACTGCTCCTCATTTGTGAAGGAGTTGCTGAATGTTCTGATTAGATCAGCTGGGTAATTTTAATATCTATGTTGAAGGTCCCAATACCAAATGATGCATCTCTACTACTGTGAGCAGTAGGATGACTTAGATTAATGCCAAAAATGTCTTTATTGCTTTTGTACCAAAGCATGTAGTAATCATATTCAGAGCTATGCATCTTTTATATGTTCTAGTTCATGGGTATTCTGCCTGTAAAATTAATGGATATTGGTTTCAGCAGCACAGCTGCATATTTCTAGCAAGTTCTAATTTTTGTGATGTCAAAACTTGAAAACAATAGTGTGCTCAGTAAAGTAATGTTAGCAATGTAAGTATTCACTACACACAGATGATTTAAAACATTAGAAAAAAACAGAGTAAAGGGATGAAGAGAAAGGTCTCCAGTTTCTCAGTGCATTACATTTTCAGTAATAGGGAAAATAAATTAGAAAGCTCAGTCTGAAGGAGATATGAGGAGCTTGGGGCCAAACATACACATGTAAGCAGTTCTTGTTTTTGGATGAGTGTATTACTATGGAATGTGTAAATGGTTGCCTGAAAAGTATGTTTAGTACCTAGTAAAGACTTTCTACCTTATAATAACAGCACATTCATGTAATTTAGGAATTCAATCCTTAATTCATATAGTATTTTAAGATATTAACTCACATTTGAGTTGTGACAAAGTTAACTTCCTTTGAAAAAAGGTGTTGACTTTGAGATTCTAGGCATCTAGAATGCCCCAGTGCCACAAGAGCTACAAAATGCTTTTAATACTATTAGATGGAGCAGGAGTGCCTCAAAAATTTTGACCTAGTCTGATGTTAAGCCTGTATGCAATGTCTGTTACATGATGTTATATCAGCAATGGTGAAAGAGATCACAGCCTATCAATAGGTGAAATAAAAAAAAGTTTATATATAGCTTTCTAGATGACAATGAATAATTTCAACTTAACATTTGATAAAAGAAAAAAGCAGATGAAAAACTTAACAGTTTAAAAAAGCTTAACAGACATTTGATGTATGTATGTATGTGAATGAAGGAATTCAGTAATACTTCAGGGAATTTCCTTTCATAAAGCCCTTTCAGTATCTAACTCAAATGTAAGAATTAATGGCAATTCATCTGCAGAGTCTTAATGGCCTAATCATTAATTTGTATGGGAGTTACTCTAATAACAATTAGAGAGAACTGTTGTTAACGTGAGGGCAGTGAGCATGTCTTTCAAGTAATAATCCAATTAACATGCATTAAGTAGAAATTTTATAGAATTATCCTGGTACTAGTGGATGCTGCTGTAATTTGGAAAGAGTGTTTCATGGCTTTAGGTAACAAATCTCTAATAGCTGCTGACTCGTCAGCCTGGCCGGTAAGGTCGTCCCCAAAATTTGGGATTGGACATGCATTCTGTTGGTACAGCTCTTTATAACCCCACAATTCAACATAATCCAATTCATTTTGCAGGCTTACCTTGGTTTATTGTACATCTATATCAGTGAATCTATGTAACCCTACAGTGTTCCTGGTTTTGAATGTTCATGTGATATGCCTTCTATATAGATGAGCAGTAACCCTCTGTTTCAAGGCACAAATCAATGAATATATTAGATGTCAAAAACTGTGTGTGCTAATCTGACAGCCTGGAAGAGGAACCTGTACCAATTGACCTTTTTGGCAGTTTTCTGCAGTATCTAGTATGTCTCAGTCAGCCTTGAAGAGTTATTTACACAGAAAGAAAGTTATATTTGTAAGTATTGTGGTACTGACTAAGGTAAAAGTTAGAAATATTCTGATGATTTTTGGTTAAAAAATAAAATAAAATTCTGTACCACACATTAGAGCAAGTTTTTTGACATTGTGTGCAAAGAGAAGAAGAAAGCATTGCCTGAAACAAGATAGGCACATAGGGGCAAACTCAAGCAAGAAGGTATAATTCTCATCTTGTTCTATGTTAGCATTTCTATTTTATGAATACAGTTAAAAAGATCCTACTGTTATAATGGGAATACAAGGGTTTTTTTTGGTAATACATTAAGTGAATAAAGCTAGAAATAATATATAAAAACACTTTGTATCTACTATAGGCTGCCTGATCAAGTGGAGCCAGTTGATGGAGCCTTCTTCCTCCAGCTACAGGAGGCATTAAGATTGCAGGTTTCATTCTGTTGGGGGACTCCTACCCCTCTGACATCTACTGTAAAAGGAGCATGGTAAGCTGTAGGCAATGCAAGAGGCTCCTAGAGTGCAGAGAGGATAGATTTCTGAACCAGGTAATATACAACCTCACTGGGGGAATGCAGTGCTGCATACGTTGCTTACCAACACTAGCGAGCCCATTGGCAGCACCAAAACTGGAGGCTACCTGGGCTGTAGTGACCATGCAATGGAGTTTGCACTCTTTAGGGATATCAGACAGACAAACAGCAAAATCAGAAAGCTTAATTTTAGTAAAGCCTGCTTCCAGCTCTTCAGGGAGTCACTCAATAAAATGCTCTAGGAATCTGTCCTCAAGGACAAGGGAGCAGAGCTACAAGATCATTAAGTAAGCTTTCTGTAGGGCATAAGAATCCTCCAACCCTAAGAGTAAGAAGTCAGAAAAGAAATGCAAGAGGCCTATGTGGCTGAACCATGATCTGGTAGTCAAACTGCAGAACAAGAAGAAAACAGACAGGCAGCAGAAGCAACAACAAATACCCTGGGAGGAGTACAGCGGTGCCCCAGGGCTGCATAGGGATAGGATCAAGACGGCCAAGGCCCAGCTAGAACTAGCTATAAGGGCAAAGTAAAATAAGAAAGGCTTCTAGGGGTGTGTAAACTAAAAGAAGCAAGGCTGAGAGTGCATACTCTTCTTAGTGAGTGTAATGCAATAGAATGTACAGCAATGACAATACAGTAGCAAAGCCATAGTCTGCAACGGGTAAGGGCTTACTCAAATACAACAGCTGGGGATGTAAAAATAAAGGAAAAACTCTGCTTACACTCAGAAGGCCTCACATACACAGAGAAGTGCAGCAAGATACTTATACCTCCACTGTCAGCCTTTAAATGAGGTCTGGAAAGGGGTGAATCCTGGCTCCACGCCTCTGGTCACTCAGTACGTTGCATGCACCTGAGCTCCCCTAGGTTGGCCCTGCATTCCCATCAGGTGCTCAATCACTGCTTCAGGCCATGACTGAGCATTTCTGCTACAGCAAGTCATGCAGGCAGGCTGGTAACAACAGACAGTGAGAAGGCCGAGGTATTATATTATGCTGTGACGTGTTTCCGGCAATGGTCTGTGTTGAAAGGTGGCTTTAATAAAGAAGTCTCCCCGGCCAGTTACGGGATTTAGATATGACTCTAGGTTTGTGTATTGGACTTAATACTTGGGCTGCTTGCCAGAAGCAAGTGTAGGCCTTTTAGGAAAAAGTGACTGACAGGGACTAGGATAAGTATAATTAGTGCAACTGCAAGCAAGAACTGAACGGCCTGTTGCCTTTTTTTTATTTGTTGACTGATTGCAGTAATTTCCTACAGTAGCGTTAGCATTAGTCTTTCAAGGGAAACAGTGATATAAAAGCTTACAGATCAATTTGCTGGTTTTAAACCATGCAGTGATGCAGTTTATGTAATAGGAGGAAGAGATACCATCTAAAGAAAACCTTGCAAACTTGAAATGTGGGCTGTGGGGGAACTATCAGGTCAGGGCTTGAAGCTGGTGATTGAGCACCTTGTAAGGGGTGTGACTGCCCGGGGAGCATAGTCAAATTGTGTGCACCTGTGCTCCTCAGGAGACAAGAAGAAGGACAGGACTCAGGGTGAAGCACCCTGGGCTCATATAAGGGCCAGCCATGGAAAGTGAGTGTCTCGTGGGTCTGGGCTGTTTTCTGAGAAGATGTGTTGTTAGAGGTCTCTCTTAGTAGCTGGGTGAGTTTGACTTTTCTTCCTGTATATAACTCTTAGCTTATCTGCAAGTTCTTTGTCTGGTGTTGCTAAGAACCTGCTACATGCAATTTTATTTCTTTGTGAACAGAATGCAGGCCTGTGTGAACCTAGTGAGGTCTATCATGACCAAGTGTAAGGTTTTGTATTTGAATTACGGCGTTCCTAAATATGTATGCAGAGTAGGAGAAGAATTCCTAGAGAATAGCCCTGGTGAGAAGGAACGAGGGGTCTTGGTGGATGGAAGGCTTTGACGTTAGCTGCCAGTGTACCCTTGCAGTCTGGAAGGCCAGGTGTACTCTGGGCTGTATCAAAAGGCAGGTGGCCAGCAGAAAGGGAGATCACTGTTCCACCTCTGCTTTGTTCCTGTGAGGCCCTATCTGCAGCACTGCACCTAGGCCTGGGGAGAGATCTCTATGGGACCTCTCTATGGAGGGAGGTGGGCTTCTTCAGTGTGGAGAAGGCTGTGGGGAGGCCTCATCATGGCCTTTCAGTACCTAAAAGATTATCAAAAGATTGTCTTTTTGCATTGGTAGATAGTAATAGGGTAAGGGGCACTGGCTTTAAACTAAACAGTAAGAGATCTTAGGTTAGATGTTAGGCCAAAACTTTTTACTCAGAAGGTGGTAGGGCACTGGAATAGGTTGTCTGGGGTGTTATGGATGCCCCAACCCTGGAGGTGACAACTACTAGGAAGCAAAGCTAGGCCTGTATCTGGGTGCTTTATGATGTCACTGGAGGGTCACTGTCACACCATGACCTCACAGTAGAGGGAGTGGCTGTGAAGTTCCTCTCTGTGAGAGGCAGCCTCCAGTGAGCCAGCTGGGCCCCTCTGTGCTGGGAAAGCTGTAGATGTGAGCCAGGAGGTGCAGGCAGAGGGCCCTGAGGAGGAGATGTGCTCCATCTGCCTCTGCCAGTGTTGTCCCCTGTAGGCACACCTACTGCAGGGCCTGCATCCAGCACTGGGCTGCCATCAGTTCATTGCAGCCATCCTGAGCCTCACACCAGGCTCCCTGGAGGACGCTTTGACCCACCCCTGAACCTTGGAGGTAATGTAGAAGAAATAACTGCCTGCAGAATGGTAAGTTCTGTGCAAATTCACTAAGTAGAGTTAATTCAAGGATGTTAGATACTCATCTGAAGTGCTTTTACTGGGACATGGAGCCACTGGCAGTAGTTATGCTTAGCTTTCAGGAAATTTATTGCCTTTGAGTGATATTCAGATGGAATTCTGCTGTGCTGACCTATCTAATATGTGCAGTCTAATCACTCTAAGTATTTACCCATCTGGGCACCTAAACCTGTAGGTTTCTGTCTCAAGTTGTCTAATGAAGACAGAATCTGATCCACAATGGGTTCACGTGTCAGCTGTGTACTGTTATTGATTCTAAATACCTGCTGAAATAGATACCTGGATGCAGGAATGTAAGGACTTTGAGACTTATTTGAAAATAGTAGTGAACTCAGATTCATCACTGTGGATGTTTATCCATTAGTTCATCCTTTTTCCAGTGTTACTGGCCTAGTAGTCGGTGTGGTTTTTATTAATCTGTGTTCATGCAGATCATGTCTTTCAGTTCTTGGCACAGTGTACTTCCCCTGGAGAGTCCATAGGTTAAGTTAGCACTGATATCTTTCTAGTAGTAGAAAGTAGCACCTGTTTCCTCAGGTCATACTAACATCACACATTGGAAGTTTTTTGCTCTTGACTAACTTATTAGTTTCAGGGTGAATCCTTATATTAAGAATGGTAAGAGTCCACTAGCATAATTTTCTTGCTCTTTATTTCCTTCTTTCTAATAGCTAAATGACCTCATGGTTGTTCTTATGGCTTAGATAAAAATATATAAGCTTTTTTTCCCCCCCTCTTTAGATCTAGTATGATACCTTAAGCTATCCTGGTCTGAGCCCTGTCTTGTATAGAAACTAATTATTTTCTGTGAAAACATGAAATCACTTCATATCAATGTTGATTACTAGAGCTTTTGAATGAACTGAGAGGGAATGAAAGCATAGTTTTCTCCTTGCTCTGCATTTGTCACTCTCCGTGGCATGGAAATTCCATTAAATGGTTCAAGGTTGGGTCTAGCAAGACTTCTGATTGTTTTCTATAGATACTGATAACCATGCTGGTCTTAAGCCAGGCACCATAGTCTAGGGAGCTCTCCTCTGCTTCAGTACAGATAAAAGACTAGTTTTATATGTGGAAATATATAGAGTAAAAACTTGGCAAATCAGGAGTTTTATATCAAACTTAACTCACCTCTGCTGTCCCTTGCCATCTGGGTACGAATGATGTGAAGGAGAAAAGATGGAAGAGTGTTGGGAAAGTCATTAGGTTTAAGTCTATATGCTGTATGGGACTTGCTGGTTGGAGTTGATGTGACTGATAGTGTTTTGATAAGCATAGGACTAAAGGCTACAAAAAGATGCTTGTGATTATGCACCTGCTGAAATTACTGGTGGGAGTATCAAATGTGTGCAACAACCTTGACTAGACCAGGTGAAAGCTGATTGACTGAATCTGTTCTCACCTGCTCTGGCTTGGAAAGATCTGTTTTCTGGTCAGGTTCTCTAGTACTGTTTAATCTTCAGGAGTCTGAATCAGATTACAAGTCTCATCCATCTTCCCTAAGACAGTGGCTGAGGACTGAGTCACCTGCTTGCTATATTCACCAAATTCTGCCAAATAGTTGGCCAAAATTTTATTGTTTTCTTCCTTTCATGGGTGGACCCCACACCCACACCATGTCATCTTGTCACATAAAGTAGTAGCTTACTGAATACAGAACAGCTGAATGTGTGTCTTGAAGTTCTTTTGAAGTCTTAGCAAAGGGTCCAGTCTGGGCAGTGGCACAAATTGTTTTATATATGTTACTTCAGAGAAACACCTTCATTTGACAAGTGTAATGCTGTACGTTTTGGCAAAGGAGCATGTGTGTTTTGCAATATTGATATGACATGTTCATCTGCAGAATTGGTGAAACATCTTTCTACATGAAAAATATTTGCTTACGTGCTTACCAGCACGTTCATTTGTCCTCAAAGGCAAATAAGGATCCAACATCTTTGATACAGAGCTATTTTTGTCTTCCTCTGCACAGTGCTTATTACACATTGTGTTTTTTTAAAAAATGCTGCTAAAGGCAGCAGCCAGCCATTAATGTGAAGTACTTCCTATTTAAAGATTGCACCTATAATCAGTTCATTCAGTTCTATGGGACTGTTGCTGATGATGGCAGGAATATGATCTTGAAATGACACGTCAGCTTCTTATGTCGTGCTGTATTAGAAAGGGTATGGCTGAATACATCTGGAATCTGCATTGGTCAAGGCAGTCCCATTCACAGTGCTGCAGTGAGTTTCTGCAGTACCAGCTTTTCTGTAATGAGGGTAGGAGAAAGGAACTTGTAAGTAAAGCTCTAGATTCCACCACAGGAGGTGGGAAGGGATTTGCACCCCCCAGGCAGTGTCTTTTGCAGAGCGGCTGGTGTTACTGGTTAAGGTAGCACATTTCCCACTGCTATCCTAGGACAATGGAAGTATTAATTGTCTCTTTAGGATCAACAAAGCCCACACTGAGGCCTTCTGTGTAAGGCTAATAGGTTAATGGAACTGCATTCTCACTTGATAATAGACTCTTTCAGATGACAAAGATGACTGCTAGTACAACTCTGCTCGAGTATTTATAGAGAGGTCAAGTTTAGATCATACTTAGTAATGTGTGTCTAGTTGGGAGTATCCACATCACAACTCAGTATCCCTCAGAAAAAGAGGCCAGTGGTACAGATAGAAGGGTGAGCAGTTACGATTTTACCTATGTAAGCATTGCCTATTTGAAAATACTGTTAGTGGCAATTAGTGATCTACTGAGTTTATTCACCAGCATTCTGTTTTACCTGGATAATTAAACAGTAGTTGTGTGTGTACTGACAAGATGTTTATAGCAGCCACAATTCCGCCAGGTCTGCTAAGACTTTTCCTGCTGGCATATACTGAGTAGCTTACATTTGAAGTCCATCCATCCTGGTCTTTGTCTGGACCAGTACCAGAGCCTACTAGCAGGGATCAACAGTGAGTCAGGTTGTGGAAACTGTCATTTGCTGCTTCTCTTTATTGAAAGTTTGCTCTTGTAAGTTTTAGGGTGAAAGGGACTCTATTATGGTTTAGAGGTGTTCATTTTTTTTCTGGGCTGTCCAATTTGTTTGGTGTAAGTTTTGCCCTATGATCAGCATCTGCAGCTAACTTGTTTGGAGATGCTGTTAACTTAGTACCTACTGGGAAGTTGACTCATTAATTAACCAACATCTCTTTGTGCAGAAATACTTTTCTCTAAATTGTTTTAAAAAAAAAAAATCAAAAAGAGTTTTGTCCTTACTGATGCTGTACTTATGCTTGTAAAATATGAACTGGTGTTTAATATGCTTGAAAATCAGCATTTGGGTAAATTTGTCATGCTAGATTCCTAACCAGTATACCTGAAAGCCTTACTGACAGATCGGAGCTCATCTTTCCTTCATCTGTTTAAAGATGTCTAGATCCCATTGTCAGGGAGAACTCATTCTGAAGCGGGCCATTTGTAAGTGCTGGTGGCTCATTTCCAAGACTTTGAGTTTTTTGCCCTGTGAAGTGGGTGTTATTTCTATTCAGCAGCTGCCTTCATTTCCAGGATTAATTTAAAATCAATGCATGTATGTTGTGCAGTGTCAAGCTCAGGACATCCGGAGTGGAGGAACAACTGGTAGTCCTGTGGTCCTCTGCCTTGTCTTTGTAGGAATTACTTGCATCTTCCTGAGGCCCTTACTGATAGATAGGATGCAGCTAGACTGCTCTGACAAAAGAGAAGCAGAATGAATGTAATCTCAAAATAAATTTTGACAATTTTTTTGTTTGTTGCAATGCTGTTGTTAGGCAAGTAGACATATGCTGGCGTTTGGGTCCTCTGCTGCTGTTTAGCAACTGCTACGTTTTTAAAAGCAACCTGACAGAATATGGCAGTATCTGCTTATGAGTTGTCAGCAATTGCTTGTTTCTTTGGGAAACAGTTTTCCAAATGTTAATGCTCTGGTATGCGTTGTACCTTCATTTGCTGGAAGATTTTAAAATGATCTTCCCTTGCACTAGAAGTTGACCTGTCTCTAATGATAGAGATGTAGCAGCTTCTACTGATGTTCCATCACCTGCTTCCATCATCTCTAATTAATCTTATGATTTGTAGAAGCATAGTACTTGGGCATGCATGTGTTAATTCATCTCAGATGAATGAAATAAGCGTTTCCTCTGTTGCTGGAAAGCAATGGAAATTATTTTCAGGGAAGGGTAACTTTGCTGTACTTAGAAATAAACCCTTTGTCATCTCTATCCAGAAGAATTATCTGGTAACTGCTTAGATGAGATTTCAAGGAGAAATGTAAATATTTAGCTTAAACTAGTCAGATACTGTGTCTGAAATCAGCCTCTGTTCCTAGAATATGTGTGATCCCTCAAGGACCTCTGTGTTATGTATAAGATTAATAATGACTAAGCTGTTGTGGTTCTGCTGTTACTAGATAGGATGGGAAGGGCGTATTGATTAGGTGGTATATAAATGGCATTAACAAATAACTGAAGAGTAAGGGATTGCATGCTAAATTTGTGGAAGATTCTGTAAATCTTGTCTTAAATCTGATTATGTAACAGTATCAAGCTTTTTTTTTATGGGCCAAATCATTTCTGTGCTTCATCTTGGGACAGCTGAGTCTTAAAACCCTTGCAACATGCGTTTGCCACTTTGCACACGGGTTATATAAAAACCTATGTAAAATTTGAACATTAAGTACTGTAATTCAGAAGTTAAAAGTTCTGTTTCCTTGTTCCAAATATTTATTGTTCCAAATAAATTCTTCAACAGATATCCAAGGAGTGTTCTTTGCAGCAATCTGGGCTAGTAAGACCTGCTTGTTTCCTCTGTACTGCTGTTAAAATGAGCTAGATTTAGCATATGCTAACTTCACTTTTAACTGTGGTGTTTTGGGCAGCAGATGAGTAAATCTCAAGCTGGTCAAGTGTGTGTGTGATGTCTCCTCTCTCTGGTGCCAGTAATAGGACCTGAGGGAATGGTGTGGAGTTGTGACAAGGGGCAGTCAGGCTGGGTGTTAGGGAAAGGAGCTTTACCAGGGCATGGAATAGGCTCCCCGGGGAAGTAGTCATGGCCCCACGTTTGGAAGTTGGTTTGGATTTTGTGTGGTCCTAGAAACACTTCATGGCAAATCATAAAAATAGTGCTAACTTGTTCTGTGTCACGAAAGTCTTCATTATGCTGACACTTGACTTCAGGAAAGAACAATCTTGCTCTAGTGGAGCCAGATGTGGAAACTTTTCCTTGTTCCTCTTACTCAGCAAGGAAGGAAAAGCAGTAGTGAGGTAATGATCTGCATATCTACTGGTTCCTAAAATACTGAGGAAAGAAAAGATGAGTGGCATCTGAAGATTCTTCTCGTTTGTATGACCATTTAATAACACTTGGAGGCTTTGTTCTATGTGTTATTAAGTGATACGATAGACAAATACTTGACTACTAATCTGAGTTTTCTGCTGTGCTTCTTATTTCTATCACTACCATCCCATCCCCTTTCCTTTCACAGAATGAGTGCAAATCAGACTTAATGCTTGAATCAGTTTGCTCTGAATCAGCATTGATTTCTGTCAGCTAAGTAAAATGGATTTGAATGTTAAAGCACTGAAAGCGATGGACCAACCAGGCTGCTCATTCCAACTGTTTGCTATATACTCTAGCATGCTTTCTCTGTGCACTCATATTAGTTGCATGGGAAGGACACCTAGAAGGTCATAGTTTTGGCCCCCTCTGCTTATCAGGTGCTTTCAGTGAGTAGTTTTGAGAGCTAGTTCTCACAGCAGTCTTTTCCTATTGTCTGTGCATGAAGTCCCATGTCCTGGGCTACTGTGTGAGGGCACCTTGCCTTGTTCTTCTTAAAATATTTCAAGGATTTAAGAAACCTTGCAAACCGTGAAAAGTCTCTGCAGGTCAAGGTTTCTTATAGTGGTGTCCTGGTTTCAGCTGGGACAGAGTTATTTTCTTTATGGTGTGTGGTATGATTCCATGTTTTGGCATTAGGAGAAAAATAATGTTAATATCACAGTGATGCTGATGCTTTAGTTGGTGCTGAGCAGTGCTGCACACAGCCAAGGATGTTTCAGTTCTCAGCTTCTTGAGCTGTCCTGCCAGTGAGGGGCTGGGAAGGCACAAGAAGCTAGGAAGGGCAGAGTCAGGAAGCTGCCCTAAACTGACCAAAAGGATATTCCATACCTTATGATGTTATCTGAGGAAAAAGAACTATAAAACTGGGGGGAGCTGGATGAAGGTGTTGCCACTGCTGGGACTGGCTGGCTATTGATTGGCAAGTGGTGAGTAATTACATTGTGCGTTACTTGTGTGTATGAAATCATTGCTGTTGTTTCTCTTCCTTTTCTTAGTAAATAGTTTTTTTTCTGGACCTACAAGTTCTACTTTGTTTCTCTTCCAAGTCTCACTGGAAGGGAGGTAGTGAGCAAAGGGCTGTTCAGCTCCTTGCCAGTTAAACCACAACAGATGGAGATCTGTGATCTTAGAATTGGAGGATCTAGGTTGATTTCTGGTTGAATCTGGTGCCACTGAGTAGGTAGCTTAAGACCAGTCTTTCAGCTGTTGGCCTGCACTGTAAGTAGTAGTTAATAAATAGTGAGTGTTTGAATTGCCATAGTGCAAGCTGAAGGCAGGTAGAACAGCTACTACTTATTGTACTCTTGACAGTTTAATGCTAGGTGATAGGCTTTACCAGAATCTGTGCTTCAAGCTTTTCTAGTATCCCTACTGTGTAGTTACTACTCTTATCTCGAGTGCTGCCAGCGTTCAAGTGTAATGGAAGTGTTTTGTGTTTAGGTGTATTCAACCTCCAGTCAGTCAAAATGAGAAAATAGCACCACAGGGGAGGTGTATATGTGTGAATATTAGTCTTCCTCTTGATACCAGCTGAGGGCCCTGGCCTTGTAAATGATATGTGTTGGACCCTGGGTCTGCTTGCCAGATGTACTGGCGCAGAAGAGAGGGAGATCTTCTGTCCTTTTCAGGGCAGCAGATCAGGGCAACCAAAGTGGTGATTTGCAATTTAATATATTTTCCTCAAATTCTAATCTTTAAAATTGGCCTAACAAGACTTTCCTACCTCAGAGTTTTTGTGAAATATGTAAAAGATCAAGGGACTTTGACATAAGAGATCTGTAATAAGCTACCCGAGTACCTCTTGTTCAATTGGGCTGAGTTATTATAGATATGAATGCTTTGTAAATGAGATATTAAGCAAATAAAAGGCATCCGAATAGTTGAAAATACTTAATTTACCTAAACCCTCCTTTGCAGTGAAATAAATTGCATGTAATAATGGATCTTTTTACCTTTATAGAATAATTATGGAATATTACAGAGGGATAATAAAAATGACTTGTTAGTTTGCCAAACAGTTTAAATGGTTAGAAGAGAAAATGTACAAGAATATATGTACAAATGAAGGAGAAACATCATTTTACAACTGAGTGTAGTTTGGGGATTTCTTACTCCTATTATTCAAGCTCATAAAACTTCAGGTATTTTTCAAGGGAATTTGCATACTTCTGCAGTTTTGTGGTCTCAACAGTTTTGTAGCCACCTTAAACTAGAAATGAAACTTTGAATAAAAGTAGTGCTAGTGTCTTAGGCCCCAAACTGATGCTGATGGCCTAATCTTACTGAGATGTTGTATATAGGCATATTGAGGCTGTCTGAAAACACGCTAGCTTAAAGTGCGTGGTGGTGAGAAGGGCCTAACAGTGTGTGACTTGGCCACGGTCACAGGACTGATCAATAGCTATGTCAAGCACAGAACTAAAGTTCCAATCCAGACAAGCCAGATGTGCTCAGTAAATCTCACTTATCTTTAATTTCACAAAAGACAAATCCAGATATGAAGCTTCTCCATATATATGCGTCAATTGATCTTGCTTTCAGTGCTACCACTGCAGAAGTAGACATTAAATGCATATTTGTGCTTGCATTAACTTTTTTCTTAAGCTTCCAAGCAGATGTACTATAGGCCTTTAGCAGTAGAAGTGCTCTTCACCTTGTACTTCTAGGTTCTCTTTAGACTGATTTTCATGGAGGAGGGTAGGAGGTGTCTTCCATTAACATAGGGTGTTTTGGGCCTGGGACAGCAAGCTTAACTCCTGACTTCAAAAGAACATCAGGGACTCTTCAGCAAATGCTGAATGTAAACTATTCATAAAATCATAATGGCTAAGGTTGGAAGGGACTTTAAAGATCACTGAACTCTACCCACCTGTCATGGACAGGGTTGCCAGCCACAAAATCAGGTTGCCTAGGACCCCATCCATCCCAGCCAGACCTGGTCTTGACAGCTGCTAAGCCTTATAGTTTTATTGAGCCCTTCTTTTGGTGTCACTTTCTGAATGGGTATGAGTAAGTGATAACGATAACTGTAGATCTTTATAAATGCACAGATGCATGTTTAATCCTATGCATAGTGATGCTAGGAGGAGGGCCTTTTCTGGATGCAGAAAATTTTGTCCTTGATCCTCAGTCTGAATCCATGCGGATGAGGGAAAAGGTGTGATAGGAAACCCAATAACCAACCTTGAAACACTTTGTGGAAGGACAGGAGGCATTCGAGTTAGAGCTGAGATTAGACATTACTTTCATCAGTAGACATTACTGGTGTTGAGCTGTTATTGCTGAATTATGTACATTATTTTCATAATGGGAAATAACCCCTGTTTAGAAGGGACTGATATGGCACTGTTGACATGTACTTCCACATAAGTTAGAGGTATGGTTCTAACATTAAAATAAAGCACAGCTGATTTGCAAAATCACTTGTTTTTTTTTCTGCATACTCTACTTGAATTCAGTATTGACAAGGGAATTCCATAACAATAAATAAAAATGAGGTCACTTAACTATGGTCTACTTAAAAAAAAAAAAAAAAACAAAACAAAACACCAAGATTGGAACTTCTGAAATACAGACTTCCAGTTTATGTTATGTGGAATAAGAGAAGAATTACTTGTTAGTTTCTACCACCTTTTCTTCCCTCTAACTGGAGACTATTCTCTGGAAGTATTTGAGAACAAGGTGTGAGCCTAGCCATATCAAGAGAGTGAGGAAGACAAATCTAAGCTAGAAAAAATATTTTTAAATGCTGTCTTCTAGGACACTCACTTTGGAATCAAGTGCTGTTACGCAGTTCTGTGTACTGAGACCTTACTGATTCCTTGTGACTGGAATGTAGAACTAGATGGGTATAAATTCTTTAGGAAAGACAGGCGGGGAGAAAGAGAGGAGGCGTTCCCCTCTACATCAGTGACCACTTGGAGTCCATGGATCTCCACTTAGGGACAGATAAGGAGCTGACAAGTTATGGTTTAGGGCTAAAGGGAAGGAGGCATCATAGTGGGCTCTGCTATATGCTGCCTGATCAGGAAGACTAAGTCCTCTATAAACAGATAGGAGCAGTTTCACATTCACAAAACTTGGTCCTCATGAGATCCTTTTCAACTCTGGTCATTCTACGATTGAGTGTACCCTCAGCATGTTTCTTGATGGCACCAGGATGAGTGATACAGGTACACAATAGAAGGAAGAGATGCTATCTAGAGGGACCTGGATAGGCTTGATAAGTGGGCCCATGTGAGCCTAAAGAGGTTCTGCAAGGCCAAGTGCAAAGCTCAGCACTTGGGTCAAGGCAATCCCAGAAAATGCCTACAGACCAGGAGAGCAACTCTGAGAACAGCACTGTGGAAAAGGACCTGGAAATCCTGGTGGATTAAGGACTTAATGTGAGCCAGCAGTGTGCTCTCGCAGCCCAGGAAACCAATGGCACTTTGGGTTGCATCAACAGAGGGGTGGCAGCAGGGAGAGGAAGGGGGTTGTCTCCCTCTGCTCTGCCCTTTGTAAGGCCCTGTCTGCAGTACTGTGTCTGGGCCAGGAGCCCCCAGCACAGGAGGGATGCAGAGCTGTTGGAATGTGTTCAGATGAAGATTATCAAGGGGCTGGAGCACCTGTTCTGTGAAGAAAGATTGAGGGAGCTGGGGGTGCTCAATGAGAAGGCTTTGGTGAGATATTGCTGCAGCCTTCCAGTACTTGAAGGGGGCTTATGAGTAGGAAGGGAAATGACTTTTTCCCTGGCAGTAATAGAACAAAGGCAAATGGCTTTAAGCACAAAGAGAGGAAATTAAGGTTACATGCTAGGAAGAATTTCTTACTTAGAGTCAGTGATGTACTGGAACAGGTTGCCAGGGAAGCTGTGGATGTCGCATCCCTGGAGGTGTTTGAAGCCAGGCTGGTTGGGGCCCTAGGCTGCCTGACCTGGGGGCCAGGGGGCTGGAACTCAATCTTTAATGTCACTTCCAACCCAAGCCATTCTACGATAAAACAATTGCACAACTAATGAATCTGCTATTGTCACCAGTAATTCTGCCCCTGAAGCTGTTTGTAAATGAGTTCAGCTGCATGTATGGAAAGGAAAAGGCTGTGTATTGTGCGTTTTGTGGTAGAACATCCAGAGGCTTTAAAAAATGCAATACATTTGTGTATCAAACCACATCTAACGGATATTAGTAAAAATTTAAGAATTTACCTACTGACTTGCAACCTTACATTGATGTCCGTTGTGTAAAAACAGAAGAGTAACTAAAAGAAATCTTTCTTGGTCTTTGGAGAGACTTGAGTAGTATATTTGAACATATACAAACATGAAAGGACAATTGAAAAAGATATCTCCCTTCTTCAGGCAGTCATTTAGAGTTCATGGAATCTGTTTCTGGATGGATTTGTACTTTCTGTGCACAAATGGCTAATACTTTCTTGTAAGTGCATACATCCAGTGTTCTTTAGCTCCAAATTGGTAGGAGCTGAAAATGGTAACTGTGAGGAAAACGCAACTCAGTCCTAGACTGGAGACTGATCAGGGCAGATGGTAACTTCAGGGAATCAAGCTGCCAGATTCTAACCTGTCAGTTTAGAGCATGGGCAAGCTGCAATTTTATAGAGGCTTAGCACTGCCAAACTTAAAACATTTTTATAGGGCTGAAAAAGAAACATTCCTGTCAGTTTGATAATTGCCAGTCTTGGCTAAAAAGCAGATGGGTGTAAAAGCTTTTTGACTGAACAGTTCAAAAATATTGGCAAAACAGTGTTTTTTCATTGAGCAAAAATGAAGCGTGGATTGAAGACAAACCTAAAATCCTTTCCACAAAGTCTTGTGGGAAATGTCATCCAAAATTCCTTTGGAAAGAGAGAAAGTGATTGAATAAATGGAGTCTCAGGCATGGGAATTGTTGAGCAGCTTTGCCTACTAGTGCTGACAGTTTGGACTCGATGATATCAATACAGCATAGGGAACCTCATGTGGCAAGACTTGGGTGTCCATGTCTTGCTGGCTATCAACTGTGATGTACCTTGTTTTCCATCTGACATGCATACTGCTGTAATCTGCTTTGACAAGACTCATCAACACATACACTGCATCTGCTGAGTGGCAAAAAGAGCTTCTTAAAGACTGTGAAGCAAGTGAGACTCAGGTGAGTTTTCTACTCAAGTGGTTTGTAAGTAGTTCCTGCAACAGCAGTGGTTGGCATAGGTGAAATCACAAACTTTTGTAGCTGAGACTTGAAAAAGTACAATAATTGTATAATTCTATATGTAACATGCTGACTGCAGACATACACCAGGGAGAGTGGGCTCTGGTTCAGATAGTTTACATGGCTAGATGAGGGTTAAGGGTTAATTAGAAGCTGCCTGCTGAGCAAGAGCTTGGGCAGTATTCCTTGAGACTGTGTTGGATGTGGACTTAAAAGAATGTCTAAGAAGAAATAGCTGCTATTCAAATTGAGGAGGGAGTGTTAGTAGTCTGTGACATAGCAGAAGGGCATAGAGTCTGGATCTAAAGTTTGTTCATGGTGACATTTGTCACTGCTTTTTTTCCCTGGACTAGAAGGGATGCAGGCTGGTGCAGATATGAGGATTCAGGTGGAAGATGCAAACCTGACCATTCTTTTTCAGCGTTGAGACTAGTTTGTATGGATTTTTCCCATGCAGATCAGAAGTTTCCACTTGTTCCATGTATTATAGAATGATTTGTAGGCAACAAATGAGATCTCATCTTGGATTCATCTTTGTGAAGAGGTGGGTTAGTGCTATTGTGTTGGGGTTTGTTTTAAAAGGTAAAAAGAGGTTGAAGCAAAGTTCTGACTCGTGTGCGTTCATATAGGTAAACATACAGCTAATCAGTCTCCTAAAGCTTGGCCTTTTAAGCTGTAATTTTGAGGCAGTGTCCTTGGAGTATTCCACAGAGACTTTGATATGGAAAGTTCTGGCCTGGGGCACGTTTTCTGATGTTTAATATCAGGTCAATTTATACAGGAAAACCAAAGATAAGCCACAGGATGAAATAGTTGCCTACTATTAAATCATGCATTACTGCATTTTATTTCTGATATGTCTTATTTATCTTCAGCTTGCAGTTTATTCTGTGGGTTGTGTTTATACACTGTCATGAAAGTCATTGTACTCTGAGATCTCTGTGCAAAGCAAAATGTAAATGGCTTGCTTACTAACATCCAGGCTCAAAAAAAAGAGTCCCTTGGATTATTAGATTTCTTGCTCTTGAGTACTGTCTGCATAGTCTTTCATGTCTCATCTTCCCCTGCTGAAAGGATGGGGTAGTGAATATTTCACCTGAAAATATTTTGTTAAAGAATATGGTAAACATTCAGAAGTCTTGAACGTTGAAAAACTTTGAAACTATTAAAAGCAGAAATGTGGCAAACAATCCCAAATGGTATTTCATGCGTTTTGAGGAATCCGAGCTATCTGCAGTGCTGAAAACTCCATGACAAAACTCCATGACTGATGCTTACTGCTTTAGTACTCTGGAATTCTGTTGTGGTTGCTTAATGTGCAGTTGCATATGTACCCCACTGCCATATGACTGCATGGATCCAACCCTTGAGCACTCAATTGTCAGAGAGTTTGTCGGAAGACTTTGCTGAGCTTACCTATTGGTAAGCTTAATACAAGGCTCTTCTGCTGTGCTGCCCTTTCCCTCTCACCCCCTCGCTCCCACAGTAGAGTGAGAGATGTTTGGTTTGTCCTGTGCCCAGGTCTCAAGGAGGCAAGCAGACGAAACAAACCAGAGAACAACTGTGTTATTAAATTGGCTGCAGAGGAAGCCTCGGAAGGGGCAGAGTGTTTCAGTTCACAGATGTACAGAATGACTTGACTGTACTTGACTGGGTTTGTCTTATGTCTTCCACTTCCTAAAGTTTCCAGGACAGGAATCAGTACTGAGCAATGGAGCTGTGATCTCCTGTGGGCTTCTATAGTGCTATCCATATGGGGAAGGCTGCTGTTAACAGCATGTGCATTTGGGGAGAATTTCAGTGCACATTGCAAGCTTCATTTGTCTTTGTCATTACAAATTGGGAAAAATGGCTTAAGTAGTACTTGGATACAGCAATGTTCTGAGACTGCTAGTTGATTTACAGGGCAGGGCTCTCAATCTCAAAGTGTTTTACTCAGAGCAGAGGAGGGTAACCCTGCTGCAGAGTGCAGGAATATGTCCTTGCAGCTCTTTCGAAGCCTGCTGGCAGCACCCTTCCAGAGCGTGTGGGCAGCCTGAGCAGAGGCAGTAAAACAGCTTACAATATTAAGAAATAATAAACAGCTGTTCCTGGAATTGCTGTTAAGCACTGAAAACAAAATACCTAACACTTCTTGAGTCGGTTGATGGAAGTAGCTTGATTTATGAAAGGAGTGAAATTTAAAAATGCTTCCTGTAACCTGCAGTTCAAACTTGTAATATTTTGTCAGTTTGCTTTGTGCTTACAAATACAGATTCTAGAAAATCTGTTACTGCTTTACTTTTGTGTCTGCAACATAAATTCCAAACAGTAACCACAGTGACAATTCCTGGCAGTAGAATTATATTCTTTTTAGTTATAGCAGCCCTCTGTGTACATCTTAGTAGTAAAATGGGATTTTAATTTTATTTGCCGTTGGCTTCTGTAAACCTTGATTGGAAGGAAGGATGCTTATGTTTATGGATTAGAGGAATAAAAAGCCTGAGATACTTGGGACATCTGCAATTTCATATTGGGAGTGTACTTCAAGTGAGATATGGCTGCTGTCTGAGAGAAGTTCAGCTCTTCAATTAAAACTGTTTAATGTCAGGCATATCCCATAAATATATAGAGTAGAATCTATGGTGACTCTGATAATTGGGCAGCGTGTAATTTCTGATAGGAAAATTTAATGACAGATAAATTGTTTAACTTTGAAATAACTTCTTGGTTTAAAAAATCAGTGTTGAAAAGCCTTCAGCTCTTGTACTTACAAATCCAGATTGGTCTCATCAGAGCACAGCCATAATGATTGGTACTGCAGTACAGTGGCTGTAATAGCTTCTTGAAGTAGCCCAAATTGACTTAGTATTTGTTCAATTCATTCTTAGACTATCTTGTCCTCTGATCTCTGCTTTTGTGTGGGTGAAAAACTGAGTTCAATGAATGCGATTCATCTCCTTTAGACTTCTGTTTTTCTTTTGTTGATTCTTCTGAGAGGAAACCAAAGAAACTGAAACTCTTAAAGAAACAGCTGCTGTGGAAATGGAGCAAAAAGTTGGACTTCTCAGACTAGAGAAAAGCTTAGTTTTCATACTGGTTCAAGGAAAAGGTTGAAGGTTTGGCTGAACAGTATTTTATCTGAATAGGTTCCCTGAACCCAGCTATAAATCAAGTCTAGAGTAGCGTACTAGTGAGTATAAAACCCGGAGATGTAAATCAAGACTTGAACACTCTACCTGTGAGTATAAAACACTTGATGTGCAAGTCAAGGCTCAAACTGTCTGTGAGAAAAGCTGTGAGAGACAAATGGTAGCACTCGAATGCTGGCTGTTTGGAACATAAAACACTAGGGTTATGTCTCATTTTTACATTAGTTCTTGGACACGTGCACATCACAATTGCCAGCTGAAAATGAACTACTCCAGTCTCATACTGCTTGCTGAGATGGCAAGTGCTTCAGAACTTATTACCTGCGTGCAGTTGCCTTACAAATGAATTTCTCAGTGTATGCTTTCACAGAAGAAAAGGAATGTTCTTTTGATACTGAAACAGCTGATATATTTTAATATCAAACACATTGAGTATCTCTTGTCATTTAAACATACATTGTATTTTTAAAAGAAAGCATCTGCTTTTCATCTGGTCTTTGGGTGATACTTTCTCAGCTGGGGAATGTACTGACCTAGGCTTCCTAGAAATTCTGTTTCAAGACAGGATTGCCACTTGGTTGCTAAGAGTTTACTTGGGCTAAGTGTTCCTTTAATTTACCTTTCTATGGGAGGTATTGTTCACCTGTTGTGCTGAAGAATGCTAATCGGGGATTTTCTTTGCATCCCCCATGTACAGAATGAGTAAGTCAGTTCCTTGTAAAAAGAACACTTCAGATTAGCAGAGCATTATAAATTCTAGGCAGAATTTGACTGATGTGTTGGGTCACGGAACAAATGTAAATATCCCTTAATTACTTGGCCTGTTTCATGGCCTTGTGATGTAGGCATTGTTAAAGTTGTCTGTCTCCCTGAGGAGTCCAGGAGTCAATAGAGGAGGCATCATAACTTGTCTGGTTTTAATTCACTATTTTTTCCCTTTCTGGTCTAGGCAAGGGTTGTGTAATCAAACCAATGACTTGATTTAAAAAAAAAAATACTATGGAAAAAGAACAAATATCTGTGCTGGCAGCCTGAGTGCTTTCTGTCTTTGGATATTAAAACTAGTTCTATATATTGTCATGGTTTCATGATTTTTCATTATCGGTATTCCACATCATAACATCATGCAATGTACTGGGGGTTTGACTGCTGATGCTCAAGTTCCGGGTGCCTGTCCAGCGGAGAAGAGCAGCTACGTTTCCCCAGGGGGCTTTGCGGTCAGCGAGGAGATATAACTCCCGGCAAGGTCACCTGATGCTCTCTTCTCTGCCTGCGCTGCTTCGCTTGCGCTTCTCTGCCTGCGCTGCTTCGCTTGCGCTTCTCTGCCTGCGCTGCTTCGCTTGCGCTTCTCTGCCTGCGCTGCTTCGCTTGCGCTTCTCTGCCTGCGCTGCTTCGCTTGCGCTTCTCTGCCTGCGCTGCTTCGCTTGCGCTTCTCTGCCTGCGCTGCTTCGCTTGCGCTTCTCTGCCTGCGCTGCTTCGCTTGCGCTTCTCTGCCTGCGCTGCTTCGCTTGCGCTTCTCTGCCTGCGCTGCTTCGCTTGCGCTTCTCTGCCTGCGCTGCTTCGCTTGCGCTTCTCTGCCTGCGCTGCTTCGCTTGCGCTTCTCTGCCTGCGCTGCTTCGCTTGCGCTTCTCTGCCTGCGCTGCTTCGCTTGCGCTTCTCTGCCTGCGCTGCTTCGCTTGCGCTTCTCTGCCTGCGCTGCTTCGCTTGCGCTTCTCTGCCTGCGCTGCTTCGCTTGCGCTTCTCTGCCTGCGCTGCTTCGCTTGCGCTTCTCTGCCTGCGCTGCTTCGCTTGCGCTTCTCTGCCTGCGCTGCTTCGCTTGCGCTTCTCTGCCTGCGCTGCTTCGCTTGCGCTTCTCTGCCTGCGCTGCTTCGCTTGCGCTTCTCTGCCTGCGCTGCTTCGCTTGCGCTTCTCTGCCTGCGCTGCTTCGCTTGCGCTTCTCTGCCTGCGCTGCTTCGCTTGCGCTTCTCTGCCTGCGCTGCTTCGCTTGCGCTTCTCTGCCTGCGCTGCTTCGCTTGCGCTTCTCTGCCTGCGCTGCTTCGCTTGCGCTTCTCTGCCTGCGCTGCTTCGCTTGCGCTTCTCTGCCTGCGCTGCTTCGCTTGCGCTTCTCTGCCTGCGCTGCTTCGCTTGCGCTTCTCTGCCTGCGCTGCTTCGCTTGCGCTTCTCTGCCTGCGCTGCTTCGCTTGCGCTTCTCTGCCTGCGCTGCTTCGCTTGCGCTTCTCTGCCTGCGCTGCTTCGCTTGCGCTTCTCTGCCTGCGCTGCTTCGCTTGCGCTTCTCTGCCTGCGCTGCTTCGCTTGCGCTTCTCTGCCTGCGCTGCTTCGCTTGCGCTTCTCTGCCTGCGCTGCTTCGCTTGCGCTTCTCTGCCTGCGCTGCTTCGCTTGCGCTTCTCTGCCTGCGCTGCTTCGCTTGCGCTTCTCTGCCTGCGCTGCTTCGCTTGCGCTTCTCTGCCTGCGCTGCTTCGCTTGCGCTTCTCTGCCTGCGCTGCTTCGCTTGCGCTTCTCTGCCTGCGCTGCTTCGCTTGCGCTTCTCTGCCTGCGCTGCTTCGCTTGCGCTTCTCTGCCTGCGCTGCTTCGCTTGCGCTTCTCTGCCTGCGCTGCTTCGCTTGCGCTTCTCTGCCTGCGCTGCTTCGCTTGCGCTTCTCTGCCTGCGCTGCTTCGCTTGCGCTTCTCTGCCTGCGCTGCTTCGCTTGCGCTTCTCTGCCTGCGCTGCTTCGCTTGCGCTTCTCTGCCTGCGCTGCTTCGCTTGCGCTTCTCTGCCTGCGCTGCTTCGCTTGCGCTTCTCTGCCTGCGCTGCTTCGCTTGCGCTTCTCTGCCTGCGCTGCTTCGCTTGCGCTTCTCTGCCTGCGCTGCTTCGCTTGCGCTTCTCTGCCTGCGCTGCTTCGCTTGCGCTTCTCTGCCTGCGCTGCTTCGCTTGCGCTTCTCTGCCTGCGCTGCTTCGCTTGCGCTTCTCTGCCTGCGCTGCTTCGCTTGCGCTTCTCTGCCTGCGCTGCTTCGCTTGCGCTTCTCTGCCTGCGCTGCTTCGCTTGCGCTTCTCTGCCTGCGCTGCTTCGCTTGCGCTTCTCTGCCTGCGCTGCTTCGCTTGCCCTTCTCTGCCTGCGCTGCTTCGCTTGCGCTTCTCTGCCTGCGCTGCTTCGCTTGCGCTTCTCTGCCTGCGCTGCTTCGCTTGCGCTTCTCTGCCTGCGCTGCTTCGCTTGCGCTTCTCTGCCTGCGCTGCTTCGCTTGCGCTTCTCTGCCTGCGCTGCTTCGCTTGCGCTTCTCTGCCTGCGCTGCTTCGCTTGCGCTTCTCTGCCTGCGCTGCTTCGCTTGCGCTTCTCTGCCTGCGCTGCTTCGCTTGCGCTTCTCTGCCTGCGCTGCTTCGCTTGCGCTTCTCTGCCTGCGCTGCTTCGCTTGCGCTTCTCTGCCTGCGCTGCTTCGCTTGCGCTTCTCTGCCTGCGCTGCTTCGCTTGCGCTTCTCTGCCTGCGCTGCTTCGCTTGCGCTTCTCTGCCTGCGCTGCTTCGCTTGCGCTTCTCTGCCTGCGCTGCTTCGCTTGCGCTTCTCTGCCTGCGCTGCTTCGCTTGCGCTTCTCTGCCTGCGCTGCTTCGCTTGCGCTTCTCTGCCTGCGCTGCTTCGCTTGCGCTTCTCTGCCTGCGCTGCTTCGCTTGCGCTTCTCTGCCTGCGCTGCTTCGCTTGCGCTTCTCTGCCTGCGCTGCTTCGCTTGCGCTTCTCTGCCTGCGCTGCTTCGCTTGCGCTTCTCTGCCTGCGCTGCTTCGCTTGCGCTTCTCTGCCTGCGCTGCTTCGCTTGCGCTTCTCTGCCTGCGCTGCTTCGCTTGCGCTTCTCTGCCTGCGCTGCTTCGCTTGCGCTTCTCTGCCTGCGCTGCTTCGCTTGCGCTTCTCTGCCTGCGCTGCTTCGCTTGCGCTTCTCTGCCTGCGCTGCTTCGCTTGCGCTTCTCTGCCTGCGCTTCTCTGCCTGCGCTTCTCTGCCTGCGCTTCTCTGCCTGCGCTTCTCTGCCTGCGCTTCTCATCTCAGCGTTGTGGTAAGGCCGATCCACCATCAATTTCACATTCTCTCTCCTTATAAAATTCTGTTGATACCATATTTAGTAAATTACTTTGTTTTACCTCAGATTGTTGCCACTGTTTTCAATTATTTCGGGGTCCCTTATTTTCTTTTTTTCCGGGGGCGCGGATCCGCGGATCCCTCCGCCCTTCTAGTCACGGAACCGGGCCGAACCAGCCCGTAAACCGTTGACATTCTTGGTGGAGAATGCGGGCAACAGTTGCTTTTTAGCTTTTTGAACAAATCTCTCTCTCCGCTCTCAGACAGCTTCATTGGGAAAGTTTATCTGTTTCACCAGTACTGTCTGAAAGCGTGACCTTGAAAAGTCCAGGCGGACAGCCAATACTCTAGGATATTTGTAAACTTTGAGCCTTGCTATCTTGTTTCTGTAAAAGAAAAAAAAAAGAGAAAAAATGCTTTCTCTACTGAAACTGCCTTTTAAGGGGCTGCATGCCACTGTCTCTTCTTTCTTAATGCTAAAAACATACTGGGCCTTAATTAAGTTCACCACTTTGCTCTATGGAGCAATAGGTATATATAGCCAATTGAAAACATGGATGGAAATAACTATGTGGCATCTGCATATTATGTGGCATACCATTCCAGA
This sequence comes from Meleagris gallopavo, assembly GCF_905368555.1. Taxonomy (NCBI): domain Eukaryota; kingdom Metazoa; phylum Chordata; class Aves; order Galliformes; family Phasianidae; genus Meleagris; species Meleagris gallopavo. The sequence goes on along the minus strand of NC_139414.1, from coordinate 1,576,995 downwards.
GGGAGCTGCTAATTTTACAGGGTTGGGGATTTTTAAGCAGGTTTCCAGCCTCTCCTTTGAATTCTTTATGCGGATTTTCAATGCTCACCTGATCACGTTATTAATCTCCGTGAATGTACTGCTCACCATTTCACTTATTATTAGTATTTATTATATTTTGAGGAAGTCTGCCCCAAAACCAGTAAATACTGAGTGGCAGGGAATGTGGAGAGGCCTGGGTGAGACTTTAGAGAGATGGAAATCTTCGGTGTCATGGAACTTTACTCCAGAACACCTGAAAGACCCTGAAAATTTAAACAGATATTTGAGACAGGAATGTCGCGGCTCAGGAAGATCTGAGGAGGCCCAAATTATTTGGGGCCTGGCTAATGCTTACCGGGCCTTATTCAATACTATCCTGGAGAGGGAGAGAGTTTGTGAAATTGAAAAGGAGAGTCTCAGGGAAACAGTGCAAAATGAGCGAGAGAGTCTCCTGGTCGAGAGAAACAGCCTCCAATCTGAGAGAGATGCCCTCCGAATTGAGAGAGACTCCCTGCAATCCAAACTCAACAGTCTTCAATCTCAACAAGACACCCTCCAATCTGAGCTAGATACCCTCATAATCGAACGAGACAGGCTCCGAGCTGAACTGGAGGATGAGAGCATTGGAACTGACCAACCTGATCAACTACAAGAAGCACCACAATTGATGTCACTTGCCCCTGTAAGAGGACGGAAAATGAAACGAATCTCGACTCAGTTAGAAGAGAAGAAAGAAGAGGAGAGAGGTCCAGAGGAGTGGCTCCAAGATCCACAAGAAGCACCCCTAAGTCCAGGGGAGGGGCCCTCAGTAAGACCACGGTCACCGGCGCCAATGAGGGCAACAAGAAGTCCCGAAAGAGTAAGAGGTGAGCAAGATATCGTTACCATTGTTGATCGATCTCTGAAAATGAATGAAATTCGAAGTCTGAGAAAAGACTTTTCACGTCACCCAAATGAGCCTATTGCCACTTGGTTACTTCGATGTTGGGACAATGGGGCCAACAGTGTGTGGCTGGATAGTAGAGAAGCTCGCCAACTGGGTGGCATTGCCAGGGACTCAGCCATTGACAGAGGTATTAGTACATGCCAGAACCAGGCCTTTACCCTCTGGAAGCGGATGTTGTTAGCTGTAAAAGAAAGATACCCCTTCAAAGATGATCTGATGCCTGAGAAAAAGAAATGGGCTGATATGGAAGAAGGCATCTGTTATTTAAGAGAATATGCTGTGGTGGAAATGCTACATAGCCCCGATTTCATTCCTGACGAGCCAGACCAAGAGCATGATCCCGAGAGAGTCAGGTGTACACCAAACATGTGGCGTACATTCACAAAGACCGCACCAGAAAGGTACGCCAGCACATTTGCAGCAATGTATGGCAGAGGGGAAAGAAGACCCCTTATAAGTGAATTGGTTAATAAACTTCAAGACTTTGAGTTACATTTAAGCCCTCTGCGAGCTTGTGTTTCAGCCATTACAAAGGTAGCTGAAAAGCTGGACAGAATGGAAAACAAACAAGAAGATATAATAGACAAACTATCAACCGTGCCTGAAGCTGATAAATCCATGGAGGTAACGGATACATCAAATGGGGACCAGAATTCCCAAAACAGCCTATTGGAGGGGCTCATCAACTTGATTTCCTCCCAGCCGGTGGCATCTAATGTCTCAGCCATCAAAAGAAGACGTTCTCCTGCTCGAGCAAGTGACAACAGTAAGACCACATCACGTTTTGCCTTGTGGCATTACCTACGTGACCATGGAGAAGATATGAAGGAGTGGCATAAACAACCTACTCCTGTACTTCAAGCACGGGTAAGAGAGTTACAAGACAAATCAACCACCAAGGTGAACTTCTCCAAAAAGGTGATTGCTCCAGTTGCTGCAGACAATGAAGGTAACAAATAGAGGGGCCCTGCCCCCAGCCAGGGGGGGAAAGGGATAATAGAGTTTATTGGACTGTGTGGATTAGATGGCCTGGCACATCAGAATCACGAAAATATAAGGCCCTGGTGGATACTGGTGCACAGTGCACTCTAATGCCCTCGAGTCACCAAGGGACAAAATCAATTTATATTCATGGGGTGACTGGAGGTTCCCAAGAGCTAACTATGTTGGAGGCCGAAATCAGCCTCACTGGTAAAGACTGGCAAAAGCACCCTATTGTGACTGGCCCAGGGGCTCCATGCATACTTGGTATTGATTACCTCAGAAGGGGATATTTTAAGGATCCCAAAGGGTATCGATGGGCCTTTGGAATAGCTGCTGTAGACACAGAAGGTGTTAAGCAGTTGTCTATTTTGCCTGGCCTGTCAGAAGATCCATCTGCCGTGGGGTTGCTACGAGTGAAAGAGCAACAAGTACCGATTGCTACAAAAACGGTGCACAGACGGCAGTACCGCACCAACAGGGATTCCTTGCTCCCCATTCAGAAGCTGATTCACCAACTAGAGAATCAGGGAGTGATTAGCAAGACTCACTCACCTTTTAACAGCCCCATATGGCCAGTGCGTAAAGCCAGTGGAGAATGGAGGCTGACGGTGGACTACCGTGGCCTGAATGAAGTCACACCCCCATTGAGTGCTGCTGTGCCAGATATGTTAGAACTCCAATATGAATTGGAGTCAAAGGCAGCCAAATGGTACGCCACCATTGATATTGCTAACGCCTTTTTCTCCATTCCTTTGACCAAAGAATCTAGGCCACAGTTTGCTTTCACCTGGAGGGGCATTCAGTATACCTGGAATCGTTTGCCCCAGGGGTGGAAACATAGCCCAACCATTTGCCATGGGTTGATCCAAGCTGCACTGGAACAGGGAGGTGCTCCTGAGCACTTACAGTATATTGATGACATCATCGTGTGGGGCAACACAGCAAAGGAAGTTTTTGAGAAAAGAGAGCAAATAATCCAGATCCTTCTGCGTGCTGGTTTCGCTATTAAGCGAAGCAAAGTGAAAGGGCCTGCCCAGGAAATTCAGTTCCTAGGTATAAAGTGGCAAGATGGCCGTCGTCACATCCCAACAGATGTGATCAACAAAATCAGTGCCATGTCTCCACCCACTAATAAGAAAGAGACACAATCGTTCCTGGGTGTAGTGGGTTTTTGGAGAATGCATGTTCCAAACTACAGCCTCATTGTAAGCCCCCTTTATCAGGTGACACGGAAGAAGAATGATTTTATGTGGGGTCCTGAGCAGCAGCAGGCTTTTGAGCAGATTAAACAAGAGATAGCCCGTGCCGTGGCCCTGGGGCCAGTACGGATGGAACAGGATGCGAAGAACATCCTCTACACTGCTGCTGGAGAGAAAGGTCCCACTTGGAGTTTGTGGCAAAGAGCCTCAGGAGAGACCCGAGGCCGACCCCTGGGATTCTGGAGTCGGGCGTACAGAGGGTCTGAAGAGTGCTACACTCCAACTGAGAAGGAGATCTTAGCCGCGTATGAGGGGGTTCGGGCTGCTTCCGAAGTAATCGGTACAGAAACACAGCTCCTTCTGGCACCTCGACTGCCAGTGCTGAACTGGATGTTCAAGGGAAAGGGTCCCTCCACCCATCATGCTACTGATGCCACTTGGAGTAAGTGGATTGCGCTGATTACGCAGCGAGCGTGGATGGGGAATCTCAACCGTCCAGGAATCCTAGAGGTGATCATGGACTGGCCTGAAGGCAAAAAGTTTGGAACACCGCCAGCAGAAGAGATATCACGTGCTAAAGAGGCCCCACCATATAATGAACTACCCGAAAATGAGAAGACATATGCCCTATTCACAGATGGATCGTGTTGTATTGTGGGGAAACACCGCAGATGGAAAGCCGCTGTGTGGAGCCCCACACGACAAGTTGCAGAGGCCACTGAAGGAAAAGGAGAATCGAGCCAATTTGCAGAGGTAAAGGCTGTCCAACTGGCCTTGGATGTTGCTGAACGGGAGAGGTGGCCAATGCTTTATGTTTACACTGACTCGTGGATGGTGGCAAATGCTCTATGGGGGTGGTTACAGCAGTGGGAGCAAAACAACTGGCAAAGAAAGGGTAAACCTATTTGGGCTGCTGACCTGTGGAAAGATATTGCTGCCCGAATAAAGAATATGGTTATAAAGGTGCGTCACGTAGATGCCCATGTGCCCAAGAATAGGGCTACTGAAGAGCAGCAAAATAACCATCAGGTAGACAGAGCTGCCAGAATTGAGGTGGCCCAAATAGATCTGGACTGGCAGAACAAGGGTGAATTATTTCTAGCCCGATGGGCCCATGAGACCTCAGGCCATCAAGGGAGAGATGCGACATATAAGTGGGCTAGAGACCGAGGGGTGGATTTAACTATGGATGCTATTGCGCAAATCATTCACGACTGTGACACGTGTGCCACAATTAAACAAGCCAAGAGAATGAAACCTCTCTGGGAGGAAGGGCGATGGCAAAAGTACAAATATGGGGAGGCATGGCAGGTTGATTATATCACCTTGCCACGATCTCGTAATGGTAAGCGTTATGTGCTCACCATGGTGGAGGCAACAACTGGGTGGCTTGAAACCTATGCAGTACCCCACGCTACCGCCCGAAATACCATATTAGGTCTTGAGACACAAGTCCTGTGGCGACATGGTACCCCAGAAAGAATTGAGTCAGATAATGGGACTCATTTTAAAAATTCTCTTGTAGGTACCTGGGCTAAAGGTCATGGTATTGAGTGGATTTACCATATTCCCTACCATGCACCGGCCTCAGGTAAGATTGAACGATACAATGGGTTGTTAAAAACTATGCTGAAAGCAATGGGAGGCGGTACATTTAAGCACTGGGAGAAGCATTTGGCAGAAGCCACCTGGTTAGTCAATACCAGAGGATCTATCAATCGTGGTGGTCCAACCCAGTCCAGCTCCCTACATACCGTAGAGGGAGATAAAGTCCCTGTTGTACATGTAAAGAATATGTTGGGAAAGGCAGTTTGGGTTATTCCAGCCTCTGAGAAGGACAAACCTCTTCGTGGAACTGTTTTTGCCCAGGGACCTGGGTCCACTTGGTGGGTGATGCAGGAAAACGGGGATGTTCAATGTGTACCGCAAGGGAACTTGATGTTGAGGGAGTGCAGTCAGTAATTCCTAGTGCGTGTGTTTATATTTTGTTTGTATATATTAAGCATGATGTAGTGATGTGGAATAAGGGGTGGAATGTCATGGTTTCATGATTTTTCATTATCGGTATTCCACATCATAACATCATGCAATGTACTGGGGGTTTGACTGCTGATGCTCAAGTTCCGGGTGCCTGTCCAGCGGAGAAGAGCAACTACGTTTCCCCAGGGGGCTTTGCGGTCAGCGAGGAGATATAACTCCTGGCAAGGTCACCTGATGCTCTCTTCTCTGCCTGCGCTTCTCTGCCTGCGCTTCTCTGCCTGCGCTTCTCTGCCTGCGCTTCTCTGCCTGCGCTTCTCTGCCTGCGCTTCTCTGCCTGCGCTTCTCTGCCTGCGCTTCTCTGCCTGCGCTTCTCTGCCTGCGCTTCTCTGCCTGCGCTTCTCATCTCAGCGTTGTGGTAAGGCCGATCCACCATCAATTTCACATTCTCTCTCCTTATAAAATTCTGTTGATACCATATTTAGTAAATTACTTTGTTTTACCTCAGATTGTTGCCACTGTTTTCAATTATTTCGGGGTCCCTTATTTTCTTTTTTTCCGGGGGCGCGGATCCGCGGATCCCTCCGCCCTTCTAGTCACGGAACCGGGCCGAACCAGCCCGTAAACCGTTGACATATATATATATATTTTTTTCATACAATATGAGTCATGCCAAAGTTTTTAGTTCTTCTCAAAATTTTGTTGGCAACCCAAACATGTTCATCATCTTTCCGTTAGAATGAAGAACTAGACTTCCTGTGATCTGCTGTCTGTGAGAAGTAATGCTAGCTTGTTTTATTATACTAACTTGACTCCAAGTGTAATTACATTTTAAGTCTTATAAATGTATGTAATTCTTTACTCTGAACATCTGTATTAAACAAGTTAAATGAGAATAAGGTAATAGTCAGGGCAAATTGTCTTTTAGTTCATACAGTCACCAAGGTTGGAAAATCCCAGGTCACCCTGTACAACCAAGTACTTATCACCAGTATTTTCCACTGAAGTGTCCCCCAGTACAACATCTAAACACTTCTTGAACATCTCCAGGGATGGTGACTCCACCTCCCTAAGCAGCCTGTTCCAGCACCTGATTGCTCTTTTGCAGAAGTATTTCCTAGTGTTCAACCTGAATCTCCACTGGTGCAACTTTAGGCCATTCCCTCTAGTCCCATTCCCAGTTATGAGGGAGAAGAGGCCAACTCTCACCTCACCACAACGTCCCTTCAGGTAGTTGTAGAGAGCGGTAAGGTCACCCCTGAGCCTTCTCTTCTCCAGTTGCCAAACTTCTTTGAAGAGGAGGACAAATACCACAGTACAAAAATGTGTAATACATTTTTCAACTGTGCTTGTCAAAAGGATGTTTTCCTTGAATCTTTTTCATTCTGCGCTTTCTTGAAAGTTTTTAAATGTGGGTTAATCAAACGTTGATAATAAAACAGAGTAGTAACGTTCTTCTCAGGTTGATAAACATGGTACCTCTGTATCCAAAGGCTTATGCTGGTTCTGACTCAATTTATGGGCAAAGCCAAGTGTATCCCTTCTGGTTTCTAATAACACTGCAGCTAATATTAACAGTATTCACTTTGGGAGAGCTAGTTAATTTCTAATGGTGGTGAATATTTGAAGTGGCGTGAAGGTCTGTCCCTTTCTGGTATGTTAGGTAAATAATTGGTTCTACAAGGTACTCCTTAGTGGAAGTCAGAAGCCTCCATGGTCTAATTAACCTCCTAGAGAAAATCCTGAATTCTGTTTCTACTGATTCTGAGCACAACTTTTGTGTGTGTGGTTTTTTTTATTTTATTGCCTTTTGTGTATATTGACTTGCAGACAGTCTTGAGTTTTCTGTACGGCAAACTGTTGCAAGTTGTACAAAAAAAGCTGAGGTATTCAACCTGCTGCCCAAATTACAAAAGCCCTGGGTTAGGGTGAATGCCATGTACTGAAAGGGATGGAATTTTGCTTAGTTACTGATGAGTAGGAGCAGAACCACTGAAAATTAAGTAAGAACACGGTTTAGGTTCTCGTGTATTCGTATTCTTTGTGCACAGGAGGTATGGCTTCTGTAAGGGGGAGAACAGCCTGCACAGTAGGCAAGGGATGAGTTGTAGTTGTGCATCAACTTAACTCGCATTGCGTCTTCCCTGGTTCTTGACTCAGATATTTTTAATTTAAAGTTCTAATATTGCAACATAGATTTAAATATTCTTAGACACATTTTTTAGCAACCTATTGGTATATTTCTAAGTTTTAACACTTCCTACTACTTCAAATTCAGTTTAATTTCCTACTTTCCTTCATTGTCGCTTGATCTCAGTGGTGACCTTGTTATGAGTATGTAAATGTCAAATCATAATCAAGTTTTCACCTCATATCATGAATGTGATCAAGCTTTTTAGAAAATCTCATTAAGACTTCATCTTTTTATAATTACTGTACTGAAGTACTTGTGCATAGTAGGTATAACTTCTTGCCCTTTCCTTACATACCTCTCCTGTTGTGTATTTTTAACTTGCGTGCATTCTAAACTCTTCTGTTCAAATTTTGTGATCTGAGCTGGATTTAAAACAGAAAAATTCTCATGTAGATTCTTCTTGCAGAAAGGCTGCCAAGGCAATGCTATCAGTGTGAGTCCTAATGCTGAGAGGTGCCTAAACAGCATGACATAGCAACTCTTCTGCTACTTTCCCCCTTCCTCTTTTCTTCCACTGATGTGGTTAATACTAGGCTTATGGGAAAATGGGGATTTGGCCAAATTTCTGTCTAATCTGATCCCTCAGCGCTCAGGGAAAGCTGTTAGCTGTCTTGAAACAAAGAGGTTACATTTTCCAATCACTTGCTGTGAACCAGGAATTGTGCAACTGGTTTGCATGTGGTTTTATGCTGAAGTGTTCAGGGATTTGTCACAGCCTAGGAACTGTCCAGGCAGAATGGGACAACTGTATGTGCTGTAGCTAAAGCAGAATTAAAAACATCTCCTAAATGGGGAACAGAAACAAAAGTTGCAGCCAAGACTTACGAACTCAGAGGCTGAAATACCTCTATAGATTGTTGAACTTCAAATGTGTATTGGATACTTCCTAAATGTACTCAAATTGCTTGATTCTGTCACTGGAGGCATAAATACACACTGTTGGATATTAAGCTGTCTGGTTCCTACTGGGCACACGGGGTGTCCTCAGCTGTGAAAACTTAAGTGATAGCTTTCGGAATTAGGTGTCCAAATATTTCCCTGCAATGAAGGAAACACTAGGGTTACATTTTGCAACAGGAAGAAGCATCTTTCAAAGAGCAATTGAAATTATGGGCAATTAATCATAAAAATGTCTGTTTAGATTAATTTGAGTTCCAAGGGAAGAGTATATCTGAGGAGGGCAGAGTAAGTGAATGCTGAGGCCTCGGCAGGAGGATGGATGTGAAGACTCTTTAAGGGCTAAGAAATCAGAGTGCAGCTTTGTGGTAATATATCATGCTGGAGAGGCTAGATTGGTGGTCACCACAGAGCTGCAAACAATGGATTCTTTCATAAAGGGGGAAGAGGTCTTGAAGAACTGATTTTTCTGTTTTGAAGATGACAGCTACAGAAGTGCTGCTGTTCCCTCGCTGTGGTACAGGCCTAGAAGCAGTAGTGTGTCAGCTGTTCTTACAACCCAAGAAAAACAGGCTCTGAAGCAGGAAAGTGCAATAGCTATTTGTAGATTGCTCAGAGGTGGAACCTTACAGTGTTTCCCTGGTCCTGACACCCTCCACCCCAGGAAAGTATCTCCTGTGAAAGCATCTCCTGTCTCTGTTGTGTAGTAGAGCTGATATTTATTTTTTTCCTGAGATACCTTGCTTCCTTAGTGAAGATTTCTACAACTTTTCTAGTGCAAATATGAGCACTGGCATGCACAGAGCTTTAACTGCTTTGTGCCAGAGCAGGATCTTCCAGGTAAGGGCCTCTTATCTGATTTGGGTAATGGGATAATTCTGATGGGATAATGCGAGCTAAATATTCTACTGCTTTTGTTTTTCTGCCTCTTAATTCTGCTGAAAATGTGCTGCTTCAAGGAACACAGATTTTTTTTTCCTATTTTTTGTTTCCTTGGCTAAGAATGGATGTCCAAACTCTGCTAGCAGAGTTGTTGATATGTACTTCATGACAAGTTTTGCCTGTTCATGTAATACCTATGTCTACAAGTAAAAGCATGAGTTGTATTTCCTCTCTGGGGACTTATCCATTAAAGTTAGGAAACCTATTTTTGTTTAGGCTTTGAAAAAGCTGCAGGAAATACTGAGTTGCTTTTCCAGAACATGGAAAACAGTGGAGAGTGAGGTTAGAGGTGCAAATAAAGCTGAATTTGAATGCCACGATGAAAATGGTGCATAATTTCTACTAAGAGTTGTTGCCTGTAGAATGCTGAGGCAAACAGAGAGTGGCCATTTGAGGTTAGCATTTTGATGCTTCTCCTAATACAGCTTTACACACAAGGAGAAGGAATGAAGCTGTAGGCATCCAGTATTTATCAGATTTATTTGCTCAAAATCGCGTGGAATCCACTTTCCATCTATAGGAAATATTGCTTAAAAATAGCTTAATTTGGAGAAAACTTTGTCCAAACTCAAAAAGAAGAAAATTATGTTAAAGAAATGAAAGTTATCATGTACCTGATTTCTTCTGCAAGTGCTCACTTCAGCTTTTGTATGCTGCTCTGGGCAGTTTTCTTTGTCAGGTGCAGCTTATGTCCAAATCCTTAAGTTCTTCCACACAAATAGCATTAGGTAGGCATGGGGCTGAGCTCAGTTTGTGAACCAACTGTACATATTTAGAGCTTACTAAAATATAGGATGGGCAGTTTGAAAATGCCAATGACTGCAAGACTTGATACTAAAAACTGTCAAGTCTGGGGAATGGACTGAAAAGCCTAGCAGGTGAAACCAGGAGACCACAGGAGCAGGGACTCTGCTTGCTTGTGATTGGTGTTGTGTTGAGACTCAGGAGGGCTTAAGGAAGAAAAGTGAAGAACTGGGGGAAAATCTTCTTTTCCCCCTCCCTGCTGAGGGTTGCAGTATGGGCAAACAGAGGTCTGCCATGGAAAGCCACTTCCACAAATCATGGAACTAGTGCTCCTCCCTTTCTTACCATCATGTCTGTCTTCAGGTTTTGTACCTATAGATCTTAAACTATCTTTTGCAACAGTATGATACTGCAGTGGCTTAAAGTGTCCATGAGGAGTCTTTTCTCAAAGTGGGCAGGGATGTAAGCACCATGTGGCAAATAGTGCGCTGAGATAAATCTGTAAGACCAGTATGAGCTGTGGAGAGCTATGCCAAAAACTCGTGCAGAACACAAGCAATTGAATCTTGCCAGGCAGTTCAGCTGAGAAGTCAGAGCAATGGTTCATTACTTTTTCTAATAAGATTAAAATGCATACAATAAAAGTACTATAAGCAGGTGAAGAGATTGTTCCAACCTTTGTGCCTTTGAGCAGAAATTTGTATTCTATTTGTCTTTTCTATCTAAACTTCTGTGAAGAGTAAAGGAAGGCAGACTCCTGCATGTGTGTTTTCTTGCTGTTATATTGCATCATCACCAAATGAGACAGCAAGCAAATTGCATCCTCACCTGGTGTTCCTTGGCTTCTCTTTTTGTTAGAAGTAAGGATATAACTTAATCTGTCTTAATGATGAATATTTTTGGCCTTTAATTCTTTACTTTGATGTCTCGGAGCCAGCAGGGCTCATGTATAAAGTAAACAGAGGAAAAAAGATCCAATTTCATACTTACATGTATGACTAACTCTTGCTTACGCACAATTATTCCTCTGATAGTAAAACAGCTACTGTGGTTTTTCTTTAATGTTATTAAAGTGGAGTTGGCTTTATGAAGATGTTTCAGGCCAAATTCAGTCCCTACTGTATTTACTTTGGAACTGGCTGGTCACTGGGGCATTTGGGCTACTGTGTGCTGTATGGCAAAGGGAAGCTATAAGCTGATTAAGAGTGCAGCAAATCAGTGTTTTTGTTGAATTCTAAGCATAGAGATAAGGGTTTCCTGAAGATATGCTGAGATGTGGTTTCTTCCTTGGTGTTATCAAATTGTTGATGTAACTGCTCTTTCTGTACTGAGCCATGATGCAGTTCTGTCCTGTAAAACATCTAAACTGTTGATCTTTCTGCAAATGTTCTGTAACACAGCTGTTGTTACTGCTAACAAGCCAACAGCAAGTCACAGGCTGATAACCCTTAGCAGAGCTGTTTAATTATTCCCAGGCAAGAGAGATGGTGACTCCAGTAACCCCCAGGCACAGCTTTCAAAGTGAATGGCCTTTATGGTCTAGCTGCAAGTTGCGGCACTAAGAGGTGTTGGACAAGTTTTCTTTGAGGAGTTTCAGTTGATAGTATTTGAGTACAGGTCTTCTATGGCAAATTTGCAATCAAATTGACAGAGGGAGACGGGAGGGAAAAGGTGTACTCAAGGGTTCAGAGGTTGATGTCAAATGTTGCCTGCCATAGAACCTCCTGTTCTGCTCTTTCATCTTGTCAGGAGACCCCTGAATCACTAACTATTATAATCTGAACCACCAATCATTATAATCTAAGCCAGGATGCTGTAGGACTTAACAGATGTTATTTGACAAATGCTGATATTTTTGACATTAAGAAAGTGAATATACAAAAGCCATTGTATAAGTTGGTGAGAGAAAGGAAAACAGTATTAGGACCAAGGCAAAGTTTTCTGAGGATGAAATGTTTTTTCAATTGTAGAGAACATGTCTGTAGGGCTGTCAAGCACAGAGTAAAACAAGAGGTGATAATTCTGCTCAGTTATTCATGAGCTTTAGAAGCTGGAGAAGCTTTAGAAAGTAGAAGTGAGACTTGGGTTGAGCATAAGCTTTTCATTGGCATTATGACTTTCCTGGTTATACACAGGTTCCTTCCCTCTGTGGAGAAGCTGCTGGCATTCTGACACCATATTCATGCAACTTCTTGATTGGTATAGTATACACTGCTGTAGTTATTTCTGAGCCCCTTGCTGCTTTCAGCATCTTAAACTCCTTTTGTTTCTTTAAAGTAATCAAGAATGCTTTTTGCTCTTTGATACCTGGGATATGTGGAACACTTACAGTACTGAGCCACGAATGAGAAAGGACTACACCTTTCTCTTACAGGTGGGGATTCACCTGTAAATTAGGTATCACAAGTTTCTGATCGGAAGATGTCAGGCTTTGGAAATGTCAGTGATTGTTGACATGAGCAGGGGGAATTTGGTTGTTATGGATGGGTTTGATTTACATAAAGGCTGTAGGCAAAGTATTCAGTGGCTCCTATAATTGCCACATGGATACAAAAAGTCATTTTATAACGTTGCTACTTATGTCCACATGAGAATAATCTATCCAGGGTAGTCTCTGAGTCTCAGATTTCACGTGTGAGAACATGTATAGAGCTGCATGCCTTCTCAGTCTGCTCTTGACTAATGTTGAAGATAAAGATGCTGAATGGACCTTCTTGTTCAAGTTCATGCAGCAGAACTCTTTGGCTGTTGCAGTTGGATATAGCCTGATTTCTGCTTATTTTCAACTCTGGCATGTGGTGGTGTAGAAACAAAAGTGGCCAAACATCTTGGAAGATTAACTTTGAGAAATATATGCTTGCTTTTTAAAAATAAAAATAAAAATAAAATACACCACACAACAAATTCATCCCACCCCATCCCCTACCTGTCTCACCCACACAAAAGGACTGAAGAGCAATGCCACCTCCTGACAGTTACTGTGACAGAGCAGATAACATCTGATTTATGATCTACCATGGTCAGAACATCAATTTTACTCAGCCCTGGTATCCTTATCAAAGCTGATGTACCGCAGTGGAAACTTGAGTCCCTTTTCAAGAGCTGCCTTGGAGCCAAAGTTACATCACTTATTACCAGGCTGTTTTTAAAAAAAGGATATTTAAGGCTCATGATTTTTTGATTTAAATTCTCAAGTGTTACACCAAACCCCACCCATGGGAGGCATGTTGCACCCATTTTGCTGAATGGTGCTTCAGTGTAGACTTGACAGTGCAAGGTTTTAATTCCTGGCATGCTTCTTTCTCCTCTGTAAGGTATTCTCCAATGAGGGGAATGAAATGGTATTTGTGATTTAGATGATGATTTTTTTCCCCATTGAAAATAGTGGTTTCTTAATGTTTGTAGAAGGATCAGGGTTTCTTAAATATTTCCTCTTTTTTTTTTCTGGAGGAATGTGGCACATTCCTGATTTGTAGCTCCCTCGGTCCTACTTCATGGTTAAATAAGTAGCAGTAGGTTTTCCCCTAGGACACCTAGCTCTTCTCTGTTCAAGTATGAAGGGAATACTTTATTCTCTGCCTAATATAATTGAGAAATATATGCAACGGTTACTAAGTAAACCATTTCTTCTGAATGAGGCTCAGCATAATTCCATACTATGTAGTACACTTACCAGTTGTGAAGACTTCAAGAAGTATTCATTACACAGCTTAGGGTGAGAGAGTAATTTTTTACCATCCTTTGGCCACCTGGTGGTAATACATGTGCTTGTTAATTACATCTGTTCTTCCATTGGACTTCAAAGAAGACGCACTGGAGCTGGAGGGGACAGACTCTTTGGCAAGGTCTGTTGGGGTAGGATGAGGGGAAATGGTTTCAAACTAAAAGAGGTGAGGTTTAGATCGAATACACGGAAGATTTTTACAATAAGAATGGTGTTGCACTGGCACAGTTTGCACAATTTGGAGATGTGGTGGAAGCCCTGTCCTTGGAGACATTCAAGGTCAGGTTGGATCGAGCTCTGAGCTCCTGATGGAGCTGTAGGTGTCCCTGTTCACTGCAGAGGAGCTGCAGTAGATGCCCCTTAAGGACCCCTTTTAACTACGAGGTTCTATGATTCTATGTAATTGAATTATTTGCATCTTGAATTAACTGTGCCTCACCTTCTTCCAACCTGTCAGTGCTGGAGATGTTACAATGGAAGTATCCCACTGTATTCTTCTGACTGTGCTTTTTTTCTAATGTGACTATACTAGACTTGCATAACTTAATTTACGGAGACTTTATACTGATGTTTTCCTTTATCTGGGTTTACCTTATCCCGCCATTATCCTAAGTACTTGAAATGATTGTGGAATGCTTAGTAGAATTAATGTTCTGTGTTGCATGTGGGTAATATACATAATTAAATTTCAAGTGTTCATAACATTGTTTTTTAAAAAATATCTTGCTAGAATGTCTTGACTGTGGGGCAAGATTCTCTCAGATTTTAGTGTGTAGTTTCATCTCTGCTGAAACGCAGCTTGATTCAGGGAAGTTGCTGTTTATGACTTGAGTCTCTGAAGTGAGAAGCTTGTGCCCTTGCTCTCCTACAGATGCAGAACAGCTGGCTTCTTCAAAGAGCTCTACCTTTTACTGATACTACAACCAACAAGCAGAAAAGCAGATTTTCTGTGAGTTTAAACGATTTTTCTTTGAGCAAAGGAGTGCTCAAGCTCCAGCAAGATAAGTTGCCAGAACAAACCTGTAAGCCCTTGGTTTCAAAGTGATTAATTGAAGAAGCCACATGGGGAAATGCTGTTATGATCCTTGCTGAAAGGAAGGATCTTCTGTTAGTTGCCAGCTTGTCTTCAAGCATGGGATCCAAGACTGCAGATATGGTTTGTGTGGCTGAGTGAGCCCTTGTGTTCCTGGGTATGTCACGTACTGCAGGATACCTATAAAACCACAGTTGATTGTCTAGCTGTGTTCTGCCACAGACCTAAGACTTTTTTTTTTCTCTTAAAAGTCTGGACCACTTTGAAGATAAATGTCTTGCTTTTACTCCATGAGTTAAGATAGATATATTTCAATCATCATATGCTTATTCTTCCACCCTTTAATAAAGTAGTTCAAAGCTTTAAACATGTTTACCATCAGGAAACATCAATTATTAGAATAATGAAGCTTGAAGGATTTTTATTTTGGTAGTTAAGCTTTCTGCTTCTGAAAAGATAAGGCACTTTCTTGCTAAGCAGAACTAGCTGAATGTTAATATTTATATTCTAGGTAGTGATGGGTCACTGACCTGCTGCAACTGTCTGGAAATGTCTCCTCCAGTCAGTGTCACAAAAAGTGCTCTTATTGAAGCATAACACACAGAGCAGACGAAAATGATGAAAGTGAGAGCTATATTGCTTTCCCCCACCATCCAATCCTACGTTAGTGTTTTACATCAACACAAAACGGTTTGTTGAAGAAATGTGTTTTGTTGGTAACCAACAGCCTAGTGGCTCTGAACTGATAGAAGAGATCTCCCTATGCTTAAAAAAATGCAAATTTGTTATATAGCCCTCTTTCTAATCCAGGTTCTGATGTATTTGGGAGCAAATTTTCCATAGAAGCTGTGGGTAGTTTTAAAAGACAAACTCGAATGCATATACTGCAGCATATACTCCAGCTAGCAGCTGATCCGGATACATCCACAAGACTTCTGTATGTTATCACAAGAAAAACTGTAATATTTCTTTCCCTACTTCTTTCCTCTTCCTTCCCTGGACATTCTGGTTGTTAATGACAAGCCTTTACAGTCTGCCCCTCATCTGTATCAAGTCTGTGATTCTGTCTGGTTCCTTCAACTTCTTGCTTGTTCCCCTTTGATTTTTTTTTTTCCACCTCTGCTTTGAGTGCATCTACTGTGCTGCTGGAGAGTCTGCTTTGATTATAAATAGCTATCCTAATGGTCTTACATAGTGGATTTACAGACTCCTTAAAAATGACTTTGGTATATGCATGTTTTATATTAAACGAGTGTTATGCAATTGTATATGCTATGTGAAACTATTATATACAAGAAACCATCTGGTCTGAATTTTAGTGTGTGGAGAGACAGAAAATGAGTTTTAAATCTCCACAGTGAGGATGCTGACTACACCTGTGTAGAGAAGGCTGACCAGCCTGGATGTCACAGAAGAGTGACATGGATGGCAGGAGGTCTGGATCTGTAAGACTTAAATCACAATGTGTTCCTACCTAAATATTACAGGAGTGTACCACACAGTCCTTTATAATAGCAAAATGCTCTTAAATAAGCATTCTCTTGGATTTTGTCTGTAGTAAATGTTGAAGTACTCCCTGTGACCACAACTAAGTCCCCAAAGCAGGAAGCTGGTGACTGAAATGGCTGTAGTTTTCATTTCCATCTCACTGAAACACAGAGCAGTTTTTTTCTACCAAGAAGCAACTGTACAGATCTCCCACTACTGTCCTGAAATATCAAACATAAAGACAGCTTTGATATGCTCAGGAATAATTTGAAACCCTCTGGGCAGCAGTGTTAGGGCCCCACCACCCTCTGAGTAAAGGATTTCGTCCTTGTATCTGAGCTTAATCTCCTCTCTCTTATTTAAATCCAGCTTCCTTTTGTCCTATTGCTATCAGACCATGAAAAAGTTGGTCTCCCCCCCTTTTATAGGCTCCCTTATATAACCTGTGTCTTCCAGTTCTTATACAGGTCCTTTTTTTCCATTCCCAGAGCCTAGCATCTGTTGTGTAGGGGCACACTGGGGTGAAGGAAATAACTCTGCTCTGAGTGTAGACAAGGGACTGGTCTCCCCTGTTTCACATGTTATTTTGATCTGTCTCCTCAGGGCTGGAAGCTAGCTAAACTCCTCTCTTGTGCAGGGTCTTAAGGTAGGGCTGTTGCTCAGCCTGTGTCATTATGCATTACGAGTATCTCAGTATGAAAGAGCAACTTGCAGTGCTGCCATAGGATCAATAAAAGAAGTAGTCTCGTGGTCTTTCCAAGACACCCACAGACTCCTGCACCCTAAGCTCTGTGCCAGAGCCCCTACAGAGTTCAGTCGCAGAGGTTCTGTTTTATATCAGGCCCTGAACATTTGCAGTGACAGAAGTTCTACTCTAGAGCTACTTCTTGCTACCACTGGTCTTGCATCAAGCACACTTTGTTTCAAAGAACGTGTTGAATTTTGGGGGGAGACTGAATTTTGCATTCATCTTGCAGGTCTGAATTTCCTTTGAGCATAAATAGGAAACTTTATTTACTTTGAAAAGCCTGAGAGGCTTTTGGAATCTTTTTCTAGGTTGCTTGCTTGACTGCCTTTTAAGTGTTGCTCGTGTGCTGAAGTTTTCAAGGGGTTAAAACTAATTGGCTGTGCTAAGCCCCAGATTTTCTTGTTATAGGATATTGTCCAATGTTAAATTGAGGAATATTACACTTGTCTCAATTTGTTTTCAGGAAAAGGTCAGTCTGTAACCAGTAAACAGACCCTGAATCAGTCAAACAACTTGTGAAGAAAGGCACGAGCCAAAAATGTTATCTCAAATTTAAATGCATTGATTTTGAGGGAAATGTGTGGGTTCAGTGGACGGCAACTGGAAACTGGAAACATGCCTCTTCGAAAGGAAGCCTCATTTCCATATAAATATGATGGTTGGAACTGAATGCATACTGCTTACAGTTGTAATGTAGTTCACTGAATGAAGCGATTGTTTTTCACTGTAGGTAGGAAGTAAAATATTTTGAGAAATAGAACAGGCATGAAACCAGTTATGTCCTTGCCTTGCTAAACAGGCGAGATTAAAATCAACGTGCTAAACTGGTTTTGAGTTTTATTGTAAAAGCCATGTAGGGAAATAACTGCCGAAGTGCCACCTCACAGAAGATGAACCTTAAGCTTGTAAGCTCTGGGGCAAGGCGTTACGAGGTTAGTGTGTCCGAGTCCCACCACAGACACGGGCTTTGGGGTTGTATGAAAGCATGCAGAGTGGATATCCTATCTCTGTGAGTTTTGTCAGCTCAAGCGATATGCAGAGGCTGCAAATTATAGAATCACACCATGGCCTGGGTTGCAAAGGAGCACAATGCTCATCCAGTTCCAACCCCCTGCTGTGTGCAGGGTCACCAACCAGCAGACCAGGCTGCCCAGAGCCACATCCAGCCTGGCCTTGAATGCCTTCAGGGATCCACAACCTCCTTGGGCAACCTGTTCAGTGCATCTATGTGAGCAACTTCCTCCTAATATCCAAACTAAACCTCCCCTGTCTCGGTTTAAAACCATTCCCCTTGTTCTATCACGATCCACCCTTGTAAATGGTCAAACCCCTCCTGTTTATTTGCTCCCTTCAAATATTGGAAGGCTGCAATGAGGTCTCCCCAGAGCCTTCTCTTCTCCAAGCTGAACAAATGTTACTTTAATGTTGATCAGATCAGAGTTTCTACTTCTGTATCTCAACTGGAATTCAGCCCTTGGAGATGCCTAGAGAACTAAATACAGAGCTTCTCCTGTGATGGGTGTAGTTGTCAGGGATTCATTACAGTTAGCATTAGTCTGAAGGTGAAGTATGTATTATGCATGTGGGCAAGCCTTGTTTGTATCTGCAGATTTTCAGCAGTAAAAGTATGGAAAAATATTTTCACTAGACAATACCAATTGTATTTGATGATTAAATCTCCATTTGTGATGGAACTCCTTCAGTTATAACAAGTTTATCAATTTTATTTTGACTTGAAATTGTATGTAGAACAAGAACCGTGTATGGTGCATATTATATAATCAGAAAAGCAATTTCTCTGGGTTGCAGGTTTCATGTGGAAGCAAAGAAAGCTAAACAGAATTCAACTAACTGGTGGTAAAAGGAGTGTAGATCACCTACTTTCTGGAGTATTTCCCAGATATTTCGAAGTTGCGGATTTTGCATTGTGAGGCTTTTGTTAGAAAGTGGAAAGGGGCTTTGTTACAAAAGATGGGTGCTTGTGTGACTGAGTGGGATGTGTTGTTTTTAACTTGTTGTCACTGAAGGACTTCCCCTGCTGGGTGGGTGGTCCCAAACCTTGTGCTAAAGAAATGAAATACCAGTCTGTAAAAGGCATACAGTATGTGCATACTGTTGTAGCTCACATTTGAGGAGGTTTTTTGGCATTTATGCAGATGGGATACAACATTATTGAAGGTTACAATGACAAGTAGAAATTGGGGTGTTTGTCTCTTGTTTTTGTGCATTTTCAGTTGAACCACTGTAATGAGCTTTGAATTTAGATTAGCTTTCTGTTAGTGCTAAAAAAAAATTATGGAACTGGTTAAGTCTGAGCTGAAAGGGAAATATGTGCAATGATGTCTTTACAGAAGGCTGCTAGCTCTTAATGTGTGAAGGAACTTCAGTCAATTAAAATACAGAAGATTCAGGAACTCAGGGTGAACTAGACCTGTAGCTTCTCATTTGAGGTGCACACATACAAGTGTTTAGTTTCATTTAGAAATAAACTAAGAAAAGTCCTGGAGTGATTTGTTCAGTGCTTTTCTTCCAAATAAAACAAGGTTGGCTTTGTCCAAAGTACTCATTGATAACTTTGGAACCAATGGATTTGGCCAGTGGGAGAAAATGTAGACCTGTGCTGAGATCTGAAGGAAATAGGGCTTCATTGTTTCTGGTTCTCATTTGAGTCTCGTATTGGTTTCATGCTATTTACAGTGCTTTGCTGGTGAGCTGCATTCTGTCCTGCTCCTGTCAGGGCCAGCATGGGGATTTGCACATTCTTTAAAAGTTTGGACTAACTAACAAGTTCATCTGGAAGTCAGAGCATAAAAAACCACAACTCAATACCTTTCTGAAATCAATTTTGCTGTAAGTGAAGCAAACTTAATTCCAACCCATGCATTTTTCTTAAAGCCAAGAGGTCTAATAAAATCAATGCATGCAAAGAAAGCCAGCATTTCATATGTAATTTTATTTAGCTGCATGCCCTTGCAGAAACCAATATCTTTCCTAGTATTATTTTTTATCAAGAAAAATACTATCGTTAAATCTGGTATTTTGGATTAGACTACAATAAAATGGAAAACAAGTAGTTGGTGTTTTATAATAACATTAGTTCTACATACATACTAACAGGTGGTGAGTGGATACATTTATCCACATTATTCTAGTTTAACTTCAGTGGAAATGTAATAAACCAGCCTTACACATGATACAGCAATGTTTCCCCACAAAACCACATCCCTTAGCACAACATATAAAGGTTCCTTGAACACCTCCAGAGGTGGTGATTCCCACTTTGCTGAGTGGCCTGTGCCAGCACCTGACCACTCTCTTGGAGAAGGAATATTTCCTAATATCTAACCTGAATCTCCTATGGCACAACTTGAGGCCATTCCCTCCTGTCTTACTGCTTGTTACATGGGAAAGGAGGTGATCCCCACCTCGCCTCAACCTCCTGTCAAGCAGTTGTAGAGAGCTGGGTGGTCTCCCCTGGACCTTCTCTTCTCTAAACTGAACCATCCCAGTTTCTTCAGCCGCTCCTCAAAAGATTTGTGCTCCAGAATTAATCTTTAATTTTGAATCCTGTTTCTACCCCATAGACACTATACACAAAGTCAGTTCTTAATGGTGATGTTTCAGTAGCTCTAGCAATACTTGGTTAGGATGAATTCTACATATGTACAAATTATAGCAGCAAGTAGTCAATATCCTTTAAAGCTGACTGAGTCTTCCTAAGTCTAATGTAATTTCAAGACTTTTAATGGCAGAATATAGCATTCCAGAAGAAATGAGGACAGGTTTTATATGTAACCTGGTAATGCCTCTGAGTGCTTCAGACATGAAGGGGTGGGGAATAACTAACTACTCTGGAAATTCACTGCACAGACGTGATCTGTAGTGCTTACTGCAACTGCATGTTTAAACCCCTTGGTCCTATTGACTTGGGGGATACTAGGAACTGTGTGAAATCTTGATGTAGCAGTGCAGGATGGTTGTTTGCTGTTGACTGTCTTTTGTGTCCATTTTTGACCACCAAAAACAGCTTGGTGGATCAACCCCTGCTGGCATTTGTCACGGTCGTGATTCTGCACGCATGTGGTACCTGCAGCTGCAAAATACCATCCATGCATTTAATAGACTGCAACTGCCTTTTGTTCTGTCTTGGTGTGACTTCAGGAAGACTAGTGGAAGATTGTTCGCCACGTACTAAACATCATCAGGATTAGCTCTGGCATCTTAAATATTTTTCCATATCCTTTATATCCTTTCTAATTCCAAATTCGAGCTCATATCAGCTTCTAGTAAAAGCCCTTGCTGCATTGGTTTTCTTGGCATGAGAACTGACTGGTTCAGTAGGGGGCTGTCAGGGCCAGTAGGACTGAAATTAGACCTGCCAGCTGTATTTTGGATTCTGGGCAATGAAGAGTTCACACAACTTCTGTTCTGCCTGCATGCTCTGCTCTCATCAGCAGCAAAACTACTGAAAAAGAGGATGAATTTTTCAGAGGGCAGGTTCCTTGGCTACCTGTCTTGAAGAATGCTGTTCCCTTTCTTCACATATAATGCTGTATCATCATAATCATGTAATTATTCTTTGTATGGCAGAAAGGAAGCATGCAAGTCCATCTGTAGATAGGGTAGTGACGTGCCAATGCTGTACAGTGAGCCGGCATGCACCCAACTTTGTGTGCCTGACATGGGCAGAAGGGTCAGCTCACATGGAGGTGGTGAGTATTGCAGCTATGGCTTGAGTTTGAAGTGCTTTGTAATTAAAATGTGCCAAAACCATCCATGCTGATGGATGCACTATAAATGTTTTCGCCCAGAGTGAGGCTTAGCATTCAGCAGTAGTTTCTACTTAGGAATGCAACATGAGGCAGCAGGCTTCACCTTCAGAACAGCGTTGTGGTATGTTTCCATCAGTTACAAAAGGAGGTGCTTTGAAAGAGCAATACGGAGGTGAAAGCAGCTTTAAACCAGCTGCTTGAAGGATGTGTCCATGTGCTTGGCTGTTGTGCATTGAAAAACAAAAAGCCACAATTACAATCAAGTTGAAGAAATAAAGAGGTGTAATCATAAGCTACTACACTGGCCTGCTGATGAGAGCTATTCAATTCCTAAATGAGGAGGGAGTGTTCCCAGAATTTAAAATTGAGTGGCACCTGTGAAGTACCATCCAGGATGAGCTCATGTGGGCTTCCAAAGATTGGGTCAATGCTGAAAGGATATATGCTGTCTTGATTTTAAAATTGACATTTCTCCTTGCTGCGAATTCGGGGCTTTCAATCTGATGCAAGGCAGGAAGTCCCTAGGTAGTGCTGATTAAGGTGCAGTTTGATATTTGTTCTGACAACAAAGTCAGTGTGAGACGTTACTTCTGTCTCCCAGCCAGCCTCTCCTGCCCTTGTTTTCCTGTTCAGTACCCACTTAGCTGGGTTCCAGCAGGGATGTGTGTGGCTGTGCCGTCGGGTGAGTGCCCAAGACATTCTCACAAACAGGCAGGATGCCTCAGCAAGGCTCTGCTAACCAGTATCTGAGAGCTGCTGCTTCAGCTATCGTGCTGAATACTCAAACCATACCTTTACAGTCTAAATATGCAGCTTGTGATGAAAAGAGGACTGTGTGGTGAAGGAATTTGAAAACAATCTTCTGTCTGATGCTGTAAAGTAGAAGGAACTTTTCTATATGGGGGGAAAAAAAACCATCACCTCTTCATACTCAATGCTGATAGGCTCTGTTGCTAAGGGAACCATTTAATATCTGTACTTGCATTTGATGCCATACCTGTGCAAACAATTACACAAGATTGGTGTCCCTGTATTTGTTCAGGCAGAGGCTACCCAGAGACAGAAATGACTCTTAAAGCGATCAGACATCATGCCTTTCAGCATGCGTGGCTGATTGTACGAGGGCATGTCTCACCACCTGCCTGGGCTTTCTTATTGGAGAGTGTAATTACATTGCCCTGAACTGTATTTTGAGTAATATCTGGGAATGGAAACCCAAAGGGCGTTTAGTACAGGCTTGTGCAGAAGTCAAATTTTGTATGCTGGTTCATTTAACATTTCTAGTTTAAAGAGCAGGGTATAAAAAAATTGGCTTTCTCTTCTGTAAGGAAGCTGGCAGGTTGTTACAGGCTGCTTTTAGAATGGATGTAACTGATGTGATGGGGGAAGACAAAGGAAACCTGAGGTGTGACTTTCTTTTTTTAGTGTGACAACTTTGTCTGATGACTAGAACGTTATTTTGCAGGAAAAAGGTGAAGTGAAGGACTTTCCAACCTTTGGGGGGGCTTCGATTCACCCCACCGAATTCAGTGCACAATATTGGACATACATTTAGAATTCTGCTGTCACTGCTTTCAATGTGTGGCTTCCTGACTTGATGTCCTTTAAACTTGATTCAAGCAGGGGTTTCCTTATAACTTTTCTATTGTGCCATATGTGAAGCACTTAAAGAAATAATTTTACAAGTGCTTTTTTTTTTTTTTTTTTGCTTCTATGGGGTTGTTCCCATTTAATGGAAGAGGAAGGGGGCTACAAATCTGAAGTTTACTAGAATAAATCTGGTCTTTGTTAAATTGTTATTGTACTATGGGTTGAAAAACACATCAGTTCTTGACTTCAGGTTTCGTTTCTGAGCATTAGGTGTATTTTAAATTAGACATGAACTTCATATCAAGTTGTGCTTAAAGACAAACACTTACGGGCTTGTGTGATCAGAATGCCTATCCCTCTAGTATAGGTGCAGGGTTTACCTTCTGGTGTTTTAGCTGTCAGTTGAGCATAAAGGCTTTTGATGTAGTGAAAGATGTCCTTGCCTGTGGCTGAGGGGCTGAGTGAGATGATCTTTAAAGGTTCCTTCCAAGCCAAGTCATACCAATGGCAGCTCTTTGTAAGAGGCTTATCTACTTGGACTCCTTTTGCTTTCGGATATTCAAAATGAGAACAGAAACACCTGAACAAACAACCAGAAATTTGTCTCTTCAGCATTGACACTAAGCCTTTCTGAGAAGAGTGCTAATTCTGAATGACACTTCTCATGAAAACATAAACTTGTGAGATATTTCTAGAAGTTCTAGTTCAAAAATTAGTAAATGATGTTGCCTACTGAGACAGCTCAAAACCCTGCTATGAGAAGGCTGTACTAAAGGGAAGTGAGTTATCCTTTAGTACAGCCTTCTCATAGCAGGGCTTTGAGCAGCAGTAGTGCTGAGATGGGAGATGCTGTGTGGTCACGTAGCTCTTCCCTGTTGCATGACCTTCAGGTTGTCTTGCAGCAGCTCTGAGAACAGAGCTGAAGCTTGTTTACAGTTTCTTAGTCTGAGCAAGTTTTGGGCTTACTGTTAACTGTTTAGCATGCTAATTGAAGTTACAATTATTGAGACAAGTCAGTATTCCTTGTTACATTAGGAAGTTTTATAGCCTCCAGTTATAGCTTGCAGCAATATAATTTTCTCTAAATATTTCGTAAGAGACATAAATACTCTTGGTGATAAGGTAGTACAACAACACTCAGAATAAAGCAAATCCTAAGGTAGCAAAGTATTGTTTTTATGGAACAAATATGAAAACTACTTAGGAAAATGATGCATTCTTGGAGCTTATTTTTCATTTTACTTCACCCTGTTTCCTCTCTTTCTCCATATTTTCTACATGCTCTTTTTTTTTTTTTGCCATAAAAAATGAATTGTATAGATCTGTCTAGCTTTTAGCCAGTCAGGATCTCTTGGCTATCAATTTTGTAGCTGTGTAATGAAGTCAGCAAGTGTTCTATGGCTAGGCAAGAATGTGTGACAAAGCAGTTCATTGCTGATGTGACCCTCCTGTTCTTAGCATGTTACATGACTGGATAAGAACCATAATATAGAGGTTCTTTTAAACCTTCTGACACTGTTTGTAGGTAGACAGCATCAGACAAGTTGCTTGCCTCTTTCAGGCTGCTTTCTTCGTTTATTTGTACAGGATTAATGGAAGTCATTTCACAGAAATTCTACACATGTAGGAGATGGTATTGATAAGGTAATGAAAGTCCAAAATCAGCACAGATGTTCAGGAGCAGGAAAGAAAAGGTGGAGTCCAACTGTGCTGTGTTTGTCTAGAGACCAAAACATCATATGCCAAACTGGATTAGGATCGTACACTTCAATTAGGATTGTTCCAAATGTGCTTTGGTTAATTTCTATCTGTAAATTCACTGGGAATACTGGAAAAGCTTGTATAAAATACCTTTCTTTTTTGATGTTACATGGATGTGTAAACATAAGTATGCTTTCAGTCAGGCTCCCAGAAATCTCAGTAGGCACAGTTTCCATGTGTGCAGGGAGAGGAGAATGTCCAGCTGCCTTGAGGATCTGAGCTGTGGGATACTCGAGGAATCCCAATTTTCTTGGTGAGTTGTTTTAGCCATCCACTGCGTTCCCGTTAGAAACATACTGCTCTCTACATACTTTTCACAGCTAGCCTAAATGTGAGCTTCTCCAAATGAGCTCCTTCCCTTCATGCATGTCTGCTGCTTGGAAGCTTTCCTCCTAAAAGCTGGAAAGGACTGTTAGGTTCCATCTCTGCTCATTACTCCTCCAAGACTGTAGTGCTGAGTGGAGCTCTCTTCCAGAGCATCCCACTGGTGCACCTTTTCTGCATGTTATTTTGTGCAGTACTTCTTGGAGGGTTTCTTCAGTGTTAAAACCTTTCTCTAGGAGAAAGATACTAAATGCTCTTTTTCAGGAGTACCACAGCAGTGGAAGTGACCTGATGTGTGAAGGGACTTAGAATCTTCTCATAATGCTTCTTTATTTCATGCTTGGAGCGGTGATGAATGAACCAACACCACTTAAGCACAGTGCTGTTAAATGCTGTCCACTTCTGGACGGGAGGCTATGAGGTTTTCTGTTGGCTGAGGCTTATAAGTGGAACTCTGGCAAGCCAGGATGTGGCATTGGAGGATTATGAGGAATTTACCTGAAATGGATGCTCCTGACTTCTGGGGAACCTGACTCTGCACTGGGAGTATTTTACAGCAGTACGAAGCAGCCACTGGGATTAATTGATCAAATTTTTGCTACTGTCTTGCAAAAAGAGTACCAGAGAGTCTGCTTCTCTGTCAGGGAACATACAGAGAAGAGAAACCTGATTACTTATGAAATAGATTTGTAGCTGCTGAGGGGAGAATGTGGTTATGTGCTGCTTTCAAAAGAATGTGATATGTCATCCATTCCTGGACAGAGAACATCTTTTTTGGAGCTGATGAGATTTTTGTCCCATCTTAGCTAGCTGGGGAGCAGGACTGTCTGGCTTTTTCTGCACACTAATTGTTCCTCAAGTCTGAAGGACGTAAACAATTCATGTTAAATGTGATGCAGATGTTAGGGTGCATAGATATAAAACATATCCAATCACTTAGTGAGATTTTAGACAACTCAAGGTAGACTGAAAAGATAAGTCTGTGCTGATTTGAGAGCAATTTCTCAGCTGTCAAAGTGTTGGCCTCATAATCATCTTCCAATAATATAGTTGAACAAGTAGGTTGCACAGTTGTCTCGTGTCTCAGGGGATGAATATTCATTTTACCTTCTGCACGCACAAATCCTTGGTCTTTGTACCTTAATGGGATGTCTTTCAAAATTAATTTCTGTTCACTCAAACGAAGCTAGGTGAGTAAGCTGATATTTCTGGCTCTAACATCAAGTTCTAATATGAAGCGTTGGTGACTTTTAGGTTGTATCTGCAGAGAGAATTGTGTTGATAGAAATGCTTGTGGTGAAGGGCAACAGGCTGCTTGGCAGGGAGCTGCTCCCGCTCCTAGAAATTGGTTGTGGAGCTGCCCTGGGTCCCAGCATGTTCTCTGCTGTTGTTTTCAGCCTCAATTCAGAGCTGATATCGAAGGAACCTGGGAAGCACTGCAGCTTGGAGGTCCTTCCCGGTTGTGTGGTTTTGTGCAATATTACCACTCAATAGGGGGATCCCTGGAACAGCCTCGCTGACTTGCAGCTACTTACAGCAGTGGAGCACCTCCCCACACGTGGCGCTCAGCGATGCAGCGCTGGTTTTCAGGGAGGTCATGCAAAGTGCTCTACACTGGAAAGCATATAAGGGCCAGAACAGTCTGGACTGGAGCCAGAGAAGTTCATAGAATAAAAATGCAATTTCCATTACTGAAATAGAGTGAAACCCTGCAGGATTCTTTACTGCCATCTGGTTGCTGATAACACAGTGTAGCTGAAGTTACGCACCATGCTGTCATCAAAAAGTGTAAGAATGGATGAGAACTGTTAATTTTTTTTAACAATTTAGTTCCTGGTTTTCCATGTGAGGCATGCTTAAGAACAGGATAATATCATATGCCCAGTTAACAATGCTGTCATTTACAGAAAGATTTAAGGTTCATTTTCCTGTTGTAATAGTGGCAACATCACAGTTGAATTGAAGTGGGGAGAAACTGAGAAAACCTATGCTCCTTATTTTAGCACTGGGAGCTGTTTGACTATAGCTTGTTGCTGTATTCCACGCTGCTTTGTTTGTTCTTGCATTCCACTCGCTGGAGAGAAGCAGCCATGCTGCCATACAGGTCAAACCTATCTACAGTATGTTCTGAGATGTTGAACCAAACACATCTTAATTTGGTTCTTACCATGTTTGGCATAACAGTAAGGATAAAGTAAAAGGATAAAACTATAAATTTGTCCTATTTCATCAGGATTTCTGACTTGCTTTATGGGAATAAACTAGATTAATAACAACAAAAAAAAATCACGTTCATGTTTGTAATCCCTACTGGTAGTGCAGTACTCATTAGGACCAGGGATATGCTCATTTCAGAGCTGTTCCTCCTGAAAGATAAGTAAAAGCTGAATTAGGGCTATTCTATCAACAATTCCAGAAGGATTTTCCCCGCTCTGAGATGAATTTGTCAACCAGATACCTTGTTAGATCTCCTTGGAATGATTAGTTCTAGGTTTGTTTGGTGCAGTTCTCATTTGCATGAAGTATGCACTCAAGTGATTTTCATTTCTTGTTGTGTAAGACCCACAGGTTTGTCTCAGCTCGCGCATACATTGTCTGCTTCTGTGCACTGAAGCTGCTTGATTTTGAGTTGTGATTTAGCTTGGTTTCACCACGTCTGACTGGCACTTTCCTGAGGGTCCAGGGAACAATTGCATCTCACTCCATGAGCTTTGTTAGACCATTGCCAGCTTCAAGCTGTTCCAAGACTGCATTGAGAGGATGAAAAGGAAGACAGATGCCTTACTAGAGAAGGAAGGGAGGAAAATCCACATTAGTTGAATATTAACAGAATTTTAAGCAGTTCCTTTAGTTGTAAAAGCCTTGCCACCCCTCATTTCCTGCACATGCTCACAGCCTTCAGTAGTGTAGGAATGCACATCTTGCACCCATTAACAGTTCAGTGATGGCTCTGTGCAGCTCCCTGTAGAGACAGGGAAAAGAGTGTGGGAGCAGTTTGGAGTCCTGACATCCGTTATCCCTTCTGCCAAATTGCTGCAGTATGGCAACCAGATGGGAGTTCTGCCATTTATCCCAAAGAATGAGCCACCCTTTGAGTAAAGCTTTTTCATTAAGGACAGAATCTTAGAACCTTAGGCACAGCTCTCCCACTGGATTTGTTTCTGTATTTTTTAACTGCATTTTTCTTTTTTAATGAAGATGGTGTATAATGGAGAGTTTATTTAGTTAGAATTTGTTTAGAATAAAATGATTTAATCTTGTAAAAGATGAAGGAACAGAAGAAGCAGATGGTGAAGAGTAAACTCAAAGCATCATTCTTTGATAAAGGTACTGTTGTTTATGTTTATTTTCACCCATATACTTTCAGCTTTTCTCATCTGTTTCACATGTTAGCACAGGTGAAAATATTTAATTAGTGTTTACATATAGTTGCCTCAGTTTCAAATGTGGTTAAACACTTGAGATGCATCATTCAAAACTGCATTATAATGTAAGATGTATACAGCAGTAAACTGCAGGAACGTCTTTGGTCATCTGAGCAGTTTGCCCTTTTCTGTGTGATTGAGGTAAATGGATGTGCAAAGACAAGGAAAAGTGCATGCAAGTTTGAACACTTTTCCTCAGATGATTGGCTTTAGAAATTTAGTGTCTAGAAACCATATAAAGTTTAAAATCATGTGAATTTAATCCAGGTGATGATTGACTGCTGTTGAAAATGTTTTTTTTTAAAAAAAAAAAAAAAAACAACATTGGGTAAAGGCATTAGCCTGAAGGTTACTTGCAGGTAGATTCCATGTTCAGCCTTGCATATTTGCAAAACTTTGCCAGCAATGCACTCTGAGTCACTTCATCCACATCTGAATTTGGGCAAACCCAATTTGCTTAGGTATTTTATGCCATCTGTGAATGTTCATCTGCAAGTTTATATGCCAGATGTGTGCTGGCAGCATACATGCTACCAAAAAAGAGAATCCAGGATTGTAATATTAAGCTGAGTGTTACACATAGATAAAAACAATCTTTGTAGGCTGTGGTTAGTTTGCTATCTGAATTCATTAAATTCATACATAAAAAAAAAAAACAAAAAGTACACCTTGCCATATACAGTTTATATGTTTGTTTGAAGGAAGCCCTTTTTACAGATGTGTGAGCAACAGCAAATGGGAGGTCATCGTTCCACTCATCTGCCATAGTGACATGAAGCCATTTCCCCATGAGTGGGGCATTGCTGTTGTCTCACAGCATGCTTTGCACTGCCTGTGTGTTTCAAAGCTGCCGTTTTCTCTTGGATGCTGCAAGGATGAGTGCTGTACGCCCCTACTTCAGTGAGTTTCTCTTTGAAGCAGGGGGAGACAAGATGCAGTACCCACGGGAGCTGCTGGAGGAAGGGTGGGCACCTACCAGCTCTGGTGTGCTTAGCATGCAGTTACAAAACCCCAGCTTTGGAAGGATACAGTGGAGTGGACTCTGAGGAGTTTTTCTCCACTCTCCTTTTGTGGATAGAGTAGTTTTAAAAGGGTGAATTTTTAATAGTTTTTCAGTGCTGTATGTTCTGTTAGCAACAAAACAGATTGGCCTAGCACAGCCCCAGAAACTAAAGCCCCTGAAATAGTGACTGAGCTAGTGAAGTGATATATATAGATAGAAGAGTATGGTGGGATGTTCTCTAAATGTTCGGGTCGTGTGGGAGGTATGCACACAATTCCACTTACCTCAGTTATTGTGAGGCAGATTCTTCCCACATGGTGTATTGGAAGAACTGAGGAGGTGTATTTTAAGAGAGCACAAGGTCTGTGCTAATGCATGTCTAACTCACAGGTCTGCTCAGCAAGTTCTCTCGTGCAGAGCTTTGTGCTCTTGTGGCTAAACAGGGTAGTCTGGTACCAGCTGCAGTCTAAATTTAACTTGGCTGTCTTTGTATTCTCCACCTGTACCTGTGAGCACAGCCAACATTCCCTACGGCAGCACTTCATATCTGGCAGGCACCCTCTCATGAGCAGCTATGAAACTTTGCTAATGAGTCCTGGAGCTTCCTACGTTCCTCCTCCAAGAGCTGCTTGCTGTTGAGATGTCAAACATCTGCCTGAAGCAAGGCCCGCTGGAAAGAACTGCAGAGCCCCAAGTGCTGAAGTGGTATTTATATTGTTGATATACACAGCTGTATTTCATACTGGGATTATGCAGGCTAAAAGGTTTTGCTTTGATATGAACTGTTTAGCTGGAAAACACCAAAAGGCTGAATGCTGCAGACAGGTTTTCAGTGGTTTTCCATTTGAAAATTGTTTACGTAAACTCCATAGCATTTGAATCTCAGCTTATATGTAAAAGCTCAGTGTTTCTACACTACTATGCAATGCTGGTAAGATGTTCCTTGGAGTGGGGCTGCTGCCCTTGCTTACATGCCCTGTGCAATGCAGTGCACATGCTTGTGAAATCCCAGCAGTACATAAGGGAAAGCACCTTTTAAGAACCAGTCCCACCCTGTCTTTGTGAAGTGATGGCAACCCTTCAGATTAGGCTAATCCACGTGCAGGTCACCCAAGAAGACATGCGTTATGCTTTCTGGATGAAAGCAGTAATGCTTTTAGTTACAATATGTTAGAAGATGCTCTTAATGCTTATATTTAAAACAGCTGATCAAGCCGAAGTAGTTTAGTCATGGCTTAGAGCCACTTAGCTCTTCTTTGCACACCACCTTTAACCTCCACTCTTGTGTTTATAATACGCTTAAAGTTTCTATTCATTTTATTAGATTTCAATAAGCCACTTATAAAAGTAATTTCGAATTTCAACCCAATTCCTTGAGAATTCAACTGAACTGGAAGGTCTAGAGTTGACATTTAGAATACTTTTAGTACATAAGGCATATTTTAGGTTTTAATTGTTATACTTCCAGTGCTGAACTTCTCATGTGTGCCTGTTAATTACTGCATCCTCATAATGAATTACTGCATCCTCAAATGACAGGGGTGGTGTTAGGAGCATTTGCAGTTAATTGTGCAAGCGCCTTACACTGTTTGGGATGTTTAAGGGCAGAGGATACTGTGCATCACTGAGGCACAGCCTTACAGCAGTGTTGATACAGAATTGAAAGAAATTTCGTAAAGAAGAATCAAGGTTCTGGTTTGGAGGGCTGCGTTGTAGATTTGCATGTAAAATATGTTCTGGCCCTACTTTGTAAGAGACAAGCTTTAATAGGTTTTGGACTCTGCTGGGTAGGAGGTGTTAGGTTATCCATTAATGTTTAATTACATGGCATATGTGTTCAGTAGATTTTGTGGTTATCACCTAGAAGCCTTCAGGTTGGAACCTGCAAGCTGCTGATAGCCCCTGATTGCGGAGCACCGTGGGTGCTAGCAGTGCAAAGATCAGATTGCTCCTTCATGGCTCCTTTGCAGTGTGCCTTTTCTTTGGCAGCTATCTATACGGTCCTGTAGAGATAGGCTTGCAGGTTGTTATTGAATGTAGAAAACTGCCACGTTATCTATTAATAGAACTAAGATTTTTTTTTTTTTTTTAGGTCTGGATAAAGATAAATGCATAGCTAAGTCGATCATTGAGGCTTTGTGAATGTAATTTGCTTCTTGAGTGGAAACATTTCACTTCTTGGCTTCTATTGGTCGCTTTTCCTCTTTGTCGCTGTGGTGATGGGTCATGCAAAAGCTCTTCCCTCCACTCACAGCTTGTCAGTGGAATGCAGTATTGAGTTGGAAATAGGAACACAGTCACTACTGGCCAAGGTGTTGTCCATACAGAAAGCAAATAAGTAGCATTAAAAAAACTGTATTAAATTGTCTTGGCCACAACTTCTTCAAAAGATATTACTATTATTTGTCATTAAGTTTTTCACTTCCTGCAAAAACAAACAACAAAACACCATGTTTTGGAGACAGAATAGCATAGGATAAGTAATTCTCAGGTGACTGTCAGGTAGTAGCATGTAGTTAGCCCAAAGTGCAGCTCCTTGAGGAGAGTGCAAGTTAAAAACTAAGAGCTGGGGTGGGAGGAAGAAGCAAGCTCATCTGCTGACAAGAAACAGAAGGGCCATTCTGTAGAAGCAGGAAACTTAAGCAAAAGTAGCAATACTTTGTTAGGATAAAAATATGAGGTGTGTACAGCAAAAGCGCAGTCAAAACAAAAAGTGATGTACACAAACAACCTCAGTGTGAGGAATGCAACAGAAATATGTCAGTCTGACTGCTCTTCCTTTTTATCTTCCTCTGTAGCACAAGCAGCTAAGGCACCTCGAGGGGGATGTGGGGTTTGGTTAATTACCAAGTGAAGCAAGCACTGGTTGTCAGTGTTTGAAGTCCGTGTCATGCAGCTTCATGGCATGCACTGGGTGCTTGCTGTCATGTTTGATGTTCCCAGAGCCTTCCACTGCCCCTACAAATAGTGCATAGCAGATCTCTGCTATGGAAATTCATCTGAGTTTTAAGAAGTTTGTACTCATATGATCAATATGAAAACAGTGCTGTAAGATAAAACAGCAAGAGCAAAGATCAGCTGTTCAAGATCTGAGTCTTCCCTTTTCTATGAGTATGCTGAGATCAGTGGCTTCTCTGCATCACGTTCAGGCAGAATTGAATTTTTGATTATATAATAAACTCTAAGCCTTAAGCAGCTGTAAATGCTTATTGAAATGACATTGTGAGTGTTATATGAGAAAGCAACTGCATAAGGAGTCTTGAAAACATTTCAAAGCATGTTTTGCTTAAGCAGTTCTCTTTTTAAGCCAATCAGTCAATGATGCTTCCTTTGAGAGACATTCTAGGTAAGGCTCTAAACAGAAACTTCTCAGTTAGCGGTTCATCATCCAGTTTAAAATCCATCCTCGGGATAGTGAGCGAGTATATTCTGGTGATCAAATCACCAGTAGAGTGCAATGAGCCTCCTCCAGACTGAACAATCCCAGTTCCCTCAGCCGCTCCCCATAAGACTTGTGCTCCAGACCCCTCCCCAGCTTTGTGGCCCTTCTCTGGACACGCTCCAAGGCCTCAATGTCTTGTAGTGTGGGACCCAAAACTGAACACAGCACTTGAGATGCAGTCTCACCAGAGTTAACTGCAGGGGGACAATCGCCTGCTCCTGCTGGCTGCACTGTCTCTGATACAAGCCAGGATGCTGTTGGTATTCTTGGCCATCCTTCCCGAGTCACTTTTTCTCAGGACAAGAAAAGTTGTTAGGCAAATTCAAGGGACAGGTATTCTGGCTGAGAAACTTTATTTGCACACTTGTCAAAATGCTTTAGGGGCAGAAAATCCTCATGTTGAGCTTCAAGCAAGGAAGGCGTGAAAAACTCGAAAGGACTTGATAAAATACCAGGGAAAAAAATTGTGGTAGGTGTACAAGGCAGGTGTCTCAGAAAACAGCAAACATGTTCAGCACATTTTGCATAATCCTCTAATTTCCATACTGGAGCAATTATGTCCAGGAAGAATAGAGGTGTAGCAGTGAAGAAGTAGAACATCCTAGAAAGTAAAGTGATTCTTGTTGAGTGGGTGGGTATCGGAGGGGTTGTACTACAATATCTCCCAAGGAGAGCCTGAGATTGAGTCTAAGAAACAATGCTTGAATAACGCTCAGCTGCTAAAAAGCTGAGTGCTTCAAAATTCAGGTCTTGGGGCAGCCTACTGTTAGAAGAGGAGTTCATCAATCAGCAGGAGTTGCTAGTTCTGGAGCTGTGAGTGCAGATTTAACAGCATGATGCTTATAACAGCTGTACTTGAAGGAGAGGGCAGGAAATGGTTGGATACCAGGGTGAGGTGCCTGCAGCCTGAGCACCAGGTATTGACACCATGTTTGTGCTTCAAATGAAGAGTGTTCAGGAGGAAGTCACAAGTGGTGCTCCCCAGGGTCAGTGCTGGGTGCGCTGGGTGCCTGTCCTGTTCATTATCTTCACTGATGACCTGGATGAGGGCACTGAGTGCACTCTCAGTAAGTTTACAGATGACACCAAGGTAGGAGGAAGAGTTGATATGCTTGAGGGTAGGAAGGCCTTTCAGGTAGACCTGGACAGGCTGATTGCTGGGCTGAGGCCAATGGGATGAAGTTCAACAAGTCTGAGTGCCAGGTCCTGCACTTTGGCCACAACAACCCAAGGCAGTGCTACAGGCTTGGGGCAGACTGGCTGGAAGACTGTGTGTAGAGGAAAAGGACCTGGGGCTGTTGGTCATTGCTGGGCTGAATATGAGCCAGCAGTGTGCCCAGGTGGCCAGGAAGGCCAATGGCATCCTGGCTTGTATCAGAAATAGCATTGCCAGCAGGAGCAGGAAGCTGAACCTTGTTCCTTACTAATTTGGCTCCCGTAAAATGTGTGACCTACAGCAAAAAACAGGACAACAAAACAAGGGAGACAGCCACTTGAGTCATAGCAACTGTCACATTAGGAAGTTGCTTAAATGATCCAAGCAAATACTGTAGGCATTGTTTAAGTTTAGTAAGTCAAGAAATAATCATGCTGTTACACAGCTTTGGTTGATGACTGTATAGTTCACCTTGAAGCTAAGGAAATTTAAATTTCAAAATGAAGGAAGGACAGTATCTATGTTCTAATTTCATGCATTATAACCATAGTGTGCTTGGAGGGAACAGTGCCCTATTTTCCTTTCTCTGTTTGGGAAGGCATATATCGTGAGACCACAGGGAGCCTCAATGTGGGCTGCAGTTGGTTTCTTACCAACGTAGGCATCTGATAGAAAACAAAGTGTATCTTTAGGAATGTTTGGTTTCACTGTCTGTTCTCAGGTTGGGCATATGAAGGTAGATTACTGATCTCAGTGGCAGGGATCCATTGTCAGGTTCAGATAGTTTATCTCAGGACAGTGGTCTTCTGGTAGCTCAGCTCCTCTGTTTCACATTAAGTGTAAGGAGGAGGTAAGCAGGAGCTTAAACTCTCCTCTGCAAGGTTATGTCAGATGGGAAAGTACTTTCAGAGCAATCTAACTGATAAATTTAGAATGAAGTTCTTTGCATTTCCTGGAATAGCTGCTTCTGAAAATATCTTTCACTTAAACAGATTGGCAGGACGAAAGTATCTCTATTATCATAGGGGAAGAACTGTACAATATGGCACTAATACATCCTTTATATTTGCTGTTCTAGCATCATAGAATCATAGAATGACTGGGTTGGAAGAGACCTTAAAGGTCATCTAGTTCCAACCCACTGCCACAGGCAGGGTTCCCAACCACTAAATCAGGCACTAAATTATCTGGGATAAATTGCTTTATTTGTAGTGGGGATATAAGGAACTTGTGAAGATAAAGCTCTGAAAATACCACTGACTATAGGTTCTGTGAGCTCTCCCCACCCAATCCCAAGGGAGTCCAGTAAATATATAGAAAGAAACATACATTTTACCTTTCTTTTTTAATCAAATATTAAGTACGAGGCTGAAATTTTTCCTTGGTGCTCAGCATTTATCACATCATCCAGTTTCTTCTAAAAGAAAGCAGTGTAAGGGAGGACTGCCAAAAATGACAGGAAACCTCCAAGTTGAATTTGAGTTTAAAGGATTTCAGTAAGCAGTGTGTTCTTTAGAAAGCATGTAAGTTTTAATCACATTGTGCATGATAAACTGGGTCATCACTTTTTCATGAAAACTGCAGGCATTTTGACCATTTCTTATTTTAGCATCTGACTTGCAAATATGTTAAATAAGTCTAGCATCTGAATTTCAAAATGTAGTGTTTAAAAAACAAACAACAGATTGTCTTCCTGTAGTTTATGGTGAAAACTTGTGTCTGTTTTTTGCTGGCAGTAGCAAGGTATCTGTACCAGTGACTTCCTGGGCTGGCAGTTAATGTGGACACCACCTAGGATATATAACTTTGCTGATGGTCTGTGGGCTACCTTTCCAGACTTTTCCTTCAAACTACATTTCACGATAATTTTATCAGTTGTGATTTACTGTCACCTTCAGCCTCCACAGTCCTGAGCTGGGTTTCTGGGCAGAACTCTTGTTACAATGCTGGGTAAGCCAGCAATGCGCTGCTCCCATTCCTTCTGACCATAGCCATTCTGTGATTTGATTACCAGGTCCGGTGTTCCAAACTGCTTTTCATCCTTCTGTGTGGAAAGATGCATTAAATTTGACCTCCAAAAAAGCCAAGCAAACAGCCTCCTTGTTTCTGTCAAGGAACCATCTGAAGGTTAGGTTGTGATCAGTTCAGCTCTGAAGCAAGACTTGGCTCTGCTGTAGTATAGATCCACAGCTTGGGGTTGCACTCCTCTCCTGGAGACTTCTGTGCCAGTCTGTGAAGCACCAAAACCAGTAGGCAGGCCTGTTCTCATCAAGCCTGTAGTGTTTCCTTGAGTAGCTAATGACTTGTGCTGCATCATATGCTTCATGTTTGATTGCCCTCAGCCCCTCACTCAGAGCAGTGAGATGAACCTCTTCCCTGATGCAGATAAATGCGCAGCTCTTTGTGAAGTGAGAGCTCTTGTGAGTTGTGAATGCTCAGTTTGTTCCTCAGAGTTCAATATCTCCTCTACTTTCAGTACCATAGAGGAGGCCATACAGGAGGGATGTGTGGATGGCTGTTGTCAAGAGGAGAAATGAAGTAAAATGGTTTTAAATTCTGTATTTTTTCCCCAAATGACAGCCCACATAAGAGGGAATCAAGGTATTTTTGACCTTAAGGGATGGCCAGCTGTAATAACTGAGTATAATTTCTTCTAAATAGCGTCTTTTTCTCTGTAGTGACTTCATAGCATTCAACAAATGGTGGTTCTTATCCTGTTCAGCCATGAGCTCCTGCAAGATCTGCATGCACATCTGTGCAGTGAGGACCAGGTGCCATGCTCGTGTGCAGAGGTAGCTGTCACACGTCTGTGCTGTCTGCAGCTGCTCTTTGTGGTTTCTAGTTGCCTGTGCTACCCAGTGGGGCTGACCCATCCCTTGTGATGGCTCTCCAGCTTGGTTCTACTGTGAAATTGTTGGGAACACCTCATTCAAGCAGGGCCTTCCATGAGTCTGGTGCCAGTCTTTCCCAGGAAAGCAAGCAGCTGTGGACAGGGAGGAAGGCCAAGGTTTCATTCACTGCTGCTGCAGGGAGTCCCTGGTGTCCTCAGCTGCAGGAGCTGACCCAGAGAAACGGTGGGACTTCAGCCTGAGATCTGCACAGAACTTGTTTTCTATCCCGTGTGTCTTGCTTTCTGTTATGGCTTTGGTCTCTTGCTTTTTCTCATTAAATCAGTTCTCTGTGCATCTCCGTCTGGGCCTTGTAGCAGCATCGTTAATCACTGAGTAAATGAGGGAGCGCGCAGCTCATTACTCTCCTGCCTGTCTTCCCCACTCTGTATGACTGTCATCCTCTCAGCTTCATTTGGCAGGTTTTGAAAAGCTGCTTTGTGCAGACAGCTCCTCTTCGGCTTGCCTAGAGCTCAGAGGGGCGGAGGTTCTTGGCTCACTGTAAGCTGTGGGACCTGCTCTGCTGTGGGGATCCTATTTTCCCTCTGTGAATAGGAGTGCCTTCTGGTCCTTGTGGGTTTCCTGATTTTTGGAAGCTGTGACTCAGAAGGTGCAGGTAGCCAGCTGATGCTGGGTCCAATGAGCTTGTGGTTGAGCTTGGGACTGAACTGATTCTAATAGCCTGCTATTGCATCAGTTGAGTAGATTTTTTTTTTTCTAAAAGACTTTCCAAAAAGCTTTGTCCTAGAATCATAGAGTGGCCTGGTTTGAAAGGGACCACAGTGATCATGTAGTCTTAACCCCCTTGCTAAGTGCAGGGTTGCCAACCACCAGAGCAGGCTGCCCAGAGCCACATCCAGCCTTTTTCTGCTTTTTTGTACATTAATCTCTAGTTAAACTGTGAGAGAAGAGTTCTTCCCTAACAGTGAAGGGACTACAAGTCCTCTACAAAACATTCTGTTGTCATTTATCTTGCTTTGATAGCTCACATGGACCCCAAGAAGCCAGACACGTTAGACTTGGGATACTGGCTGTTGCTTGGCAGTGGCATCATAACCCCATGAAACTCAGTATGTAGGGGATTCTTCCAGTGGGAGCTAAATGCTTGGTAAAAATCTAATTGAGATGGCAAAGCTAGAATAGGTGTTCTCATAATCAGTAGTACTTGAGCAGTAGTAAGTCAGGAACTCCTTAGAATGTCACTGACCTGTCTGAGCAATGGTGGCAGGATATTTATTCTTTAACGTATTTTTTTCTTATGATACTGTAACAAAGTGCCATGCTACTCTTCTGTGTTCATCTGAATGCATTCAGATGAAATGATTAAACAAGTCACTCTATAAAATGTTCCTGAAATTTGGCAGGTAGATACTGCAGTGGTGGGAAGATAGCTTATGATGTTAGCCTCATCTGAATAAAGAGATGGAAGTGTTCAAAATCTGTTTTTCAAGGACCCAGGAGAGTAGAAGCCAATCTACATAGGCGTTCCTGCCCTCGTACCTGTGTAACCCAATCTCCTGACAGGTCTGTTGTCTTCCACTCTATCACTGTGTGTGGAGATGGACATTCTGAAGCTCAGCTGGTGGGATGCCATGGTCTGCTCTTGATTGGCATCTTACACAGGCATGGGCCATGAGGATCTCTGCATAAAATAGAGAACGGTGGGACTCTGGAGACTTCCAGCAATAACTAGTGGTGTTAGCAACCTTCTAG
Organism: Meleagris gallopavo; assembly: GCF_905368555.1. Lineage (NCBI taxonomy): Eukaryota > Metazoa > Chordata > Aves > Galliformes > Phasianidae > Meleagris > Meleagris gallopavo. Next base: position 1,538,024 of record NC_139414.1, on the reverse strand, counting down.
TGAAGCATGCGACTACAGATTCCTTCAGCTTCCTTCAACTGATCCTGCATTGGGCAGAGATGTATTTTTGAATTCTCCTGCCTTTTAAAAGCAGTTTTAATGTTCGTTGGCCTGAATAATATTATTGGCAATGGGGGGAGAGTGCATGTGTAAACTGCAATACTCATATTGCTTGTGTAGATACATTCCCTAATTTTTCAACTATGTGAAACATCACTGAAAGAAAACTATATTGCTTAAGATAAGCTGAAAAAGCAGTTAGGAAAAGGCTGAAAGGGTTCATTTTTCTTACCAATGCTTCCTTCTGAGGAAAGGTAGTACATAAACCAGATTTTAACAAGATAAACAATACAATAATTAAAGGTGAATAGAACTCCCGTAATATCATAGTACCAAAAAATAGATGAAAATGGCATCTCTTTCCTAAAATGCTGTCAGTTTTCCTCATCTATAGGGGGAAAAAAAAAAATTCTAATGATATTGTCTGGAAAACAGTAGTATATCTTTTTTTCCTTTATGTGATTCTATGAAGCCATTAGCATTCTTCTCACGTGGTCTTGGAGATGCCATCACTAGCTATTTCATTCTCTAGGAGTTGCAGCTTTTTCGTGGTGTTCACATTTCACACTTCCTGCTGATACGCTGTGCAGGAAGAACTGCATTACATAGCTCTGCTGGGCAGCTGGGACTTCCTGGATGTTTGCATTTTTAAGGCTTTCTCCATCAAACCCTGCAAGTAAAGCAACAAATAATTCTTTCTGGTCACATTCTGTAGAGAGCAGACGATATTTGTGGGGAAGGGAGGAATTACTGTGCCCTGTGGAAACCAGGTTGTTTCATGAGCCCCTGCACTGCTCAGTTCTGTACACATTTCAGTGTTCTTATTGACATCTCAAAATTTATCCTTGGGAATACTGCTATGTAGTGGGAGGAAAATGAGATGCTGTTAGCAAACTGATAATTGAAAGTAATAAAAGCCTTAAGCAAATGCATAAAACTCTTCCCAATCACGGTATTTATGGCCCCAAACTGTTATAGAAATATTTATAAGTTCAGTGGAAATACAAAACATATGGTGTCTTTATCCGGAAATATTCTTTCAATTATATCCTGCATGGATCTCATAAACATCCCTCTTTCATCTAAAAATTCTCCAGTACATTAGGTAAGAAACATTCAATTTTGCAGGGGAATGTGGTAAACAAACATCTTGTTCTAACAGATGTCAAAGTGTGTTTTACAGATTTCAATCAGCAAAAAGAGTATTCTTTAAGTTTTGGCTCTGGTAGCTCTAAGCGCTGCAGCTGTTAGCCAACACATCCTGTATTTCACTTTCCTATAGGTTAGAATCGTGTAGGATCAGTGTACTTTTTTGGGGGGGTTCATCTGTTAAAGCGTAAGGATCTGAATCGGCTTCCATTGCCATTTACTGAAACTCCTGCTTCACAAATGTAGCAGGATCATAGGGATGTATTAGATGAGACAAAGTATAAGGAATTCTGGAAGCAATTTTTCCAGCTCTTTCTTGTTAGGCGCAAGAAATATGCTTCTGGGAACTGGTCTCTGTGAACCAAATCAAAAGGCAGTTTTGTGCTTCATCTTGGCTTTGAGAAGCAGCTGCTGTCTGCCTCTGCTGAAAGGAGAATGGGCACTGGCTCTGATCTGGTACTTGGAAATGAGGATGTTAAATACCCTTCTTGCTGAGATGGCTGCTTGGAGGTGCAATTCACAAGCCTTGTGCTGTTTTCTGCAAAGGTAGAGAGTAGTAGACCTGCAACTTTCATGATTTTTTTTTTTTTCCAAACACTTTCATGGGTCTTGGAAGGTTCTGCCTTGTTGAGATACTGTGCCTGCAAGAGTTCCATGGAGGTCAGTTTGCCTCTGCACCAATCTTAATCTTGCAGGAGCTGAACTGTAAGGCTACACATGCTGTATTTGAGCTGTTTAGTGGGAAGTTTGGTATTACAGAGCTTATAGGTCACTCTGTTGAGTCCTTAAAGCATGTTGCTGTCAACATCCTCCCAGATTTTACCATTTTTTTTGCCATTTCTGAAGAGAAGATGCCATCCAGCCTTGCTTGCCATCATGGCAACTCATTTAAATCAGCCTCTGTTTGGTAGGTCACTCTTTCCTTTGGTGGGAAAAAAATGCATCAGACATATCTCATGCAAAATTGAATTTTTTCTTCTCATCTCCAAACAGTACCAGTCTTGTTTGTTCATCCTTTAAAGATTTGTGCACAGCTGTTGCAGTCTCTAATATGCACTCATCTCTGCTCAGGAAAGCAGGAGGACATCTGCCTGTGAGATGGCTGGCAAAAGATCATTTGGTAGTGCCCCAGGCATTAATGTTCTCTTAAACTAATTTTCCTTCCCGAATTTTCTACTTGTTTCCACTTTGTAAATGCTGCTTATCTCCTATATCTAGGCCTCAAGTGCAGATCTTCATGCCCCTCGTCCTCAGGATTGGGTATTCAGAATCTCAGCATGGTAACTCTGTTTGTTCAAAATGCAAACTACTGGGAAACAATGTAATTGGAGAGGAAAATATGTTCACTTCAAGTCAAGGAACACTAGAGAGCTAATTTTCCTGATTTCTGACACACGCATTGCTGATCATGGGGTATAAATTATTCAGATGTTAAAAGATCACAGTTGTAAATATGAAAGGAGTTTGTAGCCATAATCACAACAAACCAACATTACTAAATTGCCAAGACAAATTATTCACGCTGTCATCCTTGGGTTTTTCAGTTTGACCTTTAAGTCCTGGCACTTGCTGTTGAGCTGTGTGATTTGGGGGGCTGCAGCGTGGTTAACCTATGTGTGGGGACTTCTCTGAATCTTTGCTCCTCCAAAGGCTTCAGAAGCATTTAAAGTTACTTTGGGAGAAGGTAATGATGGAGTGATCTAAATCGTATAGTCCAAACACCCAACGTGACAAGGAATGCTACAGGGGATACTCTTGGGATTATAAGTTTGTCCCAAGGTATGGATGGGTTACAAGCACATAGCAGGTAGGGATGGGGGGCTATTTCCAGCCTTGCTTGTGGAACTGATTTAACAGCAGGAATGTATCTCTAATGTGATGTAAAGCACTTTCTATGTGGCTCTGCTGTGTTGGTTGTGCAGGAGGATCTGGAGGGGAGGATGAGATACCAATGTTAATGGAAAAATCTGTTTCTGAGTAGAAAGATACCATCCAGTGAAGATCTTGAGGTGTGCCTGGGACTTCATAATGCACAGGGTAAAAGACAAGATTTTCTTCCGGTTGCTTTGTTGGGAAGAAATATCCTCACAGCAGGCGAGAGTCACCTTCTGTTATTCATGCTTACCAAGGTGCTACTGCTAAGCAGTCAGGGAGCATGCCACTTGGCAAGCCTTTTTCTTGGGTTAAGAAAGATCTTGAAAAGAGTTTTGTGGAGCTGATATTGAGAGATGTGGCTTCAGCATTTTTCCTTTTATGCGTAAAGCAGGGCTACAGAAAAGTGGGGTGAAGTTTTATTGTTCACATTTTAGTGTTGCTGCTTTTAACGTATAGCATTTTTGTAATATCAGCCCCGGCATCTTGGCTCTTGGGTTCTCTTCCAAGATTGGGTTGAAGCAGCATCATTTTGGGAGGTAGCTGTTGGTTGACATTCAGCTAAACATGAGCTAACAGTGTGCCCAGGTGGCCAAGACAGCCAGTAGTATCCTGGATTGTATCAGAAATGTGTAGCAGGCAGGAACAGGAGGTGATTGTCCCTTGTACTCAGTCCTGGTGAAGCTGCATCTTGAGTACTGTGTTGTTTTGGGCCCCTCACTGCAAGAAAGACATTGAGACTCTGCAGCATGTCCAGAGAAAGGCAGTGAAACTGGTGAGAGGTCTGGAGCACAAGTCTTATGGGGAGCTGGAATGCATCAGTCTGGAGAAGAGGAGCCCTAGGGAAGCCTCTCTACAACGGCATGAAAGAAAGTTGGGGTGAGGTGGGTTCAGCCTCTTCTTCGGTGTAACTAGTGATGGGACGAGAGGGAATAGTTTCAAATTGTACTAGGGGAGGTTCAGGTTAGATATTAAGAAAAACTTACTCTCCAGAAGAGTGGTCAGGTGCTGGAACAGGCTGCCTGGACAGGTGGTTGAGTCACCATCCCTAGACGGGTCCAAGAAACAGTTAGATGCTGTACTGAGAGACACGGTTTAGTGGGGAAATGCTAATAAATGCTAATGGGTGGTAGGTGAATGGATGGACTGGATGATCTTGGAGATCTCTTCCAACCTTGGCAATTCTATGGTAGGCTATTTCAAGAACGTGAGTCACTGGGAAGCCTAAAACTTCTGAGCTTTTTGGTCTTTGACTTACAGTGCTATGCTAGATAGGATCTGATTCTCCATTTGGAGAGGACAGAAGTTCTCTATGTGGAGAAACAGATGGAACAACAGCGTCAGAATAACTATGCTTTCTGTTTAAGGAAAACTTCTTGTATTAAGTTCACTGAAGAGTGGGAGGATTGTACTAAGTTCTCGCATCAGTGCTTATTTTTGCTGCCTCTCCTCTAGGTGTTGGAGAGAGGAAGAAAGTCTTTAGGGTGCCATTATATGAAAACTGCATTATGACTTCACCATCTACACACTGTGGTTGTGGCTGCTAGGTGAGTGCCAGACGCCTCTACTCCACAAGGAGGCATCTGTAATGTGTGGTACTTTTTAAAAACAAAAAACAATTCCTTGAAAAATCTCTTGACAGTTTCCACTGAGTTGTTATTCACGTACAGGCACACAATTTTGCCTCAGAATCCCATGGTGTGCTTTGGCCAGCTGATGTGAATAGCATAGTATCTAGTGAGCCACAACATCTGTACAGCTCTGCTGAACTGAGCACTTAACGAAGTTGTGAGAGCAAATCCTTCCTTGCTCTAATTCCAGTACCTTTAGTGGTATTACATGGAGTATTGATTTGGCCCATTTTAATCTAAGAGCACAACTCCTGCCAAAATTGAGGATAAGCATGACAACCATTAGACTGATTTATCAAAGTAAAGGGGAGTTGTGTTATGAATTTTAGAATTTAATGTAGTGCATAAATGGCATTTCCATCAGCAAAAATTGAGGAGGTTGATTTATAACAGATAACTCCAATAATTTCTGAATTTCCATATTAATAGGAAAGTGGTACTTCCATTTGTGCTATTATCCCCGTATGTGCCATCGTCTTATAAATATGGAAATTTGGTAATTATCTGTAGAACTACTCTATTTTCAGATTGTACCACCGAACTTTAAAAATGGAGTTTGTATTCTTCACACTGTCCATTTATTGCTAAGTTTCTATTGAGTCTGATTTACTGTATTGAAAGATAAAGTCAGTTTAGCCATATTTGATAGCCTGTCTGAAACCAGGTGGCTGCTAACTGGTTCATTTTCTTTTAACCGAAAGCTCATACCATAACCAGATACTATGGATTCATTACTTTGTTTTGTGAGTTTAAGGGCGGCATGCTGAAGTGTAGACAGTAATTAAAGTTATGGCCAAAACTGTATTCAACAGCATTATATGGAGTTGATAGGGTAAATATGATCACCTGCGTGAACAATTCTTCCGTGTGCTAGTGGTCGTCTAGGAATGCAGTAGTGCTAGCTATATTGAGGGCTAGAATTGGAGAAGGGCAGAATGGTTTGTGATAGATAGTATGGTATCTTGGAAGTGAGCATTGCCTGGATTTGAAGTGGTGAGGAATGAAAACTGTACTGCTAGGGGTTTGGTTACACTTGTAATCCATAAAATTACACTGCTTTTAAGATGCACGTCTGCACATATAAGTCCTCCTGCAGTTTTGGGAATAGTAGCCAGGAGTTTTGCAGCTGTTTCACATTGCTTTATGTCTCCTATGAGTCATTCTTCAGTGCTGATGCAATAAAGCAGGATGTAAGCTATTGTTATGGGATATTTCTAATAAAAAGCCTTCTTGCCCTCCTCTCAGTACAGAATGCTTCACTACAGGGGCTCAGGACATCTCCATCTCATGATGTTCTTCTGGACCAAGTCAACCAGTGAAAAAGTTGGCCTGTGAATGGTGTTCTTAGTTCTGCAAAGGTGCCTATGCTTTAGGAATTGAGCTGCTTTGTGTCTTAAATGTTATATCTAAGGGCTTTCACGTGAAACATCTTCTCAACTCTTTCTGATGTCTTTCCAAAGCGCGGTGTTCATTTCAGGGGAAATACATTTTAGAGAGAAGCACCATTTACCAACAAAAGCCTTTTCTGGGGAGCAAAATATATTAAAATTGGCTTTGAGTGCTGCTTCCTGATGGCCTTTCAGCGATCTGAGGTTAATCATTAGAGAATTTTTTTTTTTTTGGTGAGTGAAAACTGGCAGTCTGAATATTGAGGAGATCTTTGGGATTTCTAAGATGATTCTTTCTGTCCCACCTGTAAGCTGTACACAGTGTGTTTTTTGTCCTTGTGTAGCTGAGAAATCATACGTGCTATGAGCTGCAAACACTTTATAGGTTGAAGACGCACGATGTCAGGGACTGAAACTGTGCTCATTTGCAGCACTAACAGCTCTGAGCATCAGAATGATTTCATCAGCCTTACTTCAGAAAACAAACGATGTTTGATTTAGCTGGGCAAAGTGATATTTCAGGCCTGGCTTCAGCAATCTTCCTGTAGTTTGCTGGTTGATCTGCAAGAGATGAGTCTATCGTAGTCAAAATTGGAAGCAGGCACCTTGAAGCATATCTTCAATGTGCTTGTGTTGCATATGGAATGACAAAAGTGATAGGATGTTTTGAATGCTTCTGTAACATTCCTGTTAAAACGTTAACTCAATTTTGGCCACCAGAATCAAGTACTTTGATGCAGTGATGCTCACGAAACTCTCTTGAACTTGAGTAGCTGCAGCTGATGTTCTGTTATGTTTTTAAGCAATCTTTTCCCTTGAAGCTCAGCCACTTCTGTAATGTTCATTTAATGTTGCCTAGAGCCTGAATAGCATGTCCTGGAAGTCATTTTTTTCCATCCTGTTCAAGTGTCTCTTTGTCAGGCTCAGGACATCCCTGAGGAGCTGAGATTCTCAGCTGTGAGGCAGATCTCACGTAGATTGAAGTAAAAATGAAATGAGGAAAAATGGGAGGATTGTGCTGAATACTTTCAGTTTTCTAACACGATGTTCTCCACTACCACGTAGTACTGATTTTTCAGTGCCTCTCTGGAGATAGCAATGTTTTTAGTCTTTGAGTTTCTGAAGTTTATTTTTTACAGCTGCTCAGCTTACAGAGTTGTCCTCCAAATGGCTCTCCATGTAGGGATGCTTTGCATGCTTGCTTCCATTTCACTCTGCATAGGAGTCTGTCTGCAGTCTTGGTAACCATGCCTGGACTTAGTCCTGGGTGCACAGTTTCTTCATCTGGCCATACACATAGTTTTTCCTGCATCCACAACTAGTTAGGATGTTGTTTGTTTTTTTCTTTTTTTTCCCCTTCTTGGCCTTCATGTGAGGATGAAGTGGCACGTATCTCTGCAGCACATTGCAAGAAGTTGAAGATGGGACAGGAAAACCAGGGAACTACTTGAAGCAATGAAAGGTGAAGGGCAGCATTTGTTGATGGAATTTAGCCTTCTCTGCAGAGTTAATGAGAATTAAGCCGCCTTGTGCCAGCTGTGGGAATCTGCTGTGCTTTATTTTTCGTTGTTTTCTGTCTTCAGTTCAAACTAGAGAAGATACTTAGTTTAAATGTACAGATCCCAGAAGCTAGGACCCTTCTTCCTTATTGCCAGTGATTCTGTACCCTTTTGTTCTGTTGCAAAGACTTGAAAGAGATGCCAGTAGTATGCGCACAGTTCAGCTGAACACAGGAATCGTTTGCTTTCTCTTGTGCTAGCCTTGCTGTTGATACAAAGCTGCCTGCTTTTGTCCTCCCATCCCTGGCCTTATGTGGCCATCCCTGCTGCTAATGAGGCCTATAAGGAATGGACACTGACCTCAAATTAACACTTGGCTATTCCTGCAGAGCTGTCCAAGCATTTTAAAACATTGATCAGTTAAGTCCCAGGAATTCTTTAAGTCAGTCAATGACGTGAACTGACAAGTCAGGTTATTACAGTGGAAGCCCTCCTTGCTAACTTAATCTACGTTACAGGGCCTCTAACTTCTGCAAGAGTGGGTTTCCTTGTTTTGTGTTTTTTAAGACTGAAGTAAACACAAAAGTGTTCCCTATGAAGATACATCACATTAAGTCAGCTATCCAGTGGATTTAGAAATACTGCTTCTGTTCTAAGTTAAGGCATCTGGAGCTGCAAAAAAAAAAAAAACAAAAAAAAAACCCACAACATTTTGCACATTGTAAGGCCCTAGGAAGATAAAGACAACTTGTATTTGAATTGCGCTGTAGTTCTGTTGCTTTACCTGACTTGAGATATTTAGTTTAGGGCTACTTCTGTTCTGTGAATGATAAATTGGAGAGGAAAGCTGCATATGGAAGGCACACAAGCTAAAACATATGGATTTTGATGGTTACAGCCCTGGGAAAGAAGAGGGTGAATGTCTTGTAAAGAATGGAGCAGCACTGCACACAAAGCACCAGGGCACAAAGCTGGGGAAATAATTCTGGAAATGTGTGCCTTGCTACTCACACATGAAGTGTGTGGCACAATGGTGTATTCACAGCAAGCATAAAAGGACATTTGGTGTCATGGCAGTGAAAATGATGACAGCCTGAAAATGCAGAAAATAAAATGAAGATTTTTGTCCCTTTACTGTATGTTCATGGAAGCCCTTACGTGAAACAGCTTAAAAAATACATATAAATAAATCTGCTTTCTTACTGAAAAGTAGGAGAAAAAAGCTAGTTCTGGCAGACTGACTTTGCATGTAGTTTGCCCTAGTGCATTACTGCATAATTATGACTTGCGTTATGTTCTTTTTTTTTTTTTTTGAGCAAAGATGTGGTTTTTAAAGAATGGTTGTGATTATATTGTAAGAAACAAGTGTAGAAAGGTGATAGAAAAACCTCTGTCTGATAGTGCTTCGGGCCTTTGGGCTTGCAGCATTTCCTACAGGAACAAAAGCTCCACCAGAGGCTTTCCTTGCCATTTCTGCATGATGCTGAGCAGCAATAGTATGTGACTCTGGTCAGGATACCAGCAACTGGGGGCTGCTTAAACTGTCATTAATTAAATGATTAATTGCAAAGTGGAAAGAAATGCTGACTATCTGCTGGTGATAGTCAGTACTAACTTGTCTCCCTCCTTATTTTGTTTTGTGCTCACTAATTTCCTATATAAGACTTTTCTCAGATGAAATAATGTGGAACTTCATATTTAATCTCTTACATTCTCTTTGTCTTGACAGATAATTTTTCCCAAAATGCAAGTATCTAACATTGTTGAAGAGCAAGATTTTTAGCTGAAGTATGACCCAGTGATGCTGTAGTGCCTTTCAGCAGTGATGCTTGTACATTCCTGAGGACTAGACCCAGACTTTATATCCCATTTTCTGTCCATCTATTTAAAGGATCTTAGGAAAGCGGAGTTGATACTTTCCCACTGCAGTCTTAGATATGCACAATATTTTCTTGCATTGTTTTTTCTGCTTTAATAACCCTCACTAATGTAATTATCCACATTCATGATCTATGTTTGGTCTTTCATTCTTATACTTTTCTTCTAAGTTGTATGTATTGGGCAAACTGTGCGCTTACATGGGCAGTTATATAACCTGTCACGCTTGCAGTGTGCTGGAAGTTCATCCAGAGCACCTGAGGAGCTTTTTTTAAAGCTGTCAGAACATCTGTACGTATTTTTGCACTTTTCTGATTTCCTGGAAATCAATGCAAAGAAGTGGTACGGATGGCTGTCCACCTGCAGCCACAACCTGATGCTGCTAACTGTTCAAAACAATACATGTACAGTACATATTTTTAGTTTTTATTTAATCAAACAGCCAAAAAACTGCTGTTTAGCTGGATTTGGAAGACAGTAGATGTTTCAAGTTGATAAAGGGAGTGCTGTGCTCTTTTAAGGTATCTGCAACATGATGCCCATTTTACTTGGAAGCTGCCTTTTGTGGAATCCTAGTTTAATCTTCTCCAAGGGAAGTGCCAGAGTGGTTTGGTCATGAACAGAGTCTGTGAATAGTACACAGACTATTCATGTATGGATGCCCACTTGATGTTACTGCTTTTGCCCTTGTTTATTCATATCCTTTCACTTTGGAAGTGCAGATTAGATTTCTTTCATTAGATTTCTTCTAATAGCCTGCCTCTTCCTGTGACAGTGAGGTAGAGGCTTCAGGAAGTGCACATTCTTGTAGCAGCTGCACTAGGATGCCCAGCAATGTCTAAGCTACCTCAAGCTTGGACGTGCTTCAGGCTTCAGTTCCAAACCACAGAAGTAGCAGGACGGGTGGCTCACTGTGTACCACAGCTGATCTGTTGCTTTCTTAGTGAGAGGGGATGTTTGACAAGGGTTCTGCTATTCAGTTATCCTAAGTATTCACATTTCAAACAAGTAATGATTTACCTGAACATCTAGTTCAACTCATATATTCCTACTCTTCAACGAGAGCTGATCCAAACCACAGAAAATATCTATGAACTCCATCAAGACCGTGACTTCCCAGTAACAGTGGGTTTCAGCTCCTATGAGCAACAAATGCTGATGGGACCTACTTGAGAGTGGCTTGCTGAGGGCAGATGTGGTGACAGGAAGTAGAACGACACTGTTTTGTTCAGCCTCATCTGTCATCATCCCTGCAAAGTACCTTTTCTCACTGTTCAGGCTGCCTAGTAAAAGCTGCTGCTCTGGCTTTTCAAGGGGTGGCTTTGAGACTTGTGTTCTGTGACAATTATCTTCAACAGTCATAGGAAACTGAAAGGACAAATATGTTTGGAAATAGCTTGTTTTATCTGCTTCCTTTGAGAAATTTTTGAATGTTGTTTTTACTGTTTAGCTCCCTTGGGTCGCACTCCTCAGCCCTTCCAGGAAAAAAAAAGTCCAAATACAGAGTAGTCAATATGGTATTGGATACAGGACTTTTCTATTATTCATTTCATGATGCAACTCCCAGGTTTTCCAATAAGTGAATCCCACCAACAGCCTTTTCTTTCTTAACTCCAGCATCTATCATTATGCTACACTGCCTGTTTTTGGTGCCCTTATTTTGCTTATGCTGAGGATGCTTGGTAGCACAATCCTTAGGAATTAAATTCTAGGTATTTCTCTGCCTTTTTCCTGAGGCCTTAGCTTACACGTTCTTCCAGCTCTTATCTATGCATGTGCAGTGGGCCATTGTAAGATTGTTTCCCATGATATCCTTCCTAGTGACATTTTACATGCATACTATCTTCCCCAAACGAGTTTCCTGTATGCAAAATTTCATGGTAGAATGAATCTCAGTAGCTGAAGTGGTACATTAAGCTGGGAAAGTGGTGTGTTATAAAGAAAATGCTTTTAAGCGTGCTCTTAACAGATGATTTTTAACTGATGTTATGACTAGGTGCTGCTGCCTTTCTGTTCATAATTTCCAATGTAAATGTATTTTATTCTGCAGTCCTTAAACACATAAGAAAGAGATAATGAATTTGCATGGGTAATCTAATGAAACCTGCTTTTGTAATTAAGTGTAAACTCTGATTCAGTCCATTGCCAAGATATTATGCTACTTTGATAAACTCTCATTTCATTATTGAAAAGTCAAGATTCCCTTATTAAAGCTTCCCATTAAAAAACATGCAGAAGCTTCCAAAATCCACATTACTTCTGCAATGTCACTTTTTATTCTAATGTAATGTAAATAGACAAAGAAGATATCCCGTTGTGTTAGCCCAAGAGTGTTTAACATGTCCTTGAAACCAAAACAAAGCAAAATTAAAAACTTCATAGCAAGATGGCCCTATGGTACAGCCTCCATGGCAGTGTGTAGCATGGTACTGAATACAGGGCTGTTAGGAGACTGAGGATACCTTAAGCAAACTGCTACGGGGTAGAATACATTCCCATGCTGTGAGTTGGGCTTAACTCACAGTAAGATGGTTTAATAGACAGAAGACCTCTCTGCAGTTAAGCAGGTTGCTGTCGGTGATAACCTTGAGACAAGACTAAAGTGCTTTAGATTGCTTAGGAAGCTTATTCTAAGACTTTCTACTCCTTGGCACCCTGAGAAGGAAGAGGTATTTCAGTGAGACCACGCTTATCACCTGGAACAGAGACTTTGCTGATGCTCTGGTCTCTGCTTGAGGTGATATGCTGAACAGTCCTGATGTTCTTATGAAATACTGGAAGATGGAATAATTTTGTGCAGCAGCATATCAGACAGCCCCCTCCACCTGTCTTCCACTGGGCCTCTGAACAGACCAGTTACAAGCAAGGCAGTGAAAGAACATCTGCAATACAAGACTGACTCACACAGGACTTATTGCCTGGGTCTCTTAAATGTGTGATCTGCACCATACAGTGCAGTGCCAGACAGGGAGGCTACCTCTGTTTCTGGAACTATTATGGTTGCATTAGTGAAACACTGCAGTGGATTTAATAAGACTTCCTTTGGTATCTTTCCTGTGCCTAATTTACTTAGTGTCAAACTTCTAGTGCCATTGCTTGTAAGAGCAGAATGGACTTACTGCATGTGGGGGTGCTGCCTTGGTGCCACAGTTGGGCCATAACAGCAGCATGTGGGGTCTGCACTGCGACCATCTGAAACACAGTATGTGTAGACACCAGTCTTGATCTGAAGGCAGATAAACGAGAGTTTTTCTTCTGATTGTGGCACAGAAAAGAGTAGCTCAGTTGAAAAAGACCTTCAAAGATTGAGTCTAGCTGCCTGTCTGCTTCAGGGCGAACTTGGAGGTATTAGCCAAATGCCATGTGAGGACTGTCAGGCATGGGGTAGTGCTCCAATGGATCTGGATCCCTCTGCCAAGCCTCTCGTCCCTCCAGACACCCAACAGCATGTCCCAGCTTAATGTTGGGCGAATGTGCTGGGGATGCGCTCCTCTCTCCTGCACCTAGATCACTGATGAAAACGTAAGATAGGGTTGGCGCTAGAATGGCGCTAGGCACTTCTATCATTAACCTACTACTCATTCTGTTGGAATAAGCAGAGCCCGTTTTGGATTCAGCTTTCTTTTCTCTGCTTCGGTACTGAAATTTCCTCCACTGGCCAGCTTACAACCTATTGCATGGTGTGTTGGAAGCCTAGTGTTGATATACTTTTTTTCAAGTCCCTCTTGGTATGTCTGGTAGGTAATAACCTACCTGATGTAGGACTTAATATACACATTTTTTTTCTCCCCTCCTCTAAAGTTTGGTCCCATTTTGATGATTCTCTAACTATTGGATGGACTTGTCCTTTGATTGTGGGATTGTAATCTGCGGATTATAATATATAACCGCTTGGAGGTCTGAATATGCATTGTGCTCGTATCCCTTCTATCTTTTTTCTTCAATTTTGAGAAATGCAACCTTGAAGTACTAAGCGGATATATTGGCAAAACTTATCCTCAGATTATGTTGAGTGATGTATCATTATTTTTCCACAGGCAATGACTAGTTTGTCTCATTTTTTATCAGACGGTTCCAAATACTTGGCAAATCTCTTTTGTAAACATAACTGTTCTCTGAGGTTTTTATTTTTGAAATCCGTAGATGGGTGCGTTTTATTCTCTGGGATTGTTGTTCTCATATTAAGTTATATTTTTGCATATTAGAAAACAATTGTGGAATTTCAAGTGAATGTTTTGATAACAGAATCATAAAGTCTTCACGGTTGGAAAAGACCTCTGAGATCATCTAGTCCAGCTGCCCACCTACCACAGTATTGCCCACTAAACCATGCTCCTTAGTACAACATCTGCTATTTCCTCAACCACCTCCCTGGGCAGCCTCTTCCCGTACCTCACTGCTATTTCTGAGGAGAAATTTTTCCTACTATCCAATCTGAACCTCTTCTGGTGCAAAGTGAGGCTATTCCCTCTTGTCCTATGGCTGTTCCCTAGGAGCAGAGGCTGACCTGCAGCTTGCCACAACCTTTCAGTTGTAGAGAGCAGTGAGGCTTCCTCTTCTCCAGGCTGAACCATCCTCAGCTGCTCCATCAGACTTGTGCTCCAGACCCCTCACAGCTCTGTTGCCCTTCTCTGGATTCACTCCAGGGCCTCAAAGTCTTTCTTGTAGTGGAGGGCTGAGAACTGAACACAGCACTGAGGTGTGGCCTCACCAGAGCTGAGCACAGGGAACATCACCTCCTGCTGGCTACTGAATCTCATTTGTATCATTTTCTGATGACTTCGTTAATTCTTAATTTATCAAGATCTTATTCTGTGCAAGGTTGTATGGAGCAGAAAGATTTTGTGCCAGGTACTGGTGCTTAACAAATCTCTGAAACTGTAAAGCAAAAGGTTGGAAGTACCCTTTGCAGAATATTAGTTCGAGTTGTAGAACCCATTGCTCCACCTGGAAGCTTGTGACTGTGGTAGGCTCTGCTGGAAATAAGGATCCTTACAGCACTTCAAAGTAATTACAACTAGTTCAGTTGTTTCAAGCATCTTTCTTGCCTTTCACACCTCTAAAGCAGAGGAATTGCATTCTTTTTTTCTTACACTGCTTCTGCTTAGTAATGTTAACGTAATTGGAGAATGAGTGTTTGATCTAATAGAGTATTTCTGGCATACCAAATTTCCTTGTGCCTGCTGGGAACCATCAGTCCCAGGTGGGCGGACTAGGCAAGGCTCAGGACAGTAGGAGAGAATCCTGATGGGATTGCTCTGGGCATTGCTGATCTAAGGATGGAATCTGGATTTTCTTATTATGCATATAGAAGCACAGAAATTTCCAAGGGTTACAGAGGAGCTATTTGGGGTTCTTTAAAACAATTTCCCACAGATGTACTTGCACTATTCTGGTGCTGTGACTAAAAGAAGAGGCCATAAAATATCCTAGAAATTAAAAAATAAAGTCTACGCAAAGCACATTTGTTGAGGGAACTCTAAAATAAGTGATTAGTGTAAAATGTTGGGGAAAAGCTCTAGGCTTGCTGCTCATGGCAAAGCTTTAATTCATCTTTCTGTATTTAAGAGGTGGGACCTTTCCTAGATTGATGTTTCTATTCTAAATGTTATGGAATTATTAAGCAACACTTCGCAGTATACTGAATTTATGGCCATTATTTTCTAATGAATTCTGGTAGAACTGACAACTTTAATCAATTCTACCTTTCAGAAGTATAAATAGGGGGGAAGAAATAAATAAATAATGCTTTGGTTACAAGGCAGCACAGCGTTTGGAAATGAAGCCTGAAACATCTGACCAAGATGCATTAATGAAATATTAGGTCTTAAGTTTGTAACCCTGGCTGGGATGTCATGGCACCCAGGGTTGGCATGTGGAGATTGTTTTGGAGATTTCCTTTAATCTTCTGAGTTGGCAGGGTATGAAAGATTAAAACGCACTGGATCTATCAGACTTGCCACCTCCAGTTCAGGCTAGTTATTAATGTGCTATGTGGACAGCAATACTTTATTAATTGTATCGCTGGCCAGTGATCAATGTGACAAGCTTAGCAAAGAGCACAGTCATTCATCAGAGAGTTGTCAGGAAGTAATTGCCCTCATATGCATTGGAATAAGCTAGTGAGAGAAGCAGGAAGGATGTGTTTTTATCATTTTTAGGTGCAGGTCTGCTGGGTGTCAACAAAATTATAATCTCCTAAGGTACCAGTAAGTAAATAAATGGGGAAAGAATTCACCTTGTGTGACACAATCATGCCACTACCAGTTAAAACAGAGGGTTGTCCTGTGAGGGAATTAGTATTTCAAAGTGATTTTAAAGTTACTTTCAGTGTATTATTTTATTTGTTGTTATATTTCTATGTGGGCAAGCACATGGTTTGCAACTCTTTCCTTATTGAAAAAGGGCTGGAGTAGTTGATATATTCTGATTTTTTTTTTTTTGCTTTAAAGTGTACAATAGCACAGCTGTTGTATTTGAGATCTGCTGTGACATTCTTTCACCTTTTGTAGGAAAGCACATCAATAATAAAATACCAGTGCTGCTCTTTCTGCAGAGGTGAAGGCTTACACTTTTCAGCAAAGATTCTGCCATTTCAGGATTGTGAAGAGCACGGGAAAGTGACAAAGTGAAGGTTGAATTTTGTAATTGCTGTCCCATCCCCTGCTGTACTTGACAGTATTGAAGTTCCTCATTGCCCAGTATAAGCTAACACTTCAGGTGTGCGATGCTATCACCCATGCTGATGTCTGCTGGATGCAGCCCTACGCCGTGCCTGGTGAGAAGGATGGGTACTCAGCAGCACCGGGTTGAAGAGGGGGAAGGGAGGAATTGTGTGGCCTTCAGATGGAACTTCGTACAGTCCAACACAGTCGTGCTGTGTGACACCTCAGTGAAGCCTGTTCTCAGCTCAGTATGCTGTACTGGCCTGAGACCTCACTGCAAATGTAGAACCCGAACCATGAGTGTTCTGGTTTGAGCTCTCCAGTTGAATTCTGACATTGGCTTTTAGTTTCTTGTCTTGTGAGTGCCCTAATCTATTACGTTAGCCTTAGTGGAGCTTCGTATTTCAGTTTGTAGTTAGCACAGATTCAGTTGTGGTTGTGTTATGGATTTGGCATTGCCTGTTTCTCACTTTGCTTTTCCTCTGTTTACGTTGTTCCATGTGTTTTTGAGGGGGGGAAAAAAACCAAAAAAACAAACATCAAGCACCTGTAGAGAAACCTGTCCTAGGAGATAACAGGCCAGAGTACAGCTGAAGTTAATTCCTAAAGTAATGGTGATTTATTTATCATGCAGCTGAACAATGATGTATCAGACTGATTCCCGTGGACTATCATTCTAGCACACTTCAGGGAGCTAAGTTCATTAAAAACTAGTAGCAGATTGAGGTCAGAAATGGGCAGAACTCTGGGATAAAGTAGAATTTTATAGGAAAAATAGAGCACTTCGGTAGGAAATGATGAGCAAAGAGACAAATGAGTGTCTAGGTTATTAAAAGGAAGTCTGGCAAGGTATATAGTTTGGATTTGTTAATGCTAGTCCATGGCCTGTATGATGATGAGACATGTTTAGAATGGATTTTCTTGCCCTTCAACAGCATCACCTTTAATGATCTCATTGGGAAGTTCTGCTCCTGCCTTGCCAGTTAAAATGATCTCTAAATCTAAAGGAAAATGCTGGTTGCAGAGACTACTTTATCATATTCCTTGTGTATGCTACTCAGATAAGAGAAATAAAATACTATTAAAGAAGGTATGAGACTTCTTGTACAACTTCAAACCTGTGCAAACAAACAAGGGTGAAAAACGTGATATGATGAAATATCATTAGCCTGATCCATGTACAAAATGAGCAATGAATGTGAAGTGAGAAGAAGGGAAATTCAGTAGTACTACTCTCTGGCCAACATTTGCAGGGCCTTGAGAGCATGATGCAGTTTATGACTTAAATAAATAAAAATAGTAGATGTAGCAGCACTCTGACTTAGACCAGTGCAATAGTTGTATCATTATATTTTCTGCAGACTATATTAGGAGTTTTTATCCTGCTTTTTTTTTTTTATTTGATTAAATTGTAGCCCTTTGACCCTTGAGAAGATGGAGAGGTCATAAAGGGGAGGAGAGTTTTAAGCATCATAGCTAGACACTAATGCTTAGGAAGGTAAAGCTTTCAGATTAATTGAACTGTCATTTGTTCTAACATTCCCCTGAATGAGAAGGAACTTTTCATGGCCTGCAGATGCAGGCAAGTACTGTCACATTGCTTTCTGCTTCTGCATTGTTCTAAGAGGCACTGCTGGTGTTGTGTGTGTGTTGCACAAGGATATGTTCTGTCTGCCTTCAAGATATACTGTGTTTTATTAACGTGACAAAATCCTTGCTGTGTACTGAAGGTAGACAAGCACATTTCTGATGTTTCTCTGACAGTTACTTGGTGGCTATAGCTTCTGTGTTGAAGCCTCATTTTCAGTCACTCCATTAGTTGCAGGAGATGCACATCCTATGCATATCCTATGTCATGCAGATTATATTAAATTGGTCATCTCTTTGCTTTGCTCTCTTGATCCTTAGGTTTTCTTTAACTAAAGGTTTTAGCTTTTAATGATGAACTTGAATTCTGTTACGCATAGCATAGAAACTAAGCTGTCAGAGCCTTCAACATATACATGGGGACTGCTCTGTGATTTTTCTTTTTTTACTGTCAGGATACTTTTGATTTTCAGTTTTGACATGGAAACTGAAACTTCTTTAGGCACAGTTCTCTTTCTGGAAGTCAGAAATTGGTAATGTGAATTGTGAGCCATGGCCAAAAATCAGCAGAGATGCAAAGGTGGCTTGAAGAATCTAAGGAACAACACTTAAAGAAACTTAAACATTTGAACTAAAGGAAAAAACTCTTGTGGGAGAGCTAATGCCCTGAAAATGACGGCTTTGTTTTGTATTCTTA
This sequence comes from Meleagris gallopavo, assembly GCF_905368555.1. NCBI lineage: Eukaryota > Metazoa > Chordata > Aves > Galliformes > Phasianidae > Meleagris > Meleagris gallopavo. The sequence continues at coordinate 1,519,598 of NC_139414.1, read as the reverse complement.
CCCGCAGGTCACAGCTTTTTCAGTTTTTAGCATCATGCCTGATGATGAAAGTGCTTTGACAATAGGTGACTTTCAAACCCACCTGAAAAATACTTGAGTTTGATCTTATTCTCCATCAGTAGGCAGAGAGGGCTTGGCAGACTACTTGACCAGCTCCAAGTTAAGTTTAGCTGAGGGACTTCTGTATGATCATTCTATCAGGTGGAGAGCACATTGGAAGATGAAAGCTGGTGTGCTGTCAGAAGCAGTGTGTCTCAGCCAAGCTGCTGAACAAACTGCTGAATGTGTGAGTTATAAAGGGAAAAATCGACCTGTTAATTTGGTTTGACTTAGTGCAACTGTTCTGAGCTTAGGTTGCTACAAAACTCTGGCTAGGTTCTGTTGACTACTTTGCTTTTAGAGTATATGTAGTAAGCACTGCTAAAGCAGTGTTTGCTAAATCATGTGGATGCAGTTAACAGCTTGTCAGTTATTATTTAAACATTTCCAGTCTACTTCAAATGCCTTTCCAGTCTGCTGGTTGATATCCACCATTCAGACCATGGTGTGACTGTCCACACTAACTCAGTCTGGCATTCCCTCTTCTCATGAAGGAATGTCTCCTCATGAACTTCAACTGTTACTATTACGAATTTCAAGCTTAGAAGCAGGAAGATTGTGGATTTTTCTGTCTCTGTTGTGTTACATGTACATATATATATATGTATGTATTACACAGTTATGATAGAATGAGCTTTTGACCGTCCCATACACAAAACTTTGTTTTTTCTCTTGGAATGCTTCTTACTGTTTTGCATTATCAGAGTAGGTCAGCGTGACAACAGAGATCCAGAGCTATCTGTGCTGGATACTGTGCATGAATTCCCACCCTGTTCTTGTTGTGCTCCTGGTGAGAGAAAGGCAGTAATAAAAGTATGAACCCTTGTTTGAAGAGCAGAGGTTAAGCTGGGGAGAAACAAGATGATCCTGGATTAAAAAAAAAAAAAAAAAGAAAAAAAAAAGAAAAAAAAAAAAGAAAAAAGTGATAGGTGTTTCTGTCCCATCCTTGTGACCAAACCACTTTCTTGAAGGTGTTGTTTGATCCAGCTGCTCTCCTACTTGATGTCATTAAGTCATGCCTATATCGATGTTACTCTGAGATCAGTAGTTTTGTGTAGAAATGTTAAAATTACACCTAATAGACAACAAAAAAGTCCTCTTAGTGATGCCTTGTTCTCAATATGATGACCATTCTTCAGTTTTGAGAAATGTCTGTTTTTAAACTTTGCTTTATTAAAGATCTCTTCTGGTTGGCCTCATGCCATTAAAAAGGTAGAGGCTGATAGCTGTGATATTTCATGTGTGGTAGCCTTTGCAACAAATTACAACCCTGGCTGCTGAGGCTATCTAACTTAGTGGAAAGATGGGTTTAATTGTCTATTCTGAAAGTATTTCCAGGATCAAATAGAATTTCTTTAAGCACTCATGCTCTTTATAACCCTGGTTCAATTCTGTTGCAATAAATCTGAGGGGAGAGCAGCACAGTGTAGAAAAAACAGAACTGGTATTTTATAGAGCTGGCATTAAACTGTATGTCATCTTCAAATTAAAGTACTGCTCTGGAAGGTTTTCTCGTTGTAATGATTTGTTACTATTGAGAGATCCAATTTGCATTTGAAAAACTTCTCTTAACCAATGGTAAAGGCTGTGTATGCACATGCATTGGGGGTGTTTCTTTGCAACCTTTGTTTTGTTCCCTGTCTTGCTGGCATCTCTTCTGGTGCCGGGATGAAGAGGAAGCTGCTCCTGTTTAATACAGACTCTGATACGTTGCTGTCACTGGTTACCAGAGCATTCATATAACAAAAGGAAACAAAATGAGCATTGACTGCAAAAAACAAAAACCACCTACTTTTCAAACGAATTATTTCATTTTTAAAGTTTTTACTGATCCTTGCACTTGTTACAGAATTCAATTTTCAGCGTGTATGTATTTGTATATGAAGTTAGCATAGGTTGACCTGGTTTAAGTGGCTTCTGGAGAGGTAAGAGGAAAAAACATTGTGGTAGTGTCTTAAACTGTTTAACAAATGTGTCATTTTAAGCGCTGACACCTTATTTGTAAATTTCTGTGCTAGAAAGCATTGCTCTATATAAGTGATGTACGATTTTGTATAAGTACGCTAGAGTTATTTGAACTAGATAGGTGAATTCTTCCAGATTGGTCAGATAAACCTGAAAAAACTCCCTTTCTCCTGACTTCTCTCTCTGGCTCTGTCTCTCCTGGCTCATTACACCAGCTTTGGTGTCTGGCTTCGTGTGCAGTACTCGTGGTTAATGTCTTGTCTAGTATTTTTGGTACACAAGCTTGCTCTTTAGCAATCTGTTGTGTTGAACCTTGGTCATCTTCTTTCGTGGCTTTAGATATTGGTCATACCTTGGTAGGGCTGTCATTTTCAAGTGATTCATCCCAAGGACACCATGACTTGAATATGATGCTCTTAGAACAGGAAAGTTCCCATGTGTGTGTGGACATCCCCCTCACCAGTCCTGCTGGCAGCTGAGGTACACCAGAGTGAAAGCCTTCCCTGCGGGCCCACACAGGGGTTTTCACTTACTGAGAGTGATGGTCAGAAGCCTGAATCTTGGGTCTGTAAGTGCCTGCAAAGTGCTGGGTTCACTGTGGACATGAAGGGGCTCAGCGAGGGGTTCAGGTGTGGGCTATGAATTCCTGACTGCCCCCCACTGCAATGGCCATGATTATTTTACAGCATATTTGTATTTTTGTTTGCTTGAAATGCATTTTAATTTTGTTTATGCTATAGGGACTTTACAAACCGATGTAGCTGGTTGAAAGTATACTCAGTTCCTCCTGAGAGTCTTAGCACTACTAAAGTTTTCTTTGTTTATAAATAGTGAGGAACAATCAAGTTTGATAATTTCAAAATTTAATAGGAAATGAGGAAGAAAAAAAAAAAGGGAGAGGGCACATGGCAGTAAACTTAACTGTGCTTTTGTATTTGAATGGATTTGAATTGTTTGGCGTATATTGCCAACATCTCTCTTGAGAATTCAGTAGCGAATCAGTTCTGAAGAGATTTGACTTGCTTTCTTGTCTCTGTTCTAGAACTTATCTCAACCTTAGACAGATCCTGGTTTCTTCATATCCACATTGCTTTCCCGTGGAAAGAATAATTATGTATTTCTGAGAAACTTTTTTTCCCCCTCCTTAAGTACTAAATTTCTGAGAGGCAGACTTTCTCACTGTACACTTACTGCTGTGTGCTCTCTGAATTCTGCCTTGAATTAAATTTTGAAAATTGCAATTGCAGACTTCAGGCAAAAGCTTTCAGATTTTCATTTCCAGAAAAGCAATGCTTTTGGAAAAGAGGAAAATGAACAATTTTTTTTTTTTACAAGAGGGAAAAAAAAGAAAGTGTAAGTGTAGCTTCATCCTAATCACTAACATTTCCACAGTGGATTTTTTCCATCATTGTTATTGGAGGGACCCAACTGTCAAGCCTTTCTTTCATCCCCCAGCTCCTCCAGTGCATTTCTTGCTGCTGTTTGTATTGCCAGTAAGGAGAAAGGTATTTTGAATCAATGGGAGCTGAGGTTGCAACGAAGGAAAGATGTTCAGCTGAAATGATGTAGTAAGATAGTACTTCAGAGTTGTTTATCCTGTGGCTTAAATGAAGTTTTGCTGTTGATAGAGTGTTCATCATCAATATTTCTTGAAGAGAAATTGCTTGGGTAGCAAATTGAGGCTGACTTCTGCTTTGGCTTCATGCAATGCTCCCATCAAACGTGGAAGGAAGTAATCAGATTCCTGAAGGTCAGAGATGACATGTTTTCTCTGTTGGTGCCCAGGTGGCTTGGACTTGCTTACAATGGTCTGTTACTGTGTGAGGAGAATTATTCTCCTGGAAAACAAATCCCTAGTGAAAGAGGAGGATACGAGCAGATTAATACTTCCTAATATAGTGTATAGTGAGAAATTTTAAATGTACTTCAATTTCATTGAGAGGAGGGGAGGATTAATGCATCCCTCTAATATGTTCATAAACAATTATCTGCATAGTTCTCTGTTACAAGACGTTAAACGTTAAATGACACCAATCAAATTTGGGTTTATTTTAACGTGTAAGAAGGAAACTTGATAATTAAAAATGTGCCTCTGTAGTTTTGTTGTCATTTTGGAGTGCTTCTTTTTAAACAGCATTCTTCTCACAATTCTGGAATATATGAAGAACAATGTATTTTTTTTATTTAGAGATGCGAAGACTTTCACTGGCAAACACAACACAACAAAATCAAAACCCAACAAACTGAGCAGAATAACTTAGTGGTATTAGACTTGAGTAAGATAGCTATAATCGATCTAAAATTGATGTTAATCAAACCTGAACCTTTCCAGGTTTTTATTTACACTATTCTTTCTTAGTACCATCTGTTTAAGATGGAGCTAGTAATGAAAAAGCCAAAGCTCTGCAAGAATGTGACTGCATTTCATTATTTAGCATTTAGATGAGCATGGCAATGTATTTGAGGCAGCCTATTCTCAGAAATGGATATATTGAAGAACCAAAAGATCACTTTAGCTGTCAGTTTTCAAGTCTTTTAAGCAAAGCCTTGCTACCACATCTGCCAAATCGTACAAAGGCTTGATTTGGTTGAGATGCAGTACTAGTACAGGAGAACTGTCTGTCCAAAGCAGAATTGAAGGTGATAAGATTAAGTCAATAGCTACCCTGTTTCCAGGGCAATCAAGTCAGTAATTAGAAGTTCAGTAATCTCTGTTCTTTTACATAGCTCCTCTGTGTTATAATTAATTTGGTATTCAGCTTGCCAATTTGTGGACTGTGTTTAGATTATCACTCAGATGTGTGCCAGCTGGATTTCATTGCACCTGAAGGCCTTTAATTTGAGGATTATTTGGAACCTTGATCATAATGCACTGACCTTCTGTTATCTCTGGTCTTCAGAAAGTGTTTTTTTTAATAGTGTAGTTGCAGCAAGGAGCATAGGAAGCAGCCATCCACGATATTTCTGTAAGCTTTACTAATGAGTTAGCACCTACCCTCCAATTATATTTTACTAATCTAGAAACTTGCAGCTGTTTGGGCTCCTGTGTGCTTTTGTAGAAATCTGATATTTCTGTTCTGTATCTAAATGAAGAAATGTGGAATAGTTTTGAGTTAGAAGAGCTTTAGTGAGATTGGTGTTGCCTAACTGATTAAACCAGTCTGAATCTTCAATGTAACAGGCTTCAGAAATCAGGCAGGCTGGGAATTGACTGAGGATGTGCTCTGAAGCAATGTATGAGCAGACAACAGAAATATTTTTAGAAAATAAACTGAGTTGCTTAATGGTTTTGGATCCTTATCCTTGCTCTAAAGGCTTGATTATAGCCCCCATTTTGTTGAATGGGTTTAAGATTAAAAACTTGTTCAAATTCTTTAGATAGCTCCATAAGTAAATGCACACTTCTAATAAGGTATGCATCAAACTCCATTGTGAATACATTTATCAAATGATAGGTATTAGAAATACTACTTAAAATACTGTCACCTTATAAACTTAATTTCACATTATATTACATCAAATTTGTATCAAAATATCAAAACAATTTAACACACATAACATGACTCTGGAAGAAATGGAAACTAGAGAGACTGGACTTAATTCAGCTTAGTTATACCTCTTTAAATTCTACCTCTATTTGTTTACCAGTATATATAAAATTCAGATTACCAGCTGTTGATGCTATGTTACTGTTTTCTGTTCAGTGCAACATGATAGAAACTGCAGAATAAAAAATCAGTGTTGTATGGGATTATTGGCAAGAAATGCATTTATAAGAGCTTACATTACTGTCCTTCCTTGTGCCTTTACGAGGCTGTCTTGAACTAGTTTTGAACCATAGCACCTGGGACTGGCCCTGTAACTAGTGTGGCTGTACTATTTACTGCTGCTTTTTGAGATGTCATTCGTGGAATTAATTTGCAACTGGCAGGTATTAGGTTTCTGTTCAGAATCAACCCAAAATGCTATTCACATCCAGAATTTTCTTGTGCTTCTGATACTGAAGAGGATGGAAGCAAGGAGGGGTAGCCTGGGAGAAATACAGAGATGTTGCTCAGTCAGGCAGAGAATAGGTTAGGAAAACTAAAGGCCTAGTTGAATTAAATATGACCAGGGATGTCAGAGATGCAACAAGAAAAGCTTCATTGATACAAGGGTGCTACAAGGAAGATGGAGGGAAAATGTGAGCCTTCTCTAGAAGGAAGCAAGAAACTTTATTACCTGGCATATGGAGAAGATTGAGGCATTCAGCAACATTTTTGCCTCAGGTTTCACCAGCAAGTGCTCCATTCGTGGTGCCCACATCACAGAAGACAAAGGCAGGGACTGAGCATAAAGGGCTGCCTGCTGTGGGAGAGGATCAGGGCTGACACCATCTAAGGAACCTGAACGCATGCATGTCCATAGAACCTGATGAGATGCCTCTGTAGAACCTGAAGGAATGGATGGATGAAATTGCTAAGCTACAATCTGTCATATTTGAGAAATCATGGCAGTCTGGTAAAGTTCCTGCTAACTGGAAAAGGGGGAATATAACCCCAAGTTTTTATAAGAGGATATAAGGAATATCCAGGGAACTGTAAGCCAGTCAGTCTCACTAGTTGCTAGACTACATCACGGAGCATATTCTCATGGAAGCTTTGCTAAGGCATGTAGAACATAATAAAGCCACGCTGGTGGTCATTCAGCTTGTTAAGGACAAATAATGCCTGACAACTTTGGCCGCCTTTGACGGGGTTACAGTGATGGTAGATAAGAGCAATTCGCATAATCTACCTGGGTGCTCAGAAGTTGTGGATACCCCAACCCTGGCAGCGTTCAAGGCTAGCCTGGATGGGGCCCTGGGCAGCCTGATCTTCAATGAACTTCAATGTTGAGAACAAACTTGACCTGAAAGTATTTTCTCTTCGGTATCTACCTTGAGTTTGAGGCATTCCCCAAAGTTGAAAGTGAGAAGTTTTCACAAGAGAATCATTTTTATGCAATAAAAATAAATACAACAGTCTTTGGGGAACACACTGCTTCTATTTTAACACTATTCCAGTTACAAAGCTAAGCTTTGAAGAGGCTTTGTGTGTTCAGTGCAAGATGAACGTTCAGAGTTTAATTTGGAGGTTTCTGTCAATGGGCTCTCTGGCCAAGACTCTTAAAACACCATTCCAAACCAAAAACACAAGATGATTTCTGAATCAATTTCACTTCTGTCACCTATTTCCTTTCAGATGTTGGATTGCTCCAAACTTTCCTTTAGAAAGTTGGCAAAAAAAGTTCTGATGGACTCACCAAGAAAATACCTTATGTGATGAGAAAGCCCTTGTGTGAAATGTGTATGAAGTTGAAATTTCTCTGAGATTGCTTCTGTGTAGCTGTTTACCCTCCTTAGAACGTTAGTGTTACTCATAAAGACTGCTGACAGTACTGGACCGGTCCCTTGGCTCCTACCAGGAGCTGTGATGGACAGGTTCCAGTTCTGCTTATGACTTGATTTGTAAGTAGCACTGAAACTGGTAGTAGTCATTTCTAGTTAAGCCAAAACGTTCTGATTCTAAAGATCTAAAGAAATTGGCTTTAATGAAACCATTTCCTCCTTTTTCCTTAAGGTATAAAGTTTGGGGAAAAAGTCCAAAGTGTTTTATTTGGAAAATAAAAGTCTTAAACTACTGAACTGTATTTTTCCTCCAGCTGTCTGTGTTTAGTCCAAATACATGAATAATTTATGTCTCAAGTTATGGATTTCTATAAAGGAGGGGGGAAAAAAAGGAGTAATAAGGAGGAATCTTTGCAATCTCTGCTTCTCTTGTTTTCCTTTGAGCATAGGAGAGGAAATCTGGGCAGAGTGAGATGCATTTATTTTAGTTCTTCCAGCACAGCCTGCCTCTTGACACTCTCAGACTGCACACAGAAATGCCCTCTGCAACTTAATGCGGAATTCAGTGATAATCTTGCAGGGTTTCCCTGCTACCTAAATCTCGCTTGAAAGAGTTATGCCTTAGAAATGTCAGGAATGAATTTCTGTGGCAGCTCGGTTGCTGTATGCGAGGGCTGAGAATGAAGCAGGCCCGGGCCTCTGCTCCCTGTGGTGAAGCTCAGCATCTCATGCAGCTCAGCGCTGAGGCACGGTTTATTTGCTCAGAGAGAGGATCCTTTGGCAACTCTGAAATAACTCCTAGCTATGAAACTTGATAGCATCCTTTCAGGCTGCTCAAAAGTAATCCAAGGCGCCTCCAGGCATGCAAGAAGGGAGGATGGTTGTTCAATACTTCACTGTGGAGAAGCCTTTCTAAATAAATATTCCCTTTTTGTATCTGCAATACCTCTGTGTTAAAGGTAGTCAACAGTTAAATGCTTTTGACTGTATCTTTTCTGCTCCTCTTACCTGACTTGAGAACTGGCATGTCTGAGTCCTTTTTAGAAGTCAGTGATCGTCCCCTGTACTCAGCTCCGGTGAGGCCGCACCTTGTTCAGTTCAGGTTTGGGCCACTCGCTATGAGAGAGACTTTGAGGCCCTGTAGTGTGTTCAGAGAGAGGCAATGAAGCTGTGATGGGTCTGGAACACAAGTCTGATAGGGGAGCATCTGAGACGACTGGGTTTGTTCAGTCTGGAGAAGAGGAGGCTCAGGGGAACTCTACAACTGCGTAAAAGGTGGTTGTGGTAAGGTGGGTTTCAGCCTCTTCTTCAGTATGACTGGTGGTGGAATGAGAAGAAATGATCTCATATTGCTTCAGGGGAGGTTCAGCTTGGATATTAGGAAAAAATTCTTTTTTGCAAAGCAGTGATCAGGCTCTGGAATGGGCTGCCCAGGGAGGGGGTGGAGTGACTGTCTCTGGAGGTGTACAAGAAACAGTTTGTTAGATGTGGTACTGAGGGGCATGGTTTAATGGGGGAATGCTGTTGGTGGATGGATGGTTGGACTGAATGATCTCAGAAGTCTTTTCCAAACTTAGTGGTTCTATGATTGTACAAATGAGATTTCTATTGCAGGAATCTCTCCAGCAAAAAGTTCCTTTAAAGAGAGTAATTGCTTTTCAACAAGAGAGGTGAGGCATATGTGAGGTAGGGAAAGGGAGGTGATAACTGTGATCACTAACAAGAAGTAGCTTCGTGATTTGGGTAACATAACGCAGGTTTGAAGTGTTTCAGTGCACATCCAAATGAGCATTGTCCTCTGTCTAGGGAGGTGCCTCAGAACTTTGTACCGTTGACTTTCCATCGGGAAGAGTTCAAACTTCTGGCACCATATGGAGAAAAATTTGTCAGCATTAAGCATTTGGACCAGTTAAGTCCCATGGAGCATCTTTGAGATATAGGATTGTGTGTCATTAATGTAAAACAGTGAAGAATTTAATAGTGTCTGTCTGGCGTATCAAGCCAGAGGGTAGGAGAGTTGTCTGATTTATTGCTTAACTCCAATACTATTTTCTGTATCTTCAATTTAAGGCTGATTACCTTCACTGTGAAAAATGTGTATTTTATATAAGAAACATTTGCTTTATAGCACTGAGAATTGATTCTTTCAAATAGACAGATCTTGGAAGCTTCCTGTAGGGTTCTTATGCTTTCTTGACCCACACCCTGTTGGTTTTTATTTGCGATTCTTTGGAAGCTTATTCTCTTGGGGGAGAGCTCCTTCTGCTTTGAGGATGTCAAGTTCCAGGCATCAGAACTTCTCAAAAATAAAATTTGTTTTCTCATTCAAAACAGCCCTTTGGGGCTGGGGCCCACTGTTTTTAAAGGGATATTGCCAATTAAAATTGGCTACCAAGGGTAGATAGATCAGCAGACCTCTAAATTCTTAGGGAAGTATTTCTTAAGAAAATAAATATCCCCTTTGCAGTATTTAAAACCTAAACATCTTAGCATCAAAAAATCTTGTGGTGAGTTCAATAAAACGGCCCTATTTCCCTCTCCTTCTCTAGTACCCTATGTTCTGAGGTGCCAGCAAGTGGCTATATGCAAAGGTTTGCTTAATCTAGCTTTTGCTTCATTTCCAATTTTCAGTCCAAAAATTAAATGAGCCATTAAAGGAAACCACGCTAATGAGATGTGCTACAAAGCAAAACATGCCTAGGGCAAAAAGCAGGATTCTAATTTGTTCAATTTAAATCTCTAACATCTGGCTGAGATGGATGATGTCACTAAACACATTTAGAACATCAAAAATAGACTTCTGTAATTGGTGCCTCCTCTGTTTGCCTTTCTCCGTGTGCCTTTTTTTCCTTTTTCTTTTTTCTTTCTTTTTTTTTTTTTTTTTCTCCCATGAAGTAATATAGGAGAAGAGTGAAAGGTTAAAGACTCCAAGTTGGATGTGGACCATTGGGCCTGGTCACCAACTTCTTGTCTGCATGGCCTATGCCGTGGATGAGCCAGAGCAAACTCCAGCTGCTCTTAGCAGTGGGTTGCGTGGCTGTTAAGGATGGGTTGGAGCATCGTTCAGCACAGCAGTCTCAAGGTGAGGAGACTTCAAGTAGCTGCAAGTCAGAGCAGATTTGTGCAGTTACTGTGTTCAGAGGTCAGGTTGGATTCCTCATTGCCTTGGGACTGGGAGGTAGTTATAGCAGCAGGGGCTAGCTCTTGAAGGAAGAACTTCAGAGCATGGCTACACTCAAATCCTGCTGCTTATCTGGCTTTGTGATGAAAACAGCTGGCTTGAAGCCACAACTCAGTAAAATATGCCTGATAACACTTGGCAAAGTGGATCTGTATGGGTACAGCCGGTCTTCTTGCACAGGACAGTTTTTCCTTTCCTCTTTTACTGCCTAAACCTAAAGACTGTTCCTGTATTTTCGTTTTTGTCACAAAGAGGAAAACGTGTTACTCCTCTGATGCAATGGTATCGTTCCACATTATATGAGTATATGCTTTTGTGATCTATTGATATCCAACTATAGAATTGCCCAGATGAGAAAAGCCAGTTGCATAATAATCTTTGCAAAAAGGCAAAAATGCTATCTGATTGTCCTTGTAATCAGAAATATTGTCAGTAAGGCTATTCTTGACTGACTTAAGTCAGGATGTTGCCAGACTAGAGCAACAGAGCTCTGAACTGCTCCACTCCAAATCGATGCAGGTGGCTTATGGGAGCAGCCTGCTGGATGAGTCTTAATTGTATGCACATTGGGTGCTTACAGTTAAAAATAACCTGCTGAAGGCAGACTGGAGTGTGAGAATCATTGTGTAGCTACCTTTTATTATGACTTTCCTTGTGAAGAATGCTAAGCTTTGTTTTGTTGCAACACTTTCTCTTCTCTGACTGAGGTTGTGCTGGCTTATTCTGAGAAAGACCTCCATCAGTAGTGGGTGTGTGCAGGACTGGATCTGTAGTTGATGTTAAGTAGTCTGACTGCATTGGCTTAAATCTTTGGGGGTTATTTCTTCTGTAGGGAGCATACGTGAGTGGAACAAGGCAATTATTCTGTCTCACGGAAATGCAGATTGTTTGTCTTACTGAGCTTTAGATTTTAAAGGATCCTTTAAAAAAAAAAAAGTGTAGCCAACTCTTCAGACTGTTTTAAAACTAGATGGTTGTCAGATTTGGCAACTTCTGTTCTGCACATCTTTCATACTTTGTCCTTTGAACTCATTACTGCACTGGCCTCGCTCTCTGCTTTGGATGTATTTTAAATCCTGTCTATGCCATCAAGTTTTTGTGCATTTGCCAAATTTAGCAAATGGCATTCCTCCATTTCACTTTGCGTGGAGATTCTTTTATATTATTTTCAGTGAAAAGTAGGGCTGCATATAGAAACTTCCCTTTGGTGGATAAGACTTGCTGATGGGCAGGCTGAGGGTAGCTAGGAAACAAAACATAATTTGTTCCTGGCTGTGCAGAACTGGGGCACAGACCTGAATAGCCTGCACTGTGTGAAACACTGCTTTCACAGGTTGCCTCTAATTCAGGGGCACTGTGCCAAGCACAGTGTTCCACCTTTGCTGATGCGTGCCTAAGTTCCAAGTAATGTAATTTCTCAGCTTTACTTCTTTGTTTCAGCAAAGAACAAGAATTCTGAGCATCTTTCTGGCCCTTACTGTTCAAGGTAGAATGATACTGGAAACTTCTGGAATCAACTGAATGACAGGTTAGCTTTAGTTTGCGGCTGGGAAGCAGTAATGGTAAGATCTGTGTTCAAGGAGCAGTGGGGGGCCCTGCCACATCTTTTTCATTAGAGTATCTAATCCATCTCTCTTAGGAGGTTCACAGAAGACATAATCAGATTGTCTAGTCTGGTCCCCTTGGTGTCACAGGTCACTGAATTTCGTGCACATTGCTTTGTACTGAGTTTTATCCTGACATTCTCAAGCATTGACAGCTTCCAAGGGTCACAGAGCTGTGGCAGTGGAGCCAAGACCATGGAAAACTTTCCTCTTGAGTGGTTCTGGCTTTTGCATTGCCTTAATTCATGTATAAAATTTGACCCCAGTTTCATTGCAGTATTTAAGCGTGCAACTCCATCAATCCCAATAGTAGCTATTCTTCTAAATATGTCCTGACATCCAGGTTTTAGTGTATGCGGCTGGAATTTTAGCTTACAGAGTGTGACAATTGCATGGATGTTTTTTGCAATTGCAGTACATCGTGGTGAAGTGAGCTGTAAAATGAGCCCGAAGATGCAAATCGTAATCTGAAGAGAGGTGCAAGCAATCTCTTGTTCTCATTCTAAACAGGCTTTTCTCCTACCAAAGCATTTAGAAATGTGTCCAGTACTTAAGTCTGTTCTTGTACAGTTAACATCTTTGCAGGAAAAATAATCTGAAATGTATTTTCAACAGCAGGAAGGAGGAGGGGAACTGAAACTAATAGTGTTAAAAGAGCTGGATCTACTGGCAATGGATTTTTAATGTGAGAAGGCAACTTGGCAGTTCTTTGTGGTTTTCACTTGTTTGAAAGAATAGTGCTGCAAAATAGGAAGAACCCACACCTTTTAGAAGCATAGAAGGGATGATGTTTTGGGCTATGTTCCTGTACTGCAGATCTAGCTAATGAAATGTGATGGGGAAGCTGAGAAGTTCAGTGCTATAGAAACTGTCAGATGTTGTAAAAGTACATAACATCACTGGATCGTGAGTTACAGTAGACAATTTCAGGTTGTGAATACTTTGTTCTATCAAGTAAGGGGATAATATAAACTCTTTGACCACTGCAGGATCTTTCCTCGAAGAGAATCATCCTCACAAACAACAATCTTTGGTAGAACAGAGTGCTATTTTCCTCAAAGATGCTTCAGTGTGGATTTTTCAGATTCATTGTCCTGGTGGTCTGAGCCTAAGCAACTTATTTTTACACTGGAACAACTGGATGAAAGCCTGAAAGTGAACGCAGTTTGAGGTGATTTGGACTGATTTTGTTAGATTGCCCTACTGGTTCTGACCAAGGATCCATCCAATCCAGAGTTCTGTTTCTCTGTTGAACCCATGTAAAATTTTTGCATCCATGTCTATTTGCAAGGAGTTCCATGGATCAACTGCATGTTTGAATATTCACCTTGTTTTGGTATTTTAAACTGAATCCCAATCGCTTGGTTTCCTCAGCTCTTGGACCGCGAAACTTTGTTTGATGGCCCTCATCTTCTGCATAGGGAGAGAGAGTGAGCAATTGATCTCTGCTCTCTGGACCATTTCCTTTTCTACTTGGCAATTCATTTGTTTTGTATTTGTACATGTTCCTATGCAGACAGGGAGCAAATGCAGCACATGATTCTGTTTTAAGATGTATAAAGCACTCTGCTTTCCTGTTGGCAACCTGATTTAAATCTGCTTCTTGTCACCCTGCCACCAGCCATCCAAGAACTTGTGTTATCATTTGGGTGGCCTTTGGTTCTTCAGAGTACTCAGAGATGGCTGAGGTACTGTTGCTATTGCCAGCAAGTGATATATATTTTGATAGAGGTGCTGGATATTTTCTTTTAGAATGTGATATGCCTGGAAAAGTCAGATTGCTGGATCAAAATTCGCTGGCTTTCAGGTAGTTCTGCAAAAGTATCAAATAACTTTATCAGGCATTGACTTTTTTCATTAGTTGACTTACTGTTGCTAAGAAGAGGACAAGAACTCATTGCAAGTGCACGTGTGAAGCCCTGGGTCAGTGCAGCATGCACACTTGCAGCCTGGGCTGTGTTTGAGCTGCACAGTTAAGATCCATCAGAGATACGCGTGCTGCAGAGCTCCTGTCTGACAGACCTGGAGCTTTGGTGATCCTTCTGCTGCAACTCACCAGAAATCAAGCTTCTCATCAGGCAAAAGTGCTAAAGATAGCAAACTCCACACTCTGAGTCAGTGAACAGAAGACAGGATTTGTGAAACTCAACCATATGGCAGAAAGCTAGCTGAAGTGCATTGGTCCCGGCTTTCAGATTGCAAATGAGGGAAAGCTTCTTGCCAGCTGGGTGTGGAAAAATGTGAAGTCACATACCCTGTAGGTAACTCAGCTCAGGGAGATGTGAAAACTTAGTTACTGTACTGTACAAATAACAGCAGCTTTAAGTCTTAAATTATATCACATTAGTTTTTATTGCTCTTAATCAGAGTCAATTCCTCTGTTCAACTGTTTGTTTATTCTTCAGTATTAATATTTTGTATGAGTTTGAAGTTCAGTTGATTCTTGTACCATTTATTTGAAGTAATAAGAAACCTTAAGATGTCACGAGGCAATAACAACTAGAGGAAAGTTAGTTTTGGCAGGTATGATACTTGCAAAATAGGAAGTGAGAGGGGACAAAAGCATTCTTAGTCTAATATTCAATTTTGTCTTGCTCAGAAAAAAGTGATGTGAAGTTATAACTCATGTGCATTTAGATTAGCTAAAGTATATTTATTCGGTAAGAGAATAACAGGAATATGGGATATCCGAGATCAACCAAGTCTCCTCCCACTGATTATTTTTTTTCCATTCAAAGACAGAGATCATTTATTTGCTCTTTCGGACTTTATTAGCACTGGATCTCCACCAGGCTTCTGTATGTTTATGCAGCATTTCATTGGGCTTAACTGAAAGTTGGTGTATTTCCAGTTGTGAAAACAAAAGGTTCTAAGGACATCTAATCCCCAGTTGGGAACTAAGTTTGATAGGCTGTGTTTACTCTTCTGCTGAATCCTGTGATGATATTGACAACTCAATGGAAAAATAATACAATAAGGCTCTACTTAAGCAAGACTTAAAAGTACATGAGTTGCTCTGAAAACAATGCCTCCTGTTTATTTCCATGGAAACTACACCACCTACAAAGAGCACAACGACTCTTGTTGATAGAGACTATTCTCATCTACAAAACACTATTTTTCAAAGTAGTTACCACCATTGTCTATGCATTTTTGTCGGTGATGAATAAAAGCTGCATGCCGTGCTCCTAAACATCCATAGGAGTGGAGGTGACTGCTGTCACCACTGCTGAAAACGCACCACCCACCCCTCACTCTGTTCCCATCCTCTGTTTGGTCTCCATCGATGTTCAGCAGGTGTTGATGAATGTCAGTGGGAGCAGTTTTTCCCCATGGAGGATTTCAGTGACACACCTCTGCTCCATACACATTTTGTCAGGCACCATTCTGTCAGATTGTGCCTCTGCTGCCACATGGCACCAAAATGTAATGGGATATTGGTGGGAAGGTTCAACTTCTGCTGCCATCCCACCAACATCCATCTCTGATGTTGTGGGCCAGCATCATAAGTAGGAGGCATTACTTTTGGGACAGCCTGTGTACTTGCTGTGCTGGAAAAATCAATGCAAGAGCTATTGTGGGGATATGTCCCACAAATCCACGTTATTTAGCAGGCTTGAAATTCACACCCAAATTTGCTAGTGAAGATCCATTTACCATTGACGCGTTTCTGCAGCCTAATGAGAGCATGCAGTATTGGCTGCTTTCTACTGACTGATAGGCAAGTGATGGGAACACGTCATAATTTGCCTTTATCTACCTGTAAGAGACAATTTTATGATGTGAAGGTAATTTTACATCCAGAATAGACAGTGTCTGTATGTTTGTGCAGTGTGTATCTGCGGAGGTGTAGGAACGCAGATGGCAGTGCTCTGTGAGCATTGCTGATGAGTCTCTGGAGGAGAACTGGGGGCAGTGTCCAACCTACTGAGTAACGTGCTGAGTCTCACAGGGAGCATCATTTGTCGTGAGTGCTGGGAGTGCACTCAGCACTGCCACGTTTGCAGCCATTTTATAGCTTTTCATAGGTACAGAAAATCAGTAACAGTGCAGAGGAGCAGCCCTGTTCTCTAGGACTCTCTGGAAGTATTCATTCCTAGGGGCTTACCCGGGGAGATGTCTCCCCAGACACAGTGCTTCAGTTTTCCCTGACAGATAATCTGAAATAGTGCAGAACCTGATAGGGATCTTTTGAACAAAATGCTTGTTATGAAGAATAGAAGCTTCCCTTTGCCACTGAGTACCGTCAGCAGGGTTGTGTTCAACTAAATCACATTCACACGAATTTTAGCTAGACTGAGGCTTCTTACTGTTACATACTGCCTCCAAAAAACAGCAGTCAAAAAGCACTGGTGAGCACAAGGATACCAAACTCTTCCTCTCTGAGCTGTGCTGGTGTTCCTGCCTGCAGAAGGAAGGCATATTTTCTCATAATGCAACATTCCTCACCTCAATCCTTCAGCAAAACAACTGGAATCTCTTGAGTGAATGCATGGCCGGTTGCTACTTCTGAGTCATAACTGCCCCTATTTTTCTTGTACTGGGGCATATTGAGCTGTTTCACTACTCATTTTTTGAAACAGACTTCTCTTGTTCGGTATTTCCAGTCAAGTGCACGTGTTCAGAGTTTTGTTCCTGAAGTTGCACAAGGTGGCACAGGAAGGCATGTCATCAGAACGCAGAGCTGCTCAATTATGCACATTTATTTCTGGCAGAATGTTGTGTCTCATAGTTGCGGTGGACCTGTTGATTTCTTGAGCTGAAATAAATCAACTCTCTGCACTTTAACTATATTTAAATGTATTCAGATGTTATTTTGATTCCCACGACTTAATTTAATGATCAGTTGCAACATGGAGCTTTTTCCATTTATCCAAATCTGGTTGTGTTTCCTTTGGATGATTAGGTAATGGTTTTTCAAAATCTGGCTGCTAGAGTAAGTGCTCTTCTGTACAGAATCTAAAATACTGCTCTTTTTTTGGTTGTTTTCAACATACAGCAAATGGAAGACCTCAAATATGTGCAGTCTACGTTTCCTACTAATGCCATTCATGTTTCATTTGTTATTTGAAATCATAATTTATGTGATGATTAGCATAATTCTTCCTGATGTGGAAGAATTTATTTCCCCCTGTGAACCCAGCTTTAAGATTTTCCTAAATGTTTCTTTTGGACAAGCTGCAGGTCGCTGCTGCAGTAAATAACAGTTCCTGGTCTGGGAGCATGCACCTTGTGTTGCTCATCCTGCAAACAGGTTGTTGGTGCCCATGTTGCTGCCTGTGCCTTCTGAATGTTGGGATGGTGAAAGATCTCTGATTATTTGAGATTAGAATTCCTGTTCTGGTCTTGTTTTAGCTGAGAGATGGCAATGAGGGGCTGCCAGGGTGGGTGGGTTTTCAAAGCAAACAGGGAGCAGTGAAAGGAAAGTCTGTGTCACTTTTCCAAGGCAGGGTGTTTGTTATCTTGTTAGGTGCAAATTCCAGAAGTAAAAGCAAAAGGTATGGCTTGCTGTTAGTCTTGCATGAAACAAATTTTTTGATGAGCTTTTGCAGATTTCAGGTGATAATTATTTTTCAGCAGCAGCATCTTGTTTGCTTCTTGAAACCCTTGTTTCACACTGTGACCTGGCTACCCACTTAACATCTGCTAAACCTTATGCTGCTTACTAAAAAAAAAAACACAAATGAATCTGCTGTTCTATGGAGGCAGCATTTTGGGTATATACTCAGTGTTGATAACTCAAGTGATGGTCACCAGTTCCTTTTCTGTAGTGCTCTTATCTCACCAAACCAGCACCAGCTGGGTGCAATGCACAAGGCTGTGTCCTGAGGGCAGCGTTTTAGGTTTGACCTTATTGAAGCAGGAGATCTACATCAGCCCATGGTCCCAACCTAACAGATACAGCCGTGCTCCTGAAGGAGTTTGAAGGGGGTTTTACCCGTGCTTACTAAACACAGCTAAGTGTTGGACAAAAATTTAAATATCAGATTGAATGTTGGCGCTGTAGGCATTGCTAACATGGCATAACTCTTATTTTTCCTCTAAAAAGAAGCAAGCTGTATGCTAAGCTATGAATCAGGAAATCAGAAATGAGCAGTACCTGCAAATTTAAATTTTGGTATGTAGCACTGCATCACTGGTGTCATGGTTTCTAACATCTGTCTTCAGAGTTTGGAGCCTTGGTCATAAATCTCTCCTTGACAATTCCCTAGTCCTGTGGTGAGTCTCTTTTTCTTGTGTTTTAGCTGTGATTTCTGCCTTCTTGTACAGTCTAGTCCAATTGATTAAAGAAGCAAATCCTACAGAGATTAGGTGAAAAGCTTATCTTCCTCTAAGGAATTGATCACCATATGACTCACCCTGCTCCTTATCTTCAGTCTGTAATTTTCCAGGGTCCTCTTTGTCCTCCATCAGATCACTGGGGGTAATAGTTAATGACAGGCATGATGTAAAACAGTACAGTTGGGTAGTAACTAGGATTTAATACCGTGTTTTATTTTGGGATTATAAAGGAATGTGTCAGAAGTTATTTTGTGAGAATTGTGAATATTATTGGCACAAAAACGTGCAGAAAGATCCCAAAACATTATAGTGCCACAAATGTTGGTTAAAGAATGGAGAAGCATCTTAGGGAAGACAAAAAGAAGTGAAATGAATTATCTTGAGTTTGCTATCTGCAGTACAAATGTAAAGTAACAGAAATTGTATTGTGGGAGAAAGATACTCTGAGTGCATAATAACTGCTGTGTCTGATATCTACCCCTTTTTTTTTTTTTTTTTTTTTGGTTGTGTGCTTTGGTAAAGTCATAAGCAGTTGAATTTCCAAATGAGACCATCGATTTTGTTCATTGGCATGCATGGTCTTAGAGGCCACAGTTCTGGAAACTTTGTGTCTGACATTTTAGAAGCCACTCGGTTGCAGTCATAGAATTCTTAAGGTTGAGAAAGGCCTCCAGGATCATCCAGTCCGACTGTCCCACTACCACCATTGCCCACTAAACCATGTCCCTTAATTCAACATCTACACATTTTTTTGAGCATCTTGAGACGGAGACTCCACCACCTTCCTTGGCAGCCTGTTCCAGTGCCTCACCACTCTTTCTGAAAGGAAATGTTTCCTGATGTTCAATTTGAACCCCCCTGGTGCATTCATTTTGCATGTGCTAATGGTCTTGTAGAATGAAGCATAAGTTCTTGCAAAGCTCTCATGCACAGTCAGGTGCTGAATTCAGAAGACTGATTTTGAAATACATTTTAAAAATCCTTTTGCTTCCCTATTACTCAGATGGGAAATGTTCACAGGAATAATGTAGGACTTAATTTATTAAAGGTTGTAAAGCAATCTCAGATCTTCAGGAAGTTGCTGTGTAAGTATGAAGGTGTAAGTATCTTACAAGATAATTTGGAGCTTCATCTTATGTTTGTTTGAAGTTGGAAGCAAATTTCCCAGTGATTTTGTTAGAATGGCATGAGGCTCCTGTGGCAAAAGTCTCAGATCTGTGGGGTGTATTTGAGACTATTTTTGGCCTTCTGTTTACATGAAGAGTGGAGTGAGTGCAGACATCTCACAAGTCAGAGGGGACAATTCTCTAGACGATATAGTTATAAAAAATCTTACCTCAATTCTTCTTCCTCTTCAGCTGATAATTAGACCTAAGGGGGAATCTGGATGTAATATCTGGAATCCGATATAATATCTTTTTTAAATTGTATTGGATATTGCTGAATCTACTTGAATTAGATTACAAGGTGAGTGCATTATTAAAGCTTATCTATATATTTGATTAAGCATGGCCATCTCAATTCTACAGGTAATATTGCAATGGCTATGTTAAAGCTGAATAATCTGTGCTGTAAAAAGCTACATGGTTCACCGAGTAGTAGTATCATGGAATCATTAAGGTTGGAAAAGACCTCCAAGATCATCTAGTCCAACCTCAAGCCATCCCCACCATGCCACTGCCCACGTCCCTCAGTGCCACATTTCCTCAGCTCAGGGACAGTGACCCAGCACCCCCTGGGCTATCTGTGCCAATGCATCACTGCTCTTTCTGAGGAAGAAAGTTTTCCTCATGTCCAGCCTGAACCTCCTCTAGCACAGCTTAAGGCCATTACCTCTTGTTCTAAATAACCTCTGATTAATAAACTTGGTTCCCCTGCAAACTGCAGGGCTTGCTGGCTTCTCTCTGTGGGTCACTGAAGGTCTCTAGGCTCTGATGTGCAGATCTCTTGTCCAGTGTCAGGCTGGTGGGAGAGGCCAGGCTTCTGGTGTGGCTCAGCTGCTCTGTAATGTTTGGAAAGTTTCTTCCCCTGTGCTTCCATGGGAAGGCCAAACCATGAGGCTGTGCTGAGCTCTTATGGGTTCAGTTTGATATCTTTGACTTGATGACTCTTCGTCTTGTCTTACAAGATTCTGAACTGGTACTTGGTTACTATTATGGATTAGATAGATGCACAATCTAGCTAAATGGAACATACACCTACCTCTTTTCCAGTCTGTTTAGGGAGAAGGATTTTGCTGCAATCTGTATTCCAGCGCAGGTCACCAATGCACATCTTCTTTGTCTGTATGAGAACTGGGAAGCCCTTTAGCAAGAAACATTAAGGAAGGAATTCCCACACATAGGCGCAGCATTAGACAGCAATTGGATCCAATTTAGTTTGACCTTTACTAACTTTATCTTGGATTCCTAGTAGGCTGTTATTTCTTTGTCAATTCGTTTTCCGTATAGCATAAAAGCTTTTATGTTTGGGACTTACAGCGTTCCCAATTTATTTCCTATTTACTATAGTACTTAGCAGCTTTCTTTCCTCTTTGCTGGACCTATCCTGTCTAACGGTCGGGAAGATGTATGTCTCTGGACTGGGTTTAGGAGAATCTTTGTGGATGAGTATTACTCTCTTGAGATTACAAGAGAAAAAAGAGAATTCTCTTGGGATTACAAAAATGCATCTCATTAGAAAAATACACTATGGCCAAAATAACAGATTTTTGAGAGCATGGCCCGCTGACTTCAATACAAATCCTATTGTATAATGGGACAGACATGGTGTTTTGATCACAAATTTTGAAATTAGGTTATTTTATCTGTGTAATGTGTATTGTACCAGAATGGTGGAGTCATTCATGTAATTGACAGTAATAAATCTGTCTATCTAGGGTGATTGTTGAAAATTACTGTAGCAGGATATGAAGTCTTGTGCCTTGGCACTGTATCTTCGAGAGCCAGTTTTCCTATCAGTGCAATCTTTGCTTCAACAGCCTACAAACTGAGCCTGAGAACCTGTTGTCACGAAGCATCTGCTTTACACCAGGGTGTTGGCTTTTCAGGGATCTTTCAAGCTGAGTTGCAAAGAGGTCAAGCGATGTGCCACATCCTACAAAATGCCATCTGAAATTAGGATCCAGTGTGCATCTGGCTCTGTTTGCTCAAGCCAGTAGATCACAGTGCTGCCCAGCCAGGGCAGGAGCACTACAGCTGTTGGAAATGCTTGGGAATTGACTTCTGGTTCTGAATTCCCATAGTTTGTTTTGAGAGGGCTGGGAAGATGTTTCTTGTTCTCAACAAACAGTCCTCATAAAACGCTAATTAAATGATAAGTATAATAGGAAGACTGTTAATTGCTTATTGCGTTTCTGATTATCTATGAATGGCTTTAATTACCAAGCAGTTGTTAGCGAAGCCTGTGAAGATGAGGGAAGGAGAGGCAGCAGTGATTGCAGTGGGGCTGCACGGGGCTGTCCCCAGCATAGGGTGCCCCAGAGCGCGGCTGTGGGCCTGCGTTGGTCTGGGAGCTGCTGGAAAGCTGCTTCAGGAGAAGGAAGATGCTGTCAGGGAGCAACTCACAGGCATGAATCCTGCAAGATTTGCAACAGGAAAGAGATGCCTTAGCCTTGCTGATACTTACCATTAAGGGTGAAGGGTAAGCAGGGTAAAATCTTGCCCTCCTCTGTTTTACCATGCCACTCTACCTGGAATATTGCCATTGCTTTTCTCTGGAAATTGGCCAACGAACCTTGTGAAGGTTTTATGGAAGCTTATTACTGCCTAATTCACCTTTAGAATGCAAGTGTGATTTTTCATTTGCTTTCCAGAAGTTTGTCCTTGCTTGCTTCATCCGATGGGCTAAAGTTCAGGCCAAATATTATAGCGTCTTAAACAGTTAAGCTTTCCTGATGTGTCATTAAATTGAGTTTTATATTTAATCCTTAAATAGATAGTAATTTTGCCTCATAGGGGAAAAAAAAAGAGTTACTTTGGGAATGTTATCTGTAGATACCATGCACAAATGCTGAAAAATCTTCCTTTATTTCCCATTTCTAATTTAGAAATGTTGTCCTTTATCAACATGTAATTGAATATGCTGTCAAAAGTGTCCAGACAGTGACTTAAATTCTGTGTGGTAATAAAAATACCAATTAAATGTCAAGGGATTAAAAAAAAATTAATCTTTTAAGCCATTTTTAATATTTGTGTTCCTTTTCATTCTTTCGTGTGAAATAGTATCAATATTTTAATCCCTTAGGAGAAACCCTTTTAACGTGCTCCAAGATTTAGCAAGTTGCTCTGTTACCCCCAAAGTAAATTGTTTTGCTATGCTACAACTGAACTTTAATTAACATTAGTGGGTTGGCATCCTTGGAAAAACTGATAATGGTCCGAATTCATGGCTGAGATGCTAGTAATGTCCTATGGAAAGCTGGAGCTGTAACAAATATTATGGCATCCAAAGACTGCCACAAAGTTGAAAATGAATTTCTCCTTTTATTTACAATATTTTTAGAATGCCTCTACACTTTAATACACGTTAAAAAAAAATAATCTCTAAGGTGCTTTTCCAATGAAATTAATTTTCAGACTCCATTGTTATAATCTGTTATTAAAACCTCTTTCTCCTATCTGAGGAATTGTATGGACCTATGAAAGTGTTGTGCCCAGAATATGAAACTTTCTGTTTGATCAGCAGTGTGAGATGCTTTACGTACCATTTTCTTTACATCAGTTAGCGGGAGGGGAAAGAACACTTCTTTGGGCTGTGGATTGCTGGAGAAGAGTTGTTACGCACTAAGTTGGCTCGAAAATAAAATTGCAACGTCAGTCAAGTTTGAATATGTCACTTCTCAAGTTGCCAGTACAGATGCATTGTGCCTGCAGGAGCAGGTCAAAGTGATGGACACTCGCCTTCCAACTTTTCTACGGCCTCACCTGCTGTTCACCTGAGGAGACCTCACATGGAATTTACCAACTGCTACGTGGGTTCACATAACGGCGTTTTCATACGAATGCTTCATTTGGTGTTGTTAGACTTGGCAGTGTCTGATTTGATTATTTCTTCATTTTCTCCATTTTACAGACAGGATCAGACCAAAGCCAAAACGCTCAAGCTTCCTTTAATTTTGGATGCCTGATGTAAAATTCCAGGCAGCGGTTGTACAAACCATGTAATTGCTCTTGGTTGTGAAGCACGATGGAAAAAAATGTGGAAGCAATTATCCAAGTTTAAAAAAGTGAGTTTATTCCAGCCCTAAACTCAAGTGGTCTGTGAGCTTCCAGCAAAACAGGAGGGAAGAAATCCTGTGGAACAGATGTTCAGTATGCTGTATGATCATCTTCAAGCATCTGAGGCCAAATCACTATTTAATAACAAAGCTAAAAAATATGAAAATCTAGGGCTTTATTAAACACTGTGAGTAGGAATTTGTTTTGTGACTGCTACATGAGACCATCATGCAGCCATAAGTTATTCCATTCCATAGAGCTCTTGTGCAAGATTTTGGAGTATGTGCTGTTCTGGATTATTTCAAGTGTTCAGATTTCAGAAAGCCTTAAGCTGCACGAACAGCAGGACAGAGTTTCCAATCTCAATAACATGAAATTAAAATTTTCATTTTTAACCAACTAACAACCAATTATCTCAAAGCTATCCTATTGCTAATTAGCTGCTTGTCTCTACTGGCCTATCTTCTATTGCGTGACTCTGAATAAGTGCCTCTGCTGGTACAGTATGTAGTCTTCTGAATACATCTCTTATTTTTTTCCAGCATAAACATTGAAATAATTCTCTTCTCTAGTTGCATGGTAAAAATAATAATTAAAAAAAACAATTCCTTTCAACCATTTCCAATTTCAGAGTCACCTATGTTACATTAACTCAAAAACATGTTGCTATAGATACCTAAGTGTTGAAAACTGGCTTGTTTTGCACCTGATGGAGATGCCTTGTGTTCCTTGTGTCCTCAAGTGTGCAGAGGTGATGTGTCAGCAAAACAAAGAACGCTGATTTTGGTTTAATTTTGACATTAGCAACGTCAACTGCATCACCTCTGAGTGTTTTCCATGGTGCTTCTATGTGATTTGTTCTACTTTATGGTTTGGGGCAGAGCAGTTCCGGGGTAACATTCTTACTATTCATCAGTGCGCTGCTGAACTCATCAGTTTGTCACTTTATTAAAAAAAAAAAAATCAGCATTCCCATTTCTTATGTTAATAACTAGTGCACCATCTCATCCCTCACTTCTCTACAGGAGTTGGAGTGTACTGAACTTGTAACTCATTTATCACCATGGTGTGATGGATTTACCCCATGTTCTCCTTTATGTCTGTGAAGAA
Source organism: Meleagris gallopavo (assembly GCF_905368555.1). Lineage (NCBI taxonomy): Eukaryota > Metazoa > Chordata > Aves > Galliformes > Phasianidae > Meleagris > Meleagris gallopavo. Next base: position 1,494,770 of record NC_139414.1, on the reverse strand, counting down.
TTTCTTGCCTAACAGATAATACTGAAATTTTGAAAACGCTCAGATAATTCTGAAAAACTGCAAGACTTCTAGAATTTGGTAACCAACCAACATTTTCCAATGTGCTTGCAAATAATGGATAGTAATGACCTTGCTAAATGCAGCAGTGTGGACATGGTGTGTTTAATTGCAGAGCTGTCTGTGCATCGCTTGGATAAGTGATCACTTGAATAAGTGATGCACAGGCAGTTTTTATTCTTCGACTAAATTTAGGAGATATTAACCTTGATCCTGTTTGATAATAGCCAGATGGAATGGTATAGGTAGGGAGGAAGCTGCTGTGCATACTCCAAGTGCATGATCTAGTTTTATATGAAGATTTTTGGGGAAAGTGCTGCTTGTGCACAGGCATTTCATTCTGTAGTTGTGCTAGTGGATGAGTGGTTTTATTTCTCAAGCATGCTGCTCAGATTGGTTGCAATTTGCTGGCGTTTGGCCATATCTGGACCAGCAGAGCCTTTCATGGCTGCCCTACCTTCTGATGGTCACTGAGCTCGTTCACCATTTCAGGTATAATGCATCACTTTGGTGCTTAGCAGCAGCGAGCAGAGCTCCATTAGAACTGCCTGACTTGGCTTTCCCATGGAATCACAGTGCTGCTCCCTGCAGCACCTCCATTTGGCCCCGTTGCTGCACTAAGTATTATGGTCTGTGCTGCTGCGCTGTAACTCATCTGCACATAGCACTGCTGCCCTGATTTGAGTGCATGAGCTGAAATGAGCTGCAGAAGATGATGACCCCCTGCTGCATCGGGGCTGCTGCGAGACTTCTCAGTGAGGGTGCTGGCACAGGACCAGACCTCAGTGCTACAAAAGCAGCTGTGTGAGGCTTGGAAAGGGGATATGACAGGCTCCCTTTCACTCCCTTGCATAAAGCACTTTTTCCGTGTTTAGCAATAGCTTGTTATTTAAGGTCTGTTATTTCGGGAGTCTTAGGCAAGTCTTGTCTCTAGAAGAAAATGAGGGGTTTTAATTTATTTCTCAGAAGTGATTTATACTTCTGTTTGTTACTACAGGAGAAATGCTGCCCGGTATCACAGGATGGGTACAGCTGTTTCATGACATGGTTTAGGACGTGCCCAAGCTGTTTGTTTGTGCTCCAGCTGCAGCATTTCTGTGCTGGAGGAGAGAGCACTGAGCATTCTTTTTGGCACCAGTCCTTTACCTTACCAATGCTGCAGTAGCCAGAGGCTGAGTGCAGAGCTACTGCATGACTGCCCACTGAATGACTGCCTTCATCCACAGGCTTACTTACGGGCTGCCCCACACATCCCTCTGCCTGGCTGCCTCCTGCCTGGCATTTAGGTGTGAATGTTTGAAACAATCTCTTTAGTGGCTGCTTGGGGTGAAATGGAGCTATCTGTCAATTTGAAAAGGTCACTGCCTGTGTCAGAATGACAGTGATTCCAAATTATCCATTAATCTCCCAATTTAAAATTGTCATCCTTCTTATTACAGCCAGCCACATGGGCTAAAATTCTCTTACACCCATGACCAAGCAGCTTTTTTATTAGCTGGCAGATAAAATTGGCCGCGCACTCCGACATTAAATATTCATTGACTGCTCTCTGAAAAGAGATGACTGCTAACAGGTCGAGAATATATGAGAAAACAGCCAAAGAAATTACAATTGATTTTCTTGTCTTATCTGCTAACGTTTGGGCTATATGATTAGTGCAGCACACTTAGCATATTCTTATATTGGGTTGAGTCAAAGGGTAATAAATGCAAAAGCCTCCTTATCCGATCGAGCTTCTGCATTGCCTTTGTATTGTTGACCCACATGACGTGTGAAATGAAGGACAAATTAGCGTGTAGAAATTCCAATTTTCTACAGAAAACAAGTCTTAATAACTTCTGCATTGTTGAAGGAATGTCTCTGGATGAGGGAAGTCTTGGATGAGGCCTGGAAGGTGTTTGGTTTCCCTACGCAGTACAGAACTGTAGTGTGAGAGGCTGAGTGCCACCTCCTGCTCTGGTGGGGATGGAAGGACTTTGCTGCTGTCTCTCCAGCTCTATGCCTGTTCCCTGGTCCACACTGACTTCTGGGTCTGTTCAAAACCTTAATTGCAACTGGTGGGCTGTACTGGGCAGATGATGTGGAGGTGGGCAGCGCTGAGCCAGCAGCATTCCCTTTTGAGTTCCTCACTGTTCATGCACCAGTCGTGGCCGGGGAACCCAGCAGCTTTAGTAGAGGCTCTTTGGCTGAGATACCTGCACCCAAAGTACAGCACACCCGGGACATGATCACTGTTCTGCATCCACCCGCTCAGCCCTTCTCATTCTGATCCAGCAGCAGACTGGAGCAACAGGCAGAGCCGTAACCAGGCATGGGGAGGAAACAGCCCAGCCTTCTGGCGTGTGGGTTTGAAAAGTTCCTGAGTGCTTCTCTCAAACTATTTTTAAGCATTCTTTTAAAATAGGTATTAATAATTCTTTAGATTATGTATACTAATTTAACAAAACAAGATACATGCTGAATATTAATGGCTGTTCATAAGCTGCTGCATTCTAAAGAGGTTGCAATACAGATTCCCTGTGTCTGTGCTCTCAGGTTTTTCAGCAGTTTGAGAAGATATTGCATATACTTTCTGACTCTTGTGGGAGTGTAGCCATTTATAAGTTTGTGCTGTGGCCACTCCTGGGGCCAGCCCACGTGGACCTGGGTGCAGGTCCCTGGGGTGTGAATGGTGGAAGGGACCTTTAAAAGCCACGTAGTCCAGCTGCCCTGCAGTGCACAGGGACACCACAGCTGGATCAGGTTGCCCAGGGCCTGATCAGCCTGGCCTTGAAAGTCTCCATGGAGGGGGCATCCACCACATCTCTGGGCAACCTGTGCCAGTGCCTCACCAGCCTCAGTGTGAAAAACTTCTTCCTTATATCCAACCTAAATCTCCCCTCTTTGAGACTGAAATCATTCCTCAGGAATGAGATCTCATGTACTCAGGACATGAGATTTTCCAGTCCTCACGCTTGGTCCTTCAGTGCTGTATGCACAGTGTGATGTGGTGTCTGTTTGTACAGCAAAAGCTGTAAGGAAAGAAATTCAAAGTGCGTGAAAGGCCAGAAGATTTTGGGAGTTGGTACCGAGGCAAAAATGTAGGTTGCAAACGACAGCAGATTTACTAGTTCTGTGGCAGTTCTCATTTATAGAAAAGATTTCCATAAAGAATTGATTCAAATCTTTCAGTTCTCTAAGGTACTTGGAGAAAAAAAGGGTGCTCTTGGACAAACCCTTTTCTGCAGTTAGTCAGTGTCCTAACTGCCCCAGTTCTCAAACAGTGTGCTGCTGGACAGTGTGCATTTGTCTAATAATGTTCCTATTATTCACCTTCTCTAAGGCCGTGCTCAATGGTTGTGAATCAGTGCTCAATGAAATGAAAACGATTATAATGTTGTAGCCAAGGAAGGGTACCAATGCCTGTCTTGAATAAAGTTACTCTGACATTTGGAAATAAGGCTTTTTTCCACGTAAGAATATTTCTTCAGAGCAGTTACTGAAGGCATCGTGCTGAGACTTCTGGAGTGCGTTGATGGTTTATGGCTTGAATGTTTCAGTTTGCTGTGGGTTTGCCTCTAGAACGTGTCCAAAGCAGAACATTCATCACAGATGGACTGTGAATTTATTTGCTTGTTTTACTTCTCTGCAATGCCAAATTGAGTCATGTTCATGGTAGTCAACAGGGAAGGTGTTTCCTGCCTACAGACATCTATTGTACACCAAGGAAGTGATCGATAACTTTCCATTCAGAGAAATTAAATAAAACATTAGCTTAGTTGCTAGCCAGCCAGGGAAGCATAAGCTGTACGGACTGATGGCAGCTTTAGAAGTTAAACTTTTTCTCCAGTGAGCAGATTGTGTGCAGGTGCCAGCTTTGCTGAGCTCTCCTCCACTATTTTATGCATTTTTGGGTGGAAAGCAGGAGGTGAGAAGCATGCAGGCTGCACTGTACATTTTGCTTTTTTCCAGATCGTTTCAGGGAGGTTACGCTTTTGGGGGAGGGGGTGTATGTACTTCTGTGACCTTAGATGTTTCTTCCCCTTTGCCTTTTGCCATTCTAATTGCTCATTAGAAGGCACAGAGAGCCATTCACCAGCATGATGTTCTATGAAACACCTAATGACTTTCAGCTTTTGATTTATGGGCACAGCTTAAGTTACACAGGGACTTGTGTCAGAATAGGCCAGAGATAAGCTTACATTTATCTATAGAAGTTAAGAGATAATTATGTAAAAGTATTACATTTTAAAGGAAACAAAGACAGACCTGTGGGAAGTGCATTTTCACAGCATGTATTAGCAAAGCCCAATCAACCTCCTTGTGGGAAGACAATTAACAGAATTAAAAGTTGGAATTTTAATTATCATACAAATTAAAGGGAAATTAATCAGCTCGTATTTGGTGACTTGACTTGGCTTTGAGCATAGCCACTTGAATTTTATGGCAAAACTTTGATTAATTGAGACACTGCATCAAAGCATGAAGTCCTGACTTAGGTAGCACTCTAATGCCTGCCTTGCTCTCCATCTGCTATCACCAGTGTGGGAAGCAGCAAAAAGGAGATGCTGCAAAGCAAAGCCTTTGTTCAGCCCACCAGCAGCCTCCGAGCCCTGCCCTGTGATTCCTCTGTGTAAGCTGGGAACTGCTTTTTCATCACTTCACCCAAGCACAGCAGGTTGGATTTTGTTTCCAGACATTCACAAGAGAGCCAAAATCTCGAGTGCTCCTTTCTCAGAACATAGCAGAGACAGATTCATATTGTCCTACATAGAATTAGGTGCTCACGCTTTGTCTTTATTTATCTTCCTTCTTCTTCCTCTAGTATATATCTGTTGTTTTGGGGCAGCTAATCCTGAAGAAGAATGGTTTTGCTGTATTTGACACTGAAAATCAAAGGAGAGCTAAAGCTGTTTCTCCATATCTCGGATAAAATGAAACCCAAACACTATACAAAAACCAAACATGCTGTCTTTGTTTCAGCTGGGATGGAATTGTTTTCCTCGGTGTGCCTGGTATGATGCTGTTTTGGTTCTAGGAGAGAAACAATGTTGGTAACACACCGATGTTTACAGCTGCTGCTAAGCAGTGTTGTACAGAGCCAAGGCTGTTCTCAGCAAAGGGCCCAAGGAGCTGGGAGGGAGCAGAGTGAGGACAGCTGACTTAAACTGGCCAAAGGGGTATTCCATACCATGTGACATCATGGATGGGAATTCATCTTGCTCTTTTCCATGGCTCAGGGACTAGCTAGCCAACAGCTGGGGGGTGGAGAGCAATTGCTTGTGCATCATTTGCTGTATACGCTACATATATATATCTATATCTATCTATCTATCTGTCTATCTATCTATATATATCTATTCATAACTATTTTCCTTTTCCTTTCCTTCATCTTAGTAAATAGTTCTATCTCAATCCACAGGTTCTACTTCCTTTTCTCCAATTTCTTCTCCCCAGTCCCACTGGGAAGGGGGGAGTGAGTGAACCGCTGTGTGGTGCTGAGCCAACTGCTGGGTTAAACCACAACATGTGTCCTTGAGTTCTAACAGAAGGCACAAGCAGATTGCTGAAACAAACTAGACTAAGATTTTATATGGTCTCAAGTTAAAAGTGGGAACTTAATTGTGATGTTTGATTTTAGTTTGGAGCTCATGTAACAATGTAGGAAGCTGGAGAGATGTACTAGAAATAAATGTGTGCTAATGAGGAGCCTAGTAGCAGCTTTCTGTGCTAGTTAATTTGCAATCTATGTGGAGATCTGCTGGCAAGCCTACAAAATGAGATTTTGTGAAAGTAATCACCACTTCAAAGTCTAGAGATAGAGCCATAGGAGGCAGAAACGTGTTGTCTGTTGCATTTCCATTTTGAACGTTGTTTAGAAAGTTGATGCTGTTGCTTCCTACCTGCTGAACAGGGGAAATGCTCTCCCCATCAGAACAGTTCTGGAATTCAGTATTTTAGAAGACCAACAACAAAGTCTAATTTCTGCAGCTGTGCCAACTATGCAGGCTAAGACAATGCTGACCATTTAGAAAGCAACACAAATATTTTATGGATATTTGACTTAACTGCAAAAGATTTGGTCCATTTGCCAGAAGTCCAAGGCCAAAGAAGCCAGTAAGTATGAAGCAGCACCACATCCAGAGCATAAAGTAGGATGCAGGCTGATTGGATCTGTCTATCACATCATGTGTGATTTTAGGATAAATCCTTTGGCCACCTACACAGGTGCACAAAACCTCCAAAATAACTCAAACACTGTGTCTTTGGAATAATGTGGTGAAACAGCCCATGACAAGAGTGCTGTGTTGTTTCCTGGGGATTTCTAGTTCGTTTTTTTTGCGTGGGAAATCCCAGAGTACCAAACATGGTACTTGGAGCTCTGCTGAGCAGAAGTGAGCATCTTTGTTTTCTCCTCTCTTCTGAAGAAAGAGTTGCAAGAAATCGATCCCACAGAGCTGAAGAGGCTGATGTGGAGCAGGAGGAAGTTAGCAGGCTGGGGAAGCTCCTGGGATTTACTTCAGAGCAGGTACTACACAGATCAAACTAATTACTGCTTATGACTGTCAGAGGGTTTGAAAGGATGTGAGCTGCACAAAGTCATCAATTCGCTTAGTGGTCAGTTTATTTTGTTGAGTGAGACTGAAAACTAAACGTTCTCTTGTCAAAAGTACAACTGTAACTGATTTAGCGTGTCCTCTGAGCAGACCATGGTTGTAAAGCTCACCCGGAGGAGGTGAATGAGGTCCTGCAAGAACTGAGTACAACAACACTGAAGGCTGGTGGAGGTGGCACAGCCCCGGTGCTGCTCTGAGAACCGTGACTGGTTCCAAACAAGCGAGTGCCAGGCGTGAGGCTGTCAGCTCCACCTGGGGAGCACAGGAGAAGTGGGTGGAAGGGCCCTCCTTTTTCTTCTTTGAAACGAGAAGCCACCAGTGCCCTTGCTCGTGGAGCAGGGAAGACGGCATCAAACTCTTGGCTGCCAGCACCGTGTAGTTGCACTTCAACACTGAAACTCATAGGGTAGTGGAGCACATCCGAATTTATCTCCTAGGCTGCAACTCAACATTTGGGTCCTAGCAATCCCTGGACATTTGAACTTCCTTCTGGGACGTGCAGTGCCTTGTAGCTTCCTTCCCACTGTGGTCTGAAGATGCTATCTCGTGGTAAATCTGGGAATGAGATGCTTACAGCATTTGAAATTCCCAAGTTGCAATGAGTAATTGGTCCTTTTGATTTATACACACTCGTAATGTTGTGTGTGCGGGGTCACTTAACTTGCACTCTGAGAACCAGGGGGAATCTGACTCCTGTGACTTGATTTAACCCAGCTGGCCAGCTCAGCTCCAGAGCTGGGCCTCTGCTGAAGAAACAGATGCTGCATTTGAGCATAAGTGCTCTGTGGTAAATGGAAGTGTTTTTTTTATATATATATATTAAGTACTATTTGACTTTGGAAGGATGTGGAGTTTACTTGAAGCAAGACATATGTGTACCTAAATGTCAAATTTTGAAAACACGCTCAGAAAACAGGAAAAGAAAATGCTAGCATAAATGAGAAGCATTATAGTTTGCCATGGTTGGGACTTGATTCTAATTTTCAGGGTGACTATAACAAGAGTTTCCAAAACAAAGTATCTGTGTGATGACTTTGCATCCAGGCATATGTTTCCCATTAAAATAATCTGCCCCATTCTACACGCTGCATAATGAACTCTATTTTTCCAATGATGATGAAAGTGGTAATTTTCTTATCTTGGGATATATGTCAAAGGGACAAGAATTCTGTTCTGGGTAACTACTTATTATCAGTAATTCATTAAGCACTGACTTTTCTTCCCGGTATCATTTTCTAAGATTTCACATTATTTCACAGATGCAACCCGCTTTGGAGTTTTGCATTTTTAAAAGCGGATCTAGTGAAGTGCCTGGTCTTGCCCATTCTTGGAATATTAAATAGACCCTAATTTCACTCAGGATCTCAGGATTTCGTTTCCCTGGCTATGTTAATCGTTACACATAGCTGTGCTCTGAGGCCGTGCTTTCATGCTTGTTGAGTAGCACTCTGTTAGTTTGCCAGGTCTTGAGATCTGAAACCTGGTTTCAAGTTGTTACTAAAATGGGTTTTGATCTCCAGGAGCGTTTAATGGGACATTCACCCAGGGCAGGCAGGGGGAGGAGGTCTGATCTTGTGAACAGAGACAGCCAGAGCCCTGGCTAGGGGAGGAGGCAAAGGCTCTTACAGTGTCGGAGTTCTGTCGAGTTCTTGCTATAACTGCCAAATTAACTTGTTCGCCATAACTTTAATAAAAGCCCTGGAGAGCTCAGACTGATGTAGGGCAACTTTTAGCTGCTGTGAAAAGGAGGCTGTTGTATGATTTGTAACCAGTTTGGAAATGGAAATTAAGCTTGAAATGCTCTGCTTTCCCCGCGTTTGATTCAGGTGTGCATCAGTAGATGCCTTTCTCCATAATACTTTTCAAAAGGAATCACGGTGCGTCATGATTGAATGGGGAAATCTGTGGTCAAAAATGCAAGAAAGATGCACCAAAGGATGAAAGCTTTTCGTCTCAGCTGTGAGGAGCTATGAGTGTGAGGCTGTGTCTGCTGCTAGAGATTGAGATGTTCGTGGTTACAGACAACAGCCAGCGCTCACTGCAGAGCACCATCATACAGTTGAGACCAATGCTCAGCTGGCAATCTGTTGATCCTTGTATTTTGGAGGAATCTGCTCTGATGTTATCCCCTCCAGCTGGACTTGCTTTCCTAGGAAGCTTCAACACCGGGCTGTGCTGGGGACAAATAAGTGCTTATCAGTACGCTCATTCTGGCTGTCTGATGGGGCACAAGGCTTTAGTTCAGAAGTTATGCTTTAGGAGATTTCTGGATGATTTTAGCTCAATGAGAGCTTCTGTTGAAATTTGCTGTTTTGTCAGTATGTCATTTCATTGAGATTTGGGCAGGCCTGTCAGTAACTGAGAAATACATCTTCTAGGTTAGGAGTTATTTCATCTTTGTCAGATCTCTGTAACTGTGTCCAAGATTATTTAATCTCAAGCAAGATCAAAGCATTGCACTTACACTGCCATCTGACTGTATTCCTTGGGTGGGATTCCCCTACTGGTACTGAATAGTGGAGGTGTACTGCCATAGAGAATTGTGGCAGGAGAGCATGAGAGTAGGCCTTGAAGACATAAAGACATAATTTTGTCTTGTCTAAGATGGTGGGATGAAGACCTTTAATACTTTGAAAACGTGTGTCCTGTTTGTGCAACTTGGAGTAAATCAAATCCTGAGATCTACACCTTGTCTGTTTGCTCATGTTGCTCCCTCTTCATCACTTGGGAGTTTCTGCCACCTCCTCCCCTGAATATTACAGTGTACTGTAGTGTCCAAAGCTTTCTTTTTGAGAGGTGTGTTTGGAAGTCAGATAAAAAGGCAAAACAGAATGGTGGGATATGCTTTAGTTAATGGTGTTTGAGGCTATATCTGAAACCCATATGCTGCATCAATTAGCAGCTTTATACAGGACCCTGATTCTACTATGATTGTGACAGATGACTGCAATGGCTGCAAGCATGTTTCTCCATCACAGTTAGCCATGGCCATGAAAATCTGTGACTTGGAACCCTGACAAGATACGAGTCCATTCCACGTTCTTTTTCAGGAGTCCCCATGCAGCATGCAATTGTGTTCTCTTCTAGATAATCTGCTCTCACCTGACCTATAGATGGAAGCTGTTTGCTTTGTGTGTTTTTTTTTCCCTCCAAGCTCGCTCTTGGTCCACCTTTGGTGTTTTCCATTTGCAGTGCTTGAGAGCAAATAGTGCACGAGGAGGTATGTGGTTTGCCTTGACCCTGAAGAAGGTTCTCGCTTCTCTGGTAGGTACTGATAGGAGTCTTCATAACTTCACTGTAAATTGGAGTGACACTAATTTGTTTTCAGATATATGCTCCTGTCTTAAAGGTTCAGGTCAGTGTGTGCTGCTTCTGGCACGCAACATGACTTTCTAAACCCAATGCTGCTTCTTTATCATTGCGCACTGGAATGTGGTGTTTTCTGAAGTCCTCCAAAGTCAAACAACTTGATAATGGGAGCACTATTGATTTAAGTTGTATCTTGATGCCCGGAGCTGTAAACATGAGGAGCAACTCGATATGATTTGTGATTTCTCTTCTGTTCTCTATCATTAAATTCACTCGCGGCGGCTGTGATGGGAATCTGACAACTCCCCTTACTCTTGTCTGCATTGCCTTGAGATACATATTTCCTATTCTTCATTCTTCAGAGGCGTAAAGCTTTCAGTGAGTTGTCTGAGTGGTGAAGAGCAGTTACTTGTATTGCCTATGTACTAGAGTAAGCAGCAGACATGCAGAGCTTCTGATGCAGTGGAATACTGTCTTGTCTTTAATGTTGAAAGAAAGCAGAGGCCTCCACCTTTTGCAGCTCTTATTTGAGTTCCAGCAGGTTTTGTTTTTTTTTTTATCAAATTCAGAACAAGTCGGAAAGGCTTCAGTGCCACTGTGCTGATTGTAAGCTCGCACTGCCATTCTATTAAAGCTAGTGAGAATGGAGATGTAGGACCAAGAACTCTTCATATAACCATAGTCCTATGCCCATAACCTAGTCCTTTGCTACTCTTTGCACCTCTGCTTGCTTCTGCCCAAACCAATAGGTGTGGATAGAGAAGAGGGAAAGTACTGTGAATCAGGAAGAACGGGGATCCAGGGGAAGTGTAAGTCACAGTTCAAGTTTCCCACCCTGGAGCCACAAAGCCTCTCTGAGTTCTGAGATTAAGAATAACTTATTCATTAGGGAATTAAAGGATTCGAAGTAAAAGTATGAATTATCTTTCTCCTCTAGTGGGAGGTCATACATGGTAATTTATAGCATTGAAAGAGAGGTGAAAAACACAGACGTGTTAACTGTTGGTTAATTGCTGGTATGTTGGCTGCCTGTGACACCTGCCTTGATCTGTTACATCTATCTGCTTTCTGAATTTTCAACACCTTTAAAAGCCCCAACCTATGGTGGAAGTTGAGAGAGTTCTGCTCCCCGTTCAGTAGAAGGCAAATATTTTCTGCTAAGAGATCTGTGTGATCTCATGCTGAGTTTTCAGATGGACATCCCATGGTTTCCATATATATCTTGCTTTTAGCCAATCACATTTTGTGCACCTTGTCCTAATTTTATTTAAACAACTTTTATTTTTTTCCCTCTGTTAGATAGCCCAATCATGAAACATTTAACCAAATAAGATGACAAGGGGAAAAGCATTCTTAAATTCATAAATTTAAGTTAATCTCCAACTGTGATCTTAGTGATTGTCTGAACAACGTGGATAAATCACCTATGCCAAGAGCTGGTGGGATTTCTCCTTTATTTTGGGAGTGTGCATTTCAGTATTTTTAGCAAGATTATTACAAATAGTTTCTGTCAATAGCCAGAAATTGTCTAATGATATACTTTCCATTTCTGCATAGAAGCCAAAGCATTCCTTTCTCGACTGCTCGTCTTAGGGGTTATGTTTGTATGATAAACAGAACATTATCGTAATTGTCAATTTTGCTCGCACTGCAATGCCATGGAAAATGGCTGTATTTTCAATATGACTGGGAATTGAAATATTTAACTGAGGAAGCCAAGCGTAGCCTTTTCATGATTATGTTATAAGAGCCAAAGAGAGAAGATTAGCAGCAGTGAGAGTGATGTTTATATTGGAAGTGTGAGGGGCTACATATACTGGATTGCTCCCCACTTCTGAGCAGCTGATCCAAGGACAAAAGGTATACATGTCCCATATGTACTGGTTACACACTTAAACTGTGCTGTATTAATTACTTGGCAGTGTTTTATGTCAGGCTTATTGACAGGAAATTGCTTGGAAAAAACACCATTGTAAACTTAAGGCAAGCACTGAACTATTGGAAAAAGCAGTTGTTCCTCAGTCTGGTTGGAGTGGCCCCTGCAGCGTCAGGCTGTGTGCCTGAACGTCACGCTGTGCTGTGAGCAGCATCCCTCGTAGTGCTTGTATGAAATGCAGCTTACGCATTTTTGAGGTTTTTACAGGAAAGCATAACGCAGATTGTGTGTCTTGTGTATTTCAAGGCATTTAGAGAGGTACAGGAGATGAGAATCATGTCTCCATCTCCTTCGTGGGTACAGCAGGGTGTTCTGAGCAGTTCTTCGCAATGCAAGGTGTGAGAGAACAGCCGTAAGGAATGACACGTGTCTCCTTGGATGCTTGTTTCAATGCACTGCACATGGGTCCTGGGGAAGCCCAGAGCACCACTGGTTCCAGCAGCAGGTGCCTGCGAAGCAGCCAGAGCCAGCAATGCCTTCAGGTGCTCACAGTGAATCTGAAATAAGTTACTAAGATTTTGATCTACGAATCCTCCCAAAGGATTTCAGGAGAATCCTCCGTGGAGGACACTGGTAGTCAGAATGAACAAAAGTCAACGCCGGTTTCAGGCACCTTCCAAGCACAGGTTGATTAGTTATCTCAGTGTTCTTTCTGCTCTAAGCTACGAAATTTATACCCTGAAACAGTCTGAAGAAAATGGCTTCCTTCAGAGTATGACTTGTGGCTGATGTGTAAAAGAGAAGGGAAAAAAGCGCGGTGAACGGTCTGATGTTTTTTCACAGGAGTATCCAGGGATCAGTCTGACCTTTGTTAAATATTGGTTTCAATTCTTTTCCTCCTGAACTTCGCTGCATATCAGGCAGTCTCCTTACTCACATCTGTCCTTCAGGCATATCCCTTCCCTTGGAACTAGAAGATGGTTTGAAGCTATGATTTTGGTTTGCTTTGGTATTTGTAGCATGTTGCCTCTGTTTTCAGTTTGAACTCCTTTTTCTCCCCCTTCTGTCAGTGATTTCCCTGAGTCTGATGGCCAAGCTTCTCCAAGACACATCTCCTGCGTGCTTGTCCTACTTCCTCCCTAGATAACTACATCTGATGAGCAGAAAAGGATGGATAATTGACTACTGAATCCTAGTTTGTGAAGATCAAGGTGGTTGCTGCCTGGCCTACCCTGTGCTTGTCAAACAACTCTATTATTACAGGCCTTATTCAAGCCTATGATCAGATGAGTTGTGCTGAGATGGAACCTTCTGCTTCACTGAACGTATTTTGTGCTGCAGGGCAAGGCTTTGTCCACATTGGCAGTACAGGTGAAATATCCACTGACTTTATATTCTGGAGCCATCATATTTTTTTTAGTTCTAAATCTCATTTTAGAAACTGGTAAAAAGGAAAATGTTGAAGATAATTGTGTCTCAATAGCCAGTGCTCCTAGTGAGTATATCTAGAGAACATGGTCTAATCCTTTGTCTGACAACTAAAGACTTTGAAGACTTATAATGAATTACAGCCAATGTCGGCCTATTTCTGTAGCATCTGTGAATATTTATCAATGAATGAGCACAGCATTGCTAAGGACTTGTTTTGTCCTTATTTACGCCTTGGTCTAACTACAGAAGGCAATGATGGCACTGTTTTATGCTTTTATGCAGGCGTATGATGTGTATGTGATAGCAGCACTACTCTGTCAACTCAGTGTTAGTGCCTTCATGGATACGTGGTGAGATTTACGTAATAAACTTCTAGACTTGCTAATGAGTGGAAGCTGGTTTAGGACTGAATTCTACTGATCTGCTGCTTGATGCAGGAAGTTTCAATGAATCCTAATGAAGATTTTACAAGCAAATTTTTTCAAGTTTTGTTTTTTTGTCAGTCTGGCCTTGTCCGAATCAAACCAAACTTCACTCTTCCTCGTCTGTTTAAGCTGAAAGATCTCTGGGGAAGAGAACAAAGACCTCTCTGTGTGAGGTTTTGAGGCTGGCTGAAAATTAGTTCATGCAAATTTTAGACAGCCTCAAGTGTCTGCCTTCTGTGAGTAGTTCAAAACCACCTCTTCTGTTTCCTTGGGGAAAATGGTAGAAAATCTGCTAGGTTTTAGGTTAGGAAGGCTGTGCCAAAGGGCTTAAGACTTAATACAGAAAACCAGATGCTTCAATAGGATAAGCAACTGGTCATCTCCAGCCTTTCAGATCTTGGCTTGGATATTCCACATAACAAATCTTCTGCTGTTTCCTCATACCACACCGTTGGAGGAGCACAGCAATGGATGGACTGAGTTAGGAAATTCCTGAATGATAAGCTACTAAAATATCTAATCCAGAATTATTGGAGTGGATGAGAATTTGGGTGAGGTTTTATGATCCTGTGTGTCTTCTGTGGTTGTTATACTGACTTACAGAGGAGAATTCTTTCTCTGACTCAGAAGTGCAATTTTCTTTTTGCAGGAGATCATTGTTAAAGGTTGGCACTAATGAGATTTCTAAGAGCTGGAGGTGGTCAGTGTGGGGGAAGTACTTAGTGCTGCTCTTGCTGACATGAGCTGCTTTTGTGCAACAGTTCTTGGAATTGGAATTTTTGGTCTGTGAGTCCATCTTCTCACCAATTTCTTGATGATAACTATTTTTTGCAGGCTAGCCGTTTCTTTCTCAACCTAAAAATGTCTTCTTTAGGGGCTTGTTTTTTCTTCTTGACCTTCTTGACCTTCACCCCTGTTACCCTGGAGCCTGCTGCTCTTGGATTCCAGAGCCAGCATCTCACAGGAATGCACGGCGATTCTCTCTGCCTGCACAGAGCGTTCCTTGCAACTTTCAGAGTCATTAGACAGAGTAAATTACATATTACAGTATTACTGAAATACAGCTTTGGTGAATTAGCAAACAGTGTGGTGGAGAGGGAATCCAAACTGTCTCGAAACAGAACACTGCTCTCAAAGGAGTTCAGAGCCTTTGTCTGTGTAGAAATGCTCATGAAAGAGGAGAAGCTGCAATGTTACAGCTCTGTCTTTACTTTCCCTTAGTATGAGAACTCAGATCTCACGCATCTCTTTGGAGCTATTTTATTGTGGAGTGTTTTTGCCATAGAACGACTGGTAGAATAGTCTCTGAGCAATGCATGCAGCTGCTTCATGTAGGGTGGTCTCTGGAGCTGCAGCCTCTCATGGGAAGGAAAGTAAAATATATTCCCTGCCTTGAGGTTGAAGGGAACAACAGTCTCTATAGAGCAAAACATCAGTTCGAGGCTGAAATTCCTTGAAGAAGCCTTTGTTACTCTCTTCTGTTCTAGAGCTGTCGTATTTGAAAATGACAGAGTTGTTGAAAATAAACCAGGTTCCACAGCAGGCTCTTCCTTCGTTAGACTTCTGTCTCAAGTTATGCGAGCGAGCTGCCTACCTTTAAGCTATTGCCAAATCATTTTGATTTACTCAATAGGATGTGAAGCAAAAGTCTCTGTTTCTCCTCTTATGAATAAGCTACTTCCATCCCTAGCTGACACCTGATGTTACAGAATACGCTTTCTGAATGCTTTTTCTCCATAGAAAATGAGTGCAGAGGGAAGAAGAGGCTCTGGTCTCCTTGCTTGCAAACAGAATACAGGTGGAGAAATAAATTGTCTTTTCAGAGCCTATGGTATATTCTGTGCAAAATTTTATGGCACATTTAGCAAAGGAAGAACCTGGCTTGTAGACCAAGAAAGATTACTGGATGCTTTGAACTCTTTGAACTCCAGCACGGTGCAGTTAGGGCGGTGGAAATGGCATTGGTAATTCAGGAGATGAAAGTGCATTGCCTTTCCTACACAGACATTGTTCCCGCTCCCTGTGAGAGATTTCAGCATCTCTGCACTGTCAGTGGTTCACTTATTTGTGCACTGGGAGGAGCAGAGGAGGAAGGGAGGGAGTTAAAGCAGTTCAGTGTATACAGAAATCAATAGAAAGACTCCCATTAACTTCAATGGATTTTGAATTTGGAACTTAAACTCCTGCTATACAGTCTCTTCAATAAAAGACCTTCTGTTTTTCCACTTAAATGAGAGTCCTTGAAGACTGAACTGAACTTCTCCCTAAAGGTGCCTGTGCTGTGGATTTATTACAGTTGTGTTAGAAGCAGCCAGTTTGGTGCTTTTGATACATTAACAGGCTGCCAGTTGAATGAGGTTGTGTGTTTGGGTGGAAAAGAAATCCAGAGATGTGCTATAGACAGTGCTTGGAATGGTAATTAGAATGGCAGTTCATTAGGATTAGCAATGCAAAAAAGGTTCCAGTTAATGAACAATGAAAACATTTTGGCAGTTTCAGAGTTGATATTGCAAGGATGCTCTTGCTGCTGTAATTTAAGCATCTAACGTGACTGTCCATTATCAGCTCAGATTTTGAGAGGTTTATTATTCTATCAAAGCATTAATTCTATGCTGAGAGCTGGCATGGAAGACAGGCAAGTAAGTTGCATTATGTGTACTTTATATATATTTAATGGAGATTGACTTGAAAGAAGCCACTAGCCAAGATTCTTCAGTTCCAAATGAAAATTCCTCCTCTTCTGTCTTAACTAGAAGATCTTGGGAGAGACTGCATGGCCATGACCAGATGCTGCTTTTGGAAATGGTCCTCTTCAGTTTATCTGCAAGCACAGCTCCAGCACGTCAGCATCTTCCCAGGATGGGTCTATGGAAGATGCTCATGAGCAATCCACCAGCTGTGCTGAAACAGGCCTCTGACAGGTTTTGCTTTTAGAGGTAGAAGAATGTAGGTGCTAAAGCCGTATTAAGAAACAGAGAAGAGCATTTGGTGGCTGCTGTTTGACTTCTCCACTGTTGCCATGGAAGACACCTTTGCTTCTGACGTCAGTGGAAGCAGTGTTAGCACTGGGCTGACCTCCATAGGAATGTTTCTCAGGGGAAGAGCAGAGGATAACAAGGTGGGTGGGATGATGGCTGCTGACCTGCAAGGCTTCTCCACGATAGTGAAGAGCTAGGCTTGAATCTGGCTCTGAGTCAAGGACCTCAGACTATTTGGTTATTTGGGCTTCTTGATAACTGTTGAACGAACTTGGTTTTAATCTAATATGAAAACAAAAATACTTCTGATTTTTCAATTGGCTCTAGTCAAAGTCTTCTTAATTTGGCAATCACTAGCACAGGAAAACAAAACACAAGTACTCCAAAGTAATATTTTGTTAAGTAAAATCAGGGTTTGTTCTATGGAACTGAAATATCTTGAATTTGGAGTGCCTCTTGCCTCTTATTTCCCAGTCTGAATTTTTTTTCATTGATTACTTCCTTCCATCTTTATTGCGTGTGCTCTGTCTCATGGAGCTTTGAACCAACAGTCCTGCGTGCCTTCCTCCTCTCTGCAGCAGATGGTGTGGGCAACCTGGCCCCATTTCCACCATCAGTGAGCAGCTTAAAATAGTGCCAGGTTGTTGGCTGCTGTAGATGCCTGGTGGTGGTTACCGTTTAGCTGTAGAAAGTGATGCTCCCTGACAATTAAGCAGCACAGTTGGTATTGAGCACATGTGAATATTTTCATCCAGAAAATGGTGGGGGTGTTTAATCAGTGTGACTTTCTTGCTGTGAAATTATCTGTGAAAACGGCAGCTTGACCTGATGCTTTGGCAAATCGTGCACGTTATTCCCCTGGATGGTTAATTCCAGTCAAAGGAGTTACTTTCCCCCTGATGTCAAAGGTGTTTGTTCCATCCCTTACCAGTTGTCTTTCCATATTAATTACTACGAAGGTGATTGTTTTATATCCACAGTTTGGATTAGATTTGACTTGAAAATGGAAACTTGCTTTTATTATTCACACGGGTCACTAGGTGTCAGGTTTGATTTGGTTGTGCTATTGCAGTGTTACCAAGGAAGGAGTTGGTCCTGGGCTGGGTTCCTTCAGGTGCTAATATTGTTGGGAATTTTGTACTCTAAATTTTGGATCCCTATTGCAAACTGTTGTATGCTGGGAAAGACACTGGAGGTTTTTGTCCTACGTTCCTTCATTCCCCTCTTCTGTGGACTGTTCTCTTTTCTCATTGCAGACAAGCCATAAAGAGGATCAGTGCAGCACAAGGAGATTTGGCTGTAGTTCTGGATGAGTAGAAGGCAGACATAAGAGTGTTACAGCCAGGCTGGTTTTGCACTGTTTCTCCCAGCAGGAGAAGAAGAGGTGGTAGTTTAGAAGTAATGAGGGGATATGGGTGAGGTGGAGAAAGAAGATTACAGATAGAAGACAGCGCCTGTGAAACACACAGATTAGATTGCAAGCTATTGGCCTGTAGCCCTGAGAAAAAGGTGTATCAAAAGAATCAATCCTTTGGAAAAGCCAGGGTGAGCACCCAGCTCGATCTCCCAGTTTAGCACTCGGTGTCCCAGGTACTGTGCCTGCCAGTTGCACGTTGTTATTCAGCAGCTGATGCAATACAGTGAGCTTCAAATTGCTGCCACATCACTGAGTTACGTGTTACAGTCATGTCTCCTGGCCTGGTCGAACCCTGGCTTAACTTCATTCAATTAATGATCCTCTACAGCCACGGGAGATCTGTGTGTCATGCTTTTAATGGACATTTTCACAGACTTATTGAGAAGTGCAGATGCACAGTTCAGTTTTGATGTATGGATTTTGCTTACAATGCTGTATATGATATGGCTGTCAGCTTTATCAGTACTTGGTTCAGTGATCAATGCAGAGGGCTCAAACCATGTATCTAGCTAGTGGTGGAGCCTGGAGCACCTCCAACTCCTTCAACGAGAGCTGCCAGATGGTGACGTGGTTGTGGGAGATGAGAACTGAAGAGAGAAAGGTGTGGGAGTAGCAACCCTACTGTGTGGGGATGGGGTTGACTTTCTACCTGAGAACTGTTTCTGACCTGACATCCTGTGTTTTCCCAAGGGTCTGTCGTAACTTCATATGAATAGTTTCTCCTTTCAGATGGCTGTTGTGATGCTTTCAAAAATGACAGATTTGATGCCTGAATGGCAACTGGCCTCTAGAAGACCTGGTCCCAGAGATGCCCCTGGAGTGTCCTGTAGGGGCAGCCTTTAACAAGCCATTTGGCTGAGCTCTGTTGTGGTGGTTCCACTCGTGCTCTCACTCCACACCCCTTTTGCACTCCTCCATCTGTTAGGAGCAACACATGGTTGTTTTCTTTGTCAGATTTCTGTTCACGCTGGACATTGCAAGCCTACAGCTGCAGGAACAATACTGTGGCTCTTCTAAGCTCTGTTTACGGTTTACACCATTCTATTGAGTTTGTGTTTTGTTGCCAAAAGCAAATGCATTAAGATAAAGGATGCTTGCTGAGAAAAAAATGGTATTTAGTAGATATGCTAATTAATATCTAACAGCTATTTTCTTTAATGAATTTAAGTGCAGAAACATCTTAGCTATTTGAATGTGCTTAATCAAGTCACACCTCCATTTCTTTTGCAAATTATATTAGAGATAATAGTCAACGTGCCAAGCAGATTTTCTGCTATGGAATATGCTGAAATTTAATGAAAATATAACAACTATTCTATTGAATAGTTTAGTAGCTTATTTCAGACACTTCATTTAATGTGTTAGCAAAATAAATTGTATGCAATTGTAAACAGCAGCCTCACAGTGTGTGTTACTGATTTAACAATAGGATTTAGAAAACATGGGAAGTTAAAAGGATAGGAAGCAGACTTGAAACCTTTCAAATTGAAATGGTTTCAGCTAACCATAATGTCCAATGGGATTCCCTTTCCTGAGTTTTTGTGGCTTTTAGTTCTTCTCTGTATCTTTACTTTTCCTTTTTTTCCTTTGCCATGACAATTGCTACAAACTGGCCATCAGTAAACTAAAAGCATGGTAATACAGATGGACTCATAGAATATTGTGAGCTGAACCCACAAGAATCATGGAGTGCAACTCATGCACTACATAGATGTTAAATAGGCATATACTTTCGTGCTAGTGATGTGAACGTAATAGTTATCGGCACATCCTTCAGAAGTGTGTCAGGATGCTCTAATGATTAACTTGACCCTCTTAAGAGGCCTAATCAGTAAGAAGTGATGGCAGTGGGTTCTCAGCAAAACTGAGAGCTGGCTGAGGTCTCCCATCTTTGTTTTGGTCTGGGAGCACAGCATGGTTTTAGAGGAAAATCCTTTAAAATCCTGATGTTGTAGTCATTTGCAAGAACTGGAGGATCTTGAGTAAGAATGGACCATATCTCAGTGACTTGCTGCACAGCAGCAGGTGACAGCTTGATCTCAGCACTGCAGCAGCACTGGCACAGGCTGCAGGGAGCTGTGTTTGCTTTACCTGCAGCTTGGGAGTGCCAGGCCATGACTACATGTCTAATGCTGCCTGGCCACAGCTCTGCACTGGGTAACTGTGTGTATGGAGCTTATTTGGATGCGTGTCATAACCAACTCACCTGAAGCAGTGACAGAGTCTGCCTGAAGATGCTGAGATCTGCTTTACTGTTGGATGCTGATTTTCTAGATGACAGGACAGCTATGCCTAACTGCCTTGGAAATTCATCTGGCATTCATCAGAATAACTACACATTTGCATCCTGCTAACATGTTTGCTGTATAATTCCTTTTCTCCACGCTGTTCCTGCATTCAGAAATGCATCCAACAGTGCTGCTTCAGCCAGAGCTGAGGGTTATGAAAGGCTCAGGAGCGTGGGTGACAGGGTGTGAGTTACCTGCAGAGCAGCAAATGCTGGGCCCCTGCTTGTCCCTGACAGGGCAGCGCAGGCCTGTGTGCTTTGAAAGATTTTTTCCTGTTTATAAATTGAGGAGAGAAACTGGTATGGTGTGATAAGGACATGACTGAGCTGCGCAAGCAAGCGTTTTCCATCTCCCCTGGGCTCCCTTGTCAGCACTGGGTGACAGGCCTGCTGCTGGTGGTGGCTTGGGGCATTTGGTTGCTCAGTGTGCTTCTCGTCAGGAGAGCCTAAAGCCACCCATTTTGCTGAATATGAGTCTTTGTCCCCACCTGGTGACGGGACGGTTCAGGTGGTGCAGAAGTGACCCTCAAATCCATTAGGCAGAGCCTGTGTAGAAGATCTTATTTCTCTAAGAGCCCATTCTATATCGGTGTCTGGGTACCTTGGGGGCACAGTCCAGCCCTGCTAAACTCCTGTCTCTTTCACTGCTGAAAGAGAGGAGTCAGATCCTCCTGACACGGGCTGTATGAGCTGTATGTGACTGTGGTCACCTACATGCAGGTTGCACAGAGAGACATTACACATTTGTCATGGTGACAGGGCAGCCCAGAGATGCTGCTGCACATCCCTCAGTTACTTTTTCTCTCAGCTGGGCTATTAAGCTGCTGCTGTACCCTGGGTGATTCCTTCAATATCTATGTGACAGAATATGCTCTGTACAGAGACCGTTTCTAGACTTGCTTCCTTTGGTCTTGTGTGTTTCTTCTAAAGCTGCACTCAGATTACATGAACCAGCATTAAAACGCCTAGTGCTATTCTTGAGAGATCTTACATCAGCAGAGCACTTTGCAGACAATTCAGAACATGATGCACATCATAAAATCACATTATGTCTACTTACCTCATGTGAGAGCATTACCAGTAGGGATAATGCTCCTGCAACAAGTGAGCTGAGCTCAAGGTTACTTGGTTTGCTGGGGACAGAGGGAAGAGTGAACCATGCAGACCTACTTTACATCACACCCAGACTTGAAACTTTGAAGATTTTAAAAACAGGAGGCGTCACAGAGAACAAGGATCTCTACCCAGTGTCAGATTTGTGTTCTCTGGCAGATTTGGAAAGAACTCTCTCTTAAAGCTCACTGTCTCAGACACCAGTAGATTCTCTGTATTTCCATAATGGATGTTTTCTTTTTTTTCAAGAAGCCCATTTGCTTTGCTGGGTTTTGAGTGTGAAGTTTTGGACCATGGGATGAATGCAGTGCAGATGTGCATGCCCAGGTCCTGCTGAGCTCGCCTTGCTTTTGAACCAGGGAAACAGGCGCTAGTTTGCCTTGCAGGTGTAGATTTAGGCTTGTTGTATGATTTCGGGCTTTAAAACTAGGTATATTTGTGCTTGTTTTCTCTGAAAGCTTGGTTCTCTTGGCTAGATGATACACTTCACATGGAGGGATGGTTAGGACTGGGAGAGTGGCCAACCTGGGTGTGTAAATACATCTTCACATGACCACCATGCTCAGGACAGAACAGCTTCTGACAGGTGGTTGTTTGACCCCACGCATAAGCTGGAGGTCCCAGTTTTATTTCCAGTCTTTCATAGACCTCTCAGTGATCTGAGTCGCTTCACCTCCTTAGGGATTGTTTTTTTTTCTTTTGGCTATTTGTGGCATTTTATTTAAATCAGGATTCTTCCAACTCTTCCTTAGAGGAGGCTGCTGTGAGGGCTGAGTGGATTGAAGAGGGCTGCGAAGATCAGGTTATATGAGTGCTAAGGGCTTGAAAACTTTTAAAAAAACAACATATGGAAGAATTTTCATCTTGTTGGACTGAAACTTTCATAAGGATCACATGGGCTTACTTGTGTGGGGGCAGCTGCTTTATGAGGGCGATGCAGAGATTTAGAAATGTAGTGGTTTCTTATGTGCCTTAGGCACTCCTGTGCTCCTGGGGTTCCCTCTGCGAAGGGAATGCAAACCTCCACTAAGAAGAGCTGTACTTGCCAGCTGTATTCTCACCTCTTCTGGCAATCCTGTCATGTTGTATTGGCTCAGGAGCCTGCTCCACCAATACCTCGGGGACAGAACAGAGAAGAACACGAAAGCCATTAACCTTTTAGGGCACATAGGGGTGGAGGAGCCCAGAGGGCAGAGAAGCTGTTCTGAAAGCAGAGAGCTCAGTGTCTGTGGAGCCCAGGTGCTGCAATGGCATCCAGAGCTCCTACCAACCCCTCTCCAGCATGCTTTCTTAGATTTTTACTGCAGTGTTTGTGCAGAGATGTTGTCTGCTAATTGCTTTTACAGTAACTGCTGCAGTCTGGAAAAGGGAGTGCTGCTAAGACATCAGTGCATATATTGCACAATCATAACTAAAGGTTGTTTTTATTGATGGGATTAGTACTTACATTTACACTCAGATGTATTGGACATGGCTCTATAATCTCTTGTGGCTGGAAAAGAAAATCTCCTATTGAATCTTTACTAATTGGGGAAATAGTTCAATACATCTGTATAACACCATAAAACACACTTCAAAAATACATATCCAGTTAAAAAGAATTCAATTTTACTTTCCCTGCTACGTGAAGTAATACCATTCCTTACCAGCAGCCCAATTGATTTCACAGGAACTGCTCATAGAATAATGCTCGATGCATTAAAAGTGGCATTCATCTTTGAAATGATTTCAGCTTTTATAATGATCTTCTCCTTATATATTTTAAAGGAAAAAAAAAATCGCTATCACGTGTGTTCAACAAAACAGCTCAGTTAACTGAGCTATGCATTCTCTGTATTAATAGAAAGCAAATTCCAATTTGTAATTAAGCCTCGCTGAAAATCTGACTTTGTCTGGAGAAATGTGAGGTGTGGAGATGGAGCAACTGTTGTCTGGTCAAAATCAGATTGCTCTCTGGAGCAGCTGCTGCTTTCAGGTGCTCATGCAGGGAGGGCAGGTGCTGAGCTCCCAGTTCTTCAAGGCCGGTAGCCCAAGCTAGGCCGGGTAGGTTAGCTCTATCTATCATGGCATGCATGATAGGAGATAATCTTGCATTGAAAATTATTGTAATGCAACATCAAAGGGAGTAAACAACAATTGAAAAAGCCTTTTGAGGTACTCCAGTTACCTGTACCAGATTGGTCCCTTAAAATCTGCTTGCTCAAAGATCTGAACAGTGTGTAAGGATTGAGCCTACCTGAACCCAGCGCAATGCTTACACACTCAAAGCCATCCTTTAAGTTGGCAATGTATGATATATCCATGGGTAGCACTGCAAACTTTGGGAATTGCTCACCGGTTTCGTATAAATCTGTTAAGTTTTTGTAATGCATGTGCAAAAATAGCAGCAGCCAGCAGGTAATGGGAACAGGAGAAATGGATTAGGAAATTCCAGACCTAAAGCGTGCTATGGAGAGAGCATAAAACACATTCATCAGGCTTTGACCTTATGGGTACGTGGGAGACAGGTCTTGCTCAATTCTATTAGAAATGATATGGGTCCAAACTGAATTGCGATGTACTGATAAAGTGCAGTGCAGTGTGTGAAAAAAAAATGGACTGGCAGAAACTGTATGAAGTTTGCAATTGGAAGCAACAGTGTGTTGGGCAAAGCCACAGAGTGATGTGAGAGCTCACCTCTGCTCAGCATGATCTATTCCACTGCAGTTAGTCAGGAATTTAGCAAAGCGGCTTGTATGACTCCTCTGTGGGCTTCAGTGAAACCAGCAAAGTTCCTGGAAGCTGAAAAATGAATCATTTTCCATGGTTCCTATTTTATGGTCCTACAGAGTCTTTCCTTAGTTGCAAAGGAGTGTTTTATATAGGAGTCCTTTACAGTTCATTAGGTGGTTAAGGTGGAATTAGGCAATTTGTAACGTTTAAAACCTGCACGGGGTTCAGAGGGAGCAGAAAGAGGCAGTTTTGATATGAGCTCAGTAAGGAGCTTTAATGAAATTAGTAAAGACAACACGGTATTGAATCAGGCTGTGGAACTCATTGCCGCAGGGAGCTGTTGAAGCTGGGAGCTCTGGAGATCAGCTGTTGATACGTATTTCAAAATATATTCACTGTTGTGCTGTTAATTTTCTTAGAGGGCTATAAAACCACATCCTATGATTTTAATGGCTATCATGTGAGTCAGTAGATATTTATGGAGAAAAAGAAAGACCTCTCATCTTCCAGTTGAAATTTCTTAAGTTTTCTTCAGAGGCTTTCAACAGGAGCCTCTGAGACCTTTAGATCCAGCCTAGTTTGACAGTGCTATATTGAACATACATGTCACCTTTCATACTTGGCCTATGAAAAGCTCTTGATTTTATAGAAAACCTTAAAGTTTCTGCAGTTTCTGCTTCACTGAATGTGTGCCAGCCTGCTGCAGTTTCACCAGTGCTATGGCTCAGGAGCCAGGCTGACAGTGAAATATGGTTTTCCCAGAGACCCTAAGTATCACTTCTGGTACCCGGGAAGACCGTGCAAAGCAGCAGTTAGTTCCAGCCTTTTACTATATTAAGAGATATAAATTACTACATTTTTTCCTATTTTCCTTCACTTTATACGTCTCAAAGCTAGGAGAAACTTGAATTGGCTTCAGTGGTAGCTTTGCTGGTTTGTACTGGCAGTCTGTGTTTCTTTCAGGTGCAAACCACCGAGTGTCCCTGAGTCACATCTGTTTCCCAGGTTGTGCTGTTGATAACGCTGGCTAGTGTTTAATTGTTTTGCTTTTCTGGAGGTGGAAACAAGAATTCCCTACTACTCATCTGTAGTTTTTGGTGGTGCCAATCTCTGAGAATCACTAGGTTTAATACGGGATACTTGGAAAAATAAAGTTGTGGGTGCCTTATGTAAAAACAATAGGCAGATTGCTCTGTTTGTTTAGGCTCTTTGCTCTGTTTGTGTTAAGTAGGGTCAGTGGAGCTTGACTGATGGAGTCATGAGAAGCTAAATATTGCCAAGTGTTGGAGCTTGGCAGCTACACGTTATTGCTGTGCAGCTCTAACCTAAGCACATGTTGGATGGACCTTAGTGGTGAGGTTTTGTGGGTTTTCATTCAAGACCTTGATTTCCATTTCTGGTTCGAAAGAATGTAGGAGGGCTTTGAGGAGCTTGCTATGCTTTTACAAATGCAAGGCACTTACAGTGGAGTATGTCAGATAAAGATGTACTCATGATGTTCAACAAAGTCAGGTGCAAGGTCTGGGTCATAGATGACACAGGTACCTACTTCATGAAGCACTTTGCTGAGATCTTCTGCATGGAAGTTCTGTCTTTTCTATCTTTTCCCTTACTGCTTATATGCTGTGCTCTGAGGTGGCACTGAAATCACTAATTTTGGATCAATTACGAAGCAGAGAACCGTCAGATCCTTTAGTGTTTCAAAAAATCATCTTTCTATCAAGCTACCTTTTTGCTGACTCTCTATTTGTTCTAAATATGGTTAAGCACTACTTTGCATTGAACACATGTTCCAATGAAGCATGGGCTGCGTTCCAGTCAGCTGCAGCACTGCAGGTCTGTGTGGTGAGCAATCTCATCACTGTGGACCTTTGATGTGGAATATGTCAAACCACTATTAGCATCTCCAGTTATTTCATGGAATCACATCACGGTTGAGGTTAGAAGTGACCTCTGGGTCAGTCTGGTCCCATCCTGTCCTAGCAGAGCCACCCAGAGCAGGGTGCCCCAGCCCTGCTGCAGTTGGCTTTGGGAGGAGGAGACCCCACAGCCTCTCTAGGTTATCTCTCAAAATTTCTTCTGATAGTTCTCTGTAGGTTAATTGTCGATTTCTTTAGGTCTGATTCAATATTTATGGAGTTGTTTGACAGGTTCCAGATACAGTTTGCCCTAATGCGGACAGCTTTGGTTTCTCTCTTTCTCTCCTGGTGTACTGGGAATGGTTGCCTACAGTTGCCCTGGGTTGCAAACAGGCGCTCTCATCTTCCTTAAAGCCCTCTTCTAATCACTTGCAGAGCCTGGGGACATTTCATCAACACAGCAAGAGGAGATTCTCTATGGGGAGCAGTTTGCCCAGTTTGTATTGTTAAAACTTAATTAGTTAATGCAATTGACTCTGTTGCAATTATTTCTTAGCGATGTATAACAAGTAGCTGTTCTTATAGGCTTATAAAATGTTCCAGAGCTCCATTAATTTGTCCTTCATTAGCTATGTAATTTTGCTAATGATCCAGGATATTTAGAGGCGTTATGTCCTATGAGAATTATGAGTTCGACTGTGAGGCCTTATGGAAGAGTTGTGCACATTGCTACATCCCATATTAGTCCCAGAAATTCGTTCTGCCCTGCTGCATCTAATTGTATTTTTTCCTTCTGAATGAAGTAGAGTCATCTATTGATAAATGAATAATTATTTCATATGTGAAATTACACATTTAATAGAAGTTTGAAGTGCTGGTGTTAAATGATTAGATTTGTTAATTGTGTAATATTGCTGGGCATAATGATGCATTTAACCATTAACATTTTTCCAGTGTGCTGCCTTTTAAATTCTCATGTGGTGTATTACATGTGCTCGTTGCCTTTTTATCAAATGTTAATAATTGTAGAAAATAAAGATTAGAGTCTAGAATTGGAAATATCCTAACGGCAATAACAGGAGGAAAAATGGTGTGCGTCACTGCAGACCTCCATTGCTAGGTCAGGGTCTGAGATGTATGCAGTAAGTAAATCATTGTGAAAGTAATATTTCCTGTTTATTTCCATGGAAATTGCAACAGATACAAAGAGCACAGTAACACTTTGACAAAGCAAACTTTCAGCTACAAAACAGTGTTTTTCAGTGTAATCACCACCACTGGCTATGTGTTTTTGCCACTGATGAACAAGAGTCTGCATGCTGTGTTCCTTAAACACCTGCACCAGAGGAGGTGACTGCTGTTACCATTGCTGAAACGCACCCCCACCCCTCACTGCTGCATCCACTGCTTGGTCTCCATCAACGCTCGGCAAACGTAGGTGAATGTCATTTGGTGCCATTTTTTCTGAGTGTAGGGAATTCAGTTACACAGCTTTGCTCCATAGGCACAGACTGCCCCTCTTCTGCCATCTGTCACACAGCAACAACACATGATGGGATGGATACTGGTGGGAAGGTTCAGGCTCTGCTGCCATCCCACCAATCTGATGCTGTGGGCCATACTCTGCTCGGAGAAAGGACTTGCTTAGATGTGCCACACAACCACTCCTTAGCATTTTCATTTTCACAACGTATTATAGCAGAAACTGCAAAGAGTGAGGTGCACCAGGGCTGTAGATCCTGCTTCAGTCTGTCTGCAGTTTCTTTCAGCCTAGGAGGTTTGGTTGGGATGTGCCACATCTCCTTTCCACGGCATTGCAGCAGGATGAAAACCTACACGAGATCCCTACTTAGTTTCACAGAGCAGAGCTATCTCTAGCACAAGTACGAGAAGGTTTGTGTAGGGTGTGAGGCAGAACATGGCCAGTGAGGCGGAAAACCAGCAACTCTATGGCCTGCGCCTGCACCTGCAGAGGTATAACAAGCAAGATGGGCTGCAGCTGGGCTGGCCCTGCGTTCCACAGGGAGCTGTGGCCATTTCCTCAGCTTTGCTGCAGCACAGTGGCTGTGCAAGTACCAGGGTCTGACACAGGGCGTAACCAGGCCTTGGCCTCATTCTTCCCTGCAGGTGAGCTGTAGGTGTGAGCAGGGAGGTGCTGAGAGTGGGGCAGAACTGGAGGGAAGTGCCACATTTATATCCTCAGCATCAGCTCAGCCTCCAAATTTACCCTTGTTTGCAGCTTACACCTGTAGAAAGCTGATTGGCCTCTGTGTTTTGGGTGCAAAACGGTCTCCAGAAGGATTATCTCTACAGATACTGCAGTAAATCACCTTCCATAGATCAAGCAGATCAGGCAACATCACATCAGCATTAGACCAAAGTTGAAACAATCCTTAGAAAAGCCAGAAAAGCCTCAGAAACTGCCTCAAACATTATCTTTGAAAGGAAAGCCATTTTGCTTCGAGATTATCATCACAATTTAGATGCTGTACATTGTACTAGGATAAAGAGGGAATTTGACAGATGAGCTTTTGCCTCTGGAGCCCCCAGATGACTGGAACAAGCTTCCCTTTCAGCTTAAATCAGCAAACAGCATAATCTTCTTTAAGCCTGGGGTTTAAACGGCTGTTTGAAGGAGGATTGTGTAAAATCTATTTCCAGTAATATGGTTACTGGAGCTAAAGAGTACGTGTTGTTTTCATGAGATTTTGGATGACTCTGTGGTGTGTATTAAATTATTTTAAGATTGTGTTTTGCAGTTGATGGTTTTCATTTAGTCATTATGTAGATAAAGGAGCCAGTGGCTGAGGACAGCACTTTGATTCTTGGACATTTCTTTAAATGCAGTAAAAAGAGTAGCTGTCAATGCCCTGAGCAGTCCCTTCTGCTGGCTGGAAGAAAGGTTGTGTCCATTGTGCCCATCGAGAGTCACTGTCCAGGTTTCATTTTTTGATGTGTCTAGTATCAGCAAGAGAGCCACTGATCTTACTAAGTCAATGGCAGCAGCCTTTCCTCCATCAACGATTTAAGGGTGAAACAGCCACGGACTGAAAGAAAAAGTGCTGGGGGGACAGGAAATGGGGTTTGTGTCTTTTAACTTGATAAGGGTTAATTGAGAAGTGGCCAGCCCACCATTGGGCTGCTTTGTTGCTGTGTTAGCCACAGGAACATTAGTATTGCCACTCTCTTCCTGCCTGTTCTTTGTGGCAAATAAATGGCAATGGGGCTTTTAAACTGCATTAACAAAAGCTTGAAGAGGCTTAGAGTCTTTCTAAAAGAAGAAGCACTTCACGTAGAGCTGTCATAAGTTGTATTCTGCACAGGTGGTAGGCAAGAGGTTGATCTTCTATTTGAATCATAGGTTGCCCAAGAGTTTTTCTTGGTTTTCTGCTTTGTTTAAAGAGTTATCAGCCATCTGAGCAACTGGCTAACTGGGGCAAAATGGTAACTTTGCACATGGATGACTCCAGTGCATGCTCTCTGGGTGCCTGCAGCAAGTAATAAGAAATCCACATTATTGGAGTCTGCCTGCCCAATCACTCAGAGAAGACTGTCAGGTGAAGCCCCAGGGACTGGAAAAAGGGGGATATTACTCCTATTTTTAAGAAATGGAGAAAGGAAGATCTGGGAAATTGCAGGCTGGTGAGCCTCGTGTCTGCGCCTGGGAAGACCTTACTAAGATCCTTCTGGAAATTATGTCAAGACACTTGTGAGACAAGCAGGTGATCTGAAACAGCCAGAACAGCTTCACCAGGGGCAGACTGTGCCTGACCAAGCCGGTGGCTTTCTACAATGGCAGGATGGCATCTGTGGACAAAAGGAAGGGCAACAGATCATATAAACGTGAGCCTGTGCAAGGCCTTTGTTGAAGTCCCACATCACATTCTTATGTCTAAGTTAGAAATATACTGATTTGAAGGGGGATCTATTCAGTGGATGGGGAGCTGGTTGAACACTCGCAGCCAGAGGGATGTGTGCTTTCTGATGTCACTGTCACCTCATGACCTCACAACCAGATTCCAG
This sequence comes from Meleagris gallopavo, assembly GCF_905368555.1. Lineage (NCBI taxonomy): Eukaryota > Metazoa > Chordata > Aves > Galliformes > Phasianidae > Meleagris > Meleagris gallopavo. The sequence goes on along the minus strand of NC_139414.1, from coordinate 1,464,687 downwards.
CCTGTGTCACCATTCTTGCTGATGACTCTTGAGTCCTCAAAGTCCTCCTCTGGGATCACGAGACACTAGGAATTTGCCAGCAGCACACAAGACACCAAGATGCTGTGAGTGGATTCTGAGGCGTTAGCAATCTAGCTTGTAGAGCTGCAAATGTCAGTGGTCCTGCCAGTGGCACTCGAGGGGTCTCCCACTGGCAACATCGCACGAGAAGTGCTGAGGACTGGAGTCTGCTGGTTGCTCTGCAAGAGGCAGCCTTCAATGAGCCATCCAAGCCCCTCTGTGCCAGGGGAGCTATGGACGTGAGCCAGGAGGTGCAGGTGTGGCCCCGAGGAGGAGACAAGCCCCCTCTGTGTGCCCACATTGGCCTATTGGTGCCATCCTGAGCCTCGTACCATGCTCCCCGAGGCACACCTTGACCCACTGTCTCCAGACAGTGTTGGGAAAGAGCATTTTCCCAATGCTCCTGGAGCATCTTTCCCCAGCGTGCTAAGTGCAGCCCCTCCGGGCTGCAGACCCCCCTGGCAGCAGGTCTGCAGCCTGTCTTGATGTAGTGGGAGCATGACTGGTGCAACTGGTTCCAATCACTGCAGGGCACTGAGGATGCTGAATGGCTGAGCTGGGCTAGATACAAACTGGCAGGTTATGGAGACCAAGCACATCACCACACCAGACCCTGCTTCTGAGCTGCCTGCTCAGAAGCAGGCAAGGGAAAATGAAAGCAATGGTGGTAGAGAAATCTGAGACGCTCCACAACTTTTCTGTCTCAGTTCCCTCTGGCTCTTCCCTGGAGAAGTGCAGTAGGAAAAGTGTCACCAGCAGCTTGAGATCATCATTCTGTTCCCCTCTGCTCACCCCTGGTGAGTGTCCAAGTTGGGTTCCCCAGTCCAAGAGAGACCTGGACAAGTTGAGAGAGCGCAGGAATGGCAGCCAAGCTGCTGGGAGGACTGGAGCATCTCTCCTATGAGAAGAGAGCTGGGGGTGCTCCTCCTGCCAAGGAGAAGGCACGGGGGGATCTTGTCACTGTCAGTGGGCAATGCTGCAACTGATGGTAGAACAGTCGCTTATATTTCCTTTCAAGAGATAAAATATAAGCTCCACCTTGGATCCCACTGTGAAGAGAACATGGAAAAATATATTGGTCCAAACAAAGCTATCTTATGATATTTTTCTTTGCCTGGTTGCTTGAAGAAGGGGTCTGTGCTGCTTGCTGAGCCAGCAGCTGTTCTGCTTTCAGGAGCATCTCTGGCTGAGACCAGGCTGCTTTCTGAAGCATCTGGTTGGCTTGGAGCTAGCTGCAGTGTTGTACAGAATCACAGCATGATTGCTCTGTCCTACCAGCATGTCTCGTGTGGCCCAATCTGCAGTGAGAACTCAGCCCTTTGAGCAGTGTTCTGCTCATGAGCATACTCCAGTATTTGGGTGTAGTGTTTTTTGGAAAAAAAAAACCTATTCGTTATAGTGCTGCCTTGAGAGATTAACTGTGCTTGAATATTTATTAAGACTACTAGCGACAAACTTCCCTTCAAAGCTGCAGGCAATGCTCTAAAATATCTGAGCTAAATTACAGGTTTCTGCAAATAAAATGCTGTGTTCTCAGCCTCTATTGGAACCACTGACAGTGGTTCTGCCGAGAAATGCACACAGCAAACATATTTCTTCTTAGATTTTTGCATCTTTATTGCTTTTGTTATCAATGTAACGTTAGGACTGTTCCTCCTTCTTTCCTGCCTTTCCTTGCATGAAGAGGTAAGAAAGAGAGCTGTTAGAGAGGGTCCAGAGGAGAGTCACAAAGATGATCAGGGGGCCGGAGCACCTTCCCTACAAAAACAGGCTGAGGGAGCTGGGCTTGTTCAGCCTGGAAAGGGTAGATAATGGCAGGATAAGGGGAAATGTAAAACCATTGAGTTTTGTTGATGGAAGGAAGATTTAGGTTGGATGTCAGGGGGAAGTTCTTTACAGAGAGAGCGGTAAGGTGCTGGAACAGCTGCCCAGAGAAGCTGTGGATGCCCCGTCCATCCCTGGAAGTGTTCAAGGCCAGATTGGATGGGGCCCTGGGCAGTCTGGTCTGGTATTAAATGTGGAGGTTGGTGGCCCTGCATGTGGTATTGGGGTTGGAGATTCATCATCCTTGAGGTCCCTTCCAACCCAGGCCATTCTGTGTGTGTGTGGATGAGAGTGATCAATGCGGGAGTTTGAACAAACTGCCCTTGCTACGCCAATGGGACATGTAGCAAACAGTGTACAGTGACAAACCTCTATGGGAAGAAAGTGAATTTAATTTAGAGTATATGCTTGTTTAGTTGCACTCTCACTAGTGCCAAGTAGCACGAGGCTGAGGTGGCTGTCCAGCATCCAGGCACCGCAGCTTGTTTGCCCCCATGGACCCTGTAGACGAGGTAGAACAAGGTATGTTGTCTGCAAGGTCATGGTGAGATGTCCTGTGTGCTTCCAGGGCTGGCTGAGTGTGTACGTTTTTTGTGTTAGTTTTGAATATGCCCATTCTTCATGCTTATATTTCAGGATGATAGTGACCTATTTTTCTACCATTTCATTTCTTTCTATCATTAGGATTTAGTTATCTGAGTGCCTTTTTGACTCTTCCCTCGCTCTGTGTCTTCCCACCATCATCTCTTAATTCTGCATTTCACCGTCCTTTATTTTTATCGTATGGGAGTTCCTGAGAAATTGACAGTAGGTCTGGTGGATTGTGACCTTCTGTCAACACCTGCCACTCTTGCATTCCTTGTGCAGTTCTGGCGCTTCCACAGCCGTATCTTCCCACGTATTCAGTATTTGTACCACTCTCAACATTCCTGTTTTTATACAGAGTGACCACGTGAGTTCTTTTTGTGCTATTTTACAGAGCTGTACTCTATTTGATGATGACTTCATTCCCTTGCAGTGTGTTGGGAATATGGCAAGTTGCACAAGCACTTGATTTATTTATCATTCCATATTTTAAATATTTTACTGTATCACTGGTACTGCACAGATAATATCTGTAGATCTTAATAACTGATCATGTATGGTTATGGTAATCTGGAGAAAATGCAAATGAGCTGTGAAAACTGCTTCCTCTATAAATAAAACCATTTAGCTTCAAAGCAATATTGCCATGGAAATTCTTCACTGATAAAGTGGGTGTGAGTTCTTTTTGCATTTGGATTTCCTGAGTCTTTTTATTTTATGTTGACAACATGCCGGAAGAAAAAAAAAAGCCATAAACTGGGATATTGCATATTTAAAAGATGTTATTTTATTTCATCTTCTCAATTGCAAATCTTCCCATTTACAATATGCAGCTATGAATGAAAATTGATAAATGAGAAAAAGGGGATAGGAAATGTTATTGTTGACAAGGATGAGCTAAATCCAGTGCTTGCTGAAAGCTTGTGACTTCGTTTCCAGTTGTCTTCAGTCTTATATTTTAAAATATTCTTCGAATCAGCATTTCTTAAATGCATTTGGAAAACTTAGTCTGAACAATGGAAGTGAAGAGCCCGTGAGAGAAAACATGCCTAACAGATGTGAGTGGTGCACCATAGGGCCAAGTGCCTTTGGTGCAGGATGGTGGATGCAGGCGGTCTCACTGGCATTTATTTGTTTGGGCTCTGTGTGCTGCACAGAGCTCTGTGCTGCATCAGTGTTGCACTGCTGGAGCTTGGAGGATCCGGTTGGAAGCTTGTTTAGTTGTTGCTTTAGTTTTATCCTGTCCTTAGATTTCTCCATGCATTTTGCCTAGTAACCCACGTGCAGGCAAGGTAGTAATCAGCACTGTTATTTTGCTTTACCAAAATTATAATTCTGCTATTATTGCTACACTTGTGTGATACCACTGCACCCCATAGCACTGACTTTGTCTAGAGTAGGTGTGTGTATGCTGTAGTATTTCAGTGCAGTTTTTCATGGCAGACAATATTGCTTCTTCTGACAAAGTTTACATTAAACCACGTTGGTGTTGACTGAATTTAAAGTTGGCATAAAGTTACTCTTGAAAGAATTTATTTTTTCAGGTGAATCAGTTGAACCGAGTCCTTTGCAACCATTATGCTTTTTGATTTCATAGCAGTATCTGTAACTGTGCTGACCCTCTCCTAGAATGACTCTCTAATTTTGCAGTCTCTAAGCCCTATCAGACTTTGCATTCTGAATCAAACTTAGAGATTTCTGGATTAAGTTTTGTGTAGGAACTTCTGCAGTCACACATACTTCAAAAAGATCTGGAAGTATGTTGGTGCAGCAGTATGAATGAAGCCATCCAGCCATTTATTTTAAGGTATGGAGGAAGAGCTTTGTTCAACATCCATTTTTCTCGCACGCATTACCTACAGGCAGGCTAATTAGCCTATACTGCTAGAAGACTGGAGTCCTTATGAATTAATGATCCAGCGGTTAAGATAAAAACTTCCCTTATTGATCATTACTGCTGCATTCAATTAAACCGAGAATTAGCTTCATGAGATCAAGCTTAGCTTAGTGCCTGTGATCAAGCACACCGTGCACACTGTTAACGTCACCCAAAGGAAAACTCCAGCCTGGTACTTCATGCCCCATCTGGCAGCAGGATCTGGCTGAGTGCCCCCTGCTATCTGATGCACAGATTGCTCATCCCTGGCCTCGTCTCTGTGCTCAGAGGAGTGGTCTTTATGTGTGGGTTTGTATTTTCCTACAGTAAGGAGGCCTCGTTATCTGCTTTGACTGAATAAAGTGCATCGCTGTCCCATTGTGAACCCCTCTCACAATCCATGCTGCGAGCAGCAAGAGCTCTTGTTTTTGGCATTGCTAAAAGTAGAAAAGCAGTGTGGATCCCCATGGCTCCTTAACAGAATTGAAGAGCCGATTTGCAGTCAAAAGTGCAGATTCCCCTGAGGAGTTAATATCTGACAGATGAGAAGCGAAAGCTTTGTTGATAAGACAGCAGATTTTGAAAGTATTGAAGCATTCAAAAAGGACCATTCAGCTTAACACACAAAGCAGAAAGTAAATGGGCTTTCAGCCCCTCTGTGGCCCTGGGAGTTGTGGTTGCTTTCAGCACACCCCTTTTGGCTGAATTTGCCTCCCCTCAGCAAATGAAGTTCCATGTTTCTTAGGCAAGGCTCCCTCAGAAATATGATAACCTTCTTGGGTTGCTGGTGAGATACAAGGTTATTTCCCTCTAACAATGCCTGATGTCTCTTTTCTCACCTGCAGAAATCTAAGTATTCCCACACCTATCACTGAACAATTACTCCTCAGAACAGTTTGTTTCCTCGTCAAATGGAAATCTGCAGGTTCATCCCCCTTTGAGGATTACATGAGTGATCACCAGCCCTGTGCCAGAAGTACAGCCAGCCTTGGCTTCTGTGCTCTGCTGGACCGAGCCGCAGTGAATTAAAAGACCACTGTCTTTGGTGGGGGGCTACTGATGTGTCCCAAATTGCCCCTGGATAGGGAAATCATGAAGGCTGCTTCGTTCTCTTTTCCTTTTTCCTGAACAGATAAATGTCAGTGGTGAATTGTCCTCTTTAATTTTTTTTCCATATTCCATGTATGACAGTGTGCACAGCAGTTGTGGGCATGATCTTGACTAAATCAAATGTAATTGCACGGACCACTGTGCACGCGTGAAATGGTCCCTGCTGTGACTGAAGGTCAAATAGTGTAAGAAGAAGGTTCTTTCAATGTGTGCAGAAAAGAAAGTGTGCAAACAAAGTATTTCTTCAGCCTCTGAATGTAATTATTTTCCCCTAGTGATATTTAGCCTCCATACAAATTGGATGCTTACTGGCATATTCCTGACTAATTTGCTGAGGTTTATTTTTTTTTTCATAAGGAATTGATTGTACGAGGGCTACTTCAAGAGTAATGCCTCCTGTTTATGGTGTTGGCTCAATGTCAGATATGGATGTTGGTGGGATGGCAGCAGAGGTTGAGCCTTCCCACCAGTATCCCATGACATGTTGTAGCTATATGACAGATGGCAGCAGAGGGGCAGTCTGACAAATGGCGGCTGATGTGGAAGTGTGGATGGAGAAAAGGGGAGGACAGGGATGGGAGAGGGGTGATCCTCCTGGATATCCTGGAACCAGACAAACCATCAACCCTGACTGCTACACCGCGCTGCTGACTAAGCTGAGGGCTCAGGCTTTCCGTCAGGCTGGGGAAGAAGACAATCCATTGCAACATGATGATGCCAGTTATCAGTTGAAGTTTGAAGATTGCGGAGCACATTGCCAATCCTGGCTGGGCTGTCCTACCACACTCACTGTGCAGTGCAGATTTGGTGCCTTCTGAATTATGTCTATTCAGGCTCATGAAAGATGGACTGCATGGGCAATATTTTCCTAGCAACAATGCCATCATAGCAGCTGTGAAACAGTGGGTCAACTCTGATGGTGTGGATTTTTACAAGCATGGCTCTTGTTCGTTGCTGGCAAAAATGCATAGCTAAAAGTGGTGACTATGTGGAAAAATAGTGTTTTGTAGCTGAAAATTTGCTCTAATGAACAGTAGTGTTATTGTGCTCTCTGTGTCTGTTGTAATTTCCATGGAAACAAATATGAGGCAGTACTTTTGGAGCAACCTACGTGCTTCATGCTGGTGCAGAGTGCTGTATTTTCCTATGAACGCTGTCAGAAGCAGTTCATGTTTTATGATCCTTTGATTTAATGTGTAAAAATCGGAAGGGTGAAGATTGATAGTTTTGGTTATTTCTAATCATACACTCTCAGGTTTTTTTCTTACTTTGTTTAATCTTCTAAATTCAAAGCTTGACAAGTAAACATTCTTAGAAAACAGAATCTTTAAGGCTTTAGAAAGTTACGTAGGTATGGATGTTTTCCTTTTTAAAACATTACTAGTTTTTGGTTTTGGAGAATCTGATTTATACGTACATAAGCCTTCTGTCTTGGAGGCTAAAGGGTAGAAAAGAAATACGGTGAGAGCTATAAACTGGACTATTTAAAATAAAAAAACTGAGCAAAGCTTTTCCTGCATAAATAGAAGCAGTATTAATTTATCTGCTGAAAATGCACTGAACATTGATTTTATAACGTAGGAACTCTTCTGACAGCTAAAGCCGCCTATAAAATTTTTATGTCATCATTATTACTGAATCATTTTTTGAAGTGTACATTATATATGGCTATTTTTTTTAACTACTAAATTGCTATCAGTGAATTTTCTGACAACCAGACTTTGCAAGTTTTCTTTGTCTTTTTTTCCCACCAGATGAGTTGTGGAAACTGTTGAATACTCATTCTGTGGCAGGAACTTACCTGAAGAAAATACTCTGTAGTTTTTCTTGCTTCCTCTACCAGAGGGGTATATTAAAACTTGGAAAGGATAGAAAGGATGCTTCCATCTGACACCGGTTCAGGAACAGCAGAGTGCTGAGAGAGGAAGCCTGCTGTGGCCATCAAGCAGGGGAACATGTAGGACATGGTCAAGGTGTTTGCAATACTGCTGCACCCTCTATCTAAAATTGTTTGAGAAGCTGTTTTCTTTCAAACCTTAAAGCAACTTGAAAAACAAAAGCAGCTTAGGAGAGTCCAGAGATTCTTCTTCATTTTGGGCTAATGCATTAGCTTGTCAATTAATGCATACTTTTGTACATATTTATAGCAGGTGGCATTGCCCTGTGCTGGCAACTTCTAGACTTGGATGGAATTAAGAGTGCAAAGTAAAAACTGAATGAAGCTCAAACTGCTGTCAGGTGTCGCATGCAAGAGGAGGAGAGAGCTTTGGGATTCTCGGTGTGGTAGAACCTTCTCCTGCATTTTATGGAATTTTCAGTGAAGCCCTTAAATTTATTATCTCTTCTAAATAAAAAACATTGGTACACCCTAAATGGAGCTTATACCAGTCTGAGAGTGATGGCTGAGAATTAAATGTCCCGGAAGGCATAGCCCCCTCCTCTTTTACTGTTGTCTTAGAGGCTGTGTCTTAGAGGCTGAATTCCTCATTAAGTTGGGCACCTACATGTCTTGGGACAGCTTTGAAGAGCTGACTGTCTTGTGTGGCTGTAACCCTTGTGTAGATAAGAGAAGTTCTACAGGAGCTAAGAGTGAAAAGAAGCAGCAGCTGTGTAAGGCTGTGCTTTTATTACCTTGGTTTTAAGTTCAGGTAATTTGGGCTCCTTACATCTGTAGGTAGATAGGAAAGTATCAGCTGGTTGTCAGGGGAGTAGCTATTATTTGAATGGTTTATTGGGAGGAGTGGAATGTCTGACTCACAGAGGGAGAAGTGTGCTTGATAGATGATTGAATCCGTTGCCTCAAATTTATCTTATAGTGCGCACTGTGCAAACCATGTTAAGGTGAATTGTATCCCAAATAAATAGTCTGTGACTTGTCATAGGTGCGTAAGAAAGTGAGATTCCCAGTTCCAAGTGCTTATCAGATATGTCCAGCTCCACTTCCTGCGATGATTTCTCTTAACAACTCGCTCTTGATGAGAGGAGCCTCTTGTTAGAATCAACTGTAAGTGAATTAGTTGAATTGGATTGACCTCTTCCACAGATGCTGGTTTACACTTAGTACTCTGGATTTATTTAGAATAAGAAGCAAGAATCTTCAAGATCGGATAATATGGCTTCTACTGTTGTAGACCGAGTTCTACTTTAGTTTCTATTCACCTCAGTTCTGAATTAGAGCATTCACTTGCAAGGTCCAGACTTTGAATTGGTTTGTTTCAACCATTTTCAGTACTTCTGGGTAGACAAATTCATAGGTATTTAGAGAGGTTTCTTTCTTACTGTGTTTTCTATCTTGAGAGCAGTTTGCGATATTTTCGTCACTAGATACCGACTCCAGCCTTCAGCTGAAGGAATTAATTTGCCTAGTGTCCAACAACTTCATAGTACATACAACTATGTTTAACAGTGTTGATGACTTTTTTGGGAAAAAAAATAATCTTGAGGAAATATTTGATTATCTTCTTTTTACTCTAGGAAACAGGGTGTTGCTAAACCTGGATGGAGATAATGAGGAGTGGAAGAGTGCATCATTTAAGGCAGTCTCTGAGAAGTGTGAGGATATTCTACTCCTTTCCTCCAGTTCAAGATAAGCTGCTTGGTGCTGAGACCCAGCTGCAGCAGAACAATTAGAATTGCACACATCAGTCCAGTTAAGCCATCGTTGCTTTTATGTAGCCAGCAGACCTGGGCAACATGTATGGACACTGTGTGGAGAGTTTTGCTAGTGCTGAGTTCAAAGCAGTGCTAAGAAAGAGCAGTGATGTACACATGTGCTAAACAGACTGTTCAAGAGTTACAGGAATCGGCTTCACCTTTCTGAAAATATTCACACAAAAACTTGTTAAAAGTTCAGGAGGGTGAGTGTTGTTTGCCTGCTGTGCATGACTGTTTCTTTTATATTCATTCTATGCTGGATCATCAAGGGTTAATCTTTTATAAGTGTGAGGTTTCTTGTGACATGCTTGGCCAAATCTGATGTAGACTTCAATTTGAAGTGAGCAGCGTGCTGAAAAATGAAATGTTTTTGAAAGTTAAATTGCAGTCATTTATATGAAAATGCCTCAGGTAGTTCATTTCTGTCCCCCCAAAAATATACTCATTTTATAGCACATCAATAATTCATGTGCATATGAGCGGCAGGCATAAAGCACAAAAATGTACGTACTTCATAAAGCATAGGTTTTTGTGAAACAAACAAGAATTGCTACTACCTGAATGATCGTAATGCCTGATTAGCTCCCATACTATTTAATTTTTTGAAGGATGTTCATGATTTTTCATCAGCACAAGAAAGGAAAAAGATCCTCTGCAGTGGTTTGTGAGAAGTCTCCAGGAATGCCTCTCCCACAGTATCAGTTTTCTAAGCAGAGTGAGGCAATGTCAGGCAGAAATCTTAAGATTGTCAATTCATTGCATTCATGGCAAGCGATTGTACTCTGCCTTGTTAATGCAGGTTCAGGAAGAAGATGCTGATTGTGCAGGATAGCCCTATGAACACTACGTCTCTACACTAGAGTGGGGATCTCCAAGGTGTGTTTGGTGGAGCAATGACTGCTTCCTTCTCCAGAATCAAGGGGGTTTATATCCCCCTCTCCCGGCGTATGCTTTTTAAAACAAGAACTTGGCCACTCAGGACCCTTTGGCACACAGCTGTGATAAAGGTGCCCCTCTCTTGGTGCTGCCTCACACTAGTTCAAGACGTTTCTTTAATGAGCAAATATCATTGTGCCATGAAAGGTTAAATCATTCTTGATCTCCTGTCCATAAATGCCTGTTGTACATACTAGTAGTTATGCTCTACTTGCATACAGATGAATTTTTTTTGGTGTGAAATAGATGAGCAGTCTCCATAAAGGTAATGCCTTAAAGAGCAGAGTCTTTCTCCTGATTAGAACGGACAGCATCTCTTCTTCTGAACACAGGCATTAACCGTACCTGGGAGCAGAGCGTGGTGCGGGCTGTGTCTCCAAAGCCTGAATATTCAGGATGCTGCTGCTTGGGAAGCCACTACCAGAGAACAAAACTCTGTCATGATCTGGTGTCTCCATGGGTTTCTGATCGGTGTCAGTGCAATCCAGCAGGATGTATTTGACCCGTTAAGTCAAAGAGCAAGCCTGAGTAAGGGCTGCTACCTGCATATACCCTTTCTTCAGCTTATTATTTGGCAGATGCATTGACCTGAAGAAACTTGAATTAATTCTGACTTGGTAGAGAGAGTCTGTCTGAGGCCTGTTCCTCCAGAATTCATTTATTCTGTGGCTATGAGGAAGCTTGGATGTATTGACTTGCAGGGCATGCCATACAACATTATCTGTCTGAGCACTGCCAGGAGGGAAAGATTAAGAGTTTTAGTGCTGCGGACAGAGAGGTATTAATTTTAAATTTGTACTTGAGGCTCTGACGGATTCTTGCCTTAAAAGAAATGGCCATAGGAATTTTGGGCAAACACAGCTATTTTTTATATAACTTATTTCATGGATTTGATTTTTAATGTCTTATAGTGCCGTGGGTTAAGTCGCTTTTAAATATAGGCACTTTTAAAATAGAATAGTGATGATGGTAAATAATTGTAAGTACTGAGAGGCACGTTTTGAAGGAGAGGACTGCAGTTACATCTTAAAAGCAAAAAACCAATTCTCTGTAATTCTATGCTGCGTTTTTACTCCTGTGGTCTTTTAGTGAGGTGAGTTTGGTTTTGAGTATGCCTTTGAGGACTGTTGCCCGGTAAGAAAGTATAATCAAATCACTTAAGGGATTGATATGGCTTTTTCTGTGGATTATCTGGCTGTGGCTGTAATAACTGTGTTTCTTTCCTCTGGCAAATCAGTGCTGTATACTGCCATGAAATGCCTGCACACTTAAACTTTATTGCAAATTTAAATTACTTACATTATTTTGTTGGACAGTAATTCCCCGAAGCATTATAAACCAAATCATTAATTACTGTTTCTAATGTGCAGGATCCATTGGAAAACATTAAACAATGCTCACGGTTCCCTTTATTGTTATTGCTCTTCCAGTCCCCGAGGCAGCAGATCAGATGGGAACTCCTGGGCAATCTCATAGTGACATTCTGTGCTTCTGACATAGATGGCTACGGGCTGCAGATGTTCACAGGAACATATGGTGTCTGCATATTGTCTTCTGGAGTTATGAAATATACTGTTTTAGAGGGGAAAGATAACCTGATCATAAATATTAATCAGTGCAGCTGTAGTTTGAATGACTGTGGAAGTGTCATAATGGAATTCCATACTTTTCTTGATGTCATTCACGGATGTATTTTTTCCCCCATTCTACTTTACAAGTTAAGACCTGTTTTTCAAATAACTCTTTGGTAAGCTTACATATTGTCTGAAAATGAGACATTTTTTCTTGACACAAACATCTGAACTAAGATGCATTTGTACAAGCAAAATGTGGTTTTTATCAAAAGATTTAAACCAGTGACTTGCCTAGCAGTAATCTGCTATCTTGTTTTTCTCCAGAACACTGGTAGTCACAGAACTGTAGAGCTGAAAATTTTGCGTCTCTTCTCTCTGCGGTTCAGTAACACTAGGGCATTCTTGAGAACCCTAAAATGATCTCACTGCTAAGAGTAGGTTGGAAGCTGTTTAATTGAATCTCTGTGACTGCCTCTGTTTTTATCCTGCAAGTTAATGTTTCAGTAAGTATATTTCCAAGATCTTAGGAAGATTTGTTTGAACAAAAGTATCCATTACTAGAGCTCTTAGAGTGGCTTTGTAAAGCCAGCTTCTTTGTAGCTTTCTATTCAAGGTTCCTTGATGTCAAATATGAACATCTGCAGGTGCAGTTGTGTGCTACGTGCATCACTTCATAGCAACTTCTATTTGGCTGGGTGATAGCTAGTTTCTGGTTAATATCCAGTTTTCACGTGAGCCCTTTCTTGTGTTCATGAGTACAAGAAGGAAACTGGCACCTCTGCCGTCACTGTATCTTCAGTGGAAGTCAGTGGTCTGTGTAGCTCATTTCTCCTATAGGTTTTGCGGGTAGAGGTCTTCCTGGCTGCTGTTAGGTGCCTTTGTTTTTAATTAAAGAAAAAACAACAAATGCATTTCTTTCTTGGGAGCACTTAACAAGGCTGGAGGGGGAGGGTTACTTTCTTCAGAGCAGTTGCTCAAATTCTCAAAATATTCTTGTTTTGATTTTTGCTTTTAATTTGTGACATTAATTTATGTCTCTGCATGTCAGTTTGTAGAGAATTGTCTGCATCTTCTATGCTGACAAAATAAACATTGGCTGTCGTGTTTTAATTATGTTATATGACGACTTTGAGAGGATTTGATTGCTGTCTTGTACTGAGGGTGGTTAAATGCACTTATGAGGGCCTAAAGCTTTCTTGTATGTTTTTAGAAGCTGCCCTGAAGTATGTGTTAGTTTTTTGTTGTTGATGGTGGTGGGTTTTTTTTTTTTAGAAGCTGTCCTTAAGCATGTTTTGAATTTTTATCTTTGGCATTTTTGTTAAGGAAGGGGTTGAGGTTAGGGAAGTCGTTATTCTGGGTATACTTGCTGTGAGGTGATTAGGAGAGATTTTAATGCTGCATCCTTGAAGGACCTCCCATATTTTCTTAACCCGTAAAGTGAGTGTCAGTAACTCATACAGGGACTCATATAAGAGATTCTTCAGAAAATAGGCTGCCTTGTGGCAATGACCTAAGATTAAATTACACGAATTCAAAAAGGAGCAGGGTCTGTTATTGCCTTACATACAGCGATGGAACCTCAAATTTTGCACGTACGACTTTAAATCTTTTTTTTTTTTTACAGAAAGCAAAACTAAAATACTGTTTATCTGACAATCTGGGAGCTTTTTAGTTTGAGCAATTAAGAAAATCTGGAGGCACTTTGACATAGGGTTTGAGTGCTGCTGTGTGGAGCCAGAGGTTAGTCGTCTTGAGTCCCTTCCAACTTGGGATATTCTATGGCTCTATGAAATACGTTTATCACAGTCCTTCCTAGGTGAAATTCATTCAATTTAATGGGATTCATCAGAGCTGATTACAGCTCAGTGGGATCCATTAACTACTTCCTCAGTCAGTGGGGCTCCCTTCGAGTGAAATCGGTGGGACTGGGCCTCAAAAAGGAGCTCAGCACCACGTGGCAGGTAGGCCTCTCACTGCAGCTCTGCTTGTCTTTATGATACACACCTCTTTGGTTACTTACATTCTTTGGTTGTGGCTTCATCCTTTCTTTCTAAATGCTGATAAGGCAGTAATTGGTGTAATCCTGCCCAGGACAATGTACTGGCCTTCGTTTTTACTGATGATTAGCAGAGATAAAGGGAAATGTGTTTGGTATGAATATGCACAATATTTTAAGTCTTTTCAATTTCTGCATTGTCTTACGTGATAATTTCTTCTTATTTATATGGAGGGCTGTGAAGGATGAGATATTAGATTCTCTACTGTAGTTGTGTTGTAGGGAGACACTGTCAGAGCATTGACAGCATGCATCCTTTGTCACAGGGGGACCTTAGGGCACCAAAAAAGTCTCATGTTTGGGCATCAAAAAAAAGCTGTCCCTTGGAGTTTTCTGATTTTCCATCTGGGGTAATTAAAAACATAAAACCCTTGCAAACTCCTTCTCTCACCCTGAAACCTATACTTAATTTTAGCAATGAGAGTAATTAATATATACAAAGGTATATATTTTTCTGCTAATGAATGATTTAAAACAATTAGTTTATGAGTGTTAGAGTCTTGAAATGCTAAATATTTGAAGGATAAGAGGGTATACAACTTCACTATTTGAATTTAAAAGGCTCCCTCAGTGATAACTAAGACTATGAGACTATTAGTTAGAGGATGAGGCTGCTTGTTCAAGTGAGATTTCTATGAATAAAAATTTTGCTTACTGACTCCTCTTTTGTCTAGGGAATTTTATAGCAGTCTCTAAGCTGCTTAGTGGAAAGGAATTTATCGAAGCCTCTCAGGTGTAGTTTTAATTTCAAAGGTCTTGCACTGCCAGGAGTGCAGGTTTCTGTAAAGAAAACTCTGTAAACCTTGTCCCCACAGCGGTTCCAGGGAAGACTGATTATACCAACTCGTCTGTTGGACTCTGCTTTAAGATTTAGCAGACTGAGAAATAAAAACACAACTCTGATCCAAGCTGGAACTGCCAGTTTACAACTGGAGTTCCCAAAAGAATATTCTGAAGCAAATTAATTTTATTCATAATCAGTCATTTTTGGAGTTAGGTGAGGGAGGAGAAAATTGAAAGATTACTACTTTTTTTTTTTTTTTTTTTCCTTTAATCCTCCAGGTTGATCCATGGTTAAAGATTCCTTGGAGGCCCATGCTGAAAATTGATGTCATATGTACTAGAAAAATGTTCTGATAAGTGGTGATAGAGTTTGTGGGGGACATAAACAAGAAAGATCAACAGCTGAATACACTTTTCAAAAACCTTATAAGTTCCTCACAATGGAATGTCTTGATTAACTTGTGCCATTGTGATGATGAGTACAGTTACGGCAAAAGCACCTTGGGATGCCTTTGACATGGAGAAGCAGAACCTAGTAGCTTAACAAAGTTAGGTTATAGACTCTATTTTTCCTGACATTCCCAAGTACATACTGCAGATTCACTTAGCTTAGCAGTTCTTCCTTGACACTCTTGGAACCCCTTCTCAGATACTTTTTGTTTTACTGAGAATATTTAATAGAAGTATTGTCAGAAACTTGTTTACTGTAGTCGGCTTTTCAGCACAAATCAGGCTGCAATGTCATAAATGGAGTAATTTGATTTTTCTCAGTAGGTAACTCCAAAATAATTCGTATTTCTGTTGGTAAAGGAAACAATTGTAGTGGGTGGAAAAAGACAGGTATCACAGAGCAAACCAAGCAGCGAATTTCAGGTTGGTAAAGGATGCCTCAGCGGTGTATAGAAATCCTTTGTACCATCCTGGTCTCACAAAACTTATTGCATTGAGTTACATTTGAAGAAAGGATTTGAGTTTATATTCAACTTGTTGCGAATTTTGTCGAGGGTGGGAGGGGAAAGGAAGTATCACTATTATATAATGTTTTGTTATTCCTTGGATTTTAGCTTTTCACAGAATGGAGTGAGCTGAAGGACGGGAGAGGTAAATGAGTCCAATCCAGTTTGCAGATGAAATTCAATGCAAGCCACCCCCCTGTGAGGGACAGTAACTGTAATGGCAACTCGCTCACTGTGTCTTACTGCAGTGGTCATTAAGAATGATAATAGTTGGATAGGACCCGTGTAACTGCTAGATTTCTTTAAACTTGCCCTTATATTCTGCCCTTCCTTTAGTTTGAGATTAGACAGGCACACAAACACTTGTAAAAGGGGGGAAAAAATGGGATACTTGTCCATGACCAAATAGTAGGCTTAGGAGCAAAACTGATAGTGTTGAAATAGCAAGGTAAGATCCTGTTGTGAGAGGACTGCTGCATGTTGTACTATCACTCAACATCTCTCCTACTGATAGAACTGTAGCTGAAAAAGACTGGATACAAACCAGTATTATTACTGGAGAGCCAAGGGACGTAAGAAAAATGCATTTTTCTTTTAGTCTATGACAGGTCAGAGTAACTGACGTAATAATGTCATCCAGAATTTATTTATATGCAGCTATACTGGGATCAATTTAATTTATTTATGTACTGTAGAGACAAAGATAAGAGAGAAAGCATACGTATTTTGATGGATACCATATGATTCTGGTTCACATCCTCTGAATTTCTCCCATTCTGCTCATGGTTTGTAAGAGCAAAAAATAAGAACAGATGTCTCTCTTTTTCATAGTTTTAAATTTTGAGCTTTTAGTCCACTAATGTTCCATCTGCTTGTTACCACAAACTATGGGAGCAATGCAATTTCATGAAGCTGTCTAGCATATTCTAAAAAGAGGGAACAGTTAGGAAAAAATAGTTGAGAAATGTATAGTTGAGAAAGGTATACCACCTCCCCTCCAAATCCCAAACTGAAGTCTTTGGATTCACCTGCATCCAAGCAGGGGAGGGCTTGAGTGGTATGCACGCTGTTAATAAATGACACCTCTGTCTAGTAGGTGTATATGAAGGAAAATAAACCAAATGAAAATAAACCAAATGACTGTTGACCTAACCTCAGGAAGATAAGTCTACTGCTGAATGTAGGGGGCTTGATCAAAATGTTTATGGCATATATTCTGAATAAGCATCCTGGATACTTGGTGCTCATTTTTTAAATCTGTTGTTCTGTAGGAAGGAGTTCATATGGTGCTCTAAGTGTGGAAGTTCCGACCTCTGCGGGAGGAGAGGTAAAAGCAAGCAATTATTAAGTGTGAGAACTGACTTTAAATGAGAATGATGGGCTTCCTGCATGCAGCTCTCTATAGGATATTGCTTGCTCTCTTATCTTTCCTTATCTGGTAACATATCTGGTGGAGGAGGAAGGATTGAAGTGAAAGAGACCAGTGAGAGTGTCATTATCTGATCTTCTCATACAAAAAGATGGCATTTAGATATCCAGATTACTTTTTGGTACAATTTTTGCTTTACAAGGTATTCAACCAGTGCAGAATAAATTACTGACCTGAAAGAAAAATCTGATCAGAGGAAGTAATCCCAATTTCACTGAACTGTCTTCATCCGCTTTGCACCAAATCCTGCACAGACAAAGTACGTTTGGTGAATGATTTACCAAATAATGGAAACTATGAAATCACGGGGGAAAAAAAGGTGGCATTTCAGCTTAGGTGGGCTTTTTCAGAATTGACAATTTCCATTTCACTGAAGAACTTTTCTCCTTGGGCTACTACTGTCTGCAGCATTGCACCTACAGGCACTCCATGGCCGTCCTTTATAGATGGATTGAATGAGAAGACAGCTACGTGCCTTTCTAACAGAGTTATCAAACATTCTGGTTGTCCCCACTTTTCATACATTTTGAGTGATCAGAGAGAGATCGGTGACAGTTTGCACCTTTCCAAAAATATCACCAACTTAACTGTTTTAGTATAAATGGTAACAACTTTAATTATCTTCTCTACTTGGAAAACATTTTTGATAGATACAGGAGTGAAAGCATCAGGAATTGTTATAGGTGAGAATCTTCTAAGTCCCTTCTGCGTATCAAATGTATCAAAAAATAAAACTGTTTAATCACTTACTTGCTAATATAAAAAAAAATATTTTAGGTAGCTATGAATTAAGTTTTCTTAAAACTGAACAACAGGTGATCAGAGCAGACAGTGGAGCTTTCCAGTTGCTTACAGGCACTAAAGGGCAGCACGCACGGGCTTGTTTCATTGTGCTTGGGACTGTGGAAGGAGCTCGGGCTGCTGTAGCCAAGTGAACGTTGGCTGGGCACTTTTAGGCTCATTACCTGTTCTGGCTTTTCCTTTTTGACTTGCTGAAAAAAGAGCTATTCCACAATGAGCGGAACTGCAGCAGTTTCACTGCATTCAGGATCTCATGCAGAGCCCAGGGAAATAATGAACAGCGGTAGACAAGCTCCTCTGGGACATCAACCACTCTCGGAGTGGATTTCAGTGTTCAGCCTTTCCTCTGGCCGTCTTCCCAGTGACGTGAAAGGGAGCTTTGTCTGAATTAGGACTGGTGAGTGCCAGGGGATTTCTCTCTGCTCCAGCTCAAGAATGTTTTGTGGGCCCGTTGGAATCACTCACTGTTGGCAGCCTAACATATACTCTGCATTCTTCCAAAACACTCATCCAGATCAGGGAAGGGCTGCAGGGATATAAATCCAGAAGAACATTGGCAACGCCACTGACATTTAACTACTCATCCTGTGGATTTCTTCAGCTAATTTTTTCCTATCGCTGACTTAATACAAGAACAAAAAAAGCAGATAACCATTCCTTTGTTGAGACAGAGCCACAAGACTCCAATGAATTAATGCCTAAAGCACAGACAGAGCATCTGAATGAAATGACCTGGTCAGGTATGGCCAGTAACAATGTCAGCAGGTCAGTGTGCTGCAGCAGCTGTTGCTGCTGCCAGGTAGGTCCCTGTGGAAGAGTTACCAAGAAACAGCAGTGCCCTGTGAGATCCGTGACCATGAGAACTTCAGTGGGTTTTAATTTTTCACCTTTTCATTGCAATGCTTTAAGGTATCCAAAACAGCAAATAAGCAGCACTGCTGCTTGCAAAGAGAAGTTGAATTTTTACGGTAGGGACATTCACTGCAGGAAAGATTCTAATGAAGTGGTTGGCTGAGAAGCATTTGTTCTACTTATGGGACAGTAGCAGCTATAACATCTCAATATTGCATGGACAGAGAGCTACTTTTTGGATCAAAGGGCAGATCCTCAAATATTTATGGAGATAGATATCTGACAGTTCGGCTATTGAAAAAGTTTAAACAACTTAGTATGGATAATTTCCAGAAAGCGTAGTTGTTTCTGTAAGAACGCTGGGTTTCAATGATTCTGAGTTTTGTTCTTAATTTGTAGCACTTGCTGCAAATCAGTTGTTTCAAAGACATTACAGGAATGAGCTTCCTTATAGGATTTGTTAGTATACCACCCACAGACAGCTCTGGAAAGCTGTAGGAAGATGGAAGATCTCTAGAATGTTTTCATTTGCCATGCTCTTCACAATGGATGTCTTGGTCAAAATGGTGAGTTGGCCAAGGGTGTTCAGTACAAATCAAATTTTCAGTGGAAGTCAGAGGGGATTTAGGGTTGTAGCAATCTGAATCCTATTTTTGTAAATGCCACATCAGTATGTAAAAGTTTCAAAATCTCATAACTATTGTTCACCAGGCTCGTTTCCAAAACCTTTTCAATATAAATAAGATGTGTAAAATTCTCTGTTCAGTAATGTATTTAAATATGTGCTCAAGTCAGTCATGTCAAACCCAGCAACTAAAGCAGTGCAGGTGAGTTCTGGGCATACACTTAAAGCTATGCTGTAAGCATATGCTTAGGATCTCTGTGATAAAAAAAATTCAAAAATTTTTAAAGGTTTGTAGGCAATAATACAGGTATCACAGTAATTACAATCAATGCTTTGAGACTTAATCAATTTACCAGCAAAGTAAATGTCAATAATTTAAATGATATTTAGTAAATACAAATGCTGGATTCATCCAGAAACACAATTCCTGACATCTTAGTGATGGTCTGGAGTCTTCTCCCGTATGTCACCAGTTTGGATGACAGGATCCCTCTCTGTTCTCGGATGGTAGTACTCCATGGTATCAGCCATCGAGCTCATGTTTTAGCCTGTGCTAAACAACTAAGAACGTAACTGAAAGTGGCTGAAATGCTTGCTTATCCTGAATTATTTGCTAGATCTGGTTTTAAAAATGAATGTTTCCTTTAGCAATGTTCCCTCTTGTAAATACTGCTTCCTGCCTGCCCATCTTGTATGTTTTGGGTGTTATGTTCCTGAACCATTTTGTTCAAAGCTGCTTCTTCAGCCTCCTTTTCTGAATTCAGAGAGTTGTGCCTGATTCTGTAGTAGCTGGCGTGAAAACCTCTGATCCTTTTGAATATATTAATGTATTACAAAGTACGATAAATGATAGAAATCTCACCTAAAGGAGCAGTTGAAGGATGAACCCATAAAGCTAGCCTCTTCATCTTCTACGCTGATTTTATTACAGCTGTAATAGGAGCAATTTCAGTTAAAAGGCTCTTGTCAGACAACAGTTACTGTAGATTACAGCCGCATAAGAAGTAGTCTTGGTCAAACACAAATCAGGAATTGCTCTAAAAAGATGATAATTTGCAAGTTCCCTTCCACTGAAAATGATCAGATTTTAGTCCAGTGAGCAATACAGAGAATTAATTGTAACAGGTGGCATAAGTGTATTGGGTGACATTCCTGAAAAGATTTGTAAAAGTGAATTTTATCAGCCACATTTTGACATCATGCATCCTTTAAGGAGAAAGTATTCCCCTGCCTCCCTCCCATTCTCATGGCATTTTGTATTAGAAGTAGTTGTTCTGGGGTTGCCAGTCGTTCAGTGGTCCAGCTGGAATGATTCACTTGCATGAAAGCGTGGTGGGGATAATATAGAGCTCAGCGTGTGATGTAAGCTCAACCAGTGGATATTATTATACAGAATGAGAGCTATCTGAAAACTTTTTCAACTGCAGCTTGCTGTCTTCAGAATGAAAGTTGGGTGATGTAGCTTGCAGTTTGAAGGTTGACATTTCTCAGTAGAGCTATGGAACCTGCAAGCTCTTTGTCAAGACTGTTACATGCCTCTCTGTCTTCACTGTTGTCCAGAACTTGCGTGAGTATTTCAGTGTTTCCCTGTCATTCTCTTTCTCATTTCACCATTCTGCCCAGTGGTAATGTTTCAGCTTTCTGCCAACAGAAAAAGTTTCAAAATCTCGTAACTATTGTCCTATGCAACACAGCATGACCAGCACTCTGTAATTGAGCCACATGTCAAAAGTAAGAGTACAGTAAGAGTCTCCCCATCCATCCTTAATCTCCTTTGCTCCTGTATCTGCACACTCACAAATCCCTGGCTTTGTATTTTTTTTCTGGCTGTATTTCCTGCTCTCTTACTCTCATTCACTGTTACCCTGAGCTCATTCAGCTCTGAGTACACATGGAGGAGGACAGAGCTGTGGAGTGTGTCATTGACAGAATGGTATTTATTCAGCCTGGTAGATGCATGTGTGTGATTGATCAGAGGCTGGTCACCCAGCTATAAACATTTTCATTCCATGGGGATCCCTAGGTCACATGGTCACTTAGGATCATAGCATCATTAGAATTGGAAAAGTCCTCCAAGTCATCAAGTCCAACCACCAAACTGTCTTCACCATGCTCACTTGAATTATAAGACCACAATGTCATTGAGGTTGGAAAAGACCTCCAAAGTCATCAAATCCAACCATCAGCCCATCCCCACCATACCCACATAAACCGTGTCCCTCAAACTCCTCTCCATCTGTGCCCCAGGCGTGGTGAAGCTGGACACATATAACCTATTTCTGAAAGTGGGATTTTATTGCTGTCAAAATTTGCATATTTAGTTCATTTTGACCTGACACTCATGTAATTATAGCTGTTTATTTGTTGGATTTTGTTAAGGTTAAGAAAACACAATGATTTAAGGTCATGGAAGATCGACTCCTGGTTTCTTTCACAGTGATGATACTTATTTGAGTAGCTTAGGCTAGGGATTATGGAGGAGCTAAAAAGTTTGGCATCTACTGAGACATAGACTGAAATAGACCTCAATGCTTAATTCCCTATGAAACCCCCAGCAATGTGAAGCTGTTTTTAATGGTCATCTTCAGTATAACCCAAAACATAGGAAGGATTTGTTCTAACACTGAGAAGAAACTGGAGGTGGGAAAGGGTTTAAGCACTGTTGATAATATGCTGTCAGTCTTAAGGCATGCCTTTAGATTGGGCATAATGCAGATCCTGGTCTTGTTATCTCACATGGATGGTGGTCACAAGCTTTAGGAAACGATGTCTGAACACCACCTTCACCAAATTCCTTTTGCAGTGCTGGAACTCAAGGTATCAGACAGCAATGTAGTTGTATTTACCTGAGGAGTCAAAAGTGCTGTAAAATAACTTTGAAAATGCATAAATACAATGTTCTGACACTTGGACTTAAATAAGTGCTCCCTTGCATGACAAGGTTCATTCTGGAGTGAATTTTTACTACTGAGTTATAAACCCCTGGAGTAGCGGTTTCTAATAAAAATGCTGACAGGCCCTTAATGGCAGCGGCACGAGTAGTGCAGCTGTAATAAAGAGAAAAAGGGAATCATCAGGCTTGCTTTTTTATTTTATTTTATTTTATTTTATTTATTTTATTTTTATATAGTAGGCCTTTGAGAGAGGAGCCATTGCTGACGATATTCATGGAGCACCGCTCTGAGCCATAAAATTGTTGACAAATATACAGTCTTTATTCAGAGCACCAAAACCCCAAATATTTTCATTTGGCAATTCAGCAGCTGCCAGTGACAAAGGACCCAGTGAACATTAAGTCTTTAAATTATTTATCGTGAACACCACATCTCACATAAAAAAAATAAATAAAGAAGCGTTAGCAATATTAGAAAGCATCTGAGTGGAAAAACTGATTATTTTGTTATTCAGCGCCTGCATTGCTTGACATTTTTCATGTTGGTTATCTGCAGCGCTGCACGCTGTTGGGAGAAACTATTTTTCCTGCGTTGAAAAGTCGTTTATAGAGCAAGATACTGATCGTATGGAAATGAGGAGCAGTGGCATTCATCAGGCTGGGGCATATATACAGAGGCACCTTGATCCCATGCAGAGTGCCCAGCTCCAGCCTGGGCAGGACCCAGTGGGGCAGCGTGCTGGCTGCTGGCTGGAATGCAAGCGAGAGGGACTTTGGAGCTGGTGTTCCCAAGGGAATCTGTATATGAAGTCGTCCTTGAAAGTCCTCTCCAGCACTCAAAGTTGATTCTGTGACATGTTTGTAAAGCCTGACACAGTGAGTAGGGCTGCTGGACCTCGTATTGAAAGCTGAAAGAAGGCAGAAGAGCAGCTCGGCAGCTGAAGTGTTGTGCCACTTGGGAGAGTACCTCTCGCTCCTTCAAGCTGAGATGTAGCTGTTTAGTGATGCTGTAAAATATCCCAACTTGGTCTTAAATGAGGCCATAACATCTTATGGGGTGCTCATTTTTAATGCTTCAGAATCAGCCTGAACTTTTCTTTGCAAGCTGTTTAGTATTATTGCTCATTTTACATTTGACATTTGTCCTGGGTAGCTGGACAGCTGAAGTTATGCAGTCAGACCTTTTTATTCTCGAGCCCAGGTGGAGGTGTGTGTTTGAGCAACACCGGATCTGGATGCCTCACCTGTATTTAAAATGAGAACTTACTGTCTTGTCTGATTACTCCCACTTTTAACAGTCTTTCATCTTTTCTTAAGCATTTTCTGAATACAACAGCACTGTCCAGGCAATGCATTCTAAGAGGCAACGACCTATCTGATGCTGCAACATCTAATAAGCTCCTGGCATCTGATACATACTTGGTTTAGAGACCCTGATCCTTATGTTATCTCCCATCTTTCTTCTGTCTCTCTGTGTGCCAAGAGCTCTGTGCATGCAGAGGTTGGGTGTGCACTGGTTCTCAGCCAGGCCGGTCGCTGAAAGTTGTTATTGATGTTCAGAGTAGATGGCTTCCTGCAATGAAAATAAAGAGCAGGTTTTTTTAATGTGCAAAATCAACCTTATTTTAATTACAGCAGCCCTGGTTGCCACTGTGGTTTAAATGTAATTAGCTTTAATATGCTCTCTGGGTATAGAAGGTCCGTTTCCTTCTCCATCCTGTTCCATTGCCTCTACTTTACCACAGAACTAGTGGGACTGTGGATTCTAAAAGGAGCGAGCTGAGCTGGGAACTGAACTCAGTTAAGTATTTATTTTATCTGATATATTAACTCTAAGTAATTTTCCACAGGAAGGAGTAAAAAAAAACCCAAGGCTTCAAAACCAAGGTAAATATTTCTCTTAAGTCCAGGGTGCTATTTCCAAATACTCTTTTAGGTTTTCCTTTTTCCCAGCCTCTCCAGATCTATTATGCACTTACATGAGCTATAGTAGTTTGTGTGGCTTTTTTTTCCTTGTTATTTATTTAGTTAATTTTTAATTTATTTTTAATGTAGCATACACTTACTTTGAAACTTCAGCTCAGCTAATAACTCAATGATTCTACCCAAGTGCCCGGTATCCATACTGTGCCTATTAGGGTAATGTAAGCTTTTTTACTACCTCTTTGTCTTCTGTAAGGATTGCCAAAATATATTTATGTTGAAATGCCCCAGAGGTTTATTTCTCTCTGGCATGATTCTCAAGTGTTCTCATGTGGCAGCAAACAGGGAGACAGAGATCTGGCAGCTCAGAGGCACAGAAAGCTTGTTTGATCTGCCGTGACCCATTAACAAAGATTTAAAAGTAGTGTAAGAAGAACTGCGCAGAAATGGTGGTGTTCCAAGAATGAAAAGGGCAAAAGTAGAGAAAAATGAAAAACTGATAAGAAATGACCTTACTATATTGGAGCCCACGTCTGAGGTCAGTGCCGTATGTTCTGTCCCTCTCTCAGCAGCAAACTGTGCTGCAGATGGGCTGGATGTGCAAAGGGCATTCTGGGCAACATGATGTGCTTGTAGCAAGCCTTGTAGACAGTTCAGTCTGAGTCTTCAGCCCTGAATCTCGAAAGGGCTTGTGCTCCATGCGAGGGGAGGAAGAAGACTTGAGAGATACCTTAACACGCCATTTAGACAGCCAGCACAAATGCTGGTGCCTGACATTCTAAAGCAGTCCATTTGGGATAATTTACTTTAAATCACATGTTACAGCACTGGAAGCCCTGATGCATAGGTTTCCCTTTCAGAAGTCTGGTGGTGTTAGAACTTAATGTGTAGAAACTTATGCTCAGTCACTTCATACCGTGTTCCAGAGTAGGGCACTCCCTCTTACACCTATCTTGCATCCAAATAAACAAAAACAAAAAGCTGCTCTTGAGCTTTTTCTTTTTAAAGGTGTGATAGAAATCTGACCCAGCAAAGCAGCAGTAACAAAAACTGGGAAAGGACAAGGTTAAAGATATTCTCTGCTGTGCCTCATTATGTGAGCCTTGCAATGGAGCTTGTAATTGCATGAGCGCACAGTCAATCCCTAGTGTGGTAAAGCTGATACAATTTAATATAAGCACTTAAACATAGCTTCATTCCTGAAATCTTGCACTTCTGTTGCTTTAATTACAACAATTACAGAGCTGTTAGGGAAAAAACGTCAGCTTTCCAGGAGAAGGCAACATCAAACACATATCTGGTGTGCCCTGCTCAGCAAATTTCTGCTTCTGAGAACACTCCCAAGTGATCTGTCCTAGTCCTTTGCAGGACTTAGATCTAATGTAGCACAGAACTTCATGCAGACCACCCTCCGAGGTAACGAGATGCAGAGCATTTCAAGTTGAGAACACACAAACAACCTCCAAAAAGTGAGGGAAACTAATTAAAACCAAAAGTAGCCACTCACCACGTGTTTGCAATTGAGACTACAAGTGGGGATGAATATTTCAAGCTCATATTCTGGTCAGGGATGCAGAATGTGGCTGTGAGAGCGGCAGCTGTGGAGCAGAGCAGGGAATTGCCCCTTGCTGGCCTGGAGAAGTAGCATGGAAACTAGTTGGCTGAGGAGAGCTTTCTTCTGGAGAGTTGAGGTAGGATCAGTCGATCCTCGATAGAGTCATAGAATTGCGCAGGTGGGAAAAGATCTTAAAGATCATCAAGTCCAACCACAGCCTAACCATACTACCCTAGCTCTAACAATGCAACTCTTTGCTCATGGGGTGGTAGAAGAAGAATATATGCTGTAAAAATGGATTTCTTTAGGCCCACCATGACTTGCATGAGCATGGCCCTGAGCTAGCCAGCTCAGTTCTCTGATTCAGTTCTCAGTTTCCTAACTGCTGATTAAGGGCAGAAAGGAACCACATCCATTACCATACTGTGCTGAAGACCGCTGTTGTCCAGTGTGTGGATCCAGCAGCAACTGGGAATCCAAGGAGGTTTTCCAGCAGAACACTTCCTTGTGAAAGATGGCGTTCAGGGGAAGGTGGTAGCTCTAGCTCTGGGTTTTTCTACCAGCCTGACTTCTCACAGGCAGCTTATACGAGGGCCGAAGTAATCTGTGGATTCCAACCAGCATGTGGAGGCTGCAACCTGCATGCAGTCAATTTTGCGTGCATTGTACTGAATTTTGTAGCCAATCAGTCTGCTTCTCAATCTCTGTCTGCAGTTGTTCACAGCAAGTCCTATGAGCTAGTACAGTTAACGTCCAGAACATCTATGAAAACCGTGAAGGACCTGGCTATCAGCATGAATCCTTTGCATTTTTAAGTGATCTCCATCCTAAAACAACAACAACAGCAACAAAAGACCATTTCTTACTGTACTTTCTTTTTTTTCTTTCTGTATTTTGATCAGTATTTATTTGTGTGTACTCTCTCTGTGATGACTGCTTAGTTTCCTTAACAGCATCCTGGAGGAACCTGATTCCCCCTGTCTTACAGACTCATTCAGGGAATTTCAGTACATTTGGAGCTTGATTGTTCTTTATGAAGCTATCTTTATTTTTTTCCCCAAATGTTCCATTTGTTCATTTATCACAAGTCGATTTCTTTACTGTAATTTCTATTTATTTGCCTTGGGGAGTCATTGGGAGTCTACAGTTCCCTGGGTTCTCTGGATATCACATCACTGCTTCCAGCACCAGGGTGATTCAAGAGGCAGAATATCACAGCTGGGGCTGAGCCATTTCATCCTTCGGTTCTTCCAGAACTCCTGCACTAATATCCTCTTGTCTGATGATTTGTTGGTGTTCCTTTCTCTATCTGCCTTACGACCTCTCTTACTCACAATTCAATCTCAGAAAGATCCTGAGCCCCCCTAAACAAGGTTCTGGTCTGGGAACTTCTGGTGCTCGCAGCTGTTCCATCATATGTCTGCCATTGACAGGTAAGCAATCACGGCCTTGGTCAATACTTGCAGGTTTAATATTGGATGCTTCTGCTGTTCCCTGGGGAGAGGTAAGTGATGTAATGGAACTGACAATCATTTGAGTGAGCTGCTCCTCTCTGACCTAGATTTGGTCCCAGTCCTATACAGATGCTGCATTATGTAAACAGAGCACGCACACATCTCTCTCTGGGTATAAGAGATGCAAGCATAAAACCTCGTGTGAACAGATGCTGAGAATATACAATTCAGCCTTTGATAACCTCCCGTTACTATTAACCTATGGCAGCTGAGATCATATATTAGTAATACTTGGCCATAATTTTAAGTGACTCAAAAAAATACCCCCCAATTAAATCACTTCATGGAGCAGGTAGAGATTTGATTTACAGCTCTGCTGCTTTCATAATGGGTTATTCCATTGGGGCAAGAAATGTATTGCATCTCCTTGAATTTTTAATGTGTGAATAGTTTGTAAATAATTGATAAAGCCTGTCCTTTATTGTTGATTTGTTGTTTTTTTCCTATTTTTTTTTTCCCACCATTGAAGGAAATAACATTAGTCAGAAGTTTGAAGTTTAAGTCGTCGTCTCTTCCCAAGGTTCAGGGGAAATGAAAACAAACAGGTAGTTTCCTTGCAGGAGAGAAAGGATTCCCTGAACACTGTGACAGGACCAATTGCTGGACCTTGGCCTTATGGGGAAGGAAAACATTGCCCATTAGGAATCGAATTTGCTGTTATGGCTACAGAAGACAACTTTGTTGGAATGCTTGTAGCCCAGGAGGTAAGGAGTACAGCTCTAGCAACAAAATGATTCTTACCCTGCTCTGTGAGGGAATAGTACATTCTGACAGAAAACTGTACGCAGGTGCTAAAGAAGAGCATTTCATCCACAAGTACTTATATCAGCGCTTCTTGGGGCAAAACTAAGGCATCTCCACAGGAGGGAAAATTGGGAGCAGCAATGAGCTTTGTTGGCTTTGCTGACCCATTACAAGCAAAAACAGTTCCTGAGTTGTCCAGAACGAGCTGGGCTGGATGGAATCCAATTAGATGATCTAGGTGTAGCTGAATGCAACTGCTAATGAGATTGGGAGAGTGTTTGTTAAAAGCTGTCTGGCCAGTCTTGTCCTTGAAATGAAAGGAATTTGGGTTATGCTTAGTCCAAATGATATTTGTTCTCAGATTCTTATACTGTGTGCTCTTGTATTGCATTTTCACAGAACTCCACAAATTTTATTCTTTGTATTAAGTTGTTTGGGATCCGTGCGTGTTAGTGGTACTATGTTTTTCTGTTTGTTTTTAATATATTAAGCCTCAGTAATACTCTCTTGTATCTAGTTTGCTGGGCGCTCATCAACCTCATCAACAGACAGTCCCCAAAGTGTGCTCTTACTGCATGCTTTGTTTGACACTTGCTCTCATCAGCATTTAAAAATCTGATATGGTGGTAATTAAACCCTGGGTGCTCTTCAGCTTTTTGGTGGCTTAATTACACCCTGTGCTTTACATGAAACCCAGTTTTGAGTATCAACACCTGTGCTGACTGCTCATAAGCTGTAAAACCAAGGGCAAGCCATTCTCACCTTCAGGCATTTTCCCTTTTCTCTTGTAGATATCAAGGAAAATTGTACCTTAATTCTTTGTGCGTTGAGTTTTTCTTTGGCTACCATGCTGACACACATTGATTGAGCAGAACAGAAAATCTCCAACGAGACACTTTGAAGCCATGCAATTCTTGAGTCACAATGGAGATTCTCCCCAGTCACCTGTGAACGGCCTTTCTGCTAGTGGGGCATTTGATCCTGATTTTGAATGGCTTTATCCATATGTTTAATAACATTGGACGGTTTGAATACACGCACTTTTCAGTCCTGCCAGTTGATCTTGTTCCTGGCTAGTTTTCACTTGGACGTGTACAACATCAGGCAGAAAGCAAAGATGGCAAGATTCGTCTCCACTGAAAGCTGGTTGTGGTCTGGGGCCAGACCCAGCCTTGCCTTGGGCAGATATAATTTCCTTAGGCATCTCTGAATGTGGAGGCTAGTGATGTGTAATACAAAGTGTGCGGGAGACTGATACAGTGCCTCCTACCCATCATTCAGAGCTTTGTAAGAGCAGTTTTGCCTTTGAAAGTGGTGTAATTAGCCAAAACAGCAAACGGCAAGTTGGCACTGTAAGCACAAAGTGCTTGACAGTGCAAGTAAGCAATTAAGGGTTAGCTGCATTGCAGATGAATCAGCCTTTTTTCACTGTGCATGGTTTTTACGGAACGAAATGCTTCCCTTGGGTGAGAGTGAGTGAAGGGCCTTAATACTTTTATCACTGAGGAATTCATTACCTTGGGCAACGGGGTGAGGGAAGTCAGAAAGCACCAGGAGTACCTGGAGTCTCACTCTGAGCAGAGAACACAGCCAGAAATTTGATTTTACTGGCACAGTTGGTAAGCTTTGAGTTAAACCGGTGTTAATAAGGTATGGTTTTCCCTATGGCTGCTTTCATTTAATCCCATGTCTGCAGTTCTCTGTGATGTTGGTTTTTTTTTGATTCTCAGGTACATGCACACCATGCTGTCTTTTATGCAGCAATATTCATTTGCATCCTGGTTCTGTGAAATGAGCTGTCCCTGCTCTCTCACTGCCCTCCCCACCCATCAGAAGTGCCTGGCCTCAGCTGAGCACAGCACAGCTTCTCCTTCAGAGTTTGGGAAAAAAGAGTACTTTCTGGGGAGAGAGGTTTGTGTGAGTTACGAAGGTTTTGGTAAAAGGAAAGCTTCTTGCAGTTCTACTCACATTCTCTTGATTTCATAAGTATCTAAGCTGTATAAATTCTAAGGAAAGGCTTTTGGCTCTCAATTCTTAAGTATTTTTTTCTTTTAAAAAAATGTAGGAGACAGGTTCTGATCCCAGTTTTGCATCCTCTTCTATAGACATACCAACCAAATTAAGTGCAGAGGGTTTTGTTGCAACCAGGATTGATTCTCCACCTGAAGGCAGCATGAATGTAAGAGGATAGCTCAGCCCGAGATGAGCATTTCTCTTATATGGCTCTTTTATAACTGAAGTTATCTTCAGCATTGATGTGCTACTTCAGAGTATGATGACTCCTGGCTCAGTGGGACTTAGTGTTTTTAATGAAGCGTATCGGTTGCGTTACTCACTTAACTGAAGCTGAGGTCTTGTTATTTCAGGTGCTTCCCATGCAGTAACTGTTGGACAGTGATGGAGGCAACAGAAATAGGGCAGGGCTGGGGACAAAGGTATTGTTCCTGTGGTTTGGGGTGACCTCTGGAGCAGGTAGGGGACCATACAGGGGCCACGGGCAATGAGCTGCCCTAATCTTGTCCCTAGATGCCATGAACAGGGCTAAATATGGAGATTTGAGAGTTATTTGGTAATTGGTTGTTATTTGTATCTGTTCCTTCATTCAGCCCGCTCCGTCCTAGGCTGGCCACCGATCTACTCAGCAGTGTAGTGCAGGTCACTTCTCTCTGACCCCCGTTTCCCTTTGTGCCTTTTTATCCTCTCCCCAGAAAAACTGAAGCAGTGTGCCTCCAGGCAATGTTTGGTGATAAAAGGCAAACGTTATTGTAACAAAATCTTGCAATCATCCTGCTAGTTAGGATGCTGTTAGTATCATGGTACTCGCTCTGTTAGGTATTATAGATGAGATTAAAGAAAGTGCTGTCCTTGACAATTTAAATCCTGAACAAATCAGTGAGCAATATCTGCATTATAAATGCTGGACCAGAACACACATCAATCTGCTAACAGTGAAAGAGGAGGAAACCCCCTATGTCTAAGGGGGGTGGGGGGGAATCAGGTTCTGTTATACATCTAGCTGCTACCAGAATAGCATTGCCACTTCAATCTTATTCAAATGATGTTTTTAGCTCAAGGTATCATCTCCTTGCAGAGGCTGTAATCATTCTTATGGCCTCCTTGACCCCAGAAGCTAATAAAAAGGTCTGGGGAGGGATGTCTTCTGTCATTTGTTCCACTTAAAATGAAAAATTGGTAAGTTAAGGGTGACTTTGATGCAGTCCTATGTATTTATACAGAATTTACAAAGACCCGTGTCCCTGAAGGCAGCAGGACACAAGAAAGCTCACTTAAAAGCTGTCAGCTTTGGCTTTTCCTATGGCCATGTTGCTGATCCATGCTCTATGTGTATGCCTTTTTCTTTTCTGTCCTTTCAGTGCCTATTTTTTCTTTTCCTATTTTTTGGTCATTTCCACTGATCAGTGCCTTCTTCCCTGGAAGCGCTGCCTGACATCTTTGGAAATATCTCTGTAGAAAAGTTAGCTCTTTTTGTTAGGAATAACAGTCTCCTGGCTTTATATTACTCTTTCTTCTAGGCTGTTGAATGCATCGGTGGGGTCTGTATCAGCCCAGAAGAGAAGTGTTTGTTTGCCCTGCATTAGAGTCAGAACCCCACAGGTGCCAGGACTTTGCTGTTAGGAATTTAATATGCAGAGCAGTGAGGGCCTCACCCTGAAATCTTATGCAGGCATCAAGGAAAAGGAGGTGATGGACGTTTATAAAGGAGATTGCCTATGGCAGCGTGGCAGGAAGGCGGGATTTATTCTACCTTAAAATGGGAGAGATGTAGTTGTGGCTGTTCCTCCCAGGTGGTCAGGCATTTCCCCTGCAGGTCAAGGAATTGCAGTATCTAGACTCTGAGCTGGATGAGGAACAGGGCTTCTGGTTGTGTGGCTTTGGAAGGAGACTGATAGGTGCTGGGGGATGAGTGACCTCGTTGTGAATGCTTGCTCATTCGCATGTCAGCCATCCAGCTTTCCTTCTGAAGCACTGAGCTCCTTTACTTGGCTTTAAGAGAAGTTCTGGCTACAGAACATTTTGGAAGATCAAGCCACAGGTGTCTGTGTTTGTGTGCTCAGATGGATCTGTGCTCCTACCAGGCACTCAGTTCATGAGTTGCAGCAGCAGTAGCTACAAGCAGTGCTATGGTCATGCTGCTTACAGCAGAGCTGGGCTCAGAGCTCACTGTAGCTCTCTGTCCTTCTCCATTGTCACTTCAGTGCAGAAATGCACTCCTGCAAGCTGTGAAGTGCCATTAATTCTTCAGGAAACCTCACCTGACACTTTTTCATGAAAGCTGTGTGAGAAATCAAGAGCATCCCTTCAAGCTTCTCATAAGTACATGCAGCAATGAAAGAGACTTCTGTATTGCACTCAACTGTGCCACAGACAGGGATGCCATATCCTGTTGCTTTGCTCGAGAGAAGCATTTGTGTGCTGGAGCAGGGGTGAATTTAGTGGTAGGAGGAAGAAGCTGGCTGCTATCTCCTGTGGCCACACCACAGTGCCTGGCATGATGCACAGCGGGGCAGCAACAGGGCGCCGTGTCACTGCTGGCTACGGTCCCATCTGACCCAAGGATATCTCATTCAGTCTCTGCAGCCAGGTGTTTGGGCTTCTTATTCTCATCATTCACAGTTCTAGGCCTGAGTGATGGCTCTGGACACACCCTGATGTTTCCATATACCGATGTGCCTGAAATAGCTCTGTGACTGGAGATAAAACGAATACTGGATGTTGCACTAAAGCCTTATATTCCTTCCATTGCTATTTATTTTCAGGCATGTTGCTGATCGCAGGATACATCTCAGATCTGAGATAAAAAAGAATAATTTTCCTTTGCTAGCAGAATTCAGTTATTTTAGTGTGAAGTACAAGCTAGGAGCTGAGGCCTGTTTTGAGCTAAACAAGGTCAGTGCAGCTAAACTATACTGAATGTGAGCCAGCTCCTGAAAAGTTGAGGAAATCAGAAAATCTGCAGATTCTATTAATGTGAACTGCTCTGGATGCTTTTGGAATACAAAATCAGCAAGAACAAAAAAGTATTTTGGGGAACTGATGTGCTGGTGCAGTGCAAAATCACAAACAGCCAAGAACAAGCAAAGATTATTCAGGTAATGGTCTCAACTGAGAATAGCTTATCAGGCCAATTAGCCATTATAATGTAGCTGCCTTATGACTAATTTGAGCAGTTTGTGGTAGGTGATGATTATCTTATGGCACTTGCGTGAGCAGAGCAAGCAAAGACATGGGCTGCAGTTTTGTAGAGAAATGTCTTGCTGGAAACTTGTCTACAGTGGTCAGCTTTCAAAATGGGGATGGCTGCATTAGATATTTCTGAGTGTCCTTTCTGTGGAGCCTGGGGGGTCACTGGGGAGGGGTGCAGGAGTTGCTTGCTAGGAAGGACCCTTCAGAGGAGAGCAGAAGGAGATGGGAGATGGGAATGCAGTTACCTCTGCAGTGCCTCTGGTGTGGATTTCTTCCCTGGTGGAAACAGTTGGAGTGACTGCACCTAGGTTTTATCTGGGACTGGAACACTGAAGAGGGTATGTAGGGTCCTGCAGCCAACTCCTGATGAAGCCTGCTTTGAGTGCAATGTCACTGAGCTCCAGTCCAGGTCTGAGCGGGGCTGGAGCCAAGAGCCTGGCTGCTCCAATTCATCTGCTGAGTTACATCTCTTCAGATTAATTTGAAATTTTGGGTGTAGGAACTCCTTCCCAAAAGGATTGCTAATGATGGACAACAGCAGAGATTGAATGTGCCAGAAAGGAAGAAGGGGCAGGAGGAAACACCAGCCCCCTGCGATCAAAGGTGTGAAAAGAAGCTTTTAGGAGAAATTAAGTGCTGAGTAAAAATGAACTCCTGTGTTCAGAGGGGCTTGCTGACACAAACAGTGACCTCAGTTCATTGGTTCTGGTTGCACATTGTGCACTATACCAGACTTCCAAGCAATGCCTGCCTGTAGCTTAGGAAGTCAAATATCTTCCTTTTCCTATAGGAGTTGTCATTTTCTCCATAGAAATTGTAGGCTGCAATTTAAGGGTTTGACAGTAAGAGGGTGACTATAATTATATTGAATATAATTGAGGAAGAGATGATCACAAAAAAATGAAGAGGAGAGCATTACGAGAGATGGCTGAAAACAATAGGGCATGTCCTACTGCTTATTCTTATTGTCATTTTTAATGTGCTGCTGCTTAATGACAGAGGTGAGCAGAGTCCTGCTGCCCACGATGGGGAAAGCTAAGTTCATAATGATGGTTTGTGGCTCAGTGAGTGCATGTTGCACCTAATGAGCAAAGGTGTCAGCAGTGTACATTTGGGACAGGGAAATATTGGAAGCACTATTGCTGCATAGTGAATGGGTAATGGCAGCAATCAGAAGAATAGAGAAGGAACCAAGAACTGCCTCCCTTACAGTGATGAAAGAGTATCTGCCATGCTGGTTTGGATACTAGGAAAGAGCATGATGTCTAGGAATATTTTAAGAAGAACTCTGAATTCTTGAAGAATGGAAATGTAGTGAAGCAAAGCATTGGTAGGTAGAGGGATTTCTAGAGACAAAGGTCTGAAATTGATGCTGGCATCAGCTGGTAAGAAAAATATAGATGGCAGCCTGCAAGGGAAAAGTCCACCTCAGGTTTCTTATCCACAACTGTTTCTTCTGTTTGTGCATTATTTTTTGTATGAATAGATGGAAATTGATGTGTGAAATAGCCTGAGTGGTCTTTATAAAGAGATGGGGGAAAGAGTTCTCATACTTAAGCCTGGATGCTTCTGTCTTTATCTGCTCATTGTTTAAATTGCCTAATTGCTCTGTTTTTGTTTATGTAGTCTAACTTCCTGTTACAATACAGAGATTTTAATTCAGCATTAGAAGATTATTTAAAGATTGTTTTTATGTTTGTATTATTTGGTGCTTTAAAAAGTACTTCACAGCCAAAACCTTAAAGCTTCCAGCTGAAGAATGTAAAGCAAGTTACGATCTGTTAATTAGAAAAGAGAAAGAAATCGTTAAGCTAGTTAACACTTGCTGTGCTTGCTGTTGTGTGCTCTTTGCAGGACCTCTGCACTTGGTGCCTTCTTACAGCCCTGCTTGCAATATCAGGCTGAAGGGATGCTCTGCACTGCCCCAGTACCAGTGACTGTTGCATGGAGTCTTTGACCCAAAATAACTTTGGGGGTCTGTGTTGGCTGTTTGCTGTGTCAGGCTGTCAGATGGTAATAAGTTCTGTTGACCATGAATGCTTCTATGAACTGTTTGCTGTATTTGAAACAATACTCAGCTGGCATCCTTGCTAATGCTAAACTGACATGGATACAAGGCGAAAAGCAACGGGCAAGAGAAGGCAGGCAGGCAGTGTAGTATTTCATGAATAAGCTGAAGAAAACATGGAATTTTATATCTGTTGGCTATGCAACTGATGGTGTACCTGAGTTTTGTCAAACCTGATTCCTTTTTTGTTCCACACATTTTGCTCACCATTCCAGACCACATGTATCTGCAAAAACTGTTCCACTACAACATCACCCCATGACTGCTTGTCCTCTGGGCAATGCCAGGCTGGCAAAGGGAGGAAGACCTGTGTGCTATCAACAGCTGTGAGGCTGGAGCAAGGGGGGTGATGTTGAAGCACGTGCCTGCCCCGTGCCCTCAGCACATCTGGCGTTTGTTGCCAAAGGCCTGGAACAACAGGGTCCTCTGTAGAGCAGCTGAGCTGACCACTTCAAGGCCAGGTTGGATGTGGCTCTGAGCAGCCTGGTCTAGGGGTTGGCAACCCTGCACATAGCAGGGGATTTGCAACTTGATGATCATTGTGGTTCTTTTGAACTCAGGCCATTGTGATTCTATGATTCACTTGTCGTGGGGCTCCATCTCAGGCTGGTTCCTCCAGTGGCGTGTTCACTTGTGTTCCTGTTGAAGATGTGAGTGTCTGTAGCAGCCCATGAGTACAGTGCAGAGAAAGAGAGCACATTATGATGCTTCTGACCATCTGTGAGGTCTTCCGTTTCCTGTTCTTACTGGCACTGGGCTCTCCAGGCTTTGAGTGAGAGGCTGAGGGGCTCAAGTGTCTCATCTCCAATATATTTCTGCAAAATGGAAGGGAAGAATCATCGAATCACTGAATGGTTTGGGTTGGAAAGGATCTCAAAGAAACTCTCATCTAGTTCCTACCTGCTGCCACAGGCAGGGTTGCCACCTGCTAAATCAGACACTGGCTCAGGCTGCCAAGGGTGCCATCCAGCCTGGGGATGGGGCACCCACACCGCTCTGGGCAGCAGTGCCAAGGCCTCACTGCTCTCTAAGAATTTCCATCTAACATCTAACCTAAATCTCCCTTCTTTTAGTTTAAAACCATTCCCACTTTTCCTATCACTATCAGCCCATGTAAACAGTCAATTTCCCTTCTGTTCATACGCTCTCATTAGGCCACAATGCGGTCTCCTTGGATCCACCTCTTCTGCAGGCTGAACAAGCCCAGCTTCCTCAGCCTGTCTCCAAAGCAGAGGCACTCCAGCCCTCTGAGCACCTTCTTGGCCTCCTCCGGGTCTGCTCCAACAGCTTTGCATCTGTCTCGCTCTGATTTATAGGAGGGAGATGAGGTTCTTTTAATATTATATACCTGGCGTGAGATTAAGAAACAACAGTTCAAATGTTGGTCCAACCAGTTTATTATAAATCTTAATTAGGGAGATGGGGAAAGGGAGGACGGACATTATTATGAATTAGGGTAATGGGGAAGGGAAGGAGGGCGATAGAAAAGAAGAAGCAAGGAGTCTTTGTAGGCAGCAAGAGGAAGATAGTCATCACCATGGATCCAGCGTGGTTCATAGTTCAGTCATTGATCTTCAGGAGCGGTGGGTTGTCAGGCATTGTTGTTCTGTTGACAACGACGACGCCGGCCACCACGACTATGGCGATGATGGCCCCTTTTCAATGCTTTCAAAGTGGTCAAGTCAGCTTGTATAGGGCTGCTGAATCACACCCTGAACCTCTGATTGATCACCTGAGGCGAGCAATGAGTCAGCCGTGGGAGCACAGGTGAAGGCAAATCACCTGTGCTGCAGAAAGGGGTGGAGCCTGGCTGCACCTCTCCTAGACCCATTTAAGAGCTGACTGAGAGCAGGGAAGGATCTCTCTGGAGATCTGCTCCATCAGAGTTCATCTCGCGAGCCCAGGACAGGGTGAGTGACTTTCTCTCATTACTCCAATATAAATTACATTAGCCAAGCTCTCCTGGACACACGTACACACACACACGTACACACACACACACGTACACACACACACACGTACACACACACACACGTACACACACACACGTACACACACACACGTACACACACACACGTACACACACACACGTACACACACACACGTACACACACACACGTACCATCTGTATATCCATTGACCATATACTATCTGTGTATCCATTGATTATACACAGCTATCTTTGGAGTGGCAGCTTCTGGCTCTGGGATCTCCGCAGGGAACTCCTTTGCTCCTATCTTCCTGGCCTTGCCAGTAGATAAGAGGGAGCAGGGAGATGCCCACTTGTATCTTGCCTTCACAGGATACAATGGTATTACCCCCCAGTCTCCCATAGCAAACAGGAGTTATTTGGTCACAGGCTAGATCTTCCGCCAGTAAACTGTCCTTGAGCACTATCTTCCGAAGGCAAACAGCCACACGGTGATGTTGATTGCCACATGGCAACACCCATCACTCCTCTTCTAGATAAGTCAGTCTTATCACAAGAAATACCTCAGGCAGCAAGCTTTGAGCCAAAAAACAAAGAAGGATTCTCACCGCATCCCAGGGCTGGGAGCACTACTCCAGATGGGGCTCCATGAGTACAAAGGAAGTTCCCATAGGAAGCATAACATGCAAAAAGTTCTGTGTGTGCATGGGAGGGGAGTACTTGGTTACAAGAGATCTGAATGGAGACAAATGAAGAAACAAGCCAGTGTCTGGGGGAGATGTGTCTGTGAGCTGTGCAGGGCACCAAGTGGTGCTGAGCTGGCACAGGCAAGCCCCACTATGTACCAGAAGCGCAGTGCCTGAAAAATGGAAAAAGGGAAACAGGCATCCAGCTGGGGCACTGGGATTTAAGAGTTCCTGTAGTCTGGAGCTGGAGGTCCGCTTCTGCTCACTCTTAGGAAGGAAGTTTTTGGTGTTGGGGTGCTTAGGAAGCACATCTGCTCAAGGGTTTGGGGTTTGCTGCTGAGGAATAGCTCTCTGGGAAGGCCTCGTGCTGCCTTGTACCTGTGTTCTCCTTCAGTACCCGTGCTCCTGTGCCTGGAAAGCACAGACAATTGAATGTGTTCGTCAGTTCTTTTGGGGCACAGTTTTGTGGCATTAATTTGCAGAAGTGTTTTCCTAACTGTGTTTCAGGTAAATTACTGTTTTCTATAAATTAGTACTTTCCTGCAGATGTGGGTTTAGATTGTTTTTCTTGTGGATTACGAGTCTTGTGAATTGTTTCAGCGATGCTTTTAGGAGAATAAATAGATAAAACAGAAATAAGAACTGTTTGTGCCAAGACTTGATAGATGTTTTCTCATTTCTGAAACAAGCAGGCAGCTGGTTGATAGTTCCATTTTTTTTTTCCTTTTTTTTTTTTTTTTTTTTTCCCTTGAACTCTGCTGAGAGGCAATCAGGCAAACACTGTAGAACTGAGATTTAGGTGCTGTGTGTGGGCTTGAAGCACAAATACTGCAATTAAAACATACAGCACATTGCTAAGGCTGGAAAAGTGAAGCAGAACAGAGTGTTACACTGAGGTGATGCAGGTTTATCCCTGTGCTGTGTTTGTGCAGTGAGGCCCAGGCTGTCCTGAATGCCCTCATGAGTGCTGCTGCTCCCTTCCCAAGCTTTCTGCTGCTCGTGAACAGACTGGGCCTTGCTGTACTGTTGGACCAGGTGCAAGGGACTGTGTGGCTCAGATTGCTCTTAACTGTTACAAAACATGTCAAAATACGAACTTTTAAAAGTATGGAGGTGTTAACAAAAAGTCTGGTTCCTTTTGCCCTAAAAATGCACTCTTGTTTGTGGTGTACGATCGCTTTGGCTCTGTCGAATTATGAGTGTGCTTTTAGGAACTCCATAAAGGTACCTGTTGCAGTGTTAAGTGTTCAGCTTCCAGCAACCCAATCCCTGCTGTGAATTTCTTCTCTGCCGTGTCCTAAATCATGTCCAGAATCCCTGTCCAACGGCTGCTTAGTTACTCTTCAAATGTGCAGTTGCTGAGGTTACTATGGAGGTGTGGTGCGATAGGGAATTAATCTGGCTGGAATAGGGAGGGGGTAATTGCCTTGACTGCATGTGGGAGGGGAGCACGAGCCTTATTGTGTCTGTATGATATGTAGTGTGCAGTACAGCAGTTTTGGTGCCTCTAGTTCACATTTGCAGAGGATGACCCCGAGCGTTTCTGTGAGATGTCCCAGGGTTCAGTAACGTCACATCAAACAAGAGAGCAGGAGTTGTTCATTTGTTTGATTTACGCTTAACAGAACTCTTCACCACCACCTGAATCACTGTTAAATATCTTTGCTTTTCAGGAAGTGTTCAGTGCACCAACTGGAACGGAGCAAGCTAGGAAGGGACTTCCGCAGGAGGGGCTGCAAATCTTCCCAGCCATCACAGGAGCAGCGCAGCCCTGGTCCTGAGGAGGCGATTAAGAATCAAGGGCCTGTGACAAATAGCCCTTCAGAGGAAGTTAGCTTTTGTGGGAGCAACTTGAGCTGACCCTTGAAGTAGGGTAGTTGCCCAGAAACGATATGTAAGCGTGCCTGGCAATTCATATATTTTAGTTTCTTGCCCTTCTGATTGTAATTAAGTGCCTCTACCAGATCAAAAGCTCTTTTGACTCATTTGGAAATAAAATTACTGTGCCTCCTCTGTAAAGTTTAGGGAAACCTTAATGAAACAAATTCTGTCAAGTGCTTTACTACCCCAAGATATTTATTTTAAATGAAACCAGTACAGATTTGTAGTTTAAATTTGTTGCATGTGTTGTGTGGAATCTTTTTGGGAGATCATTGATTCCAATAGCACTGAATATTGAAGCACTGGGAATTTCAGTTTTCTAATCTACCACCTATCTCCCTACCCAGATCCCTGCCAGCAGAATATAATTTATTCTCATTTAAATTCTAAAACATTGGAGCCTGTTTAACTTGAGTGTGCCTACACATTCTGGATTTGTCAGTGTATTTCTGGAACTGTTGAACTTGGACTGTATATCTGACAGAATTGTACACTTCATGCCCACCTTGGTCCAGCAGGGCTTGTGACAGCAGAATACAGAAACAATTGCAGTGACATACTGTGCTTTTGTAAAGCTGCTCACAAGCTTTAGTTCTTCACAAAACTTCCTCTATCTCATTCATGTAAACAATTATTTTTGGACTCTGAATGGTAGTAAATGAGAACCCAAATTCAAACTGACTGTATTGAAAAGTTAAAACCAATTAAATTTTTCATATTAGATATAAAATTCTGTGAAATAAAAATTAGATATTGTTTCCCTTGTGCAAAATTTAGAAAGAGGCATATGCGTTTCTTATATTTCAGACCAAGCTCAATTGAATGTTCCGATTCATTGAAAGCTATGTGGATTTCAGTCAGACTTGTTTTATAGGATTTGGTAGGCTTATGTATTAACTCCGCTTTCCTCTCCCTACTGTTTTTGTTCAGACGTTACTCTTGAGACCATAGAATCATGTAATCATATAATGGCTTTGATTGGAAGAGACTTTAAAGACCATCTAGTTCCTTCCCATCTGCCACAGGCAGGGTTCCCAACCACTAGATCAGGCTGTCAAGGGTCCCAGCCTTGAATGCCTTCAGGAATGGGGCATCTGCAGCTTCTCTGAGCCTAGTGCCTCACCACCCTCTGAGTAAAGAACTTCTATCTAATGTCTAACCTTAATTTCCTTTCTTTAAGTTTAAAATCATTCCCCCCTGTCCTACAACTACAACTGTGTAAAAAGCTGATTTTCCTCCTTTTTATAACTTCTTTTTAGGTCCAGAAGGCGATAGTGAGGTCTCCCTGGATCCATCTCTTCTCCAGGCTGAACGAGCCCATCTCCTGCAATCTGTTTTCACAGAGGAGTGCTCCATCCCTCTGAGCATCTTCATGGCCTCCTCTGGGCCCACTCCAACAGCTCCATGGCCTTGTGCTGGAGGTCCCAGGCCTGGACACAGTACTCTAGGTGGAGCCTCACAAGGGCAGAGCAGATGGAGACAATCTGCCCTGCCCTGCTGTCCATCTCTCTTTTGATGCAGCCCAGGATACTCTTGGCCTTTCCTGTTGACTATATAATTCATGGGCATGGAGACAAAAGTTCAGTTCTGAATAACCCTGAACCCACCATGGTCAGTTCAAGACATTCTCTCACTCAGCATGCAGGAGTGATGTGTTAGACCTCTGAGCAGTGCTCCAAATATGGGGACTAGGCAAGTTGACCAGACACTTGACTGGCTTGATACCATATTCTGATCTTTAGAACCTACTCTTTACCGATTACTTGGGTCACTCATCCCTGTGGAATGCTGGTAATGCCTGTTCAGCGTCTCCCTTTGCAGCTGTGGAATCCCCTACACCTTCAACACTCCATGCCATCTCTACCAGCATGTTCAGGCAAAACCTCTCCTCCACCTGATCGTTTCTACAGAAAGCAGGTGACACTGTAGACGCACCTGTGGATAATCAGCTTAACAAATGCAACAAATCTCAATTGCACTTGTGGGAACATAGGGTGGAATGGTGATTGCACTAGACTTGAGAGAACAAAGATTTGTGGTCCATCTCTGCTCAGTGTGGATTTGTTTGGCGTGGTTCGTTGCTGGGGAACCTTTGTGCAGAAAGAAGAATCCATGGAACTCTCTAAAGAGCACTGTTGATTGTCAAAATGAATGTTTCCACGTGAGTAAATGTTGATGAGCCATCTTCCTAGTGCTGGTTTTGGGAATACTTATATTTTCACCCCACACTGTGCAAGAGGCTATTCTGCTTGTGATCGTTTTCTGTTTTCTGTTTGCTTTCTGTTTGCCTTCTGGATAATGAAAGTGAGCAAACTCCCTGGCCCTTTTCTGTCTCGAAAGTGAAATGTTTAGTTTATAAAAACTGTATTTTGACCATAACTCATCCTCAATCCCCATTCTCTCTTCCTGTAGTCTTTCTTGTTCATTCTTTACACATGTTCACAAACAAGTAGGCAGTATGGTCACCAGGAACGCAACTCTGGGAGACTGCAAGAGAAGATTGCAAGGAGAATGGAAGCAATAAGCATTTATCTTGCACCAAAGGAAATTCTTTTATAGCTTCACAGATACAACCTCTTGCTAATTTACAGACACAGTATGTCCTTTTTACTCCATTTTGCTTGGGAAACTCGTCCAGACAGATGAAAATACAGCTGACAGATACAAAATAAATTGAGATTATATAGGTCAAAGTGGTGGAGGAGGGTGTGTCACTGTGTTCACGTTCAATTGCTGTCATCTCTCTCAAATGCTCTTCCTTTCTCACATTGTATCATTGTGTTATGTCATTATGTTGTTACAGGAAGAAAAGCCTTTTCTTTTGTAGAAACTCAGCTGGAGTTGGGACAAGTCTTTTTCAGAGGTGTCCAGTAATCAGAACTACCGAGTGCATTTCATAGACTCAGTTAGTCTGATCTGTTTTCTACAACCCTGGGCAATACAGAAGCTGTTAAGGATCTTGGAGCTGCATTTTTCCCCCAGTATTCTAGGAATGCCAGTGCATTGCTATCCTTTATGTACATTGCCCTCCTAGTAGCTTGTGTATTTTAACAAGAGGGAGGCTCAGCATCGCTTCCCACCTATTTAGAGAAGTAGAAATACTCAGCATTGGCTGAATGCTGTACTATTTGCATTGGCTGGATGATAGAGATCTAACTCATGCACTCTAGACTGTGCTACTTGAGCAATTGCTCTACTGCGTGAAGCACAGAGGTTAGTGAATCCATGCAGAATGCATCGATGCCTGGTTATATGGCTCAGAATTTCCAGTGGTGATTGTTTTCTTTTGATGGCTTATGAAAAAGGGAGGGGTGCCCTCACATCCCACTGTTTTTGTTGTAGATGTGTTGTTAAGCACAGCTGCTTTAGCTTAAATAGGAGTCGTTCCTCTGGCTTTGCAAGAATTGCATTTCTTTAAGCTGCTGCAATTTTTAATTGTGTAACACTCTGTGAACATCACATAGTGCAGTGATGCACTGAGGAGTGGTAGAGAAGAAAGATTAAGCTGAGGTTTGGAAATTACCATCAATTAATTTTCTCCTGCAGTAATTATTTCATGAAAGTTAGGCATTATAATTTGTCCTTTTTTTTTTTTTTTTTTTTCTGTTATTAGTGGACACCTATCAGATGAAAAATTAATCAAAAAGGTGAGCAACTTAAATCTGAGACCAGAAGTCTTCCAAGACCTTGCTATAGGTGCTTCCCTTCCCTGGATTCTGTCTGCAGTTGGCAGAGGTAACAGAGATGGAAGAAGAAAAGTGAGAAGTTTACACTTAGCTGTAGAAAATAAAAAGTTGGTATTCAAAAGTCATAAATCAACAGTGACATTCAGTCCTTTGTGTATTCAATTTTTTAAAATTCCACAGATCAGAAGGTTGAGCTCTGAGCAATGTCTCTCAGACTGTTGGTCACCTTACCAATTCTCAAGAAAGGAAGATGTTGTCAGTAGTAACAGCACTGCAGCTTGCCCAAGAAACGAGTGTCAGGCCTAACACTCCCTGGTATCACCTAGCTTTTCTGACTACCATTGCTGTGAGAAACGTATTGCTGAAGGTTGGATGTTCATGTTCTGGTTTTACCCTCTGAAGCTTTGGAAAGCTGGCAGAGTGAGTGTTTTGATTCAAACAGGCATCTTAAACTTGGCACTGTTGGCTTCAGGTGAAGCTCTGGTGAAGGTGGAATTGCCATTAAAATATTTTAAATTGTGACTCTTCACGAACTACAATTACAGCAAAATGTTTTCTAAAGTGTCTGATTACACGTAACAGTCAGAATTTCTAAATAAAATGGATAAACATACATTAAGAAAGAAAACAAGTGCAAGTGTCAAGTGCGGAAACCAAGAGAGGGTGCTGAGTGTAATTATTAGAGCTTGCAGGAGGTTTTGTTTCTTTTTGTTGTTGCTGTTTCTTTGGTATATTTAGAAAAAAGAGACTGAACTGTCACCTTTGTAACTGAATCCTTTATCAACAGAATGCAGTAAGTATGAAATAGATCACTTTTACTGCATTTACATGGTTAACTATTCTACCACGTTCTGAGTTTTTCCCAACTCAGTCATTGGAAGATTAGAGCTTTTTTTTTTTTTTTTTTTTAAAACGTAATTGCTTTGTTAAACCACTTCTCTGAAATTAGCATTTAAATAAGAGCAAATTGAGCACTGAGCTGAATTTCCATGAAAATGCGATAGCCCCCAATCCTATTCAATGTATATAAGCAGAGATAGCTGCAGCTCTGCTTACCAGAGTGTGAGAGCAGCCAAGGTCCGCTTGGCATCCAGGGCAGGGAC
The DNA here is from genome assembly GCF_905368555.1 of Meleagris gallopavo. Taxonomy (NCBI): domain Eukaryota; kingdom Metazoa; phylum Chordata; class Aves; order Galliformes; family Phasianidae; genus Meleagris; species Meleagris gallopavo. The sequence goes on along the minus strand of NC_139414.1, from coordinate 1,420,378 downwards.
AGCACACCCGTGATTGTCTTTCAGGGCGGTAAATTCTGATCTTGCTGGCATCTCTAAGAACAACTACTGGTACAAAATATTAATGCGTGTCGGGGGCTCTTTTTGGTCTGCTAAAACATTTTGCTATGTGCAGCTTCAGTTTGGGATTCAACGTACTCCTTTCAGATGCAATGATGAATCAAAAAGGAGGCAGAAGGGGAGCTTAGCCATGTGGCATTCCTCCCGAGTGCTGTCTTTTATTATCCTTCCAGATGACAACAGTTGAGTGAGAAAGTGATTCGTGCATTGGAGTCATTTGGGCAGCCTCTAAGGGAGGACAAGCGTTTAAGGCACGGTGCAATGCAGGCTGCCGGAGAGCCTCTCAGGTTTCACGTGCACACACCACTGGTTTTGAAAAGAAATGTGTGAGCCAGCTTTGTGGATGCAAACCTAAACTCTCCTGCAGCTCACCTTCAGTTTTGTTTTGGTGGGAAGCCCTGGCCAGCGCTGCTGGGTCTGCCTTGAGTTGAGGGTAAGGACAGAGGGCTTAACTGGGGTCTTCCGGATGGTCTGAGTGTGCAGGAAGGGGATATTCATATCCCATTCTGGGCTGCAAGTTTGCCTCTTTGGTGTGGTCTAACCCAGCAGCAGTTGAATACTACACAGCTCTTTGCTCTCTGATCACTCCCAGTGGGATGGGGGAAAGAATCAGAAAAAAAGTAGAACCTGTAGGTTAAGGTGAAACCTATTTACTAGCGTGGAAAAGGGAGAGAGAAATATTAATGTTATTGTTGGAAATATCCGAATAATTTTGCCAGGACGGTATCTCTGATAAAAGCAGATTTTATTCGCGATTGCAATGGCGGGCGTCCCGCAAGCAGGAGCGCCCCTATGGACACAACATGACAGCCTTTATACCCTGTTTTCTCCCCCTTGCCTCCCCCCTCTCCCCTGTTTCCCCACTGGCTGGGTACTCCAGGTTCACAATCTTATCAGAGGATTTACATTTGTTATTTAGTTGTTAATTTGTTTGTTATCTGGTGTCGCCATCCTGTCGTTTCCAAGATGTCTCAGTGCTCTTCTTGTCGTATTGATATGGTGATTTGCTTCCAAGTCTTCGTTAAACAAGGATCACCGTGGTGAGGGATGATGTCAGGCCTTCCGATGTCTCTTCAGGCGCTTCCTCGGGCATGCCATGACTTGTTCTCTGTTTTGATCTGGTGCAGGATATTCTTGCAGTGTGTATGACATAATATACATATATACACCTATATACACCTATATACAGAGCATGCGTCCCTGGGACGGGTTATCTAGACGATAAGTGATGTAAACTATCAGAGATCTTCCCCAAGTTAAGCAGAAAGACTCCCAGAAAGAACTATGACAGTGGAGATTATGAAATAAAAATATATATATTATCCAATTCTAATGCAGAAACAACATTTGATTCCCACAATTCCCCCCTTTTCTTTTTTCATAGATTGTTGATTTCTGCAATTCCTTTTGTTGTCTTTTTTTCTTTTTTTTTTTTTTTTTAAGGTTCACTTTTATAGACATCTCCTCCTTCATTTTCTTTATCTCCCATCTCCTCTAATACAATCATTTTTTTCCAAATGTGGTGGCTGCATTGGTGTTCACTTCAATAGTGCTGTCTCGATCAATCACTCTACCAGTCCCCTCATACAGGGGATAACTCAGCAACCAGTGACCATCAGGGCTCCTTTTACTGCTATCAAAGAAGTACATGTGGATACAATCACTCCTTTCCATTCACCAAACCAGGACTCCAACCATCCAGTGATGCAAGTATCTATTCCTGATTTTTCTGACAATTTATTAGCAAGGGTGGTAGCCCTTGCAATGCCTTAGTTATTTTGTCATCCGGAGCTGTGTTATTGGGATGAAGGTGCAACAAAAAGTACCCAGCATTACACATACACCCCTTTCTTCAGCTTGCATCATATCTTTGGAGATCCTATTTTCCCAGGCCATCCTACTTGTGGCATCTAACTATTCTGCAATCCCCTTTATTGCACTCATTGTATAATTTGTAAATTTCCATTGATTATAACAGATGTAGTTAATCCAATCTACATTCTTATTGATCATCACCCACGAGGACGGTCACTCAAATCCTGCAACAGTTTGATTTCTCACCTTAAAATTATCAGGGACAACAAGAAGTGAAAAGTTTAAATCCTTAGCTTGCTTACATACCAAACAATTACTGATATAAGTATACTTTGCAATGATGATTTTTTTTTTTTTTTCAAGAGATGCATAAGCATTTACATCAAATGTTGCACTTAACTAAATGAACATTTCTAACAATTATAAGAGCCCGTATTACTGTCCTTGGATTTACAATTTTAAGGATCCAGCTGACTTCAGTTCCCATTGTGTTCGAGGGACCTTCTTAACTCTAGTATGATGTATCCACAAAGTTTGTTCTTTAATTTTTACTGTTGTGTGGGGCATTAGCAGCACCTGGAACAGACCTACCCACCTTGGTTCCAGGGGCAAATCTGAAAGAGATCTGCAATATACATATAATCTCCTTGTAAAATATTATGTATCAGGCCGCCAAGGCCTTGGGCTCTAGTTCCTAGAACCAGTTTCTCTATTTCCCAAAGTTATTCCTGTAGACTTATCACATGCTCAGTTAGTGTTTCACTCCCTAGTTGGGTAGAGATCCCCTTTTGTACAACATAAGGCCCTTTGTACAGTATTTTGAAAGGACTTAACCCTTCTTTGGCTCTAAGTTTCATTCTGGTCCTAAGGAGAGCCAAAGGCAACAACTGTGGCCAGGACAGTCCAGATTCCTGGCCCAGTTTTACAATCTGTGATTTAATTAGATGGTTCATCTTTTTCACCTGACCACTCGCCTGTGTTCTGTGTGGTAAGCGCAATTGCCAATTTATTCCCAATGCTTGCTAACCTGTTGGACAATCTCTGCAATAAACTGAGTTCCCTGGTTGAAGGGTATTGTTGCAGGACACCCAAACCTTGAAATAATCTCCTGCAACAATACCTTGGTTATTTCTTTGGCTTTATTGGTCCTGCAAGGGAATGCTTCTGGTCACCCTCAAAGGGTATTGGTTAAAACTAGCATATACCGAAACCCTCCTTTTCCTGGCAGTTCTGAAAAAAAAAATCAATTTGCAATTGTTGCCCTGAAAGGTTTCCCTTTCCCAACAAGCCCCACTTGTACCCTGTTCCTGGTACTAGGATTGTACAGTTACTTTCTGGTGTCTGTACCCCCTCCTTATGTTTTATTATGTTCTCTTAGAACTAAATTCTATAAAATACTAACGGGCACAACAATGTGTCCATCTGGGTATGCACCCATCTGTCAGTTTGCTCTCTCCCTTTTAAATTATTAATTAGATTCCTATCCTCTCTAAAATACCTTATAGGTTCTGACTAAGGTTCAGATATTTTAAGTTTACTGTCTGGAATTAAAGCCAGTTCACCAATTTCTTTTCCTTCAGCTGCCTGTTTTGCCACCTGATCCACCATCAATTCCCAGTTTCCTGTACATTGTCACTCTTCTGATGTCCTTTACAATGCATAACAGCCATGCTGCTCTTTGGTAGATTTACATCATGCTGAATGTTTCCTTTTGTGTAAGCAACTCTCGCTCTTTCCAGATGGTACCATGAGCGGGTAGCACCCCAAAAGCTTATTTAGCATCTGTCCATATATTTAAGCTTCTTGTCAAGGCAGTTATTTCAGCCTCCTGAGTGGAGGTCCCCACAAGAAAAGGTCTTGCTTCAGTTACCTTGTCAGTAGCAGTTACTGCATATCCTGCCTTACAGTTTCCTTGTCTACACAAAACTCCTTTCATCGATGAATGCAGGAATCCTCAGCATCGTCCAGCAGTTCCTCCTGTAGGTCTGACCAGCTGGCACAGACAGTCTCCGTGCAAGTCACACTGCTGGCTTGGAGGTAGCTCTTCGTTGTTGTTCTGGGTGTTCAGCAAATTGCTTCCTTCTCTTTGATCAGTTGTGCTTTCTGTTGAGAAACTTGATAGCCATTTAAATCAAGAAATTCAGCAAACTCACAGTCCATTGTACACAGTCCTCCTTTGTTACTGTGGCATCCACATACTGAAGTGAAGTTCCACCGTGGAATAGAGGAACCCAAATCTCAGGCTCACAAGCTGACCAGTTTTCAAAAATCATTGGGCTGTTCTCACAACCCTAGGTAACACTGTCTAGGTTAACTGAATTTTCATTACTATTATTTTTTTTCCTACACCCCATATTGGAGTTTTCTTATTCAGAGGCATTTTAGACTTTCTTTGGCAAAACCAGGCAGAAAAAGGTGTACTTCAAATCCAGAACGGTAAACCTCACCTACTTATTCCTTAACTTGATTAATAAAGATATACACCATGGGTTGTATATATTCAACATTTCTATTATTTGCCCTCAAATCTTCTACCTAACTATAGCTCTTGCCATCCAATTTCTCATACGCAAGATTAGGGTGTTGTATTTGAATTCCTATCCAATTAATAATCCAAAATTCAAAAAGTTATTTATTATTTCTTTTATCCTCCTACAATCTTGTATCCTCAAAGGGCATTGCTTTACCCTGGTTGGGCTGGCTCCCATCTTTAACTTTTATTGGGCTGTATTTTTGGCTCTACCAGGCATTTCTGATGCCTGCAATCCTGTGTATACCTGATTTAGGATTTACGTAACTTCTGGGGGTACAACATTGCTTTTCCCAGTTTGTGTTAAAGCCAGACTTAAAATTTTCAGTCAGTTGGTCTTGCTTGACACTTAGCTCCAATTTTCTCTACTGAATTTAATCTCTACATTCAACTGTTCTAATGTCATGCCCAAGTAATGGTTTTGGAGAACTTGGCATGTACAAGAATTTATATATTCCTACTTATTCTCCTAGCTTGTATTTAATTGGTCCCCTAAAAAAAAAGTAAACTTCTCTTGCCAATAACTCCTACAACTACAAAAAAAAAAAATCATCTAAAGGTAATAATTCTTGAAGTAGCACAGAGTAAGAGGCATCCATATCAGAAAATAAACCTCTTTACCCTGCTTCCCCAAGCTGCTTTTGGTCCAGTGGTGGGGGGGAACTCTCCCTGAGCCCTTCCAGCCTCCCCCTTACCTCTTCTTCTTGGTAAGGACATCCCTGTTACGCCTTGCTCAACTTTGCCTTCCTCAGCCTGTGGGTTTTTTTGTTTTTGTTTTTGTTTTTTTTTTTTTCCAAACCCTTTTCACTTTCTAGACTTTCATCATCACATACATTACTAACATTATATTTCAGTTTCACCCCCTCCCCTCCCCAGGCTTCCAGTGCTCACACTGGATATCGGGTTTCCGAGATCTCTGCAGATGACGGCTATTCTCACTTTCAATGTCCCGTCCCATCCCCATTCACAAGCAATGCACCCTTTACAGTCACAGCGGGAGGCTCCGGCCCACACCTCTTTCTCCTACTCCGAGTTGTTCTTACAAGCCGCGGTTTTTTTTTGGGGGGGGGGGGGGGTAGTATGGGGGATGTGTTCTCGTGCCGGCCCAAACTCTAATATCCCAAACTCACTTTTTCCTTAACCCTTTTTTTTTTTTTTTTCCTCTTGCCGTTTTTGTTTTTTGTTTGTTTGTTTTTCCACAATTCCACTCTTTATACCTCAACTACATTTCCACATACCATTAAAAATTGCATTTCCACATACCATTAAGACAGTTTGTCCCAGTGCCTTCAAAATCCACAAATCAAACAATACAATTCCTCAACTTCCACAAATACCCAGCACTTGGTCTCATGATTAGAGTAGTTAACTATAAAACTGACCCCGTTACTCCATTTACGTTCCTGGTTTCTTATTCAATATTCTCCCTGGCTCACCAGCAATGTTTTCTCCACTGAGCCAAAATACAACCCAGGGGGTCTTCTCAGTATCACTTTAGACCTCCTTGTATCATAACAGCCTCGTACATGACATATCATAACACAACATAACACTTTCACAACATAAACATTTAACGATCACAAAGACAGTGACAATAATCAATACAATTTATCCTCAGGATCCTTTCTCCCTCTGCCTCCCTCCAGAGCCCAATCTTCCCTCTGTATTCCTTTCCCATACTTGCATAGGTGCCCACCTCCTTCTCCAATAAACAACATATCAGTGATAACATCATTTCCATCCATGAAATTAGGCCCTAGAAATTGATCTAATTGTTCTGCTACACTTACAGAATCTTCAATTAAGGAATTCTTGAAACTCCTAACTTTTCTTCTCATAAAAACAACAGACATTACCATACCCTATTTCCCTTTGACCTAAGGAGACTGCCCTAAGAGGATAAAGTGAAGTATTAGTAAGGTTAGTGTTAGAGAAAGGAAAATTCTCCAGGTCCCATTCACATTGCTCCAACTCCCTCAGTAGTAGAATGTGCATCTTCTCTCCAGGACCCTGCACAGATCAGCAGCACGGCCGCTCTCTTAGTCTGTAGAGATCTTGTAGAGACTTGCAGTGCTTTTGAAATTGAAAGGGGGGAGAGAAGTTGTCTAAGGGGTCCCATTTATGATCTTTCTGGTTCTCTTTCCTATTTCCTCCCCTTTTTGGTCCGGACCTTTTGTTACTAATAACAGACTGGCTTCTTGAATCCAGCAAGCAGCGTAGTCTGATTCCTCCTTTGAAAAGAGGGTTTTATTCTTTACATACGAATTCAGAATCTGACACACCCAATCTTTGTCAGATCCATATTCTGGCCAGAATATTTATTTTCCCTGTATTGGCTCTCTAGGCCATATCTGTATACAATATTTAAGCATCTTTTTCTTATCCTTGTCCCTGGTCTTGGGATCGTCTTTCCAATTCGGAAACATTTTCGTAAGGGGCTTCTTTAGGCACAAACCAGGGGACCTTTTTTCCCCTGCTCTCGGGAGCTCCTATTCCCCATCCCTCCGGAGTGCTACTGTGAACTACCCAGCCCACAGGTCACCACACTCCGACTCTCGGATTTAGGGCCAATCCCTCCGGAGTACCTTACTCCGATTCTCGGATTCAAATAGGGGTGCACTGCTGCCACTTCGTCAAGTGCACAGGGTACCGTACACCAACAGCTCCCTCCCGAGACTCTTCCTTCCACCAACACAGCCGCTTCGTCCGTCCCTGGCCGTGCCCCTCGCGGGACAACGGAACCGCAGGTCGGGACTCCGCACTCGCTTCGCACTGAAGTGCGTCTCACACATACACACACTCAAGAGTCTCAACCGACCCCCAAGGCAAGAATTAAACTCTCTTACCTTGGTCCGTGCACGAAGTTACCGGGTCGCAATGGCCAACACCCGTGCCTACCTGCCCCTTGGCTTTTACAGAATCCGTCCTTTATCTAACAGTCTCGGTTTCTTATCGGCCGTCCCAAGGAGTCACCTCACCACCCAGACAGGACCGCTGAAATCAGCGGGGTGCACCTATCCTGTTCAGGGCAGTAGGGAGACACCCAAAGAGGCAATAATAATCCCGGACGAGCCCCCAAATTGTTGGAAATATCCGAATAATTTTGCCAGGACGGTATCTCTGATAAAAGCAGATTTTATTCGCGATTGCAATGGCGGGCGTCCCGCAAGCAGGAGCGCCCCTATGGACACAACATGACAGCCTTTATACCCTGTTTTCTCCCCCTTGCCTCCCCCCTCTCCCCTGTTTCCCCACTGGCTGGGTACTCCAGGTTCACAATCTTATCAGAGGATTTACATTTGTTATTTAGTTGTTAATTTGTTTGTTATCTGGTGTCGCCATCCTGTCGTTTCCAAGATGTCTCAGTGCTCTTCTTGTCGTATTGATATGGTGATTTGCTTCCAAGTCTTCGTTAAACAAGGATCACCGTGGTGAGGGATGATGTCAGGCCTTCCGATGTCTCTTCAGGCGCTTCCTCGGGCATGCCATGACTTGTTCTCTGTTTTGATCTGGTGCAGGATATTCTTGCAGTGTATATGACATAATATACATATATACACCTATATACACCTATATACACCTATATACACCTATATACAGAGCATGCGTCCCTGGGACGGGTTATCTAGACGATAAGTGATGTAAACTATCAGAGATCTTCCCCAAGTTAAGCAGAAAGACTCCCAGAAAGAACTATGACAGTGGAGATTATGAAATAAAAATATATATATTATCCAATTCTAATGCAGAAACAACATTTGATTCCCACATTATCAACATTGGTTTTTTTCCTATAGTCGAAACAGCCTCATACCAGACACCGTGAAGGAAATCAGTTCTGTCCCAGCTGAAGCCAAGACACTGAACTTTGCAAGAGGTCAAGTATTTTCAGCCTTGCAGTGTAACTCAGGACAGTCAAAAGGCACAGCCCCTTTGGAAAGGGCTCTTCATCTCTGTCCTGGGAAGATCTTCATCACAATAAGATGCGGAGGAAGCAGAAGACTGTGCAAAGGAAGGTGAATGAAATTCAGGTAACCTCATGGCAAAAATAAGGGAGAGGTGGTGGTTTAACTACCTTGTATGAGAGGATGGCAGAAGTGATGTGAGGGCTGGAGGTAGGGAAAAGGTTCCCGACAACGTCAACTATGGCCAGAAATTAAGTGTCTGAGCATTTGGAGTCCTCCCCTCGCTAGCTTATAACTTAAGGGATTGTAGTTAAATTTGAACTGGCTGCCTTATGTTGGAAATATCCAAATAATTTTGTCAGGACGGTATCTCTGATAAAAGCAGATTTTATTCGCGATTGCAATGGCGGGCGTCCCGCAAGCAGGAGCGCACCTATGGATACAGCATGACAACTTTTATACCCTTTTTCTCTCCCTTACCTCCCCCTTCTCCCCCGTTTCCCCACTTGCTGGGTACTCCGGGTTCACAATCTTATCAGAGGATTTAATTGGATTGTTATCTGGTGTTCAGTGCTCTTCTTGTCCTATTGATAAGGTGATTTGCTTGGAATTCTTGTTAAACAAAGAGTACGGAGGGGAGGGGAGATGTCCGATCTTCTCCAGGCATTCCCCGTATCATGTAGTGAATTGTCCTTTTAAATTGGCAGAATACTGTTGCAATGTGTGACATAGTCAGTTGCCATCCTGTTGCTTCCAAGGTGTCTCAGTGCTCTTCTTGTCCTATTGATATGGTGATTTGCTTGGAATTCTTGTTAAACAAAGAGTACGGAGGGGAGGGGAGATGTCCGATCTTCTCCAGGCATTCCCCTTATCATGTAGTGAATTGTTCTTTTTTAAATTGGCAGAATACTGTTGCAATGTGTGACATATATTCTCAATGTTGGCTATACATATATACATACATATTACTTTAACTTATAGAACTCTAATAAAGTAGTAAGGCCCCTGAAACGAACTATAAAACAAAAACCCCAAACGGTAAAGACCATGAAGTTAACAAAATTCTTATTTTGTTCTGATGCAGAAACAACATTCAATTCTCACACTTATCACTGTCTTACTTTTGGCTAAATGTTAAGATCTAGGCTTAGAAGTCAGTGATTCTTTGTCAGTCAGCTAACCTGGTGTTGTGTATGTGTTGGTGTGTTGTCGTGTGACTGTATATGCACAAATATAGTCAGCGCACATACATATTACAGGTATTTTGGGTGGGCTATTTTGCAACATGTTCTTTTAGATGAGGCTAAGGAGCAAATATACTGTCACTCACTCTTGATGCTGCAGTAAATTCTGGCTTGATTGACTCTGTACCTGTAGAGGTGACAGTAAGAAGCTCTTCATGGTTTAATTGCATGGGAAAGCTGAATGTAGGAACTTGCTTTTTGTGATGCAGTGCTCAAAGCAAAGAAAAACAAAAATGCAGGGTCCATCACATGGTAGTGCCCGCCTCCTTTACATCTCTGGGATGGTATTTTCCAAGTTTGCATGGTGGCTGTAGTTCAAAGGCTGTGGGAAGTTCCATCATAATGCTTGCTAACATCACTCTGGGGGCAGTGACTCAGGTTGACACAATAGTCCAGCTGGCTAGATTCAAAGCTGTGGGCATAGGAAGGTCACCCAGTCTGGTTTTTAAGAAGAAGAATGTGTTACTTGCTAGTGTTACGTCAGTGTGCTTAAAAACTTAATGTTTTTTTGTTAATTAAGAGTCAAGATAAGGAAATATATAACACCAAATATCATAATTGTTTTCTTTTGAAGTTCACAGGTGGTCACATGTTAATAAAACAATGGCAAATGGAGTGTACTATTTCCTTTTTATTAATATTAAAATCAGAATAATTAGACACAGTTCCATCGGCTTTGAGAGTAATTATTGATTTGTGGATTTGCTGGAATAACTGTAAAGAACACCAGTAAAATGGCTCTTCAAACTCTTAACTCTATGAGTGGGCCTAGAAGAGATGTGGTTGGGGTGAGGATAGAAGGCAAATGTAATGGGTCAGACTGCAAAGTGAGAGTATGTTGCCCTTACCCTCATTGGTTTGGTTAATTAACATTATACTTTTATAGGTTATTTTTATAAATTTGAATTAATGTTTCTCTTTTAAAACCTAATTAGAAAAAAGAGGAATTTGTCAAGTATGCTTAAAGCTTAACCAGTGCATTGAACAGTCTTTGGTCAGAGGCTGGTTTCTGACTCGGATTTTAAGGCAGCTGTTGTTCTGGTTGATGAACTGAAGCTTTTGGTCAGCATCTGTCTTGGTAAAAGAGAGTTTTGTGCTTTTACCGACCACCTTTGGTCCTGCAATGCTGCTGATGAGAGATTTTCAGGAGCAGACGAAGCAGCTATTTTAGACTCACACCATCACTATGGATAAGTCAGGTTTTTAGAATTTGCTAAGTGTTGTCCAGAAACTTTCTATTCCCAGGAGCAGAGCATTGTCTACCCTGCTGTTTGGAGAAGACCCCACTGCTGCCACTCTCAGTTGCCTCTGCCCATCAGACAAATGGATAGCAACTGACTCCTCTTCCCAAAACATCAAGGATTTTGGAAGCAGTAGAGTAAGATTTTAAAGAGATTCTCACTGTGGTGAGGCACCTCTGGTTATAGAAGGTCTGCATGCCAATGGTGTGAGCGCTCGAAGGTTTTGCTCAGATTAGATAGCAGCCCTGGATGTAGATGCTGTGTTCCATCAAGGTGTGAATGCTTCCTTTAGATTGATTTAATTGTTTTCTGCAGGGATTTCAATAAAGAGCTGAACTTGCAGCTTCCTTCTAGTGTAGTTTCCTCTAGTTAACGTTTTCCAACTGGGTAGTTTACACAGCATCTTTAAACTGCAGTTGCTGAACATCTGTCCCTTCAGTTTTCTGAGTCTGCTTCCCTTCACATTTATGAAAGGAAGCAGTACTATGAATCTTGATAGAGATGGAGAGAGTGGGACAGCTGTGTGGGCCATGGTACTTAGTCTAGTGCTGGCTTCCTGCAGGAGGAAGGAGTCGGAGCTTATCTGGGCTACCAGGAATTGCAGGCCTTCTTAGAGACCTTCACTTTAAGGACCTTGACTTAGAGATGGCATTCAAGTCTCAATGTCAGTATTCTCTGATGAGTCTGCTTTCTGTTAATCCGTTTGCTAATCTCATTGTTGACCCATATGTGCACTTGGCCTCCAAACACCCTGTGGCAATTGGCTCCACAATGTGATGTGTTATGTGAAAAAAAACGAGACTGGGGGGAAGGGAAATTCAAGTCAAAAGTTGAGTGATAAAAAGTCTGAATAATATGGGAGTCAGCTGAGCAAAGCCTTTGCAGATCTGCTTGGTTTTTGCCAGGTCTGATCATGATTCTGCTCTTGCTTTGCTAGGTTGGTTTTGCCATTCTTTAGGTGAGATCAAAATTAGGCCAGAACACTTCTAATGGAAAGCAACATCTGATGTTTCTGTTAAAATAAATAAATCAGCTCTTGATGAGAAATAACTCAGTGCTTAAGAGTAATGGCTTCTTGCAAAATTTAAGCAACATCTGAGATCTACGAAAATAACTGAGATCGTGTTCTTTCCCTTTCATATAGGTACCCATGTGTTTAATTAGAAATAATATTGACATCTTCGAGTGCTACAGTTTTGATAAGTGTTGATGTGTTAGTCTTTGATACAGTTAGTTTGAAGAAATTCAATTAATAATTAAAGTGTTTGCCGATATCAGTCATGAGGCACATTCAGAGGCAATTACTGCATTCTACATATTTGATTTAGACAAAAACACTTGTATGTTTCTACTTTAATCTCTTGTTTAAGGCTTGTTTAAAGGCTGTGGTGTGTCTGACCAGAGAGAGAGGGTAGGAGAGGAGAGGGATGCCAGCCAAGCCCGAAGGCAGTGGTAGCAGTGCATGCCAGCCTGCTGGCATGGCGGGGTGCTTCTGCAAGGGCGTTGGAGTCATTCTGCCCCTGTGTGAATGAATGGCATTAAGAAGATTGAGCCTGCTGGTAGATCTTTTAAAATGACCTAGAGCCATCCTCAGTGGGTGTAAAATGTCCAGGAAACACAGGAATCAGGGGAGCCATGCCTTGCTGCTGTCTTTCCACTGGCGCGCCTCCCAAACTGTTTTTTTCCCTTTCCATTCTCCCCTTGTCCCAACCCCAGATTTCAAACCTAGCCTACTCTGCTTTTGTTTTTCAAACAAAGGCATTAGCGTGATGCACCAGCTTGTTTGTGGTGAGGATATAAGCCATTTCCTATGGCAGCAGAACGCAGCAGTGAGCCCCCAGCTGTGGGTACCTGGTGGGTTTGAATGGGCATGAAGGCAGTGGAAGTTACTGCCCAAGTGAAGGCCCTGGCAGTGGCGTTTCCTGAGGTGTACACTGCACCTACATCCTGCTACCATAAAATACTGAGTTGCCTACCTTGTAACTGCTTGCTAACGAGCCTCTTGACCTCCTGCTGTCATGCTTAATGCGACTGCTCACTTGGAACCTTCCTGAGCCAATAAATTACTTCTTTTCCTAATACCCTTTTACAGATTGCTGCTATCTCTGTAACAGAAACGACCTATCTCATTAATTTGTAATTTCGCTGAAATATTGAAGACTTTAAAGTGGCATATGAACTAAAATACAAATACAGTGGATGTAGTGCTGCCTAAAGGCTATATAAAGACGTATCAGTTAAGCTATATGTTGCTGCAGATTAAGAAGTGATTTTATAGTTCAGACTCTGGTATTACGGTGATCCTTCCTTATATACAGGTTGGAGTAATGGATAAGAGTAATGGAGATGGAGTTTTACATATGTCATGCACCTTTCTAATATCCAAGTGTGCATACACACAATATGTAAAATATCAGCAGTGTAGGATGTTTCTCTTGGCATTAAGTAGAAGAAACACTGTTTCCTGTCCTTGAGGTTGCTACACACGGATAGTAACCCAGGTGAACATTTATCAACATTTATCTCGGTTTTAAGAATCATAGAGTCATAGAATTGTTTGAGTTGGAAGGGACCATTAAAGGCCATCTAATCCAACTTCCCTGCAGTGCACAGGAACACCTACAGCTCTATCAGCTCAGAGCCCCATCCTGCCTGACCTTGGGTGTCTCCGGGGATGGGACACCCATCACCTCTCTGGATAAAAAGGAAAGGAAATTAGCAAAATGTGGCTTATGTAACAAAAATATAGTGCATGTAATCTGACAGGGATAGGTAATGTCTGAAAGATTTTCATTTGGATTAAATATAAATGGATTTATAGGCATACGTAGGGGTTTTGCATGAAGGACCTGTCCATGTAATGCTCTATCACTTTACAAATTCCTTTTGCTAGAATTCCATGCAAAGAACATGTGATTGATTTTTATGGGTAATATGTGATTTTATGAGTGTGACTTTAATGGAATGTATCATGTAAGAAGGTAGGTTTGGTTTTCATAGAGTTGGGGACATTGGGGACAAATGTCATTTGTCATGCAAAGCAAGAATGAGCGACACATTTTTTTCTAATACACACCTGCAAATAGTACTTTCCAAAGGAAATGAGTGCTCCTTTCTGCAGGGGGAGATATGCAAAGGGAGAGGACAAAGGAGCTTGCCCAGCTTGGGCCAGCTGCAAAGCAGGATCACAGCCAACATCTCCAGAGCTCTTCTGCTGCCTGGTTCGCGTGGGATCTGCTGGGTTTAAAGTTTTTTAGCAAGATGACAAAGATTTTGTGAATGATTATATAGCATACAGTTTCATGATTAAAAAAGGAAACAACTACCCCCAAAACCCATAGTGGTGTGACCCCTCACTCACTGTTTTGTTTAGTTCTTATTGAGGTTTGTTTGTGGAGCACAAAAGAATGGCAGATTTCTGCTTTTTGGGGGGCATTAAGTTGTTTTTCTGTCTGTAGTTCAGAACATGAACTATCAGAACAAATAAAGGGGGATGATCTACCTATGTCTGAACAGTTTTTGTTCAAATCCTCTCTCAGGGGCTGAGGAATAGCGTTCTTTCATGTCTTCTGGTAAGCTATATTGGACATAGAGAAATCTCTTTTTTCCACAATGTTTTTAACAAACACTTTGAAGACACTACTTGAAAACAGTTTTAAGCTGTTTTTCCTTTTACCTAATTTCATTTTTTTTTCTTTTATTAAGATCAGTAAGTCTTAAGTTGACAAAAGAAAACATCCCTTTTGAAAAGCATCCAACTTCTTCAGCATTGCTCTTGAATTGAGCAAAAGATAAAAAGAATGCATGGAGCTAGTGATGTGAAAGTGCACAGCATCATGCAGAATGGGGTGACCCTGTGCTGAGCTTTCACAAGAAAACAAAATCTAAGCCTACTCCTGTTCCAGTTTGATCCAGGATCCTTGAAGCAAAGTCTCCTACTGACAGGAAGGAAAATTGGGATGGACTTATGGCACATCAAATGCAACAGTGGTCACAAACTCTGAGGCATGAGGGAATCAGTTTAATGGCACATCTAAATTCTCTTTAAATTAAAAAATTGTTTCCTTTTAATTTTGTTGGGACTGATTAAAGGCAATCCAGCAGGTAACTAATACCCTTCCATAACTAGTGGATGATTAAATCTTAATATCAACTCATGCTCAGATGCGTGCACATATCTTTAAGATGTGTGACAGCTTACTTTTGTTGGAAATTACAGTAAATCATAGCAGCATTTACTACAGGATATAAAATGAAATGTACTGCCTTAGCCTTATTTTTAACAGACTAAAAATTGATTCCAGGTGCATCGTTCTCCATAGCTTACAGTTATTTTTGCCCCACTCGTTGATTTTTCATCAATGTTTGAACATTCTTCCATTGAATTCTGATTCTCTCTCGTTTTCTGAGATAAATCTACTCATACTACTCTTTGATTGCTTACAGCTCTGTGTCTTTATACAGGAGATGTGGAGCTGGCTGATGCTGAAATTGCAGATGGTTGGCCTTGCTGCCAAAGGAAGGGGTGCTTCACTCCTTGCAGCTTGATGATGTATGCTCTGGGGGCAATGTGAGGCTTTGAGAGATAATAGGAAGGGATCTGTTCTGAGGTACATTTGATTCTGTTACAAGTAATCTTGAATTTGTGTAACAAGTACTCTATAGTACTTGGTTAACAGATGGAGTAAAACCAGTAGCCCAAATAAGAGATTTATTTCCAGAGATTTCAACTCTCTCCCCTGTCTTGGAATCATATTGGGAGTGTCCTCATCTTAAAGCAAATCAAAGCCACTTCTAATCTGAAGCATCTACACAAGTGCTCAATACCAACTTGTTGATTTTTCAAAACACCAAGAATTCGTTGATTTTTTCAGTATTACCTGTTTTGGAACGGAAAATAATGACTCTCTGGAAATGAGATACAGTTGTAGGTCAGAGATACACAACCTATTTTAGTGTATTATAGTTTTCTGATAGATTATATTCTGTTATTTATAGCAACCTCATACATGGATAAGTAAGTGTACGTGGGTGAGGAGAGGGACAGGGCTATTGAAGGGACGGAGGCAGATTTCATTCCTGAGAAAATTATCTTATTACAACTGACTCTCCCATTGGGCTCATTTAAATGTGTTGGATTGATTCATGCACGTTTTGAATGGTGAAATTGAAAATTGCTTCCAAGTGGAAAAAAAAAAAAAAAATCATAGGCTTCCTCGGGGTATTCATTTCATTTATAATGACCCAGATTAGAGCAGGGGAGAAGAGGAGGTTACCCCATTCTGTTAGTGTAGTTCTTATGAACTACCAGGTTTGGACAAACCTCTGGGATGACAAGGATTAATCAATAAATTGTCTTCATTCACTAGTGTTGCAGCCCTGTGGCTGTGGGCTGACAGCTGCCTTTTATCCCCATGAAGCTGTTAGCAGCGTCCTGCCTTTGGCCAGATGTATTGACACAAGCTTATCACACTTCAGGCAAATGCAGTGCAGGCACACTTGTGTCGCTGCCCAGCCTGGGCTGCCTTGTCCACCAGGCTTTTCCTGGAATATCTGGATTCCCATCTCTTACTGATGTGCATGAACTGGATGAAGGGAGAAGTTACCTTTACAGCATAAATACCAGAAAGGGACTGTTGTAATGGTTGTCCATTTTTTTTCAGGCTAGTAATAATGATTCTAATAGAAATCTTTCTCTGCAAGGCTGGATTCTCATTTAAATATGTTCAGATACTTGCGTAAGTCTGAACAATAACAGTTTTGTGCACCTTTCCCCTCAGTGGTGCGGAAATCGCTAACCCCAGAAGCTCCAATTTAGTGAAGCATAAGTAGATTTTAAATGAATGATGAAACATTCTGCTGAATTAGGGTCTCCGGTCTCAGTTTTACAAAAGATACAGTGCTAAAGACATTGGACCAATGGAGAAAATGGAATCTGTCTTACTGACTTTTCTTCACTGAAAAGAGCGTATTTTTGGCAGTTCTGCAAGGTTCTTGACGGTGGCTTTGAACACCATGCACTGGAGAAGCTATGAATCTTAGAGTAACTGAAGCGAGTCCCTTTGAGGACCCAAAGTTTCCAGTGCTTGTTGAAATCCAACTGCTTGGGTGACGTTCCTCAGTGCTGAGGGAAGAAGCAATTTCAGTTAGCAGTGTTTAAGAACTTAGGGGTACAGTCAGGGTACGGTGTTAGCACTTTGAAGCTGGCTGGAAGAAAATTCTGTAAGAACAGATAAAATTTAGATTAAATTTAAGCAGAAGTTCAAGTAATGGTGCTTTTAGCAGAATTAGATGGCTTTTCAAGTTGTTTCTACAGGAATCTCCAGTTTCTGAGATGGCCTAATAGTAGTAAGTACCTATTTGATCTATAGCCATAGAATTGGAATAAATGCAGAGCAAATGAATGCGCAGATATTGCTGAGTCTGGACTGTGCCAGCTGTGCATTGAGCACTGGATATGCTTTTCAGAGATGGGGATTTCCTTCCTCTTACTCCAAGAGGTTTTCTGCCACAGCTCAGGCTGCCTCCAGGGCACCAGGAGGGGGGATGTGCTGTGAAGAACAGGGTGGGAGGGTGCTTGGGAGAGGTGAGCCCTACCTGACCTGTAAGGTGATCGAATTCTCAGCAGGGAAGTGCAGAGGGGAGCAGAGCGCTTGTGTAGAGAGGTAGAGATGTACAAGATGAAGATGCTTACCACTCACACTGAAGAGTAGTTACTGAGAGATTTTTACTGCCAATTTAGGGTTAGAGTTGCCTCTAGAGTAATAGTTCTGCCTTTGTTCAAATATCTCTGAAAGGAATTCACTGCATTTTTGCTGTAACTATTTTTATTGGCCTAAGAAGAACTTGGCAATTTTTTCTGGAGAGCACGCTTGTATTCACACCTCCACCTCTGCTCAGCAGTAATACAGAACAGCAAGGTAAAATGGCAGCTTCTCCTTATTTTTCCTATTAGTGAGAAAGACAAAAAGGCAGGGTAGAAGTGTGAGAAGAGGGGCAGCCATACTGGGAGGAAGGCAAGAAGTCACAAAGGCTCTTAAGAGCAATGGCCCAACCTTGAACATGTATTGTGTTCCTTAAAAGAACGAATGAGTTGTTTAGCACCAGTGTATAGCATACATAAAGAAAGATCTATGAGGGAATCTGGTGAAACTGCATGCCCTGGAGCTGCCTGGCTTGTGGGATCTGAATGCTGGGTTCATTTTTGGGATATTATGACTGAAGCTTTCCAAGAGCACAAGAAGGCCTTTCCCTTGTTGCACAAGGCAGCCTAGAAGGAACAGTCTGCTGAGAGCAGGTAAACTACAAACCTGCTAGGTTGTTTTTAACACTTTTCTAGGAGCCATGGATGTGGTACGCTACAAAAAATTGTTCTGCTGCACAAAGCTGGTAAGATCTGTGGGAGACAGAAGCACTTGTTTTCCTGTATTCTAGGAAAATGTTTAAGAAGCACAGGAAATGGTTCACAGGGTATTTGACAAATCATGCAGATAATTTTTAAAGTGCAATTATTTTCTAGGTGAATAACTTCACTGGTGATCGGGAAACTTCATAGACATGATGTTTTAATTTTTGGAAATTCTCTCTGTGGAACATGGTTATCTCTTTGTGCCTTCAGATGAGGCTTAACTTCATCTTATCCATGATACCAATTAATGAATCACTCCCTGTACTCCCGTGGCTTGGGAAAAATTGGCAGCTGTGCAAGCATGGCTCACAGGACAATCTGTTACCTTGAAAGTCAGATAACAACACCTTTGATAATAGATGATAACACCTTTGCAACACTTGTTTATGAAATATATGAAATATGAAATATGTTACCTGTAACTGAGTAGTGATACTTCGGGTTTTATGCTTCTATTTGTTAAGGAAAAAAACAGATCTAAATGGAACGAGATAAAAATTGACGAGGTTTAGACAAAGGACGAAATCGTCTGTTCATACTGTAGGTCTGTAAGTTATTATCGTGCTGTGGTTTTTCATGAGGTGTTTTCCAATCTACTGTTGATTTTAATTGCTCTCAAAACAAAAGAGTTGTGCCAGTTTTTAGACACAGTATTACATCAAAGTGCAACCAAGCCCGATAGCAGAGTGTACAGATAGTCATTACCTATTGAGGATCTCTGCTACCTGTGACCACCTGCTCTCTCTCAGCAATATGCCATGGTGCCTCAAGCTGCTAATTTTGTTTTCAAAATAATCTGCTATTTTTGTTCTGTTTAATCTCCTAATTTTGTTAATGCGGTGCAATTAAGGGGGAGAAACGGAATGAGATTTATTGATAATGCCAGCTGATTGCAAACTTAACTGATGAAAAATTAAATTCCTCCGTACCAAATACCTCCGACTCTGCTTTGTCTCTGCTTAATACATTAACAAGCTTTTTATATGAACTGGGTAACTTTAGGAAGAGCATTAGCCTACAAACAAGTGAATTTTTTGCCCAGGTAGCAATCCCACTGAAATACATAGTGTTAGACTGAGTACAAGTATACTGTGCACAAGTATGTTCTCCCTCCTAGAGATGCACACCAGCTGCACACTTTTTCCACCTCAAGGAAAGAGGGAAGCTTTCTCTCGTAGGCTGACAGATCCCGAATGTTGTTCACATAATGAAGGTGACAACTTGTATTAACTGTTGGTGTTCCTTTGGCATAGAGTGTTCTAGCTATTGGAGTATCCCTGTTAGATTAGCTCTAGCTGATTTGTGACAGATGATTCTCATGAGTTTAGCAGAGCAGTCTGAAATCCAGATTTTGTTTTTCAATCACAGCAAGGAATCCTGTGCTCGAATAATGGCCAGCCAACAGGTTGAGTTGGAGGAAATCTCCTAGGTAGACAAAAGCAAGGGACTTCCAGACTGTGAAAAAGCATAATGTACCTTTTGTCTTCACAGAGTGAGAGGATGCTGTGACTTCTGAAGAGTACTGTGCCATTAGGGAGGCAGAGTTGTACCTGACCCAGCTGTCATTTATATCCATGCTTCCCCATCACTGTGCTGTGGTGGAAGATAGTCCTGCTTTAGACAAATCTTTGTTTCCTTAAACAAATGGAAAAATGCCTAAGCTTGTTAAAGCAGAGATCTCATTATTGAAGAAACACTGACTTGTATAATCCATGTTAGACATTTTGTTAGAGTTTTCTCCATAAGTGAATATTACTGAGTTTGGATCTCACAAGCATCAGTGCTTGGGTGCATCCCTATTGGTAAACAAACCAGCCTGTATCATAGCCTGGTACCACAACAGGCCCTGGCTGCCCTGAGGCCTCATCCCTGCCCTTTCTGCCTCACTGCTGGGTGGTGCTGACCTATGCTGGAGCTGGCTTTGGTTCCTTCTGCTCCTGGCTGGACACTCAGACCGGGTCCCTGCTTCATGGTTTGCCCAGGGCTGCTAATGGATACCGTCACCAGCCTCTGGTGCTGGAGGCCAAGTTTAAACCCCAAGGGTTGTGGCCATCAGTGCATTGCTTCCAAGCACTGCCTGCGTGGTTTGCTGCACGAGAAGAGTAGATGGCCTGTTTCTTCTTGGCTGGCAGCAGGATCTGGGGGGCTGGAAAGTGCACTGTGCTACTGATGCTGTCTGTACAGCTGCTCTGCCCCAAGACCAAGCTGTCTCAAAGCAGCAGGACCAAGTGGTGCTGTGGTTTCAGTGCAGGGCCTGCCCTGGTTTTGCTCCTCAGCACTCACCTGCAGGGCACCTGGGTCAGGGCCAGCACAACTACTGTGGCACTACTGAGGTCCTGCTGAGCCTGTGCATCTTTCTGGCTCATGCTGTCTCCCTTTTTCACCACATCCCAAACAGCTTTCTTCAGAAGCTCCTTTGATGCTTGCTTCTGGAGGTTTATCCTTATTCCTTAGGAGGAGCTGTTTCTTCTTGGTAAAACCCTGTTGCATTTATTGTCATGTTACTATCTGTGGCTCACAGAAGCATAAAGCACCCAAGAAAAGAAAAGAAACTGTTGAGTTCTGAATGTGTCCTTTTTCCTTTATTTTCTTTCCTCCATGCAGCCACCATCTTCATCATTAGAAAACAGCCTACTTATCTCCCAGACATAGCTGCGTTCTTTGCTTAATGTCCCTTTTTTGGAACTTCTTGTGTATGTACATTTTACTGTACAGCAAATAATTTACCTTTAATTTTCATCTTTTGCAATTCTGTTTTTGTTGTTGTTGTTTTTTGCCAGCTCTTAGAACAACGAGACCTTTGGCATCCAATAGCCCTGACAAACAGTGTCAGTTCAACGTGTTCCAAGCCATCTGCTCCTTGGCACGGGTAATTCTGGCTAACATTCATTCCAGCTACTCAGGATCTTCAGCCTAACTCTGCTGGGGAAATCAAGGGCACAAGGATAAACCCCAGCAGGGAGTTAAATTAATCTGAAATACAGCAGTCCCTATTTGAAAAAGCCATCAGTGAGGTCAGCCTGATGCAAAGAGTTGGGTGAAGTGGCTCAAATATTAATTTAATGGATTAGAAGCCTTTGTGACCATGGTTAGTTTTCCCTTGAGGTATTTTGGTGATTCACAACATCTTTTAAATGCTGATGAGGAGAAGAGGTTGATTCATCATCTTAACATTAAAAAGTACTGGAGGAGGCTAAAATCTTTGTATTTCCAAAGCATAGGATGAACTTTATTATGAAGAGCAGACCCTGATGTAGCTGTCTGTTAAAGGACTATTTCCTCAAGAAGCACCTGAGGCCAGTGTATGTTGGAGACATAAAGAGCAGTGCTAAGTGAGCCTTGGTTGCCACTGCTGGGATGGAGGACTGAGGGCTGAAGTCTCTGTAGTGTTTGCTTTGGTCACACTGAAACACCTCCAAATGTGTGTGTTTCACGGGACTGGGTGAAAAAGGCACATCTTTAGCTGCTGAAATTACCAAAGTAATAAAGAAACCAAGGATTCAAGAATAAAATAGGATCCTTTCATGTGCAAATAAGATACTGGACACACGTAGATGAAAAGAATGCAGCCTATGTCAGTACCTTTCTCTTATGTTGAGATCCTTATGTTTTCCAACTGCTTCTTGACATTAACAAAGCATGTCTGTAGGCTGTCACGTACTGTGCATCCTTGTGCCTGGAACAGAGTGTCAATATACAAAACTCTCTGAGTGATTTGTATAATCCAGCGCTGAATGCAGATATTTTTGACTGCAGTTCACTTTCTCATTAGGTTAGTTTTTCATTGGGTAGGCTTAGCTCACCATAAAAGCAGGTTTGAACGTAGCCACAGGTACCATGTGCTAGTTTGTGCACTGCAACTCTTTCCCTTGCCTTGTGATACCTTGCCTTGTGATATCTTATGCATGTCCCCCCGCCTGCAGAAAATCGGGGGAGCTGTTCTGGGACAGTAATTATGTATCACAGAATACGAACACATTTTCCCAGAGATATTACCCTACTTTGAATGAAATGAAACAGAAAGGCAAATGAAGCAGAGATTGAGATTTGGAAGGAAATGTGATATCAGAAGCTTCTGTAATCTAATACTCTGTCAGGTGTGTGCACAATTAATAATGAAGAGGCAACTATTCACAACTTTCGTACTCTTTTTCCAATCTTCTCTTTCCCAAACCTACCTCGGGCTGCTGCTTTGAAAGTAAGAGTGCTGGTTTCCTATGGGCTCTGTAATACTCAAAGCTTTAACATGTGACTGCTTTGTAACGACAAACTTTTTTCTAATGCCCCTTGGATGGAAGTTTCATTACTTTTACAATGAGTGCCAAGTTAGAGCAAAAAAAGTGTTCAATTTTAGACTTCCAGTTTGATTTTTTTCATAACCCTTGACGTGTTACCCTGTCCCATGTTCACATTCCAGGAGTGAGTATGTGGCAGCTGGGTAAATCAGCCCCAAGAATCTGGATTTGATCTTTTCCAAAATGTTTGAGATCATTTTTTCTTTTGAACGTATTGGAAACAAGGGGAGATGGATTTTTGTAGCTGATGACAGCTGATTCAGAGCAATGACATCGTAAGATAGTGTGGGCTGTAGGGACTGAG
The DNA here is from genome assembly GCF_905368555.1 of Meleagris gallopavo. Lineage (NCBI taxonomy): Eukaryota > Metazoa > Chordata > Aves > Galliformes > Phasianidae > Meleagris > Meleagris gallopavo. Next base: position 1,397,558 of record NC_139414.1, on the reverse strand, counting down.
AGCTTGTTAGGATGTGGATATGGTCTCCTTGTCTTGGGCTAGTGGTTGAGTCAGAGGAAGTCAGAGCTATTGGCAGTATGTCTGAGTGACAGAGAAATAAGCTGGCAGATTCATCTTTTGGGTCCTGTGGCATTTCATGAAAGAATTCTCTTTTAAAAATTTGTGTTGGATGCGACTGTGCTCCCATAAGGGTAGGGAGAAGGACAGGATATGTGGCAATTTCTGTAGGTGCTTACTGAAAGGAAAATTATCTTGGCAGTTTTGTCCTGCAGCTGGCAAATCCACATGCCTTTTCTCCAGGAATGCAGGTACTGGTCCCTTCTTCTTTAGTAGTATTTAAAATACAGTGTATTTGAGTTTGCTTTCCAAAATCTGAAAAGGTCTGCAAAATACGGGAGGAAACAATGCATTGTTTTCAATCAGTGAAGGAAAATAAAATGACTTGTATTCACAGAAGTTCAAGTATGGGTAGGGAAGCTCTGAAGAAGGTAGAGGTATTACGTCGGTCAGTAAGAACAGAATGAGAACTGATGGCTTTAGTCAAGAAAAAGTAGGTTGAGTCTTCACATCAAACTTCATTTTGAATGCATTTTGTCAGGCTGTTTCGACAGCAAGGCTGTAATGCACTGCACTATGCATGTAAAAGGTGACTGCCTCCATTCTGCTTTGCTACAGCGCACTTTAAGTATTTACACTTTGCCATCAGTTGAACTTGGAAAATATTTGCACAGAAGTACAGCGCTGAATGAAAACTTTCTTAATAGTGGAAAGACAAAAAATCCTGTAGGTCAGTTATTTTTTTTGTGTATGTACCTGGAGAAATATCTATCTACATGGGTATATATAAAGAGGGGCACGCTACACAAGTAGCAGTCCACACAGGGGTGAAAGCAGAAGACAGGCTCCTTGATACTCAAATAAGGAGATAAAGGACATTGTATAAGTCCTACAGATGTGTAAAGGTGGGAGAGAAAAAAAGATCCCGATTGCTGCGAGCTTCTGAAGGGAGTGAAAGGCACATCCCAAGCCTACGTATCCTCAGCAGGCTTTGAAGGATGCAGGAGGTCCCCCTGCGTTGTCTTGAGACCTCATGGGTCAACATGCCTGTGTGCTGGCTGCTCCATTTGCACATGTGAATCTGGTTGCTTGACAGAAGGTGGATGGATTAAGATATGTTTTAAAATCAATTATAATTATGAGTCAATTACTGAAGAAGCTCGTGTGTTGAGTTTTGCTACAATACTACAGCATCGTTTCCTGAGGAGAAGCTTGCTGACAGCGGAGAAAAGCTTGTTAAGGAAAGGACTTTTCTCCAATTAGGAGGCAGTTGCAGATGCTCTTATCTGACTGCTTTGTAATGTTTTAATGTATAAACAGCCTGAACACTGCAATAATGAACTCTGCTCAGCATAGGGGAGTAGCCAACTGACATTATTAGTGCTATGGATGTTAAGCAGGGACAGTAATAGGAGGAAGATACAACCATTTTCACTAGACATAATATAGGTAAATTGATGAGTATATACTGGAGTAAGTTCACCCTTAGTCCTTGTTTGACTCCAGAAACAGCAGCAAGGTCGTTCTGAATACCTTTCACGTACCTGCAATGGTGCTGTGCTGACTGCATGTCAGAGTTTACGAGCAGAGCCAGCTGAGCTGTTTGCTGTGAGCAATTTAAGAAAATATCCCTGGAGTTAAATACACATCCTATACCTCCTGCAGTTTCTCTTCTAGCAGTTCAGGTTGTTGTCTGTGAGCAAGTGGGAAGGTAAAGAAGCTGTTATCTTCTTTCTTCAATTCTACTGAGCCAAACTCAGGAAAATTACTGTGACCGATAAAGTGAGAGAAAGTTGTTTGCTGGTGGCAGTTGCTGGCATCCTGCTCAAACACTGCAAATGTCAGGTTTTATCACGGTGGAAAGTCAGAATTGGCTGCAGCAGCTGTATTTTCTGTAGGTAATCTCTGATCATCAGACTCTGCATATACTCTTGCCTCTATCCGGCATTTCTTTTCGTGTGTCTTTTTTCTGTCTTCCCCCCCAACCCCCAACATGAGTTTTGAGAAATTTAAGACTGCAGAATGCTACTGCAAGGTAGGCAGGGCCTGTGCTCTGAATTTGGTCTCTCCCATTACAAGGCAAAGAGCATAAAAATCAGGCTTGCCTTTGTGGTGAGGAAGAGAATGATCACTGAAAATTTGGATGGCTACTTGCTGTCTTCCTTCTCAGCCAACTATGGTTGGAACTGGGTGGGATAAATCTGATAACTGTGTCTCTTTGAGTCTTCCTCATTTGGCTTAGGAGATCTCATTGATATGAGAAAGAAGATGCTCGTAGACACTAAACCACTAGGAACAAAACTGTACAAAAAGTTGAATATCATTTTGAAGTATATTACTGAGTTCTTGTTCTTTTTTCAGCATGTCCCTTCACTGGGGATATTCTGATACAGTGAGGATTTTCTGATACATTTTTTTAAATTCTTGTCCCGGATTGTTCAAACAAGTACTTTCTCTGTGATGAAGATAAAGTTCCTTCCTCTGTCAAACCTCAGCTTTCATAAAAATGACTGAGCTATTTTAGATCAAAACTTCAGCAAAAGTACTTGCCTTTGGGAAGGCCAGCCTCACAAACTTTCTGTATGGCATAAAGTCCAGGAATCAGCATTAGTGGAACTTGGTGTTCACAGGGAAAACTCTGATGAAGGAGTAACCTGTCTTAAATAAGGATATGATGCTTTGAAAGGTAAAAATTATCCAAGTCCTCTACATAAATATATCTTACTTCTGGAAAAATACAGGCATGTTTCGCCTGAAAATCTCTGCGTCCTCCTAGGTTACAAAGACCTGGCTTTCAGCTCCTGAGCCCTGCTGCGTGGATGGCCTTGGGGAGAGGGATGGGCCCTATGGCAGTGGCTGGGCAGTGGGCAGATTGGCACAGCCTGGCTGTATGGCACGCTGCTCCTGTTCCTGTTGCCATGGCTCCAGTCTGGAGTGGAGCTCTGGGACTCTTAAGCTCTATGTTGTTGTGCTGGTGGCACTGAAACACAGGGTATTCTCATGCTTTTCCATCTTGTGGGTTTTCAACGGCTGAACAGGGTCCCCAGAGCTGATGTACCCCTGTTAACTGCAGTACCATCACAACACGCTATAGGAATTCTAACTTTCTGCGCTGTCGGGTAGTGATGGGACGAGGGAGAACAGCTTTAAACTAAAAGAGGAGAGATTTAGATTAGATGATAGGAGGAAATTCTTCACTCAGATGGCAGTGAGGCCCTGGCTCTGGTGCCCAGAGAAGTGTGGGTGCCCCATCCCTGGAGGTGTTCAGGGATGTCCAGGTGGGGGTGTCCCTGCCCTTGGGAAGAGGTTTGAGAGTAGAGGTGATCTTTAAGGTCCCTTCCAACCCAAGCCATTCTGTGATTCTATTTTTTTCTTTTGTGTGAATGATTTATCAGCGTTTCCCACGGTGAAGCCAGGGTTGCTGCCGTCCCTCTCAGCAGCAGTGGTTCAGGTGAGTGGGCAGGGGCTCCCAAGGGCAGTGAAACTCTTTGCTTTGGACCCTGCAAGGTGTAGGTGCTTGGCTGATGCATGCAGAAGTGCTCTGCTGAAGTCTGAGTTCTTATGCTGGTGTCTGCCCCAGGTGAGGATCTGGTCTTTGATAGTCTTTTGCACCTAATAGCTTGGATGTACATAGTCATTTTTTAATCTTGTCCATTGTTGTGTATTCATTTCTATTTTTGTTTGAGGCACTTGAAGCAGTGTTTGCTTAACAGCCTAACATGAAGGGGTTGTCATTTAGGGAGCAGATCAGGCCACTGCTGAATTTACCTGTATCATTTGTTAGTTAGGAGCAGCATCTCAGCTCTGTGCTACCATGCAGACACAGGCAGGCATGGTTCAATTGGTAGCTTGGCATCATTGGCTATAAAGTATAACACTGGGCTTTGTGTGACAGCTTTAATCAACTTCTGCCTCAAGGTCACCCTTGGCTTCTGAGTTATGGGAGTACCAAAACCTGCTGTGATTTATTTTGATGAAGGTAAGTCAGTCCATGTTTTCTGGCAGTTTGACTGTTCTGTGATCTGTAACTACATTGCTCCTAGTACTAAAAATACGCTCCGGACAAATACGTGTGGATGGGCAGCTCAAATAATAGCAATCCATCTTAGCAAATGGCATTAGTTCTCCTATTGTTTCTTTCAGCTGACTTCTCTCTTCATAAAAGGAGAGGCTCAATTACTCCCTTAGGAGATTCAGAACAACCATCTTTGTCAGAAAAGTTTAGCTTTCTGGTTCTTACATGGTTTTGGAAGTGAGAAAGGGATACGCAAAGGTGTTTGGGCAGCTCAAGTCAGGATGAGGAGAGGGAGTTGGATGTCCAACAGTGCTCCAGCCGCTAAGCCTAATGGCTGCAGAAATCAAAACCTCTTACTTGCTTTCTCCCTTCTGCTCCCATTTCCAGACTCACATACAGTAGGATCAGGAGGATGGCTTACAAGGTCAGCATGTATGCCTTAGGAATGATAAGTGACTTGTGTCAGAATGATTGCCGAGTGACTGTTACAAAAAATGTAGCGGATACGTGGTGAAAATCTGTGGAGTGTTGTATGTAGACTACGATTGCTGTATCCAGATAAAACTCAAATTTACCCCGTAGTTGCAGTTGTGGTGTAACTGATTAACAGAATGGTGTCCATGTGGACAGCCAGCACACTTACTGAGCCGTTCCATGTTGGTCAAGGAACTCTGAAGCTGATCTCTGCGCAGAGGATGTGTCTGCCTGCAGACAAGGTGGGTGGTGGAGCTTCAGCCAGACACAAGGCAGCAGGCTGCCCAGGGAAGTGACAAAGTTGCTGCCCCTGGGGTGCTAAGAAACATGTGGCACTGAGCAATGTGATTTAGTGGGCATGGTGGTGGTGGGTTGACGTTTGGACCTGATGATCCTAAGAGGTCTTTTCCAGCCTCAGTGATTCTATGATTCAAGGCAGTGAACAGGAGCTTTGCTGGCAGGGCTTTGGGAGAGTGCCAGAAACTCCTGGCTGGCTTGTGTGCTGTGCACAGCTTGTATGCTGGGACATGCTGGTGAACTCCCTTGGCAGGGAATCCCGGGGAGTTCTCCCTGATGGCATCTGCTGTAGACAAAGTTGCTCACCAAACTCTATGCAGGCAACCTTAAATATTCATGCAAAACTGGTTAGTAGGAGTGGTCATGTAGAGCAGTTGGTTAAGATATTTGAGACATCTTTCGTACCTAATTTAAAGTAATCAGTAGAATCAGGCCATGGTCACAAGGGTGTACCAAAGTTCTCCAGAATTCTTTGAGGAACCTTATCTGATCCAGCTGAAAGCACCTTTGCAAAGACACTTGCAGCAGAGACTCATTGCTATCAATAGTAGGACAGCTTGTGGAGACCATCCTGTTGGTTCTATCAATAAGCACTACCCTATGTGAAAGATGCTAATAACTTAGGCCTTCTTGGCCTTCTTCTCATCCACATCTATAGAACAGCATCCATCTAGCACAATTAGGAGGCTTCTACTGGGCTGCTGCTAGCATCTACCCTATATTGACTGCCACTTATCTCCTACTATCTATGCTGATTAAACGAAAATGATTTATTTTTGCTTTCTGCTCTGGTACCCAGTATGTTTGGTTTCATCATCTGGCAGCCAGCCAAACTGCTGTTTTATTTAAAGCAGACCAAAGCTTACTTCAGGTAAGGTGAAGCTTTGGATTGCTTCTGCCATAGCATTAGCCAGCTTGTCTTCCTCCCATTATCAAAATTCCTCAAGCTAGAAGATTAAAACTTAAACAGAGGTTGACCTTTTCTAGAAATATTTCTACTTATTGCTCACCCTAAGCTTGTCGGTCCTGTAACATTTCAGTTTGTTGCTGTAGCTGCTCTGAAATGGCTCTTCTGAGGCACTGCTGCTTTGCTGTTCTCTTGGACCTTCAACTGAAGTGTTCCATCTTTTTTTTCTGAACTCCTACGTCCAAATAAAGAAGCACTAGAATTCGTACCTTTATATAACAGACGCGAGCCAAAAACACAGGCTTGTATTTGTATATTTTGTATATATATTATATATATTTCTGTATATAACACAGACAAAAATGACTGCCCTTATCTGAGGAAGTTAAAAATAGCCCGATTTTTCAGGCTTTTCCAGATCACTCCACAGACTACAGCACAGCCCTCACCATTAAGTGTGGGACAGAGGGCAAGCCGGTCTTCACTGCTGTGTGTTTGGACCAATTACTTCATAGAATGAAAAAATATGCTGAGTTGGAAGCCACCCACGAGGATCATCAAGTCCAAGTTGTGCAGGCTTTCAAGGCTGAGCAGAAATTAGTTGTTTGCACATTTTGGGGTACTTCTTACTGCTACTTACAATCTGACAGAATCACTTTATGGACAAACAGCAGCTCCTCTGCAGAGTTTGGCTATTAGATACTATGATTGGAGTGTCAGTGCTTGTTCTGAATATGCAGAGGGTTCCAGACTCATGAAGTTGTTAGTGTTACCCCTGAGGGTAGATAACTGATGCAGTGTTTTGCGTGGTGCCTTGGAGTGGCTGCTGCATATTTGCCGAAGGAATAGCTGCCAGTTGAACCTGCTGTTCTCATACATATATTGATGTATTAAATTAGCACATACCTGTACAGAAATCTCTTGGCAACCCAACATTAATGCTTCTCCTCATGAACACAGTTTCTCTAAGCAGTATTTTATTGTCCAATTTTTAATAAAGTATTGCAAATCAGAAGTAAAGCTGAATAGGAAGGCATTACCTTACAACAGGATATCAAGTAAGTAAGAAGCAAATTACAGCTAGTCTCATACATCAGTTTGACAGATAGGGCTATATTGTAACAGTACACATGTAGACCATTCATATATGGTATTGTAGCTGGAAATTAAGCTATGTTAAATCTTTGAGCATCCAATGGGAGATTTCTCCCATCTCAACTGTCCTGGATATGCAGAGGAGTTTGGTCCAATTAATTTCTGCAGCATAGGAATTATGAAGGCTCCTACTACAGCTTTTTAACCAGAAAGATTTCACTCGAGATTAGAGCTTCTGGATACAGTGCCTTGAAGAGTCCCTGTGGCAATATCTGAAAAGAAACATCAGTGTCATGTTCTTTCTATTTTTAAAGCTCTTTGCTATGGAAACAGATGTATGTTTCTCTGCTGTGTGTGTCTGTCCATCTCCCTAGTAATTTTGAACTGTTGGATGATATCAATCAAACGTGGCAGAGAGGCAAAGGTCTTAGAGCTAATTAGCTTCCTGCAAGTTTCTCTGAAAGTTACTGTCTGGATAGAAAGAGGAGATCCTACTTACATCTTTAGGAACTCAATCTGCAGCATGCATTTAACCTTGCTTACACAGCAAGAATTTACAGTGGGGGAAATTGTCTTCTGTTTTCCAAAGGTGGGTAAGATGGCAGCTGGAAGACATTGAAGCTGTTCCCATCACCTCCAGCAGTTGCAGGACCGTATGTTTATGCTGAAGGAACATAGATCCTGGGTAGGATGAGCACAGTGACTTTGCTCTCTGCCAGTGGTAATAAGTGCAGAGTGAGTTTTATGTCTCAGTGGTCATTTTTGATCAAGGCTGTCGTTCCTGAGCTCTGTAGAATGTGAACTTAGAATGACAACCCAGCCAGGCTGGTGAGGGAAGCTCATGGGGTTTGGGGGGTGGTGCAGAGCAGTTGGGATAATTTTCTTTCTTTTGTTGCAGTGCTTTGGGGTGTGAGGGTGTGTACTCTTCTATGATGTCAAGCCATGTGATGTATACCTGTGCTCATGTCCATCTGTATTCTCTACTGCATCTAATACCTACTGTTTCTTGCTAAAACTGCTAAATCTGTGGGTTTCACAACTGAGATCCCTGGTTTAAATTCTCCCCCACTTCTGACCTTATTCAGTGGCCCAAGAGAATGAGTTTTCTGCCCAGTCTCACCTCCAGACAGTGCCTGTGTCCAAATTAAACTGTGGAATGACTTTAAGAATGGTAAATCTTAACCTTTTGGATAAACTATTGTCTATTAGCCTAACTAATGTTTGTAATGCTGGCAATTCCATATTTGTTACAAAGAAGCCCCAAGATTGCAGCAACGATGGCCCTTAAATTGCCTGTTTTTACAAGTATCTCCTGGATTCACATTCTACCTTACTGGTTTACTTCTGTACAACCTGAGTAAGAACCCATATCAGTGGGCACATAATGGAGTGCAGTGTGCCCATTCACCTTGTCGTACAGCATAAGAGGAAGAGAACACTTGATCATGCTGAAGAAAAGAAACAAGCTTGAAAAGCATTCAGATGACAGATAAACAGTGTGGAGCATTTGCTGTCATGGGAAATCATTAGGGCAAACAGTGCAGCAGGGCTCAGTCTCTTGGATACCAATAGCAGCTGAATAATGTAACGTTTGTAGCTGCAGCAAGCAACTAAAAAAGTTGCTTCAGAAAGAATGTCAATGGTAAAACTGGCAGAAATGTTTTTGAAAGACGTCCTTGAGCAGCTTAGCATGGTTAATTTAGGTTTTGATAATTGACAGGAAATGAAAGGTGAAAATTATTTGTTTGCTATGGGAAGCTGAAAATAGCCACGCTCCCTGCTTGTTCTAGCAGCTTTTTTCCTCCTTTTCCCAATTGCTTCCAGCCCTGGGGTACTCGCTGTGCTATTCTCAGCCATCCCAGAAGTAAGAGGAGTCAGAATCAGGAGAGGTTGGATGCTTTGGGGGAGTTGATGAGGGGACGTGGTAGTGGAAAGAGACAACTACCTGTTGGGATTTTTGCCACTTCTTTCTTGCCCAGCTCCTGATGGGCTGTCTGCCACAAGCAGGGAATCCCTGATAGCAGGTATAAAGGAGGTGGGGAGCAAAGGGCCCTTTTCCTTTGATGAAAATCATTAATTGTTGTGCTCCTTTCTCTGGGTTTTTGTGTTTGTGCTTTTTAGCAGTGCTGCAGAGTTGTGCTGGAGCCATGTGAAAAGGGAGGAACAGTCAACTGTAGCCACGCTTTAGTAGGCAGGTACCTTTCAGAAAGGTAGCAGTTAGCTTTGGCACCACAGGAGAAATGCTTCATTAGAAGTATAAATGAATACCTTTCCATCTGTGACCTTCTCCTTGAATGTTAGCTTGAAGCCTTCACGTCTACCTCTTTCACTGTCAGGCAGGCTGAAAGCATAATGTGATACTGGGTGAGCTGGCTGGCAAGTGTTGTTTGCTTGTTGTTTACTCTGGAATTCACAATAGATTTGGGGAGGGGAATGTGGGTGTGGAGGAAGAGGAATGCTTCTCTGCTGGTAGCCTCGAGTGTTACGTGAAGTCCCTCTCAGGTGGGAGCAGGACAGGATCAAGTGGCTGAAGACACAGATCACAGAACGAAATGAGGTAAAGCTGCAGTTCTTACAATGCCATTCCAGAGATGGCAGAGGATGCAAGATTAATTATCCTTTAATATGTAAGGCTTGCATACCTAACCTTTTGCCCTCAATGCTGTCAGTTACTCTGAAGAACAGTGTCTCTGAAGTCCTTGTCTACGCTTTGCTATAGAGAAATGAAACAGCAATATAATGCATATTTATTTAAATGGGACATAGCAGGCAAGAACAGAAAGTGGTCTGTCTTCTGCTTGAAGATGAAACAGCTTCTAAACAAGCAAATAAGAAATTAGGTCAGCCATCTCCAAACACAGAATATTGTGAAAAAAGGGCTTTAGGCTCATATTTGATTATGGCTACTCAAAGTAGCGCTGGCTGAAGGGCCACCAGGGGATTTTAAAGACAACTGACTTTCTAAGGGTTTGTACATCTCTGTAAACTCTCCCTAAGCTCTGCCTTTCAGGAATGAGGGCAGCGAGGTGTTGCAGATTCCTGCAGGCAAAAAATGTTATATTAATCCTTCTGCCTTATGAAGCAAACTGTCTGGAGCTATAAATAGAGTATTTCACCACCTGATGGGGTCCTTGGGTAGACACTGGGAGCACTTTAAGTACCTGTGCTGTGTTAGTCTTACTGTTCTATCTCAGTTGTGTTTCTTGAACGTTGGAAGTTGTGTGTGAGGTAGAGCTTGGAATTTCTTCTCTGCTTTGTGCTGGAGTATTTCTAGAGTAAACATAAAGGAATGGTGCGAAGGCTTAGGAAACCGGCTAAATTAATTTACTCTGAAACTTCGGTGGGGATCCAGACCTCAATCTTGCAATGAAATTTGTCCCTGATGGCAGAGCTGGGACCCGTGCTTGTGTGGAATCCTCTTTGTTGTTGTTGGGAAGGCATCTTCTAAAAGTCTCAGTGTAGACCGGGTGGCTCTTTAAAATAATTGGTTGAATATTAATTTCTGTGGTTCGATGTAATTACATTAATTATGGGGAACTCATTAGGCACCAATGTAAATATTAGAACCTCTTCTGTAACATTCACTGTAATTTAATGCTAATTCACAGAACCATTATTAAACTGTTAATAGCTAGGGTTGCGATTCATTGAAGTACGTAACATCTCATGCAATCACTAACACATTGCAGTTGGTGAGCAACATACATTTTAGTCTAAATACATGCTTTGGAACATACACTCGTGAGCTTTTTTCAGGCTTACTGTCACCAGTTAGAGAGGGTGTAGAGTAAACTGTCAAAGATTCGTGGGGTCATAGCCAACTTGGCCTCTCTGGTTCTCATAACCACAATAAATGCATAGCTCTGTGGCTAAACTACTGCATAACTTTGTATCTCATGTAATCTGTTTGAAAGTTGAGGTAATTACATCTCCTCCATAGTTTTTAAACCATGCTAACAAAGGCACTTTCCCAGCCCTGTGTTTTATGTTGTATTCATGCGCTTCAGGTCTCCTTGGCGTAAGGGCTGCTAACACTGGGCTGTTTCTGTCCACACACACAGCTTGTAGTCATCTGGCACAGCTTGTGGTCATCTGATAAAGCGGACGCAGCAGGGGGATGACCTAGTTGCTTTTTGTGAAATACTCACAGCTGTTATTTTGTTAGTCAAGAGGCAAAAAAGTAGAAATGAAGTCAGTCCGAGGTAGCCAGGTGACAGCCCAGTGAATTCCAGGCTCTGCGACCTGCTGTATGTTAACACACAACTTTCTTTTCTGAAACGACAAAAACACAATTTGAAATAAACGTAGGGTTTGGCTGGAATGTAGGTGTCTGGGACTGCTGCCCTGAAGGAGTCCATTAGCTGCTGGAAGCGTGTTCCTGTGCAGCTGGCTGCAGACATGGAGCGGCCGCACGCTGGGCCAGGCAGCACTGCTCTGCAGTCTCATGGGCTGGGCTGCAGCTCCTCTGCTCAGATAGTGTATCAGGAGCATAGGAATGGCTCTCAGGATCGTGCTTTCTTTTCCCTGGCTAGATGCCTAAAAGCTCACTGATACAGGATCCAACTCCTGGAAACTTTAACTGAAAAGGTTTCTGCTCGCATAGACTACGTTACTCTCGACACCGACTTTTTTCTTCTTTACAGCAAGAAAGGCACAACACACCATGAAAAGAAGCACTTTGGGTGTTTTTTAATAAATGTAGAGTTAAAGGAATGGCATTGTAAGAACTGTAGTTTTATCTCATTTCATTCTGTGATCATTCAGAATGATATTACATACTATTAACAGCACCATCTGGTGGCCCTCAGGTGATGTTAACATTAATCACAGCTAGAAACTGTTTCTTAGAAAAATTTCGGGGTAGGAAACATTTGGTCGGCTTTATTACAAATACTGGAGCAGGTGTGTTGATTCTGAATGGGTAAATTCAGAATAAAACCATAGACCTTGACAAAAACATGTTGCTGAACTCACACACATTCTGAGTATGTCTGGTAAACAGTGCAGGATCCAGGGCTGTATATGCATAAATATTTAATCTGCATAAATGTTTGAGTATGCTAGAAGAGGTATGTTTTCCTCATTCCTGTAATGTGTTTAAAGAATCCTAGTGACCATACAAAATATTCTGCTAAAGGTTATTTTATGCTTGCTTCTAATCTCCTGCCGTGGATGTAGAGTCAGGGCAGATCATTGAAGTGGCTGCTGAGAGAACTGCCTTCCAAACAGCACGAGGGCTCAGGAGTGCAGACTTTGGTTTGGATTTACTCATTGTCAGCAAACGGAGAAGGGCAGTAGTGCAGCAGTGAATGGGTGGGCCAAAACTCCTTCATGTTCAGCCAGGGAAGTTTCAAAACAGATCCCAAGTCAGTCCGTCTGTTGAGATCTAGTACACAGTACTAACAGACAGTTTTTGGAGCAGATGTGTGTTGGACACAGGACATTACCACAAGAATTCCTGCACAGGAGTTTGGTGGGCAAAGCATCCTGCTTGTCCTTCCCTCCCTCTGCCACTGATGCTCAGCAGGAACATACCAGCTTTCACAGTGTGCTGCTTTTCGTTACTGATATGTGGAAGGCATTAAGTGTAAGGCTACAAAGAGATCTGTTCTCATCGTAACAACAACTGATGGTTCAGCATCAGCTCTTCCTTACAGTGTTGTGGCCTCTGAGCTATCTAGAAAGTCCAATTCCCTCAGTGTTAGGCAATCTCTTTGGCTAAACATGTCAGAATTTACATTTGTTTACAACAAGCCTTGGTGTTGACAGCTTAGCACTGGCTTCACTAATTAGAAGCATAATATTTTCTTGACTGCCTGGAAGACAGAAACCTCTCTGGAGAAGAGCTTCAGTGCTTCCCATGGTCACCTGGAAAGTAAGAAGCTGGAGCGATTGTACTGCAGGTTATTATTTCTAAGGAATGTAGGCTATTAAAGCTCAAATTAAGAGACTGTAAGGTGCAGATTAATTTAGTAGAAGGTAAGGTGCCAGCCTGTCTCAAAAGCTGTGTGCTCTGAAGCTTACTGGGGCTAGGAAGCCGAATTGGCCAGATCACTGTTATTTCCTCCATGCCTGTTCTTGCCCTCCCCATTATTATTATATTAAATAATTTCTGCCAATAAATAACATTTTCACCATCGATTTTGTCTTTTTTTTTTCTTCCCTTTCAACAGAGCTAAAAAAAAAAAATAAAAGCAAGAAATAAAATAAAATCCAATCCAATCCAATACAAAATTGAGTTTTGAGCTCATAACAAAGAGATTTTTTTCAGTCTTCCTTATTTTGCATGACCTAATGCTGCACTGAGCATAATGATCTGCAGCCTCAACAGATGCACGTCACTCTCATCACTGTAGTGGATGTGGTCTGTTTGCAGCAGCGTGGAAGGCACCCTTGTGCAGGAGAACTTGGAGGCACAGCAACTGTGGTCAGTGTATTTTTCCATAGAAATTGTGTCTATTTTGTATATTTCCACTGAGCTTTCCGTTTCATATCTGGAATGAAAGTGAAATAGCAAGTGATGAAAATAGAGATGAAAACGATGATGAGGATTTATGTGTATAATAATCATCTCCCGTTATTAAAGTTTTGCAGTACCCTTTTTCAGAGATGTTCATATGAATCACTGAGATCTGATGACTTGCTCAAGGTCACATAGCAAGTTTGTGGCAGAGACAGAAATAGAAATGGCATTTGAAAGTCAGTACAGAATCAGGCTTTTATTTGTATGGACTTGCAAACACTTGTGCTGTGTGATGCAGCAAGGCTGCAGGCTGTGAAGGAAGATGGAGGCACACCCAGAAATAAGGTAGCAACGCCTGGAGAGTTCAGCAAATCTACTTTTGCATTTAACTTCTGTTTCAGCGTGGCATGAATTTGCTAACTTCGGTAAAACTAAGGTCATACAGAAGCCATGTTAAACTGCATTATGTGATTCTTCATGTCGTGATGAAGGACCTGGCACTCACTTTCCAACCTCGATGTAATCATTCTTGCTGGTTGGTGATGGGTGGGACACGTGTGCGGAGCTGAGCCTGCCTGGATTGTAGGAGTTGGGAAGGGATGTTTGTCCTGTGTGCTGTAAGGGAGCTGCTGCCTGTGGTGTCAGCATTCGGAGCTGCTCTGTTGCTATGTGAAAACTCTCCTCGCTTTAGCCCTGTCGTAGTGACACATGTAGGATTTTTCAGAGCAAGAAGCCTTCCTCTGACTTAGTGTTGAACAGCATACAAACCTGGTTCACTCTGTTAGTCCAAGCAGTGCTCTGGGGCAGCTGAAATAATGTAAGTGGTTCCAGAATCCTTGTAGGAGGCCAAATAAATCTACCACAGCCATGCTTAGCTTCAAGAGGTATGCGGAAATAGAGAGGTAGCTCATGCCAGCTTGTTAAAAGGAAGCTGAAAGTTACAGATGGCATGGTTCCTGTACTGGAGGCAGAGAATAAACGTTTCCCACTTGCTGCGAAGCACTTCAGAAAGGGCAGAAGAGCATCATCGCTTAATAGCAGTGCAATGATTGCTGCTGAAAGCAAAAAAGAGTCCTCTAAGAGCTTTATACAAATGAGGAAAATATAAAGGGATTATAGAATCTGGCAGGTTAAATGTACAAATATAATAAGATGGACTGAAAAAACAGTTGGAGGATCTCTTGTAAGAAGGCATGAAAACTAGTAAAAGATACGTATTAAAAAACATCAGCGTCGGGGAGCCTGCCAGAAAAATCTCTAGAGCTAGTAGATGGTCAGAAATTACAAATGTGTTATCTGCATCTGTTGCTCCTTGGTAGCTGACACACTCAAAACCTTCTTGAAGAAGAATGTGTCAGAAAAATTGGTAGTCAACAGTATATTGAAAACAAAATTGGTGGATACAGGGATAAACTTCTTGCAGGGGCAGGACTTAGCCTGGCTTGTGGAAGGAAATGTCAGGCCCCCAAAATGTTGGAGCATTACTGATGTGTTATCAAATGTATCTGTTCTGAGACCTCTGGAGGTCAGCTCGTGCATAAATGATGTGTTAAGAGTCTGAATTCTTGATATCATTCGTTACTGTACTGAATAACTTTGAATTATTAATGATGACTGAAGATTTTTATAAGGACATAATGAAACTGAGCGAGTGGGCAGTAAAATGCAAACGAAATGTGGTGTAGATGGATTGGGTGAAGAGTGAATCATGATGGGTGGGCTCTGAGCTGGTCCTTGGGTGAGATCTTGGATGAACGATAGAAATACCATCTCAGCGTTCAGGAAGGGTCCGACAGGTATGTCAAACATTAGAATTATTAGGGTAAATGTGGGGAGGAAATCTGTATTGCAGTTGCATTCTCTAGACACTAGTTTTAAGGTAGAATTCCTGCCTCCTGGATACTCTTGAACTTCCAGCTCCTCCACTTCCCACCCTGCACCACTCATACTAAAACTTAAATGAAGTACGTAGGAGACAGCAAAGCTGATTAAAAGCTTGAAATCAGTGCCATAAAATAAAGGAATAATAAGGCTATGGCTTTTCAGCAGGGGGAGGGAGGGCTGCTGAGGTAATTGGTGACAGAGGGCTAGAAAGCTTTGCGCTGTGGAGAGAGCAGGTGAAAATGGATCCACAGTTCAGAGCAAGAGCTGAGGCCATTAAATTTCGCTGGCAGGAGGCTGGGCAGAATAAGTGTGGCTGTTTGTGTGCCCCAGTCTCGTGTTTGTCCCCAGCTTGCTGGGTCTGGCTGCTGTTGGAGGCAGTGTGCCAGCCCGTGTGGGCCTTTGCATCCCCTGTGTGACTGCTGCAGCTTTTAGCAGCAGGGCCAGCCTCCCATCAACGTGTCACCTCCTTGTCTGTGCTGCTATTTTGGGGTCAGAAACCAAGCAGAAGGGAATTATCCTGCTCAAGCTGCTTCTGTTGAGATCCTCATGGTAAGTCTTTCTTCTTGTTCCTTCGGAGCCACTCTCTGCACACAGAGCAGGGGGAAGGTCTGAGTGCATCCCACAGCCCCATTGAGCAGCTGCACCCAATGGGTGCAATCCTGCTGGAGAGCGATACAGGAGCAGGAAATTGTAACCCTGAACAATGAGACCGGAGCTTAGGTTTGCAGCGAGCTGTGTTTTGGTTTCAGCAGGATTTTGGAAATGAAAAAGTTGTGCGCAATTTGAAAAGACTACAGAAGCCAGAAGATAAAAGTATGAGAGTCCCATATGTTTTTACAACATTAAAACAACTACAGCTACAGCTGGGTCACTGCCAGCCTTTATCAAAAAGCTGGTTTTTTGCATTCCAAGCAACAAAGGATGAAATGACAAAGAACATACTGGCCCTTTGTGTATGATTATAGAGCAGAGGAAGCATCTCCAAAAGTATTGAAATTTTTCCTTGAAGAGTCTTTTCATGTAACTTCCAAACATGAAAGCTGAGAGCCTGGTGCAGGTACAGACCAAATGGGCTAAGTGAGTAGCGAGAGCATGAAAATGGCACAGAAAGTGGTGTTTATCTGGAGGGAATGGTGTTCCTCATTAGGACTGATTCAATGGAAAATGACTTGAGAAATTGCTGAGCTGTATTTATCTCAAAAAACTTGAAAGGTTTTGCATTTCTGAGTACCTGTGTCACAGTTTACATGCAGGTACAGGTAGGTTGGCTTTTAGGATACAGAGGTGTGCAACTGGACTTTCGTCGTGTTATCCTTCAGTAGCTTGCTGGTGTTCCCTTTGCTGAAAAATGCCTTTGGTTAGTTGACAAGTCTGGTGTTCATGCACCTTACAAAGTTACACCTAAGAAATATACTCATACGTTACTCAGATTTCCACAGATGGAGTCACAGCAGCAACCAGTTGTGCGTGCTGCCAATACTGCAGAAACCTGCTGGACCCGTATCAGTTGCTTAAACATTAAGGTGTCATTAACGTACATAGAGGTAATAAGTACTGGCTAAACACTCATGAAGAGAAACTGAGAAATGTTAAACTTTGAGCTTTAAGATTAGTACTACTGCTACTAATAATCAACACTCAAGAATTCCTCACGTAAAAAGAAAATTGGTATTTTATCAGAATGCTGGAATCTTTTCTGCTGTGAATCTTAAAGCGTAGATGAAGAGTACAGACCCCTACCAAGAGAAGTAGTTCCTTCTCTAGCTTCACTGCAGATGAGATCCAAGCTTAGGTCTATTTATTCCAATTCTCCTGTTACTATGCCACGTATTTCAGATGAAGCTGCAAGGAATGTTAAAAATATAATAAAGAGTCTACTGGGAATAATTGCATGCTTTTTCTGAGCTCTCGATGATTAAAAATGGGCGTCTTTTCAATGCAGTGTGAATATTTTTTAACGCCAATTTGTGCCACATAGATCTTTAAAATGAAGAAAGAAATTTTAGTCACCTTGAAAATGCTTATTTGTATCTCTGCATGGTATATTTCTTATATAAGCAAAATAATTTCTTAACAATTTCCAAAGGTAAAGGAGGAAGAAGTGTTCCATTTTGGTATGTGCCAATTCTGTTAGGTAACTGAATTTGCTAGCAGGAAACAGATTTAAAAATGCAGGTGTTAAGAGATAGATCAGTGCTAATTATTCTTTTCCAATTGTTTTTATTCTGGAGAAGTTCAACATTCATTTTCCAAGATAATGGAGAAGTTCTTTGGGAATTGTAGGAGCAAGGGTGAGAAGTACAGTGTTTGTATACCTTCAAACATTTGAAAGAACATTTTAGTTGGTCATGAACTAGATTATTTTAGTGAAATGTAGACTTACAATTATTATATATGAGATTTAATAGATCACGTAGTTGATATTATAAGGTAAATTTTTGGCACCGTGTCCAAATGACCGTTTTCTGCTGGGAAAACTAAAAGAATTGTAGGAAATTCTGGATAAAATAATCCTAAACAATATTTCTTGAGTGTTCAGAAACAGCATTCAGTAGAAATAAGAAATTACCCTTCTCCATCCAGCTTTTGGGCAGAACTTTCCCAGAAAAAAATTTGCTCAGTTTTTGCCAGCTGTACTTAGGAATGAAAATAAGAGACTGTAGAAATGTTGATTATTACACCTAGAAGGATCAGATTCAGATCTAATAATGTGTGAATTCAATGATAAAACATTGGCACAAATGGCAAGAGTCATCCCAGTGAACCGGAGGGAATCTCTTAACCACATGAAAAAATGATGCCCTTGTATTAAAAGCTACTGGTTTGTTTTACTTTTTCTGCCATTTTACGGTTCCTGGAGCTTTAAAGAAAGCAGCCTTCTTGCTCCCACAATGAGTGTTGTAATTATGGACAATAAGAATGTCTTCTGATTGTTTGAGTTAGCTAATAACTCAATATGCGAAATAAATCAAGCAGTTCCCAGCCCAAACGAGGCTGGTTTTAAGAAGTGCTGTGGGCTCCCTCTCTGCTATGTAAAATAGGCCTGAACAGTTGGAACAAATGTTCTTGTCACTAAATTATAAATTACAGCTGTCAAGAATAAAACATTTAGTTCCAGCACTCAAGAAATAGATTTTTAAGAAGTCTCCTCATTTATCAGTTCAGCCATTGATTATGTGTGTAGGGTCATTGAATCAGTGGCGATGAATGAAATTCTTGATTTTTCAGATAGCGGGCTAAATGTGCCCGTAGCTCTACACCAGAAACTTGATAGTACTTCAGAATGCACTGGAGCACTTAAGGAACTAATGCTGTATGGAACCATTTACATACTGCCCTTCTGATCACCAGCAATGTTTGCTGAACAAAAAAGGAAGATCAATTAGCCTCTGAGCTTTTTCCTTGACAGGTTTCTGACCTGTCAAGTGTTACACAGTCCCAGCTGAACTTCCCACTTGTGACTGCCCTGATGGCTTAGAGATGGCTGGGAGGTCAGGGCTGCGGTCTGGCTGGGTTCCTTGCATTAACCACTTCACTGACAGTCCCTTTTTCTTTGGTGCAAGAGTCAGAAGGAAAAAGCTTGCTGAAGGTGTTCCAAAATAGGAATGATCTACCAGCACAAAGGCTGCAGACGTTCCTCCGGCTTGTCTTGAGATGAATCCAGAAATAACCATATAGATTAGATCCAATATGCTTTTCAACACTGGAATCTATCTGCTGTTTGTACAGTTTTATTTCCCACGTGCACCGGTGGCTTCAGCCTTGACCAGAACAGCCGGGGCTGCTGGTTGCAGCCTTCTCAAGTTTTGCATTCTTGTTGTCACAAATCTGTACTAATTTAAGTACATTGGATCACAAGGCCGAGGAATATCTTCTGTCTGCAAATTAATCTTCTTTCTGCCTGAGGAGTGTCTGTGAGCTATTCAGGTCCCTTCATTTTCTCTTTGAATGTATTCAGTAAGCATCTTTCTATACCCTGTTGACAAACTCTGACTTCAGTGCTGCACTGGGAAATCCAGAAGTTGGGATGTGATGTCTTTTCTCCTCCAGTGAAGGAACACACAAATTATCTCTGCACAGATAGGTTTCACTCACAGATTCACTTTGAGAAAATATTTTTGAAGTAAACTGGGTCATTCGATTGCAGAAAATGAGAAGTCTGTTGACCAGATGGGCAAAGTGAATGTGTTAGGAGATTGAGTCTGGACAGAGGTGTGTATCTCAGCTGGAATAACAAAGTGTTTATGTTTCTCTAGCATGTACCCCAAAGATGTTAACTTGGGGTATGTAAGCCATTTCAAATTTAGAGTTAGATTTGCAAATTTAATCTAGCTGGCAAAGGCCAGATCTGATCTCTGGTAGGCATCTATTTATTCTGAATTTACTGAATTTTGGCTGTTGGCTGCCTTTACCTCCTTATACTGGCTCAAAGGACTTCATGTAAAATATTTCTTTGCTGTAAAGTTATTATTACATAGCCTATGACATCTATTTTCTAATTTTATGTTGTGCAAATTTACTCATTTACAGACTTTAGTCTGCTTAAGCATCTTGACTTTTTTCTTGTTCTGTTCCACCTTTCTTCAAAATCAAACACTTTCAGCCTTTAAAAGAAATCAGATGTGGACAATAAATTTTGATCATTCTATCATTTCAGAACCATGGAGAATAAGATGGGAGCACAGACAGCTGTGTGTGGATACACAGGAGTCCTGGTATCATTGGATTTGTAGTTATGCTTCTTGTCCACTAAGAAACTCTTCTGTAAACTCACATTAGTAGAAGATGTGATCAGAAGAAGATTGTGAATTCCAGACTCAGTTTGAATCTGCCTTTATGATCATTAACAATTGTAGAACAGAATCCAATGAAATGACTTGGTCCCAAATAACCACGTGTGTTAGGTACCAAGTTGCCAATCCTTAAAGATTTGATGCCATTATTGTATGCTTCCTGAACCATGGTGAGTGCTGCTACAGGGCTTGTACTCTACCTAAGGGTGAAAATTTCTATTTCTATGAAACAAAAGTTTTCTTTCTTTCTTTCTTTTTTTTTTTTCCCCCTGCTATTGCATTTTAACATGTCAGGAAATTTCACATTTTTCTTCTTCATATTTTCTTTTGAAGTCAATTATTTTAAATTAGCTCCTGAAATGTTTTGAAGAATAAATGATTTCCTTTTTTACTTTGAACTAAAGGAAAAGTAATTAAATAGTGCTGAACTGAGCAAACACCCATTACTTTTAGGTGCCACAGAATTATAACCCAATAATTTTTTTATAGGTCAGTCAAGCTGCAAATTACCCAGGAAACCCCTCAGGTAGACCTTCTGCTAATTATCTGACGTGGCTGCTTGCATTTAAACCAAGAACTATCAGCTGAAGACCTGTGCTGTGTTGAAGAAGAAAAACTGGGGGGGGGGGGGGGGGAAAGAAAAAAAAGAAAGAAAGAAAGAAAAAAAGAAAATTAAAACAATTTAATATGAGAATAACAGTTTGTTTCTTAGCACTTCTCAGTCCTAACCTCAAGACAGACTGTAGTGAATGATGAAAATTTTAACTCAAGATGTTGAAAATGTTAACTTAAGAAAATGTTAAAATAGCCAAATGTATCTTATTTGCTGAAATGGCAGATCATGCTTTGCATACGGGTGTCTGCCTATGAGAATTGAAGTGCATTATCCTCCACGTAAGTCACTCAAGATTCAGGGCAAAGAGAAAGAAAAACAGGAGAATGTCTCCACACTGCTACCTCTCATTTTCCTTCTGTCTGTCTATCTGTTACTTGGGAACCTGAGGCATATCTTATAGCTAGATTAACAGCTAGCAACACTGTGCATAGAGCTTGCATTTGTTTTTGTTTTGTTTGTTTTCTCTCTAGTGAAAGGAAGTTATCAGCTGCCGTGCCTGCACTGTGTTCTCTTCCATTAATTTTTCCTGTCTTCTCTTCTGCAGACATATCCTTGGAAGGCATCAATTTTATTGGCAGATGCATAACACAGAAATTATTGCTCTTTCATTGAAGAAGTAGAAATGTTTGTTTCACAAGTTCTTTAAATTCTCTCCTGTAACACTACATTGTAACTGTGATATCTATAGTAAAATATGTCTCAGTATTTCAAGTGGGGGAAAGTTAGCAGCTGAAATAACAAGAGGCTTTGCCTGCACAAGATCACACACTCTGCTCTAAAATCCTGAAAAAGGAACTCCTGGAATGTTAATAGGCATAGCAGTTTGACTTCACAAACTGTGACCCTACGATGGAGTTCTGAGTCTGTACAGTGGAAATCCTGAAAAAGGTTTAGTCTTAATGTATTACTTGGAAACTCTTCAGAATTGGACAACGCTGCTCTGTAGTGAGCCTCACTTGTTTATGCTGTCCTTCAGAAACGTGTTGGTTCCAGGGCCACTAAGTTTGCAGTATGAGGTAGTGTGCAAAATGACGTAGTGGATACAAGTCCAATTACATTAAGGTCTACATCAGGATGCACTTTGCAGGGACCAGATCTAGAGCTCAAAGGAGCTTTCCAGGATGTACTGTCTTGTTAAAAACTAAGCTTGGTTGCTACTGCTTTAACCTTACCTACCCCATCCCTTGCTCCCTCTACCCCACTCTCCACCACATCATTCTATGACATGTGAAATGGGGCAGAAGGCAATATAAATACTGATAGTGTATTGAGATTCTTTTTCACATCTCGTTGTTATTGGTTTGTTTGTTTGTGTCTGCCCCCCATGATTTATTCCATGTTTGTTCCATGACACTATTTTAAGCTTTTAACTGTTCATTTTATGTAAATGCAACTCTGGAGCTGCTCTGGGTCAGGCAGTGCAAGATACTGAGAGCTGATGTTAGGCAAGTAATGTAAGCTGTTGGACAACTGTGGCTGCAGACATGACTCAGATACTGAAGTGTGAGTGGCCATCCATTTTAGGTTCATTGAGCTTTCTAATCCACTGGCATAGGGATGTATTCTATTCTACTAGCTTTGTTAGCTTTTTAATGAGCAAATCTGATAATCAGCAGCAGATTTTCAGCCTGTGGTCATAACAAATTTGATGATTTAAAAAAAATTCTCATCGGAAATACTGCTAGTTCTGTTTCTTTGCATTGGTGGTTCCTGTTATGTATGGGTCTTTTTTCATGATTATAGACACCTGTAGATACAAGACTTACTTTAGAAACTTGTACTTGACAAGCTCTGCCAGAACAAAATAATATATCTCTACAGTTTGCATGTGTAATAGGTTCTTTTTAGGATCAGTGGAATATATTGGTAGGATTTAAAGATGTGCTGAATGTAATCTTCCAGGAGTTGAGGAAGTATTCATTAGAATGCATTGTCTCCTGCTGAGTTTGACCTTCACTACCCTGCTGGAGTGCACTGCAATTTTTCAGCTGCCTTCATTTTACTTTTCCTCCTTGAGTGATAATAAAAGTGAAGCAGTTTGCATGTCCAACCTTAGTCCTCTGCAGTCTTGATGCTTCCCTGCTATTCAGGCTCCTGCTGAGGTTGGTGTCCCTGTGACTCCGTCTTCAAATGTCCAGTCTCTTTGTCTTGGTTTCTGGTTTTGACAAGCAGATAATGAAGTGGTTTTGCCTTCTGTATTGCCCTCACGCTTAAGAGCTTTTGCTGTGTATTGGTTTGCATGGCAATTCTATTCTGATTTTCAGAACTTACAAGGTTGACAGTCACTGCATTCTGTGCTTCTGCAGAAGACTCCCTTTTAATCATCTTTATTATTAGAAACTGTACGTGATCCCACGGAGGAGTTCTTAACATTAGCACTGGAAAAGCAGCAGTTTTTGAACTACCAGTAGAGTACAAACGCTGGCACTGGCCTGATCAACACCCAGTAACCTATATTAGAGCTGGGAAATGTGGCAGAAGGTCTTACTTCCTATTTTCCAACTTTTAGGGCATGGTACCTGAAGTCTCTGCTGACTATTGCATCGCAATACTGGGAAATGTGACTTAAGACATGCTTGCCACTGCAACACAAGAGAAAGGGCATTGATTAATGATTATATCCCACACTGAAAAAGACCACTTTATTTGCATGGAACTGCAGTGCTGTGCACTGAGAACCTTAAAGTTTCAGTGGATTCCAAGAGAATTTGAGCAGAAAACAATGTGAATAAGTTTGGATTTTCAGAATAATTGCACGGATGCCTCCTTCTACCCCTTAGCTCCTTCGTATGTTGTGAAGTTTTCCTAGCATTCGTTCAAACTGAGAAATTACTGCGCAACACCAGTGATACACTTGGGTTTGGTGGTGATTGGAGGAAGTGATTATTGGTACCATTTATCCTGTGTACAGGTAAGTGTTCAAAAGCTTCACATTACAGTTATGCCTTCCAGTAACCGGTTTCTTTCAGCTCCTTATCAAATATTTTGGAAGACTGCTGTGTTCATCCCGACATTTGCAGTACGGTATCTCCCACCTGAGGTCACAAGTCACTTCAAAATTTGATTCTGCTTTATTGCTGTGGTTATTATACATTTTGTGAAGTGAACTGAGCATTCCTGAGCTTTGCTGGCTGTCTTTCCAGGTCTGAGATTGGGTCTAGGCTCAACACTTCTTTCTATCAGATAAAGGCAAACGTTGGTCCGTTGGGTGACTGCTGAGTCCTTGCTCTTCTGTTAGTGAGCCTGTGGAAGTGCTGACCATCGCTGATTGATAGATGAGGCTCTGAAACAGCTTTAATTAAGATACTGTTCACACTGCCATAATTTCAGGAGAAAGCATTTTCATTAACCAAGATTATTTATTAACTACAGCAATCACAGCTACGTTTCGATTAGTCACAGGAGGACTTGACAG
Organism: Meleagris gallopavo; assembly: GCF_905368555.1. Lineage (NCBI taxonomy): Eukaryota > Metazoa > Chordata > Aves > Galliformes > Phasianidae > Meleagris > Meleagris gallopavo. The sequence continues at coordinate 1,373,542 of NC_139414.1, read as the reverse complement.
AACATGGATGTTAATATTAAACATTCAATGTGTTAATTTGTAAACCTGTCATATTTGTCATGGTGGCAGTAAATGGTGTTAAATTGCTTTTTCAATAGACTAATTAGTGGTGACCTTTGGGTTGACATATCTGTTACACTTTTTACAGTATTTCTAGATTTATATTTTTTTTGGTAAATCAAATGTTAGCATTTAAATTAGGCTCATCAGAAAGAATTGAGATTTTATTAAACACAAATTAGGAAAATTATTTAGTTGCTCTGAATTATTAAATTTGGTGCTTTAACGCAGCTCAGTTCAGTTCTCAAACCAAATCTCTTCCTTTAACTATTAAAGAAGAATCAGAGTTGAGACGCTCTGGCAGCATTGAATCGTTTCTAGATTTTCTGTCAAGATATTAAAATAAAATTATTTCCAGTGTTGCTACCGCTTCATCCAGAGCCAACAAAGAGGATATGTTTGGCAGCAAGTTCAGAATTAGCTGTGTGAATCAACATATTAAAAACTTAGCTCATGATCATGTAAGCAAAGAATTTAGCTGAAGATTGGATTTCAGTCTGGACCTTCTTTTTTTTTGGTTACTTTAATGACATACCTTCCATGCCGATGGATGGTTCCTTAGATAAGACTTTGATGGAGAAAACTTAACTTACAGTCTATTGTCCAAGGAGCTGCTATTATACTTCTGATTAAAAAGCAAGGCTAATTTCAGCTCGTATTAACTACTGAAATATTGTTATCATGCAGACTCAGGCAACAAGGCTGAGAAACGCGAGAAAAGCTGCTAAAATATGTCAGTGCATCAACATGAGGCCATGTAATAATTAGATTTGCTAGCAGTATATTAAATCTATTAGCACAATTAACAGTGGTAATGGGCCTGTTTGATTGTGAAGGCTTAGTATAGGTTTGTACTTGATGTATACAGGGCTCACATTGCTAGCTGTGGAGTGTGTACTGCTGTTAGGTAACTTTTACCTATGTTGGTACCAGCACTGCCATGCCTACTGCACTGTGCCCATTACTGTGTTCTGGTGGGTGGGTGGAAGGGAAGCTTGCACTTTAAAACAAGATGTTGTTTCATGTCATCTCTAGCAAAAAGTTCTCAAGTCTCAAGACTGAGCTTACAGTCTTGAATTGAGCTGTGACCAAGAGGTGATGGTGCAACGCTCTCCTTTATGCCGCAGACCGTTCCTGTGTTTCCCAATTTTGACATGGATGGAGCAGTCACAGTTCTCTGGCTGGCTGATGAGCATGGGGAAGTTAGAATTTGTGCTGAAGGCAGTGAGTAGTGCATCAGCCTCAAGTGAACATGCACAGTTCCATGTATTGGTGCAATGCTTCAGAAAAGTAGACATCAGGAGTAGAGGGGATAAACCACATACTTTGCTTCCTTGCCAACATAAGATGGTTCTATCACATTTTATTGATTCTGGATTCTGCTGTGAGGAACAGAGGTCATGGTACTTTCCCTAAGAACACAGCAGATGTGTCAAGAATCATTCCTTGCTATCCGTCTTCATTTCTCCCTTCTAGTTATATCTTTGGGCCTGCCTCGTTTTTTTATTGTTGTTTATAGCTTCATCAATGTTTTCCCACCTCGCCTTTAGTCAAAGTTCTACATATTCATCTTCCTTTCTAAAGGAATGTCTCCAATCTCCTTGCAAACTGAAAGAAATTGAGAGAAGCTTTTGTCAACATTTGTTTAGGCGTGACTGGAAGATGAGAGAAAGGGGGAGGGATCTCACATTCACTTTCAGTGACTCACATTTGACGAGGAAATTTCATCAGATTTAACTTGAACTCTACTTCCTATGCTTGAAAGCCTAGCCTTAAGCTCAGTGTAAAAGGTGATTCTTAAATCTGAAAGTCTCTACAGAGACCTGGTAACACACAGAGATGGGATACAGAACAAAAGCAATCGTTGTTTTAGCTGTGCATTTAGTGCAAACAGTGCGTAAAATTTTAACTCCTGACTTGTTCTCTCCAAGGAGCCATCACGGTGCTAAGAGCACGAAGACATGTTTTTGCAGATTGTTTTTTCATTCATAAAGTGTTATTTCACTCCCTTGTACTGATCACCTAGTTTCTCTGGGATGCTTATCCATGAGTGTGCATGCTCAGGAGTGTGTACACAGGCATGACCCATACCAAACAGTATATTTTCTGTTCAAAGCTATTTAAACGTGGGAAGAATTTTCTCTTCCAATTTATTGTTATGAACATGAGTGTATCTTTATACAGCTCCATGCCAATAGTACATGATAGCTTAGCATGGCCAGCAATTCAAATTTTAAGTTTGTACAAGGTATGCTGCCCAGTTGCCTTTTCTAAAACCGCAAGTCAGATGAACAAAATTTTTGTGATACATTCACTGCTTTTTTCAACTTTTTTTAGTGATACAGAATACTAGATAAATGGCTCTGAATCAAAATGCAATGTCTTCCCTTCAGCAGTTGAACTAGGGAGCTACTGGGATGAATTTAATCCTTCACAAGAAATGCATGGTATTCCGGTGGAAGATTCCTGTTTATTTCCTACATCTGTTGCTTGATTGAACATCCAGTAAATGATGGATTTGAGGCTTCTCAGCTTGCAGTATGTTCACGAGCAGGATTCTGATCAAGACTTCTGCTGTTGTTTGTTTAGTGCTGCTTTGATGCTCTCTTAAGGTATGTGTTTCACAGAGTTGCCTTGTTAATGTATATTTATATTCCCAACACCTCCTCAAATGAAAACATACACAAAGTAGAAATGCAGCATGATTCCAGGATACATGATTCCCTTCTTTGGGAATCAGAATGAAGTGATACAAAACTGGCTCTTGGTCAAACCTGATTTTTCACTGTCTAGGCCACTTGTGATACAATGGGCTCATCAGTCACTGGGGTCTGCCCTCCCAAGGTCCTCCAACTTGATGGGGGATCCCAGGCTGGATGTGGCTCTGGGCAGCCCGGTTTGGTGATTGGCGACTCTGCACATTGCAGGGGGTTGAAACTGGATGGTCATTGTGGTCCTTTTCAACCCAGGCCATTCTGTGATTCTGTTGGTTCAGAGTTCCCTGCAGCAGGCAAGGCAGATCTGTGCTCTAGAACTGATTCCTTGGTGGGAAATATTTAGCTGGTGATTTTTCTGAGGACCTTCATTGTCAGTCTGGGCTTATCTACTTGCAAATACACGTGCAGCATATGGTAAGAGCCCTTAGAAATGTGTTCAGCTGAATGTGCAGGTGTAGTACTTGAAGCTTTACTGATATGGTTGGCATGTCCATCCATGTATATACACTACATGACTTTTTCTTTGCAGTGGAGAGATTAGTTGCAAAAATGGCTATACTCATCAAGCTGTTCAGTTGTGACATTTGTAAGCGTGTGAAACAATCACAGAGAGGCATATGGTAGACGATTGCATTTAAGGGTGTTAAAGTTTGTTACCTGTGGTACAGCTGTGCTACCAGAGTTGTTGATTTGCTGGCAATACACTGCTCTGTGATACCTGTTCACATTTCTGAATTTAAGGAAACTGAATGATAGTTCTGCTTTGGATCCAGGCTGTGCCTGAGAGACCAGAGTCTGATGGCCCTTGAAATAGACTGACACCAATCAGAAAGCCATTGTTCACCTTTCCAATTCCTGTTCTTTTTTTTATATGAGGATAGTTTTTGCAGTGCAAGTTGTTGATAACTCGTTTGAACTTATTATTCTGAAGTGTCCGGAAAGGAGAGACAACCAAAGCAGTTAAGCCTAAAGTTAGACAGCGATTGTAAACTCAAGTGTTTTGGATCAGCCTAGGGAGAAGATGGTTTGCTTGTCATATCAGTGGGCTTTGTCTCAGTTGACTAAATCTTCATTTAAAAGGAATGATTGGCATACATTACTGTCTTCAGTTTCCACGAGCTGACAGCTAGACAATTAAATGCATTATGAGTCTTTCCAAATTTAGCTTGAATATACAAATTCATTGTAATTGAAGCTTATTCATGTTAAAATCCTCAATGTTTAGTAAATAAAATTGGATTTCAACCAGTCACATTTCACTAACTGTTGTTCGATTATGTAACTTCTGTAATTTGGTTTACTTCTTGATTGGATTACTTGCACTGTATCAAAGCATTAATTTTACAGTACTGAATACTCCAGTGGCTCCAGACAAGTTCTGTTCTCAGTAGCACTGTTCTACCAGTACTCGGTTACAGCAAAGATTTCGTTGCCTTCCTCTCAAGCCTTTGTACACTCACGAAGGATTAATTTCCAAGTTGATGAGAATAAAAAGCCAAAAGGTTAAGCGGCTGTCCTACAGGCAGGTGGCAGTGGGTAGCGATTGCCAGTCCTGGGGCCTCTCTTTGCCGTCCCATCGTTAATTAGTGGCTGTGCTTTTAATGCTCATAGATTTGTAACGTATGGACAAGTAAATGCTATCATATCATAGTTCAGTTCTGATTCTTAATACATTATTTTTCTGCCTAAGTAGGGATATAATGACCTGGAAAAAAAAAACAACAAAACATCAACCAACACAAAAACAAATGAACAAACAGCCCTATTAGAAGGCATTTCTAGTCTGTGAAGTGAGCTGGCAGTCCAGTTAGATTTTCTAGCAGAGGACTGTATTTCAATTTCTTACTATCAAATCCAGCAAGAAACAAGAAAGGCATGAAGGCATGAGGTCTCAGCTGGAGGAGATGGATATCAGCAAAGCTACAAGGCACTGCCAGAAGGTATGGATATTTTTCCCCATGAGGTGAAGTTTTAAACTTGATGCTTATGAAGAACTCTAAAATTTCACCTTAAATCCCTTAAGCACTTCTATTTATGGCAACAAACTTGCATGTATTACATTTTATATATTTTACACTTGTATATGCTTGAAGTCGATAGAGGAGGAAGTTTTAAATGCAGACAATTACGAGCACAGTTGTGAGAAAGGCCTGGATTTATTTGCTTTTTGTTTAGCAGCAGACAAATTTGCAGCGTGCTCAGCAGAATGCTGAGGTCTCAGTTTTCCAGACAGAAGGAACTTAAACAGACTTACCTATTTTCTCTAACAGTTAAAAAGTGTCGCTCCCACCTTGCTCCCCCTCTTAGCGTATTTACCCGCAGTGCTGGGAATTAGCTTTGTTAACAAGCATACACGGGCTTCAAAAAGTCAGATAGCCATGCTTCTGTCTTGACATTGCTTTTCTCAGTGTGTGTAGTGGAAATTCACTCATTTATATGTGCAACAGAGTACTGTCTATTGAAGTGCTTACAAAACTGCAGTTAAATTTGGAGTGCTGGAAGTGAACATTGCTGTTGCATGTATGTCAGGCTTCTCCTCTGTCTCAACACTTCTTTGGAAAACTAGAGCTGCAAATGCAGAAATAAGATTGTGCTTGTAAACTGTATAAATTCAATTATTCGTTATGCTTATATGAATTCCTTTATAAAGATGGGTGGCAATAGTTTGTCACTCTCCCAAGTAGGAGTGTGGAATACTTTTAATCTGTATACAAACCCATATATTGCTTTAAGGAAATAGGGGTGTTTTGTTTCTTTTCGCTCTTGTCTCTGAGGAAATTGTTGAGGTGAGCCTGCAGTACAGAAAGCAGGAAATACACAAACTCTTCTTGACATTATAAAGATGGAAAACACATCAACACGTTTTGTTTTTCAGGGAATATTTTGATCTGTGGGCTAGAACAGAGGAATCCTTAGTAAGCCGTGCATGTGCTTGTTAATGATAAGCAGTGCCAGAAAAGGTACTACTCTGAAGTATGACACCATTTCTTTAATTTAAGACAGCAATAAAAGGCACAGTGGAGGAAGGCTAGAGCGCTTAATTTGCTTGCAAGATATTTTTCTGAATTATGCTAGTTGTCTTTTTATTGCTTTAGCAGGATACTGCAAAAGCTCATTTTCTGAGTTTTAGCTTAGGTCCCCAGCAGAATTCATTACTGAATTTGTAGGAGAACTACAGTAGACGCCCACAGTCGTGACCTGTGGTGCTGCCTTTTAGCCTTTGTACTCCAGCTCTGCTCTCTGCAGTGTGTGCAAACATAAGCCCTTTTCAGATGGACTTCTATGAGCCTTGGCGCTGCAGTGGCAGTCTGAGGTGCTCGTCTTCCTGAGGTGCTTACAGGAGCTGCTCCACTTCTGGCTGCTTTCACCAAAGAGCAGCACTGCTGCTGCCGGCACTGCCTGCTCCTTGTTAAACAGGCATGGGTTTAGGAAGGACAGAGGTGCTTCTAGGGTGTGGTGTGTGCAGGATGGGCTTCTCAGGTTGGGAGCACCTCCCTTTTCCCTCTGTAAGGGGCTGGGCAGCCTACTTGAGCTGAGACTTGATTACTGTGTTTGACCATCATGAGTGTCAGGGACTGAGTGGGTGCCCTCCTCAGCCGGTAATGTGGTGGGAAGGCCTGGGCTAACCTCAGGATGTCATCTCTGCAAGGTGGGCACTTCCTTCATGGTTCTGTGATACAGCTGGAGGAGGAACATGGCACAAACTACCACCCATGGCCTGCCCCAAAACCATGTCTTCCACAGGCCCTCCCTGCTGTCTGGACATCCCACCTGCCTCAGTTGGCTCATCTTGTAGCTAAGTTTGCTCAATTAATGTTTATATTTCTGGAGCACTGCAGAAATGATAGTGAAGTTATTTTTGGTAGTTCATCAAACTACTGTCCCATGCAGCCATTAAAGCAGTTGATGTTTAAAAGAGTGTTATTTGTGGTGGTTAGCCTTGGAGATGCTTGACTGAATGCCATTACATTCAGGTAATTCCTGAACATTTGTTATCAATTGAGTGATGGCAAAGAATGAGGCAGTGAATTCAAAGCTGGAATGTGTGCTTCCTGTACTGCAGAAGTTGGAGTGTTTCAGTAAACCTTAGTGATGTTTTTCCCACTGGGAGATGGGAGGAAGGTGACCTTCATGCTTTTGAGTTTCTGAAACACTGGTAATTATGGACGAAGTAGAGATGGAAATGTTTCAAATAGGGCTTGAAAAGACATAAATGCTCAGTGAAGGAGCAACTCCACTTTTTGGAGATCCTGGTTTCGGGTAGGTTGTGTTAGTTTTTGGTGGTCTTCTGTTTTTCCTCCCTGTAAGGCATAGCTGTTTCGTTTTGTTTTAAATGAAAATGAAAATGAAAATGAAAGTTGGAAGTTGATGAAGGATGAGAACAATAGGAACTGAAAACAAATTGGTAAATTCATTTTGCTGTTGTGACATCTGTTTATGGTGTGAATTGGACCTGCAGAGCCTAATTAGCACATTCCCAGCAGATAGAGCTGTTTGAACAATAGGAGGAATGTCATGTTAAAGTTAACTTACTGTGTGTACAGCGTGTCAAAGAAACAGGAGCAGGGGGCAATCATCAGCTTGTTTTTAATGAATCTGGTAGCATTCAGCCTTATGCAGGGAGATGAAAAGCAGAAGCTGAGGGCTGTTGTGGTTTTAAAGCTTCATGAGAATTGCCAAATTGAACTTTGATTCAACAGGAAGAAAAACGCGATTTACAAATCACCCTTGTTCTGATCCTGTGAATGGCATAGGCTGATTAAGAACAATTGGCTACAAATAGAATAAGAAATGCGTTAAAGCTCAGATAGGGTCTTTTAATTACTGAAGGAGTGGGGGTATTGAATATGCTTTCCATAAGGACAGAACAATGTGAAGAGTTGACGGGGAAAATAAAAGGCATCCGTTGTGATGTTCACAACAGAAATTGGAATAGATGTCCTGGAGAATCCTCTTCTGGCACTTTCTCCTTTCTGGACGTAATAAACTTGAGGACAAACAGAAGTTGAAGAGGTTTATCTGAAAATCAACACACGTGTACATGCCAGGGCCACCAGGCTGCAGCTGCTTTCGTAGAGATCCATGCACATGGTATGCGGAGAACACCGAGCTCTGTAAATGAAGTAATCATTGATCTGAGCTGCGTGTTGATTTCTTCATACTATTGTCATTCCTCCTACTTGTGCCCTGAACACAATTAAGTGTGCTCAGATCCTGTTTTTAGGGCTTGCTGTAACTTGGTGAATGGCTGGAACTTTCTGGGTTCCTGTTTTCCTTGCTTTGTGATCGTGGGGTTTTTTGTTTGTTTACAGGCTTGTTTAAAATAGCGTTCTGCAGGCCACTTAAACCATGTCTGTCTTAACTAAGAAAGTAAACATCTGTACCTTTAGGCAGTAAGAATTGATTGAGGTACGTTGTTGGCTCTCTAGTACCAGGTTCTAACCTATACAGTTCCTGAAGGCTATGGCACAGTACACAGTAATACTATAGGTAAATGATAACCAGACAAGCTGTACACTGGCTCTTATAGAAGGGAAGGCTAAATTGTTTCTCTGACAAATGCTGACACTGGCGGTGACAAATTTAACTTGTGAAATGTTAGGGCAATTGATAGCTAATGAGGGAAGACTTGTGACATTTGTTGCCCAGTCTGTCTGACAACTTAACCCGGTCTGTATCTTATTATGATGAGAGACTGGGAATTCAGTGAAATGTTCTTTTGTAATGAGGATGTGATTTGGGTGCATTTGTTTTGACAGGTCTGGAGCTATGTAAATCACAGCAGATGCAGTGCTGGTATGCAAAGCAATCTGAGTAATCTGAGCTGGGACTGTGACACACACCTCAGTCAATTCAACACCAGTTTAACATCTCATAGACAGGCTGCGCTGCAGAACCAAGAGCATCACAAAATCCAGCTGATATTGCATAAAGAACCTTCATTACATACTCTGTTTCCTAAGTTTAGTTTAACCTTATTTCAGGGAAGTTTGAAGCTCTATTCTGTGGGTGTCCAACCTTTGATCTTGTCTGGGCCACGTTGAGTGGACATATAAAATGTGTAATATAGTTAATGTATGGACGTAATAAAACTTATTTTTTTAATGTATCTTTTATTAGAATATGAAAAACAAAGAGCAACAAAAACATAAAACTAGTGGGGGACATTTGACCCTGTTTTTGTGAAACTAGTGTGTCAACGTTTGGTTCAATGGAGAAGGTTGTAATTCTTAGTGAGTTCTCAAGGTGCTTGTTTGAGATTTTTGATGAAATACTGCTCTTCATGTGCTTCATCCACGACAATAATTGTTCACAAGTGTACATACTGCCAAAAAGTGGCAACATGAATAAAGCATGCTTGTGAAGGTCTTACGAAAGTCTAGTAAAGGTGCATGTCAACAAGATATCCACTGTAAATAGATGGGTTAAAAACTGGACAGTTCTAGGCATCAGTGACTTGATTTCCCTACTGGTAGTGTAAGTGAGGGCTTGCAGCACTCACTGCGCTCATAAATGACGTGGAAAAAGTGCTGAGTTTTGGGGGGAGACAGTTTGAGTTTTTCCAGACGCTGATACTCCAGAAAGAGTTGCAGAAAATGCCATGAATGAACAGTGTGATGCCTTGGTGTTGATATACACAAATAAATGCGCAACAAAGGGAAAAGCAGGCATAGAATCATAGAATCACCAGGGTTGGAAAAGTCCTCCACTCCGACCATTCACCTACCACCAGTATTTCCCACTAAACCATGCCCCTCAGTAGAGCATCTAAACACCTTAAACATTCTTGAACATCTCCAGGGATGGTGATTCCACCACCTCCTGGGCAGCCCATTCCAGCGCCTGACCACTCTCCCAGAGAAGAACGTCCAACCTGAAATTATCTAACTTTGCATAGGAAAGAGATTTTGAAGTCATTTTGGGTAGTTGTGAAAATAAAAACGGAATGGTTACACAGCATGCAAAAGAATAATAAAAGATTAGGAATTACTGAGAAACCAGTGTGCCTCTCCTGGAGAGTATTATGTGAAGAGAGTGGAAGAGCTCACAATTAACCTCAAGGATATGTTAGGGCTGGAGAAGGCACTAGGAAGTGAGAAACAGGCTATGTACAGTAGGAGGGAAGCACCAAGGCCTTTTTGCTTCATGAGAAGTACAAATGAGGAGGGTGTGACAGATGCAGAATTTGGAGCGGTTGAGAGAGAAAATGAATAATGGCATTAATACTGTGTCAGAACAAGGAGTTCCCACTCATGTTCAGCTTGCCAGGTGCAGAAAGATGGCAGGAGGAGGGCTCCACTGTGCAAGTGCTGTATCCTGCTCTGCTGTGTCACCCCACATAGCTCTGGGTTGGCCTGGGGCTGCCTGCCAGCCTTGTGAATTGCCAGTGTGCTCCTCTGCTGCATGGCCTTCAGGTGAGTTCTGAAATATGGATGCATCCCACAGTGCTGTAAGATGGCAATGGGTTCCCTTTGCCTTTAGGTACTTCTGTAGCAATCATTAATGATGATTAGCTGTTGAATGACTTAGCTTACAAGAACTCTGGTTATTTTGGTTTTTTTTTTTTTTTTTTTTTTGTCCAGACTTTTCCCTATAGATCTATTTGCTTAATTCTCTGGGCGCTTTATCATTACGTGTAAAGCGTTAAGAATGCACTGAGCCACCTTTTTATTTAATTTTAATTTGTATTAAATGAAGAAGATCACAATCTCAAATATTATATCCTTACATATATGCCCTAAGCTAACTTCATACTAAATAATAAATTATTCAGTGGATTCTGCAGAGCAGTAACACCTGTGCCCAAAATCAGGGAATCGCACTGCATCTCAAATACCTACAGCAGCAAAGCTGCTGTCTTTTAGCTCTTGCTCTTCAGATTCATTTTTATGCCGCAATCAGTTTAATTAAACAATTTTTTTGATAGCGTCACCAGATGGAGAAGACAATGAGCAGTGTCCATAACATTGGCAAAGGATTACATAAGGAGGAGCTGTTGCAATTAATATACTTATAGAACTGCCAGCTTATTTTTTTGTTTTGTTTAGAGAAGTGTTGCTGATTGTGAGAAAAAGGAAGGAAGGTCTTACTGTACCCAATGCATGGAGCAGTGACTAAACCTGTGAAGTAGTCACTATATTTGAATATATATTCAAATATATATATTTGAATAACACCTTTTGGTTATGGTTTGTCTCCAAGAAATTTTGGACTACCTTCAGCTTCTATTTGTGGCTTTACTTGGAGGGGTGGCTCTTCTATTGCCTTGTGCTTTGTTCACCCCATCCATGGCTCATTAAATAACACTGCTCTATTAGGACAGTAGTGTTTGGATCCTCTGGTGATGTTTCTCATGCTTTAGAAAGCACTGGGTTAAAATTAAAGCCACTGAATTTCACAGTGTGGTTTCTATCCAAGCCACAGGATTAATCCTTGGATTTCTGCTTCAGTTTGAATTTACCATTTTCTTTTTTACAATACTTTAATACTTGCTTACAGTTAAGCATTTCTGTAAACACATCTTGCAAATGCATTAATCATTTGCAAAGCATTGAAAGAAAGTAAAGATGTCTGGTGATGTGCAATATGGGAGCTCCTTGCTTCTCCTGCTTTGTCTGAGATGGGTGATGTAAAAAGAGGAAGAAGTGGGTTTGTCTTAAAGCAAGAAGTGTTAACGGCTTGCATTTTTTAAACACACAATTGATAGTATTACTGCATTGTGGGTTTAGGTTTGCCACAGTTTTACCTCCTGGTTCCCTCTGTGGTGCACATTTAGTGTTGGGAAGAACCAACCATAGCAAACTGTTACAGCAAAGACGATATTTCTCCTCTGCTGTCCTCCCTATAGAACCAGCTCTGATTTGGGAAAATAAACTTTCTCAAATGATGAGACCAGCCTTTGAAAGGGAGACCAGGACACGTGAAATATGGGTAAGCTTGTCCAGCCACAGGGCCAGAGTTCAAGGCCAGAGTTTGCACTTTGTATTTAAATATGCGTTTTGGTTACAGACCACATTAATCCAGGCGGATGGATCTTTCCAGCCTTTGTTTGAAATAATGTTCTCAGAAAAAAAAATCCAAAAAAAAAAAAAATCTCTACAATAAAAGTATTAAATTATTTACATCTTTAAGTTGGCTATTTACCTGAATATAGGGATAGTATAATTTCTTAGAGCTAACTGTTTTGTTGTGCTGGGAGCACGGGAGGAGTACAGGAAGATGGATGTGGATTCCTTTAGCTCAAACCTGTTCATGTGACCAAGCCATGGGTGCAATTTGGTGATTATTTAGGATGATGCAATGTTATTCTTGCTTACAACAATCCTAGAAGGACAGAGCTTCAGCCCCCACTTGCCCATTTGCCATTGCTTGCAGTTGGTATCAGAACTGCTTGTGGGTGGCTGCCTGTGGACTTAGGGGACTTCTTTCTGTCTGGAGGTTTAGAATCTGCAGCGTTGGGACTACAGAGTAAGTGCCACTGTGAGGTTGTTTTCCCTGGTATGAGAAATAATAGGTTAAGATGTATGCAGTAAACGAGCTAAGTGTGTAGACGCATTTAAAAAATTTGTAAAACCCATAATACTTAAACTTATGAAGGATTTAATTTGTGTTATTAATGGAGGGCTCATTTCACTCCAGGCCATAAACACTAAACTCAGTAAATCTGTTTGGTACATGTCCTGCTGCTTCAGGAAGATACAAGCTTGATATGTGCCTTATTCTCGAGGCTAATAAAGGGATAGGAAGATGAAAAAGATGAGAACTGTGTGGCACAGATGATTATTAGCATCTTAGTTATAGATGATTGTAGTCTAAGGAACACTGAGAATATCAAATCACTGATTACAGTAGATGTAGAAATGATAATTAGCTTAACCTTCCATATAAAAGGGAAGCGCTGTCTTTAACTGAAGAGCTTCTTTTGGGGCTTGTTTCTCACCAGCAAGTTGTCTTTCTACTTGCTTGTGTTTTCATGTAAGTCAAGATTTATTTATTTTTAAGTGGGAACAAGGTAAAAGGAAGAGAAAAATGGTTCTTACTCCAGGTTGTTGCAGCTGAAATACATCTTTATTTCTTTAGCGAAGCAAATTTATGCAAATTAAAACTACCAGCAGTATAGTACCCAAAATAAAACAGCAAGCACTAAGTCAAGTAGGAAAGTTCCAAAACAGCGCTCCATTGCTGCATTTTAAATATTCAAATAAACACTGTAAAAACTTCAGGAAGACTTTATAGGGCCATAGACTCGCAGTGTGAAAATCAAGTTCTTGTACCAAACCACACCAATTGTTCAACGTACTCTTATCAGTCAGGGTTGAAAATGAGTATCATAAGGGAGGGGAGTAGTAAAGGTAGTGCATAGGTTTAATTCATCTCAAACTGGATGTATCCTGCTTCTTTCCCCTTTGTACCTTTGCATATAAAATCGTGAAGGGGATACAGTGCACAGAACATTGATGAAATAAGCCAGTTGTGCTCAGGCATGGATCAGGATCTGAAGAAAAGATGAGTCTTTTATTTCACCTAAGGGTGCTCAGCACGTGGTGTGTGCTTTGGTGAGTGCCATAAGGAGAGCTAAGGACTGCAGCAAGTGTGTGTGTGTGTTGTTTGGGGGGGGGGAGGAAAGGAAGAAAAAAAGAAAAATAGTAGAAAATAGAGCTGAACATTAATCTAGACACTTTCCTTAAATTAATGTATTTTTGTTGTTGCTGTGGGTGGCCTCCCCTTGCTTCTATGGTTGAAATGTATTTAATGGAAAAGAGGCTTTTAGGAAAGACTCCAGTGGAAGCTTTAGTTGAATTTGAAATGTTGTAAAGGTCTAGTCCTATTCTCTAATAGCCTAGTATAATGCAGCACTCTGTTTGTGTAGCTGGGAGTAAATGTGTCCAATAACAAACTGTTATCTGGTTTGTTATCTAGTAGTCAGTGTGCCTACAGTGAGCATAACTCCCAAAGCTTGTGTTCCCCATGAAGAAATTGTTTGAAAATGTACTGACATACAGAATTTGTCTGTAATTGTTTGGATTTTTTTGGACCACCTTTTCACTGAATAAAATTTTATTCTGCAAACAGCCTCGGTGAAATCAGTGGAACTGTTATATGGAGAAAAATAAATGGGAATGAGGGTGGCAGGACCAGATCGAGAGTGCTCTGGAGTAGTTGAACAAGATACTAAAAATGAAAAGTACCCATTAAGTGGTCACAAGACCAAATTTGCTAATCAACCACATTGTTTAGCAGATGAAGCAGCCAAGGGCCTCTCCACTGCTGAGGTGTTTCTGTGTGACAGGGCTCTGGGAACCCCCCAGGCATGCACATCCTACTTCAGTCAGCTGTCTGCACAGCCCACCTTATGTAGGAGAGGGCTCAGGGAGAAGAACGTCCATGGCTTGACTTCGCAGTCACAAAAGCAGATGATGTGCTCAGGTAGCCTGAGCCTTCTGGTGACCTATAAAGAATCCAAACTCGGAAGAGACAGAGATTTGTAAAGAGGATGTTGCAGAAGCATGAATTCATGCTGAGATATTAGACTTTCCAAAACTCAAGGAAGTTCTGGTAAAACAGCAGCTTGGGTTGGAAAACTCTCCAGAGAGAAATTGTATGAGTGTAACGAAACACTGGTTATTGCTTTAATGTTTATTTAATTAGCCATTTCTATAACCACGTAATTGTTTTCATAATCATTTTAATAGTTTGGTCTAGCGTTAAGTAAACTGAAAAGAGGAAGGATGTTAATCCTTAAGAATCATCAATATTTTATTTTAAGAACCAACATCGCACCTTATATTTGTCCTCCAGGACCTCAGCTACAGGCTGATACATAGTTTGTCTTTTGGAGGTTGGTTTTTCTGGTTTAGTTTCTTTTTTGTCGTTGTTCTGGCTCACAAAAAGGTTTCTGTTGATAGACAACAAATGGTACTGTGGAAAAGAATGCATTTGGGATTTCAAAGATCTACCCTTAGCTCTTAGCTCAGCGCCTGCATTCCTTAAATCACTTAATCTGGATGCGCTCCTCATCTGGTTCTGCTTCTCTGGGTGGTGTAAGCTTTTGTGGCCCCTTTTGAATACAGGCTAGTACAGGGAATCCCAGGTGTTAATCAGAGCCTCTTGCTGCTGTTAAAATGCACATGCCAATGAAATTAATTTCTGCTTTATGTCTTTAAGCGATTAGATCTTAATTATACGCAAGTGTGTATTCTTCATTTGTAAGGAATGGTGTGAAACGAATGCGTTCCTCCTCTACAGAAAAGTGATTAAACAAGCCTGAGGGGAATGAAAGAATGAAAGAAGAATAAGTGGGAAGCTTACAAAGGACTGGTAGGGTCCTCAAGCTGGTAGAGCTTCGAGTTCCTTATCCATCTGTCTGTGCCCCTGTGACCTGGCAGGCTCATTCTCCAGCCCCAGAAGCTCAGACAGCTGTTGCCAGGCCTGTGGATGAGTGCCAGTCTCTGGAGTGTCACCTTAGACAAGGTTGGGTTGGAATGAAAGTTGTTAGTTATGAATTAAAGGCAGTCATTAATGGTGAGTCTCAAGGAGTTTATTCTCTTAGTTGGAAAGATTGAAGCTACGCTTTCACGGATTCATTAGAGAAAGATGCTTTTTTGTCTTAGGTAAATCAATAAACCTCTCGTAGCAGTTGTTTGCATTTTTGTCAAGTAATGGGGAACGGCAGCTTCTAAAATCACTGTCTGCATTCATGTTGCTGTCTGAATAATGTTACCGTTAGAAACAGAGAATAGCAATTTTGTCCTACATTAACCTCTGAGATCAGCTGTGTCCATCCCTTCCAGGCTTCCATGCTGGCACCAGCTGGTTCTGAACGCTTTTTCTTACTGAGGATCGCTTTTGTCCATCACAAGTAGAGGAAACTGGGCCCTGAGTAAAGACTCAGGAATCCTATATATATCTATATTTTTAATATCAAATGTGAGGTGAGAAAATACACCCTTTAAAATGACCGTGAAATTCTCTGATCCAGATTTCAGTGATCAAGACAAAACTTTTTAGCCTGCAAGTGTTCAGGAACTGTTGACAGGGACAAATGAATGGTTTTTCTTCACTGTCAACACAAATGATGTAATTTTGGTAAACACCATTTGTCACAGTTTCTCCATTTTCTTTGCTTAATGATAATGATTTAATAAAATATTTAATTGGCATGAATAATTAACCGATTTGGAAAGGCACTTGGTGCTGTAAGTGCACTAAGATCTATTAAAATTGCATCGTCTTGTGTGTTGTCTGTTAGGTTGTTTTTTTCTTTGTTTGTTTGATGTGCTTGTTGGCTGGCTGGTTGTTTTTTTGGAAGTGAAAGGAGCGATCTGCTCACGCTTCTCCCAGATAACAGGTCATTTCCAGTAAACTTGCTCTGTGTTTTTTAATTCCAGGATCTCACAATTAACATACTGAACCTCACAGCTGCCCTGCTTGTCCCTCTGAGAGATTTGGAAAGGATTCATTTTGACACAGAGGAAGCTCTCTGTTGAGGTGGTGCTAATAAGAGGATGGGTGTTTTTTTTTTCAAAACTGCTCAGATTTTATGGGAAAACACAGTTCAGTGAGTACCGGGTGCTTTGAAAATACGAGCCCCCTATATAGTTTGTCAGTTAAATATATTGATGGTTATTTACAATTTAATATTTGCTGCTGTATTCCAAACAACGACTCAGAATATTCTGAGGAGGGGGAGCCAAGTGCTTGTTGCTGCTCAGTAGTCTCCTGAACTGGTGTTTGTGGCTGTGTTTGTGTTTGTAATAAAGAGCAGCTTGATGGATGCCTAAATCCCAATGGATGCCTGTGGAGATCAGCATTATTTTCATGATTTAAGCCTCCCCAATGTCTAGACTAGTTACAGTAATGCTGACTCAGTGCAAATACCTCTGAGAGATGCTTCGCTAATACAAGCTCATCTGATGAGAGTGCTTTGTATAAATGGGATTGTGTCTCCATGGCATTGATGGCAAAACTGCAATACTGCTGCTCAAAATATGAGGGGGGGTGGGTGCAGAGAAAGGACTGCACTGGTGGGTAACACACCATTCCCTAACACCCCAAACTGCTGCAGCACTGTCTGCCCTGGGTTTGGTGTGTATGGGTGTCTTTAGGTGAAGACAAAGGCCAGAAAAGACAGAGAAAATCGTTTTCTACCTACCATATGCCAGAGCATATGACGTGACATAACACTGAATGTCATGAAATTGATTTTATAATGAAATTGATTATGGGCCAGTGGAATTGATACAGACCTCTGCTAGTGTTAGGATTGCTTTGCTGAGTGTACGTGGATTTGTATTCTGTAATTGGCAAATTTATGGAAACGACAACGAAAACGTGCTCACACTTATTAAGTAACAAAAACAACAGCAATGACTTCACTGTGTGTTAGCCTAATAATTATTGAAATGACAAATAGTGTGCTGAAGAATAAAAGATTTAAGATGATTAAATTGTTCTGGGAAGGTGTTCTGGTGCCTTATATGTTGATGTAAGACTGGCAGGAATGCAGTGTCTGGTCTTCCATGGTCGCAATGCTGTGGATGGATTGGCAGCAATACAGAGAGTGTGTTGGGGCTGCAGAACCTGGGCAGCACTGCTTTGGGTGCACTTTGTACAGGTAATGGTGGTGGTTTGACAAAGTGAGCCAATAACTTAGCTTTTAAAGTCATTCGGGCCTAATTTTGGCTCTAACCAAGAGCTGGACATTTTGTTGATACAGAATTAAGCAGATGCAATTTGTACACACCTTTAGAAAGGGTTGGGTGAAGTAAATTGAAATATTCAATATCATGGAAGCACACCATTTTTTTCCTGGGCAAAGCTGCATGAAGAGCAGTACAGTTGTGTTAAGTCATATGCCCTAGGAAGCAGCATACAGCATCACACAGAGCTCTCTAACATCAAGCCACAGTGATGGCAATTCCCAGAATGCCTTCCCAGAGGTGGAGGATTTCGTATCTGAAAGTAAGAAGTTACTCCATTCTAATTTCACATCTTGTGCTCTCTTCTCATGCCCAAAACGCTGTACCCTGGAGTCGCAGATGGAGAGCACACACAGGTGTGGTGCCAACACGGCTCTTTTATAAGAAACACAAAGTTTAGATTCATTTCCATGGGTGTTTTTAAGTATGTCCAGCATTCAGAGGAACCTATTTGATGGGCTAATCAAAACAATTATCCAGTAAAGTAATTTCCCTGAAGAGCAGCTTATTTCAGCTGTCAGTCTTTTCATTTATCTTTTACCAAGATGTGTGGTAATTTATTTATTTATTTTTTAAGAAACCTATTCAAAACAAAATCTTACTGGCATTCTTTTAAAAATTGCCCAAGGATTTATTTCAGGTTGTCAAGGAGGAGGGAAACTTCAAAATTATGTTCCGTGTTGAGCTATTTACCCTCTTCAGACCTTGTAAGGCATTTTCAGGTGGACTCAAGATCATTCAATACTTTGGATCATCACGAGGAAGGTGCATGAAGACAACGTTTCCCACATAACTACTCTGAAGTGGAAGTGCCGCAGCTGTATCCTGGCTATTAGTAAGGTTTGTTTTCTTGGAGAGCTCTGCTTATCAGCCTTGGCCAATTTTCCAAGCCTGTCTGCCTTCCTGGTAGTTGGAATGTGTTGGGGCTTTTTAAATTATTTTTTTTCAGAATATTGCCACTAACTGGGCTGTGCTGAAACAGATGATTCTTTAGTGGTTAATATAAAGAGCTCTCTGATCAATGGCAAGTCTCTTAACCTCCGCCTCGTGAGCAGAATAAATTTGTTCTGTGTCTAGAGGATGCTTCAGTGGTCGAGAGATAAAATTTTTTATCAGGATGTTGCCTATTAGACTAACAGGACAGGAAATTAAATCCATTAAATAGTAATGCAGAATACAAAGAAAAAGCTTTTAGCATAAAAATATGCAGAGAGAGCACAATGTGAAAAAGATGGCCATCAAATTGAATCAGTGGGCACAGAATTGTTTTGCAGTGGTATTAAACTGGAGGGGACTGTGATGAGGGGCAGGCAGTTGGATAGCATCCCTACAGCTGTGTGAGGTTAGGGCAACAGACTTTTTGTGTTGAAAGCCTTTCAGATGATGATCAGGCTTTTCATCTCCCAGGTGAGGTAGTTCAAATTTAGTGGAAAATTACGATTTAGGAAGGTTGATCAATGAATACATAGCTCTTCTGCCTTTGTTTTTCAATGGAGAACCGATCAGAGAAGTTCTCAGCAGCTGGTCATTACCTGCTGATGTCAGGGCTGACCCCACAGAGCGATCCCTGCTTCAGAACAGCAGAGAAAGAGCAGAACAGCTCGGCAGTCACCATGTTGGAGTTAGAAGCAGCAATGTGTATAAACATGTATTGAAGCACTATAGTTGCACGTTTGGAAGTTAGCTGAATTGGTGTTGCCTGTTCACTCCTAACTGAGCCCTCTTGTAAACTAGATTTTACACTTGAATGTATTCTCCCATACTATTAACGTTTTCAAACTTGCTGGTCTGGAACTCTTTCCTTAACCTCTTTTTTTTTTTTTTTCTTTATTTTCCCCTCATTACTGTACTTTATACTGATGGCTTTTCGAACTCAAAGAGTTTTAGTATCCACATTGTACAGACAGAAGTTCCACTATTACACTGTGTGAAGAGTTGCTTCCTCTTGCTTTTTCTGAATTTGTTGCCTGCTGTTGTGATGCACTGTCTTGGAACAGACAGAAATGAATGAATATTTCCTCTTGCTTTTCCATGCTAGGATGGAACAAACTACTCTTGTATCCGCTGCTGGGTGCCAGATTGAAGACTGATAGCTTGGGTGCCATTCCTTATGGGGCACCTATACCACACTTCTGATCATTTTTTGCTTCAAAACCTTTTCCAGCTCTTCTGTTCTATTACTGAAATAAGAAAAAAGGCCAGAAATGAATAGTAGAATCTCAGAATGGCTTGGGTTGGAAGGGACCTCAAGGATGAGTGAATTTCCAACCCCTCCACCACAGTCAGGGCCACCAACCTCCCCATTTAATACTTGACCAGGCTGCCAGCGTCCCATCCAATCTGGCCTTGAGCACCTCCAGGGGTGGACAGGGCATCCACAACCTCTCTGGGCAGCTGTTCCAGCACCTCACTGCTGTCTCTGTGAAGTACTTCCCCCTAACATCCAACCTAAATCTTCCGTCCTTCAATTTAAAAGCATTTCCCCTTGTCCTGCAGTTATTTACTCTTTCAAAGAGTTGATTCCCCTCGTGTTTGTAGGCTGCCTTTAGGTACTGAAAGGCTGCAGTGAGGTCACCCCACAGCCTTCTTTTCTTCAGGCTTGGCTCCCTCAGCCTGTCTTCACAGGGGAGGCTCTGCAGCCCTCTGATCATCTTTGTGATGCACATTAAATTCATTCTTCAGTGGTGGTAATTCATAGAATCATGGAATAACCAAGGTTGGAAAAGACCTCCAAGATCATCCAGTCCAGCTTACCACCAATATTTCCAACTAAATCATGTCCATTTGCATACTCCATCTCTTCCACTTGGGTTTTGGGGTTCCCAAAGCGTGCTGCTGGTGGGCACGTGAGGAGATGCTGCACTCAGCAGGGCTCTGAGCTAAGGCCTTCAGATTCTACCGTAATGCGACTAAATCAAGGGGAAGATTAGTATCTGAAAACTGTCTATCATCTAGATATCAGGATCAGGATAAATATTATCCAAAAACTGAGTATCCATATATATAAGAAAATATATTTCTAGCTATTTGATAGTAGCAAATAGTAAAATCTACCAAATATTTTTAAAATTAAAATAATTTGTGTTGCATGTTTCTATTCCTAGGTAGTGATGAAAGAGAGGAACATGTCTTACACCACTGGTTTCCCCCAATGTTGTCCTTGGCACAACAGTGGATGAGCTGTTCTCAGCCAAGGTAACATGCTGTGGCCAGAAGTTGAGTCTTCAATGATGAGAGCTATTCAGGATTCAGATTCCATGCCTGCTTGCAGCTTCTGTATTGCTCTCTGATTCTTTTTTAAGCTGCACCCAACTTGGAAATTGTCAACTATATTTTGCACGGGGCACTACTTGGGTGTTACTCTCCTACCTACCACTCTATTTGAGCACTCAGTTCTAACGTGTTTGCTGACCAGCTCCTTAGTTTCAGTATATGGAAATCAGTCCCCACCTGGAGTATGTTGTCCTTACCAGCAGTTTTTCTGCCTATGCTTATTTTTTAATAATTTGGGGGGCTGTGGTAATTGCTGATAGACTCACTGGTAACTGCTGACTATTTCTCATACTTGTGTTGTTGTTCTACAGTCTATTTTACTTGCATCTTTGTATAATTATACTTAAATGCCTAATATTTTGCCATTCTTTCCCTTCATATAGAATCATAAAGCACCATAAAATATGTAGATAGTATCTCAAAGTGGTTTATGAAAAAGGTTAATATTACCACTCGTTTTGCAAACAGAATACATAAGGCAGAGACAGATAAGGCAAATCTTTCTAGATCATCCAGTAATGAGGAATAAAACTGAGAATTAGTGTGGTGCTGCAGTCACTGAATATTGCTGTCTCCTTGATATTAATGTCCAGTAATAATGCTAGAGCAATGCACATTTGCAAACATTTTTATTTTGGTTTTCATCTTTTCAGATAAGATATTTATCTTTTTGTTTGGAATTTTATTCTATGAAAGCTAGAAAGTTGACTCTCAGCTCAGCTATTTTTCTAACTTCACTCTATTTCTCAATGTTAAGCTGCTTTTATGTAATCAGTTTCCAAACAAGAATATCAGCAAAAGCACATGCTCTTAAATTCTAGTTTCAAATGAGACACTGTCTTTCCATCCAAATCAGTGGAAAAGTACCCCATTAATTGAAAGTATTTTTGTAAAACTTAGTGACAATGTAAGATTACTCAATGTTTTCTATCTTTCTTGGAGAACATCACTGATTAGTCACTGGGAATAAAAGTAGTTTCGGTTAGAATAAGATATTATTCAATCTAGATCAAACTATCTAAATTGATTATCTGCTAAGCAACATTTGCCATCATATAAATGATTGTAAGTGGCTTTTGAGGGAAGGATTGAATTGGGACAGGTGTATTAAAGAAGACTGTCCCATCTCTGGTTTGCTCTATCAGAATACTTCTGTCTCATGTCAGTGAAGATGGAGGAATGAATCAGTGACAAGAAAAAAAAAAAGTGTAATAAACTGATATGTATATGTACATACATATATATATATATCAAATGACATGTGCGTGTATATATATACACATGCTTCATTCAAAATTCTGGCTCTGAAGTTTTGACTCAAAGCACAGTAGTGTTTCTGTTTTGAGAAGATTATCTAACTGGGATGAAAAGTGTCGTTCAAGTGAGATAAGCAGCATCTTGTAGAGTTTATGTCTAGCTACAAAGTTCCCTTCTAGATTACTAAAAACAAAAATAGATAATTTTTAGGTATATAGTCCAAAGTACACAAACATGTCCTCTGTCAAAAATAGTGTATTCTGAGATATGTAACTATATATGTACACTACATGGATAGAAATGCGAAGTGCTTGTGTGGGTGACATAGAATCAGTAGCTTCTGCAGATGGGAAGGCTGTGTATTGTTGGCAGCAAACCATTAGGTTAGACACATATTAATGCAATGTAATTTTTTCCTACTCACCTCCTTGCCAGAGAAGCTTGCGTTATATCTCTCAACTTCCTGAGATGCAGACTGCAGTTATCTTACGGAACGGTTATGCAGAGTTTCTAGTAACACTGCTTGATAGCTAAATTAAACCACTGCGTGAGTGCCTAGCAAGCTGCTGCACTGCTCTGTGGAACTTAAATGGTAGAATGTGGCAGACAGAATGATCCAGTCCATCACTGACCACCTCAGTTCTCAATCTTGAGGAGCACAGGTTAAGTGCCTTCAGCTGCCAACAGTTGCAATATCTGCAATATCCCTTCAGAAATCATGTCATTTGGTTGTTAGAATAAAAGTAAGTTGCAAGTCATCCCTGAATTTAGCTGTGACAGCCAAGCCTGGTGTTTCTTTTGGGCTCAGCACGTGAGGCTTTTCCATTATAGGCTGATGCTTTCAAGAGTAAATATTGCCATTGATTTGTTTCCTGTGTTAGTACATACAAGCCTGGTGATTTGTCTAAATTACAGTGTCACAAAACAATACAAGATGGACAGAAATCACTGCATCCTGTCTTACATGAGGAAGTGAATGTGAAATTCTGCTTTGAATGGTCCCATGCTTGGCCGTGTGAGAGGCTGAGCTGACTGTCAGGTTGGTGGAGGAACACAAAATGGTGCCCACAGATCTGTGTCTGCTGTGTTCCGTCCCCTCCGCACCGTGCTGAAGACAGGCACTGTGTGAACGTTATAGCTCACAGTAATTGTCAACAGCTATCAGTTACTGTACCAGCTCAGGTGTTAGGAGGGAAGTCAGTAAGGTTTCTAGTTCCCATCATTCAAATAATTTTGCACTGCCTGCAGTGATTGAGCTGTTTATTGACTGCTGCAGATGTTTCACTTTGGAACATGTAAAATGCATCGCCTTCTTGAAAAGCAGAATTGTTTGAGATGCCTCCCAAGAGCAGGGAGACCGGGGGGCTCTGGAGATCTGCTCCAGCTTCAGCAAGGCCTAGCTCAGCATTTCTGTTGGCCCACCTGTCAGCCGTGCTCCTTGGGTTTTCCAGGGAGTCAGCCAAAACTGAGGGCTCGTTTACCTTGTAAAGACCACACTTCCAGCAGCATCGTGACTTTAGTGAATGCTCCATCAACAAAAAAACCACAAATCATAAGTATATTCTTTGCCAATCTTTGAAGATTTTATCTTCAGTTTTCATGTCTGGTTTTGAGCATTACAGAGTGGACGCTGTGGAGGGTATTTATGGACAAAAGGCCTGCACCTCCTTCCTAGAGAAAGTGTCTGCCCAGCTTCTCCAGCTCCTCTACCAAGAGGAACTGCACTGCCACTGAATGATCTCATGTTGCAGATGTTCCTTCGGGCCTTGTGATCCTTTTAGCCTGGTGAATGGTGATGTTTTAGCCTCTTTTCCTGAAAGAAAAATGAGTTGCATCTGGTGGGAGAGTTCAGATGCTATTTCCTCTCACAGTATGTTAGAGAGGCAGATCCCGGTGTGAAGATGAAGCTGAGTACAAGGCTTTCATTGTTGGCTGATAGTTAACCCATTTGACCACATGGCTGGGAGATGTTCACATCTTTTCCTCCCACTCTCCACTAGTGCAAGCCCTCAATGCGAATGATAGACCCTCTGGTAAAACTGCTCCCATGCTTGAGAACTAAGAGTGGAAGCTGTGTAGATGAGTACTTGAGTACTTGACCTTTCAGAGGCTGTTTTGTCACAGTACAACCACACAGGTTCCGTATCTTTTCTACACCCCAAGAACCAGAAGTGCTTTCATTAGACTGTTGAAGATACAAATGCTGTGTATTCTTCTCTCAGCTAAATGAGAAACTCATTGCATGCTCTGAGCCATCAGGAAGTGAACCTCAAGTTGGGATCTGAGTGTCCTGGCCGATACAAGGTAAATCTGAGTTAACCGACAACTTGTTGGCAGCCTTGCTTCAGTACTGGTGGTTTGCAGTTGGCCAAGAGCCTGAGTGACCTTGTTTGTATTTGCCCACAAATATCTGTTCAGACATAATGTGGTGTGTAAGTGCAGGCATCTCACCTGTTAAGTGCAGCTGCTGGAGGCACTGAGAAGGTTGGATTAACTGGATTTTTCAAACTGCATGCCTTCAGGGCATTTGAATGCTGTACGGATGGTGCATTATCTATTCAGAGAATGTAAACATTGCTAACTTAAGTCATTTGTAAAAAATTAATATCCTTGATAATACTCAAAGCAAATGAGAACGGGAAAGGTTAATGTGAGTAGGATGATGAGGAGTAAACATTCATTTTGAATGTCATAAGGCAAGTACTAGAGACAGTAGTCCTTCCTTAGGGCACTAGGGTAGACTTTGGATTTGATAATATTCCTATATTTAAAATCCAGACCAAACATACTCATTTTTAACTTTGACATTTGCCCTTCTGTGATTACTAATCCCACAGCTGTGTTGTTCTACCATCATGCATCATGCACCGTTTGGACACAGAACAGGCTTCCAAATCCTCTTTCCTGCAAGGGAATTGACCTTCTCATTAGTTGGAAATAACACTATGATAGGTAATCAATATTTCGTCGAAATACCAGCATCTATCTCATCCTAAGCATTACTCATCCTTATATCTGGAAATTGTAAGACTAAAAGCAAAATATTTAGACTAAGCTGTGTATGGCAAACCTGCCCTTATATATACAGATCATGTGTATCCAAGAGTTACACTGACTGTACGGAGTGCACTCTTGCATCTGTATGGCTCCCTACCCTTACATTCAACCCCAGTATCAGAAAGCAAAGCAGTTGCCCTGAGTGCTGCCAGGGACATAGTGGAATTGCTGCTGGGACCTTTGCTAAATAATTCAGTCACTTTTTTTTTTTTATTTTTAAAGCTGCTGTAGACACTCGGTAGGAAATTACTGTTTTTCTCTTTGCACTTCTAAAAATGTGTCAGATATAAATATTGATGCAAGTATCGATTGGCAAAATCATGAAGTCAGTTTAGTTCAAGTGCTTGAAAAGAAAATTTACCATCACTGTCCCACTTTCTGTGAAGTCAAAGGAGGAATGAAGCAACTATTGGAAAACGTGGCTTCAGCTATTGGATGAAGTGTGACCTAATTGAGGCTCAGCTCAGGTTTGGAGTCAGACTAAAGGTTCTGTGCATATGGAAGCCACTTCCACTAACGTGCCACTTACCTCTGCTGAGGTGGTGTAGATCTTGTGCCAACACATATGTTTCCCTGCAGGTTTACTGGCCATCTCCTCTAACTTCTTGGCGTTTTAAAAAAAGTTTTATAGAGGTACAAGAAACTACAACAGATGTTGCAGGAGGACTCCGAAGGGGCATGTCTTGTATCTTATCTGCACAAACAAGCGGGTAAAGACTGAAAAGTGTTTCCTTTTCAGCCTGCATTGGTTCACATATCTGCTCTATTCACAGCACACCAGTCAGGTCTGCATCTCGGTCTGCTTAGGAAATTAATCAGAGCAGCCTGTGATTAATTGATGTGCAATGCTGAAGCAGAAAACACCTCACTCTCCCTTGGCTTGGGGCTGTATGGGTATCAGTAGTTTCACAGCCTTTTGCTGCCCTCTGGAACTTTTCATTTTTAAACAAGTACAGCAGAGTAAAAGTGTACGTGAGCCTTCCTGTGGCACCAGTGAAGAAGTAATTTGCAGATAGAAACCCCAAATCCTAAAATCAGTATTATTAGAATAAGGACCAGGTTGTGTATCTTCAGGTTAACACTAGTTTATCTAAAAATAATTTTTTACTCTTATCGTTCATCTTTAATTCTCCACAGACAGTGAAAGGTGTAACCATGTAGGGGAAATAGCTGATAGTATTCACTGCAGATAATAAACCATAAACAGTACTGCTGCATCTGCTAGGTTCAAATTGCCTTCATTGCTGTGGAAATTAATCAAATTAAAGCAGAAGAAGTTCTGTTTCAATTTTCTTTTCCAACGTGGAACCTCAAATACCATGAAGAGGTAAGGAACCATGAAAGTAAGTGTATGAAGGGGATGCAAACTGCTTTCCCATGCTCCACTGGTGGCTTATTTGTTTTTAAGTGAAGTTTGGACGCTTAATTTTGAGGCATGTCTCTCTGTGAACTGTGATAGCGTCAGTGCTTTGGTTAGTTATACCTGGTTACCTAATGTAAAGGTTTCAAAGGCACTGCTTTTTCTATTCTTCAGTTCTTTCAGTCAAGAGAGGCACACCTGATTGTAAAACAGCTTTCTGGGAGTCACTGCTTTTGTTTAGCCATCCACCAGTGGAAGCCTGTGATAAGGCTGTGTTTACAGAACAATAATACAGGATTTCTGAGACAAAAGAATAACTGTCTATTTGAGGCCAATAATAGCAAAACAGAGTGATTATTATTCTCAAAAGAGAAAGTTTTGAAGTGTGAATGACTACTGAAGTAATACAAAGATTGAAAACAAACTCCTAAAAAGTTTCTGGAGGCACAACATATTTTAAGACACCGCTTTGTCTACAGTTTGAGGTTACACACATTTAATTCCCCAATATGCTGATGATTTTACAAAACCTCTCTTAAAATCAAAGGAAATCCACTTACGTATCCAATTAATGCTTTGTTGCTCTTGCAGATGGTAGACATGTAGTTGCTCTGTGGGAAATAATCAGATTACTGTAATGGATTTGATTAGTGACCTGTCTAAGCTCTCATTTTCACTCAAGTCAGGAGTTAAGATCAAGATATCCCGACTTCACTAGAACAAGGAATGGATAAACTAGGTTTGTTCATTGGGTAGAATCATTTTTCAGTAAGTCTCTTCTCACAGCTGGTTTGCTCTCTATATGCTGCTAAGGAGTATGTCAGCTTTAACTGCTTTTCGTTGTCATGGGATAATATTGATTTATTCATTTGTTGGAAGCATGTCCATTCTGATGTTGTTGCTTTTTGTTTGTTTGTTTTGTTTAAATTAGAGATTTTTAAGCAAGCTCTTGCAAAGACAGTAAGTCTATTAACAACTTGTACTTAGCTCCTGCTTGCCTCTGATTTCTGTAATGCACAGATGAGGCTGATTTGTGCAAAGATTCTATCTTGAGAGGCATTACTGTGCTTCAGATAATGGCACGAATTATAGAATCATAGAATGGATGGGTTGGAAGAGACCTTTCAGATCTCCTGGTTCCAACCTCTGCTGTAGGCAGGGACACCTCCCATAGCCCAGGTTGCTCACAGCCCCATCCAGCCTGGCCTGGAGTGCTTCCAGGGAGGGGGCGAACGATCAGGTTCTGTCATCTTTTACCTTATTACTCAGTCAATTCCCTTCATATATGTCTTCAGCAGTTATTTATTTTAATTGTGGGGGGTTTTGAGGGTTTTCTGGTTTTGTTTTGCTTTATTTTCAGAGGTGGGTGGTTTCTTTCCTTTTTTTTTTTTTTTTTTAATTTACCTTCCAATTACAGATATATATTAATAGAACTAATGAAATTTCAGGTGTGAAAAAAAATCTGCAAATAAGGTATTTGCATATAGGACAATTTTGACTAGATATATTTCTTAATTGTCCAGATTTTAGCGATCAGGTATACTTGTGCATTTCTACTGGTAAGTAAAAGTAGCTACTGTATGAGTGGGCTGCTGCTTTCAAATTTATCATAAGTAGTCTTTTGTTTTTAGATTAAACATGCTCAATTAGTCTATCAGAGATTTTATAGGGCAGAGAAATAAGCACATTTTTCTCAATGCCCAGAACAGCAAAGGAAGCATAATATAAAGCATTAATCTGCATTGGTGATGAACGACGTTGCTTGTTGTGGCAACTTATTCTTGCCATCTGAGTGCAGATTTTGCAGAAAGTGAATAAATTCCATATTTTGCCAGAAATATTAAACTTATCTCTTCCTTTTGAACGTATTTTTCTGGGAACAGGAGTGGGGGAAATGCTTGTTGTGTAAACCGAACTGAACGGTGCAGAAAGCTCCTTAGCAATGCATCAGTATCACATTAACAACGTTTAGTTCAAATTTATGTTATAAAAGTGTTACATTATATTGCAGTAGGTTTAACACAGGTTTTTTGTTTTTGTTAATCCGTTGTGTGAGTGTTAATTGACTAACAGCATTACTAACTTTCAAGATATCTTGGCTATTGACTCTAAAAATAAAATGCTTATTTGCAGTGTTCTGATCATTTGTAGACCTCTATTTCATATGCAGTTCATGGCGGAAAGGGATTCATCAATAATTCAGGAGCCATCCAGTTGGCATGGAAAGTGCAAGGATAGCTACGGAAAGAATATTACTAGAGGGGCCAATAAAAGAGCAGGAACGTCCTGGAAGTATAATCATGTGTATTCTGAAAAGCAGTCAGCACTCGATTTCATATGCAGTGGATGTCATCTTTGCAAATGAAACACTGGAAGCTTCCTTAGCGATGAATATAAAAACATGAAGAATGGCTATGCAGAAAAAGGAAATTAAAAAGTAACTTTTATACATAGGTGTGGTTTTAAGTGTGGAATATCTTTTAATTCTTTTGGGACAGGAAGCCTGAGGTGTCATTTACTGGTGGAAGACTATGCCCTTAGGATTCACTTCAGCCTTCAAAGAATTATAGGTTGTACAGTAAATTATTTTTTTCTTGAAAGTTGCAGACAAGCTGCATGAAGACTAGCTCTCTTGGGATTATTGTGGCTGGGGATAGGGAGGAGAAGAAAAGAATGGCTTTTATTTGCAACTAGCATAGTGCAGTAATGGACCTGAAGTATATCACACCGGAATAGATTTTTAGGGAATTTGCAATGGGGTATAGTGCTGCAAAAAGAACTGCAATAGAAGCATAATAGAGTACTCCATCTTAGGGCTTCAGGTGTGACCCAAGAGATGATTTTCACAGCACTTTAATGGATGCTTTCTCCATAGCAGGTAATTCGAGGCAGAGAATAGATGTGGAGTTTGCTCCAACCAAACCACTAGTTGAGTGGAATGGAATAGTTTATGTTACAGTGCCACAAACTTATTTTCCCCTGTTCTCTAGCCCTATCTTGTGCAGCAGGTTCTTTCTTTCCCTCTGACTGTGCTGTGAATGGTGATTTGTGTAATGGCTGCGTATAGGGAAGCTCTACTTTTGACAGATTGAGCAGCCCTGCCTCTGTGTAAAACTGGGGGACAAGAGGCTGGAGAGCATCCCTGTGGAAAGAAGTCTGGGGGTTCTGCCTGATGGAAAGTTGAATCGGAGCCAGCAGTGTGCCCTGGAGCCAAAAGGACCAATTGTACCTGGGGGGCAGCAGGCCCAGCACTGCCAGTGGGCCAAGCAAGGGGTTGTCCCCTCTGCTCTGTGCTGCATGGCCTCACCTGCAGCACTGAGTGCAGTCTGGGTGTCACCGTACAGGAAGGACGTAAAGCCATGGGAGCGCAACAGAGGTGATGAGCAGTCTAGGAGCAAGGTGTGTGAGGAGTGGCTGAGGTCATGAAGGACAAATAGCGTTTAAGGAGCTTTGAGATTGTGACTGTCTGCTCATTTGACAGCAATGACAATTCTCTCTGGTAACCTGGCTTGTAGCCTAGTATTACCTTTTATAAATGTATAGCACAGGTAAGCATTAATTTTAGTACTTGTATTCGTGGTAAAATGGATGATGAGAGCTTCCTGGCTTATACATCAGGCATACTAGAGGAAGGAGAAAGACATTAGAACGTGGCTACTGCTCAGACACTGCTTTCTGACAGGGATTGTTAACATCAGGGGGATGAGGTAACTGGCTATTTTTAGATGCCTATAACTTTTAGAAGCAATTTGAAGCAGTAGGTATCACCTAGGGCATGTTTTTGTGCTGCCAGAACAGCACCTTGAGATAAGCAGGACTTCTCTCAGTTTAGAATCCTTAATTTCCTTCAGGACAGAGGCTGCATGAATTCAGACTCGTGCATTACAAACCTGTGTGTCAAACCGCTTGTGAGATGCTCTCCGAGAAGGGGAGCCAGCTGGCCGTTTAGTTGAGTGGTAAGAAGGGAAGAATTGGCATCAACTGTAGCAACAGCAAGGAGGCACATTCACAGATGTTCCTTCACTTTCTCTCTCCTGCTGTGCCAACAAGAAAAGAAATAGAGGTTAGAACTAACAGAGGAATTAGACTGTGTTAGAAAGTATGTTTAATTTAAAATTAAAGGTGGTGGGGAGGGAGAGCATCAAGTTAATTGTTAAACTCTGGCTTCTTACTGCTGCTATGATATCCTAAAACTACTACGAAATTGGATTAAGTGGCTGGTAGGAAAGGCTGTATCTCTCTGCTCAGACACTAGTTCTCAAGATGTGTGAACATGTGCTAGCTGTAGATGAGAAATTTGGGGAATAAAATTATTCCTGATAGTATACTGTCCTCACTCAGCAATGTGACACAAACCGCAGAAGTAGCACTACTGGGTTTCCACCTGGACTGTCACAAGTCCATAGGACCAGATGGGCAGAGCCCATGTATTCCCCTCTGGTGAGGCTGCACCTCAGTGCTGTGTTCAGTTTTGGGCTCCTCGCTGCAAGAAGGACATCCAGACCCTGGATTGTGTCCAGAGAAGGGCAACAAAGCTGGTGAGGGGTCTGAGCACAAGTCTGATGGGGAGCAACTGGGGAAACTGGGATTGTTCAGTCTGTAGAGGAGGTGGCTCAGGGGAGACCTTACAGCTCTCTACAACACTGAAGGAAGGTTGTGGCAAGGTGGGGGTCGGCCTCTTCTCCTGTGTA
This sequence comes from Meleagris gallopavo, assembly GCF_905368555.1. NCBI lineage: Eukaryota > Metazoa > Chordata > Aves > Galliformes > Phasianidae > Meleagris > Meleagris gallopavo. The sequence continues at coordinate 1,342,428 of NC_139414.1, read as the reverse complement.
AGTAATGATGAGAGGGAATGGCCTCAAGGGAAGGTTCAGTCTGGATATTAGGAAAAATTTCTCCTCAGGAAGAGTGGTCAGGCACTAAAGAATGCTGCCCAGAGAATTGTGGTGTCACTGCCCCTAGAGCTGTGTAAAGAAAGGACAGACATTCTCATGGTTGAATTCATGGAGCTCTTACCTTGTGGCTCACAAAGTGTGAATCACTAAGTGTATGTCCAACAGTCAGAGTGGGATTAGGGTTTTCAAACTGCTCCTTTTAATTTTGATCTCATCTGCTTTATTTGGGACTAATTAAAATGATCAAAGTAGCACAGATCAATTTTACCAGAAAAGCTATGATTTTGGTATAAACTAGTCTTATGCTATAAGAGTTCAGCATCATGGAATTGATCTGGCTTCAATCACTAAGTGACAGATTACTTTATTCAGGCACCAGAATGATTCTGGCTTGACTTTCTTATATTAAGAGGAGTTTGCTTTTAGAAAACATAGATTATTACTCCTGAGGTAACAATTCATAGCTGTTGAGACAGGCTGAATAAGGAAACCATGAGAGCTCTTCATACATTATTGCTGTCACTGCAGTTCAAATTAGATCTTATAAGCCAGAAGCTTGTTGCTTTCTTTCCTTAGACTTTTTGGTCTCTTGTCTGAGATGGAATTTAAAAATATATCATCCAGAAATTCCAGCAAAGCAAATAAGTGAATCCAACTCCTGGAAGCCTTCGTACGGAGCCATAATCGCCAGACACCCTATATATATCCCAGAATATGCACTTCCAAGAAGGTAAGTAGTGCTTCCTTTTGCTGGACTATCTGTGGGACCAGCACAGAGCCAAAGGTCAGAGATTTAAAAAATGTGGAAGAGATATAAGTGATACATTGCTTACAGAACTTCACTAAAAATTCATCATCCTGTTTGCTGAAGTTCCTTTGAAAAGAATATACTGATAGATTTGTAGCTTTACATGTTATGTTATCCGTTCATTTCTGCTTTCTTTTTCTTTGGTCAAGCCTTTGTTGGTTTGTTTTTTTCCCTCTTTCAATATGAACAAAAATACCAGCAGCAACAAAAAGCTGCTAAATGGAAAATACTGGAAAGTAATTGCAGGAGTCACAAGATTTGTTTCTCTGAACATGAGTCACTTTATAACAACCCCAACAGAACTTGAGAATTAAATATGCTTGAACAGCACTTGGCACTTGTTGTTATATTAATGATAATTGATTCTGAAACACACACAAATCTATACTATGGTACAAGCCTGTGACATCCCAAAATACTTTGCTTGAATTGCAATACTTGAAATACTCTGGGGTTTAAATCAAAATGTAATTATTTTGTTCCTCATAAATCAGCATCCCTGAAGATAATGCTGGCTTGTCTAAGAACCCAATGGCTGTGCAACCATTTGTGTGACGAGCCGGAAAGGTTGTAACAGCCACGGGAGAAGATGGAGACTCTTGGGCTTGGAGGCTACTAGTTCTGTGCAGGGCAATGGCACCTTTAATGCAGTGAGATTACATATTCCAAAAGTTGGACAGACCTCTGAAATTTACACCAACTGATTCTAAAAGATTTTGTCTAGAATGCATGCACAGTAATCGTGTTCCCCCCCAGAAATATTAAAAGTCTATTGTAATTTTATGGTTGCAAGTTCTTAAGGCAGACTCCCTGATAGTTGTTCTGGAGCTTCGTGCTTTGCAACGTGCTCAACATCGCAGTTACTTTTGTGCCCATGTAGCATGTGACTTTAACTAGTGGAATCTCTACAGATCTTTAAATACACTCAGCAAACACAAGACACGTGGACTTGAGGAGGGTGAATATTGAGGCCTGGGTTGTAGGAAAGGCTAAGCCCAAAAATATGACAGACCAAGAGTTGTTCAATGTTATTATCATGTCATCCGGGCTTTAGCTTCTGATTCAGTTTGCAGCAATCCTGAAGAGCAGCTTTTGAGTTTGAATGGCAGCTACCAACGGTAACGAGAATTTTTATGCAGTGAGGTAACTGGGAGTTTCTACCACTCCATTTCTGCAGTTCTGCTTGTCTCCTAAGATTATCATATTTAAAAAAAAAAAAAGGTACAGCAGACTCTAAGCACCCAGTCAGGGAGGTGCACGCATCTGCAAAATGAAGTTACTGTTGCCACTGTACTCTGGCAGAATCATGTCTCTTCATAGTTGTGGACATGGTGTTATTTTTTGACCCTGTCAAACCAGTGGGTGCTATGAGCCTGGGCTGTTTTTCCTAGAGCCTTTGGGCCATCATTGCTCCTGGGAAGCTATGCCTCGGCTTCCTCTGGCTGGACTGACTTCTAACGGCAGAGCAGGTGTCCCTGGTTTCTGCCAGCAGCTTGTAAGCTGCAGAACTGTATTGCTTTCCGTGGCCTTTGACATCTTATGGCACGGCTGATGACAGCAGGTCCTGTTCAGGATGAGGCATACACAAGTACTGCAAGTCAGATCAGCCCTTTGCTTCTCAAGGTCTGTTGGAAATAATCGTATGCACGTGTGAACATTGCCATTGCAAGAGCAATGCTTGCAAGAGTTGAGGCCTGCCTGCTACCATAATTTGGTTGCCCCTCTGTCTGTGAATGCTGTTTCTCTGCAGAGGGCTGCTGGTCTCGTTTCCTTCCAGCCTTGTTCCTTGTGCTGTATTTATTGCATGCTGTTCACATCTTGATGTGAATAGAGAACTATTGATTTCCTTATGGCCATTCTGTGGTGCTTATTTGGAGAGGAGAGTTTCAGAGAGCTAATTGATCCTCAGCTCATCTGTTAGGTGACAGGATGGTGGGTGTTCCCATTCTCCAGATGAAGAGCTGGAAGTCAGATTAAGCCAAGCCCTAGAAAGCTCACATCTGTTTCACTAATTTGATGTGGCAGTGCTCTGGCTCCCACAGCTCTGATGCTTACTGCCTGCAGTCCTTGAGCCTGGCTGCGGCTGTGAGTTCTGTCTTTGGGACTCCAAGGTCCTGGAATCCCAAAAACGAGCGAGGAGATCAGCATCCCTGTGGATTGATTAAAGCTGTGCTCTTGGTCTGTAGCAGCTCATCCAGTGGTGACAGCAATGCTCTCAGCCTCAGCCACAGGGAAGTCCTCATTGCTCCCCATTCTTTGCAGCTTTGGTTGACCCCCCGTATCCCAAGGTCAAATCTCCTGCTTTAGCTGTTCCTTAGGTCCTAACAACCTTCATTCACATTTCTTTCTCAAAGGTCCTGATTAACATAATTAGCTTGAGCACAGAGCAATTGTCCTCATCATCAGAAGCTGTTTCTAGGTTTCCACAGAACTATGTGTCATATCTCCACCTGTAGAGGTAAGGGTGTTGCCACATGCTGGCCAAAGCAGGAGTACAAGTCTAGTTTCCTGAATCCAAGCTGAATGCTACCATGCAATGCTATGTGTGTCCTCACGGTCACTCTGGCTTGCTGAAATGCAAAACTAATCTAACATCAACTTTCTGCTGAAATATGCTGCACATCCAAGCAAAATACCCAATTTTAGGAGCAACGTGGATATTGTTGATATGCCTTTTTTTAATTCTTCTGGTGAACTGGATTTGCGTAGCCTTTTTCTTGCTATGTTGAATATTGTGCAAGTTTTTCCATGGATCAAAGTAATCCCAGATAGGTATACAGAGTGGGAGAATAACTCCTTGAGAGCGGCCCTGCTGAGAAGGACTTGGGCGTCCTGCTGATGAAAAACTGAACACACACCAGCAGTGTGTGCCTTGCAGCCTGGGAGGGCAGTGGTATCCTGGGCTCCATCAGAAGAGAGCTGGCAGCAGGGACAGGGAGGGGATTGTCCCTCTGCTCTGCCCTTGTGAGGCCCCACCTGCACTCCTGCATCCAGTACCTTTTAAAGGTTTACAAGGTTCGTTTCATTGTCCATCCTGCTATAAGGACACAGTAGGGAAGAAGAGTGAACATAGAGAATCAAGAAGGAAAAGGAAGAAGAAACCTCTTGTGATCTTTTTCAGTTTTTCTATTTCCAGTATATCTCCTGTAAATACTGAGTGGGTTTTTTGTGGTGTTTTGTGCCATTTTGTTTTTTTTTCCTGAAGCCTAGGAGGAAAAGCCCTATGCTTTTTCAGTTGAGATGATCTCCCTGTGTGGCACTAGGATTTGAAAGCATTGTCCTTCCATTACCAGCTGGTAGTGAAATGCAAAACAGAGCTGCAGGCAAACTCAATTCACTTTGCTCTTTTTTTCCACAGGCAATGCTGATGCTGTCAGTAGCAGGAAGGAAGCTGCCATATTATGTTCTCTTCATTTTGTCACTCAGGGTAGGATTTATCCTGTAGCTTTAGCAATCTGAACTTGAGTTTCCAGCCACAGTTGTCACTAATGCTCCCTGTATGGTTCCCAACAAGCAGAGAAATATGTTTAAGAGCTGATTTATCCTTTGCTAGAACAGATGTTTAGATGAAAACCTGGTACAGGGAAGGTTCAGGTTGGGTATCAGGAAAAGGTTCTTCACCAGGAGAGTGATCAGGCACTGCAATAGCCTAATTGGGGCCTGCCTAACTTATGGCACCAAGCTTGCCAGAGTTCAAGAAGTGTCTGGACAAAGCTCTCAGACATACGGTCTCATTTCTGGGTGGTCCTGTGTGGAGCTAGGAGTTGGACTTGATGATCCTTATGGGTCCCTTCCACATTGGGATAGTCTATGGTTCTCTAAGTTGAAATCACCCTTGGCAAAGACTCATCTTTCCCCACTAACTGCAGAGGAAGCTGAAGGATAGCATTGGCTTTCTTACAAAAACATAACTTGTCCAATTTTAGAGACTTTTTTCACATTTAGTGACTTACTGGTTGTTCTCAGTGCATCAAGACTCCCTCTGAAAGAGCCCCGGTGATGGTCATTAGCACCCCAGGTTACAGAAAGTCAGAATACAAAATGTATTTTCATGGTTTTCTCTGGATGAGGATTCTTCCTCCTTGTTTTGTACTCCAGCGAAGGTACTGCTGTTGGTTTCACCTTGTTTCTCTTCCACCCAATGCTTGACACGTACGCTTCTGATTTGACATTCTTTTCTCAGCTGCACTTTTAGCTAAGTAAAAAATGGAGAATCTCAAAGAAAAAGTAAAAAGGTAAACTTTTATTCCAGTTCTCTCACAAACTTTGCAAAACTTCAAGCTTTGGAAAAGTTTGGGACGAAAGGAAAACAAAACACCACCTTCTGCCATTAACTTACTGAAGCTGGTAAAGTTGTGAAGATGGTGAGGCAATAGAAGGGGATTCGGAAGGAGGATATGAAAGAAACAGTTTCTGAAGATTTTTTTATTGCACTGATGCAAAAAAAAAAAAAAAAAAAAAAGAAAAAGGGGAAAATGCAGGAGGAAATGTGTCAAAACTCCAAATCTCAGTTCTCAAAAACAAATGGAAATGTCGTTCCTTACTTTTTTTTTTTTTCTTTTACTGTTTTCCTCCTCTTTTCCCTGAAGTGTTTTTTCATAAGAGTTCTTATTAGGAGAAAACTGTGAGAATTTTAACCCAGTTGTTAACAACAAAACACGGCAGGGAATGTGTTTGTATGCTGCTGCAGATAAGATGTATGCATTTTTAATGATTTTGGCAGAATTTTCAGATAACTTTCCCCTTCCTCTATTGCATCTTAAGTCCTGTTAGTGTGCGTGTTTGTTTCAGAACACAGTGACTTAGCAAAACAAAGAAGAAATCCATTCTTATATGCAGCCCAGAGGGGAATACTGCCGTGCTCAGTATTATTCATCTCCTGTTTGTGCTTTTCTGCATGTTGGGTACCTTGACAAACACCATCCCAGTCTGGCAGAAACTGACAGCATCAACACTTAAAAACAGTTTCTGATTCAGTCTAGCTGGTGTATTGTGTAGAAATAAGTAGAATAGCGGAGTGCATCATAATGCTGGCACTGCAGTGGTATGAGTTCTGTAGTGGAACAACAACCAACTAGTTTGGAGCATGCCCCTGTCAGTGGGAACTGTATTCACAGGATGGGCAAGCATTGCAGTACAAGGGTGAAGCAGCGTTGTGTTTATAGGTTGACTGAGCTGGCTTCTTGCTTTCCCAAGCATGGGTTTGATGTTTGCACCTCATGGAGATGGGGAGGATCAGTTACAGCTTTTCTCTGTCAGTTGGTGGGTCTGCTTGGCCCAGGTACTGTCTAGCATCTTGTCTTACAAGACATACTGTATTCCATCAACATTTCCCCCACTTACAGTCAAATCTCTGCCTCTGTGTGTGTATTTTTATATCTTCTTTTTTTAGATCCCAGGCTGATTTGTATTCAGTTTTCTTTTTTCCTTTGAGTTCCCAGACACTGAATTTTGCATTTTTTAAATCAAAGACATGTGTTCAGAAATTGCAGTAATTCAGTAGCTGAAAGATAGGAACAGTTGTGCTTAATGTCTTGCTTAAGTTTTAACGGAAGAGAACAATGGTAAGCAACAGGATTTTTAGAATTTAATATAGGGCCAATGGCTTTCAGGTAATGAGAGCCTAACTCGATATATAACTGTCTTAAGTTCAGGTTTTTCAATCTAGTGTATATTTTTGAGAAATTTTAGTGTTTACGAGGTCAGCTGTAATACAAGAAGACTCCAAGTTATGAGTGTATACATTGCATCTGCTGTGTGAATCACTCTGGAAAACAGTGTAATCCAATTGGTAATCAGTTGTATTACTATTGTCTTTGTGTTCTCTGAGTTCTTTTTTATTACTTTCTGTTTCTCTGTGATCAGGATAAAAATGTATTAATTTAACAAGCCGAGAGCCTAAACATCGTGTTCTTTTGCGATAGCGTGTAGACTGTGCAAGGCTATAATCACCTCCTGTGATTGAGGATTGCTATTTCATTGTTTTTCTTCTACTGAGGGCAGAAAAATATACAATGTCGATTTTGATTTTCTCTTATGTATTCTGTTTCAATCGCTGTCATTTAATCAGAAGGAGCTTCCTCAGCCCAGAGTCCTGAAGCAGTGTCAGAAGTGAGGCAGGAGATCAGGGCAGATCGGGGACCTGAAAATGCTGTCCCCTAAATTCCAAGTGAATGCTGTAATTGCTGCCGAACCATTTTGGATAATGCTGAGAATACTGGTGTCTGGGGATTTGTTTTTTTGGTTGGTTGGCTTTTAAGAGATCTGAATTTCACAAAATACAACATTTTCATTTCATCCTAATCATCCTAATACAGAACAAGATTTTTTTTTTTTTTGAAACTGTGAAAATTCCTCTGAAAGGAGTTGCTTTTATATTTCTGTAAGCACACGAAAGAGGTATGAGCTTTGTATCTGATGTACCATGGTTTGTGATGATGATGACAATGAGGAGGCAAAGCAGAATCTCTGCTACAGGAAATAATTCTGTTGATGATCTTCCTTTAGAGCCAATATCATCACGCTTGTGCTAGAAACACCACTTTCTGCAAATATTCCCCAACATTTGTACCAACCCCCCCAAACCTTACTAAGTGCTGTAAGAATAAGCACACTTTGGAGAATTTCTGTTTTCTATTGAACAGTGTATGCTGCTACTCTGATTCTTTTTGACATCTACTTGCACTCGTATTGATGGGATTTTATAAGCCTTCTTTAGAATTAGACATTCTTCTTCTACGTTCTTCTTCAGTTATATTATGCACTTCTTAATTCCTCACTGGACATCGTGTCTGGCAGAAATCCTGAAAATTTCCCGGATTGTGCATGTAAAGTATTAGAGAACCATCCTTTCCATTTTGTTGAGCGAATGGTTTGCGCCCCTCCTTCTTTTGGGAGTATAACTGTATTTCTATTAGACAACTGTATTTAGTAATGTCTGTTCCTGTTACTTACATCAGGCCGTGTTCAGTGGCCAAGTCTCAGTAGGACATACTGAAGCATAAAAATGTCCATTATTCCCTGGCTAGCTTGTCTTTAGGACTGAAAGAGACTGCTGTGGCTTAGGAGTGTGATGTTTTGCAGCACTTAGTAACTGTGTGTAAAGAATGTGACAGCATGTGTGCATCTGTCCTAAACTCCAGAAAGGATGGATGTCTGCTTACCGTAATTGACTAAGTCAAAACAAAATAAACCCTTCTGTATATCCAAAGTCAACCCTAAAAGCACAGTCCTCTTTTATGAGTAAATTTAAGATTTTGTCTAGAGGAAGTCATTGGACTGGAATCTCAGAGATTTCAGTAATTTCATCTTCTAGACTGCAGGTGTTTTAGCTGATGTTGAAGGAGTCCACCTCCATTTCCACCCCCGGAATGGACAATACCTGTTGCCCATCATTGCCTGCTGTTTCCAAGAGGTTTCCAGAAGCATGTTCCTCTTCCTATTACCATGTCAATTGCAGCTTTCTCTTTAATGATATAGAGGAGATGGTTCAGTGCTGAATGTTCCTGAAATAAACAAGATTACAGTGAAGAGGAGAAATTCCTGTCCTTAACAAACAGGTTGTGTTTCACTTAAGTCTGATTCCAGTCCCTGATTTTGGCTGTGCACTGAAAAGGCTTCTGTATAATATCACAGTGATAAACCCCCACATTTGGCAATAGCAGAGCTAGCAAAGAAGCATCTTTGTCCTTAGACAAATTTTTCCTAAGTCTTCATAATACTTTCCTCCAAAGGATTGCTGTAAATATTTATGAAGTAGGAAATGGGTCATTGCTTAAAGCTCTCCTTGGGCAACAGAAATTACTGCTATCACATTCATATATATTAAAATTCCTTCTGAACTGTTTGGATGTCTTAAAGAAAATAAAACTGAAGATCACATTATTCACCTGTGTTTTAATAATTCTTCCCCTCCTTGCATTTAAGTTCTTAAAGAAGGTTATGTCCACCTCATTCACCCTTTATGAAGCAGCTGGATGGCTCTTCCTTCTAGTGATTCAGAGCTTCGTTAGTGAAATAGCAGCCTAATTGCAGGGCTGAGAGCCAGCTGTTGGGTGTTGCAGAGGCAAAGGTTGAACAGTAATGTTTACAATAAGAAATATTACTAAGCTAGCTTGACGTTCATAGAGGAAAAGGGGGATGGCTGGTTTCTGCCTGTTTTCTTCCCCTCTGCTGCTTCCATTTCCCTCACTGACACTCACAATCGAGTTGTGCAGCAACCTAATTTTGTTTCGGATCTTCCGTTTCACTCCTTGCCATTATTTAGGATCTAGTTGCAGCTGTATTGTGTATGCTTAACAAATAAAAGCTTTCAGAGAACATCATTCAATTCCCACCTCCTGCTAAGGGTTTTCGAAGTGTAATACATCACAGAATCAAAATGACTTTCACTAAAAGTTCATGCTGTTTAAATCACACCAAATGTTATATTGAGCTGTAGCATACATAATTCATGTATCATTAACAGCTTCTACAAGTCTTTGACTGCATGGCATACCAATGAATCAGAATGTGTGGGTATTTTTGATACCTGCCTTTGCTTAAATTGTATTTAGAAGCAACAACATGTAATTGTACTAACTTGGAAAACCAAACAGGCATGTAATAAATTATGTTTTCTGATTGATGTGGTAAAGTAGGTCTCTTTCTTTTCCTGATGTTGAGTAAGCAAGCTTTTTTAAACAGGAAAAACTTAATAGATTTCCATGCCAGTGTTCTTACTATAATTAATAAAAATCCCTTGTAATTTCAGAAGTGTCCTGCCATCACTTCTTTCATTACATGACTGTTGACTCAATAGTGTAATTTAGTGAGTACAACATGCCTGGGCAGCTTGAGCCCATGTCAAGAGATGCTGGTGCAGTCAGGAAGGTGGCCTTGGAGAGGATCACTGACGTATTAACTCATTACTTACAATTAAGAGATCTCATGCCAACTATGGGAACTTGATGACCAGGAAGGAGATGAGGCCAGGGTCTTGCAGAACATGCTTTGTTCTGAAGCTAAATTACAAATGCTGGTTATAGCTCTTTACTAATTGGCAAACAACGAAGTGGGAGATTTTCTACAAGATATTTCCTGTTCAGAAATGTGATTACTCTATTAAGTATATTCTATCCTTAGTCATTGATACACCAATTTATTTAAGCAAAACTTAATGGGCTGCAGGTACTTGTGTGTGTACTTGCATGTAAGAATAATGCTGAATTGCAGTAGATTTTTGTTAATGATTAGTATTAGCACTTGATTAGTATTAAGTTAGGAAGTAGGCAGTAAAGATTCCTAGATGCAGCCCATAGCTATGCTTAGATATTGTAGGTGAGTGTACCCTGCTGGTTTTAGGATGTATAGGTTTTAGGGTCCATGACCTCCAAGTTGCAGTGTAAATGATACACAGATCTTCCTGCCCTTCTGATTTCCGGCTTTGGCAGCTATGAGATGAGCAGCCCTGATCTCAGCATTAGCTCAACCAGTTGTCTTCTGGTGGCACTGGGCTTATTGCCTTGGCTTTCCTCTCAGTATTTTCCAGTCATTTTAGTGAGCTCTGTGACAGAACGGGGCTCTGAGAATGAGCACCCAGCTAACCTTAGCTGCAGCATATGGAGATGTGTGGGGTCTCCTGCTGGGATACTCTCAGCGTTGGCAATCCCCTCCTTTTTGACAAAGGCGGAGTTGCACAGAACCGTAAAAGGTTTTCCTCAGCGGGGATGATCAGTGAATTAGAAAAGGGTATCTAGCTCACATTTGTCCTTGGCACGTGCAAACTAATAATTATATATGTGTGTAATCCTCTGGGTGTTGAACATGAAAATCCTGAAGTGGTTCCAGACTTAAACTCCACACTGATGGGCATTTGTGAAATGGCCACTCAGAAGGCAAAAACACATCTGGAAAAATAATACGCTGTTAACATTTTTGGTGCTTTCTAATTCAGTAGATGCTTCTGCCAGTTGATTTTTCCCCAAAGCTTCGTGCTTTTAAAAGCATCTGGATGAGCAGCACCCTGAAGCGGGTGGCACAGAGCAGCTGTGCTCTGCCCTGTCTCTGCAATGCCTTTGCCCTGCTTCCCACTGAGCTGCATTCAGTGATCTACAACCAATTGTATTCAGCCCAGCGAGAAATCGAGGGAAAGGCTTTTGGCTTAGTAAAAATTATTTTAATTAAACATCAGGACCTATCAAGTGCTTTTACCAGGTAGCTGTGCCATAAGATGAAAAATGGAAGCTGTTACTGTGAAAAATAGTACAGTTTTAAAATCATTAGCCATTCATGTGACAAGCAGCTGCATTAGTACTTAATTTGTCTTTTGAAACTAAATTTGAGACTTGTTTATTTATTTATCTTTTTTTCTTCTGATTTGTCACTGTTTGTAAGCAGGAAAAGTAAAGCAGTAAGATAAGAGCTAGTGAGATGCCAAGATGGGAAGCTGCGAGAAGAGCATGGATTTGTATATAAGCAGTGTGTTCTGAGTTGTTGGCATTTATGGTATGACTTCTGCCTTATCTTGCCAATATGTGGCTTTCTCAGGAGCTCAGCTGTTAATTCAGGTACTGAGGTTCTGATTTTTTTGCTGCATGGTTTAAGCTGTGGTTAAGCCACGCCTGCTTGAAGCTGTGATGGGGTGTAGCTGCCTTCCCCTCTGCAACAGAAGGTCCTCTCCTGAGTAAGCAGACAGGTGCCATGCTTCTTTGCTTAGTTACCGCTCAGTGTGCGATTGTCCACCTAGGTTCCTCATTTCAGAGTTGAAATGACTTTTGACTGTAGGAAAGCACAGTGTGCAGACAATACAGTTGTGTATGAGTACAAAGGTTTGAGTTTTTTTAAGTGCTATCAGCCACTGCCAGTTTAGGTGAACATAAACTAACATGGTACGTTCCTGGTGTAAAATGACTTTAGTACGTAGAAAAAATAAAATCTATTAATAATCACTTCTAAATTTTCTACAATTTTTCCATAATCTTTTTTTTTTTTTTTTTTTTCTTTTGCCAGGACCAGTACATGAAAAACTGTACCTTGAAGATGCAGAAAGGTCTGGCTATGGGTTTGCACTGCAGAATTAACGACTAACTGGCATTTGTGTGCTGGTGATCCCTGCCCTGTGGATGTACAGTTAAAAAGCTCCAGAGGAAGTAAGGAGGAGGATAGGAAGCGTTTATGGTCATTGTGTTTTTGGCTTTGGATTTGATTTATGAGTGAGAGTAGAAGCAGAATCATAGAATCGCCAAGGTTGGAAAAGACCTCCAAGATCATCCAGTCCAACCATTCAACTACCACCACCATTTCCCACTAAACCATGTCCTTCAGTACAACATCTGCGTGCTTCTTCAACCCCCCTCAGGGATGGTGACTCCACCACCTCCCTGAGCAGCTCATTCCAGAGCCTGACCATGCTCCTGGAGAAGAAGTATGTTCCAATGTCCAACTGAATCTCCCTTGGCACAACGTGAGGGCATTCCCTCTAGTCCAATTGGTAGTTACATGGGAGAAGAGGCCAACCCCCACCTCACTACAAGCTCCCTTCAGATAGTCATAGAGAGTGATAAGGTCACTTATCCTGAGCAGGAATCTGTGTGCTTTGTAAGGGCTGCCCTTCCTCTTTCAGGCTTGCTTGCACGCTCGATCACAGAATGATTTTCAGCTTGCTTTCTCTTTTCTGTCAGAGTTTGAAGAAACTTGCTCAGTTGCCAAAGCAGCTTAGTGGTGAGAGAAATGCTGACGTTTCACCTAGCAGGCAAGTTCTTTATGATTCCTTTTTTTCCCTACAGTATCTGCATGTTTGTGCATTGTGTTTGGGAAGGAGGGGCAAGAAATCAAGTCTGTCAGGAGAGTAGTGCAGGTGTCTGGGAAGTGAATGTTAAGTGTCCTGATGGCTTTCCTCAGCTACCGTTCACAGCCCTTCAGGATCTTTAGAGTGCAGTTTGAACATCAGTGCCAACTCAGTCCCTCAGATTGGTCACCTTTCATCTCACAGTTGCACTCGTTGGTACTGTAACTTGTTAAGGAATAGAAGAGCTGTATACCAGCTTGGAGCTCTGATGCTGGTCTTGAAGCAGCCAAGCCTGCCTGTTTGTCCCCCAGGGAAGGCTGCTTACTGGGATCCTGCTCACAGGTATACCTTGTTCTCTGTGCTTTTCCCTCAGTGTTTTTGTCCCTTGTGCAAAGAGAAGACATTTCCCTTGGCTCACAGTTGGCATTACTGCATCAGTTGGGTGGTTACATGGATTGGGAGTTGGTAAAAGCAATTGCTGCTGGGCTTTTATGCACAGCAGAAATAGAGGTGGCAATCTGCCCCATGGACCGTGGTGGTTGTTCCCCCAGTCTTGTGCCTTCTGCCAGTTTGGTGATGGAACTTTGGGGATTCAGTGGAGCAGGTGTCAAAGCACACAGCCAAGGAATGGAGCTGAAGGCGTAATTCTAGTCTGAGACATTAAGCATGGGCACCGTTGTAATCTGAGAAAATCATGAATGTCACCAATGCATTCTGCTAAAGTGATAGCTATAAAATGGAAGATTTAAAGGAAGCAGTCATAATGGTTAACAGCAGTATGAAAAAGCTTAAACATGTTCATAAATTTCAATAACTGCTGAGCAATATACTGGATTCATCTAGGAGAGATTTAATTTGAAAAATGCTAAATAGGAGGTACAGACTGGAAACAGACATTCCTCCTGAAGATGAAGCCTTTTGGTGAGAAATTTACATTGCACTTCAGCTGAAGCGATACTAAATGTGAGTACAATGTGTTAGAAAAGGAATTATAAAATAAATTGTGGAAAGAGGTTTTTAAATTGGCACGTTAAGGAAAAAAAGCTTTATTTTGTATTCTCACTTCAGATGATGATCGTGTCTAGATGTATAAATGCCCATGCATGCTGAAATAAATGAAAATAACAAGTAACAAAAAATGGTATTAACTACATATATTTTTAATAGAAAAAAAATGACTGAAGTCTTATCACAGGGAAGTATAAACATACATGCTTGTGAGCAAGCATCCAGAACATATACATTGTTGAAATTGATGCATAATATATAGACTACAAATGCTATAGATGAATTTCAAATTTGCCATGTTTAAAATTAATTGTATTCTAAGATGGAGCCTTTCACTGCTGATAGTTTTAGTAAGATGCATCAGTGCACTAAGATTTTTTGAAATGGTGAATACCTTCTTTGTGTTGCTAATTGCAGCTGTGCAGTCTGCAAATGAAGGATATCCAGCATCTTACTTCCCATTTCAATCATTTTATTTCTGTTGATAAACAACCCTTATCTTCTTCCCACACACCAGATAGATTTTACATTATTTTATAAATGAGATTTTTCCATTGTGCTGCAGCCCATATTCTTAGCAAGCTAGAGCTTTATTAAAAATAAATGGAAACATAGAGTTTGGAAAGTTTATTCTAATTCAAGTGACTTATTTTTCAATGTCCTGATTCTGCTTGCAGTAATGATTAAATTAATGGAGGTTGTGTGGTTTGAAGTGGCAATAGTAGTCATTACCATGCTCTGCTCTGATCTAAACGCTGCTGCACTCTTATCTCAGCCAGAACCCCAGCTCACCTCAAATGAGCATGGGAACGACCACGGCTCTGACTGCACTGCGGTTCTTCTGAGCTGGGAGGCCTGAACTGAAGAAAAGCTGAGCACCAAGCACTCAAGTTCAAGTTACTGCCTGGCAGGTATGTGGAAAAGTCCCAAAATTGCATTCCTGATTTCTCAGGTTGACACAGTGTGATGGTGAACACCTCTGGGCCATCAGGTTGGTGTGGGTTGCTGTCTGTGATGAAACAGATATGTTCTGTATGTATCCATCCCCCTGCAAGAAGCAGTACAGCTCTACAGATTGGTGTAAGATCTGGGGTCACAACTGGTAGCCTTGAAACACAAAAATACCTTTTCTAAAGCAAAAAGTCTTCATCGTGTGCTCCCCTGTGGGAGGTAAGGGTGCTGAATTTGTGCTAAATTTCACTAGCCATTCCCACTGACTGTCCATATCTCCCTCATGCTAAGGCAGTATTTATTTAAAGAGAAGACAGAAGTGTACACAAAAGTGTACACTTGCAGCAGAGAAGCTGAGAGAATAAAGGAAATTTTCTTATCTGTTGTCCCCTAAATGGTGAACATCATGAGTTTTCCTCAACTTCAGTTGAGGAAAGCAAGATTTTTAGTTCTCCACATATAATTGTTGATGGAAGGTGATAACCAAAGCCTGTGTTGTGAGAGTTTGTAAAGAAGAAATACAGCTGCTGGTGGAAGAGTAATTAACCTAATAAGGAACCTGAAACCAATGGTTGATTCTCAAGATACATTACATTTTTGCACTTCCATTTGCTTTACAAACCACTCAAAATACAAAGCGACTTCTAGAAAGTGAGCGTAATGATTTCCAATAACAGAATGAAGTATTCTAGCTGACAAGTTCAGTGGCATGGCTCTGTGAATCCTCCTACATTCCCTACCAGATACCACATCAATTTTATTTGACTTAATGCAAATCTGCATGGGGAAGAAGGACCCTTATCTTTCTCTGTATGCTTACATACTCTATATAACTGTGCATAAATATTCCCAAACATGATGGTGCAGATGTCTTGGCAAAGCATATGAAATTTCACATTGATTTGTGAACTCCATAAAGAATTAATGGAGCTGCTACTTTACTTTCACTTAGTTGTGGAAGTCTCTGTGATGAGTCAGGCAAATTCTCTCTTTGCTGGTCCCAGTAGCATCTTCCTTGTAACTTTGGCTATTGTGGTTTCCACTTCCCTCAATCCATTTCTCTCATTTGGGAAGCCACACATATTCATCAGAATACAGCTCAGAAATTGGTTTCATCTCTGTATGTGTGATATGCTTTATTTATTTCAAAGCACAGCTCTCTAAGAAAGAAAGAAAGCCACACAATTCAGTGCATAATGTGTACACCTACGGTGCTGTAAAACGCTTCATCAAGAAGAGATGGGGAACATTGCTCTTCTCTCCTATTTATTGTGAAATGAATTGTACTGCTTTTGGCAACCTCCAAATGCAGATTTGTTATCTTTATGCTCTGCTGAAAATGATTCTGCGTTACATACAATTTATACATGCTGGTGGGTACATCCCTGATAATTTTTGCTGCAGGTTAGGGCACAACCTCAGGACACCTTGATATTCGGAAACAAGTCCAATGTGTAACAAGGTCATGTGCTTCTAAGGTGGTTTTTATTGCCATGTACTTCTTGGAAACTATTTTGGTATATCATTAGTTCAGTCACTGCTGGAATAGTTGTGGTAAAATGATATTTCACAGCACTGTTGCTTGCTTGACACAGGCAGTAGCTAATGAGTGAAATTAAACAAGCAGAAACTTAGCTGGAACATAGACAGTGATCAAAATTACTGACCTTGTCCTCCTTTGTGAGAAGTCATGACATCTCTACTGTGCCTACCATTAGTAGATATGTCTACCATCTCTAATCATGTCTCAGTTTCCAAAGCAATCCATCTCACATATGCAGCAACGTGATTCTACCACATGCAGCACAAAGGTATTTGTGTCACAGTGGGTCCAGAATCCGTGCTGCCACTGGAAACATCATATGCTACGTGGCTTTTCTCTTCTGGAAGTTGGAGGAGGGTGTAAGGCTTTCTTTTGTAGGAGGTGGGAACAGAAAACAAGCTGAAGCCATGCAGGACTAGTCTGGCAGCTGTAGTCACTGGGGCCTGTTGTTGGACTGAGTGTAACGTTCTGCACAGCGGTTTTCTGGCTTCAGGGACTTGGGTTGATGCTGTTTGTGTTACAGAGAGTGGCATTAGCCATTCAGTCCTGTCTGACTGCTTCCCAAGTGGCAGTACTGCTATGCATGCACTCAACTGACTTGTGGTTTCTGAAGCTAGAGCCAGGCTTTTGATGTTCTTTGTCTCAGTAAGTGATAGAAGGAGTGTGTTCTGATACTGAAGTACCCACTGTGCAGGACATTGTTAAAAGGATTTAAGCTGGGTGAGATCCAGGCTGCTCTTCTGTGTACAGCCTGAAATCTATGTGTTGGGATGTTTACTTTTCTATCCCCTACGAGTTGGCAGAGAAGAAGGGTGGCACACAGAGATGAAAGGAACAGTCTGACTCTGTTGGGTCTGGCTTCTCCCCTAGCTGCATTTCATTGTCTTTTTTTCTTCCTCTAATCACTTTTGTTCATTTTGATCATTTGTTTTCCCCTGGACCTAGTCCCCTGTGGGAATCTTTATCAGCTCAGTGAACTGCTGCACACATTTCATTAATGCATAAATGAGCAGGCTGAGAGCATCTCATTGATCAGCAGATGCCTCATTATCCGTGGTACCCTTGCTGTGATGCCCTGGGGGGGTAAGGGGGACTTTCTACTTTGAGTATATACACTATTATTTCTCTTTCTGTGTTTTCTTATTGCATATGCACAAATAATTAAATATCATTATAATTTAGTATTTTGATACCATAATCTCTCTTCCTTCTTCTTCCCAGTGCAGTAATATATTTCACATTCTCATCCTCGTATTCGAGGCTATGTGAAGACTTACAATTTAGTTCTGGACTCTTCACACAAACAAGCAATGTGCTAGTAATGAGTAGTGTTTCACCACAGCCCTGGAGAAGGTGGCATTATCTTCTATATGCTGAGGGGTTAGAGGCACAGTGCAGAGTCTTCAGAAGACACATGCATTGCTTCCAGATAAGGGAGAAAAATAAAAAATAATAGTAGTCGTAAAAAGACAATAACAAATAGAAACAACACATCTCTCTTTTGCAAGTTCATGGAATCATAGAATGGCTTGGGTTGGAAGGGTCCTCACAGTTCATTCACTTCCAAACCCCTTCTGTGAGCATGGTTGCCACCCACTAGACCAGACTGCCCAAAAACTTACCCAACCTGACTTGAACACCTTCAGGGATGGGGCATCCACAACTTCTCTGGGCATCCTGTGCCAGTTCCTTATGTTAGTGCCAGATTGAAATACTCGTTGGGAAAGACATCCAGCTTACCAAAATTCAGCCTGAAACCTTCAACTCCAGAGTACTGTTTTTAGAAATTCAACTTTCTTCCTGAATCTCTGCTTTGCATGAATTGTGGAGTGGAACATTAATGAGAAATCAGGCTTGGGTCTGTGCATAAGTAGCAAAATAAATGTATATAGTACTGCAATGCATACTTTTGCTTTACGCCTCTGGTTTGCAGTTCAGATTGTTACAAATGAGAATTTTCTGTGTGTCGGGTTTACACTGTATAGTATTTTTCTTCTTTCAGCCTTTGTCCTCCATTACAAGGGGCCAATCCACAGTGCCAGAGTATGCCACAAGTGTGGTCATATTATTTTTCATAGAATCATGGAAGGTTGGAACAGATCTTTAAGGTCATCCAGTCCAACCATCCACCTACCACCAATACTGCCCGCTAATTCATGTCCCTAAGTACTACACCTACCCTTAAGCACCTCTAGGGAGGATGACACCACCACCTCCCTGGCAGCCTGTGTCAGTGCTTAACCACTCTTTCTGAGAATAAATTTTTTCTAATATCCAACCTGAACCTTCCCTGGTGCAACTCGAGGCTATTCCCTCTTGTCCTATTACTGCTACCTTGGAGAAGAGCCATATTCCTGCTTATTCTCAAAGGACTAGCTAGATCACAGATCCTCTGTTTTAAATGCTTTTCCAATACATTGCTGAAAACAAGACTACCCAATCAACTGCAGCTACTATCTCATCAATACATTTTTTACAGAAGTAAATGTATGCTTTACGTGAAGGAGTCATTTACAATTTGAGGAAGTAGAAGTGTCTGTAATTTACAAAGCAATCATAGCTACTATATAAAATACATAATTAATGGAAGAAGACATTCCCTATCAAAGCTTGCCTTATGAAGGGTAAGAACAGAAGTCTCTTCTTAATCAGCAGATGTGCATGGAATCACAGCAAGTATTAAGGTGTGTTCTGATAGCTTTGTGGCATGAATAGACCTGCAGATATCTTCTGCATCAATATATCTGGAGTTCTCCTGATCTATAACGATTATTTCCTGGTGTTTATGAAGGACGCATTCAAATGCTGACTCTGGAGTCCGGTCAGTGTTGTGTCTGTAACCAGTCTGTTACAGGCCAGGCCCACTTGAAGCCATCACTTTGATCATTTTCTTTTTTGAAGATCAGCAGAAACTTTTTTTTTTTTTTTTTTTTTAATCCTGAGCTATCTGGAATGTTGAATTCTGAACTGGATCTCTTGTCAATCCAAGGGCCCAATTTGTGTAACTGTAGGTACAAGCTGATGAAGAGGCCGTGTTGGGTGGCAGCACTCTGTGAGATGGTGGTTGTCTACTGGGGGGAATTGGACTCATCTGAGTTCCAGCAGTAAATCGTGCTGTTCTGCCATGTGGATGCTGGGTGTGCAGCCCATCCCTCCCCACCTCTCTTCTCACCACCAGCCACAGCCCGCTATTCTCATAAAACCTCATGGTTACACATACATCAGCTTTCTAGGAGCTGTCAAATAAGGTTTCAAAGTGCAGCGATTGTATACCTTTCACAAGTATATATCTATTTGTTTTGATTTCAGTTCACTCAGAGGTGAATTTTTCAATAAGCCTGCTGTTGAACAGCCACTTTGCTTTGGATCATTTATCAATTTACACGTCACTACAATATGTATTTCTTTGACGGAGTCGTTCAAATAGAAAGCTGTATTTTGAAAGTTTTTCTTGTCAACTAGAATTAAGGTTAGAGAAATGCACACAGCAAAATATTATGCTTTGCTGTTAAGTGTAGTTAAGTTATAAAGTGAATGATCAGTAGAGAATTTTTGTAAGGTATTTTTAAAGAACTTGTTTACCCAAGACTGCATTAAAGGGATATGAAAATTTAGAACGCAGTCCTTTCCTCAAAGCCTCCAGCCTAAATGGAAAAGGCAGCTGAGAGAAATGAGGAGAAACAACGCTCAGAAAGCATTCTTATGGCTTCTGGTTGTACTAAGAATGAGAACAGTGCTCTGGAAGCCTGTCCCTGAGCTCTGTATGAGCACACAGTTTCAGTAGGTGGAGAATAGTTTAATAAAAACACGTGAGACAGTGGTGATTAGACACCAAAGGGTTGTGCAAAATGAATGAATGGAATGCACAAATTGAATGTTGTGCAAAAAAAGCCTAATGACTGATGATCCCTCACATGATCTATCTATCCAGCAGTTCTCACACTTGGTTAGGCATGTTGTCATGCAGGTCTCTTCTACAAATCCATCAGATCATATTTATTCTTTTTATAGGTTCTTATACGGCATGCTTTGAAGTAAGTTTGTGAGAGTAGCTTCATATAAAGGTGACTTTTTTTGGAGACACAGACAGACTGGCTTTAGAAATGAAAGTTAAGCCCAGGCTGATGCCAAGCGTCCAGAATGCTAGCAGCTTGAGTGCTATCACAAAAAAAATATTTTTTAAATTAGTGATGTAGTCTGCTGTATCTCTTCTTTCCAGTTTTCATTTCCTACAGAGTTACTGTTTTCACAAAACTTGCCCTGGATATTTGCGGAGTTGAGTTCCAGGATTTGCAGCTATCTGACCTCAGAATGATAGCAAGATGAACTTGCTTTTGCAGCTGATCTTTCTACGTATGTGCTGCTGGAGATAGCCTGGGGGTGTTTCTGGCTGAAATGACACACTAGTGTGTGCTTTGTTGCTATTTTGGCATTTTTTCTGCTAAAACTTTCAGCAGATAGCAGAAAAATATTTGGAGAATATACATAGGAATAACTCATCATTGCAACAGTTACATGCATTTGTAATGGTTAGCACAGGAGATTTTTTGAAATGTCATTTATGCAATAAGCTGAATTATCAATATTTAATTTTTTACTCTATTCTGAATACCACAGAAGCTGTAAAAATCTGTGATGAGAGGAGTGTTCAACACAGAAGGGGATATAATCCACAACGGGAAGGTTGTAAGATGCTGGACAAAAGAATGGATCAGGATGCAGTAAAACCCTGTTTTATATGCCACACTGAATGAGCTGTGCTGCTTTTGATCTTCATGCAAGGTGGGCAGTAAATACAATTCGTGACTGGGTGTTATGCCTCTGTTTACAAGCATCCAGTCTGTGAGCCAGGATGTGGATTTAATCCGTGCTAACTCTGTACACTGATACACTTAAGAAGACCTGAAAGTGGCTATGTGGTTGGTAGTTTACTCTGTTTTGTAAACAGAGGAAAGTATCTAGCAAGTTAGATACCTTAGTTAGCTTTAGTGGTCTGTCACTGCCACTGGAAGTGTCTGAACTATGGCAGTCCTCACCAGACTTGCCTGTTTTGCCAAGAAGCAGCACAGGTGCCTGGACCCAGCTCTCTGCTCACTGGTGGGTGCCCGGTGCAGCAGGGTGATGGTGGGCAGCTCCAGTCTAAGCAGGCACACACTGACTGCCCAGCAGGGCAGCCCTGAGCTGCTCTTCAGCGTGCTGCTTTGATGGCAGACCTCTAACAAAGCAGCAGCCACTGCTGTCCGTGTAGGACACTTATAGTAGGTGGCTGCTGTCTGGAGTGACACCTGGAATGACCACACATGCTCATTTTCTTGTAAGGACTGGCTGTAGATCTGTGATCAATAGCTCATGCTCCCATGCTGTGAAAGCCACCTTTAAGGACATCACGTGTTTCAGGTTAACTCCTAATGAGAACAGTGGAAAAGCATCCATAGTGCCAAGTACTCTGCTTTCAGAAATACACATACAAATTTATATTCACAGTGCTATGTAAAGTATCTTCAAGGGGTTTCCTTCCAGTTCACCTTTTTCCCTAGTTTGACATTGATAACACTTTTTAGGTGTTTTGTAATAATGGTCTTTGAAGGCTCTAGTTAATAACATCAAGAGAAAACATTTGTCAGAATAGGGAAATGCTGTGTTGTGTTTCAGGTTTGCAAACACTTCTTGATTTCATCACAAAGAGATGTTGGGAAACGGGAACTTTCAGTCTTTTGTGCTTCAGTCTTAAGAGCTTGTATTCTCAAGAGTATGTTGCTGACAAAGAAAAGTTGAAAGCTGCTTTTGGTTTGGTTAGAATCAGCCACTGGAAATGGAGAACATAAGGTAATGTCTGAGCAAGAAGAGGCAAGATTTACAGAAGCATGACTTACATCTTGACCTTTAGGAAGTTCCTCCCCAGCTCATAGCTGTTAATGGTTTCTTAGAGAGTCTCTTGACTGTGTTTTTGGAAACATAATTCCAAATGAGCAGGAAATAGTCATGACTGAGGCAAAAGTTTGTTGCATGTGTTCAACAGTAACCACTGTTTTCAAACAATCCCATTTCTCTCTTTTCAGGCAGAACCATTGCATTTCTAAGTCAGGGAGGAAAATTCAAAAGATAGCATTCATTTAAATATACCAACAGCTGACCTATGTGAAACTTGTATGTGTTTCTTCGTTGGTAAAGAAAGATTTGGTGTCTGCTTTTCACTTGAGAATTATCTCCTTCTTCAGAGCTATCCACTGGACATAATCATCCCTTGCATGGCACACAAACTGTAGGTTGCAACCTCATAGCCAATTCCTGTGTTGTGTGTGCAGTATAGCTTCAGGTAAAGAGTAAATGGAAAAACTTGTAACTGGTGTTTTAATATGCTTGACAGAGCAGCAGGACACTCTAATTAAAATGACACAGTGCAGCACGAATGGGACAGACTCCTATAATGAGCAGCTTAAAATGCTGATGATAAGTGCTCATCTATCGCTGTTACAGCATACCAAACAATTGGTGACAAAAACAAGCACTTGTTTTAGCAGCAGGTGCTGTGCCACTGACACAACAGAAGAAAACTTGTGTTCTTGTGGTTTTTATGCTTGAAAGCTTCCTTCTTAGGCACTGTAAACCTGCATCTTTTCTATGCTTTTGTCATTCAGCCATAAACTTTTGAGGCTGTTACACAACTACATGCCTCTAAAGAAAGCAGGCCTACTTCTGCCCTGTAAATCCATACGTGGGTCTTCCGTTTCTCACTCTGAGCTTGCAGTTGCTCACTAGGTCATACAGTTTAGACTCCTCAGACTTTTATATGTCAGAACCAGTGATGAGTGGGTGCTTTGTATGATGAGGTTCTTTCTGTTTTAAGAAACAATCCTAGGGACAGTTGTAGACCTCTGATGGACCTGTGGGTGAGGAGAGAGCTTTGTGAATGATGCCTACATTCTCAGCCCTCTGTAAATGTGCTTTATTAAAGAGAGTGACCTGAACATAGTTTGTGCCAAAATTTTATTCTTCCAGCTGGCATAGCAAACAGAACTCTCATCTATGCTGCTTGCTGATTCATCGGCATGCCCAAGAATTATTCCTTTTTCATTCCTTTAAACAAGCATAAAACTATGCCTAAAATTAAGCTTGCCTTTCACTTACCTTCAGTTGCAAATCTCCTGGTTAAATTCAAAGGGAAAATAGTGTACGGAGGATGAAGATGGGCACCAGCTGTCCCAGACTTCCAGATGCAGTGGTGTAGGGAATTTCAATGAAAATTTCTGTCCCCTCTTCTGTTTCCAATGCGGCATGACAGAGTCAGCCAGCACGGATGTAGAGGGGGAACAGCCAAAGCCATGCTGTTCTCTCTGTGTTTCAGTGGCTGGGGTAGCCCCCCAGTGTGGATGTGCTGTGTGTACCTGCTTCTTTTTTCTGTACCTGTGCATTGCTCTGGCAAGAGAGCACTGCATGGAACATTCAGTATGTAACGCTTCTGGAGAAGTCCATGGGTTTGAATACACCTGTCTGATCACTCCAGGCAAAACAAATTCTCTGGTTTGCACTTCTTCCTTCTTCTCCTCTCAAAAGCATAAGATAAAGAAAAGTATGTTTGATGTTTAAAAAAATAAGACAAAAATGCAGGGATTTCTGTGCAGCTTCGTATGAGCTGGGAACATTTTTCTCTCAAAATATTACTTTACTTTCATTTTTTCCTTTTATTGAACTATTTTCACTTTCTGAGAAGCAAAGTTATGATTCAAGCACATCAGCTACCTGAAGAAAATGTTTTCAAGTGTGACTGCTACATCAACAGCATTTTTTATAAAGATCTTACCAGAAAAATCCCTCACTAAAATATGCGATGACTCATTTTTTAATTTTTATTTTTAACTAAACTGGCAGCAAAATCTGTGGAGCTTTCTATTTATATTGGTATTTCCTTTTAGATTATTTTAGTTTTGTGGGTATTACAATGCAATTTTTGATTGCATACCTCTCATAGTTCTGTAATATAAAGCTTATATTATGTCTGTTACAGTGTTATGGTAGAGATAGCTGCTCAGGATACTGCTCAGAGTTACTTTATTTTGTCTCCTCAGAACTGAGTCATGATACATCCCATCCGGTTTCCTAAACAGTCCTCTTTGAAGGAGCAAGGTGAATCCACTGGAATCACTGCCCTCTAATAAGCAGTTGGCACTGTTCTGCCTGTCAGGTTCATTTGAAAAGAATCCTTATTTTCAGACATGGAACCTGTGCATGAGTGAAGTTCCTTCAGTTGGAAGATAGCGTGCAACTCCCAGTGATTATGAGCATCAATATAGATTAATCCATTTCAGATGGGAGGGCAGGAGCTTATTTTGAGTGAGGTTTTGAAAGAACTGAATTCTGTGTGGCTGTCTGGGGGGGGAGGGGGAGGGGGGAAGAGTGGCGGGACAGTCCTGAGAGGTGTTGCTGATACAGGCCATGGTGGGAGGAGCTGGGAGAGATGCAGAGCCTGAGAGCAGCAGAAAGACTCTGATCTGTTATGCTTTAAGCCTAAAATATGCTTGCTTGGAGGGTAGTGTTAATCAAATGCAGTGCCAATGAGCCTTCCTAGCTGGAGTATTGCTCGTCCTGCGCACAAAGTGGAGCTTAGAATTGCGCAGAGTCTGGCAGCTTTGTGTGGAGGCAGCCATTTTGGTGAGGGCAAATAATAATCTGTGTTGCTGGTGGGGCCAACGAAGGCAGAAACACACCGAGACCTTGGGGGTGTTAGAAAATGTCATGAAACATGACGGCATTGGAAAACTCTGCTGTGTGCAGTTAGATATCTGTGTGTCCTTGTGGGTCTGTGAGCAGTCAGTACCCGTTCAGAGGAGATGCCTATACGGATAGACGAGGACATGGGTCTTCTCTGGGAACAAGAGGCTTCCACCTCAGCATCACAGTGCTTCACATGAGAGACCACATCCTGCTGTGCGGTGCTCCTCAAGATGCAACTAAAATTGGGCTTTTCATGTTTTTAATGGTGAAACTTGGCTGGAGTGGGAGGTTTATCCCACATAATTTTAGTGTAGTGGCATGAAGGGGGTTTTGCAAGAGCCAAAGACTGGTGGCAGTTTGAATTGCTTCAAATATTAAAGCAATGGATGATGAGCAAGAAGTTAAGAGATCTGTGCACTCCAGCTTCTCAGACCTTTGTCTAACATCTGACTAAATTAGCTCCAACTAAATTTCAGTGACTTTTTCTCTGCTGATGGCAGTCATTTGGATTGAAAGTGAGCAATGTTGTTAGGAGTCAGGGTGCATCTTACAGTTTATTTTTTGGTGGGGAGACAAGAGCTTGATGTGTAGCCTTCTCTGATGGCTCCTGAAACAGCAGTGCACTGCCCAAATCTTCAATAAAAAAATAAAAAAGTGTAGTTAAGATCGTTAAGATCCCCCATGTAATACTTTTCTTATATAGTCCCTGCCTTCAGTGAATGTATTTTTTCATTTATGTTGAAAATTAGAATAGGCTCTTGAAATATATGCTCTGTATAATGCATTTTCTAGTCATGAGTAGACTCTGCTCTATCCCTCCCCTGCCCCGTTTCTGCCAAAAGCAGCACAGTCTCCTGATGAGATGACATGAATTTAGCAAAGCTTTCTCTTTTTTTTGTTCTTTTTCTAACCATTAATTACCCTCAGTGTTGAAGGAGAGTTTGAATTTGTCAGGGACAACTTTCTCCTGCATTTTCTTGTTCTACTTTCCTTGACCAAATTGGGGGTTTTGAGTATTAGGTATTTTTTCCCTCAGGCTGATCTATCTTCTTGTCTTTTCAAAATTACTTTGCTTTCCAAAGGCTTTTCCATGCCCTTTGAAATTTTTTCACTTACTTAAAAAGTCTATTTTGAAAATGTGGGCATGAAAAGTTGATGCAGTATTTTGATAGCTGTTTGAACTCTGCTATATATGAGTCTAAAAATCTATCAGTTCCTCTCTGCCACTGTTTTATATACCTGTGATCATACCAGTCCTCCAGCAGTGTTTTGGGGCAGGAACATTCATCTGCTATTCACTCGGAGGACATCATTACTCTTAGAATCAACTTAACAGCTCTCTAATGCATAGTGTCTTCTCAGTGTGTCTTATGGTGTTAAGTACAAAGCAGGGCTAAAATACAGTTTAGAGCTAAAATGCTTTGTGATTTAAATGAATAGCTTTCATTGGGTCTATCGTTCTAAATAATCAAATTGCTCTGCACAACTTCCCAGAATTTATTTTTTGCATCTCTTGCACCATCTACCACTTGCTGACCTTTCAGTGAATCATAGTGGAATAAAATAGGTTGATTAGCATCAGCTTATCATTGCAGACCTCGCACTGCGGTGTGGTTTTTCACTGAAAATGAATTCTGTAATTCTTTTTGTTATCTGCAATCCATTTTATATGACATCGAATAGAGTTAGCTTGGTCAGAATATCATGTGGCGTTCGGGTACTTGATCAAAATCTGAGATGAGTTGTTTATCATTTTTCAGCTATTTTGGAATGCGTACATCATGTTGCTACTTGAAATACAAATGAAATTGTTATTAAATATTTTAAATGTATAAATAAATGGAGATGGCAAAACTCTAAGTAATCTTATGGTAGTCATAGAGGTATTTTTGTTTCTGGGCTTTTATAACAAAAAGAACCCAGTGAGTGTGATTAACCAGAATTTTTGTAAAATTCTGTATTTTGTAAAATTTGGATAATTTTAAAGTTGAGTATTACTTTTACATAAATTAACTGATTTTTCTGTCTATAGGAACTAAGATCCTTTTTTTGAGGGGGGGGGCAGAAGAGGAAGGAGTAGTTTAGATTATTCATTTCAACATACTTTCTTAAGTGAGTGATTAATAGTAATAATAACACAGTCCTGAGTATTCTGTGTCCTTTTAGGTAGCACTTCTTGCAGGCTTTGTGCCTCGTCGAGTGTCAGACACTTCAGATATGGAGTGCCTTTTGAACTCAGTACCTCAAGCAGCTTGTCTGTGCCACCTGTAAAAATAAAGTGGTCAAAAAGACAAATGGGAATGCATTATCTGTTGTATCAGAAAGGTAGGTATTAAGTCTCTGTAACCACATTGGGTAGGTGATCTGACATTCAGATATCCAAAAACATTCAGAATTTGAACAGCATACATGAGATGATCAATAGTTTGAAGTGTCACTAAAGGCTATTTAAACCTCTCACACCAACTGCACACTTGATTTATCTCAGGAGATATCCAACCTGCAGATTATAAACAGAAAGAGTTAAATTTGCGACACTTGATTCCCTTTAGTCTTTGCCACAAGAAGAGATTTCTTTGTCCTGCTTTCGCTCTGTTGTCATGAGAACAAGACAACATCATTTATATCCCCAGCATACTCAGTAGCAAAACTATAAACTTTTAATGCACTTATAATCGTATACTTTAACCTTTTTAATATTCAATATTTCCACTGTTGGCCTTTCACCTTTCCTTCGTGGGTTATTGAGGCAATAAACAAGGGAGAGGAGAAATAACTGGTGACTCAAACTGCATAACATGAAAATGTCACTGACGCAGAGTTTACAGCTTTCCTTTGGTATATATGGCACAGAACTGCTGATGTTGGTGGCTCAGCTCGGACTCAGCAAGTCCCTTTTTGCTGCTGCAGATCAACCCCAAAAGTTCATGAGCTGCAGGGGTTCTCTGTCCCTAGGGGGTCTTGTGGCTTCACAGCACCAGGGGGTCCAGCCTGGATGTCCATTTGCACGATGGTGTGGCTGTGGAGTGGCAGATACGTGCTATGCTTGCTGGCTGTTTGGACCCTCTGCTGCTCTAGCCTTAGTGTACTCTGGGTCTAAATGCATGCCAAACACCAACTCGCACTTTGTTTGGATTTAGGCCTAATAGGTGCCTGCATTGGGTAAACTCAGAATGGCAGAAGGGCGGGTGCAGGTGTAGCAGTGATCTCAGAGCCCTCTGCCCATGGTGTGTGGTTGTCTCAAGTCCCACCGTATATCCCGCTGTGGCTTTCTGAGACTGTACGTCATTTCTCACTTCTTGCCAGATAGGACGTCTTTAGTTCACCCAGCTTAGAGAAAGCAACAAATCCAAAGTAGCCAGATTTTTTGTGTTTTAATAGAGACAGCTGAGAGAAGCCCAAAGATGCAGTAACCAGGACAAAAAGGTTTTAACAAAACTGAACATTTGTAATAAAGGAAGAGACCTACCCTACTACATTGTCTTTAAATGTGAATAGCTACAGTCTGGCATAAGAATTCTTAATAACTGTTTGTTTTGCATGAAGCACTTGACCTTTTCTGGTGACTTACCAAATATCACAGGCATTTTTATTTTTAATGCTTTTGGTAAAAGGCATTTGATCCACTTCATTGATGTTTAATTCTTTAGAAGTGTGACAGCACACTCATGGAATCAGTAATTTCACCATCTGAATATGGGAGGTCAAAAGATTTACTGTAGTTTTTGTGCCGTGAATATTCTGAGTGTTTTGATGCCCTCTCAGCATTACGAGTAACAAACTGATCCTGGAAGATGTTTCCATTTGTTTTGGATTAGCAGAACACTGGCTAATTTTCTTTGGAATGGTTCATCGTGGTTATGTATGCTATAGTGACATGCTATACTGCGTGCCACTGACTACACTGTGTATAAAG
Source organism: Meleagris gallopavo (assembly GCF_905368555.1). Classification (NCBI taxonomy): domain Eukaryota; kingdom Metazoa; phylum Chordata; class Aves; order Galliformes; family Phasianidae; genus Meleagris; species Meleagris gallopavo. The sequence goes on along the minus strand of NC_139414.1, from coordinate 1,313,663 downwards.
TATATTAGCTTGCGCTTCATAGCAAATGGCAGGTATGCAACATACTCTTGAATTCCTGTTGGTGAGCAATGGATAGAAAAGAGGATATATATATTTAAAGAAAACTATGTTACAAGTGCTCAGGATGAGTTGTGTGGCCACAGCACGCTTGACACGGAAGGCAGCTAACAAGATACAGAAGTCCCCAAATCCGAACAATCTCTAATCTGGCAAAGGATCCCATTCCAGTTGACACTGTATGTGCCTACAGCACATTACAAATAGTATCTTTAAGAAAGAGTATTTAAATTTCCTTCTTCCTGGGTGTCAGTCTCATCAGAACAAAAATGTAAGTTAACTTTCCTCTGAGCTTTCTGTTCACCTTTTACTGTCTCTTCTATTTTCTTATCTCTGTCAGGCTGAAATATGGAACAGTAAACTGTGCAAGCAAAAACCCTGTTATTTCTCAAAATCTTTCAGCAGTGCTTGCCGTTAAAGCTTTTACCATACTGAAGACCAATGATTTAATATTACTGCAGTCTTCTGTTTTCTCTAGATGTACTTTTTATGGAATAAAAGGAATACAACAAGTGATGATGAAGCTGCCTGTCGGTACAGGTAGCCTACCTGTTAGCTGCATTTCTCTAAGTAAGGTGGCTTGCTGACCCAGCCAGCAATTGATGCCCATTAAATGCTTGTCTAAAGCATGTGAATGCTTTGACAAGGATAGAGTTAAAAGTGGCAGAGGTTTGAGGACCTGACTTCAGAAGGAGCACCTGGGTGAGCTTCTCAGAGCCAGGCCAGCCAGAGATTGCAGAATGGATGAAACAGGTTCTGCCTAGTCATAGCTGTGCAGAGTAATGAGACCCTATATGTACCCCATTCTATGATATTTATGTACACTCAGACTACTGGACTGTATATAGTCCAATAGTCCGTGTCCACAGTATCTCTAGCTGTACAAGCTAAGCCCTTCTGGTTCAAGATCTTCTTTTAAGTCTGTGTTAGTGTAAATGACAGTGTATGTGTCATGCATACACTCTTGCCTGTCCCAGATCCAGCACACTGTCCTTGGGGAGGAGGGAGCTGGATACAGCAGCAGGAGCTTGTAAACAGTACTCTTGTACTGTACACTTGTAACCAGTCCAGGAGCAGTTGCCTAAAGATACAAGTATGGTTGGACTGCTGCAGGCCTCCATCTAACCCTGTTCCTGGGGACTAAAAGTTCCTGTGGAAGGAATACTATTTGCTCAGAGGTGAAAGTTTAGCATGCAGGAGGGATGAAGAGAGGCATACATTCTGTCCAGTGAATCTTTATTTATTCCAACTGGAGCTATTATTTTTCTTTTTTAGTATAGTTTTCCTGAGTTCCTGCTAACCTTTTGCTAGTCATGATCTGGCTGTTTAGAAACATGGGAGAAAAGCTGAGAAAACTAAAACATCCTTGACTCTGTTCAGAACTACTCAGCAACAGCTAGAAACATTAGTGTGTTACTAACATCGCTTTTCTCCTAAAATCAAAACATGGCATCATACCAGACACTGTGAAGAAAAACAGCCCTGTCCCAGCTGAAACTAAGACACCAAAACATTCTGCCAGTAGACTTTTTCTGAACTGCAGATATAATTTTGAGAACTGCACCATAAATGAAGCACAGAAGTGCCTGCCTAACTTCCTTTTAGATACTCAACATTTTTGGTAATACTGATTGACGTGCCTTGCTTTCAGCTGTCAGTGCCAAAACTGACAGTGTCAAATCGGAGACAAGCTGAATCTCATTTGAAATCTATTAGGAAAATTCTTAAGACTGATGCTCTGTGGTCTTTATGTGACTGGCTCTGTTTGGACCCAGACTTACCTTTTAGGCAAAAGATTGTTCTCGTTGATGTTTACTGATGCTTTCACTGTCCCATCAGTTAGCATGAACACCATACCAAGCACTGAGTAGGAATGCTGGCATGTGTTTATTTTTTGTTGAATGCAGTCTTACTGAAGAAGCCATATCCATCATATGCAGCTCTAGCTGATACACTTGGTGGAGGGAGGCCATGTGCTGCCACAGTTTCCTCTTGGCAGACCTGTGATTCTAAGCTCCTTCCAGTTGATGCCATCAGTGTACAGACAGGCCCATGCCAAGCTGTGGGCATCACTCTGTGTCTTCAGACAGCTCTGCTTTTCCACACAAACAGGGACCCAGCCCTCAGGTGGGGCATCAGCACTCCAAGTCAGTGGCCAAAGGAGGGAGAACATGATGCAGTGCTCCCTGATGTTTTTGCTGTTGCCATCACTGTGCTGCTGTGCTAGTTAGCTTGAATCTCATGTGTCACATCTGTTGATGGTGAAAATGCCTGGAACTCTCAAGTGTAAATTAGAAAGCACTGTGTTAAGTAGTCTTGTATATTTAGTAAAATGTTGGTGATTGCATAAGATAGGAAATAGGGTTTTTTTTGCCATGGAAATTGCTAAATTTTGTTATTATATTGCAATTTGTTCTTGAATGGGAATATATTTATTGTCAGACTTTCTATACAGTGTGCATTGTATTTCATTTAATGGCAACCAGATCCTGCTGAAATGCCTTACTGAACTACAGACACAGGTTTCTCATTAATCTGGCAAGGTGCCTGCTCTGATAGATCTTTGTGTTCTGCTCTTAAAGGATTCATAAAACCTTCAAGAATTGCCTCGCAGTGTTTTGTGTTCTCAGGCTCTTAGTAGCATTTGTATATAAAGGCTAGTATTGCTTAAGTCCTTGAAGTAAGGAAATGAAAGGAGAGGCCTCCCCTGGCTGTGAGCCTTTGAAGGACTGTTGAACGACTGTGGCCTAGCCTGACAAATCCCCATCTGTGGAGCTTGACTCCACTTCTGTTTTCTTTGCATGTCTGCACCAAGGTGTTGTGTGGCCTTCACTGCTCTGTGGCTTTCCCTGCTTGCCCCACTGTTCATCTCTCTGGCCTGCCAGCTTCCAAAGGCTTGAATTATCCATGCACATAAAGTGCCAAGCACAGCATGCATCCTTTTGTGGGAATTAAGGTAGAGGTTCCAAGGGACTTCCGTTAAATCACAGGGTGATTATTACTTCCAGTTGTCCTCCTTACCAAAGACATGAAGTCCCCATGGGCAGTTGCCCGGGGATGAGACGGAATTTTCACAACTGGAGATAGATTGAGATTGTGGGGTGACCTTATTGCAAGGTAACTTGCTAAGTGATGTAATAGCTCATCATTTTCATAATCCTGTTCACATTTTAAATCATGTTAACCAACAAGCGTTCATATGAAATCTTGATCTTGTTGTAATCAGCAGCAAAAGTACTAGGTGATTCATCAGAAACTCACACCTGGCATTGCCAGGGACTGAGGTTCAAACTGTCACTGCAAACACTTGACAACTTAGCTGTTTTCATGGCATGCTGTGCCTTTACAGAATAAGTGCCAAAAAGAGGTACTTAAAAATGATACATGCTCCAAAAAATCTACTACGTTTCTGTATTCTCAGTTATGCCACTATGGTGTTACACATATTCACTGTCTAAGGTTTGCATCTAGTTCCTGATGAGTAAGTACATCGAGGCTGGAAGAAGAATGAGGTGTCTAGTGTGAGAAAATAATTGAAATAAGTTTGTCAGAAATGCACATTTGAAAAGAAATGTCTCAATACACATGGTTTTGAAACAGCAGTCACTGCAGAGCAGGGGCTGAGTCATTGGCCAGTTGGAACCTCGCAAGCAACATCAAACCTTGTGGGGTTTAACAGAGCCCTAAGTATAAATTAAGGAAGTATGTGTTTTGGAGGGAGCACGTATGGATAGTAGAAAATGTCAGCTTAGAAAGAGCCAGCCTTTGTGTAGCAGCTGTAATTTTCAGCTAGAAGGGAAATTAAAACACATGTGGTTCTACTGCTTTGTCATTTGAAGTTTTTAGTAATGTTATTAATTCACTTCGTATTAAGCAGTCACCAACGATGAGGTGAGTGACTAGAGATTAAATTAGTTGGCTATTCTTTCTGTCCATAAAACCTGGTTAATGCTAAGCACCAAGCCCAAAAGGTATTAAAGGAACTACAACTCCTTCATTCTGTGCAATATCACTTTAAAATAAAGTTAATCTAAGCCATGATGTGCATCTACAGGTTTTACAAGAGGCTATAAATTTCAGGAAATTAATTTCCTCATAATAGTATGTTCAAGCTAGCCTTTTTGAACAGACATTTTTTTTTTTAGGTTAATTGGTGCTGAATTTATTTATTTTTTTCAGAAGTCTGCGTTCATTCTCCTGAAAGGGAGAAGGCAGTTTCTTATACTATCAAACTGAGATTTCTGTCAGTGACTTATATCAGGAAATACCCACTGCTAAGAACATAAAGACATATGAGATTTTTGTTTTCATGGTTAGTTGATGACTATGTCCATTAAAGAGTTGGTAGTTGGTCTATTTTGGAAAACAGATGGACAAATCTTGTGGTAGAGTGAACCAAACACATAGGTGTTGGACAACTTTCTAAGAGTTGCATGTCTGGCTTAAGAATCAAAATTCAGTTAATTAAGGTTAGCCTGCAGATCTGAAAGGTGCTTTTAGAAGGCCTCACTTTATTCTCTCCGTTGATACTTAGTCTTTCTGTATTTTTTGAAGTTCTTATTTGCTTTCCAAAACTTAATTCCAAAACAAAATATTAAGTCCCTTACTAAGCCAGTGGTGTCATGAAGATGTCTCTGACTCTTCTATAAACAATTTTAATTATCAGTACAGATCAGATCTGTCACCTCAGATGCTATTTACATCTTAAGTCAAGAGCACTTCAAGTCTACTTCAGCAGCAGTTGCTTTTTGCTGATTAATGTTTACTTGCATGGTCTTGTCAGTTAGTGCTTGAAACCCAGAAGGCACCAAAACACAGTTCAATTTTTGTAATCATAAAAGATAATGCACTGTTCTGAAGTTACTGCAGCAATTTTAGAGGGAAAAAAACCACCACAATTTGCATTAATCAAGCAGTGACCTTATATATGCCTTCCGACGGAGTTTTTGCAAATCCTAAGAATGGTATTTCAATAAGAGGATTACGATCTTCCCTATGGTACAGCTTTCAGTTTAGAGGCTTCACTCAGTCATTTGGAACAAACATCTTTCCATCTTTTTGAGAACTGAAAGAAATAATTTTAAGCATAGCCTGCTTGGCTACAGCAGGATTTGGCACAGCCTACAGGATAATTTGAACAGCATACATAACTCACGGCCCTTTCTTTCCTAGCAAACACCTTTTTGATTCCATTTTCATTACAACAAATTCTGTTTTGCATGTCCACATGGAATGGATTTGCTGAAAACGTTCCACAGGTAAAATGTTCCTCTTGTACAGTCGAATTTATATGAAAGCAGTTTGTGTCCTCACTGCTCTTTCACCATTACTTCCAGTTATTTAATGGCTTGAGCGGTCTGGGGGGTGTGTTTTCTGGGTGAGTCTGGGACAGTCAGATCCTGTGACTGCTGATTGAGTTTGAACCAGCATTTTATGTGGTCTGATTTTATTGGTATTTCCTCCATCTTCCCACCGAAGGAGCTACTTTCTCTTCATTAAAACAAGGGTTTATGACCTCTCCACCCAATTGTTGGTAATGTGTGTGGTGTTTTAGTGACTAGCTGGGGTCTGCTGGTACTTCTGCATAACAAAGGGGCACATTCAAAAGGAGAGACTGGACTGGCAACCAAGTGGAAAGTGGTGTTCTGGGTGCAAAGAAAGTGTAAGGAAATGAGAATCAGACTGGGGCAAGGGCAAGGCAGCAGTTGTTCATATTTAATCTCTTTTATTTATTTATTTATTTATTTATTTATTTATTTAGTCACTAAGTTAATAAGGGAAACAACTGAGAGCCACAGCCAGTTTCCTTTCCTACTGTCCTCAAGAGGATAGCTTGTGAGATTGGAAGGATGAAAATTAAATTACCTCCTCATGCTTCGGAGGAGTTGGATACCAAGGAATGCTTGAATAAAGTTCTAATGAACAGCCAGTTTTTTGTGTGTGGTTAGGGGAGGAGGGCAAAAAAGAGTATGAGATAATTATAAAGTCAGTCTCTAGCATGACAATTTCTGTCAGAGGGAAGTCTGAGAACAACCTACTCCTTTGAGGCGTTACAAGATGGTGCAGTCAAGGTGTACTGACTCCTGCCCTCATTTTTGTCTCTAGATATGAGCAGGTGGCAAGGAATATGTCTTGGGTGTACTTTCAGCTTGAGAAACCTGGGAGGCTCGTGTCACTCTTTATTTTACAATGAACATCCAACCTTCCCTGTTGAATATCTCTCTCTCCTTTTCGTCCTTTTTTTGACTTTGCCTGAATATATACCTGTCAAGTTTAAGACTGCATCTGTTGTTCTTAACTGTGTAATAAAGATTTGCATGTTTAAAACTGGAGTGCCTAGGATGTGACGCTGAGACATGACTGTCTGCCTCTTTGATTGCAGTATTTATGCAACATGTGGTTACCTGGGTATAAACTAAATATCCAGGTGTCTGTGTTTGTTCTTAGGTGCAATCACCTACATCTTTGGAGTTTTAAGAAACACTGATGTGTTGTGTGATAGCTGAAAACTGCCCCCTAGTAATGTTTTGTTTGTCATTTCCTAATTCTTGGTTTGAAACGTGAGGAAGGATTTTTTAACATGGAAGAACATGAAGTGAAATTTAATTTGCTGATGTATTTTAAATCTCTTCTTTGAACATGATCGGGTGCTGGAATGGGCTGCTCAGGAAGATGGTGAATCACCATCCCTGGAGATGTTCAAGAAACATTTAGATATGGTACTACGGGACATGGTTTAGTGAAGAAATAGTGGTGGTAGGTGGACGGTTGGACTGGAAGACCTTGGAGGTCTTTTCCAACCTTGGTAGTTCTATGGTTCTATAATCCTATGTTCTTACAAACTGCAGTGCCTATGACAAATCGACTTGCCAAAGCACTCACCTGAAACACAGGCACAAACGAAGTCATGCTTAAGTCACTGAAAATGAGATGAAGGATTATAATGCTATAGTTTGGACAACGTTATTAAAAGATGGCAGAGCTGATGATCCAAATAGTTTAAATATCAGTGAGGGAGGTGCTTCAGGCCCAGAAGTCATCTGATCATTACAAGCAGGGTAGTGAAGTCAATTCAAGTAACCAAGTTGATGACCTTTTGCAATTCTTCTGGAAAGTCCCACTAAAAATATCTGTTAAACATTCATGAAATAAATATCCATTTCTTCTTGCCATCCCTGCAGTAGGATGGATACTCTCCACTTAGCTGTGCCAAACCTTGACAGATCCTGCTATGCTCTTGACCAGAGAGCATAGCAAAAGAAAGCATTTAAAAAAAAAAAAGAAAAACAATGAAACATGCCAAGGAGTAATTATTTTCTACAAAGTAGCATAAAGTGAGTGAGGGGTCTGGCGGACATTAGGAAAAGGGTTACAAAATTAATCACTTTGAATCTGACCCACACCAGGACACCAATCAAAGTTAATAAGCTGAGCATACATTAAAAGGACAATATATAACACATCTGCTTTAGTGGCATCTCTTCTCTTGCTTATGACTGCACCTTTAGATAATACAGAAATGATAAATGAGGCACTTAGATTAAAAGCCATGTGGACTATCATTAACTGAATTCAAATCAGAAAGACTAGCATTGCTTGTCATGGAAATGGACTTATGGCAAATATGACAGCCCTCATCCAAGCATTTCAATTTACCACTGAAAGTTTATTTTAATAAGTATTTATTCAAACAGCATTTACAGTATCTCTGTTCCTCCCTTGGCTGCCAGTCTGGAAGGCATTGATCAATGTATCTGCCTTGCTGTATGCTTGGTAGCTGAGTTTTAAGCTTTTTTCTAAAGGTAAACAATAGAGCCTACTTGTTGATGTGGAAGCAAAGAGTCAATACTTTTGTGGATTTTTGGTTTGTTTTGCTTTCTGTTGTTTTGAAGCTGGAATTCTACAGCCATAAAAATGAGTAGCATTACATACAGACAAGATATCAAGCAAGTGGTTCTAAGGACTGTATTTTTGTCAAGATGGGAGCATAAAGATAAAGTCTACTTCTTGTGCTGCTTTTATTTAGTCCAGGAGAGGCTGAAGAAGAGAGATTCTGCCATACTTAGTTGTTGGGAGCTGATATGATGTTGGGAGAGACAAAAAAAAAGTATTTACTCTTTGGAATTTATAGCCTAAATAAATGCAACAGACAAAATGGAAAAGAGGCTGATAAAATCTTGTAGGTCATTTTATGTTGTTTGTGAGTTGTTTTGTTTCGCTGTTCTTCTCATGCACAAGTGAGTCATGTTTTTCAAAAAAAAAAAAAAAAAGGCAATTTTCAATTTTCTTTCCTTTTAGTTTTCTTTCTTTAACAACTCTTCAAAGATCTTTGGATTTTCAATTCTTCAGGAAGTCCAGAGAGGCCCCAAATAGTTGAATAGTTGTTCTCAGTGACTCAGAATTCATTGCTGTACCTTTAAAGCTGAGGAGAACTTTATGCAGAGGCCTGTGAATGCCATATAGATTATGTAGCATAGCTGAGATCTTTTATTAAACTTGAGCTGGAGATCTAAAATTAGGAATTAATGGCTCCTCAGTGTTTGGATCGTTACATTTCTTTCCGAGGGCAAATGTTGTATGGCTAGATTCATCCCGTGCCTTCTCCTGCCCTCGGCAATGTTACCATAGGCCATTCTGGGGGAGATGTCTCCAAAGGAGACTGACATTGCAGGGATACTGCCTGGGCAACGTGTAACTGAGTAGCAGATGCCATTTGTGCTGCTGTCTGAGAGGAGTATGCTATAAAGCAGAAGGGAAACGTTGCAGTATCGAGCAGTGAGCTGCACCCAGCATATCCAGATTGCATTGGCCAAGACTTCATGGTGTGAGTGGGTTGAAGCTCTTCACCTTGACAGTGCTGGCATAGTGTCTGACCTGTGAGATGTGCTGCTGCCCAGTGGTTGAGAAAGTGGTGGGTGTTACTGGGGGGGCAGTGAGCCTCCTGTGTTTGCTAGAAGACAGTCAGGGCATTGCCTCACCTCTGAAATCACAGAGCTTTGCTGACAGGCACTCAGAGGAGGTAAGGAAATGGCAAGCTTGTGTTGGAGGGAATAAATGATTCAACCCTGGGGGGGGGTCACCGGCAGAAAGAAAAAAAAAAATCAGAAGGGAGTTTTTTTGGGGGGGTAGTGTTAGTCCGTCTTATGCCCAATGACCTTCATGAGGCATCATACCTTGAGCAGCAAGCTGGTCTCGGTACAACAAGTTGGAGACTTTTATGCTGCACTGTGAAGGGAGCCTATATGCAGAGTCAAGTCAGATGCGTGCCTCAGTTTTTAATGGCAAGAAACATATAAGGGAATTGTTCTTTGCATTTCCAGCATTATAATATGAAAGCACAGGAAGGATCTTGGTATTTAAACACCCTTTACTGCATACCATTAACCGAGGATTAAAGGAGCTGTAAGACTGGCAGTAATGAGAGATTTCATAACAGCCGTATGGTTTTCTTCTTCATCTTGTCAGTAAAAATAACCAAGACTTGCTAGGGCTTACTGGTAGTATCTGTTACCATGGAGACTGGGGTCCAAGTTATTTTTAGGGCACAAGAATGTGGTGTTTGTGGACCCATGTCAGACCTTTCTCCTGTAAAGCAAACATGATGTGTAGGACAGAAATGTCTGTGCTGCAAGGAGCAGGAATGCTGATCGCACCAGAGGTCACTGGGAGCTCCATTGGAAAGCTAAGCAGTGCAGTCACTCCTGATGGAGTGCCTCAGAACATGGTAATTAGTGATGCCTGGGGAAAGGCAGCACTTAATGGAAGGAAAAACTTGAAAGAAGACTCTAGCTGAACTATAGATTATACTAAACATACAGAATTAACTAAAAGTAACAGGAAACCATAGTCATGTCTTGGTGTGACCTTCAGAATCTGTGTGCCACGTTTTAGCAGGTCTTCAAACAGTTTATAAAATTAAAGCTCCTTGAACAGGATTTTCGGCATCAATTGTTTGTACACAGAGAACATAGCAAGCACTGTTCCCAACTTGTAGCCTCTTAAGCTTGAGTACACCTGCTTGTCCAGCTGAGCTGTGTTACCTGTGTCCCAGTCATACGCGATGCAATTTTTGCTGCTAGGACTTCTTTCTAACCACACTGACCTTAACTTGAACCTACTCTCTCTTCTGGCAATAGAAAATTTTCTTCTTGACATCTAGAATCTAGCTGAAGAGATGAAGAATAATGTCAGTGTTGTGCAGCTTTCAACTCCATTGGCTTCAAAGGGATGCTTACTGCTCTCAGGTACGTGTGACATTCTGTCTGGTTTTCCAGAGCAGCTTCAGCCATCTCAGCATGTGGGTTCAGCCTGGTCAGGAGAAGCAGGCATGCATTACAATCTAACTTCTTATATTTCAGTTTTAAGCTGCCTCATCAAAAGTGACCAACTCTGATATTGCCATTTGCAAGCTGATAAAATGTAGCAATGTATTCTAACGAGACTGTTCATTTAAAGTGAGAAGAGTTTCTGAGGCTGATACCCAGTTGAGTTTCAGTTTGCAGTCGCGAGTACAATTTTTGGAAATCTATGCAGGGAATGATCAAGGAGAACATCTGTTTTTGAAAATGGTAATTTAAATTTCAAAGAAACTATTTACATTTTAATAGCCCTGTTCTCTGGAAGTTCCTGGGGTCTGATACTTCTGATTAGGAAAATGATCTCTGGACCCGCGTTCCGTATTTGTTATTCATTACAATAACAGCCTTAATGACATTATCTTCTATTAATGTGGATGCATGTAATGTGCAATTATGGAGGAATTCCATTGTCATTTAGCAGTGAATAATCATAGCATTTCTTTAAAGTCCAGGATTTTACCCAAAGATGTGGATAACAGCATCTAAAATAGCTCCTAAAGGATCAAACTGAAAAGTATCAGTTACCTCTTTTCATCAGAAATAGCTCTCTTGTATTTTCAGCTTTTTTGCCAATATAACTTGCAAGAAGGCTATCTGATACAATGTTCTATTTAAAATTTAGGCTCCTTAGTGACCTGGTTACGTTTAAATGCTCTCCTACTGTCGAGTGTTAATCAGTAGCACAATATTTAATAAGTCTTCTCAGTATGCAAATATTGTTGCTTTGTTCCTGGCTTCTCAGAGGGCTTAGAGTTGCTGTGAGTTGTGTGTGTGTCCAGATGCAAATGGCTCCAGCCTGTGACTTACTCTGGGACAGCTGACAACAGCATGTGATAATGTTGCCAAAGGCTTCCAGAGGTGAGTTCTTACTCTCTGTGATCATTTTTCCCATGACTTGGGCCATCGGGAGAGAGAATCTTGCTGAATGTCTGGGGAAGCGGGAGCAGAATTTGTCTTTATTTTTATACGCAGAGCCAGAAAAGCTCCACCATAATTAAGTGTGAAGCTGAGACTCAAAATGTTCAGCCCTGCTAAAACTCTGGTGCCTTTTCCTTTGGGGAGGCCTCGTGCACTGACTCTCTGTGGCAGGAAATTGAAATTTGTTAGGGGTTAATCATTGGGTCAGAGATGCGCCGTTTAATTTCCTCCTGAAATTTAAACTAGCTGATCCCTTTTGTGATGTGCCAACCAGGTAACAAGGCTTTTGTTAGCCTCTGTCCAACCCTTCTCCCAGCCACACTGCACAAGCCAGGAGGCAATAAATGGACGATCATCTGTGACATCTCTCTGAGCTTTTCTCTGGTGAAAACCCTCTATCTTCCTTGCAAAGATCATCCTTGCCTCTACCTTCTAACATGGTATTCTCTCTCCTCAAATTCAGTTCTTTGGAATCCTCATGGGCTTAGCATTGACATCTTTTCCTTCAGAAAATTTTAAATGGCTCTCATCAAGAGTTTTATACATCGTGACAAGTTTAAAACTTAACCTGAAGTTTTCAGACGTGCCTGCAGAATGTGGGGGTTCTCATCTCCAGTGAGAAACCTTCAGGAGGTTTTCAAAATGTCAGGCTGGATTCTTAGGAAATGCCAATGTGCAAAGACAAATTGCATGTCTGAGAAAAGGCCAGAACAGAGATCTGTGAAACCTCTTTATATAGTCCAGCGACTTAAAGAATTTATGTATGGTTAGTTTTAAAATTAAGATTGCCAGCTTGGCAGTTAGTCTCCAGTGGGCAGTTGTTTATCACAACATTACCTAAAATTTTGTCGACAGATCATCACAGTTGCCTTTTTCTATTTAAGAAATTCATGCCTGGAGCATCTGATGTGAAGTGTATTGGAAAAGATATGTGCAGTGCATCTGTCTGTAGTAAGACAGTTACTAGTCTGTGCTGTCAATCTAATCGCTTTCTGAAGCCACAAAAAAAAGGAAAAAAAAAACCCAAACAGGTAGTTCCAGAAAAACACTGATGCTTGGGAGATGCTCAAATGCTGTATTTATGGGAACCCCAGTGCTTAAGCAATTAGGCAGCTATAGCCACCATTTTATAAAGGCAGAGACTCAGAAAAAGCACAATAAATGTTTAATCATTTATTTACACCATTCTATTTATTCACTACAATATCTGAGAAAGTGAACAATGCTGTTTTTTTTTCTTTGTGTAGCAAGTGATGAGCACATTTTCATCTTAAGGAGAAAGAGGAGAACCCAGCAGGTCCCGTACAGAACTCTTCAAACTCACTGAAGAACTCCTTCCAACCCTGGTGAATTTTGTGTCCTGCCCTGGGAGAGTTCACGGGTTGTCCAGAATCACTCATTCATGCCCTTTGAGGAAGCCAGAAAGCAAGCCAGTTCCAATGCATCTTCCTTCAGTGCTGTTTCCCTGGCCTCTCTTACAATGATGTTGACCCAAACCTTATGGGTGAGATGCAAGCAAACTCGAGTGGCCAGAATGGAAGCCACTCCAGATGTCATGCCAGTAGTTTCATTTGTACCACTGCAATACCAAGAGTATTGCTCCTTTTACACGCAGCAAATGAGATGGGCCTCAAGTTCAAGCCATGTGGCAAATATAAATAAAACATTATTTCTATCTGTATTCCAGTTATACAATTTTGAACAAAGAAATACTCTTTGTCTCTGACATGCTGGCAGTGCTGGCCGTGCTAGCAATAAGCTGTGATTACTGCAGTAAATAGCACCATCTAGGGATCAGGATGCTTTTTAAGTCGTCTTTCTGAATTGTGCATGTAAGAATGGCTTCAGCATCAGCTGTGAAATGGGCACACATTGTGCCACACCTTTTTGTATTTACACGTGTACACAGAAACTGAGGGAAATATTACATGTGTTCCCCTCAGCAGTGCAAAGCCTGGATGAAGAGTGCATTTGTACTTAAAAGCACAAAGCTCGTAGGTGTATGCTATAAGGTAGGTATGATTCTTCTCCAGCTGCTGTTAGACCAGTTCAGCTTGTCTACTTATGCCCATGAATATATCAAAGTTAGGGCAGAAACCTTGCAGATGCAGATTAAAGTAACCACTGGAACTTCCCATATTCACCCTGTTTGAATTTATGTACTGAACTGAGGAGGACTCACAAACTGCAGGTATTATTTCTGCGAAGCAGCTGCCCTGCAGATCCATCTGGCTGTTGTGGAGCTATTTGCACTGGGAACTATTAAAGTTTGACTGTATTAGTAAAATGATCTACGTGCAATTTGCACTGATGAATTCTTTACTATACTTATGTAAACAACATTCATCTTCTACGTTCTTATTATGTACACATCTGAAACTTACTGCAGCTAATATTGCTATTTGTTTGAGTGCTTTATGTGGGAAGAGAAATGACAGTTGCTGCACTTGAATGTGATGCCTTTGGTTATTTTCTTTGAAGCTCCTGCTCTTGAAGAAATAATGCTGGGTCAATTTTCCATAAAATTCTAGCTGGCCATGACAGCCTTCTGTTACAATCAGCGGAGGAACCGTGGCTGAGCTGAGATGCCAAGTGAAATTTTGCATTCTCCTTTTTCCATGCTTTCCTGTCAGTGACTTATGATGTTAAAAAATCTACCATTAAATCTATCATTTTTAAGGTTTTACATTTCTATTAAGACACCAGTTTGTCACTTGATTACTAATGTGTTAAGTACTATACTTTATACTTGTACATTTTTGCATGACCGTATGAATCAGTGGCACAGTAAAAGATGCCGGGACTTTGCAAATAATAGGAACATTTCTTGCATGACTTGATCGCAGAGTATTGATATGTAGTATTTTACATTTACCACGTGATAGATGCTGACTATTCAAGAAGCATGTTCTCATCTAAATAATACTCTAAATACAATGCCAGAACTGTCGTGGGTTCACTCATTATAGTTGCCTATAGTTTCTCTATGTTTCAGAATCACGGAGCTGGATAAAAACTTGTCCACTGCTTTGTCAGATGTTCAAATATCATCCACCCGATTGTGGGAAATTAGGAACAGTGAAGCCGAGGTGTCTGCTTGAAGGCAAAGACTCCATTTCTAAACTGTTCTTAAAAACTTTCTTTACAGGTAGCTGTACAGGCCCTTCAAACAATTTATTAAAGAAACTACACATTAATTTTGATAGAATTGCTTCTGACTTATGTTAAATGTAGTAGCAAAATTGTTTCTTAATATTAGGCTGCCTCCTTTTCCTAGGTGGTAAGCGAGTCCTGATCCTGTACTAAATGATGCTTCAACAGACCTTCCTGCAGCCATTCAAATAAAAGGAAGCTCTTCTGCTTCAGTTTTGCAGAGATCAGAAGCTTGACTGTTCTCACTGCCCACCATCCAACCGGTTGGTTATGGCCTTTAGGTGAGATAATGTTCACCTGTTTGCTTAGAACAAGTTTGTCTCTAAGCCTTGTATCAAATCTTGTCTAACAAGCACTGTCTAATTTGAGGAAACAAGTACAGCTTAACCTTTTATGCGTTTGATTGCAATGTTGCCTCCTGAGGTCACCAACCTCTTTGCTCAGGGGTAAAACAGTAATTGGAGAATTGCTGGAAAAAAAAATTACGTTCCTTGGATATTTTTGTAAGAGCTCCTGAGTACTGACAGTAACCCATATGATTGAAGTACAGCTCCTCTGAAATCACACCATTCTGTAGCAGGGTGGCATGACTCCCAGAAAGCTCCCCTTATCTCTTGGTGAAAGGCAAGGAACAGATTTCATCTGTTCCCCTTTCTAGAATGAATTTGTGCCCCTAAAGCTTTTCAGTGCTGCTCTGTGGGTCAGGCTTTGGGAGTAAACTGTCTTCTCTCAGCTATCAGGAGTGGTTTATTGAGACTGAGAAGCTGAGTTTTGTGCTCAATTGAAGGAAATGCAATGCTTGGTTCATTAATAACATGAATAGCAAAGAGAGAACAGAGTACACGGGAGTGAGAGCTCAGAGCATTGCAAAGACCTCATCAGAAACATGGAAGATGGTATGTTGCAGTAGAGTTTATACAGAGCAAGACAGCTGAAGGAGTGTGGGGATGAAGGTAGGGCAGAGGTGTGCAGTGTCACCACTGCTGTGGAGGGGAGTGGGAGGTGATCTGCCACTTCCTACAGTAAGGAGACTGAAAGATGTCACTGATGCAATAATACAGATGTGCTTGAAACAAACAAAAAAAGAGGTGATTTTTTCACACATCTCATAATAATAATTGCAGAATGTTGCCAGAGGCTGTGGTGGAGGTTGGAAATGGATTTAAATAAGAAACTGACAAGTTCAGGGGGAGAGTTTCTGTCAGTAACAAGAAGCCTGAGGGGCCAGATACAGCTTCTAGAAATCCTTTAGCAACTGATTCCAGGACTGTGCATCAGGCAAATAAACATTCTATAGTTCTACTTAGGGAAAGAGTAAGTAAATTTTATGATTAACCCTGAAAGTAAATTAAAAGGTTAGAAAAATCTGTGGTTGGACCCTGAGCATCTATTCTTACATTTGCTGCATGATTTGTATTCCTGCCCTAGGTTTTCAGCAGAACAAAGCTTAACTAGCTATGTTTATTTCTGTTTGGTTTGAATTTCCAATGGTATTACTGAAAATAACTGTACAATAATTTAGGTTAACCCATTAAACACATTTTCAGTGGTTTCTAAGGTACTTCATGACATGTCTTCCTCTTGAAAGCTAACCGAGCATAGGAGAATGGGGATTCCTATTCTATCAATTGCTATGGCTGTCAAGCTTGTTCTCAATTATTATGCACTGGAAGGGATTACTGTGTTTTAACATGCCAGACTACTTGGACCACGGTAGGCTTGTCTTACTTATATCACAGGTTATTCCTGCAGCAGACACAATGGGAGTTCAAGGGTTGCTTGCAGAAATATTTTGTTTCCACTGTCTGCACAAACTATTTTATCAGTTCCTTGTGAATTTCCTCACCAAAGAGACAGGGCTAGCTACAGGTGATTTCAGATCTGCTGTTCATCACTAGCCTGCTAAAAGGGGCTGCAGTACAGCAGAGTAACTCCTGTTGACTGAAATCTCGAGGCCTTGGAGTGATCCTTTTGCAGGGTGTAACAGTGAGTTAGAGATGTGTGCTCCTAAGAGATTGCTTCTGCCAAGACCCCTCACTGGTGCTGGAATATAAAGGCCATTCCTTAGCCCTAATCAACACAGTTTCATCAGTCTGATGCAGCTCTTCTTAGGAACTGTAGCTCTGATTTGGCTATTAAAAGTAAAACTAAATGGTTGGCCTCAAAAATTCTTCTAGATCTACTAAGATAAGAGTCACAATTTTCTACCTGTTTTTGTGGCTCAGGATGGAGCCTGATCATGAAACGATTCCCTCAGTCTTGCAGAGATGTGACAGCTGGCTTTGAGATCCCCTTCCATCATCACATCTTTTCTGTAGGAGCACATTAACAGCTGCAATTTCAAAGCATTATGCAGAGATTCAACCATGTGATTTGTGCTAATAACAGCAGGAAATGCACAGCTAAATCTCTATAAACTCCTTTAAGAACTTGCCTTTTGCTATCTCAGGGTTATCTTTTGAAAAATAACACTTATTTTTAAGCGTTCAGATTATTTTCTTTAAATTATATCTGCATCATCAAGAAAAGGGTAAGCCTGCTCTTTTTGTATGGCTCTGCTGGCTGAACAGTACTTGTGAAATAACGTTTACAGCAGTGCCAATTTTACAACTTGAATCCATGCATTAGCTAGATGTTCTTGGCTGAATGTGTCTTAATGTAGTCATTTACAGGCTGCAGAAAATAGATAATTGAGAAATGAAAATGAGAGATTGCTGTACATTCTTTGTGCATGTAAGCAAAATAGGAAAGGTGGCTTTACAGACACTTTTCAAAACCTCATATGAAATGCAGAGAGGGGCTGCAGAAGAACCTCCCACAGTTAATGTTTTGTATTGGTTAGGGTCTGCAAGTAATTCCTGTTCGTATGTACCAGTGTGGCTTTAACTGGGAATGTAGAGAAGTACAGGAAGGAAGAGTGTGGAGGAGTGTTGGGTTTGTTCATAAGGGTTACTGGGTGAAAAGATATGAGAGGTTGTAAAGAAGTTGGATCGATGTGTGCCTCACCCAGGGGTTTATTCCTGGGTCTGGAAATGGTATTTCTGTGTTTTATAATCCACTTCATGTCATTTTTTCGTATATATTTATGGCATCTGCAGTGTCCTGTAGAAGGGAATTCCTTATTTGACAGCGGGAAGAGGAAGTGTGGAAGTTTGTTTACTTTTGAGTTTGCCTTTGCTAATTTGATCTTAGTGGTACTCAGAGGTGATATGATACTGGTCCTTGATCACGTGTGTGAAGTTAGGATTGTTTTTTGCCATGCATACAACTTCACATTTCCTTATATGTAACTTAGTTTCTGAATCTTTTTTCTTATTTTTCTTCAGCCTTGGAAGGTCCTTTTGCAACATTTGGCCTTTATTTTGAATATCCCAGATAGCTCTGAAGCTTTACCATTATCCACTCATTTTTCCAAATCACTCAAGTACCGTGAACAGTACATGCCTAAGGCTGACAGCACACTGTATCCTGAAGAGAACCAGCAAGTGAAAAGTGATGGATACCAAATTGCTGATGTCACCAAGGAGGACTGGGTGAATGCAAGGTAGGATAACAAAAGTACGTGGAGTCAGGGTACCTGCAACAAGGGGTTTTGTGGGAGCCAGAAACTCTCATGTTTGGGTAGAGATAGCCTAGTGAATGGCTCAAGAGAGATCCCATGGCTCTGCTCCTCTCTTCCAAATACCAACATATACCAAGCAGGTCCTTCATCTCGAGTAGGCTGGTTCTCAGATAAGGAGCTGCAACCTTAATGAGGTCATGGATGTGTTGAAGTGGTGGTGATGATGCCAAAAGTGCTGGTGTTTGCATGTTACACTATTAAGTCTGTTTTCAAGGTAACAAATGTATATTTTCTTTTGCTTGGAGGATTTCTATTACCTCTAGACAGGAGACAGGAGCACTGAGATGGTGTCTCTTTAGAGATGTAAGACCTGCCTGTACTGGAGGTGGGCAGCAGATTCTTTGCATGTTAGGATTTGTGTACTTCAATCTTCATCTTTAAACGCTAGTGACAGAAAAATACATGTTTGTATGCAGCAGCTCTTTTTCTTGAATAACCTTTTACACATTTTAAGTAAGTCGAAAAGTATTTTCCTGTAAACTTCAAATGCAGGACATTATTGTGTCACAAATTTTGTTCACTGATTAAATGTTAGTGTACATGTTTGACAATTTTGTTTTAAATCAAGAGTCACTTGAGTTGCGCAGCTAAAAATACATCCCTTCTCAGGGTTATTGACAAAGTATGTTACAGTAATAAGAGTCTCTGCTCCTAATTTTAGCAATAGAGGCTTGTTACTAATTTCAGAGATCAGTGTAATCTGCAGGGGGCTATTCATAGATTGGTAGGATATAGAATGGCTTGGATTGGAAGGGACCTTCTCATAATTTATTGGCACTAATAGACATTGACAAGATATCCTTGCACCTTCTCTTTTGCCTGGTCCTGAGCACCTCTAGGAGTGGTACATCTACAGCTTCCCCAGGCAGTCTGTGCCAGCGACTCCTTCCTTTCTGAGTAAAGAATTTTCTTCTAACATCTAACCTAAATCTCCTCTCCTCGAGTTTAAAACCATTCCCCCTCATCCTATCACTATCGGGTTGTGTAGAAAGTGAGTCTCTCTCCTACTTACATGCTCCCTTTAAGTACTGAAAGGTCCTAGGTCTAAATCAGGTGGTTGGGTGAGCCAACTTGTGGTTGTCCTTCCTGGGTTTTGGGTTACCCACACCCTCTCCTTTTTCCAGCCTTAGAGCCTTGTGTACATTGAGAGCAAGAGGTAGACAATTCCTTCAGCTCCAAGCATAGACAAGGGTCTGGTTTCCCTTGTCTCCCATGTTACTGTGATCTGTCTCCTCTGGGTTTGAAACTAGATTAGCTGCTTCTTTTTGCAAGGACTTAAGGCAGTCATTCTCACTATGCAGTACTACTCATCTCAGAATGAAGGAGCAACTTGCGATGTGCCAGAAGATCAATAATGGAAGAAAAGGCTTTCCAAGGCACCCACGGGGTCTTTGCTCCCCAGGAGCCATGCCAAAGCCCCTCTCTGAGTCAGTGGTGAAAAAGGAATCTGTTTATTAACAATAGCTTTGTGATTAAGCTAGATGGATCACAACTGGATCATGTTGTGCTCATTAATTTTCTTGTTTCCACTTGTAGGGAAACACTCCACTTTTAAAGCAAAACACGATCAGAAAGTGATTGAGCAGTGCAAACTTCTGACAGGGAAAAGCCTTATCCAATGTGTACAGCAATTGGATGGTTCACTCCTGAGCTGTGACCAGGCAGCCTGCCTCTCTGCTTCCTCACACTTCTCTCATCTGCCTGTGAAAACTGCAGAGATTGGCTAAGCAGTTTTCAGAAAAGTGTTTGCTATTGCTGCCAGTGCTTGGCAGTACTTGGGAAGCTGGGATTGCCATCAGTGGCTGAATCACAAGCATTTGGGCCCTGAGCTGTGTGTCATCTGTCATTGTGGTGGTCATGCTATGGTACTGAGATAAGCTATTCACAAAGAGCTGTGGGGAAGTGCATATCTACAGTGCATGTTTTCACATGAAAGTTTATTTTTCCTCAGTTTTAACTTTTAGTTTGGAGTTGTTAGACTGCCATCCCAATTGTAAATTTCCTTCCCACCTTCTGAATCAGGACAATGCCAAATATTCCTTTGATATCCTGAAAAGCTCATTCTTTCCTCGCTCTGTAACTGGGAATTTCTTCTAGAATGTTGTTGTGGCAGGACAGGTGGAGGAGACAGGCTGCTGCTGAGGAAGCAACAGGACCACTGCAAGGGACTGATCGCCAGGAATCAGCTGGGCATGACATTGCCATGCATTCAGCACCAGCTGCACAGTTGCAAGAGGATCTGAAAGTCTCAGTAGCTGTAATGATGATAAGGTAATGAACCTTGTGCTGGGATCTCAAAGCAGTATTTTTCACCTTGTTAAGTGTTTTCATCTATGTTCCTGATAATTATTAGTGTCTGCAAGAGACGTCAGCTGCTGGTAGGCATAGGTTAGAGCAGTGTTTTTCAGTAGCTGACTGAGCATCTCTAACGTTTGAGGTTTGATTTTTAAAAGGAAAGATACAAGGCTTTGCAACAGTGAGCAAATGAAACTGCTTCTCTGCTTTTACCTGACTGAATCAAGGCGAGGAGGGGCATCAGTTCAGACAGAATTTGTTCATAAATCCTCTGTATTGATATCTAATGGAATAGCAGGGATATGTTGATGGCCATTTGTGGGAAAGCTTTGTGGCTTCATCTTATTTTGTTCTGGAGAGCTCCTGAGTGCATTATTGGAAATATGACCATTTGAAGGACCCCCTTGGGAAACATAATTTTTGTGAGAGACTGAGGAAAGCAAGAGTCAAATAATCCTATTCAGTGTATTTCAGACAACACAAACAATGCATTGCAAGATACCACAGCAGGATTTGTGTTGTATTACTTATTCATTAGTTAGGATTTAGAAATGATGAGGAGCTGTGCCCTGGCATCAGTCCATTTCTGTCATTCATGGGATCTGGATTTACATTCTTCTGTCAGTCAGGATAAAACTGCCATGACTTGGATGCACGGATTTCAATCTTGATGTACAGCAGTATCTTGCCCTCCTGCAGCTCGCTATTGGAAAGGACGGCTGGGAGCAGAAAACTTCACGTTGCATCAATTACTTTTCAAGCCAGAGTGGTGTGTAACTTCCCCTTGGGAATCCACAGGGAAAAGAGATAAAGTGCTGTAGTGTTTGGGCTTACTCCCCTTTGATTTTTCAGGTGGATTTTGTTTGTTTGTTTGTTTTTCTTGGCAGCTGTTTACAATCTGTATTGCTGTATGGTGCTGTAGCCAGGCCTCTGGTTAGGGATCTAAATATGGAAGAGGCATTAATAGTGCTCAGACAAGTAGTAATGTACGTGCATACTTCACAAAAGAATTGGTGTGGGATTTCGCCCAACCCGAGTTCCACCTATCCTATTGCAGGCACAGACAATACTGCTCTGCAGAAGTAGGGCTGTTTCAGAGCAGGTGTAGCTCGCAGTGCCGTTAATCTTTCAAAAGTCAGAGCTAATAAAAACCATGGGATATTGAAAGTCGTTTTAATTGTGGGTGTCCCACACAGAACTGACTAATGCAGTTTTCGGTGAAAAACTGCCTCACAAAACATGTGGTTATAAACTGTTGCTTGTATATAATACTTGTGATATGCAACTCTACTGGCCAATCTTACTCCTATGGTCAGGTTATTGTTTTTAACCTGTGCTCTCTACCTAAGGAGTTGCCTGAAGAGGGCTGTTGAGTTTGTCTTTCCTGTGAGGCTGATGTTAAGCTGGTGAGTACAGCATGAGTAACTGACCTGAATCGTGTTGGAGACCAGGCTGTGAACTACAGCCTCCTAAGTACTCTTCACTGACTACAGATCTGTGTTCTGCCTCCATAAGAAATGTGAGACAGGCTGCAGAGTGATACTGCAGATACAGTTTTTGTTCTGCTGCAGAATTATGGGGTGCTCAGCAGAGACGCTGAAGGCCACAAACTGAAAATTTCAATTATAGTACCCAATTATAGCAGTTATTCTCAAACTTCTTGTTATCCTACAGGATTTTCACACGCTAAATTCGAAAGATCCAGGCATATTATTTTTAAATGCAGAGTTGGCATACTTAGGTATCCTAAGCTGTTGTTTCAACACCCTCCAGCTACTGAAGTTTGAACTCAGGTTACTTAATGCTTATGATCTTCTATCAAACTATTTTAATGAACTTTTTATCCCCTTCCTTCTTTCTTCTCTCTCCTTCTATCAGTGCAGCAAAAGGTTGTTAGCAAATTATCATTAAAAATGGTGAGCAATTGCATTGTAAAAAAGCAGTTCAACATGAAATACAGTACAGTAATATACAGTAAAATCCATTCTCCTTATGGAGAAGTTCTCTCTATTATTTAGAAGTGCACTTCTAAATAATAAAGGCAAAAATAGCAGTAATTCTAAACTGTCCCAGTTTTTAACCATGCCAAGATGCCAATAAGGCTGGCTTGGTAGAAGAGTTAGTTCTGTCACATTTGGGAGTAATTTATTCTAAATTTCAGAGCCTGTTTTCAGTTTGATGCACAGTTAAATTCCTGATAATCTTGGAGAGATCTTGATACCCTTGGGGACTGATACCCTTAGAACAGATAAGGGCATCCTTCATTCTTAGCATGGGAAAACAGTCAAATTGCAGTGTGTTTTTGTTTTGTGTGGCTTCAAGCAGCACTTCTGTACTGAATAATTCCATGCAGAGATGTCTGGGTGGAATGTGGATGTCAGAGTATTTTTTCCCACTCCTTTAGAGATTTCTTACTGGAACTCAGAATAGGAGAGCTGGTATTTTTCCTAATACTTTTGGAGCAGAATCTCAACTGTGAGAAATCCCTTTCATGCCCTTTCCCACTGCTCAGCAATGTGAGGTTACAAATCCCTGATGCTAACACACGGTGCATCAGACTGGTTCATTGTGTGCTCACACAGAATGGAGCTGTTATGCTCTCCAGTAATGAGCTGCTACTGGAAGCATCAACCATGACGGCAGGGAGAGGAGTCCTTTTCAATTGAAGATAGAGGAAGGAAGGAGGATTCTTTTCCTCCCCTGTTGCATCACAGGACAAGTTCTCTTCACTGGATGACCTGTGCAAATTTTACCTTGGTTGGCAAATTGTGGGGTGGCTGTCTGAATCCTCACAATCTTCTGCCAGGAAACTTCTCTAGATGTTATTTCTGTTCTTCCTGCTACTCTTACTTCTGTGTCAGCAGCTGCTCAAGCCTGGGAGCTGGTCAGGAGCCCATCTGTGCATTTACCCCTGGAGGTGCAGTACTAGCTAGCTCTTCTTGATTTACATTACTGTGGGGTTTCCTGGCACTTGGAAACCCATGAGTTTCTTCTGTTCAGTTCCTTTGCATCTACTAGGGAATACTGGGTGTCTGTGCAGGACTTTCTGGCCCATCTGTCTGGAGTATTTATCCAGCATAAATTTGAGGGGGATTTTACCCTCTACTCAGCCTGACAAAGCAGGAATCCAACAGTGGTGTTTTATGACTTAAATATGTGACACTCTTGATTTTCAGTCAAGTTTCTGTGGTTTTCTGACACGAAACAGGAAAATTTTAAGCTGTCAGTGTTGTTCTGCTTAGCCAAAATCAGTGTTTAAAGTTAAATGACAACCTGTTGATGAGAAATTTGAAATTTAAATTTATCAGTGAACCATATCCTTTTACACTTAAGCATATGCCTTTTGCTATTTTGAGTGGTTTGCACTACTGACAGGTTGCCTATAGAGCCCAACTAATAAGTACTTCGCACTGAGCACGGCCTTTGTAACCATATTGCATCACACTGCTATCTTTGGCACAAAGCATTTCACTCAGAGCACTTTGAATATTGCAGCTGACCTTCTTGAAAGCAAGGGCTAAGCCAAGATATTCTGTGAGATGGAGAAACTTGTTTCCAAGAAAAGCTGCTGAATTAATTGTACAGAGAGATTATTGAGTGGGAAACTGTTGAGGAAGTTAGATGCTGATGGCTGTGTTTAATACACTAAAGGTGGAATTCCTTTAATAGTTCCCCTCACACCCACAGTTGACTGAGGGTGGGTTTTTTTTGTCAGCTCATTGCCTGGGGAGGAGGTGGGTGTGCTCCCTTGTTGCACATTCTTTGCCCCTTTCTGTGACAAAGCTGTCACCACGGAGTTGCTCTGAGTTGTGCTGAGTGACAGTGTAACATATCAGGCAAGGCGTAGCTTCTCTCGATTGCTGTTCTTTGCTGATCCTCCTGCCATTTCACTGCTGTTGTATTTATTTGTTGAGAATTTCACGAAATTGTTCTACGTAACTTTCTCTTGTAGATTCTTCTACTAAAGCTGTATTTCTATACAGTCACCATCTCACAGTAAACAGCCCTTTACAAGTGAGAAGACAGTGTAAGCTGCACTGCTATTTTTGTCTATGGTAAGAGCAAGTGAGCAGCTTACTGTGAGATGCAGCAAGAGGTTGAACAGAAGACAGAGACTTGGTGACTCCTCTAACCTCTCCCATGACATTCTGTACACCATATGTCTGATGGAGTAGAGGATCAAGAAAGTGCCAAGATCATTTGAAAAGGAGACAGTAGATATCAGATGGATTTTCAGGCCCAAGATACATGGTAGTACTTCTCCCATCAACGTATCTTCGTGTGTTTGACCACATAATAGATAATGCAAAATAAAGCCCAGTATTTTGCAAGGTGTGTGCTTTCATTGGATGTCTAGATGCATTCTGCAGTAGTTTTGCTTTATCTCTAAATATATATGCATATATTAACTGTTATTGTAAGGAGCAGGGCAGCCTGGCTGGTTTTCTGACATACATTGTAAGAGGGAAAAATATGCCAAAAAGTGAAGCTGAACTGCCATGAACTATTTTTTTTTTCCCCAGAGTGTAAAAGCTCCCTGTGTCATGGGAAGGATTAGGCAGTTTGGGGAAATGGAGAGCGCTGTGGAGGAATATATCATTGAACCCACTAACAACCTGTGAAGCTATGAATTGAAATAATAGGACAGTGTGTACCACTGTTTGCAAAACTCAGTTTCACTGTCTGTTATTTTCTTACTATCAGTAAAATTTAAGTCTGGGAGTGGAGTGTGGATGGAGATTCAAGAAGGGCACACTGCAGTATCATTTTAGAAAATTCTTATTTCCTCTTGCAATCCATAGGTGAGGGAAAATGAAATCAAATTTCATTAATTGACTTTTCAAAGTTAATTAATCCACCTGCTTTCCCAGGGGAACACCCAGCCTGTTCTTAGCCAAGCTGTGACTAGCAGCAAGAGGCTGTTACAGCAACTCATATGCTTTCAGGAATGGATCCCAGGGCAGAGCCAGTCCCGCTCTGTAACTATACCTCCAACAACAGCTTTGGGAGGGTAGCATTAGGTATCCTCCCAAGAATCATTCATGCTCCTAAGTAGGATTACAACACTAATGATTAGCATACCAGAAAGGTCTTGTTTCAGTGTTGCTTGTGACTTTTGAATCCACTAAGTTGGCTTTGCATTATTTTGGGACCTCATGTATAATGCCACTGTTCATTTCTGTGCAGACTCTTGTGGGAGGCGTTCTTTTCTCTTCTTGCATTGTGAGTAGCATAGCTGAAAAGAGAGTTTTGACAGGAAGAGCCGTACAGTTCTGCTCTTAACTCATTCTTGACTGTGCACAAATGTTGATGATACCAATCTCTTACACATCAATTTTCATTCAGTTCTTCAAGCATGAACTGAGAAGATAAATCTGCCATCACTGCACAGAGACGTGGCACTGAGGCCCCAGTGGCTTGTTGTAGTGGGACCTGGAGGGCTAGGTGCAGATCTGTTCTGCTCAAGTGCCCTGTGCACTGGAGGTGACTTACCACCAACATAGGTTTCTAAGATTGGTCACAGGCTCCTAAGGATGATAATCCTTTTGACTACGTGAAGAACTCATTTTAAGAGCAGCTTATGAATGAACCTAACTCTTTGAGGCTCGGAGTTACTCCATCTGCTCACAGAAGAAATCTGTTCATTGTCAGAATGTGGGATTTGGCTGGCAGACTTCCCAGCTAAGGAATGAAGCTGATAGCAGAGTGAAGCACACTTGTGAGTGTTCAGACCCAGGGAAACAGCTGTAGCAAAGGTGTGAATTCAATCCTTTGTCTTTCCTGCTTGATTCATCCAAAACTGAGTTTTCTTGGCATTCTCTTCTGCGTGCTTTGCCTGGCTGCTTTGGGCTACCGGATACCTCTGCTGGATTACACTTTGCACAGGGCCGTATTTCCAAAGAACCCACACCAATTAATCTTTGCCACCAAGGCCATTCTCATGGTTTATATGCTAGCACTAACTTGCATTTTGACAGGAGCACTTGACAGAGCATTTCTACCAAGGCCCTAAAAGCACTGTTTTCAGCATTAAAAGCAATGAGGAGTAAGCTGGTGCTTTTCCCGTTTAGAAAAGCAAATCGATTTCAAATTTTGCTCTGCTTACAGTGATGGCTGAGATAGGCAGCTCAGGGAGGATTCAGTACAGGTTCTTTTATGCTAACCTGTCAGGCTGTATCCTCAGGACTCTGCTAATAAATTGTCCAGAGAATTATGGATGAGATAATGTAAGGCACTTCAAAAAGGATCACATGGATCTGTCAACCAGCAGGGACAAGGACAATTGGATGATATGAAGCTGTTTTTGTGTTACCCTAATAATGAGCTTATTCCGTGGGCTCTGCTGCCTTTCGACCACCATGAGTATCTGTTTTATCCATGACTGCCATGGCCGCTGTGATTTGTCTTGACTGTGAGTATAACCCTGATACATTTGTGGTTTGGAATGGGGTCTTTGAAAACAGACTTGGGTCTGTCTTCCCCCATGCCCGTGCCAAAGGTATGCTGACATTTTATAAAGGAGCTGGACTGGACACAGGCACCTGACCATAGTACTGAAGAAAGCCCAATGTTGATTATGTCAGAGGTTCCAAAATGAGATGCCACTGTTGTGAGATGAGATCTTTCTTTTTCATCTGTTTGTTTGCTTGTTTACGCTTCTGCAGTGGATTATTTATTTCTGATGGAAGCTGCATGATTTCCTGCTCTGGGGACAGCATGAGTTGCAAGCTCAGCTCTTCTGGGTCTTGGACTCTTTCTTAACCTTAATATGGTAAATTTTCCTCTCTGTCCTTCATATGAAACACCTGAAGCACCAGAGTAACATTTCTGAAATGCAAAACGTGCCCAACATCTGTTGTGTTCACTGGGAGTCCTTGCTGGGTATTGTTTGTAAGTTTTCTGCAACATCTAACTCAATCCATCTCTAATAAACTATTTTCCGTTCTAAACAGTCTTGTGTCCCCTCAGCCACGTATCTCTATCTCAAATATTTCATTTCTGTAAATGTCTCTGATGTACGTTTGACTGTTATGTATTAATCATGCCACACACTGCAAATGCTGTGTAGTTCTCTCCCCTTCTGTTCTTCAGTAGCCAAAATAAGTGTCTGAAAATGTTATGGAGGTGATTTTCCAGAAGGTTTCAAGATTTTTTGTATTTTCTTTTTTTAGCTGAGATTCAAAATCTTGAATGAATAATGCTTGGTATGACAGCTCTGACAACTGCATTCCCTGTCTGTGACCTTGGGCTGTTCTTTCTCTGGACCCTTCATTTTGCACCACGTTACCTCTGCTCTAAGTACTCTGTCCTTTGGAGTTGTTGACAGCCACAGTGTTTGCTGGTAGCTCTCAGAACTGTGTTTAAGCATCAGTCCTCTCAAAGGTCCAGTGCTAATGCTCTCTGTAACAATTGCAGAGCCCTTCCCCTAAATGACTGTGGCAGAGCTACTGTTATTATAAGCACTTATAGCAAAACTAGAGGTATGACTGCCTGCCTGCTTGAGGCAAGAACCGTTCTCACTGGGCTCAGAAAAAGGCACTTTAAAACCAGCAGAAATACTGTGAGTGTTGATGCCAACTGTATAGCCTCCATCTGGCAATCTTTACCTCCTGCTTTGAAAAGAGATGTCTGCTTTTCACTTTGTGGTTTTAGTATTGTACAGAACCAAGCTGCCAGCTCAACCTTTTCCAGTTTATTTCTAGCGTCAGAAAGCTGGGGAAGGAAAGTTCCCCAAGAGTTTCCCTGTCTGTTTTATACAACAGAAGTTCAGCTGTGAGTCAAAGTACAAACATGAACTTCAGTCCTTGCTATGGAAAAGACAGTATCACTGACAATTACTGCATTGATTGGATGACAACAGTAATTTCTTATTGCAAGCAATTTGGTGCAACTGTAGGCTTTTTATTAGACTTACATTGTTCTGACCAGAGAATATTTTTGTAATTCACTTACAATGAATTTCATACAGTTAACTGTTTTATTAAATAAAAATTGTTTGGCATTCATTTCCTGATCATCCAAGGACTCCATTTTTAGCATATTCTAGAGTGCAGACTTTATGAAGAAGCAAGAACTGGTGCTCTAATTGTGTATATGGGTAGGTTGGTGGCTTTTCCAGTAACTGAAATGAAGGTTTGAGCCCAAACCACAGTTGGTTCACCTTTACACGAGCTGCCCTGTTGTTACAGCGTGCCTTGGCTGCCCAAAGGGCCCTTCTGTGGCTCTGTAGGTTTTCTCAGGATGAGCTCAGGAGAAAGGAGAAGCAATAGGGAAAGCAATTGGGAAGGCCAGCTGCCATAAAAACTGAACTGTGCAGGTAGCTCAGCCTCTTAGATATTGAACAGGCACCAACAGCATGCTGGCAAATTCAGTTTGACAAAGTGAATTGAGCAATTTTTCTGCTAAAGCTGTTTTCTTGGCACTCAGAAGAAAAGGCTGGTCATTTCCAGGTTATGATTTACCAAGAGCAAAGAGGAAAACTGATAAGCAGGTATCTTCAGTACAAGAAGTATAGCATGGGATAGTCTGGGATTGAATTGAGAGACACAGATCTTTGTGAGTGCATTCAGAGGAGGGCCACAAAAATGATCCCAGGGATGGAACACCTCTCCTACAGGACAGGCTGAGAGCTGGGGCTGTGCAGATGGAGAAGAGAAGGCTGTGGGGAGAGCTGAGGGCAGCCTGTCAGAATCTGAAGGGGAGTGATAGGAAAGAAGGGGATAGGCTCTTTAGCAGGGTCTGCGGTAACAGAACAAGGGGAAATGCCTTCAAGCTCAAAGAGGGGAGATTTAGGTTGGATATAAGGAAGAATTCTTTCACACTGAGGGTGGTGAGGCACTGGCACAGGTTGCCCAGTGATGTGGTGGATGCCCCATCCATGGAGACTTTCAAGGCCAGGCTGATCAGGCCCTGGGCAACCTGATCCAGCTGTGGTGTCCCTGTGCACTGCAGGGCAGCTGGACTACGTGGCCTTCACAGGTCCCTTCCAGCTCTAAGGATCTTGTGATTCTATTCTATGAATTTGCTGGAGACTAGAATGGCCTGAGCAGGCCTGAAACCTGGAGCAGCAGAGTTCTCATGTGGAAATAGAAACACAGGGAAGAATGGAACATTGAAGTTGCCCCTTCTCACAGGCTTGTGACTGGCATGTCCCAGTGTCCTCTAGCATGTGTGTGCTTTGTGTGCAGTTTGTATCCTTATGTCTTGGAAAGAAGCAGAAGTACCAGAGCTCTCCAAACTTTGTGCTGTTCTGAACGACTGATGTGTTGCTGACTTTAAAGGTATTTGGTAAAGTGCTAATTGGATTTGGGAATGGGAGTCATTTCTGAGAAAATAGGATCTGTGAAAGAAGAAATTTGCTTGTTTAAACACTAAGAACAAACCTAATGGAAACACGCACACGCACAAAAGAATAAATTATTTTTAGTGTGCATTGCCTATAGAAACATTTAAAGATATTGCAAGAAAAAGCAATTTTTGATGGTAAATATATTTAAACAGTTAAATAATATGGATTTGAAATCAATGGATGTCACTGAGGACAGGTGAGGCATGTTGTTTAGGAATGGCGTTAGATGGCTGAACTTCTGATGGAGCACAGGAAGAAGCATACCATGCTCATTCAAATCAATTTTCTCTCGTTACCTGCCACACACAGCTTTCTTTTGGAAAGCTGCAAATGGCTTTAGTATTCTGACCCCTAAATAGAGAGGAAAAAGTGTGAAAGCTGAACAGAAGTATCGTCTGAAAAGACAGCAAATCTGTATAGCTGAAATATGTGGGGACAGCAATTAATAGATTCCCCCTCATTATCTGATAGGAAAGAGTAATCAACTGCACAATTGATCTGGCAGCCAAACTGCTGAAAGGCCTGGCTGTTTCATGAAGCGTGAGTATAAGAAGCTGTACTCAGTTCAGCAGAAAGAACTGCTAAGCTTCTTTAGAGCAGAAGGACTCCAAGAGAGGGGATTCTGGCAAGCAGCTTTGCTTTGAAGTTGGTGGAAGGAGGAGGAGATGGGTGAGGGGGGATGGAAACTGGCCTCTATGGTGGAAAGAAACATTGGGGAAGGCAGTGTTGAGTTAAAGCCCAAGGCTCCTTAGGGGCAAAGGATGGCCCTGACCACCTGGAGGACTGCTTGTTCCCTGTGCCTTGTAGGCTCACTTTGTCATTGCTCTGTGATCTGACTTCCAAGAGCACAAAACACCAAGCAGAAAGATTCAAATTATGCATGCAAAATGCAAGCACGCCACGAGCTATCTGCATGCAGGAAATGTGTGCTCTGAAAAGCTTGTCTGTACTTGTACAAACAGATGTGGGGTTTTGTCTGATCCGTGAGGATCAAGCAAGCGTTCTGCATGCAGGTAGTTGGAAATGAAAGAGAGCAGGAGCAGCCCACACCTGAGGTCCTTGCTGGAGAGCTCCTTAGTTTGCATCTGTATTGATGCTGTAGAATGCCACAAAGGGCAGCCTTGTTTTTCTAGCTTGTGTTGGTATATTACTCTGTGTGATACCATGTTTTATTTCCTCGTCAGTGCTGAAGATCAAATCCCATCTCTGTAGTGTTTTCCTTCCTGGGAGCTGGGTGTGTGTTCTGGGAGCTGCTCTGTCAGAGATGCAGCTCTCAGGAGTAGGAGGGAGGCAGGCAGCCACAGGCAGTGCTTGTGGAGCTGGAGCCTCATGCCAGTGAGGTGACAGAGGGTTACTGCAACAAGACTTGTGCTGAGTTACGGTCATGCACTTGCCTCTAAGCACACAGGAGTCCCAGAGAAGCAGTGATCTTACTCCAAAGCAGATGCTCTGTGCTAAGTAATCCTCCTGTACCAAAACAAAACCAAAGCAAGACTTCATATAGTTTGGCAGCGATGGCTTAATAGTTACTCACTGGATCCCCTCCCCTTGTGACATGCTTTCATCCATCCATTACTCTGTTAAGGTGCCATTTCTTTGCAGCAGCAATATTTTTTCCTTTTCAGCTCCTCCATCACAAAATGCATACATGCAAAGGCAAGTTAATAGCAGAGAAATCTGAAATGCCTGTATAACTGTATGTGGCTGTTTGAGTTGCATTGTGAGGAAGACTTCGGGGATGGAAAAAAGTTCCTGGTGACTCTGAGGCTGCTCCTGTTGGTACGTTCAGCAGCTGAAGTGTCAGGTGAACTGTTGATACTGAATCAAAATCATCCTTTATTTCCCCCCATCTTCTGTCGATGATGAATTGCAACCACAGTCAGCTCTGTGCAAAAAACAAAAGAGGCAAAGGAGTGCCATCTGTTTTTTTCTTTTTTTTTTCTGCTAGTCTAATAGTCACAGTTACCAAGTTGGACAGCTCTCAAATATGCTCCAAATCTTTAAAACTGTAGAAATCCTTAAGATTATATGAAAATGCTGATAAAGAAAAAGGTTTCTGAGATTCTGTGATTTTTTTTAAGCTCGAACAGCTGTAAGGATTCCACAGAAAACAAGGGATGAATGTGGACTTCCAATTATTCTGAGATTGTTATTGACAAATGGATTTTGTGGACCACCTGTATTTCAGCTCTTGGCCAGGCAAAGTAGAGAAGATATTTACCACTCTGCCATGGGCAGCTGCTTCAGCTTTGTGCCAGATCCTTCAGAACCTGGAGGTGGCCCAAACAACCAGTGCTGGTGGCCACAGTTCTCCTTCAGGCTCCTGCTAACGGAGGCAGAACGGACACAGATGGGGAGAAGAAAACCCTCCCCATTGCAAAACTAGGAACTGACTGCAGGCAATAGAAATAAATGTGGAAACAGGCATTGCTGCCTGCTCGTTACCTAAAGTTCAAGACAATAGCAACACTTGTCTGTAGTTTGCCCTGGAAGTAAGGATAAGTTTATGCATTCCATCTGTACCTTAAATAATTTATTTATTTATTTATTTATTTATTTTGTCTGTGAAACTTCTCTTGCTCTATTCCAGCAAGCATTTGCCCACATGTTTCTATTTAATGCAGGCTTATCTGTTGACGTGTACTGGGTATGTTGGATGTTTAAGGCAGAGGAGTGTATATAGATGGGTTGGATTCTGAATGGGAGAGCAACATTTGTAAACTTCTTTAATAAATTTCATAAGTCAGTGTAATATATCTTAACTGTGTATCATTCTGTTTGTAATTTTAATGTGGAGAATAAGTAGGTAAGGAAATGCAAGAAAGCACTTAAAGAATTTTCATAATTTAACAAATTATAAATTATTTATAAATTGCAAATGCAGCCAGAATTACTTTTTCTCCCTGATTACATAAACTTTTAATTAACTTAATTAATGAAATGCTTATCCCAAACAATTGATCTTGGGAAGGAAGACAATCTATCAATTATATCTCAAAAAAAAAGAAAAGAAAAAAACTCAAATAAATGAATGGTGATATGACTTCAAGTCCATTTTTTATTTATAGAATCTATCCAATGGGTTTGTTTCCCTCTTATCTGCCGAGCCCAGACCCACTCCCACAGAGCACCTTCCCATGGCAGGGCTCCCAGTGAGTCCTGGTCCATGGCTCACCTTGCAGGGACCACAGCAGGGTCGCTTGGGCTCCTTAACTCTGTCTCCCATAAAATGTGCCCCTGTGCTGCATGTTTTATTTCCTTGGGTGTTGAAGTTAAGTGCTGATTAAAAAAAAATAGGCTTGGCTTGTTGAAGCATTGACCTAATGAGGTGCTTCCTGAGTTGGGGGTCCTGGTCTGACTGACCTTGCACCGACCCTCACAGCAACTTGGGCACTCCATCTCTTTATCCTGAAACTCCCTGAAAGTCACAGAAACCTTCTCATTACTTTTTTCTTTTATCCCCAGGTCTTTTTGAAGTGTATTACGCTATCCTTCTGATGTTGGTGTTATTTTTTAAGTGCAAAAACAGCCGAGCTGACGCCAGTTATCAGGAAGCACCAGGTACAGAAATCTGAAGGATTGCCAGCTCTGATTTCAGCTTGCATCCAGAAGTCTTTGGAAGCGTTTTGAATGCTGGGCTCTAAGAAGCATTTAAAAATACAAATATCTAAAAAAAAGAAACTACAAGTAAGTGGCTACACAGTATGAGATGACATCCTGTCTCCAAAGTACTGGAGAATTGGATGTCTTCCAGTTAGAAGAGGGTGATGCTGCACAGCATGCCCCAGAAGGGCAGAGATTTCCTGGTAGGGGGTTTGGGAGTGGCACTGTGACAAACAAGTGCCTGTCCTCCAGACAGGAAGAATGACGGAAGGTGTGCTCTGAGCTATATGCTCTGGCACTTTCACCTCTTTTCCTACAGAAGTCTTTTTGCAAAGCCACAGAGCCAGCTGACAGCTGTGTGTTTACAAAGAGCTGAACGTCCGATCTATAATAATGATTGTCCTCTTTCATTCTTCTTTTATGAATGAGTGATTTTTACAGAACGGAGTTTGATATTAGGATGTATTTTTCTAATTGATCTTTTCAGCTTTCTCCACATTAAGATTGCATAACCTGGTAGAGAGCTGAAAAACGTTGTTAATATAGATCTCAGCAGAGAGGACAGCATACAGCACGCTAGTGACAAGCTGGGCAGAAAGCCTGCTTTCCCTTGTGCACGTTGCCAAGTGGGTTTTACAGCTTTTTTAATAAAGAAACAAGCTGTGCCATCTACAGCCCATGGAAAGGGCCACAAGCACTGCAGTAGTCCATTAAGATGTTCATCTTGAAAGCTGTAAAGAAATCTTTCATTCTTGAACTTATAATTTCTGGTTGGTCACCAGTTTCTATCTTCTGCAAGCTCACCTTGGTACATTGAGATGCCAGAGCAAAGCTTTGCACAGAGCCTTGTGCTGCACAGTGGGGCAGTCACAACCTCCCATCCCCAATCTGCATCTGCAGCCATGAGGCCCCACCAGTGCTGGTGCTGCTCTGACTGCACAATGGAACCAACCAGGCCTGCAGAGGTGAATCACTGCTGCTTTTGGCTGCCTGATCAGCTCATTGGCTCATTGGCTTTGCTCCACATGGGATGCGGGTTGGAGGTTGGAGGACATTAGATCTGAAGGGCATGGCTGTATCCTATGAGTTAGAGCTGGGTTCCCAATCTTACTTGGGCTTCTGCCATCTCTAGAGAGGTACAGAGGGGAGATCAACTCATCCCTTTGCTTTGTGTAACCCACAGCATCTTGTAATCTGCATGGCTCCTTCAAAGCACATTTGCTTTTGTTTCATTCCAGAATAAAACTGCACTCTGTGGTGCTGCTCCTATCCAAGAGCAAGGAGCTCTGCTGATGCATCCTGCAGAGGTAAGCCCTTCAGCATCCCATTCTTTTCTATAGAAACCATGGTATTTCCTACAGAAATCCCTTCATTTTATCTTTAATTCTTCATTACATTCTTTGGAGTCTTTTTCACAGAAATTATTTTTATGACTTTCCCTGCACAGGATTTGCTGAGAGATGATTATTTCATTCTGAGAGAAACACAGAGTAGATAAAATTCCATCCTTCTAGCTGCACCAGGCGCACTGCTTTAGTTCAGAGTCTGACAGTCTTTTCATTATAAACCTCTGGTTTCAAGATTTTAATAACGTCCTAAAAAGACGGCTCAAAAAGTCATTTTATAGAAATGTGTGTATGTGTTATCTTTCTATAATCAGTGGTATATTTTGCAAGTTCTGTGTGATGCAAAAAAAATTATCAGCTTTTCACGTACCTTTTTATTTATTCCTGATGGCTCTCAACTTTTAGGAATGTTAATGAAGGCTGCTGTACTCGGGCATCTTGCTGCAGATGCTGAAAAGCAGAATCCTATTTAACAAATCACCTTTCTGTCTTCAGTTCAGTGCTTGCTTTCCTACTGCAGTATCACAGATAACCCAAAGGTGCACCCACATTTATTATTTGTTTACATGTTGTCTTTCTTTTGACATGTCTTTCAGCTTCTCTACTTGTTTATAGTATAACCATTGGCAGATTAAAAACTGATGGTAATCAAAGGATGAAATCATTGTAGAAGCAGATGCGACTTAATGGCGTATTACTTTGTTTGGTGTCAAGCTGATGGCACATATTTTAAGAAGCATGGACTGTTTAGATATTAAGATCTTGAGGAAGCAAGCATCAACCTACAGCCTTTCAAAATTGAAAACATTTTTGTCCGTAAGCTGCATCCTACTGGGGAATCTAGTATAGATATCTTAAGAAACGCCAGGAGAGCCATGAAAAAAGACTGTTAAAGTGTGCACTTGCCTCCTTTGAGCTGGCTGTCCTGTCCCATGGATTTGCAGGAGAAGCAACTCTGCTCGTTTAACTTTGCAGTGTTTTATAGCTGATGTGTCAACGCCATTTTTTCCCAGAGCTGGTGCCCATTTGGATATCACTTACTGCAGCAACCTTTCCCTATTATGTGTAGATTGGAACTGATCTGAATTCTAAGAGTTTGAATGGAATTGCATAATTTTAAAGATACATTATCATGGAGTCATAGAGTGATAGAATGGTTTGGGTAGGATGAGACCTTTAAGATCACCTGGTTCCAACCCCTGCTATAGGCAGGGACACCTCCCATAGCCTAGGCTGCTTACAGCCCCATTATGCCAGAAATTATTCTCAGTTTTGAAGAAGGAACAGTGAATCTGAAAAAGAGAAAAATAAATGAAAGTTAGAGTAAGAGCAGTGAATAATACTTACAATCAGCTCCTTATTCATGATAATTCATTCATATTAGTACATTGTCTGCTAGGCAGCATTTCCTCAAGGGATGAAATTTGGTTATTTCAAATGTTTTCCAAGCCCTTGTGGGACCTCCTTTTCTTGTTTTATGATAATTCACAGAATCTGATTGAGCGACAGCTTGTCTGTATGTCTGCGCTTGCATTTAATACAGTTGTTAAGAGTGGTTAAGAGCTGGTGGGACCCCCTCCCTGTTCCTACAGTTCTGTAAGGCTAAACTCAGAATTGCATGTAAAACCATGTTTAAATTTTGCATGTGTATATTAGCAGATACTTTTTTCCAAGGTAGCAAGGCTAGCACTAACCACATTGCTGACGCCAAGAAGTGACATAGGGTTGGTGTTCTAATTTCTACATTAGGCTGAGCATTAAATTCAGTGATTGTTGTGTCTTCTCTTTCCCTGATGCCTCCTGTGTGCTTGAGATGGCAATTAGAATTTAAAGTTTGGGGCTCCTGTGTTGAATGGCAGTGCAGTTTCATCAGGCTGTTGTCACTAAAAAACATAAGATTGGATGTGGGCTTTGTGGTTTTGGAAGAAGTTGGTTTATGGGCTTTTATTTACTTATTTGACTACAAAGACAAGGGCTGTAGCTCTCTCCAGGTCACTTGGATGCAGTGGCTGAACAACTGGAGCACAGACAAGCGCACAGCAGAATGGAAGTGGTACAAACTGGGATCTGCACCAAGCTTTTATCAGGTGATATATACTGTGTGGCTACAGCACTCCAGCTTTGCAAACCCAAACCTTTCTCCATCTGGAGTTCTTAGAAGTGCTTAGCAAAGCCAAGATGTTAGTATTGTATCAGAAAGGAAGGTTCATGTGTGATACTAAATCTAGAATTGTCAAACTTAAAAACAGTAAGTAAATGACATTGTATAAATAATTCAGTAGGCTGCCAGATTTCATAGAATTAAAATACCTTTTATACCAACTCTTAAGCTATCTCATTGGCATGCAAACCAGAGACTTAAAATACAGTGCATCAAATATAATAATCCTTGCCTGATAAATGGAAATCTTCCTCTACAAATGTTTTTCTTTCAGGAAAGAGCCCAGTGACCATATTGTCAGTGCTGAGGTTTTTATGGGCGCTGTGTCCTATAACCCGAAGTGTCAGGTCAATTATTTCAGCACAACACTTGCATATGGTTCATTTTTAAATAAACAAAAATAAGCTGTTTACATTCGTTTATGAGGGACCTCACCAAAGAGATTTTGTAGTCAGGATTTACAAACTTCCTTCTTTTTTCAAATGGTCTTAAGTAATATGAATTACTCCATCAAGGCTTAAAAAAGAAATCACATTATTCCTTCACAGTTGCAGGCAGTACATTTTATTGCCCTCCTGACACCTGCCTTAAGTACTGTTTTAAACTCTAACATTTGTGCTATTTGTAGTCAACAGGCAAGAACTTTGGAGTTCTCCAGCAACAGGTTGAAAGACAGAAAAGCAGGATACATAGCAAGTAGAGCTGCTAATTTTTGAAGGCAGTGGGTTTTTTCCGCCTCTGTATTTCTTTGAATATTTTTTCCTCCACGTGGGTTTGTGTTATACTGTACAGATGGTGCACTGACTTTTTTTTAAGGCTTGGTCTTTCTAATGCTTGCTGATCTCTTGAAAGGGCACAGCTTACTGCAAGCCGTGCCCAGCATGGCTGCTGGGAGGGTGGGCTCTCACCTTTCTCGTGTGCAGTG
Source organism: Meleagris gallopavo (assembly GCF_905368555.1). Taxonomy (NCBI): domain Eukaryota; kingdom Metazoa; phylum Chordata; class Aves; order Galliformes; family Phasianidae; genus Meleagris; species Meleagris gallopavo. The sequence continues at coordinate 1,275,876 of NC_139414.1, read as the reverse complement.
GTGTGAGCTTAGCACTTTGGAGGGTTTTAATGGAGTGGGCCGTTATCTTTTTGAAGTTAAAGCTAAAAGATTATAAGGCTATTCTGAGAAATTATAAAAGTTGTCTTAATGTCTGCAGACTGCTGATTGTACCAGGTTTGGGCACATCAGTCAACTTGTGCTTAGTGTGCCTGTTAGCTCAGAGTTGTGTATCTTGTGTGCTTGTCTAGTTTAGGATTCAATTCCATCTCAGAAGCTTGCATTAGGAATTCAGTATTTTCTTAATTAAAACTCTCTGTAACAGGTCCTTAAGTTCATAGATTGCTGAGGTAAGAAAGGAGTGTCTACTCTGTTTACCAAGGAATGGTTCTTTCTGAAGAACCTGTACATCAGCTGACAGTACAGATTTCTTATTCTTGGTTTTTTTTTTTTTTCCTGGGAGTTTAAATAATCAGCTCCCCACTTCCCTAATGCATATTTGACTTCTTTTGTACTGCTCTTACAAGCATTACCATTCGTGGTCCATGCCTCTTTTTTGGAGCAAAGAGGGTGCCTGACACTGGGAGGAAGAAATGTAATGCAGGTGTGGGGAGAGCATTGCAGAGCACAGCCGCTTGCTCTGTGCATGGTGCATAAACTCCAAGTCTGGAGAGAAAGTCCCACAGCCCCATCAGCCTGAACTACCTGTCCATGTGATAAAAGCCATGGGGTAGGAAGGGAAGGTACCCAGTCACCTAAAATCAAGGAGAATATGTTCTGCTGAAATAAGTGACTAACTAGCAGTGCATTTTAGCACTCATAAAAATGACACCATGATTACAAAACATGAAATAGCATAGGAAGAAGAAAGCTGTTGTCTGTCTCTTACTCAGCTAATTAGGTTGTGGCTATCCTGATTGATTTCAGTGAGTCTGTTTGTGATAGAAGAGAAAAGTCAGGTGCATCTTGCATCCTCTCTGTCTCTGCATGATGGCTGTTCTCCTGTTCTGGGTACATCCCTGGCTCTTCCTCCCTTAGCACAGAAGCCAGAGCAGCTGGAGCTTATCCCAGGGGATGCAACAGTGCACAGGGAGTAGGGCAGGCATCTACCCTTGCCTGGGATGGAAGAGGCAATGGACCAGAAGACATAGCAATGCTTGACCTCACAGATCAATTCCCTGCTTGCTCAGGGTTGCAGCAGTATTGCTCTGTCCTTTCCTTGGGGTTCTGCTTCAAATTAATGGTTGGGTTAAACCTTTTGTTTTTTGGAAAGATGCCACAGGAGTGCAAAGAAGGTGAATCAATTTCATGCGTGCACCAAAGTAAAGTCATATGAATAATGAAGGCAATTTTTATTATGATTAAAAATAAGCAAGTAAATGTGGCTTGAAAAATCCTTGATATCAACAGAAAGAAGTGCATACTGCTGAACACATCAGCAGTTTTTTTTTGTTGCCTCCAAGTTACAGAGTGGAGCCAAACTGTGTTTGTGACAGAGATGATGATGGGCTGCTGACGGTGAAGGCACTGGAAACAAATCCCGTTGAGTTCTGCCATTGAAGCTAGTATTTGAGTCACGTGCATGAAATGAACTTCTGTCTTCCATGTGTGTAAAGAGCAGATTGGTTAATTGGAAGGTACTGGAGTAGTGGGAAAAACTGCTTGGAATTATGTTTTCCACATTTACTTTCTGAAGAAGCCCTTGTAATTTTATAGGGTATTGAATTGCTGGGAAGGTGAGATAAGTTAATAGCAGGCTACAATTTTGTACAGGCCTAATCTTCAGAGAATGGAAAACAAAGTTCCAACAGAGACAGCATGTTCTACAGGTCTAGTAGTTGTTGATTTCCTCCAGGAAACGTCCAATGAATAAAGACAGAGGAGCTAGCCAACTAACTTAACATGGCATTGACAGCTGTGGCATCAAACCCTTTTTTGTAAGACCTAGAAGGCTGTACAGAAAGTGGTGCTATGGTGCTGGAATGCAGTATGATGCTGCATAGCTCAGGATGAGGGGGATGGTGCATGAGCTACGGTCCCTTCCTCTCGTGGCAGTAAGGGGCACGGGGTGCCAGGTGGCATAATGCTCATGTTGGGGTGCAGAGCCTGGAAAAGAGTTTGTGTGTGTACCTCTCCTCTTCTGCTTCATAAAGGCAACCTCTTGTAAAACAGAATAAAGCAGAAATAGGTGGGCAGATTTTACATCAGCTGTGTATCTGGCCTGTTGATTTCTAATGAATTCCTGGAAAGTGTTGGTGTGACTCCATCAAAAAATAGCAGTACAACTGATAAATAGAGTCTATTAAAAACAAAATCAAGTGGTTATGCAAGCATAACCCCTTGCAGTGTTCTACTCATTTTTGAAGAAATTAATTAGCTTGTATTAGTGATACATCAGGAGCAAACTTTGTTTATCCACTCAGCTGGTGAGACCTAGGTTTTGCATACAGTATGCCATGTGCTTGGAAAGGAAGAGCAGCCCCTGCAGCACACACACTTTGGGGTTGTCCATACACAGCCTTACCTCTGTATGGGAGCTTCTGGGCTCTGTAGGCTGTGGTCAGCAGTTCTGTGCTAGGCTTGCATGAGGTGAGGTGGGTTCTGGTTCTATGGCTGTGGGATCCCAGTAAGGATCCAGAGGGTGACAATATGAAAATGATGAATAAGAAAAGATTTTCAAGAAGTGGTAACAATACATTCACAAACTGGGCTTGCCTACAGTTTGTCCCATCTTTACAGTATGCAAAACTTCTTGTGCAATTGGTCAAAACATCAAGTGTTGGTGAGGTCCTGTTCTGTTACAGTGGAAAAGTCCAGATGTACACAGTTCAGCATTTGAATGCAGTGACAAGTGAACGTCTGAAAGGACAACAAGAAGAGGAATGCCACGTGCAAGCACCTTGTCACCAGCTCTGTGAGTCTGCAGGGTCTCTGGTCCTTACCAAGTATGTCTGTCCTGGGGCTGCATCCACCAGGCAAGGATTGCAGGTTTCAGCAAGCACATAATTCTGGTTTTGTTTTCCAGGCAATGGTACAGTAAATCCCACAGCAAACGGCACAGAGTGCACTGGAAAATGTAAAGCTAGATTGATGATCGCATCAGAATTCTGTGACAGGCCCTTAAAACTCCAGCAGTGCCTTCCCAGCAGGTCTGGTGCTTTGAGGCATCACAGTGAGGTGCTTCAGCCCATGGTGATTGCCGTGCCCTCCTGGGACGTTCCCAGTGATGAGCTGCTGCCTATTGCTTCCGAAATAGGGATCATTTTTGCCGTGGCAACAGGAAATGCGTTTTGTACCCAGGGCCATAGTGCTTTGGTGTGTCTGATGGTTGGGAAATGTTGTGTCTCGTCACAACTACATTTCCCTTAACATGATGCAAGAAGTAATTTCTGGTCCCTGTTATTGATTCTTTGCTACATGACAGACCTTTCCAGCTTGTTGTTGTGTAAGGACTCAGTCAGTATCCAGACACCAAGAGAGCATCATAGAATCACAGAATCACCAAGGTTGGCAAAGATCTCCAACATTATGCAGCCCAACCATCCATCTACCACCAATATTTCTCACTAAACCATATCCCTCTGTACAACACCGAAGTGTTTCTTGAACACCTCCAGGTTCAGATGCTTTCTCATCCTCTGAAGTCCACAGCAAGCACTGGTGAATACTTGTACTTGTTGTGGGAAATGTTTGCCCCGATGACATGATGGAGGGTACCATGAAAGGCAAACCCTTTACAGGATAGGCAGGATGAACTTTCCTAAGCAGCTTTCTTTCCTGTAACCGGCGACTTTTGTCACTGCAGAGATTTCTTTCTATGGACTTTCCATACAAAATGAAAACCTATTAAGTTAGACTTTTCTTATAAAATCATCGTGTATCTACACTTTGTTATTTCTGCCAGGGTATCTCTGGATGACAGCTATTCAACTTCTCCAAAGTCAGCTGAGAAACTTACACTGATCCTACCGGTAGTTTCTACCTGTAAGGCATGCTTTCAGTTGGCATTCAAGATGCAAGTAGAGTTCAATTTTCTTTTTTCTCCTAAGGCACACAAAAAAATTGATTTTTTCCTTTGTTTAATATTAGCAAAGTAAATTGCTTTCCTAGTTACTCTGCTCTTAACTTGCTGTGTTATATTTAAGCCAGAGGGTTAAAAGGAGAAAAAATAAAATCTGTGGAGATTTCTACAGTTCCATAAATCAGGAGTGTGAAACTAGTGGGTTTGACTGAAATCCAAGCAAACAACAGCTTTCTGGTAATGTATAATGTGATTACCTGTGAGCTCAGAGCTTAATTTTATTTCTCCTAAGCATTCGTCTGGGCAGGCAGCAGTTTTGAATTACTGTCTGTGGAGCAATTCTGGATCTTCTGGTGCCGAAATAATTTTTCCTTCCTACTGCAGCAAGTTCACTGAAAACTACCTAGGACTGCAGCTCGTCTGCCTTCAAAGCACGATCAGACAGGAGCATAGAGCAAAACCCGTGGCCCACTTGTTCCCTTCTCTTAGAATCTCTGAGCATGGTCTGTGCTGGTTGTTTGGAGGGGGGCTGGTAGCAGGGATCCTGGCATCCCTTGGCCATGAGGGGATGCTTAGACTGGGAGATGAGAGAGCAGAATTCTGCTTTGGGGTTGTTAGAGGTGCTTAAGTTGTGAAGTATCAAAGAGTAGCATTTACTTATTTTAGTTTTCCATTTTGCCTTTCATCTGTGGGCAGCCTGTGTTTCATTAAACGATGATACCTGAGTCTGAACGAAATAAAAGCAGTTGTAAAGCAGGGAAAGGAATTAGTTAATGAGCGCTTCTGTCTTCTAACATAAAACGCCAATTTGCATCTCACAGCAAGCTGTTGGTATTTATCGCTCTAATCTCTGTGGGGCAAAGTTTTCATTCTAAATTAAATGCAACTCAAAATGCCATAATAAAAAGGACATTAGAGGTGTTGCAAAATTCTATATTGCTTCAGCAGAACTCACCAAATGAATGTGTTGCACATCATCCTTAAAATCCTTTTCTAGATCTGAGAGTAATAAGCAGTCCTGAAGGAGATGCTGTGTTGTTCATTAGTATTGCATTAATTTTGGATATTGTGGAGGAAGAGCAGCAGGATAGTATGCTCTATTTTAGTCTCTGTGATCAGGATTACTTTTTGAGGCAGAAATGATTTATGCTGAGAAGGGTCTCAGTTATGGCAGAGTAAGCAGATCTCTTTTCTGTTGTTCTTTTTTGGTCTATTTTTAAGGGTTGTTTACAACAGAGAGAGAAGAAAGATGTAAAATTGTGTCACTGGTCTCATAAATCTGTGTAGCCTTAAATGAAAGCTTGTGTTTTGCTAAGTTGTAAATACTGATTCTTCAGAACTTTGTAAATTTGCACTTTCTGTTTCCTCTAAGTGCAACTGTGCACCTGCTTCTACTTCATGTTTAATTTTCATGTTAAAGTTTGGCTATCTTGATCTCAAGATGTTTTTTTTCTTGCAGTACGTAGTACACACATGAATGAAGCACAGTCCCAGAATGCTGAGTGCCCAACCAAAATTCAGTGAATAGTCCCCTCTCACTGAGTTTAGCCTTTGGAGAAAGTCCACTTGGTAGAAATTAGATGCTGAGAAGATACTGCAAAACATTTATTGTTTGGCTTGCAGTACAATGAGTTAGGCTTATAAAAGAACTGACTGACTTTCTCAAATCTGTTATTGCTATAGAAAATCGCATGCTAGAGCTCTTTGCTCCTTTCCTTTCTGAAATAGGATTAAAATGGTTTTATCTCACTTCTTTATGGTAAAAGTACCTTAACACTGTTGTGAGATGTGATGGTAGAATGAGAGTGGAGAAAGCTTGTGTAATAGTGATTGAGCAAGATGGCTCATGTGCATGAGATCTTGCCAGGGCAATCAATAAAACATAGAAATCATACCTACCAAGTGGGAAAAAGATCAAACAAAGCAACACTTCTATCTGTTCTATCAGTCTCAGTACTACTGAGAGAACAGTAAAGTACTCTCTGAAGAGAAGGTGAAGGATAAAATCCTTGACTCAAGAAGGTACTAAAATTTGTGGATTAAATAGAGATATGGGGTTTATGGCACATTGGTTGTAGTTATTGACACATTTCCCCTCCAGCAGCCTCCTAGTGAGAAGAGTTAATGTGACACACAGCACTGCTCAGATCTCTGACCATCACAGCTACAAATGCAAGCTGAAATATTTGGAATTGGAAGACACGTACGTGGAATAATGGATTATTCTTGGATTATTTTCTAATAAAATCCCAGTTTTCTCAGAACTCTCTGACTACAACCATCCAACCAATTCCCAACCCACTCATCAAGTTCACACTTCAAATCCATATCTTTCCAATTTAGAGACATGAATGTGATGTGGGACCGTATCAAAGGCCTTGCAGAAGTCCATGCAGATGACATCGTCCTTTGTCTACTGATGCCGTCACTCTATTGTAGAAAGCTACCAGACTGGTCAGCACAATCAGCCCTTGGTGAAGCTACGCTGATTGTCATAGATCACCTTCTTGTCTTGCATGTGCCTTGGTATAGCTTCCAGGAGGAACTGCTCCGTTGTCTTCCCAGGCACAGATGTGAGACTTGTTGGTAGTTCTCCAACTCTTCCTTTCTCTCTTTCTTAAAAATGAGAGAGATGGTTCCTTTCTTCCAGTCACAGGAGACTTCATCTGACAGCCAAGACTTGTTGAATACGAGGGAAATTGGGTTGGCAACCACATCAGCCAGTTCCTTCAGGAGCCCGGGTTGCACATCACCCAGCCCCATGGCCTTGTACAAATTCAGTCTCATCAAGTGTTCTTGAACTTGCTGATTGCTGCAGCAGAAGGGATTTTGCTCCTCCAACCTTAGCCTGGAGGTTCAGGGACATTAAAGATTTGGGAAGTCTGACTGCCAGTGAAGACTGAGGCAAAGAACTCACTGAGTACCAAAGCCTTCTTCAGCCTATTGCAGCCAGATCTTCCTTCTCATTTATCAGTGGGGGTACACTCCCCATGACCCGTCTCTTCTGACCAATGTACCTTAGGACCTCTTCTTGTTATTTTTCACATCCTCTGCCAGGTTCAGTTCTATCCATCCCTTGACTTTCCTCATCCAATCTCTGCCCATCCAACTTCCCTGTATTCCTCCCAGGCCACACATCCCTGCTTCCACTGCCTGTACATTTCCTTCTTACTCATCAATTTAACCAGTAGGTCTTGCTCAGCTGTGCTGGTTTCCTGCCTTCTCTGATTTCTTATGCTGGGGAATGGAGAACATTTGTGCTCTCAGAAAGATAACCCTAAAGAGCTGCCAGCTCTGTTCCTTTCCTTTGTCCTTGAGGACAGCTTCACAGGGGATCTCATCTGATTATTACTTAAACAGATGGAATTTTGCTCTCCTGAAGTTCAAGGCCCTCACTCTGCTCTCTATTGTGCCCATATTCCTAGAGATCACAAACTCAGTTTATTAAATTGTATGAATCAAAATCATTCAGGTTTTTCTCTTACCTATGTATTTATTTTGTGTAGGGAAAATAATAATAATAATAATAATAATAATAATAATAATAAAATCAGAAATATCATTCAAAGACTTCCAGTACAGATAGATCTCCATTCAAACATGGCTGATTTGGACTTCTTGAGCTTGGGTGAGGATTCATTCAAGGAGGACATGGGCTTCCTCAATCAATCATTAAGGCAAGTTGCTAGAAATTAGTGGTAACATTAAGATCCTTGCAGCAGTATTTAGGTTGCATTCCTAACAATTATTATCATGTGGCACTTTAATTCTCCACTCCTGTCTGTCAAGTGGCTTTTAAGTAATTTCCAGGAATTTGAAATTTGACAAAAGAGTGATGGTTTGAGCTGGCACTGCTGTCTGCCTGTGGCTGGGTGGTACTGAGGTTCAGTAGTGGTGAATGGGTTGGAAGATGAATGACAGTATTTTGCCCTTGGTGCTCTGAAGAGATGGATAAAAAAAAAGATGTAGAAAGCAGGTGTGTGCACTTTAGTGCTCTGAAGCACCCAAAAAGTACAAGTAAAAAGATTCTAATCTTTCAGACAGGAAACTACGTGAAAGGCATTCCTAAGAACTCCCATACTGTAAGGTTCTGTGTTTGCTCTGTTCTTATGGTTAAGAGAACAGTGATTGACAGGTTTGTGGTGGTGGTATTTCAATGTACCATTTCGCACTCATATCCTTTTACTGCTTTCCCCTGGAGATGAGACTAGGGCTAGACCTACAGTGCCTTGCATCCCCTCTGTACCTGTTTATGGTCTCCTAGGGACTGAGGATCAGTTGCTGCAAAATCCATTTGATGCTTGTATATCAAACCAGATGTTTCTGAGTGGTCACCAGTAGGTGGTGTAAATTCAGGAATATATCATTTGATAGCGTTAAAATCTCACTAGTAAATTTTTATGGCTTGTTTTGAAGGACAGGTTAGGTATCCCATGGTCCTTTTCTGGATTTCAAATGTATTTAATTTATTATCCTAAAGGCATTACCGAGGGCTTTTCGGATTCCTGAGCCATGCAATCTTGCCTTGTTTTCTGAGTCTGTATTCAGTTCTGTTTCCTGCAGCAGGGAATTCTCTTGGTTTATGCATCCCCAGTGTAACCGCAGAGAAGAAGCCTGACAATCTGAGTTACAGCGTCAGTGTAAATTGCTCGTATGGCACTTGCAGGTATTTTATTCTGTGTTTCAGATCAGCTTCTCACCTGAACTAAATTTCCCAGGTTTTTTTCCTTGGAGCTGATACTTTCCAAACAATTTTTGTTGACTCAAACAGCTGAAGTAGGTCGGCAGCTGCCTTTTGGGTGCACAGAGTCAAACTACTGCTGAGCGAGGTGCTTGCCTGAATGTGTTCTGGAAGCAACAGGGCGTTTGAAACTCTCCTGGTTGAAAAAACTATATCACCTGCAGAGGGAAGAGGTCTACACGAGTGAATCTACTCCTCTAGCAGGTAATTCCTACATTCCTTGTGCTGATCGTGTAGTTGTAGCGACGTCCCTCACATTTGCTCATATGGGTCTGTGGAAGTTTCTTAGTCCACTGTTGGTCTAAGGCTGTGCATTCAACTTTCACGGTTTAAAAGTTCATTTAAATGGCTTTTCCAAAAGCATCCAAAAGTATGCAAAATGGTTCCTACGTTCCTTTTTCACTAGAGTTTACTGGATGCAGTAGGCTGAGGAGTAGTCCCAGATGCAGCGAGGTCACTGCGATGCCTGTTGTCCAGATACACCTTCTGAGTAAATGACAGCTTTGTACAGCTAGCTGCCTTTGCTCACTTCGTGACCAAGAGGGTTTATTACATCTGCCAGGTGTAACGATGCGGTATGGAGAACATGGGTAATGAAACGTGGCCATCAGAGCCCTTTCCAGACTGAAGCTGTGTTTCATATTCCCATTCCATGTGCTGTGACTCTTTTCCAGATGGCTGTGTGATGGCTTCTGTGCAGTTTGGGAAGGCTGTGGGGGACCAATACGTAATAGGGTGGTTAAATAGCAGATAGACCACGTTACATAATTACTTGGCTGTTTTTGTGAACAGAGCGATTTTTTTAATTAAAATTTACATTTCCTAAGTTATCATTTTGACTCAATTGCTCCTTATCCTCTACGGACGTTCTGAGTACAGATAATCTTAATTAAAAAAGCCAACAGATACCTAACATGAAAAATATGAAGGAGTGATATTGTATTCCTTTTTAAACATAATAATTGCTATGCTAATATTTTGCACTGCAATGATAGCTGGTACCAGGCAGTTTTAAACTATTCTCTGTAGAGAAAAGGAAATACTTTTGATGAGAGCAAAATCTGTTACCTCTTCTAAAGTCTGAGATACAGATTCACTGAGAAAAATTCCTGTTGGCTTCAAAGTATTTGGATCAGACCCACACGAATAAATTCAGCAAAGCACGTGAAGAACATGATTAACCTTCAGTGTGTGCTCATATCTCTCTCCTCAACAAAGCACAGAAGCACTTGCCTAAATTGAGTAAGTGATTAGCTGTCTGAAGTGCTTGCTGAGGAAGGACTAAAGCAGGGCTGCGTTCAGCTGGAGTTACCTGCCTGCTGCTCTCTCCTCATTGGCACCCGCAGGTGAATGTTCTGTGCACAGTCCCTAATGACAACTTCTCCTGTCAGTCTTGATTGGATTTCTAATGCAGTGATAATCTAAGAGGGAACGAGGATAAAACGGTTCATTTTAATGAAAACTATTAATTCTGAGTTTGACCTCCAACTATTTTTTCTTTATAGCAATTCAAAACTGAAAATTGGGCCTGTGTCAAAATATTGAAATTGAATTTAAAAGCATTCATTTGATCAGAAATCTAAATTTTACTAGAAAGCAAATCCAAACCACAGGGTGAATTTAAAATCTGTTTATTTCTCTGGAAAATTTATGCTCGTTGAAACATTCTTCAGCTGCTTTGCTGATGTATGTCTGCTTGACGTTCGTGCTGATGGGTCATAGGAGTATTTTGAAATAAAAGCAGACACTTAATGCTTTTTTTCTGCTTCACTGTTTAAACCAGAACAAAGAGACTGCATTTAGTCGTGTGGCATTTGGGCACTTGATTAGAGCTTTAAACATTTTCTAGTTAAGAAATGTTTACAATTACAAGGTGACAAATATAATTTCCTCCTGCTTTTTAAAGGATCAGTATTTTTTTAGAGTCCTGGAAATGGTTCTACGATTGCAAAGGCCAAAAAGAATGACAGCTTTCACCTGAAGAGCCCTCCCAGCTCCTGATGACACAACTTGAATTAAGCTGGCTGTAATTAACAAGACAGCTCTGTGCAGGAAGCATCCCACTTCCATCCTGCCATTTACACTGAGTATTTTTATGCAGACAGCACTTTGCCAGTGTGTTTAAGATGGGCTTAGATACTGAATGCAGGTTGATGGTAGAGCTGCACCATTTCACCTGCTCTGTAAGTGAGCAAACAGAAGGATGATCCTGCAGCTCCATGCAGACTTGTTCAAGCAGTCCCTTGCCTTCTATCTCTTCCCCTCCTGCAATGTGTGCGGTTGTATCCATGTGTGCTGCCTCTGCCCTGCTCCCCACCGTCCTGCAGCACCAAACTAACTGCCACAAGCAGCAGCAAGGCACGTGTGCTGTTTGCTGGAGGAGAAGGCAGCCAAGCAGCAGTATGTTCACGCATTCTGGGTATCCTCTCCAGCACTCTATTTGCATTTGCCTGCTGTAGACAGAATTTGCATCTGTTCCAGGGGTACCATGCTGTGTATAAAGTATTCAACAGACAGATGTTTGTAAAAATTAGCTGATTTGGACTGCTCTCCATTAGGCACACAGCAGGCGAGGCAGCTAACACTGATGTTCAATAGCTCACTAAGCTTGCTCTAATGGACCCTGCTGAGGAAACCCTTAGAGTCTGTTATCAGGCAGAACAGGGCTGCAGTCCTATAGCCAGCACTTTGTCGCCAGCCATCACAGGGAAACCAGGTCCCTTGGCTGCAGAGAGCCAGCCCCGCCTGCTCTGTGCCGTCCTTTATCCAGTCCCTGCAAACCAGGTTCTCTCGTTGCTGCCAGCAGTGCGTGCGGGAGCTGATGTGGAAGTTGCATTTGATGGGAAATCTGCCCCTGAGCATGGGGGCTGGCAGTCCTTGAGCTGCACTGAATGCAGCGATGCAATGGCCCTTCTGGAGAGATGTGTGTCAGGGTGTGAGCCCGTAAGTTTTCTGTTGCTGGAGTTTGCCAGGACTGCATGACATGGCATGGTCACCTGGTCACTGGTTGTTGGCAGCATCTTGGCTCCTTGTGCTTTACAGTATATCTATTCATACTATGATGCTGTCTGGGGATGGGAAGTATTACTCAGTCAGGCCTTTGTACTCCAACAGAAGCAGATAAATAAATTCTCAGGCACTATATTGGATTTGCTCTTCCTCCGGCTTGGCCCTCTCCTTTTTCACACTCAGGTCATGAATGATAATACAAATTGGGGTGCTTCGTCTTGGTAAATGGAATGGATGCAGCTTGGCCCACCTAGTCAAGAATCTGGTGAGTGGACCACAGGTGTCCAGATGTTTGCTTACTAGAAAAGAGCTTGTCTAATCATGAACTTCAGCCATGTAACTTCAGTGGGATGTCACCTTTGGGATCTGTAACATACATAATATTCCTGTTTCGATAAGAGTCGCAAGGAGCTGCCATTGTTATCAGTAACTTCTACACACCCCCTCTTGCAGAAAATCAAAATTAAAGGAGCATGTGTTGGACCCTCTTGGCCATCCAACTGCAGTTTTACCAGGGAGGAAACCTGTTAGGACCAGCATCTTACACAGTACTATCATCCCAAAAGTTTTGTGCATATCTGTCTGTATTTCCACAGCTATCTGTAGGTTAAAAAAGTAAAATAAGAATAAGAATAAGAAAAAGACAGATTTGATCACCAGAACATTATGGTTGTTCTTGTCCTCCTTTCCCCTGCCATAATTCACACAAGAAATTATCTGCTAGTAAGTCTTACGCTGCTAGATTGAGAGCCCGTTATGTTAGTCTGGGATCCTAATGTTTCAGATGCCACAAAATATGGGCATTTATTCTTCAGCAGGCATTAAAAGAACAATCTCAACATTTGTATCTGTCAGAGAAACATCTGGATTTGTTGTATAGAGAGATTTTAGGGTTTTCTCTATGGTCACTTCCTAATGCAGAATTAAATTGTGAGCTATTAAGTGTATTGGGAACTGCTGTAGAGATTCTCGAGGCTCTTTGTGAAGGAAGCAAATTGGCGAGTGTTTTCGGGTGCAGAAACTCTTGTGAACCCTTTTGTCTTTCGGACCAGAAATGAAATAGAAGTCTGAAAAACTTCTGATATTGCTACATTCATTTCAATTGTTTATCTGTGAGACCAGCCTGGAGCAAGGAGAGGGAAAATGGCTTTGTAAAATTTTGATAAAACAAATTTAAATATGGCTTCATGTTTGGTTGGATGGTTGGTTTTTTCCTAGAAGATTTTTTTTTCTGTTGCCTTTAATTGCATCTCCATGGGTTCATTTCCTTGGCAAGCTTTGAAAGAGAGTGAGGAGAGCTTTCATGCCAGGATGGATTCTTCAAGTTCTTACTAATCCATACTTCATAATAGCTTTATCAGTAATTAGTTTGGGTGTGTTGGCAGGGCTTGATAGCTTTCAGCTGGGTTTGTACAGTCAAACACATTTTCATAATCTACAGAACATTGTTCTCTTAGATCGTGTTTGTTCTTTTCCAAAGTAACTTTTTTTCAAACATACTTTGCTGTACCATTGTAATAAAATGTATGTGTAGCTTAGGTGATGCTTAGCAGAGTGCTTGTAGTGCGCTTCTTAGTAATTAGAGACTGCTCAGCTCGGTACCTTTGGGACAAAACACAGAAGAAACTAATTAAGACAGGAGAAATCATCATGAAGATGATCTGTGTTTATGAATATTATCCTGATAAAATGGCATTTGATTATTAATTTCTTCGATCCAACAACATGCGTAATGCCAGTGAATCACGTTATCAGACATTTCATCCTGACTGCTGGTAAGGTGCTTAGCCAGCAGGTCTATAAAGTGCTGTGGCACAGAGTAATAATTGAATTTTGGGGTAATTTTCCATTATCTACATGTGTCAGCCTCTTTCAGTACTCCAAAAACTCTGCAGCTCAGCAGGAGGAAGTTGCAGGATGCCCTCTGCCTCTGCTGAGAGTGTTGGTTTGGGGGAGGACACTTCTCTCCTTTCCAAGTCAGGCTATGACCACTGAAGCTATTTTGGATAGAGCCAACAAAGCAAAGCTGCAATAAGCTGACGAGTGTAGGTTGGGGATTTGAAAATCCATGAAAGATAGAACTGAAGGAAGCCACTAATCTTCATATATGTAAAGGTTCCAGATGCAGAGGATAATTATTGTGCTTCATATTGACTGGGCAGGGATAGAATGTCCTAGGAGAGGGAATGGAATGCGGGAGGGAGCTAGGAGAAAGCACTGAGCAGAACATGCAGTAGGTTCCATAAGAAAGCAATGGGGTCTCCAGTCAACAGAGAGCTGTAGGGCCAGGCTGGACCCAAGGTTCATAATAATCTTTAAAGAGCGGGTCACAGGTACTGGTAGCAGCCACAGAAGTACATTGTAGAATGCTGCAGTGGCACGAGACATGCTGCAAGGCAGAATCACCACGGCCTGGGCTGAACCATGTGCCTTGGCTGCCAATTTGGGCACTGGGCCCTCTGATCCCCACCGCAGCATGGAGCAACCAGAGCTGGTGTGCTGAGGAGCCATTGGTTGCAGGTCAGCTCCATGCTGCTCCCCATCACAGCCTCGCTGGCACCCCATAGCTCTGAGCCTCGGGCTGTGGGGCAGGAGAAGCAGGCGCCCTGCCAGACATTGTTATAGCTGTCCTTTCATCTTAGAGTGCAAAGCCCATTTTTCTCCCTAGTTTTGTCATCCCTCTTTAAATTTGACTATATGAATAATGTAAGTGAGCATTTGCCACCTGAGGTAAAGCTAATTAAAATGTTAAATGTGACTTTAAATGGACTGTCTGTCACCACTTTGTCATGTTGCACAGTGCATCCATGCCCTGTGGAGCTGAGGGCTGCTTCCTGCTGCTCCCAGCACCAGGTCTGGCTGTGCCAGGATGGGGCTGTGTGCCACACTGAGTCCTGATCAATGGTGCAGTTACAAAGGGGTGTCTACATGTGTATGGTAATCCTGGGAGAAGGTTACTAAGTGTAGTGTCAAAGTGAAAAATTGAATGCTAGGTATGTCTGGAAAGCTTCTTCTTCCCTTCCCCATCTCTCCTTGAGCAGGGTGGACATGCACACATCAACTGAGTCACGTGTGGCAGATAAGGCGCAGGCCTGTGTTGGGTCAAGAGGGTTCCACCTCATAGAAGGAGAATCTTTACCCCAGGAATGACAATCAGGCATTAGAACAGGTTGTCCAAGGAGTGCCATCACTATTTCTGGATGTTTTCAAGCCTGGTTTGGTTCAAACCTCATCTGATCCCACCATTACCCTGCTTGTGGCTGGAGTCACAGTGTGATTAAGTCCTCCCTGTCGCAGGGCCATGGGAATTCCTGGCACAGGGGCTGGGCAACAGGTGTCTGTTGCACAAGGGTCATTCTGGCCAGGGGTAAAGGTTGGTGTTGACTTTAGGGTGTGAATCCATAGGTCATTAGCAAAAGGAGTGCCAGGTACCGTAGGACAGAGAAATCCCTTGGAAGAATACTTGTAATGGATTTTTTTTCCCACTGAAAGGACTGGAAATGGTGCAGCTATATTGTCTCTCCGGAAAGTAGAGATCTTGAGTGAAAAATGAGGAAAAGAATTTAGCCTTTCTATGTGGCCATGTAAAGACCTGGTCTTGGTAGCAGAACTCATTCCAACTGCTAAGTGTATGAGATTTAGTGGATGGGGGCATATTAAAAATGTCAAAGTTAAAAACAGCAGACAAGTATCTAGCAGCAAGGATAATTAATATCTGGAGAAATCTTTTTAAAACTATGTTAGGACTCTTCAGTGCTGGCAATTTGAAGATTAAGGCTGACTTCTTTAGTCCAAAGCATGAATTGGCCCCAGTGCTCAGACAAGGTTTGAGCACGTAGTAGGGCCTGTGCTACGGGAGGACATCCCAGTGATTGCAGCAGCTGCTCCCAGGCTGCATAACCTCTGATGTGAAGGGTACTGATGCGGATGCAGTAGTAAATGAGCTGATCATCTGAATGAATCTCCTTTACCCACTTGAATTATGAGGATAGGATGATTCTCAATGTGATGACACTCCAGCTTGGCTCATCTTCATCAGCGTGTCTGATGTACTGTGGGCCTATTTGCAGAATCTCAAGGGATGCTAATCAAGTTGTCTTTTCATCTCCCAGCTAGCAGCACTCTTAAGGAGGCGCTAAGGCAATGCTTCAACACGTAATTTCTCTTCTTTTTCTGGGGAGGTGGTGAGGGACACTTCAGGTCACCAGGTTGTACACCACAGTAGATCTTATAGACAGCTGTCTCCCCTTTTCCAGAAAAAGTAGCAGTAGAACATCAGCTCCTGAGGGAGCTACATGAAGACTAAATAAGGAATTCATCCTTTTTTTTTAACTCCCAGAAAATTAAATTAACGAAAAATGAATCAAGTGTCTCCTGAGCAAAGAACTTAGTCACTACTTACCATCTGGTGATCCAAAACAGTGAAGCAAACTTCCCCCTGAGATCAGCTTTTGCAGCTGTTACCACTCGACTTGAGTTTCTTGGCTCTGTAAATCCCCAGCAAGGTAAGTAGTTTGGGGTCACTGGTAACTCCTAGTATTGACCGTCACCAGCAATGTTTTCCCAGTCAAGGAGATTAAGGATCTTCAGTGCATTATTTCAGTTCAGCACTGAGTTCAGCCGTGGCCTGCCTCCTCTCGCCCTTCATGTGGGCTTGCTCTTAGCGGGAAGGAAGTGTAGGAACCTCTCAAGTTTGGTGTGTGCTCTTGGAAAGCTTGTATGTAGTTTGGTTAATGGGGAGAGAGGAGAACACTTGTATGTGTGTTTGAAAGTAAAGGGATAAGGAATTATCTGTAGTCTTCTAAGGATGGCAGACAGTAGAAACAACATGGTAAACCCAACAAAGGATGTGGAATCTCTGCTCATGCAAAGCTGCATACAGTGCAAGCAGTGACACCCACAATGTGTTTGGTTACTGAATATGTACATAATAGCCCTTATTTCCTTCCTTTTTTCTCTTTTCTTTTACAATATTTGCTTGGCTCTTCATCTAGTAAGTTCACCTAACTTCCAGTAGGGCTTCAGGGCCATATGCTGCCTTTTCCCCTGTGTGGATGGATCAGATTGGTTTCAGTGCACATTAACATGTATAACAGAATAAGAGGAGCTTCAACCTTCTGAATCGCACCATTGTTCCTTAAAAGCATTTTGTGGTGGAGCCAGACATTAATCACTCCCAATCCTTAAATTATGAATTGTTAATGAGAATGCAGAAGAAACAGAATACAAATGAAAAGCAGATTTCATTATTAAAGCAATTTAAACTTCATCTCTGAAGATGAGAAAATAGTCTGATTTTTCTGTAACAGAAAATAGTTATGAATCTTAATCGTTAACCTGAAATTTGTGTGCATCTTTCTCACAAAGAGCAAATATATTCACGGCTTACTATTTTCTGTATGTCATATCTTAAATGCAAGAAACAGCAATGCAAAAATTTTCAGAAATTGATCAGCGTGCCCAAACATGATGGGCACACTGCCCTCAAGTACCAGTTTGCCCTTCAAGTACTTCTGGCATGACAGCAGAGGTCCTTTTCCTGGAAGGACACTACATGGTGTGTGTAAACGTATCAGATCTCAGGTGTGAACGACTTGATGCACTTGAAAGTAGTTTAGGTCATGCTGCGAGTTCCCTTCAGCCTTATACAAAACTGTGTGGCCAGGTATTCATTCCCTAGATGCTTTCTGTGAGTAACCACAAGTACTGCTCCACTTTCAGAGCAAAACTGACCTTCCAAACTGTACATTTCTTCTATAAGCATTTCAAATGTTTTCCTTCTTAACACGGTAAAGGATTCGTTAAGATCCTGGTGGTAATTTCAGTGTTTGCAACTGGAGGGAAAGCAATCCAGCAAATAACAAAGCTGGGAGGATTGGCAGATACACCAGAAAGCTGTGCTGCCACTCAACAAGACTTGAACAACATGAAAGTTGGACAGAGAGAAACCTAATGAGGTTTAACAAAAGCAAGTGTAGAGTACTGCAGCTGGGGGGGAATAACCACATGCACCAGAACGGGTTGGGAGCTGACCTGCTGGAAAGAAGCTCTGCAGAGAAGGACCTGGTAGATGACACGTTGGCTATGAGCCAGCAGTGTGCCCTTATGGCCAAGAAGGCCAATGTTATCCTGGGGTGCATTGCACAGAGTGTGGCCAGCAGGGTGAGGGAGGTGATCTTCTCCCTCCATTCTGTCCTGATGAGGCCACATTAACAATACTGTGTCCAGTTCTGTGCTCCCCAGTTTGAAAAAGACAAGGATCTCCTAGAAATAGTCCAGAGGAGGGCCGCAAAGATGATTAAGGTCCTGGAGCATCTCCCATATGAGGAAAGGCTGAGAACCCTGTGCCTGTTCAGCCTGAGGAGAAGTATGAGAGGGGGTCTGATAAATGTTTATAAATATCTAAGGAAATTGGAAGGCAAACCGATGAGGCCAGGCTGTTGGTGCTGTGTTGCAATTGGACAAGGAGCAAAGGCGAAAAACCTGAATATAGAAAGTTCTGTGCTAACATATGGAAGAATGGTAAGGGTGATGGAGCATGGGAACAGGCTGCCTGGAGAGGTGTGGAGTCTCCATCTATGGAGATACTCAAGACATACCTGGTTGTCTACCCGTGTGACCTATTGTGGGAAACTGCTTTAGCAAGGGGGGTTGGAGTTGATGATCTCTTGAGGTCCCTTCCAACCCCTGCGATTCTGTGATTTCATAGCATTACACACACATGTGGAGGTCACAGTCACCCCAGCGACTGCCCTGCACTCAGTTTCCAAACCTGAGCCTATGGAAAAGAAAATATTCAGTAGGAAGGAAAGGTGATAGCAGTGGGTGAGCTCAGTGCAGGTCTAAAGCAAAAACATGTTAGGCAGGCTTGGCTGCTCTAACAATAAAGGGAACTGGAAGAGGAGAATAAAAAGGATTGGAAAAAGATAATGAGAGATTGTACTAGAGGTGCAGGGTGGGATGTGAGGGCAGAGCAGCTGGTGTTTCTGCAGGTTTCTGCAGAGCTTGCTGAAAGGTCTCAGTGACTCTGCTATTGACTAGAGTAAGAATTACAAAATGACTGGGAAGGATGAGTATTTCTAGTGGCTATTTCACGGCTGCTTTCTTGCTTCTTTTGCTTAAGCAATCAATAAGATCAGAAGCTGTAGTGGTTTGAAACAAGCATTAAATGACAAAAGGTGGTCATTATGCCATCAGATGTGTTTGAGGGACTTGCAAGGAGATGATCAAAGGCAGCAGCACAGAAATACTGGATTTTTTAAAAGATAGATGTGAGGGAATGTGTAAAGACACAGATGAATGTGAGGAAAGAACTATTGCCCAGAAATTCCACTCAGTCAGAGTTAGGGCTGTGCAGGGGAACCTCTTGTTTTGGCATGGTTTTACTGCTAATGATAGCAAGGGAGGCCATCTTTATTTATCAAGGAAAGCAATGTTTTTTAAGGAGCCAGGTTAGAAGGGTGGAAGTAAAGTGAGGGAGGGCATTTCACCACGGAGTATCTGCAGGGCTACTAATTTCTAGTGGAGGTTTTGCAGCCTGCAAGGCACAGCACTCCTCAGCAGATTCTCAGCGCTCCGCCTGCCCTCTCCAGCTGCCTCCCAGCCCAGCCTTGTGAGCTGCTGCTTTCTCTCCAGCAGTGGAAAAGAGAATTCTCCCACCAAATGCCATCATTGATGTGCTGTGCTCTATCCTGCCTCTTACCCCTGAACAGGAAGGAAGCAAGATGTGCCTGAACATTGTCCAGCATGCAAAAGATGTAAGGCAAAGCAGGTAATGTTCCTATTATCAATATGAGTGGTGGTTAAAAAATCAAAGTGAACATCAAGTGTACAGATTTGAATGAGTACAGAGTTTCTTTTTATGCAAAACTTCCACTTGTAGTACGTAAACAAATGAAAAAAATTACAGTTTTTATAACATGACAAGGTCATCAAAAAGAGGTATAGGGGGTTACCTGCTCAGGTTCTGAGCAAGCTGCTGAACTCGTAACAGATGGTCCTTCTTAAAATATTCATTCGTTTTGTGAACCCCTTCCAAACCCTGAGCTGAACCTTCATGAGAGTTGAGACTGGGTGCTGAGCAGGGAGCGGGTGGGCTGCCTGCTGGGAGATGGGATAGGCAGTGTGTGCTCTGCAGCAGCAGCCCCTGGAGCTGCTTTCTCCCTGCAGGCTGTGGGCTGCTGCTGGC
Organism: Meleagris gallopavo; assembly: GCF_905368555.1. NCBI lineage: Eukaryota > Metazoa > Chordata > Aves > Galliformes > Phasianidae > Meleagris > Meleagris gallopavo. The sequence goes on along the minus strand of NC_139414.1, from coordinate 1,255,959 downwards.
CTTGCTCTGCTCTCTGTGCCCTCTGCCAGTCTTGCTGCCTCCCTTGGCTCCCAGCCTGTCTCCCCTCACTGAATAACCTCTCCTGGGATGTAGAGGTGGGAAAAACCCATTTAAGATCACTTCTAGTTTCACGTCTATACATTTTGGCTGCTTTCTTTGGTTTGTAATAAGATGTTAGGGAATGGGGGGGGGTCACTTTTGTAATTTCTTGATTGTATTTTGCTTTTATGGCATGGGATGAATTTTCTTTCTCTCTATCTTGACTGTATCTTCAGTGATTCCCCTAAAAGGATTACCTCTATTTGTTCTGAATTTTGCTCCTTTCTTTCCTAAAAGAGAAGGACTGAGAGAAGGGAGACTACAGGAAACTGGGGAAGGACATTTTATAGGGGCAGGTAGCAATAGGGTGAGGAGAAGTGGCTTTAAATTGGATGAGGATATATTTAGACTAAATATTAGGAGGAAATTATTTCCTGTGAGGGTAGTGAGACTCTGGAACAGGTTGCCCAGTGAGGCTGTGGATGCTCCCTCCCTGGGAGCACTCCAGGCCAGGCTGGATGGGGCTGTGAGCAGCCTGGGCTATGGGAGGTGTCCCTGCCTACAGCAGGGGTTGGAACCAGGTGATCTGAAAGGTCCCTTCCAACCCAAACCATTCTGTGACTTCCAGACAGGTCGTAGAGAGAGCAGCCTTTGTGCACCAGCAGGTTGTCCCTTTGTGTGCCCAGCAGCAGCTGCTCCTGCCTCAGCACCTCTGTTCTATGCTTTCAGGAGGGGACTCAGAATCTGCTCTTTACCTCCTTGTGCAGGAGAGTTTCTCCATTGGTCTTTGGTTGTGTCCAGTGGTTGCAGGGAGGGCACCCAGCTGTGCCACGCTTCTCCACATCCCCACGTCTCCAGCAGGATTCTGGTCTTCATGAGCTGCCATCTCTCAGCAGGTGGTGGAGTCCAGATCAAGATTCGAAGTAGTGCTCCAGGAGAAAATCTGCAGCATTTCCCTGGAAGCTACTGTAAGGAGAGGTTAGCTGCAGGAACTCATCCTGGAAAGAGGCTCTGCACCAGCAATAGCAATGGGGAGGGAGGAAAGGCAGAGAAAGAGACTCACGTGAGTAGAGTCTCATAAATGACTGTAGGCAGGTAGCTAATCCTTGACCTTGGAAAGCCACGGGTTTTGTTTTGTTGGTTCGGTTTTTTGAGAGGTTTGTTATTGTTGTTTTTATTCATTTTTTTAATATATAGCAGAAGCAGTTATTTCAACATGTAAAATGAAGCTATGGCTTGGCAAAGTAAATCCTTATTTGTCTAGTCCTTCAATTGCACATATATTTGTATTTTTTTGTTCATGGTATGGAATGTAAACTTGAATAGCTTCATACAAATAATGGTCTTTTAACTCCCATCATCTTCATGGTAAATTTCTTTTTGTCCCACATATTTCCTTGAGACCAATTTGAGGCTTAATGTGCCAAAGATTTAAAATAACTAGAGTTGATAAGAGCGTCTTTGACAGATTTAGGATAGCAGGGAATATTTGTTTTGAGTCTAAGAGTTTCATACCTGCACCACAGTAGTCTGTAAAATCACATTGCAGATGAAGAATAATGTAAATAGAAAAGCAGAAATGGGTCTCTGAATATGGTAATGGCTTGTTTCTCCAAGAAGAGGAAGCTTTACCTGTATGCTGACAACACTTGTGCTCCTCAGAGAGGAATAAAGTGACAGATTTTCAAGTGGCAGAAGTCAGTATGGCTTCATGGCAGTCTGTTTGCACAACCCAGATTGCATTTTCCACCTGTTTGAGCACCAATGGACAATAAGGTTTGAAAATCTCACGTGAAACTCTGTTTCACTGCAGTGCCATTACGGGATATGAGACTGTCCCAGCATGGGAAGTGAACTCGTGACCCAGCTTACAAATAAAAATGCTTCCCAAAAGAATCTGGACAAAATCGCAGAGCGTGACTTAATGCAAGAAAGAGAGCGGGCACTGAAAGGTCAGCACAATGACAGATTATTTTTCACTCTGCTTACAGTTCTGCAGCTGCTTGCCGATGCAGGAAGGCAATGGGGTGAGGACAAATCCCAGTAGCAGTATATCAAGAGACCATGTCAGTTTGTCATGGGGAAGTGGTTGCTTATGGGGGCTCCAGCCTGGCACCCAGCGATGCTTGTGGGAATTCTTCCTCTGGCTTTCTTCCACATCCAGGGATATGGATGGGGTTGTGCTCTCCCAGACCGCAAGTACAGCAGCCTGGAGTTTTGGAGAGATGTGAAAGATGAAAGCAAACAAAAATCACTCCTTGTTCCTTTTCCATGTTATGCCATGAGAGGTACCAGGCATACAGAGCTGGCTGGCAATGGAAACAGTCAGAGAGCTGACAGGAGGAGAAGAGCCCCAGGTTTCCCCGTGACCAACCAGCCTTCTTATTTCGGGTGAGGTGGAGGTCAGCCTCTGCTACTATGTAACTAGCAATAGGATGAGGGAATGGCCTCAAGCTGTGCCAGGGAAGGTTCAGGTTAGACATTAGGAGCAATTTATTATCTGACAGAGTGGTCAGGTGCTGGAATGGGCTGCCCAAGGAGGTGGTTGAAGAAACTGTCACTGGAGGTGTTGAAGAAATGTTTAGGTGTTGTACCGAGGGACAGGGTTTAGTGGGAAATGTTGGTGATAAGTGAACAGTTGGACTGGATGATCTTATGGTCTTTTCCATCCTTGGTGATTCTATGATTCTCTTGCAAAGATGTGAATTTCTCAGAATAGTATCTTACTATATGCTGCAGCTTTTACTGTGATAATTGAAAATGCAGAAAACATTAACCCTTGACAATCTCCAGAAGTTATTGAGCAAAGAGGACACAAAATCTTCTACATTCCTCTGATTCCTCTTTTGAATACTGTTTGCCTTTGGAATGAAGAGAGAATGGAAAATACCCTACAGGTAACACAGCCAGTCAGTGGCTGAAGATGTAATCCTGCTGGAATGTTTTTACTAAGTAATTACATTTAAATGTAGGGAACTGATATGCCTCTCTCTCTTTTTATTTCTGAACAGTCTCTAAGTCTGGATCTAGCTAGATTGAGGTGTCTGCTTAGAAAAGCACATTCTTGCTATCTGCCATATGTATTGCTGTAGGGAAAGTACTATCATAAATATTTCAAATCTGTTTTTTTTTCTTAACACAGGTGTATTTGTACACATAGGACCAATTAAAAACAGTAGCTCAAAGTGCTGAGGTTCATCTTCCTACACGTATCAGAGATCCTAAATATGTAATGAAGCAAATGTAGTTAAGATGCAAACATGAATTATCTTATTTTCAGCTTGGCTTGCATTAAGCTGTTAATTTCCATTAGCATTAATGAGAAAACACACCCAAAGGTTTTCCCGACGCTCTGATCCTCCTAACAATAATTTCCTCTTTACAGTGTCTTTCAATCAAGGATATTTGTATTTTGCAAACTTAATTAAGAACTAATTAATTAACAATATTCCTGGAAGGAACAGCAAATGGCATTTTGCCTATTGTCTCAGCATATGAATGGAGCTGGGATGTTGAGATCTGAACCAGCCATGCTACCACTCTCAGACTGCAGCTTTCCCAAGCTCATGTCCAATGCACATCCTATTTACCATTCAATATATTGCTTCTTTGATACTTGTTTTATAAGTTGATGTGTAAGAAAAATGTTCTTACCCAAACCTTACTCGTAATTATGAAAGAATTTCACTGGCATACATCACTTCTGTCTCCTATTTGTCATGATTGCAGTTTCTGCTAAATACTTGATAGATCTGTTACTACTTTCGTATTTGCATTTGCAGAAAAAGCAGACAATTTTAATAGTTATGTGTAGAAACAAATTACAGTTTGGCTGTAAACCATGGCTGACATTATGAAACAGTACACCAGGATGTCTAGCCTATGATTTCCTACCGGATATTCTTAATCTGTGTGAACAGCCTTAGCGTTGTGCTTAGTGGCTCGCTAATTTCTACACATTCATTTTATGTAATATTTATTCCTATCACTCAATCAGATTTGTAAACCAAATTCATAAATGATGGGGAGTGTGATGTTCTTTGCAATTAGGATGATTCACCAGTGGCATAATTGAGAAAACAGGAAACGAAGAAATTATACCCTTCTTCTTGAGATTGGGAGTGCGGTGTGAGAATGGAGGCAGTAGGCAGTAGAGCAGGAAAGAGGGAGAGAGCATCAAAATACTGAAAAGAAGCAAGAAGGTGAGGAGATGTGTGCTGGAACAAGAGAAGTAATTATAGCATCCACGATAGGATGTGACAGATAACTTCCCATAGAGGATGATATAAAATACCTTCTTTCAGACTGCTCCCCATCTGCAGAAGTAGCTGTGTGTTAGAAATGCAAGATTCAGGCCACCTTGCTCTTCTGAGATGTCATATCTTGCACATGGACTCCAGGCGTATCAGCAAAATGTGCTTGGGAAGGTGTTTCATACTGCTGAAAGTTGCTGTTGGATTTTCCTCTTTCTTCCTGTAAGAGCAGATTTGGATGGTGAGCATCCAGCATAACCTCCTGGCTGCTGCTGATCAATGCCTGTTAACCCTTATGGCTTTGGATAAAGGTGTACAAAGCAGAACAGAGACCAGAGAAGGAAAAGCCCTTGTAGATGAAAGCTGTCCTAGAGATGGAGGACTGGATTCCTTATGCAGATAACCAATTAATCCATTAGTGTGTAAACAATTTGTAAACAATAATGAAGAACTGAGGGCAGAATGCGTCCCATCCCCCTCAAAGAATTTGTTTCAAATACTGTTTTTCCCATTTACAGCAAATTCAAAACCTTGGAAAGTGTTCTCCATCTGCTTTGTTGCTGCCTTTGGTCTCATTATAGGTTGCTTCTTCTTTGCTGTGCAGCCAATGTGTTGGACAATGTCATCACTTCCCTTGCACGTCTGACTGATTTTTCTTAGCATTCCCATTCCCGGAATCACATGCATCACAGTGTGGCCCAGCTTTCACTTTAAGAAGTCTGGCTGTCACTGTATGGTTGGAAACTTGAAACACGGATCCCTGAAACTCAAACATGGAAGGGGGGTTGAGGGGGAAGTACTGAAATTGTTCAGTGTAAATAATCAGATCATCTTTTATTAAGAGAAACATAACTTTCTGAAGACTTTATCCTTTCTGGTGCTCAAGATTAACATTATTAAATTAAATCCCTCAATTTGCATCTTAAATTTGCATCTTAAAAATAATGGACAATATAAAGTTGCTCCCTTCTCTGCCTCTATCTCTTTGGCTCATTTGAATTTTATAATCTTACAGAAGAAACAATTCCAAAATGTAATTAACATGTCTCTGTGCAGTTTTGTCCTGGGCAGGAGTCACTGATCCCTTTATGTCATCCTTTGCGAGGAGGATCCTTGCCTAGGCCCGTATGTTGATTAAAAATAAGCATTACACAAAACCATTATCATTTCAAAGGATTGTCCTTTTAAGATTGTCTCTCTCTGCCTTCTTTTTTGAATTAGCATTAGCAAAAATAACATGATGGCTCATACCCTGCTGTGTATGGCCATTGTACTGCTCCAGTAGCCAACACAAGTTGAGTGCTTTAAACTAGCTATGAAGGGGAAGGGGAACAAAACAGGCCTCTCAAGAGATGAGCCCAAGGGAACGTTGCTTGAGCTGGGGGTGAGGCAGATGACTCGACTGAAGTGCATCTATACCAATGCACGCACCATGAGCAACGAGCAGGAAGAGTTGGAAGCGATTGTGAGTCAGGCTAATTATGACCTTGTTGCTATCACCGAAACATGGTGGGACCACTCCCATGACTGGAGTGTTGTGATAGATGGCTACAAGCTCTTCAGAAGGGATAGATGAGGCAAGAAGGGTGGTGGTGTGGCCCTTTATATTAAGAACTGTTTCGATGTTGAGGAGCTTGGGGTTGGGAATGACAGAGTGGAGCGTCTATGGGTAAGGATCAGGGGGAAGGCCTGTAAGGGCGACTTCTTGGTGGGGGTCTGTTATAGACCGCCTAATCAGGATGAAGAGTTGGATGAGGCATTCTATGAGCAGCTTGTGGAAGTTGTGCAATCGCCAGTGCTTGTTCTCATGGGAGACTTCAACTTCCCTGATATATGTTGGAAATATAATACAGCACAGAGGAAGCAGTCCAGGAGGTTTCTAGACTGCTTGGAAGATAGCTTCCTTATGCAACTGGTAGGAGAGCCTACCAGGGGTGGTGCCTTGCTAGACCTGGTTTTTACTAACAGAGAAGGGCTGGTGGGAGAAGTGAAGGCTGGGGACCGTCTTGGGCAGAGCGACCATGAAACTGTAGAATTCTCTATTCTTGGAGGTGTCAAAAGAGTGACCAGTAAAACTACTTTCTTGAACTTCCAGAGGGCGGACTTTGATCTGTTCAGGGCACTTGTAGCGCGGGTCCCTTGGGAGTCGCTTCTCAAGGGTAAAAGGGTCCAGGAAGCCTGGATGCTCCTCAAGATGGAAATCTTAAAGGCGCAAGAACAGGCTGTCCCTGAGTACCGTAAGGCAAGCTATAGGGGAAGACGACCGGTGTGGATGAGCCAGGAACTATTGTTGAGACTCAGGGAGAAAAAGAGAGTCTATGTCCTCTGGAAGAAGGGGCAGGCTACTTGGGGGTATTACAAGGGAGTAGCTAAGGTATGCAGGGAGGAAGTTAGGAAGGCAAAAGCCCAACTTGAACTCAGATTGGCCACTGCAGTAAAAGACAATAAAAAATCCTTTTATAAATATATCAACGACAAAAGAAGAACCAAGGATACTTCTCATCCTGTAATTGATGCAGCAGGGAATGTGGTCACTGAGGACAAGGAGAAGGCTGAGGTCCTCAATGCCTTCTTTACAACTGCCTTTAGTAGCCAGACCAATTATCCGCTGGGCATTTTATGCCCTGATCTGGAAGTCAGGGATCCTACTCAGAATATACCCCGGCTATCCAGGTGGAGACAGTCAGAGAGCTTCTCCTCCATCTGGACTGTCACAAGTCCATGGTACTGGATGGGCTACAACCTTGGGTGCTGAGGGAGCTGGTGGGGGTGATTGCCGAGCCCCTTTCGGCCATCTATCAGCACTCCTGGTTAACTGGAGAGGTCCCAGAGGATTGGAGGCTTGCTGATGTGACTCCCATCTTCAAGAAGGGCCGTAAGGAGGATCCAGGGAACTATAGGCCTGTTAGCCTGACCTCAATACCAGGGAAGGTAATGGAGCAAATCATCTCAGGTGAGATCGTACAGCACATGCATGATGTCCAGGGGATCAGGCCCAGTCAGCATGGTTTCATGAAAGGTAGGTCGTGCTTGACCAACCTCATCTCCTTCTGTGACTGAGTGACCGGTCTGGTGGATGAGGGAAGGGCTGTTGATGTAGTGTACCTAGACTCCAGCAAGCCTTTGACATGGTCTCTCACAGGCTTCTTCTCGGGAAACTGTCTGCCCGTGGTCTGGACAGATATACACTTCTCTGGATAAGGAACTGGCTAGAGGGCTGTGCCCAACAGGTAGTGGTTAATGGAGTTAAGTCCAGCTGGCAACCTGTTTCAAGTGGTGTCCCCCAGGGGTCGGTACTGGGACCCATCTTGTTTAGTATCTTCATTGATGACCTAGATGAGAGGATTGAGTGCACCCTCAGTAAGTTTGCAGATGACACAAAGTTGGGAGGTGGTGTGGATCTGCCTGAGGGTAGAGAGGCCTGTCAGAGGGATCTAAGTAAGTTGGATTGCTGGGCTGAGATGAATGGGATGAGGTTCATCAAGTCCAAGGGTAGGGACCTGCCCTTTGGCCACAACAATCCCATGCAGTGTTACAGGTTTGGGGATGAGTGGCTGGATGAGTGTGAAGAGGAAAGGGACCTGGGGTGCTGGTTGATGCTTGGCTGAACGTGAGCCGACAGTGTGCCCAGGTGGCCAAGAGGGCCAACAGCATCCTGGCCTGCATTAGAAACAGTGTGGCCAGCAGGAGCAGGGAGGTGATCATCCCCTGTACTCAGCTCTGGTGAGGCCGCACCTCGTGTTCAGTTTTGGGCCCCTCACTACAAAAAAGACATTGAGGTCCTGGAGAGAAGGGCAACGAAACTGGTGAGGGGTCTGGAGCACAGGTCTTATGAGGAGCAGCTGAGGGAGCTGGCATTGTTCAGTCTGGAGAAGAGGAGGCTCAGGGCAGACCTCACTGCACTCTACAACTTCCTGAAGGGAGGTTGTGGTGAGGAGGGGTTTGGCCTCTTCTCCCTGGCAACAAACAGAACCTGAGGAAATGGCCACAAGTTGTACCAGAGGAGGTTTAGGTTGGACATGAGGAAGAACTTTTTCTCTCAGAGAGTGGCCAGGCACTGGAATGGCTGCCCAGGGAGGTGGTGGAGTCGCCATCCCTGACAGTGTTTAAGAGGAGTCTGGATGAGGAGCTGCGAGATCTGGCTTAGTGCTTGTGGGAGCAGTGGTGATGAGAAGATGGTTGGACTGGATGATCTTATGGGATGTTTCCAACCTTGTGATTCTATGATTCTGTGATTCTACAAAAAACGTTGTAAGCACTGGTTTGAATTACCAAGCTGAATGGAAGATTAGAGAGTTATGACAATTGTAATAATCTGTTTAAACATTTAAGTTTCTGCTTTGGGTTAGCAGGGTACTGCTAATGGACTGTCCCAGGCTACCACTTAATTACAGTTACTAAGATTACAAGGTTAGGCAGTAAATTCTCATTTGATCTTTCAGTGGGTCAAATTCTTCATTAACATCCAATGGGCAAAGCCCAGCCCACTGTTGTGCTTAAAAACCAAATAGGTTGTCCTTGGTCTCACTGTGTTTCTTTTTGGTCTTGGGGCTACAACAGCAAGGTTGGAAGGAACTGGATCTGCAGCCACTTGTTTTTTCTATTCTTCCTTCAGAGTTACTTCAGGATTCCTTCTTGCATGGGTTCCACTCATTAGATTCTTCACGATGGTTTGCCTGTGAGCATCCTCTGACAAAACTGCCTCCAAATTTGCTCCTAACAATGTTTTTTCTCCCAGTGTCTTTTCTAAAAAATGTATTTCAATTTTTCACTGAAAATCCAAACTGTGAAACTTTGAATTGTAGTTGGCTTGGGTTGAAAGGCACTGTAAAGAGCACACAGTTCCAACTTCCTGATATGGCCAGATTTGCCAACCCCAGATCAGGCAGCCATGGATCCCATCCAACCCAGCCTTGGACACCTCCAGCAATGGGGCACCCACAACTCCAGGCAGCTGTGCAGCGCCTCACTGCACTCTGAGTAAAGAATCTTTTCGTAAGCTTGAGTTCTTTCTCTCTTTTCATAGCTATTTTTTGTAGCTAATATTGTAAAAAGCTACACAAGTACTACTCTGCTTCTTCATTTATAAGCCTCAAAAATTCTTCTCATTGAAGTCTCAGCTTGCTCCCTTCCTTTGGCACAAGAAAAGCCAGTTCTTCTGGGAGTTTCATTCAGTAAGGCTGAGGTTTTACCTTTACTCCTGCCTCATGGCAAGCCATTAGCCATTTGTTCCCAGAAGCATGCCCTGGGAGGGCAGTGGTGGCAGTGGGATGCCTCCAGGTTCCCCAATATCACCCCAGGCAACCCCTGCTAGAGTGCTGTCAGTGGGCCAGGCTGCTCTTGGGATGCAGAAGGAAGCATCAGAGTCATCCACAAGGCGCCACGCTTCTCTCTTCTCCCATATGACAGAGCATCCCAAAGCAACCTGGGAGAAAGGAATGTAAGGAACCACTGGGTAGCTCTGTGCATTATAGCACAGATGTCCCTTCCATGGGGAGCCCAGTGTGTCCCAGTCACTCATCACTAGCCCAGTTCTCTAATTAAATGGATGTTCTTTGTGTCAATTCTTCCATCTGAATAGAATTTGTAAAAAACACACAGCCAGCCAATGCCAACACAGTGCTGCTGTGCCTCCAGGTAGAAGCAGCCTTGGCCATCCAGGGTTGCTATGTGTCAGCTTTAGCGATGCAGCACATATCCTGTGGCCATGGGAATCAAATCATTTTGTAAGGAAATCAGAAGCAAAAGTACATTTTGCAGTTTTCCAAGCTAGCTGACCCTTGAAAAGCAATTTTGGCATAATAACGTAATGAAAAATGACAGCTAATTCCTGAAAGCTGGGTTGTACGTTCCAATTATGCAGGCTGTTCAACTTAAACATGAGAAACAATGCTGCTTTTCAAAACTAGCTTGTGAGATAGTGGGTGAGCTATCAGCGAGCTGGGACAGCACAGGGCTAGCAGCACAGAGCTGGCCCTGTCTGTCCTGAGCTGAGTGCCTTGAGCCCTTCAGATGTTCAAAGCCAGGCTGGATGGGGCTGTGAGCAACCTGGGGTCCCTGCCTATAGCAGGGGGTTGGAACAAGGTGATCTTAAAGGTCCCTTCCAACCCAAACCATTCTATCACTCTATGATTGTGCATTCTGTTGAGTTCTAAAACTCAACAGGGAAAGCAGATTCCCTGTATTCCAATAGGGAAAGTAGAAAGCTGTTGTTAGAGAGCCACTGTTCATCTTTATAGGAACAGTCTGCAAAATGTGACAGTGAGAGCTCGGCCTTTAGCATTTAACTGCATTTCTTGGAGACATTAAATGAAAGGGGTCCAGTTCCTGACAGCATGTTTTGAGGCACTGGTGCAGCAAATACTGTGCAGTCTGCCAGCAGCTCTGTTAATCCCTGTACAAGGGAACATGAAGTGTTCCCTTTTGCATGGCTGGAGGTGGCTGTGTGGTGCCAAAGCAGAGCAAGCAAGGATGACCAACAGGTTTGCCTCTGGAGCTTTCTTCTCACCCAAACCAAAATGCTGAAACACATTTGTAAAGCTATGCTTATGAACGGGACTTCCCTACATCTGTTAGATTTCGTGCCTCTGTGTGCAATGGAGGGGGTGGTGCAGTGGAGTAGGAGCTTCAGTGTACGTTCTTCCCAGAGGAAAGCTCAGAGTGGTTCCAATCTGTCCCCAATCCCCTGCACATGCTTTAGCTTTAGAGCTTCTTATGAAAGATGATCCTGAAGAGCAGTTTTGCTTCTTTTTCTGCTCCTACTGGCTGTCTTCCCAGAGCTTTGTGGTGCTGTGACTTTAATTTGCCCCTCAGTCTCTTTAACAGCGCAATCAGTGTCCCAAAATCTGGTGTGCATGGAGCTGAGATAGAATCATGGAATCATAGAATTGTTCAGGTTGGAAAAGACCTTAAAGATCATCAAGTCCAACCACAACCTGACCATCCTACCCTAACTCTAACAGCCCTCCACTAAATCATGTCATGCACCACATCCAAACGGTTTTTAAATACATCCAGGGATGGTGACTCAACCACCTCCCTGGGGAGCCCATTCCAGTGCTATCCCCACAGGGGCAAGACGTTTGCACACCCTCTCCATAGGGCAGAATCTCTTCTGCAGACCAAAGAATGCAAAATCACCTTACCTCTACACATCATGATGGCATTTGCTGACATGAACGTGAACTGCTTCCTCACTTCCATTTGACATGGTAGTGCTTCCACTATCAGTTCTACTTCCCATAGTTAATGCTGAAGTTTAATGGCACCTGCAATTATCCCACCCCATCTGGCTCCTCTTCACACCAAGGTAAGCTCAGAATTTATCTCCTTCCAGCATCAGGCTGACCTGTTCCTTCTGCCATCGCCTGTGCTTTTAATATTCTGGATTTACACCACTTGCTGGTTGTCAACTGGTGTGAGTTAAAAGCTCATTTGCCACTGCTGATACAGGGGGGAAGGCTTGTGGTGAAAAGGACAGCCAGCTGCCAGGGAGCTGGACTCTAATGTCTTCAAACAGCTCAAAACCAAAGATTAATACATTAATTAATACATAAAAAAGAGAAGTATTCTTCCTTGTCTTTGCAGCTGGACTTACCCTGGCTCCAGCCTAGGCTTTCAAAAATAACCGAAATACACAAATGTGACTTGATGCACTCTTAGCTTAAGAAAAACTCATTTGGAAATTAAGTATTGCTCTTAATTCTGATATGTTGGTTTACAGAAGGGAGGCATATATTAAAAATAATGAAGGAGTGCTGGCATTTTGGTGCCATTCAATTACAGCATGTGCCTCTCTGGAGGATGGCGGTTATTAGGCTGCAGGTGTGACTATAGCAGGCATTCCTCTGGAGGTGGCTTTTTTGTTCACGACTGAAAAATGATCATAAGCCTTGTTGCCTTTGTCTTCCATTTTTGAGCTCTTGTTTTATGGGAGGGAGGAGGGCAGGGAAGTGGGGGAGGAGAAGGGATGGAAGACAATAAATAAGGAGCAGAGTGATGTCTGCCCTTGCATGATGGTGTAGAAGGAAGCACTGGCAGCATCCTGAGGAGGTTCCCCATTCTCCTGGGAGTGCTGTGTTCCCCTGGAGCAGCCCCAGCACCTGCCTTGGAGACCTCCCATGGCATTTCAAGGATGTCCTTATCCCAGATCGAATCAGGGCTGCACATCAGAAATACAGAAGTTCACTGTTACTAGGGCCTGTGTTGAGCTGCAGTTTGTCCCTTTCAAGTCACGTGAAAGCATCCCAATTTAAATGTAAATGCAGATGCCCCATTGCTTTGCAGAGATTGAGAGGCAGTTCCTGCAGACAGACCTGAGAGGTAGGGACCTTTTCTTCTCCAGGTAAAAATTGATACTTGGGCACAGTTACAGGCTGTGTGATAGTAAAACCAAACCCAGAACCAACAGAAGAGTTTTTTTTATGTCTGTCTGGTCAAACTACTTCCCCAGTTCCAAAACTGTCAGTTGTCACAGCTGTTCATGAGCCACTGGAAATGGCCCTCCCTGGTTCTGAGAGCCATAGGTTTAGAACCAATGAACCAAATACATATCAAATAATGCCTCAGGTACTAATAGATGCTTTTATTTGTTTCTCCTCTCCCATCTCTGATCAAATCCAGTCTGCTCTGTTTTACCTGGAAGGGCAGAAATAGGCTCCAGCAGTGCACTGATGGATGGGGGGGCTGTAAGAAAGCACAATTGCTGCAAGGAAGGTACCCTTCACGTGAGGCATTTCAGGAAAAGAAACACAAAAACTGCTTCTCATAAAACTGTATAAACCCTGTGGCTTATTGCCTGATGGAAGAGAGGGTAGTAAAATAGTAGAGTTGGAAATTTTTTAATTAAACTCAAGCCTGTTGACTTAAAATTTGTTTGTGAATTCTAGTAAAGATTAATGTGCAATTGCAAACCGAACAATTTATTATTGCAGAGTTTATTGTCATGTAATTTGTAGGACTGAGGGAAAGAGAGATTATTACATTCAAGCAAATTTATTGTTCTCTAGCTCGGGGAATTTCTTTCAGTTCTTTTGGTGGTTGAGCATTGGCTCTTGTTTCATGAAGAGTAAATAAATAGAGTTCTAAAGATGCATTCGGTGCCTCCCAGAGGAGGTGCAGGGTTTTCATGCAGGCTCAGTTGGTCAAGGTAGATCTCCTGGGTTGCCCCAAAGCAATGGTCACCTATTGCTATAGATGAAGCAGAAGAGTAGAATAGAGGTGGTATAATCTTTCAAATAGCCTTTCATATTGGTGGGTATATAGAATTCTGTGAGTCTGTGTGCTGTTGTATCGGTGTAGGGTTCTCAAAGCCTGTAGGAGAGGGTCAGCTGCAGAGCTCCTCAGAGGGAGCACTGATAAGTGCAAGAAAAGTGCAGGATCCCTATTTCTGCCTTCATATTCTCTAATGAATTAGCTACAACCACCTCATTAAAGAGACTGTTCTTGATCAAACTTTTCTGTCAGTTTTTCTTAATGACCAAATTGAATTTAACCTCTCTCAACTTGAGAACAATTACTCTTCACCTTAGTGACAGGACTTGATTTAAACTATTCCTTTTCATTCACTGCATTATTACAATAAGTATCACACGTTAAAAAAAAGGGCCATCATGAAACCTTGCTGCATTAAAATGGACATCTTAATCTCACTAAAATTAAATGACTCAAATATTCTCAGGGTATGGTAGGATGAAGGTCTCAGCTCATCTCCAAGCTGCTCACACATTTCCTGCAATGTTCATTCCTCCCCAGTATGCCCCTGATTCAGGAACTCCATGGTAGTGGATGGGGTGTTCTGATTGGAACTCAACTATGACAGCCCTTGCACTACCAATGGGCTGTTTTAGAATTGTAGCATTTCACTTCACTGAAACTTTTCACTTTGTTATCCTTTTTTGTTTTTATTGGTCCTTCTACTTAGAGAAGGAGAAACAAAAAAAGGGAAAATTTGCAATTAGTCAGAGAGTTTTCCACTTGAAAAGCAATGGCCACCCTTGCCGAGCAGAAGTTTTGGGCTGAGTGCTGCATTGGGATGTTCAATATTTTTACTCTGCAAAACTTCACCTTTGTTGGGACACGATGCAATATTAGAAAGAGGCAGGCATGAAGCGTAATCTTTTGTTTTATTATGGTGTATTGTTTCTTTCTCTCCTTGTCACGAAGCAGAGTCAATATTGGTAGCTTTGGAGAACGCATGCAGAATAAACAGTTTGGCGGTTCTCAAACACCTCAACATTGCTTTGGTGTTTAATCACCTGGAGGAGATGTTTATTGCCACACACACTCCCCCACTTTGAGCACAATCCTTTTAATTATAAGTTGTAGCACTGTGCAATGCAAACAGCATAGTGGGTAAAATCTGGTGTTTGTGTCTCAGGCAGGAGGAATGGCACGATGGGATCCTGGTCCCTCTGCTCTGCTCGTCTTGGCTTGACATAATATGGCTCTCACCTATTTCCTCTGGCTCCAGCATCTTGTAAACATGGGGCTTTCTGCTGGAAGCAGAGCTCAGCTCCCCACTTGGAGCCAAGGCCCGAAAGCAATTTCTCAAGGGCCAGATATTACTGCCTTACTCAATGAAGAGAAGGGAATGTTTGCTAAGCAAGTGACAGTAAGTCTGACAAAACCAGACTTGCTGCTACGGCTAACTCTTCCTTCATACCTTCCTTTTCTTTGACTTGCTGAATACCACAATCACGTTTAACTGTTGCCTTTTATGCTGAAAAAAAAAAAGAGAAAAATCAGGAAGCTAAAGAGCAAGCCTCACTTAAAAGGATGTTACATTATATTATAGAGTCTCTGTACCACAGGAAAGCATCCTACTGTGCCTTTCTCTCTGCACAGATGCCCAGCAGGGATACTGCAGGGACACAGCGGGCGGCTCGGGGAGTTGGGGCAGCTCCTGCCCCTCTGCTGCACTCTGTCTGCATTTCACCCAGCTCCAGGAATGTGAGGCACTCCCACACCTGCTCCCAGGGTGACTGCACGTCTGTACACACCAGCTGTACATCTTGTACCTACAGCCCAACAGGCTGGTGTAACCAGGGCTGTCTCATCCTTTCACAGTCAGATCTGGAGCACAAGTGACATTTTCTGTGCAGTTGCAGGGATCTGAACAAATGAGATAACTGCAACCCAGAGAGGCTTCTCCAGGTATCTATATCATAAAGTTAACATGATCAGCTCCTGTCATTCTGTCCCTGTGCTGATCCCAGGGCAGCACAGCAAGGCTCTGCATCGTGTGCTCCATCCCGCTGTGCTCTGGGTGCAAAGAAGCAGGGTGCCACGAGTTTTCTTCAACCTGCACTGTGCTTGTTGGGCTGTGAGGGGCAAAGCTGCAATTGACACAAAGTCCTTTAGATGCTGATGTCCCCGTGGCTCCCAGGCAGGGCAGCAGTTACAGTCCCTGACACCCAGAGTTGTGGTGGCCAGCAGCTGACGTTCCCCATTCTGTGTAACAATGAGAGACAGCAGAGCAGCCCTCCACTGCCTTTTTCCTCTGACCTTTTCTGGTTTCCTTCGTCTGTCCCTCTCCCCATCTCTCCAGAAAGGATGATGGGATAATAGGGGTTTATCCATTGCTCCATATCCTTTGCTAGGAGACCTTTCTCCCACTTTTTCCAAAGCAGCCCTCAGCCTGATCCAGGACTGGTTCTCCTTGTGTTTACCCTACAGCCCTTTGGCCTGAGATGCTCTCCTCAGAACAGCAGCTCTCACTGCAGCCTTCTCTCTCCAGTTCTATCTCATAAGGCCAGTGCAGCAATAGGACTTCCAAATTTCTTTTGAAGTATTTCAGCATCCTTGGATTCCTCCCTCCCTCCTTTCAATTGTCATAATATGGGAGAGATTTTTACATAGTGTTATCCTGAAGATCCTGAAGCTGAAATGAGACATCAGTAGGGGGTAAGAAACAATAAATCCATAGGGGCAGAATAACTTCATTGTGCATCCGAAAACCTCCTGGATGCCGCACAGGAGAACAGTGATGCTTCAGATTGCTATTGTCCTTCAGTGTCTTGGAGTCAGATGTACTTCTGTCACTTCATGACAGCTCTTCTGGATGGCACCCAGCACGCATTACCCAGCAACGTAACTCTGTCTGATGTGCCTCTGCTTTATGTAGGGGTAGCAGAACAGCTACAGACAGCTCTTTGTATTTAGCAGCAGGTTTGTAAGGATGAAGAAAAATGCCTGCGTGCTGGTATTGTTCCCACGGCACTTGAGCACTTAAATGTCTCTTTCTGTTTGACATCCTTTGTATTTTAATAATGCACAGAGGCATCAACAGAGATTGGAACTCTATTATGTGAGGCACTAAATGAGCATGGAGAAAGGCAGCACCTGCCCCAAGTAGCTGGCTGTCTAAAATAGATGAAACAGGCACTGGAAGCCTTATTATCTCCAATTATAGGTAGGGCCATGGGATGAATTGAGTTTTCTGGGGTCATACAGTGAATCTATAATGGTGTCAGTCACTGAACCCCTATCTCTGGAGTCCCCATCATGCGCCAGGCAGGTACTGAGAGATAAAAGTATGTTCAAATATTACTTTATGGGGATGTTGTCATTTTATTTCTATGGGAACAGACCATCAAGAGGCAAATAATTTTTTTTTTTTTTAATTACTTTTAAATAGTTAAAGAAGTGCAACTTAAAACTAAAACAGGAGGGAGCTCTGCTGTCCTTTCACCAGTTTTACTCCTCTAGTGCTTCCTGGCTTGACTAGAACTCCTTCAGTTTTCAAGTGTACAAAGGGAAAGAAGTACCCTACCCCAACAGGCCATGCTAGAGGCCTGTGCAATTGGGGATAGGATCTCAGTGCAGTTTGCTGATGGATTGTAGGGTGCCTAACAACAGTATCCCCAGCTTTAAAGGAAATCCTCCAGTCCATGCATGCGTTTGCGTTTAGTTGTAGCAGACAGAAGAGAAGAAAATTAGCTTAAAATGCTATAGCTAATAACCCACTATGTCTTCAAGAAAGGGAGAGAGACTCTAGAGACAACCACCTCCTCCACCTGCTCTTTTTGAGTCAAGAGCTGCAGCTCTGTCATTTTATTCTTTGCAGCAGATGAGTAACTGCATGTGTCAGGTTTATAGGAAAAAACTGCTCACCTTCAGTGATACTTAAGGAGAGCATCGGTACCATCTGTGCTGATCCCATTACGGCTGGCTTACAGACAGCTGGGGTGTCTCGGCATCCACTCTCCTCATTAATCCCCCATTCCACTACGATAAACTTCTGCAGAGATGGCAACACATTGCAGATGGAATTAATCCACCATGGCAGGAACTAATTAAGAGAACAAATCTGAAGCTGTGCCTTATGGCTCTAATTCCCTTTTTATACCTGCAGGGCAAGGGCTGTTAAAAATGAAAAGAAGTTAAGCAGAAGCCAATGCTGGCATTAACCATGTCTGCAATCTTAAATATTATTGCTTGTGCTCATTTCAGCAAAGCCTCTGATCAGACTTGGAAAAAAAATTAAAAGAAAAAAATAAACAAAAACACAAATCTGAAGAGAACAGAGGGGAAAACAAACAATTTTCATCAGGAATGCTAATACATCCACCTGACCACTTCCCTAGGCCAGCTGGTGTAGTTAGTTTCAGCATGGCAGAGCTCTGTGGGATGGTGCGTATTCCTAGGAAATGGTACTTAAGTACCAAAGGTCTTTGCAAAAGTGAGAGGAAAGGGAAAAATCAAGTGAGGTTATATTATTTATGTTGAGAATTGATGCAACAGGGTATAAATAACAATCTACGTTGTGTTTTCTGATGGAGATCTATCATAGGTGTTGGAATGTCCAATCTTCAACCGTATCATAAAACTGCTCCTGAATTCTTTCATTCATCTGGTGAGAGCCCTGTCTAAAGCCAAGGATGAGGGATGATGAAAACAAAAACCTCTGCACATGATTTTGTGAGGGGGAAGGTCGATGTCTGAATGACTGATGACAAAAGAAATGAATGAGATGCGCAGAGCGGCACTGGGAAGTGTCAGAGCCACAATCAGGTATGATTCCTTGAGCTGTGCAGCATTTGTACACAAAGTCTTCAAGGAGGTTTTCTGGATCGGAACTTTGCAAGATGCCTTATTTCAAACTTAAATAGCTCCATTTGTTGTGTGCTGAAGCAAGTGCCTGACTTTCAGAGTATATTTAAGACCTCTCTCTGCATGCCAAAACACTTTGGGATAAATACTCAAAAGGTAGAAGCCTTGTGATTATTATTATAGTATTATATATTATATAGTATTATATATATTATATTAGTATTATATGATCTGTCTTAAGGACTCCTGCTGTCGCAGAGGAATCCCCTAGAAGTCCTAACTTCAGACTTCAGGCTCTATAGGCGTTGGTTTCCCTGATATCACAGAAACAAAGGAGGAACTGAGCAAGCCAGTTGTAGAAAATGTTGGGTAATGGATGTATTCCTCTGGGAACTGAATTATCTCCTTCTGCAAGAAGACTTCTAGCCTTGCATCTTTCCCTGGAATGAATTCTTTATGCCCTCATTATGAAACAGAGTGGGGGGTAAAATAGGTCAGAGTTGTCTTTCATGCACAGCTAGTGATAGAGCTGAACTTCCACCCCATCACAGTTCAGCAGTCTGAACGTTCCAAGAAATAGAACTAGCCCAGACTCTCCAGGATACTCTTAATTGCTTTGCAGCATCACCAGAGAGCTGTCTGCAGGGCCAACGTTTGGGAGATAGAGATGTTGTTAGTGCAGGAGTTGGCTGCAGCCCAATAGCATTTTTCGGAGTGAAGCTTTGGCTTGAACAGATGCCAACAGTCGAGGCTTGGTCACCTGTATCCTTTGTGGCTCTGGGCAGTGGTTCCCACTGGGAAGGACTGAACCTGAATGGGGCACCAAGCAATGGCAGAAATTAGGCCTGTAGTTAGAAAGGGAGACAGGGTTTGGGAGCAGAACCAATAGTCTTGGCAGGGATATTTGTCACCTGCTGTGTGTCTGTAATTGCAATCAATTGGAATGATGTATTCCCAAAGCCAATTGATGGCTGGTTCTGGACAATTAAGGTTGATTTTATATAGGAATCCTTCAAGTCTAAAGAGTTATAGAGAAATAGATTATATAGGCCTCATTATTTCCTAAACTACATGAATGTCTTAAATTTTGCTGCTAGTTTATTAACGTTCAGTTGTTTGCATATGAAGAGACAGAGTCTGGATAATTTTTAAAAAATTCTCTTCTGAGCATTGATGCTATAAAAACATCAGAGTTCCTTCAAACCCTTCAGTCAGATGAGGCTCCAAGTTTGGAGTTGTCTCAAAGCAAGCAATTAAGCTTGAACTGCTAGATTGAATTTTTAGAAGCATTGCTACAGGGGAGAAGGGGAAAATAAATAAATAACATAGAGTTTTTGGCCTGTGCTCTTAGGTTGTAGCTCAAGGAGGACTGAGAGGTTTATTGATTTGGGTTTTCTGTTTCAAATTGCAAAAGAAGATTGAAGACTTAATTTTACTTGTGGCAGGCAAGCACCAAACTCCTGTTTTTGTAGCTCAGAGTGCTCAAGCAGGCTGCTGGGCCAGCTTCATCCGCCTCCTTTGGACTCACCAGAAGAAACTGCAGAACAGTATCTTAAAAGATCAGCATTGAAAAAAACCCTGGGATATTTAAGGATGTACTGAAACTTTACTAAGATGAAGGAGCGTGTTGACCGTGCTGCAGATTAAGGGTTTTTTTTCTAGATTGGCAGAGTTCCTTCTTTCCCTCAGACATGCTGTAATTTTGCTTGTTTTCTGTTTTGAAACTGTGGGCTCCAGAAACATAAGTAGTTGTAACAGAGGGGGCGAAGGGAGCACACATGGAATCAGAAGCATGCCAGTGTTCCATGCAAACAGAGAATCGTTTGAGTTGTAAGGGACTGTTAAAGGCCATCTCATTGAACCCCTCTGCAATGCACAGGGACACCCACAGCTCCATCAGTGCTCAGAGCCCCGTCCAGCCTGACTTTGGGTGTCTCCAAGGATGGGGTGCCACCACCTGCCTGGGCAACCTTATTGTAAAAAATTTCCTCCTTACATCCAATCTAAATGTCCCCTTTTTTAGTCTGAAAACATTTCCCCTTGTCCTGTCACAACAGACCCCGCTAAAGAGTCTGCCCCCTTCTTTCCTTTACTCCCCTTTAGATACTGAAAGGCTGCTATCAGGTCTCATCCTGGCCTTGCAGGGGAGGTGTTCCATCCTTTGAATCATTTCTGTGATGCAGTTATGCCATCACAGAACGTCATAAGGATGGTCAGGCAGAACCCGCCCTTGGTGAAGCCATGCTGGTTATACTGTATCACCTCCCTCTCCTCCACGTGCCTTACCATAGCTTCCAGGAGGATCTGCCCCATCATCTTCCCTGGCACAGAGGTGAGGCTGACAGCTCAGCAGTTTCCTGGGTCATCCTTTCTAAAAATGCATGCAACATTGTCTTTTTCCCAGAAACCAGGGATTTCATCTGCCTGCCATGACTTTTCAAATATCATCAAGAGTGGCTTGGGGCTCCTGGGTATAGGCTTTGTCCCAGACAACAGAACACCTGTCTGTGTTGAGAGTGAGCTTTAAGCAGCAGCAGAGGCTTTGAACAGACAATTAGGAGTTAAGCTGTCCATCAAAAACCTGTAAAAGCACCTTGGGGAGTTGAGTTCATTTTAGAATTGAGGGTGGAGAGGTTCTGGTTTGATTCTTTCTTTTGATGTGTCAAGAATAAGGTTTAAGAAGGATTTAAATACTTTCTTAAAATAATGTCTTCAGTTGTGTGGGTAGAAGTAAAAAATTTTTCAGCTCATAAAATTGATGCTTCGTATAATTTCCTGATGTTCACTTACCTTGGTTGTTAATGGAAACTTGCATTCCAACATAAACTCTAATCATCCCACTGAAAGCAGTGGGAGTGATTTGTCCCTGGTGACACCATGGGCCATTAATGCACTGCACACAGAGTGAGCTCTCCCCTTCTGTTCGCACACTTTATAGCTACCAGGAGCAGTTTGGAGCTAACTCTTCAGGCATGTGCAGCGGGGCTGGAGCAGCTCAGTGGGATGAGCCTGCCTCGAAGCTACACAAAGGGCCATGGAGGCTGTGTCTTCCCTTGGAGTGTTCCGTGCATATCCAGATCCTCCTGAAATGTGCTGGTGGAGTTCAGCACCAAGATAGCCCCTCAACTGCTGAGCTCACCAATGCTGAGGGCTGCTGGGCGTACAGATCTTTCTAAGTTCCATCGTTCCAATACAGAAATCTTCTCAGGGAGGCTTTTGGGGATTGGTAAGAGCCAGGTTAGGTTGCTCAGGTCAAGGTTAAGCCACAACAGCTCGCTGACCTGGAGGAACTTGTCAAGATTTCTAGTTCAGCTGTTGGAAGTTGTATGTGTAAGTATGCCGCTATGTGCATGAGTATACATGTGTATGCTAAAACCCAGTGTGGGGCTTGAGCACAAGAAGCCAAAATTTAACCTGCTGCCATGGCTGCCAGTTGTACTACAGAGGCACAAACCACATATTCTCACTATTAACTTCTTCCAGGAGTGAAAAGTTGCTCTTTTCTTTTCTTAGAAGCAATAAATTAAAGGGAAGATCAGAGTTCCTGAGCCGCTAATTTGCAGGAGAGGCCCGAACTGTTTGTTTCCAGGTTTTTAAACGTATTTTGCAGACTATTATTCTGCACAGATGGAATTTACCCAGTTGGAAGCATCATGGCGGTCTCGCTCCCCAGCAGAGTGGTGCAAGAAGGCCGATGGCCAGTGAGACATTGTTCTATTATTAAACCTCATCACAGAGACTGGAAAGAAGCACACTTGCAGCTTTTATAGCTCATAAGGCCATATGCTTTTTCTAAGATGAAGGAAAATTAATATGGCTTCTTTGTTGGATGGAAAAGGCTTTTAAATTTAACCTTGAGCTATTTCCCTTTCCAAAGAAATTGCATAAAAGCAACAATGAAAAAATTTAATCTCCTTATGGGATAATAGGAGAGAGATCATCCGGAGTTTATAAAGCATCTTAGTTAATGGATTCATTTTAATAATGACAGGTTTATCCACCCACCTTGGCAACTCTAGATTTTTATTTTATTTTTTTTTGGATGCGTGCATCCAGATTACTCGCCTTAAAGCACAGAAAGGAAGCATCACAGTAAGAATAATGAAAGCTCTTTCCTGTTCTTTTTTTGGCACTCAAGATGGGAACTGCCAGTGCTCTCCCTGACTCTCAGGTCTATCATTTAGGCACCGCCTCTGTCCATCTTTTCTCTAAACTTCAGTGTCTAAGCTACAGCTGATTCATACTCCGGCCTGAAGCGTGGCATCCTTCTGCTACACCTCTCACTCTCCACAGAATTTCACCAGCTGAACTCCCACAGCATTGCCTTCGGCATTTCAGGGGCTCCTTCCCATAGCCTGCCATAGTGCTTAACCAGAGGTTGTTATCTGGCCCAGGTGTGTAAGTGCTCACAGTGTGTTCACCTGGCTCTTTTTGGATTTAGTTCAGCTGTTGATTGGTTGGATTTAGGACCTCCCTCACCTCAGCAGGTAGCTCACGGAATTTTCCTTTTCCCATTCCTATGCTGGGGTTTCTTGAGGCTTATGGAACTGGCTGTTTGCTGCTTGCCTTTCCTGCTCACCAGGCACTGGGAGATGCTTGCTACGAAGCTGACCATGGAAATGACTCCATGCTCTTTTCTGACTATGTGGTTGGATCCACGGTGAGATGGAAAAAATCCTCTTTCTGTTTTGGGAAAACTCCCTGTCAAGGCTTTCCTAAGGTTCAGGCTCAGTTAGGGGTCTACATGTAGGGTTGGGAGCTTCTGGAAAGAGCCCAAGTACTTCTGTTGGGATGTCAGAAAAACTGGATATTCCACAACAGAATATGCCGCATGCAGAAGACTTCTTACAAATTTTATGTACTCTAAGTGCTCACGGAAGTTTCTCTCCAGTGCATTTCAGTGCATTTTTCTTACTTTTTCCCCCTTCTTAGCAGTATCTTCAGTGGCAAGGCCAGAGCATTTCTAGGAGCTTTCTTCTCAGAGATGGTCCCTATGCCTTACGCTTCCCCCTGTGGTGCTGAAGGCAGAAGGCTGCTGGGCACTGCTTCTGGTCTGCCTGATCCTGCACGTCTGGGGGAGTAGGAGATGACTGAAAGAGCAGCTAGCACTACATTGAATTCCTGATCACGTTCCCAAACCCCACATCATGCAGATTTCTCAAGAGAAAACTTTCGCTTGGAGAAAACTGTTGCTCCAGCAGAATGAAATGAGGATTATGAAGGTGAATCCTGTGCCAAGAGTAATGTTGTAAATAATAATTCTGTCTGTTAATAAGACGAGAAATTGAGACCTCAGATTTGCTACCCTTACTCTGTGCTTCTTTTGCCTGTTTCTTTGTTCTCTTTGCCTTTACCGACTCAAGGAATTTTAATTAGTAGCTTTGACTTTTTCTCTCTTTCCAAAACTGATCAGTAAATGCAATGTGAGAAAAGTGACAACAATCTTAGCAGTACCAAAGCCTTGCTGAGTTTACTGTCCTGTTTATGATTGTGATCTTGACAGATCGTGGCAAAGTGATATCTTTCAAAGTAGAACAGTAGAAGGAAAGAGAAAATCTGAATCCCGTTTTCTTCCTCTTAGGGTGGTCAAAATTTTATCTGAAGTCTCCTCTCCTCTGTGACAAATTAGCACAATTTTAGAATATCAATTAGAGGGCTATAAGTGGTTTTGTAACTTTTGCAGATCCCCGTGAATCTTCAGTTGGCAGTGTAAGAACAGCTTCTGTTCAATCCCAGGTGGGGATGTGGGAGCTTAAAGTATCTTGGGGACCCCATGGTGCCCACTTATCCAAAGCAGGAGCTGCATTTTCAGCTGTCTCTGTTGCATCAAGTGATTCCCTCGAGTCTGGCAACTGAATATCCCTTTGTGTATAAAAGTAGGCAACTTCTAACCCACATGTGGATATGCTGCAAACCCTAGTTTGGGGACTGGTGCAGACTGAACCCAACATTATAACAAGAGTGTTCTCCCTTCCTCTTCCTTTCTCGTCCAATAAATTTGCAGTTACTCCAGATGAAAGGAAACTCTGTCAGTAAGAGAACTGATTATCTTTTCTACTGTGGCTATTCTGATGATAAACACACTCACTCTCAGTGCTGAACAAGGTGATGCTTTTGGGTCCAAGCTCTTCTTGTCTCTGGGCTCCATTCCCTGGAGTTCCCACACCCACTGCTTTGGTGAAATACTCAGCGCAGGAGGGCATGAGCTGCTCTTGGACCATCAGCCTTTTAGTTTACCTGACAAGTTTGCATTATGGTAAGCTTTTTGAAGGGATGCATATCTCTGCCACCAAGGTGATCCTTTCTGCATATAATTCTGGTAGTTTCAATTCATGCAGAGAAAGGGGGGGGGAAAGAGCCTAATATATGCAAAGTAAATAGATTTCATTTTTTCTCAAATGAATTCATTAGTCAAAATTAGTCACTGAATAATTTACACGGATGATTCTTAGCTTGCCAATTGTCTGCCAGCAGTTTGTTACCTGTGCACGAATTGCAGATGTTTTGATTAGGTACATGAGATGCCTCACAGCTGTGATCTTCCTTTTGATGCAATTCCTCTGTTGCCAGCAAGGTTCCCCACACTTAGACCAGCAGAGGATCCATATTTCACCCAATTCATACCTGTTCTGATCAGAGACCTTATGGAACGCTCCCTGTGATCACTTGGGTTGATGTCCATCAGACATGGGCTGTGAGTGGCTGCCTGGGGTTTGGGAAGCTCTGCTATTTTTGCACAGTGCCTCACACTGGATGGCAAATGCAAGCTTGCTTTTCTGAGCGGCCTTTCATGGGTTCTTTATCAGTAGCCTATACAGCCATAGTAGATCATGGGCTGAAAACCACTGGACTTAACCTTAAACAACTGCTTGGGATCTACTTTGCTCAGGGTTGCCCATATCACTGTGTGCACATGCATTTTTTTAGAATGCATTTCCAATTCTTCAGTCTTTCCTTCCTGCAGTCAAGCAGACTGAGATTTCCTTGCATCCTTTGATTTCTACTATGGCTTTTCGGTCACCTGGAGAGGGATGGAGGTTTCATCAGTCCCCATCCCAATAAAACCTTTGTGAGGTGCAGTCTCAGTTCACCACTGCCTCGACCAAACACGGCATTCTTACTGACTGCAGTTGTTATGTCAAGGAAAAGGTGAAATCATTATTGTTAGTCTACAAACAAGGCTTAAATACCTATCATCAAATGTAAAAAGGAGTAAATATGGTATAAATTATTCTAATAGGTTTGCACAAAAAAAGAGCAATTAAACTAATGTAGTTTGACTTCTTTTCAATTAATAATGTACCCAATCATTTCTACATTGTTTGGAAAGACTGTGTGCAGATAATATTGTCTTATGGCCTAATTTTTTTCATGCAATTAGTTGCATACATTTGCTGACAGGCTAATTTATGAGCAATTGCTTTAAAAGCAGAACTATTTTGCATTTAATTACATCGGGTTGTAATCCATCTGTTGACAAATTTGTGTGTTTTGCTATTTATTTGCTAATGCGTTCCACTACTCCAACACGATCAGTCATACAAGTTGAATATTTTTTTGATTATATAAATACCATAGGGTAATTAAGGGCCAGATGTATGGCTGGTGGGTACGACGAGTTGCGATAATTCTACCCCACCCAGAGTTGAATCTTTTATTACTTTTCTGTAGAGAGTGAACAAAATGGTGATTAAAGCTGTAATTCCGTGGCTGCCAGTTTGCTGCTCAGCAGCTGCAGCAAGGGAGAATAAGCAGTCGGTCAGACGGGACTCCCCATGCTCTGTGTTGGACCTGCCTGCTGGTCCTGCAGGCTGCCTCCGAGTGCTGAGATCAGGATCGTGCGTGGATGCACAGAAGAGTGGTGCTGTTTGGTTGTGGGAAAGACTTTTTCTTAACATGTTTGTAAGAGAATAGAAGCATTGAGCCGAAAGGTTTTAACGTAGATATGATGCTCGTCTTTGTGTCTGTAGAGGAGGGAGCAGGAGGGCTCAGAAAATGTGGACCAAGTACGGGCCTATAGGTAGAGAAATTGGCTTATGTTAGTTCCTTTATGAGGTGGTTTCTCCAAGACCAGGATAGGCTGAGTAGTCTTGAGTATAGGCTGGTCTCACAAAGAGTACAGCACCAATGGTGAGATCTTATGTGCCAGAGGCAAAGCCTTGCAAAAGTTGTCTGCATCTGGGCAGCACAGAGCACTTGAGAACATGCCATGGAACAAGGCCTTTCTCACCAAAACAGCCCCAATGCACGGTGTCACATTTCCTCTGTAGACCAAGCAGTGCCACTCTTTCCCATACTGACTAATAATTTACACCTGAAGTAACCACTTCTGTTTGTACAAGGACTCTGGGTGGGCTGTACTATCCAGGGAAGTGATGGGAGGTGAAATCTGGCACCTGATACAGCTTCTGAGACAATTTAGTTCAAGTCCCATCAAAATAATTCTAGAGGCTACCATGTGAAAGTGACATAAGAGAGACAGCTTGTATATCAAAAGCAGGAGTTGAGTAATGTGCTTTGAAATCCTTTTTGGTGATAGAGGCTTTGTAGATGTGCATTAACATACACACGTTCTGGTTGTTCCTTTGCACAGTCATAAAAGAAATACAAACTGTTGGTTCATTTCCAAAGCTGAAGGCCGTGGTGGAGCTGGTTTATGGTTGGTGTCTGTGCACTGTTTTTGTCTGCCCTTGGTTCAGATACAGCTTGGTTCAGATACAGCTTCCTCATATCTTGGGTGGGATTAAATTGAGTCTTGCAATTAGCGCGTCATTAGGCAAACAGTTTCTGACTTTGGATTCCAGACAAAGGTCAAATTAGAATTCTCTTTGCATGCTTTGTACATTGGAGTTTTGGCTTTGCTTCTTTCTGGTCTCGAAGAACTGAATTTCTATTTCTCCTGAGTATTAATAGCTGGCAACTGTACAGGTTCTGAGAGTTCAGACATCTATAAAAATATCAGCTCCCTTTGAAGTGCTCTAGAGCATAAATTATAGTTAGATAATGTCCCCAGATGAAAATGTGATAAAAGATCTTCTTTCTCCACCTCCTTCTGCTTCAAATCTAGAAATTCAAGACAATAGGGACTGCAATTATCAGACATGCCAGACAATATTCCCTCTCAAGGGTTTCACATAGCCTTTCCTGTTCTGCTTAGTGCACGTGGGGAAGTCTGATTTGTTGTTAGCCCTCTTCTGTAGAGCTGTCGAACGGTCTCCATAAAGCAAAGCAAAAAGAGAATTTAAAGGAAAGGGTGGACACTTTGGGAGAGTCACACAAATAAATTGCATGCCTTTGATTCTCTGAAGCACAGATGCCCAGAATTGTAACTGACTGAGTAATTTGCAGTGATTAATTTGAGGAGATTTTCCTGATCTTCAGTTTTCTTTGTAAATGTGTACATTTAAGGAGAAGTGTGGTTTACTTAACCATTCTGAGGACATTCGCTTGGTCTCGAGACTGCTAGCAGGAACTGCCATTTGAAGCAGTCAGTGTGTAGGAAATTCTGTAAGTCCTTCGGTGTTTTTGTTTGAGGATTCATGGCTTACGTTGTAAGTCATGTCCCTGCAGATAGCATTTGCCATCCTTGCCTTGGTGGCTGATGATATAAGACAGAGGAAGGGGAGATAGTATCATACAGTTCAGATATATAACAGGCTGAAATGCAGATTTGGAAACTGTACTGTTGCTGGTCGTGCAGAAGTTGCCTTCTAGTTCCTGCTGTGTCAGGGCGAGGGCTGCGTGGGTGTTCCAGGCAGCTGATGTCCTTGGAAGCATCCCTGCCACTGCCTCAGAGCATACTTTTCCTACCATTGTCATCTTAACTTCTCTTTAGGAGCAATTTTCTCATTGCAATTAATAATTGCTTTGGCTAGTTTGTCCTCATCAGCTGAGATGATTAGGGAGAAGAGGAAGACATAGACTATGAGAAAACATCAACCTCACCTTGTGCTTCTGAGCAGAAAAAAGTCACTTCTGAGCTGAAGCCATGGGAAGGAGCAGCACCCTCCTTGTTCCTCTGCATCCTCTGTGTTCGTTAGGCACCAGGAGTTGAATTAATATGCTGGAAGGGCAGGGGGAATGGAAAAGCAGTGCCAAGGGACCAGCAGTGAGACTCGGCACATCAGCGTGTGCCTGTGCTCCTGCTCATCCAGCTGAAGGTGCAGTACATTTGGGGTATTTAACATTTTAGAGAACACCGTGGCATTATGTTTTACATTTGATTTAAGAGCTGAAGATAAGCATTTTCTCCTGATATCTCCAAGCCCATTTCCCAGCTGTAGAGATCTACGGAGACTTTATAAAAGTTGAAGAAAGGGAATAGAGAAGCACAATGAGGCTCATCTGCAACTTAATCACTGTTGGCCCTGATTTTAGGATCAGAATCCGAATAGCTGCAAACACAAGTGTGGGAAACTGTGGTGATTCTCTCCCATCTTTCATCATGATGTCCTAGTGCCCCCCAGAGTCTGACTCATACAATCACCGAGACCAAGATCCATGCTTGGCTGTCTGCCCTGAGCCAGAGGGAAATGTTTCATGACACAGGGTGAGGGATTTCCTTACTGTCCTGACTGCTGGCTGAGGGAATTCAGTTCAGCCCACTCAGACAGGAGCACTGCAGGTACTTTCAGAGTGGCCAAAGGAAGGCAAGAATTCATAGGTGAAGAGTGAAGATGCACTGCAGGAGTGGGAGAATGACCAAACCAGGCCTGCTGCACAAGGGCTGCAGAGCGAAGGAATTGCTGCTTTGTTTTCCAAATCCCAGGGCCGTGCTTCTGTGCCCATGCTTCCACTCACCTGCCCAGCAGATGTCTGGCCACGAAGGACCCCGCTGCTCAGAATGTGTTTTATGAACATGAGGACACTTCCCTCACTGCATCTAAGCTAACCTTCTCCTTGTGCTTTTTAGCAAACATTAATGTATTAATATCTAGGGGAAAAAAAAAGCAGATGTTATCTGCTCCTGAGAAAGAGCATAAAACAAGCATCCAAGGCTCTTTAATGCCAAGACATTTTTAGGATGATTTTCAGCAAGTGTACTTGACTTCAATCATTCCAAATCTTTTTTGTAATTACAAAGCCATTTTAAGTTCCTTTGAAACAGATTCTAAAGCTTTTCTGCAGCTGCAATGAAAATATATGTGGGATTTATACACTTTTTTCAGTCCAATTGTACTGCGTTGATGACCTGTAGGTAGATGGGTCTTTCCAGAATCCACGTTATTTTTGAATGCCTCACCTTGCCTGCTACAAGGGTGTGAAGCACTCACCTAGTGTGAGGGATTGAGGCCTGATGGAGACAGTATTATCTCATTCAGACCTCCTCCCATGGCACAGGGCTCCTCATCAAGGTGGGCAGTACAGGCTTGCCTGAGCATGGACTGTATTGTGGGCTCTGAGCTCTCCCAGGACCTCTGGGGTTTGGACAGGCACACTTGTCTGTTTATGTTACATTGCTTTCTCCTTGATGAGTGAGACCTGGACAGGTCTGGGAAATGGGCCCATGCCAACCTTATCAAGTTCAACAAGGCCAAGTCCTGCACCTGGGTTGGGGCAGTGCCAAGCAGAGATACAGGTTGGGCAGAGAATGGCTTGAGAACAGTTGTTAGCAGAAGGATTTAGGAACTTTGGTTGATGAAAGACTCAATGTGAGCTGGCAATGTGCACTTGCATCCCAGAAGCCCAACCATATCCTGGGTCACATCAAGAGAAATGTGCCCAGTAGGGCGAGAGATGTGATTCTGCTCTTGTGAGACCCCTCCTGGGGCACTGCATCCAGTTCTGGGCCACCAACACAAGAAGGACGTGGGAGCTGTTGGAGCAGGTCCAGAGAAGGGACACAAAGATGATCAAAGGGCTGGAGCACCTCCCCATGAGGACAGACTAAGACAGATGGGGTTCTTCGGTCTGGAGAAGGCTCTGAGGTGACCTTACAGAGGCCTTCCAAGACCCAAAGGGGCCTACAGGAAAGCTGGGGAGAGACTTTTTATAAGGGCAGGTAGTGACAGGATAAGGGGAAATGGCTTTAAACTGGAAGATGGTAGATTTAGACTAGATACTAGGAAGAAATTCTGTCCTGTGAGGGTGGTGAGACACTGGAACAGGTTGCCCAGTGAGGCAGTGGATGCTCCCTCCCTGGGAGCACTCCAGGCCAGGCTGGATGGGGCTGTGAGCAGCCTGGGCTATGGGAGGTGTCCCTGCCTACAGCAGGGGTTGGAACCAGGTGATCTGAAAGGTCCCTTCCAACCCAAACCATCCTATAATGTATGAGGAATAGGATCAGACCTACAAAACTGTTTGCTGCCCAGCTTTATGTCATGCTGACAGTAAGCAGGTTTTCTTTGGCTACAAAACAGCACTGGCAAAACACAGATCCTTTCCATGCTGGACATAATCTACTGCAGGTTTATCTAAGGTTTGCTTAGAGGCAGCCGTGTTAAAGCAGAACACGTGCAGGGGCTGAATGGTGTGCAAGCATTGAGAGGCAGCACCACCATAGCCATTGCAGTGCCAGGTAGGAAAAGCAAACAGTAGGAAGGGAGAGATCTGCTGCTGCAAATATGTGCTGCATTCACAGTGCAAGAGTAGTAAAAATAATCTGCAGCAAACGGTCAGACATTCCTGAGCAGAGCAGTTGGAACTAGAGCTGATTTCACATACGGGGGGGTATAATGCAGTGATCAGAAAACTGATTGTAAACCAATACAACCTTGTTCTAATTTGAAGCTGGTGGAATGTACACCACCCCAAGCATCTTCTGTGGCCTGCAAGGAGGTGGGATGGTGTGCTGTGCTTATGGAACAGCAGCTGTATCGCTGCCCTGCTCTCATCAATACCAGCTCTTGAGTTATTAGTTCCAAGATTGCTCTCACAGTGATTCTGCCCTTAAGATGTGGTTATTGGGCTTCTTATAAGTGAATGAGAAAAAAAGAAAAAAAAAGAAAAAAAAAAACAACAACAAAAAACCCACAAAGGTTAGCTGTATTTCTTCTAAGTGAATTCCTTAGCAGAAGGAAATATTCAATGACGCCTCATTTGGTGAATGTGATCGGAAAGATCAATGCATTTTCTGGGTTCTGTTTCTCTGCTGAGAATTTCTAACAGATTTTGAGGTGAGACCACATCTTCCCTTATAGCCACAGAGAAGTTAATTGGGTAAACACAACCCCACAACCTCACCAATGTCCAGGATGTCACCTGCTGTAGGGACAGAGGGTTTTGGCTGTGTCCCTGGGACAGCCAGCACAGGGCTGTTGGCCAAGTGCCCTGCACAGTGCCAGCGTGAACTCTGCTGTATGATAAACAGATTCTATGATTTTTTTTTTTTTTTTTCCACTCAAATTCTATTCTGGCATTTTCTGTTTCTTTTATCCCAAAAGAAGGTAAGATTTTACTGATGATTTCTGGCCTACTGACAACTAATTACTTAATCAGGGGCCTCTGGCTTCTGTTTATAGATAACTGAGATATTAAGAGATTGCATTAATGCCCTTAGAAGCACAGCAAGACTTGAGAAATCCATAAAGATATATTTAGTGGTAAAAATTATTCCATAATAATTTGTCAATTACAGCTTGCTATCAGATGTCTAATGCTTGAGTTGAAATCTGCTCCAGCTGGGGAAAGGATCCATTTTCTGTGCTTTGACACGTGTCTGGAAAGGAAGATGTCTTTACTGAACAATTGTTTTCATATTTGCTGGGTTTCTCAGGCTTGGGTTGCTTGCAGCATCAGGGCTAGCAGATGGCTGCTAGGTGTTACCACTGTGCTGTAGGCATAAGGGGATGTTTTTTCTGGGTTGGTGGAGGATGCTATGGGAAATATTTGTATCAGAGAGTCATAGAATGGCCTGGGTTGAAAAGGACTGCAGTGATCATCTGGTTCCAACCCCCTGCTATGTGCAGGTCGCCAGCCACCAGACCAGGCTGCCCAGAGCCACATCCAGCCTGGCCTTGAATGCCTTCAGGAATGGGGCATCCACAGCCTCCTTGGGCAACCTGTTCCAGTGCCTCACCACCCCTGAGTGAAAAACTTCCTCCTAATAGCTGACCTAAACCTCCCCTG
Organism: Meleagris gallopavo; assembly: GCF_905368555.1. Classification (NCBI taxonomy): domain Eukaryota; kingdom Metazoa; phylum Chordata; class Aves; order Galliformes; family Phasianidae; genus Meleagris; species Meleagris gallopavo. Next base: position 1,223,548 of record NC_139414.1, on the reverse strand, counting down.
GCTCAGTTTAAAACATTAAAACCATTGTCCTATCACTATCCACCCTTGGATAGCTGTTCCCCCTCCTGTTTATATGCTCCCTTCTAGATATGTATGTATGTAAGTCTCTGATGCTGGTTCAGAGAGTCGTGGAGTAGCTGTGGTCTAGAAGGGATACATGAAGGTCCCCTGGTCTTCCTGTGCCCTGAAAGCAGTGCTACCTCATGCTAAAGCTGTATAAACAGCGCCCTGCCTGCCAATGGGAAGTAGCAAATGGACTCCTTGTGGCACACTGCACATACAAAGATGCTCTAAGTAGTTCCTGCCACAGAGACAGCAAAACTTCCCACCTTTTAACCTTTTAAACAGCAGCAGGCCTTTCACCAAGAAGGACTTACCATGTTCATTGCTCATTTCTGCAGCTGAGAACCAGATTCTTAGCTTCTGTGTAACTGTGCCCTATGACACCCCATATCATCAGCAACCCTGCAGTGAAGGCACAGCTTTTTCAGCCCCTACCTCCAGAGAGCAGCTGTTGGAATGTGCCACCAGATCACCATCAGCAGCTGCTATAAATGAAGCCCTACGCTGTGCACACTGTGTGCATGCAGGGCAGTATGTTGATTTGCTTTATTATCATCTCTGTCGCTTCATCATATCTTACCAGTTAGTGATTCGAAGCCATGGTTTTAGTGACGGAGTACCTCGCTGTCTGCCTCGTCTCTTGTTTCAGTGGGAAAGCTTACTCAAGGAGGACTAATGAAAATTATAGCTATTTATCCACCACAGCTATGAGAGAATACATTATGATTCCCAGAGTGCCGGGTTACTGTACTGTGACAAATAGAATAGTTCCTAAGTACCCTTGAGTGAGAACAAGTGTGCAAGAAAGAAACTAATATTGGAGATTTATTTTTCTCAGCTACTTAGTTGCCAATAGAAGAAGTTATAAGCAAAATTGCTATTTCTCAAATACTGGTCTGATGGGAAGAGTTAAAAGCTGATCAGCTCCTAAACAGTTGGGTAAGCCAATAGATGAATGTAGTTTCCCTAGCCTTGCAATTCAGCTCTGATGCACAAAGTAAGCCCTTTAAATTGCGCTTACGAATTAATAATAGAGAACAGGGCGACGTATGTTGGTTCATACAGCAAGCTGCCTGTCTTATCAAAATCTGTATGCTTGGGCCTCAGATCAGGGTAGCTGAAATAAAGAAGTAGCTTCTTATTTTCGAAGTAGCTGCCATGTCAAAATGCCTTAAAACCTTATGAAGGTATAGAGAGGAACCCCATTCTATTTAGTCTAGTCTGGACCCACTTATCCTGATCCTTTGCAGCCAGGCTTTGGCTCCTTGTCCTCAAGGCATTTCCTAGTTTCCATCATGTGAATGAATATTCAGAGGTGCAGTTGGGCAGCTGAATTATGTGCAGTGCATGGTGACAATTTTGGCTGCGTTTATTGATTATTTATCACGTGCATTACATGTTTCTGTAACTGCCACTGCCCACTGATCACAGCCCCGAGCCCAGTGTGAGATGTGCCAGCATGCTTGCATAGTTCATGCCACTCTTTTCAGCCTGTGCTTCGTCACAAAACTGAGCATCAAAAGTTAATAATTATTCACTCTGTGAACAATTGTGCTGATAATAACGCTCTAAACTTCTGTTTGTGCTTGTTGCACTTCTTAAATCTCACTTCTCTTACAATTCCTACAAAATGCTTGAAGCTGAAGCAGCTGATGAGCTGTGACTGCCGCTCATCTTTTATTTTCTGGTCGGGTTGTTTCTTGCTGCCACCACCGCTTTCCCCTGTGTAAGTGGATGTGCCTGCTGAGGCACAGATCTTTTTCTACCATATTAGGTGCTCACCTTGGGTGAGTCACACTAAAAGCAATATTAAAAAACAGTGATCTTGAGATTACAGTGCTTTAAGAAACATTTAGCAGTGCCCTCTGCTCTCCTCTGCAGAGGACTTCCAAACAAACTTTTCAGTGAGGCACTGAAGGACATCTCGTGTAAGTGGTGATAGGATGATAGGGAATAGGCCTCAAGTTGCACCAGGGGAAGTTCAGGTTGGACGTTAGGAACAATTTTTTTTCTGACAGAGCAGTCAGGCACTGGAATGGGTTGCCCGGGGAGGTGGTGGAATCACCAACCCTGGAGGTATTGAAGAAACGTTTAGATGCTGTATTAAGGGACATGGCTTAGTGGGGAAATATTGGTGGTACGTGGACAGTTGGATAGGATGATCTTGAAGGTCTTTTCCACCTTGGTGATTCTGTGATTCAGTGACATCTGTCACTTACCAAGTAGGCTTAGAGGCAGGAGGCTTGCAGGTACCTGTGCACAAGGAGACTTCTGAAAGAAGGCTTTGTTCCACCTCTCCAGAATCCTATGGCTGGAAATAAAAGTGCAGCAGGGGCTGATACTTGTGCTGCTTTCACGATGAGAGAAATTAGCCATTCATTTAGGGCTGAAGTAAATACTGCAGGTCAAGATGCAGTAGATGTTCAGGAAGATCAGACCAGGGTGTCTGGTTAAACAGCACAGAGCAGTTGGATCACAGATGGATAGATCTGAGGCAGAAATGATGGCGTGAAGTTCTATGGCTTGTTACACAGAGTGGCAGGGAAGTGCCCCCACTAAAGAAATATCCCTGCTCTTCTACTCTGCAAATCGGTAAAGAATTCAGCCATATGAGGAGATACAAAAAGTCTGAGAACAAGCTCTTTGCTACATGAGGTCTCCTTTCCCTGCCTTCCCCCCACACATAACTGTGCTGATGGTGACTCTGTAGTGTAGCTGTGTTATTTTCTCATAGTAGCGAAAGAAATTAGACGTCAGCTCATGGTCGCGATTGCTATGCGGAGTTTTGAAATAAAACCAACAGTATGTGGCTGAACCTGCCTGATAAGAAGTTATTAAAAAAATAATGATGTCCTCATCACAGCAATGAGGAGATAAATGGTATGTTAAACGGCAAAGCACAGCATTGCATATTTCATGCTCTGTAATGACTGAAGAGTGCATCGCGATAAATCTTATTAAAGTAAGCACCAAAGGAATTAAACGTGATGCTCTGCTACCTGTGCTGAGATCTCTTCAACTCGCCTAACTCTTGAAGCATTGCCGTGTGCATAGCCACTCTTCTGTACCCACTGTAAAGAAAGGGAAAAAGCAGAAAGAAGTCAATCGTTAGTGATGAAAGGCTTCACAATTAGCGGAGGGAGGAGGGTTGTTGCCTTGAAGCTTTCCCACTACCTTTAAAAAATGAGTGGTAGATTTTATACAGGCGGCATTAATTTTAAATGTCAGACCTGGACTTCATTCCCCTTTTTAATAGAAATGTCGGTGGCATTTTGCTGGGAAATCTTTTTATTTCACCTTCTGCTTTGATACATTCAGACCAGCTTTCAATCTGGCCATCTACAAAAGTAGATGTATTAATAACTCTGTTGACTGAAGTTCTGCATCAGGCTTTCCAGAAGCCATGAATAAAACACGAGGGGCAACCCAGGCACATTCTAGAAGATAAGCAGCAAAGCTTAGCATGGAGTGAGCAAGTGCTGCAGTGCCAAGGGGGCAGGAAACAAAACCCCACATCCATAATGGAGGCAGAGAGCAGGATTAGCACTTAGGCCACTGGAGATTTTATGAAGAGACAGTGTATTCTTTGCTGGTGAGGTAAAACAGAAGCTTGCAGACATTGCAGGTAAAGAAGCTATGAGTAATTGAGTACCACAGGGAGAAGAAATAATCCAAAACTGGTATATACTACCCTACAAGTGAGCTAGTTCTCAGAAAGCTGCATAAGCTTTGGAAAAAAAAAAAAAAAGAAAAAAAAAAAGATGATAAGATGATGTCAGACTATAGCAGATTTTTGATGTGTTCAGACATGTCAAGGTGTTCCACTGTATGTTGTCATACAGGGAACCTCTCGGACAAGTAAAATCTCTGTCTCTCCTGAGATGGCATCTTAAGCACAGCTGCATAAAGAGGCTGCAGGGTTCGTGCAGCTGCTCAGGCTCCTCTGCAGGATGAGCTGAACATTCCTGACATACACAATTACTCTGCTATATAGATGTAAGCGTGCACTCCTTGCTGGGTAAAGAACTGGCTGGAGATCCAGACAGAGAGAGTGGTGGTGGAAGGAGTTAAATTCAGGTGGTGACCAGATACAAGAAATGTTCCCTAGCAGTCAGTACTGGGGCCTGTCCTGTTTAATGTCTTTATTGATGACCTGAATGAGGGAATTGAGTGCACCCTCAGTAAGTTTGCAGATGACACCAAGCTGGGAGGAGGTGTCGATCTGCCTGGGGTAGGAAGGCCCTAAAGATGGATCTGGACAGGCTAATTGCTGAGCTGAGGCCAATGGGATGAAGGTCAACAAGACCAAATACCAGGTCCTGCACTTTGGCCACAACAACCCAAAGCAACGCTACAGGCTTGGGGCAGAGTGACTGGAAGACTGTGTGGAAGAAAAGGACCTGAGCGTGCTGGTTGATGCTCAGCTGAACCTGAGCCAGCAGTGTGCCCAGGCCAATGGCATCCTGGCTTGTATCAGAAGTAGTGCCAGCAGGAGCAGGAGGTGATCGCCCCTGTGCCCGGCTCTGGTGAAGCCACATCTCAGTGCTGTGTTCAGTTTTGGGCCCCTCACTACAAGAAGGACATCAAGGCCCTGGAGTGAGTCCAGAGAAGGGCAACAAAGCTGGTGAGGGGTCTGGAGCACAAGTCTTACGGAGCAGCTGAGGGAACTGGGATGTTTAGTCTGGAGAAGTGGAGGCTCAGAGGAGATTGCATCGCTCTCTACAACTGCCTGAAAGGAGGTTGTGGCGAGGTGGGGGTCAGCCTCTTCTGGGTAACTAGCAATAGGATGAGAGGGAACGGCCTCAAGTTGCACCAGGAGAGATTCAGGTTGGATATTAGGAACAATTTCTTCTCCAAACGAGTGGTCATACGCTCGAATGGGTAGCCCAGGGAAGTGATGGAGTCGCCATCCCTGGAGGTGTTCAAGAAATGTGTAGGTGTTATACTGAGGGGCATCGTTAAGTGGGGAAATATTGGTGGTAGGTGGATGATTGGACTGATTAATCTTAGAGGTCTTTTCCAACCTTGATCATTCTATGATTCTAAGTGCATGTGCTGGTCTTCTCAGGGCTATGATATCAAACAGCTCTCTGGTACACAAATAGCTACTGATGATGACTGAGTCAGCAAGATGGAGACTTCCTTTTTTCTACTTGGCATAATTGAAGTTGCTTTGTAAACTTCGAATGCATAATTGTTTGCTGTGCAACCTTAGCCCAGAAGGTTCTCCTGGCATCTCATTCATCCCAAGCCCTCGCTGAGTATGTATTTGTGTGTGTTCAGACAAGTGAAAGAGGCTCAGGCCTACAATACCTTAGCATGGGTTAAGGTGAGTAACAGCTATCTCTGCTACTTTGTCTCATCCTCTACATATCCTGGTTTTGTGGCCAGATCGTGTTCTGCCAACAAGTCATCCATGCGTTCTTTTCTGGAAGGTTTCCTGCATATCAAAACAGCCAAGATTAGTAAGTAGCAAAGCTCAGCCTTTACTACTGCCCTTGGATACCTAGATCTGGGTCAGGATATGCACCAGCTTTGATTTTCAGCTGGCCCTCTGGTTCAGCCTGCTAAGGAAAGAAGGATATGTAGTAGAATTGCAAGTGTCATTTGAATCAGGTCAGTTTTAGCAACAAAAAGCATGTGCAGTATCTTTGGGCACAGTATTTAAACTAGCTCCTACAGGACTCTGAACAAACTGTTGCACCAGAACACCTCATGTTTGGAGTGGATATCAGGTGCCATTGAGTTTAATGAGAGATGCTAAGTTTTACAAACAAGCATAAAGAGATGGAAATGACAAGTGAATATATACCACAAAGCAGATTGGCATTCGTGGTCATTTTAAGGTGATAGAAGTATATAAAGCAAAGATTGGTGAGGAGTATGACTCTAATAGTATGAAAACTCCATTTCCAATGAAGAGACATGAGAATGACTCATAGTATCTAGGTTTTAAAGCACAGTTTATTAAAAGAAATAAAGGCAGCTGACTGAGCAGTGACAGTTACAATTTGTATGTTGAGATGTGCAGCTGTTTGATTTAGGACCAGATTCTGATAATTGCGTTGAGTAAAATAACTCAGGGAAACATCCAATGTGCATTAAGGTACCAACAAACAAGAGTGACAAAGTCTGTTCATTAAGGCACAGTTCTTGATGAGAAGGACTGGTGTTTGCTGATAAGGGAAGTTACACTCATGAGCTTTTGTAGTGGTGATAAAAGCTAAAATATAACAGTACACAAGCAGTGATTTTGTTCTCAGATTCATGTAATATGGCCAGTTGCCAAACTCCTTGCAAGAGTGCTGCTGGCAAGGTGTGTTCTCTTTTGCAAAGCAAAGCCCAGGTCTGAGCTGGGAAAAATCCCAATTCACAGCTAAAAGAAATTGCTTGTTGTAATCCAAACCCAACTGAAAGGTTGCTCTGATCCAAACTTAACTATTTCCCTTAGCCAGTTTTTGAAACTTTTATTTTTAATTCATTGTCTTTAAATATTGCTTTAATAGCATTCTTCATTGCCTTTAAAAAAACCTTTGATCTCATGAGCTGAAAATATAACTGGCAACATAAAAATAGAAGAGCTTATGATGTTTTTATTAGTACAAGTTTACTCAATGTCTTTGAAGGCTGTTATTCAGTCTGGGAAGCAAATTCAGTGCCAGTGCATCTGTCTCTTAGTTTTCCATTGAAACTTTTTCCTTTCTCTGTATCAGCTGCTGAAAGCTAGAGTTATTGCCTATCCCTATTTCCTCTCCTCTGCCGGCATCTTCTAACAGCTACCAAACACCACATCATCCCACCAGCGCCTTTCAGTGGATTTCTCTCTTATCTCCTCCTTCTTCACTGCATCTAACTTAAATCTCCCATCTGCATTTCTTAGTCTATGCTCTTTGTCTTATTCTGTTGCACTCTCTATTCTGTCCGTGCTGGAAGTCTCAGTGTCTTCATTTGCTGATTTCTTTCTTCTTATGCTAGATCATGGAAACAAAGAATTTTAATAAAACTGGGAAAGACCATTTGTCCAACTATCAATCCATTCCCATCATGCCCACTAACCATGTCCCTCAGTGCCACATCTCCATGTTCCTTGAACTCCTCCAGGGATGGTGACTCCACCATTTCCCTGGGCAGCCTGTGCCATTGCTTCACCACTCTTTCAGAGAACTTTTACCTAATATCCAATCTGAACCTCCCCTGGTACAACTTAAGGCCGTCATCTGTAATCCTAGATGATACTCAGAAGCACCCTTCTACTTCGTGTTCTGTGTTGTGATCTAAAAAAGTGGCAAGTAGAAATTCCTTCTTAAAAAAAGCTGAGTTAAAGTTGCATTTTTTACTGGATTCTAAAGCCTGATGAGCTCAAATGATGTTTTAGACTAAGCAAACCACCTTGTTCTCCTTTTAATTTTGCCAGTATTCTCAGAGCATGAGCTGTGAAAATGGTATCAGGATGAAGAGCTGAGGTGAGACAGCCTGACAATCCTAGGGACAATAGAGGGATGTCGCAAAGCTGTGGCTGTGCTCCTGGTGTGTGTCTATTATGACAGACACAACCGTGGAGATCTGAAAGACCTCAGGTAGCCCAAAAGATCCTCCACGTTGGAGGGGAGCTGGGCTGTTGGCTGGCTCTGAGATTGGCAGTAGAGGAAAAAGCTGGGAAAACACCTATTCACCTTCCTACTGAAACACAGGTCCTCCCTGCCTGGGGCCTGTTTGTTGTAAAATGGTAAAGGAGGGCCCTGACTGGGAAGAGGAGACACTGCAGGGTCTGCAGGCTGGGAGGAGGCAGGGGCAGAGGACTGACTCACTGGTGAATTAAAAATAACCCCCAGGAAGGTGGTGATAAAGCCCAGGGACCATTCCGACAGAGCGAGCCTTGAGCTGGCAGGTGGTCACTCACACATGAGCTTCTGAGGCTGCATAAAACCATAAAACATTTACCATAAAACATCAACTCTTGCTCACAGGCTCTGAACTGGGTTGGAAACGCTACAAAGAGGGATGTTCATACATGAATATATATGAATGAACAGGAAGAGTCCTGTTCAAGAGATAATATAAATCTCTTCACGCCCTTCCAGATATAGGAAGCCCTGTGCAGGCTGACTGTGGCTGTGTGTTGCTGGCTGATGTGTTCAGAGGTGGCTGAGCCATACTGGGGTCTGGGAGGTCTCAGTGTCCTGAGGTACAATGAACCCTTGGCTGCTTTGTGCCTTTCATTTTGAAAGAGGGAGAGGGAGGAACAGAGAAAAAGGAACTTTATCTCAGATGGGGAAATTTACCTCCAAGGTTCTTCCATGCTGAGGCCAAAGACTTTCACAAAATTGAACTTTCCAGTCTTTGTTCTGGGAGCCACTGTGTGAATCCCAATTAGCTTTGCTGCAGGCTAAAGGGGCTCAGCAGTTGAGTCATGACAGACTACAGGGAGTGATAGATCAGGAACCAAATCAGTGCTGGTCAGCCTTGAGTGCTGCAGCTGAGGAGCACCATTAAACAGCTGCCAAGGACCATTCCCTCCCCACAACGCTCTTCCATTCTGCTACATTAGTTATGGTTTTCGACAATGACCTCTCATGACTCAAGGGATTTTTTTAAGGGAAATTTCTCTTTTAAATTTCACGCATTACGAGTCTATTCGGATTCTATCAGAGGTTAGTTCTACATTTGACTGAATTGCTTTAACTAAAATACAGACCTGGAAAATTAACCCTTCCCTTGCCAAGCCTTGTCTGGTGAGTTGAAGCTAAGAGAAGAATGAACCCATTTGTGGGAGCCATGGTGCTGGGGAGAAAGGTACACTTCACAGGGCTCGCTTGTGGTACAAAATTGTTATAGTGGCTGTAAACAGAAAGGATAGTAATCATTGCAAAAGCTGAGGATATCTTAACCCACACTTTTAAAATTCATAGAATCATAGAATCCTCAGAGTTGAAAGGGATCTTTAAAGATCATCTAGTCCAATTCCCCTACAGTGAACAGGGACGCCTACAGCTCAGTCATGAGCTCAGAGTCTACTCTAGCCTGGCCTTGAATGTCTCCAGGGATGGGGCTTCCAGCACATCTCTGGTCAATCTGATCCATGCAGTAGGAAAGAGTGTTAGAAAGCAGCTCAGAAATGTGTTAAAAAAGAAATTACAGTTGGTGTCAGTGGGTTGGCTAGAGATGGATATAAATGAGCTAGCATGCTTATTTCCAGTATACGTCCCTGTTCTGGAGTTAGAGATAGCCTTAGTGGGTTGGTATTCGTGGTGTTCAATTAACGATGCCCATTAACTTCAATAAACTTCAGTTTCAGTTTTGCAGAGAACACCCTTGCGTGCATTTTCTGCTGGCCCACAGATACAAGAATGAGAGCTCTGATTTCATTTCTCCTGATGTTTTACTTCCATAGCTTGGCAAGAAATTATCTTATATTAACATCTAACAGTTTTGGATCACTCAAAGACGCAAGGAATAAGCCAAAAATCACTGGGGACGATCACAATCCCTTCCTCTATTGGCTCTACAAACAGTTTGGTTTTTTGCTCCTGTATCTGACAGACTGTGAAATTACTGTCTCACTGTTTATAGGGCAAATAAATAGCTTAATATTGTTGGACTGTGATGAAATATCTGCACTACAAAAGAAGATTGGGTTTTCAAGTGGTTCTCATGGAAATCTCTCTGAAGTAGTTTCTACATCTCTCATAGTTGTCTGTTTTCCTTTCCTTTGGCTTTACATGTGAGCAGGAAACAGGACTTTGTTTCTTGCATCTCTTCTTCTTGTAAACACCAAAGCTGTTGTGCCATCTTGGCTGAAAAAAAAAAAGACAGTGTAATATTAATTTACAGATAGTTTTAAAAAGGGATTGATGTTTAAAAATGAAATGAAAACATTATAAGTGCACACAGATTTTATTTTTTTTCAGAATACAGTGCCTCTCTGCTGCTGTTCAGTTATTTTCTACTATGAATGCCATCAGAAGGCTGAAATAAGGAAAGCACTCATCATCCTAAGGAAAAAAAAAAAAAGCATTTGAAGGCCTTAATGTCCTATTGAAAGAAAAAAAAAAAAAGCCATTGTCTTGGCCATCAGTGTACCACCAGGCTCTTCAGTATGTTTGCCTGCCTGGGGGGTTTGGCTACTCACGTGCAAAATCAGCTCTGATTTTGGAACAGCTGAGTTTGGACTCATCACTATGGACTTGTCACCTGCCCAAGGAACTTTAGACTGGCCCTTTTTACTGACACCCAGCCACTCTGCCATTCTTGCCTGGGCGCAATGGACTGCACCAGCTTCAGTGGAAACTGCTCTGTTGTCTCACTGTTGGATAGCTATGATTCCTAGCTTATCCTTTCAGATCAGCCTGCTGACACATGATAAGAACATGTATTTATAATCAAATAGCCTAATTGATCAAACAGTCTAGTCAATCAGGCCTTGCCTCAAACTAAATAGGTTCCTGTTTGTAGTACTGTTACCATTTCTTCTTTATTCCGTCATCTCACAGGAGGTAGTTTGAAAAACCTAGTTTCAAGCTTGAATTTATTTTTGACTCACTCATACTTATTCATTCTTTGTCAGCGTTGTCCTTTAGTGTAAGTAACTCTCCTTATTTCTTTGTGTTTACCCTCCCTCTTTACCCCACTCTAATTTGAATTTACTGGCAGCAAGTTCAGTCTTGATTTTTGCAATGTTAAATGTGCCTTAATGGTATCCTCCCTGATCAGCTAACCCCTCCAGAGCCTCTGTTATTCTGACAGCTCTTCTCCACACCCACTGCAGTTTTGGTAAGTCTTTCCCCATCAGGGGTGATCGGGCCTGGAAATGGTGTTCTAGATGACCTCTTGCCCAAACACTGCCTTCAGAAGCATGCGTACCAAAGTCACTTCCTTTCCCTGAGTAAGTGAATCTGGATGAATTATCATAGAATCACCAAGGTAAGAAAAGACCTCCAAGATCAACCAGTCCAACCATTCACCTACCACCAGCAATTCCACACTGAACCACGTCCCAGCATCTAAACATTTCTTGCACACCTCCAGGGACAGTGACACCACTGCCTCCCTGGGCAGCCCATTCCAGCACTTCTCCACTCTATCAGAGAAGAAATTTTTCTTGATATCCAACCTGAGTCTCCCCTGGAGAAACTTGAGGCTATTCCCTCTCATCCTATTGCTAGTTACATGGGAGCAGAGGCCTGTACCTTTCTACAGCCTCCTTTCAGGCAGTTGTAGAGAGTGATGTGGTCTCCTCGAGACTTCTCTGCCCTAGACTGATCCATCCCAGTTCCCTCAGCCACTACCCATAAGACTTGTGCTAAAGACTCCTCACCAGCTTTGTTGCCCTATTTAATACATACTAAAGACAAAACCTTAAAGTAGTGTGACCTAGCATTAATCTTGAAAATCTTTCCTTTTATTTACCTGTATCAGTGCTGTCCTAAGTTAGGAGAGTCTCATGGAAGATGTAAGTCCTGAAGCTGTGGAGAGCTCCCAGGTAGATGTGTCCTCCTCTCATCATAGGGAGAGGCAGGAGTTTAACCTAGCTCTCCCATGTCCAAGGAAGAGACAGATGCTGCAATGAAGCAATTAGTCTTTTCTAGATTTAATGCCTTCAAGAGTAACTGAAAATTGTAAGCTTCAGATCAGTCTGGACTGGTTTTTGTTTAACTTGTATTAGGCCTGTTGTGCTGAGGGAAAAAAAAGGGAGAAAAAAAAAAGAGCTAATGCCAGTCCTTGAGAAGTTTGCCCCCTAAGATCCATTGGGGAAGACTGACAATTTACTCATTTGCAGTCTGCTTGATCCCATTAAGTACAGATGAATGGCTGTGAGCAATGACGAAACACAGCTTCAGCATTCATACAGTGGAATAATACAGCTGCTTCCTAGGAGGCTGTATTATTATAAAAGCCAGGCTGGTGACTGGTTAAACAGAAATGGCTGCAGTCAGCCCACATGGCTCACATTCTCTTATTACCCAGACTTAGTGCAGTACATGCACCTTATTGTTTTCTTGCAAATTGATTCCATGGTGATGACGACCTAGAGATATTGTTCACTTTGATCAGTGAAAAGGCAAGAAGATTTTGAAATGATACTCCTCTGTTTGTGTTTTATAAGTAATGCATTCCCTTAAATAGTCAGCACCAGAGGAGTAACACAAGGTCGGCACTAAAGTTATTACATGAAAATTACACTTCATAATGATCTGAACTTTAAAAATTATCTGCTTCCTACGTTAGAAATGAGAGAGCTCCATTCCTTCCTACTTCTCATTTGTTTTAAGGCATAGAATGGAAATGGTATCAATTTTTCTGCCAGCTTATTAAAACATGTTTTTATTAACAAGTAATTGCATTGAGTCTTGGAAAGGATTAGCAGCAGCAGAAGAACATACTTCTGGAAAGCTGAAAAATGTATCTCAGATCACTTTGAATAAAAATGTAAAATTGCTCCAAGAACGTATTTTCCCTTACTTGAGCACCGGATGGGAGAATTTTATATAAGTTCTACTGCTGGGAGCTGTTTTAAATCTCTTTTTGAACTCAAAGTAATCTCTGAAGTAAAAGCATGGTCTCATTTCACCCAGACGTACCCTTTTTGAGACAAAACAAGTACAAAATTTCTGGAAGCTTAACAAATCCACATTAAATTCAGAAGGAAATCCACATTTTAGCTCTGTATGGGTTTTATTTCCCATTCTTGAACGGATCACCAGGGGATGGCTGATCTTTCCTATGGTAATCTTTCCAGGACAGTCTCCTACATGGATGTAGCTATAAGCCTGTAAAGGTACCAGTGGGTTAGGAAAAAAAATCACTGCTATGTGAGACTGAAATGTGTCACTTCATCTAGCTTGTCAGAAAGAAAATCGAGGAGTGGCTTTATTGACCCAGTTAAGATGGTGACAGAGGGAGAACACCAGATGCTGATGGACTCTTTGGTCTTGCAGAGTGGTTGGAACACAGAGTCAGATGAAAATCAGTTGGTTCTTTCCAGGTGAGAGTGATTGGAACAGATTGCCAGAGGACGTGGTGGATTCTGGATCTGCATTGGAGTCTTGATTGCCATTGTGAAAGATACGCAGTCCTGAACCCAAAACAGGGTGTAAGTGCCAACTGAACAATCTGACAGTCCCATTGGTTGTGAACACCCATGATGTTTCATCCATGATGGAGCTGAATGAGTGTGGGTCTGGAGGTCAGCGTGTGGGTTCCCATCTGATTGCCCGTGTGGAGCATTTTCACTTGGCAAGTGGGCATGCCAGCAGTGCATCTTCTGAACAGGTTGTGTCTTCTATGGAATGAGCTGGATTTCATGTGCATCATTGCTGCAACACCTGTTCCTTGGCCAACAAATGTGAGCAGGAAATTTGTGAAGGATACAAAGCAAGCAGCCTGGGAGAAAAATAGATGCCACTTGGATGGAAATTTTTCATCTATTGGAAAAAGATGCCTGTTTTGTAGAAAACAGGCTGTTAAGTATGTTTGTTATTTTTAGCCAATAATGCATTTGATGAAAGAGTGCACTTGATAAGGAACAGCCTCGGATGTGAGGGAGACAGGACAACAGCAGGTTGTCATTAAGGCCAGTTTGATTGGCAGCTGTAAAAGTAAATAGCACTGCTGCTCTTGGTTAACAAGCAGCAAGTGGGGAAATGGAACAAACTTTCAGGTCATAAAACAAATGGAAAGCTTAACCAACATCAAAGTGTCGTTTGGTGTTTTATTTGTACCAAAAAAAAAAAAAAAAAAAAAAAAAGGCTGGGATTTCATATTTCTGCAGTTCTTGTACAGTCTCCATCAGACCCACCTACAAGCAAGAGTGGTACTGTACAGAGGGAAGGTCTTTTAACTTCTTGTTTGTATGGGTTCCACTTTTTCTGCAAATCCCTGTCCTGCAGGGAGCTGGGGCCACAAGCATATTGCTCAGGCAAAGGGCTGCAGTCATTAGGTCACCCCTCAGTCAGGCACCATGGCCCCATATCCAGCTTCATTCCATTAGAAGGCAATGCAATGACCACTCTCAGTCCCATTCTCTAATTAGTGTGTTATTGGAACCAGAATGATGATAATGGGAAATAAAGGAAAATATTTAAAACTCAAGGTTGGAAATAATCACAGCTCTCAGGGTTTGTTGCTTGTAGATGGTTCCAGTGTCACCCATGCCCCCAAACCTGGGCTGGTTTGAGTCACAGGCTGTTTGCTCTTCTCCTCTGCTCAGGGGTGAACTTGAGCTTACAGTTTTCACATTTACTCATTCTAATTGTGAACAGAAATTCTGTACAATCTCCTTATTGCAATGTTAAAATAAAATAAAGCTCATATTTTGAACACAGCGTCAGACTTGCCCTTGATGTTACGCTGCAGTCTTCATGCTCTTTCACTTGTACTAAATAATCTGAGCTGTCATCCTGTAATTCAACCCAAAGACTAGCAAGGTGAGAAAATGGTAAATAATGTTTAACTTAGAGAAAGACCACTGGATAGAAGTTTGGTACAAAGATGCTCTAATGCATCAGGGGAAAATAATTGTTTTTTAAATGGCTCTTCATAATGCAAAGCTTTTGGAACCTTGTGTTATTAGTCAGTCGGAGTATCCAAAGTTAATTTTTTTTTAGGGCTGTATCTTTTAGCTATTGGGAAAAGCCTCTGAGTATAGAATATTAAAAAACAACAACAACAACATCAACAAAAAATACCTCATAGAGTATTCAGCAAAGGGAAAACTCCTGCAATTGAAAAAGGAAAAAGAGATGTAAAGACATTTGGTTTCTTCTTGCTGATCACACCTGTACAGAAAGATGGCCATCTGATTGCCTGGTGCTTTCAGATGACTCTGTCAGCCTGCGCTGCTTTTTTATTGTCATTATTATTACCATTTTTTCCCCCTGCTCTCTCTTGCCTCCTGCCCATAACAGAGATGAGGGAAATGATTCCAACAGCAATCCCAGAACTATTAATAATCAAAGAACTATTCTGTTCTTATTTCTGAATCAAAGGGAAAAAAATCATTGCTCCTTTTTTTTTTTTTCCTTCCTGTTCTCTACTCTTAACATGATACATTACAGTCGCTTTTTACATTCCAGTTCCTTTTGGAGTAGTGATGATTTGGTGGGATATGATGAATGGCACAGCGAAGCAGGTCCTTCTGAGCTCGGCTGGATGCACATGAGGAGGACATTGTACACCATCAGCACTTTTGTCTTCTCCCACAGCAGCGCAGAAAGGTGCCAAGAGGGGCAGGCTTGGCGTCACCCCCTGCACCAGGGCCATCCTGTGCTCCATCCTCACTCACATTCCTCAGCTCAGTCTTCTTTGCTATTTTCTGTCCCATTTTCCACTCCCCAGGTCACACTGCTTAGCAGCTTTGAATTGGAACGTCATACCCGATTTAGTTTTTCTTTGCAAGGTCATATAAAATGTTTGTAGCTTCCTGCAATAAACAGAAGCCAAAGAGGAGGAGGGATTCTAGATATCTGCTTATGTCATTGCAATACAGCTTTAGTTCTTATTTTGCAAATTCTGGAAGTTGTGCCAGGAGAGGTTCAGGTTGGATATTGGGAAGAATTTCTTCTCAGTAGGAGTGGTGATGCATTGGCACAGGCTGCCGAGGGGGAGGTGGTGTTATCATCCCAGGAGGGGTTCAAGAACCATGGAGATGTGGCACTGATGGACATGGTTACGGTGGGGAGGGGCTGATGGACTGGGTGATCTTAGTGGTCTTTTCCAACCTTTATGATTCTATGATCCTATGATTCTTACGTATCAGTATGATGGAAAGCTCAGGGCAGATGAACCCTAATATGCATGTGTTTTCTTAACCCCTTGCAATCTTCAGCTTCTCTGCTTTCTTCCCTCTTGTTTCCTCAATGACCACTGCCTTTCCAAACTCTGTCTGCTTGTCCTTGTGTCCCAAAAGCCCACAGTGCCTCCTGCCCCTTCCCAAGTGCAGGCACAGCGGTGCTGCCAGCCTCCTGCTGCGCCATTCCCACTGCTGGGCTTTGCAAAGAAGTTGAGTGGGGATTTGTGCAAATTCTTGGGCTACATTTAGCCTGCTGGGTGTGAGGCCCCTCCGTCCCAATTGCATTCTCCATTTGTAGCTCAGCGCTGCATTTATTGTCTTTCAGCAACTGCACAGCAGAAGGCTCTGGGGACTGAAGGCTGTTTTCTTATTCTCTGCTCCTCCTCAGAGCTAATAAATAAGTTAGCTGCTGCTTTGTGTTACAGCCTGGGAGTCTGCACCACTCAGAGGTGTATTTCATTGGCATGGGTAATTAGCAAATATTACCCCAGTGCCATGATTTGCTGTTTGTTTTCCCTCTGAAGCAAATAGATATAAATTGTTTAAAAGGGCAAACCTGTGGAAGAGAAATTATCTAGGCACTCAAGCACCAGCTTCCAGCAAGCAAAGAGATATTGGCATCAGCAAGGATTATTGTCGCTTTTAAAGGGTGCAGCTGCTTGTGGGTACAACACCCTCCCAGCAACACCAGTATGGCTGGCCAGCAGGCACTGGGTGGGCTGGGAGCTGCCACTGCTGCACTGAGGCTGTTTGTCTTGGAGGTCTCCAGGCAGATTTGTCTCTCAGTTACTGCTGCTGCTGTTCTGAAGGCAACCTGGTCAGGTCTTCCCTCTTTCAGACAGCCTGCCTCTTACCCCTGGGAGCTGTGGTGGGGGCCGATGCTGCCCTGCAGTTCTGCTCCTTGGTACAGAGGGACAGAGCCTCTTTGCTGCCGTTGCTGTTCTGTTACTGCTCATTTCCTTTTCTACTTCACAAAGCAAAGGCAGAAAGTCACCATGAGATTTTCTGCCACTGCCTCCTCTGCTGCCTGGAGCCCCAGAATTGTCACTGCATAAAATTTCTTATCGTCTCTCATAGTAAACCAGCAAACTCCAACTACATCTTTTAAAAAGACACACCAGGTGACTGTGGAGGCATCAGCCTCATCTTTCCCTGTCCTAAGTCAGTTTCTCTAGGAAACTTTCTGGATACTGCAGTCAAACAACATAAGGAGGCCAGGAACAGCATCCTTACTCCAAAAGTTATCTCCTTACCCCCAGAGATCTGCTACTGGTAGGTGAGGCAGCCTTTTGGCCTTCTTCCCTCATCTGCCTTCTATGCCAGAAAGTGAAACAACTGGAGTTTGTAGGTGGCTCCTTAAATCCACACATAGATATGGCCACACTAGGCAAGTCCCCCTGTCCACTTCAGTCAACACACCTCTATAGTTCCTGACCTTCGTTCACATAGAAGATCCCCAAAGTGACCAAATCAATGCACAGCTACTCTAGTGGTGTGTCTTTGGTAGATACCAGGGTTTCATCTTTGCAGCTTTCAGGGACACAGACATCGAGATCCTTGTGCACACTGAGAGCAAGAAGTAGGGCCAGTGTTCTCACCCCACACTGTTCTCTTGGCCCCACTGGAGGAAGCCTTGTATGGTTTCCTCTAAACCCATAGAGTTATTCTTTCTACTTCTTCCTGCAGTGTTTATGGCCACACAGCACCCAAGGTTTTGTCCAGAACTTGTACTGAGTGATTAAGAAGATGCAGTGCAGCAGAGCTACACGCGTGAGGGACTGTCATGAATGTTTAGCTGAGCTGAGAAAGAGACAATAAAGCAGCCTCCAGCCTCCATTTGTAATTACCCGGTGGGAAGGAAGTTAAAATGACAGGATTTAAGTTTTCCCTATCTCCTGGTGACATGTAGAGGTGGGGTCACACTTGGCAAAGGCAAAGCAATCAGCCAAGCACAAAAGCTCGCAGAGCCCCATTTCTTGCTGCACAGCATTGCCAGTGGGCTCTCATCCTCTCCTCTCCCTTCGACAGGTATGCCACTCATTTCATTAGTCCCACGTGAGTTACATTGCAGACAGTGACATAATTGAATTTAAACAAACTAGACTGGGCTCTCCTATGGTCTAGTGAACATTTATGTCGCTCAAGCACCAGGAGACCTCCAGAGGGGTTTGGGTTTTTTGTCCCTTCTTCCTTCTCTTAAATACCTCAAAAAATCAAATGTCAATAGCATTTTCCAGGGTAAACAAAAGTGGAGCAGCACTGAGATTTGGGCGGTGAGATGCTTCCTGTGTACAGCGAAGAGAGATTAGCTTTAGTTTAAAGGCAGGGCCATGAAGCTCCCCACAGGCATCTCAGGCAATGCTAATTCTTCCTGACTCAAGTGGATGAAGGATTATGACACAAATGATTACACTTAAAGGAAATATCTCCCCTAGTTTGTTCTTATCTAGAGTTCAGTCCTAAAAAATTAAGAATCAGTTACTTAGATCGAGAGATCTGTACCTGCATTGTGCTAGATGTTGCTCAGGTAACTGAGGAGAGGGGAGTAGGGGGTACTGTGGCTTTTTCTTGCTATGTGGAAAACTGTCCTAATGCAGTAGGGCCAGACTCCTAGCTGCATAACTTCACGTTGTTGCAACGTGAAGAAATACGACTGAATTCTGTTGGCCTTGAATGGAAACTTTGGACGTGAACAATGGTTTTATAGAAAATCATGTAAAGGATCTGGAACTTGTTCTGATGCAGCTTCTCATCCACAGACTGTTCTCAGTAGCCAGAGTGCTTCTTTTTTATCCACAGCAGAAGGAATGAATCCACTCAATGGCTGAGTTTGACCCTGAGCATGGAGAATCAGTGCCAGACTGACTTCATCCCAGAACTTCAGTGAGATACAACCAACCTGTGTGCCCTGGGACCTTTGGCCCTCCTGGTAACTTGGGGATTCTGCAAGAGTGCACTTAAGCTAGTGCTGAAACCCCACTGCAGGCAGGTAACAGCTACAGCAGGTTCCAAGGAGATGTTAGTGGTTAGGTCCAGCTACTAAGAAGAATTAGCATTGAAGAAGGTCTTGTGCTTTTTTCTTTCATCTTCTGAATGCCACTGCATGGCCACGCATTGAGAATCGCCTCCCCGCACCATTTCATTAGTGGAGTTCTTCTCAGTCCGCATTAAACAAACATTCACGGGGTTTATGATAAATGTTGCACAAGTTGTTGTGTTGAAATAATGAGCAAACTTCCTTGGTGAAGTAATTAAGATGTGGGTAACAGGTTTTTATATATCAAGTCAAACATTATTCCACTTTGCAAAAATTCTGCTCTAGGCCTTTTATCAAGAAATTCCATTTGTTTGGAAACCCCCTTAATCAATAAATCCCAATTAAAATCATATGTCAGATAACTAGCAGTCCTTAAGATTTTTTGGTTTTATACCCAGGAGGGTTCTGGTTTACTGATGACATAAGTGTATTTACTGAGTAGATCAATAGCCTGCTCAATACTTGTTTTTTTCTGCCAAGGTCACGGGGATTTGGCTGGAAATAATTAGAACTGTTCGTGATGATGGATTTTTCTGAAACTTGCTGTAATAACTGAAGAAACTCCTGCTTGGGGAACTTGAGGCACAACCAAAGCTGCATTTAGTTCAATGTGCTGCAAATTATTCCAAGCCCTGATTCAGAAATATACTCAGATTTTCTATGACCTGACCTCCAAAACCTGGCATCCATAGGGCCACAGTGAGTACGTGTCTACAGCTGATACATAGGATCATATTATATTTGCAGGATTTCCATTTTCAGATGTGGTGCTACTTGTCTACAGTTGTCTGAGAGAAACATTGAGGTTCAGTAGTTTTCTTCGAGCCCAGAAACTTTGGAACTTCAGACCTATGGGCTAGTTGGGTTATACAGCATTGCAAAGAGGATATAGGGAGGATGAAGGTCTCCTCCTTTCATTCATAATCTTTGTTAACTGCCTTGTGTGGGCCTTATTAAGGGGTAGTTACACTATTCCCCATAGCCATATAGACGATGGCAAAGGTAGATACTTTTTGAAGCACTATACACTTTCATCAGTTATATATATATCAGTTTAAATAGTGAGGGTGGCTAATAAATCCTTTGTTTCTGTTAGAATTACACCACCAACTGTAGATTTCTCAACTTTCCAAGGCCACTGGCAGTGGTGATAGAGTGGCTTATGGGAAGCAAAGAATCTGAAAATAATGGAAAATGTGGAAAGCAGCCAGTCTTCTTTTATGATGAAGAGGCTCTAATAAAGACTAAATGCTTCTCTGAATTGTGGTTTCAAAAACTTCTTCAAACCAATAAAGGGACTAAGAACACATTTGATTTAACCTTAAACACAAATCCCTCAATTATTCTGTTAGAGCAGACCGATGTGCACTCGGTGAGGTTCTTCTGTCATTAGTTCTGCAGTATTTTGTCTCTCAGTGAGACTCGTATTTACTACCTTTTTCCTGTTGTCCTTGCAGTGTTTATTGCAAGGGTCAACCAGGTCCCCTTTCTCTTCACAGATTGCTGTGCAATGAATCTCCACTTGTCGAAGGCCATCATGCTAGCACATGCCTTCATCATGTTGCACAGCTCACCAATGACTACATTTGACTTCTGCGTCCCACCCATTCCCCGGGATGTCTGTTTGCCTTTGTGCACAGAAGACAGCCATGCCCATTTATTGCTGCCATGGAACAATAATTAGGATTTTTGTTCGCCTGAATTATAGTTTTTATACTTTTGCTTAGTGTTGTGCAGAAATACATTGGGGAGTAAAGACAACTTGATTGCAGTGACAAAAAAGATAAGAAATATCTATCTAGGAGTATAGCCTCAAAACTGGTTACAGCGATAGCTTTTATCATGCTCTTTCTTCATCCTTCTTCCCATAGGTTAAGACTCGAGTCATTGATGCGACATCCCAGAAATAACATTTCAGCTTATTCCCAGACAGCATCCTCAGCAGGGTATTTGTAGCTACTTGCACATAAATTACAGGAAATGCCCATAGGACCGTAACATATTCTCAGTAAAACCCCAAACCTTTGACTTCTAAGCTTGCTCATGACAAATATCCCAGCTACGTAACAACTAGAGCACACTCTCAGAGAACAGAGACACTCAATCTTCATAATCATTTAAAAAGAAAAATATATCAGAGATGGAATGGTTAGGAATGAGCATCCTCCCGAATGCGAGTGTGTCAGGGTATCCAACCAAGCAGCTGACTTCCACAGATTTAACCATGCTTTTTATTGTGTCCTTATAGATTTTCTACCTATAACATATAAATACATATATGCAAATATACACATTTATACACGTGTTTATTGACACATGAAAATGTGTTTTCCAAGGTGACACTAATACTGTGAGCAGGGAAAGCCATCGAGTTCTTGGTTTGGTAGGATGAATAATCTTTCCCTGACAATATCATAAACCTGAAGACCTACTTAGACTAAGTGCCTGCTTTTACATTGCTATATTTAGGTAGGATGATTCACTCTTAATTTAAGAGCCAGATTTGCATAACAAGACAGTGTCAGTTAAATGTCTAAATGCCTAGATCAGATTTTCCAGCTTCCACAAAACACAAAGCCGTCATTGATCTCAGCATGAAGTGAACTCTATGAAATCAAACTCCACTTGTAAATACAAAGCATGTTGCAGGGACATGACCCTACCATTCGGTTTTAATCACAAGAACAACCACATAGCATCGGATTGATATTCAAAGACTGAAAATGGCCAGTGACAGCAAAGAGCTGCTAGGGGTTTTTGTGCTCGAGGTTGCACTTGGGCTATTGTGTTTAATAGTTGCTGATGACTTTCTTGAATTTTTTAGCCTATTTATGAACCTCCCTCACTTTGAACACATTTGCACTTTTGACTCCTAAGTACTCTGCGGTAATGATTTCCAGACCAGAGTTAATAGTTGCCCTTTTCTATTTAAAACACTGATAAAGGTCTTCTCGGTGGAAGAGACATGTTGGGAATATAGTTCACATGACCTTGCTGGAACTAGATTGCCTCAAAAGCAAACTAGGGAATTTCTAGTTAGGATCATTGTATAATATGTAAGCCAAAAGTAATCAGTTTTTGAGAAATAATCATTTTTCCAGAAGGAAAATGGAAAATGAACATCGTGTGCCTTAAATATGTGAATGGTAAGGGAGAGGCAGCCCTTCTTTCACTGATTTAACTGAATTAAAAATAAGCATTTTCTTGCTTGGCAAGTCTCAAGTTACAAGAACTCTGTAGAAGCTAAGGCAGCCAAAACGTGCATCTGCTGCCTGAGGCTCCTTGCTTTCAGAGGCTATTGGGCATCCTCGCAGGGTCATTCCAGGTAAAAGTGACACTTCCTCCACTTAACCGTAAAATAGAAAACCAAGAATAGCCCTTCCAAAACCAACATCAGTTTCACAGGATGACAACTTATGTACTTGGAAGGCATAGATTTTGCGTATCCTTAGGACTGGCAAAGTCAGACTAATAAATAATCACAAATCAGTCCTACAGATGGTTTTTCATCTTTGCATTCTCGCTAACTGCTGACTTGGTGGCACACAACATGCACACCTTGGTGCAGGTACAAGGTCCTGGGCTTTTCAGCTACTCACCCAGTATGCAGGCTGTCTTGGGTTTAAAGTCTTCGGGTTCAAGCTGTGTGACTAAAGTTCTTCAGAAATTGTCCCCTTTCCCTGTTAAGCCAGCAGTCTACTTTCAGATGAAGTGTTCAAGAATCCATCATTTTGAAGCAAACGTATATAAGTCAATTTCTCTGTATTTTAAATGATGTGAGAGCTGTACATGAATTATTGTCTCAGGTTCATACTTATTCAGAGGCTCCTAGGAGTTGATCCTTATCCTCTAAGTAGACCAAGACACTTCCCTGCCCACATCTTTTTCAGTGCAACTTTGGTTTGGTGTTTAGGTTTGCAGTAACAGACCCTTTTTCACCCTGCAAAAGA
Source organism: Meleagris gallopavo (assembly GCF_905368555.1). Classification (NCBI taxonomy): domain Eukaryota; kingdom Metazoa; phylum Chordata; class Aves; order Galliformes; family Phasianidae; genus Meleagris; species Meleagris gallopavo. The sequence continues at coordinate 1,200,711 of NC_139414.1, read as the reverse complement.
CTTTTCTCACACTTTTTAATCTCAGGATAGCAATTAAGTTTTCTGACAGCAGATTAGTTGCTCACTTGCTCACCTGAGATTTGCTCTGGGCGGCAGCCAGCTCTCTGAACAGCAATGTTTCCTTTGGATTGTAAGCTTAGCAAAGCTCTTCTGTTAGCCTTGTGCTAAGGAGGGCTGTCTGTCCCAGCACTGCAGGGATCTCAGGACAGCTGGAGTCAGATGGAGACCTGGGGTAGTTTTTGCACCAAATGGCCAAGACAAAGTAGAACAAAATGTTGTGGTGGCTGGAGAAGACGCTGTGTGGTTCTGAGAACAACATGGAGTTACCTGTCATGCTTCCATTGAATTCATTTCTTAAAGAAAGAGGCTATGTTTGGTAGCAGCAATTTCCCTGGCTAACATTGCTGAGCATTTTGGTGCCAATTCACATTCATAACATAACCACGCGTCATCCTATGAAGTCAGCTGGGAGAGATCGTGTGAGCTCATGCAGCACTGACATAGGCTGGGCAGGAGCAAGGGCGAGGAGGAAGGGAATAGCAAAAATGAGTGCGAGCTATGAACAACAGCAATGAATTCTCTTGTGACCAAAAGCAAAAATGTAAATAACTTCTATTGAGTAGCTGTGAGAGAGCATTTAGTGCCCAGTGCTTTAAAAATACAGATGAAAAACACAAAAAGCAGGCAACTTTATGCCATTCTGGTCCAGCATCTGTTTCTTTGGCAAAGAAGTTGGATTTTTCCATAAGATCTGTTCTTACAAATGGATAAAATCCTTTCTCAAGAAATATGCCAATGAGAGCACTGAAACTGTAAGGCTTTGTACTTGACACAGAATTGGTGTTGTCTCAATGAGTTATCGTTTGTGGATATTGGAAAGACGTGAAGAAACCTTAAATCATCCTGGGAATAATAAGGGATATACAGTCTGTGTCCTTTGTAACCTACTGCAGTGAGTTCAGTTACTGCTTAATGCTGAATATTCATGAAGTCAGTAAACGAATAATTGGGATACATTTACAGTTTATTGCTGTTACAGGAGAACCTGGGCACTTTAATAAGATGCTGATGATTCATTTTGGCGTGACAGTAAGAGGGTGCGGAGGGAATTTGCAGGTATGATTTGCTAATGCAAAAATAATTGTTCCATTTTCCAACCTTAATGTCAAGAAAGACACTGATGTTTAAGAGTGAATCTGCCTAATAGTCCCTTTCACTATGTATTAGATATCTGTACCGAGCCGGTGCACTGCAGTCACTGTTCCTATTTAATCAGTAAGTGAAGAAACGAGGAAGAGGAGGCAGAAATAAACCTCCCTACAAGCTCAGAAATGATGTAAGTGCTCCTTGCACATTGCAGATCAACTCTGACACGCTTGATAATTGAGGAAGATTAGATAATTAATCTGAGTAAAATGTAAGAGCAATGGAAGGAGCTTTCCATTATTCTGAGACCCTAATTCTTGAAATACAATGAAGCTCTTGTGGGTCAATTTAATCAACTTTGAGCTATACAAATATTTCCCATGGCTATGTAAGAACATGTTCTTCTATAGTAAATCCATTCCACGAACATACCCACCATGAAGATATATATAAGGTTGGTAGAAAGAAAAAGTTCAATGAAAACTAGATTGACAACTTCCTTCAGTGCTTATTTTTGTGACTTTTTAATCATGGCCTTCTCCTGCATGGTGTCTTTCCATCTCCTAACGCTGACATTCTCACTGCCATGATGCTCCCACACTGGGCCTGTTTGCTTCTACAAACATGGCAGCTGTGTTGTGACACCATTGGGTGTGCTGATGATGTCAGAAAGGGAGATGCTGGTGAAGATGGTGGCTGTGGCCATGCGTATGGAGGCAGCTTCCCTAGGGTTGCTGGTTGTCACAAAGAGGTGAATGCAGCAGACACAGCACGCAAATAGAGGCAGATCTGTGCCTTCAGGCAGCTCGTACACAAGAATTTCCAGACCATGTACTCCATATCTGGCAGACAGTTCGCATTATATGTCTTTGATAAATAGTGCTTATTAAAGAGTTAGAAATTTCTCATTCCCCAGAGAAGCTGTTTCATACATTTTTCAATCTTTAAGCGAAATGAAAAAGTTTAATGAAAAAGCTCCTATTCAGCCTCCCGCGATGAGCCTCCAGTCAAGATTTTCCTGAAGTATATAAATTCTTAATTTGCTGTAGATAATGCCTACCAGATCATAGTACCAGGAGCACTAGTGGAAATTACAGAACAGCAGACTTGGAGCAGATGTTATTAAGCACTTTTTCATGAAGAGAAACATCAGTCTGTTGACTTAAGGCAAGGCTGTCTGGGCAGGAAGAGGCAGCGGAGGTTGTACAGAAAGGCTTGAGGAGAGGTGCGGGCGAGCCACACAAATTGCACATGATGGAGTATGAGTCTCTTGGGCATGACGTGCAGCATGGGAATACAGAAATACCCTGGTGCAAATGAAAGCACACGTTGCATCATGTCACACAGAATGATAGAATCACCAGGTTGGGAAAGACCTGCAAGGTCCGACTGTTCACCTACCACCAATGTTTCCCACTAAACCAAGCATTTGCAGGGCAGCGCTGCTTCTCAGAAAGGGACATTCATGGCTGGTCCTGGTTCCCCATGACACAGGGATGCCTTGTACAACCGAAACACAACGTGAGTTTATTCTGTGAAGATTTTCAGGGGTACAGAATGTGATCTGTGCATTAAATTTCTACAATGTTGAAAGCCTAAAGTACAGGATCTCTTTATCTTCCACTGTTGACCAACCTGTATTGCATCTTAGGGATGAAAAGAAAACAGCAGTGGTGATGTACCACATAAATCCAGGATGTCTGATGGAGTTTTTAAGTCTCCTGTGGTTGCAGAGAGGGGACTGGTGTATTTGTACCACAAGGTGAAAAAATGGCCTGAAAGCGATGCCCTTCAGACAGTGACTAAACAAGTAGAAAGGAGCATAAGAAAATAGTAAGAAGAACCTGAGAAAGCAACAATAAAGCCCTTATTGTCACACAGTGAGTCCCATGACTTTGCTTTAATCATTGCCATTTCGTAGATGGGCAAAGCAAGGCTGAGAAGAAGAAAGGAACTGTTGAGTTCAGACAAGAGATGGATGGCTGAAAGGGGGCCAGTGCATAGCTCCTGAGTCAGCACTCTGTCCAGGAGGTGTCTGGCCAGAACACGCTAGTTGCAATTAAAATTAGCATTTAAACAATTTGAAAATGATTTTTTTCTCTTACATATTCGGGGAAATGGCTAATTATTTTCAGATTAGTCTTTCATTCTGCTGAATCCAATGCCTGCTTGTCTAACATCTTCCTTAAGCTGCAGCTGAAATTAGCCTTGAGACAACCTCATCTGTTTCCGAATGAAAAGAATATCTTCATATTTTGCAAGATGCAGTTATTAATTTGACTATAACCAGAGAAATCCTTTGGAAATTAATTCCCAGTAAAGCAACAAAATATACTTCCTAATAAGTTTTCAGTGAAAGCTGAGTTGACAATGCAATAAAGCATTATCTCAATCACTGAACAGACTTGAGGGTACTTGTTAAATGAGGCAGTGTTTCCTCTCTGCAGAAGATCCGGTGAGAATTTCAATGCAAGCTCACTCGAAAAACGCAGTCTTGGAGCAAGGTTATCCTCCTGACCAGTTTCCAGCAGGGACCACAGGAGCAATTATTCTTGTTGGGCAAGCAGTGATTTCTTGTAACTTCTCACGGTGGCAGAAGGCTCCTGTGCTGGAAAAATCCATGAACTGACATTGGATTTCATTTAAAATATATATTTGTAATTTTGAGGTGATTTTTCTGAAAGAATTAGGTTTGTCAACAATGTACTTACATGTGAGAGGGAGAAGTCCTAGCGTTAGAAAACTTATTAACATCATCTGGGTTTTCTAAATAAAATATTCATAAAGTCAGATCTGAATTTTCAAAAGAAAAATAGGCTTTAAATTCTGAAGTATTATATTCTCCCATCTCATTAAAAAGCAGAAATCTATCTTGAATCTTATCTGCTCTTCCTCATTACAAGACTATTTATATAACAGTCTGATCAACATAGCTCTTTTTGGACTTAGAGCCCTTGAAAATCATATAAAATAATTTCCTTGCTGTTTTAGCCTATATATCTAATTCTTCATTATTTATGACGTACAACAGCTTGACTCTCAAGGTCGCACTCCAAAGAAGTCAAAGCACAACTCTTTTTAGGCTTTCTTTTATCTCAGAATTCCGATCAGCTGAAGAGACAACGCTGCAGCAAATACAGTGAAGGCAATCCAGAACATAATACCATGTCAGTAAATGCTTTTCAAGGGTGGAGAGTTACCGAGGAGCTTTTTAGCTAATGCTTTTCTTTAATGGTACATTTAACTAATGCCAAGTTGCAGTGGGGCTCGAGTGAACGTCCATATGATGTGCATGTAACTACCAAGAAATTCATTTTGACAGTTCTTTTTGCAAAAATAGTCCAAGATGAAAGGAGACCTTGGAGCTCTCACTGCTTTACACTCTGCATCTTGCTTTCCCCAGTAGTGAGCCCAGCCATTAATCCCAGGAAAAGTTTCCTATCAGCACATCATTCCAAGAGCAGAGCAAAACTCCAGGTGAGTGAGGTGGCAAAGTGCACCCTGCAGTCACTGTCAGCTATCCAGTGCACCAAGTTTTAGCCCTGTTGGCAGTTCAAACTCGCAGGCATCTGGTTCTATGACTTGTGGAGGAGGACGTGGAATCAGGTGTATGGAAGGGGCTGGCTCTTCTGGAACAGATCAGTGCTTTCCACCCACTCTCTGCATTCTCTTACACATAGAATTAGATAGAAAAAAAGAACTATGTAGCAGTCTGTGAAATTTTGGAAATTATTACTAGAGATGCGCATCAGCTATGGCAGGTTTTACTCTCAATACATTGCATAGCCTGGATCCAAGCAGGTGGAGCCACTGCATTTCAACACGTAACCACATTTGCCTGCACTTCCCCAGACTGGTCCGAGCAGAGGATGCTGCAGTTGCTTCAGAACATCCTCCAGAGTCCATGCATTCCCTTGTGCAAAAGCCCAAGACTCATTTTGCTGCACACCAAGCGCTGCCACAGAGCAAATTGCAGAGAACAGAATGATAATTGGAAGGGCTGAGCACCACACTTGCCTTCAGATCCCTCCAGAGAGCAAGATGTAGCTGTGTGTGAGCCATCCTTCCAAGGTCCTGCAGCAGCTAAAGCCACGTGTCATTCTGTACCCAGTGGTGATGGTGCAGGTAGCAACATATAAAAAAAAAAATTATCCTAATTGCTAGTCATTAGAGAGTAGTTTAGCCCTTACTTGTGGCACATGGTATAGTTTCTAAAATAAATAAATAAATGGGATCTAATATCGTTGTCATCCATACGAATATCCCATCCCTTTCTTTTTGTTAACATCTTGTGCTGGCATAAGAATTCCTTGTGGGCTCCTGGGAAACAATGCTAAATATTCAAATTTATCTGCATTTATAGCTTAGAATGCTGCATGATTTATGCCAAATATTGTCCACTGAAAGGCGTCATCATTTATTCATTTCTCCATTTTACTTCCTACTCTGAGAACGGTACAAGAATGGAGCCAATACAGAAAAGGGACACCCTTCCTTCATCGTAGGATGCTCTGTCCTCAGCTGCATTCACAGAGCACAGTCAGGTTCTTGCCTTGCTGAATGTAGCCCACAGCTGTTCCAATGACTCACATCACAGGTACCTAGCAAAAATTAGATGAGAATTTGGCAGTTGCCTCCAAGAGCTTCACATCCATCTTTTCCAGTGGTATTATTACTGCAATACAAGGGGTGTGTTGCAGTACAACACCTTATCTTCAGGAAGAGTCCTACAACACTTCATGGCTTAATTATGCACTTCTGCTGCCCATAATTCACCAGTGTCCTAAAATGCACCTGCTAATGGGATTGCTTTGGATTTGGATTCGAAACAATTCCTTCACACTTGTTACTCATCAGCAATAACCTGTGCTAGTGGGAAAGAAACCAAACACATCTTAGGAGAGAAAAACAAAGCAAGTCTTGCTAGGGCAACTTCACAGGGACATCAAGTTCAGTGACTCCTCAGCAATTCACTTTTCATTCTCCACTGTTCCACACGTGGAATTTTCCCACCCCTGTGTGAGCCCTTCCTGGAAAAGAAATGCAGTCTTGCACCCCAATTACCTATGGCTTCACATGCTAGCAATTCATACTGAATCTAACCTTTTGTTTTTATATGCATACAATTCTTTACATGTTAAGGTGTCTCAAATGGAACTCCTTTAACTTGACCTGGAGAAAGGTTACAGCACTGCCTACAACTCAAAAGCTATTTTCAGTCATCCTTGAGAGTACCCGTATGAGTTCCTTCCTGTGCCTGTATGTCATGCCATGCACCAGATATACTCAGTGCAGTCAGGTCCGTGTCAGAACCACACTCAGTATGGTGGTACAGAGCTTCATATTGCTTCAGAGAACTGTTTGCCTTCCCTAAAAAAATTTTCTGCAATGCACAAATATAAATACTTTCTACTACATAGCACTTTCTATAGAGAAACTTCAAGGCAACTTAGAAACAGTAATGAATTTGAACAAAATAGCAAACTTGTAGGTGGGAAACCTTATGCTTTTCTCATCTGATCATCTTGCCAAAGTCAAATGAGAATTGAGTGCCAAAACCAAAACAGACTCAAGGGCTCACTGCTATCCCTGTCACCAGCTGCAACTGCAGCTGTTAATGCCTACAACAGTATTTAAGGCACAGCCTGGGCAGGTGATCACTATGCTGTAATGGTGTAGCAGAAATGCTCAGTCAGGGCCTGAAGCAGTGATTGAGCACCTGGTGGAAGGCAGAGCCAATCCAGGGGAGCTCAGGTGCATGCAGTGTACTGAGTGACCAGATGAGGTGGAGCCAGGATGCACCCTTTCCCAGGCCTCATTTAAGGGACCAATGGAGGTAAGGGTATCTTGTTGAAGATCCCTGCTTATTTGAGGTCTTCTGAAGGTAAGCAGGATTTTTTTTTTCTTCTTCTTCTTCTTCCCTGCTGTTATTGATGTGTTTCCATCATGTTGTAGCATTACAAATGGCTAACTTTGCTATTGGGAGAGAAGGTGTTCTGGCAAACCATGTGCCTTTTGATGATCATTTTCAGTATGTGCTTGGCTGTGATTTTAAGTGGTAGCTTGTGCAAAGAAGGGAGCAATGAGATACAGTCCATTGCTGTGCATGTGCAGTACTTCTGGTGGCACGCTTGACAGGAGGAAACTGGCATTTTTCTCTTTCTGTAATGCTGTTATTGGCCAGATGTTGTCTATCCGCTTTGAGTTGATGGTGGCTGAAGACTAATGCAATTTTGAAGGACAAATAAATGGGAAGATAAGGCCCTTAGCTAAAATAATGTTTTCATAAGGAGCTTGGAGAGTTTCAGTGATTTGTAGTAGGAATTGTGGCAGGGAAGAAGAGAGGTCACCCTCAAGTATTTAAGGCCTTTTAAGTAGGGTTTAATTTCTACAAAAGAATCTGCAGTGCACCTTGAAGCAATGGAGCCATAAATCATGCCTTCCCAGGACTCATTTGTCATCACAGTTTGCCCCAGCAATTGGAAGAGGAGGTAGAAGCGTTCCAGCTGTTCCATGCAGCCAAGTGTCAGTGATAAATGCAGGTCTCTAAAGGAAACAATAGAGTATCAATTATAAATAAGACACTTGCAAAGAGGTTGTATAGAATTAGGTTTTCTGTGCATTGCAGCACTGTCTAGATAATGTCTCCTTCCTTCCTGGGGCACTGATTCCTCCGTACTGATGCTGTTTCTGTGGATCAGAGAAAATGACTTCACACACATTTTCTTATCAATAACAGGTGGGTGAGGAGACAGTGGCTCAAGCAGGTACTGGTCACTCTGTCCTTCTGGCCTCACTTGTACCTAGAAGCACAGGACACCAACACTGACACTTGCAATTTGCTATTGGTTGAGGTCTCTTCCCCTCTCTTCTGGGGAGGGAACACCTCACCATATTAACAGTCTAAAGTAATCTACAGAAATGTGGCTTCGCAATGAATATCTAAGATATCATTGATGTCTCACACGAGCAAATCACAGCATGATGCCTTGAAATTCTGCTGTCAGTGCACTTGTATAGCACCAGCATGGTGAGCTCCTACTTGGCATATCTTAATGCCAGTGGTAACCATTGAGTATAAATGGTGTCAGAACACTTGATGACTTCTTTCAGCAGGGCTGTGTTGAAAACTGTGATTTTTATTCTTTTTTTTGTCTTGACCCAAGGTTTTGCCATTGCATGCTAAAAAATCTTAGGAAGTCCCATCACTCATTTAATTCATAGCTTTATGTAAACACAATGGATAAGAGAAAACAACGCATGGTGAGGCAGCTAGGTTTAATGGCATAAGACTGCTGTGTTAGCTATGGGAATTCAGGGTGTTTCCATTGCCAGCCCTTGGGATGTGCCTGGAGGTCTGTGTTAGCAGAGACCCTGTCCCACAGCATGGGGGTGAGTACGTGGATCCTGAACTATTTTTGGTTGTTTGGGGCACCTCTGAAGGAAGAAGTTTCATTATGGTGGTCTAAACTCAGCATAATACCACAGCAGCAATTCTCTGAATCGCCGCAACAGAGCGGATTGTAAGCACAAGGAAATGCCCAAAGTCATCTTAGTAGAAAAAAGAGCAAGTTAATTATCATCAATAGATAAAAAGAATGCTGTAGACTTGCATTAGTATCTATTTGCTCTGGGGGGGGAATCAAACCACAAATTATGGATGATTTCTTAATTACAAAGACTTGTGATTTAAAAAATTACAATAGTTTTTCCTTAATGGCTTGCAAAACTCATGATTATTGTGAAGCAATGTGATTTCTTTCAAAGTACTTTTGGACATATTATTTTTACTGGATATTATTGTGCTGTAGGACTATGTATTTTCTGCCAGCAGTCTAGTTACTGCCTTATTAGTTAAGCTCATTAGGCTGAATGACTGAAGGTGACTTGCGCATTGCAGAGAGCTCTTCTGTCTCTGCAGCTAAGCAGTTCCTCTCAGCCCAGCCTGAAAACAGCCACTGGTTTGTGGACTGTGATGTGAGCTCAGTGCTGGTCCTTGCAGCCATCTGAAATGAAATGCAAGGATATCCTGGTGGTCTCTGAGGAATGTCATGTTGAGGACTTCTTGTTTGTTCCACCTTACAGAAGATGACTGCAGACTCTTCAGCATAGTTGCATTTCTGCAGGAAATTTGTCTGTCAAGGGCCCATGGGCTTGGCATGACAGTTGCTCCATAGAGGGGAAGGGTGATGCCCCTTCTGCTCCCCTAAAACCTGCCACGGGTGTTGCTTTTTGTCATCACAAACAGCTGCTGCTCTTCAAACTGACCAGGTACAAAGCAAGCATGCCTTCACCTTTCTGCAATTAGTTTGGGGCTGCTGATTGCAGACTGAACTTTGAGCCGAGGTGAAAATGGGGCCATAGTGGCTGCTGTAAATTCTCCTTTAGTCCCAGCTGAAGCCCCCTGTACTGGATCTTCCTACACTTCTCATCTGGGATGTATTTTGTCCTTAGTAGAAGGCTCACACTGTCTTACCTCCTGTGCAGGGTTGGATTTGAGTTTGCATGATCCCTAACTAGTGTTTCATGTTCCAAGCCTGGGCTTTCTTCATAGCAGGCTGAAGGCTGTGTTCAGCTCTGCACTGGTGATTGCCTCTGGCAAGGTAGCTCTCCCCAGATTTCCAGACTTGCTGATGAGCCCCTGACTTTTCCAAAAGCAAGAAGCCAACACGGCCTTATCCCAGTAAGTCAGCTGGCCCCTGCAGGTCCTGCTGCTCTGCTGCTGTCTGTGATCTCCATTGCTTCCATCTTCCCATCACTCATAGTGTGCAGGTTGTTGACTAATCTGGCAGGGATTGGTAAACCAGAAAATCCTGATGTCTCAAATGAGAACATATACCACAGCTTGCTTATGGAACTGCAGCCAGGCTATCCAGGGTGCCTTCCTCTCATGTGCAAGCAAGAATGACTGTCACCAGGTATGACAAGCTGGGGAAAAACAACTGTAACGTGCTTATTTCTCTTCTCTTAGTTAAAGAGTATGGCAAGATTAAGCATGCCCTACACTTTTCCATTTCTGTCCTCTGTCTGGGCAGCACTGTACCAATGGGTCCAAGTCATCTCTTGCTGGCTCCCTCTGCTTGGCAGGTTCTGTCAGGGCCAGCTTGGCTGTGTCCCTTTGTTTGGAGCAGTGGCTGTGCTTTATGGACTTGCTTAAAGGTGTGTTAACACCCACTTCCAGCTTTCCCACCTGCATTCTTTATGACCAGAAACATGCAGTAAATGCAATTCAAAGCCAAAATCAAGGCTGTGTTAAAAATAACAGGGCTTGATTTCAGGGCAAAGAAGTGGCTTCCATGTTTGCTTTCATAACAAAAAAAGTAATGCAAAAAAATAAATCGGGACTCATTTTAAAGGGTAACTTTCTGAATATATTCCACAAATCAGAGCAAGGATCTTGGGTGCTTGACAAATAATTCTAAGATGAATGCAGATATATATCCCTGAGTGCAGGGACTTTAATCAATTCCTTATCTCCCAGAGAAGCACTTTGATGTTACCTGACAGTGCTCTGAAAGATGATCTACTTCTATGTGACTAGTGTAGCAATAGCAAAGGCTATTTCCCTCCTCGGGTTTTTGGTATAGGTAGTCCACTGTCACTCAAAACCATGTTCAGCCACCTAATTAAAATGAGACCATACATAATATTCTGTGAGAAATCATAGCAAGGACTTTGCAGTTAGGCTGCTCTGTGAGCAGGGCTTATTTAAAGCTCGGGCATCTTCTGCCTGATGAGCTTCATTAATAACACACACAGAACCAACTGGTCCTTTGAGATGCATGACTGTGAGTAAGAGGAAAAAAATTAGCAAAATACTGAAAAAAGCTTTGTCTCAATTTATGTATTCTGATGAGATATGCTACCTGTTTTCTGTTTTATTTATATAATATATTAGAGCTTTTACAATAGCAACATAGAGGACCAGAGAAAATAGCTGCTATAAACATTTCCATGCTGGTGTTGTTCTCTTTGGTTTGGGTGGTGAAGCTTAAGATGTCCCCACAGCACAACACACTGAGTCACAGTATCATAGAATCATGGGATGGCTGGGGTTGGAAGGGACCCCAGAGATCATCAAGTTCCAACTCCCTGCCACAGGCAGGGCCACTAACTCCAGATCTGGTACAAGACCAGGCTGCCCAGGGCCCCATCCAACCTTGCTTTGAACACTTCCATGGATGGGGTGCTCACAGCACCTCTCTCTCTAAAGAACTTCCCCCTGAAATCCAATCCAAACCTTCCCTCCTTGAGCTTAAAACCATTCTCTTTTCATCTATCAAATTGATGGAATTGAATGATGGATCCATATACATACTTTCTGATCATAAGAGTACCCAAAGTATGTACTTAAATTTAATTGCTTATATGTACTTCTCCGGAATACAATAGGATGTTTCAGTGTGTATAAATTAAGCCTACAGTAAGATATGAGATGCATTGTGAATGCCTGTCTGTACAGTTTCTTACGGATGTGGCTATATGGCAGGTAAGAACATGGCACCGTTCTGTTCAGCATTTCATGGGGCTGAGAGATTCCTCAAAATAATATAATGGCGAAAGACAGTGACTTACAAATGGGGAAAATAGAGGGAAGAAAATCTGAAAAAGGGTAAAGGTAAATTGTGCTTTGTGCTGCAGGAAGAATTCCTTTGCACCAGGGTGGATTCGATTGTGTCTCCAAGTGCTACTGCAGGAGAAGCAGTGACACTAAAAGCTGCCTTACAGTGAGGAGAGGGACCCAATCTTTGGAGAATCCTCTGTGTGTCATTCTGGGACCTAACCACGTCTTGGTGGAAATGTCTGAATTTGAGAGCTGGCACTTGACGGTTAAAAGAATGTAGGTAGATCCTCTTTGCCATCCCGTTTTGTATGCTATTAAAACAAGAATAGAATGCCACAGAACAGGTCAGGCAAACGGAGAACAAGCAATGGGAAGGTCCTCTCTTGAAAACTTTGACTGATGGAATACAGGGCTTTGAAACAAAAATGTCAGGATCTCCAACGTAATCACAGCATTGCTGCTGTGTTGGGATCACTTTACAGCAAATCTAAGATGATGCATGCAAATTTCCAGCACGTATGGAATTTGCATAACCCATCCATAAACCAGTGAAAATGTAGCAAGGAATCAAACCAGGTGTCTTCTATGGCCGCTATGTCTGAAATACACTTCTGTCATGCCTTGACCTTTTCTTTTTGGAATTTGGATTTTCCAGCCCCTATCCATCTGTTTGCAGAACCAATCCCTGTGGGAAACATAAATGCTTTCCCCTGTGCATGCTCGTGATGTCAAATGATGCAACAAAATGAAATCTCTCTCCTTTCTCCTCTTTCAATATTTATTCTGGGGATTTATTGTTTTCTCTCCTTCTCAGGCTTCAAGGTTTCCCTCTGATAGATCACCTCCCGTGGAGCATTTCTCATACCCTCCATGCAGAACCTCTCAAGCTATTATTTTAAAATGTAGTTGGAGCTGCTTTAAGCTGAAGACAGTACAGAGTTTCTCATTTGTCTTTCCAGCAATGCTGAGGAGACTGCATGAAAATTTCAAGCCCCTCTCTCCTCCATATGTTAACATTTAATAGTGTTTTCAGCAAACATGTGAAGACAGGAAAAATACAGATGTTTATATGTAGGTCCTGTTCCCAGAGAGTTCTGTTATTCTTACTAACATTAATGTTGCCTCAAGTGAATATTTCTCACTTGGCTTGAATGAGAATGAGTCCGTTCACTTTGTGATAAAGATGTGCTGGTTTAGACCCAGCAAGTAGCTAGTGCACTCATGGAACATCATTAGCTTGAGTGCCAAAGCATTGGAAAGGAAGAGCTGTGCATTTACTTTCTGTGCTGTGAATAGTTTCACAAAGTCAATTAAAGCATTACAGTTTAGGATGTGCATGTGGGATTATACTTAAAGCAAAAATCCATGAACGTGCTAAAAGTCCTGAGTGCCCTGGCAGAAAATGCCTTATATTATCTCACAAGTCTTTTCTACTTATAAGCTCATCCCAGGACTTTCTGAAGTGAAAACAGGCTATTTCCCAGGCAGGGTAGTTTCCCAGCAGTTTCAGAGAATTGTGCTGCTGGTAGCAGTGGTGGTGGGATTACAGCACAGGAGGGCTGAGATAAAGGCTTCTCTTCTGAAAGATGCTCCTGAACATATATGGTGTCTAAAGGGATGCTTTGCTGGAAGGGTCCATTTAAAGATGCCATTTGTGCACCTTGAGGCTGTCAGGTCTCAAGTTCAGGAAAGAATTCTTGAATCAGTTGGGTTGGAAAAGGACTCTAATGTTACCATGTCCAGCTGTTAACCTACCACTGCCAGGTCTATCACTAAGCCACATCCCTAAGCACTGCATCCACGTCTTCTAAATATCTCCAGGTATTGAGACTCAGTTGCTCCCTGGGCAGCCTGTACCAATGCCTTGTGACCCTTTTGGGGAATACGTTTTTCCAAATATCCAACCTAAACCTCCCCTGCTGCAACTCAAGGCCATTCCTTCTTGTCCTACAATCAGCAAGAACATAATGTATTTTAGACCTAGGTTGGACTCCTTTCACAGGGGCTTAATCCCTTGTATCCAACATACAACGGCAAGTAAGCTGTCTTCCAGGACTTATTAAGCATCACCATTGCAATTCAGAAACGTTCTTGAGCGTTGGTCATCAAACTGCTGGAGGCACCTCATTTTTTCTCTCCCCATAGTCATCTGTCTGCGCAAGGAACTTTTTAAACTCTTGTAAACACTCTGGATTTCTCGGTGGAAATGCCTACTCCTAACTGTTGCTTGTAAGCCTGTTGACAATAGGTTTGCTTTCCCTAATGCACTCTGTTTTCTCTCCTAGCAACCAAACCTCCACCTTGCCCAAGAGGTTTCCCACAGGACAGTAACTTGGGAGTTCTATTTCAAAATGCAGTCAGAAGAGTTTTGTATCTCTCTTATGAGAGATACAGAACAGTCCTGAGCCCTTGTACACTGACCAGCCTTTGTTTTCCTAAGAAAGGCAGAAAATACTTTTACCCTAGGAGCTCATCCTTCTTCCATGTGGAAGATTTTCAATGTGGGCCCATTGCCGAATTGTGATTTTCTAAATCTTCTGTGACTAAAAACTGCTGTGAGAGCTTTAAGGTCATGAGACAAAAGTTGCCTGGCCAAAAAGTAATCTCCTGCTATGGAATTAGCAGCTCATATTAAAGATAACCTTATTGAAATAAGTATGTACCATGGGTCCTGGTTAGGCACCCAGGATGCAGACAAGCTCAGGCCCCAAACAGGAGTGGGCCCAGACCGAAACTTTTGCTCCCTGGATACGTTCTAATGCCAAATGAAAGATGAGGCCCTTTGCAGACACACTGTTATGAATACACCAAGAGGGGGTCCTGGGACACAGAAGTGTTGGCCTGACCTCCGTCTCCCATCTCAAAACTGCTGTTGGCTGAGCTGTGTGTGACTGAAGGATAGAGGTGTCTGCAGTAAGGTATCTGAAGATATTTCACAACATCAGCTCTTCAACTGCCTATTTATTGAATTCAGCAACCAAAACCTTGGCTACCTATCCTGTCTAATGGTGGCTTGCAGACTGAGCACGTCATCTGCATGTGGCCGAAGCTTCTGGTTCCCCTTTGTGCCTGCTTACATGGCTAGGTGTCCCTTCTAGCCCATATTTCAGCAAAAATCACTGATGCATGGCAGCTCCTGACATTTCCCAATGCTTCTGATCTGCAGTACTTGCCTGCAAAGGTTGGCTAACAAATAGAACTGTGAACTCAGAGCCCATGTCATGGGAGTTGTTCATTTTGTACCACCTCCTCCTAAGAGTGCTTAGCTCTGCCAGCTTAATTCACACATGTGTTTAGACAGGACCATGACATAGGAGACAAAATACAGAGACAGGAATAATTTGTTTCAACTGTATTCATAGGTCTGGTAGTTTTCACCAATGTTAAACGATCTTGTAACATATTTCCTCCCTGACTTTCTTGGTGTGGTCAGGACTGCTCATTCAGCCACATGCAGTCCAGCACACAGATGGAATAGAGGAGCAGGTTCATGGCTGTGATAAATGGGCTCTGCTCTGTCTGGAAGCAATAGAGTTGTACTGATGTGCTGCTGTTGCAGACTGCCCCGTCAATGCAAAGCTCAGTGTAGACCAAGGAGCAAGTGATGCACTGAACATCAGCTGTGTTCTGTTAAAGGTCATTCAAACTGAACAGAGTTGATAGCTATTTATAATATCAGGTAGCTTCAACCTCTGATTTTTGTGCTGAATACGTTATTTTGGCATAGAATGTGGTGGTCCTTGCACTCTTGTGTGCCAAGAAATTTTCTGTACTGCAATGAGCCTAAAGCACAGTTGCTAAATGTACAACTATTACTTAGCAGCATGGAGTAAGCTGGGTTTGGGAGGAGGCAGGGGTGACCTCACGTTAGCTGCACTTATGGAGGTTGACTCCAAAGCCCATTAAGGTTAATGGAAGATTTTGAAATGGTTTCAGGCACACCAGAGAAGAAAAGCAAAAGTCTTATAACCAGCACAGTTTATAATACTGCACTGTATGTGCTAATGAGGCAACACCAGCAGGTGCAAAATCACAGTGGGGTAAAACAGGAGTGTGCCCCAGCTGTTTTTCAAACCATTTTCTCACATATGAGAATTGTGGTTCAATACAGGTCTTGCTTTCATATCCTAGGTATTATTTCTCAGTTCACTGAAAATGATGCAGTTTACCATAATGGAGGACGCGGGCCTGTAGTTGCTGTTTCTAACCTTGTAGGTTATTGTGCAGAGCATCCATTGAAGGAGATAAAATGTGAGACATGCAGTTCCAAAATAAAGCATGAATATAGGAAATATGGTGAGCATGGCTTAGCTCTTTGTGCCTTAGAAATGCAAAGGGAACAGAACCAGGCCATGTGCAAGAGCTGATGAAATCTCACTAAATATGTCCTTCTATTATTTACATATTTTAGATTTATAATGCAGTGCCAGTCTAGTAGCAGTAGATAAGAATTACTACTTTTTTTTTTTTTTTTTAACACAGATCCTGTAATTTAGGGATTCCCAGCAGTATGCTAGTGCTCGGGTCCTTTCCTCCACTATTTGTAAATCAAAGTCTTAAGCTGTAGTGCTTTACTGAGTACAGTGACAAATAGGGATGAACTGCATTCTCCTCTACTGCCATAAAACTGATTTAATATTTCAATTAATCTTTGCTACACTTTCTCCAAAAATTTATGTGAATGCATTCTAAGCATAAACATCACTTGATCTATTTGTTCTCTCTAAAATTCCTTTATACCATTCTTAAAATCGAGTATTACTTCCAGTAACTACAACACAGGGGTATCAGATGAGATTACCTTAACAACAGGATTTTCACTTTTTCATTAAATACTTTTGCATTCCACTTTCCACAACACTTTGCAGTTCTGCAGAGACTGCAGAGGAAAATGAATAGCAATCTGTCCTTTGATATAAAATTAAAATAATCAACATTTGTTGATATTGTGGGGTATTTTTGTCCATGTGTTTTTATGTGAAGTGCTCCAGTCCCTGCTTTCCTTATAATGATCGTTCATGGTTGTATTTCATTAAGAGGAGACACACAGCTCCTTTGGGGCTGGCTTCACGTAGTCCAATAGCAGTGAGATGGGTGAGAATGTGGATGGGTGGATTACTAACATATATTTTCTGAAATCGAATGGTTTTTGAGTTTTCTTCCTCTAAACCAGGATCTTAAATGCAATAAATGTAGCAAGCAATTAACCACACTTACACATTAGCAATGTATTTGTGGAAGCACACAGTATTTGTTCACTCTCAACAGTTCACCATGCAGTCATTGGCTGCTCATCCTGCAGTCATTGGCAAGGAGTGTACTGACTTCATAGACTTCAGGTCATCCACCAGTAACCTTCTACTATGAGCCATAAGGAGCTGGATTAGATCGGGTACTTTGTGGCACAAAACATTCTATCCCGAAAAGTGGTCTCAAATGAAAATAAATAGAAAATACTGTTGGGAAAAGGGCATCTTTATCTCTTCCTGTCTCCCCCCTTCTGGCCATTCTTTCTGTACTGGTTTCTGACCTTGTGATGACTTTTGACTCCAGTGCCAGGGGAGGGCCCAGGTAAGACCCCCATTGGGTAGTGGTAGCTGCAGAGAGCACACTGCTTGTCAGGACCCCAGTGAGTTCCAGGCTCAGGGCAGAGATTTCTTTCTTCAGATTTTATAGACTCAATTAGAAAGTATCTAAAAGCACAGCTGATTCCTATTTGTAGGAGTTCTGTCAGTACATAGTAACATAAACAAAAAGAGGGTCACCTCACTATTGCATCCTCCAGGTGTGGTCAGGTAGGTCTGGGGTGCAACCTTTCCCTATGCTTTTTTGCTTTTTCTGTGCAGAAGTTCCTGGTTTTCCTTAATGCATACATCTTCTCTATGCACTTGACTACAATGAGTAGTTAGGCATGTTTAAAATACTAGAATAAAAAGGAAGTAATATCTAGCCTACAGTGTCCAAAGAATAGTTGTAATATCAAATTATTTTTTTTCTCCTCTGTTTCTGTACTCTCTCTCCATTTTACTAACTTTGCAGTTCAAGAAACCAAGTTATTGGCCTTACAGTACCTCCCATTTAAGCTTTTAGAGCTCAGCTTTAGCTGAACAAGCTGGCCATTTGCTTGTTCTGATGGGAGAAGATTCTCTTTGCAGTGGACTTGGAGGGGAGGAGGAAATAGTGAACTGAGAGAGTCTGCTGGGAGAAATGGCAGAGATAGCATCTGTGCTGCTGGTAAGAGCAACCAGACAGTGCTTTTTATTCCACTTTACAATGCAGAGTCATATTAGCATCTAAAATATTTTTGGAAACAGCAGGTATAGCTAAGGTAGTTCTTTCATCTGTCACTAAAGAAAAATGTACAAAAACATTCAAAGGCAGCACTCTTATCTGTGCATTTGATGCTTCTAGAGTCATTAGATAAGTTAGTGGCTCATAGCAGAGTCTAAACCTGGGACCACTATCTGCAGACTTCACTTAATGCATTTCTGTCCATTTATTAAGTGATGCATTTACATGAGGGCTCTCTGGTCTGTGCTTTCTCTCTCTTGGTTGCCAGATGGAGTTTAAGTCTTGTTTAGTTCATCCCTAAATGGCTTGGACTGTGTTTGACTCCTGCCTCCTGCTATCATCATGCATCCAGCAGAGGTATGTGAGACGTCGCTGCTATGCTCCACAAACTGCTGAGATATTTTCAGTGAATTTGCTGGAAGGAGCAATTGATTCTCCCCCTCTCTGGAAAAGGAACCATGGTATCTTGGCCTTCCTGGCACAAGATGACACTTCCCTTCTTGCACACATCTAAAGAGGAGATGGGGTGAGCTGCGTCAAGGCTATGTGGAAGTGAATCTTTCCTGGGAGGGACAGAGGACATAATGTTGGCACACTGGTCTGGTGTGGAGCTGTAAGGTGGGCTGGGAACGTCTGTAGTACTGCTTGGAAGGGGAAGGAAATGAAAACTGAGGCTCCCAGGAGATGAATGCTGATCTTCTGATATTCAGAAGGCATTCGACAGTGTTGAAAATGTGGATCAAATGTGATATTGGCATAACATTATCCCCATGAAGCTGATGATAATCGTGTCCTACTGCTGCTACAAAGCTCTGTGCACAATTATAGAGGTCCAGTACAATTAGCATCAGCTAAATTAGGTTAAAAATAATCAACAGGAGGCTGTCACTTTGAGTGTCAGTTTAGATAACACGGGATTTTTGTAGATATCACTGGGAAGGGAAATAGCTGGCTCTTCTTGCTTCTGGTTTGCACAGCGAGGGCACAGATGCCTGGCATTTTTTCAGTCGCGTTGCTGCAAGTGGCACCACATTGCCACATGGTGCGGTGCCAAGCTGGCATCCTCGCTCCCCTCTCTCCCAGTTTTGAGTTCCAGCAGATGAAGTCCTCACTTGTTCCTCCTCTCACCTGCCAGCATGGGCTGGCAGTGGGCAAACATGGGAGAGGCCTATTTAAAAACAGCATTGCTCCTTTCTTGTCTTCCTCTGTGAAGCAATCTGCAACGTGTGCCAGGACCATTTCCTATTGAAACACAGCAGGCAACTCTGACTGGCATTCCAGGCAGCCCCAGTGTTTCAGAGAGCAGAGGGAGCTTTGTCTGCTGTGTCCTCACTTGGCCGTGGTGGCCCTTGGCCTCTTCTCAGGGCTAGTCCAGCTCTCAGAAGGGAGGGTCTACAGGGGCAACTGTAGCTTGTACTAAGAGAGATGCTAAAACTTGATGTCAGTCTGTGAACTACTGGGGGAACCTGCTGCCTTGTGATCTGTTGTATTATGTTTTGTGGTGGGTTTTTTTGTTTGTTTTGTTTTGTTTTTTCAAACTAAATAGCACAAGAGCTGAACATCTGCAGTTCCCTTTCACTCTGGAAAGCCTGAGATGGAGGCCAGCTCTAGCCAGTTGGTGTTAGTCCATCACTTCGGCCAGGTGTTACTTGTACAGCAGCAAGGGGACAGACACACCTTTCCAAAAGAAAAACAGCCTTGGTGTTCCTGTGCTGCGGTGTCCACGCTTCCATACTGATTCCATCAGCTTTCCCCTGGACCTGGAGTATGGGGCAAATAGTTCCTTGTTTACTGACATGGGAGGAAAAAAAAAATCCGTTATCTCCATTCAGATCTTTTTCATTTTGATTAAATGATACTGCATCCACAAAACTCATTAGAGTTCCCACTACTTTGCAATTAATCATGAAAAGAGTAAATGAATCATTGATTTAACATTAAGGGAGCTTGTTTTTTTTCTGTGTATTCTCTTGCCAACTTATGTTACAGTATTCAATAAAAAATAAAATCCAACCTTTGGTCTTTTTTTTTTTAGCATGGGCCTCCAACTTCATAAATATCAATACACATACAGCCAAGCAAATCTTGCTGATTGGGAACTCTAGCTGACAACGTATCTAGAAATGGAGGTTTTCATCAGAAGGCAGTGGTGAATATAGCAGGGACACATATCTGGCCTTTGCTGGAAGATGTACTCATAGCTTTGTGTGTGTGTGTGTGTGTGTGTGTGTGTCGAACTACTCAAGCACTTCTAGCCCAAAAAGTGTGGTGGTATTGATGCAGTTGTCTGATCTTTGTGTCCACACATGAACAGCATTCCCTGGAAAGGAAAACCAGAGAATTCTATAAATATTGCATATGTACACAAAAGATGAAGGTTATGAACTGAAGTACTGTGTAGCTGACTGTAGCTTTGATCTCTATGACCTGTGAACTTCTGTGCGTTAGGCAGTAGAAGTGAAAAAGGCTGCAGCAGGTGAAGGTAGAAGAGGATCAGTTTCCCTTGCTCACATCTGGTCACAGCTTCCCACTGCGTGCTCAGCATCTGTCATTTCCAGTTCTTGTGTGACTGCTCCCCAGTTAGAGCAGCTTGCTGATATGGTAGAAAAGTTTGTTTTTATTTGGTGAGTTACTTTTCTATGAGCTCAGTGAACTGGACCTGGGTGTTGTGCAGCTGCACGACCTGAGGCAAGGGAGGCTGCTGAAGCACATGATGGGAATGGGGCTTATTTTTTTGGCTAGAGTCCACAGCTAGATTGGATGTAATGTAACTCAAATCTATAGCTCTAAAAGGAAACATTGCTGATGTACCTAATGAACCGTGAAGTTGTGCAGCCATCATTAACACGCTCTCTGCCCAAGCCAACTCCCTGTCCTCAATTTACAGAAACATCCCTGGACCAAGATTTTGTGAAATTCTGTAGTTGGCCACCAGTTCACAAGGTGTTGGTTCTGGTGCAGATGTGTGGGCATGTGAGAACATGGAGGCCCCAGCGCTGGGATCCAGGCTGCTGAACCAGGCCTGGCTTTTCCCTTGTGTTGTCTATAGGTGAACTGGAACTTCAGGCTTTTAAGTGTTAAAAAAGGAAAAGAAAAAAAAAAAAAGTAAAGCATAGGTATTTCCATAAATCATTTTAAGGGGAATTGGTGATGAATGTGTTTAAATTTTAGAATCATACTTCTGCTAACTTCCTGGAAGGGGAATCCCATCATTCACGGGAGTCTTATTCTTGTGAATTACTGTTTTCATCATTTAAGGAATATTTCATCTTCTGGAGATGGTCTCCTGTGACTGGATCCCGTATTTGGATTTCAGCTGTATTTCTTTTTATCTTTTTTTTAATGTCTGTAGCACAGTTCAGTCTAGCATATTAGATTCCCTGGTTTTTCTGCTTTCTGGAACTTGTTTATTCAAGTTTACAGCTTAAGCAAACACAGTGAAGCTGGTTGACCAGCATCAGTATTCTTCCTCCTTCCTTATGTCTATTGGTTTTACTTCACCAGCGCTACCTAAGACTCCTGAGCAGTGCTGTATGCATCTTACTTCCAAAGCAGATGAACTGGCACTGCCTCAAGCACACATAATGACCTAAAAGGATCCCATTCAGTGCACCTAAATGTCCAGTGGTGGGACCAGTCTAGAGAGGATGCCTGGTTTTCATAACACAGACATTTAATAGCACAGCATCTGGCCTGGGTACCAGGAGGGGGAGAATCCTTTGGCAGCTAGGAGCCCATTTCCAACATAAATCCTCTTGGGAAGAATCCTGTGCTCCCCATGGCAGGTTCTATGGGGTCTGATGTTCATCTGATTTACAGTTGGGTGAAGGGCAAGTCATGTATTCTGTTCTCAATCTCAAAACTGAGGATAGTAACACAGAAGCTATCTTCTCTGAGCGTTGATTAATATTCAAATAGTGCTTTGATCCTATAGAGTGCTGAGGATTTTTGTTGTACATAATCCCTATAATTCTATTGTGCTGTGAATGAAATAAAATTGCAAGCATCTTCTTTTCAGATACAGAATCAAAATAGATCTAAAATTCTTTGTACGTAGTGAAAGAAATTAAGCTTAAATACAGCTTTTTTTTTTTTCCCCCCCTTGTATAAGTGATTCAAAGTCCACTCAAGTCTGTGGGGGTCTTTCTTCATGCCAGTAGCTTTGAATTGAAGAAGTGGAGGCAGGTGAACCAAATAAAACGGAATAGGAATCACTGTGATACTACTTTCAGTTCTTGTCCATGGTGTTTGCTAAGCCCCAGATCTCTTGAAATCTCTGTGCTGGTTTTTGCTTATGGTAGTCTCCATGGATGTAAGAAGGGAATAAAGTGATTGCGACAAGATTACTGGATGGGCATTAAATCTCAGATTTGAGGCAGCTCTGATTTCATTCAGTTGCATGACATGGACCCACTGGTATGCTAACATCTTCCTAGAAAGTTCTCTTTTTAATTCTTCTCGTGCATTCTTTTTTTTTTTTTTTTTCCCCCCCCAAAATGTGCCTCTCTGAAACATCTCAGAAATATTTGTGTCTGATGAGAAGTGGAGCCCTCGGAGATGGGTTAGTGAGCAGAGCAAGGATATTTAAAATGGGTGACAGATGAAGGCCATTACGGAGCTATTACCATCACACAAAATGCAGCTTAAATAACTTAAGGATATGCATGGTTTCACTGCTCAGGAAATGGCTGTGAGCAGGGAGCAGTGCCACTGCTGGCAAAATGCTGGTCCTGTGAGCAGGGCGCTGCTCCTGGCCACCTTGGTGCATCCCATTTGTGGTGAGGATGAGCAGTAACGTGTCTGCTCTGCTCACAGCTCTGATTTCCAGCTAATTACATACCTTTGCTGAGATTTTCTTACAGCTTAAAGCAGTGCCACAGGGTGATAAACAAATCTGACAGTCTTTGCATGCACCTGTGTAGCATGGCACGTCCTGGTGCATAGGGAAGTGTTGGCCATGCTCTGGGCAACAGTGCATAGCAGGCTGTGCTTGATCTGCACTGTGAGATGCTCTTCTGAGAGCACAGGCATGCTGTGAGATGCAGCCTAGGGAAGCCTCAAAGCCCCACGGGCACCACAGCTGCAGGGCCAGCTCGGAGCAGGCGCTCAGTACAGCTCCTGGCTGCATGGGTACAGCCTGCCATCCCACAGCCCTCAGTGCCACACAGTGATAACAACAGCTTACTTCTTGGTAAATATCTTTTAAACCAATGAATTCAAACAGCACTCTCGATGACTTTTAAAATTTAGAACAAAATGACTAAGCTGTGTGTAATGGATCTCGTGCAGCTAGATGGATGCTGTGCCATTCTCTGCCATTTTCTCCTTCTCAGTTATTGTCATCTGAAGTATTTTTCTCTTCCACTTTGTTTCCATCCTCCTTGCCTCTTACCCCCAGTGTACACAAGGCCTATCCAGAAGGGCTGTTCTTTATGAGGATCGCTATCTTGAGTGAAGCTGGATCACATGGCTGAGCAGCACTGGGGCAGAGGGAACAGATCCTGCCCCTCAGACAGGCAAAGGAGGGATATTGAGCTAGGCAGAAGGCTCCACTGGATGGGGGCAAGTGAT
Source organism: Meleagris gallopavo (assembly GCF_905368555.1). Classification (NCBI taxonomy): domain Eukaryota; kingdom Metazoa; phylum Chordata; class Aves; order Galliformes; family Phasianidae; genus Meleagris; species Meleagris gallopavo. Next base: position 1,177,139 of record NC_139414.1, on the reverse strand, counting down.
TAGACTCAAGATTTCCAGTTGCATTCTGACAGAGGTCAGTTATATAAGGGCTAAATTTCCAGTCCTTACAAGATGCCACAGTAAAGAAAGTAAAAAAAAAAAGTCTCTGTTTATCACAGCTTTGGCTCCTTGCTGCATTCTCCACATTCATTGATTGAATGTTTCTGTTTAGTGGCATTTTCAACACTATATTGCATATTATCTCCCAGTGATATTATCTTGGTCCAGAAGCAAGCTGTGAAAAGTGCTGATTTTGGTAATTACTCTCCCTCAGGTTTTTGAGGCATCCTCCTAGCGGAGGATGACAGGGCTAGGTAGGCTGCTGTGAGCATCAGCCCCGGGCTGGCTAGTAGGGCTGGGTGCAGGCCCCTGGGCTGCTCCAGGCACTGGACTGCTCCATGCCAGAGAGCATCTGTGTCTATCGCTCCACTTTATTCCTTCTCTTTTCTGATACTTTTTATGTTAAGAACACAAGTGGGAGTATTATTATTTTAAGACTATTTCAAACTGTTTTCCTTGGATGCTGCACTGGTTTTCAAGATGAATTTTTCCCTTTTAGGGTTTCCCACTGTTTTTATACTCATAGTAAAGCCTCTTTCATGCAAGAAATCATAGAATCAAAGAATCCTAGAATCACCAAGTTTGGAAAAGACCTCTAAGATCATCCACCTATCCCCACTATTGCCCACTAAGCCATGTCCCTCAGTACTACAACTACACCTACTGTTTTTCTTCTCTGAAGCCTTGCAGAAAATTATCCCAGAGTGGGTGTGAAGGAAGCACCTTGTGTGGTATGAACCCTCCCAGGGGCTACTGCATATGGTAAGATGAACTTCTAGCTGTAAGTGACACCAGGTGGTAGTAATCAATGGCTACATTCTGTATTGATGAGAAAAGTAGATCAATATTGTAAACTTCCCTGTGGACAAACCCTACTTTCATGTAAGTTAGCAAGGTAAAAAATGGACACTTTTTTATATATATGTCAACTGCAATGTCAGAAGCTGTCTTTCCAGACAATCACTTGAAGCAGTAGCAAGGTAGCACAGATCCTGTCTGAACCTCACCCCATGCACACCCTGCAAAGCTTAGCGAATCACTAGTTTGTAGAGTAAGCTGAAGAGCAATAAAGCTTACTGCTGCGAGTGGAGTGGGGGAAATCAGTGATTTCAATGTCTAGGCACTCTGCTGTGGGTTCACCTCCCAGCTGGCCTTTCGTGTGGTCAGAGTATCACAAAGCTGAACTGACATGGGATAGGAAAGAATGAGTGGAGTAGGGTCTGCAGCTGATCAGAAATACTTGAATTTGAGATGGAGAAGAGGCAGAGTTGTGGTTTGTCCTGTGATTGTCCCAAATAAGATTTTGCAAATGAATACTAGGAAAATTTAGCTGAGAATTTTAAGTGAGGAAATGGCTTAGTAGTAGGTATTGGACTGTTAATGGGCTGTGATGCTGACTGAACCTAATGTATTGATTCCAGAGATGTTTCCCTTAGCTTGTTCCTAAAACATATCTACTTTCCATTAAATTAAAAATTAAACAACAATACCTTAATGTCTGTGTATGCTCTGCAAGCATGTTGTTCTGTAAAAGCCATTATATGCAACTGGAATAGATGCTAGGAGTATGACCTTTGTGTTAGAGTGATTAGAGCCCAGCATGGCACAGAAGTGATACCTTCATTTAAGCAATCATTAAGCACTGGTGGCTTGCTCAGCCTGTGCTTTGTTGAGGCCTAACACAAAAAAATGTACAATGTTTAGAAATATGAATTGATTTATTTTACAGAACTTCTCATTAAAAACATTCAGGAAAAAAAAAAGTTTTATTGCAATATCAACTGTTTTGGAAATGTGCTTAGTAAGGAGCTTGGCAGGAATTGAATTAGCAGGCAAGAAATGGCAAAAAAAGTTGTGTGACATGAGCTGCTTCATAACAACTGTTTTCCTCTCACCACAGTTCCTGGCAGAGTCATTGATGGTGAACATCCACCAGATGACATGGGGCAGTTCACACTGTATGTGACAGCCCAGGTCTGGGGCTGTAAGGAAACAGAAGGGCTCACTGAAAAAAGCCAATGTATTACAGGCTATGGCTGAGAACTACAGACTTGAAGAGAACGTTCTGCTGCTAACTTTCCTTCCCCTGGAATGTGTGTGGACTTCCAGTTACGCTGTGAATAGCATAGTGTGAACAGCCGAAAAGCTGCACAGCAGCGTGGGTCTGCATCTTGCCAGCTCAAGGCTGGACAAACACAGACATCTCCCTTCTTTCAGGGAATGCAGCTGACATGGCTGATCTCAGCCTCACGCTGAGAGCTGCTGCAAACAAAGGGCAAATTGCTTGCTGTGCAGTTTTGCATGACCAATCCTGAGAATGATTTTCTACTTCATTTATTTTGTAGCAGCATTTGCAGTGTCTGAGCTTGGACAAAGTACACAGCACTGTTTTAGACATGCCTGGATTTCTGCTGAGCGTTTGTCTGCATTCAATCCTGAGTGCTGATTTAAACTCTATGTCTGAAATGCATTAGAAGGTACAGGCTTTCATCTTGTTTCTCATCCAAACCATAAAGATTAGCTAATTTGGTTCATCCTATAGCTCCTGCAAAAAAGAGTCGTGTGTGTGTGTATAGGAGTCATCACTGAAACTTCCCCTATTCATAGGAACCTACAAAATCCCCAACAAGGGAAGTAAGCCAAATAGCTTTGCACTCTCATCATTCCAACAGAGGCAGCCATTGGGTCCCAGCAGGGATGTTATCATCAACCAGTCTGTGTTTTGAGTGAGACACCAAGAAGCACGGTGTTCTGGGCCAGTATTCCAAGAGAACATATGGCAGTGCCTGCTGATGATGAAAGGTGATGGTGTAACAAATACTGCACCAGTGCTTTCCCACTCTGCACTGAGGTATATAGTTTTCCCCACACTGGTTGATTCTAGTGCAAAGTTATTTTGCATTTTCTACTGTATCAAATTTATTTTTTTGCAATTAAGCCAAGCAGTATTTGCATTCCCTATCATTAGCATTAAAATCTTGGGGCTAACAAAAAGTGAGTCTATCAGCTAGCTTCAGGAGTAGGTAAATGAGCTCTCTTACACAAGGAGATCAATGGAGACTGTCTTCTATTGTGAGATGTCTTTTAATTTTGATGGCTTTACGCATTATGTTTGATAAAGTAGTTTACCACGGGACAAACGTGGTAGCTACTGCTAGAATGATGAATGAGCTAACACTTCAGAGCAAATCTAGTGGAAAGGAACACTTATCACTATGGTATTTTTACTGTTTGAACTTGCACTGAAAGTCATTTTGGTCTGCCAACCTGAACTTTGACATTTCTGCATCATCTCTGCTGTACTGTCCCCTTTGTATGTAGCTGAGTGTCACAACAGACTTTTTGAAGTGCACCTCCAGACTTACGGAACAAGATGAAAGCCTTCCGGTTGGCTTATTCATGTTCTGATGGTCTGAAGAGGATAAAGAATCTCATCTTATGAGAATGTCAATGCATTTGCTAAAGAGCACTTTCTCAGCTGGCAGTAATGACTTGATTCCTAGCAACGGAGAGTTCTGACTTCGTGGATGTCCCTAGCAATTTGAGCATTAGGACGCTGTAGGAGAGCCAGAACTTAACAGCAGATATCATATGGTCACCTGACCTAGCGTTTTTCCTGTTGTTCAGGGCCCAGGAGTAGAACACCTTTCCCCTCAACTTAGAATAACATCGTTATTCAAGGAAATTATTTTAAAATCTTATTTTCTTATTTTCATACATGTTGGTTTTGTTTTGTTTTGTTTGTTTGTTGTTGGTTTTGTTTGTTTGTTGTTGGTTTTGTTTGTTTTCCAGTCTGTAACCAAAGTACCAGTGCTACATTTCCAGCGCCGTTTCTCCCGTAGGTGGGATTATAAACAAGAATTGCCAAAGCATGTCAACATTGAGCACGGCTGCTCACAGTCAGATGTTGCACGGGGGTGTCTTCATTAAAGTGCTGTATTAGTGGCTTCCATTATGGTTCTCTCCTGCAGTGCAAGCATTCTGGATCAGAAGAGACCTGCCATTTCACATGTGCGCCAGCTGTTTCCTTCACCCACCACTGTCAGACCTAGCGCTTTTTTATTTTTGATTACTTACGTGTGTGGAAAGCACAAAAATAAAAGGCCAAGGAAGATTGTTAGATTGTTTCCAGCATGGAGAAGCTGGGTAAGATCACAGAAAAGCCCAAGAAAGTTTTTCACAGCTGCATGCAATGAAGACTGACTCATTTCCCTGACTGCTCATTGCGTTGGGCTGACAACAGGGCGGTCGTTTTTCTGAGAGCCACAGAAGACTTCTGTCCAGGTATCTATTCTTCCTTTGTTCTTGCTCTCCTGTTTGCTCGGCTCTTTATTCTCTGATTTCGATTATGGATTTACCATCCTTCAGAGACACTTCCCACCTCCACCTTTCTCATCTTAAAACCTCCCATGGTTCGGTGCTCAGATGGCAGCCGCAGGATGCCTGGTCATGGCCTTGATGCATGTGGTAGTCAAGCAAGCTAAACTCATAACAGAAAGCACTGCCCGGTAGGTATTTGTCATGCAGAGAGGTAAAGCTGTGCCTACTGGAGCTGAAGAAACAATGGAAATAATGTGTATTCATAAGGCCTGGCTCAAGCAGAGTACTCCCACCATGACAGCACGTGTACAGCATGCACATGCCCTGCCTGCCTTCAGCAGCTCCAGGTACCCTTTACCTGTGCTCAGTGGCACACCTGCAAGGAGCACTGACTCTATGCCTCGTTTTCTACCAACATCGGGTCTTCTTCATCCAGCAGAGCCATCCCAGAACAGGTGTAGATCAATCACACTGTCCTGACAGTGGGACTGATTTGCAGGCATTACGCTCATGTTTAAAAATTCTTACCTGGTGGTGCTTGGAGCCTCTCATCCCGTGCTGTATTTGAAGCAGGACTCCTGCTTTGTTTTGAGATCCTGCTCCAGCTTAGAAAGAACTAGCATGATCACGACAGCAAATCTGAGCACCAAGCTGTTCCTGCCGAGCTGCACAGCAGTTTGCAGAAAGCTTGCTGACAGTAGCAAACACTTGCTGGCCTGTGCACAGGAATTTCAGCTCTGGGCATGCAACCAACTGAACATGTAAGCTTCTATTTCTTTCTTTGAACCATCCTTCTGCTTCAAATAATCTTCAGAGAAAAGGATTCAAAACCTCCATATCCTGTATCCAGTGGTCTTGAAAAACCACAGAAAAAGCAAGATCTAGCTCAAAGCTGGGGCTCTGGGGACAGAGGGGTGCTGGTGCTCACCTTGCTTGTCCCACTCAGAACAGTCAGGCCTGGGAAAGTGGCACCGAGTTCATGCAGATGAAGCAAAGCAGCATTTGAAGGTCCCTACCCTCTAGTTATGCCTGAGCAGTATTCACAACATTGATTGCTACTATATTGGATATAAGGATGGGTTGAAGCCCTGGAGATCACCCAAAGGGGTAGACTCGTTTCCTGAAATGATAGAGCCCAGCAGATAGGCAAAGTGGAAGAATAGAACAGTCACTTTTCTCAGCATCAGGTACATGTTCTGGAATTGGTTTCACTTAATGTGAAGCGTTGCTCTCCGTTTCCCTTCTCAGTTTTAACAGTTGAGGTAATCGCAGCTTTGCAAACTGTGGTTGCATACTAATGGTTTCAAGTAAAGCTGTTAGTGCTGTTCTTGATATCCTACTGCAGCACTTGAGTGAGCAACCACAGAAATGAAACCAACTTGTGGATGCAGACCACTTGTTTGGTGGAGTCATGAAAGGAACTAACGATAAGACAGTCCTGGAGAAAGGATCTTAATTTATGATGAAAGATACTTTATTTATTAAACTGTGGGTCTCTATTTCAGATATGGAAATTGCTGCAGTAAGGACCCACTACCAGAATTTAGTGGACTGCAGTGTCATTTGCAGTGTTCTTGCATGCCTGCCACCAGGCTGTACTAAGTTAGCTTTGGCAGGGTGCTCAGCAGGTGACTTTGGAGATAAATGAGATATCACAAACTCGGTGGTATGAAGCTGCATTCAAATGGCTTGCACCTGAGAACAGCTGCCTAATTAAAGGAATATCATAGGAAAGGGAAAAAAAAAAAAAAAAGCAGATCAGATGCAGGAAGGAGATGAAGGGTTTCATTCTACCTCGCCTCAGGAGTCGATCATACTAAAATATTGCTCTTTTTATGACTTTTGTTTGTGTCCTGTGAGAAGTCCTGCCTGCCACCTGGCCTCCCACAGCACAGAGCAGAGTTAAGTGAGGTGGAGGCAGCAGATGTGACAGCAGGGAAGTGAACTGATACCTGTGGGTTTGCCACATGGTATTACAGTTATCTCCTTAAGCTGCGAGGCAGAAATCTTGCTGGATAATAGGAAAGTAAGCTTAGCTGGTGGGAGTTATGTGTTCATCTCTGGAACACCTGCATGTCTGAGTAACGCTTTTGGGAGAGCTGGTCAGAAGAATAGTTTTCCTCTAAGAAATACCACAGAAAGTCCATCTTTGTTATTTTGTACAGAACAATGATCTTTCAGAGCGGGGAAGGAAGATAAATTGCTATGCCTCCATTGTAAATGGTCAGTGGAACAGTGAAAACCTCTGCTTGGAAACACAGGATAGGTCCACAGGAGAGCTCTGAATATCATTCACTACATCTGGCCCATATATAAATTGGGTGGTTTTAGTGATCAAAGCCTGCTTTTATCTGTGGTAAGATCCCAATTCAGATGCACTTGCTGCTGCTCACACCCATAGTGTACTTAGCCCAACAGGTTAACACCTCCTCCCAGTGCAGGCCGGGAGACCCCTCTTCATGGGAATTGCCTCACTGTGTCTCCTTCACTTGGGGTGTGCAGGGATTTGAATAAAACCACAGTCGTACCTCCCAGCTCGCACTACCAAATGGTCTTTAACAGAAAGAACCAAATGCAGCCCTGAGCTTCTTTTCCCCAAGACTCACTGAAATACAGCGTGTTTGTGTGTGCAGCACCTGTAGATGATTCTGTGCACAAGAGATGCCTCTATAAAATATCATATTGGGGTCACTTCTGAAATACTTGGTCAAACTTCAGTTGAAAGGAGAAGCAGACTGTTTTGTTTCCAGCTCAGGCATTTCCTTTACTTGAAACTTTGAGAGCCTTCATTAGCAATAAACCAGGGTGCAAGCTGACACGTGGATTCACTAGTGTTCTGCTTACAGTGGTTCAGAGTTGGCCTGTTTTCTTGCACCATATGCAGACAAATCCACCTCCCCTCAGAATGCTCACAGGCTTTGTTTTTTACAGAAATGCCGGCCTATCCAGTGACACAAGACCTTGAAGATGCATGTGTGTGTGTGCCATTCTAGTCAACAGAGCTGTTTCCGTGCCGAAAGTAGAGCACACTGACTGCTTGGGCCAGGCTATTGACAGAGCTGAAATAAGCAACTATTTCCGCATTTGTTTTTTGTGCTGAGGACAAAGAAAACATCAGAAATATTTGTTCAACTGAATTGACATACACCTACCCCAGAAAGTATTTGCATTTTGCCTGGGTTGAATTTATTTCAGGCTTTTCTGTTGCACTCACAGAAGGACAACACATCCCAGTCTGAGTGCTCATAGGCACGCAGCTTTAACAACAATTAGTTCCACTGATAGGTTATCTGCACAGCTGACAGAGATATTGATGAGGAAAAAAAAAAGCTGTTTGGAGTAGTGACATCTGAAACAACTGGTTTTAAAGCAGGTAGAAATATAGCTATTGATTGATGGAAGGGGATTATTCTGGCCTTTAAGTGTACAATTTTGCTTTCTTAGCTCAGCGAGACAATGGTGAAGTTTTCAGAAAGGAAAAAAGAAAAGCAGCAGGGGCTGATTGAATATCTTTTGGAGAAAACTACAGAGTATAGGAAGCCACAGTTATTTTCCTTATTACTTCTCAACCACCCAAATCTGATACTGAGAACACTGACTTTGGGGTAAGATGTAAGAGGTGCCATTGTTCAGAACCTGTCTGGGAAGAGGAAAGTAACTGCTTTTCTGAGACTAGGAGATGGGTAGGTCAGATCGGCAGGCTGAGGCACGTGGAAATTAAAAATGTCTTGTGGTGTTGATAAATGACTGAGAAATCAGGACTAGGATTTGTTCCAGAATCAAGCCAACAGCCACGTGCCAGTCACAGGGGCTTCACCTCTTTTCTCCAGGCCTCTGATTATCTGCCTCCATTCATGCCCACACAGAGGGTTGGCACACGGCATTATGTCTAACCTATCAGGAGGAATTTTAGTGAGATAGATTACTTCAGTCTTTTCACAGTAGCTGAAAAACAAATTTCCGCCTCTGTTTTCCCTTTGTCAGCTGGTCAGGGCAAAAGCAAACAAATTTACAGACTATAGACCTGTGATTCAGTCCGTGTACCGAGTGTACCAGTTAGCAGGCATGGTAGTTACCCTCCACCTGCTGAACCAGGCAGCTGTGTGGAGACGTTAACCAGCATTACGTGCTGATGATGCTCATATCGATAAGAACAAAAAGTCTCTGAACAGATCCCTCCCGAGCAAAAGAAAAACCTTGTGACTTTATCATAAACAGCTCATCAGCTGCAGCAGCTACGGATTTGAGCATGGAAATTTGGCATGGAAACGGCCTTTCAGAATAATGTCAGCGAGCATTCCCATGAAAAGCTGCATTTAATCAGCAGCAGAGCTGGAAAACGTTGTCTTGCAGAGGCTGCAGCCCTGCCGGTTCTGCTGCGCGTGAATGCGATCGTTATCATTGTCCCAGGCGTTATTTGTGAGGCGGGAGTGCGGCGGAGCTCCGCGAGGGCACAGAGAACGCTGTGGGACCGCGCGGCTCTGAGGGCAGCAAGGGGAAGTGCTGGTGGGGCAGCTTGGCGCGATTTCCCGTGCACTCTGCGATTGCCGATTTTTGGAGTGCGCTACCCAGGAGGTGCTCTTTAGGAAGGAACGGGGACGGTGGGTGCGGCCGCCCAGCAGGGCGCCGGCGGGACGCGGGGAGCGGGGGGGGAGCCGCTCCTCCATGGCCGGTGGCACAGCGCCCTCTGGCGGCCGCTGTGTGCAGGCGCTGTGCGTGCCGGCGCCATTCCGCCGCCTTCGGTCTCTGGGCAGCCTGTGCCAATGCCTCACCACCCTCACTGTAAGACTTATTCCTCATATCCAAACGAAATCTCCCTTCTTTAAGCTTGAAGCCGTTTCCCCTTGTTCTATCACCGCAGACCCTGCTAAAGGGTCTGTCCCCTTCTTTCCCGTAGCTCTCTTTCATACAATGCAAGGCTGCTATCAGATACATTGGAGGCTTTATTTGCCGGGTGAGTCTGGAGTCTTTTGGAAATGCCTCGGAGGCTCTGAAAGCTGATGAGATAGCCTGTGGTAATCAGAAACCTCCAAACCAGCGTACTGATGTCAGTCTGTTGTTCCAAGCTCTTACTTCTAGCCAATAGGTGCTGACTACACAATGAAGGAACCTTCCAGTTCCACAGACATGGCAGAACGGCTCCCACTTCTGCAATGCTTCACACATCTCAGCTGCAACACGTGAGAGGGACCCAAAGGAATACAGCTTAGATTAATCACTCTTGTCAGAAGTAGGGGCCACAAACAGGACAGGAGGTGCAGTAGAAAGGAAAGCAGTATCAGAGGCAAAGCCTGCTGTCTGTGGCAGTGTGGAACAGCTAAGCCCTGCACAGATTTAGCTCACTGCCTTGCTCCGGTGGGCAGGGTGAATGTGCAGTGCAGAGTGCTTAGGCTGGTGAATACATCAGATGCAAGCAAGCACCAGTGAAATTAGAAGAGCCAGCACAGCAGGCTGGGGGGAAAAGCAAGACACACTCCTCTGTCAGCCGATCGGCTGAAACAGCAGTTCTGTTTTCATTCCGAGATTAGTGGCTAACAAAACAGTTTCTCAGGCTATGAAAGCAAAATGTGTAGAAAGCAAGGGTAGTGCTTCAAGTGCGCTGCGGTCCTTCCAACAAGCACAAGTTCAGTTCCCATCCTGCCTTTAGGTAGTGGATTTACTGTGGTCATGTCATGTCTTTGCCTACACAAACATATTGATTGTGCCCAACTCCACTAACAGCAATTTATAAACAGAAAATACAATAGAGCAAACAGTAGCATTTTGCCCACAGCAACATCTGTGCTTCAAGCTGCTTATTTCCATGCTAAACAGCACAAATCTGTTGATTTGATAACGGTGTCAAATGGTAAATCTGGATCAGCTCTGCATATACCCAAGATTAAGCATTTCTGAGGCAAAGCCTTCAACTCCATTAAAAAAGAAATAGGCCTTAATTCTAATCTCAGTATAGTGGAGTTAATGCAGTTACTTTCTCGCTGTGCGGATATCACATCATCTTTATTGAGTGGTGAGTGCAAAGGTGCGTCAGCCTGAGCTCAGCTCCAACAACCACAGCTCTCCAGCTGCATTTTGCTACCATTTTGCTGGCCCTTATAACTCAGGCCTTCAGAAAAGACTGGAGGGGCATGGAATGAATTGCAGCACTGTTTTCTGACCACCTTGCAATGCAAACATCCTGTGACTACGGAAAGAAAAGATACGCTCACCCCCAGACTACCTACATGAGAACTATTAGAATAATCAGACATAAAGACACACTTAAATATGAATTTTATTGCTAATGATATTTTTCCTAAAAATTAGTAAGGATGTATAGGAAAAGCAGCATTTATGGTAGTGTGCAAAAACAAGAATGATCTAGAATGGGGGGAAAAAAGCACTTCCTGCACGCTACCCTCCATGACATATACATATATCTTGGTCATATCATGAGGAGGAAAAGACACAGACACATTTGATGAAAGCAGGTGTGTATTCTTGCCTTCATTCAACCTGCTTGACTGGTTGAATCTTCACCTATTGAACCGTCATTCCTAAGCCCTTACCCTTTCACAGAGGCTAGCTCCTCAGATCCTCTCCTTTAAGCAGCACAAGCTGGTGTGTTTTCACGTGTCACTAAGAATCCTGCAGGCAGCCCTGCTTCAGTTCTTTAAGATGGTTTGGCATACTAGAGGGCTGAGAGCTTCTAATTCATTCTCAAAAAGCTTGGCTGCATCCATGGCTTTTGAGTCTCTATGCGAATGTGTAGACTCTGTGAGCCCTGCCATTTAATTCTGAACAGCCTTTAACTGCTATTGAACAGATTTTGTCATTCCTAACTGATAGTATGCATTACGAAAAACAGTGACACTGCAGTGCAGGTGGGGTTCTCATGGCTGTAAGAGGTATTAGGCCCCAGCTAGGAAAGTACATGCCTGGTACAGCTATAACTGGCATTGCTGCAGCATGAAGAGCACCATTCAGAAAAAAGCACATGTTTAGGACTATGTGATCTGTTTTGAAAATGATCGACTTGTATTTTCTTTGCATTGAGAAATTCACTCTTTCATAAGGCTATATCTTTAATGGAAACTTGATTCATTTTGAACTTTAAAAGTAGATCATTTCTTGCTTTGATTTTAAACCCGAGAGTCATAGAACGACAGACTCACCAAGGTTGGAAAAGACCACCAAGACCGTCCAGTCCAACCATACACCTACTACCAATAGTTCCCCACCAAACCATGTCCCTTAGTACCACATTACACCTTTCTTGAGCACCAGGGATGGTGACACAACCACCTCCCTGGGCGGCCCATTCCAGCCCCTGACAACTCCTACAGAGAATAAATCTTTTCTAATATCCAACCTGAACCTCCTCTGGGGCAATCTGAGGCCGTTTCCTCTCATCCTATCACTCTGAGAAGAGGCCGACCCCCACCTCACCACAGCCTCCTTTCAGGGAGTTGTAGGGAGCAATTAGGTTTCCCCCGAGCCTCTTCTTCTCCAGACCAATATCTTTATCTTAAATACTTCACTTGAAGAAGCTGGGCTCTCAGATACAGTTAGCTCTTGAAAACACAATATACATGTTCTCCTGCTGTGCACAACAGCTGTTTTTTCTTAAAAAAAAAAGGAAAAACAACCCTCTGAACTTACTAGCTAATTCACTTTGTGCTATTCTTTAACAATCGCTATGAAATTCAAAAGGAATCAGAATTATGTTTATTTCCTTCCCCTCTTACAAGTTAAAGATCACAGAAGGAAGAGATGGAAGCATTCTACACCTAGTTATATAAATCACAACTAAGCAGCAGTGTAGACATGTATCAGTGATCTCAAGGCTTAAAAACTGTAGAAATGTTTCTTTGCCAAAGTTGCAGGCAGTCACCACCTCCTTCTGAGCTCAAAGGTACCAGGCCTCTGGGAGAACTTAAGTAGAGCACTATTCCTTCCTTTCGTGTTTATCAATAGGAAAGTTCTGCTTTAGTCCTTTTTTGAACCTGCAGCAAGTGAAGTCCTTTTGGGGCACACCATTAGCAGAACGTATGCATCTTTTATTAATCTCTGAAAGGACACTGATATATGGCTCCAAGCCAAAGTTTCTTGAAAACTGACATTGCCTGGATTAGGCTCACTTTTAGTAATATAGCCAAGATAACGTCTGTTTCCTTCCCGTTATTTCAGTCTGCTGGAGATGGTCCTAAGAGTCAGGAAAACTTAATGCTTCCGCCTGGCTGCTATCCACGTTCTTGTCCAAGACCTCTATTGTTTAAATATGTAGGATACAGCCACAACAACTTTTGGATGAAATGAAAAAGGTCAGAGCTTGATTGACAAGTTTATGTGGGTACAAATTTTCCTTTATTTTCATCTTTCGCGACATACCTGAAAGCCTCTGAACCTCAAAGAAATGAATCTCCTTCTGAATGAAAGCATATAAAGAAGCCTTAATATATTAAAACAGTATGATTACATGAAGCTGAAAGTGGAAGTATAAAAATAAGACTTCTTACTATAAAGAACTCATCTTGGGCACCCTGCCTCTTTTACCTGATTAAGGAAGCCACGTGCATTTCTTCTCAGCTTTCCTTCCTCTGCCAAGCACAGCTCAGCATGGATTACAGCAGGATAATGAACCAGGCCACAACACACACAACAGTTGCCCTCTGGGTTACAGCCCATAGTACAGCAGCTTGCAGGAGCACGTTGTGTAAGGAACCAGACATAAAAGCAGAGCCAGCCAGGTTCCCTGGAGTGCTTTCCTTAACTCATGAAAGGGAAGAAGAAGCCTGTTAGAGGTGAGGGGGAAGTGTGCATGGAATAAACCCAGCCTCAGCTGCGCTTGAACCTAGTTGCAGGTAATGAACATGGATCAGGACACCTTGGAGGCTGAGAAGAGGCAGACACTACCCCAGCCATAGCAAGCCAGCTGATTTCAAAGTTCCTGTCTGCAAGGTCTGCTTGTGCTTTTTGTGTCTCTTGGCTAATACTGCATGCAGAGGGGTTCTGACAAAGTTGTTCGAGTTAGTTCTTCTGCAGACTCTGCAGAGCAGCAGCAGTCATTAAGAGCAGAGATACCGAACCATGGCCTCTTCCTCTGCAGTGCAGTTGGTTACAGTGTCTGAGGAGTCTGACTTCTACAGAAAAAAAAAGATCCCTTGCAAAGGTAAGGATCTCTTACTTTTCTCCAATTAGAAGAACTGGAACAACAAATATTGGTCTTCCTTGCCACTGATCATTCACATTTCTGGGATAATAAGAAAAGACCACTGCTGCTTCTCAGCCATTCACTTCATACGTGCTCGGACAACTCCGCCTAGATGGTGTGAGAGACAGGCAGAGGATTCTATCTAAGGAAATGCATTACTGTCTGCAGACAAGCTTAAAAACCACAAGTCCTTAAGCATGGCAGCCTGCCTAATGCCAAGGAGTTTCTGCTGAGCTGTGTGTTTGTCCAGGGGATGTTTAGTAACCAGTAGTATATATATGCTAATTTAGGTCTTCTATAAACCTTCTATTTTAACTGGATTTTAGACCCCCCAAAAAACCCAACGCCATTCTTTCCACTGGTGTTCATGTTAACAGTATGTTCACAAGGTTACTGCTGACTGTGACCATGTTACACTGGTGCTCATATTGATCCTTACCCCTACAGAACCTACTATGTCAGAAAAGATCAAAGAGCAGCACATGCCTTTTCCAACCAACTGGTGCCTTTAAACTCTCCTTTGGACAGTTAAGAATCAGTTATTAAGATGTCACTACTAGAAAATAACTATTGCATTTTTGGAAGTTTAACAGTAAACAACATTGCCAGTATATTATTGCACACAATAAAGGTTTTTTTAACTACAAAGGTAAGGAATGAGTAGTCTAGAAGACCCAGAATAATGACCCCAGAGCCATTCCAGTCGCTGCTCCAGCAAGCATGCCCAGTGCAAGATCTCCATCACTGTCACGGTAACGCTCTCGAATGATGACGTGGTTTGCAGGGGGTTGGCCATATGGTCCTAGGCAGTAAGAGATTGTTAGAAGAAGGGCAAAAGAAATGCAGATCATAATACCATGCATTTGGATTTCAAAACCTGTCCACCCCTTCCCTCTCTTCCTTCTGTTGAACATTATGATGATGTCAGCTAGAAAGACAGAATACATAGAATCATACGTAAAATCATAGAAACATCTGTTTTGGGTTCAGCCTCCATAATTTTAGAAAAATTGCAGGAACCCAGCAAGACTCCTAACCTTATAAAAGGTTAACATCCCAGAGAAAAGCTCATAGCAAATGTAAAACTGAACATTATCTGCATCTGTATTTGCAAAGAACCTATGAATTACTTGCATCATTCCATCAGGTTTTGGTGGGCTTAATGTAAGACATGGGTTTAAAAATTTAGTCAACCTTGAAATTAATACAAATAGTGAAGTTCTTCAGTAGCTTTTAAGCCAGTGGTTTGCCAGAAAATATGCATCAGTTATTTGCTCTAATTGCTCCTTAATACTTCAATTCAGCCTTCACATCAGCCACTGATCTGTTGCACGGTGACAGCTGCCACATGCCTTTTCAGATGAAGACTCGCCCAGCAGTAAAGAATTAACCTAAAACTCTTAAAAACCACCAATTAACCCCTGCTCTGCAACGGAGTAGTGCAAATACCACGGAACTCTATACGTGTTTGTGCGATCTCTTTCTTAGGTCTTTACTAACTTCGATGGGGAAAGCCTTAGAATCTTTCAGCTGGTGCACTTCTCTTGTCACAAAAAAAAAAAAAAAAAAAAAAAAAAGGAAAGGGCAAATGAAGTAACCTGTCAAATGTTAAAAAATCCCCCTCAAAAGTGGAAAAAAGAAAAAAAAATCCTACATAGAGATTCTTATTTACAGCGCTGGAGCGTACAGACTTGGTAATTATCCATGCTAGGCTAAGCACCCGATTCTGTAGGACTGGGGTTCAATATGCAAAGATAAACCTAAATTGAGGTAACTAAGCTAACAGCATCCCGTAAACCTTTATCTCTTTCCTCTTTTATTGAGATTGAGAGCTATAGAAGACTTTGCAAGGCTAAATATACTCATTTACAGCAACCCCAGCAAACAGAAAATGCTTTGAGAACAAAGCTACCTTTGGAGCTTTTTCATTTAATTCTGAGGTCACAGCTGGACATAAGTGTTGGTAAAAATTAAGCCACTGATGAAATAAGCAACAGATGAATCAAAAATTCCATCTTGCCCCATAGAGTACTGAGTTAATCTTGCTCTTTCTTATGTTTCCTTACAAAATGTGCTGACTATTGCAGTTAAAGAGTTCTTTGTACTTTGAAAAGAGTTTGTAAAGTAACTTACATATTTGGAATCACATCTGGGGCATTAGATCACTTAATACAAATTTCACTGGGCTCAATTTGTTGTGAAAGGGTGAGGGGGCTTTGGTTCCAGTTAGAAGTCAGGTTTCTTTCTATCACTGTTGTTCAGGAGTGGTAGATGGTAAAGGAACTTGAAAACGTGATATCTGAACCCAACCCCTAGTGTCAATTACTCAGGTTTCTCCAACATGGAGAATATGGTTGACAGTGATTACCGTGGTATGGATACTGGTAGGCTTGTCCATTGGAGGCATAGAAGACGTGAGGACCCACAGTGGGATATGCACCATGGTACTGACCATAGCCATAGCCATAGACCTGGTGAAATTAAAAAACATGTCCATTACAAAAGTATTCTTTGTCATGTTTCCAATTATGCACTTTGTTCAATTCTCCTTCATCTCTAATGCAGTTCGATGTTCATTGAAATATCCAGTCTGCACTGACTTAGAATCCTGGAAAGGATTCAGAACAGCCACTTGAAAAAGAAATGCTCCTAAGCAGCAATCACTTCCCACCCTTCCTGGGTGGTGAGCATTAGATGCAGGGCCTGGCTTGTCAGGCCAAGCCACAGCCCAATGCTAGCCTTAATACAGCTCTCAGTAACCACATCTAGTTCTAAGCAGTAAGGGGCTGCAGCAGAGCACATATGGTGCAACAAGCAGTACCATCCCAAACCGCACCTTTGTGCATCACTGCACAAGTCAGAACATCCAGAAATCAGCAATGCTGCTTCAGCCCTCAGTCTGTTCCTCCTCCAGTGCCGAACAACTGTGTACCCAGGAGCTAGAGTCACTTTGTTGCTATGACATCCTGTATACCACAGAATTTGTATGTGTTCAAAGTGACAGCTCCAGTCATTAAATTCTATTTTTAAAACTCCTGATTTTTACACCCTTTCAGTGCTCTCACAATGGGCTGCATGACCAAGAGTTTTCAAGATTAACCAAACAACTCCTTCCCTCTCTTTAAGAAGCTTTATTTTCTAAGTTCACTGAGCACCCACCCCTTAACAGATCTCCTAGCCAAATCTGCCTTATCCCTTTCCAGGGAGATCCACTCAAGTAGGAGTGAGAATGTTCTGTTAGTGCCTCATTCCCATCTGTACAAACCTTAAAGCCGGATGTGTCTGTGAAACACAGCACTTTGGGGGTACAGTTTGGGTGCTTGAAGGATGCTTGCTTCTGCTACCTCACTCTTTTTAATGCTTCCCACCTGCAATTCTTACCTCAGGTGATGGTGTAGCATAAGCTGTATAAGGAGGAGGGGCTGAGGAAATGGCTGTCTCATCATACATCACATCAGATCCCACGTAGCCCTGAATGCCGTGGAAAGATAGCAGTCAACACCGTTTTGTGCAGACAGCCAATTTGAGGACGAGGGAGATTAAAACTTAATGACCCCCAGAGTAACTGCAGAGATCTGCTGCATGTTAAGAAAGCAGAGAATGCCTCGTAAAGACATGCAGCAAGAAACTACTCAGAGAGCAGACAGACTGAGAGACCACAAATGCATCGTTATCACTGTCAGGAGCCATACAATATCTTACTTGTGTGTGTACAAAGCAAGTCCGTATCTCTTATCCATTTGTGTGTGCACACAAGCACACTGATTCCTTCCCTCTTTTCATCATCTCAGTTTTAGAAGTTACCATCGTGTTCACTGTTAGTGTTCAAATTACAAACAAGTATTCACAATTAAGCTTGCTGCTTTCTGGCATTCTAGTATAATGGTGTCAGCAAGTGCTGCAACAGCAGATAAAAGAAACAAATGTGGTGCCACCTGCACATTTTAGCAGAACTTCTTAGCTACTTGTCAGCTTCTGGCCATGAGAAGAATGAAAAAAAAAATGCAGATAGATGGGTTTAAATCCAGAGGTTTGGGGGCTGTTTTTTAAGGATTTACCTTTCAAATGCTACATATAATTTTGGCCCTTTTTGAAGGCAGCCTTGAAGCAAAGGTGATAACTTACCTGAATCCATCTTCAAGGAGCTCTCTACAGATGATTACGTAAAGATGTGTTCTTGCACCTGATACCAGAAGTTTACAGTGATGCTCTCTGTGACTTATCCCAAGAAAGAAACAGCTCCGTTTTTGGAGTGTACAAATATATGCTTTAATAGTCAACAGATAATGTTCCTATCAGCTCTTCTAACTGGACTACAGAAGGACTTTTGATGTTGTATTACGGACGTATCCTAAAGGAAACTTGTGATAAAAATTCTGAGAATTGTTTGAAATGCACTGTTGAAAGCACTATATGAAGAGGCAGGTATTTCCACTGTCTGAGATGAAGCTCTGCGAGTGCTCACATCTCAGCAATAAATGTATTCTGTTTTGCTGCAGGAAACTCTATAGAGGCATGTGACTTAAGTCTGCAAATGTCTTTAAGTAACGCAGTTCTCAAAGCTAAGATGATCACCTGGTCATTCCAGTGAAGTTACGAGGCACTGCTGGAGGCTCTGTGTTTTTGAAAGCTGTATCAAACACCTGCAGATGGACTCAAATTCCCTGGCCAAGTTCAAGTCCAGTTGGAGAGCTGTAATAGCTCTGGAAAGTACTAAATTCATATGTATCTTGTGCAGACAGCTATCTGTCCTACTTTCAATGGCAGGGCTCTGCCTTGGCTGAAGAAGTTGAGGCACTGGCAGGTTTTGAATGCCACCTGGCATCGCATCGGGTTCATGAAAAACAAAAGCTCCTGAAACTAGGAGTCACTGTCTCACATATAACAAGATAAATCCACTAAAACTAGAGCAGACAGATTATGAGTACTGTGTCCTCTGCATGACGAAAATTCCTTAACTTCTCATTTAACAAAATGAGTATAGCTGCACTCAGGCAATTGAGTCCAGAATAGTTTTGCAATGACAAGTGTTCACTTTGGGCATCTAAATTATATCATATGACAGCTGTGTCAGTGAAGAGGCAATGTTAATGTGACCCATCAAAGACTGAAACAAACTTCTTAAAAACACAGCATTTTCCCACTGAAACATTTCAGGCTGATTCAATCTAGTCATCTAAGGACAGACTGCTAAAAAGCATTCTGGAAGGCAGTCTGGAGGAAGAAGATATTAACAACTCCCAGAAGATACAATTCTGGTGAACTCTATGACTCACAGAGAAGTTCTTCTGGTTTCTGACCTCTTTACAAAACACAGATAGCATGCTGATGCAGAGGTAATGTACTCCTTGGCATACCTACACTTCCTTCCAGGCACCTCTTGCTCTCTGCCAAGAGCCATCCTGCAGTGTAATGGAACTATATTAAAAGCACCTTCCTTTTTAGGTCAAAAGTGTAGTATACTGACAGTAAGCTTCCTTTAGCACTTGGTAGACCACAAATAGAAGGAAAAGAGAGTCCATTTTTGCTGGTTACAGATTTACTTTTTGCATAAAGCCTCAGTGCACACTTCGTTTACAGACCAGCTTCCCAAACATGCATTCCCACTCAGGGAAATCACTCTCAGAAATCATTCACTTCCACCCAGTCCACATTTGCCTGGCTTTGGCTGCATGGGTGACATGCTGGTGATGCAGAGGATCACTCCTCTCCCCACCTATTTAGCTTTAATCGTGTTCATAATCCTCTAGGACAGGTTTTCGGTATAAAGTCTATGCAATACACTTACTGTGTTTGTTCTGGCATCCTGAAGAGCAATTTTCCATGCCCTGTCAAAAAAATAAAAAACGTTTAGTGGAACACAGATAAAAATTAATGGCACTTTTTCTTTCTATGAAGAAAACTACGTTAGGAACTCGAGGTAATGTAGGAGCAGAGTTTTAGATACTCCATGTGTCAAAGCCTAATGATACAGTAAAATGAATGCACCAAAGCGTTGCACCAAGATTGAAAAATAATTATTTCCTTAGCAGAGCTGAGATGGAGTGAGAAGGAACAAGAAAGGGACCGTGACAAGGAACACATCTGAAGGCCTTCACTGCAAGCCCAACAGGCAAGTGATATGCAACTATGCTTGGGACAAAATAATGGGAATAGATGCACCAGAATAGTTGTATCTCCTTCCTGAAGAGTTGCATCTGTGCTGACTAGAGAGCACAGCAGCTTGAACAGAAGGCACACACACTTCATGCAGACACTCCCATGCTGTATGGCTGACAGTGTGCCCTATAACCACGTGTACTTGGCAGACACTGGTGATAGATGTTATCCAACTAAACACAGCCAAGGTCACAGTACTGAAGTACTATTCTTTTTAATGACTGAGACGTCCTTGGGCTATGCAGGGTTATGGGCTACTTTAAGAAGGAGAGAAGTGAAAATAAAATCTATTCAGAATATTTTGCATTAGCCATATTACTAACATGCTTCTACTCCTCTCACCCTCCAGTGTTTCCAGTGACTAAACTTGCAGTTAGTTTGCAAGAACTGCATCTATGTGAGTTAGACAGCTCATAGAAGAGCTATCGTCTTTGCAACTCAAATCCTGCTTAAGAATTTTCTTGAAATATGTCTCTGAAAATCTGAAGGAAGGACAGTAAGTAAGGAGAGGGAAAAAAAAGATAATAGAGGAAAAAGTAGCAAAAATAATATTATTTGGCAGACTTACAAACAGTCATCTGCACTTTCTGCACAGAGGTTGATGGTCTTACCATCCCGACAAACAATCTGCAGTAAACAGTCTCTCTGCTTTCCCTCCGGAGGCTGGAAATCTGAGTTGGGGAAAAAAAAGGAGATAAGAAGAATCTATAACCACAATTTCACGATCCCATTTACAAGAAGGGCGATAGCTTATGCAAAACTCTGGACAAAATAAACTGTGGCCAATTGTAGCTGCTTTCCATGACATCAAAACAACTTAAACTAGAATGTAACCTCCTCTCTTCAGAATATGTCCTGAAGGTAAGTAGCTCTGAACATCACTCTCAATAAATGCAAGTCTTACAGCAGAACCAGTCTGTACCAAGCTGTAAGTACTCCCCAACACTTCTGTCCTTTACTGATGCACATCAAGTGGAGTACTGATAAATGCCAGAGGTGAACTTTGTAACGCTTGAGAAAAATTTGCTAAGGTTTCCCATTTTGCATCCCAACTCTCCCTCCAGCCAGCACTGTAATTTCACCAGTAATGCTCTATGATCAAACACACAAGCCTACTGCAAACATCCTGGTCTCTCATGCAAACCTGCCACTCGCATGTAAGGTACACTGTCCTCATTGAGTTGTAAAAGGAAGTACCAAGCACTAACCTCATCTATCACATGATGATATCACCCCACAAACATTTGTAAGGGAATTATTTAATAGTTGGAGAGTTCTTGTGGTTGTTTTTTTTTTCCCTTAAGAACAATAAAGCTGCACACTTCGTAGGCATGTTTACTTCTGCACAAGTAGTGCTATAAATGGTGTGCTGGGCAGTCACTGATGTTCAAAACAATCTCTCAGTACACAAATTCCAAAGGTCTCACTGTTACCTTGACATTCATTCCCCACTCTGAGGTTGATGCAGTGGATTCTCATGTGGATTTTATCTTCTATATCATGGCGATTCTGATCGTCATAGAATATTAAACTGCCATCAGACCACAGGTCAAACCAGTTCTTCTTCCAGCGCCGCAAAATAGTGCCTTTAAAATCAAACAGTCGCTTTTGAAGGCATATATTAGAAGGTATTTGTGTCTTAAAGTTAATAAAACCAAGATATCCTTCCCCCGGAGGACAATGGCATTCTCAGGCTCCAAGCAAAATCTTGTCCTACCACATTCCTGCTTTAGAACATTACAGAATTGGGTTCCATATTTCATCTATTACTCCAAGTTGCAACTGAGTGTATTTTAAGGGCATAGCCTGGTGCTTTAATTCTATCCCACTGCAAGAACAAGCAGAAGGCATGACTAATTGAAGACATTAATGTAAGGTGTCAGGCAAAGTTTCCAAGTCTCCGCTTACGTAACACTAATTACAGAGCAGCATCTGAAGCAGTCAGACACCTCAGATGTGATATACACTGTTTCCCACTAGTACACCCAAAGGTAACATGGAAATGCTGCCGTGATAGATCCCTTTCTGAAGTGTCCTGTACTCAAAAAACAAGGACAACAACTCGCAGACTAGAGACCTGCTTAAGAAATAACACCTGGGAATGACTGAGTTGCTGCAGTGTTGTTTAAAGAGTTAGACACAGTGGGGAGAAAAGGAGGGAAGAGCCCCGTGACTTACTTTGACGAAGCAGCCAGCCACTCTTCACAAATGCCATTGTTGCTTAATCTGGTGGACAAGAAGAGGAAGGAGAGGAAGCAGTCATCAGTATTTCACAGCAGTACATTAGAAAGAGGCATGTCAAGTTACAATACCACACTGCGCTCCGCTGGTACTGCAGATAGAGAAGACACATCTCAACTGAAGATCCTCACTAAGGCCCAATTAGTATTCTAGATCTTAGCAAGTGGAACAAACATTCAATCTGATGTGACTGTCAGAGACACATCAGTTAAAGTGGGAAAAGCACAAGTTTACAAACAAACAACACAAAATGGGGAAGAGGCCTGTGACCCTGACTCACCACCGGTTGCTGTACAGATTGTTTCCTTGACATACACGTGCTCCTTTTATCCTGCAGTCTCCCGTTACCAAACACTCTCCTTCCCTTTTTCTGTACTTCCCCTTCTACTTTTTGCTTTTCATTCAAAGTCCAGCCAAAACAAAAGCTGAAAGATTTTAACCTTGAGCAGGAAGGAGAAAGCTGTTTTTATGACTTGTATGCCTTTCAAATTGTCACCAGCTGCATCCAAGATGAATTTAAATAAGTAAAAGTTAAGCCCATAAAGTGACATTCTCATTTCTCCTCAGCTTTTAAATGAAGCTCGAAATGGCCTGGGAAAGATCCACATGAAATCCAAGCTATCACACCTGACATTCAGCATTCTGCCGCTGTCCTCCAGTGTGCGAGCAAGCCAAAGGAAGCAGACCAAACATCGAATATACTGGAGGAAAAGCTTTATTTTTTAGCACAGTGGTATTCTAGGGGGGACTAATGGAAACACAACTATCTGGACAGAACTAGAACAGCAAGGACAGAAGCACTCTTAGGCCGTGGCATCTTCTGGAAATTACTAGAGGGGCCTGTAAAGCCAATAGGAGAGGCAGACGCTTAAACCTGCCGTGTAACATTGCTCTTGTAGCAGCATGAGGTTTGACAGCCCCAGGAACTCCTTCCAGGTAAGGAATGTTTTTGAAGTCAGAAACTTACTTACAAAAAATATGGCTGTTGACTACGTTTTTTATAGGCATTTCAACCTTGTAACAGCACCTATTATCAGACCTGGCAGGGTACAGTTTACCTCCTCTGAGCTGGTGCAGTGTTGACTGTGCTTTTTAGGCTCCACATGTCATTATCAAGGAGCAAAGACTTTCCCAAGAGAATGTCAGTTTTGCTGAGGAGTTTTCATTATTTGCTGAAAGCCCTGAATTTATCACTCTTACTAGGCAAAGACTGTAGCATACAACTATAGGGAATGGCCGGCAGGATTTCATACTGAAGGAATGCTGTGTGTAGCTAAGGTTGAAACTCCAATGCAAACATTTAGTATTGTTTTTGGTATCAGCTTGCTGGGAAAACAAACATTCAGCTGACAGCCCAATGAAAAGGAGCATGAAACTCCTGTCCTGCTAGAATCCTGGTCCGGCTCAGAGCATCCTGTTGTCACTGGGCTACAGAAGGGGGGTTTCTGAAATTGGGGCCAATTTATTCCTCCATGTAGACAAAGGGCCTGAGCCTCTTTCTTTTGCTGCCCCAATAAGTGCTTCCCTACATTTCCCTCACAAGGAATCTCTCTTCTTGTGCATCCTTTTCCCAGGAATGGAAGCACTCTGCTGGTGCTTCCACATCTTCCAGGTGAAATCCCTGTGTATCTACAGAGGCCTTTTAATAGTGTAAGAGCCAATAAAGCACTTGCACGAACTTCCGTTCAGCTGCAAGTGCTAGATTAGGCTACAGAACGTTCGATGCTGCCTTTAAACCTACTCTGTTACACAACAGCATAATTAGATACAACTTAGACACAAGAGAAGGAAGAAATGAAGAAGAAAAACTGTCTCTTGACAAACAAAGGGGCCTGACAATCCAAGTCTCACATTGCAGGCCATCTCACACTTAGCGTGGGCTCCAGCTGTACTGCACACTGTACACTGCACCCTGTGCGTAATCTCAGATGCACGGACTGCGTTCTCCCATTCTCCCGACACAGAATTTCAGTGCCCCAAACTTCTGCTCCAGATAGAGGGCAATGACTGACACAGAACAGTCTGTCAGCACCGAAGTAGGAGGTGCAAAAACAGTTCGATATTCTTGTCTGATCCTTTTTAAGTGCAAGCACTGACTGGGAGTCCAACGCAGTGTTACATTCAGCCCACACCGTGTCTAAGAGCATTCCCAGAGCTAGAGGGGAGCCGTGGCAGATAAGCAGCAGCTGTGCAGTATCTGCTTGTGAAGCCAGCTCCGTGTGACCAGCACGGGAAGTGGGAATTAAACACAGATAAGTCAGAGCTTTGTGTCACCAACCTCGGGAGAAGTTTGTTTGTGGCTGAAGCCTAAAGGCAGGAACGCCCTTCATGGAGCACAAGGACAAACACGGCAGCGGTGCGGGGCCGCTCCCCGCCGCTCCCTCATACAGAACACGGCATGGAACATCCAACCACGTATTCCAGTCGCCCTCTCGCTAGCTAGCTGACGGGAAAAGCCAGCTGCGAACCCAGCTTAGGCCGTGGTGCAGCTCGCCATTGCTGCGGGCGCCGGGTGCAGCCGTCAGACCGCGGATCCGCACACGGAGCTGCCGCGCCCCGCGGTGCCGGGCTGCCGCCGCCTTCCCACCGCACAGCCGCAGACACACAGCCTCGGACTCGGCGGCGTTCAGGCCTCACCCGACTGATCCTCCCCTTTAAAACCAACCAAGCCGTCTACGTCAGGAACTTCCCGATTCCGCACCTAGCGAACCGCGGCCCCTCTCCCGCGAGCCACGCTCGTTTTGCCGGCGCCCGGTCCTACCGCGAGCCGCGCGGCTCCCTTCGGCACCGGCTCGGGGCCGGCGGGCGCTGCGGGGAGGGCCGCACACCGCAGCCCCGCGTCGCGCCTCCCCGCCGCGCACCCGGCAGCCCCGGGTCCCCGAGCTCCGTGCGGCCCGGCCGGCACACCGCGCGCAGCGTCCCCCGGCCGCCCCTACCTGCCGCCGCCCCGCTCCCGCCGCGGCCTCGCTCCGCCGGCCGGCAGTGCCAGCCCCGCCCTGACGTCAGCCCGCCGCGCCGCCCCGGCCGGGCCGCGACCCACGGCCGCGGGGACGCAGTGCAGCGCAGTGCCGCACGGACACGGCATGGCAGCGGGGCGGGGCGGGCTGTGCCCGGGTCCCATGCCCGGCTTCGTTCCCTTGCCCCATCGAACCAAGACACTGAGGCTGTGTTTCCTTCTTTATCTTCTCTGGAATGATGATAAACGTGCGAGTGCTGATCTCGCGCCGTGGAAGTGTAACGAAGACTCAAAGATTCGAAATGTTTTCTCCAAGCAGCGCGCTCGAGGCCAGAAGGGGCTTGCTCCGTGACGCTCACACAGAGCGGGGCACGGCTGCATCCCAACTCTGTACCGGTACTGCCCGCGCTGCTCAGCCTGAGCCGGGGGGAACCCGGTGTCACGTGGGAGCTCCGAAAGCTTTGCCTCCACTTTCTGCCGCCATCTGTCACACGGCAACAACACGCAATGGGATACCGGTGGAAAAGCTCAACTTCTGCTGCCGTCCCACCAACATCTGCCTCTGACACTATGGGCCGACACCGTAAAATAGGAGGCGTTACTTTTGGAGCAGCCCTGTATGGTGTCCGCTGATTCTTTGGCATAATGCAGCTGGGTTCATCTCTCCAGTGTACATTCAATTTTGGCTGCCCACAACATAACTGTTTAAATCTCCTTGAGGGTCCTCGTAAATTCATGATAGTGCTGCAGAATTTATATTTCAGATTTCCTACTTGTGTTCATACATCGTCGTTAAAAGTGAACAAATGCAGGGACAATGCAGGCATGCTGTGATAGCAGACAGGCAGGCAGGGCTTGTGCCTCTTGCTTCCCAGCTCTCATTACCACAGAGAATTGCATTTTGCTAATGGTGATGTGAGCAACAATCTGCTGCACTAACACAAAAATTTGCATTTTTGGAGCAATTCAACAACTTACATACCTGTATCTTAGGAAAACCTATGGGGCTGAAGCTTAAAAACTGAGAAAAGCCTAACTTGCTTTTAAAAATAAGGCTTGCTGTTAAGCAGGACAATGCTGCATTGGCACACTGACGGTGAGAATGAGAGGCTTGCTCACCTGCGTGACCTACAAATGAAGCCATACTTCCTCTCACCCTCAGACCTGTGATTGTGGCTCAGTACAATGAGCTCTTTGGGCACCTGATCCAGAGGAAACAGTAGGGAGAGCTGTAAACGAGTCCAAATGAGATGCTGTCAGCAGCTTCACGGTGTGAGGCCATTGCAGCCCTCCGGGCAGCAGGCTGCTGAGCACACTGAGAGCAGCAGACAAACAAAAGTTTGTCAGCCAGAAGCTGAGGAATTTTCTGGGTGAACCCCTGGGATGTCATCGTCAGCTTCTGTTGTTTGCATTTGATCAAAAACAAACAGACAGGAGAAAACCTGCATCTATCAGCCATCCCTGCAGGCCGCAGCACCAGAAGGGCATTCCGCTGTCAGTGACACAGCCTGTTTGGCAGCAGCGGGGTTTGGGATTTCACTTTTATTTGTTGTCAGTTTTGAAAAGCACAGGATTATCAGGGCCTCTGCAGAAAAGCTCCTGCAGGGAAAACAACTCGTACCACTTTGTTGTACACTTTGTGCCACTAATGACTGTTTGGGCCTGACAGCACCAATGAGAAGTCGCCTCTGAAGTACCTGAGCTCTGACTCCCACCTTCTCTTGGCACTGACTGCAGTGTTCCATTAGCATCTAACAGTGCTAAAGGAGAAGATTTACACTAAAGCTTGCAGTCTACAGAGAGACATCTCGAAGGAAGGAGAGGTGGTGAGAGCAGCTAGGCTCTGTTTTCATAGAAGGGACTAAAGCACAGGGACAGTCACTTAGAAGGTCTGTACCAATGTGGAGAAACCTGTTGGTGCCAAGTCCACATGTATTTAGGTTCCCCTGTCAGATTGTCTTTGTCCAATGACCACCAACACACAGTCCTGGTCACTATTATGGTCTGTCCCATCTTCAGGAACAGCTTGCTTGCTATACAGCTTTGGAAGGGCTGTTGGTTTGGAGGCACATGTTTTGCCTGTCTTTATTCTTAAGAATAAAGCTCATGGGAATGGGAAGTTGGAAGTCCATTCCCTCACCTTGCTCAGAAGACCCCGCTCTGTGCTGTTTTCAATGCATGCTGAGCCTGCCACGCGGGAGCCATCCTGCTCAATGGAAACCATGCTGTCTTCTGAAGGTGTCGTGTGAGGCCCTGTATTGTTTTACCTTCTCTTCCAGGAGTCAGAGCACTTTGTCACACACCAGAAAACCATTACTGGCTGTTTCTCGGGAGCCATTGTGGTGTGTAATATCTGCACTGAAATGCGTAGGAAGTGCTCGTGCTCAACTACTGCTTTTTATAGCAGCAAACGCCAATAGGTGCATCTCCCAGAGGCCTCTGCATGCCCTTTGATTAAGCAACAGGATCTCTGGCTGAGGGTAGAGCTATTTGAATAAAACTGTGTTTTATTTCCACAGTGTGATTCTCATATACAGTCCTGAAGTATTGTGGTTTTCTCCAAGTGAAAACAGAAAATCTGACAACTGCTTTCCACAAAGGCCCTTTGCATTATACACAACCAGGATCTGCTAAGAAACACTCCTGCCCAGCTGTATATTCCCCCTGAGATGTGACCAACTTGCCTTAGGAAGGCTGCCACCCAGCATAGTACCATTTACTGCTGCTAAGACAAGCCAGAGGCAATTATCTCTCCCAGAACAGAGATCGCCAGCATGGAAGAGTGCTTCACCTCATCTACTGCTTTGTATTCGTTCTTTTAAATAATCATTCTCATTTAATTCTTCTTTTCAAGCCTCCCTCTATCATCTGTGGGCATTACTATATCTCACACGTACTGTTCTGCACCACTTGATATTTTTTTTCACAATGTCAAATAGTGTTTTACCTTACCCGGTTTTACTATAGCAGAACTGCTGTGTCAAAATTTCCCCCTCATTTATAACACTGTGATTTAGGACCCGACCATGGACGCCATCTGCAGTGTAACTGGGTTGAACATCAGACACAGATCCTGAAGCAGAACATTTTATGCTTGTAGGCTGCAAGAGGGAGAACAGAAAGTGCAGCACATAGCATCAGCATCCAACTTACAGAGGTGGAAAGAGATGGGCAGCTCAGAAAATATGCAGGAAAATCTTCTCTGTCCAAGCCAAACTCCCTCTAGATGGCATTCTGACCTGAAATGGTTTGGATACGAATCTGACTGGCTTACAGGATAGTTTCCTTCTAGCCTGCACCTAGGTTTCCCTCTTGTAGGAAGGATGGTAAGGTACACCTGGGTCCAGCCGGGAAACACCCTTCACTCCCTCACTTCTGACATCATAACAGTTCTTCAGGGTCTGACTACCTGAATGTTGCCAAGATAATAATATTATAGACTCAATAAGGTGGGAAGGGACCTCCAAGATAATTGAGTCCAATAGTCCACCTACCAGCAATATTGACCATTAAATCATGGTCATAAGCACCACATCTCCATGGTTCTTGAACACCTTCAGGAATGGGGCAGAGCAAATTGTTACCTCTTTGTATTTCCCTTCTCTGTCAGATCTGGAAGTGTTTGCACGTTGCAGAGTGAGAATTGTGAGGTTATTTCAAGCACAGAAGGTATTTCCCCTTTGTTGATACTCATGTTGGGCCAGCAGCAGAAGAGACAGCCCCTATTTAGAAAGTGTGAAAAATGCTACACACATCTGTGCAGTAGCTGACAAATCTAAAGAAGATGGAGCTCTCCATATTTTACGTCCTTTTCATATACAGAAGTTTAAGAGACCACTACTTGACGACTTCTATACACTTTGCAGAAAGCATGATGGGAACAATCAAACTCCAGGCATGGAGCCAATATGCCCCTGATTGTGACAGTGTGTGTGCATCGATTGCTGAAAACCTCATCTGTATGAAACAAGCTTCAGAGCTGACGCTAAAGAGCTCTTGGTTTGATTTGACTCATGACATAACAGCAAACAGAAACTGGAAGTTCTGCTGTTGCTTGTATCATGGTAGCGACAAAGGTTTGGGCATCTCTGAGCACTGACTGCAGACAGACAGCTCTCTCACAGATACTTATCATTTATAAGACATGGTAAAAAAAAAAAAAAGGGTTAATACAACCTATTTCTGAATCCAACTCACTAGTTTGGGTGCTACTTGCTTATTTTGGGGGGGTTGATAAGCTGGCTGCAATGCAGAATGGTGTTTTTCAAAATCACGCAAGAACAACAGATAGAGTGATTTCATGGATTGTGATTTCACCGTACTTTTATTGCCACCTGTGCCTGTATTTCAAGGTACACCATCTGGTTTGCCACTGTGCAATAACATTCAGTAAATATCCATGCCTGCAAATAAATTAATTCAGCCAAAGACATGGCTTGAGGCAATTTTTGCAAACATTATTTCCTGAAGTGTCATTCTAGATTCTGAAAAAGCTACAGACCTTCAGAAAAATTTAACATCTGTGAGACATGAATTCTTCCTGCTGTGTTTTGTGTAGTACTAGGGTTTGCAATGGGTTTTGGTCTCAGCCTGGCCTACTGTGATAAAAGCAAGAGAAAAAGTGCTTGCAAAATAGGCATTTAGAAAGTTCCAGGCATATCAAGAGAGTTTATTTTCCCTCAGAATTAGCACAGCTGAAGATCTAATAATCCCAAATCAGTCAGGCACTGACTTTCCTGGGGTTATTCCTATCGATAAGCACCTGTGCTGAGTCAAACCATGAGGACAGTGCAAGAAGAAAGAAAAAATCCCCTCTTCTCACATTCAGCAAGGATTGGCTCCTGTAGCCTGGCGTTTGGCAGCCCCCTGGGACTTGGAGCTGGAAAGAGATCTCCATATTGAAAATCTAAGGATCGGGTAATTCATGTTCCTCTGCAGCACTTATTACAAACAGATCAGCGTATCACCTTTTTTAATACATCTGCCCTAACTTTTCTGGAGCTCTCGTGTGTTTGTATCTAACCCGATCAAGATTTACAACGAGAATATTCTACCTCTAAATAAAATTCCCAGCGAGGGAGAACCTGAAAGCCCTTGAATTGGTTTTGAGATTCTTGGATTGCAGAAAAGTATTCTAATTGGTTGTTTTGCTGCGCTGATACAGTGGGTAACTCCGAAAATTAACTTCTTTGAAGGCTGCAATTCTCCAAACTTGATGAGCCTATGATGATAATTATTGATCTGGAGAGGTTTCATTTCTGAAAAGTCACCTTATGCTGCCCTTCTCTCTGCCAGCCATTGAGCCACTGTAATGTAGTATCATCCCTCAGTGCTTAAATAAAAGCAGCCAAGTTATGATGCATGACAACCTCGTGGAAGCTTCCCTGGGCTGTCCCCATTTGTATAGCTAGAGGCCCAGATTTGCCTATGCAGTGTCTAAAGAAGCACTCAGGAATCAGTTTTATAACCTGAGGAATGTGTGGCGTCTTCCTTCTTAGCTTTCTGAAGCCTTTTGCTCATACATCTGTGTTACCAATTCATCCCATCCAATTTCAGATAATCTTTGTTTAGGCCACACCGGGCCAGTGATGTAGTCACTCTAAATTCCCTCGATCATCTCTGGAAGACAGAAAGGCCTCTCCAGGCATTGCTTCCACCCACCTCAAATTCCAGCCGCTGTCTGAGGGCACCACTGTCTCTCCACTGAATGAACATAAACCTTAGAGAGATACTGCTCCTAATTCAGGTATGCAAGGGGCCTACAACCGAGTGGAAAGAGAAATCCTGATCTAGGTTTCCTGCTCTACTTTGAAGTGTTTTGAAAATGTCTAAGATGACTGAAGAAGCACAGAGAGCAGGGGTTTGCTCATTCGCCTTGAATCAAAATAATAGTAATAATAATAATAATAATAATAATAATGGCTTATCTAAATAGTGACTGTTGCACTCACTGTAGCTCACCTCAAGTGATTGCATTGCTTAGGAGCAGGTGTTTCTCCAAAGTCCACGTAGAGCTCTGTCAGCTGTTTGCTTGGAGGGGACAGTACCCAAAAAATGCTGGTTTGGTTAAAAAGCATATATACATTTAAAAATGCTGCTATCATTGCTGAGTTCTGCTGCTAATTGACTTGCATGCTTCCCTTTTGTTTTTGTTCATAGATCCTCTGTGTGCCTTAATGCTCTCACCTCCATTCTCTGCTTTGAAGTCATGAGCAGATGCTGACAGGAAGAGCTTCAAATTAGGTGATTACAGCAATGCTCTCTCCTTATCAGACAGCAACAAGTATACCGAACAGTTTACTTACAGACTTGTCAGATGTATTTTATACATCATTTGTTAGAAGAATAAACTGCATCTTCTCCTCATTTAGTTGCAAGCATAGCAGAAATAAAGCACAGATGTCAGGTTTTGCAAATGGATCATTTCCAGTTTACTCCCATGCACTTACGCTAATCAAAACTTCCAGCATTCCAAGGAACTCTTTGCTTTCACACAAAGTGGAGGCAAAAATGATCCCAAGCTGAAGTAGGAGGCCAATTTTGTCCTTGTGTCAAAAGACTGCCAGCTAGGGAAGAGTAAGGTATCTGATTCCAGTGTCACTCTTTGTACCACAAAGCTGCAGAAACAACCCTCACTGCTGGGGTCATCTCTGCCAGCTCAGCTGAGAGGACTGCAAAGAGTGAGATACACACTAAGGACAGTGGCCGATTATTTTCATGTCACTAATACACTGAGCACATCAGTTTACCAGGGAATAAGCAGAGCTTTCAAGGAGCTGGGGACAGCCGAGGAAAATGCTCTTTTGATTTACATCTTCTAGCACTCTTGTCACATGCATAAGTGCTATGAAAGCAGCATGTCTGCGGATGATGGTTATTGTAGCTCAGAATACATTACTGATTTCTTTAAAAAGTCATTTTCACAGAGGAATTGATCAAATGTAACAAAGGCTGTCTTGGCTCACATGCACAGAGAACAGCTCTCGCTCTCAGGAACCGTCATAAGGTGAGATACAGTTGGTACAAGCCTGTAATACTTCAGAAATACCTGACACCACTTGTTTTAATATAGCCCTCGGAGGCTATGCAGTCTACCAATGTGCTTTTCTCTGCAGCTTGTCCTTACTTGCCACTGCCATGTTTGAAACTGTTTGCCTAGGTGGATAACTGTTCTGTTTCCAGATTTCAGTTCGCTTTAAGACCTGCACCCACTTCAGGCTCTGCTTCTCCCAGCACCGCACACAGCTGCATCCCAAACAGCAGAGCCCACACTGTCTGTCCCGCATCCTCAGTGTCTGTCAGTCCGTGTGCTGCCGCAGCCCAGAGGCAGCCAGCTGGCATTGGAGTGTGCAGCTGTGGGCACAGGGCTGTGAGTGCAGCTGGCTGCGGTCACACGGCTCCAGGAACAGGCGCTGGATTGAACCAGGAACGGCGTGGCTGCAGCCGCTGTGTCTGCCACGAGGGTTTTGTTTTATTCGTTCTTAAGCACAGCTGCTCTAGCTTTCTGTGTTGGCAGAGAAAAAGAGAAAGAGAAAAAAAAAAGGGGGTGATGCTGAGGTCAGTCAGCTGGGGTTGAAGGAAAATGCAGGGGAAATTCCACACAACTGATCAGACTTGTACTACTAGGTCAGGCATCAAGAGTTTGTGTAGATAGGTGTATCTGGGACTTTCTAGGCACTCCAGAAAGTATAAGAGCTCAGGATATTCAGAATTATTACTTTAGTCCTTCTATTTCTTTTCAAACAGGATTGAAATCTATCAGAGATGTGTCAAAGCTGTGTCCTGTTTTTCCTCTAAGGTTTGCATTAATTGAGGGAAAAGGGATGATAGAAAGAATATTAGGTTTAATGGAGTTTGGAATAGCTCTATGTAGTCATTAAGCAGCATAAAATAATACATCTCCATGGCAAGCATTGTCTCTATAGCCAAACGCGGGGCTCTGAAGGTCAAGGCAATGCAGAGAGCCGTGAATGGCATATTGTCTGTATCTGTGTGCGTGACTTATTGTCACTGTGCTTACTGCCTTCCTTTTCTTAGTAAATTCAGTCAACGTGCAGAGGTTTAATGGTTCTTCACTTCATCAATATGTGGTACTATAGAATTGTCTTCATTTGCCGTATGTTGCTGCTTATCAAAAGAAATGTCTCACTGGGATGAAGTCGATATTTGTAATATTCTTTTTGTGACTCAATGATACTCTTTTAAGCTGAAAGAAAAAATGAAATAAATTAATCTTTTAATTTTAGACACCTGGCCTTTTTGTAAGTAAAGGCTGTAAGTAGTCAGCCTTTACATTCTGTGCTTTGCTTGTGCTAAAAGTGAAGATTTTATTAGAGACGAGCAGGGCTGAACAGTCACTGGCAAACTTGACACACACCAATGTACTCCTGAGAAAGCAATTACCGTTTGTGAAACAGAGACACCCAAATCCAGCATTCAGTTTGTGGAAGAAAGGCATTACTTTCATACCAAGACCAGTTTACAAATCCATGTTCTTCAGAGAAAGAAACTAGCGAAAGAAAAACATAAAGAATGAAGAGTCAAGCAGAATATCCTGATAAACATGCTATGTCCAGCTGAGCTATGGGAGCACCCAGCACTTGCACCACAGTGCTAGTCATGGAGCTGACACATTGGTTATTCACATGAAGCCTATTTGGAAAAGCAGGAACATTCTTATCTTGAAAATATGACATTTTACTTGGTAGAATGAAGGCGCTCCTTAGATCCATGGCTGTAGGAAGCGCTTCTGTTCAGATTTTTGCCATATCTACTGGCTGATTCAGAAACTGGAATGAAAAATCCAGGGTACCACAATGACTTGAAATAGCCCTAGTTTAATGTGGTAGCTTAGCATCAAGCATGAGAAAAAGTAGGCAAAAACACTTCCTATATAAAGATATGCAATACGGCATTTTTACTGCATTAATGTCTTGTGGATTTGCCTCTGTGAAGTGCCACTGTGCTATGGAAATGAGGGAGTTCTATAATGTAGTTTAACTTCATCATAAATGTGTTTTCTGGACTTGAAGAAATGCATGTTTAATGAGGGAGGAGGGACGATAGGGCTTGTCAATTTGCAGCACTGGGATAATGAAGAACAGCCATACTGAATGGAGGTTCACTTCCCCAGGATCATCCAATAGAAAGATGGGGGTAATATGTTTACCCAATAAAGGCTCTGTCTAGTGGATGTTTCTGCAGTAGTGGGCTTCAGATGTGGCTTTTAGGGAGACAGCTATCTATCAGAGCAAAAGTGTAGAACCATTATCATTTGATTTTTGCATATGGTGTTTCCTTCCATACAGCAGTAATGGCACTTCTTCCCAAATAGGTGGGAACTGCAGCTGATGTCAATTGGACGACATGCACCTATAGAGATGAACTAGTGGCTTGAGAAAAGAACCAACTGTACAACAGTAGACAGACCAATGTCAAAGAGGTTCAAACACTCATCTTAAAGGATCAGTGTACAAGAACATGGCAGCAGCTCTTGGCCTGCTGCCGTCCTTTGAATGCAGGGCTTTGTGGGACACGCGGAGCTCAGCTCCCAGGCCCAGAGAAGGGAACTGAGATAGAGTGCTGTTTTTACTGCATTTCAAGTCAAGCTCGAATCAGGATTTTAATCACATCTTTAGTGGAACTTCCAACCTATGGATAAGACCTCTCATTCGCTGGTCACTTAGCCCTTGCACACTGAATGTGCCAGCCCATCAGTGCAGACACCTGGAGCACCCCAGGGATCCAACACCACATTGCCAGGTGCGGCATCCGTGTCTGCAGTCAGACTTGGCATCTGTCTGTGGCTGTGGGCATCTGTCTCAGAAGGGCTTTCTCAGCACCAGAATGATTCCCAGAAGACAGACAAATTTGTCAGACATCTGCGTGGCTTTCTGGTTTTCAGCCTTAGTGCTGGCTGCGGTGTCCCTCGGTGCACCTTTTATTTAGGACTAACTTGTTCTGTCTATGCTGCCAACTGATCCACATTTAAAATTGTCACAAAAATGTCCAGGGCCAGTGGTCATCTCTCTGTGTCTTTTGTAGTTCTCAGGAAGCTTGTTTTGATGGCAACAAGTCACATCCTTACAGCATGCTTCCCTCGTCAAAGCAGAAATACAGATAAGAAAAAAGATGTCCATAGGGATATTAGCGGACTGTATGCTTGGAAGCGATGCAAAAGAACTTGAAGCAGACTTAGAAAACGTTCAGTATTTACTATTACTAGTATTGCAGTAAATAGCAAAGAAAAAAGAATAAATTGTACTGTGATAGGATTCTCAACAAGCTATTGATCTATCATTCTATCCTTGCCCTTGTTTGCTTGGAGTCTCGAAACTTTGCACTGTAAAAGTACAGTGAAACATACTGCTCGTTCTTTAGGAGAGGCCATTATTCTGCTACTGGAGGAACGCCAGCTTTTGCTTTCCTCCCAGCCTGAGTTGCTTCAAGATGAAGCTACACTTGTCCTTTATTTTCCACCCCACGTTTCCAGGGTAACAGCATGTAACCACATTTGTAAATAGCAACTACCCATATAACTTCACACAACATTTAGCTACTTTGAACATTTTTTGCACATTTTTAACATCCTTCAAATGTCCCACTTTGATTGCTTAGTTTTACTACCAGCACATTTAATTATTAGGGGATATTTCTGTTTATGTAATCTTCAGTGATGTAGCAGCACTGTATGTGTGTAAGTATGTACTGTGTGTAGGTGTACAGGCACACACACACATCATTTATCTATGATGAACATTCTCTGGCACATTCCAATATAAATCTTTATTTTACAATTTCTTATAACTGAGTTCCATTTCAGAAAATTCTCTTGTGCTGATAATTTGAAGTTTGAGCATTTTGTCACTTGTAGCCAGGTGGTTGTAGAAAAAAAGCAATATTTTGTCTTCAAGAAGATTCTTACAGCTATTTCACCAGCAAACACTGGGACATTTATTCTGTAGGGCACATGGGTCAATGCCTTGCTGTCACAGACAAGACTTTTTGCTGTCCTACTCAACACATATTTGGCCAAGCTTTAATCCTCTGAAAAAATTCAGCTCTCACATACTTGGTCTTGCCTTGCTAAAATTCATAGTTTGAATTTGCTTACATTTCCATCTGCATAAAGCACTGTTTAGTCCTTGAGGACTCCTACGTGCTGCCTGGCTGCATGTGCTCCATCCCCAAGTGACATCAGCCCGCTGCTGTGGCTCTGAATGGCACATGATCTCCCACTGCCTTTGCTTGGGTCCAAGTGCAGACTGGAGACAAGAAGTGAAAGCAGAAACAGAGAGGAAGAAAAGGAGAAGGACTCTCCTGTGAGACTTTCACATGTGGTTAACGTTAAACAGGTGCTGCATGGTTTTAACAAAGCCATTTCCCTGCACCTCCCAAATTGCCTTGCAAAATCAATCAGTCCTCTTCTTGTTTCCATCCATCCTATCGAGCTTACACACACAGAATACCACTGAACGTCGAATTATAAATCAAGAATGTAGCTTTTGCTTGACCTGAGTAAGTAGTCAGTATTGGAATCTTGTCAGTTGCTTTCCAATAGAAGAACCAGAGAATGGAGTAGTGTGTTACTTTGATGTAGCCCTTGTGATTTACAAAGAATATGCAAAGGTCCATTTCCTTGGACAGAGGAAAAATTAAGCAAAGACAGTTGCTTTATTCATATTATCTAGTCTCTTTCAGTTAGCCATTGGCCAGAAGAGTTCATCCTGGCCACGAAACCAAAGCTAGTCTGACAGCTTTCTTTGGATTCTCTGTCTTCTTGCTCTCCTGGACAGGCACACACAGTGCTTTCAAACACTATCAGCCTGCCCAATGCTGCAGTGGCACGTAGCTGTCTGTGAAATCCCTTTACCCATGCAGCATGGATTGCTGAGCATCACTGACTTCAGTTCAGGTGTTGGCTTTTTCACCACTCCATTTGATAAGCAAACGTAAAGTCTATTCTAGTTTCCACAGCCTATTCTATAAAGAAATGTATGTTTCCTACGTTCATCCTGCATAAATGGCAAGTTTATAACCACAGATTCCAGAACAGGGACAGAGAATATTAATTGGCTTCTTCTTCCAAGTGTTTTTCCTTGTTCTCTTGATTCAGGCAAATATAGGGCAACGCTGAAGACATTATTTTATAAAACTCTTTGGGAATTATATTGTAGTGATACTAGTTTGTATGACAGTAAGCATTTATCTGTAGTTTTGTAGTTAATTTGCTTCCATTTAGTATTAAAGCAGTCTAATCAGTAGATGAAGGATTTCACCTAATGGGTTTATATTTATTTGTGTAATCGCAGAGTAGAGCTGAGCACTCTACAAGGCACTGACATTTACACACATTTCAAGTTCTGTTTTGATTTCATTCTTGGCTTTCAGACATTTGATTTGGATCATTATCAAGTTGTTACCATGTTTGCTGTTGTACACTTTTGTTCTCCAATACAATGGAAACAGCATTTAATCTGCTTATTTAATTACATATTAAATTACATATTAACTACTTTTACCATTTTATGCTTTGGAATTAAGAATGTTAAATGTCTGTTAAGAAAAATCATTGAGAGAAAGATCTGAGGCAGAGCATACTTTCTTTATGCTAGGTATGCAGAAAATAGGCATGCAGTGAGGGAAAATACTCCTGATGCTGTTAAAACAGAATCAAAAGTAATGGTTTTGCTCAATTCATTTTTCATTCCTGAATCTGAGCTAAAGCTGTGCTACAGCTGGTGCCCACGTTTTGTTTTGGTCTTGTGTACCTGATGAATATATCTGTGATGGGCCTGTGATTCTGGAAAAGCATGTGTCCTATACATCAACCTCAAGAACTTAAACTCCCATGAAAAGAGAATGTGCCCACTATTGAGAAAGGAGGAGAACTGGGCAAAATGGCATGCTATATTTATGTGTTTTGTGTGTCAGCGGGGTTCTAGCAGATGCTTGTAGAGAATCATAATATATATGCACATTTCTTGGTTCAGCCATTGAGTTGTGTTTGGTACCCTAAGTATTCAGTTAAAAAAGAAAAAAAACACAATTAAGATGTTTAATGATGAAGACAGTTCTAAGGTCTACAGAAATGGTATTTTGATCTTGTTGAACAACAGAAGGAAAAAATAAGGGGGAGGAGCATGAGAAGAGCTTCTGCATGGTGAAGAAAGGAGTGGAATGGAGGAAGTAAAAAATGAGAAATGCTTATAAATAATAGTATAGTATTTACCTGCTGAAGGTGATCAAAACTGCCCCAAACCTACTGTTTAAGATATAACAACTTGTAGCCCAGCAGGCAGTTCAGAACAACACAGCTATTTGCTCACGCTCCCCAGATAGGATGTGGGAGAGAACCAGAAAGGTAAAAGTGTGAGAGCTCATGAGTTGACGTAAAGACAGCTCACTTGGTAAAGTAAAATCTGTGTGCAAGCAAAGCACAACAAGGAGTTCATTTGTTACTTCCCATCAGCAGGCAGATGTTCAGCCATGCCTAGGAAACCAGGGTTCAGCACACGTAACAGGGAAGACAGAATCACAGAATCACACAGTATCACAGAATGGTTGGGTTGGAAGGGACCTCAAGGATCATGAATCTCCAACCCCCCTGCCACAGGCAGAGCCACCAACTTCCCCATGTAATACCAGACCAGGTTGCCCAGGGCCCCATCCAACCTGGCCTTGAACACCTCCAGGGATGGGGCATCTGGGCAGCCTGTTCCAGCACCTCACCACTCTCATAGTAAAGAACTTCCCCTGAACAAACACCATCTCTCCCAATATCCCGCCTTCCTCCTTCTTTGTCCAGCTTTCATTACATAACATGATGCCATATGGTTTGAGACAACCCTTTGGCCAGTCTGGGCCAGCTGTCCTGGCTGTGTCCCACTCTAGCATCTTGTGATCACCCAGCTCCTTGCTGGAAAGTCCTTGGTGCTACATAAGCACTGCTCTCATACAATGAAAACGAGAAAACTCAGGTGCAAGCAATTGTCACGTTAATGCAATAGCTTCTAGCGGCCACTGAGTGGCTATCCAAGGCAGCTCTCTTCAGGGCAAGTCCACGTAGGTGCTGAAGGTACACGTTTCCCACAGCAATACAAACAGTCGCAGATGATCCAGGTGACAGCAGAGAAAATCTTTAGCAACACAGGATATCGGGGGGATGGTGATTATTTTTTTCTCTCAAAAATATGTAATATTCCACAAAACATGAGAATTTATTTCAAAGCAAATATTCTTTCTCTATAGATAGTATTTTTTCCTGTACTGCCTTTACTGTCGCTTCCTTGTAACTAAAACTCGAGTCCTCTCCAACACGTGTTGAAGTGTAAATTACATCAACAAATTGCTGGAGTATTAGTGTGGTTGCAGCAGTTATGAGCTCTCATTCCCGCAGATAGGTCTCTCTCCTTTTACCAAAACAAATCGCAATCAAAGGAGAAGTACTGTGTTGTATGTAGTGCTCCACACCATCTTTCTGAGTTACCACTACATTCACTCCTGTCTCAATATTAAAGGTAGAAGTTTTTCTGCAATGTAGCCAAAGTCAGTGTAACAACTCTCTGTTCATTGCAGTCTACCTCTGTGACTAACCAGTGCCACTGCATTACTGGATATTGTATTGCAATAGGAGGGAGGTATATGAGGATAATTAGAAAAGTGCAAGGTGTTCTATCTGTCACAAACGTCAGCAAGCTGTGAATCAATTTGCAATTCTGCTATGTTATCACTTGTACATATTAATACTGAAACCATGACAGTGTAAGAGAGAAACATCAGAAGCGTTAAGAAGTCTTCATCTTTATTAGTTTTTAGAAATCATTTCCATCCCTTATATTTTTTTCTTACGCACACATACTGTTTGTATTTTATTGGCTGGCAGGAGTGATGCACCATACAACCAATACATACCTACTACACAAGAATAAAAATTGCACAAAGCAGTCATTTGCTTATTTGTGCAAGAATTTGCCTTGCCACTTTGTCATTTGCTTTGTATCACTTTTTTTTTTTTTTTTTTTTTTCAGCTGGAAAAACGAGAAGAGTTATACATTTTAGGCATATTTGTACTCTTAGGCATCTGGTAAGAATAGTAATACCCATCAGCTTTTTATTAACAGTGACTGGTGAGGAAGCAGAAAAGGCTGTTAATCATATGGCATATCCCTAAGCAAAGAAAACGTAGTGAAACTACTTCCCTGAGATCAGTAGGTCTCCAAGGTGCCCTGCAATGTCAGTAAACCCATGGGATGCCAGGCCCACTTGTATGGGCTGCATGTCGGCCAGAGCTCAACCTGTTGTAACTGGGCCCTTCTCAGAGAAAAAGCTGATGCAGTACCTGATATTGTTCTCACTGCTGGGATGCAAGCAGCTGCTGGTTCATCTGTAACATTTGTCTCTCCAGACTGCCAGAGCACAGAGCTGCTGCACAGAATGCTGCTGCAGTGCACAGTCACCAATTCTAAACAGACACCTGACAACCACTGGCCTCCTACCTGCTGTGCTTTGGTTTTCATCGCCCTTTCCAGCAGCACAATGTCATGCGTCCATATGCAACCCAGGATTAACTAAGAACTACGTTCTCATGGCAGCAGCCCCATCTTTCTTGGCAGCATTAGTCACAGTGCCTGCAAAGAGCCTCACAGAATTAATGGCACTGTTTGTGTCTGGACAAATGCCCTTCTTTCCGGCTGCCTCTAAGCACCGGCAGTTTCCTCAACAGATGCCAAACGGCACTGAGCACTGCCTCGTGCCCTTAGCAACAAGTTACCAGCACTATTGGGATGCTGCTTAAGGCCTTTATTATTTTCCTCCTAAGATTCAGTTGAGACAGGACTTCAACCTCTCTGATCTGCCACCTGCACAGCCTTCTTAGCGCCAGCTTCTCAAGGAGCCTGACAGCGGCCTTTATTTGCAGTCACGTCAGCACGGCCAGCAGCGCTGCGCCCCCTCAGCCAGCCTCCCACAGGACAGCACAGCTCTGTACCACAACGCGCGAGGCCTACTGTCGCTCCGAGCGGGCCCGGCCGCCACGCTCTCTCACAACAAGAGCCGCCCGCACAGAACGCCGTGCCGCGCACGGACGGCCGCTCCCTGAGCCCGGCCGCGGAAATGGCGGCGGAGAGGCGGGCGAGCGGCGTCACGTGCCGAGGGCGAAGCCGAGGCCTTCCGGTCACGTGACGTGGGCGCCCGGCCCCCGCGCCGGCCGCAAGCGCCCCCCCTCCCTGCCCCCGGAAGTGACGTAGGCCGCCGCGTTGGTGCGCAGTTGTTCGGTGCGGCCGGACGCGGAGCGGCTGGAGCTGCCTGGCGGCCACCGCGTCTCACAGGCGGCACCGCCCGCCCGGCCCCGCCCCTCTGCCGCCGCCTCACGCACGCACCGCGCGTTACGCGTTACGCGTTACGCACGCGGCGAGACAGCCGAGACCGCCACCACGAAGCGCCGCAGCCCGGTGAGTGCCCGGCGCCGAGGCCCGCTGCGGCCGCGAGCGGCACCCGCTTCCGGAGCGGCTCCGGCCCTTATGTAAGGCGCCTCGGGGGGCCCGCGGCCATCCGCGCTCCGACTGCGGGCCGCGTCCGCGTCATCCCGGGCCCGGCGCCCTGCGGCACGGAGGGGATGCCGTCGTCCCCCAGCGGGCGGGCGGTGGCCGCCAGGCGGGGCCGCGTCGAAGCTTAGCGCGGAGCAGGTGTCGGGGCGGCCCTCCGCGGCCGGGCGCTGCGCCGCCGCATCTACGCGTTTGCTTTGTGCGGCCGGGCGGTGTGCGGTGTGCGCGGCGGGTTTGTCCCGCTGCCTCTGCGAGGTGAGGGAGGAAGAAGCCGTGGCCGGGCCGCGGTGCGGGCTGTGCTTTTTGCGCTCGTCCGGACCGTCCTGAACAAAGGGTGAAACTCCAGCTCTGAGAAGTGTCGGAAGTTCTGTCTGAAGTGCTGCTGGCTGTCAGTGCGCGAACGGCTCTATTC
The DNA here is from genome assembly GCF_905368555.1 of Meleagris gallopavo. NCBI lineage: Eukaryota > Metazoa > Chordata > Aves > Galliformes > Phasianidae > Meleagris > Meleagris gallopavo. Next base: position 1,135,254 of record NC_139414.1, on the reverse strand, counting down.
CTGGGCCCTTCGTCCTGCTGTGCGTCCCGCTTAGCGGGACCAGGCTTTGTGTCTGCCCCGAGGTGGTTGAACTGTAATGTGTCTCGTTGGTGTCACAACACCTCTGCTGTGCCTTCCATGGTGCTCATTTCACACCTCACCTTTCAGCTCAGGCCGTGGGAGAGGCTGAGCGTCCATCAGCGAACCCCTCTCTGTTTGGAACTTGTGACGGTTCCTTCTCGTTTCCAAAAGGAATGTGTGCCATGGGACAGCGATTTGTTGGGAAGCAGAGCCTGCAAATGTAACCAGGATGTCATGAATGGGATTTTCCGTGAAGTGAAATTCTAAATCTTTCAGATTTAAGTTTTCTATGTGTCTCCTTGTTGGTGAGCTTGCCCAATGTTGGCAATAGACGGGCTTCTGAAGCTCTTAAGGAATTGATAAACTTGCTGTGCAGTTCCACATCTTTCAAGTAATAGCATTGGCATATGTGAGCTCCAAGTTATGCTGGAGATGCAAGGATGGGAGTTAGCAGATGTCCTCTTCTTGTGCAACAGCAATAAGCAAGGAGTTGCAGGCTTCAAGAAGTACTAATCCATTTGTTTAAGTTTTTCTATAGTTACAGATGTAGTGGGTTTTTTATTTTTTTTAACTGGTGATGTTGCTGTGTTGCTGAAATGCTTTGGAAGACCAGAACAGCATAATGTAGAAATGAAATTGGTTCACCAGCAGGATCTCAATGCTAAGTTTTTCACATAGGTTTCCTTTGTATGAATGATAAACGGAACTAATTATATTGCAGTTTCAACATGTAGGCACTCTGTGTCAGTCCTTCCTCACACTTTGCACAAGTGCTATTGTTGTTAATGGATGCCTATTTCAGTTCTGTCAGTCAGCCTTCAAAAATGAAAAGAAACTCCAAATAACTAGTAGAATAGACTTACAGATAAGGGTTTTTAATTATTTCAGACCAATAGCATTCTTAAGTGCTTTATTCTTGTTTGGTCTTAAAAGGTAACAAAATGAATGCCTGCGCATACACAAGCACACAAATCAGAAACTGGGATGTTTGTCAGTGTTCCTTATCCTCTGTGAAAGGGATGTCTTGTAACTGGAGCAACAAAGGAAATTTTGCTTGTGAATGGTGCTTCCAGCTTTGTCTTTTGCTTTGTGTGTGAACTTGGGCAGATGTGCTACTTGTCCTTCTCCAGGCTGTGGTTCCACCACTCCAGGCTGTGCTGCAGCTGTCTGGGCCTGCTCTCTCTCTTGCATTGGAACCAGTGCAGTTGTATGCGTTTGGTGATGTGTCTCAGCTCTCTTACATTGGTGGGCAGGAAACAGAGCAGCTACCTCTGCCCAGAAAACTCCAGCGAAGCCAGAATCCTGCCAATGGACTGCGCTGGTCTCGCTTCCCAGTTGGAATGCCAGAGCGGGATTGCGTGCTGGAAGCAGGAGGTATAGCAGTTCTTTGTAAGCACTGATCCATCACGGACATCCACGGGTCCCTGCGCTTTTTGGATCAAGGGGCAATATTGTTTAGTAAAATTCAATTAGCTGTTTTGACATCTAGATTGAATGGAAGTGTAGCATGTGCTACCTGCAAATACCAATGCTGTGTGGGAAGACTTGAAGTGTTGAATTCCTGCTGATGTCAGGCCCTCCTCTGAAGTGGCTGAAGTCTTGGCAGTCACTAATGCAGCTGATTCTGTAATCACAGTCTGCCCCTTGGAAACTGAATAATTTTCTTTGCTATGTAGCAGTGCAAACAACTTTTTTAGAGTAAGAACTACTGGATTTGTGTCCTTGTGGCCAGGAAGGCCAGTGGTACCTGGGGATGCCAGCAGGGTGAGGGAGGTGATCCTCCCAGTGTGCTCTGCCCTGAGGAGACCATGTCTGCAGCACTGGGGCTGGTTCTGAGCTCTCCAGTTGAGGCACACAGGGAATTGCTGGAGAGGGTCCAGTGCAGGGCTGTAAAGATGGTCGGGGCCTGGAGCATCTCCCTAATGGGGAAAGGCTGAGAGATCTGGGACTGTTCAGCCTGGAGCACTGAGCGCTAAGGGGGGATCTTATGCGTATAAACAGCTAAAGGACAAGGCTTGGGAAGATGGAGCCAGGCTCTTTCCAGTGGTGCCTGGTGACAGGACAAGGGGCATAAACTAGAACTTAGCAAGGTCCGTCTGAATACGAGAGACAGATTCCTTACGGCGAGAGTGACAGAGCCCTGGCACAGGCTGCCCAGAGAGATGCTGCAGTCTCTTCCTCTGGAGATATTTAAATCCACTTGGATGCTTTCCTGTGCAACCTGCTCTAGGGAACCTGCTTCAGCAGGAGGGGTTGGACTGTAGATGATCTCCATAGGTCCCTTCCAACCCCTGCAGTTCTGAGATTCCTTTCAGGAATTTTGCTTCTTCGAAGCTTTGACTAGAAATCAAACAGGGAAAATGTGGAACGTTCCAAAGATGGTAGTTAACTTAGCATCTACTAAGGAATTGTTTACAAGTTCCTCTTTTAGAATGCTAAGAGCATTCTGAAAGTATTCAAGGATGGACAGATGTGACGTACTGTAGTGTTTTAATGAGAGTCTGCTTAGCTTACAAGAATGAAAATGGTAGTGTGCACATGGTGGAGTGCTTTAGGCAAGGTACTTAATCAAGAGAGATTTTTCCCTGACTCCTGGGGTAGAATTATAATAAAAGGAGCAGAGAGTGTCCAGCAGATCTTGTTCCAACAATTTTTCTGTATAACTTTGAAAATAAACAGTGAGAAAACATGTATGTCAAAAAGGAGAGTGTTATTTGTTTCATGGAGTTTGATGGGCCTGTGTATGGAAATGCTGAGTCCTGTCCTGACCCACTGATTGAGCACCTGGAGAAAGGACCTGGTCAGTCCTGTGAGCACAGGTGAAGGCAATGCAGCTGTGAGATGGGAAGGGCTGGCAAAGCCTGGCTGTACCTCTCTTAGACCTCATTGAAGGTGATTGCCCCTGGGGAAAGAATCTCTTTCTGGAAACCCCTCCTTGTGAAGCTTTCCCCTGCAAACCTGGAATCTTCTGATACAGGTGAGCAATCTTCTGCCCTTCCTTTATCGTGCTGGTCCTGTCATCACACCGTAGTGTAACACCTTTCCCACCATACTGATCTGTGCAATTGCTACAGCCCGTTTTGTTATTCCTTTTTTGCATTCATACTTCTCTGTAAAATAATTTCAAAAAGCAAAAATTCCTAGAAATGCGCTCGCTCTGCCTGTTGCGGGAAGAAAAGAGCATTGCATGTGGAGTGCTGGAGCTTCAGCGCTGGTGGCAGTTGGTCTTTGTGCTCAGCTCCCCAGAGCGTGGCTTTAAAAAGAGGGTGGGTGGTTGACCTCGTGTCTGTCCCAGGATGAGATGTAACAGGCTTTGTCAAAACTGTTGGATTGTTTGGCTTTGGGAAAGAATGGAAGGTGAAGCATTTGCCCTTGCCAAGCATGCTTGCAAAATCTTTTAATCAAAGTATCTTTAATAAATATGATTAGCTTCACTTCAGCTGAAGGAATTAGTTGACTGGGTAATTTATATGCAGTTGACTGTGCAATTTTTATACAGGTGATGCACTGTAGACACATTTACATACATACACATTAGCATGAGAATGCTTTGGAGGGGATGCCAACAGAAAGGCTGAAAAACACGCATCTCTGGGTTCTCCTCAGACTGCTTTTCCTTGTGTTTGATGTGGACTTTAGGCCTTATGGAAAGGTGGACTGCAGGGTTCTGTATTCCAGTGTAACAGATGCGCTTCCAAGTACAATTAAACAAAGGGTGGAACGATTGCAACCGCTGGATAATAGTGTATAATTATGTTTACACAATGCTGGGTCCTTCAGAGAAGGCCTGAAAATAATTATTTTAAATTAGAACTGGATCCAAAGTTTTGTCTGCAGTATAAAAACTTGCGTGCTTTTTGCATATGGGCAGTTCTGTGCATTTCAGTGCAAAAGCAGCAGCGGTAAAAATCACATACCTGTACAGCTGAAGTTGTGCTTGTGTGCGTGTGCTTTAACTGTGCGACTGAGATGAGTGCTTGTGAGTTTCAAGGCATGGTTTCATTTGAAGTGGAAATTGACTTTATTTTTTTTCCAATAAGCCAGTTAGCAGCTTTGTAGTGCCGTAGTTTCTGCCCTTTCTTAATCACTACTTTTAAAGATCAAGTCTGAGTTGCCTGACCTTTCCTGTCCATCCCCCAGAATGTATGTCCTTGTGTCCTCCCGCAGTCATTGACTGCTAATAGAGTTAATGGCTGTTGGTTATTTGTTTGTTATTTTACTCAAATATTTATAGAGCACTGTTGCTGTTTTCCCAGGCTTCTTTCTTGCTTCCTTCTTGTCACTCAGAGCCACGGTGCGATCAAAGGCTCCTCTTTTCCTTCACATGGACTGCAGGGAGGTATTTGTAGGGATATGGGTTTGTGGGAGAGTGGAGTATGTTTGTTTTGAGTAGAAGGGTATATCCTTCCCTCAGTTGACAGTTGAGCCTTTCAGAGGTTTTATAAACTTGGAGGCAAAAACGTGACAAATTCAACAGTGGAAGAGAAGCAAAGATGTGAATGAGATGGAGGGAACTAATAAGGGAAGACTGGAAATTCTCAAGTAAATTAGAGCCCCTTCCATAGAATCACATAATGATTTGGGTTGGGAGCGACCTTAAAACTCACCAGTTCCTGAATAAAGCAAAAATAGTGAGACTCTTGCAGCAGAGCTGTTCTTAGTGTTACTTGTTGTAGAAAGCAAACTGCTCGTGCTTCATGTGGTTGCTTACCAAAGGTTTATCAGGGCACCTATCTTGATAGACTTAGCTCAGATTGCTGCCATAACATATTCTGTAATTAAAATAGTGTGGTGTAACTGCTTAACAACACAGTATTCTTTAAGATTGTGCATCTCGAGGTGCAGAAGAGGAAGTGACTCAAATACCAGGTATCAGCAGTAGTGAGAAAATCTGCTTTCATAGCAAGGCCTCCTCTTGTGCCATCAGAACCTGTTTGTAGTGACAGACTGACACCTGCACTCACAGCAGCTGGAAATACACGCAGAGAATCAGAAGGCTGAAGGTAGTTGGGTTAAAATATGGGGATTTTTTTTTTTCTAAAATATTAGAAGAGTAGTTGCAAACAGTTCTCTTGCAGGAGACACTTGGTGAGCTCTGATGTGATTTGTGTTCCTAGATGTACACAGACTTACTAGAAAGGCTTACACATCTGCAGTGCCATTTTACTTGCCTTGATGGTCTGCTTGAGGCCTGCTTGAAAACGGTGCTTGGTTTTATTCCTGACAGCAATGCTAATTATAGGTACCTTTATGGTGTGTGAATATACACAGAACAGAAATGAGTGGACCCGGTTGCCAGCTCATCTCATGCTCTGAAGAACACAGCAGTAATGGAGCTAGCTTTCAAATATAGGTCTCTTTCCACTTCTTTCTACAATACTTGGGCTGTTGACAACGGCTGCATTTAGTGGTGGTAAAGGATTGGAATCCTGGTCTTGTACCAATAGTAACAGACTGTGAGTATTTGCATCCCTTGGCTGGATGCTTCGATGAAGAAAAGGAGGAAACCAGCGTCAGTAGGTGGTAAGCAACAGGTTGTGGGAAGCCTGCTGCTCCTGCAGTGGGCTGTGGAGCTGTGTGCCATGGGAAGCTCTTCGGGGTGGAACTGTTTTGGAAGCATGAACTGAACAGAGAATACTGCGTTTGTGGGAGATTCTCTATCTGAATGAGAGTTAGTGATGCTTTGAAACATAATTCTGTGATAACTCCGTCTTGCTTTCTAACTGTGGTCTTCTGATGGTGTGAGCAGTGGAATTGCTGCTTTTTACTCCTTTTCTTCAGTTCTGCTTACATTTTTTAATTGTTGAGATGTCAAGCTTTCACTGTACTTGAGTAAATTTATGTTTCTTTTTTTTTTTCCTGATAGTTACTGGAATCATGAATCCTGTGTATAGCCCTGGATCTTCTGGGGTTCCCTATGCAAATGCCAAAGGAATTGGTTATCCAGGTAACTCCCTTATTTTTGTTTTCAATTAAACTTTGGTCTGCTAGTCTCTGCAATCAAGGAGTAATTGCTCATTAGTGGGTTCTGTATATGGTGATCTTTTGTTTGTGGTTTCTTGTTTTGTTTTTAATTTAAAAAGTGGAATTTCAAAAGTTGTGTTAGTTGTACTGTTTTATAATCTTAACATGTCTTGCAAAGTAACTTATTTGGGGAGCTCACATCATTATCTCCTGCAAGATGAGGAACCAGTTTTCTTTATTCTAGTTGACTGATACTGTTAACAAGAATTAGAAGAGAAAGCAGCACTGAAGTTTGGACCAAGAAAATGACCAAAAAATACTTTAAAAACAGAGAAGTAAATGTATTTCTTGTTTTCCTTGCTTCTCACTTGTTTTCAGGTTTCTCGCTGTTTTCCACCCTCCTACCTAACTCTCAGTGTGAGGATTCTGGTTTCTGATCTCTCTGTAGTTCAGAACTTTAATAAAGCAATAATTAGATGTGGACAGACAAAACTTTCCAAGGAGACTGAAAAGAAACCATTTCCTCTGTGAAGCATTTCAAACAGCTTCTTGATGCAGATTTTTTTTTTTTTTAAACCTTTGTGGTATAAGTTAATTATTCCATTCTAGGAGAGTCTGCGTGGTTGATCAACTCCACTTTTATGTATTGTGACTTTATGCATCAAAATGTGTTCCCTTCACAGTCAGGTCGATCTGTGTTGGGAGCTAGAAGTCATTCAGCACAACAGTTCATGTTAATAATCTCTGTACTGGTCTTCCTACTGATGTACAGTTGTAAAATTTGTGTTGCAACTTCAGTCAAGTACTGGAGCTCCTCTTTTCCATTTTTGTGTTCCCTCTTTAAACGATGATGTGTGAGTTTGCTTTTGATTAGATCTCTATAGGCCCTTCTATCTTTCTGTCTATTGATTCCATTTTAGGTACTTTTATTTTATCTTCAAGATAGTGTAGCTTTATGAATTTCTTCTACAGTATTGATAAGGCAAAAAAGTCCTGTATTGCAGTGCTTAAGTCTGTTGAGTGACTGGAATGGTTGTGAATTGTAAAGCTGATGCTGTGTAACTGTAAGTCTTGCAGGATGGTCTTACTCTCCATCTTAATTGGCTATATGGACTAGAATAATTTTATCATAAGGTGAGCAGCAGTTACTTAATGTCAATTGCAGTACGATTATCTCTATATTCATAATTGATTTGTCAAGTCTGTCTTCAAATTGAGATAAAGATTATTACAGTGTACATCACAGACTCACAGAATGGCTTCAATTGGAAAGCACATTAATAATAATCTATTTCCAACCCCTTGCCATGGGCTGACTGCCCCCTGCCAGCTCAGGCTGCCCAGGGTCCCATTCAAGCTGTCCTTGAGCACCTCCAGGGATGGAGCATGCACAGCTCTGGGCAGCAGTGCCAGGGCCTCACTGCCCTCTAGATAATTGATTTCTTCCTAGCATCTAATCTAAATCTCTCTTCCTTTAGTTAAAATCCATTCTCCCTGGTCCCCATCACTATTGGGCATTATTAAAAGTTGTTGTCCCCCATTTATAAGCTCCCAGTAAGTGCTGGATGGCCATGATATCCCAGGAGCCTTCTCTTTTCCAGGCTGAACAAGCCCAACTTCTTAAACCTTTCTGCACAGGAGAGGTGCTCCAGCCCTCTGAGCGTCTTTGTGGGCCTCTTCTGGACCCGCTCCAGCAGCTCACCTTTCTTGTGCTGGAGTGCTGCAGGTGGGGCCTCGTAAGGGCAGAGAAGAGGGGGACTGTCCCCTCCCTTGCCTTGCCAGCACCCCTCTTTTGATGCAACAGGGTGCTGATACTAACTGATATTTTTATCTCCTTTCATTTTCTAAGCAAGATTTATATTTACCAGGGTTTCCCTTGTACTTAGAACTGTTCACACGTTGCTTTTCAGTCATCGTTTAGTCTTATCTAAGTGAATTGAAGTACTGCTTACGAAAATGGACTATTACAGACCTGTAAGTAGCATTTAAACAACACAGGAACGATAGAATAAAAGATGGGAAGTTATAGATACTACTGTCTGTATATACATGGATAGATCTGCTGGTCTTTGCATTGCCATAAACTGGAATAACTGAATACACGGAATTTAAGGAAAGTTGGTGTAAATGTTGCTTGAATTGCTGTATTTCAAGCTGGTGGCTTTACATTCTTGCATGCAGAAGTTAGTCAGTTTCTGGAAGTGTGACTCCTGAGTTCAGCCTTGTCAGTTCTGCCCGTGTTGCTGATAGAGCTTACTGAGCTGTCTCATCCACACTTAAAGACCATAGAATAAACACAAAACATCCTGTAAAATGAAAAGTAGACCAGCATATCCCCCATAGACATAGGGGGCTTGGAACTAGGTGATCTTGAAAGGACCCTTCCAACCCAAACCATTCTATGATTCTGTGACATCATTTTTTTCTTTAAAATAATTGCATGACTAAGTTTCCTTCTCTTGCCTCTACTAATGTAGAAACTACAGATTCTCCTTTCAGGGTCGTTGAATTTACGTGGATTGCATGATAATAGAAAGTAATGAGCATACAGCTAGGAGGAGTTGTTATTTGAAGGCGCTGTGTCTGAAAGGCTGTTGCATATTTAATAGCTGCTTGTGTTGCACTACATCTATTTGAAGTTGTTGGATTGGTTTACAGTAGCAAGGAATCAATATCCAAGTGTTCTCATGTGGATTAAAGTTGTATCTAGAAGTTAAAGCTGCTGTTTGGTGCAACTGAACTTCTCTGGTTCAGAGCTCTTTGTGGAGCTAAACCTGTGAAGAATGGAGAACTGAAAAGTTATGTAAGAAACAATGCTGCAGTTGTGCAGTCAGGTTGTAGAGCTGTATGGAGGACTTTTGCTAGGAGCTGGGGAGTTTGAAATCTTCAGAGCTGTTTGCACTCTGAAAAGTTGTTATGACTTGTGTGTTATCTTTGATTTTAAGCCTAATGCTTCTCTTAAGTGGTCAGAATGGATCCGGCTGACAGCAATGCCAGTTGTACGTATCTTGATACATTTGCAAAGTGCTTTCTAAAACTTAGTCAGTCCCAAGGTAAGCATAGCTTTTGTTGCAGAGAGTAACTCTAAGGACTTCGGAGTTTGAGAAAGCAGGGATGCTTCAAATGTGAGAAACGTTTTGAAACTGGCAGTGATGATGTGAATAGTCACTGCATTTTATCCATAAAATCTGAAATATCTCAATGAAATTATTTAGTTAAAATCTAGCAAACTTTGTATCTTTGAAATGTCAGTTGCATAATAATTTAGCCCTGATGGTTCACGAATGCTGGTGCAGAAGTATTTCCCTGTGTTTTGCTGGTGCCTGAGTGGATCACTTATTGTTTCTGTTGAGTATCTGTGTTTTAGCACAGTGCTAAAACATTGTCTTCTATCACACCTGAGTGTAGTGTATCTGTATCAAAAGCAGCTGAGGCTGCTTTGCATTTTCTGCTTGTGATCTCTCTCTCTCCTGGGAAGTCAGAGGTGCTCTGACTTTAAGGGATTTCATTATTTATGTGAAATAGAGGTTGTTTTTTGTTTGTTTGTTTTTTTTACCAGATGAACATTTTCATCAGGTCATAAAACTTAGGGAATCTTGGATATTGCACAGAACTCTGTTGTCTGTCTAACTTAATACTGTGTGGCCAACATTAAGGTTTGCTGAAGAGAATGGCCCTTGTGACTGCCGAGCTGTCCCCTTCAGCTTCAGGTGGCTTCAGAGAGGAGGGGCACACTGAGAAAGCATCATCAGAAGGCATCTGCTGGTTCATCTCAATTAAAGGGTGTACAGGAAGAATAAAGTTTGGTTAGGCTTTGCAGTCAATCTAGAAAATAACTTTGATGTACTCTTTCTTCCAGCTGGCTTCCCAATGGGCTATGCAGCGGCTGCTCCTGCCTATTCCCCTAATATGTATCCTGGAGCAAATCCTACCTTCCAAACAGGTATGTGTAATAGGTGTGTCTAAGCAGTAACCTGAAATTCAGAAGTTACTAGAACCAAGAACTAAGAATGAAGAAAAGCTGTTGGGGCTTACAGGAACACCTACTCTGTGGGTTTTCTAGTGTCGCCCATGTAAGACCTGAGATTTCTTTAGTGCACAGGTGCTTTCTTGGAGTAGGTCAAAGCTGTTTTTTACTACCCTATCATTAGTGCTGGGTGCTTCAGTTAACGTATTCCCACACTGATAGTATAATTTAGGGGTTGTAATGTGCAACGTACTGTGGCAGCAGTGGTGCTTTTCATAGGTCCATTGCATTCTTCATGAAATCCTGAGACTGTGCCTCTGATGAGGGCTGCAGGAATTGTGAAAGAATTGTCTGTCTTTAGGTAGAACCTGAGCCAGCAGTTGCTACTTATACCTGCAGAAGTGGAGTTGCCATCTTGCTGTAATGTATAAAAATAATTCTTAAGTGATTATTAAGGGTATGACTATATCTGGAGTATACTGAAAGGAAATTTAAAGATACTCAAGTGCCTTTGGAGTTTAGTTTGCAGTTGCAGTGAACCACAACATTGATATTTTAAAGGTAGGATCTCTTTCATACTTGCCTTTGGTAGTCCAGAAAATGCCAACAAGCAAATATGAATAAACTTCAGTTGAAGTGGAGGAGTCATGTTTTTGTCTCTGTTCTCCAAAAAGCCATCTTGAGGTCTTAGAAAGGTTCTGACCTTAGAAACTGTTTTTCTTGTGCTTTGTTTCTTCTTCTGGAGAAGGTAGCTACCCATCATCTCCTGTCATTACAATATTGGTTGTGCTGAGATGGGCGGATATTAACATGTACCAAATTCTCCTGTGTAGGAGTACTGTCTAATACATTGAATCCAGATGTTTAACAACACTGCTACTAAAATCCAAAGCCACTTTTTATACAAAATCCAGTGAGTGGAAAAGCAAGTGGATGCAGTAATACAGTAACTCTTCATTCTTAGTTGAGACAGTCAAGTTGAGACCCGTACTGTCTATAAAATATAACTTGTACATGGATATTAAGGCTAGGCTACTCACACGAAGACAAAGGAAATCAGCAATTAAGAAAATTGCTGCCTGTGACATCAGAAAGCAGTGCACTGACACTTTTTTCATATTTTTAATGCAAATTTACCTTTGTTTCCAGGTTATACACCAGGCACTCCTTATAAAGTGTCTTGTTCACCCACCAGTGGTGCAGTCCCGCCGTATTCCTCATCACCAAATCCCTATCAGACTGCTGTGTATCCAGTCCGAAGTGCCTATCCACAGCAGAATCCATATGCACAGGTAGGTGATCAAAGCCAAACAACTCTTATCTGGTTGGGTGCTGCTTTGCCTACACTGTAATATCTGCTTGCATTTTATTCCTTCGTGGGGTTGAAGAGAATAATTAGCTGCCAACAGTGAGAATTCTTAATGCAGTCATTTACATGTGTGCACTTTTATGTTTCATTTTACACGATGGTTACACTCTGCTCATTTATAAAATGTTCAATGTTTGAAGGCAGAGTAGTTTCAGTAGCTTGAAAAATGAGTGCTAGAAACTGTAACTACTACAGCAGTTTGTCAAAAATGGTCATAAGCTAGCACTATTTTTTTTTTTTGATGTCTCTGTTATGGCTTAAGGAGTTATCAAGTTGGCTTCAAAACTCTTGAAAATTGTTGAGACTATCTTAACAGGCAAACTGTTGAGAACTGCTAGAAAGGACAGAATGAAGAAGCTTTGATAAACATGGTATTTGGGGGAAAAGTAGGTGCTTCTGTAGAGGAAATTCGCATGGTGTGTTGGTTGAAGGGGATTAATGAGCATGTAGCAGGGTTTATCCAGACTGCTCAGTGTATTTGGATTTGTCAGAAACCTGGGATTCTTAACCAAAACCAGTTGAATAAAAAGTTGTGAAAGATGTTCTTTCATGTGTTAATGTATGAAAAGATGTGAAACAGAGACCTTATTGCTGAAGGTGCAGACAGCATGGGAGAGCTATTTTTGCCTCTGCCATTGAATGTTATACTAAGTGCCTTAAAATGAAGGGCTAAATGTTACCACATTTGTTAGTGAAAGAAGATACCATGTTTTTTATTTTCCCCAAAAGGTACACAGTAATTGCTTAACTTACTTTTTCTCAACAGCAAGGCACTTACTACACACAGCCTTTATATGCAGCACCACCCCACGTAATTCACCACACCACAGTTGTGCAGCCTAATGGCATGCCAGCAACCATGTACCCTGCTCCTATTCCACCACCAAGAGGAAACGGTGTGACCATGGGGATGGTGGCTGGGACTACCATGGCAATGTCAGCAGGTAGGTGGACTTCTAACCCTTGTGTCCTCTTCATGAAGCTCTGCTTTATTTGAGGGAAAACATTACTGCGTTATAAAATGCGATGCCAGAGACGTACTGTGCAGAATCATAACCTTAGTGCTATTAGAAGGGACTTTTGTAGGTTATCCAGACCAGCATCTTCACACTGACTCCACCCTAGATCTGGGTGGTTACTTTTCCAGTCATATTTTGATCATCTGTAGTGATGGAGATATTAGCATTATTGGTGTTACAGTAACACGGTAATTTTGTGTATCTTTATGGAATTTCATCTGTTTTTGTATCCTTTGCTTCTAATCAACATAAAGGCTCTGAATTCTTCCTCTCCAAACCTTCCTCTGTGCCTGGATGAAGACAGCAGCCTTTAAAGGCTGAACCAAGCACTTTGCTCTCAGGCCGCCCTTCTATTGCTGACCTCTGTGTGTTGAGATAACGTTCTGTGTTTGCACTGCACGGGGGTCCTTTCTGTCATGGGCAATTGTTAGGAAAGCTTGCTTCCTAACTCCACAGTCTTTGAGTTACAGAGTTTTGGAGATGATGTTTAACTGCTATGTCGACTCATCTGTGAGTCTTTTTCTGAGGAGTGTTGTGCTTTGTTACTCAGTGTAACTCACTAAGGATTGTCCACATTCTCTCAAATGATTCTCAATTCTGTAGTTTATAAAATGAGTGCCGTGAACTTGTTTCCAGATTATTCTTTATCTCATCAAATTGATCATTTAGTCTGGGGGAATCTCAGATCTAGGGAAGTAACACAAACTGAACTAACTGGAGTGCTTTCAGTTTCGTGTGTGGGCACGCTTATGCCAGGTATTTTTTATCGTTAGAAAGCACTGCAGAGTGAAGCTGTTAAGATCCTGCTATCTCAGCCTGTTTCTGAACCCCCCCTGTCTGTAAAAAAAAAAAAAAAAAAAAAAAAAAAAAAAAAAACCTGTATCTGTGCTAATGCAAACAGGAGAAGTAATTTATTCTGATCTGTCAGTCGAGTTATCTCTACCATCGAATATTCTTTTGGCCTGTAATGCTGGCTGTGGGAAAAAGTATTTCAGTGATTAATCTGCTTATGTTGCAAGGCTTCTGCTAAAGCTGTTTGTAAGTAATGAGCATCTTTGTGTTGGACTAAGCATCAAAATGATACAGTTGCTTAAATGTTTGAAGGAAGGTTAGGTCTGGAGTGCAAAATGAGGCTGGTAATTTTAAATCAGAACATGAGCAAGCTGTAAGATTTTTAATTTCTCCTGTATGTTTTTCTATACCAGAATGTGTGCTTCCTTTTAAATATATGTATGTTCTCTTCTTCCTAGGAACTTTGTTGACAACTCATTCCCCAACTCCAGTAGCCCCTCATCCAGTTACTATGCCCACATATCGGGCTCCAGGAACACCAACCTATAGTTATGTGCCCCCACAGTGGTGATCATCCTGGCAGTCAGTGTAAGTTGTTGATTTAGACTGAAAGCAGTTTGTTGTTGTTATTTATTAGTAAATATTCATTTGGGGGGGAATTCTGGTAAGCTTCAGCTCGTGCTTCTTGTAGTCACTGTGGGAGGACGAGTTCTGATACGGACCATAAATATTAGATCGTGGGTTTGAGGAAAGAGATTTGATTTTTGAAATCTTACTATGAAGTGGGACCTGGGGAAGTGTAATGTGTGTGTCAAATTAATCCAAAGATTAATGTTTTGGGGATCCTCACTTTTGCTCCTGGTTTTTGTTTTTTGAGTCTGTATCAATAACTGCTCCATTTGAAATGAAATGACCAACTGAACTAGAATTTTTCACTTTGTCAGTGTAGTTGATGATAACATTATTAACTTTGTTTTAACTCTCTTTGGGTTTCTGTGCCAATGATTGGGAGTTCAGAATTTGCCTTTTGAGTTAATAGAGCAGCATCTATGTTGGGCTTTGCTTTGATGCTGTGCTCCAGAACACAAACCTGAAACGTTTCACACAAAAACCTGTTTCAGCCAAAAATGTCAAATTACATTAGTGCAAAGAGTGAGAATTTCACTGTATCTAATCTAAGGTAATTTAATTAGGCTTAAAGTACTTTTTAAGATGACACCACCTTCTAAGACAAAACTGCTATGGTAGCGGAAAGCTGGAACACAGATGAAAATCAGCGTAATGAATTTTTAACATACAGGCCTGTAGATTCCACTGGATAAGTGCTGGAATAGCACTGTATGGTCCTTCTGAATGTCTGATGTGTTTGTATTATCTCTGTGGTGCATGCAGTTGTAGGATGTCTTACCCCACTCTAATAGTATCTCACTTAATGGAATATCTTCCGTGCCTTCAATGTAGGTTTGAAGATGGGAGATATGCAATCAAGAAATTGAGGTTTAAAAGTTGGTGCTGAAGCCCTCATGCCTCCAACCAGGACTCTTCTTCTGAATGCTTTCAACACTTGGCTAAACACTACTAATTCCTGATCACTGAAGATTTTCCAGTGCTGCATATCTTACATCTTGGAACTCCAGCAGTTAGTCTTAAAGCAAATCCTGTTTTGTGGACTGTCTTGCAATTTTTTAGCTAATTATAATGATAAAAAGGGAGTATAAATTTATTCTGATCCATATCTAGTTGAATGCATGTTAAAACACAAAAACAAAGCTTGCTCAATCTACCTGCAGTGACTGATGCAAAAACCATCATATGCAAATCCAAAGGAACCGAGAAGTATTTTACAACTTGTATCACTAATGCACTGTTGTAATGTATGCAGGGTCTTAAAAGGTAGAATCATGAAAGTGAGTTTCTTTGTAGACTACCGTAAGATACATTAGATAAGAGCTTCAACCTTTTTTGGGTTGATGGGATTGCCAGTTTAAAAGGGGCACTTTTTTTTTGTTAATTTAAGTGATGTATTCTTTTCAAATTCAAATACTAAATTGGAGTGACTGGAAAATGAGGCAGGAAAGCTGTAGGAATCCCGCACGCCATTAGTTTACTTCATACCTTTACGTTTTTGTTACATGGATTCAGTGTTATAGAGCTGTTCTCAAGGATCAGAATGAAATGACGAAGGCAATGCTGTGTGTGCGAGTAAATAAAGCAAGCTTCCTTGAGGCAAAACTTGCCGTTAGGAATAGTAGGAGGCGACCTGTGTAATGAATTGCATGCCCTGGGGAGATACATATCCAGTACTACCTTTCATACGGTGCAAGATGGTGTCACAGTGAGACTGCCACACAGACTGATAGAATAACACTTCCCTTTAGATCTCTGTTCAAGAGATCACTGTTGTTTTTCCTAAAGGATGTTGTAGTCAGTTGCAGACTTAGGTGCAGTTGACCCAGCGTGCTTTCCTGATGTTTAACAAGTATTAGGGCTTTCTGTGACAGATGGGGAGATCAGCTGTGTGCTATCCTGAGGAAAGCTGGTGTGCCTGATGAGTATGTTAAAGGGGAACAAATCATTTTAACACAATTTCCTTCTTAGCTACTTGCAGTATGGACTACAGATATGCTGTAGTAGGGCTGCCAGAATACAGAAGTTTCAGATAGTTCGGTTGTTTCATTTTTTCCTGAAAATATTTGTAATGGAAGTGGGAGCCATTCGGTGGTTACAGCGTTTTGATGTATTTTTGTAGCATTTTCCTTTTTTTTTTTTTTTTTTTTTTAACTTCCTAAATTGCACTTGGAAGCACGTACAAATAAGACTGACTGCAGATTAGCATTTCGTTGCAATGAGTCATTTCTGGTATTCTTTCTTGCAACTTCAATTTTTAAAACAGTACCTCAAAGCAAATGCAGTGGTGATAAAGGGCTAGCCTTAGAACCCATTTCTATACCAAAATTCTCACCAGGAAGATTTTAAATTTTCAAAGTAAAATGTTGCACATGAAATCAAGGTTTTTCTTAGACCTGCTTACTTACAATTTCAGAAAAATGCAATTTTTTTTTAATATACATTCTGCCTGCAATAAATTATGCAGTAAATGCTAATAAAATGTTGTTCCCTTTTAAGCGTTTACAGAGAGATTATCAGGCTGTATCGTTTTCGTAGTCTAATTTCCATTCAGAAGTGATATTTTTTTCTCTAATTCTCTATCTAATTAATGTTTTTCTGGGGTGTTCTGCTCCTCTACAGATTTGGCAGCTACTTTGGGATAGCATCAGAGCTGATGTAATGCTGCCATTCCAGTACTCTGCCCTGGTGGGATCCTTGTGAACTGGGGTTGGAGCCTTCAGTGACTTTATTTTTTACAGTAAGCACTCTCCATATTTTTTTTTTTACTACTTTTTTTTTTTTAAATAAAGTTTAGGATTATTTTTCAGGAATCACTGTCAGAGGACAGCCCCTTTAGTTTTAATGCCTTGAATATTAATGACGTTGGAATAAGTACTTTAAACCTTACTCATGAGCACTTACTGCAGCTTAGGGATTTCCATATGGAGCAGAAAATTACCCCAGACAAACCATTTGAATCTGTACTGCCTTGAGTCAGGTCTGTTCAACGATTCCTTTTGTGTAGCAGGTTTGCAGCTTTGAGTAGCCAGGTATGCTGGGTGGTACAGTGAGTGTGAATCCAGGCCATTAGTTCAGTTTGCAAGTAGCGTGACATTTTGGTTGTCTTAGCATGATTTTAACAAGAGTTCAGGTGTGAACCAGTGCTATACTGAGGAGAAACTGTACAAAACAAGCTCAGAGCTTCGCTGTCTCCTGTCTCATCACCCTATAAACTAAAGCTTTGAAAATCATAGGAGTGAACTTCAGTGAATGCTGCATTAGATAAATGGTTAAGGAATGAACATAACATCCTGCATTTTTGCTCTCAATTCAGATTCCTAAATGCCATCTTGGAATTGGTCCCTATAACGTTCTGTAACTTTTAGGCAGTCACGCTTGAGCACTTTTTTTTTTTCTAAGTTGCATTATGGGATTCATCCACGAGGGGGAAACTACCTTTTTTTCCTTTTTTTAAAAAAAAAAAAAGGTACCACACCTTCCAGTTCGGATGGGTTGTAATGTACTGGGAGGGTGGAGCACATCTCCAGCAGTTTGATATGGGAAGTTACCAAAAGCACAGTGCGGAGGGGACAGGAGGGGAGTATGTGTGTGTATATAACTATCTTAATGGTATTTTGTTGCAAATAGTAGAAAGCATGGATATAAAACAGCGGCGGGGGAAGTTGTACATCGTTAAATAGGCGTTTACACAGTGAGGGTCTTATGAAACATTCTCTCCTGCTTTTATATAACATTCCCTATTTAGAATTCCTTTATAAATAAATGTGCAGTATGTTTGCACGAGAGCTCTTTGACAGTGAGAAGAGCTCGTGCTGTAGAGACATTTCAGATCAAGCTTCTCTTAAAAAAAAAAAAAAAGAAAAAAAAGAAAAAAAAAAAAAGAAAACTTTTATGGCAGCTTTATATGATTAAAAAAAAAAAGTACTACTTCAAACCTGGAACTGAAGAGATAACTGCAGCAATAACAGAGAGAAGTCCAAAATAGATTTTTCTTTTTCTTTTTTTTTTTTTCAATTCAAATTTCAAGTGTTCAATTTAGGTAAAATATTTTTTAAAGACTGAAGTATTCCCTATGTCAGTGACAACTGATGAAAATGTCTTTTAAATGTAGCAGCAGCAAAATAGAAATAGCTAATAATTGGCACCAAAAGCATGTAGCCCTAGTCAGTGGCACGGTGGTTATTAACCAGGCAGTTGGAAGGAGAACAGAGATCCTACTACTAGATCTTGCTATGCTTGTAACCATCTCCTGTCTGAAGTTTCTAGGAGCCGTACAGGGATGCTGTTCATGAAAGCTTTTTGAGTGTGCTGTGCAGGTTAGAAGCTTAGATGGCAGTGGTAGACAAGGAAGAAAAATCCTTTCCTTTAGTCCTTCCTTGTGTCGCTTCGTCCACTGGAGGAAGAAACAAACCGTAAGTACCACGATGTCTTAGTGTTGTCTGAAGATATTTCATGGTACAGAGTTGCATACCAGGATACTCAACACTGACTGCTCTTCACAAGGTGTTGTGGCTTTGCTGTCACTTGGGTCGTAGGCTGCTGAAGGGATCTGAGCAAGAAATGGTCAGAACTGGCTTGGAATTGCTCCCCAGTGGTATTACGTGCGTGGTATTACGCACCATTCATTTGGGTTTAGAACATATTTTTGCTTGAATAGCTGATGCCACCACTTAACTCCAGGCTTAGAGTCGTACCAGAGAATGGAAATCTCCCATGTTAGGCACATGAGCAGTAGTGATGCTTCAGCTGGAATGCGTGGGGAAAGAGGACAGCTGTGGTTGTTGTTCTTTGCGGTTGCCCAGATGTGGTTTGTGCAGTAGTTGGTAGGTAGTTGGTAGTTGGTATGATCCATGTGTGGTTTTCTCCAGCAGGTGTCACTGGCCAACCTTCATGTTTGCTGAGGCTCAAAAGCAATCCGTTAGTCCTCACGTTGAAGTGTTTGTGAGCACTTGTCCAAAAAACAATGCAGAATTAAGCTCATTGAGATGGCTCTTACATAACGTGTCAGCTTGCTAATGTTGTGTCTTATCAATTCTAATGAGATTTGTTGAGTTAGAATGCCAATTAAAAGATGCAACTGCAGCAAAGTTAGGATTGTGCAAGCCTCAAAGAGCATCGAGTTCTTTCTGAAGCAGTGAGGACAACTTCTTTTTGGGGGTGTGTGCTGGGAGAAGGTAAGGTGTGTTTTGCAGAGGGAAGAGAGGGAAGAAGAACAGTGTTTATCTGGGGGATGAGGAAACCTTTTCTTTTGTATGTTGAATATAACACTTAAACATCTGAATTCCACAGGTAGGTAGTAAGGGTCCATTTGTGAAAAAAATAATAAAAAAAAAATTCTAAACAGTGTATGGGCTCTGAAGTTTCAACACCAAGAAAGTGAACACGACTTTTCTAAACTGTTGTGACTTTTGGGCACTTAGCAGGCAAACTGGGAAAGCTTTTTTAGCTGGCTGCTGTACAGACTTGTTTTAAGTAGAATGAATTTGTTAGTGTGTTTCTTTTTTAATTGTAATGCTATTATTGGCTGCCCTCATGTCTAAGAATTGGAAAAGTGAGTGCATGCAATGGAAGTACAAGAGGCCCCAGTAATAGTTCTCCATGTTTGTTATGAAATAGACACAGGTTTCCTTTTTATGACTTTTTGAAAACTGTCTTACAAACAGTTGTATTGGTACTTTTTTTTTTTTTTTAAGTTTAGGTCAATGTTGTCTTCCAGGATAAGTTTTAAGGCATCACTCACTCCTGCATTGAACTATCACATCAACACAAAGAGTGGAGATCCCATTCTGAGCCAGTTCAATTGTGAAAATTCATACTTTTTTTATTTTTTATGCAATTCAATGAGTAGATGAGCTCAGATTTAAATTCTTAAAAGCACGTTTATTGTAACAAGAATTGTTATGTATTAATACTTCAGTTTTCAATAAAGATTGACTTGTGTTGCTTATTGTGGGATTGTTTTTTGGTGACATGGTCCATATAGGAAATATTCTGCCTTTAAATGAGTGAAATCAAAGCGAGGTACTGAAATCAGTGAAGGTGGGCTTCCTCAGTAGGGTTTCTCTGTGGCTCACAGAGCACAGTAATGAGTCTTGCCAAGGTGGAACGTTTGCATTGCCTGGCAAAACTGCAAAGATGCTGCAACTCTGCCTCGCTCCTTTTTGAGGCGCTTCCTGGGGTTTGGTGGTGCTTTTACTGATGTTTCTGGGCATCAAAGTAGTTTAAAGCAAAGCAAATAAAACTCTTAGCATTTCATAACACCATAGAGTTTACTTGATTTCGGGTTACTGTTGTCCCTGAGATGACAGGTCTGGAACAGATAAACCTTAAAGTCAATTTTTTATTATTCCCCGAGGGAAAAGAATAAGTAGGTGCAATGCGTGGGCAGCCTGCTGTTTCTTTAGAGGATGGGTGGGTGTAAATGGCACTACAGTGGCAGTCCGTACATCCCAGGGGAGGAGAGATACAGATGGCATGCTGTGCTGCTCGAACTAACAGGCTGTCCTTGTTCATTCTAGGAATCCAGAAATAACATACCTGGGAACACTGCTGTGAGAAGCAACACGTGTGGAAGAGGAAAATACCATGTTAATAACTGCATCAAAATGATGAAAAAGTGGTTGTTTTTTGAGATTATTGCTACCTGTTAGATGTTTTTTTGCGTTTTTTTTTGCTGCTCAGTCAGGTAGCTGAGCTTCTGCAATTGTGGCTGAGCATAACTTTGAGCACAAGTTCTTCTCGTTTTTTTTTGTTTTTGCTTTTTAAGATTTTTTTGTCAGATCATTGGAGCTGATGAAAATCCATACTCCCTAACCACCGGGCTGCTGTAATCAGGGAGGATACAAAGGGAGAATACCGTTCTTCAGTGATTCTGATCATCGTTGGGTTGAAGGGATCCTGTTCTTGACGTGGTTTCTTGGTGTGAGGGATTTTTTTGTTTGTTTAAATGTGTTTGTGGGACTACCAGAATGGAAGGTCTGCCCATGTCTGCTTTTTCCCACTTCCCCATTTCATTTCATCACGTCTCTGTTACTCTGTTTGTTACTCACAATGCCTGTTGTAATGCCTGCTACTCTGCTATTGAATGGTGTGAGCGGCTGTTGGCTCTTTGCTGTGAAGGCAGGTGTACTGACAAGGGCTGCCCTTGTTGTAGAGGCAGCTTTGAACACCTGGTAGCAGCCAAAAAACAACTATTCCATTAGAGACCAGAAATAAAGCTACAAGTTCTAAGCTTCAAGTTTTCCTGTTAAAAATTAGGGACAGAAAGAAAGTTTTGCTTTCTCTAATGCACGTTCTTATTTCTCTAACACATGTTATTACATTTTAAGCTCCATTGCTGGTTGGTTCATTGATCCAGGTAGCAGAAATGGTTTTGTCGATAGCCGTGCTGCAGTTAGGAGCTGTGTACTGATCCTCAGTAGCTGGGGGTTTTGTAGGAGACATCCATCACAGTGCTGATGTAGAAAAGGGTTTTACATTCCCTATACTGATGTGTGGGGGGAGCAAGTGTTCTGTTGTATTTTATTTCAAAGTCCAGATAGTCCATTAACTGTCCTGTCCTGATAGCCCAGGTTAAGGTGGGATCGATGTGATAACCAGAGGAATGTTCAACAGGAAGAGGCATTTGGTGGCTGCAGGGAGCTGTAGTGCTGCAGTGTCTGTGTGCTGGAGGAATGGCAGAGCCACAGGGAGGCTGCAGATGCCCACCTGCATGAGTAACACAGGGACACGGGTCTTGCTGGACAGAAAGCACAAACCTGGTGGGGAAAAAAATTGGCAGTGAGCTAAAATTGGTGCAACTAAACCTTTGGTTTGGGGCTGTATACATCTATTTTGTAGTGTTTCACAATAGCTTGGGGTTTTTTTCTGGGCAGGAATGGTGCTGGACAATTTGAAGCTTCAGAAATAGGAGGGGGGGAGGAACATGTGTCTGCAGTTACACTTTTACCAGCCTTACCTTAAGAAGTATGGTAGCAAGAAACTGTGGAGATGAGTGCTGTATTTTCTTTCATTGCTAGAGTGCTAATGTGACTGAAGCAGAAGTGTCAGTTTATCTTGATGTTAAGATTTATGTAGGAAGTGTATTGCTTCAGGTTGCTGAATGTCAAACCCCAAGCCTAGCAGGGCTGGGTTCTGGCAAATGGGGGAATCGGCTGTGGGCAGATAGGAGGAACAGTTGTGCAGAATACAGTTACAGGGCTGCATTTGATTGTACTGGGTATACAGGCTGATTTCTGTGTCTGCAGTGTGTTATGGGAAGATGATGGAATCAGGCGTGAGTAAAGTTGATAACTTGTTTATTTCCCAACTCACAAATATATGTAAACAGTCACACACAAAGGTCTACAAGTCTGGGGTCAGTATATGGGTACCTTATTTGCACAGGCTGTAAAACAGAGAACTGCTTTGGTAGCAAAGTTGTGCAAAAGAGAAGCTCACCATGCACACCAGGGTGGAGCAGTTGCAGGGAGGAAAGCGGCAGTTAAGCAGAAGGAAAGAGCAGCCTCTACTTGCTAATAGTTACCAGCATTGCCAAAGCCATGAGATTTCAGTAATGTAGCTTGTGAAGGAAACGTAGGAGCCGTGGTGAGAAATGGAATACGGTGTGCAGTGTTAATCCCAAGGCAGGGGGAGCTGTGATTGCTGCATGGCCAAGAAGACCCCTTTGGGCTTTCCCAAGCCCAAAATAGGCAGCTGTGAATGTAAAGGCAAGTGAAGCCCACGTTGCTGCTGTTCCTGAGCGTGCAGGAGTTCATCCTCCCACCTCCCCCATCTCTGGGCAGCACTCGGCAGAGACGTGGGGATGCATTCTGGTTTCTGCCAGGCCGTGTTTTTGGCTGTTGTCTTATGCAAGCTGAGTTCTGAAAGGAGCTGTCTGCACTGCTTCCAACACTGCCCTCACTATTAAATGAATGAAACTGCACCTTCAGTAGATTCACATCAACTGAAAACACATCGATGTTTTTCACTTCAGTCCGTTACCAGAGTTCTCACTCTTTAACCCATTACTTACCTGAAAACTTGATACTACAGCCTTACTTAAGCAGGAGCTTTGGAGATGGGGACCTTCTGTTTGTATCGGATGTTGTGGCTGAGATCTTTTCAGACCAATGTACTGCTGTGTGTCAGAAGCAGCGCAGGTCCTGCTGGCTCAGGCAGAAAGCTGGAGTCACTGCAGGTACAGGTGAGGCTCTAGCAGTTGAATGAAGCTGGAATAGCTTCATTCTTACAGCCTTTGGACTCGATGCTGTCCTGTATTTGCTGTGACAACGTCTGTCAACCCACAACCCTCATTTGTAGGCAGACGGTGAGATTTGAAGACAGTTGTAGCAATAAGAGTAACATCAGAAGTGGAATTTGCTGTAAGCAGTAGCACCGCACAGATGCTGACAATGTTCTTCTTTTTCTATACTGCAAAAGATGAAAGAACTTAAGAAAAGCTCATTTCTGTCTCCAGGCATCCAAAGAGATGCAGTGTTTTCAGTCTGAATCCAGGATTGCTTTGGATGCCCATTACTCCCAGATGACTGCCGTGGAGGCCTGGCTTGCTGAGAGCTTTGGGAAGCTCAGCCACCCAGATGCAGGCAGTGCCCAGACAGCTGGGGTTGTCCACAGCGAGGCCATGGATGAGGCCAGATAAAAGAAGGGCTTTCACCTGCCTGCACCCCACAATATTTCAGATAAAGATCTTAAAGATGATGGAATCATAGATCTTAAATGTTGCTTCTTGAAAGTGTTTGGCTCTATGGGAACAAATGTCTTTGAACTTGGTTTAAATGTAAAAAAAAAAAAAAAAAAAATTTGTACTGCTTTTGATGCTATCATAACTGGAAGCATTTTTTTTTTTTTCCAGTGAGTCCATCTGACTCCATAATTCCAGACTGGTAATACAAAATAGAGATTCTTTTTTTCTTTTAAAGGTAGAAACTGAGTTATTAGCAGCCACTTGTTCTTTTGGTTGGAGTGGCAGCTTCAGCAAGCCATTCTTGTGACTGGTTCACATAAGCCCATGCGTTGCCTGAGTGGAGTCTGCTCAGGCTTTGCTCATTAGGAAACACAACTGCTTTTCACAAGAATTTTTCCATGCACTTAACTACAGGAGGGAAGAGGGCATTCACAACCAGAAACAACCAGGACCACCCAACAACCCCTGGGTCGAGTTGAGTGGTTGCTGTTCAGACTCAGTGCAGGAACTTAGGATTTTTCATTTTGGTTTGGTTTGGGTTGGTTTTTTTTGTTTGTTTGCTTGTTTGTTTTTCTGCATGAAAATGTATGTTTCTGGTCACATAGAGGGTTCATCCCAAAGGAGGGGAGGTGAGTATTGCAGTTTTGTCTCTGCTTGGTCATGCTTCAGGTAGACTTCTCTGGTGAATCTGAGACGGTTCTGTCTGGTATGCTCAGAAAGCTTGACAGAAGTTGTACTTAACCTGGTGCTCATATGTCAGAAAACCCCTTTACTCTGAGTTTGGGAAGGTCTACAAGGTCATCACCTAACGTGCACACATAGAAAGCTTGTAAAGCTTGTGTCCTTTGCATGCATTCTCTCTGACAATTCTCCTTGACAGTACAATGCTGAATGCCTCCATTGAAAATCCGGATGAAAGATGAGGAGGGAAATGCAGTATCGGTTACTCTGCTTAGCACATCTTTATAGCACATGTACACTTTACCATTTATTCAGTAAGAACTTAGGAGATGAGATGGCTTGAGTGCATGATCATTTGAAATCAGTGGAGTAACACAAGATTGGATACACGGTTCATTCAGGTTTTGTGTTGGTGAAGTTGGTACTGGATAGGAAATAAGGATGTCATTTTTTGATGAAATCCCGTGCAGATGCACAAATGGGTGTACAGATGTGGGGGTGTGGTTGGATTCTTACCTGTTAATTAGTGCTGTAACTCCACCTGCTATGTTACAAGGTTGCCACTCTTTCTGTGTGATCAACTTTTATACCTGATTTCAGTCTTGCATAAGGAATCAGATCCTCTCTCCAATTGTTCCTTACAAGAGCAGGATCCCAACTGAAGCCACTTTATTAAGAATATTACTGACAGGCAGTCTCAGGGAGAATATATTTCTCTCTGCTGTAAATAAATAACTTTTCTTTCACTGGGATGATGTTTGGCTAGAGAAGTCTGTTTGGGCACTTAAAAACATTTCTATATTTCTATAAAGTCTCTCTATATAAATTTTCTGTGTGCACTGATGAGATGAGATATGAAACAAGTTCTGGAAAAGATGGCAAGTAATCTGGCAACTTCAGTGACTTGATGCATATGTACTGTTCTAAGTATTGCTACAGAGGTGCTAGTAGCCAGCTCTTAGCTGTGTGTTGGTGTGGGGATGTCTTTTAGTGCACCAAGTACCTGCAGAGCATTGGGTGCTGTGTAGTTTCTGTGCCGTTCTCACCCCATTTCATTCAGTAGAATAGATGGGAATTTGTACTGGAGTGATTTCAGTGTAGACTTGAAGTGTCGTGTACTACAAAATACACATTAAAAACAGGTATCAGAAGGTGCAAATAGGCCCTCAAATGGGTGCAGTAACTTTTTTCAGAATATGGCTGGTCCTTTGCTCAACTGGGACCCAGAGTTTTTGGAGAACCTTCATTCTTGATCATCTGGCAGCAGCATCAAGCATCCATCATCTGGCAGCAGCCTGACAAGGCTGTGAGCAACCTGATGCAGCGTGCCACTGAGGCTTATTCCAGGACATGGTGTTGGGTTGCACTGCATCAATTCCCAAAGCCCCTTCTGGCCTGGGTCAGGCTGCCTTAATCCAGCGTTCCTCCCCCTCCCTCAAGTACAGAGCTCCTAACCTCAGCAAATGGATCAATCCCATGCCAATGCATTTTTCTTCCTGGCCAATCAAAACAGACATGGAAGAGGAAAGGAGAGGTGCAGACATTCAGGGTAAACACAAAAGTTAACGATTGCCTCCTGTTACTTATGCATGTTTTCTGCAAAGCTGACCCTGTTGTGGTGGGTGCAGTGCACTGAGGGTAATCACTCAGCATTCTGGGTGCTGTGAAGTCCAACAGGAATGTTTCTGTGCTCAGCGCTTCGGAGGATGAAACTCTCTCATGCAAGCCTGGTAGTAGTGGCCTGTTCCCCAGAAAAAGAAGTGTGCATATGCAAAGGATGAACGTGAAATGGCACTGTGCTCACACTGGGCAATGGTGTAGCTGCTGCCTGGGGTTGTAGGCCACGTCCCCACAGCTGGGAGCACGGTTTTTGGAGGCCTCAGGCCAACTGGATGGGCAGCAGCATTACAGGACCCACACAGTGGACAGGCCTATCTGCAGTTCAGCCCAGGAGGCGACTCAAGGCATACAGGGCATGGGCCTGGGAGGTGGCACTTCAAATATTTCTATTTGTTGAGGAGGAAATGGGCTTTACTGCAGTGCCGTCTTACGGAGTCGGATTCCTCCCACCACGCACCCCCAAAATCCTGAAACCTCTTTCCTTCCAGTGATCAAGACTTGTTTCTTGTTTCAGGCAGCACAGCCCAACTGCTGCTTCTGTGCTGGGTGCTGTCAGCTCTGACTGCACAGTGCTCCAGGCCATGGGGAGACAGAGAGGGGATACAGGTGTGTGGGCTGAAGGAGCAAGAGCTGCTGAGAGGGGAAGGTGCTGAGCACAGTGAGGTTAGCAGTGCAGATTTTCTTGTTTTTACCTGTCTGTGTTTATTGAACTATGCTTGGTTATGCAGTGTTTAAAGGCTGTTCCTGTAAATGCCCCAGTGCCTTGGTTTCCTGACTGCTGCGTCCCACCACAGATGTATTTTTGGCAATGCCAGAACAGATCTGCAAATGATTGTGCTGGTTCAAGTTACTGCGAGGCAGGCAGCTCAAGAATGTGTCCTGCTTGGTAAGCCCCGTTTTCCTGCTGCTTGGAGAGATGTGGAAGGGGAGGGAGCGCGCTGCACCTTCACAGGCAGGCAGCTTTGAGAGTGGAAGGGTTTTCTCATGTGGTTTCCTATCACCATTCTGTGGAGGACTGCATCAAGTGGTGATGTTGCATCTGGTTCTGCCTTGGAGAAGAGCATGGAGTTGCGTGTTTTCCCAGAAACAGTGACAGCAGACTGCAGGTGGGCAGGGCCCATAAGGAACAGCTGCGTTCTCCTCCAAGCTTCAACTTGATGATCCTCTCTAATTCTATATTACTCAGAGTGAGCTTACTTATCCCCAATGGTTTTATTGATGTTTCCTTATCATTTTTAACTAGCAGGAGTCTGGGAATTAGATGCTGCTGACTTGCTTGACATGGACATTGTCCATGTTCTGAGTGATGGGTGGATGCATCTCTTGTACTACATCTCACTTCCATCTGCCTGCCCTCTGTGGTTGGCTTCACTGAGGCCTTCTAGCATGGTTCTGCTGCTGAGCAGCACATTCTAGGTTACGAGAGGAACAATGATTTTGAAGAGAAACAATTTTACATGGATAAGACACGTCAGACACAGACAGAGTCACTTTTACAAGTTTCTTTATGAAATTAAATGTAGCCCCTGGTCTGGGGAGAAGATATAGTGCAAGAATGACTTTGTACATGCTACTAAATTCAGATGTCCCTGGATGACCAAACTTCAGTAAGCTACAGCATCAAACACCAGACCTGGGAACTCAGCAGGCAGTTAGTGCTCATTTACAATAGCATCATGTTGGAACAAAGGAGTGCCTACTTTCTGCTGTCACAAGATGTCTCTAAGCTAGGGAATTAGGTCAATATGGCTTCTAACTCTCACTAAGGTAAGGCAAATCTTTCTTTTTGCTAACCAAGGTACAGATGAGTTTCTCTTGGCCACCATTTGAAACTTGGGTACCTAAAGTGAGGCTTTTAATGTCAAAACTTGGCCAGTTGTAAGTAGCTTTAGGATGTCTGTTTGTAAAGGTATCAAAACCCTCTAATAATTTGAGTCTGTAGAAGTTTGCATAACAATTGTGGTTTCAGTCTTTCTTACGCCATTGAACTGCAGACTCTGACTTCTGGGAGCAGTTTTCAAATATTGATCTTTTGTTATTTAAAAAATAAAAATAAAACAGACAAAACAGGCATTGAGTTAACAACTGACAAGAACAATTACAGACTTACAAAATACACAGTTCTGGTTTATACCATAAATAAACACATTACAAACAATGAGCATTTTCATTGGCCAGGAAATATGGCAGAATGATAGAAGAGAATCTAAGGAGTTGAGTACAGTATTAATTTAGGCACATTTTTCTCTAACTTATGTAACGAACCCACTAGAGTGACTCCTGAATGTTACTCATGCTGCAGGTTGGTTGGCACCGTTTAACAAACCATATTGTTCATCAGTGTTGTTGAATTAAAGGGAAGAAAAGGGTCACAGTGCAATACTCACTGTTGTCTCGTCTGAGTGCCAGCAGAGGCTAACTGAGTTAGTTAGAAGGGCGTAGGAGGATCATGTCCTTGAGGTGAAAGGTGGGGAACAGGGGTGGGCAGAGAACAGAAGGGTTTGCTCCTCCCTGCAAAACATACAATGTCAGCAACACTGAGCTGTTCTGAGCGTGTCAGTGGGGGACAGAGCTGGTAGGCTGCCAGACAGCAGCGGTGGTCACAGCAGAATGGAATGATTCAAAGTACAGCTGACAGGCAAAACCTTTTCAGATGAAACAGATCAGGCTCCATTCTCATCTCTTCCTGGAAGTTTGTCTCTTGAGTGCTGTGCAAGGCTGGCTCACTGGGACCTAGCACAGATGCACGCGTGTGCAAGCACGCATGCAGTGTCTCACCTCAGAGCCAGGGGGTCAGTTGGTCTGCAAGATAAATAGAGAAGGCAGGAGCACACGTGCCATCCTCTGTAAACAAAGGATTGGAAGAACCTGGGCTCCACCTCCTAGGACTGGTGGATAAAGTGCTTTCTCAGAAGGGGTTCAGGCACAAATGCGGGGCTGTCCTTATTTCCGGAAGGGTGTCAGCCTGCTGATGTTCTGCCAGAAGTTCGAGGGTTTGCGCTTGGGCTCTGCCAGCATGAAGACCTGCTGCTGTGGGAGCGTGGTAGGCAGGGTGGGATGCTTCTGTCGCATCAGGAAGTCATAGTATGGCCTGGTGACAGCTGTGACAGCAAGGAGACAGCAAAGCACGTGAGTTGAGCACACAAACCCTCCCTGTACCCATTAAAGCTGCAGGACAGTGAATTTGATTTGCCTCAGCATTACTCTTTATTTCAGCAGTGCCCTTCAGTGTTAGTGTTATGGAAGTCCCAGAAATGCCAAGCGTAACTGACAGATGTTCTGTCAACAATAAGGTGCAGCTAAACAGCTGTAGCTCATTGCTAGTGACAAACTCATGAGCTGATACTCATGTGCCTTTACTTGTTTATGACATCCTGCATGGTAAAAGCATGGGGAAATCCACAGCAGTGGAGTTTTAGCAAGCAGAATTGCTCTATTGAATCTGAAGAGCCATGTCTGAGCACTGTCCATACAGTTCAAAAAAACCAAAAAACAGACTTTTTCTGGGTACTGGGTGAAGTGCTTCTTTCTGACACTGGTCCCCAGGTAATGCTATGAATTCTTAGTTTGAACTCAGTAGAAGAGAGCTGTAGCAGCCACAGCAAGAGAGGTAACCAAATGGATCTAATAGAGGCTCATGGCTACCAGGACTTGGTAGAGATGGGACCATGGAGTCCTGACTGGAGTCAATATTCCTTTGAAGACAGCTGAATGGACAGTGCTGGTATGAATGATGGAATGTTTGGAACTTACTAGAAAGAGCGTGAATGATTTGCAATATGGAAAACTAAATGGCAGGACAATTCTGAAGACAATTGTGGAGAGATTACAGAGTGATCTGATTACATATCATGCAGTTCTTGGATGCTTAATATTCATCAGTGCATGGCCTTCTGTCTCCTTGATGGATTGTGCTGCTAAATATAAGATGCCTTGCTTACAGTTCTTCATTCTTAGATGAGAATGATTTTAGTTTTCTGTAGATCTGCAAGCTGAGAGTGACTGCTTCAATTTGCTCCCTACCTGTTTCACAACTCTGTGCCCATGAGAACCCAAACTCAAGCAACGTAACACAGCAGCAAGTAGTCACTACCTTAAGTCTTCAAAATATATATTAAAAAAAAAAAAGGAAAGAAAAAGGCAAAGCCCACAGAGGACATATATTAAACAGCAGCAGTGTAAAACAGAAGTGCCACCACCAGAGCTAGCAGCATTTCTGTGCTCAGGAGTGACTCACCCTTTGGCTTCCCAGTGTGGTGCTGCTTGCTGGCATTTAGCATTGCTTGCTTCTTCTGCATCTCTGTGATTGAAAAACCTTGAAGATAAAAAGAGGGGCTGTCAGCAGCAGCTCATCACGTTGTACCTCATGGGAGCATGCTTGCAGAGGCGGTAAGAAAAACAGGTTGGAATGAGCCTGAGGTGGGAGGTCATGAGTCAAAATTCCTCCCAGAGGTGCACAGCTCCCCTTACCTGTGCTGCAAGGCTCCCTACCTGCCTGCACGCCTCCCTGCTGGCTGACAGAACCAGGTCAGAGCAGTTGCAGCTCAGATCTCATTGGATTCCATGTCTGAACTAAGCACTAATTGGACAGAAACTTGAAAATCCTCTTGCACCACTGACTGATTGTATTCTGTGCAGATGCTGCTATGTCAAGCTGTCTTGCTTTCAGCTGGGGTAGAAGTGGTTTTCCTCAGTGCCTGGTATGATGCTGCTTTGGTTCTTTGAGAGAAACAGCATTGACAACACATCAATGTTTACAGCTGCTGCTAAGCAGTGTTGTACAGAGCCAAGACTGTTCTCAGTGAAGGATCCAAGGAGCTGGGAGGGAAAAGAGTGAGGGCAGCTGACTTAACCTGGCCAAAGGGATATTCCATAACACAAGGCAACGTGTGGAAGGCATTTTGAATGGAGTTCATCTCTGTCTCTCTGTCTCTGTCTCTCTCTCTCTCTCTCTCTCTCTCTCTTCCACTGTTTGGGAACAGCTGCTTGTGCATCACTTGTTACATACATTCATGTTGTGTATACACACACACACACTTCAACCCCAGGGTTTTACTTTTTTTCTCCCCCATTCTCCCCTCCATCCCCCTGGGAAGGGGAGCAGTGTGCAAAATGCTATGTGGTGCTGAGCTGCAACCTTAAGTTGCAGCTCACATGCTATACCACAAAATAATCAAGATTCTGTGTGACTGCATTGAGTATTTTGCCAGTCCTGCCTGAACTCATTAAAGACCTTAAGCTCTGCGAGGACAGCATACTGCAGTGTCTTTGAGCACCATGGTTTGTACTTTATTCAACTGCATAAATTCGTTCAGCATGTTACAGTCAGCAGTCCAGAGCATGGATTTCACCCCCACAGCCCCCTAACTCCTGTGCATTGGTCAGTATTCAAAAAAACACATCAAACCCACTGAATCACAGCACTGCTTTTTGTACCTGTCTCCTGGTCGAGCTGAACCTGTCTCCTTTCATTCTCAAAGGCCTTCAGCCAGCGCTGTTTCTGCTCAGGCTTTTTTGCACAGAATAAGTGGACCTCCTCAGTGTCGCGGCAGTGTAATTTAAATGCATTTTTCACACTGATACTGAAGTCCTTGTCCTTTCCATCTTCTACATCCAGGATTTCCATATCATCCATGTTGATCCGACTTTTATAATATAAGATATCCCGGCGCAGAAGGTCCTGTAAGAGATCACACAATTATACAGATTTGTGTTTCTTGTCCTCTCCGTGCCATAAGCATTCATTTTCTTTGAGATGCTGGAATACTGAATCTTTCTGTTGGGCACTATAATGCTGTAAGAAAAGATGATGCTGGATTTAAATCTCTGGAAATGCAGAGTGCTAAGCTCCGTCTGCTTGCATTGACTGGAATCATTCGGTTTCTTCTATTGGTGGGGTCAATAACAGGCTGGCATCTCCACTTTTGGGACGTCATCAGCTACATTGAAGCACTCTGGATGTGGTCTCAAATCTCCATTATGCTGCTGTTAGAAAGTAGTATTTGCATGCAGCTTTCCATGTCAGCAAAAAAGAAATCCTAATTAGTTTTTATTTTTCATGTTGCCAATTAAATGTATTTATAGTATGAAAAGTGTCAACACAGTAATAAAATGGTTACTGAGTTACCAGGAGCCACCACAGATAATGGAAAAAAATGGCATGTTCAGTTCTGAAATTCCAATGGAAGATACCTTACCTTTGCTCAACCAAGGAATATTTCTTTTATTGTTTAAATAGGTGCACACATATGCACACCTGCACTGTGTGTGTGAACAACAGCAATGTGGTGCTTCTGTCTCCTCTATAAGGACTTGGCCAGCAGTTAGTGTATTGCTCTGCTCAGGTGCACCTGGCTTGGGGCACCAGAGGAAAAACCACACTGAATGCACATCAATCTGTGCAAGAAGCTCATATGATGCAAGCAGAATTAAGTATTATGGATTTAGATAGAGAACAACTCAAAATGAACTGTGGAAGTGGTTCAGCATTGCAGTAGTGTTTGTATTTGATTATCCAAAATACCTTCTTGCAGCAGACAAGCTGGTGATCAAAGAGGAAGAACATCCTCTGTTGGCTCTTGGCTTGAGGGTGGGAGACTTTGGTTAATTCTCCAGAATAGATGAGTTCTGAGCTTCTAACGAGAACATCTTCACCCTGAGAGCAGCACAAAGAAGAGTCTGGTGACTGGTCTGTGCCATCCCAAAACAAGGGAGAAGACATAAGCCCATAATCTCACAAGGCAAGGTCAGTGTGGTCATGCAGCCTAAAACCCTGCTAGTGAAACGCTTTTCCAGGAGTGAGAAGGGGTCACTGTGCTGAAGAAAAGGCCTTGTTATATCAAGACAGTTGCAGTACTCTTGGTACCCAGTGAATGGAAACTGAATTTGACTTGCTTTCTGACACAACCTGCTCTAGGGAAGCTGTTTTAGCAAGGCGTTGGACTTGAGGAATCTCCAGAGGTCCCTTCCAACCCCTGTGGTTCTGTGATGCTGTACGATTAGAGCAATAATATGTTAAGTGAAAACTCTCCTGTTCAAGGGAAAAGCCCTAAGCAGCTGATCCATTGCTGACATTAAAGAAACCACATAAGAAGATAGCTGATAATTTAGCCTGACATTTTGGATAGAAAAGGGCTGGTTTTATTGAATTTAGGCTTCAAAAAAATGAGAAGATTGCGGTCTCTTGGGGTTGGGAAGTTCTTCCACATAAAGGGTGGTGAGGCACTGGAACAGGTTGCCCAAGGAGGCTGTGGATGCCCCATAACTGGAGGCATTGAAGGCCAGGCTGGATGTGGCTCTGGGCAGCCTGGTCTGCTGGTTGGTGACCCTGCACATAGCAGGGTTGGAACCAGATGATCACTGTGGTCCTTTTCAACCATTCTGTGATTCTATGATTTTTTTTTTTTCCTTTGAATCATTTCCATGTTGAGCCCACAGGCATTTTATTCTTCCATTGGAGCTTGCCTATTCTGAAGAATAGTGTGCCTTATTAAGCACTAAGGGTTGATTCTGTCCGCACTGACCATTTTGACCTCAGTAAAATGGGTGAGAAAAAAACATGATTTCATCAGACCACCCTCCAATTTTATTTCAGAAGGAAAATGGGGAAACAAAGAATCCCAGGGATCAGGTGGCTGGTCTAGATGGGTTATGTGATAGACCTTTTCGTCTGTACTGAAAGGTGACACCTTTGAAACAATAAAACATCAGAAAAGCAATTCACAGAGTAGCAGAACTGAGCAAAATCCTTACAGAGCTCTTACAGTAGGCAGCTGGGAGGGAAATAAACACAATGCATTCAGTTCCTAGGAAAAGTAAGTCTGCCTTACCTCCCAGTCTTCTATGGAGCTTTGCCACTGAGCAATTTTGTCGATGTTCTCCAGTCGCCGCTTTCTCTCGTTGATGAGCCGAGCAACGTTCTTCATGGCATTTAAGGCAGCTTCAACGTCTTTAAAATCCCTAGGGTAGGGTAGAGTGTGTGTGAGGGATGCGTTGCTGCAGGCAGCTTTTCAGAAGCATGCTGCTTTGGACACACAGATTTATATAGTTGTTACAAATTCAGGACCAGTGTGTGGAAGGGAAGGATGCGAGTAACAACATTCAGCTGCAGAGCTGTAAATTCTAGTGGATGAATCAATCTTCAAGGCTTTGCTTGTTACCCATCATGATACAACAGATTCATACCACTATTGCTTTCATGTAAGGATTGATTCTGTCACATACAGATAAGACAGTTCAGATTTGGCTTGATTTCAAATGGGAGCTGCTTGAGCTGGAGCAGCTGGGAAGGAGCTGTTCTGCACAAC
This sequence comes from Meleagris gallopavo, assembly GCF_905368555.1. Taxonomy (NCBI): domain Eukaryota; kingdom Metazoa; phylum Chordata; class Aves; order Galliformes; family Phasianidae; genus Meleagris; species Meleagris gallopavo. The sequence continues at coordinate 1,101,161 of NC_139414.1, read as the reverse complement.
ACAGCTTAATGCAATTTTCAGACATCCAGGTGCTGCATTAAGGAGCTGTATCTTATGAGATCAACATCAGAACAGCATGATTATAGATTTAATAACTTACACATAAAGCAGTTCTGAGAAATAGCAGTGCTGTAAATCAGGTGTTGAAATTAAATAAGTTGTCACAGTGGGCCATTAGCAACACTCTCCTTAATATCGTTTTTCATGCTTTATTTCTTTGGCTTATCATTTTTCTTACACAATTAACTGAGCCAAAAGCAATGCCTTCACCCTGAAATGGAGCTCTGGGTTTGTGGGCTTCTGAGCTAGGGCAAGAATTCACTGAGCACACTGGCCTGATGTTGTAGGCCATGATTTCCCTCCGGGAAAGCACCAAACAAAACTCATGACTGCCTCTCAGCCTTGACATGCTGTACGTGTGGGTACCTGGATGTTCTGGGCTATAATAACCAGTGCTTTTGGAGGCAAAGCTGTCAATAATATCACCCCAGGAACAAATTCCAAAGTCTGTATGTGCTGGTATCTCAGATACGTGGGCCAAGGAAACCAGAAAAGCACCATAATGAAAGGAACTTAGTAACGTCAGGTCTCTAACAGACAGGGAAGCCCAGTGCTACTGTAATTGAAAGTTATGTATTAGATCAAAGAATACTCTTTTTTCCTGGTTCCTACAAGGTAACAGCAGAATCACAGCACTGGCTGCACTCAGCAAGCTGCCCTCAGCATGCAATTCTGCGTCAGCCTGTTTCCATGAGACAGGTGTTGCCATTCTGCTTCCCACCACGCTGACCTACCTGTGCTGAGGGTTGGTGTATTTGAGCAGTTCAGCCAGCTGCAGCGGGTATTTGCAGATTTTCTGCACTGGTGTCAGCAGAAACCCATCCAGAGAGATGTCAATCATCTTCTGCAGCAAGCGGCAGGCTTCGAAGAAGTAGACATACTTGTTAACTTTGGTGAGGCGGGACAGCTCCATGCAGGCGTTGGGGTGGTTGTTGCAGTACTCAGAGTATATCTGAAACTCCGTTTGCTGTGAAGAATCATAGAATCACAGAATGGCCTGGGTTGGAAAGGACCACAATGCTCATCCAGTTCCAACCCCCTGCTGTGTGCAGGTCGCCAACCAGCAGCCCAGGCTGCCCAGGGCCACATCCAGCCTGGCCTTGAATGCCTGCAGGGATGGGGCATCCACAGCCTCCTTGGGCAACCTGTTCCAGTGCCTCACCACCCTCTGAGTGAAAATCTTCCTCCTAACATCCAACCTAAACCTCACCTGGCTCAGTTTAAAACCATTCCCCTTGTCCTATCACTACCCACCCTTGCAAACAGCCGTTCCCCCTCCTGTTTATATGCTCCCTTCAAGTATTGGAAGGAAATGAGGAGATCTGTCTTTCTCTGAGTGATGGCTCTGAATCTCTCACAGCAGGCTGTGGGATAAATGGTGTGCTCCCCTGGCATTCTGAAGCTGAGAGACCTGAGATTGGTGGTTAGCAGTGTGCTTGTACAGCTTACCTGAGAGAGGGCTCAACCTGTGGCCAGGAGAACTAGGGGATACTTGGCTGGGGGGAGGTTTGACTTAAATAATTATTTTTAATTTAAACAGAACTTGTCAGATCAATTTCCTCTGTCCTAATCCCTGCTCAGCTACCCCTTTCCATAAGTCAAATTTACTTACATATTCCAAGAAACAGGAGCCAACCTCACTTAAATGTGGGTGGTCTTTGTTGAATTTCTTCTCCAGTGCTTTAACAAATTTCTTCTGGCATCTGTAGATGTCTTCAATATTCCCAAAGATTGTCTTCAGCTGTTCTTCTGTAAACATGTCGGCTCTTTTGCGGCACTGCTTAATGTAACCCTAAGAGGAAACCAAATGAGAAAGCTTGCTGGGCACTGACTCAGAGGTGCTAGGATTTCAGGAGAAAACCCCAGTACTGCAGTCAGGTACCCCTTCCTTCATAGTGCATCCATGCCTTAAGCTATTATTTCTTCTAATGCCAACCAAAATATGCTAGAACTAGGAATCAGCCCACAGTCATATCACTGCCTTAAACGATGCTGTAACCCGCACTTGAAGGATCCCAGAGCTGCTTTCTCTCCTGTGAAAAACATCTTTGTCTGCAGGCTATGGGATTGTGCTGGCCACTGCACTGACAACTAAATCCAGCTGAGGATCTGGTTTGGAGCTCACATTTGCAAAGGCCTGGTTGATTCAAGGGAGAAGGAGGTGACAAAGGATATGAGGTAATTCTGGACTCACCAGGAGGAAAGGGGGTTTGGTGCATGCTGCTTTTCTCCAGCTGGCTCTCCTGGAGGGCACGGTTTTGTGTCATTGTAGTGAAAAATCTATGGTCCTTCAAACTCCTTTCCCAATTACCTTAATTTGCCCCAGTGTATCTGACAGCATGTCACTTCTGGAAGAGGTGTCAGAATGCTCAGCATATTTGGAAGTGAAAGATCTTATTGGTTGTTTCGATCTGAGCATAACTTGCCTGAAGGCTGGAGTTGCTGACTGTATTACCTCAGAACATATATTAAGGAGGACAGCAGTGCTAAGACATTTACTTTTCTCTGTCTTGGGAAATGCAATTAATTCCGTTTATTCAGAGCCCAACTAGATGCTCCCAACACAGAGGCATTTGGGATATTGCTGTAATGAATCGGCTTCTGTTTTCTGAGCGTGCAATGTCATTTAGCAGAGCAGACACTGCTGGAAATACCATTATATATTCATAGGAGGAAAGCTACCCACTTAGGAAGCCTCCACCTGGGCACAAACAGAACACCCTGTAGTTTCCTTTACAGAAGTCCTCACATTCACTTCCCCCGTATTCCTTTACCTCACAAATGTCCTTCAGATGCTTGATGTAGTCTCGTTCTGTGCTTATGATCTCATTGATAACGTTGGTCCTCATCTGGTCTTTGGTGGTCTGCCCCATCCCAAAGCGCCGGGTACCACTGCTGGAGTCGTCGTCTTTGCCACCCTCTACCTTTACAGGGTAATCTTCCAGGGGTTCATCCTGGTTCACTCGGAGCTGGACCGGACACACAACACTTTTGCCATCCACACTGCTAAATACAGCTCATCCAAAGAAAGGAGAGCTGGCTGAATGGGGGCAAGGATTGAGCTGGGATAGGGAGCGAAGGGGAATGCTGTGTAATACTGAGGTAATATTACCTATAAACATATTTTCCCATGATAAGCAATATGTAAGCATATTTCTCCAGAATGTAAGGCCAGACAGATGAAGTTCTGTCTACACTACATACAAAATCAGGACAGGAAATGGCTTATCAAGAGAAATCTGCTTGGGTACTCATGAGGGGGCTCTGCTCTTAGGGACAGAGAAGGGAACAAGTAAATATTTGCTTTTTTTTATTCCCATACTATAAATAACAGAGGCCCTCTCACTACCTCCTTCCCCAAGATTATTTACAGATAACTTATTTTTAATTAAAAAAAAAAAAAACAGATGCCAGTGAGCATACAGTGCAGTACAGAATGGCATTACATTACAGAGCTATGTGTAACTCGTGGTTCCTTCACATTGCCCATGAGATGGCAGCACAGTGTGAGCAGAGCCAAACACCAGCAATTTGTAGACCTGCTGCTCTGCAGAATCTGTTTCGTTAGCAGTACCAAAGTACCTTAATTAATAGTGAGAAATTTATTTGTGCATTCCACTTGCAAGCTTTATTTCCATAGAAGCATTGCTGCTGCATATTCAGTAGCTCTCAGAGTGCCCATGGGAATATTTTGTACACAAATCATCAATCTCAGCACAAAGAACAAATGAAAAACTCTGAGGCAGCAACATGTGTAAATAAAAGCAGTTTGGGTACAGTAACACATCTGCTGTAAGCTTTTAATGTAGCTTCTTGTAGTCAGGATTATTTAACTCTTTGTGTACACATATCTCTATAAAAGATGCATACCCATCCCTATGCCAACATAGGCATAGATTGCACTGACTCACTGCCTACAGTGGGTGAAAGCCCTGCAGGTGCGCAGTCCGGCCTTTCTTTCTCTGTGAGCTGGTCTTAAGCTCAGACTTCAGCCTGAAACTTGTTTGGAGTAACTGAGAGCCCTGCAGGTTTGCCCAAGCCCCAAAACACACTGCCCCTCTCAGCAGTAAGCTTGAGACCTGGTGATAATTAGCAGGAAATCTTCAGTTGGTTGCCAGAGTAAGTGGTGTAATTGCTCTGCTAAAATAACTTGTTATTCTGCATCCCTACGGGTAGCATCAGTCTGATTTCCCCTGGAATACTGCTAGAGGTTTTTGCCAGCCAGGACAACAGCTTGTCAGTAATATGAAAATAAAAAAGGAGCGTGTTCTGACTGTGAAAAAGCAGTTCTGTCCCCACTACTGCTGAGAATTTGGTCCTAGCAATCTTACTTGCAAAACCATACACTGTTTGTAACAGTTATCCAGCTGGGACAGTTTCTCAGAAGCTATACCAAGTGTTTCACAGCTTCTAGAGCACAACCTGCTCTGCTTCTCCAAGTACCTTTTCTAAAGACACCAGATTACTTCCTTTCATGCTTCACCTGATTTTGGGTCACTTATGATCTAAAGTGACCCAGATTAGAAGCTGAGCTGCTAAGAATCTCTCTGCCCTTAGGCACCTAATCGCCTGTGCAGCGCTCACGCCCTAACACAGTGAATGCATTCAGACATCCTCACCAACAGGCAAAGCCTGAACAAAGGACAAAAGTCTTTCTCTTTGCAGAAGGAAAGGAGTGCCCAGGTTCTAATTTTACCTCCCCAACTTGTACAGAGAATTCAGATGTGTTTCAAAATGCCCTGTTGGAGAAGGATCAAACCTCTGCTCTATGTAAGCTGAGGCTGTCTGGATTGCTCTATACAGCCATGCTCATCTGTACTGTCTGAAGTGACTCCTAGAGCAAAGACCTGTCAGCTGTGTGTGGGACTCCTCTAGGAGCATTTGTTGCTCTCTCTTAAAGGTGATGCTGGGTGCTTAGATGCAAACTAGCTAAGTTTACACCCTGGGTAAGGAGCCCAGGGTGTCAAACCACCATGCTGGGCAGCTCCTCAGCTGGCACAGCTCAGCTCAGCTCCAGGGCCTACAACTGAACTGCCTTTACTGTGATTTACTGCAAAGAGGGAATTCTCCACACTGATGGCAGCTCATCTGGGAGTGCTCAATGTACAGTGACCCTGCACAGAGGAACAGTGACAAGCACATGTTGAACAACTATCCCAGAAATCACAGTGCTCAGCACTCACTGAGGAACTCAAAATCTGGGGAAAAAGAACACCCAGTGGTAATGAAAAGCTATGGAAAAAAACATCAAACTCTTACCCGTACAAAGCTGGCTGGAAACCAGCCTTCGCTGTCCAGAATCCTTCCCCACCACCACTCCTTGTTGGTAGCATCCATTACTTCAATGACATCGCCAGCCTTGAACCCCAGCTCTTGGTCGTCCATGGTGACATGGTCCCAGAGGGCTTCTGCATACACCACACTGCCATCGCTGATGAGCTGTGGACAGAGCAGGTGAGGCTGTTAGCTCCCAGCAACAGCAGTGCAATCAGAGCGGCCGCAGCTCTGGCACGATCCGAGCCAAACCAGATGAGCACTGCTACTGCTCGCTCACCGTGACACACGTGAGAAGGAGCTGGTGCCAGTCTGGAACGTGCCTTGGCTGACCTTGCTCTCAATAGCACTCGTTCCCAATCCCTCAGACACAAGTGTAAATTTGATAGTCTGGAATTAGTGCCTCCATGAGGCAAACGGCTCCGGAGCAGCATATTGCCAGTGGAGGTTGCTCTTGTGCTGCTAGTACAGCCCTGCTATGGAAAGCCTTGAAATAAAAGCTTGAGTGTCAATATTTTTAGAGATGTACTTCAGAGCAGAAAGTATTCTGAGGCCTCAGAGCTGACCTAGGACAGAGAGAGCTTTAAATCTTTAGATTGGTTAAACATAGCACTTAAGCTGCTTAAAGTCTCCTGGAGAGTTCAAGTAATTATGCTGAGGTCCAGTGGTTATTTACAACACATCTCATAGAGGGCCTATTCTAGAAAAAAGGAATCCTCAGCAACTGAATACATAATCCAAACCAAAGTGTCAGCATGACTGGGAGGGAGCTCTTGAATGCAGTGATGACAGTGTCTGTAGGTATGTGATGCCATTCCCAACCATCTACCTTATTTGTGCTGTGACAGACCTGCCCAGCACCCATAGGCTGTCATGTCAGAGCCTCTGCTGAAGTGCAACTACAGATCATGCACCGACCACAAAGCCTGGGCAAAATGAGGCTCCAAACACCAACATTTCCCCAAGAAAGCAGCATGTACCACTAGAGAAGGGATTTGGTTGTTCTACAGTGGCTGCAAAGTGTTGTATTTCTAAGAAAAAATAAATGGCACACTGATAAATTCTGGGAAGATAATGGAAAGAGAAGTCAAGGAGGCATAAGGAAGAGAAAAACCACTGTCCATGACTATATCCCACATTGCAGCAGTGTCACCCCTGCTACGTATTGCAGGCATAATCCATGATGTGCATCTTAGGTTAGCTCCTCATTGCTACCTGCTGCTCTAGGTTACTGTTCCTCTCAGCTATAAAAAGATGCACGTTATAAAAGAATGTCAGGATAATCACAGTACAGTGAATCAGGAGACACATGGAAAAAAAAAATCAAATACAGTCTGCCTTCGGATAGCAAATGCCCCTTCACTGAACCAGAAGCAGCTTAATGCAGTGCATCCATTTTGACAAAAATAACATCAGGGTGATGGGGAAGGGGAGGGTGGGAGGTTCCCAGCTGCCCACACTGCCCACTTCTGCTGCCTGCAGGCCAAGCAGTCACTGAGGTGTGGTCCCACCTCTGGGAATGCAGAGCTGTGCTCCTACAACCCAGCCAGCAATGCAGCAGGGCCAAACTGCATGCCTTGAAGCAGCCTAGGCTGCAGTGGCAGAGGACTGCCCTGGCAAAACACACAGCTGCAGGTGGGCATAAATGTAGCTTCTGTCACAGGAACAGCAGCTGAGCCACAGAGTGGTCAAAGGGGAGCAGAAGCTCAGCAAAGGCTCTGTGGAGCTGTTGTCACACACAGGGCTGTGGCTCTGTGAGCGCCCACAGCAGTGCATAAATCCCCGCAGAGAGCAGCGTTAGCAAGCTCTACAACACACAAACCCTGACCAGTGCAGAAAGAATACGGCTCCTTCCAAGATCAAGTATCTTTGCTGTGCACTGCGTAAGGTGGGGCAGCAGCTGGCACATGTGGCAGACCTGTGGCCAGAGGGAGATCAAACAGACGTCCTCTGCAGCGCTGTGACGATCGCACAGCAGAGCACCAGTGGTGTGATGGTATCAATACCTGTGGTACCAGCCGGCTGGGGCTCAGCACCTCAGTGAGAGGAGGCGCCCAGGGCTGCTATATTTTCCGTGTTCAAGAACAAACTGTGAATATGTTTGCCAAATACAGAAAGTCAGGACTGACCTACCATCACCTGTCCAAATACCATAGCAAGCAGATAGATCAGATGAGCAGCTCTCATCCAAAGGAAGGTCTGAAACAACACCCGAGAGGCAGGTTAGGGGCTAACAGACAGCAAACACCGTGTTTGTGGGGAGGAATGATAAATACAGAGTAAAGCAAGATATAAAGAAAAAACGTTATATATGCTTTGGATTATCTTACTGAGTTTATCCAAACACCACTTCAAACAGGCATGCCTGCAGGCTGTCTCCTCCCTCTATTGCTCCATCTGGGGTCACACATTGGGGTGCTGGAGCAGCAGAGCAGGCACAGGAGCAACGCAAAGCACTTAACGATCACCACAGTCACTGCTTGTTTTCCTATTAGCCCTCAGCCTGTACAAATCTGTGTCTTACACTATTTCTCGAAGCTGTACCCAAGTGCAGTTCCCAGGCTCGCACAGAAACACCAGGCACACTCAATGTGACAGTCCCTTTCCCAGAGTGATTACTGTGGGGCAGCTCTGGGCATCCGTGTCACTGTGCAGCACTGCAAGCAGCTGCAGTATCCCCAGAGAGAAGCATCCTGTTAATGGGGAAAAAAAGGACTGCAGCTCTTACTCCATATCCCTGGAAGGATTATACATGCCATCAGAAAAAAGGTTTTCTGCAAAATGTGTTAGAGGACAGCACAATCATCTGGCTATATTTCAAGAGCTGTTCATCTTCCAGAGGAGCATGTGTTAAAGGGAATACTCCTCATTTCTAGGCATAGCAGCTCCTAGGCCTAAGACGGCTCATCTTACCACTGTTTTTGATCTTTGCAATTAAAGCAAGGTTTGAAAAACAACTGTTCTGTCCATACGAAATGACATCTACGTGTTGGCTCTGTAATACCAAGAACAATTCAATGCGTGTTCTGGAAGAGCCACCATCTCCTGCCCCAAACCAGACCCTAGAAGAGAAGCATTAGAATATGAAGAACAAACCCAGCCACCTTCAGCTGCTGGCACTACAACAACTGGCAGCACAACAAACAGACAAGTTTCCCTTTGTTTATGGCAAGTTTGCAGGCAGCACTGTTTGCAACCCAGAGGCAGTGCTAACGCAGATGTTCTGAAAATCAACTAGAGCTCTAACACTGCATTAGCATTGCTGTGCATCTACAGCTGCTTTCTTTACAGCCCGTGCAGCTGCAGCCTCGCTGCTCATTTGCAGACAAGGGATGCTAAGGGCAGGCACCAGGAAAGTGCTGTGCAGGTTACTCGAGCTAGCATGGCAATAGGGTGTGAGGTGGAAGAATTGCTGTACTGCTACTGCAAGCCATGCCAAAGAGGAGATGGACTTGGGGCTGTTGCAAACAGCTGCCCCGAATGAAGTCCAGGACATGAAATGGAGCTGGCATGGCACGGCCCATGTCTTCTTGTGTGTTCACATGCCGGCAGCTCAGCCCTTTGTCTCAGGCTGAACACCTCAATGCAATTCCCTGTTCTGACAGGAGCTCCAGGCAATCCATGCAGAGATAAAAGATCTAGACAGCTTACAGAAGGAGGGATGGAGATCGCTTTAAGAAGCATGCATCTTTGAGCTACTTGGCTCTATTTGAATAAAATTTGAATAGCTTTCTTTTGATGTTAATTACACTGTACTACATAGAGCAAAAACAGGAGCACAAGTGCATCAGAAGGGAGTAGGAGCAGGATAGCTCAGGAACAGGGTGCCAATGAAATGGAATGTTCTGTGACACCAAACCAGGCTCCTTTCATGATGAGCAGAGCACTGCTGGAGCGCTTCCTGGGGAGCTGAATGGGTGCTAGGAGGGCTGCATTCCCCAAGGAATGGCTGAGCCAGGTCAGCACACACAGCTCTGCCTCCTGCAGCAGCCCTGGCCCTGCAGTACAGACCCCAGCACTGCTGCTTTTTCCCAGAGTCCCTCTCCCACATTCTCTCATGCAAGTGCGGCAGAGGAGTCAGAAAAAAATTTCCGCTTTCCTCTTGTCCCACAGTAGTGCTTCATGCACATAGATGGCTGCTTTTCTGAGCACGCAGAGAAGTCAGCCTGCCTTGCCCTTGAGCCAAACCCAATGGGATAGTTCTCAAATCATCCTGACAGCTCACTCTTGTTTCCTCTCAAAACCTGTAGCCTCGTTGTTTAATGGTGGACAAGGGCTGTTTATCTCACAGACATCTGTAGGCCTATGGTGGGCACTGAGTTACCGTGTCTTATTTGGTAAGAACAGCTTTCCACAAAACCAGACTAGCACCAAGTATATTGTTCCCTTCTGTTTATACCATCTGAATGCGGGCTCCCGCTCAGAAGTGCTTTAAGCAGATGAGGAGAGGTGAAGGTCCCCACACAGTGGCCAGGAGAAGCCTCAGAGCACTGCAGGAGGGCAGCAGCCTGGCAGAAGACCAGAGGCAGGGCTGTGCTCCAGGCATTGAGGGCACAGCACTGGGCCTTCCAGCTGTGAACCCAGGTACACGTGGTTTTTCAAGGACCAAAGCGATGCAAGAAGTTCCCAATACCTCACCTAAGGTACAGCAGCTGATTATTTTAATGCAAAACAAATAGACAGGAATTGCTTTAGACCATTTTACTTTCAGCTGAAATAGGCTAGGAAGGCTCCAATGGAAGCATGGGTCAGTCACTCGCAGCCAGGGATGCTGTTTGCTCAGCTAGGTCCTTTGGTGCCCTCAAGTACCCTGAGCAGCACTTTCACATGACCTGTACATTAAAAGCCTATTAATCTGTGGAACTAACATCCTTAAGCTTTGGCAGTGAAGAAACAAGAGCTGAGTCCTTATCAAACTTGATAGCACTCTTCAAAAGGTTATCTTTGCATCACATCTAGTGGTTAAATGTTCATTACTTCCAGCAGTTGCTGGTAGTGTTTAGAGTAAATAAAGTTGTTAAACAGCTTCCATTTAAATCTTTCATGCACATTTCCAGAGGATGGTTATTTAAACTTAAGCCTAAGACATTTATTTTCTGGTATAAGTGAAATAGACTTTCATATTCTTTTCACACAAACAGATACAATGCTGATTTTTGAGTTGAGTGATAAAATAGCAAATGAAATTCTGTGCTGACAAATGTAGCACAAGCCGCATCTGACACAGACGACTGATTCTAAATGAGCTGCTCCTCAGGAATGTCTCTGCAGACAGATTTAGGAAACCATCAGCCTGGAGCATCAGGGTCAGAGAGTCTGAATGTCAGGGATGACTCAAAAGAAAGAGGCAGAGAACTATAAAAGGCACAAAGAGCAACATTAATCCAAGGACTGGAAGGGCTTCTGGGCCAGCACAAGCTTGGCAGACTTTGAAGCTGCAACAGAGTAAGGTTAGCAGAGGCTGAGCACAAGATGAAGGCTTGTGAAAGGAGTGGCAAGCTCCTAATGCAAGGCCTGTGGTGCCCAGTGAGAAGTTCAACATAAAAGCAGCACTTCTTCCTGTGGTGCGTGATGAAGCTGTACCACAGGATGCCGTACAGCCAAACACAGATAGCTTCACACAGAGATTAAGCAAGGCCACTTTGTATCTGGATACAACCTCTAGCACATCCAGGATCTTAAACACAAGGGAAGGAACCAAGCCATACTTAGGTGTATTCCTGAGCAGTTACCCCAAGTTGTAATTGAAAGTGTTCCTGACCAGCCCTACGGAACAGATCTTACAGGATTAAGTTAGTAACAAACACTGAAGAAAGCCAACGTATTATCTTCCATTTTGACTATTTGTATTACCCGCTTCTTGAAAAGGTGAGTCCTAAAAAAGTTAATTTGACACAGACAGATAAGTTCCCTGAGGTACAGAAACACTCTCGTTCAGCTGGAAAATTAGCAATTGCTAACACAGTAATTACAAGGACATTAAGATGTCCTCTGGGCAGGGCTGCCATCTTCCTGTCACGGCTTCTAAGTGAGCTTAGCACTTGCAATGCTATAATGGGATGGAAAGTACCGCAATAATAGCAGGGTGGCAAAGTTTTGGCTACAGCAAATGAGAGCAAGGGAGCAGCCACAGATAAAGAAGCAAAGGAAAAGAGCTGCTCATTTCAGAAGGCCTCAGGTAGGCAGGGATCTCCAGCAAGAGATGTCCTCATTCTTAAATGAGGTCTGGGAAGGGGTGAATCCTGGTTCCAGCCCTTCCGGTCACTCAGGTACATTGCATACACCTGAGCTCCCCCGGGTTGGCCCTGCTTCCCACCAGGTGCTCAATCACTGCTCAGGCCTTCATTTAGCATTGCCACTACAGCACTCTATGCAGCTCAGAGCAGATCCCACACAGCACCACTCAGCAGGCACACAGAGCAAGGCCACATCTTGCTCCTTGACCAGCCACTGGTCTTCAACCCCTGGCTGCTTTTTTTTCTGCCCAAATGAGAAAAAGTGGAGGGAAATAAAGGTGGACCAAAGTGTAGCCAAGGAATTTCCTGGGATGCACTCAGAGAGCAGTCCCTGAGCACAGGCTGCAGGAGTGGGGAGGTGCTGCATCCCCACTGAGGGGTGCTCAAGAGGGCCTCCACAATTAAGAACCTGAAGGACCTAAAAACCTCCTTTAGCTCACAAAGGGAACTTAAGTCATTCTAAAGCTCTAAATCAGCTTAAACAGCTTAAACTCATCTAAGGCCTTAAAGTGTTTTAAGCATTTTAAACCCATCTAAAGCCTTTAAATGGCTTAAGGAGCTTTAAACGCTCTAAGGCTTAAAAGTGATTTAAGTATCTCCAACTTCAGGCTAACCCACTTCTCACACCTCTCCCACTCACACAGCACCTGTGGCTCCAGGTTCAGGCCATCCCACGTACCCAAATGCACGGCTATGGCAGAACCTCTCTTCCTAGCTCCATTGATGGGTGCTCTGGTGCTTTGGGGAATGCTGCAGCCCCTCTGCAGCTGCTCACCTGATGGCAGTGGGGCCGGGCAGGTGCTGGGACAGCACCTGAAATTGACCACGCTCTCCTCCCTTATTTTCTTTGGTTTCAAAGATGGGGAAGGAGTGAGACTGCGACTGAGTGCTCAGATTTGAACAGGACCCATTCTGGGGCACACACAGAACTACGAGGTGTCAATTCCAGTCTATAGGTGAGGACAGCAGACCTACTGACTCCCTCTTCAGCTCATCAGCAGTTCTGAAGTTTGCATTCACTGCAGGATAGGAAACAAATACCTAGTCAGCACATTCCTACATTTTCTGATGCCTTAATTTTAACGAGGATTGGCAATAGAAACTTTTTTATTTAGAAAAGATACGACAGGATATTAACACATGATTTTGTCACTTAAGTGACAAGCTTTCCCCATTCTCCTCTCCACACTATCTGTAGGATTACCGTCCCATGGTGCATTCCCACTCACCTTTCCCATCCCCTTCCCTCTGCAGAACAGCTCCCACTTGCACCGTGTTTCCCATGACCGGACTTAAAGCCAAGATTCTTGCCCTTCTGCCTCTTTCCCCTGCTGTCCCTATGACAGGGGCCTTTGAACACCACCACCATGCCCAGTGCATCCAATCCAGAGTTCAGCGAGCACAAGTGTGGCACCCCGCTCTTTGCAGAAGGCAATGAGAGGGAACCATGCAGGGCCCAGAGCCTCAGGCCCTCTGATGATTGCTGCTACACGATCAGTTATATCTTCAAGAGAAATTAATCTAAATTTGTTTTACAAATAAGGTTAAAGAAAACATTTTAAAGCTGATACAAACTGCATTGCTAGCAAACCGCTCTGAATTATCAAAAGGTCAGTGTCGCTTTGAGCTCACAGCAGGCAGTAAGCCAGACGCTCAGGGCACGGCTCTGCTCTCCGTGTGCATGCACCATTTAATTTTAATGGAACACACAGCAAAGAACAGGATAAAATGACTTTTATTGCCGCTATCTCCTGTGAAAATATCTTTGGATTAACAGCATTGTGCCAAAGTCTGCCTAACACCAGTAGGTGCTGGCAGACACCAAGGCCAACCGAGATCACCTAGCAGTTTCCAGACCTGGCTCTCACTGATGTTCTCCCTGCCCTAAAAGAACCATGCAGAATTCGCTATCTGCTTCCTTTCCTCACATTTTCCAGGTGAAAAACCTCGCAGGCTTTTGGTGACCCAAAACTTGAGGTTTTTTTATTTTGTCTTTTCCCAGTCATCTTCTTCCCAATGCAAAGTGCTTCAGATCTTTTCTTCACTAAACCAAGGACACTGTCCATACTTTGCTTTGAAAACAGCACAGAGGAAAATCTGAACATCAGCAGCACTGATACAGAAGGCAAAGAACAAAAGTCTTTGATGTTCTGTCACTGCTGGGCAAAGGAAGCTGCCCAGCGTTTGTTTCTTGTTGATATTTGTGAAGATAAAAATTAGTCATTTCTTTTGTAGTTCTGCAGATGGTTCTTAAAGCTAATTACACTCTCAGAAACCCAAACCACCAAATATCCCATGCTAAATAAAGGAGACCCATTCAAGCAGCAGCAGAGTTCTGGGATCTTCCGAAATGCCAGTATTACTTTTGAGTATTTCCATTTTCTTACTTTTCTCAAGTCCACATCATCTGGATGAAGAGAGCTAATGGCTTCAGCAGAGCCAGAGCCTCAGGCCAGAGCCACGCTCCCATTTCCAAGCCCATACTGCAAAGAAGCCTCTCTCTATGGGAGAATGCAGCACATGCAGTTCCTATACAGAACATGGCACCTTCCCATTGGTGCTTAATGCAAATTTCTTCACTACCCAACTAAAATATCAGGTCACAACTCATCAGCTTAGCTTTTCTTAGTCTCCTGGCGTAGCTATCTTGCTTGGTGAGGTGAGGAAAGCTATGTGACGTTGCTGACGAGAGCATGTGGTACAGCTCTTCAGGTTCACATGTGATCCCTACTAATGGTATTTGTATTTCCATACAATTTTTCTCCAGATCTGCAGACACCCAGACCACGATTTGGAACATTTAGCAGCAGTCAAACCCAGTTCTGCTGTGCTGCTCTCAGCTGCCTTAGCATCAAGGCTAAGAATCTGAGCCTGTAACATTCACATACCCCCTGAAGGATGCTCGCTACAACCCAGCAGTGCGAACACACTGCCAGGTAAGAGACACCATGCTGGTTCTATTCTTGTATAGATATGCTAGATGGATGGAAAACTGAACAAGCACAAGATCTCTAAGCGCAGACACCATGCTGGCTTGCTCCCTGCCACTTGCCTGGTCCAGCAGCTGCTCAGTGCATGGAGCAGGAGGAGAAGGCAGCTCCATCCCCCAGACTGTGCTGGCTCTGCCACTGTTCCTACAGCAGGGATCTAGGTGCCTGATGAAAGCTGGTAATCTCTGAAGGGAAAGTGTGCTGGGTGGGATGAGCTGGGGTCAGAGGCCCTCGGGCAGACAATTTCCCTCTGGCACTGCCAGCCCAGGAAAGCTGCCTTGCACTGCGTGCCACAGCACAGAACCTGCAGCAGTGCAACGGGACAGAGAGCATCTGGGCCACCAGCAGCTGCACATCCCAGCTCAGCCAGCGCCAGGCAGACAGCGTGGGAGCACTGTGGGCCTCAGCCACGTCTGCCATGGCCATCTCAGCCAGAGAGCGGGTACAAAGACACAAGGACAGCATCATTTTATTCTGCAGTTCCCAGCACATTCTGCAGTTAACCAGCCCAATGAATGGTATAAACAAGCACTCCCTCTTTTTAAGACATGTTTTTAAGCTGTGTAATGGGACTTTTTTTCCTAGTCAAAACACTGGAAGCATTAATTAAAAATAATTGTTGATGGTATCATTCTAAATGCTTACTGTGTTTCTTATCTGGCCAACTCATGCCTTAGATTCCACGAATAAATCACAAAGATAGCAGATATCACTTATCACCACAGAAATGAGCTTAGCCTGAGAGAACAAATTAAGGGGAAAGATAGAATCTAAAGCCCCCAGCTCCCTCTGGGAACAAGGTGCTGCTCACACTCCTGTTTGGAAGCTGCAGTTTCCAGGCCTGGCTCTCAGTGATGCTCTCCCTGTTCTAAAAGAGCCATGCAAAACTCGCTCTACGGTGATCGGGTGTCTGTGTCTGCCATGAGGTCAAGGAGAGAGGTAAACAAGGGGCTTGCCATAACAGTATGCACACAGTATGTCAGAATTAGTTATCCAGTACCCAGCTAGAGAGTGAGAAGAGAAAATGAGAAGTAATCTAACATGAAATGTTACGAGGAAGATCGTTCTCATGCCCTTAGCAACCAGTATTACCACCTGCGGCAGGCAGCACTGTAACATACATCTCCAATCAGTACTCTGTGATCTTGCAGTTTGTCTCATCATTTTTAAACGCAAGAATGCTTCTACCTTTTTTTATTTTCTCTCACGGTAATTGGGTGCCCATAATCTGGTGAAATTGCCCCATACAAGGAAGGGGAAGGCACTTTCCCTGGGGCTGCACTTTAAGGGACGTGTTTTAGTGGGAAAATATTGGTGGTAGGCTGAGACTGGATGAGCTCAGAGATCTTTTCCAACCTTGTGATTCCATGATTCTTCCAGGTGGTCTGCCCCCAGCCCTTGGAGACAACAGGGCCGTTCTGGGATGCTGAGCAGTGGCTGACAGCACACTCCTCCATGGCACACACTGGTCCATTCCACAGGAGCTTTGCTGTGTCACAGAAGCAAAGGGAAGCAGCTGGGCAGAGCACAGATGGATTTTTGGAAATGAGGACACTGTCCCAGGTACAGCAAGAGCTGTTAGAGTGGGCTAGGAAGAGAGGAGGGAGCAGGTCAACCTGTGCCTGCTCGCAGCTTGTGATCCCCAGCAGCACACGGTTAGTTTCCTCACTGTGCCACATCAGCCTCAGCTGCCTCAGTTCTGTGCCAGAATGAAGGAGGAGCTCCTCCCTGCAACACCTCATCTCCAGGCACAGCATAGCAGGCAGCGACAGCCCTGTTTGGCAACAAAAGCCACCTGAGGAGCAGCGCAGCGACACGATGCTCGGCTGGATGAAAGCGTGGATTGCTGCACATCCCAGCTCAGCTCTTGGTCAGAATGCTGTGCTCAGCTCCCCAGCTGCCCGCACCACGCTGTGTGAGCCAAACACTGGGGCTGTGAGCAGAACTGACCTACCTAGCACTCCAGAGCTGCGTGTGTATGTGTAGACCCTGTGCACTCCTGCAGTTCTCACCCAGTTCATCTGATGCTTTGAGCTATTCAAGCTTCACAGCAGTAACTGGCAGTTCTAACACTCAGGGGCTGTGTGAAGCTGAGACCTCTCGCTTCTCCTGATAGCAAAATGCTGCTGGAATGCTGCAATGTTCTGAGCCTGCTCCAGCCCTGCCTGCAGCTCTGCCTTTGCAGCTGCTTCCCAAAGTGTTCTCCATCCCCGAGCCCAGCGGCTCACCTGAGTCTCCATCTGCCATATGAGGACTGAGCCACGCTTTCATACTGACACAGAACTTGTCCTCTCCATTAAGTGCTTTTTATTTCCCACCTCATGCCTGTGCCATACCCACCATTTTCCCGGGCAGAGCCTAGCTAGAATTAATAGAATTACCATTTAGAATTAATAGTCAAGTCAGATATCTTTAATAATTCTGAGTCTCCCTGTACATGAGAGATTCCCAGCAAGGCGAGGAGCCAGAGCCGGTGCTGCCCATGCCCAGCACCACGCTGCCCTCCACACAGCCCACGCTCTGGTGGAACAGAACAGCACTTAGCCCATACACACTGCATTTCTTCGTGCTAAGCCAACGTGGTCGCTCGACGTTAGCGCATGACACACAGTCAGACAGAGAGGTGGTACAGAGAACATCGCCACGAGACAACAGACAGCATCACCATCCCCTGGAGCCGTCAGCACTCGGCTCTGTGCACTGAGCCTGCAGTGACCTCGGCCATCGGTACAGGAACGCGCTGCCCTGGTGAAGGCTGAGCTCCAGCTGAGCTTTGCCCAGTGGGCGGGATGGAGGATGCTGATTTCAGCCCCCACCACCGACGTGAGCAGCACGGGGTGGTTCCTCTCAGGCCGCCCTCCTGCAGGCCCCATTCCTGTTGGTGAGGATGGGCAGTGCGGCCCCGTGGCGGCCCGGCAGAGCCGTGGGGCTGCAGGCAGGCAGGC
Source organism: Meleagris gallopavo (assembly GCF_905368555.1). Classification (NCBI taxonomy): domain Eukaryota; kingdom Metazoa; phylum Chordata; class Aves; order Galliformes; family Phasianidae; genus Meleagris; species Meleagris gallopavo. The sequence continues at coordinate 1,083,656 of NC_139414.1, read as the reverse complement.
AGTGAGATGGGGGGCTCTCCCTCCCACAGCCCCACAGGAGCACTCCTTGCACTGCTCCCTGCCGGGCACGGATGCTGCCGGCCTGGAGAAGGCAGTCCGCAGCTCCGTGCACGTACACACAGCACTAAGCTCTGAGGTATAACAAAGGGAAGAGGATAAACACCAGTGCGACGCTTCTTCCACGCTGCTGCAGCGTTTGCTCGGCCCCGGCTCACCGTGCACGCCGACCATCGATCACTTCTGCTAATGGAGCACCACTCGCAGGGCCGGGGGCACTGCGGGCTCAGCTTCTGCAGCGGTGCACGGGCTGTGGGTGCAGGGCTCCGTGCGGGACAGCCATCTCTGGTCAGACGGGCAGCAGCACGAAGGGAACAACCGGGCCGGTGGGGCAGCGGGCAACCCTGTGCTGTCATCGGGGGGCTGAGGCCGCTCGCTTGGCACAGCCCCGGGCTGTCCCCTCTCCGGCTCAGAGCGCGAGGCACAGGCGGTGACGGGAGGGGAGCGGGGAGGGAGCGAGGGCTCACGAGACAGGGATGCTCCGAGACACAGGGTGACAGCAGACGGGGCACAGAGCCACATGCTGACCTGCTGGGGGGCCCCGCGCCCGCAGCTGGCGGCCGGCAGCCCTCAATGGAACGCCAGGAGGAACATGAGCACCACGTTGACGACGATGAGGAAAAGCAGGATGACAAAGACCACCACCCGCTGGGTCTCCGGGTTCATGTTGCAGCGGAGGAAGGTGTGAAGCGCGCTCCACTTGTGCCTGCTGCGTTCGGGGACCTTTGCCATGGCTTCAGCCCAGGGACAAAATTAAAAAAATAAAAAATAAAAAAAAGGGGAAACAAAAAATAAAAAGCGCCCTTCTCAAAGGAGCGCTGGGGCAGAGCGCTACGATCAGCGGCGCAGCTCGCAGGGGCTCGGCCCGGCCATGGCACCCGCGGGACCCCGCAGCACCCCGCCTGCCGCGGCCCCGGAGCGGTGCGGATCCCTCCCGCGAGGAGCGGCGCTGCGTTCCGGCCGCGGCGATTTGCTGCGCCGTCTCCAGGATACGCGCGGGCCTTGGCAACGCGGCGCGGTGAGCGGGGGGCGGCACGAGCGGGCGGCGGAGCCCTCGGCACGGCACGGCACCGCACCGCACCGCACCGCGCCGGCAGCCGGAGGAGCACGGCTCGGGGACGGACGGATCTCGGAGCCGGAGGGCGAGGCTGCCTCCGCCGGCCCCAACCCTTCGCAGCCGGGAGCCTCCTGCAGGCAGCTCTGCGGAGCTGAACGGCGCGCTGCCGGGCGGGGAAGTCGGCCGGGCGGCGGAGCGCCGGGGGCAGACCCGTGGGCAACGGCGGCAGCGCGGCGCCCGAGCGGCACCCACAGGCGCTGCTGAGAGCGGCGGAACCGCGGGCGGGGCCACGCCGGGCGCGGTGAGGGGCGGCCGGCGCCGGGGAGCTGCCGCTGCCGCACCTGCGCGCTCCAGGAGCTCGTCGGCCCTCCGCGGGACCGCGACGGGTGAGCGGTACGAAGAGGATGACTCGGCACTTCACCCCATCCTTCAGCCGCGCATCTGTTTGGGCAGCTGCCCCTCGGGCGGGGTGCTGAGCACAGCCACCCAAAGCAGGGCAGGGCAGCAGGCACGAGCAGAGCAGAGCCCTCCTCCCTGTGTGACTGCCCGCAGAAGCAGCTCAGTGCTTTCAAGTGTTGGCACCAAGGCCTGCAACGCCACTGCGTGCATCCTGGTGCACAGCAGCTGAGAGATCCAGAAGGATACAGGCTTCAGTTACAGCCTAGCTGGGTGCTTCCTTTCAGTTCAGTTTCTCCCAGATTTGTACCAGTTTCAGCTGAGGTTATGCAGAAAGTGCAAAATCAAGTGTCACCCTGTGCTTATGGAACAATTAAGATGTGATCATAAGGTGTCATAAAACAAAAACCAAGCCCACACAGAAGATTTAGGCTAGATACGAAGTCTTTTACATTGAGGGTGGTGAGGCACTGGCACAGGTTGCCCAGAGATGTGGTGGATGCCCCATCCATGGAGACTTTCAAGGCCAGGCTGATCAGGCCCTGGGCAACCTGATCCAGCTGTGGTGTCCCTGTGCACTGCAGGGCAGCTGGACTACGTGGCCTTCACAGGTCCCTTCCAGCTCTAAGGATTCTATGATCCTATGATTCTAAGTACATCAGTGTGCCATTTTCTGAGCTTAAAGATCCTGCACATCCTATCTCTAGCCTACTTATAGAACAAAGAACACCAGGCAGGATGAAGCTGTGCTCCCCTCGTGGCCCAGGCCCTGCACCTTCCACACCGAGCACATGGACCTGCAGGCTGCCTGAGCTCCTGGGCACTCCTGAGCTTCTTCCCTGCGTTTCCTTAAGAGCTTTGAAAAAACAGCTCCCTCCCATACATTCTACAGCTGGCTCCCTGAGACTGTGGGCTTCTACTTATTGAAAGTTCTTCAAGGTTAGAATTGATTCATAGTATTGTTCAGCTCTTGGGCATTCTGTAAGTCTTGTCTGTCTGACAGCAGACAGAATTTGGGCATAAGCCACTGAACAGTGTTTTGGGGCTGGGAGCTTTAGGGGAAGGCAGTCCAAGTGAAAAGGAAGCATGGCCACATATGCTGTGCACATCTGAAAGCAGCAGCTAGCATCTTCTCCAGCCTCTTGGTGCTTCTGATCAGAAGCAGAGCCCAGCAACTCACCAAGACACACACCAGAGGGGTAGGCTGGCCGCTGCCCTGCTGGTGCCACACAATTTTGGGCCACTTCTGAAATCCAGTATGCTGTCATTCTGCAGTCACCTCCTGAAGTCTTGGCAGCTCATGAACACATTTAAGTATTTGAAGGCAAAAGCACAGGAAGTTTGATTGAACACCTGAAAAGCTATCTGAGAGGAGAAAGTAGGTTCCTTCTTGGATGCTACATTCAGACCTCCTGCAAGGAGAAGTTTGGAAGTGCCAGCAACTGCAACCTGGCTTCTGTCACCAACCCCATGCACTGAATCCCCCTTGCAAGGTCTGTGCGTGAGGATGCTACTCCCATGATAATGCACAGTGTCACAAAGCACAACTCCTGCCACGTGCTGCGGAATGCCATGCAGCACTCTCCCCTACACAAATAAAGTCTCAATCCTCCTCCTCACTGATCAGACATCTTTCTGTAAAAGGTGGCATCCATAAGAAGAGGAAGGTTTTCTCTCTTAGCTTGTTGGAAAGTAGGATTTAGTTTGTATAATGATTGCACAGTCTTCATTGGAATCTGATTTGCAATCATTTCCTTCCAAGTCTTCCTCTAAGAGCTCTCCTCAGTCAGATGGGAACAGAAGCACTCTGAGGGAATGATGCTGTCACTCAAAGCAGTGCCAGTGGTGAAGGCAGAGCAGCTTGAGGCCCAATGGTGCACACAGCCCACAGCAGTTGGAGTCTAATATAAGTACAGAAGCATCCTTTCCTTTACTTTTCACCAAAATGGCAGTAGTTATTTGTCTATCCCCAAGCTGCCACCTTGCTTGCAAATGGAGTAAACAAGGCTTAGGTTGTCTGAGTTTTCAGCTTTACAAGGTCAGGAGCATTTGGACAATCCTGCCTGTCTGATGAATGGAGTGTGCTAATATTGTCACAGCTGAGCTGGGAAGTGAAAGTTTTATGTACAAAAAAGTGAAAAATGAATAAGTGTAATAAACAGTGCAGGTGCTTCAGCAGAATATGCCAGTAACTAACAGGAGACATGGACAGGGAATTGCTATACACATCCTGGCTCCCCAGCTCATAGTGGGCCTGCACAGCACGACTGCACAGCACAGCTCAGCGTGGTACACCGGCTGCCATGGACTTCAATGCATCTTGCAAATAGAAGAAATCAAGCTTTGTTACATGTTCAATGGATGGACCTCTATCACAGTTCAGCAACTGAAAACAAGGACTGTGAATGGAATGGAGGAGGAGAAAGCATTGCTACCTGAAAAACACATCTGCTCCAAGAATTTATGTAACTTCAAAATATCCCGCTATTCCACTTTGCCCAGCATCCAAACTAAGCGACTATCCAGGCTCTTCTGTATTGAATTAACCCTTGGCAACAACTGCAGCTCCCAGGTGAATTGAAACCACTGCTGAGCCACCACCTAAAAGCATCAGAACAAGTACAGCTTCTTAAACTGCATGCGATCATGTATTTCTAAAATGGAAAACCATCTGTCGAAGGTCCACAATTTGCCTGGAATTTCACAATGTGTAATGCTGTAAGGTCCTCTGTGTTACTAAGAGCATGGTTACTGCCACTTCACATCCCCAGACAGCATGTCCCTGTGCTCTGTGCTCATGTCATGCTGCCCACGGCAGCAGAACAACAGGCCCTGGAGAGCAGCTCTCAATGTGAAGTAAATACAGTCTAACAGTGGCTTTCAAAATGATCAACAAAGTGAAAATGCAAAATGGATTGCCCCAGCACTGTTGTTCCATACTAACACACAAGATGCTCCTCTGCTCTCCTCGCAAAGCATCTGTCAGCACGAGCACGAGGAGATGGGATGTTCAGTCTGTTGTTCGAGCAGACTGCTTTTTCTTTGACAAAGCCTGCTGACATGAAGACCCACCAGTGGCAAGATGTCCAGATGCAGGATCCTCCCACAGACGATAGATAAAGCACTAAAAAAGAGCTCCCATCAAGATCTTCTTAGGTTGCTGCTCTTTTCAGTCACACCTGCCCTCACCCAGAAGCTCAGAGAACCTGCACGTGGCATCCAACAGCTGTGAAGCAGCACAACCCTACCACTGTCGCGAGGTCCTGGGCGCTCCCCACAGCCCTGCGCAGGCCTGGCTGGCAGGCACATGCTGCGCAGGGATCACCAGCCTGCCCCACACCGCTGAAGACAAGGGCTGCTGTGTTTGCCATCAGTGGTCATGTGTGCTGTGTGTGGGAGCAGTGGGGTTACTGCCAGTCACATTCCCTTGCTCTGCCGGGAGCAGGCGTAGAACCAACCCCAATGGGACATGCTGGGGGCACCGAGTGTCCCAGGGGATGGAGCATTTCCCAAGAGAAGCGGGGCTGGCACGCCTGGTTCTCACAGACATTTCTTCTTTAAACAGCTCCCACAGTTCTGCAGCTATTGTCAAAGCAGGAAAACGCAGCTGCAAGGAACATGCTCCTTCTTTAAAACATGGCTGAATTTGCTGCTCGCTGCTCTGCTCCCTCCTCGGCCAGGGTAGGACCAGGGCCCTCGGTCAGCGGACAGGGCTGAAGCTGAAGAAAGGATCTTTGGAGGGATTAGCAGTGCTTCCTGAAGGGCCAGAAGAGTCAGGAGGGACTTTATTTTTCCACCACATGATTCAAATGCATTCTGGAGATTAGGGGGAAAAAGGAGAGCTCGCAGAGAGGAGCTGCTCTAAGTCAGGATTTGGAGAGAGGAGAACAAATACAAGAAGTTTTTAATGTCAAAGGCATGCTGAGAGGAACCTGAGGCATGGTATAAAACCAGTTCGTTCCAGATATGCTCACCCCTCTCTCTGCAAGCACTTAAACCTGGAATAACCTCTACACTAAGCTTTACCCAGCATTCCTGCTCCATCACATTCCTCCTTTATCCCCTTCTCTCAGCAGACCTTTGTACTCTGACATCCACTTTGTTATTGTACAGTTATCTGATGCAAGTGTTTCTTGAATTGGCAAACTGAGTGCAGACATCCCTAACTATTTTAAAAATAAAGACATTGGCTGGTGAATTGTCAGAACAAGATTTTGCACGACAGACTCGCTGTACTCGCTCTTGTATACCATCATGCTACAATTTCTAGAGTTTACAAACTGCAGTCTAACTTACACTCCAAATGCAAATATCACGGCACTGCTAACACACGTTCTATCATGGAACAGGGAGTGAGGTGTCACCACGGACTGTGAAAATCAAGAAGCAAGTTCCCAAAGTAGGTGAGTGACACAGAGAGCAGGGCAAGTCCTGCACTGTATCAGGCAGGGCACAATGAAAGCTAGGCCCCACCTGTGAATGGTGCCATCCCCGTCCTTCACTTTCAGGTCAGCACTGGCTGTCCTTGTGCAGAGCTGACTGAGCACCACTCCAGGAAGCACTATTGGAAGCACATGGATCACAGAGCCTGCCATCAGGTGCAGCTGAGAGCCCTGTGCAGGTAGCACCGCCAGGCCTGCCTGCCACACCACCTCCAGTGCCGCACTGCAAGGACTGAAGATCCCAGTGGCTCTGAGGTGGATGCCCTTGTGTGAGCAAGGCTGGGATGGAGCCAGGGCCTCCTGCCAACGTAACCCTTAGCCCTAGGGAGCACTGTGCTACTGGAGCTTTTCGTAAGGCGCTGCCAGAACACTTGAAGATGGTTGGAGCCTTCACCACAAAGAGACAACTTGTTATTAGCATCAGCAGTCGTGCTGTGTTTCCTGTAAGTGATGAGGAGGATCGGGCAGAGTGCTAGCAACCTATGGATATGCTGAAAAAAACACAGGCAGGCTTGGAGACGGTCTGGCAAAAGTAACTTCAGGAGTTAAATGTTGGATCATTTCCTCTTCAAAGGGAAAGCTGTTTGTGGAGCCAGGCCTGACTCTACAGGCCGGTAACTAGGAATACATTTAATGATGTCTGCTGTTTGCTAGCATTACAAGTCCCCAGCACACACAGCCATCATTAACAAGTGTGAACAGAACAGAAGCTGTTAGTCTTTGCAATTAAACAGCTGGCAGGGCTGACGTAAGAACTCTAAAGCTATCACGTAGCCTCCAGTTATTACCTTTGAGTGACATATTTAGGTCTGTTTTACAGCCACAGAGAAAAGTCTGGGCAGTGCCACCCCCTCTTTCAGCATGTCTGTCCATGTTGGAGCGCACACACCACGGAGAGGCAAAACACAGAGGCTCCCTCCTCAGCTTTGCTCCTGGAAGGCAGTGGCTGTCCCCTCAAAGCAGGCATTTCCTTGTGCATGAGCAAAGCCCCTTCTGCTGTAACACCTCAGCATTTTTTCTGGAAGTGTGGCAGATCCCTGAGTGCTATTCTTGCCCCAGGAACTAAGCTAAGCCAGTTTTTCTGTTGTTTTGTTTCTAATAAGTATCAGATTAGTAGGGCTATTTTAGAGAAAGTCTGGTGTAGTCCAGCAAAAAAAAATTATGTGTTGAAGAAAGACTTCTGTGTGTATTTAACGTGTGTTGGCAGCCTGTATGCATACTCCTGCCTCAGCGATGTCCTGATGCTAGGGAGGGGGAAAGCAGCTCAGGACAGCTGCAGCTGCTCATAGCAAAATGGGAATGTGGCTCTAGTGACCCCCAGCAGCACTTAGCTCCGGATCGTGGCCTTTGGAGAGACACAATTGCTATATAGTGTTTGGATATACCGATTTCATCTAATTTCATTGCTTAAAGCCCTCTGCAATGACATCAGAAGTTTCAGATCTGAGGACTGTAAAAACTAAACACATAGGGTATCAAAAACTGCTGCAATTCTGCTCCAGTTCTGCCCTGAACACTCTCATATACAAGGTATGCAAGCACACAAGACCAGAAACTCAGATCCTGTAAAGATTCATGTCCATCAGGGAAAACATTAATTCTTGTCCTCAACAGCAAGGAGCTGACTACAATGCTCCTCAAATAAATCATAATTGCTGCTTCTGAACCACAGCTGTCAGAAATTGGTTGCAGAAATATGCAAGGCACAAAAGTAGGAATGAAGGATCCAGAAGAATAAAAAGGGAAAGGGTATTTGTTAACTGGTTTCTATTTGCTTTAGTGCCAGCTGGGAGAGCAACACACATTGAGATAGAAAAGTGATAACAAGTCTCCTCTCCCAGATTACGCTGGAATGCTCATTATGCTGGAAGATCATTAATTCTGCTTTCCGCCTGGAAATTATTAGGAGAGAGAAGAGAAGAGAAAAAGAGATTATAAGCTTTTATAAGCTTTTGCTGCATTGTTTTTTTTTTTTTTTTCTGCCGGAATTTGTCATCCTATACAGCACAAGAAGTTTTAATGAATACAGATAGATAATCACAGAATCATAGAATCACAAGGTTGGAAACATCCCATAAGATCATCCAGTCCAACCATCTTCTCATCACCACTGCTCCCACAAGCACTAAACCAGATCTCGCAGCTCCTCATCCAGACTCTTCTTAAACACTGCCAGGGATGGCGACTCTACCACCTCCCTGGGCAGCCATTCCAGTGCCTGGCCACTCTCTGAGAGAAAAAGTTCTTCCTCATGTCCAACCTAAACCTCCTCTGGTACAACTTGCGGCCATTTCCTCAGGTTCTGTTTGTTGCCAGGGAGAAGAGGCCAAACCCCTCCTCACCACAACCTCCCTTCAGGAAGTTGTAGAGTGCAGTGAGGTCTGCCCTGAGCCTCCTCTTCTCCAGACTGAACAATGCCAGCTCCCTCAGCTGCTCCTCATAAGACCTGTGCTCCAGACCCCTCACCAGTTTCGTTGCCCTTCTCTCCAGGGCCTCAATGTCTTTTTTGTAGTGAGGGGCCCAAAACTGAACACGAGGTGCGGCCTCACCAGAGCTGAGTACAGGGGATGATCACCTCCCTGCTCCTGCTGGCCACACTGTTTCTAATGCAGGCCAGGATGCCGTTGGCCCTCTTGGCCACCTGGGCACACTGTCGGCTCACGTTCAGCCAAGCATCAACCAGCACCCCAGGTCCCTTTCCTCTTCACACTCATCCAGCCACTTGTCCCCAAGCCCACAGCGCTGCACGGGGTTGTTGTGGCCAAAGTGCCATGAAGGAGGTCGTTTGTATTTGACAAAGTTGAAACGCTTTGTTCTGACCTGCATGAACATTTCTTTGGTATTTTAAAACTATATTTATCTATTTATTTTCAGCAGATCTCCTTACAGTTTACGTATCTTACTTGTTACACTTGGGTGTGCCTGGGTGAGCTCTGGGTTACTCCAGAAGGATAAATTCTCAGTGAGAGATGAGAGTTTAGCGCAAGAAAAATGCTGTAGAGCCTCATCAGCAATAGTTGCATGTTTCTTGGCAAGACAAGATAGGACTGTTAGAACATTTGCTGTCTTTGGTAAAATGGGAGATTATTTTTGTTTACGCCATTTCCTGAACATTTTTCTATATGCATTACTTTGTTAAATCAGGAATATGTACATTAGACTAATCAGCTTAATTGCATCCTGTCAACAAGCACTGGTAAAAAACACGAGCATATGTAACATATTGCAATACTCTCATTTTAAAACACAAGGCAACAATGTTATACATCTTAGATAAAATCATAAAGTCCTGAACTGCTGATTCCAGTGGGTCCCTGCATTTCCTCAGGAACAAGACTTCACATACCAAATTCCAAGCTTATCAAACGTAGAGTCAGAAGAGATAAGGAAAATAGAGGGAGTCTCACTACTGTTTTCCAAACATTTATTGCTTTGCTTTCAGGGCTAAAAGAAGGCAAATACTCCACCTCTGTGCTGAATTGCAACAGCATTTTTTTCCCAAAGCCCATAGCTGTAAGGAGCCCCTTCCACAGCGGCAGGGCAGAACAGACTCTTGGCTGCCTATCAGAAATGTCCGAGCAAACACACCTAAGACCATTTGCAAAGGCCAACTATTTGATAAATAGCATTTTTCCTCATTATCTCTGGCATCACTTGAGAGCTCAGCAGGCAGGCTTTTACATGCTTAATTCGTCAACTCCTCCGCTTCAGCCTACAGGTACCATATTTCATGCTGCCTTACACTGTGCCTACCCCGTGCATAGTATTCCGTACTGCAAAGTCAGAACCACAGTGCATTTAGAACACAGACTTTCTCTTGCCACATTTTACCAACTTATGCTGCAGAAGAAAAGGATAGAGTCTTTACCTAGAGCAACCACCAAGTAAACTCCACCAAGGACAATCAAAAAACAAAAATCTCTTTTCGTGAAGATCTACATCTGAAAGAGCATCAGTCAGACTTCTCCAGAAAATTGCTTCCCCAGCCTCTTTTCCCATCCCAAACCCTTTTTATTACTTTTTGACTGATTTTTCTTGGCTCCTACACTGACTCATGCTGATCTTCCTAGGTGGGCTCTGTACAACCTTCCCAGTTCTTTTATTCCTCTTGTCTTCCTGCCAACAAATTATTCGAGTTTTATGAAAGGCTTCTTTTTTATTCCATAACCATTTTCTCTTGATCCAAAATGAACTTAAGCTCAGCAGTTGCTTTATTTTTTTTAAATGCAAGGTTTGTACTGCCAAATGCCTTAAAAGTGTATTTTAGCCTTCTCTGTTTATTTGAAAGCTGCTCCTTCTGAGAGGTTTGAGAACAATGTGGTTACCATAGTTTCCTTATCCATGACCAATAAAATGCAATTTGGAATACAATGCAACAAGGACAAGACTGCTCAGCAGACTTGACAAAACAACTGGACATTGGTGTCTACACTCTAGATCACTCCTAGTGTTAGTATTGGAAATAGTCAGGATTAATCTATACCCAGATTCTGGTCCAGCAATCAAACTGAAGGCTGATGCTTTTCTGATTCCCAGCTATTGGAGATAGTTCAGTTCCAGCACTTAAGATTTCTCTTCATGTAAAATCCGTACCTCACAGATTTAGTATTTCACCTCTAAGAGATTTTATGTCACTGCACTCTTTTGTTCCAGGAAGTAATTGCATAGGGAAGCACTGCACTAATGCTCAGCAGAGGTAAGTGATGGATTCATTACCCCTAGAAATCTGTTGACAAAGTAAATAATGTACTGCCTGTTCTTACAGCTTTGTTGGCCCCTGAACAGGCAAGCTTCTAGGAAATGTGCCAGAGATAAAATAGTCTCTTCAAGTCAACCAGCCAACAAACCCACACATACTTCAAAGAGGATACAAATGATACCTGCTTTGGACACATTCACATGCTTTCCTTATTAGGAGTTATATGATGGGATTTTACTCAAATAAAATGAACTAATAAAAAAGGACCAAATGTCCTCAATAACAGAACGATGAAGAGAAAAACACAACATATATGATGGTTATAGAGATCTACTGCCAAGTTAAATAATTTTTCTGATTTTAAAGAGCTGTGAAGATTTCCTTTAAAAATAAAGTGCAAATAAAAGGAAAGAAGTAAAATATTTTGCATTCTCCTTTAAAAAAAAAAAAAAAGTCTAGAGGATGCTCATGTTTCATGAGCCACAATGAAGAGAGTTGCCAAGTCAAGAACCTGAATGGCAGGAAAGCCAAATTCTCTCATGACAACCTCAGCGCATGGTATGGGATTGTCTTCTGTGGTGCATGGGCCTCTCTCAAGAGCATATCAGGTTAATGGGAGAGAACGCAACTCAACAAACGCAATACACAGGTAAGCTGCATTTCCTTTAAGTGTAACACATTGTGTGCAGGAAATTAAGAAAAATTAAAGAATTACTGAAGTTAAACTTCCTCTGTTTAGGGCAAAACCAGTCAAAACTGCTGAGGTTAGAGCAAAAGCTCTGGCCATGGTTTGACAATCGCTGCATGTAAACAACACGGGAAGAAAATACAGCAAGTCTGTTCCTTACCCCAACATTCCAGGGCTGTAGTCATGAATTCTGAGCACAAGCAGCAGGAAAACTGCTCAAAGAACATTTGCTGTTGTTTTGAAGAAAAAATCTGTTATCCTCACTATGCAGTTCATAGTGAACTGGTAGCTTTTAGAGACCTCAGGCCATGACCACTATGTACAAGCTCTGAGCTCCAGTCAACATCATCTCAGTTATAGCTCAGCCACAAGAAAATGTAACAAATATCTTATCCCTGCCTTCTCATTTAGTGAAGGTCATGTGAAGGTACTAATGTATGGGGAAAAGAAGAATGTCTGTATATGTATGGGTGTAAGAAACATTCTTCACTCTTCCAATGGAAAAGCTTATTAATTCACCCCACTGAAAAAAGCACTCTGTGTTAACAGGATACCAGTTCTAATGCATTAGACAATACCATTATACTTTTGCAGAAAAAAAAATTCCTAAATCCTATTATTATGTTGCTCATTGTCCTCCATTCCTAGGGAGAGTGCCTTCAAAGAAAGCTCAGACCCCACCATTAACCAGCTGAAAGCGACATTTGAAGACTCATCCTCTCTGCCAGGACCAGTATTGTCCTGGATCCATCTTGCAGTTCAAGCCAAGGACTGACATCTTTCCTCCCCCTGCCCACCAGAAGCTGCCAGCACAGTACCTCGTTGATGGCGAGCTGCTCTCCGCCTCCCCCAGGGTGGCCATAGCGGTGGTTGGAGCTGCGGAAGTCCTCATACAGATCCTCCTCGCTTCCCACATCATCTGTCAGAGCTGTCTTGTCCAGGGCCCCATCAGCAATCACTGCAACAGCAAAAAGAACTCACTGGTTATACACCACAAAGTCCTCAGAAGTGCTGCACCAATAATATGAGCTTGGTAGGGGTAAGGGATAACAGCATAGAGAAGAGACAAGGAAACTAGACATGCCCATGACAAAGAACACAAATGTGATTTTACAGAAAAAATAGCAAGGTAAAAAGCTTGTGTCTCCCAGTTCAGGCCAAGGAAACTCTAAGCCTTTGGAAAACATTCACCTTCCTCTTTGTCCACCCATTCAGTTCGAGAACCCCCTTTGTTGAGCACTTGAGCACTTTGAGCACTTTGTTGAACCCCCTTGAGCACTTGCTATAGAAGTGTCCTCGAGCATCACCAGCACAGAAGGGCTGTTCTGCTTGAAGTAACATGGAATAAGCTGCAGGAAGCTGAGGCTCAGCAGTCTGCAGAGAACACCTGCGCTGAAGTCTCAAGACACAAGCATGACACTGAAAAAATGATATCCACACTTGTTGCATAGACAATTCCTCTCTTTCACAGGCAGGAACCTTTTTCTAAGGTCTCCTCAAGATCTTAGAAAAAGAAAGAAATACAAAAGAGAGCAAATACACTTCAGAGCAAGTTGATGACTCATCCCATACCTGCCTAGGCAAGAGTTCTCAAAATCTGTGAAAAATGCTAATGATTAAAGAAAACATTTGAAGTCATATTCTTCTGGAATAGCAACTGCTAGAAAAATGGTTTCCATGACAAAGAGGTGGGCTTCACAGAAAATTTCCATGCATGAAATAAGCAGCTAACAGAAAGACACACATGATGCAGAGGACAGCAGCTGATGTAATTAATAATTTGAGTTTAACAGGCTTAACATGGCTTCTCTACAGGGACTGAGTGAAGTGAAAATGCAGACACTGCCATCATTACTCCTGTCAAAGTTATATATCATGTCATACTTAAAACTTTTGCAGAACAAGTGAAATAAAAGCATTTATCTTGATCTTGTACAGCTTGGAGAGGGAAAGCATTGGTTGGACTGGTTTTTGAGCTCTCACTTCATTCCATTTGTAGCAAGACCTACAAACATCATCCTTGCCAATGCTTTCATTACATGTGAAGTTGTTCATTATACATTAAGGCTGCATCAAAAATATGCCTAATAAGAGTGAGGTGTAAATTTACTGCAGCATTGGTCAGTTCAGTGCAGTTACTTAACTTCTACATGATGAGTTTATGAGCTGCTCTTGAACTAAATATTTATTGAATTCAAAATATAAACAATCAAATACAGCACAGCAAAGATACTCATCACCTAAACCTGGAAACTCATCCAAGACTAATGGACGCTCAGGACAGAGAGGTGAACAAGAGCTTATAATGAAAGCAGAGCTTTCTAGGTCAAATAGAAAAGAAGCAAGAATAATACAAAAGTCTTTGAAGACAAGTTGGGAAGAAAATATTGCAGAGAAAGAGGAAGAACAGAGAAAGTATGAACTGCTTCTCCTTCACTCAGAATAATCATCTACCTTAATCTAGGAAAACATTTTAGCTTCTCTCAAGTTAGAAAATGATGTCCTTAACCCCTTGTTCTCAACAAGGAACTTAATGCTACCTAGCTTGTGGCTTTCATCAGATACCATTCTTTTAAATTCTTGCTGAGCCATGATCTGACAGCTCATAACACAGTTCTAGTCTCTATGCCTTGATTTGACCTGCCTCTCAGAAAAGAGTCAAGTTCCTTTTTCCAATCCTCTTAAAAAAAAATAAAAGTTCACATGGACATACTCTACCAAAAAATGAAGCCCATAACCACTCAGAAGTTCTCAGTCCTTTAAGACAGAATGGTATAAGATAGTCATTAGTTGTTTTCCCAAAAACACTATGTTCCAGGGAAGAACTGAAAAAAGGCCAGAATTTGCTCTGAAGCAGCTTACATGGGAGAAGAGATTACAAACAAATAAATAAAACAACAGTCTGAAACGGTGACCCATTGCACTAAAAATCCATCAGGGAAGTGGGAGAATGAAGGCTTTAAATGTAGGTAATGACTCAACATGCACAGTATAAACTAGGTCAAGTAGAAAAGAAGCAAGAACCGTACAAAAATCTTTGAAGACAAATTAGCCGAAATGGCTAAAACAGTCTATCAGCTTCTCAGCTGCACAGCACTAGTAGGACAGACAAGTATTTTACTGTGCAGGAGTTGGTCTGGGTGCCCCACTTCCCCTCCCCACCAAATGCTCATCTCCATGTCACACTGCAATCCACTGATGCGGCCGCAGCTGGCTTCTGTGTCCTCCCGAAGCCACGGATCTGACCTGGCACTGGCAATCAGACAGCAGAGAGCAACACTTTGTTAAAAATAACACTGAGCTCCAAGTTACATCCAATTAGCTCAAGCAGATTTCTCCACATTTCATATGGCTGTCATGCTAGATTCTGTTAAATATGGCAACAAATCCCATACAGAGGAACGTAGGGAGGGGGTGTCACAAACAGTAGTACAACATTCTTCTCTGCAAGCATTACAACTCTGTATTCTGCTGTTGTTAATCCAAGAGCAAGCTCAGAATTCATGGTACAGGAGCACAAAAGCTGATGGATAACGCTTCCAATACCAACTGACAAGAGTGTGCACAAACCCTTTTTTTGTATTTGAATAGAGAGTAAGGTGTCTACACAAGGAATAACCTCAAGGACACAGAGCAGTGAGAGCATCCTGGAGAAGAGCGTGGGTAAATAAAGCTTGATCAAAATGGAGGAATGAGGTACACGGTTCATTCTCACACTGCTCTACATGCCCTGCAGCCTGGGGCTTCCCACAAAAGGACACTGCTCACAGGGGGATGAGCTCCTCCTGCATGGCCCTGCCAGCCCAGCCTGCTGGCTGCACCCTGCCTGTAGGGTCACTGCTGCCCCTGGGCCACGGGGAATGGCATGCTTGCTGCTCGCAGGGACCTGCCTGCATGTAGGGTGCTTGCTTGTTCCTGGGGGTCATCAGCTGACTTGAGCCTGGAGAATAAGTGAGCCTAACAGAGAGGTGGGGAGAAAGAGAGGAGTGGGGCCTTGTGATGTTCATCTTACAGATGGGCAGCCAGAAGATGAATGGGCTGAAGGGCTGAATGGCACTGAGTGATGAGGAACAGCAAACATATTCCAGAGACCCAACAAGAAATGAATTTGTTCACCACGTCATAGCTCCTCTCCAAAAGCAAGGACCTGCTTTACACATTCTAAGTGCAAAGAAGTAGTGAACACAAGACATAAATAGCTAGAAAACCCAAACCCAAAAACCTAGCACCATCAAAACAGATTCCCACCCTCCCTGGAGAAACAGGATGTATCTCCAGCACAGCTTCCCCAGAGCAGCTGGGCCCCAGGCACAGCCCACCTCATAGCAGAGAGCTCCGTGCCTCCAGAGCTACGGCTCAGCAGGACTGAACCCTATGGCTGCCTGCTGGCGGGGAGCTCCTGCCATGGTCTGGCTCAGAGCCCTCAGCAGTAACCCAGAACTGATGGAGAACAGGTCACAGGCAGCTTCCCCAAAGCCAGCCAGCCCGCAGCTTTTGGGGTGAGGACAGGGCAGGAAAAAAGGGATGGCTGCAGCCAGCTTTGGAAGCCAACAGCATCCACAGTTTATTAAAAGTACATATTAATGACAAAAGGAACAAAAACAGTGTACTGGAAGTATCTCTCTTCAAGTATGCTCTTCCAGCATCACATCCACACATTTGTCTCTACGTGGCATTTACATTTAAAATAATTCGCTGGAATAACAGTAGGAGCCTGATTTACATTCACAGAGCAAATTAATTCAGAGCTAACAACATCATTCCCACCGCCTCACTGAGCAGAGAAGGCTGCAGTTATGTGCACCCGCAGGGAGCTGCAGCTGGAGGAGGGGAGCTCAGGAGATACAACACACCAAGCAGACAGAAGGGGTGTGTGAGGTGGGAAACAAACCTGGGAGCCCCTGCACAGGTGAAGACAGCCCTCCACCTTCCTCTCTTTGCCACAGCTGCCACTGCTGTGCTGCAGCACCCACCCACCCCACTCTGAATGGCGTGCATCATTTATCAGCTGCTTGATCTACACAGGTCCCTGTGCAGCTGCCACAGTGAAATCCATCAGTGATGTCATCCCACTTCTGCCCCAGCAGTGCCATTCTGCGGCTCTTTGCTGTGCTGAGGGATCCTCTCACGTTGTTGTGCTTATGGCTGTGGGCTGGTTTAACAGGAAGAGGGAAGGACAAGGGGCGATTTAGCAAAAAGCGGACAATGACCCATTAGTATGAACTTCATAATGGGAAAGAAACCAACAAAAAGCAACACCACAAACCATGCACATGTGCCTGCAAAGCCAAGCCTTACATAGCTAAGACCTTTGTGATTACATTTATGAACAGGTAATGGAAATGAATCTGCAGGGGGGAAAGAAAAGTAAAAATAGAACATAAGGAAGAGAGGCAGAAAATATTTAAGGGGAGAAAGCAAGCTTCATCTTCCCGTAATAAAGAAAAATTAATAAAGGAAAGTGTTCAGCATATCAAAACGAAATCAGCAGTTTGGTGCAATGCCTCTAATGGAATTCCTGTTGTGAATAAAACCAGTTCCCAATTAGACAAAGCAATGAACGAGTCCACAATTGAAACCAAAAGGAGACAGCTCTTCAACTCTGCAGGTCACCTATGGTAACTCTCACCACCAATAATGTGCTAGGTCACCCACCCAGGTTTCAAAAAGTTTTCAAATCCCACTTAGGAACTAAATGACTTGCAGTGAGGCTTAAGGAAGAGCTCTCGGCTCTCTTGGTCAGCAGAGATAATTATGGGAAGAGGGATGGCTCTACAGCTCTGCTTCCCATGGTACCCCTCGCTCCGTGCCCACCATGCTGTGTGCAGCACTCCTCACTCACTGAGCTACATTACAGGTGGGAGCAATGGGGGGAGCAGTGTAGTGGTGAAATTGTGAAAATGATGGGAAAAACAGAAAATAGCATAAAACTATGGTCCTGACACAAAGCCTGCTCCTTTGTTGGAAAGCACCTCTGCTGAACAAACAACTAATTCACTGGCTGTGCTCCAGTCACAGCTACTGATGTGGAAAGAAGCAGGCATGTCCTCCTACTCTATTTGTTGTTTATTTGCTCAGGTCTGATTACTCATCCATCCAGTCCTGTTTGCACTTATTTTTTTCAGACGGATGTCTTTGGAAATGCTATTTACTTTACACCTGGACAGTGCTGAATGTGGTGGGGACCAACTCCAGTTTAGTCCCTTAAACCTTAGCACAATCTCAGCATGAAATCAACTGTAGCCATCAAAACTCGCAGTCAAATCCATTCTAGAACCCAGGCACATTCTTCACTGTATCCTCAGTAGGATGTACTGGTTGGGAAGTCTGGTAGGTGATTTACTGTTCACGCTGTTGTCCTCAAATATATTTGAAGCTGCATAGTATAGTACAGTCAACTCAGATCAGCAGTAACCTCAAGCAAGCTTTCAATTCAACTGCAAAGATGAAACTACCACGTTCATATCTCTACACCTATGTATTCTTACCCAGATGTGTAACAACCAAGGAAATTTGAGTAAGCGAACCAGGAAATGAGTACAATAGTTATTTATTGTGGACAACATCTAACGTAGCAAATCTAGAAGGTAAAAGCAACATCAAAGAGTGTTAGTGCAGCTGACAGGCCTAACAAATGTGAATCCGAAAGGGCTTTTCAATAAGACTTCATCTGTTTGTATTTGCTTTTAGGAGTGCATCTGCTCTCGCTGGTCAACACAGACATACGCAGTTAGCACTGTTTAGACATAGCCAGTGATTGGAAAATCATCATCAGTTCTCAAATGAGAACCTTGAATTGAAAAAATTCCTCCCGTGCCCTCTCAGAAAGTGTTATTGCTCCTACTTCTGCAGCTACTCTCAAGGCACTTGGAGTTTCTTAATGCAGATGCTGATGTTAGCTCCCAAGTCTCATGCTGCCCTTGTCTGCTTTAATTAAATTGATCCAGCTGTGACATTGGCTTCACCTCTAAAACAACTACCTAAGAAAATTCACAGTACTGTATCAGAAAATCAAGCTATCATAGGCTCCTACAATGCTTTTTAAAGAAAGGAAAGAATGTAAACATGCTATAAGAACCTCCAGTTTAATTTACATTTCCAAACTTCCAGTGCTTTTATGTCTCTACATCTCAGTACACCCCTCAGAAGACTGAGAGCTTGGAAGTGAAGCTGTGATAAAGCACAGAGCTTTCTTCCAGTCACAGTCTGGAAAAAAGAAAATTGCACCATGCACCAAACTTTCCTTACCAGCCTGGGGAAGACCAGTTTGTAAAGAGTAGCTACAGTCATCTTTATGAAGAATACTCAATAGGAAGTAAAGCAATTCACATCAGAGATGACTTCCAAATGTTGCACCCATTCTGGCCCACTTTGCAACTTCCTTACACTACTTTCACAACTGTCAAACTTGCAGCAGAAAGAAAGAGGCATGGGAGCTCCTTATGATGGACTAATTTATATTATATATTTAATGATAAAGAATGAAGAATTATTTTGATAATGGTTTAAATGCAGCCACCTTTGGTCAAGATAAAACTATTTGAGAGTAGAACTTGAAACGAGGCCCATCTCCTTCAGCTGTGGCTTATCAATACAACGAACACAGGCTCACTGGGCACATACCACTGCCAGCAAAGAGCCACTGCCTGGTACTTCTGAAAAGCAGGTTGCTTATATAAGTGTCTGAAGACAGATTTAACAGGCTAACTTTGAACACTTAAATTTGAAAAATGTGACCTTTCTTTCTTTCCCAGAATTCTGCATAATGCTATAAATCTAGTCTTTGTCTTTGTGAAGCTACCCAGGCTGACACGTGGCTTATATCTATGACCTTGTACCACAGAAGTAATTAAAAATGAATGCCATGAGAAGGCTTTCAATTGCTCTTGTGCATTTATCAAGTGTAAGTCTCAAGAGGCGGTAAGATTGTTTCGCTGACATTATTTTGAATGACCAGCCTTCATGCAACATGCAACAGATCTGGTTTCATACCAGGGCTACAGTCTTCTCATTAACAATACTGGCACAAATGTTTCACCTTTCAGAAATCCCTTTGCCCCTATTTTACTTTAATCTCAGTTCTAAGAAAATCCCTGAGATCAAGCTGGCAAATATTTCCAAAGAGAAAACAGGAAATCAAGGATTTACGTTATTTAACTGCAATTGCCATGACAGCTTGGGGATCAAGCTTTTTTTAGTGCACATCTTTGGGTCACACAGCGCTGCACAAAGGAGGCAGAACTCAGCTCTGAGTGGCCATGGCAATCCCTCCTTCGTGTTAATTAGAACAGATCTGAGAGAGCAGCTCCAAACAAACTACAGGAGAGATGCCTGACGTGGCCAAACGCAATTCCACCTTTCTGTTCTGAGTGAACAAAGACATGAGAGCATCTCCACTGGTAGACAGGTGCAGGATAGCCAAGTAATTCAGTTTACAGGGACCTTACTGAAGGAAATAAAATGGAAATGTCAAATTCACTCAGATATTGGATATTTACATTTCTGGGAGTGCAGACTTCACTGTAATAGTCCAAGACTTATTGGTTTTGCTATCTAATACTGATAGTCACATGTATAGAAGACCAGCTCTACAAACAGATGGGTGAAGAATGCTGGAACATAGAGACCTAGAGGAGAAGACTGTGCCTCCTGGTACGGCTGGATTGTTCCTTCCATCTGCAGCCACAGTCCCTGCATGGTCAGCCTACACTACCTGTTATATGTGAAAATCAAAGAGACTGCACTGAAACTTCAAACTGTAGGTGGGCAGCAGTACTCTTAGGAAAGATATTTAAGAAGTCAAGGACAAGTCTAACAGCCTTATGCAATCAGTACTGTTCATGCTGTAGTAGGAAGAGAGCTGCCTGTCATCAGCTACCTGCTCCCTGGGAATCCAATGATGCAGAATAAATTACTGCAGGCCAATTAGAATTAACCTTGGATGCTGAACTTGTTGATTGATGTATCTCAACAAGTTTTCAATTATCATGAAAGAAACAGACTCCACATTCAACAGTTTTAAGTTTCCCAGAAAACTGGTGTAAGGTACATTATTAGAAGAGACTTCATAACATTCAGCTTCAGGTCTGAATTAGAGCTGAACACGTCAGATGCAACCTTATGCTACGGCAAGAAAACTCTTCCAAGGGAAACAGTATTCCTCTTGGAATAATTCCTTTCGAAGCCATAATTAATCATCTCCTTTAAAAGAAGAAAGCATTCTGGCAAGGTCACGTTGGTCAGTGCTCCTCTAATCATTAAATTAATTACTTAAAATGTTTACTGGAAGCTGCAACACAGAAATAAGAATAGCAAAATTGGTAAGATCAGCAGTTCAGCAAAATCACAAGTCTGAGATGCTGTGTGCGTTCTGAACTGTGAATTCAAAATGACACATTAGCACTTGCAAATCATTGCACAGAAATAATCTTTTGGATACTCTGGAGATGTCCATAAAAGCTAACCTCAGCTGAAGATGGCAAAATTAAGAGACAGGTGTATATTAACACAGGCAGCAACATAATCTCAATAGGCTCAATTATAAAAAGAAAATCACTGCTGATTAGCAGCAACTAAACTGAGCAAGATCCCTTAAAAAGGTAAGAGAGGATAACGGTGAAGCCTTCTCCACCCTTACATGATGTACAGCCAAACACAGCTCTACCTCAGGCACATGTCAGAAAAGGGACATTCTTCTGGAAGGAGATGGGTGAAGCAGTCAAAACAATATCTGGTAACTTGACGTGAATGTGTAGCTTTGCAAAACCACAGCTGATACAAGGACAGTGCCTTCCAGAGCAATTCAGATTGCACATTCCAGTGTACAGCTGGTCAACAAACCTGAAGATCTTTATCAATTGCTTGAGCTTATAAGACAAACATTATAAGGCAAAGATGACAAATCTGACCTTTCCTGTGATTACCCCCCCAAAATAAAACATTTAATTCCACAGTGCTGCTGCTATTGTTTCCATTTAAGAAATGATTCTTATTTAGGTCCTATATGCCAATATAATGAGAAGAGGAAAATGCTTTGTTTCTGTTATTAAATGAAATAGCAAAATTCAAAATGAAAACAAAACCGATGGAAAGCTGGGCTAACAAACCAAAGTCAGCACACCAGTCACCCATGCTGAAGAAGCAGTTGATTAAAAGCAGATTTTTTTCCCTTTGGTAATTTCACATCTTTAATCTACTGCACAGAATTGGATGTTTATGAGTTCCCAACCCTTAGCTTTCCGAAGCAGACAGAGGAGTTGTCTCATCCAGAAAGGATTAAAAAAAAACAAAATCAAAACAAAGACTCTGCTCCAGGCTCACAATTCCAGAAATACATCTGGATGTAGGTCAGTGATGAGTGGTGTCCCCCAGGGGTCAGTGCCAGGACTGATACTCTTGAATATCTTCATCAGTGCCACTGACAGTGAGATTAAGTGCACCCTCACCAATCTGCAGATGACACCAAGCTGTGGGGTGTGGTCAACACGCCTGAGGGATGGGATGCCATCCAGACAGACCGAGACAAGCTGAGCAGTGGGCCCAGGAGAACCTCATGAGATTCAGCAAATCCTAGTGCAAGGCCTGCACTCTAGACCGTGGTTAGCCCCACTACCAGCTGGAAGATGAAAATATAGAACACAGCCCTGACAAAAAGGACCTGGGGGTACTGGTGGATGGCAGCTGGACATGAGTCAGCATTGTGCTCTTGCAGCCCAGGAAGCCAACCGCACCTTGGGCTGCACCAAAAGAAGAACAACCAGCAGGTCAGAGAGGTGGTCCTGCCCCTCTGCTCTGTGCTGTGAGAGCTCGTGTGAAGCACTGCGTCCAGATGTGGGGTCCTCAGCACAGGAGAGACATGGAGCTGCTGGAGCACGTCCAAAGGAGGGCCATAAAAATGATCCCAGGGATGGAACACCTCTCCTACAGGACAGGCTGAGAGCTGGGGCTGTGCAGATGGAGAAGAGAAGGCTGTGGGGAGAGCTGAGAGCAGCCCGTCAGTATCTGAAGGGGAGTGACAGGAAAAAAGGGGACAGACTCTTTAGCAGGGTCTGTGGTGACAGGACAAGGGGAAATGGTTTCAAAACTAAAAGAGGGGAGACTTAAGTTGGGTCTAAGGAAAAAGTCTTTTCCTTAGTGAGGGTGATGAGGCACTAGCACAGGCTGCCCAGAGATGTGGTGGATGCCCCATCCCTGCACACGCCCAAGGTCAGGCAGAATGGGGCTCTGAGCACTGATGGAGCTGTAGGTGTCCCTGTTCATTGCAGAGGAGTTGGACCAGATGTTTTTTAAGAGTCCCTTCCAACTCTGAGGATACTGTGATTCTATGGTTCTATGTTCTGGCTTTCCAAACTTCTCTCCAGCCACAATGGTCATCTACCTGACAGATGGAGGAAGAAGAAACAAAAAACCTAAACCCCACACCACCTACAAAAGGCACTCAATGTATAAAATATACCTTTATCCTCAAATATACTCTGTGATTTATTACTTACACAATGATTTGCTCCTTCAGTTCCTGAAGTCGCTTTTTCAGAACTAAAGTAAATGGCAAAGGATTTCTTCCAGGAGCATCATGCCAAGTGAAATTAAATTTAAATTAACCTTGTTTTCCAAAAGTCTTAAACATGACGCATGTTCATGTAGAATGATAAATTTAAGTGTTCAGTTTCTTCTGTTCAGCTTCTCCTGTGTTTAGTTACGGCAGAGCAGACACTGCTGGAAGCTCTATACCCTGTGCCTGTTCTTACAAATTTCCCTTAGAAGCCTGCTCCTGCTGGTAATGCTGAATTTTAAAATGCCTTTCTGAATGTCAGTGCTTAAAGTTACATATCAGCATCACCCACATTGCATATTCCTCCGAGGCTGCTCTATGTGCACTCTGAGCACGGATGAGGCAGCACACACTGTATTCCCAGCACCCATGGCCAGGAGGCAGTTTCTGAGACGGGAACAGCAACTTTACTGAACTTCAGTTGTGCCACTGACACCAAATATTGCCACGTGCCAATAGATGGCACTTTTACCATAAAATACGACCTATGTTCTGGAGTTCGGGAGTGCACATAGAAGTCTTACACAATTAATGCTGGGGTCTGCTTTCCTAATTTCATATTATAGACTGTCAGCTAAACATATGAGGTAGATTCATTTTTTATATTCTCATGAAGGTTATACTAGCATTATTTGTATTTGTTTTTAAACAGAGCAGGACAATGAAACCCCCTGACAACTGGGGACAGTGTTTTACAAGTACTGTATTTTACAAAATCAGATCTCACTGCTGCACAGCCAACTACAATAACTGTATGTGCTTTTCCATACACTTCCTTCAGTGATAAAAACCACAGCTGCATACCAAAATCAACCCTTTGCAAGCCAAACAAGCCTCTGAAATACAACTTGTAGTCCCAAGCCTGAATTGTAGTCTGAATCTCAGATGGAACAAGAGCACAAGCAGCGTGCCTCTCACATAGGCTACCAAAAGGAATAAAACAACTGCTATTTAGTTGTCTGTAATAGAGAACAAAAATCACAAGTGTGCAAATGAGAAAAAGAATGGTGAATGCACCTACACAGGGCCAGTAGAGAAAGAACTTGAACATGCATAGAAGGGGCCTGACCTCCCTCCAGTCCCCACCTTCCCATACCAAAGATCTCAACAGCTAAGCAGGGCCTCCCTGCTGCTGGATGAATCCAAACCGGGACATCTTGTCCACACAGCATCTGTTGCTATAATGTGCAGATAATATACAGAGAGTCATTGTTCAATTTTTCTTTGCTAAAAACTTTTTCTTTTATATGATCTTTCTGAGTTCCTTCCTGACACTGCATGTGAGACAGAGTGCAGTGCTAACAGGTCGGAGGAAGATGCTGTCAGCAGAGCTTCAGTTGAAATACAGATTTGAAAAGAACAGTGAGGTGTAGAGAAATGGAAGAATGTCCACTAACATTCATGCAAACCAAAAGTTTAATTTCCATATAATACAATGCAAGAACTCAAGTCAGCTAAATGTTAACATTCAAAAATCTTAGGTGATCACAGAGGCAGACAGAGCTTGAAGATCTGCCACGAGACCTTGGACAGACCCATACCATATGGCATAGCTATTGCTTCCTCAAAATATGCTAGATTTATCTTTTAAGGATACTGAATCAAATCATAAAAGTGCAGCTTTACTCTTGGATATCAAAATCTTTTGAGAAAAGCAACAGACTCTCCTGGCTCAAATCCTATGGGCTGATAATCTTAGTATTTTAATTGCATATTTCAAAATGAGGTGCCAAGGGAAACAAAACCAATCACCCCGTATTCTCAAACAAATGATTTTCTTCTGAAAGAAAGCTGCTACAAGAGCAAGGTACAGTTCAGGCATATTTAAAAAAAATATGCAACAACAGGAATACTTGTAAGTATCTGTGTATTTTAAGTTGGCTGATGACATAACCTGGATGAAGTACAAACACAGAATCCGTCCATTCAGATTGTATTTCTGTGAAATCAAGCTGCTGCCTTGTTTTCATATTCAGCTGAATGGTTCTGTGCAGCCGCATCTTCCTCTAAGTTAAGGCATAGCTGTTGTCCCTGTCTTGTAGATTTAATACGTGGCATTCCTCTACACCAGAAGCCCAACTTCATTTCTGTGTGACAGACTATGCAGTGCGGGGTTATTAACTCAAAGGAGAACACTGAAGTATCAATAAAGGAAAGAGTCCCTCAGGAGATTACTGTCAAAAGAAATAAATTCCTTCCTCCAATAGGAAAAACAACCCCTAAAACAAATCCCCAGAAGGTGTCCGTCCTGCCCGGAAAGCCATTTATCTCAGCTGTGGCAGTGACCAATGCTCTCAGCATCTCAAACATTTGTTTTATTTGACAAGTACAGAGTATGTAAAGAGAGACAAGAGGAGGAAGAGAAGCAGCAAGGCTGGGCACGTGCTGCTTGCTGCATTGCTGTGCACACCAAGGCAGCTCTGCAGCAGCTCTCCTTAATTCCTGCAGATTTTCCCCAGAAGAGGTAATGGGAGATTCTGGCCTACTGATATATATATACATTTTTTAACAAAACCCAGAATTGAGGGGCATAAGAGAATAGTTAGAGTATTGCTGCTGTATTCTAAAGGAGCTTTAGCGGAGGATTATTCTAGTGATTAAACCAGTGAGTGAGGCATGTACTGGGGATCGTGGAGGTTTATTGTGCTGTAAAATGCATGAAAAAGAAATAATCAGGATACATTTTAAGTCCACAAAGCCGTGTGAATGCAGCACACATATATTTATATTTGACATGCTGCATTCAGAACATGCAGCTAAATTGCAGCACATATTATCAGCCTGACTTAGGTGGCAGTGCCACAGCCTAGAAAAGCAAAATGATTAACAGACCTCAGCACTTGGACTTGATGAAAACAGACATCCCTGCCAGCAATGCTTTTCAGGGCAACAGCACACATGCAAAGAAAAGACACCTCAGGCCATTCAGTTTGTGCTTTCTACTGACAAAATATCCTAAGGTGCACTGGAAAATCTTTACGAATCACCAATTTGTTGAGATAAACAAATGGTGCTGAACTCTGCTATCCCCTCCTCCAGATTCTGCAGTGCTCACAATAAGACAGAGGAGAGGAGAACAGGGACCACCATCACACCCAGCTGCATCCTCCCGATCTTCACCTGCCTCAGTTTTGCTGAGCTCCAAGTTCCACCAGACTACAGTCATGGAGGCAGTCATACAGCTGAGTTTGAGCCATTAGACAAGCAAATGATGCATATGAATCTCTTTACAATCCTGTTTCCTCCCACCTTGATTAATTACGTTTCTGTCTGCCTCCTTTCCTTTCGAGCCCAAATGCAAGGCACACACTCTGAAAGTGGGACGCTTTTCCTCTCTGAACACAGCAGGTGCAGCTCTACAGAAGGCAGGAAACCCTACCATTCCTAGACTGTGTTCCTGGCGCCTGCTTATCTTTCCTGCTGAAAACCTAGCGGATGTCAAAGTGTATCAGAACTTGCACAATCCCCTTGACTCCAGTGTCCTTTGCTTCTGAATGCAGCCTGAGCTTGTTTGAACTGGAAATTGTTCTTGGGAATAATTGCTCTGTACACAGCACTGTCTCCAATTGATTCCAGGACATTTTCCAAGCTGTATGAGTTTTCACTGCTAACCTCACAGCAATCTTAAAAAATTGAATCAATTCTTGTCACCAAATTGCACAGATCCTTGGTTGTGTAATTTCACAATTGTGTAATGTCAATGGCAAGGCAATTGAAGCAAGCACAACTGTGCTTGCCTGGGTTCAGCACAGCATGGCATTTCCAGTCTCATACAGGATAGAAATTCCTTTCAGCAATGAAGGAAAAGTGCTCCCCCCGTACACATCTCTTAGTGGTGAACAGACTGAAATTAGGTGGGAAGGATGAAGACAGATTCACAACTAGACGGGATATTAGCAGAGAAATTATGAAAAACAGCCTGACACACAAATGCATACACTATGATCACAAGTACCCCCACTCCAAAAACACACGACAGCCTCTCCTGAGGTTAGCCTTCCTGTTTTTCACATGAGGGGACAGCAATGTTATAGGCAAAATACGTGAGTTTTTACTTGCACTCATCATTGCTCATCACATTCTGCAGTGGCTGGGATCACCAGAGGTACAATTTGTCATTCAGGCAGATGGCTTGTGTGCCTGGAATCCAGCAATGTTGGCACTCAGATGCTATGGTCTAAGAGAATCACGGTTCCAAAGACTCCACCACTCAATCTGCAACTTCATTGTTGAAACTGCTGTTTCAATGCAGCCTTTAGGAAGCTTATTATCAGGATGTTATCCCCAGCAATGTGTTCTCAGACTGGTAGAAGAGATTAGGGATTGAGGAAGAAGTCAGTACATTTTTTCCAGCTCCAAAATTATGTCAGCTGAAGAATTACCCTGGAAATTACAAGAAGGCTTCTATGCTCCCCAGTGGCAACTTTGCAGCAGAGCTATTGTACAAAACACTGGATATTCTGGGCTGTCACACACCTGCTCATTCCCCAGCAATTGCTAGAACATGTGAAAAGCTGACCAACAAAATCACAGTTCCAAGTGAGAGCCAAGTTTGGTCTGTGTGAAGTAGCTTCTATTGCTATCATTATTTTCCCATTCCTCTGGGGGAATAGAAATAGTAGGAACTCCACCTTACTGTAATTGATGCTACCTGCTCAATTGAGCATCTATCTTCTTCCTTACAATAATAACAATTAGATCTCCCTTTTGAAAGCAGATTGAAATACAACTGCAGGAGGATAGAGTTGCTGTAGGATTTTACGCTTGTATCTAAGTCAGCTTTCTGTCAGTATTTTCCTAGGCACAAAAAGCTACATCGTTGGCACTGTGACAGTCAGAATTTATTATCTAGAAATAGGAGTTTTAGGCAGAACAAAGTCCTTGTGTTAAAATCTCTGCTATCTCCTCGATCCAGAAAACAACGAAAGCCCAGATGATACGGTGTAGAGATTCCAAAGCAGACACTATCCCTAAGCCATCACAGATGCAAAATGCCACCAGGAGTCAGTAGCAAGATAAGCAAGCATGCAGAACTGCCTGGCAGACTCACTCAGATGACCTCTTTTTCTTCTACTCAAAAACAGACAGCAACAACTTTATGTAATATTAAAAAGTAGACAGGAGGATGCCCCAAAAGGGCCCATAGCATAAAATATCTCCTTCCCACCCCCTTAATTATTCATTTACAATCAGAGATCAGTGAGCGAGGCTGTTACCATATTCAAGTAAATTCTTGCTTTCCTCAGTGGGATGTGGAAAAAAGCAAAGTAAGGCCAAACATACTGTTGAACAGCAGGAGAGGCAGAGTACAAAGCATCGCATTATTGTGTTACTCCAAGTGACATCATTTTCTTCTCTTTTACTAAAGCACATTTACAAGCAGAAAATTATTTTCTGCTTTTAAGAAAGAGACTAAAAATTTGTACTCAGCCTAAATCCCCTTTCACCCATCTCCATAATACCTCTATGAGACAGAGTGGTCTCTTTCTCTGATGAGGCAGGATCCACATCCCCCATATACTGGGGTGGGGGAGCAGAGTATTTTCTGAACACATTCCGGCACAGTGCAGTGACAGAGTAAGCCTACCACAATATGCCTCTCTTTGTTCTACTACTTTAATTCAATTTTCTAAGAAAAAAAAGAATGCAAGAATCATCCCCTAACACTACAAATACTATGGTATCTCAACTCAAGAGACTCTAGAAATCCTCCTTGTCCACCAGCTTTCCTCCTAGGGATTAATGGGTAAGGGACTGATGCAGTGAAGAGAGGCTCTCTGACCAGATCAGCACACTCCTTACCCCTGTCTCAGACATAGGCTTTTGCAAAGTGATGCCAGCAAGATATTCAGCTTGTTTTCCTACTCCTATCCCCG
Organism: Meleagris gallopavo; assembly: GCF_905368555.1. Lineage (NCBI taxonomy): Eukaryota > Metazoa > Chordata > Aves > Galliformes > Phasianidae > Meleagris > Meleagris gallopavo. The sequence continues at coordinate 1,054,890 of NC_139414.1, read as the reverse complement.
GAAAGGAGCACAGCTCCTCACTCACACCCACAGCATGCTGTAGATGGGCAGCTTCCCTCCTGCTGCTACCTAGCTGAATATAATCCCCAGCAATCTTCACTGTAGTGAAAGTATTTGATTCGAGCCTTGTAAGCAAGATATGAAGCCACATAAATAGGTTCCAGAAACAAGTTTGAAACAGCTCAAGAACTGGAACAAGCCCCTTTACTCTCGGACCAATGGATGGTATTTATCCAGTGGTGAGAAGCATATAAACTCTGACTTGAGAGTCCAACTTTAAAATTCTGTTCCTAGGACCCATGGTCTAGTGGTTCCAGTAGGAAGGGTGCTGACAGCTGGCTTCAGTTTTCTCTTGGTCCAGAGATGAATTTTTATTTCCTTCCATCTTTCCCAGTTATCTCCCTGTTGCAAGATGACTAAGTCTGCAGCTGTATGCAGGGACTTACAAATACACAACACATGGAAACAGCCTCTGAAGCTTCTGAGGAGAATCTGCAACCCTCACACCCCATGGGCACACAATACCACTTTTAGTGACTGCTGACCTGTGTTAGAGGAAGAATGAGATCAGGAAGGCAAGAAAAATCAGACACAGCACAGCGTTGCTGGAAGGCAAGCCACCAAAATCTGCATGTCCCATTAACCACTAAGCAGCACCCTGCACCCTGCTGCTGAAACATTCCCTGATAGCACTTGGCATCTGGATTCTGTCTCACACACTACAAATTGATGATGTCAGTAAAAAGATTAAATGCTGTCCTATCTAAATCAGTCATGAGCGATGCGTTTTGTTTCTTTATGGAACTGTAGGAAGGCTCTCCACAGATAAGTTCCCCAAGACTGGGTATTAAGTCTCCTAGAACCCTACACAATTTAGGACTTGCTCCTTGCATGACTCACATAGTTCAAATATCTGTGAGACCATCTGGACAACCAAGTTCTCCACTAGTCACAAATCAGACATCTGCAAATGTCACTGGATGTGGAAAGGAAAGGGGCTATAAAGTCATCTTTAACATTTAGAAATACACAAAATGCATTTAAATATATAAGAAACGAGCAGGAAATAGCTTTAAGCGATAGCTATTGTCTCCTAACTCTGCAGAAAGGATTTTACAGACGTTTTTCTAGACTAAACAATTTCGGAATGCAACTAAAGTTATCTACTGTAAAGCAATAAAACAAAAATATCAATTTAGATACAATTTAAGGAATTTACTAAAAGTTCATTCTGACCTTGCCTACAAGAGCCAGGGCTGAAATGAAACCTCAGTGTCTTCTTGCCCATTAGTTTACTACAAAGCTCTATCAACTATCATAGTAGTTCTTGGGAAAGATTTATCCAACTTCCAGGGAGACCTCATTGTGGCCTTCCAACATTTGAAGGGAGCTTATACACAGGAGGGGGAACGGCTGTTTGTGATGGTGGAGAGTGATAGGACAAGTGGAAATGGTTTTAAAGTGAGCCAGGGGAGGTTTGGGTTGGATAGTAGGAGGAAGTTTTTTACCCAGAGGGTGGTGAGGCACTGGAACAGGTTGCCCAAGGAGGCTGTGGATGCCCCATTCCTGGAGGCATTGAAGGCCAGGCTGGATGTGGCTCTGGGCAGCCTGGTCTGCTGGTTGGTGACCTGCACACAGCAGGGGGTTGGAACTGGATAAGCATTGTGGTGTCCTTTTCAACCCAGGCCATTCTGTGATTCTATGAACCTCTTCCTCAAGACCTTCACCAAGAATTCATCATCTGTACAGACAATATTTTTCAGTGGTTATCCTAATGTCCAATCTGTGCTTTCTTCACTACAGATTTCCCTGCCTCTTCCACTCCTCCTTCCTTTGCAATACTTTTGTTTGTTTGTTTTGAGGGGGGGTATATTTCAATACTCATATCTTTCCCCATTTTCCTCTACTGCACTCTTAAATCATCCAGATATCTCCCATAGATCAAATTCCTCAGATTACTCTCATTACTTACTACTGGAACCTCTCCAGTTCATTCCACAGCATTTTTAACTGTGGTACTAAAAGATAAGCACTATATATCCTTTAAACAATGACACATAAGCTGAACAAGTCAGCCCACGCACTATTTCATACCTACTCACTGTATTTCATGCTTCAAGATATTCAAATGGTAATGCTATGTGTTCAAGCTCACATTATTTAAAATGATAGAGAAGATTATGTAGTGCATTTTAGACTAGCCTCGTCAACAAGAATATGCTCACCACGAACTCAGCCAAATTCACTTAAATTAAGGGCACTGTATTTTGGGCAATAGTAGGCATTGCTCACTTCATGCAAAGTCAGCACAATTCACTTGGAAAGGCGCCTGACACCTGCTCAAAGCCCAGCACAGTGTGTTCAACAATCCTGCTCTCTAGTTTGGAAGTGCTCTTGCTGCACCTCCCTCCACCTGCACTCAGAACACCACGTGAGTTGCTGGCATGCACTGGGGCCCGATCTTCCCATGCACTCAGAGCTCTGCTGAACCCACTGTCTCCCAGCATCCCTTACTGACCGTGGCTCGCTCAGGCCCTGGAAAGAGCCTTGTCAGTTCCTGTTGCATGCAGCTCAATGCCCTTCAGGAGACACTCCTACTGACAAGCTTTTCTGTCGCTTTTTAAAAATCAAAGATCAGAGTAAAAAGGCACAGGGCAAAGTTCCCTGCATTGCAGGGAGTCCCACAGCTTGATGATCTGCTTGCCCTAATGCAAAAGGGCAGACAGCATTCCTTTCCCTTTTTCCTACCCAGTTAGCTTGACTATAAATACAATAACACTGGTAAACATCCACAGCAAGAGATCGTTTGCCCAAGCTAATTAACTGCCGCCACCAACTCACCATGTCACATTTTCACTAGACAAGTGCAGCCAGCACTGCTGTGTGACATTTTGCTTTTAATTACACGCAGTCACCGGCAGAAAAGCATTCAGATGCTATTACTGGTGTCGGTTCAAACATCCCCCAGATACAACAGCTGCCCCCCAGATATCCCACCACGGGAGCACTGGCAGGCCGTGCTGAAGAGCTGCTGCTTGCCCCCTGCAAAGCCCAGGCCATACAGCGCTGCCCAGCGGGATCCAGGCCACGGAGGCCTCAAGCAGACCACGCTCACCCCCAGGCTGCTCCGGCCCCCAGAGGGAAGTGGCCATGGGAAGCAGGATGAGCACAGTCTGGTGCTGCACAGCAGGTCAAGCAGCCAGCGGGGCACAGCGGGGAGGGAGTTGAGCAGAACCCTCCCGTCCAGCTTCGCCTGCAGCCACGGGGAGCAGCTGCTGGAGGGAGCCGAGCAGCGCCCACACAGCGCTCAGCCCTCATCGGGATTGAAAGGCTTTGGCCGGCAAGGTCTGTGCTGTGCTGTTTGCCTGTGTGAGCAGTGATGGAACAGCTGTGCTTGATAATGCCGCCCTGTTCCAGTTAGCTCAGAGCTGCGCACAACGCCGCTGCCCTGCGAACAGCAGTCTGCAGTTGGAGCACCCCTAGCTTCATTCCAAGCACCACTAAGAAACAGCTCTGGCCAAGCTGCAGTTCGCATTTTTTTCTCTCTCAGTAAATACGCCCATTTTTCACAGAGATTTTGTTTACATGTGGGATCCTGCCTGTGCTGCAGGGAATGGAGAACACAAGGGCCTGAAGCCACTCCACAACAAAGGCACCTGGCTGATGCTGAGAGCTGATAGATCTTGGAGCCAGCTAACAATTGACTCAGACTCTCATCTACATTTTTCCAAGTCCAAAGATGGGCAGCAAACACCGCAGCTTTGCCAGCTGTATTGCACCTGATACCTTGTGGTCAACCAGCACAGCACGGCTGTGCCAGGGTCAGGAATGAGGCTGTTAGTTTAAGGCAGTGCCTCAGCTTACAGTCACAGCATGCGCTTCTGGAAGCACAAATTGATTTTAAAGTTTTTAAATTAAAACTGGAAGGAGCAATACCCACGCCAGCCCACCGTGACCTTGCTCCTGGACCACAGATCCAGCAATTCACTGTTTCAGACAGGTTAATTAGCCAGGTTGTTAATCATTGCCCTTGGCACAACCTGACTACTGAGATCTAACTCACAGAGACATATCTGCTCATGCAGAACTACCTTGGAAGTCTTTAACAGAGCTCTGCTTTGACAGGTGAAAGCTAACTTTCAAGACTTTTATCCACAGATCTTTCCAGCAAGGAAATACTGATTTCCATGTGAAGTTCCAGAGAAATACAGCCTTCAATAACCGCAAATTTAGCATCCAAGGCTAAACTGTGGGTTCTATGCTCACATTGCTACATCAACCCTGTCTGCAGTTGCTCTTCACCCAGCAGACCGATACATGTGGTGTGCTGTGCTGCAGTGTGGTCTGAGGCAGCAACCAGCCCCTCCCAGGCCTGGGTGCTGGAAACCTGACCTCAGCTGTCCTCTTCAGCTGTTACCCTGTTCTCAAATTGAGGTGCACATCGTTACTCCTGTACTTGATGCAGATTTGCAGTCATACCTAGCCAGTAGGGACCATGAGCCCAGAAGACCTGGTAGCTTACAGTTTTCTGATCTTGCTTATGCAACCCATGTTTTGAAAGCAACATTCTTTCACTTTATCATCTTTAGATGATACAGGCCATACCTGCAGCCAGGTACTCTTCCATTTAGCCCTCAGTGAAGAGACAAGCTATCAACAGCATGAGAACTCAGATGCTTCCTGAAATTGCTGGGGTTTAATGCAAATACATGAAAGCTAGGCACCACAGAGCTTTTTGCAATATAATCCCAAAGCTGCTTACAGGCCAACTAGGAATAAAATTGTTATTGTGCCTTTCTGGTTACAGTGAATGCACAATAACCTCTCAGATGCCAGTGCCAATGCAGATGAATTTGCCTCAATTTATAAAATGCATTTTACACACAACAACATACTGTCATCAAACAAAGCTCTGCAGAAGTCACTTCTTAGTCATGGTCTATAATGTCCCTGTGGAAACCAATCTGCTGCCCGTTTACTCCAAGCATACAATTACTCTTTCCAGCTTAAGGCACGTGCTCAGGGAGCCTATTCCAGAACCATAACAGGAATTCTTTTCCAAAAAGCTTTGAAGAGCTCCTTGTACTACTCAAAAGAAACTTCAGAGTGTATCACAACACACTCTCCAGGGCAATTTAAGGACTGCAAGGTGGGAGTACGGAAGAGAATAAGCTGTGATACGACGCCGATAGTAAAAACAGATGAAGCAATTTGCTCCTAACAGTGGTGAAACTGAAGCAAGACCTCGTCGCTCCTCTAAGTCTTAAGTCTTGCTATGCCATTATCTCATGCATGTCAGTACCTGCAATCATGCCCATGGACAGAACTAAGAGTAATTTCTGCCCACTGCCCCACTGCACCCCCCAGTCAATCAAACCCTGGAGCTCTTAGCACTGAGAGAGACTCACCAAGTCAGGGCTCTTGTAAACAGGCCTGAAAGCAGACTTGTTTTTGTAATCATCTTATCCAATGGCGATCAGCCATGACAGCATCCTTTCAGATCATAATGTCCTGTGACATGCAGACAGAAAAGACTTGCCTAAGGTTACCACATGTAAAAATATTAATAAAAGTACGTAAGTAAGTACTCAATGTTATTGGTAGAGGTTAAACAAAAAGGCTACTTTTCAAGAAGTCTGGCCAGCAGGATTCCTGTTTTATTGACCCAGTTATTGCATGATCAGGTCAGCAGCAGGACTCTTTTGTACTGCACTGGAAAACCACTCTCCCTAGAACAGCCTCACCCTGAAGGGCTGCTTGTACCATGGAGACTGGAATGAGGCTGCAATTTGGAGGGGACTTCTCTGCTACTGCACTACAATGTTTTCAGTAGACTAAAATTTGCTATTTTGTCTGCACAAGGACATCCAGGTGGAAGAATGGTCACACATCCAGTCTGCCCAAAGGAAAAACTGCAGCAAGTACCCAATTGTTGGTTTGCAAAATGGGAAGCCAAAGCCGAGGCTTGTAGCATTTATTGGTCCTTCCATTGCTATGCATGCCTCAACCTTGCTTTCTCTTTCGGTAGAGGCAAACACCCAGGATGCCTCCCTGCTTCCTTGCAAAAAGATATGACACCAAGGCTAGCAAGCTGGGTCACACACCTAGAAGTAATGACAGTATAGGAAAAAAAAATAGTAGGGAAGAAGACAATATCCAGAAGCAGCTGATGTGATGCCAGAACCATACACTTTTGGGTTTCAGAACAGTTACGGAATCAGCTCTCTGCAATTCAGACTGCGCATTATCCCTTTGGTCTGTACTCAAGCCAGGATATTCCTGTGACTTTGCTTGGGAATACAAGTGCCTTGCCAGCAGTCACGTTCGGGATGTGCATCACAAGCTTCCTAATGCACACATGCATGCTGTTTCGCTAGCAGCAGGCCAGGATGTTATTGTTCTATTGGACTCATGCTGGCATGGAATCTCCCAGTACTCCCAAACTCACAAAGGACTCTAATTTAAAAGCTCTTATTTCCCAGTGTTCAAAAACGACTCTGTCCCAAACACATCACCGATGCTGAACGAGTATCAGAAGTACACAAATTGCCACACAGCACTCCGTGGTGGCCTGCTGGTCCTCTGCTTAGCTACAGCTTGCTGGTTGGAACTCAAAAGGCTTTCAGCAGCCTTCAAAAGGCACAAAGAGCCTTAATGACAAAAAAAAAAAACAAAACACAAAAGACAGGGTTGGAGAGGAAATAGATAGGAGATAACCCACTACTAACAGCCTAACTTGGTAAAGATGATTCTCAGCCAGTGTTTTCTATTTTTCTGATGTTGCTTCACATTTTTTGTACCTTATCTATGAGAACGCTCCTCCTTGAGTGGCTGGGAAGTGAGAATAGAGACACATTTCCTTCAACAACGTACACACAATTAAGGAAACTCAAAGAAAGGGAGCTCAAGTTCTACTACATTTATGGAGTCTACAACACTTGTATCGCAGGTAATAAATGCCACATTATCTCAGCAGATGTAAAAGACCTTTAACTTTCAGTTGTACATGGAATATAGCTAAAATCCAAAGCTGATTAGTAAACAGAAAGCCAGAGTTTGTCTCAGTCTGAGAGAAATCCCTCCTCAGACTCTCTTACCCTGTAAAATAGCTGGATACAAATGCAAATCCATCAGCCAATCAGTAGTCCAACCTCTCATTGTTCCAAATGTTGATATCTTGCTTTTAAGGAGGATAAACAATTTTTTTTATGACATCAAAGCAAAGATTATATTCAAGTGTCCAAGAAAATCACCTACACATGATGGCCGATAGAACAGCAATATCTTGAAAACAGAGTGAGAATTACTTGTTTACACTGATGAGGAAAAGCTCTAAGTGATTCTCAGTATAAGCCAACCAAATACACACCAGGAAGGCTGGAATTCACTTTTCCCCCACACAGCTTAAATTAACATATCATCTCTTCCATCAACATAAGCAAATCTCGAGGAATACAAAGAATTCAATAGAGCCATTAATGCAGAGCCTAGGAGGTCCAAATCTTTAACTCAGCATTAGCTGTAACTGTCAGAGAAGCATGCAAGACAGAAGCTGCCAGATGCAACAACCCAAACATCTTATTTGTTCACAGTGTTTCTGGAAGAAATTTACATTTATTATGCAAATGCAATGGTAAGAGTCTCTTCGGTGCAGAAGGACCATTAACTGATGGCAGTTAATTATTGCTCAACTGCGATACCCACAAATCCCCAGCACTCTAACCTCTTCTGCTCAGAAACGTCTGGCTTGTGGGTTACCTGAGGATTCTCTTTATTGCAAGACCATGAAAACTAACAGGAGTACGAAGATTCCTGCATGGGGGATTTTTATTTAAGGACCTATTTTGTGAGGAGAACTCCCATCAGTCAAAGGAAGTTGAGTTTCTTTTCAACCGTTGGCATAAAATTCCTAAATCACAGAAGTATCCTTGTTTGAGGAAACAATCTTTAAGCCCAGAGCCCAGTTCTCCTGGCGTGAACGATGCCCTATGGTCAGCAGATTAACAGGGGCTTCTTGGAAGAGGAATGCCCATGTAACTCTGAGGTGACAAAAGAAGCTACTAAACTGTAAGAACTACCGGGCACAAGGACAATCATGCAAGAAAATTTAAGACTGTAAAGACATTTTGATTGCAGAAGATTGCAGAAAGGCCATGGAACAACCTTCTAAATAGCAGCTATGAGGACAGGACAACCTACCGGGCTTTGAGACATCGCTGAAAAATAAGTTTTGGATCAACCTAGATCAGTTTGCTGACAACAGAAAAAGGTTACTTTAGATTATTTAATAAGTCCCTGGCTTATTTGAGACTATGAGTCTTATTTGAGACTTATTGGTAAGACCCTGATGGTCCTATATTTTCTTTTACACCAACTGGAGATGACAAATACAGGATCAGTCACCACTGGGGAAAAAACACACGAAGCAACCCAAGTCAGATGCTTGTGCCTGACACTACTGCCTGTAAAGAGGTGGGTTCTGCTCTGCTGCATGTCACAAACATTCCAAACACCTGCCAGGATGCCAGCTCCACATCTACAAGAAAAAGCACAGGGAGCCAAATCTACAGGCAGGAGTGTTCCAGAGTGCTCTAACAGGCACCCTGTGCTCAGCTGTAATTTGGGCCATCCTTCTGAATTGTCTGAAGACATTGAAATCCCTGCCTTGGCACCTCAGAGGGCATGCACATAATATCCCTTCACAATCAAGTTTGGTAGGACGCTGTACAGGAAAGGTTCATGAGACTAAGGGAATGTGGATGCTTTAACATACTAGGGTCGGGCTCCAATTTCTTTGAAACTTCTAGTTCTAACTACTTTGCACACAATGTTAAAATCAATAAAATGCTATGATGACATAAGTTCCCTAAAGAAATGTGCATTAGGATTTAATACAGATGAAAGAAATAAGATCCTATCATCGTTTTATGACACCAGACTAAATTGAATTGATCACATTTTCTTCCTGTGGATCTCTTCAAGCCCATATGGATGAGTTACAGGAAGGGACATTACTCTTCCTCGTACAACTCCATCCTTTACAATTCTCAGGATACAGTATTTCTGCCTGACTGAAGTCTTTTTCAGAGTTCTGTGCAAGTCTGTGAAACACTGCTTGTGCTACAAAATCTTGCCCTGGATGGTTTTACCACACCCATTTCCTGGTTTGATTCAAACCTAGAAGTTCTTTCTTGCTTCCTCCAAAGATCAGTTCCATCACTCTTCCACCTCATGGAGGGTGAGGGCAGAAGGGGAAAGAGCTGCAATCTTCCATGCATCTCTGTCCCATTTCCATTGCCTCGTCTCTAGAGCTAGGCTTTCCCAGCTTTACCATGAACACTTCTGCTTGAGGTCTCTTCTTTCTGATAGGTGTAAGGCTCCTGACTGAAGATCAGAACCTATCCCTGTGCACAGAATGGAAGGCAGAAAAACAGACTTTCCCCAGGCCACATAGCAGGGATTGTTTGCTGCCTTGCCACATCTCCAGGCTCTGGGCAGGAGGCGCTGGCTAACAGAAGCACGTGTGGGCTGCTGCAGGACTCCATTTCTGGACTGAAGCAATGCTGGGCAGGCAAAGAAACAAATGAAATCTGAGGACTGCAGCCATGCAACTGAAACGAGGACTCAAGTTTGAAAGCATGACTGATAAGCAGCTAGGTAACAGACTGATGAACAAACCATCTGTAGTCTGTCAAAGAGCTAGCCAGGCCTGGACCAAATACACCCGATGCTGTATGTGCTGGTTAAAGCCTGTCCAAATATAGAACAGGGAATGTACAGCACAAACAGAACAGTTACAGCTGGAGCTTCGCATATCCACAAAGTAACCCATTCACAAGTGCAAAACAGAAGGGAGAAACACAAACATTAGGTAGGGAACTGATAATACAGAGAGACAAAGCTTAGATTTGGTCTACCATGTTATGCAGTCTGACCTGTTTGGCCTGACCTTTCTATCCACCATGCTGTCTTGCGCAAGATTTTGTGTTATGCTGAGTTCTGGAGCTGCACATAGCTGAACAAACCATGGACCGCAGGCTTGGAAGTGGCCAGCTGCAGCCAGCAGGCAATAGTCAGCACTCCTGCCACTCCAGCAACAAGCAGTAAATGTAAAAAGGTTCTTGAGGCAAGAATTCTTTCTGCAGTCCAGAGCAAAAATGACAATTTCCCAGTAAAGACTCCATTGGAAATACCCATGTTTTTTCAATGGATCTGAGCCTTCTCTGTTTGAAGAGCACCCATTCAGTTCTCCACAGGAGTTAGAAGAAATCAAAACAAAATTTTGCCCTAAAAAACACCTTGAAACTTGTTTGAAATTAACTACATGCTACTTCCTTTAGGTATGTAAAGGTATAAAGTCCTGATTAATTGGTGCTTTTATTTGCAGTGGGTCTTTTTGTTCAAAATCTGCACTTATGTTCACTGGTTTTTAGGTTGGGAATTCTGAATTTATTGAATGAATTATTGATGAATATTGAAGGAAAGAATCCTTCAGCCAGCTTGCTCTTTGTTTCTATGTGCATGTTGACCTTGGGATCTCAGTATAGCAGACTCACTGAAGGTATACGTTTTTCTAATGCAACTATGTCATCCTCTCGTGCTAAATGTTTTAAGACCATTTAGTTTCGCATACTATTTTTAATCCACACTAACATCTAGATTCAGTGGGACATCGTAGGCTTTTTCCTATCACAGTAACTCTTCTAACAGAAACATTTGAATCAGAATGTTGCGACCATTGCCTTATCTTATGAAGATGTCAAGGTAAAGAGCTGTGCAACAGGATGCAAGTCACAGCTCGGTATGCATTAGCTGGCTTCCTTCATCGAGATGATAAAAAAATACACTTTTGCTACTACTGTCTCCTTCAGCATCCTTTCATCATTAGGAAATCACAGAGTGAAGTTAGAGAAAGCTCAGCTTCCATCATTCAGCTACTTTAGCTACGAGAGGAAAACAAATCCCATGATACAACGAAGAAAGGAATACCTTTTCCCAGTGAGGTCGGAGAAATGAGGCACAGTCTGACCAGAGCAAAGCACTGTGAGGCACTCGGAGCTGAAGGGAGTCTCACAAGAGAAGATGGTTGGAGTTAAGAGTTCAACACATTTATAGAACTGGGACAGTATTTACAATTACAGAGGAGTTACTAGCAGCAACTTCTTGTCCTTGCCTTGAGTTTCTACAGCCAACACCACCTTCAGAACTGAACGAATCACAGAGTTGACTGCTTGAAAGCCCTTAAACCAAGTCAAAAAGGCACTGTCAAACTGAACTCTCGCCTTGAAAAAAGATTAGATAAACAATTCTAAAATTACAGAAAAGAAGGGAGAAAAATCACTGTAACAGACAAGCAGTCAAATGAAGTGTGACATGGCATCCCTAGAGGAAGGGAAACTGGCAAACTGGTTGGCTTTTCCTTGTGACATCCCCAGGATACGAGACTATGCCGGCAGAGAATACAAAGAGGTACAATACTTGTCTGTATCAGTGCAGCCCAATTTAATTAGCAGTCTGCTAAAGAGCTAAATTTCATAATTAATAGTGATGCAAGGAGGCCAGCAGCGCAGAACACAATTGTTAGTGTTATTCCAGAACTAGCTGACTAATCCACTTTGGGGATTGTTTTAATGAACATTTCCAATGAACATTTTTGGCTTCCAATCAGATTTCAAAAATAAGGGTGGCAGCAAGAAAATTATTTCATATTCATTCCCACTTGCTGACCAACCTGCTCTTTCAGTTTGTGAACCTGTTATCAGATCAGGCATTTTATTTGCACAAAATGCTCATATCAATTACAGATGAATTACCAAATTGTTCCCTCTGGACATTTTAGATACCACTATCTAGAAGATGATGAAATAAAATTGATTCAACAAATGATTCATAGTGATAAGCATTTATCTCTCCACTAACTATTGCACTGTTATTAACCTATAGGAGATGCTCTTGTAGGGCTTTATCCTACCCTTGCTGAAGTTAACACACTGCTAATTGATCTGTCATTCAGGAAGCAAAGGCATGGAGAAAAGAAGGCTGCAGGGTGACCTCACTGCAACCTAAATTGCAAGTAGCTAAAGGGAGCCTATAAACAAGAGGGGAGTCAACTCTTTGAAAGGGTAGATAACAGTAGGACAAAGAAGGGGAAATGGTTTTAAGTTGAGAGAGGGAAGATTGAGGTTGGATGTCAGGGGGAAATTCTTTGCTGTGAGAGGGGAGAGAGAGAGCTGCTGGAACAGCTGCCCAGAGAGGCTGTGGATGCCCCGTCCATCCCTGGAGGTGTTCAAGGCCAGGCTGGATGGGGCCCTGGGCAGTCTGGTCTGCTTTAAATGGGGAGGTTGGTTGCCCTGCATGTGGCAGGGGGCTGGAGATTCATGATCCTTGAGGTCCCTTCCAACCCAGTCATTCTGTGATTCTGTGATGTCATTATTAGTACAGCAAAGCAAAGCCCGGCTTGCTCGTACAGCATAGAAATTCTTGATTAGTTTAAGAAGAAATAGAATTCAGCTGTCAAGTTCAGATCATGTCTAGGGAGCTTTTCAGAGAATGAATTCTAGGGCAAGGAAAAGGAGTTGTTGACAGTATTAAGACTGAATTCAGTGTCTGCCCTTCACATTCACACGATGGTTATCTTCACATTATGGTCTGCTCCTCTTGACCACTATCTACTTGTATCTTTTTCAAACAAATAAACAAATAAAACCTAATCAGCCACTTTTGTATTGGTTTAAAAGTTCAAGCAGATAGAGGGAAAAGTCTTAAGAGTCATCAAAGCTGTCTTCATGAGAAAAGAATGTACATTGTTTTGATGAGTTCAATATCTCTTTAATGTCTTTAGAATATGAAATATAATTTTAAAAAGGTAACAGGATACTAGCAAATACTAGTAACAAGTTTTCAGATTCAGGGAACTAGCAAATTTTCTGGCATAAAGCAATCAACACATGGGTATTTTCAAACAGGAGAGAACTAGTTTCTCTCCCTCCTCTGTTCTGCACCCTTTTCAAGAGATTCTGGGTCGTACACTGCAGGAGTATCACAAAGAAATGCCACAGAGCCAGCAAAGGCAATGATGCAGAACTCCTAACAGCAAGTTTTTCATACTCATGCATCACCTGGCAAAAGAGATCATCCTGGAATAGCATTTCTCACTCCAAGTGAACAGTCACTCATTACTGAAGAGGTCTGTCGGTGTGCTGCAGGGAAAGGCATGGGAGAGCTGCCAGAAGGAAACTTACTTGAAGCTTAAGCTAACTTTTAACCTAAATGGCAGGCCAGAACTGCCTCCAAGACACAGCAGGACCGTAGACTCGGGACTGATGTGTGGGAATGAGTTATGTGAGTTGGTGTGTTCTCTAGGGGAAAGAGAACATTTTGACTTCTGACCTTCCCCATCTTTTGGCCCGTGCAGACAGAACAACATTTCCCATCCCCTCTTGTTAACATATGGTAGAGGCTCAGATACCACGTTCAACAAAGTGGATTTTTCGGCACAGAGCACAGGCATCGCTGCTAACATTGTCACTGCAGCCATTTGCTCAAGTAGCGTTTCTCTTTACAAATACTACTAAACAGTGGAAAAGATGGTCTTTACCAAGAGAAAAAAACAACAAGCCAGCCTACTTCTAAAGTCTCCTTCTGAACGGTTCCCCAGACTTCCCTTTTCTGCAGTGCTAATTAGCACTCTCAGCCTGAAGGTCTGTCCCAAAGGAAGCTCATACTCCACAAATTCCCTGTAGCATCTGACAGGCAAACAAGGGACGTGCAGTCAGCTATCTGGAACCACATCGTTAGTGATGTGTGCAGGAAAAGCACTTGACATACTGGCTTACAATGGTTCTGCTGGGAACAGAGAGGGCTATATATATATATGTATACACACATACTTTACTAAAAAGCATCACTAAATCTACCCGTTCAGAATTCAGACTCTGAGAGGAATTGCTACCAACGTTTAAGACAACAGTGAGTGAAAATGCTCACACCACTAGAAGGATGACCTTGCTGAAAGATGGATAACAGACCCCAGCTTGGTTTTGCAGAATAGGTCCTCTGGAAAACTGTGTGCTGTCCTCTTCTGTGTGCAGAGACTAAAATATCAAGCACTCAAATTTCACAAACACCTGGACAGATCTGAATTCTGGTCTCCCCAGTTCAAAAAAGCCAGGGATCTCCTAGAAGAGTTCAGTGGAGGGCCAAAGAGAATATTAGCGGCCTGGAGCTTCTCCCAGATGAGGAAAGGCTGAGAGACCTGGGACTCCTGAGTTGGAGAAGAAAAGGTGGAGAGGAGATCTCACAATTGTTTATATATCTGTAAAGCGTAGGAGTCAGGTTGATGGGGCTGGACTCTTATCAGTGGCAAGTAACATGTAAAACAGGGGGCAATGGGCAGAAACTGGAACACGGAGTTCCGTACTAACACAAGGAAAAACTTTACTGTCTCAGTGACGGAGCACGGGTACGGGCTGCATGGAGAGGTTGTGGAGTCTCCTTTTCTGGAGATATTCAAGACCCATCTGGGAGCCTTCTTGTGACCTACAGGAGGGTTTAACAGGAGGGCTAGACTTGATGATCTCTTGAGGTCCCCTCTACCCCTAAAATTCCGTGTGATTCTGTGAAATCACACCCACACCATTTACCACTGAAAACCTAATGTATGCTTCAATCTCTCTTTCTGTCTAGGAAGGGAGAATTTGCAAGGGTTGCTCTTGCTTTACCAGAGGCTATGATATTAATGGCTATTTCAGCAACACTTGGTGATTAAGTGGTGTGAAACTGGTTTCAATTATTCAAAAACTTCACTCTGATCAACAGCCTAATCAATGTGACTAAGTCTGCAGTTAGACTTACACAGTAATTCTGACTAAATACACTAAGAGCTATTAAAACAATGCATCATTTTAATAGACCTTAATCTAGCAAAACTCAGCAATGCCACGTAATAAAGAAGTCTGTCATCACAACAGAAACAAACCATTAGAAAACTATAGCTATATAGTTACAACTATATAGCTATAACTATAGAGACTCCAAAATTATTCCTCCATTTTTTAAAAATTCAAATGTAAGGCACAATAGAAGTTTACACTTCAGATGATACAGACCTTCAGCGATCTTTACTACTGTTTTTGCTCAAAACCAAAGACACCAGCATCACATAAGATATTTCTGTGCATCCTTCTAGACAGTACTATGTGGAACGGAGCTGTCATCTCTGCATTTTATAGCACTTGGCAGCAGACCCACATTCCTTGTGCATCACAGACTTCCCCTGAGGCCATCCAGTCTGTTGGATAGGAGCAGCACTGGGTAAAGTCTTCCAATTATAAGCTTAGACCTACTCATGCTTTCAGTGGATGAGATGCAGATCCCATGATGGCATGTATACTAAACGTGTACAGGATGTATCAGCTCCACATACATTAAGTATCAGGAGACCCTTGGTGTTTCCGTAAGAACTTTGACCCACTTTTCCCTGTGAAATTATGACCTACATTCTACAAGCAATTTTCACAGAGTAATAAAAACACCCCAACAACCTTGACATAAGTCTTTATGAGACAAACTTTCATACGCTGCAGAAGTCACCTTATGGTAAATCCAAAGGAAAGCATTCTAAGCAGCAACACAAATTTGCACGGTATTTGTTGACCACCTTGGAGCAGAAGGCACAGAAGCTGCCTGGGTTTAGACACGCATTGCTGAACCTGAGTTCAAATGCATTTCTCTCAGAAAACTCTCTAGAACTACCACCTGTCACCTCAAACAGGATGAAGAGTGTTCTGCCTGCAGATCAACATTGGATGCAGGTTGCAGTAGTGCAAGAAAAGAGCCCAAAGCGTGTATTAAATAATAATAATAATAATAATGAGTGACTCAGGAGAAGTTATAGTCTCACAGAAAACACTAAAGCAAAAGGCTGCTCCCCAGACTTAATGGCACTGCTAAATAACACGCTTACTAAGCAAGAACAGGTCAGATAAGGTAATTTTCTTCAGCGCATCTTAGATGTATTAATGAATTGGTCTTGGCAATTGGGCTCAAACACAATCAGCTAATTACTGTTCCTTGGGGGAAAAAAAAGAAAAAAAACAAAAAGCAAACAGTTGTTCTGATGGTACAAAGCAGCCTAATTCAGCATTTACAGAATGCTTATAAAATAAGACATGGCTCTAAATACTGTATTTTTATTCCTCCCTGTTTTTCGCTTCTCCGGATTTAAAGGGTGGGGTGAAGATTGCAGGTAAGGGATGCCAACATGGCTCTAACATCTTTCTCTTCTCCTTTATTTAAAGTGATCAGGTGTAACTCCCAAAGGCAGTGCAGGAGGTTAATACAGGAATCAGAATCCAGATCACCAGGTCTGGTTCTTTTGCTCAAGACACAAATTCTAGCACAGTTAAGAATATTTAAAAAAAGAAAAAAAAAGAACATCCAGAAAAAGAGGAATTCTGCAGCTACAGTGCATAGATGTAAAGAGCTATGGGAGAATGGCTCCCAATTCTATCCCAGAATTGCAGTAAAACAGCCATAAATTTGAGAATATCCTGGTTATCCAGTACTTCTGCCCTCTACGTATTACTGCATACCAAAGGACTTCAGTATTGTCAGACATTTATACCTCATCTTCCAGCTCTAGTCAACCTGACATCTGTTTGACACGTACTCTCTTATCCTAAAGTTCCCCAGATGTCTTTTTCCCAGCACTAATCCAGAAATAGCAAGTATTTGCTAGGTGGCCAGAGAATGAAAGGGACAAAGAACTGTAGGAATTTCAGATAGCACTTGTCTCTGGCTATTAGACAGTGAAAGAAGCTGAGAAGCCAAAAAGAGGTCAGCTAAAAAAAGAGGTATTCCTTACTCCATTGTGCAAACTGAATTTATTCAAGTAGAAAAATCTCTGAAAAAATACTTTCCTAGCAGGGCTGCTGCTATTGCCCTAAAAGCAGCTCCTCTGGGTCTGACCTCTGACCAATGGGAATTTCATTCTTCTTCACAGTAAAGCCACAAATAGTCTGTGTCACTGAATAGCCTGCTCTCCTTCAGCAAACATTCATACTATGAAATACTTCATTTTATCTTCTTTTGTAAAAGGATGGTCATGCCTACTTCCTTCATCAGAAACTCCTTTTCTTCCCTTTCAGAAATCAAAGCCTAAATATCTAAAAATAAGAGCCGGTGAATCCAGATGAAAGAGAAAAAAGATGAGATGGAAAGAAGAGCCAACAATCTTCTGCCTATCTGCAGACAGAGGAAGGCATGGAGAACACTTAGAAGTAAAAGGAATTCATTCATTTTCTTGTTGTGATCATTTCAAGGTTAGCAAGGGCACATCCCCAGGCAGTCCCTTCAGCTCTGATGGAAGTAAGCACTTGAGAAAAATGAGCATAGTGCCAAACCACTTAACATGTTCATCATCTGTTTGCAGAGCAGGTGGAGCAGAGGCCGTCTGAGCTGTGTGCAGGAGCTCACAGATCCTCAGTCCTATTTAGGAATGAACCTAGTGGGATGATGTGATGAATTAATGCCTGGCAAGAAATGTCCGTTTCCATTTATCTCAATTGTTTAGTCTGGAGAAGAAGAGGCTCAAGGGAGGCCTCACTACTCTCTGCAGCTCTCTGAAAGGAGGTCGTGGTGAGATGGGAGTCAGCCTCTCCTGTGGCTGGATGGGAGCAGATGGCTTCAACTTGCAGCAGGGGAGGTTCAGGTTTGATGTCAGGAAAAATTTCTCCTCCTAAAGAGTGGTCAAGTGCCGTAACAGGCTGCCCAGGGAGGTGGTTGTGTCACCATCCCTGGAGGTTTTAAAGAAACCTTTAGGTGTTGTACTGAGGGACATGGTTTAGTGAGGAAATATTGGTGGCAGGTGAACAGCTGGACTGGATGATGGAGGTCTTTTCCAACCTTGATGATTCTGTGATTCTATGTGGACACTTGTTTCTGGGGGTAGGGCTGAGACAACGAGCATATTTTGCACAGCACAGCTAAAGTTCTCATCTACCTATGTTACAATCAGAAAGGTCCACACAGTAAAAGGGTGATACAGGAGCATAGTAGCAAAGGGACTAGCACAAATGGAATAGTGTTACAGAGGAAAAGGAAAGGTGCTCACCTGTCTCTGAACATCTAGGTTTGCAGGGAAAACTCCACTAAGGAGGGACCTCCTACCAAAAATCCTTCCCCAGTGGCATTCCGCCCTTAAATGAGCAGCCCTTCTGCTCACACAGCTGCTCTGCCTTCACCTGTGCTCCCAGGGCTGACGGCTCCTTTCCCCAGGTGCTCAATCAGTGGTTCAGGCCATGACTCAACAGTTGCCATACAACCTGAAAAGTCAGCTTAACTGAGCTCTTCTACACACCGTGCCAGACCCAACTCTGTGACTCTGCAATACAGTCGGAGAACAAAATAAGAACCCATGCCACATCCGTGTGTCCTGAATACAATAAAAACTTTCTGCTTTTCCTGTGTGGAAGAGCTGAGTCTTTAGAGCTGGATCATTTACAGCCTTAATTTAAAAAAAATGCAGCTTAAGAGTGGAAAGATGATCTTAAAGTAGGAATCCTTATTGAAAGGTATAGTGAGCACATTTGATGATCCCAGGGCCCCATCCAATCTGGCCCTAATTACCCACAGGGATGGGGCATCCACAGCCTCTCTGGGCAGCCTGTGCCAGGACCTCACCACTCTCTCAGTAAAGATCTTCCCCCTAACATCTAATCTAAACCTCCTTTCATTTAGTCTAAAGCCATTCCCCCATGTCCTGTCTCTATCGACCCATGTAAAAAGTTGATTTCCCTCATCAAGCTTTGAAATCTTTCCTTGAAACCAGTTACAAACACTGAATTCCTACAATCTTAATTTAGGTCAAGTTTCTGCTAATTTTGGTCACTGTTAATGTTGGAGGATCTGACCTATCAGATGTTTTACAGTTATGCTCTTCAACTGTACAAATGCAATCAACTTGTCTTAGTGCATTAACCTATAATCAGCTATAATACTTTCTTTTCCTCCCAAGTGTTTGTTGTTCCTGACAACGACAGCTAGTTGATGACTGACTCAAGACAGAGATATTGTCTTCCATCCTGAAACCACTAGAAGGTGTCTGAAATGTGGAGGCGGAGACTAAAATGTAAAATACAAACACAAGAATCTTATCTTTTTTGGAAATATATTTGATTTTTGAACTCAATCTTCACCTCATTCTTATGATGTGTTCAGCATAGCTGGGACAGAACTGCACGTTTCACAGCTGCCAGTGAAGCCAACCAGAGCCAAGAACATTCAGAAGCAGGACAGAGTTCTGAACAAATTTTGTGCAATCCAAGCAATCCTACCAAATAACCAAGAATGCAGGAGAAGTTTACACAGCTTGTCCAGTTTCTAAATTTAAAGCAACTCCTTCTGTAATGTACAAACAGAAGGGTCTTCAAATTCTCATGTTCTTGTTCCCTTGCTCTTCACAGGTCACAGTACAATAACAAAAAAAAGTTGTGCTTTTATAGCAAAGATTCCTTAGAAAAGTGCAGGAAACAGAAATGGTATTTGCCACCTTGGCCTATGTAGCTTTTGTATACAGTAATGAACATTTGTTCAAAGTAAGAGCCTTGGATTGATAGCCCACCTCCCGAAGTCTTAGAACAATTTATTTGATCTGCAGCATTTTTCCAAAAGTGTTCATTTAGGGCTCACTCATTGTTTTTCACTTCATTACAGTTATTTCCTCCCAAATATGCATTGCATAAGGATTCCCAGGCTTCTCATTTTTCAGAGCCAAATAGTAAATTAGCTTCCCAGGTTCCAGAGTGATTAACTCTGCTTTGTGCAATAGTTGCAGCCAAAGTCTGGAGTTCTGTCTGCCATAATATCTGGGCAAAAAGAATCTCATGTTTTCCTATGTAACTGAAAACCAGAATGATGACATTTCTCACTGTGTTTCCTCCTTCCATAAATTATGACCGTCTCCAGGTTAACCTCCTGGATTTTTCCTTCACTATTAGTACAACCAAATTCCATAGCACTAAGGAAAACGTCATGGGTGAGCTCAGAACATAAATTAGTCTCAGAAAGTGAATAAACTTGAGCAAGTACATCTTAGTTTCTAAAGACAACAGTAATAAAATAAAAAACATAATGTGCTCTCAGACTGGCTCCAGAGGCTAATACTTTTGGTTCTTCTATCTCTGCTGTGGATGATAGCCCTATCATGTATCCCATTTTTGGTGTCAAGCTAAGATTTCAGAGATGCTCTCAACTCAGTTCCTCAGGTAATAAGGATATAATTAAAAACTCTATTGCTCTGCAAGAGAAACTGCACTGAATCATTCAAGAGTTCAGCTAGCAGCTAAAAAAACCCATCAGTAGCAACAACAAAGTCTCCAAAATCAAAATGCAACAGAGGTCGTGGTGCCCATTCAGGAATGACAAGGTGCAGCGTGTTTCCAGCTCTCCTCTCATCCCACAGCCAAGCCTGAGCGATCCATCAGATCAAACAGAAAGCATGACCACAGACAGGTGATCCTTTGTCTCCAAGAAAACATATCCATCTATGGTGAATATCATTTAGATGGCAAAGCATCGCATCTATTCTTAGTCAAAGAAGAAAGAGACTTTACTCCAAATTGTCTCTGCTAAGCAATTACAGTCCTACAGTTCATGGTGCTACAGGGAAGGCTACACAACCAGAGGCAGGTTGGCATGTCCCACCAACCCACGTCACACGACACAACCAGGGTGGCAGACCCTCCTTTCTGCAAAAACTAAATCCAACCCAGATCCATCAGCATCTCAGAGAAAAGAAATTCTTTTGGTTGTAGCTGTCCTGGCAGCACAGAACTTCTGAAAGTCAGTGCAAAGAAAATATATCCCACTGCCTCCAATCTCTCAGCTTTAGCATCCAAGACCTCCGCCTTAGCATGTAGACTAACCAGTACCACAAAACCCCAGTGAGAACACAGAGGGAAATGGAGATTAGTGCCTAGATTCATACAACTTCATTCTTCTCAAGCTCCTGTGCTTCAGGTGCCTGCACTAGCTGACTCAGGGCCTTCCTAAAGAGCCAGCTGCCTGTAAAGACCAGAGGATCTTCCATGGTGAACGGTGCTTTGTGATCCAGTTGAAGCACATGGAGACATCCATTCACTGGCTCATGGCTCTGAGGGCTGGAAGATATTTTTCCTCTGGCAGGCGCTCACATGTAACAACCTACTTCCTCGATTTATAAAGGCAGATTGGAAACACTGGGGAAATGACATTAAACCTGAGGTTAAAAGCTTTCGTTATGCAGACAAAGAAAAGTCCCAGCACAAAAATCAGTATTTTTCACTACCTCACAGTCTGCTGCTGCTAGAGAGAGAATGCACAGAATTCAGAAGTCCAGCACAAAAACATGTGGGTAGAACTGAGTTCCCGAGATGTCAATCTATTTCCTGCCGTCACTCCAATAGTCCCATCCAGTAATAGGTGCTTCATGTTAGAAATGAGTTACAATCTTCATCTGAGATAGAAATAAAAAAGCATCAACAGAAATAAAATACACCATTCCTCATTAACTTAGACCACTGTATGCTAGCTTCTGTATTTATTGCCACGAAAATGTATCTGAGATGGATACTGACCACTCCTTGAATTCCTTTCCACATGAGCAATGCCAGAGGTTAATTGCTTCTGACTGCAGTCTGCAGGAAGGGTTGCAGCCAGCTATGCCAGCCTGACAGGGAGCTTATCAACTCCAAACCAGAGGCACAAGATATGCACCAGAAAGGCTGGAATACCTCTCTATCAGTGGACCTTACTCATAAAACCTGCACTGTACAGCACAAATCTCATGCTTTCCTTGTGTTGTCCTTACTTAATCCAGACTCCCAAGCAACATCTGACACAAAGCAGAGATATGATTGTTCTAAATCATAAATTAGCATTAACTGCAAATAACCTGACTGGCCATCGTGTCTATTTATTACAAAAATCTGCAGTGCATGCAGACCAGAGCTATGCTTAAGGCACAGTCTAATTAGTAGTGTACTCTTCTCTCTAGTACTGAGTGCTCTACTTGAAACATTCCTTCTGCATGCCTGCCTCTTTTTTTGTCTCAGTTAAGAGCTTCTCCCAACAGTAACCTCTTAATTCATGCCTATTGCCATTATAATAATGGTGAGAAGCTGCCCACTGTAAACCATTGATATTTTCTGTTGATATCACAGAAAGTCTCCACTTCCATGTGCTCAGTGCAGCTAGTTCATTTCTCTGACACACAGTGCTAATTGCTTTTTCACTGCTCGAGTCACCAATTTCAAATGCATTCCCCTGAAGGCCTATTATATGAGACCCCTACATCAGACAGTTGAGTGGGTTTTTATTTTATGTGGTTACTTCAGTCTACACAGCTCTTTGTAAGGACAAAGCCATTAAAATTAGATTCAAAGCACAAAACCAGTTTTATGCAAAATTCTCCTGCATGGTGAAGAAAGTGAACGTGGGCAGAAGACACTCCCAAGTTATGTCTTATATATTACATGTGCTATATATCTACAATTGCATTCAGCTGTTGAAGAAGGCGATCTGATCACAGAATTACTTTCCAGAGCGCAAGGATCTTAAAATGGGAATGAGATATCTAATGGGAAAAAAATCTCTATTTTGGATTTTGATTTTAAGTGTTAAACAGAGCAAGATTTAGTGAGTCAGAGCTAACTTCCCAGGCAAGTTAGCTCTTAGTTTTCCCTGTCACCTTACACCATGCAATTGTTTTGGAAACTCTCTTTCCATAAGATAGCATCTTCTCACATGCATCAGCACATCTACTGTTCTTTCCTGCAGAAGCTGACTTCGGTTCATAGCAATAGAAGCAATATAAGACCTATTGAAAAGTGTAATTGTAATTCCAGGCACACTTCCAAGATTTACTTTTGCAAAAATAAAAGCCAACTGAAGTCAGCTAGCAGTATGCTTACAGGCTACACCGAGCATTGTAAAACAGGATCCACTTGAGCACCCAGCACTCCTGAACTTAGAAAGCTCTGCTGCTTTACAGCTAGCAAAATCTCAGTTGTGCCCTCTTTATAGTTTATCTGGACTTGAAACTGAAGGAAGCTTCGCACATCTAACAGCAGAGGGTACAGGCTACCACTGCTTACAGCAGAGGCCAGCAGCACAATGTGAGATGAGTCCAACTCCTGCAAAAAAGCCACAGCTCTACTGCAAGACAAGCAGCCATGAGATGAAGGTGCCTCCAATAGAGGAATGCAGTTATGCCATAGGGATAGGTCTCCAGGCTACAGGGTTGCAGGGAACAGAGTTTTCGTGAAGCCCAAGTAAAATTGAAGGGTCTTTTCCCATTTACTCTCACCTAATCAAATCCAAATGACAGGTTGTATAGAAGTGAGATTGGCATTCTGCAGTGAGAAAGTGACGAGGGAGGAAATTTGGGAGGGAAAGAGAGGGGAGAGAAGTTGGCCACATCAGCATGTCTGAGAAGAACTGAAGATGACAGCAGTCACAGCACCCACTCAGGGCAGTTGGGGGCAAATGAAACAAGCCAGTAAAACACTTCACAGGTTCACCTGTAAGTAGTCGCCTTTGTGAACCTGATCACAAAGTTTAACCTTGCACCTCCTGATAAGGCCTCCCAGCCCTTAAAATCTGGCTGATTCAACTGATTCTGAGCTCCTCAAAGACAACATCTACCACACTTACAGCCACCACTAAACACAGACTGGATCCCCAAAGAGCAGAAGGAGAAAGCATTGCCTGTTTGAAACTGGTGAGAGCTGCAATGCCTAACTGAACAAGTTTTGGCCAGGCTAACTTGCTTGTGCATCAAATGCTTCACACTGTGAAGAATGGAGCTGGACTTTCTGCATCAGCCAACTTGGCAGCACGAATGAGGGCATTTTTGCATTTGGTATTTTCTGCTTCTGCGCCCTGTGAGAATTTTCACTGCAGCATCAGAAGAGATTTCTATCTGCTTCTGCTGAAAGAAGACAGTAAAGGACAGCAGTTCCACACCTTTTCTACATGTTTAAAATGGTTAGTTAGCAAAATTTCTTCATTTACCACCAAGGTCAACATACAACTCATCAGGATGCCTAAGTTCCAGAGGTTTCTTCCAGCTTTTCTACCAGGCTATGTAAACAGCACAGTTAATATTCATTTGCCATTTGCCTCAAAAGTAGTCACATAAATATATATATACACACACACATACATACATACATACATACATATATAGGTTCTACATTACCATTGCGAGATAGAAAAGAAAAAGTTCCCCAGATAAGTGAACTGAAAGCAGCCAACCGGCCATGCTTTCCTAAGGGACGGGGTTTCTTTAATTTGATCCAGAAAGATTACTTCATAGATTAGAAGACCCTTTGCTCCAAGAAGCTGGGAAAGATATAAAGAAGTCACTTTTTTAGGGAAAACCTTTCATCTCAGTGTCTCCCCCTGTTTCTACCATGAAAAACAAACTGCCTGGGGACTTCTTCCAATTAGATTTCCTTTTCTATTTTGTTCATTTCTGTTTTTCAGCTACAACCATATCCTGCAGTCCAAAGCTCTTGCCAGCTGTGCCCAGGGCAGCAATACAGATACGCTGCCCCTGATCACGAAAACTATCTTACTAGAAATATGAAGGAGAAATTAATCTGCACTTTATCCTTGGGTTATGAAGCCAAAGCACTGACCATCTTTCATTTCGTTTGCCGTGACAGTCAAGGGTCAAGTTTACAGAATACTTTTCAGTATTAGGTTTTATCAAAGATAAACAACAAGTTCCAGGTTGCTGTTGATATTCCTTGGTTGGACACAAGCAATATAATGGGTTCCATAACCTTAATCTACCCATGTTTACAGAGTGGCCAGCTCACAATAGGCCCACAGAAACCCAAAGGAAGCAGAAACTTCCTAAGGCAGAGCAGCTGTCATAGAAGTAACTACAAAATTGAAGTGTTTCCCTTAACCTTGCAAATTTCTACACAAATGTAAAATCCAATCTAGTTCCCCTTATGCACAGAGGAGCAATGAAATCACCTGGAAAGAGGCTGTCTGCGTTAAAACACCAAAGATCCTTTTTTTATCCTTCTTTTTTACATCAAATATGTACTTTCCATTCAGAAATGGGTGCAGCACAGTCTTTGAACACTTAAGTTTTGAGGAATTTAAGCACAAATACCTTTTACCCATCTGATTACTACAGATAGTTCATGAGAGTCCAGGAATTCCACTTCCTGGGAATTCAGGTAACAAATATTCCTGCAACTGGAAAGAATGGAAGCCACTAAAGCATTTGGGATTTGTTGGGAGCATGGCAGGATTAGGTTCTAGCTGCTGGCTGCCCACGCCACAGCTGTCATATAGGGCTAGGCATTACCTTTACTTGCATTCTATCAAATCAGCTGGATCATTATGAAAAATGAAGATTTTTGACATGGAACCAGAAAAGGGTATTCTTATCTACAGCGTGGATGTAATGATTTGTGGTCTCTGGCATACCTGGGGAGTATCTGAGTTACAACAGATACATACCCAACTGCAAGAGAAACAGCATGGCTTTTACTAAGTGTGTACCAGCCTTTATTTGTGTGCTTCACAGAAAATAATAATAATAATAATAATGCAACGGAACTCTCCCCACAGATTCAGGCACTGAAGAACAGACCCCTGCAGAGCCCAGATCTGAAACACAGGATGCAGCTTCTCTCGCTGCCTCTGAAGTTTCCTATCTCCTGATTCTCCTTGGCATGAAGCTCCCAGTAACACAGGTTGTGAAAATACTCTGACACAAGGCAAATCCATTCAGTGTTCTTTCTTCTATTCCTTCCCCTTTTCACTATTGACCTTCTGTCCTGTAGGAAGCACGGGGTGACCTGGCAGCTGCAGGAAGCACATTAGGCATGAAATCTGGCTGCCAAAAGTCCTGTAAGTTTACCTTCACTTATGCCTCAGATATGACTCTTTTCCACTTGCTAAGGGAGAAACGTCTGACATTCCCTGAAGTTTCCAGTTACAGTATTTTAATGGGGAGCACAGAGAATGAGATAGAAGGGGACTCCATTTCAGAATGCTAGGAGCATTTTCTCATTGTAAGAGCATGCAATATCTCATCAAAGCTAAAATACGAGGTAAAGGGACTAAGTAGAGATGTTGCTGTGCTGCAGTGGCATTAACACTAGTTAGGAGGAAGTAGCTGTTATAACTGGGGCTGAGTATATCGAGTATAATGTTCAGTAATGTTCTACAGAATTCTTTCAGTATTGGCTCAAACCTAATCTAGCAGCAATATGCTTCCTTCCAATTGGAGCTAAGAAGCTGTAGAACAGATATCACAAACACTAAGATGTTTAGAGCAGGCCTCTTTCTTTCTCACCCATCATCCTTCTGATCCTTTTGTACCGACAGATCTGCTCTGCTATGGATGTGTCAATACAACCATTTCCATGACAACAGTCTAGGATGTGCCAAATATAGATATTTGCCTTCAACAAACAGAGAAGGAAGAGATGTGACTAGAGGGTGTTCTGCTGCACTGTATTTAAACTCAATTCCTTCCTTATGACCATGGCCAAAGAAGAAGAGAAGAGTCAGTGATGGCCCTTTGAGATACTGATGCTCTGTGGTTGTCTATCACCACATTTCTGCCACCCATCACTCACACTGTCCTGCTGCAGAAGGGAAGGAAATACTGCTGAGCTTCACCCTCACTTCTCTGATACATGGCCAATGGAGCATAAACTGCTGATGAAAGGTTTAACTTGTTTCCCATTCTCATAAGGTAGAAAACCAGCAGAAGCAAAGAACTGACATCTTCAGATCCAACAGCAGGGTTTGCCAGGGCTTTCCTCCTCCTCCTCACAGCTGAGCAAGGTTCACCACGGCTGGGTACACACAGACCATGTTTGACAGCCCATTAGGATGCTCCCAGTCCCGTGGCTCTGAGCTCCTGCTTCAGTGCTGCGTGCAGAGCCAGGAAATTCCAACCTGCATCGGAGTCAGAGCTCTGCGATGGCCCTAGTAGGGCACTTGTAGCAATGTTTTTGGTCTATGGCCCAGCTCTGTTTTCCTTTTGATTATCTTACAGACAATGCCTAGCAACCCACATAAGCCTATCCCTTATTTGTAGGCATCCTAGGAGAGGAAAGGAGTACGAATGAAGCTAACATGCCTGCTTGCCATGGGTGGAGCACTCAAAGCCAGAAATTACCAACCCCCTTTTTCTCCAGCATTCTTATCTACTTCCCAAACCTCTGCTCAGAGCCTCCTAAAATCCTTAGACAAGGAGCAAACAATCTGGATCAGTGCCTACAGGAGAGAGTCCTATTTAAGTGTTCCTTTAGCAATACTTTTAATCATGTCAGAGCCATTGCTAGGTCACCTGTGTACTTGCCACAGGCTGGGCAACAAGGGATGACATTCACAGCCAAGGGATGCTGTGTTTAAACTGGGTTATTCATGGCATTTACTCATAAATGCTCATTCTGACAAGCACACTAGCCTCTAACATAGGTTTCTGGGATTAATAATTAGAGCACTACAGCAGTGAAACAATATGCTGTTGTGTCCAGCATGGGGTAGGTCCCTTCTGTGCCATGACTTGTTACTTCTTGAGTGCTATAAATAGAGAGGCTGAATGAGTCTCAGTGTATATAGCACAGAAACCACATGCAAGACGTGCTGGAAGAGCACATTGCCTCAGTGCTTTCTGGAGATACTTCACACAAGTCCTCACTTCTGCATAAACTGTGCAGCCAGATCTTTTTCACAGGCACACCATGCCTGAGTCTGCGATACAGCAAGTACCCTGCATTACTCCAGAAAAGCAGGAGCAGCCCTGGCCAGCTGGTAGCTCTCAGTTTACATCGGCATGCTTACTGAGTGCAGAACTGTGCCACAAAAGCCACAAAAAAGAAGCAAACAGAAAGAACAACAAAAAACTCCCCACCCCCAGCATGCAAATCACAGACTACAGAACCAAATGCTATTTTATCAAAGCTTTAGGCACCAAACACTGTCTGCACAGGTGCATGTCACCAACAAGCCATCAGCTGCAAGATCTGCTGCAATTAAGCAACTCCACCTTGTCTTCACAAAGCTTCTTCTCTGCTACGTCCTCATCTGATAAAACAGGATGTGAGTTGGGAGGCTTTCGGTGGCGTTAATAGTCAGCAAACTCTGATCCTCACGACTATGACAGAAAAGATTTGCTTCTGCTTTGTTTTCAGAAAATTCAATCTACCTCCCCTCTCCGCCGAAGAAAGCACTTACCAGATAAAGCCTCAGATGTGGTACCAGTTGCTCTGTTACCCACAAGGAGAAAAATGATCATTAAGGTGGCCAGGACACAAAAAAAGAGCATATTAAACTCAGCCAGGAGTCAGCTGACAACCAATGCCAATGAGACTGCAAGGAAAATAGGAAGGTACTGGAGTGGATCCAGCAAATGGTCACAGGGATGATTACGGCATTTGACATACAAGGAGAGGCTGAGTGAACTAAGACTGCTCAGCTTGGAAAAGAGAAGGCTCAGGCAGATCTTAATTTGTATAAATATCTGCCAGGAGTGAGGGCAAAGAAGGCAAAACCAGGCTCCTTGGCGATGGCAACAACTTACTGAAATGCATTAAGTTCTATTTAAACATAAAACTTTACAGTAATGGTGGTCACAGCCTGAAACGAGTTGCCCAGAGAAACTATGGAGTTTCTCCTAGAGATATTCAAAGCACAGCTGGCTAAGCCCTGAGCAGCACACTGTAGGTGATCCTACTTGGAGCAGGGCACTTGGCCCAGCTGGTCTCCAGAGATGCCCATTCAGAGACTCAAGGTGGGGAAAGACCTGCTTTAAAAGCCCATGAGCAAAACTGGAACTTACTGTGGGAAGCAAAGTTTCCAGGAGCAGCTGAAGCAGGGAATGTTTCAGTTCTCTGAGAGGAAGAGTATGATTAAAGAAAGTTAGTACCCATCAGATCAGCCAACCAGCTAACCTCCTCACCAACTACAACAGGAACGAGGTGGGAAAAGCTTCCATCTCCCCACTGCTGCCTGGTCAGGGAAAAGGATCAATACTCCACCCAGCACAGTGAACCACACAAGTGAAAAGCCTCGGGCATATGAAAGGCTAGAAATTAACCAGAAGAAACTGCTTCTGCCCTCATCTGCACACAGCTTGCTCCTAGCCAAGATGCACTGAGAAACTCATGAACTAACCCTTCTTTGCTTGGTATGGAAGAGGAACTGGGTCACATCCAGTCACAAGGTTAAAGCACTGGTGGTGCTGCCCATCAGTGAATGCCCTAACAGAAGTGTAAAGCATAACAATAGCTGACAAGCCCTCTGACAAGTGGAAGAAGGGTTCTCCTCTTCCCTGGATTGGTTGTATATGCCCATAAAAATCAAACACAAAAATAAATAATTACCCTCATCTTTTATTTTTATTACAGCTGGAAAGCATTTGGATTCAGGATGCCTTTCTCAAAAACAAGAATTGAGAAAAGGAATGGCAGAGCCTGGGAGGAAGGCAGAGTGCCAGGCCAGAGTCACCATCTTTAACTGTAAAACACCCTGTTATGTGGCCAAGCAGAGTCTCAGGAGCTGACCCAGCAGTGGTCACACTCATCTACGTTTGTGATTCCAGAGATATCAGGAATAATTAACTCAAAACTAACAACTAACAACTGCTGCTACTGATTCAGTGGCTTTTTCAATAATTCTGTTCAACGGTCAAGTCTCAAGTCTTTTTTTTCCTTGGAAGCATATTATTTTACTGAGAAAGGTTAGCTGTCCAGAGAGAGCAGTTATCTACAGCTGACCATCAGAGATGAGAGCCTTCAGGATGCCTAAGTTGTCCTTAGTGTAGCATAGAGTAGCTTTGAAGAACTCCTCCAATGCCCTTGAGATGATGGACAAGCAGAATTTGGGGGCCAACTGGAAGTTCCAAGCCAGGAAAGGCAGCATGAACACAGGTGAGCATTATACCAACGTTGGCCATAGGTGCATAGAAGAAAGCCTGACCAACTGCCTGAATTCTACGGAACTTACCAACATTAAACCATCATGGCAGAACTGAAATTAGATAAAGGCCTCCCAAAAATTATTTTGCTCTCTACAAAGAGGACAGATCCAGCCAGCAAGCTTCAATACAGATGGTTTCTGCATATTTTTAATTTATTCATGCTTTTAAGGCTGTAACGATTAACATATTTCAAATCCACTACACTGTCTGTTCATAATAAACTCTCTTAAAAGGATTACTGCCAAGGCTTCTTTCAGTCCAGTGAGTGCACGCTCACTGTATGCATTCTTCCTTTGCTTTTTTGAAGCAGTTTATGAACTGCAGTTTATAAATGCCAAGTATGTCTTTTTGTGTGTGCATCTGAGTAGTGACCTTGGTTCATACTTAGATGAGCGCTTTTAATACCTGGCATGGAAAGATTTCATTGGCAGGGGAAGAGCATAAACAGCTTAATTCTACCCATTTAAACCGATCACTTGGTGTTAATATATCATTACCACATCACATCATCATACTCCTATCACATCATCTTTTGCCTACCTCTACAAGGAGGCACTTCAATAAAAGAGAGGCTAATACAAAACCATCTAACAGAAACCATTTCTATGAACCGAAAGGGAAACTCCTGCTATTTCACTCCCACCTAGAAA
The DNA here is from genome assembly GCF_905368555.1 of Meleagris gallopavo. Lineage (NCBI taxonomy): Eukaryota > Metazoa > Chordata > Aves > Galliformes > Phasianidae > Meleagris > Meleagris gallopavo. Next base: position 1,024,239 of record NC_139414.1, on the reverse strand, counting down.
CACAGCTCTACCAGCTGTTAGGAAAACATAGGCAGCCTTATCTTCTTTTATTCTCACCATAATGCATTACTGTGATAATATCAAGGGTTTGCATCGTTCTAGTTCAACTGAAACAAAGATTTCTTTAAGTTATTTAATAAACACTTGCATGTAAGCTTACCTTCCAATACAAGAGGGTGGTACCAAACACATTAATAGAAATCTGCTTCCATACAGGGCTGTTGCACACATGGAAGCTGGCTGCCTGGGATACGCATGAGTTCAGGAGCACTGTGTTATTACTCTAGCAAAAGGATTGCAAAAGGACTGTCTGTACTCCCTGGCAAGCAATGTTGTGCTCTTTTGGGTCAGCGTTTCAGTCCAAGGAATCTCCTGCTCCTGGATTAGAAGGAATTGAGGAAAACAATACAGCTCTACCTGTATAGACAAATATACGCCATGGTATATTTGTACTGACATCTGACAACACTTGTGTGTTCACACAACATGATCAAAGGCAGCTCACCGGGAGAAAGCCATGGCCACATCAGCTAATGTCTTGCTTTGATGTGCATGGACACCACCTTTACCTGGGCTCTGTGACCAGCCACCTCAGGCATTCAGCATTCCCACTTACAAAGACTGCTTTGGGTTTGCTCAGAAGAACAGCACCCTGTGCACCTTAGCACACCCAACTCATCACTGATGCTTTTAGGCAAACTACCGAACTAGTTGGTTGGCTTAAACAAACCTCAGACTACAAAGGATTTTGAGAGAAGGCAAGATTTTAATTACAGCAGAAATCTTTACAGGTGAGTACTGACCTTCAGAAGAGGGCTATGTTTCTCTAATCCTTCAAAAATATTTATTGTGTCTCAGATGAATTGGACAACAAAACCTTATTGGGGAAGAACCTTCCTTACAGACATGTTTGAAGAGTTGAAGGGTATATCCCCATGGCAAAGTAACTGTAACGTTTATTCTAACTGCTAAGCCATAGTAGTGAATGTTCATAATTTACAGGCAATTACATACATTCTTCATAGCATTTCAATGTATGTGCTATTTGCAAGCACTGTTTGTTTACTGCTTTTGTTACCAACATGATGTAGGTTCAGATGAAGCAGCACCTGCAGCAGTTCCTCCAAGCCTCTGCCCATCAGGTAGGCTTCACACCTCGCTCCCCTTTCCATTTACACTCTTGGACCAAGTGAGTTTCCTGCTTCAAGAGCTGCAGTGCTGGCAGTACCCAAATCAGGTGACTTACAGCTGTTTCACTTCCATCTTAAAATATAAGAGCAATTGAAGCATGGATGAACCTGAAAGGGAGTGTTGATCTCAATGGCTGCTTTAAACGTAAATGAATCTTTGAGGAAATATGGACTTAGAGGATGTTGCATTCCTCAGAAAGGGGAATATTACTCACCACCCAAACATCCTTCATGGGAGTTGTTTTGAGAGCAGATAAAGAAATGGAAAAACGAACATAAGAAGATCAAGGTGATGTGCACCCATGGAAGCTTCACAGTTTGTCAGAGATTTATCATCATGCATTAGCAAAATGGGGACATCTATCTCCTCGAAGGCACAGGTGCTAATCTGCACCTCACTGGGATGCAGTGAGAATAAGCATTTGCTCCTTTAAAACAAAGCAAAAAGTCTCAAGGGAAAGTCAACTGAAAAAAGAAACCACTCAGTGTATTAAAGCATGATTAGAACATCGAAATAATGGCACTGACATAAGGCAGTTCTGTTGCACACAGAGGAATAGAAATGTGATTTTCTTCCCACATTAACACTATCTGAATAAGTTTATTTTCTATTGTGAAGCTGGAAAATATTTTGCACTGAAAAATATACTTCTGTCAGTGTACTGAATGCGTTAGCTGGCCATGTTCACAGACAGTCAAAATTCACTGAGTTTGCATCCACTGGACTAAACTCAAGCACTACGATGGTGGTTAGATGCCCTCACTATCTGACCAATCACAGCTGGCAACACAACACGTCATTTGGAAGCAGCATTTTTCAAATAAGAAACTTCTACTTAATCCTTATTTTGGCTCATTAGTTCAGCCAAGGAACATTAATATTGCAATTCTTTGTCTAAATTACAGAATCACATAATGGCCTGGATTGGAAGGGACCTGAAGGAACATGAATCCCCAACTCCCCTGCCACAGGCAGGGCCACCAACCTCCCCATTTAATACTAGACCAGGTTGCCCATTCACCACCTACCCGAGGTTTACCTAACTGCATTAGTTGCCGTTAGAAATGAATCACCATACTTAAAAAAAAATAAAAATCATTGATGAATTGTTGAGAAGATGAGTGGAAATTGTTTGTGCAGGTGATAGCAGAAATATATCGAGTGGGGTGGAACACACTGGTCATGCTACAACACAATCCATGAGCCCAGCTGTATCTCTGCGTTGAAATACAACATCATCATGATCAACATGCTACAGTGCACGCTTTCAGAATATTTTTTTGGTCTTTGGAAGACCAAAACACTCCGAACCTTAAATCAGTCTCCCAGTCTCCCATTGTGTGATCTCTTTAGCTCCTGCTGTCTAGGTGACTCTGGAGAAAGACAAGGTAGTGAATTATGCACCACAGCCCATGGACACAGCTACAGACATCAGTGCCCAAAGGCAGGACTAGGGGAAGGACAAGGGAAAAAAAAAGCGAGCTCAAAAAAAAAAACTCTTTCCAAATGAGAAAGTTGCAAACCATTTGCCACAGCTCTGTTGCTGACTCCCTCATCAGCAATAATAACGAAATGTATGCCTTAAAAACACTTATTTGGAGGAGACTTATGTTTGGTTATGTTTAAGTTCCATATGAAAACATAACTCCCTGCCCATACTTCGTTTTCTTGTGGTTTAAAGGCCGTATTCCCAAGAGCAGCAGATGAGCACATCCGCATTTAGGGAGATAAAACGGAGCAGAGGAGCACTGAAGTACAGTCCATACAACTGCTGAATATGCACAGACACAGAAACTTCAGCCACCACCAGCTTACCAGTTGTGACCCCTCTCTGTCCCCACCTTTCTATGCTCTTTCAGTTCTTCTCTGCTTGGACAAGCAAAATAATAAACAGACTATAAATGATGTTGGAGTTGGACTAGGAACAAAGGAGCTGGAAAAACAGAGATGTTCTCACAAGCCTGATTCTGGAAATACTCTAAAGGAAACCAAGTTTGCAGCAGGGCTGTACAACAGGGCTGAGTGGGATGTATGCAGCGTGAGCCTGGGATACAAGTGTGCCCTGGGATTTGGTGTTTGGCCTCGGAAACAGTCGAGTGCCCAGAGTGGCACTGAATCACTTGCTGGAGCACTGTCAACACTGACCTTTGATTTGGATGACTCTTTTCAGAACTGCTGAGCAACCAGAGCTCCCACTCATTTTCTCACTGGAGCACTCCATAGGCCAAACATCCAGAAACTGCCCACAAGTATTTAAAGGCAGGTATTTAAACAGCAAGGCTACTATCCCAAGTGATAAATGACCCATACCTCTTCTTCTCTAAATCAAATTCTGGAAGCCTCTTGGGCCATATGTAAGGGGTTATTAACTTTTATGAAGTCCTCTGGCATCCTCAAATGGAGAGCTCAGGAGAACTGCAAAGCATTCCCTCTTTTTGTGATTATATTTAGCTGCAGGGAGAAGGACTCTCCCATGTAATGTAACATATATTGACATTTAGACCAAAAATGCCATTGACTGGCATTAAAATAAATAAATAAATAAATAGACTCTCTCACTTCATACAAGACAGTCTTTTTGTTTTGCTCTTTTTTTTTTTTTTTCCAAATGGCATTTGAGTCGCATCAACAGATCTTTTCTTTCTTGTTTCTTTGTCTCATATAACTTACTTTCTTGATCAACTCATTACAAAAAAGTCCATTTCAAAGCAAAAGAAATTGTACTCCATTACTGACTGCAGAGAAAGACTGAACGAAAACTGCATTTTCCCCCCTTGTGAATTTGGGAGAACACTATCCATCTTTTCTGTGCAGATGTCAGCTCACATTTCTGAGGACTTACATTCTCAAATATATTTCCGTGTAAACACACATATTCTGTCTTTTCACTCTTGAAATGTAAATTATGCTAAAGAAACTCAGACTACTGTGTTCCAGTTGCACTAAAGACCTCCTCCCTCTCTTTCACCTCCATGTTCCAACTGCTCAGTTTCTTCCTCTGAAGCATCAGAGAACAACCTCAGTATGAAGATCCCTCTAGACAAGTTTGTGTTCACACTAGGGGAGAAGCCACCACCAAGAACCCTGGCAAGTCCCCCTGCCAGCCTCAGAGCACTCCTGAAAATGCAGAACCCCTTAGAAATAAATTGAAAACAGGAATGGACTCATTTCACAGCTTTACAAAAGACAGCACTGGGCAGTTTGTGATGTATGCAGACACTTCAGACCTTCTCCCTGAATTCCTGATGCCGCACAAACTGGGAGGCTGAAGATTCCTGTGCTTCCCTGGTTCAGGTGAAGAGACATCTTGGAGCGTGCCATGCATTTTGGCTACTGCTGTAAGTTCTTCTGGGAGATGCTCTGCTCTTAAGGCTTAATCCTAATTCTGACACAAATATTATTCATATAGGTAACCCACTCAGGCATCATCCATATATGACAAGATGCTCACCAGCCATAGTATTTTTGAGGTAGCAAGGAGTATGTAGTACTTTTTTTAATGTATTGATATATCGATGTCGTAACTATGAAACTTGATTTGGTTTCTCTCTGCCTTCAGTCTGTTCCCTATTCTATCTCCTCTTATCTCTACATTACGTGCTAAATGCATGCAGCACCACAACATGACTCCGTGCCCCACATCCTTGGGAACAAGAAGGCTGTAGGAACAGAAGGTCTTTTAGGAAAAGAAGCTCAGCTGCAAAGTTTGCTTTTATTATCAGCCTCACATCATTTTTATCACTGTACATCATTTATAGCAACTGACCTGATTAAGCCCAAAAGTGCATCCGTGGAGGACAGCTGGCAGCAAATCCTCTAAGACAGAGGTAACTGAAGCTAAAGCTATTGCCCTATATGCAATTCTCAAACACTTTTAAAAGGTTCCAGTACCAGGGCTACTTTATGCCAGTGTCAGAGCTATGCTGGGAGTTATTTACATTCCCAGGTACAGGAGAAAACGAGTCAGCAGATGCTGCCAAGTCTCAGAGCTGCATCATTTGCATTTCCAGAACAGATCTTTCCCCAAAACAGAGAGCCAATGGTCTGATCTCACCCTGCTGACCTTTTTTTTCCTGGCCTTGGTTTCTCAGGACACCAACATAGGTGTTTTGAGTTTCTTGAGCATCTGAAAGCTCCGGTGTGGATTTAGGAAGTCAGGCCAGCTGCCCTGCTGCAGTTACTTGCACTTCAGCTGAGGACTCCAAAGCAGCAATGGAATTTGTATTCAACAGCCTAAAATGTGCAGTAGTAGGTACAGCTATAAGAGTTTTCATTAATTAGAAGAATGTGCAGCTACGGTGGATTACACTCAACTACACCTAAAACCCTTACTAAGCCTTGCCTCTAGCTGGAAGCATCCAATATTTCCATGTAGGAAATGGCACATACTGGTGGCCTCGAAGGTACTCGTCTGAATTTATCTGAGAGAGAAACTAATTTATCACAGAATGGCTTAAGTTGGAGGGGACCTTGTACCCCTCCAACCCTCTGCCATGGGCAGGATTGCCAACCCCTAAATCAGGCTGCCCATAATTCCCTCCAGCCTGGCCCTGTGCACCTCCAGGGATGGGGCACCACAGCTCCGGACAGCAGTGCCAGGACCTCATCCCCGCTGAGTAAAAAATTTCCCCCTAACATCTAACTGAAATCTCCCTCTTTCAGTTTAAAGCCATTCCCTGTTGTCCTATCACTATCAGACTGTGTATTGAATTTAATTTAATGCAGGTCTGCTAAAAATCTCTCTGAACTGTAATGAGCAAGCAACAAACTGAACAGCTCAGTGATTGCTGGCCACTAAAATCATTGCCAGGCTCCTCTGCCAGTATTAGCTGGGAATGAGAAAGCTTCCTTCCCATGCTTGGGGTTCTAGCACCCACACCCTAAGAATGCACATCAGTTACTAAGAACTAGGATGTTGGATGCAGACAAGAGAGAACATTTGCGGGCTGTGTGAACGTACTTCCTAAATCCCTGGTGCAAAAATAATTTAAACCAAGGACAGGAAAATACAAACAGAACTAGAACAGCTGGCTCAGGGAGCCTTCTTTGCTTCTCTCTGCACGCAGCAGTGCAAATGCCCTCAGCCCTCCTGTGCTGCACAGCACCTTGCTCGGACACGTTCCGAAGGCAGCAGCACTCTGCTAGCTTTCACACAGAAGGGCCAGCTCTGACACCAGGCTCTATAAATTTAAGCTGAAATATGAAATGCTGCTAAAGCTTTTATCAGGTAGAAGCCTAAACACTATTTCCAAAGCCATGAAGAAAATGTTTCTTGCCTTCTGATCTAAGAAGTATTTCGGTGTTGCTCTGCTTCAGTTGCAAGTCTGCAGAGGGGTCAGCTAGCAAACAACTTTATTATTATTTTTTTTAATTTCTCCTGACTCAGAGACTGCGTTTCCCAATGGCATACTCTTTTCCAGAAGGCTTCATTTGGTTTCTCAAGGTCAGTGCAATAGCATTAAAAACAAAAAAAAGGAAGCAGCTCTTACCTGTGGCAGAGTGAAGACTCTCCAAGCTCCAGTACCTGGACAGGACACCTCTCATCCCACCACTACCGCACACCACCCCACTGCTGTCCGAATCCGAACCTGGAGAGAGCCCAGAGCTTCCACTGCTGCTGCAGTTTTCTCCACTGTGTGCCCCGCTGGACTCACTGGGGCACTGCTGGGTCCTCATGCAGGCAGGTAGGAGGGAGAGCCGGGGGCTCTGCTGTGCTGGGAGGAAACGGGCTGAGCGCTCTGTAGCTGCTGGCAGGGCAGTGGTACCTGGTAGCGCTGTCTGAGCACTGAGCTGGATTCCTATCCTCCTCTCCGCTCATCTCGATGCATCCTGACATCATAGGGGTCCACTAAGGAGGCTCCGGCTGTGGCAGCTCAGCTGCTCTCAGCTGCAGCTTCCAGCAGATGATTTTTATTAAAGCCGATTTCGAGACATGAAAACAGGCGAGGGTGGGACAGAAATCTTTGCTCTTAATTTAGTGGAATTGTCAGATTAAAAATAAATAAGTGGGAATAGTAGAATTTCATGCATTTTTAAAAAAAGCCCAAGTGAGAGAGACCTTGTGTTGTCTGCTTCCCCTGAGAACTCAGAAAGGACTTAACATATAAACTAATCATGTTTAGAGCTGGCTGTGGCTGCTGCTGCTATTAAAAAACTATTTTTATAAGTCCTCAGAAAAAGAATTCCAAATGAAATCAAAGCCGGAAAAAACACAAATTGAGATTTAGGGAAGCTGCAGCTGCAAGCTTTGAACGATTCAATACCCACTCCTGAACTGTAGCCCTGGGATGGGCTCTGTTTCAGCATTCGATCTTTGTCAGAGCTCAGCCTCAAGTGCAGAGTAGCCAGTGATGCTGTATCAGTTCAGAGGTCCTCACTGTTGTCCTCACGTGATGCAGCACGTCCCTATAAAGTGAAGCCTGAAAGAATACAGAAGGACCTGCCCTGTGCCTGCAGTAGGTAATTCTGTCTGAAGAAAGCCACATTCTCATGTGGCCATCACAGCCTGCTCCAACAGAGACCCCCATCAATCTGTGCGATATCAGGGAGTACTTTAGGTCATTATGTTTCTTATTAAATACTTAATGAAAAAAATGTCCTTTGCTCGCCATCACTGAGAGCATCCAAACACACCGAGGCAACTTCTGAGTCCTTAACATTCTATCTGTTCCTTACAAGAAGCACATCTGCAGTTACAGGAAAAAAGTACAACATCTCTCCAGTAGCCTGTTAAGAAAAAATTCCTCCAATGGTCTTCTAAATGTAGCTGCTTGGACCAAATACCTTCCTCTAATGACTCCCAGTACAGAAAAGGAAATTTGGTGTCCGCTGCCTGCAATAGAACCACACCTCTCTATTGATTTGATCCTTTCAGGTCCTCGTAGAACTGTCTGCACTAAGGTACAAATTGAGAAAAACACTGCTTGACCATAAGAACAGGGGGGAAGGTAAGTTAAAACCACAGAGCTGAATGCAGCTGACTGCTGGACTTGGAGCACAGTGCATCAAGAAGGGGAAGGGATGTGGCAGATCTTGAAGAGGCTGCAATTCAGCCCCAGCTGCACTTCTTGCTCCTTCAAATCCATGCTTGGGTCACCTGAAGGAAGAAAACTCAGTGCCTTTATCAGTTTTTGATTGCAGTACTGAACCAGACAGTACTCAGAGGCCCTGCAGCTCTGCGCTCACCCTGCAGATCTCTGCCCCCAGCCTGCTCAGGACACTCCATCTGTTCTTCCACTACCCCTCCCACACTGTGGCCTAAATGCTCTTGGCAAATACCAGAATGTATTTATTCAGTGGCAGCGTGCTGTAATCCTAGCCGAAGGTGCTGCTGCAGCACGCACACTGTGTGTGTGCACTGGAAAGGCTGCAGTGCAATGGGAAGGCAGGGAAAATGCTTCAAAGCCAGACTTTGGAAATCAGTGGAAACCGTGATCTTAGAGTTTAAAATCTGCTGTCACAGAGGTGTTCCGCCTTCACACAGACCTCATGGCTTATTTTTTCTCAGTGCACATTGATGTTCTGTGACACTTGATAGAGACAAGAGGTACTATTAAGTTGCCAAAGCAGCAGCTGTCTCCAGTTACAGCTTAGGGCTGGCACCATGCAGCATGGTCAAGCTAGGGGAGCCAGCCCCAGCCCTGGGCAGCTGAGCTGGGATACCTGCTGGATGCTTCAGTCTCTGGTGGATTCTGCTGTATTTTCCATACCTTTAACCAGCAGAATCACTCAGGATTTGATAGGATCTTCTTTTCTACTCTTCATCCCCACAGAAATTTTTTATGGACCTACTGAGTCTTTTACCCCAATAGCTGATGTACACAGTCCCACCCAACCAGTTACGACAAAACATTCAGGAACTCAGCCATGGCTTGGCCCAGCTTTTAATGCTGGGTGAAAATCTGAGCAAACACACGCTGTCAGAGACTGCACAGAGCTGGGAGTAAACAAGGCCTGATATCCCTGCTGTGATTCACAGGTAGAGTGAAAATACAGTAGGTAATGAGACTACTTCTTATCCACTTGAATTCGACAGGGTTAATCACCTATCCACTTGAATTCTGTGGGTTAATCAGAATGGAACTGGCATTTCTTGCTATAGCTACAGTGATGCACCACTGAAGATTTGCACTTCGCTTTTTTTCTGTGTCCCTTCAAGAACTAAATTGACGAGAATGGGAATAAATAGCTCTGCTATTCTGCTGAGCTACAGGACTGCTAAATATTTATAGGACATAACAAAGTCTTGTTGCTAAAGCTAATATTTTCCCTCTTGAATAGATTCTCCAGTGGCTGTCAAACATCTTCACATTAACTGTTGCCAAGTGTGAGCTTAACAGCCCATCTATAGCTGGGAAAAGGAGATGAAAGTTGGCCACATGATGTTGAGTAAACAAACAGCCTTTGCTTCTGATAAAAACTTTCCATTATACCAATAAGGACAGAAGATAACTCAGAATTATTAAGTGCTCACTGTTTTCCATGCTCTCCACTAAAGCCTCAGATGTTGAGAATTTGGCTTGCTTACTCTCATTGCTCGTGCAAGATTTCTGAGGCACCCCAGTACATTCACCATCAGAACAGATCTGTCAGAACGACCTTGTGCTTTTTTGGCTGGTATAACCAATGTCAGCACAGCCATAGACACCAGGGCATCTCTTGTAGACAGCACAGCAGGAAAGTTAAAGATCTGTGGCTATTTAAATCTGACAAAACATGGGTAAAATTGCTGGGAAGATCCAGCCTGCATCTAAATGATTATTTTAGATAATGTATGTTTAGCACAGTGATATGAGATGAACCAGATCTTGTAACGCACTAGTTATGCGTTTCTCTCTTTATGGGGAGATGACAGACCTCAAAAGTTTAAGGTCATATATATGACCCTACCTAAAAATTCCACGGATTCTCTGCAAAACAGCAGGAGTGAAACATCTGTGAGAAGATAACAAAGTCAGGTAAGAAACCAGAAAATTGTCTAGCTGTAAAGTACAGAGAGAGCAGTGAGAGAATGGACTTCTAGGAAATACACATCCAACTCTCACACAATTGCCCACGTCTGTCAATGGGTCACCTTGTGTCTCTCTCCTGGTGGGTCCCTGTGGAGAAGTTCAGAGATGGCAGCGCCTCTCTGCTCGAGACCTGTGGGCTGGAAGCTTCCAACCTCTGAATGCCCATCCCCTAACCAGGGCCCAGGCTCAGCTACATCCTCACAGATGCATTCACCATCCATCAAACAGCTTCCCAGCAATGCAACACAACTGTAGGCAGTACCTTCAGTTGCAAATAAGAAGGTACTGGACTCAGCAGAGAGATGGGGAATGCAAATGAACAGGTATCATGCTCAGCAGAGAGACATGGAAGAAAAGCATACATAAAAGAAGAAGAAGAAATTGCTGGTCCATTGCTTTAAAACCCAAAGCCCTGTTATCTTATCATTGCTCTCTCCTATAAGTTTTGGGCCCCCTCTGTCAGCTATTTTCTCTTCCTAAGATTTCAGAAGCTGCTCTGAAGCAAGAAAAGTGTTCCTGTGTCCCCAGACTAATATTTCACTGTAGCTCAGCTTATTCAAGCAATGTGGTAAGCCAGGCAATACAACTGCAGGGTTTGAAAGACTTGATATTCATCAGTAGTGCCTGCTGAAGCATATGATAAAGCCAAGTAGGTTCTTCCAAATCATTTAAACACCCCTGACCAAGCAGAGTCAACTTTTTTGCTAACCTTGGAGTCAGGGGGTGCTAACCTCTATACTTCTCTAGAAGAGTGTCGAGACTCAGTCATCTTCACTGAATAGAGATTAGCACCACCTCAGCTGCTCTTTATTTCACAGATGTTAGAGCCATCTACTGGCTTGTTAAAGTTTTCTCAAATGGCTGCTCTGGACAGAAAAGGTGACAGAAGGCAGTATGCAAAACTTGATCAGAGCTCCACAGTATGGCTGAATCCAAGTCTTGGAATATGGTAAGTTTGAGTTTGTATCATTTGTCCCAGTTTGACATATAGGCAGAGAGAACAATGTCTCAACGCTTTAATGCCAGCGTCTGGTCATAGGAAGCTAGTAAGCACAACAGATATGATATCAAAAATCAAGCCCTTCTCCCAGCAGTCATGATATATTCTAGTTGGGAACAGTTGGCCTGGGCTAAAACAGGTGAGTTTGTACCCAGCTGTGCTCTTATCCTCAGGTAAACAGCCAAATGCATGACAAGTTCCATAGCAGTGCGTGCTACCTTTCTGGCTGGGATGTTGTCAAAATAAAACTAGAAAAACTAGAGAGGACTCCATACCCTATACCCAATAGTCACTGCAGCATTCCCTTAAAAAGCTGATCAAGTGAATAAGCAAACCTGGGGAAAGAGTATTTTGCTCGTATTTTCAACATGGAAGTATATAAAACAGCTTTATACTTCATAGCACTTTCATATCCAGTGTCTTTTATGGTTAAAGAATAAGCTGGGATCATTAATGCAAGTAGTTGCAACTTCAGAGTTAAGAACCTCAAACTTAGATTAAATGAACTAGTTAATCATTTCACTTTATCTTTGACGTTATTTACAAGCTTATGAAAAGCAACATTTATCACAACAAAGCTGTGCAAGAATCATGTAAATCATGTACAGCATGTTTTGGTGCATTTACACTAAATTATTGAAGTCACAATGTGAAGCTCACTTGTTTCTTGAGAATACTGTATGAATTGTAGGCGATTCAGGTTTCGTATCTCATGTCTAGATGGCATAGAAACAACTAGAAGACTACCAGTGGATCTATCTACATTTACATTTTCCCTTCTTCCTCCTCATATATGTATGAATTTGGGTGCCTCAGCTTTAGTTCCCGACTGGGACCTGAGGGAGCTATCATTAAATTTCTATCAGCTGTGACTCACAATTTACTTCTATGGCAGTGGCACTTAGGGATTCTAGCTTAAGTCAGAGATGCACTGACATCTTGACAGTGGCAGGTTTCCACCTGGGATTTCCAAGAGCTGAAGCTGAATTCAACCAGGGAGCTGGTCATAAGCGTGGGGGCAATGCCAGATGTATGTGACAGCAAATGATCAAAGCCCTCAGTGCTGAGAGAGCAGAGACTGGGCTCCCGACACCACAATAACAAGCAGTCTGTTTACTTATTTCCAGGTGGAACTTTGTGATTCTGTGCACAAGTCGTACAATACATTGGAAAGCAAAGTAGTCCATTCAGTTTTGACGTAATTAGCACAGTTATGGTCCCTTAATTTAAGCCTAGTAGCATTTAATCAGTGTTACAAAGAGACTTTCTGAGGCAGAAATGGCAGGTTGGCATCCAACTGAACTCAGCTTCTCCTGCCTAGGTTCCTACCTACCAAACAACTCTTCTGCAGTGTTTCTCTTATCCCACCCCACAGTTCTACGACAAAGATTGTGCAGTGTTTGGATCAGCACCGCCCAATGGAGAATTTAAAAACCTAGCAAAAATGCATCTTACTGTTTAACAATCTGTGACTTACATTAAAAACTATCTGTGACTGAAAACGAAGCAGGCAGCAAATCTCACATACAGTTCTTGTGAAAATACAGTATGCTTGTTAAGATGATTTGTTTTAAGTACAGGAAATTCTACCTCTAGAGACTCGTTCAGTTACTTTAGTTCCTAATTAGCAACTCACCATACCTACCGTAAGCACTCTCCAGCAAATATACAGCAGGGAGTCTGTAGAAACCTAATTCAAGAGAGAGATATAGATGACATCATCCCAAGTAAGATGGAATTCTTAGAGACAACAGAAGTGTTTCTGCATCAAGCACACTATCATTGCCATTAGTGACCTTTCCTTTACTATAAAGCTAACCGTTGCCTTTAAGCAGACTTCTACTGAGACATGGATGGAACGTTCAGCAAAAATAAGTTAGAGCATTTATGAGTTGCCATACTCACTAAAGCAGGGTTTAATCCTCTAACAATTCACACTGAAGTAAGACTAGTGTACACACCAGGGAAGGTGACGCGCCGTTTCCAGCCCACGCAGTCCAGGCCTGTCGGAGTACTCTGGGAAAATGGATGCAGTTTCAGTGGTAGGATGTCAAGAGCAATGGTAGATGTGATGGATGGACTTCTTCCAGCCTTCAACAAGAGAGGGAAAACAAAACCAATGTATAGTACACACATATACCTTGCTGAACAAAACACAGCATTGGTCACAGAGTTCTTTCCGTTCTCATGCCTGGTCGTGTAAGTAGTCTGTTAGTAGACACGTGGGCGGCTAGAGAAGACAGAAAACAGTGAGAAGGCAAAGAAAGCTGCAAGGTAATAACAGGAGAAGAGGATAGTCAGGTACTGGATTTACAGTTAGCATAGTACCACGCATACCTGTACTCACGGAAAGTTACACTCTTTCCTTTGAAGTACATAGTGTGGGAGAAGGAAGCATACCACAAGAAGTCTCACCTACAGAACTAATTAAGTCTTATTTCCTGTAACTCTGTGGCATAATTTCTGTTCTGGCATTTAAATAAAGCTTTTCCCTTCAAAGATCTGTTAGTAACAGTACCTAGCCATACAGGACACATCTAACACTACATCCTTCCTTTCAGTTATAAATAGGATCCCCTCCGCCTGCTTGGTTAGTTTTTATAAAACTTTGAGAACTTCACGAAACATTGAAAACTCTAAATCATTGATACATTGAATTTATAACTTTATAATTTCTGCTGCTTTGAGAGAGAAACAGCATGGGTAGACAGCATACATACAGACAGCTCAATATATCTACTGCTAAAGTAGGTCAGGCTTAATATAAACAAAAATGAGATTTTTTTTTTTTGTATGTTTGTTTTAAAGAAATCATACAAACCACTGCCATTAAGCCACCCAGACTAACCTACTTTCTCATCAGATATCCAAAAATGAGCAAGACCCCACAACACCGCAGAACATCTGACAATCACAGACCCATAGAACTGGTTGAGATGGAAGGGACCTTTAAAGGCCATCTGGTCCAACCCCCCTGCAAAGGACAGGGACACCTTCAGGTAGGTCAGGGTGCTCACAGCCCGTCAGGACAAGTGATGCAGATTGTAATGAAAGTCACTGAAACTTGCAGTCCTTAATGCATGATGCAGATCTGCTTGTATGAGTATATTCTTTCCTCTATTTTCTCCATCCCGTGCCCGTCACAGCTGGCACACACAGAAAATATCAGTGACCACAGGTGACTGGGAGACCACCTGGAAGGCAGCAGGTCAGTAAGCACTGTCCCCATGGGCACAGCCATCTTGCAGCTCTGCGTGCCTACAGCCCTTTCCTTCTGCTGCAGCGACCCACCTGCTCTCTGCTCAGTTTAATTCTTCCTGGAGTTTCTGTACTGAAACAAATAGGATACCATCAGAGGGGAAGCAAGAACTCTGCTCAAATTAACCTCAGCAGTACCAGTTTGTCCAGAAAAGCACACCAGAGCCTCTGTGGGAACACCTGCCATTCCAGAGACAGCAACATCAACAAAAACAGACAACATACTGAGCTATAGCTCAGTACATATGTATATGTGTGTGTGTGTGTGTATTTATATCCTGCCTCCTAGTTTTAAGCAGAACAATGTTTTCTATCACATATAGTATATCAAAGCCTAGATTATTTATGTTAAACATGATAGAAAGCATTATTGTACTGCACCAGGGCTATTGCAGCAACAAAGGCAGGGTTTATTCTTACTGCCCCCCAGGACATCCGAGCAGCTCTCAGGTACAGGCAGTGTTTCATTTGTGCAGCAGAGGAGGCAGGTTTGTACAGCCCGAAGCCAGGAAGGGAAATGCTTGCAGGGATGTTAGTAAAAGCAGGCAGGGTTTTCCCCACCCTACAGGGGAGGGAAAAGGAGGGACAAGAACTGAGTAAAGATCCTCTCTTCTACATTCTCTGCTTTGGATTAAGACTGTGCTCTTTTGCACAGTCTGGGTGAAGCATTTACCTCTGTTGTGTGCCCGTACCTTGTCAATGGAAGACATCTCAATCATGAGTCCCCTCTCCAAAAGGGGATTCATTGCCCACTTGAAGTGCATCTGAGGTGTCCACAGAGTTCATAGTTATGGTAGTGCACCGCAAAACTTTGTTTCCTTATTTCGGATGGCGTAAAGAATTAGGTTTTCAGGTGCCCTACTCGGGGCAATAAGCTAAAGAGCTCTTTTTCACAGCTTTGCATTTGTCTTTTGAAACAAAAGATAGAGCTTCTGCTGCACTGCACCCCAGTGGTTTCAGTCCCCACTGTGCCTTTTAGGAATCTCTCTAATTTGGCAGTGCAGAAACTGTGCTTTAACGCATGCATATAGCAACCACATCTCTGCTTCTATTGCTGTGTGCTAGAGAAGCATCAGGCTTAAACAGTCAGGTTCCACCATTTTATTATGACAGGAAGAAAAAGGATGGGAGCAGACGGGCAGGCAGCTGGAAGATACCACTAAAGCAACTTGCAAAAATAAATCTCAAAACAGAGTCTGTCACCATTACATTCATCAGTGTTTTGGGGCACTGTCTGTGTTCCAGCCAGAGAATTTATACTGCATTAAAAAAAAAAAGTTTCTCTTGTTCCACCTTAGAGAACACTACCTTCAAAGGTTTGCCACAACCAGCTAAATGTAAATATCTTGAGGTAAAAGATCAGAAGCTGCCAGCTTGTTAGTGGTAGTATTTTGTTATAAGGGACAGCTGGATCAAGCTTTGAGTTTGGCTCTAGGGATTTCCACAGGCTGTTCCCACCTGAGGCAGATCAGCAACTCCTTGTGCCTCAGCAGAACAAATAGAATTGTTTCTGACGGCCATTTCTTATCTAAAAGCTGCTCTCCTGTTCTCCTCCCTCTGACTCCCAATTGCCAGCCTTCAGAATAGCTTTGTATAACCAATGTGCTCATTTGTCTGTACTGATCTCAGTGATATACTATCAGAAATCACCATTCAGGTTAAGAATTCACCTTCTGTTCCTCCCTTTCCTGCTCTGTTCTGTTGTTTCCCCAATATTGCAGCATTACATCACCTTGTACGCTGACCTGAGCCTGACTTGGCACAGTGTGACTTATCATAGCTGAAGCCACGCGTCCCCAGGCAGCCATGTGGCAGGAAACATCAGACTTGCATTTTCAGATCTCCAAAGCTCCTTGTATTTGCCTTGTTTCAATTGCAAAAGCGCAGCAGACAATGAAAAACCTTACAAAGCTTCTTTTGTGGTAGTTTATTTCTTTCTCCTTATTAGAAGGATTTTTGGCATCCTTCTAAAGCTGCACCCAAACACTGTAGCTTGTGACAGCACTCCCACTACATCTGAGGGCATGAATAAGCCGGCACTATTACATGAATAGAGCACTGCACAAAACAGAACACAACAGGAAAAACAAACTGCACAAGGACTACTATGAATAAAAAGTATAGAGCAAGGAATGCATTCATATGGGCAGACTGGAAAAAGCCCTCAAATCTCCACACTTGTTTTGATGAAATTTGGCCTGCTCACGAAGATAAAAAGGATCAATAATACTAAAATCAACAGAGATAGTAAAAAACAAAACCAAACCAATCTAACTACACACTGCTAGGCATCTTCTCCTCTGAAGCTTGCTCTGTTTTTACTCACCTCTGCTACCCAGAGGAGAATAAACCAGAAAAGCCACTCAGCCCCCCAGGCATGTGTTGTTAAGTGAGGGGAGCTCAATGGGAGCAGGGCAGCGCTGCCCATTACACAGCTCATCACCACTGAGAGCTAAGCTTGCACCAGGAAAGAAGGGTGGAAATGCTTAAGGAAGAGGCTGTTTTCTGGCAATATCAAGATGTGTGGTCAGTCAGCAAAGCAGGCAGCTTGCAAGCTGCATAATCTGATGGCTCCAGGGATGCTATTGAGGTAACTGCTTGCTCTTCTCAGAGGCTCTTATGGTCTCTGTGCTGGTGAGCATGCCCTGCAGCATGGGCTGTATTTCCATCACTATCCATGCTTGTTAAGCAATTGTAAGGAATATTTTTAGCTTATTCTACTGGCTTCTGTTCACTAGTGAGCCTAACCAGCCCAGCGATGCATTTTCCGTCAGTGCAGAGCAATCCCTTGGAAGTCTGGGCAAGGCAGAAAAATAACATAATTCCTATTTTTAAGAAATCATAATATGCACTTTTGCCTCAGGAGCATTATTCTTTATCTTCAACACATAGGCATGAAAGCACCCTCACTGAGCAGAGCAGACAAACATTCCAGAATGTACCCGGCACTCACCCAAGCCTCAACTGACAACATTTCAACATTTTCTGAAGAACCCTATAAGCACAGAATAGCACAGACTCAGGCCCTTGTCTTGAGGAGAAGACTACCAGCCAATGTCTGGCATTCTTAGAAGCTTTCTCAATATTATCAGCAGGAGCTGCATGAGGTGTCCCTCTGATCACATTTTTTTTTTCCCCAGAAATTCTAAATTTGGCTCCTGGGTACAGAATCCTGGCTCTCCCTAAAGGGAACAGACCTTAGCTCTGGATCCAAGAGTAACAGATGTCATCAGTGTGAGTCATAACAGCCACAAAGTTTGTCATGAGAAATCATAATGCTGACCTAGAAGTGTTCCCCAGTGGGCAGGAGATTACCCATTGCTAAAACTCCAATGACAGTACTCTCTAAGGCACTTCATAGTGGGAACTTGCCCCATGGAGTTGGCCTCCAAGGGAAATCTGATGTTAAGGTCTCTTTTTAAAGTTATACAGCAATACCACAGGGCACTGAAAGAGATTTAAAGTTTCACTTACACTGATTTAAGGCAACTGTGATGTTGTCCCTGCTCTCCCTATCTTGCAGCCCACAGGGCAATCCCGTTGTCCAACGGGGCTCAGGGCAGGAGCTGCTCGCTTGCAGTGACTACAAAACCCATCTCCTCTAGAGATGGGAGAGTTTAGTGCTTAAATAATCAGTCTCCATCCATAGCTGCCATACCCAGAGAGAAGCAGCGAGAACTGGCACCAGACAAAGCAGAAGGACATGAACATGATTAATAGTAGAAAACAGCCAGAGCAGAGAGAGAAAGACAGTGCCAGGGGAGGAGGAGGAGGAGGACGGTGTGTGGGTTCTTACTTTTAACTGGTCCTCTGGGAAGTGTTGCAATTGAGTCCCTCTCTCTGGCTGTGTCTCCTTCTCTAGCTTCCTTTTTTGGTTCCTCTGCATCCAAATATCATCGAAGCTGAAGCACTTATAGAGGGATTTAGGTCTCTTCCTCCTGCTCTCCGGAATCTCCTTGGCTTTTTCATCTGGAGCAAGGAAGGAAAGCCTCCAGGCTTTGTTCTCAAGGGTGGAGAAAGGGCGTGGGGATGTTGGAACCTGGGGGGACCTCCTTTTGCGATGGGGAACCCCTTTTTCATTTGGCCTCTTTTCAGGTGGTGTTGGACATTGCTGTTTAGAGTCCTGTTTTACAAACAGCAGGTGAAAACACACAGTTTGTTCACAGGAAATTCTGTCCGCTTCAAATCAGATTGAACAGAAGGTGGCAACACTCAGTTGTGTAGCCCCACAAGCATTCAGAGGAAAATGTTTCCCCAGAAGTATGGCTGAAACCACCCTCAGCATCCTCCATGGGCTCAGGGTACCCACCCTGAAACAGCAGCTCTGCTGCCCTTTGAGACAGCTGATACACACTCCTTCTGCACAGCACAATGCCCTTTTCACCCTCATTTTAGATGGCATGTTACAATAACATCACTGGGATTTGGGTCACCCTGCATATTATTTAACAAAATAGAGCCTCTGAAAATATCATAACGCCCAGTCCTGTTCATCTGTGCTTTTCCCACTTCAGTTATACAAAGTGAAAAGGTTTCCTTGATGCCTGCAGGTGTGATATATTAATCCCTGTGCTTTCTGATGGTGCTCTTTTACCATCCATCATATCTGCTTGATGTTGGCCTGAGATAAAGGAATTGCACAGTTTCACCTTTCATTCCCATTTGCTTTTATAGCGTGCTTGCACAAAACTACAGCTTTTATACTGGAACTGGTGGGAGATAACAGTATTAAGGAATGAATGGAGTCTCCTTTTCTGCAAAGAAAATGCTGTATCCTGACAACATCCCCAGTTTCTCACAGTTTATTTGAAGAACCCAAACAATGAGGCTTCTAAACCACTGCAGGCACTTCTCTTTTCAATTAGCCAACAATCTCAGATCAATTTTTTATTGCCACTGGCAAGAGATACCATAGTCTAGGAAGGCTTCTTATCTATTAGATGCTAGGCAGAAATGAAAGTGTATCCTGCTGGTTTTCCGTGCCTAGAAAAGCACAAAGACCTTGCACAGACTCCAAGCATCAAACATAACACAATAGTTTGCTCTTGCCTCCTGAGTGAAATCAGGTTGCAAACATGCAGTTAAGGGCCTGCCACGTGGGCAAATGGTAATTCCATAGAGTTCTTTTGCCTCAAAAGTTTCCAGCACAAAATCTTTGTCCTGGTTACAATCTGAACAATGCTAACAGCCATTAGCATGTAATGACAGAGGGGATGTCCTGAGCTCCATCATGCTAGAGCATGCCTTCATGAGAAGGGTTACTTACCAATGTGGTAGGTCTCAGGAGGAAGCTGAGCCATTGCAGTCTGATACAGTGCTATAACACAGATAAAGCCTCAAGGAAGTTCACACCTGCTCCTTCATCTAGCAGTAATGCCTTTACTGATGTGGAACAGAAAGTGATTTCTCTAATTTCACCATTAAACTTAATTTTATGACTTTTTCACTTATCCACATACATAAGAAAGATCATCAGGATGCAGTTTTACTTCTTTTCACAGTGTCATGAAAATGGAAACAAGCAAAAGCCCTATATACTCAGATGAGATGATGTGTCCTGAAAGCTGGGACATTTGCTTTAATTCAAGATGCCAGCTACATTTATCCAGTCTGAGATGCCTTTCTGCAGCCTCCAGACGTATCAGTAAAATCAAACTGGTTTTATATGACTTAGGCACCATTTACATTTTTCTCAGTTTTAATTATTTCATCTAGCAATCAGTTTAACTGATTACTGATTTGCTCCTAATGGTCACATCCTAGAATCATAGAATGGTTTGGGTTAGAAGGAACCTTTAAGATCACATAGTTGGACTTGCCTTTTGAAATCTTTATACACGCCTCATCTTTCTACTCTTTTCTAGATGTTCTTTTTGGTTATGACTTACAAATCAATTATTTATTCATCTTCTGACAGGCCTCGTCTTTTGGCAATGTTTTATGAGTACTTTCCATAGGCTGAGTACCTTGCATTTCCCTAGGCTGCTGTAATATGCAGGTGTCTTGTTCAGAAGGTATTAAGTTTGTAAGTTAAGTTGATGCCCATGAAAACAAAAGATTTTCAAGCAAATTCTCTTCCCCTTCTGCCCACAGCAATCCCAGAACTACAGCCCTCACTGCCCTTACTGCTACCCACATGCCTCTTTGGATTCCAGAGAACAACAAAAAACACCACAATCAAAAACTTTTCACTGGAAATATGTAAGGAGAAATTGAGGGAATTGTGTTTATTCAAGGTGAAAAAATGGCACTAACGACAATATGAGAATAGTCTAAAAGAAATCTGTAGTTGCATGGATGATGAATCTGAACTCTTTTATGATGCCAGTGTAGCCAGAAGTAACCAGGAACTGTTGGAAAGTCCTGGTTGGGCATTAGGAAAAGAATTTCTTCAGGAACACGTTTCCCAGAGAGATGGTGAAATCTCAAGCACAGCAGGTTTTCAAGACTTGGTTAAACAACCTACTGCTTTGTCTGCCCTGTGTTGCCACTGGTCCTATCAGAAGTACATGGAATGAAGTGACCTCCCACAGTCTGTTCCAATCAATTAATCCTCTTTGTTCTTCCTTTTCTTTTTTTTTTTTTTAAAGGTAATATACCAACAGAGGTAAGCATAGGCTATGATCATTTTGAAGGGTATCTTAAATTTCTAGTACAACCTGGGATGTGACAAACAAAAGGCAGCATCAACTGTAAAAGCTGTGCAAGAGCACATGTGAGCTGCGCACAACCAGCCCTTAGCTGCAGAATTGATCGAGCAGCTCCAGGTTCATGAAAAAGCATCTGGTTGGGGAGAGGCAACCGACAGAGAATCTCAAATGACAGTTTTGAAAATTTGCTCAACAAAATACTGCTGCCAACTTGATCGTGTCAAAAGTCATCAGCAGCAATACTAGAAAAGCCAGGTCCTGGGATCTCACCTCAAGCTCAGTCACTCTGGTGGTTTGTGTTTAGCCACTGAAAGAGATTCCTAAGCTCATGGTGCCTTATGATTTGGGAAATTGTCTCTGGGATTAAAAGCCTCCAGAAGTAGGAAGTCTCTGCTTTTAAAGGGCTCAACCAGTTGAGAGATCCCTACTAAAGATATACTCTTTTCATTGAGATCTGAGCTATCAAGGGGAAATTAATTTGTGACCAGGATTAGAATATAATGCAGTATCACAAGGAGAGCCAGAGAGAGTCCATGTTTTTTTCCCATTTGCTGCAAAAAAGGCAGAACACAATGCCTAGTGGCACCTCAAGGATAGTTATGGTGACTTCAGAAGGTGATACTTTGATACTGGTGATACTTTGAAAAACAGCTGCTCACTGTCTAAAGAAATGGAGGTTTTTCTTCTTAAGAAGTAACTGCAAGAATTGATTTCTGTATTGTTTTTCACTTTGAGAACCTTATTTAGTATATAACACTTACAATGCTTGATTCCTCCTTTCCTTTCCACCAATAGCATGGGGTCACAGGCTGGCTTCTATGTAGCTTGTCAGAGGTGTACTCTGCATTAGCAACGCTGTGATGAATCTATTCATTTAGATTTCTGTGGTAAACCCTCCCTTAAATAAAACATCAGTCCCTATAGTCTTTAACAGACTAAGTAAGGCCACCTACCTTAGACAAAGAGGAATATTTATGCACCAATCTAATCACTGTGTTCACTTAGCCATTAAAGAATTTCACTGGAATTCACAAACCACATTGAAACGAAAGATTCTGCAAACCAAAGCACCACCTCATCATTTGTAGACAACTCACCTCATCTCTGAGCACGTCACTAATGGAAGAAGCCGTGTTTAAGCTGATCTGGGATTGACTGCTTATCCCACTGTCATCCCTCTGGTAGTCGTTGTCCAACGAGTGTACAGAAAGCAAGAGACTACCTCTGGGTTTCAGTGTCTTTGGTCTCTCAGGAGCCTCCAAACCACAGTCAACTGCAGAGCTGTTCCCAAGAGAGATCATTGACGTGGCACATATTCTTCCAGGATAACGGAAGCTCTTGCGTTGGGAAGTAGATCTTGGACTCTGTGGTTTGGGACTCATGGGCCTGCAAGGCATATCTTTACCTTCTGAATTTGACAGCTGAGGACATGATGGACTTGACTGATTAAATGGTAACTGCACATCAGAGGGGCTAAAGGGAGATTTCATCCAGCATTCCTCTAGAGAAGCATTAAAACTGTTGCCCAGAGCTTCTTGTGTTTCATCACAGTCTGAACTCTGTGAGTATCTGATGCCCAAGTCATGGGACTGTAATCGTTTTCTCCACATACCTGTAGGTGAAGAGACATTAACAGGCTCCACAGAGGTGTCAAAATAGTTGGTATCTAGTGAAGAACCATTCGCTGTTTCTGTTTTCAAGAATGCATGTCCATCAGAACCATCCTGTTGCTCAGCTGACGCTGTTCTCATCAGATGGCCTCTGGTTGTGTTGATGCTCTCCTGCGTTGGTGACAAATTTGCCAAGATAGGTCTTTTTAGTCCATCTGTCTCCTTGCTCTTTAGAAAAGCTTTCCAGGCGCTCTGGCGAAGTTTGGCTTTGTCCTTTTCATTTTTCAGTGATATTTTTGAACTTTGCTCAGTGTTTTCTTTGTCTGGAGATTTGGATTCAAATAAACTTGAGAGGGATTTATGTGCCAAGGCCAACCTTGTTCTGAACTTCTTGCCCTCAGGATTTTTGTTTCTTTTATATTCATTTTCAGGAAAGGACTTTCTAATCCTGGTGTATTCCACAGGTTCACTGTCATTGCTTTCAGATGAACCTGGAATGAGTCCATCTGCATATTTGTCAGCAGGCAGTATGGGAGAAGTTGAATTTGTGTCTGTATCTTCCATCAGTATTCGACCAGAGCCAGAAGCCTTCCTCAGGCTCATTCTACTGAATAATCCTGCAGGCCTCTCATAAAATAAATCATCATCGTCTGAGTACTCAGAGGCATAGCTTTCCTTCCTGTGGAAAGTAGAACCAGACGAACAACTTTTGAAGGACTGTAAACTTTCAGTGTCTTCATCTTCTTTCCCACCTTCCAGTTCTTCTGTCTTAGCCCCGCTGCCAAGGACACTGCTGCTTCCCTGATTGTCAGCTGTGACAGGCTTAGTTTTCCTGAAAGATGTCATTTTTGAGAAAATGAAAAACCTGGAAGCTTTCCCACTATTCCCATTCTTTGTTGGCTTTTGCACAGCTTTATAGAGGCTGCTGTTACTTCCCAGGACGTGGAGTGAATTCTCATCCATTTCCTCACTGTTAGCACTGCAGGTGCTTATGTTATCCAGGCCCATACAACAAGCACTGCGGGCCTCCCTTTTCACAGAATAGTTGAAGACATCAGACACGTCTAGATTCCATGCACTGTCTTTTCTAGAGCTAGCTGTGTTTTCTGCAGGAGAGGCCTCCATTGCTTCCCTAGGAGGAGGTTCTTCACAAATACCTCTTGGTTCATTTGAACGACTGCAGCCTTCATCTCCTACCACTTGTTCAGAGGTGCTGCTGGGCTCCTGAAGATCCTCATAAGAACCATCTCCCTCATTCAGGTTGCTTACACTGCATGTTTCCAGCACTACCACTCTAGTTACATATCCATCTTCCTCTCTGCCTTGATGTGCTTGGAATTCCTCTTCTTTAGTCACCTGGTCATCCTTAGTTTCAGCCCATGGCTTTCTGAACTGTTCTGTCTCTAATTCCAAATCAGTCTTTGCTCTGTGTGGCTCTATCTCAAAGATCATAACACTGCTTCTGCTGTCAGATTTTAGCAGTACTTCCTCACATTTATCTGCAGGATTTTCTGCAATAAGCACGTCATTGCTCAACGGAGCACTGACACTGCTGAATTCTACCTTTCCACTCATTACTGTGGAATTACTAGAGGTGAGTGCAAAGGAGGAAACTACTTTCTTGCTCTGCTCTTGTGAAATGTCTGTTTTTCCTTCAGCTGTATCTCCATCGTGGAGTGGTTCTGCATTACCAGTAGAGGTAGCCAAAACTGATTCCTCACAGCCACAGTACTCACTCAGAACTCTCTCTGGCTCAAGATGAGCTTTGCTGGCAATATGAAGATCCACCAAATCCTTTCTCACTACATTTCTCAATGTTCCAGTTACCGTTTCAGTGCAAGGGTCATCATTCAGTGTCTTGGACTGTAATCCTTTCTGTTCTACAGATATTATAATCAGGGCAGACTTTAACTCAGACTGATTCATCAGGTGACTTCTCTGGTTCACACTATCTAATGTGGGAGTCATTTCCACAGCAAAGACACTGTCTCCATCTTTTCCTGGATGAGTAGGATATTCATTTTCTACTGGTTCAGAGGGACTCCTTAAGGCACCAGTCTGGCAACTTGTATTTTGCTGTGTTGTATCTGTGTGCTCTATCTCAGTGTTACTGACACCTGGTTGCAATGTGGTTTCCAGGACTTTCCAGCCAAAGTCAAGGTTAGAAGGATCATCTGCGTTTCTTTCACCTATCACGACCTTGATACGTGACAGTTCTGATTCCAGAACATTTTCCTTTGAACATTTCTGCTGTCTTCTACCAGTACCAACACAGCTTACAGCCCAATTACAATCTCCATTTTCCACAACAGCAGGAAAACCCACATGACAAGTTGCTATGTTCTCAGTGTCATCAATGCCAAATTCAACATTAATTTCAGAAGGGAATCTGTCTGCTTTCAGATCTCTTTCAACTTTATACTGATTATTTTTTGAAAGTTCTTGAGCATTTATAATCACTGGTTCACAGCCTAGGGTAGATGAAGTCTCCTTTTGTTTCCGATTACATTCACATTCATTGGTCTGGGTGGATGAGGATCTACCCATACATGTGTCTGCTTCTTCTGGACTAAGGCCACTACCCTCCTGTTCAGGGTGCAAATAAAGATCAGGGCACTGGAAGGTGCCTGATGGTTGAGAAAGCTCATTTGAGTCTATGTTAGTTTCAAGAAGGAATCTTTCAATGCCAAATTTGCCCTCTACTCTGACTGCCTTTTCAGAGCTGACAGGTACCCTTCCTAAGTTTTTCCAAGTGTATTCAAAATCAAGTCCTTGAAGATGTACTCTGGAACAAGACCATCTAAATTTATCTTTTGGATGAATATAGTTCACCAAATACTCTGCCTCGCTTTGAGTACTGATATTTTCAGGTACACTGTGCCATGTTTTACGTCCTATAATCTCTGAACTTGTATCTTCACAAGTTGAAGGTTTTGATTTGAAGTGGTGCTGGTAAAAAACCGAATGTGACGACAACATGGCCTCTGTACTGCCATGTCTTACCCTTTCACTTGTAGTTTCCTCATTGCCAGCGGAGCTCGTCCTGTTGCAATTTACACTAGACATGGACTCTAGTTCACATTTATAGTTGGATGTCTCAGTGGAACTTTTATGGTAAGGTCCATTTGTTTCAAAATGGAGATTAGGCAAACTACAGCTTGATGCTACATCTGACCGGAAGGAAAGTTGCTGTACCTCAGGTAAAATCAAACAACTTTCTGAGTTAGCTCTGAAAAAAGCAATGCTTAATACTGCAGGACAATCCTTCTGTCTTGTAACAGCATCTTCGGTAGATACTGAATTGGTACAGGACTGTGTTTTACTGATGTCAAACTCTGTTTTATTTTGGAACCCTACTATGAACTTTCTATCTGTCTCTGATATAATGCTCTCTTCACTCACTTGGTTCCCTGTGTTGGAAGTACTGCTGGTTAATGCTAGATCGTCAACACCCACTTTGCATTCTGACTTTGTAGTGTGAGTGCAAAAGTCATTCTTGCTTGGTGCTACTTCTATTTTGGAAGACAAGTCTAACTGCACCTGCTGACTGAATTCTGCTTGTCTTGAGCACTTAAGTTCACACAGGGCTGTAGGAACACTACAGGACAGATTTGTTTTTTCTGTAAAAAGGCAGTTTGAATCCAAGCAAGTCTCTCCTGTTACATCACTGGCAACAGATTCCGTCTCTGATGCACTCTCATAAAGCTCAGTTTTTACATCTGACAAAGATCCACTCTGATGTGACAGGGTCTCAAAATAGTCTTCATCGGTGTCTTGGCTGGATCCACGTATCTCCAGCTCTATTGTACTTGGACCAGAAGAACTCAGATCATCTTCAAACTCTCCTTCACTGACGTAGTTGTCAGCTGGCTCTGGGCTCTATGAATAAACAACAAAGAATTATTTATCAGTGATTTATAGAAAGGAGACAGAAAAAAAAAACAATAAATAAAAAGACTTCAGGATCATAAATGAGCAAAATGTCAAGTATAACTTCCAAAGGTATCAGCGTGTATTAAATCCACTGTTTTCTTTTCTTAAAGTTTCTTAATTCAAAAAAGTCAAATGGAAACCATCCCTTGCAAGTAGATCTAAAAATCCATCTTCATATCTGAGGAGGCAGTTTCTGCCATAAACCAGCACAGTTGTTACTGTCCAGATGACACAAATGTACATACACATACACATCCAAGTGCAAAGCTGTTGTAATGGATACCACCCATACCAAAGCCTGAACCAAAGGTGAAAGAAATACTTGATTTCATTTATTAGAAGGATTAAGCATTACATGCTTAAGTTATCAGCGCACATACAAATCATTTACTGAGAACAAAAAGATGAAAGCCACGCTGTCAACTTTAGGAAATGTCTTTGTCCCATCCCGAGGGAGTGTTGATCTTCTGTTCTTTAACCATCAGAAAGAAGCCTACATATTGCTTAAGTTTAAAGTAGACAATGAAATCATAAAATTTCCTCAGGTAAAAATAGCACTTGCTGTCTGTCAGCTTTAGGCACAGCTCTTGTGGAAGTTCAACAGGAGGACACACTAAGATATTTAGCTGACTCCAGCCACAGTTCAGTGATATGCAGATTGAGAAGTTACATTGTCAGTAGCATTTGAACCCTAATGCTGGAGGCCTCTTTCACCAGCTTGTGATTACAGTCATCACTAGAATGGTCAGCACGTTTCAAAATCCAAAAATAGATGAAATAATGAGCAGTGGAAGATATTTAAAAAAAAAAAAACAAACAACAACACAGAAAGGAAGAAAACAAAACAACCCATCAAGAACAAAACACAAATGAGCAGCAGCCATAAATTAGAACACGAGGTCCCTTGGCTTCGGTTGCATGTCACCTCCATCAAGATGCTTCATCCCAGAGAACTGAGTCCTCACACTTACAGGAAGTCAAATTACAAATCATATCAGAGGATATATCACAGAACTTATGATTTTAGACTCCAAAATGGAGAGGGTAAATTGGAAAAGGGAAAGCACTAGGAAAACAGGGTTACCTCCAAAGGGAGTTGTGATAAGCTGAGGAAACAGAATAGATTTGAAACAGATAAAAAGCTGGAATGAGAAGGGAGGTCTCTGACAGCTCCGAGAGCCTTTCATGAGAGTGCGTTTATCCTTTTTCTCTCATGCAGTTTTGAACACTCAAGGCATCTCTGTCAAGACTCAATGAAAAGACTGGTATTTTCTCTTGACAAAGAAAGAAAAATATGAACTGAATGGAGGAGGGAGAGGAGGATTCAGTGGCTCACAGATCACACAGATTAACTTGACCAAAGTGCAGTATAACTGCAGCCTGGGTCACGTCATCAGTAGAGCAATGTGTCCTTTACTGCACGCTATCAGCAATACATACAACTGAGGCCCTTCGAGAATGGCAAATGCCACTGCCATCAGGCAACCAGCATCAAGGCAGCAAAGAGCAGCATTTCCCCTAACGAGTGAGCAGCACAAACTGTGAGCAGTTGGCTCACCCAGCAGTGAGTACCGCAGCAGCTGTTCCATGGTGACAGCACTGCCTCTCCAGCAGCGTTCTGTGCACAGATTTACAGATGGCGAGGAACTAAGGTAAAAACTGTTCAGGCAAGTAGGAACAAAGTAATGAAGATGTCCAACTGTCCCCAAGGATAATTATGAATTAAATTATAAAAAAATAAGGCAGAGATCTCTTGCAGTCCACCTATCATTCCAAACTGAGCTATGCTGGGATATTCAGACTGCGACCACCTCACCACCAAATTCATTACTTGTTTTTTTTTTGGTGGGTATTTTGAAAATTTATGCAATCAAAAGGGAGGCCTCCCAACCTCATGGGAGAGGAGAAATCTAGTTCTAGCTATGAAGGACAGCAGTTAATAACGTCAGCCATCATCCCTGGGACAGGCCCAGCCCTGAACATGGGCCATCCTGACTTTTGTCTATTGTCTCTCACTTCTCAGTGCCTCTTGTAGGACAGACCTTTGCTCCAACCAGCTGTCATACAGTTTGTTTTTCCCCTGACTGGCAACTTGTGTGCACTGATAGGATTTGTGGAATGGAGACAGCTCCTCTGATGTAGCCCTGTCCTCTCCTTACAATCATGAGATATGAGTAGACATGTGGTAGTAATTCTCAGCTAAGATGCTGATCAGCATTAATTCGCATGAAGTTACAATTAGAAAGCCAGAAGCTTCAAAATATCCACCAAGTATCCACACAAAGTCTGCTATGTGTAAGGATGGCGTTGATTCCCTGGATGGCTGTGCAGGTACACAATAAGAATATCTCAGATTGCTACTGTTCACCTTCAAACAGTATGTACTACTTGAGCCAGGCGAGGGAAATGGTCTTGAAACTGAAAAAAAAGGGGCTGTTCACCAGGTTTGACAAGTCAAAAGCAGAGCTACAGAAGTGATCTAAAGGTCTGCACCTCCAATGTACATGTTGAATCCTGAAAGTAAAATATATTTCCCCTGGAACACCAATCACAGTCTTGGCAGCACTCTCCATCAAAGCCAGATCAGAATTGCTAATTGAGTTTTGAGTTGCAGCAGGTCTTTTAATTGCATTTATTCTCCCTGAAACTTTGTTCTGATTTGAGCATGCTGATCTACAGGAAGTGACTTTTATGTAACAGCACTTTTGAAACAGAAGGTTTTGCCACTTTACAATGACAAACCAAAGCAAACTGAGGGCTGGCGATGCTGCCATGTGACATTTGCTCCCAGTGGAGCAGTAGGAAGTGATTTATTTGGTGGGGAAGTCTTGTATCATTGTTTATTGAGACCAGATTCTGTATTTGTATTATTTGCATCTTTTGCTGCAGGATGTTTCATTCATAAGCCATTACATTTTTATATACGGACCACATATATATAGAGTCAATACAACAATGTATCTCACTCTTTTGCAAGAGATAGGTGACCTTGCTACTGTTCTCAAACAGTTGCTTTTTGCTGAAACAGAAGATCTCAAAGCCAGTCCTGTTGATTTGTGAGAACTTGAACTACGCTAGCAACTACTGACAGGAGGAAACAACACAGAGATGTCCTCTGTGTGAGTGTCTTGCTCTAGCTGTACTTAGTGCCTTCACCAGAAATCCTCCCAATGGTTAAGCAATTCCAAAATTAGCAGCAATGTGCAAGGAATTGCACAAGGCTGTGGCAGCTACTCGAGGTGGTAGTGCCAATGAAGGCAAGAGAGAGAAGGGGTTGCAACCAAAGATGAAAAGAAACGCGCAGAATCAGTGAAGTATCTGAGTACTCCGAGAGCAGCTGAGAAAAACACAGTGCACGCTGCCCTCTCATCAGCTCGAGTGGCAGCGTGGCATTTCTGCTCAGTGCATGCTCCTACATTACAGCCCAGGCTCCCAGAGGTAAACCTGCCCAATGCAATGCTGTCTCCCTGACACTTGGATGGTGCAGGACTTCGTCAGCAGAACACTGCCACAAGCAGATGGCCTGCTGCACTTCACACGGCTTCTCTGATTTCTTCCAGCAAGCCAATCCAACATGAAAATATTGCTCTAGCTCAAAGCCAAAGCCATTACCTCCCTCTTTTGACATTAACACTTCTACGCATACAGCTTAGCAGGAAATCTGGCCGAGATCAAACATGCTGGCCAACCCGTGGCATCTTCGTAGGCTGGGTGCCATCTAGAGGCTGCCTGATCAGACTCAGCATGCACAGAGAAATTCATGCTCCCTTCAGTAAACGCAACCTGCATTCCAGTCTCTCACTGCGCTGCAGGTCACAGAGCTCAACAAGGAATTAGCTCTAGCTTCAGCCACAGCAGGACTGCCCAGCAGACGAGGAGATGAGGCACTGAAGAGGGCTAAAGATCGCTGTGTTAAGTAGAAGAGAAATACGCAAGAAGTGCTGTTTGCAGCAGCAGTGCATTTTTATCAGTGTAGCAACATCAGACGCCAGTATTGTGACAATATTTGTAGATTTGTTCTCACAGCTACATTCAAAACTGACAGCTCATTTGCAGGAAAGCAAATCCTGGATTTCAGCAGAAGCACAAACAGCATTGGCTCACTCTCAAGATGTAAAATATTAAACCGTATCAATTATTAATACTGTAACAGTTCTAAAATATTAAAATGTAATTTCTTCATTAAAAAAAAAAAAATACAATATACAATGGTGAATAAAATCTGGAACCCGAGTAGCAAAAAATAAAGACTCAAGCAGCTTCACTGTACTTTGAAACTCTGCTTTTGTTGCATTGCTATACTCCCTCTGCTGGCTGATTTGAAAGGGAGTGCATTGCTTTGCTGTATTAACATTGACACACGGAAGGCCTACGTTGCTAGATTTTATTTCCTTTTCATGAAAATAGGAATATTTTTTGCTTGCTTTACAAGTTAATATTCTACCACCCTCCCTGCATTTCAAACAGATAAAAGCTTGGAAGTACTTCAGAAGAAAAAGGTATACCTCAGAAGTTGCTATGATCACGTTGTATCACAACGATACATGATCACAGTATATAGTGAGAAGAGGTGTGTAGTTCCCAGGAAACAGGAAACTAAGCCTCACTGAAAACAATTTCTGCCAACACAGAAATGCAATGTACTTGGCCACGGGGAAGCTCCTGCTTCACAGTTACAGAAGCAAATGTACATCTGCTTTTCTATAATTTTATTATTCT
The DNA here is from genome assembly GCF_905368555.1 of Meleagris gallopavo. Lineage (NCBI taxonomy): Eukaryota > Metazoa > Chordata > Aves > Galliformes > Phasianidae > Meleagris > Meleagris gallopavo. Next base: position 992,867 of record NC_139414.1, on the reverse strand, counting down.
TCATTCTCTAAGGTAGATGCACTTACGAGAGGCTTGAGCTCTCTGGCAGAAACAACAGTCAGCTCTGTACAGACCAAAAATCCTGCACAAGGACTCTGTGAATCCTTCTGGAAAGACAGAGCACTCACTGAACTCTTGAGCTATTCTGATAGATAGCTAGAAGTACTGACAGCCTTCTACCAACAGAAAGTGATATTGGTCCTGCTCAATGAACAGAACACGGTTACTTTTACGTCAAGAGTATCTAAAGACACAAATAAGTAATTTGCTGAGTGGGAACCTGTAAGATTCTTGCTAGAATTGGAAAGCTCTGGTGCAGCAGAGCATGCCATGTATCATGTATTTCTTAACTTCTGTCTTTCCATTTTTTGTAGGTACACTTTGGCACAAACATATTTACTTTGTTTAAATCTACTGAGAAATTATACCAGGAATGCTGAATTTGAGGAGCAGGAAGGCAGTAAATACTCCACAGACAGGACAATTTCATCTGAAGAAGAAAGCTGCTGAATAAAACACTTTGTTAAAGATAAGGTATAGTCCAAGAAGTTTCCTTTGTGCAACCATAGCCACAAGACATGAGCTGATGCTCCCCCAGAGCCCAGCTATTCAGTGTCCAGGCAGTGAAGTTGGAGGTCAGGTGAAAAGGGTTGAGATACACGGTTTATTTGTTCCATACATCAATCCAGTCACTCACTCAGTTTTGAGAACCGTAGGTTTTTTTTGTTTAATCAAGAAGATCAGTCTGCAGATACTTTAACGCAGACTTAATTAAAAGAGCACTTTGATGGAAAGGGTCTCGGTGAAGACTGGGAGACACAAGGCTGTGTCTGACAGTGCATTTCTTGATCTCCTCACGTGTCTTGGCCTCCTTGCGATGGAAGCACCATCACAGATTGCCCATTACGCTCAGCCACCACATCTCCTTCTCCTTTAAGCTGTTTGTTTTTGAACTATTATCTCTGTGGTCATGCCAGTCGCAATATAATAACCCCAAACACTCTTTTGCTGACACATTTTGCTGCTGGGTTCCTGGATGCTATGAAGCCTATGACCTAATTATGCTATGTGCTTGATAAACACAGTGAGAGCCTTTGCCCCAAAGTGTTTACAATGTAAGATAAAGGGAGGGGAATAGGGAGAGGGAGGAAGTAATCCCTTCATTTTACATATTCATAAATGACTCTCTCAAGACATACAAGGGCATCTGCAGCTGAGCCCATCTCAGCTCATTATTTTTGTCTCTTCATTTCTCAGTTGAATCTAATATCTCTCCGAGAGCTGAGGCCTCCTCACACAGATTACTATGTAAACAGAGGAAAAAACTTCAAGGGCAGCAAGGAAAGAGACGATAACTAAAAGGTATGTATGTATGTATGTCAGCCAGGGATCCACAGGGGTGACAAAAAAGAAATGCACTTAATACATTTTCAGGTTGTTTCTTAACTGCATTTGAAGAAAGAATGGGCCCAAAAAAGCAGGTAAGAGATGGGCATCGATGGGAATAAAGCATATAGAATGAAAGAGAATACTACACTTTTTCTCCACGTTTGTCATTTTGTATCAGCTGGGATGAGTTCAATGAGACTCAGAGGGATGCTGTATAACCTGCACCCTGTCACGAGATGTCAGTAATAGAAGCATTATTCTTTCATATGTCTCAGTCTGACTTACCATCACTAATTGCATGTTCTTGATAGCTTTATGTAATAGCTTGCTAATAAGGTCAGCCTGCCTTTTGACAGTCAGATGAGGTTTTTCCTTCCTTTTCTTGTCACTGCCCTTCACCTTCAGGCTAACTCCTGGACCACATCACTCCATATGCATAAAACTCCTGAGGACTTCTCCTCATCAGCAGCCCCTGATGACCTTTAGTAGCTGACACTTACATGTTTGCCCTGAAGAGTATAATCTGTCTTCTGGACTCTTGCTAATACTGCATGCACAGAAATTGAGTTTACAGGCTTTGCAGCCAGAGACAGCTCTTAGAAACAGACTGCATCAGATCTGGGTGTCAGCAGTCCATGGGAAGGATGAGTTTCTGACGTAAGACTAAAGTTCTCTTCCTCCCGAGTTCAGGAAGGATTCAAATCCAGCACAACTTTGCATCCTCACACTTTATTTGAGCTCAGCCTACTGTGAGATCTTCCAGGGCAAACAGTGTGCTTGCTCCCTTCTTCCTCCCTACACAGCGGCTGAGAAAAATCTCCTCAAGTTCTCACAGGCAGAACAGATCAAGTAGTGTGCCGGTTTGCACAGGGTAACAACCTTCAACAAAAACTTAGTTGCAAGGCTGTTGCAAGACACAGACTCAGCTGCATGAAGTTGTTCCACTTGAAAAAAAGTTCTGCTCACTGTTTTCATTGCTCCTCCCACATGACGGGAAGAAGAAGGGCTATTTACAGGTATTGTAAACTCCATCACTGGCGGCAAGAGAACTGCATCAGCTCCAGGCCTGCAGCTGAAACGCAATCAGGCAGCACTGCTGCTACTCAGGCTCAAACTCTTTCTGCGTCTACATGGCACACTGTGAGGATCAAAGCAAGCCTTTGCTACTGAATGCTTGCCAGGGCTTCAGATCTGGAGTGAAGATAAGGGGTACTACACACTGTGACCTGTGGGCACAAGGCCTTTAGCTCCTGGGCTCAGGAAAGATTCCATTGTCTTTTTTGGAATAGTTGCTCAGTATGCACCATAATGCTTTGCTTCTGCTCTGACTTTGAGTATTTAATTTCATCTGTGTAAAACAATGGTAACACCTCCCTACCTCAGAGCTATGCCATAAACACAAGTTTAAGTGACTGGGCAGAGGAGAATGAAATCCTGACTCCTGAAGTCATGACTCCTGACTCATGAGAGGAATTGAGGCCCTGCCCTATACTTCAAGACCCACAAGGGATGTGTGATTCTGCATGACCAAAAAGCTTTTCTCACAAAATCCTGTGGGATTCTGCCTATCCTTAGGAACTTTTTATCCCATCCATGAATTCATTTGATGATGTCACACGATTTGACTTAAGTCATTTATACACACTCACTATGTCAGTGAATCAGTGTAACTACCCGCCGAGCTTTTCCCATGAGATTCCTGCCTCATTCATTTCAGTGGCTCCGAGGGATTTTCTGACATTCCCAACTGCACACATGGCTAAAACAACAGAGATAGATGTTACAGTGGCATGGGAAGCCTGTGATGGGCAAGGCCTCAGCTGGAATTGTAACCTCAGCTTGATATGTAACCTACATCAGGATACAAGCAGCAACTGACAATACCCAAAAGAACAAGAATGAACCAAGGTGAATAAACCGTGGGGAAAGAACAGTGGTAATCTAGAGAGAGAAATCAATGTGAAAAGACTTTGACTGCTGCTACAAGGTTGTGATCTCTGGAATGAATGAAACAAGAAGGTAAACAAAGAACATAAAATTGAAGTAGATTCTTGCTAGATAAAAGTTAAAACAAGACAAAACATGGAAAATGACAGCTGGGGATGGATTGTCTAGGGGCTAATATGGAGAAGCCATCACTTTCAGTCTTTAAGTACAGATTAGATACCCATCTGGCAGGAATGACATTGGTAGAGCTGACCTCCAGTGGAAAGACAGATGAGAAGGCCCCTTTTGGCTCCTTGTAGCCCTCTAATTCAATAATTACTAACTTGCAGGTGATTATTTGCTTGCTTTACTGTGGAACTCAGGCCCAGAGGAATATGTCATTGTAACACAGAGGTGACAAGGAGGAACAGTCATTAGCAAAGAAGTCCTTTAGCAGTTCAGATCTAGGAGTAACCTGGGCTGCCCTGCAAATGTAGGTAACCAGGTATTAGTTGCAGAGTTCAGAAAGAGCCCAAGAACATCTTGGAAAAGAAAAGAGAGTTATAGAAAGAATAACATATGAAGGAAGACTGAAAGAACCACTCCGCTTCTTAGTCCAGAAAGGATCTCACTGCAAAATGGCAGTGTTTATTTTGGTTTCCCTAAATTTTACCACTGAAGTACCAGTTTTGGTGGGGTTTGGTTGGCTGGTTGGTTGATTCTTATAGACAGAATAAAAACTGAATAGAAACTGCTGTCCCCAAAAGGTGTTATCTTGATGACATCACTCATTAGCTCAGTGGCAAGGATTTGGTGTTTAGTATTGTGAGGCTGGGGACAGGATGGGAGGAGGTGAGACAAACTGCAGTAACTCATCCCACTCAATTTCTCCAACTTGACAATGTGTAGAAAAGAGGAAAAGGTCTTTCAGAAGAAAATCCAGTGCAATAGATCTGTGAGCAAAAGGCAGGGCTGGGTGCGGTGACACCGAGGTATTTGTTCTTCACCTGCTCTTGGGCTCACAGATGCCCTGCATATCCACCTGGGGATCAGCAAACAGCCATTCCAAGAGCTAGGGAACACACAGCCAGGGGCGATCAAGTTCCAGCCACTTGATCCATTCCACAGTGCCTCACTTCAGCTAACCTGAACACATAGAAAGATTTGGAAGCTTACCTGTTCAACCTTGGAGATGCGCTGTGTAAGCCCAAAGCCCGCTTTCAGAGAAGAATCACAAATACAGCAGCTACAGCCTCCCACCAGATGATTTTACTGAGCACAGCACTAACTCCAAATCATCACTTGGCCAAAAGAAAGCTGTGCAGAAATTGTGTCTCATTTGATACCATTTTCAAGGTCATTTCAAGAAAAATGGCACACAGGCGTCATGAACATCCAAAAAGCTGTAAACTTCACTTAACAAAGCAGACCTCAACATTGGCCCTAACCACAAAGTTCAACTGACATTTGAAAGGAAACAAAAAGATGCAAATCACACATGTTGATGTCTTTGAAGATCCCGGTTGGCATTGCTCTGGGTCAGAGCACTCCTCAGTGCAGCTCATTTCTCTGCAGTCAGCCTTTTTGCTTGTTTCACTGCTGACTATGCAACATACATCAGTCATTGTAAACCTCAGTATTTTTTTCATTACCTGTCAGGAACAGCACTAACAACAGGCATTATTATATCATGGTCATGTTAGAGGTACAATATTGTTCAAGCCAGTCTAAACATTTAATTGCAATATGGTAGCTCATCACAGATAATTGCCTTGGGGAAGACAGGGCAGCTGCAAGGGGATGCAGCTTGCCTTTTGGCTCACAGCATGGAATTCAGTAATAACAAAGGAAGCAATGCACTGACATACCTCTTAAAACCACACAGAAACCTTATTTCCTCTTAGGATATTTGAGAGAGAACACTTCAGGTTGCTTCTGTGCAGCCCACTGATGATCACTTTGTTTAAAAAGTGCCCAATTCCACACAGACTGTGCTTTGGCTTCTCTTCTTTTATTTTCACTTCTGCAAACAACTGTCCTATCCTGAGATCTGCCTCCATAAAGTTTCCTTTAGAATTATTAACACTTTCTTCCCAACCCTTTGATTTTTTTACACAAATGGCTATTTCCACTTAGCTGACAGAGAGAAACCAAACAAAGAGTGCTTGTTAGAATCACATCATTTTTAATTAAAAAAAAATAGAAAAAGAGAGGCAGAAGGAGGAACTGATCCTCCTGTCTTCTCCTTAGACTAAAGTAGAGCAGAATACTGTGAACAGACATACATTGCAGCAGAACTTCTATGACTAGAATAAGTGCAAGGTCTTGCACCTGCGTTGTGGCACCCCCCATTGCCAGTACACATTGTAGGATGTAAGGATAGAAAGAAAGAAGGGGACAGACTCTTTAGCAGGGTCTGTGGTGATAGAACAAGGGGAAAGCATTTCAGATTAAAAGAGGGAAGATTTAGATTGGATATAAGGAAAAAATTTTTACAATAAGGGGAGCGAGATGTTGGCACAGGTTGCCCAGAGATGTGGTGGATGCCCCATTCTTGGAGGCATTCAAGGTCAGGCTTGATGGGGCTCTGAGCACCTGATCCAGCTGCAGATGTCCCTGTTTATTCCACAGGAGTTGGACTGGATGACTTTAAGGGATCCTTCCAACTCAAACAATTCTATGATTCCAAGATTCTATGATCTTATTTCACAGGTACCTCAGCTAGATACAAAGTCAAATCTATGATGCTCATTGGCCTGTCCCCTCCTTATATGTTATTAATTATGCTCTTCATTTACAGATATGTATATAAATCTGATGCTTCATCACACAACCTTTATATTACAAAGCACACTGGCTATGAAATGATGGAGATTTCTACAAATCCTAGCTCTTATAGAAGTGAACTCTGCTCCTACAGGGTACAAATGTTTTCTAAAGACAGCAGACAGCTTTGTCTAGTATAAATTGTCTAGTATAAAACCAGCACTCCATGAATAGCAATATTTCTCTGATAGCTTCTAATAGAAGCCTCCAGCCAACACAGCAATACACCACAAGAGCAGACACTGATTTCACAATTATCAAGACCCACCTAAAGCCTTCACATAAAATTTAACTCTTGCAAATGACAAAAATCAAAAGTGCGGAATGTAACGTCACACAGATAATAACCTAATTCTAGAGGGGAAAGGTTTCATGTAAGTGTTCAAGTGGTTGAATATTAGCTAGGACTGTAACATGGTCTAGAGTCAATACTATATAAAAGCATCAGACCCACAGTTTCCACTGTCCAGTCCCTTGTCCAGCTTTCCATCACTCCTTTCCAGTCCCTCTGCAACCATCTGCCTACCTTGCAGTGCCTGGCTCTCCTGTGTGTTGTATTTGAAGTGGCAGAACTCAGTTGCCGGCCCAAGTGCTGCATCCCCATAACTGCTGCAGATGACATTGGGCTGTGATAAGATGGGATGAACTGGCTTTGCTTCTCCTGGTGATACTTTGTTGTGAGGGCTGGGAATCTCTTCTGTTCCCAGCAGTACGACAGTTTACAGCAATTACCTGGTCTTATCTTCCAGATTTTACTCCTGTCACTCCAGTCCTCCCACTGCTTTGTCAGTGCAAAAATAAGCCTTGGGTAAGTTTTCTGCAACATTCTCTCCATTTGTGATCCCAGTTCCACTGCCCGGGCCAGAGTCAAGCTGTCAAGTTCCATCAAGAGCTTCTCCCGAATTCTCCAGTCTGCTGCTTTGTCAATTAGCTGCTCCAGGATCAGCTCCTCCTGCCAACAGCCAAAAGCACAGGCTGATGCCAATTCTTGCAATGCCAAAGCAAAGGTCATAAAAGTCTCACCTGGCTGTTGCGCCCGCTGCCTGAACTGAAACCTCTGTAATACCACGCTCTGTCTGGGCTTCATGTGCCCTGAAAACTTCTTCATCGTTTCTTCAAAGGAGGCAGCTGAAAGCAGGCTTGTAAAAATCCTCTAACCTTTCATATCCAAAGATGGGAGAGTAGTTCTTAAGGAAGCTTCAGTTTTCACTCATCTGTTTCCTGTATCAGCCAAAAACTCACACTTAGCCTCTGACACTGGGACCCAAGAGACTTTACAGTTCCAGCAATTTCTGCAATGTAAACCAGCAGCAAGATGCAACTGGAGCTCCCCAGTCTTCACTGCCACCACCATACAGGTTCATGGTGTTCCCACCACCACTGAGCAAGAACACGGAGGAACAACTGCTTTGCCTTGTCACAAGGAAGCTATTGCTTGTCATGTAAGACTCCTGCCTTCCAATGCAAGCTGTCTGGCCAGGCAGGAAATGCAGTGCTCCTCCCACACAGGCAGTCAGGGTGGGGGAAGGTGAGCACAGGAGGAGAAAACTCGATGGGCATGGGAAGGAAAGAAGACAAAATGGAAAGGAGCAGTTTTTGTTGCATTCAACAACATCCTATAGCAAAGCCTGTCAAAAGCTTACAGGGAATTGAACACAAAATCCATGTTTAATGGTACACAAAATATTGCTCATGGCCATTGAGCACAACCTTCATCAGCAAAACAACCCCACATACCATTGAGGTGTAGTGAGGAAGCGAGCAAGGCTGAAGTGGAAATGAGATTGCACTTACAGTCAGGGCTGCCATATATTTGCCCAAATAGATGCAGACCGATGGCTCTTTATGTCTTCATATCTAAAAATAATGCCCAAGAAAGTCTTCTTCCTGGACATAGCCTGCTAACCCAAGTAAGAGTGGCACTGTTTCACAAGCCATTTGCAGAGGCTGCAGTCCTGCAGTCCCAGAGTCACGTCAGAACTGCAGCAAGGTCTCCATCCAGGCTTTTCCTCTTCCCAGAGCTGCCGTCAGTCGCTGCTCCCATTCCGAGTTTGTGATCACATACAGGTACAACTGGAAACACAGCACCTCCAAAGTGCATGTTGTAGAACAGATAATGAGAAGGAAGGAGATGTCTTGCTTGCCCTGCACGTTTGTGAATGTGTATGTTACTAAGAAGCACTCTGTAGATCTTATTTACATTTTGTTACGTGTCCGCTGTGCATCAGAGACCTGAGGGCTCTGCACTTCCCATCCCTGCATTCAAATATCTCAGAGTTAAGTTCTCTACAGCAAACCCCTATACAGGCCAAGATATGTTCTTCTCACTGAAATGCTGTAGTAGCCACTGCCATTTGTTCAGGAGAATTCATCAGTTGTTTTAACAATAATAAGACAAAACTGGGTTTTTTTTGGCTGAACAAAAATCCTGAAGGAAACTGGAGAAGCTCAGCTGGAGAACTAACTTGGGCGGGATATGGGCGCCTTAAATACTAGAACATGGTTTTCAATTATCCGTCACCTCTCTGTGTTCTGATTTACTTCCTTACTTCTTAATGCATTGAGCACTAATTAAAAGGTGAATGCTACCAAATGCTAGCAAACAAAAAAGACATAAGAAGAGGTGGAGGTGGATTGTAATTAACATAATAAAAAAGTGTTATTCATCTCAATCAGTACACAGATACATACACACACACACACACACCAAAAAAAAAAAAAAAAAAAAAGAATAAATGTGTTTGCAATGCCTTTTGCCTAAATTTCTATCAGGTTAAAATTCTTAACAGTTCTTTATTTAAGCTGGACAAAACTATCTGTGAAATATGCCAATGATGTCAGAAAATACTGAAAAATAGTGAAGTTTCAGCAGCATAAGTAACTTTTAGATCATGTATTTTGTTTAAGTGCAAGCTGCTATTCAGGCACTTCTGGGTATATAAAGAAATGTTTCCTTTCCTAAAAGATCAGATGAACTAGAACAATAATTGCAGAAAGAATGGAGGAAGGTGGACTCTGAATCTCAGTCTTCCAAATTTAGGAGCTGCTCTGAGAGTAATGCCTCCTGCTTTATGATATTGGTCAATGATATCAGAGGCAGATGTTGGTGGGATGGCAGTAGAGCCTGAATCTTCCCACCAGTATCCCACTGTGTGTTGCTGCTGTGTGACAGATGGCAGCAGAGGGGCAGTCTGACAGAATGGCAGCTGATGTGGATGGAACAAAGGTGTGGGATTGAATTCCTCCATGGACAAAAAGTGGCACCCATTGACATTCATTCTTGCTGAACAGTGATGGAGACCAAACAGTGGATGTAGCACAGTGAGGATGGGTGGTGTGGCCACATCAGCATGGAAAACAAGCCGTGTTCCAGACGACCTGAGCATGTTCGTGCAGACATATCACACTGCAAAATGAAAAGCATCTTGATCAGCTCATTTGGACAAATTGGCCCAATTACAACCAGGGAACTGTGTACAAAGCTGCATATCAGCTGCGATGCTTTGGAAACAATGGCAGCAATATTGGAGTATCACAAAGTTTGCTCCAGGTGGGTCACATGAATGGTCACACAGGAACAGAAAGAACGCTGTCTGCAAGTTTGTCAGGACAGATTAAACCAATATGAGGCTGAAGGCAACAGTTTCCTGCTTTGCATCATTACCAGTGACAGGATGTGGTGACACCACAATGAGCCGGAGTGAAAATGGCAATCCACAGCATGGTGACATGTGAATTCCCCACTGAAGAAAAAGTTGAAGACACAGCCATCAGAAAGTAAAGATGTGCAGGATAAGAAATGAATGATCCTTCTGAATTTCCTGGAACATGAACAAACCAGCAGCTCTGACTGCTACATCACGACACTGACTAAGCTGAAGGCTCAAAATTCCAGAGTCAGGCCAGAGAAGAAGATAACCTTTTTTTTGCAAAACAATCTTGGCTGGAATGTCCCACCATGCCTACCATATAGTCTAGATTTGGTGCCTTCTGACTTTTATCTACCTGGGCCAATGAAAGAGGGGCTGCATGGGGAATGTTTTTCTTGCAACGATGCCATCAGAGCAGCAGTGGGTCACCTCCACTAGTGCCAGTTTTTATGAGCATGAAGGCCCTTGTTCATCGCTGGCAAAAAATGCATTGTTGTTGGTGGTGACTATGTTGAAAAAGAGTTTTGTAGCTGAGAATTTGCTCTATCAAACAGTGTTATTGTGCTCTCCGTATCTGCTGTCATTTCATGGAGACAAAGAGAAGGAAGTACTTTCTGAGTGACCTATGTATTTCTACACTGAATGAGACATCCTTTCACATATGAACCCACAGCACGCTTTGTGCCATCCCCCAGTTCCCCTACCACACAGAGAAAGGAGGCTTAGAGATGTTATTAGTTTTGGTCTTGACAATAAATAAGACAAAGCTAGGAGAAGCAGTTCAGACTTCGGTATCTCAGTCCCCTTAGTTCAGCAGCTCATTAAGCCTGAGCTCCCCCTGCAGCTCTACTTCTGAAAACATTGTGCGAGCAGTCAAAAATTGTTGATCTATTGCAATCTATTGCAGCTCCTGATTATATCTGAACCTATTTAAAGACAGTCATATTTAAAGAGACTTTTCTGACTGAAGACCCTGAGCTACAAACCGTTGGCAGCTGACAGCACACTCTGGAGAAGCTTCACTATATGTTTGTAGTACTCTTAGAGCTATTCCTGGACATCTTTCGACTGCTGAGAGATGCAGGATGCTGGGCTAAGCAAATCCACCTGGCCACTGTGGCAATTCTAATCACTACTTTTCATAGAAAAGAAAATAAGCTCAAACAGGATGATTCCAAATAAAGTTACCCCCTTCATGGTATTCCAAGATGGATTTTTAAACAGAGGCATGATTCTTGATGCCTCCTTTGGAATATCTGCCTATAAAAATCAGTATTGAAAGCCTTTATCTGTGTAGTGTGGAAAATCAAATAAAGAAATCAGATTGACTTAAGCATAGATACGCTACAAAGTGGTTTTGTTGTGTTCAGAGCCATGCTGGATGGGGCCTTGGGCATCCTGATACATTGCCTGGTTTAGTGGCTGACAACCCTACCTGTGGCAGAAGTGTTGGAACTAGATGATCTTTGAGGTTCCTTCCAATCCAAGCCATTCTATGGTTCTATTACTTCAATGAAAGCTAAAACATCTCTTCAAATGAAGAGGTCTTGACCTCTACAATGTAATGAGTCAAAAACACACCATCTGACCTCAGTCTAATGTGACACAAAATTTAACTTATGGAGAGATGGCCAGAAAGACTATGCTGCACACACAGAGCAAGTGGTGCTCATTAACCATGGCTGACCTTCAAGAGATCCTGGTGAGGAATGAGTCATTTGACAGCAATATTGACTCGGCCATCTCCATCTACTCTTTCTTCTGAGCTGGAGAAGCTGCTTTTGTGAAAGCAGTTTGCCATGCACGTCCCCAGGAGCCATCAGGTGAATCCCACTACAGGAGGGCCAGAAACCTACCTGGGAACAGAATGGTGGCAGCGGACAGTTGCTGTGACAAATGGTCCTGTATGAATGGACCTGCTGGGTTAGATACAGATTCCAGCTGTACTCAGACACTTAATTTAAACTCCTAGTGCTTTTTTGTTGCTACTGTTCCTTTGCCTTAATTATGAAACGTTCTCAAATGAAAGAATTTACCCTGATAAACTATAAGGTGTTCACAAATCCACCTAGTAGAACATTTCATTACTAGTTAGCTGTAAGGAAGTTTGCTCCTCTTGGAGGTGTTAATTATCTTCCTGAGAGTTCTGCAAAGTCTACAGGAATGTCAAGATAATTGCTGAGGAAAAGCTGAGTGCCCCACCTGCTATCTAACTTAAGAGAAACCAGATGTGCAGGTGTGCCTGTGCCTTCTTTCGAGACAGAAGTTCAGCAAGGAGAAACAGCTGACCAAGCAGGAGAAGGGGACGTTTCTGGGAGTGCCAAAGAGATTTACAAGGGAAGAGAAGGTTAATCCAGCCACACTACAGAGAGCTCCTTCAGGAAATATCCTTCCAAGAGTCCTGCCTGCACAGGATAGGCATACAAGGGATGACAGTAAGGCACAGTCACACACGCACATTCTGCTCCACATCACAGAGCACATGAGTGGCAGCAGGAAGGAAAGCTCTGTGTTCAGTGCCTACTGTGTGGCAGGATGCCATCGATACAAGAGGCAGCAGTCCTCACAGGTCACCCAGCCACATCACTGCCAGCAGCTCTGTCAGTGGCAGGAGCATTGCAGAACCTAAGCAATGGTGTGAGTGTTCAGGACACCGATAGAGACTCTGATCTTCAACAGCGCAGCACTGACAAAGAGCTGTGTGCATCTTGAGCTTCCATTTACTTTGGCTTCACTGTTAAGACATGATTAAGCCACGTTGTGCCCTAGAAAGATAAGAACAGCAATGGGGCATAAATATGCAAATAAAATGTGCATAAGGTTTAAAATGATGCATAAATATAATTCTGAAGTATCACCTAAACCTTCTCGTCTACAAGGATTACAGCACAGGACAAACCAGAGAAGGAAGATTAGATGTTTCTGCTTTCCATCATACTTGAAACTGCTGACTTGGGAATATAAACAACTCAGTTACATTATAAATAAGAAGATCAACAGCTTCAATGGAAAACATGATGTTTTAAACAAGTCCTTCCTTTTTGTAACTACTACTTTGCTCCACTTTAGTGTGGCTGAACATCAGTTTTCAACAGTAATTACAGCTGCTTTGCATCGGAGGCATTTTCCCTGCCATTGCCCACCCACTGCTGTGCTGCTGTTCTGAGGCGTGATGCACACCTGTGCACGTACCAGGAGACATCATCCTGGAACTCGAAATACGAGAAACACGGAACGGTGCATTACCCAGAATACTTGCAGTCACTGAATTAAATGAAGGGCACAACTGTTTCTTTTGCACTTTTTGCACTATTTACTTTTGTAAATAAAGCATTCTGATTTTCTAAGTTTGTGATGGACAACTGAGGAACAAAACCTTTTCTTCGAAAAAGATATACTTCTGAATCTGGCCACAGAAGATAAGGCCCATGAGTACAACATGAACAGAAAAGGGCAAGGTACATAGATTGTCTCTGTAAGTCCTACTGGCTGAAAACCAACAGGTAAAACTAAGCTGTATACCTACATGACTCTATGGACAACGAAATATTAAGATGATACATTTATCATTGCAAGCTTTGCTAATGAATCTACACTTCTTTTTAGATCAGTGTAGTCTCCCATCATTCATCATTCTCTTTCTTTTCCTCATCTTTCCCATTTCAGCAGACTTGTTATCACAGATTGCATCCTCGGTATCTGTGTTTGTAATCTGCACATTTCCACAGGCTGCAACCAGCATTTCTGCAGCCCCAGCTCCCAAATGTGTGGTGCAGCCTTACCACTGTGAAAGCCAGTTCTTTGGGTATGTTTGCTGTGAAGCATGCTTTTCACCTTGTCAGCTACGAAGAACCATTTGGAGCTTGATGACTTTGCAATACAACATTGAAAAAATCCTGAGCACATCTCTTGGCCTTCTGTCTTTTGCAGGATGGCACCAAAACACCAGAATTTCTGAGACAATGCCCATTTTCGCCCACCACATTAACTTCTCAACAATTAGAGAATGGGTTTCACAGTGGCTGAACGTGTTTGAAAGAAATGTCTCTGCCCCTCTGCACTCAGCAGTGTGTAGCCTCCCAGAAGAAGGATTCAGTACCAAAAGGCATTGCATCAAGGTAGCACTCATAAGCCCACAACCTATGGAGAACAAGGTGATGCTCTCCTGTCAGTTTTTGTTCCAGGGCACAGGGCAAGAGTAGCACTTGCAATCCCACTGCCTTTAGGCTCTATTTCCAATCTAAAACATCAATGTCATGCACCCCTGCTCCAAACAGGCACTTAGAAGATCTCCCTATGAGCAACGTCAGGATTTCACATTACTTATAACAGCAACAGAGGTTTTTCAGTCAGGAAGTTTCAAAACAGTAGCAACTAAAATTCTGGTTTGCTGTGAAGCCAAATTCCCCTTCTATGGAACACCAGCTGTAGGAATGACCACTCTGCTGCTAACTGTGGCTTCCAGCCATCTTGCAGATGGCACAGAACTGTGCAGTCTATTGTTTCAGTTTATCCCAGGATCTACATTTAGACATTCCACCAGTGCAGCTTTGAGGTCAATTATATTTCAGTAAGAACAAAACAAAGAATTCTGCACAGCCAGAAGGTTGTTTTTGCATTGACAGCTTTCATGGCCTGACAAAAATCTCCATTCTATTCATAGAATGCACAGAAACACAAGAGGCTTTTCTTAAATGCCATGCCAAAATTACTACAAATAGTCCCCTGTTCCAGATTTAAGATTTAAGCCTTCTTTGCTGTTAAAGAACTATACATTATGTACTGTGTACCAACTAATAGCAAGGTTTTCGTCATTTTGAAAAGAAAAAAGATCTCTGGATGCTCATGACATGATTAACAATGGCTGCTTTTTCTGCTCACTGCTTGCCATGCTTTCAGAACACCACTTTTACCCATCAGGGTAAAACCCATCATCATCATGGTTAATGATGAGGTTACCCGCTAGGGTTAATCATGGTCTACCTGTGCTGGTCAATCCACAGATCTGCCTACGTTTCCATAGGAAGGTTTGACCCCCAGTGGCTAGGAATCCTGAACCATCAGCATTACTGGAACATAAACAAGAGAAAACAACTACCATGCCACGCCACTGGTTGTATCTCTATCTTTGCATTCCACCATTCTCCTCATTGCTCAACTGCACAAATGCAGTTATTCTCCTGTATTCTTCAACACAGTCTCCCCAACCCAAAAGGAAGAGCTCCTCTCCTCCTTCTCAGCCACCGACTTCTAATGAAAGAGAGGAGCACGTATCACATACCACGCAAAACCAAATTGACAAGCCAAGTGTCAGAGAGCCCTTCCCAGGAAAGGTTTTTGCAACCGTGAGCTCACATGCTAACAGCACCTTGGTTGAAACTACTTGGAAATGGACACTGAAAAGCATGAAGCGAACATCTAGTGCAGCATGATGGCAAAAAGGTGTCAGGGCACAGAAAGGAGCTGCTGGAACACCTCGGCCACAGCACATCTCTGCTCCTGCTGCAGCAGGGGCACAGCTGGACCCAGTGAGAAGGAGGGTGAGGGACCGAGGCAGCACAGGATGAATTCTGCACTGTCACCTGATCTCCAGCGCCCGTCTCCCTCAATAAACAAATGCTGAGATTTTGAAGAAAGGAGGAGATGCCTGGATTAAACAGAAAAGGAAGCCATCTGGGCCGCTGTGGAGCAGGAAACAAGTATCCACAAGACTGCAGTAAATAAGAAACAAGGGGCTTCCCCTAGTGACAAATGTCTAGCCTGACTAAACAACCTGGACTTCGCCTTTCAGAGAGGGGTATGAAAAGACATCCTGACAATTTCATTCAAAAATTCATTCAAATGTATGT
The DNA here is from genome assembly GCF_905368555.1 of Meleagris gallopavo. Lineage (NCBI taxonomy): Eukaryota > Metazoa > Chordata > Aves > Galliformes > Phasianidae > Meleagris > Meleagris gallopavo. Next base: position 977,227 of record NC_139414.1, on the reverse strand, counting down.
CGCAAACACTGCAATGCAGCTTGATTTGCCCTCTGTGCATACACCAAGTATAAAGTTAAAGGAAGATGATACTGCAAACACCCTGTAGTACTGAGACAGGTCCTACAGGATGAGCTGACAGATTTTTTTGTGATCACAAACCTCATCAAGCATCAACAGCAGGAAATGCAGAAAAATTGCAAGGGGTATTTTCCCCAGCACAGGCAAACGTGCTATTAGAGCTTTTACTGCAGAACCACATCAACACTGGTGTGTAAAATTAAGATAATGAGTTTAAAAATAAATTTAGGTTTGAATAAAATTAACAGGATCAGGATTGGTAGAAGGCTGGCATTAAATCTGTATCTCAGTAAACAATAGGAGATACAACAGCACTTTGCAAACTCATGAAGTCCGGCTTCCCAGTTGGCATTTCACAGATTCCTTGCACTGGTGATTACAGCTCACTAGGGGCAAAACATTACTGAAAGCAGTGGTGTTTAAAAAAGAAGGCAATGTCAGGACTGTCAGCAATATACAGACTAATACATGTAGTAACACGTATATTTATATTTCCCATTTAAAAGCATAGAGCATCCAAGGAAAGCTGTGAACCCCAGGGTTACATGACAAACAGGATGACTGCAATACTCAGTAAAGAAGCAATAACCTCAAGAATCATAGAATCACAGAATCCCCAAGGTTGGAAAAAACCTCCAAACCATGCAGCCCAACTGTCCACGTGCCACCAATATTTCCCAGCTAAACCATGTCCCTCAGTACCACATCCACACGTTTTTTGGACGCCTACAGGGATGGTGACTCCACCACCTCCCTGGGCAGTCCATTCCAGCACATGACCACCCTCCTGGAGAATAAATTGTTCCTAACATCCAACCTGAATCTCCCCTGGTGCAACTTGAGGCACTCAGATGCATTTCTTCAGTCCCAAAGAGTTTTTCCTATCATATGCCAAAGTATTTAATATTAATGACCTGAATCTCCTGGGAAAAACACCACTCCCCATACTGACAGCACAAAAGGTCAATTCTGTTTTACTCCTGCGTAACTTTGAATCCAGGGGCTCCTACTTTACCGTATAAGTTCAGTAGTCTGAGCTCAAACCTGTAACAATTATTTTACAATTATGCAGATTCCATACAAGACTGTAAATATGTGGTGCTGAATCCCAGGAACATTATATTGCCACGAAGACCCATATCTGTTAAGTGGTTCCTCATCAACATGGGTGTATGGCATCACCGCATCAAACAAAGGCAGCAGCAACAAGCCTGCACAAGGAGCACATCCCTTAGTGAGAATGAGAAATGAATGGATTGGGCCCAAGGGGTGCGAGGGCTCGTGCCAGCAGCTGCTGCTCAGGAAGAGCCGTGTTAATTCCATTCCTACTTACCTCTGTAGGCAGAGATCATTGATCCAGTTCTTCAGTGGCCGCTGGACCCCATGTGCCAAGTGGTCACTGAACACCTCAGAGGTGGACGCGGTACGGCACGCTCGATGCAAATGGCTGCCCCAGCAGAACATTACTCTTCACCAGCTGTATTTCGCTGAGCTATCACAACAAATATGCTGCTCCCCAGCACAGCTCTCTGATGAGGCAGGCAGAGCGTGGCTCAACAGCCTCACCTAGAAGCTTTTAGACAATCCTTCATTACTCACCAGGCACTTCACTGGTTCTGAATGGTGACTTCCTACAAAAAGTGTGATTCAGCAGAACCAGGAATAGCTGGGAGACCTCCTGGGTTGGGTGAGAAGCCTCTTCTGTTATTGCTTTACAGAGAAAAAGTGGAATTGTGAAGGGATTGTTTGGACTCTTCTCAGTGAACCATGTCCAATTTTAAGGATATGTCAAATTTAAACACTTACGATGTTAGCAATGGGACCACTTCAGCAGGGCAAACATTCAGGTTTGTTGTTGTGCAGAAGAGCTCACACAAAGTTTGCAGCACTGAATTGGTATAAGTGGAGACTTGCACTGCAAAATACAATCTGTCTTTTGCTGCGTCCTAACTGCCCCTTGCACCCCTGCCCTCTGTCTTCTTTCCAAGGTAGAATGCTTCATGTCTCGAGTGTGTCTACCAAGGTGAGATAAATAGTGTTCTAATTTAACCTCTCCTGTGGGACACCAGACAGTTTAAAGAAGTTAATTCAGTTGGGCTTTGCCGGACTTCCAGCATTGCCTTGACTTGCTTCATGTTGTGCCATAAGGCTTCTGTCTGTAGCATGAGCACAGCGTGAGTTTGAATCAGTGTAACAGCAGTTAAACTGCAAAAGATGATGAGATTCATATTCACATCAAGATTATCAAGATCAGCATCAAAATTAAAGCCCAGACCATAGCTGATCTCTAACATAGGACCAATTCTGATACTCCTGTGATCATGTATACCTGAAGCTCTCAATTGCAACTTAAAACATGCAGAATTTACACTGTCAACTTCGTCTGCTGTCGTTTAAAACAAATATGGGGAATTAAGATAAAATATTTTTCATCAGATGTTGGACTTTGGAAGAAGGCCTTGGCTCTCACTTTCTTCCTAGAGCTCCCAGAAGATGAGATGAGCAACATTTCTTTCCTGAAACATTTTTTTCCAGAGCTCCTATCTCTGAAGTTTCACATAACTGAAATGTATTGTGGTTTTGTTTGCTTCTTTCTTTCTTCCATTTGAGGAAATAACTGTACATCAAGCCAACTATCTGACAGATAACACATACTGCATGTAATGCTCCCACTGTTTTTATTCCCAATGCAGTAGGGATCAGAGGCCAAAGGTAACTGGCAGAAGGCTGATGAGCAGTGTGGGGACCTACGTCAGCAAAGTGATCCATGGACCAATACTTTATTTTTCATCTTCATGAAAAACGGTCTCAGAGCCCCTGAGAACTGGGAGTGTGAGAGCCTTCCCACCTCTGTGAGCAACCGTGTAACTATTCTTAGTTTATTCTCTCAGGAAAAAACAAAAGCATCAGAGTGCCTGAAGCATGTGCTGACTTGGCGTTTAGCTGTGTCATCCACATTTTAAGCCGCAACAATGCAAACACAGGAGAGGTTTGGATAATGTTCAGCAACAGCAGGGAGTACTGCCAAATCAATTAGTGCTCCCATAGTAATTAATTGGGACAGCTCAATGAGGGAAGCGGGTCTTATTTATAGAACACTTGGGTAATAATCCAACATGAATTACCACGCTGAATCCACGAGACTAACTAAATACAACATGTATTTTATAAATCATGCCATAAATGTGCTTAAATCAACTTGAGAATGAGTTCACAGGACTACTGCTTTTTGGCATTGCACAATGCTCACCCATTCTCAGAAGTAATATATACCAAGCAGGGTGCTCACATTTAAACCCTTGTCTGAAAAGGAGACAGTTCTGAAGCATAAGGCCATGTTATGGCTTCCACTGGATTGTTCCTGAGTGAAGGTGTTACTCACCAGTCTGTGATTTGTGGAATACAGTTTCCTATTTTGATAGCATCACCAAACAATGAACACTGAATGCATTTTTTATATCTTCGTTCTGTTTTTCCAGAATAGCGACCTACCCTTACTCCACCAGCTGCAACACACCTGCTTTTTGAGGACCTTCAGAGACAACATCAAGTTGTCACATAGAAATGTGTTTCAAGAACGGTCAGCCAAAAATCCATTTCTTAGCACAAATGGGAAGGTGTGTGTTGTGTCAGTCTGGGGAGCAATGCTACTCTCAGTTTCCCCCACATCCCTGCTGTCACTGTTTCAAATAAAGATACATTAGACCATATTTTTTGCTGCTTCAAATAAGCACAGCTTCTCTGAAACACTAAAGATCCAAAGCTGGGTTGTGTCCTCATCACCTCTCAGTAGTTTTATTACATGGCATATGCAAACCCATCTGTTCAACAAACAGCACACAAATGCGTGGCTTCCACAACCCCTCTTCCAGCATCTCTGCCTCCAAACTACTCATGCAAGTGGATCTGAAGCGCAGGAAGGGCCCTCCAGCAGTTTCAGCCTGCAGTTTTTCATCAAAAATTCAGATCGGGGATTCATCATAGGAAGGCTCGTGGTTAATAGAAGATTTTATGCTAATAGAAAATCCTGCTTCATGTTTACATGTAAAGGATTGCCCCACAGAGATCTTGAAGCTCATACAAGATTTACTGGGTGAGGTTTTTCAGTGACAGCACTGTACAATCTGCACTGGGAAGTCGAGGGAGTTCCTCGCAAGGGAATCCTTCACAGGACACAAGCAGGGAAGTGATAAGAGCAGATACAGCACAGAAATCAGCAACTGGATAAGATTGGACAAAAACATAATCAGATGCAGCTCAAGAGCAATCAGAGAGAAAGGAAAACTAGTTTGTTCTCCTCAAATTGAGATTTTTGCTGTTGAGGATTATCTCCATCCTGCACCAGAAAGCAGTGACAGATCAGAGGAAACTGCCCAGACACAGACTCATACTTGGCCCACGGTGGAGCTGACATGCTCTGAACTCACCTCTAATTTATAGCACAGGGCCCAGCAGTGTGCACACACCTTAGCAGATGCACATGGGATCTCTTCATCCCTTAGAAACGCAGCCTGTTCCTATTCCCTACCCTGGAGGACCTTACCCCCAGACTGGATTTACATCACCCCAAAACAAGTAAGGCTAATATTCTTACATAGTTTGATTTAGCCATGCTTGATATGCATATCAGAAATAAAAGAGCCATCTACTTTGTTTAAATAATCAGCTTCCATGGAAAGCTTGTCTTCTAGTGGGGCTCAAGGTTAGCATAAAGTACAGCACCCTGCTGTCCATATATAAGAGGACTTCTCAAGTTTTATTGTTTTCTCTTGGCCATCTTCATGTTCAGAACTGGAATCGTAGAATCCTAGAATCACAGAATGGTTTGGGTTGGAAGGGACCTTTCAGATCACCTGTTTCCAACTCCCTGCTGTAGGCAGGGACACCTCCCATAGCCCAGGCTGCTCACAGCCCCATCCAGCCTGGCCTGGAGTGCTCCCAGGGAGGGAGCATCCACAGCCTCACTGGGCAACCTGTTCCAGTGTCTCACCACTCTCACAGGAAAGAATTTCTTTCTAATATCTATTCTAAATCTACCATCTTCCAGTTTAAAGCCATTTCCCCTCATTCTCTCACTACCTGCCCTTATAAAAAGTCCCTCCCCAGCTTTCCTGTAGGTCCCCTTCAGGTTCTGGAAGGCTGCAGTAAGGTCTCCTTGGAGCCTTCACTTCTCTGGGCTGAAGAGCTCCAGCTCTCTCAGCCTGTCCTCATGAGGAGGTGCTCCAGCTGTCTGATCAACTTCATGCCCTCCTCTGGACCTGCTCCAACAGCTCCATGTCCTTCTTGAGTTGGGGGCCCCAGAACTGGATGAAGTGCTCCAGGTGGGGTCTCACAAGAGCAAAGCAGAGGGACAGAATCACCTCCTATGACCTGCTGGGCACACTTCTCGTGATGCAATCCAGGATACAGAAGGCGAATAAAAGCCAAATGCAGGAACCACCCTTCATTCTTATAGCCCTCCAGAGCTGTTCACCTCTCTCTGAGACAGCTGTGGCTTTACTCTGAGGCTGTGGTGATGCCCAGGTTAGTGCATGCAGTCTGCACATCTCCCTTACTATTGGCACTAGGGAGTGCAGCTCTTCAGGGCTCTTCTCTGAAGCTGTTTTAGTTCTCACAATCAAGATGGTCATTTTGCTTTGAATGTGGGCAATTTCAGGGCCAGGGTGGGTTCCTCTAACCAAGCAATGACATACATATCAGGTAATGAACTAAAAGAAGCTCTGCCTGAGACTCATCAAATGAGCGCATGCTGATGACTATTGCTTCATATCTTCAAGATTTTGCATGGATTGCAAAAAAAACGAGTTTCAGATATTGCATTTCCTTTCCCCTACATCCAACAGAAGAGAGATCACACCTGATCAGACCACCCAGTCCAGTGTCTTATCTCCAGCAGCTGACAGAAGATTTCATAAAGAGGAGAAAAAGGACAGGACAAGCAGATGGCAACATTGCCTTACTGCTCTCTTTCAGACTCCATCCTTAAATACTGTGGTCAGCATTAAACCAATAGCAAAGGTGTTTCCTGTTGTGGTTTCTGCTTCAATAAGCATCATCTCCTGCCCTTACAACACACAAATGCATTCACAGTAGGGAAGGAATTGAATAATCTCATTTTATTCTTCCTAGAAAAGAAAATCAGACTTTTTTAAATCTTTTTTTTTTTCCAAGGACACAATTTGACCCAGCAAAAAGTAATCGTTTTCCTTACAAATTCCTTGTCCCATACCCTTACATCCTTACAAATTCCCTACCTTTTAAGAGCTTTGTGGTGATAGTTTTATAACTTACATGTTGCCATCATATGATGAAATGCAGAGCTTCCCACAGCCACAGAGAAATGACAGAAATGTTATGCCTTCTCTGTGACTCCTAACACAACCTTTGTCATTCTGCTTGTGGGGTCCATCCTAGGCCAAGGCACTCACCCCTTGGAGAGGATAACATTTAAAGGAAAGATTATTTAGGATCGCAACATGATGATGCAAAGGTGCCAAAACCAGGTTGAATCAGAAGCATCAGATTCATGGCTGACATATTTTGCTGCATGGTTCTGCAGCTTAAGCACTGGCACAAATGGAAACACATTCAGCGGCACGCAGAGCCCAAGTCACTGCCAAGCCCTACTGTTCTGCCTCAAAAGCTCTTGCTGTCCGAGGTCAGTCACTAGGTATTAGATATGTACCCACAGGTGTTTGACTAGAGCTTTGGAAACTTCAAAAGCTTGAGATTATATGCCAAGACCAGAATATGTTGTGATTTCTGCAATTAATTACTGCAGAATTGTTGGTTATGTAACTTTTGCATGCAAAGCCAGATTTCTAAAAGTAAGGTTTCCTTAGGGGAAAAAATTACACTGGCAGCATCTCCAGCTTCATAGAGCTTTACTGGCCAAAAGGACAAAAAGCAATCCCAGCCTGAACAACGGTCTGTTAAAAATAATAATCACAAATTATCCGTAGTTAGCTCTCAGGGAAGAACAACAACCTTGTTAAACCACTTGGATTTGAAATACTTGATCAGATCAGAGAATATAAAATAAATGCTACTGATCAAAGCTGAGAAGTGGAAATGAATGTTGAGTGAAGCAGGAAAGAAAATTGATTTACTTTGTTGTGCAATTGTTTGATCAGCTGCACCGCTGCTCCCTTGGCACCTTCATGACACTTGGGAAGAGGGCAAAGGACAAGATTATCTGTCTCATACTTCAGAAAGCAGCAAAAATAAAAATGAGCTGGCCACAGAAAGTAGTAAGAGAACAAGATGATTATTGGCTTTCCATTATGCTTCTCAAATTCTAATTCTCAAAATTGGACTGTGCTATTGGACTGGTACAAAAGACCAGGAAAAACAGACACTCATTCTTAAAGCTCACAAGTCCCCATCATTGCTGGACATGTCCTGCCTTCTCCCCTCTGCATTTCTTCTATTTACCCTGTTGGAGGGGTGGTTCCTGCTTGAAAACAATGAGGACAACTGCACACTTTGGAGGTCAATGCCTTTGGAGAAGTTAATGGATTTGAAGCCCAAGTCTGCCTCAAGGAAAGTAAGTGTGGGCATTTCATCCTGTTCACCAGGAGCCATCAATAAAGTAACCCACATCTGCACTGAAGCAGAAATCCCTGCCCGAACAAGTCCTAAAACTGGAAAAGCAAGTGTGGGTGCTTGGAAAATATGTCAGTCGGTGTTCTGCTTATGATTAAAAGCAAAATGCAGTGCAATAAGGACAACTGATAGAGAGAGGAGAGAACTGAACTGTGTAAGCTGCCACTCTGTGGTTTGAAGCAGTGCTGAGTGTACCAGCATAGCTTGCCTAGCTTCCAGACAGTCCAGCCTGAGTCATGGCTCTCTGTTCCGAAATGGAAGAAAAACTGATAACAAACTAAAGTGGAAACTTTATCAAAGGTGAAGAGGCACAAAGCCTGGACTGTAATGTTAGCAGCAGATGCCAACTCACCACGTTCCCTCAGAAAGCATTCAGCACAGCAGCACGAGAAACCACCGGCGTTCACATCACCGCACAGGTGAGAGCAAAGAGAAATTTGTGACCTGGGGCAGGAAGGATACAATTTTCCTTTTGGGAAGCGCTGTAAGTTTTGCACAAGGGAGCAGACACGAGCTGTGGCAGCAGGGGGAGCCCGGCCACAGCGCTCTGCTCAGCGTGCCAGCACCACGTTCTTCTTGAATGGAGTTTTCCTGACACAGTAAAGCTGTACTTAATCCTCCTAGACCTGTGTAGTGCAGGGAAAATAAAAATAATAATTAAAAAAACCCGCCACTTTGCTACCTCACCCTCAATTTTTAAAGCATTGATATTCATAACCTTTTCAAAATTCTTTTCCTGGATATTCTGAGGAGAACCAGAGAGCTGTGCACTGAGCACACTGCTCGCAGATACTTGGCTCCCACGTTGGTGCAGAGATGCACCAGGAACTCAGTGCCATGTTCAGCCAGCAATGTACACCTGCAAGGCTCTGGTTGCTGGGCCACACAATAATTCCCAGCATCAAGATGATAGCCACTGGGAATCTGTAGGAGTGGAACTGAAGCCTTTGGCAAACCTGTCAGGTGTAGTGATACAGACAGGTTTAGCAATAGGGATCAATATATTAGCTTGAGGACCAATATATGGTTTCACAAAAGGAATTAGTGTGTGCTCATTCTAAAACTTTCCAGTTCAGCAGTATAGTTTAGTATGTGAACAGCCCTGTTTTTCTGAATGATCCTTGCTCCCCAGAAGCACTGCAGTCACAACAGAATACCTTTATCTTGGCATCCACCAGATGCAAGGACTTTTTCTTGGGTTTCATATATATTGTTATGAGTCACAGTGCACCAAGACAGAAAGTTGCTCATTATGACACAACAAAGCCATGGAAATTTAGCATGCTGGGGGGGAAGCAGCTGGAGGTTGGCAAAAGGGCACCGTGATGAAGAGGAAGATGAAATAAAGGGAAGGATGTAGGTGGTCTGCAATCACTATGGGCCCTCTTCCCTCTATCACACATGCTCAGAGGGACATTAGCATATATTAGATAGCTCTTAGAAAACAATGAATATGTATGCCAATGTATTACACATATATGTCTTAACTGTTCAGATGCAGAACCTGAACTCCAAGAGTACACACTTGATCTGTCAAGTTGCCCAGTAAGTATTGTAAAAATGAAGGAATACCAGCTTTCTAACACCACAGTGGAGTTAAAGAGTTTTCTTTTTCTAATGATACCAGCACAATGCATCTTGCATTCTCCTCCAGACTGCACTCCTCACCCCTTCCTGAGCTTTACAGCACAAACTGCAACACAGCAGTTAATGTGGAAAGTACTTCAGCTCAGACCTAGCCCAGCCTTTGCTTCTGACACCCGCTGCTCTCTGCGAGCAGGCTGCACTGCTGATGGGGAGGCACAGGGGAGAGCTGGGCTGGAAGGAAACAGCTTTGGAGCAGATCAGCACAAGTCACAAGTGCTCTGCCAGAATTCCACTTGCTCAAACATTCAACTTCAGGTGAAGTGCATCAAAGTTGAAGTTCAACACTGGGTAATAATCCTCTAAAGTACAATGTAAATCAGAACACAGCATGTAAAAACGTGCAAGGTTATGCAACGGTACTCCAGAACACACTTCCTTCATATCTCTGATGGTTCAGTTATTCAGTGAGTCTCTGCAGCTCTCCTGATTACTCTGTTCAGTCTTTAGTTTCCAAACATTTCTCTGCAGAAGGAGTATGGCTGTGTGTGGCAGGAATAAGTCATAAAAGAACAAAAACACTTCTTTAGGAATCCTGAGGGAGTCGAGAGCTCCAACCCAAACTGTATAGCCATAACGGAGGGAACTCCTCTCACCACTTTTGTCATACCATTTTTCTTGTTGCTTTTTCTTGCACAGATAATTAAAAGTTCAAACAAGTATCTGGTTTTACCATAGTTACCAAAGTAGAAAGGCAGTATTTGTTTGTCTTCTCAACTGGATATTTAAAAGAAAAGTCTAAACACTCCCATAGGATTACATATGGATTCCATAATACACTTCAGTAAACCTAAACTCAGTTTTCCTACATATGCCTGCAAAACATTTTCACTGGGCATCTCCTCCCCCTGCAAGTAAAGACCAGGATGTCTCAGATACTGCAGTCTGCAGACAACTTCAATACACCCTGGCAACTTCCCTCTTAGGGTCACTGTGCTGCTCTTTGGAGCAACACTAGCCCTCATTTCCCCATCCAATATTTACTACTGTGCCAATACTGAAACTGATACATTTTGTTGTGACCAATCATTTCACCACCAGCTAAAAAGACGTTATACTGAATCATGAGGCCACTCTTCCATCCTCATGCCCCATCCTGAATGGGAATCCAGAGCTGGCTGTAACAACACCTTGCTATAAAGCTCCTAAAGCTCTGATATCCTGTACTAAAGGACCTCCTCACAATGAGAACAGAGCAAGGAGGAGGGCTGCAAAGGATAAAGATAACAATTCTGCACACACATAGTAAGCTGAGACCCTCAAACTTGGCCTCCACCTCCTGCAGATTGTTTCCCTCTTGCAGCCAGGCTGCAACTGTCTTGTTTTTGACTGTAAAATCCAAACAGTTTAATTGCAAAAATGGTAATTCAAACCTCACCTTATTCTACTGTTGTCTTCAAAGTGGAGGAAAGAGGGATTTCAGATGAAGCTCTACTATGAGTGCTTCCTGTTAGTCTTGGCACCTAGCACACAAGTTAGTTCATATCTATATGGGTTGGTGCGGAAAGCTGTGCACGGTGCCTTCTGTATGAGTCAGGACACACTAGGTCAGATAGTTTGATGATATTGTGGCTGTGAAGATTCTCTGATGAATAAGGGCCACATGCCTCCAGCTCAGAGATCCAGAAAATTGAGCTCAAGATTGTCTGTACAACTCTGAGAAGACAAGACATCCAAACTGGCATACCAAAGTCAGCGCATGCACACTGAGTCCTGTAAGGTCCTATGTATGGTCCTATCTCTAAACGATTTGGAATAGGAGCTGTTCATTTAATACACTGCTCTCACAAGAACTAACTGAGGCTCAGAAAGTCAAAGGAAGAGCCCAACAACTATTTTCAAGAGAACAAAAGACACTGGCAGATATCAGAGCTTCTCACCTGGGGCAATTACCTAGACATAGAACAAGACAAGTGCTGCATTTTGAGAACTCTTTAGAAGCCCTACTGTGTTTTAGGCCAGGAGACTTCACATAGATGAAGATGCTTTACTAGCGTCTGCTTTGGGGAAATGACTAAAAACAAGCAGCAGGCAAAATATGTGTTTGGTATAAATCTGTGTTTGGCCATGCAGAGAAAAGAAGAGGAAGAAGTTATAAAAACCAAGTACCTGGTCTGCTACTGAAACATGCAGTTTAGGAAACACCTGCTGTTAAGGTCTTATTCTCTAGAGACAAGTAGATTCAGTGTCCCCCCAGAACATGGCAGGCTGTTTCACATTCACACCATTTTGGACAGACTCACTGCGAGTTCTTTGCTGGCTGGAGAACATGCAGAGGAAGAATAGTTCTAGAGTGGCACAATGAGCTCTGGGTGAGCCCTCACCTTTATGGGAGACTTCAAATTCCCCAGACACAGACTGGGAGTACCACAGTGCTGTGACAAGCACTGGGAAATTCTGGGAAATTCTGAAAGATGATTCCCAGTCATGAATACTGAGTGAGCCAACCAAGTGTCCCTGTTGTTGAGAACAGGGAAGGCCTTGTGGAGAGGTGATGGTAGGTGGCTGGACACAGTGAACATGAAGTAGTCGAGTTCAAAACTGTTGGTGGAAGGAGAAAAAAGGTCAGCACAGTTTGCTACCCTGGACATTAAGCTTCTCAGGGAGCTATTTAGCAGTGTTCCATGGGAATCAGCACTAGAAAGTTTAAGGGGTCCACAATAGATGGAAGAACCACATTTTAAAAGTCCAGCAGCAGGCAATCCCACTGTACCCCAAGTAAAGCAAGCAGAGCAAAATACAGGCCTGGCTGAACTGTGAACTCCACAGCAGAGTTCCCCGGGGCTCTGTTCTATGTCCAGTTCTGTTCAGTGCTTTTATCACTGATCTGGACGCAGGAGCAGAGTGCACCCTCAGCACATTTGCCAATGACACTAAACTGGGAGGTGCTGTCGACTGGCTGTATGAAACTGGGAGGAGCTTTTGATTGCTTGCAAGGATGAGAGGCCTTGCAGAGGGATCCAGACACATCAGGGCACCGGGCAACCAGCTGATAAGAGGGCAGGAAGGTGTGTGCCATGAGGAGAAGCTAAGGGCGCTTGGGTTGTCCAGTCTGGTTGAAAGGACACCAAGAGGTGACCTCACTGCTTCCTGCCACCTCAAGAGCAGGGAAGCACAGAGGGAGGTACTTTCTCTGCTCCTAGGAACAGCCAGCGGGACACACAGGAACAGCACAGAGTTCTTCAAGCTTCCTAAGGTGGGGCTGGGTGCCCCATACACGTCAGTGTTCAAGAGGCATTTGGCTACTGCCCTCAGCAACATGCTTAAACTAATGGTTGTCCCTGAACTGGTCAGGCAGCGGGACTTGACAAACTTTGACAGTCCCTTCCAACTGAACTATTCTGTTCTATTCTAGCTTGCTGTTTGTAAGGGCATTCCCAACATCTTTTCTCCCTTTGGAGTTACCAAGGAGACAGAGCTATTCAAAGAGAGCGAACTCATTCAGTTCATGTTTGCAAGCATAAACTGAAACCCCAAAGGAGCAAAGTACCAACACCACCATTTGCTTTCTCTCTTGGGGCGACTTCTGCCTCTGGGGAAGACAGACACCAATAAACCAGACAACAAAGCAGTACAAGGTACACAACCCAGCACAAGGAAACACACTGTTCTGTCTAACGTTAAGCAGTTGCATGCAAATTTCACATTCTTCCCATAGATTATTATAGTTTTGAAGTTTTCTTTTCCAGGCCCAGGGCTTTGTTCACCAAGAGCATGGTAAAAAGAACACCCCTAGCATCAGCTTAAATTTACAATGTCCACATTGTACAATGTGCAAGTTGCACAGCAAGCCCTAAACATTTAGAAATAATTTTAAAATAATGTTATACCTCTATATCAAAGACTGAGAGTGACTAATAACATGATCTGAAAAGGTTCACTTATCTCCAAGACTGAATTCTTGCTTCAGTGGGGTTTCTTAGTACCCTGTTCACAAGAATACAGCCTTGTGTTCTGTTCCCCTCATTTGGGGGCAAAAAAGATCCCTATTGATATAGAAGTAAAAGTCTTATTTCTTCTCTCTTGAAAGCTTCATTTATGAGACTGGAATAGGATGAATACTGTTCTCAGTGAGCAAAGGTTATTCTACTTCCATGATTAAAGGTTTCTTTCGGGAAAATACAGTGAGACAGAGAATCTTTGTTGCCTGTGGAAAACTTCCACAAATATTACCTATGAAAACCTGCAAAAATCAGATCAAGAGATCACCTTTTGTTTTCTTTTGTTTTGTTTTTGTTGTTGTTTTTTTAGCAATGCTGTACGTGCATGGATAATAAGAAGAGGATTAACTCTTTAAAAGCCTTTTGCCCAGCAGTTCCTGCTCATCATCCCCTGTTCTCTGCCCCCACTCCATGGCTGCTCACAACACATTGCTGGCAAAGGCCTCCACCCCACACTGCTCCCTGTCCTCAGGCAGGAGGTGTTACCTGAGGATTCCGGTGTCCCGAGGACTTGTTTTCAAGCACAAGTTATTCTGAAGAGTGAGATGGTATCTGAGGTGCCAGATGTACGCAGCAATCATGCATGCTGATACAGAATGTTCAGCAGTTATTCGTTTTTCTATTGTGACACAATTAATTCCATAGTTTTTGAGTTGTAACTAACTTCTAGACTGTTCATAAATACTGAGAATAAAAGCTGAGAGTGAACCGAGAGTAGAAATACAGCCTATTAACTGAACTCCCCAAGTTAAGAACATGACGAAAGATTGTTCTTAAAACAGCATAAGTGTGTCAAAATGGAAGCGAAAGAAAAAGAGAGAAGAACCAGAGGATGGTAACCACATGCCCCATGCAACAAAAACTGATTTTGTGTATTTTTGAGTGGCACCATACAATGAGCCCAGTTCCAATCCCAGAAACCCAGAACTAATGTGATTCATTGGCATAGATCCATATTCTGCTAATTGCAGCAGAATTCCACAAGCATGATTTCAGACAAATGAATTAAATCCTCTCCAGGACAATTGTGTTCTACCTTGACATCTCATTCTTCTGGCAAGGCACATAAACACTGAAGATTTTAGCATGCTGGATAGGTATGCTGGAGGTATTGCTCAGGCAACAGGAGCACGACAAGGATGAAACAAGCTTTGGAACACAATTCACCCAAGCTGCAGATGGCTACTCAAAGCGCCTTTCAGGATTTGGTAAAAGTCAGACCACTATGCTACAGTGAACAACACGATTCCTCACAGATTTCTGACAGTCCAATTCATTACTGCCTTTCAGCTTCCACATTATTGCCCATTCTCACTTCTGCCCAATGCCTGCTGCCATGATGCTACATGCGGCATCTGTACATTTTCAGGTTGCAAGTGCCTGATTCCTTCTGGTTGTGGGTGGTCTTGGCTTGTGGCACAGCTTTCAGGGGCTCGGTCATCATTTCCAGGGCACTTGGCACCATTCATGCAAATGGAAGCAGCACTGAATGGCTACAGAGAGACCTTGACAAAAATTGTTTTGTCAGTCAAGCTCATTGCATGCAAGTTTAGCAAGAGAAGCTGCTGTACTAATGGAAGGATGAAAGAAATCTATTCAGGAGATATTTTTCAAGTTCTTCTGAAGACTACCTTTTTATAAGAAGGCCTGAGAGACAAAGTGGAGCTCAGTCGAGTACAACACTTCTAGCACCTGTTGGCTAGCTGAAGTACCACCAAAGCCTATTAAAAAGGTCAGCAGTAAAAAGGGCTTCACTTGCAAAAATGCTTTGCACATCAAGAAGGTACAAAAGTCAAGGCAAAACAAAGCATTTTGCTAAAGTGTAATTCCAAAGCAGAAAATAGAGTGCTACCACTCTTATGCAGCTCTAAACCGTTAGTACTGGGAGAAGTTTCTCATAGCTTAACATGGGACTGAGGTAAAGAACTGCCAGGCACTTCATCACTGATTCAAAAGAGAAGGGCACAGATAGAAAGGGAGATCAGAAGCAAAACTTGAAAGAGGCTGCCATTCTTATTTTTAATGCATTTTGATACTGAATGACAAGAAATGGATGGATGTAAGGCTTATATTCTCAGACTGTAAAAAGCCACCACCTTTGATTTCATCTAAAAGCACCTTCACTTAAAATCTATTGTTTTAGCAAACAAAGTGAGTTTTAGGTTGGTCAGATATTTGAGTAAAATCAAATATAAACTGATTTTCCCTGGCTTACCCTTACATAAAAATAAATAGACTCTTGCTCATACAAGTGCCACCCAAGTGTGGCTGAAACAAACAGCAGATGTTACCCAAGTACAGTTGATAGTAAAGTTCATGAGAGAGTTTTCATGCTTGTGTCTCCCCTTTTCCCATGAATAGAAAATGACAGCACTGTTAGCCACTTTCTCACAGATGAGAAAACGCTAATTATGAAATCAACTACTTGTTTCTTAGTACAGACAATAATTCGGGAGGACCAGAGCCCAGTTTGTTTTAGAACAGGTTCCAGTGACACTTTTTTAATGCCTTTCACCTACATGTCTGTTTTAGCAAAACTTGGATGACTGAAGACCTAGTGTGTGCTTTGGCTAATTGTAATGGTAGCAAAAGCTGAGAGTGGTTTCCTTCTATGTGCTTCAAACCTAAAGGAGCTGAGAAACTGTTATGTACTAAGGTACATAGGTAAATGGACAAGTGAGTGTTAGGATTGGGAAGAAAAAAGCTATCAGAAAAGCCCCGTGGCCTTCCAAGTATAGCTGTAAATCGGAACAGATTGCCTGTGACACCTGTCTGCACAGCCTCCAAAAACAGAGAAGAGATTATCTACATCTCAAAACAAGATGTACTCCAGTCTTACGCTCCACAAGAAAAGTTAATCTTCGTTAATTAGTTGCCATAGAAACTTTCAGCCTTGGGAAAGCTATGAATGGTACATACACCAAGATCAAATACAAATTACTTGGAGCAAATGCCCTCATCGTGACTTGGAGAAACAAACAGAAAGGCTAAAGTTTTGCTATTTCATTAAGTTTTACAGAAGAACAAATGTCACAAAGGTTCAAAATGGAAAAAAAAAAAAAAAAAGAAAAGAAAAAAACACATTGCAAACCACAGTTATAACAATTCCTTCAAGCTTTCTGGCAAAGACCTGTGAGATGGACGCTGAATGATGAACGACCTGAACAGCAAACTAGCAGTAGCAAGAATGAAACAGCAGCCCAGAAAGCAGGTGTGAAGGCCCATGCTCTTACCGCCTGCTGCATGCGAGGCCAGGTGTGACGGCAGAACACCGGGGATCTTAGCACACTCCTAAATTTTGTCACACAAAAGAGAAGTTCTGGGAGTAATTATTCACGCTGACTTTGGCTTCTGTTCCTCCTTTCAGAACTGTCTGTGTAGGCTACACTTTTTCAGGAGTTCAAACCTGTCTCCCTAGAGGAAAAACAACCCACGAGCCTGCTTTCCCCCAGGCTGAGACGTGCCTGTCTCATCGGCACAGCAGGGCTGAACAAAACACTGACAGCGTCCTGCTGAACCTGCCTAGCAGGCAGAATGCGATGGGCAGAGCTGAGCAAGATGAAAACAGCTGAGGAAGCAGATCTGCTTTTGTTTCATGCGGGGCTGATTTGCCTATGTTCTGTTGTTTGGGAGAAGGAACGAAGAGAACGCAGAGCGGCACACGATTTTTAGGCCTCCAGCTGATACTTTGCACAGGGTGCAATCAGTTCTATTGCACTAGAAGTATGCTCAGAAACCAGACAACTAGCTGGGGAGTACACCGTGACCAGAGCTGCATGCCTCTGCACTAGCACGCCTCTGCTCTTGTACTGCAGCACATCTCTGGCTTTCCTACTCAAAGATGTCATAGGGAATGTCCTCTGAACTTTCTTTTGCTGAAATGGTGGATTACAGCAATGTAAGATGTGTACTGTTTATATTATGCATATACATACCTGATTATATGTATATATAACATGCATATATGTCATAGAATCATAGAATCACAGAATGGCCTGGGCTGAAAAGGACCACAATGCTCATCTGGTTCCAACCCCCTGCTGTGTGCAGGTCACCAACCAGCAGACCAGGCTGCCCAGAGCCACATCCAGCCTGGCCTTGAATGCCTGCAGGGATGGGGCATCCACAGCCTCCTTGGGCAACCTGTTCCAGTGCCTCACCACCCTCTGAAATGATGTATATAGAGCAGTGTAAAATAGCTATCTTTGAGATGAATTTTGGAGGTAATTTTACAGATGATCTCCCTTTTGGTTCAGGAAGCACAAGATGTTACCACTAGGATCATTAAAATGTCCTCTTCCAGATCAGAAAAACATTTCATGAGTGATGGGTGATCAAAAAGATTGATTCTTCTGAAGATGGCCAAACCCAGCATAAGGTAGTATTCACTGTTTTCCTCAAATAAATCAGCCAAGTTTTCCAGGAAAAAAAAAAAAAAAAACCACCAACAACACATACACAAAATCACCAAAAAAAGAGAAGACCCTTACTGCTGACTTGGGACATGTTCCCTATGTGTATGGCAGCAGTGGTTCTGTGCAAGCTCCAGATTTGCGTGTTTGCCCAGACATCCGAGCTGATTTTGCTGTGACATCAATCCCCATCTTGCCCCATATTATTTCACTGTCAGCACACAAGCTGGCTGGGGTGTTACGGCTTGGTCTACAACTCCTGAATAGCCATTCCCTCTGATGAAATAATTGCCTTCGTTGTAACTGATGATAAATATCTAAATCTGCCTCAAAACAGCCTCTTGAAGCTGGGATGAGCCTTTACCAGGGGATGTCATGTTAAGGTTCAATCATCAGGGCCTTATGACCTGCTAAACTGAAATATAGAATAAACAAAAATCTATCTGTGTTGACAGGGAGGCATTACGTGCTGTGTGTGAAGGTGTATGAACCTGCATAGAGTTTTGAAGTTGCCTTCATGCCTTACTACGATCACCAGCCAGCAAGCATTACAGAACCTGTATGATAAAAAATACTGCCATTCACAGAAATATGGTATCAGACATCAGCTCAAGCACTGTAGTAACCACGTGTGCTCTAGAATAATCTTGTGCATGATGACAGTGCAGTATAAAAGTTAACTGTCTTATCTACCTGCTCATGATTGCTTCTACCAATTGGTGCTTGCAAATGCATTCAGATTCTCACTGTTTGAAAGCTCCCTGTGTGCTGAATGTCAGCATTAGATCTAGCTACCCAGAGCAGACTGCTCTGAGCGGTATCCAACAGTGTTCAGGCCCAGTGTCAGCAGAAGACAGAGGGGTCAGATTTAGTGAACAGTGACTTTCAAAAGATCTGATCTCTCTTACAGTTCAAACTATCCCATGGCCACCTTCCCAACACTTCTTACCTTTTCCAGACTTTCCTCTCATGCATCTCAATTCTCATCAAAAAACAAAGTATATCTCGTATACCATTTAATGACATATATTTGTCATTTATATTTCAGTCACTAAACACTGGAACATATAAATTAGAATTTGAGATAGGCAGTAATTTACTCCTTACGCAAAGTGTGTAATTTTATCTCCATTAATAAGGACACAGTATAAGCACAGCATAAGGAAGATATTTTTCCCCTCCCAGAACTGCAGAAATACCAATTCTTAACCCAGACTCACTTTGCTTATCTTGCTCAGCTGACAATGTATGATTTTCTTTTGTTGCTTTTCAAAACCTTCTGCTCCTTCATAGAGCTGGTTATTTGCATCTCAAATTATTACACTCAACCTCTTTAAAAAACTCATGGAATACAAAGGGTTTGACGCTCACCTGCTGTCAACAGATTTGTTGAAGTTGTATTTACGACTGAATAGGTGAGACTGCAAACTTGCTCAGAGATGTCTATTCAAAATATTAAGCTCAGCCAGTAGAGAGAGCCAGGCTCTACAAACAAGGCTTACCCAAGGCCCTGCATGACCACATTACTGTTTTGTTGTCTTGTTTTAAAATTAGTAACAGAAGTAAAAATGTTTATGGAACTGCAGTGAAGTGGAAAAACACTTGTCTTGCTCTTTTTTCAGAAAGGTCATATATATATATATATATGATGAAGTAGCATTTCACTCGAACATGAACGCTGTCATCCATTTGTCAGTGTAGGTGCGCAGGGCACTGAATCAGTAACAAGCCAACTATGGGTGATTTCCAAGAGTAACAGCTTGCTCATTAGTTTCCACCTACTTAGCATCATTTTAGAAAATTGGCTCACGGGAGGGGAGTTGAGATGCAGAAGTATTACAATCAGGAGTCATCCACTGCCAGAACAATTCAATTGTGTGAATTCCTACCTGTCATTTTGGCGAGACCCACCCACTGAAGACCACATCAATATTTCACCTTTATTTTTGTGTGATATGAAAGATGCAGTTTCAGTGAGATGTGTAAAACACCTCTACAGATTCCAGCCCATCGCTGAAGTGCCTGGAACAAGGCAGTCCTATGCCAGGAGTGCTTCTATGTTGCAAGAAAGTCTTAATTATTTTAATCTTCTTCTTGCATATTGCATTAAACCACAAAAATTTTGCCATTGACAATTAATCTCATGGAAACTTGTCTTGACTCCTAGGAGTTTGAATCAGGCAATAATTCTTGTGGGTTCAAAAGTTGAACCTAAGGCTATGTGTAGGTCTTGGTAATTTTTAACTGCGGTGTGGTTTAATCACACAGATTTTCATTCTTCATTTGTCTGTTGCCTACCAGGGGAAACTCTTTTCTTAAGGAACATTGGTTCAGTGCTACAAGATCACAATCATATTAATTGAAATCTTACTTATCTGGGTAGTTAAATGCTCATCTGCATGACCTCAATAATGTTACTGAAAGTTTCTCAGCACCAAGAGCTATTCTTGCTGCACAAGATTCCATCTCTGAAAAGGAAACTGTGACTCCTAAGCAGCTTCACTGCTTTGCAGCACAGCCAACAAAGGGATGATTCTGATGATATGACAATCTGCTGATGAGCTACCAGTGATCACTCTGCAGGAAATCTTGATCTCAATACAACATGAGCTCTGATTAAACAAAAACTAATTAAGACCCTCAAGAATTTCCCCCTCTTTCTCACTGTAAACACACCATTCCTCATCCTTGGATGTCACCCTTTCACATGCATTCTCCTAATTTGCCAAGTTTTCTTTTCTAAGACATAAATTACTGCTTTTATTGGAACTGCTTTAACCTACAAACAACTAATGTTGTTAGATATCGTATATGGAAATGATATTTATCACACACGTCAATGATTTGAACACAGAATTTGCTTACACCTTCCATGACTGATAATAACACTCTTGTACTGAAGACCACGATGACTGTTGCAGCAGTATTTCAGATGATGTATGCATTTCTATCATCCCTGCTAATCTATATACATACAGGCAGGTCAATCAGGAATTACCCGGCTGCCATTATTTCAGTTTCCATTACTGTCAAAGATTCACAACTCCTCAGAGACTCTGTCTTCTAATTATTCAGATACTATGAATATTAAGCAGTTCTACCTTTCCCTTTATATCTCATTAAGACTCTTCCCAGCATTATGCACTCCCCTTCTTCACTCAGAAATGGTGAGAGTTCATTTACCACTTCCTTCCTTAGCATATCTTCACTGACAAAACAGCTATGAATGACCCAAACCCCATTTCATTTTTCAGTTGATAGTGTTTTCAGGCTAATTCTTTAAACTGATCTGTGAACTAGCTCAGCCTAATCCCTGTAGTTGATCTGCTTCTGATACAGGAAAGCATAGGCTGCATACTCTCAGCTGGTATCATGTCCTTGCATGGACAAAAAGCTCCACATACAGCAGTGTGCTCTTGTAGCCCAGAAGACCAACTGCACCCTAGGCTGCATTTGCCATACACTCTGTGGTTTGATGCACTATCAAGAAACAAATGCTTTTTAGATGGAAGCCATTGCAGAAATAAAATATGTAAGTTCCACCCTCCCTTAGTATCCAAGCTATTATTAGAAAATTTAATTCTGGCCATCATACGTGTTGTTTCAGTGGAAAATGCCCTCTGACCAATGCATTTTACATTCAGTGGTTAAAATTAAGAGACGGTAGTTAACTCGAGTTGAAAAGCATTCATCTACAGTTTAATTTGGTTCTGCTGAAATAAATACCTTCTCAGAGGCACTTAGTTTTGTTTTTCAAACCACTTAAAAACACAAGTCTTTTTTTTTTTTTTTTTTGCAAAAATAAGTACTCACTAAGTATGATATTCATTCTACATGTACGTATAATCCGTGGGTTCTTACAACCATACATGTGGTCATACAAATTTGTTGTTTTGCTCATTAAACGAGACATCAGCAGCCCTCTTTGTAAGTTTGTAATGAAGAGATGCTTATACTGGTATTACCTGTAGAGTTACTCAAGCACTGTGAGTTGCCATAGGTGTTCCTACAAGATCTAAGCTGACATTGTCATTCTAGCTCCAGCTCTATAGTGGCTTGGTTGAATTTATACTACAAGCAGGTCATTAGCTAAACACTGACAGTCTTCTTCAGCCTGTTTTACAAGAAGGCAATTCTCACCCAATGCTGAGATGGAGTTTTTGACTGTTCTTAATAGTTTCGGTTACTATTTAGAAAGCTGGAGCATTAGTGCATGGAAAACCCCACCATACAGGATCACATTAATATCTAGAAGATTAAAACCCGAGGTTGCACACACTCACTGGATGCCAAATGTTAATATATCATTAGGATATCTACAGCATATCTGCTTGCCTAACAGTTGAGCGTGCCCTAAGATCACAGCAGTGATCACCACACCATCTAGATTAGATGGTAAACAACTGATAAATGTGTTTCTAAGACAGCTGCATGTCAGAATCATCCTTTAGTTTTAGATATGGAAAAATCCGGAGTCATTTTTCAGCTAAATTTGGTACAGTCAAGGCATGGCCTCATTTAACAGCCATGTTACAGCTGCCTACAGCTGAACCAGCACTTGTGTGGATGACAAGAAACATTTTCATATTCTGACTTCTCCAAGGGAATGTCCACTCAGCAGGGTCTCTGCCTCTATGGAAATGTCTGGTGGAGAAAAAGGGACACCCTCAGAGCACAACAGCCAGGCATTGTTTTAATGTCCATTTTGCAGCTATCATAGAGGTGCCAATGCTGAGACTAGCAAAGATTAACCCAGGTATAGGATTGATGGTCATAAAAAAAAAAAAAAAGAACTGAAAACAAAGTTGAGGCAGAAAACTAACATTTAAGGAGGCTGCTTAATGAAATAGATGTGAGACCTAAAACTACTACAAATATGATGTGTTATTTCTTAAGTCACATATATATTGTCCACGTATATTGTGGATAAATTCTTTAGTCTAACTCATGTAAATCTGATCTTTACATATTCTTCAAAGAGAGAACCAGCAAAGTTGGGTTCAGATCCAACATCTAAGCTGGATAGTCTGCAAAAACTAGCCAGGAAGAGGACACACAGATTTCTGAGCAGAATTAAAGATGTGGTCAATGAGAAGGAGAAATGTGAACAGTGAATCTGACTGAATCTGATTTGGGATGTTCTGCAGCTGTGCAAGACTGCTTCCTGAAGATCATCATGTGCTGTGTTCAGATACTCCAGTTCTAACTAAACAAGTTGTTATAAAAGCAAACCTACTTCTGTACAGGTGGAACAGAGTTAGGTAATAGTTCAGAGATATGCACAAGAGCTGCAATCTCAGACCATGTTTACATTTCTCTGGTAAAGGATCTTCTACTTAAGTATTGCTGCAACGGAACCTTGTTATCCTTTCTAAATAGGCCAGCAAAAGCTTTTATTGCAATAACGCGGCTTCAAGGAACGAACAACAACAAGGTGCTCTTTCCTCTCCTCCAATGCAGCACCTCACAGTCCGATTAGGGGCGTTCACACACCATGGGTCTCCGCCAGCACCATCCCTATTCACCCACAGGCCTGCCCAAAACACACTACCTGAGAAAACAGCACGCTGCCACAGCCTTGCCACGGTCTCTGTGCAGAGCAGAAATGCCAGAGCAGTGCCCTGAGCTCTTAGGAGAGCAGCAGGGCTCCCTGCAGCCCTGCCCATGCCTGGCGAGGCAGCGATCGCTGCTCAGGCAGACACGGGCCTTTCCAAGTGGCCAGGGATTGTTTAGCTGGTATTAGTGGCCTGGAGCTTTGCTCTCCAGAGAACAATAGGCGTACTATTTTAGAGGCATTAAAGGTATTAGTGGCAGATCTGCATCCGTGCCTTGTTTACTGCTGTACCGGTGGTATTAGATGAGAATTGAAAATAACTGCAACAGGCTGCTTGTTTTGAAATGCTCCAAGCCATCAGTGAAAGCACGGTGATTATTACGACTGTCATAAAACACAGCAGTACTAGTCAGCATCTTCTGGTTTTGCAGTTCAGGAAAACAATAATACACTTCTGCAAACATTGCTACTGCACCTCACAAAAACTGATCAAATACAGATCATCTGAGAGTTCTGAGTTATCATCTAATTAGAAGTTACGTTTTGATATTTGCTATGAAAATTTCATGTTTTCAAACCAAAGCAAGAGTACAGATATGCAGAATATTTTAATGAAAAGATTATTTAAATTAGCAGAAAAAAAAACAGATGTTGAAGCCAATGCAGTTGCGTGTCTGCATCAATTTCAATATCTTTTTCCATTTGTCTTGGCAGAACCAAAAATAAACATATTAAACCCTTAAATGGATTCTTATGAGAGATAAAAATCTTGATTGGCCAAGATAGACCAGCATGTCAGTGCCAACACAGCTCCAGAAGATCAAATGTGTGTGCAACTTTGTGTCTGCTCTGAGCAGGCAGTGAGAGAGCTGTGATGCTATCACAGCATGACCTGATAAAATCCCACCCCTGTGAACCTATTGCAGGCCTGACAGAAACACAAGCAGTGCATGCTTTTAACACTGTGCAGATGCCTGTGTATTTAAGGACATGGATGCAACAATTCAGTTAGCCTGAGACGGCGAACTTGAGGCAGAGCAGGATGGCCTGTAGCTCTGTTTGCACAGCTTCCCATGCCTTCCAAGCACAGCTTTAATATTTCACCCCTAGAAAGGGCAGGAATGAAAAGTTAGGATGGGCGTTAGGCTAACAGCCAGTGATGGTGTCACATCAGAGTTCAACCTTTTGCTGGTCCCCAGCTCCTCTGAAGAAGCCATGCCGGGAGGCTGCTCCAACAAGCAGCTGAATACTCCACAGTGCTTCAGAGCCTTAGCAAGGAAACCTCCCAGCTGAGCCCAGCGAAGGCAGCCTGGGGAGCAACCCCTCCTACAGCTGCAGCTGCAGGTTTGTGCTCTTCCCACCTCCTCCTGCTTCTTCTACCAGCAGCAGCCCCTGATGCAGCCCAGAGGAGGACCAGTGTCGCCAGTGAGCTTTCCCATTTGTCCCAAAGCTGAGGCCAGGCTATTAGCTGTTCGGTCAAAGCTATTTTTTCCTTCAGTCAGGAGGAGGTGGTACCTCTCGAGTTCCTGGCAATCTTAGGAATCTTAGGAGATTAACTCATATTAAGGAATATGGCAAAGACCTTAATATGAGGGAAAGTGGTTTTAAGTTGAGGGAAGGGAGATTTAGGTTGGACGTCAGGGGGAAATTCTTTACAGAGAGAATGGTGAGGTGCTGGAACAGCTGCCCAGAGAGGCTGTGGATGCCCCGTCCATCCCTGGAGGTGTTCAAGGCCAGCTTGGATGGGGCCCTGGGCAGTCTGGTCTAGTGTTAAATGCGGAGGTTGGTGGCCCTGCGCATGGCATTGGGGTTGGAGATTCATGATCCTTGAGGTCCCTTCCAACCCTGGCCATTCTGTGATTCTGTGACCTCAAAACTACATTTCAAGCTATTTGGGGGCATTTAACAAATTACAGGAATGCCTGAGTGCAGTGTGGTGCACAGGACAAGTAAAACACAGCAATATATGTGTCTCAGTCAGCTTCAGTTACAGGCTCTCTATTCCATAAAAACTTCACAGAAAATGGAGAAGAAGAAGGAGAAGAAGAAGATGAAGGAGAAGAAGAAGGAGAAGGAGAAGAAACTGCCATTAAAATAGACTTAATTTGACTTCCATTCTGGAAAAAGTCATACAGACTTAGCTGACACATTCAAGTCAATGAACACAAAATGAAACCTGTATATATGTACTGACCTGTGTCAGTCTCAAACTGAAACCAACAGAGGCAGTACAAGGCTGTTACTAAAAGATCGTCTTCAGAATGGGTCCAGCAACCAACATAACAGAGCTGACAGTTACCACTCTGTTTAGTCAGTCCTGTTTTTTAAAGCTCTAGTGGCTTAACACTGCTGTAGAGGTCTCATCTGTATGCAAATAAATAAATAAATAACAACAAAGTCTCTTTCAAGTACTAACACACAAAGAAGTATACAGTCTCTCACCTTAAATTCATTTACATACACTTTAGCAGCATGTTTTTTGCTAAAGTTTTTCAAAGCCAAAGGCTTGCCGTGTGATAAAACAGCACTACCAGTACAAAGAGTCAACAGCTAGAGCCCAGGACTGGAGAAAAACTTGTCCATTGTATTGTTCTGTCCCTCATTTCCGCCTCTCAAAGAATGCAGCACTTGATGTATCCAGGTAATTGAGGAAAAGCTAAGTGGATATTTCCAATGCAACTGTTACTTTCAATGCTATTTTCAATGCAATTTTGAAGATCAGCTCCTCACAGTCCCCTTACTGAAGGCTGCCAAAAATACGGCCTACATTTGGCTTAGAAGAGTCACTGGTTTTTTTTTATGAGCCAGGTACAATTAGCAGGTGTTGACTGTAGCTTTTCTCACCGACGGGCAATTGGTTTCCACAGAGAGACTCTGGGCTAAGGTTTCCTGCTGACTTTGCAGTAGTGACTGCAGTCCTGCAGCATGCTTTACCTAGAATTAGTTTAGCATGAAAATTTGTAAATGACAACGTAATGGCAAGTGGGAAATTCAGCTGCTTGTAATTATTCTATTCCTTAAGTATTTTCCTTCTAGGTCAGCACAATGTCTGTTGCACTTAAAATTCTAATATTGTAGATGGCAGAATAATCCAATATTTGCTAATCCAATTAAACTTTCAGTTCCTTTGGTCCACACTTCTCCAGATCATCTGGCCATGTCATTCCTGGAGCACAGTGAGAGCTGCCACACGTTCACGGCCCTGCTGAGCCATAATGGTGAGCGGGGCGGCAGCCACCGCCGTGCTCACAGCACAGCCAACCACCTTGGACTAAGAGCAGGCAGAGGCAGATCCCTGAGCTGCAGAATTTATTGCATTCACAGGAAAGGAAACTGGCTCACGGAGTTGCACTGAAGCTCAGATTTTTGATCGGGATGCTTTAATGTGAAGCATGTATTTATAGTTCTGTGCAACGTCCTGTAATTCATTTTCTACCTTAAATGTTTGCAATGACAGTAGCATTCAATTGCTTGATTTGGCATGCTTAAAATACAACAAAACGCTTCAGGAAAACATAATAAAAGTGAATCACAACTTCATTTTGCCTCTCAACATGCATCTGTTTCTACTGACAACTCCCTGCTTACTGATGTTGCTTACACCATAAGTTTTATAGGTTTCGTCATGCAACTATCTCCCAGCACAAAGCCAGAATAAGGGTTTCCTTTTTATTCTAGCAGAAAGTAACCGCTTTCTACAAAACAGATGTTAACACAGCAGGCAAATGGCAAACCTGGTGAGTGCATTCTCTTAGTGGGCACCGGTTCTCAGGAAAACTGCTTTCTACATTCCCATACAAAGGCTTCGTAACTAAGTTTCTCTCCTGCCAAAACAAAACTAAGCCAAACAAACTCCCACACTTAGGAAAAGTTTGAAATTGCTTACCTTGAAGAAGCTCCGAAGAAAATACATAATGCTTAGCATTTTGGAAGCTTTAAAATGAGGAATTGTTCAATCTTTAGAACATTGAAGGCCTGGGTGAATTCCTACACTCCTGCTATGTCTTTAGTTACATGCTTTCTTGTTGCTATTTTGGACGGTCTTAGTACAAGAGAAGCATATGAGCCATGCCAGGAGCTTATGCTAAGGAGTTGCATAACAATTAGGGCTTATCTGCGCCGCGCTGTACAGTACAGCAATGCAAACAGGTTTGTTCACAGTTTACTAGCCCCAGAACACTTCTACTAGGCATGCCCAGAATGATGCCATTGTATTTGCTAAAGAAACTAAAGCTATTTGTGAGTGCTTCTAAAAGAACTGGAACTACAAAGGACAGCACATGTTCCCGTACATCCCCCCCAGCTTTTCATTTGCCAACTGCAAGTTCAGTCAGCGAGCATTATGCGTGCTGCAGCATTTAAAAGCAAAGTCTCCCACAGCATGAGCTTTCTGGGTACTGTCTTTAAGGTGAGGGCAAACTGCAGAAAACTCTTTTGAAAAGCAGAAGAGTAAAGAAAACGCCCGTTTCTTCTTTCTCACTAAACATTACAGTCCCTTAAGACTAACATTTAGCAACACGAAGATGTAATTTATGCCACGTAGCAAAGAACTTATCAACATCTGGCCAGGACAGAGGCTTACAGGTAGACTGCTCACAGCAGATTTAGAATTAAAGACGGCAACCCTGGAGTTGCCCTCACCAGCAGTCAGGCACAGCCTGCTTCTGCAGTGCTGCAAACCCCCCTGCAGCTTCCAGCAGCCCTTCTTGCCAGCTCGTTTCAAATGAAAATACTACTGTTTTGGTAGTATGTACAAATCAGACACCTATGCATAAATCAAACACTCCAGAGGAGGAAGCTGTATTTTAACACGCACAGACCTTTCTGCTGTTGTGGGAACAGCATCAGTTAGGTATACACAGCCATGAGGAAGGGCACACCTGACTTGTTTTAAGCCAGGCCAATAATTCTTAAATTGCAACATAGGGCTGTAAATGCAATGCAGTCTGTGGTTTGATCTGCCCATCAGCAGTATTGCTTCGGTGAAATTCAGTCCTGCTATTTTCATAGGATTTCATGGATAAAAACATGCTCTCCTTTAAATCTTGGTTTTAAAAGATATGTATGTACATCAATATTACAAATATAAATACATAGTATATAGTCTATAAAATACTATACATACATTTATAATATTTTTACAAATGTTCTATGAGGGGAATGGGCCTGGCTTGAGAGCTTGCAATGCTTTTGTTTGTTGACTCTGAAGTTCAGGTTATTTTTAAGGATGACTGACTGCCATTACAGCCTTCCCTGTACACTGCATGTCCCAAGCAGTCCTGCTGTCCTGCTCCCTGCTGCAGCAAGCACTGGGCAGGGTGGCCCTACCAGAGTCTGGCTGGGGCAGAGGGAAGTGCCACTGGGGTGGTCCAGCCCTGAACTGCTTTGGCATTTATTTTTTACAGAGGAAAACAAAGCCTTATTCACATCAGAGAGAAGGTTTTTTAATAAGAACCAACCTATGCATGTCAAAGGCCAGATTTGTATCTGCTATCCTTCTGTTTCTGCAGAACTGCCTGTGTTGCAAACAGCACACTGGGAGCATATCATTCCTATTGCCCAGGGGGAGCCCCAAGAGCTCGACTCCTCTTTCAGTTTCTGAAATTATGGTTAAAACTGGAGACAAATGCTGCCCAGCTCTCATGCTGTCCTTCCACACTTCATGTGTCTGTGTGCTGGGAATGGGACGTTTGACCTTTTCACCAGATTCCTGTAAATCAGCTCAGAGCTGTTTCTCAGAGACTGTTACATTTCTTGGACTGGTTTATTTCAACCTGCTTCCCCAAGCAAACTGAATGTATTCCCCTAATCCTGCAATGCTTTACTGACAACAGTACAACCACAGGGAGTCCCAGGCATAGAGACACTGCCTTCAGCAGGGTTGGCAATGTGGTGTGGCTGGGCCACAACCCCCTGACTGAAGTTAGGTACCAAAACCCCGCAGAGCACTGAGGCCAGGATTCTCTAAAGGCAGACAAACAGCACTGAAACACCACTGATGTACCACTAGTAGAGGAATCTGCTTCCCATGATTCCAACTGCCTTGACTGGTGCATGTACTATTCTCTAGGGTTAGATCAATATAACTGGGTATTATCACATTGGCTTCCAAAACAACAAAACATTAGAAAATTAGCTGATATCATTCCAGCTTTATGGCTGCAGAGCTCAAAGGTAAGAAGCCCTGTGTGCACTGGTCAGCATGAGATGGGGATGGGACTGGGCCTGCCCTCCTGCCTTTTCTGAGAGCATCACATGGTTTTGAAAGGCTCCTCCAAGGAGCAACACTTGACTTTCAAGGAAGGGGATTGTGGTTCATTATGGTGATTATTTATGCAATGACTTTTTTTGTCCTATGTTGTTACAAAGCCTAGAGATTTCATTGTTTTCATTCTGGTAAAGAGATAAATGTCCACTATTAAATGTGGCATTTAGTATGGTTTAGTGAAATCGTAGTTTATGGTTTAGTGAAATCGTGTTCTGAAATGCTGCAATTGGCAACAACAAGCTCCATCAATGCAGACTTTAAGCTGTCACCTTGAGGTGGGCAGTAAGGGACGTGGTGCAGGCAGCCTTCACTAACTTCCTGAGCAAGATGGCTCATGTGACCAAACAGGTCTTCTGATTTCTGAATGATCGTGTCAGACACTTTCATCTACTGTGTAATTGCTTATCTGCCCTCAGGCAGTTCATTTGGTTGCCATTATTCTAAAAAGATACCTCTTGACTCATCCTAACATGTTGGTTCAAGTACTCTTTGAATCCTCTTGAATTTCACCCCTGTGATGTGAGTTTTCTGTCTTTATAGAAGGTTAAAGGTTTTGGGTTTATAACGAGAAATGACACTTTCAGGAGCTGAGATGGTTGTTTCTGTGCTTTACTGCAGCCTTAGCTGTACTAAGCCAGAAATCTCCATGCACTAACACTGGCCACCATTGCCTAACACAATTCTATTGCTTACTCACCTTAGCACACAGCAACAAAGTTAGAATTTGTCAAGTCTGCTTTACACAATAGGGCAGTTGAAGAAGTTGCTTTAATTATGAGACTGTAAAGAAGCATCATAAAGTGTGAGCATTAAAAGCCATGGATCTAACTATGAAGGGAAGTTACAAATGTGTAAAGGCACGCACGTTGATCTCTCTCACTCTACACTGGGAGCCGCTGGTGCTGCCGTGGGCAGCAGGAAGGTCACTGCTGTCACCACATGCTCAGTCCCATACGCATAGGCTGATCAAGATAGTTTTGCTCAAGTTTGACACCTCAATTCAATGTGCCCAGGCTGTGAGATACAGCATCCTTGCAAAGTCAATTCAGAGCTGGTTAAATCTCCAACATACTCTTCTAAACTGGAGCCAGAAGTAATATGGAGTTAGAGATCTGGTAACTTAGTTCAGCAGAGAGTTATTGCTATGGTCTAAAATATACCTCACTCATATTCACTTAGAAATCCTACAGAGCAAAGAACTAAAAATAACTGGGAAGTAGTTACCTTTGACTGTAACGAAGCCTTGTGAGATTAATTCCAAACAGAATTTCTGGAAAAAAAATTACTGGTTCCTGAGATAGTCTGGAGCAAAGAAAGTACTGAAGCCCAGAATACAACTCCACGCTCAGATATGCTCAGCACAGCAGAAATAAATGGAAATTGCAGTGCGAAAGTAACTTTCTATGAATTTTTCCTTTGCCTTGAGAGAAGTCCTGCTGGTATTAAGTTAGCTAGATTTGAGACTGACTTCTATAATTCCCCACAGGCTCCTGGACAGCTGGACGCAAAGTGGTGGCATCGCAGGCAGATGAGGAAAATGGCAGGTTGTAATGAATGTATTTTTCTTCTCAAACTTATTCAGAAACTCATGACAATTTTCTCAAAGTTATAATCAAGACAATTATCAAGGCAATTATCATTCAAGTTTGTTGTTAATAGCTCCTCTGCATAATTGGTAACATTACAGTGGTGCAAATGAGAATCCAGCCCATCACTCTCAGTGCATCCTACACTGTATGTAAAATCCACTTTCTTTTCTTTGCATCAGCCAGTCCCAAATGCAAAGAAGCTGATAGCACCCCCAGTAGGATGAGATACAGTGATAGCAGACAAAGAGCTAAGGCTATAGTGCCAAACCATGAGGTACATGGACAGAAAGAGATATGAACCAGCTCTACGTATTACCCTCTGATGGGAGACACAACATTAAAAAGGCCAATATCGAGGCTATTAAAAGACTTACTAGGTCAGAGTCTTTCTCTGGTATGGAATCCCACTTTAAGGGCCTGGAACCAAGAAAAACGGGCCGCTGGGGAGATGTGATAAGACAGGGGGTAGGACAACACTTTTTAACTGAGTGATGGATTCCAGTTAGGACAATGATACTATTTCAAAGGCTCATGACATTCAGATTTCTAATCCAGTACGTTTATTGCAAGTGATAGAGGCAGGGTACTTTACGGAGAGGTGTGTCTGGAGCAAAAGCTCTAATGAAACCATTCCAGGAATAAATAGTGCACACACAACAGAGAAGTTTCCACAAACGACTGTCTGATCGACTCAAACGACTCTGATCCCACTGCTAATCACTGGGGAGTGAGAAAGTCTAGAGCTTTCTTCCCAAGCAGGTAATATCACAAGGTTAGTTATCTGAGATAGGATTTGTTCTTCATTCAAGAATAACATCAAAACTGATTAAAAAACAAAGTACTTGTACCCTTTGTACAATTACACCTTTGATTAACATCCAAATGTTATTCTTGATAACCAACATGTTTTCAACCAAGGTGTTGTTAGCACAGTATGTTTTCACTTGTAGCAGAAACAATTAGATTGTATATACATAAACAATGTCAACATGATACACAATAGCTTGTACAGCCCCAAATTATGCCATTATTGTCACATATTGCTGCACTTTACAGTGACAAATATTAAATGCAGATCAACTCAAATCTATAAGCACACAGGTCAAAGCTCTGTATATACAATATAAGAAACAACATTTCTGTGCATTTAAAATAAAAAATCTTGACTAATTTGCTTTCCTTCTTACTTACTGTTGCTCTGACAGCATTCCTTCTCCCAGGAAATCATGGCATACATATTCTATACTATCTCAAACATCCATTCGCTATGTCTGTCCTCCTGTATGTGTTTTTCCTGCAGTATTGTATCATGTCTGCGATTTCCTTGTTTTTAGATTTTACTTCTCCATGCTAGAGTTGGCTCTTTTGAGTAGGAAATTTTTCATAAATATCTTTGAATACTCAGAGAAACCTCTTTCCAATCAGCAGTAAAGGGAAGAAGGACATAGAAAAGGAAGAATATTGAAGGGAAGTGCAGTTCAGGAAAGAATGGGAAATGTTTCAAACTGGGACAAAGTCACTGCATCCCAATCTCTAGGTGTATGCCCGACATCAGTAATCATACTGAAAGACAGTTTGATTGTCTGTGATTTCACAGTCTATCAGAGCAGGACATGAACCATATTTCTTAGTCATTCAAGGTTAGCTACTAGTTTAACAGGTTGCCAGATGCTCTCTTTGGTTCCCCACAAAATGTGTTCTTTCCTACATAGTATGATACACTCTAAAAAGGTTCTAGCAAAACACTCATGTGATTGCTGAAAATTCAAGATCAGAAGACCATGGTTTGCTCAGGCTGTCAACTGTTGGTGCACCAAACCGTGCTGGAAATTGCACTCCCCTGACAGGACATGGCATTCCTTCTGCCCTTTCAGTCCTTGCAGTTTAATCACTGGGTTTCAAATCACATGCACTAAAGCTCAGGTGAGTCACCAACAAGAAAAACAAGATTAAGCCTGTCATATCCCATCTGCCCCATGCACACAAAACTAGTTGCACAGCTCCAAGACAGTGAAACCCACAGACAGTCACGGAAAGAACCTCCCATTTGCCATACTCTCCATTTGCCATCATCTCTTCAGAGCAATGTTTATGTTCACAGTATTTTATTCTTTTTTTCCCTATGTGCTGATTTTTGGGGGAAATCCCAGCAAGCTCCTCTACAAGCAGAAGGTTACCTGAGTTTACTCTTCCTGAGACAACACAGACACATTAGGAAAGCAGCACGCCACTTCATGTATTGCCAACACTATCTCAATTCTTTAAGTGTTTTCCCTGAAGTAATTCTTTAAAGTTCTTCTAACCAACCATCGTGCTGAACTACTGCAGAGCAGAAAAGAAACGCTTTCATATAATTTGCCTTACTCGTTCAGGAGTAAAAGAATTCTAGATGCATCCATTTCAACCTCAGAAATCTGATTCTGGTTTGAAAATTGATCAAGGTCATACAACCACTACAAAAACAGCTGTGTTATCTGTCATTAAATTAATTACCCTCCAATCATCTAATGCTAGGATATCTTCCTCAGCTAAGCAAATCCATTTTAGCTGTGGACAGCACAGCTTTTCCTTTTTCTAAATCTACTAACGGGTTTGAAAACTTCAAGCGGCTGTACCTCCACCTAGATGGTATCCCCGAGTAACTCAATACACCTTTTCTCTAATGAAGGCAACACTAGAGCAGCAGGAAGGCTGTCTGTATTACACCTCTCTATACCACAACACAGCTTTCTCTAAGGCCTTTTGTTTTCCTACCATTAGTTCAAGCCACATAGAAGACTGATTTACCTTCATTTTAACTCTGTGCAAGCCTTCTCTCAAGCACGTGGACTTGCGGTTCTACTTCCAGGGATCCTGTGTTCTGTAATTAATATCCACTTGAACAACCATTGGGAAAACAGTATAGAAAAACAATCTGATTTCCTCCACATGTTCTTCTGTATCACATGAGCCTATGTGGAACATCTCATACTTAGCAGCCGCTATTGCGGAAGCCCATGTGCCCAGTTTCCCACAAATGAGTGAAAGATATATCCAGATAACTTATATGGTTTCATATAAATTTCTCAGATAATAAGCATTACCTCAGTATAATTTTCTTGCTTAAGGAGCCCTGCATATTAAAGAATAGTTTCCATATAACCCCGTAAGCCATGGTAGGTTCAAATTAATACCTAATGTCTTCTTGAAAGGAGACGAATTTCTAGAGACATTTAAATATCAGAAAAAAATTTCAAACATGAATACTAAGAGGCCTATCATTTCAGCTGTCATTTCACTGTTTGTTTATAGTATCCTATTTTTTAATTGGGGCCAGGATTCACAGAATGTTTAGAATTAAAATACAACGTGCGGCTTTTTCCAGGAACACTGCATCCTTCGGATATCAGAAGCATCATTTGATCTCAAGGGATTCTCAATACTGTTTGCAAGACCTGAACTTGCTTGTAAGTCAGGCACCTTCCTGATCAGGTGAAGGAGGTGAGGTGCAGCTATTCAGTATTGGAAGCACTGTGGTCTACATCTTTCCAAATACTTGCTACACCTTTCCAATAGGAAAGAATCATTAGCTCCCATGATATAAGCAAGTAGAAAAGACTTAATTACAAGAAAAATATCACACTTTCAATGCTCCTCATAAGCAGGCAACTCATTTTCAGCTGTAATTATTCTACAACAGGTTTCATGTACTGTTAGGCTTGTTTTACTACTTCATTTTCTAGGGAGCAAGCAGAGAGATTTAATATTCAGGATGTTTGATGAATGGTATTTTCTCAGAGAAGAACTCTATGAAACCAGTTTTACCATTCTGTCTGTTCAAAAGCAAACATGCGCAGGGCGCTGTCTGATGTTCTTGTCAGGAGAACACAGGGAATGGGATGTATTTATGCATTCGCTGCACTAAATTACAGAGTTTTGCAGAGTATTTCACACATAATTAATCACATATAAAACTACCTGTTTAAATTACACTTGAATTAAGACACTACATACCAATCACTTTATACTGGTACCTCCTGGGAGAGGACACAAGCTGCAAACAGGCCAATGACAGCCATGGCTAGCAAGCTTTCCTCTCAACCTTACTTGGAATTGAGCAGATTAGTATATTTTTTGTTTTTAACTGTGTTTGAAATGGCTTCTTCTCAACTCACACCTCCTCAAGACTGCCACATAGTACCCAATACAAGCACACAGAACGATTTGCCTTACATGGTGAGACAGTTTTAGTTATGGAAGAAAAATGTGCAACAAAATGAGGTGTAAACTCCACCACGTACAGAGAGCAGAAGGAAGGTAACTTAACAGAAAGAAGTTTCACTGGCCAGGTGCTTTCACAGTCACACTTCCATTGCCAATCTTATTGCAATTTGGTTTGCCATAAATTTAACTTATTTCAAACTAGAACAACAATATATTAAGATGTCCTTGCAAGTCATTTTATATCTAGGAAGTTTGGCTCATATGGAACACTTTTGGCAGCAGGTAGACAAAAGTCAGGTGGAACTGAGGTGCTTCATGTCTTTGGAAAGAATGGAAATGTAATAAAAAAGAAACAGAAGACACAAGATAGGAGACACCAGAACATGCTTTTGAGTAATCAAGTGAAACGACTGAGCAGACACAAGCTGTGCTGTCGCTGTCTCCAGTCCATACAACTTCCACACTCAAGGTGCTGACCTCTGAAGAGTAATGCTCTATTTCGTTTTTTGTCACTTCAGTTGATCTTTTATTGCAATACGTAGAGCGGAAGAGTTTCAGTGGGACTGCAGAAGAATACTCCCACCACAAAACAATTCAACGCATCCCTGAGATATGAGGGGCAAGAGTATTCTTCCAAAGAGTTAGAAACACAGGTTTTAGCCCGCAGATGGAGGAAATAAATGAAAGGAAATAAATTCTTGAGTTGAATTCTTCAGCTCAAGAACCTGATCATGTCTCTTCACCAGACTTTGATGAAACCTCTCTTACAAGGGATAAATATCCTTTGCTTCCCCATCACGTCTTACTCATATCATCGCTTTTTGGCAGCACGTACAGTGGTGAACAGCTGTCAAGGATGAAGTACAGGAAGAATAAAATTTCATCTAAGACCTCTGAAGAACACCTTGAGAGCTCAGTAAAAAATTTAATTGCTGCCATTGAACCAGACCAACGTATTAGTTTCACAAAGTCAATCATGCCACTAGTTTTATGTTGTTGTTGCTCTTTTTTTTTAATGTTTTAATAAAAAATATTAAAAATGTTGGTTTGGTTACTTATATGCTAAGTATTTTGTATATTTTACAAGGGCTGCTCTGATAGTAATGCCTCCTGTTTGTTTTGGCCTGTGACATCAGAGGCAAAGAGTGGTGGTGTGGCAGTAGTGGTTGAACCTTCCCACCCACATTCTCCTACATTTTGTTGCCATGTGGCAGATGGCAGCAGAGGGACAGTCTGACAGAATGGCAGCTGACATGAAAGTGTGGATGGAGCAAAGGTATGGAATTGAATTCTTCCACACAGAAAAAATTGCATCCACTGACATGCACTGACACTGAACATTTTTGGAGACCAACCAGTGGATGTCAGAAGAGAGAGGCAGTGGGTGGTGCATTCCAGAGGAGTTGACAGTGACCACGGCTCATCTCTGCTGGTGCAGGTTCTGACAAGCATGGCATGCAGGCTCTTATTCATCGCTGAAGAGCTACTGGTGATGCCTTTGTTGAAAATAGTATTTTGTAGCTGAGAATTTTCAGTTTCCATGTAAATAAATAGGAGGCATTACTTTTGGAACATCCTATGAATATTGGTCCAAGACAACTCCTCTTCACTCTGTGCAGCCCAGGCAAGACAGCAGGTTGGACACCCATGGGCTTGGATGTTTATTCCTACCTCAGCCCTTCCTGGATACAGCATTTTATTACTATGCTCCCAATTCCTTAGGATAATTGTGTTGCCCTAAATTGCTATAATGGAACAACAAACAGAGAATGCAAGGTACTCAAAGCCCTGACAGTGTGCAAATATGTGAGAGCACTGAGAGCATTATTAACCTACAAAAAACAGGTCTATGTTAAAAAAAAAAAAAAAGGAGAATTACTGAAATAAAATAATAAAACTAGCATCAAACAAGGCTCTAGGTAAAAGGTCTAAAATACTGAGTTTAATTTGAAAAAGGATTCAGTTCTGGAAACTATAGTTTGACAGAATCAAACAATAATCAAATCTTCACAGTTCACAATTATGCAGAATAATTTACTCTGTTATTTGAGCTCTTTAGCTGTAGTTATTGTACAGAAGTGGGGCATAATTAAAGACAAGGCTGAATACCATTAGCTTGCAGTGTCTTCAAGTGAATTGTTCAATTGTATCCTGTTATATGAATGTAACAATATATATATATCATATACACTATATGATACTTAATGTAGTGTCACAGAAATAAAAATTTATCACAATTTAATATTGCATAAGAGGAATGAGTTAACTTAAAATTGTATACTTGCATTGTCAGAGCTTGGCAGAATGGTTATGCTATCAAATTAGTTTTGCATTAAGAGATGTTCCTGAAATCTCTTTAAACAGTTGTAAGAGCTACAAGATGGCACCTGCAATAGAGCATTGAAATAGATGTTTTTTTCTGCATATTTTCTTTCAGTGCTCAAAAAAATTCCCCTTAAAGGAAGCTGGATTTTGTTTTAAACTGGTAGAACAGGGACTGTAGATTGCCACAAAGAGCCTTTCTGACTATCCCATGAATGAAAGCATTTTCCAGCTCAAATATACAAAATAAGCATGCACCTGGTTAAAGAGCTTCCCCCTCTCAGAAAGACTCTCTTCTGTTTCTCCAGCAGTTGTTCTCACAGCTCTTCCATGGCTCTTCTATGCAGAGATATTGGGATAGAAAAAGTCAGTTGGCGTTTTACCTTTGGGGAACAAGGAGCTGTCAGCATTACTGCTTTTCAATTCACTTGTCTGTGAGGAAAAAAAGCTTTCTGAAGTGAAAGTGACACGTATGAAGGAGGGTTAAAGGAAGATTACCAGTTGCAAAACCAAACTTTCAAGCATTAAGAACCATCAGAATTAAGTTTATCAGTATGACTCTGAAGTAGTTCTCTTAAGTATTACAGTATAGTTTTAATTATGCAACGTAAAGTGTTTTCCACAAGTTCCAACCTTCATTCAGCACAGGAATGAACAATACTCACTTAGTGTTCAAGCTTTACTTAGCTTTATTATCACTGTTCAGTGTACAAAGTAGGGGCAGAAGTAACAATGCTAGGCACCAATGTGTCTCCATTGTGTTGCATGTTATGGAGAACCACAGGCATGCTGGCAGGGAAAGAAAGGTCAGCCTTTGCTCTCATGTCAGCAGCCACCACTGCATAAGTTGTGGTTTCACAGGGTAATACTGAGAGTTTCCAGAATTAGAAAAGTTTCTGTTGTTTGTAGCTCTGGTGACTGACAGGACCTCACTTTTGCACCAGTGCAGGCACACTCCTGCCTGCCTTAGAGGTTAACTGGTCATTCTCCTACCTTCTCATCCCTCATTCATCCCATATCCCATTTGTTCCAGACTATGGTCACTTAGAGATAATGGTGCTGTCTGCTGCCTTCTGCAGTTCTGCTGATGGCCTGACACTAGCCACACACAAAGTATGTGTAAGTGGCTCTATACCATTCATAAAGGGAGGAGATGGAGTGCTGAGCTCTGTCAATAGCTGCCAACCTTCTCTGCTCTTCCTTAGACTGCAGAAAGTGTGCCAGATCTGCAAAGGATGGAGCTCAGGGATACGCTGATTGCACATTCATCTTTCTGATGCATTACTGGATGTTTAAAGCTTCGTCTTCTTGTAGTTTGGGGTGACAAATAACTGTACTGTGACTAGCTCACATTAAGGATGAGGATGGATCTTGTGGGGAAATGGGAAAAAACACTGCATTCACTTTCATTGTGGGAAGCATTCCTTAAGCTTAATGCCATAGGTGGTGGCTAAATGGAGGAAATTAAGAGCAGAAGAAGTAGCCCCAAGCTCCTTGCTGTCTCACCTTGAGCCAGGCGGCCCATCACACTCCTTTTGACGCTGCCCTCTGGTGGAAGGAGGTTCTGCAGATCAGCCCCACGCAGGGAATTGGGCCCGGCAGAGGCCAGGCGAAAGCCACAGCAACTTCCACATTTCTGCCTCACCTCACTTATTTACAGATGGACCACTTGTGGGTAAGCCTGCAGGGAGTAAATGAGGAGGAACTAACCTTGAGTAGGCAGTGCCTGCCTAGGGGTTGGGGAGCTTTGCCAGGCTGAGATTGGGTGGCTGAGGTCAGCCCTTAAGGCTAAATGAGAACCACAGATTCTAATCCTGGAGCTGATTCTGACCCAAAGCTGCCCTTCAACTTATAGATGCCACGCTTATACCACTTCTTTGTACAGGAAATGCAAGATATTAAATCTTCTCATTGCTTCCTGGTAGCAGAGGAAGTTATTTAATACATACAACTTCAACTCAAGTTTGCCTGAAGAATCTATGTCAAAAATAATGACTCACTAGAGGAAATGAGGGATAACATAAGTATTTAAGGACCTGAGTATTAGACAATATAATAATATCAATACTGACTACAATATCTGTGATTTTTTTAGGACTGAGATAATAGAATTCAAAGGTATAATAATTTAGGTTTTTCAAATATACAAAAATTAAAATCCGAGAATATTCAAGAGCAAGAAGTAGTCAGTAGTGTAGTCTAGACATGGGGGGAGATTCAAAGTTATAATATTTAATTTTTCAACAGACTAC
The DNA here is from genome assembly GCF_905368555.1 of Meleagris gallopavo. Lineage (NCBI taxonomy): Eukaryota > Metazoa > Chordata > Aves > Galliformes > Phasianidae > Meleagris > Meleagris gallopavo. The sequence goes on along the minus strand of NC_139414.1, from coordinate 937,377 downwards.
AGTTCTCCCATTGAAGCATAGTTAGAAGTATGAAGAAACCTCAATATGATTTGAATTCTCTACTGAGAATACCTCTAACTACAATGGACAAAAAAGGAAGACAGTGAGAAAGAATAAATGCTCCAGTAAGACATAGTAAGTCAGAGAATGTGCAAGAAGTTTGCCACAAAAAATGATCTGAAGGATGGAAGACCTTCCTGGAGAGGTCAGACTGAGAGCTGGGGATGCACAGCCTTGAGAGGAGAAAGTGAGACCTGAGAGCAGCCTGTCAGCAGGGTCTTTTAGCAACTCTTTAGCAGGATCTGCTGTGACAGGACAAGGGGAAATGGCTTCAAACTAAAAGAGGGGTGATTTAGATTGGGTATAAGGAAGAAGTTTCTAATTAATAAGAGTGGTTAGGCACAGGCACGGGTTGCCCAGAGATGTGGAGGATACCCCATCCTTGAGACATTCAAGCTCAGGCTGCACCAGGCATGTGATTTGAGTTGCAGGCATCCCTGTTCAGTGCAGGGGAGTTGGACTAGGTGACCATTAAGGGTCCCTTCCAACTCAAACGATGCTATGAAGTTACTGTGACAGATTAGGGAAAGATGAGAACTTTTATTACACAGGTAATATAAACTGCAAAAGAGCCGTTTTTTTTTTGATAAAAGGAAACTGATTAAATTAGCAGCTGAGAAATGGCAAAGACTGAATGTTTTGTTTCAACAATAGAAAGTAATCATTAACATGAAGTTAAGACAGCCTTATAAGTAGCTATCACAAAGAACTGGTGTAGAAATTGAGAGGAAGTCAGCTAAAGATTTGCTGTCTCAATTCTATTTATAGATGGATATTGGAAGTTAACAAGGTAACTTCAGTGAATTCACAAGTATTTTTGAAAAAACATGGGAAATTACCAGACCATGGAGAGAGCCTGTACAATATTGAGTACATAAGCCTGACATTCATCTTAAGTAGAATAATGGAGTAAAGAAAGAGAAAGGAAATGTCTAAACCATAAAACCACAAGCAAAGCACGTTTACAAAGAAGACTATAAAGATAATGAGATGATTGCAAAATTAACATATGAAAAGGAAAGGCATTTGTAACACATTTATATGCTACTTACTGTATGACTTCATGAAACCCACCATTATTAATCAAAGATCTGATGCACAAATATATGAGATCAAGACACAGCAAAATAAGGTTTGTAATACAGAACAAATAGATATCTTGAGAAGACTTCTGCACTTGTGTTCTAAAACGTAAATTATGATAATAGAATAAGACTCTAAATTATAAAGAACAAAACATCAATAAACAGGGAATAAGTTTCAAAATCTTTTATGCACTCATGAATTCAGTTTAATGGTTAAGCCCTAATTATTGTCCTAAGGACTGAGGCTTTCCTTCACTGTTACCTTGGAAAGTATGCATCATTTTCAGATGAAGACAGGCTTTGGTTGAAAGAAAGCCACTATATTTGATTAAATACTGTATATCCTTCTAGTAGATATAAGGGGACAACTTGTGTAGCCACACTGCATTATTGTAAATACAGCTGTGTCTGCCTAGTTGGAAATGTTGTCAAAAAAGAAAAAATAAATTATTTCACATACACAGCAATTCAGGAATTTTCACACTGTTTTTACTCAATGAGATTAATGCTATCCACCAGCAGTTTCTACTTTGCTGTTTGTTTGTAGATGGAATAGAGAAATGCCATATAGTAGGTTAAGATCGTAAGTATTTCATCCAGTCTGATCAATGCAAAGCCAGAGGTCAAATTACTTGACACCAGAAGTCAAGCATTCAACATTCGGAAACTCTGGTGTTTAGTTTGGCTGTGGAGTCTGAAAAACAAGAGTGTAACCACTCAGTACTCTGTGTTTCCTGCCAGGGGTTAATAACCAGTGTTATCACTAGATGACAAGGCTGTAATAGCCATATTGAAGGGGCCTGTGCCTCCCACAGTGCTCACAAGTTTTGTTCAAATGTGGCAATTTAAAATGGAATTCAGGTTGCCATCAAACAAGGTGCTGTGTATCTGGAGAAAGAAACTACATGATAGCAAAGACAGTGTGGAAAGAGGAAGACTTAAACAAGCCTGCAGGAAAATGGGACTTCATATACTGGCTTCCAGCAGGAAGATCTGGGCTTCTGACTGGAAGAGTGCTTGGAAAAAAAGTTGTAGTAGCAGTGACAGCACAGCTGCATCCACAGGTGGAAATATGGGAGGGATGTGAGGACAGGCAGTGACTTACTGGTTGATCAGAGAGCTTGGGGGAAAAAAGGGAAATCTGGGGGTATGCAAACAGATTTTTGTTCCTTTCTTTTGCTTGCTTTTTAACTTTAAAGTTAAAAAAAAGGACTCTATTTGGAAGAATTACTCTCTGTTACATTATAACAAAGCTCTCATCTGATACCAGGAGGAGGGTCAGCATATACTGCTTTATACAGATGATGTGATCACAATATGATTCTGCTAGCAGAGCAGGATTTCCTCAGAAGATACGTGCCCAGTGTCAAACAAGAAAGCCTAGGTGGTAGTTTGTGCCAGTAATCTAAAGAGAAGATTCCTATATGGTTCAGCATTGAAATACATGAACATTGCAGAAACATTCCCACAGAACATCCTGGGGCACAGTCTGTGCAGTCTAAATAAACACATCACACTCCTAGTAACTGCAGCAATGCTTCTGTCCTTTCAGCAGTCACATTTAACTGGTGAATTAATATTCCTGTTAGTCTTATGTGCAGAAGGAGGGCACTATCTATACCCACTGATGATGGAGGTGCTGTGTCCGAGTACAGCTTGAAAGAGAAAGGCATTTTTTCCTTCAGTATTAGGAGGGTTTCCATGCTACTGTTCTGTGTCCATAAGTTCATCTACAACTGTACAGTAAGAGTCCTCAGTCCTTTCGCAGGGTCCCTCATCACTGTACGTTGACTATGAGCCGAGGCCTGAGACCAGGACCTGGCAGAAGGGTAAGGTCTTTTGGCAGAGCTTTTCCCATGGCAGAGCAAGGAGCTGGGAGCTGGGGTGGAGGCAAACTGCTGCCAACTATGACAAAAATTGTTCTCAGAGATGCTGAAAGCCTCAGAACTTCCCGTTTCCAAGGGAACACCATCACACTGAGAACCATTAGACAGCTACTATCTTATTTCAATTACAAATCAGACTCTGGCTGCTGCCTAAGCAGCACTGGTAAACCAGCAAAACACAACCGTTTATGTAAAGTGCTTGGAGTTCTTCACAGAAGAATAAATGATGAGGCTGAATAAGACTGTGTATGGATTTGGAACTACAAAGCTGAAGATTAGCTGGCATCTTGTGTAGATTTCAGTGGGTATTAATGCTGGGCGTACAGTGAAAGACATCTCCTCAGACTCTCCTGTAGCACAATAAATTTGTTCCAAAAATAATTCATGAAAGGAAACACTTCTGCAGTGCTACAAGCAACAGTGCAAGTCATGGGGAACAGAGGCCTCTCATACATTTACAACAAGAGAGAATTATTCCACTTTTGCTTTTCCTAAATCAAAATCTTTTTTGGCCTGATAGTGTATTTGAGATTTCTAACATGGGATCCGACCAGAACCACCTTTCAGTTTTATTTTTGAAACTTCAGAATTAAGCAGGCTTTAACTTTAGATCAAGCATCTCATCTAGCAATAACTTCTTCTGGCCTGACTTTGTGTAAAAGATGGTCCTTAATAGATAGCAAAGGCCAATGGTAAGAGGGAAAACTCACATATGAAATAAAAAATATATCTACCAGGTAACATTTAAACACAGGAAGTTCAGCACAGATTTTAGGGAGTCGACATTACTGGGAGCATACGAATCCAAATTTGATGTTTTTCTGATTTTAGCCACACATTTTTGAGCAAAATGTTATATTACAAAAGCAGTACAACTAAGTAATTAAGTAATTAAAATGGTTTTCAAAGCCACTCATCTAAAATATCTTTGGCAAGAAAAATTATATTTATGTGAATGTTAATAAGATCTAAGATATTTCAATATGTAAACACTGCATCCCTAGGCACCTCAGGAAATCTGCAATATGGAAAGGAAAAATGGGGCAGCAGGGAGGTATGCTGGGCAAACACACTGCAGCCAACTATCTTTATTTGGTTGCACATTGCTTTCCCAAAAGAAAACTGGTATGAGCATGGTACAACACCAGGAAAGGTACCAAAGATGTGAGTTATCTGTACAGCAATTTGCCAGGGGGTGGAAGCAAACCTACATGATGCCTGGCATTGCACAGGTCCTGAGTGCAGGATGTGGAGCTGTGCCCAGCTCTGGGAGCCAGGTGCCCCAAGGCATCCCCTGGGCTGTCAGCAGCCTTACAGCACACCCAGCGTGAGCTGGCAGCCCCCATGCAGCCCACCCAATGCAGTGCAATGCACCCTGTGCAACCCAGAGGTAGGAACACACTTACTGTGACAATTACTATGAACGGTCAGTTCACACAGCTTCCATTATATGGCGTGGGAATGGATGTAAATTAGCCCTTTCATCCCAAACACTTCCATATTGACCTCAACATCCTCTGTTTCCCCACTGACGCAGAGGAAGGTTCGATTACATTCAGAAGTCTATGCTAGGAACCAGCTACAGAACAACACAGAAACCATCAGTCCCATGGGATCTCTGTCCGTCACCTTTCAACTTAATAGCAACACAGTGACAGGAAAAACACATAAATCTGATGCTGATGCCCCTGCTAAATAGTCTCAGCAATGAGCCCTGATTCATGTGCAGAGGCTTGCTGAACAGTTGTGTGTGTCCAGACTCCATAATTAGACTTTCATACAGATATTTGCTCCTCTCAGACACTGCCTCTTCCCACACATCAAGCATGAATGACCACAGAACACAGCTGCAACGTAGGCACTCTGGCAGCAGACGTGCACGTGCACTGACTTACATTTTTGTCTGCATCCGTTCCTCTGGGTCACTGTGATCTGTTGCAGTTCCTTCACTAGGATTCAGAAGTGCTTTTTGGCTGACCACAGCCAGCCCTTTTTCTTCCCCTTGTATCCCATCTGTGCTCTGATTTAGGGCAATCGTGATTCTGCCTGCGTGTATCAGAAAGCGGTACGACAAGCAGTTGGATGCATCCCAAGAGCACTGAGTTTGTGAAGCAATGAGCAAAACAAATCCACAGATGAGAAGGTTGTTTAACTGATTCCATATCTTTACGAGCTTTGAATATTTTGTATGTTTTGGTGGGTTGCTTTTTTTGTTTGTTTTATTTTGTTTTTCCCCCACAGTAAATAACCAAATAATCTAATCTTTTTACAGTGTTACAGCTTGGCACTGCATTTATTTTCCCCTTTGTATATAACTAATGGCTTGGGAGTATTAGTGAAAGAGATTTATTACTGAGACAAAAAAATCCTGCTTGACGTCACAGACTGATTTTCAACCCTACTTATTCATTATTTAAGATTTACTGAAATATTTTTCATAGAAAATGGAGTGTATTCTAGCACATCACTTTGATTTAAAAAAAAAAAAAAAAAAACTAATACAAAAACATCAGTAGCCAAACTTTAAATCTCTTGGGTTTGGGTTTTAAAACAAATAAGGAACACTATCAGTGAAGAAATAAATTCTAAACTCGCCTGTCACATCTTCCACCTGACTGGAGGGTGAGATGAGGATGTCCATACTTGGCTCCGTCAAGAGCTGTACAGCTGCATTATGAACTGAAGCTGGCACCCATGTTCTTTCAGTTCTTACGTCGGTATTAAAAGGAAATGTTTCAAATAAGCTGTCCACAGTCCTCAGCACAACACTTTCTAAGTCTTCTTTCTAAGGCTTCTGTTGACATTCATTGGGCTTGTCAAGGCCCCTCTGGATAGCAGTCCTGCCCTCAAGCACATCAGCCAACTGTCACCTCTCCCAGTGCACTTTGTCATCTCCTCCACACTGGGGATAAAGGTGCTGAACAGGACCAGTGCTGGGGCAGACCTTACTCTTGGTCTCCAGGCAGAGTGTTGCTAACTAATCACCTCTGAACCTGTCCAGTCAACTACTTTTTACCCTGGATTGTTCAGTCATGCAGACCATAACATATTCACTTGGATACAAAAGTATTTTGAGAGATGGCATCGAAAGTCTTGTTAATGTGAGAGAATCATTTGTAGGGCTACAAATCTTTTCATTTTATCACAAGGCGGCAATCAGGTGAGCCAGATATCATTTACCTATGGCAAACCCATGCTGACAACTTCCAGTCATCGTAAATGCACTTCCAGGAGAATTGGTCCATGATTTTCACCTGAACCTGGAGAAGGTTGATCAGCTAGCAGATCTGTGAATTGGTGGAGGTTTTTTCTGGCTTCTTTACGTGTTCCATATTCCCTTTCTTCTAGTTGACAAGAAACTCCACTGATCCCAATGGATTGTGAGGTATGAAGAGAGGGGACTTGCAAGGACATGCACTTCTGGTATAGCCCAGAGCATGGGCATGTATGGCTATGTCCTCCCAAGTAGCTTCTTGGTCATCTCAGGTTGGATATTGGGAACAAATTCTTCTTAGAAAGAGTGGTCAAACAGTGGCACAGTTTGCCGAGGGAAGTGGTGGAGTCACCATCCTTAGAGGTGTTCAGGATACACGCAGATGTGGCACCAAAGGACAAGGTTTAGTGGGCATGGTAGGGATGAGTTGATGGTTGATCTTAGTGGTCTTTTCCAGCCTTAGTGATTCTGCAATTCTATAAAGTGTTTAGACCATAAACTCAGCAAGAATACTGAGAAAGGAATGCAAATTTTTTAAAAATGTTTTTGACAGAGCCGAAGAGTGTGACTCAGTTTCCCTTCAGTCTCCTTGGGAGCTAAAAAAACCCTGGCTCAAAATCTGAGCAATAAAATAGACTCGAGTCCCACACTCACAGCACCACCACAATGAGCCCTTCATTAGCCAGCACTTCCGCAGACTATTAAAGGAGAGGAGGGTTTACCAAACAGCTAATCCTCAGTAATGAAAGGTTTCCAACAAAGCCCTCCTTCCAGGGAGTCTGGGCACTTTCACATTAGCACGAAGTGAATAGATAGAGTGGTTCAGGAATCCTGCCAAACAGTAGCTCATGCCCTGAAAACAAAGACCTGCAGTCTTTAGGGAGATAAAGAAAAAACAGTAGTGTTTTGAGTTATTTCTTGTCATCATAGTTACTTTCTTCTTCACTTTCTTTCATGCTATTTCCTGAGCAGTCTTCCATCTATGAAATGTATGCATGTTTGTCTTTTAGATTTCATTCACACCTATAAATCAGTTTTTGCACTGCCTTACCCCATTATCCACACGAGACAGAGGTTTCCTCTCTGCCCAGGCCATGTTCCCCCTGGACATATACCATGTTTATTACTATCAGCCCCCAAGGAACAGTGAGACCACTGACTACTACACATTCATTTCCCTGGGGCTTTGCTTTGGTGTTTAGCAGACTGACAACTGGATCTTTTCCATTTGGGTTTTATTTTAAGAAGACTTTGTTTAGTCAGAACCATTTAAGATCCAAGGGTGGGGTTTTTTGTGTGTTTGGTTTTTTTTTGTTGTTGGTTTTTTTAGGATTTGTAAAGGCAATACATGTTCTTCAGAACTGAGTAGAGAATGTCAGAATTAACATCAAAACATAGATGATCCTCGTGGAAGCTATGCTAAGGCACGCGGAAGATAGGAAGGCAATATGGGAGAACAGCATGGCTTCACGAAGGGCAAATCCTGTGTGACTAACATAGTGGCCTCTGAATCAATGGACAAGAGAAGAGCCACTGATATCATCTGTCTCAACTTCAGTAAGACCATTGACACAGTACCTCACAGCATCCTTCTCTCCAAATTGGAAAGATAAGGATTTGATGGGTGGACTCTTCAATGAACGAAGAACTGGCTGCAGGATTGAGTTCAGATGGTGGTGGTCAATGGCTCAATGTCTGGATGGAGATCAGTGATGAGTGGTGCCTCCAGGGTGCTGGGACTGATACTCTTCATCAGTGGCATTGACAGTGGGGTCAAGAGCACCCTCAACCAGTTTGCTGATGACACCAAGCTGTGGGGTGCATTTGACACACCAGAGGGATGGGACACCATCCAGAGGAACACAGACAAGCTGAGCAGTGGGTCCAGGTGAACCTCATGATGTTCGACAAATCCAAGTACACCTGGTTTGAGGCAACCCTCGCTACCAATACAAGCTGGGGATTGAGTGCAGCCCTGTCAAAGATAACCTGGGTTGCACTGGTGGGTGGCAGCTGGACATAAGCCAGTAATGTGCCCTCACAGCCCAGAAAGCCAACCTCATCTTGGGCTGCATCAAAAACAGTGTGGCCAGCAGGTCTGGGAGGTGGTCCTGCCCCTTTCTTCTGTGCTGTGAGGTCTCACCTGGAGCACTGCGTCCAGATGTGGGGTCCTCAGCACAGGAGAGACATGGAGCTGCTGGAGCACATCCAGAGGAGGGCCATAAAAATGATCCCAGGGATGGAACACCTCTCCTACAGGACAGGCTGAGAGCTGGGGCTGTGCAGATGGAGAAGAGAAGGCTGTGGGGAGAGCTGAGGGCAGTCTGTCAGTATCTAAAGGGGAGTGACAGGAAAGAAGGGGACAGACTCTTCAGTGGAGTCTGTGATGACAGAGCAAGGGAAAATGGCTTCAAGCTTAAAGAGATTTAGGTTAGATAAAAGGAAGAAGTCTTTTATAGTGAGGGTGGTGAGGCACTGGCACAGGTTGCCCAGAGATGTGGTGGATGCCCCATCCATGGAGACTTTCAAGGTCAGGCTGGAGGGGCCTCTGAGCACCTGATGGAGCTGTGGGTGTCCCTGATCATTGCAGAGGAGCTGGATTAGATGACCTTTAAATGTCTCTTCCAACTCTGAGGATCCTATGATCCTATAGCAAAGAAAGGTCACAGCTCTCGTCTTATGTGTCTGGCAAGCAGATGAAGGCAGCCTGTGGGAGGACGATAGCAGAGCAAGGCTGACACCTGATGGTTCCAGCCTGCGAGGACGACGCTCTCGTTGCTCTGCGGATAGAAACGCCGCCCGGAGCCGCTGAGGGACGCGGCCGCCAGGAGGCAGCGCCCGCCGTTCCGTCCCGTGGCTCCGGGCGGGGAGCGGGGCAGGGCGGGCCTGTTTCAGTGCCTGGGGGACAAAATGCGTGTCAAACCTCCTCGTTTGGAATAACATCGCACTAAGGCACAGCGATCTGCAGTTAAAGGGCAGCAATAAAATGTGCTTGAAAACCCCGGGCCCTGAAGGCCTTTGAGCTCACACGAGGCCCTGGGGGTTTCGTGCCCAGCCACCAAGCGCAGAGCGGTGCTGGCACTGAGGGAGGTCGTGCTGGAACCACCGCCAGCCTGGGAGGACACCACTTGTGACAGCCTGCTTCTGTGGCAGTCTGTCGGCTCCTGGGCTGAACCTGACCCACCACCTTGTTGCATAGCGCCTACACTTCAAGCTGGATGTTGGCTGCACCCCCTCCTTCTTGGTTGTTCCACAGAAGGATAGGGTCCGCTCGGTTGGAAAGGAGCTTCAGGATTCATCAAGCCCAACCGTGCCACAGCAACATGTCTCTTAACACCTCCTGCAATGGGGATTCCACTACTCCCCTGGGCAACCAGTTCCAATGCTCGAGACTTCTTGGTTGTGCCTTAGCACAGGTGGTTGCAGGGAGCAATAAGGTCCTTCCTCTGTCCCCTCTCCTCCAGACTGACCCATCTGCTTTCCTCACCTTACTCAGAAGCCATGTGTTCTGGTCCTTTCACCTGCTGCACTGCTTTTCTCCACACATACTCAAGCATTCTTGAAGTGAGCAGCCCAAAACTGAACACAGTCTCAGCAGATTTCCTACGTCTGAGTAAATCACGCAAATGTAATCCCCCAGAGCAAACAGAAACCCCCACACTCCTAGCATGCTCTGTTATTGCCCTCTATCCCACAAATGTGAAACAAGATAGCTCCACTGTGAAGTTGCTCCTGTCACAAAAAGTTACCCTCTGAGTAAAATTCAGGACTAGAGACTCCTGCCAGTCAAATTAGTACATCTTAAATCATCTTGTAAACCTGGAGAGTAAAACAAGAAAAAGGGAGCTTAGATTTACTTGCTGAGATTTCATAATTAGCCTCCAAAAATTGTCACAATAAACTAACTGAACCAAAGAAATTACATCATTTTCTCTTTTGGACTAAATGAACAGACAATCCTCCAATGAACAAATCCTGCACTTGGCAGGCTAGCACAGTGCATTCTCCAGTCTTGACAGATATTGTAGATAATGGTCTCTTTTTTTGCTCAGCTCCACTGTCGTAATGTTGAAAGAGTCTTAACACATTTATCTTTTAGTAACAATATAAAGCTCAACTGTAACAGAGGCTTTGCATCAATGCACGATCTCTGTCCTGTATTTTCCTTTCCCCGAAAGCTAGAACTGATAATTTCCTACAGATATTTGTCCCTCAATACACCCTCAAATTCACCACATTAGCCATGTTTTCCTCTACGCTACTTATTGTTACAATAAACACTGTAAAAAAAATTTAAAAAATTTTTAAAAAAGCAGAGAACGTATTTGTAGCAATCTGACTGCAAGCAAGCAAATGTTACTTGGAATGTATGTTTTAATGCTTCATCTTCCAAGGTTTCAGCTCAGTCATTTGTTATTATAATTTGAAGTATCTTAAATACTTTCACATATATGTTATGTTGAGTCCAAAGACTCACAGAATGTCCCCTCAAGAAAATATGGTAAAGATAATAATCTAATAGCTATGTTTTTTTCCTAAAAAAAAAAATACATATATAACTGGCAGAACACAAATCTTAATTATGATCCTGAATCTGTAATATGAGTCTAGAGAGGAAATTGCAAATGAATATGAAAGCATTCATCAATTTCACGTGGGAGATTTCAAATATTCCATTTTTCATTGCTTTCTTTTCTCTGAACATAAATAATATGCCAATTTTAGTTTTATTTTAAAGAGAGACTGAAGCTAATAATCTTGAGTCACTTGAGTAACAAGTAGATTAGCCTGGGTTTGAGTAAATATAAAAAGTAAATAATTACAGGAAATAATAGTGTGGATTGCTTTCAGCCTTTGGACTTCATTCATTCCTAAAATAAAGGATAGATATTAGGTGAAGGTTAGGTATTAGCATTCAGTGCCTTGCACTATCTCAGGCTTTCCAAATGACTTTAAGCAAATTATTTTCTGCATCCACCCCTCATTCTCCTTTTGCTACATCACGGATACACTGGAAGACTGAATCCATGGAGAAGGTACTCAAACACCATGGTGACAACTTCTGTACAAAGAATGGGAAAAGTCTGGGCATATTACAAGGAAAAGATAATGAATTGTGTCCTGACTCTCTGTAAACCATGTGTTCTTCTCACAGCTCTTCCTCTCTAAGCTCTTTTGGTTTCATTCTTTACCATAAAAAAAATTAAAATCTTGTTTTCCTTCTCTTTTCCTTCATTTCAAAGGACATAGTCATTACAAGTGCTTCCTTATAAGTTAGCACAAGTTACCAGAAAGCTGATGATGAGAGCAAGTGTCTGGGAAGATTAATTGTTGTGGGGACAGATTCAGCTGTCATGCACTAACAAACCTATCACAGTGTACTCTTCCTAAAACCACCTTTGAAGTACCAGAATGCAAGCAAGTTCTAACTGCAGACAAATTAATCCAGATTCTGTCTTTGCTTTCAAAGCCTGCACAGACAGCAAACAGAATAGCCAGCATTCTACTTCATCTGCTCAGGGGAAAATACTTGGCACAGCTTCAGCATGGAAAGCAGCAGAGAATTATAGCACCTTTACTGTCATAACTTAGGTAATAAACACACAAGGCAGATTACTTAACAGGTCTTTTTACTTGCATTTAATCAAGGACTGAAAAAACACTAGAATATGCTACTTAGTTGTGCAGGCTAAGAGCTCACTTCTATGTAATAGAAGTCTGCTCTGTTTGCAGTGTGAAATGCTGATTTTTGCACAAAGAGCTCACCAGCCCTCTGCCTGGGGACAAGGATCACTGAAGGTACTTTCTGGGCTGTTAACTTAATGGTAAGTACACAGCAGAGTCTGAACTTGCATACCTGATGCTGAAGTCTGCATAGCCTGCCATACAGTTCTGGATGCTGGAGTTTAATTTCTTCCAGACAGTGTTATATTCAGTTCATGGAGTCCCCTAATAAAACGCTGTCCACAAGTGTTCAGTGATCGCTGCCATCTCCTGTTTGAGCAGACTGACTGGTTCAGACCAAAGCAGTCTGAGAAGTCTGTAGATGTTATAGACATAAAGTAGCTCTAAGAATCTGCATAGCCCCCAAAATGGGCTATTGCTTCGTATCTGTGTCCATCAAGGGATTTTTAAAGGTACACGAATAACACTCTCAACAAAAGCCTTGATCTTTCAAAACTTTATTCTGCACTCATGAATTCCAAAGGACATTTCTTTTGCCATATTTGCAAATATAAGAACATTGACATATCACCTGTGGAAATCAATCCACAATGCCTATTTTGACCGCATGACAACACTGATGCATGATTTTACAACTAAAAAAAGCCATTATACAGATGATTTCTGTAACCTCCTTTCTGCATTTGCTGCCAAGCCAGGAACACGTAATCTTTCTCCACTAAAAAACATCCTCAAATTTGATGCAGACTCTTCATAATCAATATAACACACACTCAGAACATCTTTCAGTCTCACATGCATAAAATTCTGGGTTTTTTTGTTGTTTTTTTACACTTCTTTCTTCAAATTCTATGTAGCTATTGACATGTCCAGAGCACTGCCTTTTTCTTTTAATATAAAACATGGCAGTAGTTTAGTTTTACCTGAAGGAGACTATCTGGAGCGTACTGGAGTAAGGTTAGCCAGCAATATTAACTAGATAAGACTTAGGTTTACCTCATATTAGTGAAGGTAAAGCTAGCCAAGTGAAATGCACTACTGACAGTTAGATGGTCTCTCTTTAAGAGAAACATCGCTTAAAATTCAGAGTTCTTCTTGCTAATTAGGTCTAATGAATGCGTTTAATGTATGATGCAAATTCTATCGTCAGATCGTAAACAGAATCAATGGTGCTGAATACTTTGTTTAATTCACTGAACATTAGGACAGTCTACAGCTGAAACTGTGTGTTTGCCTTGTTCTATGAACTACAGTATATTTAATATATTATTCATATGAAATCTTTTCTGTTACTTTAAATGTCATTTTGCAGCCAGAAGGCATAATCTGCATAATAAAAATCTCGATGGAAAAATGTCTGCACCGGTTAGATTTCACTTGCCAAACACACAAGATGGCTTTGGAGGCATTTCACATCTCTTAGGAGATTTCTCATACAGTATTTCACCAAGAGCTTGCTGCTTTTTAGCCCACTGGCTGTCACTGCACCCCTGAGAGCACACTGCATCCCTAACACCCAACCACATCCCAAAGCACTGCACCCTGGAAGACTCCGCCAGTTTGTCAGCAGCAGATTTGTTGGCAAATGATGTGAACTGTTGGGGTTCAAACATGTTAACTTCCTTTACTCCATGTGCTGCATTAGCAAGAAACATTCAATTCAGGTTTTCCCTCTAGGACTTTTCACTGATGTGATTACTACAGGCTAATGTCAGTAAAAATGGGCCAGGAAGAATTCCCCTTAGTAGAGGAAAGGGAATGTAATGCTATTCTTTAAGATATACTTAATACACTGGTAACGTTCTCTGGCCAAGGCATAATATGAGTCTTTCTCCTCATCCTCTGAATATATCTCAGGTATATTAATGACAGCTGAAAGCTAAATTGGAAGTACAAGAAAGATCAGAATGATATCTGTTCCAAGCTTATTATGCAACTGTATCTCAGGGATCCCGTCCCTCAAATAGCAACACAGCCTTTTTGCTGAAAATAGCCATGGGCTATTTAATAGCCACGGGCTGACAACTGAAACCGGAAAGAAAACACTTCCTGACAACCAGGAAGGCATTTGGAGCCACTCTTCTGCCGTGCCAGGAGCAGCTCCCTCTCCATCAGAGGAGAAATTGTCTCTCCATTGTCCACTTCTACTTTAACTACTGATTTAGGCTTCACCAAACTTCACTGGCAGTCAGATCACACATGCCTCTGTCAGGAAGACAGGGAGCTGACAGGAAAGCTCCTCAATGAAACAAATCCCAGTTCACCATTTTCCTGCCATCATCTCTCAGATACGTGCTAATCATTGGACAAGATCAGATTGCTGGCAGTGGTCACAGAGCTGGCTCTCAACCAGCCCCTGGAGACCAGGGCTAAACCACCAGTACCTGACATGTTGCAGACCTCTCTGCAACATGTACCAAGGCACAGCAGTGCCAGGTGCTAACCAGGTCTGACCTACGTTTGTTCTAGAGTGAATGCCACCATCTTCCACAGGAGACATGAAATCATAGAATGGCTTGGCTTGGAAGGGATCTCAAGGATCATCAAGCTCCAACCCCCGTGATGCATACAGGCCCACCAAGCTCCATACTTAATACAAGATCACCCTGTCCAGGGCCCCATGCAACCTGGCCTTGAACACCTCCAAGGGATGGGGCATCCACAACCTCTCCAGGCAGCCTGTTCCAGCACCTCATCACTTTCTTGGAAAAGCCCCACAGCAAGAACATATTTCTGGCTTTCAGTTCCCTGGAACTTTTCTAGTTCCCTAGTGCTTTGCACAAAACTAGGCAGCAAGTCTGCTTGTCCTTGGAGATCCTCACCCAGTGGTAAGGGCAGGAGAAGAAAAGGTGTCCACTTTCAATGCAGCAATTACTTCAGATTCAAGCCAAGAGACAAGCAGGGTAAAGGTTGGGAGCTATTGCCTTTCAGCTTCCTTATTACAGACAGAATGTTAGGTACTCAATTAGTGCCCACCAAAACAGGCTCAGTTCTTCTGCTGGAGGAGTCACTCCATACCTGCAGTCACAGCACAGCATAGTTTCTGCTCTTTGCAGAGATACTACCTCAAACTGACTAGTTTAGTGGAGATGAGCATTGTGTGCTTTACCAACCACCTTTCTTACACACATATCTCTTAGTTCCAGCTGTCTCTTCCACACTCGAGACTTAAACCTTGCATTTTTCACATGTAATCTGTGCTGTGATTGTTAGTGCCGTATTTACAATGAAGTATGGAACTCTAACTAACCAAAACAATTGTTCAAGTAGGTCTTTTGTATCCATCCACGTATCAGGCATCTATACTACCACTGGGAATAAATGCGTGTTTATCTCACAGTTCTCTGTTGACTTATTACAGTACTGGTGACTTAGTATGCCCATATTCGCATTTAAAAGCAGATAGTCAGCTATGATTTTTGCCAGACTGACTGCAGGGTGAGGGGCAGGTATTGTTCCATGCAAACCAGCTCACTGGCCTGTATTAGAGAAAGGGAATTTACTGTGCAGTGCATGTGGGTATAATCTGAGTGTAGCATGTCAGATGAGGGCTTGCACCGTGTTTTCGTTTCCCCATGAGCCTCCCGGTCTATTTGCATGCGAATGGCATGGAACATAAAGCCACAGCTCTCCTCTGCTGTGCCGGAGGTCAGAAAGGTCAGCTACAGCTGTGTAAAAGATGTGGGTTTTCCCTCTTGCCACAGGAGACCAAATCTCATTGTAACTAATACAACCTGCTTAACTCAACTACAACAAATACCCTGAGGGCCACGGTTTACAGTCATTAGGAAAGTCGCTGAAATTAAAAGTACAACGTTGATACACACAATAACCTGGCAGTGGAGAAATAACCTACTTTCCAAGCACTTTTGACATCTGAAGACAAACTATTCACATTCTGAAGTGGAACCTCATTTCCATCCCAGCACTCTCTCCTCATGGGAGCTTGGGGGAAGGGAGCTAAAGGGAAAAGGCTGAAAAATGACACTCACACAGGAGGAGCAACCTTCCAGAGATAATCAATGGCTCTGTAATGAGGAGAGGACGCTGCTGAATATTGATTAGCTAGTGCTGGCAAGACTCTGCTCTGGGGAGTCAACCCTTTGCCAGCTGCCTTGAACACAAAGGAGGCCTCAGCAAAAGGCAAATTGTAAATGGCAGGTTTTATATGAGAGGCTCTATTCAGGCCCTCAGTAAAGGAAAAAAACATGTATAGCCACAGCACTAGCAAGCACAAAGCATCAGCAGTCCTGGTAGCTTCTGCTATTAAAGCAGTTCTATGAGTTGCCATCCCAGGTATGCCCTAATAAACTTGTTTTAAAGATTTCCATTTCCAAATATGGCTGATTCTACGAGTTGCCACCAGTTCCTCTTCCCTAAAGTTTCCAGAAAATGGGGCGTTTCAACAGATATCCACACATAGCAGCTTTGTCTAACGTTGCACCTCAGAACACGCAGGGTATATTTACACATTTCAAGTAATACTGTATGCTGATACCTAGGCCAGCTCTAAGCAGATTTCATACACCTAAAGCATCACAGCTGCGTGTTAGTACATTGTCACTGCTTTCCATTGTTCCTGACTCATTCATAAGTTAGATTTTAGGATTTCAGTATCTTTTTTTTCCTGTAGGTGGTTAGATATTAAGTTTTTGATTACAGGCATCTGTAGAGAAGCACAGAACTGCTTACCGCTGAGGAAATTAGCCATTAGTGACTAAAAAGTTATCCTACCTTTTCGGAAGCAGAGAGTCTTTTCTCACAGGCTTTCTGTGGAAAGAGAAATTGTGATAGTCAGGGGAAAGAGATCTGGCAACCAAATTCTTTAAAAAAGAAGGAGAAAAAGAAGGAAAGAAAGAAGTTCCAGTTCCTGCCTGGTGTAACTCATCTGACTTCAACGGGGCTGTCCCAGGATAGACTCGTCCCTCTGTCTTTGCCAAAAAGAGAACAGCAGGAGCCAGCCAAAGGCATCTGCTTTTGCATTTCCTCACTGAATCTGTTCATTATGCTCTCATGATAGAGAAGCTGTAAATAAAGGCGCTTCATGATGTTGCATTGTGCTATCCATAATTACAGTGTATTCGCTTCATCAGTATACATGCTTCAGGGCACACTGCAAAAGCTTTTTATGTATTCAGGACTCTCTCTGGGAGGGTGGGTTAAAAGAAGAGGGGGGAAAGCCAGCAGTTAGAAAAATGGAGTCTAGCAGTTACCTAGAAAGGAGCTCAGCATAAGAGGGAGGGAGGAGGAGGCTTTGCAGACCACACTGCAAAAAGGCAATGCTAGAAATCCATGCCTAGCAGCACCCTAATTAGACTGCATGCTCAAATCCCTTCACTTACCCTTTCTCTTTAAGATTACCAGCTCTAAGAGAATAATCATGTTTATATGGTTCTACCACATTGAAACTTCAATCTGGATGTGGACACCAAAGAACTTTTCTAACACGAGACTTTGAGTTTGGAAGCTCTCTGAGGCTAACTTTACGTAGCCATCAAGTGCGCAATTCTCCAGCAGGAGAATTCATTCAGGAAGATCCCAGAATGTCCTGACGTGTGCTTGGACTTCAGAGTGATGCAAGTAAGGCATAACTCCCTTCCTTGGAATTAACATTAGAAAAAGCTAAGGTGAGATCAGAAGCAAATCCTGAATTCTATAACGCTTAGAAGATAAGCTTGAAGTGATTGGCAGAGCGTGGTGCAATTTGTTGTGCTTCCATGAAGAAATTCTGTTTATCCTGCAAACATTTACTGCTCCCAATAATACTCTCAGTTTGGATGCAATAAAACCCTGTGGGAATATAGGACTTCTGGTGAGAGCTTTGCTTTCACAGGTTCAGAACATGCCAACACATTCACCTGTGTAACCTACATCCTGTAGAGATGTATCTGTGTTTGAAAAGAACATGGAAAAAATCCTGGGGCGTGGGCTGGGGAAGGAAGCATTTGAGGGCTGAAAGCAGAAATTGGTCTGAGAAGAGAAGCACTGACAGAAGTAGCAAACAAGGATAAAGGCAGGAACTGGTGGGAAAGGAGGTTTGTGGCAGATTTTCCCCTCATGTTAGCTGCATGCACGCATAACTAACTCTGCTACAAAAATCACACACCTAGGTTATCTGTTTTTTTATGAGAAGCAGTTCTCAGGGTTACGCAGCCCAAGTAAAAGGCACTATTCGAATTGAAGAGATTACATTATGTGATCTGTATCAAAATACACTATAAAAAAGGCACTGAACAATGTTAAATTGTTTGAAGAGTTAGATTTTGCTGTGGACTGCAGAACAAAGCAGCTTCAAAGTGTATACAAGGCAGCATTTGGGTAGCTTAACAGCAGTCTGGAAGATTTCTTATCTGTGCAATCTCACTTAAAACAATAACAACAAAAAATATCCACAAACGAAGTTGTCTCCTGTTGTTAACATCTTTAGCAGAGAAGTAGTTGACAAGTGGAACAATTCAGACAGGTAGTTATTTTCTGTACACTGGTCTCATAAAAGTAGATGCTGACAGGCTTGCATTACTTGAGAGGTGTTTGCAAATCAGTCCTTACATGTAAACAGTGCTGCACATTCCACTAGGAAGAACTGGGTGTTTCCTTATTCACTGCCCGAGTGACAATAGACATGAAATACTGGGGAGCAGTCAGTGACAACAGTACTGAAGTGATAAGAAAAGGAACTTCTCCATTTCATACCAGAAAATCAGTGCTAAAAGCTGCCCTATCTGGGTCCCAGGGCTTAGCATCTAACACAGAGAGTATTTCCCAGGAATGCCCAACCAGAAGCTGAATGGGAAGAAAGCAATTACATGCCATCCCTTTAAGTTCTGAAGGGCAAAAGTGTCCAGGAAGGCTGGACATTCCCCAAGAAGGAAATCTTTCAGGATCTGGACTGCAATGAAGGTTGAAATACAAAGCTGCGTGCAGATGAAAGTGCTGTGATTCAAGTGGCTTGGGATCAAACCCAACCCGATTTGCACCCAAAACCGCATACCATTTCAGGCTTGTTTGAAACTTGGCCAACTATTGCTGAAAGGTTCACAAACTTCACTGCACTTGCCCTGAACTTTGCATTGGAAATGAAGGAGTAAAATAAAACTCTAATGTTGAAAGCTTTGCCCTTTTTTTTGGTACTTTGCCTACTCTGATGCCTTACAGAAAAATAACGGTATACTGTTCTGCCTGAGCAGTGATCCCAAACCCCTTTCCTTATGTGCATTTTCCCAGATATCTTTTCCTGTATGTCTGAGGACTTCCCTCACTCATCAGCCTCACTGAATCTATGATCTTTAAGATGAGGAAGAACTCCTGGCTACAGAAACACTGTGGGTTATGCGCACTTCTTTCACTCACAGGAGGAAAATTCTCCTGTGATCCCCAAAGCTTACTTAACCGATTAAAGATAATGCAGTCTTAGAAGTCTTCTAAAAACAAATGAAAAAATTTACCAAAAAAGTTGTTATATAGAAGAACTTTGCATATTGATGATGGTCCTGTCAGTGGCACTACTCCCAAGACTGGATTCGCAAATTCTACTGGGTGTATTTATTTATTGCTTTTTTATACATATAAAGCCCTTTGCAATTCAGCATAAGTCATGACTTGAACCTAACCAATATCACTGGCCCCACTGTTCTTCTGTAAGAATTCCTGTTCTTCCTGATGCAGTACCTCCCTTCCATTGTAAGAACTATTTTTGAAGTAATCACTTAACACCTCTGTGTTCAAATTAACACTGCAGACCTGGGAACTTTAAGACAAACTGTAAAACATTTTGTTGAGAGTAGAAGAGGATGAACCATTTGTCACCATATGCAACTCTTGAAACTCAAACTATTTAAACAGCATTCAATTTAAAGTAAAAATCAATTTATCCTTGCCAGTGAAGCTTACTACAACTTCTAGAATATCCATTTTGTTCCCTGCTCATTTTTCCCTGTTCTAATTGTGGGCTCTTTTTTGATATACCTCCCTATTTCTTTATTTTACAAAGATTACCATTTCTGTAGAGACAGAATTAAACCATCTCAAAGATCCATTTGTCATCTGAAATCCGGGAAGGAAACTCTCTAGCTCCAGTGTGGTGTTAGAAAGTAGCATTCCTTTATTCCTCACGATGCACACCGGGTAACTCGACAAGCGAGCGCACACTCTCAGAGTTCAGGTTCTACATTTATACAGTTGAGACATACAAAGGCAGTACTTTGGCATACATATTTACTCTTTTTCAATGTCTCATAAATATGTGACAATGGCCCTTTGGGCAGGCTCAGTGGTATTCAGGGTGGTCCAGTGCTTTCCTACTTCTTCCCCTTTTTTCACCATCAGCTTCATCACTGAACCCTTTGACTCACCCTCATTCACTTTTCCCCAGTTTGAAAGATTTCCGTTGCTTGTTAGGCCATAATGAACCACTTTTTAAAAACAACGTATGTGGAATCCGAGGAAAATGTCCTTGCATGTTTTGAGGCAAAAAATAAAAGTATTCTACTGTGACTCCAGTACTTCTCATGAGGCAAAATCATTGAGGCAGAAGATAAAAAGTATGCTATTATGTCCCCAGTGCAAAATTATTGAGGAAAAACAAGACTGAAATGGAAAGTTTTAGAACTATCACTTATGGACTCCTTTTGCTAAACTAATATATTGGTTCCTAACCTAATGTACTAATCCCTATTGCTAAGCAAACCAACCTATATCACATTTACAGGAAACTCGCTGATAGTGTGAAAATGAAAAAAACATTAAAAGCCAAAGAGTTGTGAAAGCTTCTCAGCAATGGCTACAATTTTTCAGGTTTATTTTAGAGCTGTAGAAAGTGTTCTTTAAATTTTCAGTGCTTTTTAACATACAAATTGTAGGTGTCATTCTGTTGTGGTTTGACCTGGCAGGCAGCTGCTCACCACACCCTTCTCCCAGTGGGACTGGGGAGAGAGTTGGGAAAAAAACCAACAAAGTAGAACTCATGGGTTGAAATCAAAAACTATTTGCTGCAACTGGAAAGGAGGAGAGAAGAATAGCAATGATAAAAATATATCTATAGCATTACAGTACCTACACACAAGCCGCTCAAAAGTAATGCCTCCTATTTATGATTCTGGCCCATGACATCAGAGGCAGATGTTGGTGGGATGGCACTAGAGGCTGAACCTTAACTCCACTGTCCCATTATATTTTGTTGGTGTTGTTGGTGACAGATGGCATCAGAGGGGCAGTCTGACAGAGTGGTGTCTGACATGGAAACGCACATGGAGCAAAGGTGTGGGATTGAATTCCCACCAACACACAAAAGAAGTGATTCCCAACCAATTGCTCGCCACTCACCAACTGTTGCCCTGCCAATCCCAGCAGTGGCAGCTTTCCTGAAACTCCCCAGTTTCATAGTTTTCCACATGCCACCATGCAGTACGGAATATCCCTGAGGTCAGCTTATGGCAGCTGCCCTGGCTCTGCCCCTCCCAGCCCCTCACTGGCAGGGCAGCGCACGAAGGTGAAAATCAAAGTTTCCTCAGCTCTGTGCAGCACTGCTCAGCAACCACTAAGCATCGCTGTGTTACCCACATTGTTTTTCTCCGAAAGCCACAACATGGCACCATAGCAGACACTATGAACTAAAAATAATCTTCATCCCAGATTAAACCAGGATGCATTCAAATTTCAGATCTCCTTTCCCACTAACAAGTCTCCTCTTCAGCTTCTGTTTGTCCATTCTGCAGAGATAGCTAGAGGCTACCTCACAAATTGGAGGTTTGTTATACAGAGCACATAGACACATGCCTTCTCAAAAAAGCTATGTACTTCCTGGTGGGGATAGGCCAGTATTCCCTGAAAAATGAACAAGTCACAGAGGTGGAGAGTTTCTCCAAGACCCTATAGGAAGCTTCAAGAAGAAACATAGGTGAACAGAGATCACCAGTGTTTTCACACAGAGTGGTGCAAATTTCTCAGTCTGGAAAGGATTAAATCTACTGTATTGGAACTGTAACACTGGTTTGAGCATATACAGTAGACTGTGTGTGGACCAACAGTACAGAGCTCTGGAGAGCAGAGCTTGCATGAGCCCTAGCTCCGGCCAGGCTTCTGTGTCCCAGCAGACCCAGGTCAGCAGTACCCTGACATAAGCAAACAGCACTGCAAGCCATGTGGTAGCCAAGTCAGAAGTACTATCTTCCAGAGCTAACACATCCAAAAGAAAACAGAGTGAAATTGAGCACGTCTACAAAAACCAAGATGTACACAGAGCCTTAGTTTCAGAGAGTTTGGAATACCATGAGATCACATCTTTATTGTTATCATCTGTTGTGACTCTTAGCTCTCTGACAAACTGGTATTCAAACAAGGACAGTTTCTGAAGGGCTGTGATGGGCTTCAAGGAAAAGTACCAATTTAATAGGCAATGTAATAGCTGTCCCCTCCACAGGAGAGGGGTGGATCCAGGACTTCCAGAAGAAATGTCCCACACTAAAGTTCACAGAAGGCCTGTAGTGCAGGTTTGCTCTAGGAGCCTTTGTTTCCAGCAGCATACACGCTATTTCATTTCTTTTTAGGAAGCCTTTTCATGCTTCCAACACATTTTGATGTCTGTCCCCTACACTCTCTGCTGGTTACCCTGGCTCATTATTAATGCGGGATGAGAAATGAAAGGCCGCAGTTTCCAAATGAACACTGCTGTGGTTGCACCATTTAGAATTTCCATCTGGACTAAGCAAAGCACAGAAGTCAGTAGCTGTTACAATCAGTACCCGTTACAAACTGATCCAAGCTCTTAAGAAATGATTTGCAAGACAATTGACATTTCCAAGTGTGAAATATTCATAGTTTAATACCTTTACACTGGAAACTATGATTTCAGATTTTACACCTGAAAGCCGTCTTTGTTTTTAAGTAATGTCCTTGTTCACTCATTTGCTTCCAGGAGCTGAGACTTGTAGAGGAAAAAAATGTAATCTCTTATTGCCAACGTTATGAAATCTATTTTCTCCTGAGCATTGACATTAATGTTTCTCTCACATTTTAGTTCATCTCCCCCACGCTTCTCACCACACCTTAGGGCTGGGTCTCTTTTTCGGCAGGGAGAGACTAGCTACCAAGCTGTACTAGGGTTCTCTGTTTTGCTAATAGGATTACAGCAAATAATACCTCTCCAAAAACACTTATTCATATGGAAACAGCATTAATCCTTTCTGCTTGCCCCACCCCATAACTTTGTCTGAACGCAAAAATTGTCTGCATTGGCAGCAAAAAAACCTTTTTTGGATGTTTCTAAATACTAGGAGGTTTTTGTTGTTTTTTTTTCCTTCTTTTCAGTTGAGCTCTGCAGAAAACACAGCCTTCACTCTACTTTTTGTCTATGACATTCTCTCCCAGGTAAGTAGTACAGGGCATTTATATCATTCTCCAGAAATCAATATCGTACATAATTTTGAGGAAAAGGTAAAGAAATACAGAAGGAGCCATAAATAAAACTGTAACTTGTATGCTGCTAGTTCTGTGTCTCACCATAGAGCAGGAGTAGCCAACACAGAAAATTTTAATAATTAACGCCACAACACAACGTACTGCCCCATTTTTCCAGGTGAAGTCCCAGGGATAGATTTGTGTCACCTGTATAACGTAAGAGGACATAATATGGACTCGTTCCACTTGGAAGGCATCACGCTGACACAAAGTCAGCTGTAATGGTTAAAGTGAGCAGCGATGCTGAAAGCTGTGCTTCAGGGGCAGATTCACATCTTCCTGTAGTGCCCTGTGGCAGCAGCAGTACCTCTGGCTGAGGGTCAGTAGGAGAAATTGGAGTGGCAAACTTAGGCAGGCACCCTGAAAATCTGTCCAGGTACCTATGCTGTACCGAGTTTGTACCTGAACCAAAGGAAATGTTAGGAAACGTTTCTGTCCTACTCCCCTGTTACCAAGAGGTTCTCTGAACACCAGCGCTACTACCTGGCATGCTGCACAAGGACAAGCTTTATCTCACCATTCTCTTTTTTCTAGACTCAAAATGATGGTTCATGCATGATTATAAGCAGAATTACACTACTTCCTCTGATCTATGAATAAATCCACCAATGCCATCCATAAACAAAGCTGAGACTTAATAAAGGAGAGAAAAACTTCCTTTCAACCAAGGGAAAAGTAGGATATATCTACTGAAATTAAAAGCAATAGGACAGCTTTTTTTATTAAACATTATTTGATATCACTTTTACAGGAAATGAGATGGTATGGTTAAAGGTCAGATGGCTCCAGAAGATGAACTTTTTCCACACGCTTCTGAGCGCAAACACAAGTTTTCAAATAAAATTGGAGTTGTGTGGAAAGGATACATTTGCTGATATTTAGAAGTTCAAATTTGATTTTATTCCCTGTTCCAGCATGGCAGAGCAATGTAGCTGGCTTTTAACACTGTCCTGCCCAAGCATGTTTGTGGTTTTCTGGATGCTGTGCTACCTGGCAACATATTGTTGCTTTTTGTTGCAGGTGTCAAACCTCAAATTCTGCAATACGTGCTAATTTTCATCCATTTTGTAAATAATCACACTTGGAGCACCTTAATTTTTCTGTCCATCACCAGCTCTGCTTTTTTTCCAGCAGATATAACCAGGGACAGACTGAAAACACCTCCTTAGATGTCTGCAATCATGAGAAACATTCTAGGAAGAATATCAAGTGTTCCAGCACTCACAGGAAGAAATAATTTGTTCTCAGTCATCTATTTGCAGGTTCTCAGCCCACCCTGTTCTCTACTAGTCACATGGGATTTCAGACAGTTGATTTTTTTTTAAGCAATTATGAAGTAATAATTCAGCAAGAAAGCCTTCCCTTCACGTATGAGCTCCGGCACTGCAGGGGTCTGCATGGACAGGTTCATTTCAGGAACCAGGCTTAACCTAAACACATAAAGATGATGATTCAGCTTTGATTGATAGCACAGTTTGATAACTATGCTAACTGAGAAAAGACCATTAAACAGACAAGTAGCTTCCAAACACAGGCATACAAATGAAGATGTGGTAATGCTAAGAGAATGAGCTGTAAAAGTGAGGCGTGCTGGTTTTCCAGGGATCATTCCCCAGGTTTATAAAGGATGTTCCAGCATTGCTCTGCATACCAGCCTTTCACAGCATGCCCTCTCTGAACACACTGGGTGTCACTCAGAGCTGGATCTGGGAGATGGCCTGATGAATACTAAACATATTGGAAAAAATACTGTTCTTGGCTTATTTAGATTGGCACAGGAGGAAATCAGACTCCCCAGCATATGCTGAATGATTTACACTACTCAAAAAGAGCCAAATCACTGCCCAGAATGAAGAGCCAGTCTGAATGAAGCCTTCTGTCAATACTCTGCAGTTTTCCCATTTCATTGCCTTATGACTGCGGTTGTCATATGGTGGTCCTACCCAGCACTCTAAATACCATGTCATGATAAGACAATTTCTTATTTCTAGTCCAAATGAATCCAGAAAATCTGGGCATAAATGAAAGAAAATGAATAAAATAATCAGAAATACTTCTCTTGAACAAAATAAGCCCCATAACTCCAAAAACATCATGAGCAGATCTAAGTATGTATCTAATCAGGCCATTCACCTAACAGCTTGTGACCCCAAATTAAAGATCAGCGGTTTTGATTAAATAAGCAAAGAGAGCTTGAATATCCTCACTGATACATCTGAGGCAGATTCCAGCATTCCAAGGGGCAGAGAGAATGCTTAGGGCTTCCTGAAACACATCCCTCTTAAGCTGTCTCAAGTTGCACTTCTTAAAAATCTTGGCTTTCCCTCTGAGGTCTGGAGGCTAACAGTGAGCTTCAGTGGAGCTCCATTAGCAGCCAAATGAAGAACACTTCACTGAGAAAACACATATTTCTGCAAGCAGCTGAACCAACAGTCTTGGATCCATAGTCAACCAGACTTGGTTTCCTATGCATCTACAGTTCTCCAGAGTGGAGATGGAAATAGTTGGCACTGCATGTGATGTTTGATAACGGACAAATGTATGCAGAAGCCTTTCCCTTGGGAGGGGCATGAGTTCAGTCTGTCTCCATTCCCTGACTTCTGCCTCCCTCATATGAACTCTGCAGCTTCTGCCTCTGTCAGGTATGGCTGAAATTGGCAAGCATTCAGAAGATAGAGGAATTACAGAAGCAAGAGCATGTAAGCTTATGAAATAACTATAAAAACCATGCTTCGGTTTCCAACCAGCACTTATGTTAAGGCATTTGGAAAATAACTCTGAAGGGAGTCAGCCAGTTCCCACTGCAGTATTTTCATTTTCCAGCCTGCCACCTACCAGCACAGAACAAGAAGCACGGGCTAAGCCTGTCTCACACGCTGTAGATCAAGATTCCGCTCCTTGCTGTGCCAAATGCTTTCTGTGACCACAGTAAATTAGGCTGGGACCAAATTAAAAGAGTAAAAGAGAAAGTTGTACCTCAAAATGTGGGCTTCCAAAACATAATGTTCTGCTGCTTAAAAAATATAATAGGTAAAGTGTTCTCAGCAAGTACACTGACTGTTAAAAATAGGGTAACAGCAGGCAATAATTATACCCATACACAGTCGCTATAAAATAATGATACACCTAAAGCATCTTTCCTCCCTTTAATAGACAGCTTTTTCAGAGGCTGTCATTTGGGATCCACAGAGGGATTGCTCTCCAGAAGAAATTGCCCACATCTTTAACATCCAGGCTGCTGTGTATAGATGCTGGAATGAGAAATAAGGCATAGAATATGATAATCGTAACTCCAAAAGGGGCTGTGCTTCCACTGAGGAATTTTTAGAAGTCAGCAATAACAAAAGACTGAAATTTGCCTATCAGCATCCTTTTTTCCCTCAGTTGGGTGACACACAAAGCAATTATTTCCTCCACACTTCCTTGTGGACAAAGTCAAATGGTTAGAGAATTCCTTCACAATATAGGAAAACCTCAGAGGGACTTTATCCACCTTTACCACTGCCACATACACTGAAATAATCCAGTCCTACAGTGTTTAAAATTTGAAGTAAAAGTCAAGCTAAAAAAATATTAAAAAGGGAGATGGCCCAGAAGAGGCTGCGTTAATTTAATCATTTGTTTCTAAAACTTGACTGATGTTTCTGAAGTTGTTTGCTTCTTTGTGAAGTAGCAGTTCTGGACACAATACATTGAGCAGGCAAGAACTGGAAAATAAAGGGATTGTCTGTGATGGAAAGAGCCACTAACAGAACGCAGAGAGATTGGTATCTCACCAACTAAGCACAATCTGTGTGCACTTTTATGCAGTTTGACACAAGAAAATAGTTACAAAATAATAGAAGTCCTAATGCCTTCAACAGCAACACCCAAGTGTGAGAGTGGGCACTAGACTGGCTCCCACCAAGTTTTCAACTCAGCTGTATAGATCCAAGGGGCTTTGTTACATTTCAGGTCTACCGGTTGCAAGAAATTTTAGCCCAAGTGGAGAACCTCACCATTTCATAAGGCATCTGGATAGCAACTACTTCAGACTAGAGGTGGAAGACTAGAAAAGCTCCTCCTACTGACAAGCTGTACCATCTAGCCAAAGGCATCTCTGCATAGATGCATTCAAGGCCAGGCTGGATGTGGCTCTGGGCAGCCTGGTCTGGTGGTTGGCAACCCCGTCCACAGCAAGGGGATTTAAACAAAGTGATCTTTGAGGTCCTTTTCAACTCAGGTCATTCTATGATTCTCTGCAAGAAGCTTTACCTGTCCACAGGCACCCTTGAAAGAGAGCCTAACAATTCTTTCTTTATAACTATCCAGTGTTTCTAAGTGGGGCTTGAAAAGGAGAACCAACTCAAAGGACTATCTTTCTGTATGTGGAATATTTGGGAAGGTCCCAAGTCTTTTTTCTCCCCCACAAGTTGCAGAGAACCCCTAAAACCTGGAGCCTACTTTCAGACACATAACAGAGGCTTCCCAGAGGGCAGCCTGCAGAAGACTGAAGACTGTGGGCTGTGTGCATCTCGCTCCACCACTTACACTCAAAGAAAGGCCACTCAGCTCTATTCTCCTTTGGGGACAGGGGTGATGAGGAGTCACAGGCAGCCTCTGACACTCCACAAGCACCCAGAGCCCAACCTGTGGTGAGGAACTGAACTGATTTTGCCACACAGGTTGCAAAAAAAGATGCCTGTGTAACATTGCAGCACCATTTCCAGCTGCTGGCTGTCCCGCTGGGCAGCCCTACTGGCTTCTGCCATGCTACAGAACCTGAGGAAGAGAAACACTGTTTTTTGAACCTGCTTTTTCATCTTTTGAGTCTGAAGGAGAATAAAAACAGTGCTCTTTCAATGGACTAGGATGTGGAAGAGGCCGAAGTCATGGAAGAGTGTCAAGAAATAAGAAAACCTGGTGTATAGTCAATGAATATAAAGATGTTATATAATTATGAGAGAAACAAGAGAGTTGGGCTAAGCAGATTATAATAACAAAAAGAGAATAGTTAGAAAGCTTACCCATGTCCTGGGCTTGCTGCAAAACTCCAGAGAAGGGATCTCCAGAAGAGATCCTTCCCCACTGGCAGTCAGCTCTTACATGACTCTAGGAGAGGTGCAGCCAGGCTCCATCCCTTCCTGCAGCACAGCTGAATTGCCTTCACCTGTGCTCCCGTGGCTGACTCATTGCTCACCTCAGGTGATCAATCAGAGGTTCAGGCTGTGATTCAGCAACCCCATACACATGGTCTCAAATCTTAACAGTTTTTAAGGAAGCAAGAAAGCAGAATTAATAACTAGATGTTGCTGTAATAAAAAAAAAAAAAAAGTTTGATTATCCTCTCAGCTTAGCCAGAACACTGTAAGATTCTCAGAGAGCTTTCTAAAGTCTACAGTTTTAACAGAAGCTGTTTTATTTCTCCTTGTCCCTTCATTTCTCAGAGGTCTTGTATGCAATGTGCAAGTGTAATGCTGTATGCAAGCAGATACAGACAGGAGCGACTCTCCTAACTTGTGTGTTTTAATAACACTGCCTGTTATTTACAAAACGCCCTCCACTCAAAAAATGGAGCGATCATAGATTACTTCAGTCACAAACTATGCAAAGTTCTGCATGATACTGTGTAATTTACAGCTCAGTCCACATGGAGAACTTTGTGTAGCTTACGTGAGGTTTTAAGCTCAATGGATGCTGGGCCTCCTGTGTTGCACTCTGCCAGCTCCTGCTCCCCTGCATGGTAGTGACATCTCATGCTTTTCCTCCCATCAAGCACTGGCCTCTTCACAACAGTCCAACCCTACACATTATTTGCCACTCGTCACGTGCAGATACAACTGTGTGTTCTAAAATACAGCATGTGTGCACAGAACTATTGTGTGCCACTTAACATTTCTTGCACTTGTAATGTCCCCAAAATGTACGCATTGGCAACAAGTCCAAGATACTGAAACTGCTGGATACACCCAGACTGACGGCTGGATATCTGCCTCTCGCTTATCCTGTGACTGAGGTATGGCTCTTAAGGCTCTTAAAACTTAAGAATTCGTGTTCAGTTTCAAAGGAGTCAAACTACAGCAGGAACAACCAGATCAATTAAACTTTTCTGAAAAGGAGCAGCCAACACACACAGAGATGCTTGTAGGAGAGGGTTTCTTGCTGCTGAGGCTGAGGCTGGTCCCACACCTGTGGTCTGCACCACATCACCATGTACTTCCTACTTATCACATACTTCTGAAAAAAAAAAAAAAAACCAAACACCCAGGAAATATTTTTTTGACGTTTGTTTTGGCCTATCTGGTGATTTACCCATCAGTTAAATACCTACAACAGCAGGGCTTGTATTGTTGCATTAAAGACAAAGGAAGACATAGTACAGATTCCAGGTTTATTCATACAGCAACACTATACATAAAACATCACTATTTTGATCTCACAGGTCTTAGTCCTTCTCTGCTTCAACTTAAACCTTACAATTATCACATGAGTAGGACTGAATGTTTCATTATTTAAGTCTGAAAATAAAAACAGCTTTCTGCAAAGTGAAATTGAATGAAGACAGCATTTACAAGTGTCCCAATATCTTACTTTTTCTCCTATAGAGTAACACAATAGGCAAAAGTATTTCCATTAGATGTGATCAGATCACATTTAAGCTAAGTCCCACTGCAGCCTGCACACTGTTTCTCCACTATTGCTGACAATATATTCCAAAATCTCAATTTTATACTTTTGTTTACATTTTCAGAACTGAAATACATTCTGTTGCCCACCCAACACAAGAGACAGATGTAAGCCAATAAAGAGCACCGCCAGAAATTTCATTTAGAACACAATCTAAAGTAATCACAAATATTTTGAAATGAAGTAATAGTGTAAAAACTAGCTAGCAATTACTCGTGCAGTGCCCTGTGTTCTACTGTAGCAGTAGCCCCTGTAAGAGCTCCCCCGATGGATCACCTAGATCTGGGTGCAGTGTCAATGTTTGCAGTGCCCCTTTTACAACAAACAGTGAAGACAACTGCCTGGTACATATTAATAAACTATCAAATACATCAGCAAGGCACTGCTTAATTTGCCTTTTAAGTAAATAGGCAGCTAACAAAAAATCTCACATATTTGCACTGAAATCTCTTACCTTGCAGAGTTCCAGCAATAACCAGCACATCAGGTACACTGCCAAGGTGGATTTTGCTTTCACATATCTTTCAGGCAAAAAGGTAAGGTACATTTGTACCAAATCCAGTTCTTCACTGCCAATGCTACTGCCAACGTTATTAATATCATCTCTCCCACCCTCCTGTCTTCTTTCTTCATCTTCTGCACCCAAACATTTGTTGAATTCCATTAAAAAAAAAAAAAATGTTTCCCCTTCTCTACAAAGCCCTGATCTTTCCAGTGACAACTGGGGAAAACTTTTATCTCATCTCAGTAAGGATATTCATCACTCCTCTGAAACTATGTAGCATTGTCTTTAAGCCAGCCCAAACAGCCAGATTATGGGAGAACTTTCTTTAAAGCGCGTTGGCTCCTTGCCTTTCTCGTACTGAACGACCTCTTGCAACCATGCATGCAGCTACAAGATAAATACAGCACCAGCTAGCCTTGTCATACAACACAAGAATACTCCTGCTGTTGCCAAGAGAGAGGAGAAAGATGCCATTTATTTAAAGAGCAAGCCCCAGCACCAGTACTCCCTCGTTTAGTTGAGGAGGGAAGGGGGAAAGATGAAAAATCTGTTTTCTTTGATTTTTTTTTTTTTTTTTTGCCAACTTCCCCAGAACAAATCCCAATTCTGTAAAAATAAAGAAAGAAATAAATAAATTATGTTCTTGTGGAGGAGGGTTTTCTCATTCCAGAGACTTCTAGCCACAGTAATTCATTGTCTGGGATGTTGAAGACGCCAAGCTTCTGAAGGCTATGCATTTCCAAAGGATAAATGAAGTCTTGCAGATGAACTAAGGCCAAGGCATTTTGAAATAACAAATAGCCCTCCCAAAGGCAAAAATATTAAGAAAATATGCAAGAGATCAGCTAAGCAATCAGCTAAGCAATTTTTAGCTAAACATGCAGCAGCTCATTTCTGCCTTGCGGCAGCTCAGATTTGCTGCTTTTGGTTACAGAAAGCAAAGATCTAAAGGTTTCAGTTTAATGGTATCAATTCTGAGAGTTCAACAGCATCAACAACTAAATACTTCATTTTCATCAACAAAGTCAATTTTCCTGATGTAGCAAAGTTAGACTTTTTTTTTTTTTTTTGGCACAGTGTTGAGATATTCAAGGAAAAAATCACTATGGCTTGCAGAAAAAAATTGATCACAAGCTATAATACCTTGGAACAGCCCTTTTTAATATACAGAGGATCTTCTGATACCTAAAGCCTCCATCACCTCAAAACACCTATAAGGATCAGATATAGCAGTTATTAACAAGTAACATCTAATTTTATAGTCTTTAATCATGTTAAGTACCACCTTAATCTAATCTCAATGATTTTTATAGGACTACTTGTGAGTTAAATGTTGTCTTAAAGTTAGAACGAGTGTTTCAGAAAATAAAAGGTTACTACACAGCCCAACACAATCTGGCCATAACAAATGGCAAATGAAATGCAAAGAAATTCCCACATTTGTTTTGTCTGACAAGGTATCCAGCTCACCTGGTTCCATTGATGGGTTCAGCTGCCACTATTTCCCTCTCCTTTCATATTCACACCAATTTGAAAAAAGAAAATACAATGAAATACAGAGCCAAACCTTTCTGTGAGTGCTCATTGCAATGATGAGGAGCATCATTTCTACTCCTGCAGGCAAGCCCAAGTACAGATGTTGAACTCAAACTGTCTCTTGCAACTACAGATTGGTTGGATAGCATCCCAGTGTTCACTCCTCCTAGCCTTATCCCTATGCTGCCAACAAGTGCCTGCAATTTCCATACGATGCTCACTCAGAACACAGCTTTTGAGTAATCAGCCCCTATCCGCAGCCCCCATCTTCTCCTACCTGCAGCTGTTTGATGCAGTGCTTGTGGAGCCATAGGTGTCAGCAGGCAGCAACCTGCAGTAGTCTTCTCTGCACAGTAGCAAGCACTTCTCACTCTTGATTGTGAGAGCAAGCCACTTCATGAGCTGCTGTTTAAATTATAGCGTATTATAGTACTGCAACAAAATCCACCTTGAGCACAAGGGTACACAAGCAGCCCACTAGAACAGCATAACGCTATGATGCGATGGAAAGCACAGCAATGACAGCAGGGAAGCAACCTGCAAAGCTGCAGCAAGTGAAAATAAGCCCAAGTGCAGCAGCCACAGACACTGGAGGAGAAGTGGGGGAGAAGGAGGGTGAAAGCTGCTGATGACTGCTGATCCTCACCAACCCCACAAAGGCAGAGATCTCCAGCAAGACACCCTTGCCCCCACTGCCACTTAAAGGAGGTCTGGGAAGGGGTGCATCCTGGCTCCACCCCTTCCAGTCACTCACTACACTGCATGCATCTGAGCTCCCCTGGGTTGGCCCTGCATTTCCACCAGGTGCTCAATCACTGCTTCAAGCTGTGACTGAGTATTTCCACTACAAACAGCTACAGCCTCCTGCCTGTGGAACAGGAGCCTTAAAGGTGCAGACAGCTCCAGATGACTTTAGGATACCCCAGAATGCAGAATAACTAAAGGTTTTAGATTTGTACCATGGAGATCACCCTGTAAAAATGGACCATGGGCCTTCTGATTAGCAAGACAACTCCAGTGGATCATCCTATATGTTATTACAAAGTGTATCTTACTCCCAGGCTGAATTTGCCTTGTTTTTACCTCCTGGATTTGTAATTTCTGTGCATATCTTTTCATCCTTTTTCCTCTTTCTTTCCTTTTTTGACTGCTAGCAATGTCTTCTCCCTGAAATAACAAATTATGAAGTTATCAAACAGACTTCACTTGTCTTTTAAATGAATGAAATAAAGTTAATTTCATTTCTCACTTGAATACCTTTCTCAACTTTCAGATTCTTCCCTTCACATTTTCCTGAATCACTAACAGTTTTTCAGCATCCTTTGGGAAGTATAAAATTCCTTTACTCCTCAGAATTTCCTGTAATTTATAAAAATAATAATAATAAATAGTTACTTTTTGTTATAATTGGATGAAATCTGTGCAGTTGTGAAGAATTAATTTCACTGCTGGGGGTCCCTGCCAAACATGGCAATTTTCTTTCCACAGCCTGCAGTTACAAGTCCAACATTTGTGTTGTGTTGAATTGTTGATTCATATTTGCAGACAGCTTTTCTTGCCAGATAGGATTAGAGTGCACGCCTCCAGCTTCTTCAGCACAAAATGTACTGCAGAAGAATGGGTCCTTTTGTTTTGTTTTGTTTTTAAAGTTAAAAATGATTCATAGCAGAAACATGATGTTACAGAAGGGTGCATGTAAGCCCCTGGTAGGTCATATCAGCTCCCAGTTCCCTGCTCAGTTCTGCCCACACTGAAGAACAGCTGCTCACAAGAGCTCAGGATAGGAGCATGCTTCCTGATCCCAATATTTAGTAAGTAAAAGAATATTTTTATTTCAATTACCTTATCTTCCATGGGTTTCAAACCATATTGTAAGAAAGGTTCCTGTAAACTGTACTGAGAAACTAAAGGATAATCTTCAAGCCAGAGTTTTTGCTGGCATCCTTAGACAGCCCATCCCTAACCTATTAACACCAGTAATTATTCTGAAATATTTTAAGAAGTCAAACATATTTGAATCACAGAATCATAGAATTGTTAAGATTGGAAAGACCAGTAAGATCATCCAGTCCAACCATCAACCCATGCCTACAACCACTCTAGACTACGTCACTCAGAGTGACATCTACCCTTGTCTTGAAAATCTCTGGGCACGGTGACTCCACCACACCCCTGGGCAGCCTGTTACAATGCCTCGCCAATGTCTCAATGACAGAATAATTTTTCCTAATATGCAACTTGAATCTCCCCTGGTACAGCATAAGGCCAGTACCTCTTGTCCTATCGCTAGTTACACAGGAGAAGAGGCCAAATGCCACCTCACCTCAACCTCCTTTCAGGGAGTTACAGAGGGCGATAAGGAAGGTCTCTGAGCCTCCTCTTCTCCGAACTGAACAACCCCACTTCCGTCAGCCACTCCTCATAAGACTTGCATTCCGGACTCCTTGCCAGCTTTGTTGCCCTTCTCTGGACGCGCTCCAAGGCCTCAATGTCTTTTTTTGTAGTGTGAGGCCCAAAACTGAACACAGTATTCAAGGTGTGGCCTCACCAGAGCTGAGAACAGAGCAGAATCACGTCCCTGCTCCTGCTGGCAACACTATTTCTGATAGCCAGGTTGCCATTGGCCTTCTTGGCCACCTGAGCACACTGCTGGCTTACATTTGTATGGTTGTCCACTAGCACCCAAGATCCTTTTTCTCCATGCAGCTTGCTAGCTTTGCCCCGAGCCCGAAGCATTGCTTGGAACTGTTGTGACCAAAATGCAGGACCCAGCACTTGGTCTTGTTAAAGCTCATATAATTGGCCTTTGCCCATCAACCCAGCCTGTCCTGATCCCTCTATAGGGCCTTCTACCCCCAGGCAGATCAACATCTCCTCCCAGCTCATTGCCAGCAACAAACTGAGGATGCACTCAATCCCCTCATCCAGATAATCAGAAGAGATACTAAACAGGATGGGTTCCAATACCAGCCCCTGGGGAACACTACTCATGACTGGTCACCAGCTGGATTTTACTCCATTCACCATAACTCTGTGGGCCTGGCCCTTCTGCCATTTCTTTATCCAGCAAAGAGTGTACCTGTTCAAGCCACAGACTGCTGGCTTCTCCAGGAGAATACTATGGGAGCCTGTTGGCGCTCAGTCGAGTTAGAGAGCTCTTACAGTTTCTTGTAGCATCAGAATAGTTCTCCGAATAGTTCTGCTTTATTGTGTTCAACAGACATCTTATATACCATTCACTTACAAGCCAGGAATTCCTGTCCCTCTAATCAGTTAATTGGCCTAACTTCTCCCAAAACACAGTGATAAAGGATGAAAGGTTTCTTAAGTGTGATAAGATTAACAGTGCATACAAACAGAACCTCCTGTTTACCCTTAGACACAAACAGATCCCATTTGCTCTCTGTCTTACACTCCAGACTCCCAAAGTTTCACAGTGATAGGGTCTATCAAGGAGTCTGATAAACTCTTTGCTGACTTGCTCACAGTTACATCTTCCCCCACAGGAGACAGTGTCAAAGGCTTTGCTGGACTACAACAACAGCCTTTTCCTCATCCACCAGAGGGTCACCTGGTCATAGAAGGAAGTCAAATTAGTAAAGCAGGACCTGCCTGTCATGATGCCATGCTGGCTAGGCCTTATCTCCCAGCTGTCCCACACGCTGTGATCTGTGCATTCATGATCAGCTCCATGACCCTCCCCAACACTGAGGTCAGGCTGACAGGCCTGTAGTTCCTTGGATCCTCCTTCTCCTCGTTCTTGTAGATGGACATCACACTGACGAGTCGCTAGTCATTTGGGACCTTCCCATCTAACCAGGACTATTGCTAAATGATGGAAGATAGCTTGGCAATCACCTCCACCATCTCCCTCAGTATCCTCGGGTGGGTCCCATCAGCCCCATGGGCTTGTGACAATCCCAAACCCTGAAGATAACTGATCTGACCACCAAAGAAAGAAGCAAAGAAGACACTGAATACCTCAGCCTTTTCCTCAACTTTGTCAGTAATGCTCCCCACAGCATTTAATAAAGGACGGAGATTCTCCTTGGCTCTTCTTCTGTTAGTGTATTTATAAAAATATTTTTGTTTTATATTACAGTGCTGCTTTGATTAAGTTCTAACTGGGCTTTCTAATTTTTCCTCTTCGTATTCTAGCAACATTCCTGTTCTCTTCCCAGGTTGCCTGATCCTTCTTCTAAAGGTGGTAAACTCTCTTTTTTTCTCTGAGTTTCAGTGACAGCTCTCTGTTCAGCCCAACCAGACTTCTTCCCTGCAATCTCAATATTTGATATCAAACACTGTTGCAAATCTGTGCTCAAAAGTAACAAGAGGCTCTATAGAGAAGAGAAGAAATTTCAGAAAAAAGGAATTTTATAGAGACATACTTGGTTAGTGGAGGGCGTGACTACTTGAGCCTTGATCATGGCTTTGATCAGCCGTGACCCTTGACAGAATCAGAAGAAAGAGAACTGCACGAGTACAAAAGAAAGAAGTTGTGGTTAAGGCTGGATAAGAAGTTGCCTGCTGTCAACCAAACAGAGAGAAAGCTTGGTTGTGTGATTGCCGCATGTAAACCTATCAGCTGCAGAAATGTTACACGTGCTTTACGCCTGCAACCAGTCAGAATATGCTATGCACTATATTAGAGTTGTGCTTCTTCCAACAAAGGGTCTCTGCTATCACCTTCATAAAGTGTCCAAGTCCGTTCGATTCTCTTGACAGAATTTGTGAAAGGCAAGCTGCTACAGGTGATGAATTTGAAACATATGGTATCCATAATTTGAAGAGATGAGGTGTCAAGATGTAAGAATGCTGAGAAGTTGATCCAGTTATGATGGACAGATTAGTAACGTGACTGGTATGATTTAAATAAGGTGGAAGGATAAAGTAACCTCACACAATAAATGAACTGAGTTGTGTAAATCTCACTCAGTGCTTTCCAGATTCTACAGTGATTCCTTTCTGAAGTGGGGAGAAGAACACTCAAAGCTGATGCCACACCTCCCTCTTTCAAAGGCTCCAGCATGCAGTTAACCTTCACCTAACTGATAAGACTGCTCATCCCTGATGTTGAGGCCCAGAAAGCCCATCTATCTTAAATAGGTACTTTGTGGTTGTGTATCAAATTAAAACTCCAGGTCAGACTGGGTTATAGTAAATGTCTAGTTGCATACAGACTACAGCTTTAATTTGTATGTATTTACACTACTAATCACATGTATGCCGCTGTTATAAGCATATTTTAAATGAGTAATTGATGGTCACAGGTTCTAGTGGTGCACAGTCAAAAGGCCAACTGGAATGGCAATGTACAGCATTTTAAACTCCTTAAAACTATTGAGAGTTTATACGATTAAATCTTCAAATGAGGTGTAGCCCATTTCAATCCCATCATGATTGGTTATTCCTTTTAGCACTTAGTTCTAGCAGTGACAATATTAACAGATACTTGATTGTTGGCATTGATATCGGTGCTTTCTAGAATGTTTGCAAAAAGTAGCTACTTAAATCATACTCTCTATCATTTCATGTTATTCCATCATAACACAATGGTGATTTTTCTTTTTTTTTTTTTTTTAGTTTATTCATTTTTTAACCAGAAGAAGCTTAGAAGCTTTCACTTTAATTGTTATGGTAGATAAAAAGGGAAAGACAGGAGTAAATCCTTCCAGGATGAGACAGGTCAGGATCTGAAGCAGGATGTGTTTCCTTCTGAGGGAGATTTCACATCTCTACTAACCACTAGAGTTTTCTGCTCTTTCCCATTTGGACCTCGTGACCAACTCTGAGTATTTCCCTGCTCCTCACCTACCATCAGAAGGAATTTTCTTGCATTAGAACAGAGTGTTGTTTGGAGATGTAGGATTTTTATCATAAGTGAGCAACACGACTCCTTCACACTTATTCCAGTATTTCTGCAGCTAAGGATTAATATCCCATGACTTTTAAGAGATTCTGAGACCAGCCATCTTCCATTCTTTCCCTAACCACCTCTACCTTTCCATTACAGAAACTTAATAAACTTAAGGAAAAAGGATGATGCTAACCTACTTAGCTACTGTGTTCCTTGCCTTTCTCACTGCATTTTGCAAAATAGGCTGCTGTTTTGCTTTATTGCATGTCTTACCAAAAATTCTTATGATTCTAGCCCTACAAACAGCATCTTGGCTACCAGAGACTCTAGAAGGAGCGATCTTGACTGAGCAATTCCCCCAGACAGGGTAAGCCATGTGATATTTGTGATTATTTTGAACCTGCTGGCAATCTTGCATTAGTGCTTAGAGATTTATCCAACACCTAAGAACGCAGCAAAGCCTCCCTAATCTGCAGTGACCAAGGAATGCTCTGAAAGCAAACTGGAATTTGTTGGATTGTGTCTGTCTGGCTGAGCTATTTCCCAGCAGTTTGCTCTGAGCTTTGTAACACTTCATACTTATTCACAAATGCACAGCAGTATTTAGAATATTTTTTTGCACTTTTTTTTTTTGCATTTTTTTTGCATTTTTTTGAGTCACTGCTAGACTGCCTTCCATTAAAGCCTCCCCTAGATTACATACAGCATTCAGATATTTGCATTGGAGCTGAACATGTGACTACAGCACACATAAAATCTCCCATACTCGGTCTGATTTCTGTGCAGTAAAGGTACAGGTTTCTGCACACGTAAGAAAAAACACAGAGGAGCTTTGGAATTTGTTTGGTAGCCAGAGTTTATGCAGTGAACTCAATACCAATGAGGGAAACACCAGGATGGCAGATCTTACGAGGAAACACAGCCCTTGTGGTTGATAAAGCAGCACTGGATCACATGAAAAATATGAGGCTTTTCCAAATAGAGGCCTAGATTTGAAAGGATTCAGGGCTTTGGTTTATCTAAATGCAGGAGTTTTTGGACCACAGGAGCCTCAGGAAAAGGAAAAAAAAAAAAAAAAAAAAAAAGAAGAAGGAAAAATCTTTTGTGGCAAAGTAATAATGTTTTAAGTGCACTCTGATGCTGCTTGCTGCTTGTGGCAGGGTGAGCAGTGTCCTAGCAGGGCACTCACTGTGTTGCAGTACATCTGGTTCTCGTCCCAGCAAGCCTGAGAAGTGTGAAACTGGAAACTGGCTGTTTCCAAAGGAAGTTCAGCTCAGGTTTCAGCCAGAGGATTGTGGTCTGGTCTCACAGCTCGCAGTAGGATGCAACCACCCTGCCTGCGTGTCACTCTTCAGGAGACCCCTGGCCACCTGCTGGAGCATCCATCTTTGCTCCTAGCTTGTTAGAAGCACCCTGGGATTTGCTGTGGAGGAGCAGCAGTCAATGTGTGCTTTGTTCTTTCTCTGCTCTTGAAATCTTCACACTATCCTCAGAGAAAGAGGGAAGGTGCGCAGCTTTCCCCACACATCGCTGAGGCCCTGGCCAGATTTACCTCACAGCACTCCCACCCCAGCCCTGGGCACACGGGAGCAGGGCCCTGAGTTCTGCCCATGGCAGCCCAGCCTCTTGGAACAACCATGTCCTGCAGACACTGCCTGATCCCTAGGCATCCACTGCTCTGCTCTGCGCAGGAGCACGCCCCTGGCCCTGGGCTTCAGTCTTCAGCCTGCTCTCTTATGCCAGATTTAACCCTTGTTATTTTCCTTGTTTCATCATACGGTTACAAGTAATGAAGATGAAACACTCAAAGAGGTGTCTGGAAATGAATACTTCCTTCCAGGAGCCGACTTATTCATTTGGGAAGCACATCTTGCAAGGTAAGGGAGAGCTTTGGTCGAGCAGCTAGGTCAGGATTGACGCCTCAGGGAGGCCAGAAATTCCCTTCCTCTTACACTCTTCCCCTTCCCTTCTCAAAGCAGTGAGTTCCTACATTTAGAAGCTAATCCACTTTCCGAATGGCATAAGCTTGATAATCTACTAACTTCCTCAGGATAAAATTAGAGTATATAGTATTCTGATCTCAGTGTTCTGATTCTCCCAATGCTAATTGGCTGATGTACCACATTATCTTGTAGAGGAAAAGAATTAGGGGATAGTGCCTGTTTAAGCCTCTGATGTAGGCTGGGGATTTAAAAAAAATACATAAACTCTTCCTAAGCAGTAGATTTTTTCATTGAATGATAAATTTTCAGTGCTGGGTAATAGTGATCCATTAGCATCTTATAAAACAATAAAATGATGTTGATTAGAGGCCAAACATAACATAGAATCCAAGTGACTTTAATACATAATGTAACCAAAATACACATGGTAACTAAAATATAATACATAAAGCATATATACATCAAATATGATATATGAAAAATAGTTAACAAAATATGTTAAACGTAGCATATGTATCATAATTACATATTCATATACGCATGGTAAATTCTATTAATCTGCTACTCAGATTTTTCTAAACAATACATACTTCCCATTTCTTCCCTAATCTTGACCTCGACAAGTATGCATGAACTCTCTTTTTAGCTGCATATTCAAAGATGTACACATGTATATTTTATCCTCCAAAAGTCCCACTGCTCTATATCCTTTCCATTATGTAAAAGTCAGAATATGTATCATTGTTCTCTCTTAAATATCCCTGTCACACATCCTGTGCATTTCCTGCACACCATAAGGATTTACAATATCTTGCCACCAAACACTCCAACCTACTTAAAACAATTCTACATTTTAAGTGAAATAAAAGAATTGCTGTAAACTTTTTGCTAAGTTCACATCACTCATCTTTGTCTGGAGTACCCAAACTCCATATTGTACTCTGCTTCGGAAGGAATCCTGGCAGTGCATGTGGGATATTTCTTCCTACATTTTTCCCAAACATTTTTGCTGGTATGAGATGATTTACACTCTGGTTCCTTAAAGCAATAAGCGTTCTGTTCACTCACAGCAGTAAGTAGGATTTTATTAAGGATAATACAGTACCTGATACTTCATATCTGAAGTTTACATCTGAGTGCTGGGAGTTCCAGAAACCTCTGAAACTTGAGTGAACTCTGCACTGAAGAAGTAATGTCAAGGCTTTAGCAGAAAATAGCATTTTAAAAATAATCCTTCTCACGACACTCTGGTACATTTCAGTAAACCACAAGAGGGAAAAACCCTCTTTTCCTCTTTCAAATAGTACATAGTTATTTTCCTTTTTTAATTGTTTTTCTGATGTTACACGTGCACATAACTGGTCACTGCTTCTGTTTTTGTAAAAACAGGACAGGAAATAGATAAGAAATTTCATAGAAAAGGACCTGAAATTTTGTACTTACAAATGTCTGTGTGATTTTTTTCATCATTTATTTTAATTTGCTGTATTATTTTCTGTATTATCATCTGTAAAAAGAGAGTTGGTGAGCGAAGTTAATGAAGGTACGGAAGGTAGCACTGTAATTCCAAAAGGAAAGGGGTCATCACCTGCTACTTGTGCACTTATGATCAAGGATAAGGCAGCCAAGATCAGATTAGACTTA
Source organism: Meleagris gallopavo (assembly GCF_905368555.1). Classification (NCBI taxonomy): domain Eukaryota; kingdom Metazoa; phylum Chordata; class Aves; order Galliformes; family Phasianidae; genus Meleagris; species Meleagris gallopavo. The sequence goes on along the minus strand of NC_139414.1, from coordinate 895,842 downwards.
GGGTGTGAAAAAACTGTCCTGTTAAACTGACTCCAACCACATCTTTACAAAAAAAAATGAAAATTGTGTTAATAATGTATCTTACCCAGTTCTTTCTGGTTTATCACTTGGAAAAAGGAGGCAGCTGTTTTTTGGGACATAAACAGAGTTTTTTCTCTCCTTTAAAACAAAGTCAACTAAGTTCTGTTTTAATCCACCAATTTTTAGTATATTTATAATTTCTGCTACATGATAAATGCATGTGTTTGGACAGCATAGGACACACTGGAACAGGTTGCCCAAGGAGGCTGTGGATGCCCCATCCCTGCAGGCATTCAAGGCCAGGCTGGATGTGGCTCTGGGCAGCCTGGTCTGCTGGTTGGCGACCTGCACACAGCAGGGGGTTGGAACCAGATGAGCATTGTGGTCCTTTTCAACCTCTGCCGTTCTGTGATTCTATGATTCTGTGATACTATATTATGCTTACTGATATTTTGTTCGGGTATTTTCAGAATATCTTTCCCCAAGGAGTAAATCTTGCCACAGTAATGTAGAGTACCATCTACAACCCTGTTGCTTTAAGGTGATTAAAAGTTGCCATAAAATATACAAAGCATTTCTGTAAAATTCAAGAAAAATTATGGCAATGAAAAATAATTATACTTCCTCAAAATAACTTCACAAGTGAATGATCATTCTGCATATATCTGTGTATTAAAATATAGTGACGTTTTCTGTTGTAACATGGCAAAATATGACAGAAATACACTGTTTTTCTTAAACCTTCTTGTCATGGCACAACTTCCTCCAAAATCCTACTTTTTTTTTTGTTTTAAGAAGAGTATTATTTAACATCCATCTGAAAACATGGTTTCAAGGGCATGAAGTTGTCAGGAAGCACTAACTGCTGAGACAGGCTGGCATCACCAACTGCTGTGACCCCGCTGGTGGCATTTCTAGTGAAAAGTCCTGTTGAGTTTGACGCAGTTGCAACGTCCTTGTTATTTTGCCATGCAGTATAATATGTAGAAGTGGGCTGCATCCATATCTACAAGTGGGTTCTTCAGCAATCACCTGCAATACAAGCAAAAACATCCTAAGTGTTTGCATATTTGTCATAGTATCATAGAGTCACAGAATCCTTAGACCTGTGAAGGCCATGTAGTCCAGCTGCCCTGCAGTGCACAGGGACACCACAGCTGGATCAGGTTGCCCAGGGCCTGATCAGCCTAGCCTTGAAAGTCTCCATGGATGGGGCATCCACCACATCTCTGGGCAACCTGTGCCAGTGCCTCACCACCCTCACTGTAAAAGACTTCTTCCTTATATCCAACTAAATCTCCCCTCTTTGAGCTTGAAGGCATTTCCCCTTGTAGCCCAGACCCTGCTAAAGACTCTGTCCCCTTCTTTCTCATAGCTCCTCTTTGGATACTGACAGGCCAATTATTTCTGATATTTTATTTAACAACATACTGTTGAAAGAATGAAGGGAAAATGAATGAAGGAGAGATCAGACACTGGCTACCACCAGAGTGCTACTTTGTTGATTCAAAGTAAATAGTATTTCAGGCACATAAAATGGCAACATTTAGTATGAAAACCCGCCTCTTCCTGGACATAGGTAAATATTTTATTGGCATCGAGATATCTACTGCTATAACATTCACTGAGAATATTCTAACAGAGCAGAGTGCAATGCTGTGAGGTATCCTGTTCCCTTCCTGTCACATCTGTGTCTGCTGCCTGCTTTGACAGCAGTGATGTAGAAACAAAGCAAATAGATGTGGAGGGAATACATCTGTTCTTCTCTGGAGTCTTTAATGTGTGCTCTTCCAGGAATCTCTGCCCAGCAGAGCCCTTTGCAAGGGTTGTTCAGTGACTGCTTCATGGGAAGAAAGGCACGAACTGCAAGAAGCCCAGGATTAGGTGTGGTATGAGGGATTCAAGAGGGCCACTATAGCTGTACTCGAAATAACATCTAAAGAGTTCCTAAGCTTCAGTATGCCAGAGATAGCCATCATTGCTTATTTGTTATTTTTCAAAAGTATCTAAGGCGGGTTCTTAGCAGGAATTGTCTGTGGGAAGAGTAGGCTCATCCTTTTCTTAATTGCCCCATGCATAGAGTCCTCTGTGTGCCACCACCCTGAGAGCTCTCCTAGGCAGCAGCACAACCAGCTCTTGGAGTGATGGCACTGATTCCAGTGCCCAGGAGCAGCCACAGCCCTGCCTGCCTCGGCAACACTTCCCGACCTGGGCAGGCTCCTAATCCTCTGAGAATCTCAAACACACATTGCAGCACTATTTGGCTGGCCAGCACAGCAATCCTTGATCTGATGGCTGATTTTCCATGGGTTAAAAGGATCAGTGAGCCCATTTCATACCCAGCCCTGTTCAGTGAGCCTGGAAACAGCAGAAGCACTGCCAGCTCTTGCTGTGGAGGTGCAGGATGCCACAAGACACAAAGTACCGGCGGAACTCTGACACCAAGTGGCTGCTCACTCAGCTTCCAGACCCTGCAGTGCAATCTCTGCACATCTCTGCTATGGAGGCCTCCAGCAGGGGGGCCTCATTGCATGATTTTTACATAATTGATATGTTTAAGTCATTGGGCTTCATACGCCTAGAGTGATGAAGCCAGACCAGCTGGGGGTAGCCCCTCAAGTTCTGTCACTCCTAAGATTTTTTGCTAACAAGTTCATTTTCTTTTCCGTGCCCCTGTTACTCAGAATGCTTGCCAAGAATGAGAGTTTTGGCACTTGAACTGGAATTCTGCCATTCCCTGAAAAAACAAGGATGTTTAGCAATTGTCTGGAAGAACGATCTGAAAGCTGCTAAGTGCAAAGGCATTCTCATCTGCTGGAATCGCTGTGATTTCTTTCCAAGTTCTCTGCTATGTTCCCAGTGTGTGTCCTGCCATCGGGAAGGTATTTTTCTATCAACTCATAAAGTAGTGGAGTTTGAAGATCTCTAAAGCATCATCTGCTCTGAAAAATCTCACCAAAGCCCTGTTGCTCTGGTGAAACATCCTCTTTACAGTGAGGTAAGTAAGATTCAGGGTGGTGATGTGCTTCTTCAGAGTACTACACGTCACCATCAGAGTTGCTAATGGGATAACGCTGCTGGGTTGTGCTTCTCAGAAGCCCAGAAGGAAAGGCCAGGAGGTCATGCAAAGTGTGAGAGATATCCACCATGCAGGTTTTACCTGATTTGCTCTGAAATCAATACTTTGCCTGTGATCACTGAAAAAATCTGACAGCATCTGTGAATACTTTGAGCTTCATGAGAATACAAAAAGGATCCTGAGAATACAGCGTTCCGATACACGCGTGTCCTTTTTCTAGCTGTATCAGATGGGGTAGACTGGCTGGTGCAGCATTACTGACCCAGTTGAAGCAGGAATGACTGCCCTCCATGGAGCAGTGCATTATCAGCCCGTGAGCACAAGGTGGCACAGCAGAGTAGGACTACAGACCGATGAACAAGAAAGGAATTCGGAAGATGCGGTTCATGTTGCAGTTTTTGTCATATCTCAGCTGTCCCTGCAGATTGAAACTGTGGGATATTCTCAGTGATGTCCCAGCTCTCAGTCCTTCCTTTTACAGCCACATTTGAAGATTTATCTTGTTTCTGCTCTGTTTATTGCTGGAATTTCTAAGTCTTGCTGTACATCCTTGGAATTTCTTTATTTGTTTTACTTTTTGATTCATCTAGTTCTTCCAGAGGTTGCCTAAGAAACATAACACGATCTAATCTTTTGTTTGCTGCAGTGGAATACTGGCCCTTTAAGGCCAGAAGGGATGTTTTGCAAGATCAGTTGCTCATCTGCCTAAGGGAATCTGTTTAAAAACATTTGATATAGTCTCTGCTAGAAAGAAGAGTGTCTTGGGAGCTATTAACCTCAGAGGCAAGCTAGAATGGAGGGCCACAGATCCCTTCAAGGGCATAGAGTGAAGAATCTTGTAGCGGGACAACAGAAGGTTTCTCTTTCTCTCATCTGAGACAAAGAATCATAGAATTGCCTGGGTTGAAAAGGACCACAGTGACCATGTAGTTTCAATTCCCCTGCTATGTGCAGGGTCACCAACCAGCAGACCGGGCTGCCCAGAGCCACATCTAGGCTGGCCTTGAATGCCTCCAGGGATGGGGCATCCACAACAAAGAACAAAGGTATGGTAGTGTTCTGAACCCCAGAACTCAGAGTGATGAGATGAGTGAAGAGTTAACCAGGTATGTGAAGGAGCACTGAGCTAATGTGTGCTCTGCAAGGTAGGAGAAAAGCCTGCTGATGCAGCTGAAGGGGAGCAGGGGTTGACATTCTAAATCAAGGCAGTCAGAACTGGAAAGGGGAATCGAGGCAGGCTCTTTGCAGGAGATACTTCTACCATGGAGGAATGCCCTGAAGCATTCTTCATCTAGCCTGGCCATTTGGATTGCTGTAACCTTGATGTCAAGGTTATTTAATAGCTCTGCTTCAGCATTATCACGCAGAGCTGATTGTTCTAGCTGGTTATGTAGACTGAAAGTTAGCTGGGAATTTTTTCTTGTAATGACTTGCAGATGGACAGTAAACAGCTTTTCAAAACTTGTGAATGCTATAAGAATTCATTTTTACTGGAACAAAAACAACAAAAAAAGTATCCAGAAAAATAGGAAAAATGCATGGTTTCCTAGATTGCATCACTTGCCCATTAATAGTACAGAATTGATCAGAAGCATGAGGCACAAAATAGATAATCTATTTCATTAGTCTGCCATGGAGTTATTCAGAAAATCTCATGAAAGAAAACATTTTTAAAATACCATCATCAGTAATTGGCCCATTTTTAAAACAGCAAAATATTTTGCAGGAAGGATTTTCATTTCCCAATCAGCTCAGTTTCTCAGAGCATGCGTCACTTCTGAACGGTGCCCTGAGCACACTCCTGCCCACTAACGAAAGTAAGTGCTGTGACTGCTGATTAGAAGCATGTTTTGTAGAAGCTTCCCAAAATACTGGCAGTATTAGGTTGGATTGCAGTCCTGCTGAAGACTGACCAAAAAGAAAGAGTGTGCAGATATGCTGGTGATCATGAGTTATGGGTAACTCTGCATAAGGTTCTAAATCCATCCTTTGTGTAATATTCTAACTATGAACACAGTGCATTTTTTTGCTTGTAGACCTCACACTGAGTTGTAGTGAGTTTTAAAATGGAGTGCAAATTCTACTCCTTGACTTTCTCCAGCCTTTGTATGCCACTCCAGAGATCTTAAACCAGTATTTTCTAAGCAGAAGAGAGAAACAGCCATAGCACAAAGGGTACGGCTGTAGTACTGAATGTTCCATCACCCAGCTGGGCACAGATCAGCACTCTGGGGTGTGACCTGACAGCAACGTTGTAAGAAAGACAATCTGCCACTCTCGGGGAATCAAGAAGCTGTACTGTAAAAACATTTTCTGCTGTTATAAGCTACATCTGCCAGAGAACGCTGTGCCAGCATAATATCCTGCGTGTTGTAAGACATAATACCTGTGCTGACAAAGCACTGTCCCAGCCTAAGCTGCTAGCTCTTCCTTTCCTCTTGCTGCACAATAGAAAAGGCACAGAAAGAAAAAAGACTTGACTCTTTGCTGGAGAATCACAGTTGTGCAGTCATAACGGGGTCCTTGTTTGTACTGCTGGGAACCAGATCTGTTTTTATTTGTCCCCATAATTCAGTGACAAATTGCAAATGTTCCCTGCCTTTCTTAACTGCATCTCATGTAGTTCACCTGAGACAAGTAGTTTTCTCTATCTTCATGACCGTATTCCTTCTCTAAATCTTTTCTTTTTGCAGATACATACTAAAAAATTTCAGATCAGAAGGAGAGTTAGTAGAAGTACTTTATGAGCATGTAAGCAAACAGGATTATCACAATGTGATAATGTAACTGATATATTAGATAGAATCTTCCCCTGCTCCATCCCAGCCCATCTTTAACACCAACTTACTTGAACAACATCATTCTAATGTGTTTCTCCTGGAGGAAATAGTGTCTGAGCTTTGTTGTGCTTTCATAGGCACCCAGCTGTCCCTGTAAGTTACAATATCACCACATATTCAGTGCACATGATTACATGGGCAGGATCGGACTGTCAGAATTTGTATCTGTAATCTCTGGTTCCAAATGAAGTTTGCTGTTTTGCTGTTTGCAGCTTGTTCCCACCCTCATTGTCTGCTTCACAGCTCACATTCATCCTCTGAGTCAAGGTCATAGACAGTCTGAAAATCAATTTCCCATGCCTCCATTCTGCCTTCCTCAACCTTAATTCTTATCTCTACGAAAGAGCTGCCAGCACAGACCTAATATCTGATGCACTGAAACAAGTTCACATGTGCAAAATCTTTGCCAAATAGGAGGCTTATAATTAAGTATTCTGTAAATAATCTCTTCTTCTAGCTATCACGAGCATTTCAGATTATTTTTATTGGATACTCATTCAAATCTTGCCAGTGCTGCATTTTGCTGATGTTGATTGAAATGGTAATGAAGGCAGTAAGGCCCCTCAAATTCTTCAGTTTGTCACAAAGATGTAATTTACAGGCAGTTAGCAGTGTCACAATTGCATCTGGCTCATCAGCTGCTAAGGACCAGCTAGCTGTGTCTGCAGGGCACGGCTGGCTTGGATTGCAGTGAATCCTGCTTCATCCTCGTGTGGCACATTTGTGGTATGTTTGTTGACTTGCTAAATTTGGGGTCAGCAAAAAAGACCCTAATAATCATTTTAGCAGATAACAGATTTGTATAAGCACGTTTGCAATTATTTTTCCTAAGCCAGCTCCTTTTCTTTTGCTAGTCAAAGCCCACTGTTCTGCCAGATTCTGCAGTGCTCTGCCTTAATATTCTTTCAATATTTTCACATCCAGACCATGTCTGCATCTGGCTTGCTTTGTGCATAAAATCATTTTATCCACATGACTTATACTCTAATTCATGTTCTGTTCATTTTACTTCCAGATATCAAAACTGTCCTTTCCCCTGGCTTTGGAGAGCAGAATATTGCCTGTTGTATCCACTCAGAATGTTGTCACAGAGCTAGTATTTTTCTCTCTGTTATGCTAGCTCAAATGTCTGTTGTTTTGCATGCGTTCCCTGACCTCTTTTATTCTGTAACAAGAGCATTTTGTAGTTAACCTCCCTTCCAAGGCTTCTGATGGCCAATCTCTGCCTTGTCAATTGTCTCCTAGTCTACCTAGATATTGATTCCCATTTATGATTAACCAACAGTACTAGCCTTCATTTGCTCCTTGTTACTGTTCCAATGAAACGAGTAATGTAATATTTTGTCCTAAGCAGATTGCTCTGGTTGGAAATCCGCCCTACAAGTAAGACAGCACTAGCTGGCACTTCAGTTTCTGATGGTTGAACTGGTAGCATCTCGTTGTTCCCACATACTCACACAACTTTCAGTATCCATCCGTGGATGTTTGCTATTATTCCTTCTAGACTTCATTTCTAGTTCTTTGGGACAGATACCCCTAAACTATCTTTGTTTTCCCCTTAGCACAGGCAGAGAAGAAGGGTAAGGGGAAAGAAAATCAGACATCCAGGTATGGAATATGTGGGCACAGTTGCAACAGAAACGTCTACAAGATTATCACTCCTTGATTTTGCAAAACTAAAATTGAAATCGAGTCTTGCTGGAATATTGTCTATGGTCAACTAACCTCAGTGTTGTAGCTTACCAAGTCCTGCTCATTTTCACCTCCTTACTCTATTTGTTGTGATATTTCTTTGGCAATAAAGAGACCTGCTGTTAGATCTATATGAAATGGGCTTTTAATAAATTTCATGAAGCAGTAATGTGACATGCAGATAAAGCAGCGTGGAACAACTTCAAATTTAAATAAAGTGAATGCTTACATTCTCAGGAACAAATGAATTTCATTCTCTCTTGCTGAAGAAAGTCAGAAAGAAAGAAATAGAAATAGAAAGAAATTATCAGGTGTTACATACGATGTCAGTGGTTTCATTTTGAGTGATGATGAAATAGGGCAAATCCACCACTGCTTCCATCTGAAAGTGTCAGGTCACATCTCACATCAAATGTGAGAATATAAAATGGAACCTTTTCCAACTCAGAATTGAAGTTAAGTTGTAGAACATTCAGGAGAGGAATGAGACTTCTTGGGGCAGCCTCTTACATTGACAGAGGAATGTTTTCTTCCAGAAACCCATGGAAGGGTCCCACCTTGCATACCAGAACCCTACCTTCTCACAGAATGGCAAGGCATGCAAAAATAATAGCAGCTCCTCAATGCCAGGCTCATGTGCACTGCTTCATGGCAGAGGTCTGAAAGCTCACTGATGTCTCTGATGTAAATTCAGGAGTTTTCTGCCACACTCAGAAGGAGATAGTGCCTCTGTGAACTCTAAGGCTGTGCAGCCCTCATGAAGAGGTCTCAGGACACATTAATCTTTTTTACAGAAGATAAATGTATTATCAGGGAAAATTACACCCTCAGAGGGGCTTATGAGCTGATGAAACTTCTTGTTTCGCTCACAGCTATCTGATTGGTGTGCTATAGAACACTTAGACTGAGGAATCCATCTGCATCTCTGAGGCTTTAAAAACTCTTGTGGTGTTTAAAGAGCAGTAGCCTAGAGATGCCCCAAAATCATAAAGCTGAAGAGACCAGGGAAGCTGCTGAGATGCCGAGATTCAGCCCAGGCAGTCCAGGTTTGAGGTCTTCTGATAGGTATTCACATGACAGTAGCATCCAATCCAGTAAGAACGTGGTTGTTAGGGAAGCACTGCTCTTGTCACTGTGTTCAGCGCTTCACTGGGACTGCAGAGTTCTGCTTTTGTTACCAGCAGGGCTGTTGGGGCAGCTGGGGCAGCTGAGTGAGGATTCTCAGAACTTTGTGTCTTCAGGCACTGGGGATCCTACCTTGTGGTTTTCCTTTCCAATCCTACAGGCTAATTTGTTCCATTGGCAACAGGAATATTGTCTCTAGATGACCTTCCCACACCTGGTGACTGTGTTTCTAATCATAATTCACACATTTAACCTTCTAACAAGCAGCCTAAGCATTAAAAATGCATGAGCCCTTGGTAAGGGGGGACAGCTAAATGGCTGAAGTAACACTGAAGATGTGGTGGACCTGAATTATTGATAGAAAGAGTGGTTTTCCTTTCCTTTTAGCTACTGAATAATACATTAAAAGCTGCACAATAAGATTATTTTCATTACTCACATAAATGACTTGTTCAGTATCAAAGAATGAGGAGAGCAAATGAAAAGCGCCCTGGGGTGGCAAACATATTACACTTAAAAAATTCATCTTCTAGTGTATTTATTCACTTTGGATTTATTTTCCAACAAATGTTTTGTTTTAAAAGATATATTAGGGAACATTTCCTATAATTTACGGACTGTGAAGTTAGTTTTGAATTCCTTGCGTGTAACTGATGCTGCCAATGAAGTTTATCAGTACAGAAAAATTGATGTGTTATTTATTACTGCTGCCAAGAGATGTTGTGGATGCCCCATCCATCCCTGGAGGTGTTCAAGGCCAGGTTGGATGGGGCCCTGGGCAGCCTGGTCGAGTATTAAATGTGGAGGTTGGTGGCCCTGCCTGTGGCAGGGGGGTTGGAGATTCATGATCCTTAAGGTCCCTTCCAACTGGGCCATTCTGTGATTCTATGTGATTATTAGTGGGTGCACTAGTGGGTGCTATCCTAAATAAAAAATTGCATTTAGGAGTTAAAGTTACCAGGCAGATTGATTCCTGCATATCCTGTCCTTACAGTTGTTCTGTTTTGGAAGACCTCATTATCCCTACATGCAGTACGCAACGCTGAGATGTCACTATCTGCATAGCATGATGGGTGAATTGAGTTTGTTCAATTTTGCTTTTCCTATTTAGCCTGATTGCAGTAAAAATAACCCTTATGTAAGTGTTTGCAGGAATTAATAGTCTGTTTGGCTTTCAACGCTGCCTGGGGCTATTAGATCTCCTGGCTGTTATTAATGTACCCAGCAAGAGTCCTGTTGCAGATTTCTGTTAATCAGCAGCATTCTTACTGCAGGCAATAGACCATGGCTGCCCTGAATGGTGGGTAGATAGCTGCTTAGATAGCTGCTTCTACATTTCCCCTTGTGCTGATGCATGTTGTTGACTTTGAACTGGACAGCTCCTTTTCTAAGCTTTGAACTTACTTCAGCACAGACAGCAATACCTGTTGGGCTGCATGGGCAGCTTTCTATTTATATCCCTTTGGAAACAATTTTAAAAAGAGAAAGAAAGAGGAAGTTTCTTTAAACTGAAATTATTCAAATCCATTTGTTACAAGCACTGTGGAAAAGTGACACTTCCAAAATTGTGTGTTTCCTTTCTTCTGTTTATATTTTCTTGGTATAAGAGCTAAGAATAGCACAGCTATGAGTATTGCCTCAGATAGGTATCATCAAATGCTATGTTTTAGTCATGTATTGATTTAGAACCCACTCAACTCACTTGAATGATCTCCATGGATTTTAGACAGACTTTAGAATATCTGCTTTTGGGAGACTTTACATTTAATACTGCAAATTTCATAGAATCATAGAATGGCCTGGGTTGAAAAGGACCACGATCCTCATCTGGTTCCAACCCCCTGCTGTGTGCAGGTCGCCAACCAACAGACCAGGCTGCCCAGAGCCACATCCAGCCTGGCCTTGAATGCCTGCAGGGATGGGGCATCCACAGCCTCCTTGGGCAACCTGTTCCAGTGCCTCACCACCCTCTGGGTGAAAAACTTCCTCCTAATATCCAACCCAAACCTCCCGTCTCACTTTAAAACCTTAGTACTTTTTAGCAGCCTAACAGGCTGCTCCCTTACACACCTTCAGCTGATGCAAAGTAAGCAACATCAATGCACTTCTCATTCTTCTGGACAACTCAGCCTTCTAATTATCCAGCTTCAATCCCCATGTGTGCTCAGATCACAAGTTCTCAGCAGGACTGTCAAGATTTGATAAATGTTGTGTTGCTGGAGTCTGTCTGGTGGGAGGAGCTACTCTGAGTTCAGTGTGAATAGCCTGCAAAGTGACTATCCAAGAGTGGAACAGAAACATGTACCACTGACCTACTTAGCACTGAAAGTCTCCATATTCCATTATTGATGAGCTGTTCTGCTTAAAGCCCTCCTTGTTGTGCACACTTAGTTCAGCGTCGGGGAGATTCCAACATTTATTTCATTTCTAGACTAAGGCAAATAGAACCTCTCTGCTTCATCGTCCGTTCCATCCAATGAGACACATACAGATGAAATACGTGGACTGAGTCAGAATTTGGTATTGACAATGTATGTTTCTTTCTTAAAAACAAGGCACTGCAATAGGGCATGCTTTTCTTCTCAGTCGCCTCTGATGAGCTAAAAAAGCAGAAGGAAGTCCTCCTGGGCTATGCTTAGCAGTGTCTGTGACATACAGATGACAGTATGTCTGCACTGAGAGAAGTTATTTAAGTATTGCAATTTTGTTATTAGGAACTGACTGCATGGCTGTACGGGCTTAACTTAATAGCAGTCTCTTAGAAAAACAGGAAGGCAGACAGTGAGTCAGTCTGGGATACATCCTGGTAAACACTTCAGGGTAGGCAAAGGGCAAATGCTTAAACTATTCCTTTGAGCTTCATAACATCCAGGTTCCTGCCAAGGTGAATAGCTGGCATTGCCAGAGATGTGGTACAACAGGTCACCAGTGGTGTGAAGTACTAAGCAGATTTTATGCTGTGACATGAGGGAAATCTGTTGAAGGAAAATGAATGCCTGCTGCAGGCTCCAGCAGAGCACTAAGCTGAGCCATCCCTGGGTTTTCTGCTAGGTGAAAACCTCCACAATAAGTTAGATATTCTGCAAACACTGCAGTGTTCTTTTTTTATTTTTTTTTTTCTTCTGCTCAATATTAAACACACTTCTCCTGAATGAAGACTGACAGACCAGACCTGAAGAAGGTCTTTCTCTTAGCAGTTATCACCACGAGCCTGGTATGCATCCAGGCAGATCTGCTTAGGCAGTGATGGCAATCAGGCCAGGCAATTCTTGTGCTGCTGGGCTACTCCTAAAGCAGCCACAAGCCAGAGGTAAATGCACACATAGAAGCACAAATGCAGATGCACTGTGCATTGTATCCTACAGTAGCACATGAGCTGTACCCAGCACTGCATTGAATGGGAGAGAAAGGAGTTCTGTGACATCTTTTCTTCTGTTTCAGTCACCAGTGCAGGCTGCTCTAAGGCTTTCCTGTTTCAGATCTTATAGAGCTGCTCTGCCAACTGGAGATCAGCCAGCATCAATGTGCGAACCAAAAATGTTACAGTTCTTTGATAATGCTGTTGCATGAATGTTTTTCTCAGCCCTAGGAAAGGTATTCCCTTTTCACAAAGACAGTTTTTGGAGAGAGGATGGATCCAGGATTTCCAGTCTTTAATCACACTTAAGAATCTGATCCACCGTTTGCTTGATCCCTATTACAGCTGCTCATCCACCACTTTTTCAAAGAATGTCGAGCTGCTGACCTGCTTTCATCCCATAACCACAGCACAGACTGTTTTGTTGCCCCTCCTCACAATTGTCCATAAATTAGGACACAGTCTATTGTAAACTTTCATGTCCTTTATGTTATGTGAGTATAGAATGGGTTGGACTATCCGGGAAATGAACTCCAAGGGTTCCCTACCACAATAAGACCAGCTGAATACATCATTCTTTTTGCTCCTCCTGGGGAAGGGAAGCACTATTGATAAAAGCAGATGAGTAACAGTTAGCATTTGTTTGGTAAGCATGTGTATTCTTGCAGATGAATCAATTGAAAGGTCATTACATTCTAAAAGCATTATCTACAGATATATGGACATTCTGTTTTATTTAAAAGATGAAAAGTCACTACTCAGCAATCATAAATGAATGATCCTTTGTGTTTTCAAGTTCTCATTTTTGTCTCGTAGAGAAACTCACTTAGCAGATTAGCAGGGCACAGTAGGCAGGATTTTTTTTTTTCAGTATTTTGTCACAATAAGACCATGTGAAAACAATCTATCCATGATACACAAATGGTGAAAAGGGAACGATTTGTTATGTCATAGAACACAGGGCATAACACAGGGCTCCCAGACATCAATCAGGCAGTTGATGTAAAGTAGAATTCAATAGCACAAAATGTCACAGAGGCCAAAACTATGTATTGGTTCAAAATGAGACGAAAGAGATAATGGAAAATATATGTGTTTCTTATGTCCAATGGCATAGATATTACTTGCCTTTAGCTTAGATATCTTACTACCACTGAACGCCAAAGGATGAGAAACACAAGAGTATTTGGTTTATTTGCCCTACTTCTATTTTCTTTCATAAGCATTCTATCCTAGTCACTGCTGGGGAGTGAATGGGACTTTCATCTGATCTGATATGGATGCTTTGCATATTCACATAAATGCAGCTGTTCAGTGTGTCAAACTGTCACTGCGTCTTCTCTCATTCATAAGAACAGAATTCCTGAGAAATACACTTGAATTATGGAAGGTGTGAGTTCAGCTTTGTGAAAGGCTGCAAAGAAGTTCCCAAACATCACTGTGTGCATAGCAATGTTTTGTAACAAACTAAACTGAAGCCTTCGTGCCTCACTCATCTATAATAAACACTGAAGTGAACCTCAGTTGGGCCGAGCAGACTTTTTCCAGGTTTGCCATTTTGGTAAAAGCACACATATTTTTAAGCATTTTCAGTTATCTCCCAGGGCATAAAAGGCCCAGACTTCCAGAAACCAATGAAAGATATCATTTATTGTACTTTGTGTTCTTAGGTATTCATACACGTGTAAATATGATTATGAAACTGCACTAAGTTATAAGTTAATGGAGAGTTCAGAGTTGCATCTTTAAAAGGTATTTGGTGGTGGTGTACCAAAGAGAAGGACGTAATCCCTGCCAGTGATCCCTTCCCATCTTCAGAAGTTGTGTTTGAAAAACAGTCTTCAGCCCTTCCAGCAAAATCAGCTCCATTGCTACAAAGCTGTGGTTGCTGGATATTCTCCCCTAACTTCTAAGCTATTTCCTACAAAATGTTAGGAATCTCCTGCCTGAAAGCATAGCAAATGAAGGTGTTTAACATTCGCATCACTTGATAGTAATCAGACCCTTAGTTGACATACGGATGGTCTTCCTGTATGCTCGAGAAAGCTCCCTTTGTGATGGGATATGTTTTCCACTGCAAAAAGTTCTGTTCTGGGCTATTATTCATAGTTCTGTTGTGCCTGCTTTAAATTGTTATGCCTTCATTTGATTCTAGTACTAAAGTGCTTTGATAAGATGAGAGATAACGTGAAGATGAAGTTTATTGATTTATATTCCGTACATGATTGCTTTATTAGATGAAAACAGTTTTTACAGATTTCCTGGAATGATGTCATTCAGTGACTACTGAAAAATTATCACATGCCCTCAGGTCACCTTGAGAGTGAGTTGCTCTCTCTGCTTTGGGCAGAAAGAAGATCTGGAAGTCCCCTCTTGGAAGTCCTGCAGCTTTGTGTCCAAACAACACAGAAAGAAGGACAAAGGAAGGTGAATAAGGAACTGCTCTCTCTGCAACCTCTTTCCAGAGGCTAAACATGAAGTCAGTGCTGCTTCTAGTAAAGTTATCTTCAGATCTGCATCTCTTCCCTTCCTGCAGAAGAGAATCAGTGCTAAGAAGGGTGAAAAAGGCAGAAGAAACAGGGCAACAGTGGGGAATTCTGAAGGGGTTGGGTCTGAAGATTAGAAATAAGTAAATTTCCCCATCCTATGGAGAATGCTCAGGGTATACAATTGCCAAGGAGCAGTTTTCCTACAAAGGATTGCTTTTGTTGTTGCTTTGTTGTTGTTGCTGTTGTTTGTTTGTTTGTTCGCAGACCAGTGGGAAAGCCATTCTAGAAGTTGGTTAGGAATCCTGTCTATTCTCTGAACAATGAATAGGTTGGTGAACAGGGTTGTAAACAAACTCGTCTGTTCTAAATGCTCTCCCAGTTTAAAATACCTTTCTATAGCATTTTTCAAAAGCTTCATGGATAATTAAAAATAAACTAATAGGAGAAGGTCAGTGGTAATTTATTAAGCCAGTAATTCTTGTAACTCAACATTAAGAGGTGGCAGTTCACTGCTAACAATGCCACTGTTGTCTGAGTCCTTCTAGGCAAAGAACCAGAAAACACTTCCAAGCTAATTGGAATCTGCATGAAGCATTCATTCTTTCAACACATATAGCATCCCAGCAGAAATCAGTGACTAACAGTGCATTTATTGATAGAACCAGCCCAAAAGACTAAGCGAGTCAGCTCTGCAGTTCTTGAGCCATGGTGCCCCTTCTGTCTCACATGTATGAAGAAACTTCACCGTGGCTGGGCTGCAAAGGAGGTTGTGAAAAGGGATGTGGAAGGATGTGACCTGTGCACTGGAGAGAGCAGTGATTTTTGGGAAATCTCTGCATGAAGTCAGAGGAGACCAGCAGATTTGTGACCACCGTTAATGCTCCACGATCCCTGACGGGCGTTCACTCACACTGTTGATTAAGCAGGGCTAACCATGCTGCCTTGTGAGGGCCTGGTGTGCTATCCCAGAATGTAGCTTCTTCTGGGTTTCTGAGTTCCTACAGCACATCAGGCCAAATGGAAGCTGTTCCATATGAAAAAAACTTTGATCCCACTGCAGTGCCCTCCTGAGAGCCCATATTATCTATATTATTCCACTATCCAAGTCTTCCAGCCCACTAAAAATTCCAAAGAATGGAAAGCCTCAGCATCTGGAAGGAGCATATGCAGGGAAGAGGTTCATGTCTTTAAAAGTAAAACCACATGCCTATGGCATAGCTAAATTGTGCAGCTTAGGTTGCTTTTTTTTAAGACTATAGAGGTTAAAACATTCCTTTGGCTTCCTCCCTCAGTGTTGGCTCAGCTACACCAATGTTCACACAGTGGAAGTGGTCTGGATGCCACCTCCATTTTGGAACTGTACCAGCAGCTTCCTGAGTTACCAAAAAGGGCCATTTGGTTTGCAGCGTTCATCCTGCCCTAGCCACGTGGCACTGGTTGGCAGGTGTCTCTGATCCTGGTTTGCTTGGTTCTCAGTGCAGGGGAAGAGTAACCCAACTGTTCTGCCGTGGTCATCTGTCGTTATTCTGTAAGTCTTTTCTGGGTGGTGATAGAAAAATAAGTGGCTTTACAGGATGTTCCTCCAAGAAATTGGTTGTACTTCTCAAGAAATTGTCTCTGGAGTTTAAAATATGTTACCAGGATACTTGTCATGATTTATTGTTTACTATTGACTTTCAGCATAAATATTTGAATGCTTGCCACGTGAAAAGTCCTAATTATTGTCTACATACAGCCTGGTGAGTTCATTTGAAATGCTTTGTTTCCTGTTCCTTTCGGTAGAATGTAAGATACAATACTAGCTAAAGAAATTGAGAAATTGTTTCTTTTTTTTTTTTTTTTGCTAGCACTTTCTGACCATCTGGACAACTTGGAAGTACAATCATCTGCCTACTCAAAGAGAAGCCAAAAAGGTCTGAGGTCCCACTGCTGGTCAGGACTGTCAGTAATTGTTACTATCCAATATAATCTCTTTTTGTTATTTCCTTAGCTAATAAAGAAAGGTAGCATAATTCCTGACATACTACAATCCAGCTTAGGGAAGAATCCTGCCCTACTGAGCATACATGTGATGAGAATTGGTGACATTGATTTCTGAGGAAAATCCTGCAGGTCTTAAGAGTAGCTTCTTGTCAATTTACTGGTTGTTACGCTGGAAATGAACTACAGGACTTGGCCCCACAAAAATACAGCTTTCCTAACAAGCAATTAAGGCACTGACAGGAAGAGCAGGAATGGGACAGCTGTTAGGGTGCACAATAGTGGCTGATAAATACTAGAACTATTCTAGAAGGAAGAAGGTAACCTGAAAGGTGGAACTGCCCTTTTTTGGTTATGACTTCTAGAGTTTTTGTAGAGCTCAGAAGAGAGCTCTTCAATTTGTGTTCTGGGGTTACTACCAGTCCCTAAAATATTACAGCATCACTGGTAAGAGACCTGAGAAAATAAAGTAGGAAACATCCATTTTTCCAATGAAATGAACAAGAAAAAGAAAATAGAAGTAATGAACGAACAGTCAATATTTAGAATAAATACTGTTGAGATAAATGAAAGTTGTTTGGTTTTAGGTCTTCTTTTAAAAGGCTGCTTCATCAGTGGATTTTTTTTAATATTCAGTGGCTACATGGCCTTTTAATTAAGTATGTTTGAGACATGCTGCAATAGACACTAGTTTTACTTGAGAAGCTCTAAGTTACTCAAGCATTTTATGTTCCTGTATAACCTGATGACTATTTAATTGAATTACTGTGGGTCATGGGCATTACAATTTCAACATACACTGTTGGGAGCACTGTCTTTACCTTTTCTAATCTAAAAATGTAAGCTCCAGTGGTCAAGGGAGCAATAGACAGAATGTGGGTTCTAAAACAGTGCAGTAGGCAGTGGGGTTGGCTTTTAGAGCCTTTCTCCTTGTGATTGCTTGACAAGAGCTGGCACTAATTCAGACTTACCTGAATTTCTACCTTGATTTTAGACTTCAGTCCTATCAAAGAAGTAGTATACAAATATCTCCTAAGGGCACTAGGCTACATAAAATACTATTAGGAATGTTAGAATACTTCTCATTTGACAGAGTTTTCAAAATGGGTTCATTTAATTGAGGATGCCTTATCATCGCTTCAAAGAGATTTGCCTAGAACTTTCTGGAGGGAGAAGGAAGAGCAAAGGAGTGCAGTGGGACACCTGCATTCCTACAATTCCTTCTGAATTTCAAAATCACAGACCTAAAATCCAACACTGAGGTCTCTCTGTGATGCATTTTAGCCTGGATTAAGTCGGAATGTGGAACCAACACTTCTTGAATGTAAATACTGCCCGCTGTATTTCAGAAGAAAGGTTAT
This sequence comes from Meleagris gallopavo, assembly GCF_905368555.1. Lineage (NCBI taxonomy): Eukaryota > Metazoa > Chordata > Aves > Galliformes > Phasianidae > Meleagris > Meleagris gallopavo. The sequence goes on along the minus strand of NC_139414.1, from coordinate 877,897 downwards.
GTATCAGGATATTCATTTCATTTGTATGTTTTCTTTCTTTTTAAATGTCTGCACATATGCATATCTTTATAAAAATTCATAACACAAAACCCCTCATATTTCTGTCATTCTCAGCATACAGCTCTCAATCTGCAACAACTGTCATTTTTAAATGGATCTTATCCATGCTTAATCTGTGTTTCAAGGATAGCACTCAACCATACAGTCTAGCTGCCAATCTCTTTCAACAAACACTGAAGGAAATCTAACATACCTTTCCCTAACAGATTTTTTTTTATTAGCTTTATTATGTGTTTTTAAGTCAAACAGCTTTTGAACTGTGAAAAAATCTAAGGACATCTTCACATTTCTAAGTGTGATTCATCAGACATTCCAAATTTTTACAAGTTATAGTTGGAGAGCACTCATGAGAGCTGAGATGATTCAAGCACTGTCTTGTTACTAATTGTAGCTTTAAGAAAGTAGCAAAAAAATATCCTTAAATTGCAAGCCTGCTGCTTCCTGCTGTGTTTTTGCTGAGTTACTTAGCAAGCTACTTCCAAATACTTAACCTCTCCTGCAAACTAACCTAACCAAACCAAGCTCGCCCTGAAAATGTTCGGTTGTTCCTCAGGAAGATGTAAAATTTTTGGTTTGATGGTGGGTTTTTTTTGCAAAATGTATTCTGTAGGTGGTTAGAACAGCATCTTAATTATAACCAGGTCTGAGGGAGTTGGTCGCTATAGCAACAGTCTATTTAGTGCGTTTTAAGAGGAAAGCCCAACTCGCCTGAATGTTTGAGGGAAGACAGAACGAAAGAGGAAGGGAGGCTGAGCTTTCTTTTCTCTAAGCCACAAACTGCAGCATCCTCTGTTTAAAGCAGGCATGCGGGGGAGCAGCTTCCATTTCCTCAATGGTTCTCATGCTGCTGACAGGCTCCTTGGCTGTCTGTATAAAATACAACCTTCCTTGATTTCAGAAATGCAACTGCGCCAGGGCTAATTAAGGATAACACCGCACTGAATATTTCCTAAATGTGCAGACAGAAATAGGAGGCATGATCTCCCTAAAAAAGCTGGAGCTGAGGAAATGTCTGATGCAGTGTCTTGTCCAGTGTGTGTCCTGCTATACAGAAGCTCCCCCTATGTCCTTACTGAAGTCAGAGGGAATTTGGTGTCAGCTGATTCCTCTGCAAGCATCTCCTGGGTTGTGTATCTGCCTTTGATTCAGTGCTATGGAATTGTTTTTTCAGAGTGCCTGGTATGGTGCTCTGCTTTGGTTCTAGGAGAAAAACAACGTTGATAACACACTGATGTTTACAGCTGCTGCTAAGCAGTGCTGTACAGAACCAGGCAGTTCTCAGCAAAGGGCCCAAGGAACTGGGAGGGAACAGAGTGAGTGATTTACAAAAGGCATATTCCATACCATGTGAAATCATGGAGGGGAATGGGAGTTCACCTCATGCTCTGCCACTGCTCTGGGTCTAGTTGGGCATTGGTCAGAGGGTGGTGATCAATTGTTTGTGCATCACTTGTTGTATACATACATATATATTCATGTATACATATAGTCACAACTATTATCCTTTCCCTTTTCTCTATCATAGCAAATAGATTTATCTCAACTTAGGAGCTTTATTTCATTTTTTTCCAGTTCTCTCCCCCATCCCATTGGGAAGGGAGGAGTGAGCAAATGATTGTGTGCTGCTGAGCCACCTGCTGGGTTAAACCACAACAGTATCACAGACACAAAGGCACTGAGGTTTGTTTCCCCTCTCGTGGCTTAAGATGGAAAATTATACCAAGGGGACAAAAATCCTTACTCCTGCCAAATCTTAGGCAGTGATGCTTCCCTCCCCATCACTGTCAGTTACTGCCCATACCTTGAGCAGTGTGACCAAAGCACTGACCCAAGGCTCAATTTTGGGGCTGCTGCTGGAGTTATCAGAGCTATTGTGAGCATAGCACTGCGGGTGCTGTGCAAGCCTGCATGTTTTAACAGCATGCTGAACACTTGATTTTCATTTTGTGCATAATGATTTATAACTTGCTGGGATTCTGTAGGCTCAGCACATCTCCTTTGCAGAAGCAGAGAGGAAAGAGGAGCCCTGGTTTGTGCAGCTTTGCTGGAGCAAAGGGCCAGTTCTAAATCATGGCTTTGATTCCACTGTGACACAGTGTCCCCACCCCATCAGGCTCAGCCTCTGAGGTGGAGATGCAGAGATCTTCTTTGCATGGGGAGAAGGGTTTGTCCCCTTGAGTGGGGTTTTGTGCTCCTGAGGGTGCAGAGAATTATTGGGGAGGAATAATGATGTTGAAGAGGTAGGTGCCAACTCCGCAGGTGTGTTGGGAAGGGGTTTCGTGGTAGGTTGGGCTCACCAGGAGGGAGCAATGGGAGTATACAGCATGTGGTAGGAAAGAGTTGAATCTGTCTGGAGCAGCTTGTGAGGAAATTTTTTGTGAAGGGAAAACAAGTAAATCTGGAGAGGAAGATAGCACGGTTAGTTATGGTTGCTGGAGAGGTTCAGACCAATAAAATCTGCATTCTCATGCCCTGTGTTCTTTGTGAAGGAAGAATCATTCAATCAGAAATAAGGATAAAGAGGACCTTTCCTTTTCTTGGATCTCCAATAATCTCTGTTCCTTGACCCACACTCTCACGTTTTCCCCTTGGATGTCAGGATCACCTTGAAGGAAGAGGAGAACTTGCTGGCTGCAATCTGATGGTGTCATTTATGCAATTGTCACCACCAGCTGCCGCTACTGCTAAGTGCCACGGGATCGTTTAAGCTCTACCTCAATGGGCCTCCCACAGAGCTTGAAGAGGGAGAGTTAGATTTGATGGTGTACTCGGCAGGAAGAATCGAACATACAGCACTTCTTCACTCCTCCCTCTGGTGAGCTGTGTTGCTGTCCAAGAACTGGGAACTACTTTCTCACCTCCAAATGTTGTAAATGAGATGCAGTGCTCCTGATTCTAATTCCATTAAAAATTGCCACACCAGATGCACACAGGCTAGCATTTCTTGAAGAACTGAGTAAGAGAATGCTCAAACCAAAAGAGCCTTCCTCTGCTGGGAAATGCTGCTTGTTTGGGGTACTTCCTGAAAAGAGTCTGTAGTGAAGTGTGGCTCCCTGTGCAGCTCCTGTGCTACTTTTCCTTTGCACTATCCTACAACAGCAGAGCTTCATGCATTTCACTGTGACAGCCAATATTTTGCTTTTTTCTGTAGTCTTATGTCTTCCTGCACATCGCAGCAAAATGGAAGGGAAGCAAATTTTCTTCAGAATGACACAATTTGACTCATTCATTGAAACAAGTGGGATGATATTTGGCCAAATTTCAAGCAGATATTATAAGGTCAAAAACTTCTGCAGCCAAAACCTGACTCACATTTTTGCAGTTGTGTCACTCCCCAAACAAGCAGTTAATGTGTTTGCATTCTGCCTTGTCTTCTCCCATTTCTAACACAGACATGCTGGCTGTTTCTTTCCTACGCCCCATCCCTCACCCATGTGCTCATAGAAATGCTCTCCTTTTCTTTATCCCCCATCACCATCCCCCTCAAGATCTCAAATGTGAGGCTGAAGGAGACAGGGAGCCAAATTCTGCTCTCGGTGCTAAATCTGGAAATCATTCCCCTGGCTTCACATTTATGCTAATGCAAAAAAGATGAGAATTTAGCTTGCTGTACTGTTGTCAACAGGGGAAAAATAAAGTCCCTATAAGACTGTATCCATAGAAACCATCCTGCTGCAATAGCAAGTAAAGCAGCAAATCAATCTCTTCAGTTTTAAAATGAAACCCATTTAACAACATTACAGTGCATCTGCTGTTGACGAGATCATCTGTGCTGATAACTCTGTTGAAAAATCCTTCTGTACCACATAAGCTGGCATGAATATTTCTTCAGCCTGATAAAATTCAGATTTTGGGTAGAGTAGGCATTGATGAGAAAGACCCGTGAAGACAGGACAATGAGACAGAGCCAAGTCCAGCAGCAACAGTGTTTAATGAGAGAGAAAATTGTTCAATTTAGCATTTTGCCCAAGTATCTGGGCACATGGTGCCTAACACTCCAGTGTGTCAGCAGAGGCAATGACCTGTCCCCTCCGCCTCCCTGCTCTTTGGTTATGTGGGACCATATGTGACAAACAGTACATTTTTACTTTGCAATGCATTTGTCTGAATGGGAGTGCATGTGTGTGTGTGTGTGTGTGTGTGTGTGGCTGGTGGACTGTCAGATGAGATTTCAATAGCTGCCTCAGTGCAAGACAATCCAGGCAGACTACATTAGAAAGGTGTACACTGCGGAGCCAGAGGCACTGCCATGTGCTGGCTGTCTCTGCATTTTATTGTTTCTACATCTCATTCTGTCAGATTCAGGAGAGGACCTCTCTTCTATGCCATGGAGAATGCATGGGAATATATAGATATACTACTCCAGGCTGCAGACGTGGTACTGTGTGCTGAGGGATTTTGCGTTCATTTTTTCTCCAATTGAAAAATCTCTGTGGACATTTTGAGAAATATTACTGTTGTTTATCAGACAATTGCCCGTCCACAGAGGAGGCACAGTTCTGCATTGCCTTTGCACTGAGCCTAAATCCTGCAGTCTCCGCCTTTCCTATGCTTTGCAGATAGAGGATATCTGTCCGGCAGAAATGCAGCCTTATTTTAGACAAAGGGGATAAAATTGAACAGGGGACAATTAAAAACCATCACAGAAATTGTCTCGGCTGTGAGTAGTCCTTTTGTTGGCGAGGATCGGATACACATTCCTGTGTCACTTTGCAGTGTCGCTTATGAATCTCAGTCCCTTGATAACAGCAATCACAAACGCTGTCTCCTTTCATCTACAGCTGCCCTATATATTATGGCAATCCCTCTTTGATGGAAAGTTATCTATTCTTTTCTGACCTGAGGGCAAGGTTATTCCAATACACTCCATTTAGTGCTATCACTGAAACACATCCAAAAGCATCAACCGGTGCATAATGGTGCTGCTCAGCATCTGAATGAAATGAGAGCACATACCAAGTGGAGCACGCATGCTCTGTGGTCTGAAAGGCTGAGATTTTCACAATCAGGAAAAGAGATCCCAACATACTGCTTTAGGACAGGGTTCCATTGCTGAGGCAGAAGAGTTTCCTACTGGAAAGCAACTAGCTGAAAAGCACAGATTGCAACTTGGTTTCCATGGTCAATAATTGACAAATCCAGGAATTCTACCCACATTGAGGGATAAACCGCACTCATTTCCTAAGTCCCAGCCTTTCTATATTGAAGAATGATATTTCTGCCATTCATTGAACTTTTTACTGGTAATTTCCAGTGTCTACTTAACCCTTCCGTATCTCCATATAATGATGCTATTTACCGTCAGAGTTCAAATTCCTGGTCAGATCAAACACAACTCTTTTGCAAATTTCTGTCTAAAAAACAGAAGCAGAAGAAGAGCTCAGACTGGCACTTCTCATACTGTTGTTCACCAAGGGGAGCAGCTCAGGGCACCAGGCATGGCTCAGGGAAACCCTGCACACCAGTTGGAGCAGAGAAAGTGGATGTGTTTGTTCCTGTGGGTGCAAAAACATGTGGAGATTGGGTGACAGCACCCAGAGATTTGAATGGCTTTTGACATCAGCCTTTCCTCTACCTGTGATAAACGGCAAGAAAGTCGACCTTCCCTACCATGAGAGTCCATGGAGGAGCAGTGCTGGAGCTGCTTATGCAGCATTGCTCAGAGGGCCAAAGCAGGGTGCTGGCTCTGGCTCTGGCTCTGCAAAGCAGTGAACCTCAGAGCATTCTTCATGCATAAGCTCCTGAGGTTTGCACAGTCATGTCCAGAGTAGGAGTGCTACTTGATGATGCCTGTCTCCATGGATTCAAAGTTGACTCCATGTTTGCGTGCTGCCCGTTGTACACCACCACCCCCATGGGTACAGCAAATACCCTGAGTCACCTTCTGAAAATAAACAAGATTTCCAGCAGACCTGTAAGCCATCTGGTAGTGGAGGCAGGCGAGAAGACACTGGGCTGAAAAACTCAGTCACGTGGCAGTGTTTCTATCTGTCAGCACAGCCACTTCTTTTGACAACGTTAAACACCATTTTAATTATTGTGTAAACACATTTTCTGTAAGAAATTTGTAACAAACAGCAAGCCAGTATTAAAATGTCTCCTTGGCATGAGACCTTTTCTCAAAGTCACCTTACAAATACACAAATCCCATCTATATTTAAAAATGCCATTCGTTTTACCACTGGAGAGACCTCTACCACAAATCAGCGTACCCCTTCTGGACAAAGCAATTATCTTCTCTCTGGACTCTGGTGACAGCACTCGAGCTGTGTGCTGTTCCTGACACTGCAGGTCGGAGCACCGATGCAGCACAGCCCTGGCCCCGCTCTGCCCCTCGTGGTGCGTTCTGTGCTTTCCATCCAGCCGCTGCAGCACCCTGTGCACCAGTGCAACAAACTGCACCTGTTGGGCCTGTACGCAGTACCAGCTGTGACCAGCTGCTGAACACGTAACTGGATTATGCCTCAGTGGGGGCAGAGATGCCTAAAACCCTTCTCCCGTGTCTTGGGAGATGTGAGTGGTGAAGGGCAGTTCTGTGAAAATGTATGAAGCAAAGCGTGTGGCTGTCTCCCTAGGTTTGAAACTGAAAGGCTGCTTTGGGCTCATGCAGACAGAAACACTGTCCTCCTTGTTTTCTGCTGCTTGAGGAGCCTTTGAGATGCCAGGGAGCAGTCACAGTGCTGGTGAGCCCAGGCCAGCTGTGTTCCCTGGGTCCCCCTGTGCTGTTTCTTACTGCTGCCCCAGCCCTCCCCAGTCTCCCAGCGCCTCCTCCAAAGGCATCTTTGCAGCACAGCTGGTTGGTCAGACTGGTCCCCACGCTGTGGAAGTGTGGCTCGGTTTTTAAGTTATCATTAGGTAGGAAGAGCATTTTGTGACTTGGTGGTGAGAGTTCATGCCGAGTGCTTTCTGCACTCTGTGGGCAGGCAACAACAACCCTGGTTTTGTTTAAACACAACAGATCCAGGGGACGGAAAAGGATAAGTTTTCGCTGCTTCAACTCATGTAAAGACTGCTGCCTCGGGCAGAAGGCTGAGCTTCATCTTTTGCGTGGGATTCATAAGGCTCAGTGAAGGTGATGCTGCTGTACAGGTTCCCTGGTTTGGGAACAGTGATATTTACATTGTGAACACTTTTACCTGCCTCACTGAAGTGAAAGCTAAGACCAGTGAAACTGGAAAACAGTGAGAACCCCAAGCACACATCAGACCATGCAGCCATAGCTGTCCCTCTGTAAGAAGAGGACAGATGCAACCTGCTGCTCTCCGACCCCCCTGAGCACTCACCTTCTCAGCACGACGTGCTACGGGTGGCTGCTCCCCATCACAGCGCTGTCTGGGGCTGCTGCCTCCGGGCGGGGGCACAGGGCAGCCCCTCCTGCCATGCAGCCCCAGGGCCGCAGGCTGTGCTGCTCAGCCCCCCAGGGCTGCGGGGCGATGGGCAGGCTGTGCGTGGCTGGTGAGGCAGCAGGAGCACGGGGGAGAGGTAGGAACGTGGGTCTGCTGAGAGCTGTGGGAGCCGGATCGCCTGCACTGAGCTCCAATGTGAAGTCTTTTAAATAGGAGAGTGCTTTGTTATTTAACTGGGCATACTCAAAATTGATCTTGCCCCTGGTGACTTCATCTAGGATTTTTGCTCTGCTTTTCTGATCTTCAGAGCAAATTTTTTCCCCGTTTTGCTTCAAATGATACAGACTGCTGTCTTGGAAGCCTGTTTCATAATTGTATTGATTCGTGCAGGGAATATTGCAATATTCTGGCTTTTGGTCAGCGCAGTTGAATTCATTTTGCAACAACAGCTTGTTTTTGTATTGAGACATCTTACAGATAATACTGTTCGTGTCATTTCCAATACAGTTGTCTTCCAGGTGCTTGTTGTCGTAGCTGATTTTTAACGATGCCATTTGTGTCATGCAGTGCTCCAAGAGCTGCACTATGCCAGCACTGCTCTCCCGCGGCGTGGGGCTGATGTAGCCCTGGAAATGTCCGAGCCCAAGAGGCTGCAGCAGCTCATTGCAGATGGACAGGGAGTGGTACATCACTTCACTTCTGTCCTCCTTCTCCAGAGGATCCAGGGGTGAGGTGGCAGCAGTCTTGTAGGAATAACAAGACTCTACGTCATGATTGTCGTTTAGCAAAGGGTTTTCAGAGCTCTGTGAGCCACTGTGTCTGCTCAAACTTTCTGTCAGCGGGTTTTCACCTCCTGATGTCTGGCATCCCTCTGACACTGTCACCTTCTCATCGTCAGTTGAAGATGGATGTCTGTTGTCCCCATTAACCTGTGACTGTGGTACACAGTTTGATGCTTCGGTGGTTTCTACAGTGCCAGGCACTGTAGGTGAGTCCTGGTGTTGGCTCCCTGTCCTTCCTTGGAAGGCCACATTATCTGTGTGAGTGTAAGACTCTCTTACAGCAACATTTTCTGAAGAGGTCTGGGTTGCAGCCTTGCCTTCATCCAAAAACACCCTTAGGTGAGATGAATTAGATTCTTCCTTGCACTTTTTCTCCTGTTGAGCCTCTGTGCTAACTACCTGCTCTGGACTGGGACTGCGAGTGATCAGTGAGTCATTACACATTACATTTTCTGTCTGTGATCTGGGACTCTGCAGAGAGTCTGGGGAAGAAACAAGTCCCGCGTGTTTTCGCAGCCAGTTTATTATCCCCATTGTTAGTGAAAGTTCAGTATCACAGAGCTTCAGCAAACATTCTTTTCCTTTCCATGTGCTGTGGAAAAATCCTTGGCTGATAATGTCTATACCTGGCTGGGAAGCCATGTTTTCTTCAGCTCCAACATGAAAGCTGTAGATGGACAAGGGGATTTCAATGGCTTGTTCTGAAATGCTTTCAGATGTACACAAGTCATCATCCATGACTGGGTTTATTTTGACTTCGTTTGGGTCATAGAAGAGCTCATAAAGGGCATCTCCACTGTAGCTGTCTCTTGGAAATCTGCCTGGGACCCCAGGAGTCTGAGCTTCCTTCACTTCATCATCTTGTCCAGGAGAGAATGAATCATAGTAACCTTCATCGCTTGTGGATATGGATTCCTGGTTGTCACTTTTTGGTGTTCCAGTTTCTGTGGAGCTCTCTTTGGAATTGTCTCCATCTTTATCAGGCGGTGTCTGGGGACTTGTGGCAAGTGCAGCAGCCTGGCCTCCAGCTTTTCCCCTTTCAGAGTCGGGAACCTTCAGTACCTTCTTATCAAACAGCATGCTCTGATGCAGCCTCACTGATTTGTTAATGTTGTCCCAAAACTTTGCAAATTCAACGGCCTCATTCTGGCCGGGGGAGGCCAGCTGCTCCACACCGCCCTGGAAGGAGCCCATGACGGGGCTCTCCTTGTGCTTGCTCCGTCTCACCAGGACTTCTTTGCTGCTCTCCAGCTCCAGGTGAGCAGAGCTCTCGTCAGCAAAGATTTCCCCGCAGCCAGTGAGGGAGTCAAAGCTCTTCAGCGATGCGACATCTTCACACAGAGCATTGCAGCAGTCGTAGGAAGAGTCAGACTGCAGCTCGTTGTCAGAGCAGTCTTGGGACAAGCAGTCAGCAGCAAATGTTTCTCCAGTTTTGAAAAAGGACTTTGCGAGACGCCCAGGCATCTCACCCTTGCAGCCTGGAGAGGACGGATTCTTGTCCTTCTCAACCAGGAACGTGAAGCTCTCTGGCTTACTTTTCTTTATATGAAATATATCTCTGAGCCCTTTCTTCGATCTCTTGAGGGATATCCTCTTCCTGGGAATAGTTTTTGCAACAGCCGGTACAAAAGGCATCTGTGGCACAAAGTTCCTGTAATCGATCATCTGGCTGCTGCAGGCGGGCGGGCTGGGGTTGACCACACACTCTTTCTTACTGGTGGAACTGGACACCCCCGAAAAGCTGGCGCTATTGACAAGTCTCCCCTTGCCCTTTGCAGCAAACCCTTCCTCACAAGCCCTGCTGCTGGGGCCGCATCGCTCGCTTTTATCAGCCTCGCTAACACAGTCGTGGGTTTTACTCTTCCTCACGAGTTTGTAGGAGGCCCCAGAAGGCTTTTCTAGGCTGTTCTCACCAGCCCCGCTCCTTGCTGCTCTGCTGGAAAATCTGTAGTTCTTGTGCGTGGCCAAACACGTCAGCTGGACTTGGGCTACGCTTTGATTTCCCTCCAGAGCAGCCCTTTTGTCCTTGCCCACATCATCTCTGCTTGTAGGAGCGGTGTGTGCTGGTGGCACTTTCTCGTGTTGCACACTGGATTTTATGAAAGTCTTTCCTCTCTTGAGTTCCATGCTGCTGCTTCCTCACATCTGCTTCTGTAAAGAAAGCAGCAGAACGCAGCTACTGTTAGAGGAGGGCTGGCAGCGAGCAGTCAGCTAATGTTCTCCAAAGAGCCCACCTGGAGCAGGAGCCCACCTGCTCCAACCTGCAGCCCCAGCAGCACTTATAAACCACAAGAGACTGCAGCTGGAAGCACCATGGGAGCACGATGTGACTTGCTTTGTTTGTCACCTGCGATTTCCATCACTGAGTCATAGCACTGCATGAGAAGCAGATTAGTGAAACAGAAGGTATGTGTATGAAGGTGGCAGACCCAGGGAGGGCTCAGCACTCACCATGTGCTGGTAACTGAGGCTCTGAGAACATTCTGTTGGTAAGAATGGAGCGGTGTTTGGGTTTAGTATGAGGACTGTGCTCACAGTGAATCTGCATTGCATGTTGCTTAGCTATTTCTAAACATACTCTGATACCTGTATCAATTTAAACTTTGGTCTATGCCTGTATGGTTCAGGATTGAACTGGTTTATGTTTTCATACATATAATTACTTATTACGTTGGCTGTGATCCTTCCAGTTTTTCAGCAGTTATTTCGTAGGCACATCTGACTCTTCCCTGCCTTACATCAACTTGAATTGTAAGTCAATGGAATTGTATAAAGGTAGGTCAGGGAAGAAGGAGGCACTTCCTGAAAGCTGCCAGAGAAACCATTCTTTTAGCTGATAGAAAGCAGAACAAAAACTCTTAAGTCCTGCTCTTGACAGAGCGCGCTTTCCTTAATGAAATCTCATTAAATATTTGTCTTGTTTTGAGTTGTTTATACATAACTAAAACCACTTACGGCCATGGAACAGTGGAAAGCATACAAACAACGCAGTGCTGTATCTAACACTCCTTGACAAACCACATCTATCAGCTCTGATGAAAAGAAAATTACTATTCCTAATACTCCCTAGAGAGAGATGTCAGATCAGATCCCTGGATCCAGACCAGTAGCCAGTACAAAGTCAGCAAGGGTGACTTGAAATTCAGCACCAGAATAAGCCTTTGCATCTGCCTGGAGCCACAGTCAGAGCAGTGCTTCCTTGCACCACAACAGCTGTCTGTAGCCCAGTGAGCCAACCAGTTGCCAGGGCTGGAGCAGCAGTACTTGGCAGCATCTCATAAGGCACAGGTCAGCTGCCCAGCAGGTAGATCAGGACAGCTCATTGCCCAAAGAAGCTGCAAACTGGCAGGTAGCTGGTAGAATTTACGACTAAATGTAGGTCAGAGACAAAAGGTAGAAAACATAAGGGGACAGCATGAGCGTTCTGCATCGGGAGGATGGATGCAGTGGAAAACGTGGCGGGTGGCGATAGGTGGGGGTCTGGCGGTGTGACTGCGATGGTGGCATGTTTATTTGCATTGGGGGCTGCATGTGAGTAGTGCAGAGCATTCTTAATGAAAGCCAGTAAACATTTTACTACACTGTCAGATAGCTGCATTTCACTGATGCTGCAGAAAGCCTGTTTTGCATATTTAGAAATAGGTCACTGGGACACGACTGCACTCCTCTTCTGAAAAGCAAGGTGTGATTGAGAAGAAATTCGGTGCCCAGGACTCCAACAGAGTTGTGAAACCAGCCATAAACAGCTGATGCTAGGCTGGGTATTGATGTCCCACAAATGTCGTGTCTGTCATCCCAGTCCCTGTCAGCAGATGTAGGTGCTGTGTCCCAACGGGCTGCCCTGCTGCTGGGAAGCTCCACAGGGCTCTATGCCCTCTCTGATTTTAGCAGGAGAGCAATGCTATGCTTAGTGCTGGGGCTGCTTCTAACCATTCTGAGTGTTAAACAAGGGTTATTTTGGTAGGAAATGGCGTTTCAGAAGGAATACATTTCTGTTGCTGCATCATTATCCTGTTTTAACAATGGCACAACTGTGGGAATCTTCCCTGTTAAAACCGTTATTAATCATGAGCTCCAGGACGGGGGTGCCAAATACCTGAGCCTGCTGAATTGCTTTTAATTGTTTTTATTTTTTTATTTTTTATTTTTTGGAAGTTGACACCCTTTTTATCCTCATGATATAAATTATCAGTGTATTCATTTCTTTTCAAATATAGAACAAAAATAATTATGCAGTGCTGCTCTCTCTCTACACTTTCCGATGCCTTCGGCCCTTCTGGTTGCAATGGCCCATACTGGGATATCAAGTTTTTGTGCCCACAGGGACACAAGGCATATCTCTAACCCCAGAAGCTGTACCAGAGCAGTTAGAAGAAATGTAAGGGGAAGTTCCCCTCCAGCAGTTATGTAAAACTGATCAAAATTATGTGAAAAACTACTCTGGACATTTTAAAATTGTACACCTGTGGGATTTCTTGACCCATGCACGCAGCTGCAGGTCTGTAGCTGCTCCTTTGAGCTTCTCTTCTCTTGGACATAACTTGCATTACCTTTCTTCTTCACATGGGTCAAGAGAAAGCAAAGGACTGATTTCCACCTTATCAAAGGAAATACATTTTGCAATTAAAAATCACTACAAAGAGCAGAAACCTGCAGAAACCAGCAGACCAAGGTTAGTTTGTCCCGTTTCCAACAAACTCTGGGTGCTTTCTTCATTTGCAACACTTCTCTGTTTTGCCATTCCTTGTGGAGCCCTCATTCGGACAGAACACATCCCTGAATCTCCTACTGCTGCAGCTGATTGCCATTTACAGTTGTGCTGGGCTTCTCAGCTGCAGCTAACAGTGCTTTTTCTCTCTCTTGGTCACACCAGCTGCTTGCTGCTGGGGTTTCACGAGCTTCTAAGTAGACAATCAGATCTGTAGGCTGAGTCCCTATGGGAATAGGGGTGGGGGTTAAATATGGGTAATGTTTCTCAAAAATGGAGTTACTTTGTGTTCAAGTTTATGCCATCTGCACAGGGTGTCTGACAGCCTTCTCGTAAACACAGGAGGGTTTCTGCTGTGTCTGTGATTCATCTGCAAGTGAAGCAATGTTTTGGAATGGGAAGGTGAGCACGTGTGTGGGCTGGGGAGACTTGGTTTTAGGTCAGCCAAAGAAATTCCTTACAGTCCGGTGTTATGAGGACTGGATAGAATAAGGTAAGCGTTCTGCTTAATGCAACTCGATTTCAGATGGCCTAAATTCTACCTCAGCACAGCTCAACAGCCAGGGGGAGTGGAGAGGAGCGTGCAGCCCTGGGCTGGATGTTCAGCAGGAGGGAGATGGGTGCAGGAGGGACTCAGGCTGTCTGAACAGTGCCTCCAGTGTGTGGGTCAGAGAAGGGGCAGGCCGCTTTTGCCTCCATACATTCATGGATCTCAAGTGAGATATGGGAATTTTCTGGGGTCATCTCTCTGTGGAGGAATGGAGAAAGACTTGTTTTGACTTCTGGGCTGATGATAATAATATTATTATCTTATGTATTACTAGCTTATCTCCCATGGCAAAGGTTAGGTTCCACATCATTTACTCCTAAGAAAAATTAAAATAGATTGCTCTTTAATCTTTCAGTAACTAAAATACCAGTACTTCTGGATGAAACTTCAGGAAAATCAGCCTGCTGGGAAAGAAGGGGTATTTGCTTCAACATAGATGCATAGATGGAAATAATAGGATTATGAAGAGAGAGTTTTCATGAACTCTCTAGCTTCAGCAAATTTGGTTTAATTATTAAGCAAAATTACTTTTCCTAAGCAGGGAAAAGTATAATTAATGTTCATCTACTCCAAAATCTTATCAGCTGTCTGGCTTGGACACTCTCTCTTGCTTGCTTGATGAGTGATTTATAACTAATTGTTTTTCTCAGAGACTAGAAGTTAGCAGAATTCAGAACACAGAAGTTGTATTTCAGGGCAGCTAGGAATGCCCTTTCCCCTTTTTCACATTCAGCCTATTTATAAAGCTGGCATGCTGTGGAGCTGGGGCTGCACTGCCTTGCTAAGCAGAGTTCTGCAGGACACCTGGGCTCTACTTTCACCTCCCTCCAAGCATTTTCCTTTTATTTAACAGAAGGCCTTATAAACCTGGCATAGTTCTCAAGTTTATTAAATTTAAAAAGAAGGCGGAAACTGTATTTGTACTGCTTTTGTGTTCTAGGGTACAGCTATGGAATGCGTCCAAAATCCCTTTTCCATAAGTGGCTTCATACCAATGAGACTTCTGATTCTGAGCATTCTGATTACCTTTGAGAATGTTACCCCTGCATTCCAAAAGGAAATGGTAGCATCATTGCATTTCTTGACAGTGTGTGCCTGGCTGGGCCATCTGAGCACATGTAACACTTTAAATGGACGCACTTTAAAACAAAGCATGTTTGAGAGCATCTCTTGATAAATGGTACAACAGGAGAGGGAAAGCACTGAGCCGTCTGGATCCCCACCTCCAGTGGTGAGTTACCCTTGGGTGGGTTTTGGGTTTTGCTGTGCACTGGCTGAAAGCCCGAAAGTGCATCAGCAGACAAGAGCGAGGAGCCGAGAGCCTCCGCTACTTGCAACGTCAGTGGATGGTGCTCATTAATAATGCTTAGGATCCAATCAATTAGCAGTGCGTAAAGAAGAGCTTGTGCTCCAGCGAAGTGGAGGTTATTCTGGGAATAGGACCACTTATTTACCGTCAAAACCCTTCACATCCCCAGAAGATGAGTGGTAATAATAGAAACGTTTACTAAAAACCCTGAGTATACATTGCATTCAATGCCTGCTGATGGGTGGTGAGATCCTGTTCACACCACTGTAACACTATTTCTAGTAACCAAATAAGCACAATAGTTCCTATGAGGAAAAACCAAAGAGGATTTTAAAGCTCTGCTTCTCACTTCCTCTGGGTAGTACTCATCTCTATCAGAAAACAGAAAAGAGCAGGGGGGAAAGGATGGAGGGCGTAGCCAGGGGCAGTCGTGGCTCACAATGCGGGAGGATGCTTCTTTCCAAAGGAAGCCGTGTGGCACACAGACCTGCACTGACACCGTGCCTCTCGTTGGGAGTGCTCCTCTCAGCGCTGCTGGTGGCTGTATCTCATCATTCCCCCAACCACCCATCCCTCTGGGTAACCCGGGATGCCCAATTATTCACATAGACATTTAGGTCAGGCAATGGCTTTCTCTCTAAAAAAACACTTTGACTTTTTTTTTTTTTTTCCCTTATATCTTAATTCCACCAAGCAGACAAAATAAAACCTCATACTCCCCAACAGAATACTAGAAGGATGCGTAGTTAAATGCTTAATCTTCTTAGCTATGTGCTGTAGGGAAGCCTGAGCCTTCCTTTAAGCCCTGCCAACTGCTCTGTGTAGCTCTGGCTTTTCCATAGTAAAATTAAGCATGTTCCTACTCACAGCATCCCGACAGGAGGGGTCCCAGGGGCAGAGGCAGAGCCCAGGGCAGCCCAGCCTGGTGTGAGCGGGGACAGACTGTGACAAAAGGAGGCTCTTCTTCAACAAACCCTCCACTCCCATCACCCAATTTTCTTCTGAGCCTGGAAGAAGCATAACTGCTTGAAATGTTTTTCTTGCGTCGCGTGAAAGGCAGCATCAACTCCTGCACAGGGAGCTGCCGAAGCAGCAGGCTGCTCCCAGCAGGAAGGCAGCTGAGCAGAATCCCCTGCTGCGTACCTAAAAGAGAAGCAGGGCATCTTTGCTCGCCCTGGCCAGCAGCCTGTTGTGCATTAACCCTGACAGCTTTGGCTGTTTTCAGTAGTTTATTGCTTTAAGAGGAGATTGGACGTGCGTTTATGTAAATGCAGGCATGCACTCGTCCTATGGATGGAAAAATAAGTCAAAAACAATGCTTTGAAAAGAAGCAGTCACCCCAAAAAAACAGTCTCTTGCATTCTCTGTGAGTGTGAGAGCACAGAGCTTGACATTGCACCAGAGCAAATAAGAAGGCAGATGACAAAAATCCTACTCACCACGCTTAGCACTGAGCAGAAATCCTCTCTCCTAGCCCTGCTATGAGGCTGGTCTTTATCCAGAGGCTCCGGTGATGCTTTTCAGATTCAGAGGGGCTGGACCACTGCTGCTCTCCAGTGCTACTCTCCACCCCCTTTTCCTCCTCCTCCTTTCATCCCCACCCCTTCATTCCTCCTGCTTGCAGCTTTCCATACCTTACATAGATTCTGGGCTTCCACATGTAGCTTGATTTAGGAAAGATGCATATTTCAGCCATCTGCTTGGTGTCATGGAAATGCCTTCTTTGCTAAGGAATAAGAGCCCAGGAGGTAAGCCTGGGAGTCCTGAGCCAGAATTTCACTTCCCCTGTACACCACAGCTTATTACACAGGGAGGAACACATCCAAATTAACATCATTTCTCACGTGGATTTCCATTTCTGATTAGGATTCGGGAAAAGCAGTCATAGTGTGTTCCCAGGTGGGACAGATGAGGATGATGGTGCTTTGTGAGGCTTCTGTTCATGCTAAACTCAGAGAGGATTATGTGAGCAAAGTGGTGAAGGGGTGCGTGTGAGTAGCTCAGCTGCCCAAAGCTGGAGCCTCACGCTGATATCACCTTAGAGCCAGCCTAACTTCCGTTCGGTGTGCAGTGATGTCAACATCTGATGGTACATCATCCTTCAGTATGGAGATGAATTTATTATCGTCACAAACACCAAGGGTTTAATTGCACGCTGGCATAACACTGACTTCTCTACCCCAGCCCTCTCTCCATGAAGATCTTCCAATCTGATCATATGTCCACTGACCCTTCCAGATCCCCTGCCTTCCCCTTCCTGCTTTTTAAAATACATTTCTAGGCCTCCTAAATCCAAAGCACGTGTTGTGAAGCAGTGGCTTAATCCACTGCAGCAGTTCTCCATGCACTGTAGTTTCCGAACACTGACCCATACAGAGGCAGCATCACTGCTCTGGCACAACGAGAGGCTGCTCTCAGGCAATGGAGTGAAGCAGAGTACATTCAGACAGTTCAATTCTGTGCAAGTATATAGCACATCCTCCAGCTCTCTAAGAGTCAGATGAGTGTTCTCCGAGAAAATGGTGCATCAGACAGTGAGTGCTGATATCTTCTGTCTCCCACATGGCAGCAGAAAGGGAACAAAAGCCAAAAGCTTCTCCTTGTTCTCATCTCCCATTTTCAGTGTGCTTTAGCTGAATCTTGGAGATGAGGCAGGGAAGGAGCTTAAACTTTTGTGCTGTGTAAGCTTCAGAACTAAAATGTCAGCCAGTTAGCACTGCAGGAGGCAGAGATGAGTGCTCCTGTTCAGAATGGCAGCCAGAAAGCCTCGCTCTCCTTGGTGGCAGAGGCTGGGAAGTTGCATCTTGAAAAACATCCCCAGTCCAGTCCAATGTGCAACAGGCAGAGAGCCCTTCCCTTACCTACTGAAAGGCTGGAGGAGGAGGGAATCTTCGTAGTTCTGGCAAGCAGATGAAGGGCAATCATGAGGGAAAATGTGTTAAATATAAGTTGGTTTGATGGCTTTTATTCTGCATGAAATATTTGTTCTAATTTAAGAAGAAGCCTTTCTTCATAAGTGGTATATGCAGCCACAGGTTTCAGAAGGTAAATCTTTGCTCTGCAGTGATGCAGCCTTTGAGAGCCTACAGTTGGTGCACTCTGTTTTGGAAACAGGAAACTTTACAACTTCAGAGTCCTTCTTTGTCCAAAGTGATGCCAAGGCCTGCTGGAAACACTGGCAGACATGAGATTCAACCAGAGGAATCCTGTGCCGATTCAGAGCTGAGGGCTGGTGATATTGTCCAAGAAAACCTGCAAAAAAAACATAGTTTCAGAGTTTGGACGTGAAAATCAAGCATGCACATTATTTCTGTTGAGTTTCCGAACTCTGAAGAGTACATAAAAAAAGGTGTACCCAAATTTGCCACGTGGAGAGAGAAACAGACAACTGCAAGTACCTAAACTTTGCAGATGAAGCCTGCTTTATGTTCATCTCAAGTTCAATAGGACTATCCTTAATGATCCAGCATTTCAGGTGGTTCCTGTAGAAGCTCTCTCTCTAGGACAGAGTGTCACTGCTCCTCAGGGATGGGGGTAGCTCTCGTACAGGTCTTCCTGTCTCACAGATGGCACCCAGTGCTGTTTGCTGGAGCCATTAGAGGAGATTGTACTAGTCCTGATTAGATATCCAAATCTGTTCTTAGTCATTCAGATAAAGCAGCTCCTGTGATGAGAGAACTCCAGGTATTTGTTTGGGTGTTTGTTCATTTTAGAACATCCACTTGGAAAAACATTTCCATTTTCAGGGCATTTTATTCCTTCCTACAAGGGAAGTGGCCTAAATCCATCGCTAAAGCAGCACGTAGTTGTAGCTTTCCTTGGCCATAGCCATCCATAGCCTTAGTTTTCTTAGGTGTAAATCGCAGTCCCATTCCATGCACTAGTATATATGCAGTACATTGAGTAGCAGCTCACCCACGGTACCTTCATGCACTGCAGGGGAACTTTTTTCCTACCCAAATAGTTCTCAACTTACAGTTCCCTGAACTGTACTTCTCTGCTATTCCTTCATTTCAGGCTATTTCCCCATGGCTGTGGATCAGGTTCAAAAAGTTACCTCCTAGAATACCTCATCATCCTCTCTGATTAATTCAGTCTGTCCAGAATTGTTTCAAACATCAGTGGATACGAAAGAGATGGGAAACAAGGAAACTGCAAATGAGTGCAAATGAGGGGCGTGTGGAACAGCTGCCATCTGTTCAGCAGAAGCGCACTGCCCTTGGCATGGGGAAGGCAGAAGAGGACCCTCGAGAGGAGAGGAATAAGAGTTGATGGTGTGGCATGAGGGCAGCGGGGATCCCTGGTGTACAGCGAGGAGGACTGGGGGAAGGAGGAGGGCAACCCACGTGGGGGCTGGTATGGAAGCACAGAGAAGGATGAGCAAGCCCAGCCTGCCAGAGATGGGAAGGCTGCATCTCCCCAGTGTGGGCAGCAAATGTTGGCATCAGGTGAATGAAGGCAACTTTTAGCAGGAGAAACTCACAGAAAGCAAACTATGCTGTTTTATCATCTTCTCTCCTGAAAAAAATGTAACTGATCCTTTGAGCCCACAGAGACTCGGAAAAAACTGTTTGCAGAGACAGCAGTATTTGTTTCAGGGAATGACTCTCAGAACGAATTTGACCCAGGCTTTTTCCTGCCAGTGAACAAGCCAGTGAAGAGTCTAACGTCTTTGATCCAGTTGAGTTTTCTGCTAGTATCAGCTTAAAATTAATAATTGATGGATCTGTATCGGTATTTCTTGGTTTTGCAGGCTGCAGAGGATGGGTAATGGGATATGGAGGATTTTCTCTCCAGACGTCTGTCAGATGACGCCGCCAGGTTGAAGTGAACAATCTTTGCTACTTATCTGACTGTTTTCCAGGGCTTGCATTAAGTTAATTGCTACTCTGTTCTCATCTACTTGGGGAGCAGCAAAATTTAGAATTGTTATTAATAACAGTGCTTAGCACAGAAATAGAAGGGAAGGACATGGCACCTTGAGAACCCAACTGCAGAAATGTTAAAATACAAATATCCGAGTCACACATTCAAAAGTTTCTCCATTCCAGATACTTTAGAATATAAGAACAGGGGGAAATTCATTACTGTGAGGGCGTGAGGCTCTGGCACTACTGTGCAGAGTGCTGTGGGTCCCCATCCCTGGGGGTGCTCAGGGCCAGGCTGGGGGTCCCTGGACATCCTGAGCTGGGGGTGTCCCTGCCCATGGCAGGGGTGGGACTGGTGGGCTTTAAGGCTCCTTCCAACCCGAAGCAGCTTTTCGGACTGCTACTGCCATTAAAAGATTTTCACTCTCTCAAATAGGAAATAATCATTCAGCAACATTTTCTCTGATTCTGCTGGAGGAGATGCTTGTGTGATGACTTGAGGGAATGCTATAGGAAATCTTTAATGACTGTTTTGTGTGACTTCATTTCCCTGCTTAGTTTTGTATTGTTCTTTGGCAGAGTTCATAATAAATCCCTCTGAAGGCTTTGTTAAAGGCTCAGCCAGGAAACCAAAAATGGAAATACAGGTGAAGTGGCCATAGATACACAGCTTCAAATAACAGGCTGGCCACCAGTGAGGGAGCAGCTATTTCAGTGGCTCTGATGTAATAGTTTTTCAGGTGCTGAAGTGGGGATCCATGAAGGGCCAAAATCAGAAAGGCCTCCTCAGTACAAGATAAATGAGATGCTGGATAATGTTACCAGGGCAAAGTGCAAAAGCACAGCAGGCTGAGATCCACATACACAGGCAGGGATACTAAGCATTGAGCAGGACAGGCTCCTGCCTGTGTATGTGCTCCTGCCTCTGCCCTGCACTGCTGGCATGCTTTTATGTTGTATCTGTAAGAAAAAGCAAATTGCCACCCAGACTCTGGCACGGTCACACTGCAGATAACAGTCTTGTCACAGGATCTCACAAATGAGTCCTCATGGGCAACACAAAGCACATCGCAAATCCTGCCCACAAGCAAGAATCCTCTTGGCTGCATGTACAGACAGTGGGACTCACGGGAAAAGAGCACAGTGTCCAGGATGCCAGCTGCAACAGGTGCACCTTGCCATACAGTCCCACTGTCTGCCAGTCCATGTTGCAAAACAGGCAAACAAAAGGGAATTTCAAAGACGAAAAATGAAGGCTCTGCAATCACCAGTGGTGCCCTTGGTAACAGTGCCTTTGCAAATGCTCATGGCTGATGTACCTGATCAAACATTGTGGAAACAAATCTGCATGTTGGATCTGTGTCGGTGGTGGCAAGTAGCATGCCAAAACCAAGTGTCATATTAAAGAGGCAAGATGCATGTCTTAGAATAATGCACTGGCTCTTGAAAGCAGCTTGCTAGCAGACCTAGGGGTGCTGTTTGATGGTGTGTGTGTGTTTTGCTTTCTCACCTCCTGTGTGCCCAGTGGCAGTGGCCAACACCAGCAGCTTGCTGCCTGCCGCTGCCTGAGCAGTCTGCCCAGCTGGAAGGCAAAACTTCTGAACACGCACCTTGAAGTCTCTTAACAATGTCTGTAGTAAAAATACAGCATTACAGATGTAAGACTCTTCTGATAGTGAAGCATGAGCATTAATATATTTCTTCAGTTGCAGCAGAAAGAAGAGTAACACTGGATGAACTCAGTCCCTGACTGAATGCTTCATTAATGTACCATGAGTACTGACAGTGCCAAGGTCATCATTTGGTTTGCAGTTACACTAATTACCAGTTTTAAAATAAGGGGTTTTTTTATAGGTCTTCTAGCTGCCAGGGCATTGTGAGTGGGGTGATTTGTCAGGTGCTATTCTTTGGGCTTTATGCTCTCATGGCATTGGCACTTCCATCGCTCTGGAACAGAACAATCTCTCCCGGCTGTTTGCTTTTTTCACAGAGGGGTTATTAAAGTTTCCAAGCCAGCTGATGCACCTAGATAGCACTCAAACACAAAGCTGTTACATTTTTCTCTTCCCAATGGACAGCAGTCCCTTTTCAACCAGCAGCATCGTGTCAGCAGAAGCCAGCACAGCGCTGGGGGCTAGGAGCAGCACACCCATGGCCAGGAGCCTGGAAGCATGGCACTGAACTGTAGCAGAGTGGATGCTGTGATCTCCTGTATTCCTATGTGCTGGCAGGGCTGGCAAACCTGTGAAATAGGACACAAGAAGGGTAAGAAGAAGGAGAGCAGCTCAGTGCTCCATCGCAACTACGTGGTCTGTGCTGGCAGAGCTGCACAGTCAGTCATCTGGAGATGGCCAGTGTTCAGACAGCCTGGCCCATCCCTGCACAGCAGACTGGGCAAAAGGCAGCCACAGAGTGGCTTTTTCCTTTTGCCCATCAATGAGTTCCAGCCAAGCAGGAAGTCTGGGCTGACACGTAGCTCTGTGTGTCGTCACAGAAATGGCACGAGTGGCAGAATGATGGGGACCGTGATTTCCTCACCTGTTGCTCCATCCCTACGTTCTGAGTACCTGAAATGTCACTGTGCCTCGTCATGCTGCAGGTCTTCATGACCTAAACGTGACTTTGAAGTTGTGTGTTGTTTTGCCTGATGTGTGCTGCTGTTCCACCCAAAATGGTGCTCTGATGGCAGTAAGGAGATGGAGACCAGGCTCTCCACAGCCCAGCACTCAGCTATTCTCAGTGCCCCAGGGCTGTGGGCAACAAGCCACAAGAGACAAGAAGAAAGAAAAAAAGGGATCACTGCAGACAGGTAAGGGTAGTAGATACCAAAAGCAGACAATCAGTAACAGGTTACAATGTCCCAGAACAGTAGGTTTCGTGACAGTGCCTCAGCTATCAATCAGTACATCATGAGGAAATTGGAAAACAAACAGAAACATCTTCTGTTAAAAGGGCAATGGTTCATAAGCTTTAATGCAATGGTAACTAAAGTTTGAGAAAATGGTGAAAACCTAAATTTTTGTCCAGATTTACTGAAATTCTGGCTGTTTTCCAGCTTTGTGATGGATTCCTGAGTAATCTTGCAGCTGCTGCAGGACCTGGCTGCAAGCATAAACCTGAACCTCTCTGAAATGGCTCAATGGCTCCAACATTTTCTATATTACTATATCTATATTACTGTCCTTTGACCAGAGAATCTGGCTCAGAACACCTAGTATCTCTGCAGAAGGTACCGAGTAGCTACCCGATGCATTCAACCACATAGCAGGGATGCAGCACTACGTAGATGTTCTTGCATTTCCACACCATCCCAGTGCTGTCCAGTAGTTGCACTGTGCCTTTTTTGAATGTGAATTAGAGAGAACAAAAACTGAAACTGGGTTATTTGATTCTTTTTTTTTGGCTTGTTTGTCTTAAAGAAAGCTTCCTAAAGTGATCAGTCAAAGGAAATGAATTGTAGGAAATACACATTTTGTAGGAAATGATCCTGCAGCAAGCAGGCTTGACTGTTCCAAAGGTGCATGAATGGATGCTGCAGCGGCCAAGCAGGAGCCTTCTGACTGGAACGGGCAGCTCAAAAAGTGCGTTTCCTGGGGTGCTAAAAGGAAGAACGCCTTTGCTCAGGATGTGGTGCGAAGACAAAGCGACTTTCCACTAGATGGCCCTCCACATCAAAGCTTGAGCACAGCCTGTAGATGGGCAGACGGTTTCTTGGCTTTGAATTTCATTTTAAGCTTGTCAACAGCAAGAGATTCAAAGAGTCCCAAACTTTCTCTTCTGTGATTCATGCAGACAAACTCCAGGCCCGAAACCAGGCAGTGCCATACCTGCAACTCTATGCTGGTATTAAATACCTTGTGCTTTTTACTATCAACCCATATTCAGAATATCTATACTTCAAATCCTCACAGAGTGCATCTGGGAGGTTATCTGCCCACAACCTGCCAACGGGAGGCTATTTTGTAGGTTCTTCCTTAGAGTAGACCAGAGAATACTTCCTTACATTTGTTGCTCTGGGGCACAAACATCCAAACATCACCTTCCTGTCTCTCTTATGCTCTGCTGATCTGCCTGCTGTTTAATTGCAGGATGCTTGACACAAGTCTCATCTTCTTGCCACGAGATCCTTGCACACACAGCCCTTCCAGCCCTGCTTCTTCCCAAGGGGGGGCTCACAGCACAGGAGTACACAGCTTCAGAGTTTTGTAATTGAGCCTGGTTGACACATAACAGTGACTGCACTCAGTCCTGTTGGTCTGCAGGTGCTGACAAAGGGAGTTTCATCAGGGAGCTGGCCAGAATTTAATGCAAAACAGATCACTGCTGCTACCTGGATGACTTCTGCACTAACGGCTGGTCAGTGCACCTGCAGGCTCCATTCATCACTTTAAGAGATGGAAACGCACATGGGGAAGTGTGAGACCAAGGGTAAGGAGTCACTGAGTTGGGCTTCCTAATGTTTGGGGGTAAGGAAGGGTTTGCGGACTAGGTTTGTGGGTCAGAGGTGGCACTAGAAAGATTCCACAGAACAGTTTTGCATCCTGCCTCAGTGCAGCATGCATAGCCCGGAGCTGGGAGCTCTCACTGTCTTCAGTCACTGCTGCTAATAGTGGAAGCCAGGTAAGCAAGTTTGGGAAAGTCTGCGCTAGTACAAAAGCAAATGTCTTCCTTCTCATTTTGTGAAGTGACATGTGGGCTTTGGGTCTTAGGCTGCTGCAAAATATGATGCAGGCTCAGTACAATTTGAAATTAGTTGTTTGGCTGGAAAAGGGCAAGCAATGGTACTAACAACTGGTGCCACTGAATTCAAGCTTTCACTAATAGGGTGTAATGTAAGTACAGAACAGTCATCAAGCAATGCACAGATGGATTAAGAAGTTGATACTAAGTGCCTACAAAGAAAAACAAAACAAGGAAATGCATTTTGAAATGTATTTTTGTGAGTAGGCAAGAACTAGAATATTTCCTGGGGAGGAAATGCAGCCACTTCACAAGAGTGCAGCTGTGTATCAGTGTGGGCCCTGCTGAGTTCTCTTTGTCTCACTGTGCTGCCTTCAAGGGGCTGGGATCAGTTTCTTTTGCTGAGGAGGGTGGTGTTTCTAAATGGTATTATGATAACATAATGAGAAATCAGAGGAGCTAAGTCTTGACAAGGCATCCAGCTCTAGTTAATTAAAATAGAGAAGTCCTACCGTGGTGCCAAGGGAAATCACAGAAGCACAGATGGGGAGATTTGATTGCCTACTGGGGATTAGCATGGTTAGTGCAGAGGTCTTAAACAAACAAAGGGACAATCTGGACAACTTCAAGGCTGGAACAAGCAGAATCAGCAGCTGGGAAGAGGTGTAGATGTGGATTGTACGTAAGGCAGTGTGGATTTACAAAAGAAAAGGCAGCCCACAGTGTTAGCCCAACATCATATTTATGGGAGTAAAGTCTGGAAAAAAGGGTATTGTCATGATTCTTCATGGTAAAGGCAATTCTATCCATGTGTAGCAAAGCCAGGTCCAGGCCAGCCCTGTGTAACAAACCATCCTGAGCCAAACGGTTCCCAGTCTTCACAGGCTGGTTCATCCTTCTCCACGTTACAAGGCTGAGTGGTCAGAGCATCTGACATCTCAGCATGAGAGTCATGGAGTTGCCTGTCACAGCTCTTCTGAGCTCCGGCAGCAATAGCCAGTCTGCCCCACATGGCAGAGGAACATATACGGGATGAGGCTGCAAGTGGTATTTGCTGCTCAAAGCAGCCAAAATCCTCTTGTATCCAGTCTCCAAAAAGACTGTAGTGCAAAAATGTAAGTGGATCATAGAAAGGCATCTTCCATGCTCTGCTTGGTCTGACAGCCAGGAGCCAGGTACGTAACAAAGAGAACCATGGGGAATGGATAAGGGGGCTTGGGAACGTGTGGCCCACACTGGACCCCCGCTGGGCCCATAGCAGGCTGTGCCTCTCACTCAGCACACGCTGGCAGTAATCTCACTGCCATATGGTGGCTGTGTCTGGCACCTGCTCCCCTGTGTGAGCTAAGGTCAGCATCTCTCCGCAGGCACAGGAATTTTAGAGACCCAGTGCTGCTTCAGCTCCTGTGTCACCCGGTACTGCTGCTGTGCCCCGGAGCTGGAGAGGCCCCTTGGCCTCCACAAGGGCTCCTTCCCCAGATGGGCACCGTGCCTTGCACTGAGCACATCCTGCACAGCGGGCACCACTCCTCGCAGCCCACCATCAAAGGCATGAGCAGGAAGAGAGAATGCATGTATCTTCTTTCACACTGCCTTTCTCCTCCCACTCCTGCTTCTGCTCCAACTCTACCAGTCATGAGTGGTGTTCCCCAGGGGGTGGTACTGGGGCCTGTCCTGTGCAATGTGTTTATTGATTACCTGGGGGAAGAGATTGAGTGCACCCTCAGCAAGTTTGCAGATGACACTAAGCTGGGAGGAGGTGTTGATTTTTCAGGGAGTAGGAAGGCCCCTTTTTGAGAAGCTTTCTCTCAGGCGAGGGAGCTTTCTCCCTGACCTGGATAAGGAGTCAAGGAGCCACAAGTTCAGACATGTATTTCTAGTTCTGCTCATAACTGCATGTGATCTCGAACATGGAGTTTATCTGATAGCTGATAAATCCTCAGGTTAGAGAACTGTGCTAATGTTCTTTACCTAAGGTCTTATGTTTATGTAAGTAACTCCCATTTGCATCAATGTTGTATACAGTTTGAAATTCTTTTAGAATTACTAGACTGGCGAAAGTTCCTCTCTGTGAACTAAACAACCTTTGAGAAAGAAGACTGGTATTTTAAAAACAGGCCTTATTAAGAAAGCCGTTGATGCTGTTTTGTAAATGCATGGCTGAAAAAAGGTACACAGGACAGATCCTTCAATCTAGCAATCAGTGCAGGATGCTTCTCTCCTGGAGGAGAGCAGGTGGCACCTGGGACCTCTTGGCATTTCTTTTTCTGAGGTTGTATAATTTATTTAGCCTTTTATTAACACATTGGTCATACATTCCAAAATCCTGTTCTTTTGACACCCAGCTTAGTTCTCAATATTGCACCTGAAAAGCAAGTTTGGTACAAACTTTGTCTTGGCTTTGTAATCACCAAGGTGATGGTGTTTGGAATCAGAGAAAGTGATTTAGCCTCAGACTTCTTCTCAGCCTCTCAATGCCCTCTGTTTTCTTTGGGAAACTCATTAAAATTCTTCAAAGCACATTCTAATCCCTACTTTCTTCTCCTGTTTTGTCTTTGATTTGACCTTTAAAATCACTGTGATCTGATTTTAGTTCTCACACTTGTTTCTTTACTTCCTTACCTCTATTAAGTGACAAGCTAGATTTGTGAACTTTGTACAGTTACAAGGGCAGTGCGTGTGCATCTTATCTATAGCAAATACCAGGCAAGGCATGGAATAGCTTTCAATAATTCTGGAGACAAGTGGAGACAAATAGCTGAGGCACAGAGATAGCTGGAAATCAGGCTGGGACAGTCAGGCTGTATGGCTCCAGCTGGGGTCCTGACGTAGAAGACTTGCAGAAAAGCTAATAGGAAATATTGAAGGTTTATAAAAAAGTTGTCTTTTAACTGACTTCCTATTAGAACGAGGAGAAAATTAAAAAACCCAATCAGAAATACAGTGTAAGTAATCTGTTCTGACTCCTTGTTTGGTGCTGGCAGTTGCTCATTTCTTCACACAGAGAATACAGACATGACAGGACACAGTTACAGCTGGTAGTCCCTTCCTGCTGGCAGGAGCTGGGCTGCTCATGGCATTCAGCTCTTCATAGCACAGAGGACTTCTCCAGCCCTCACTAAGCCCAGAATGGGGGCAGTCAGGGAAGGAAAGCAAAGGAACTGGTGCAGCACATGGAGGCTCCTGAGGTCAAAGTTCTGTTACTAAACCTGGCTGGAAAGATCACCATGAAACAGCAAAGCAGTGAAAATGTTGATTTAGTTGGATGAAGCCAAGGCTGACCAAAGGCCTTTATGTGCTGCTGTCCCTGGGCTTGCAGCCAAGCAGATCAGTCACTGGGGCAGACACAAAGCATGGCATCATTTCTCAGGCCAGGACCCAGCACATGATGCTGGAGCCAGCAGCCTTGTCAGCATCCAGCCTAGTGCTGAGCTGGCTACCTGTTGGCACCCAGGAATCCCAAAAGCAAACACGAGCATGCAATGTGGTCACAGAATTCCTCTCATAAGACAGTCTCCTGGGATGCAGGGCTGGGGAAACCCTAGCATTGCTGTGGTCAGCTTCCCTTTCCTGCACAAGTATGGCCACGGCAGCAGTAGGGTTTCAGTCCTGGTGAATCGGTTAGACTGAATTCTGCATGAAATGGGAAGCTTTCCTGTGTGTGCACAGTGAAGCCCATAGCAGCTACTGTAAGACAGCAATAGTTCTGACCTTTTCTGTTCAATTTAACAATATCTGTTTATACTCAGTATCAGACTATGATAAAGTACAGTCCTTGCTGGATTTACAGTGCTCAGTATGACTGAATGCATGCCTTCTTAGATCTCCCAAACTCAGCAGATAAGAGAGTTAAGCTTTCACTGGGATACTGGCTGAAGCAGAAATGAGTAAAGTGATTAAAAGCATAGTATTGTTTGAAAATCAATACAGACTGTAAAATAAGAGCCAGAAGAGAGGTTGCTAATACGATAGGTCTGAATCAGCAAGATACGTAGAAAGTGCATCCACCTAACAAGTTTACCAGAGAACATTAAAAAAAAAATCAATAACTAGAGCATTAAGGGCAGATTTACAGGAAATTGCAGGAGAACCATCCGCACAACAACAGTGAGGCAGCTGTCTAAATTCAATATGCTCTGGAGTGATCTTCAGATTCACCATCTCCTTGCAAGTAATCTGTTGCCATCGCTAGGCTGCGGTGGGCAAGTGCTGAGTGCAGGATAAGCAAGGCTTTGAACCTGGGGTGTCCCACAGGTGCTGCAGCACTCTCTACATGAAGGCTAAGTGGGAGCACTGAGTATTTCCCATTTGCTGGATGCAAACCTGCTTCCAAACACTGCAGGACAACTGGCAAGCTCATTCCTTTGCTTACACTTTGCACCATATACCTGCTTACTCTTTCACAGCTGCAGAAGTGGATTCTTCAAAGTGATAAAGAATTACTCTTTTGGTAAATTCTCCCATTTCAGTATCATAACTATAGCAGAACTGAAGTTCTCTGCACAATACTGCTGTAACAGATTGTCCTGCAGCCATTGCTCTGCAGGGGGATCAATGGAGAACAGGTGAAGCTTTGTCAGAGCTGCCTCTTTTGCTTTGAACCTCGTGGTAGAGAGGATGTCAGTGTTCATTACCCTCCCAGTATAGCTGGAGCACCAGACCGGTGATAATTACTCTTAGAGGAAGGAGTGACTCTGCTATAAGGAGATTTTCAGGCCTCGGGAAAAACATTTCTAGATTGAAAATAGTAACTACTTGCTAGCTCAAAAACTCTAAGCAAACAAGTCCTTGAGATATGCATTTATAGAACTACAGTGATATTACACAGCAATGCTTGACCGCATTAGCCCTGTTGAGTATTGCTGAGTATTGTTTTTGCATTTATTTTTCCATCATCCAAAAGTGTGCAGTTGAGATGACAATGAGTTTGTTCACATTGAATCCTAACCAGCAGCTGGAAAATATCTGTGATTTCACCTAGAATCTTCCTGTTCATATGGCACCCTTAGAACACCAGGGAGGCAGGGTATACTTCTGCTGTTAAAAGAAGTCTGAAATTTTAGTGGGAAGTGATTTGTTCATGCTTAGTTTTCTTGGGTTTTCTCCTCTCCATTTTGCAAGAATAGTATAATTCAACAGTTTGAGTGCTTGAGTGCTGCTTCCTCCTTAAGGTATTAGCTGTACTGTGGCTTGTTGGTAGATACAGGGTAGGATCCTGAAGCCAAATACGTCGTCACATCAGTACTGTTGACATACTTTTCAGTGGAGGCAGGACTGAGCCAGGGAAGAGTCCCCTTCTGTTTTGCCTACCCAAGCACCACAGCCACTGAAATGCTGCTCTTAAAATGATGGTTGTTTTTCCTTCTATCCCTTTGTTCCATATGGTGCAGCCAGTCAAACAGTCCTAACACACGGCTCCATGAATGCCAGCATGGTGCAGAGAGATGAAATGTGCACAAGGCTTATGACAGACACTGAGTTTCACAAGCTGTCTGCTGTGTGCTTTGGCACGCTCTGAGGCAGCATGTCCACTGCACAGCACGTCCTTCTGTGAGGTGAGATGGCACCACCTCCCATGGACAGAGCCGGACTGAATTGCTGCGTGCTGGCAGTGTTCATGCATGCTGGTAGTGCTGGGGAAATAATGAATAACAGTGATGGCGTTCTAAGGAGCGAGCTGCATTCCCAAGGCTCCTGCAACAACAGTAGGATCCATATTGGTTGAGAGGAGGAGGAATGTCACAGCTGGAAAAAGAGTTGGATTTGACAGCGCTGAGTCTGGGAGGTTCTGATGGGCTTGTCAGGAGGGTTTTCTGAACTTAAATACCTGTATTTTTAAAGATAACTTCAAAACAGTTGGGCAGGCAGCAGATTTCAATGACTACATTTTGACTGCTATCTTGGCTTGCATGAGCACTATGTTTCAAATACTGAGAGAAATCCTTTGCTGTTCACCATTACTTAAAAAGCTTCAGGATTGCCCTGCACAGCTGGCGAGAAGAGCACCTAGAGCAGGGAGGTGACAAGCCTTTACTCTATAAGGGGATGCTGTAGCAGCAGCGTGCTGCTTGGTGTGGTTTTCAAGTGGGAAGTGACTGCAGAGGTGTGGGTCGTGAAAGAAAATAATGCTGCTATGGCAAAGAAGACTTTAAACCACAGCAGAGCAGTGTCGAAGCAGCCTGGTCAGGTGACAGTCATGCTTCCTTCCTCCTTGCCCTTCCTGCACCGCCATGGGCTCTTTGGAGACTGTTAAGCACTTTCTACAGGAATTGCATCTTCAGCACAGGGCATGCATCAGTCGTTCCTCACAGATGCAAAACATGAGGAGCAGCAAGGCAGCAAGTGGGATTTCTATATCCATAATAAGGAGATGTATTGCAGGCAGCTGGTGCTGCTCCTGTGCTGCCTCTGGCAGGGCCTGGGAGGAGGAGGGAGGAGTGTCTGTTTGTCCTGAAGCACAGTGGCCATTTCTCTTCTCCCTGCTCAGGAAAGTACTTTGTTTATCTCAGGGATGTGGCCACCCAGAGAAGTCAAATCTCATGCTGTTCTTTCATCTGCTTTGAAAAAATGACCTAAGACTGTGTCCTTCTGTGTTTGTTTCCTGACAATGCACAGACACTGCACTGCTGGCATTCAGGGCAACTACTATCAGAGAGGTGAAGGCCTTATTCTTGTTTAAGGCATGCACTACAGTTCATTCATTGCATACCAACAGCCCTAGCAAATAATTCAGAATGAGCACTCTATCATACACCTTTATTGGGAAAGTTCTTCTTTCTCTGCATCCATTTTAATCATTGCAAATTTTCTGTCATGAAGCCTAGAGCATCTTCCTCACCTCTGGTTTTATCCCTCTCAGATCCAGCTCATTGCCCGCATGCTCTGCAATTTTCCTAGTTTGAGACACAGCCAGTCACTCCCTAGCTTTGGCCTGTTATAATCTACTTCAAATCCACCAATCTTTTCTGTATAAAATTTTCTGTGCAGTATCAATACATAAACTCTTGTCATTTGCTCTACAACACTCAAGCAATGTTGCTTACTTTGCATCTTTTTTGACTGACTAAAATGTTAATAGCCAATGCTGAGCCTATGAAAAAGAACAGCTTTTCTTCTGATCAGATCACTCCTGGGAGAACATAAAGAGTTCTTTTTCCACAACCCAGATCCTTCATATTCTCTTGTTGCACACCAAGCTCTGAGATCTGGAGGTAAAAGCAGTGCAGCACAGCAAAAGTGTGCTGGTCAGCAGGCAAAGCATTGGTCTCCAAAAGACCATTGGAAAGCCAGGTGTGCTGCAGGTATGCTGGCATGTTACTGCGCATGTCGCTCATCCCAACGAGCTACAGACTGTAAGCCAACCAGTGAAGAGAATTCAGTATTTGTATGCATTAATAGAGATAGGGAAGGCTTGTTGTCCATAAATAAGACGCTTTGATTCACTCCTCCATAAATAGAATCAATTAATTCATGAGAGCCACTCTGATACAATTTTACAACAAGATTGAAAGCCATCTCTATTGATCTCTTCAAATCAATTGTGCTGTTCAATGCGAATTGGTGCAAAGCATCACTTGGTCATCTTTATGACTCTCCTACATCGGTACACTTGGAGTGTCATCTGTATCATTTCACATCTGCCGAACTGAGCAAATATCCCATCTGCCTCATTGGAGTGATAATGTTATGAGCTCAAACTCAGATTATGATAATGAACAACCCACTCATTTCTGATCAGAGAGCTAGCTGAGGGATTAGATTATTTTTTAAAGCTTACAAAGGTTCTCTACTAAACATCAGGTTTTGCAGAAAGAAAAGTAACTCTTCGCTTCAGGAAAAATCATTTTTTGGCACCGCAGAATTTGCTTACAGGTTCCACTTGCTGTCGAAGAGCCGACAGAATTGGCTGGGAAGTCTTTTTGCTTCCACAGGCATCTGCCCATCTAAGGACTCAGCACAGAAGATCTTGCTTTTCTCCAAGTCAGTCCTATAAAATCCTAAGAAAATGAGCATCTTCTGTACATCCGTCATAAGGATGAATGCATCCCTCCAGAGACAATCCAACATCTCCTCAGATTTGGAAGTTTCTTCATATTATTTGCTGGAGGAATGGACTCTCAACACACCAGACACAAACGTGAAGATGTTTTTAATCCCTCCCATCATTTGCCTCGTGGCAGGTGTCCTCATCATTCCTTCCATCTTGTTTGTGATCTTCTCTAGGTTTAACATCCGCCAGGAGACAAGGTACATGCTGCTGGGGAACGCTCTGCTGTGCGACCTGCTCTACCTTTTGCTCTACACCCTGTCAGCTGTTCTCAGTGCAGCACATGTAAGCCTCCCAAAGGAAGCCTGCATTCTCCAGTTGTTTTCACTGGCCGTGGCTTACTGTGGAGGATTGTTCACAGCTGCTGCGATGGTTTTGGACACGTACATAGCTATTCTGTTTCCTCTGCGCTACATTGCTATTCTGCCTTCTTCACGAACAAGGAAAGTGATTGTATTGCTCTGGCTCTGTTCTGGGGCTCTCCCTGGGGTTTTCTTCCTGGTGCTATCCAGCACTCACAGCTTTGTGCCCTGCGTCCTGGAGATGTGCGCCATTCCAGTCATAATATTGCTGACTCTGAGCGGGACCAACGCGGTGAAACTCAGTTTCTGGCTGTCTGCTATGGCTATCTTTCTCTTCCTGTCCCTAATATTCTGCTGCTATGGCGTTCTTTATTTTAAAACCAGGCGATCAGGTATATGGAAGAGCATCTGCTCCAGAGCCAGCGTGACGTTCTTAATGCACAACACTGTGTTCTTCTTTTATTTTTCTCCACTTTTGGTTCTGTTCGTGGAATCATTCTTGTACGTTAACATTGTCATTGGACTGCAGACATCAATTTGGATCTCCCTGACGATCTGTAACGTCCTGATGATTTTGCCTAAAGTTTTGTTCCCCTTTCTGTACGGGCTTCGATATAGAGAGATCTCAGCATCTCTCAGATCCCTTGTCAGAATTAAGCGTCTTCACCTGGTGTCACCTGCTCCATTGCCATCCTGAGGCAGCACAGCAGACAGCCGCATCCTTGCCTCATCAGTGTGTAAGCCTGGTGGCAATCACTCAGCTTCTGTCAGAAGGCCACAGGTCTTTCATCACATCACAGCTGGGATTGCAGCAGATGCTGCCCCATGAAGTTCCAACCTTCATTCTGGTGTTGGAGGAGATAATGAGTCAAAGTCATTTCCACCCACTTGTGGCAGATGCCCTTCTGGAAAATAGAAAATGAAAAACTAGATGGTGTGAAGCAGAGGGGCGCAAAGCAAAGGGGGTAGCTAGAGCTCCTGACAGATCACCTACATGAGCAAGATCCTTAAACAAGTGTGCTGGGAGCAGAACCACTGGTTTTTTTCCCTGACAATGTATTCTTGCAAAGTTGGTAACTGACATCCTATTCTATAAAACATTTGAAGGAAGGTGCATCTGCAGACCGCAGCGCCATGCTGCACCGCATGCTGTGCGTTATCCTGTGTCTGCCAAACAATGTGCTCCCATGGAGCTGGGCTGCTGGGCAGCCTCGGGGGCAAACGAGGGGCACTGGTGGCCACCTCATTAGCTGAAGCAACTGCTCGTGGAGTTGCAGGCTAAAAATATCCCTTCAAAGAGAAGTGATGTTGTTTTCAGTCTAACCGAGATTACCCGAGATCTGTTTTGTAGCATGTTCTGCAAACTGCCGTGTCAGCACAGCTGAGGGGAGATACATTTTGTTGTGGAGGTGGGAATGAGCAGGGACGTGGTGGGGCTGTTCTGTGAAGGGACCTCCTTGTGTGAGAGCATCTTGAAGCTGAAGTTGTTGCAAGTGAATAAACCATCTTGCATGTTTGTTTCACTCATGGCTCTGTGCTTCCCGTGTGTTTACCTGAAGGAAAGTTAAATCACTGAGTAAGTACTTTGTTTTCCGGAAGAAAAAAACTCTCTTCTCAATTGTGTTCAATAAAAAAGTAGGATCTCACAGCTGCTTTGATATTCTACCCAGATGAAGGTACTGCAGACACTGGCCCACACCAGCTGTGTTTGTATAAGGACTTTGGTTGCAGCCTATGAGGAGGGTCTCCTACAACACGGGTAAGGGTGGGAACAACACTTGTGTGCTTGGCCAGGTGCTTTCAGCACATGATCAGGGCAGGAAGGTGTGAGGATGCACCCTCCAAAGCTCAGTCCTGGGCCACATTGGTACACCTCTGCCTGGTGGCAAGAGTGCCAATAACGTACGGGATGTTCTCCATGGAATATCCTTTCAAGCTTTATTGCTGGTAGCTTGCCTATATTGTAAACGTTCACATTAAGTAGTGAAGAAACCTGTGTGAATAGCATGAGCAAGGTAGGGCCATAGCTGACTTGGTGTAGCTGCAGGTTAGTAGTGTTCAATCTTCCTGCTAACCTCTGTTAAGCACAAAGCTAACCTTCAGGACAGACTCAGACCAAGTTGCAATGCCACTTCTGTACCGCTGTCCCATGGGTGTATTTAGAGGCAGCTGGAAGTTTGGCATCACACAGAAGGACACTGAATGCAGGAGGAAGTGAACTGGTGATACTAGCAACTTTATGTATGTTCCAAGCCTGTCTATGGTGATATATCATAAAGACCAAGCAAATAAAACGCTGCTCTGTGGAAATGGCCCTTTGAGAAAGGTGAATACAGTCATCTTGTACATCTCCTTGGACTTGTTCCCTAGAATGGGGGTTTGCCTAGAATAATTTAGTTGAGCTGTAATTAATGGGGTTGAACAGGAATCCAGACAAGGCATGCCCATGGAGAGCCAATGCTATCTTCTTAATCCTTTTGAATGTAGTTTGACACTGGACAGGCAGGGCTTCCTAAGTGACAACCTATATATTAGCTCTTACATGGGCTGCTGCAGTGCCGTTTGATGCAGAAGCAGCATGTTACTGCATGCACGGGAGGAGCACGAGGTGCACCCAAACCATCTGGGACTTCCCATAGCTGCCCGCACAGACCTGAGGGGGTCACAAGGGCAGGGTCACCAGCACGACGTTCCTATAATTCTTCATTCTCATAAATGTCTTGAGTTTCATCTTAAATATAGTAAGGCTTTCCCACTTGCAGTGATCAGCAGCCTTGTAAGGATGTCTCCAGAGAGCTCTGGGAGTTCAGGTGGAGGCTATTTACCACGGCCCTGCCACTGACCTCCCTGAGGTCATCAAAGTGAACTTCTTGGATGTCAGTCTGTCTGCCCAGCACATTAAGTGAAACGGAGAGCAGTCGACTCTAACATGTGATTTGGCAGCTGGGAGCAGTAATCCCTGAACAAATTGCAGTAGCATAAGTGCTGCACCTTAAGGTATATGCTGGACTCTAAGGTGTACCCCAGATGTATTCTCAGTTCATTTTTTTCTGCTTTTCTCATGCTGATGTCATCACTAAGCTCACCACTGCCATCCCTCTCCCGGCTGGGTTCACAGCGCACAGACTGGGCTGGGAGCTGGGAACTAAGAGATGGGAGCTGGGCAGTACTGGTGGGAAGCTCCATCTGTGATTCATGTGTGATCATTCCCCTGGGAGCTAGGTGTGTGTGATAGTGGGGGAAAGCCAGTGACAGGAAAAGGAAATTGCAGGGTTGCTTGAAACAAGGGCTCTGCTGCATGCAGCTCTGCCCTGTCTCTGGGGGCACAGTGCTGCAGTCCTGGCAGTTTTTCCACAAACCTTGTGATTCTGGCATCTTCGTGAAACCACTGGTGCTGAATGCTTTTGTTTTTCCAGTAGTCCTTTGGATTGCGACATGAGAGAGGTGCAATCTGAACGGAAGGAACAAATCTGAAGGACAAAAAACCACAACCCTGCGTGAGCTGCTACGAAAGCATCAGAGCTTCCAGCAGAGCCTGGTGCACTGCAGGAGGAGGCCTGGTGTTGGGCATCAAGGGTGCCTGGAGCCATGTGAATGACACCAGGGGCTCTGCTCTGTCTAAGGAGAGCAACAGACTGTGCATTCTGAAGTGATTCTTCTCAAGCAAAAAAAAATACATGCTTTGCTGCTGGTGTTGCAGGGTGAAAATCAGTAAGCCTGGGTAGGCCAGACTGGTCCCTCCTCGTGAAAACACACTGCAATGGCTTCTGTAAGGGACATTTCCTCATGTCTCTGGGAGGCAGAGCTGGATGGGACAGCCTGGAACAGTGGAATCATGAGAAGTGCAGCCCCTGCAGAGTGAAGGGCGTGAGGGAAGAGGATCAAGGACAGCAGAGCTGCAGACGGAAGGTCTGTAGGAAGAATTAGAAGACAAAAATGTCAGTCTGAGCTAGGATTACAGAAGTGATCTTTGAGGCATGAGGTACGCTGAGGCAGGATTTCTATCAGGCTTTGTGGGGAAGGACACTGGGGGACCTCTGAGGGCACTCACTGCCACAGCTGTCACACAGTGCAGCCCTGTGCAGCTCTGGGCCCCTCCACAGCCTCAGTGCTCTGCACCTGGGGTGCAGAAAACCCCCACTTTTGTCTCAGACCAATACGAGAAATTCTGTTTTTAGTACTGTATCAGGCAAAAGAAGAGACAGCAGAGAGAAGGAGAGAGGCCGGAGGGACTCAACGCACTCTGCTTGCACAGATTTGTTTTGTGCAGTGTTTTCTGTTTTTGATTTAATGGTGAGTTGCTCTTTCCAGCAGCTAGGCAGGGGAGGAGGGACTAGAATATGTTCCCAGCCTTTGGCCAAGAGTTTCCCAGAGTGTCCCAGGCATGACCTCTTCCATGTTTATTTTCCCTTCTCTACAACTGACCCAGATGCCAAGACCTGAGCCTCCAGCCCTGCTGGCATGTTGCACATTTGCCCCTTCTGGTACAGCATGTGACGGTCCCAGGGATCAGGCCGGCTGTAATACCAGGAACTGTTTTTCTTTCCAGCAGGCTGTTCTGTCCACTGGCGTTCCAGGAAGCCCAAATCCAATAGAAAAAGCCTGGTGGAGCACTGCCATCCAGCGGGGACGGAGCGGGGCTGGGGCAGATCAGGACACGCTTATGTGCAGCAGCAGGGAGGAGAGAGCCCGGTGGACACAGCAGTAACCAGCCCAGAATAGAACAGAAGGGAAGCCAGCTTTTGGTCTGCTTTATTAGAAAACAACCACAATGAACGTTCAGTGGAACAAGATTAGAGTTCATTTATTTTTGCAGCCGGTCTCTTCTTTGGGACTGACAGCAAAACTTGCAAACTGAGATGAAATTTTTTCATCACACAGAGCTGAAAATCTAACAAAGTGTCTTCAAGCAAGCAAACAAACAAACCAGTTTTAACTTAAGCTAATGTGCCGATCACTGAGAAAAAGCACAGCTTTGGAGGAAACAACATTATATTTTAGCAAAGTTACAAGCTTTAATTCCAAAAGTATCTTCTCTTTTTCACTAGTAGGTGCTGCAAGTCCAACTGATCACAATAAATAGCTGAACACACTTCAGGAAAGGCTGAGCCACTTCAGGCAGATCGAGCAGGGAGCTGAGTTTCCCACCTACCTACCACATGTCTTTGTCTGACCTGACTACAGTCTTGGCAGGAGAAAACTACAGCCGGTGCCTTTTTTGACTGGAGGGAAGGAATTAAGATAATTTAAGGACGTACTGTACAGAGAAAACACGAGGGCTGAGCATATATACAGATACTCCCCAGGTGACCCTAAGTGGCAGCACTGCCGTCCACGGCTACCTGCACAGCGTCCTGCAGACTGCGCCACCGGGGCACCGAGGTGTTGAGTTTCTGTGCAGTTTCCTGCAGTCAGACAGAAACTGCCCCAGGCACAATCCTGCGGATGTGTGTGTAGGACTTCCTGAGGGTAACGCTCCCATGGTGAGACACTCCCCGCGGCAGGACGCACTCTTCTGTCAGCTTCTGGGTCTCAGGGTCCCAGCACAGCACTGTTGCAATCACTTCGTTCTTCTCATCTCGGCCGCCAGTGATGAACAGCTTGTTGTTGCAAGGAGAGATCCCACAGCTGGCCCTCTCGTGGGTGAACTGAGTCACGAGGCACCACGTATCTTCTTGGGGGCTGTACGAGTAGAGTGCTTTCATCGCCCCACCTGCAGAGGAAGTGGAGATCAGCCTTCAGCAGTTCCTCGCAAAGCTTCTAACAGAACAACCTGCTTCAGCAGGGCTCCTTAATGACTTTTGTGCAAATGATTTATGACCCAAAGCCAAAAAAAACCAAGGTCACTGGATGCTTTATTGTTCTGAAAGCCAGAGCCACAGAAAGTCACTTACTGTTCACAGGGAATTTAAGGCCAGAACAGACTGCTGTGGTCATGCAGCATAGCACAGTGCACCCAGGGATGGACCTTGCTCATATCTGCTGCTTCAGCAGAAGACACAAGTTTAGGAAAATACAGATTTGTTTAAAAGCTCAGCCCACGAAAGCCGATCTATATGTGGTAAGCTGTCACAAATAGAAATGGGCCCATGAGTTCTGCACTAACTCCTCTAACTTCGGTTCCCACCTTGCCATTAAAGCACCTTCTGCCTGAATGTAGCTGTTTTCAAAAGCCCTATTCTTCTTTAAGAGTTTGCAAGCTGAACTTTTAATCTTCTTATGGGTAAGCTAAGCAGAGTGACCTTCATTTTTTTCACGTTCCCCTAATCTGCAGTCATTCTTGAAACTGCACTTTGTCTAGTTTTGCAAGGTCCTTTTCATTTGAAAAATAGTCAATGCCTCAGTACCCAAGAAAGGCTCTGGAAATATATTTCCTCCTGAGAGTACTAACAGCTAAGTGGTTCTTTACTATGAGGGTGGTGAGGTGCTGGAACAGCTGCCCAGAGAGGCTGTGGACCCATCCCTATAGGTCTCAAGGCCAGGTTGGATGGAGCCTGGGCAGCCTGGTCTAGTATTTGTTAGATATGGAGGTTGGAGGTCCTGCCTGTGGCAGAGGGTTGAAGCTTGATGATCCTTGAGGTCCCTTCCAACCCAAGCCTTCTATGATCTGCAGGGACTGGGTGTGTTTTCTACAGCATCTATATCAATCAAGTAGGGCCAAGGAAATACTGAAACCTTGATCTTCTTGATGAGTCGCTGCATAGCCTGGGATTCTACCTATGGCCAAAGTGAGCACTTATCTATGGTAGTTGTACTAAAAGTTGCTTTTGACAATGCTTGTCCAGTGCTTGAGGGACAGTCAAGCTACTGTAAGGTGGCATAGATAATCACAGCAGCCTAAATCATATATTGTTGGCGACAGTGACTCATTTGGCTGTGGATAACTCATCAGCCCGTGTAATTTCATTTGTTTGGATGCCATAACCAGAGGCTTTTTTTTATCTTTTAAAGCTCAGGTTCAATCCAAATGGAACTACATTTCATTCACTACATTCTCACATAAGAACACAATAGTCTTACTGGTGGATATTCTTGTCTGAAAGACTGCATGACTTTATCAGGAGCATCATGTCAAACTGGATCAAGAGTTGTAACATCTAGCCCCTAAATCAGACAGCACCAGCTGGAGATGTACACAGGCTCCCTGCTCCACAGTTCAGCTCGCCACCACTAAACTCCTGTTCTCTCTTTGCCTTTTGTTCTAGCAGCTGACAGAATCAGCCTCAGGCATGATGTCTTTGGGTAGCTCTGCCATAGAGCCTATTTCCCTGCAGAAATCCTGCATGCAGTGGCTGCATAACGCAGGGGAGCAGAGGAGAATGTGAGGTAGCCCACAAGTTCATGCCCTTGCCACTGTGCACCCACCTTTGGATATCTTTAAGTTCTCCAGCCTTCCAAGATACCTGTTATGGTAACAGGGAGGCTGACTTGGTGACTCATCACCACTCTTGCTGAGTGTATGGATTCCCATCCTCGTAGGCTTAGTGGAAAGAGTTATCTGAGTATTTAATTATATTCCACAGAATCTGTGGTAAAGCTAACAGGCAGAAACAAGCCTGGTGTGTCCAGACAAGAAGGAACATTAATGCTTCACATACCCACAACATAAATGTGATCACGGAAGCTTGCAGCATTGATACATTTGGCTTCGACCGGCATGGGAGCTCTCAGGCTCCACGTGTTGGCTGCAGGGTCGTAGCACTGTGTCTTGTCTGTCGCCAGCTTCCCATTGGGCCCTCCTCCAATCACATAGAGCTTCTTCCTGTAGCTCGCTGCTGCAAAGGAGCTGACATTCACCATCAGGGGAGCGGCCTGTAAAACATCATCAGTAACCATTCTGATTTCAGGCTGTCAGGCTGGTACCTGCAGGGTGGGAGTCTGCTCTGTTTTATGTCAGATATCACTTCTAAGGTGATCAGTGGGGTACAAAGCATGGTACATGCCTAAGGACAAGAGAGAAGTGTTTCTTTTTTTTTCTTCAAGACTGTAAACCCCTTAATAAAAAGATGCTGTGTTCAAAAGCTGGAATTAAAATTATATTGTTGGCAATTCAAAAGCTAGGAAATGTCAGACATGGCTCTGATTTCTTTTACATATTTATGTATGTTGAAAAATAAAGCACAGGAAACTTGTTCATAGTAATCCTTCTACTCGTAGCCATGATTGTTAGATTCCTCTGCACTGTTCTGTGTCATCTGAAAACTTTTCTATCTGCCATTGTGGTGCCTAATCTCATTAATTTCATGGATTAATACTGT
The DNA here is from genome assembly GCF_905368555.1 of Meleagris gallopavo. Lineage (NCBI taxonomy): Eukaryota > Metazoa > Chordata > Aves > Galliformes > Phasianidae > Meleagris > Meleagris gallopavo. The sequence goes on along the minus strand of NC_139414.1, from coordinate 836,987 downwards.
CTAATACTCTCAGCATTTGAAGCAGTTAGCAGAACTGCTTTTTTCCACCCTGTTTACCTTGAAATCTGCGCTTCTACCCTAACTGTGCAACCCACTGCAAACACAGTGTACATGTTGGTGTACACGTTTTGTTGTACATATCAGAGCAGTGGTTTTCAGCCCATGCTCTGGTTTACATATGCTCTTACTTGGCACTTTATGGACTACTAGCTCCAAAGGCCAACAAAGGAAAGGAAAGCCAGGTGTCAGGTGTCTCGCATAATTTGGCTGACAATCCTATGTCTACTATTTTCTGCAGGACATGCATTTAGAGAGAGAAAATGCCTGGGCTGTTCACAGACCAGAAGTGCTTACTTAAAAAGAACTTTATGAGATCCCGTCTTCTCCATTTTTGTGATTTAATGCCACAATATTTTCTTACTCAAATGTCCCAAGTAAAATGATGCGGGGTCTCACCTCTGACCAGCAGTTATGAAAGGGGTCATATGCCTCCATGCTGTTGATTCTCTGCATGCCATCAAAGCCCCCTATGACGTACACTTTGCCACCCAGCACAGCCATTTTGTGCCTCCATCGCCCGATGTTCAGGTACTCGATTTGTATCCACTTGTTGATGGAGGCATTGTATTTCCAGACATCATGCTGTGTTTCTTTGCCACCTGCAGCGTACATGACACGAGTAAGTATGACACCATAGCTTGTAGGTCTACAAAATTTCCAATATATCTAACTTGTGACCAGGCTTGCTCATAATACAGAAGAAACCACTGGTGCTTATTGTTACCTCCTTCAGTTTACCTGTAACAGTGGCCTGGCCCCCTTAAACAAGAAGAATATTTCAGCATTTAGTTTACTTGCTAGTGAAGGAAACACTGAACAATTTCTACAGCAAATATTCTGTAAATGTAGATCACTATTTCTCACATCAAACCACAGCCTTTTTTTTGCCACTTCAGCACAGTCACTGGGTGAGTGTGCACACAGAGCACAGCAGTACATGGCAGACCTCTGTGCTCTGCAGGCTTTGCAGAATGCTGGCAGCCAACAAACAGACAGACATGCCTTAAGTAAGATGGGAGGGTGAGCAGCCAGTGGGACCAGTGCCTGGAAGGCAGGTCTGCACTGGGATCTGCCACAGCACAGGGCAGATGGAGCCAGCCAGGCTGGTGCTGCGTGAGGTATAAAAAGAGCTGAGCGGGAGTTCCTAGCTGACAGCAGTCCTGATTGGCATGTTGCAAGTGCTGCTATTCGGTCCTGGAGCTGCCTGTCCAAAATCTCATTTTTGTATGTCTCTTTCTGGTTTCTTTCTCTACTGATTTGAGTTTGCTTCACAGTTAAACACTGAAGGTCAGAACTAGTCCCTATAAACTCATTCCAGAGCTGACTTGCAAGAAAATCTTTCCTTGTTGCAAAGCAAAGGGTAATGTTTTAGCCAGTACTTTTGTTTGCATGTCATTCATGGTGGAGATGGAATACGAACGGACATAGCTAAGCCTGAAACCCTCTGCACAGACGGAGTGGCTGACTGCTTGTCATCTGCAACCTGATTAAACATTGGCTTCGCTGGTGGATGTACTGAAAAGGGAATTCATAATTCCATTGAGAAAGTGTCTGCCCTTGTTGGTATTCTGTACCACAGCCAGATCACTGCAAACTGATGGAGCTCATCTCTGGGCCAAATAGCAGATTGAATAGGAGATAATTAGCATGCTAGAAAGAGCTGTTTGTAATGCTTTTGTCTAAGTGCTTTTCATATGTGTGTGTTGAATTTTATTTGCACTGAAATGGCTGAAGTGGCAGAAGGACCTGAACACAGCCTTCAGAGCTAGAGTGGGGCTGAGAGGCCGCAGGTGTTTTCCCCTCGCTCTCCCTTGTAGTCCCCATGCCCAGGCTTTGTGCCTCCCACTGCAGGCTGAGAGCTCAGCTAGGAGTTGGGCCTGCACATCATGGGGTGGGGAGAGAGTTCTGAGAGAACTGGAGGGTTGTTTCATTTCTGTTCTTTCTCTAGACCACAGTTCTTTCTAATTTCAGGAAAAATCAGAAATGCATTAGTAAAAGCAGCAGAATGATGAGCCACAATGGTGGCATTTTTAGTTGCACTTGGAGTTTTTCTATCCATCCAGTCAAAGCAATTCTGCTGTTTGGGGAAATAGTGATCCAGAATCAATGTGGTACAAAGGGCTTTCCTGTTGTTCAGAAGCTAACAGAGCAGAGAAGACTCCAAACTATAGCAAAATTCCGAGAGAAGTTGGCATGTGGCATGGAAGACAAGTCAGGAAAGATGCAGGTCAATGTCGAAAAGAACTAGAAAGTCACAGGAGCTACAAGTAAAAAAATAGAGTTGAAGGGCACACCAGGTGTTTAATAGGGAATGAACCATGAAACATTTGGATTAGCTGGAAGTAAACTACTAATGTCTGTGGACCATTCAGCCCTTTATTTGGGTGGAAAGAGTGAAAAGCAGAGAGAAGAAAGACCAGAGGGAATGGAGGGAGGGAGTCAAAGATGTGAAATGATGCAGGGAAGGAAGAGAGAGGAGCTATGGCAGCAAGAGCAAAGCCAGCTGATACTATCATAGGGATGTATGAGCCTGGCATGGAGGCAGCCTGGATAGATCAGAAAGGAAAGGTGGAGAAGAGGCATCAGAAAACATGACAGGAGTAGGAGAGAGAAATAAAGCTTATGACCTTGCGAAAGAGGAAAGGATAAGAGAATAAAAGCAAATGAAAAGAGACCTGTCCGCTCAAGGGTGTGAAGGTGTGAGAGATGTTGGTTAGTCAGGGTGCTTGACTTGGGTTCTCCTCTGCAGCTGACCTCTAACAGGGGGTCTACTGCCAAGTAAAGAGAAACCTCCTATGGCTGGAAAGAGAAATCTCCCTTATTTCTAACTAAGGATAGAAGAATCTAACTCTTATATCTGGATAAAGATTTAATAAATTTTAAATTGGAATGAAGTCATAAAAATCTGAATTCCCAAAAAGGAAAATACAATAGAAGATATTTGAATGAAGACAAATTATACGTAAGCCAAGCATTTACACCCCCTTCCCTTTTCTCACATCATTTCTACTCTCCTGTTTTCAGTAAGAGTAGAATCTCATGGATGATATTGCAGGAAATTCTTCCTACCCATGGAGGCACTGTTCTGTATCATGGTCATAAGGTGACAGTAATTACTGTCTTATTTTGCTGTCTCTTTTCTTCTGTAAAGTGGAAGGAGGCCATCAGATTTGTTTTGGACAGAACAGCAATGCCAGCTGTTGAACTGTAATACTGGCAAGCTTGAGTTTAAAGCTCCTAATTGTCAAGGTGAAATCTCTGCAGCTCCAAGATTCAGCTCTACATGGAGCTCAATTGCTTTTGTGTGGGCAGGTAAATATACCTCCTGAAGCTCCCAGGAAACCTGCAGATGTTATGTTCAGGACATGTTTGTCCTGATATATGTTGTGTGTCTGGACCATTAGGTTTCCTCTGGCTCTGATAGTTACAGTGCCTTTGGCAGATGGGCACTTGCAGAGTCCTGTCTGATGTGCTGTTGCAGGGCTCCTGAAAGTGCAGATTTCAGGTAGCAGCCAAACAGTGGTAACACTTCCCTGCAGGTTGTTGAATGATTCTTGCTGAATTAGTCAGATTCTGGCAGGTTATTGCTTATGCAGGCAGAGCTGCAAGTAGACAAATTATAAGTCCATATATATGCCCTCGCAGCTCAGAAAGCTAACTGTATCCTGGGCTGCACCAAAAGAAGCATGGCCAGCAGGTCAGAGAGGTGGTCCTGCCCCTCTGCTCTGTGCTGTGAGACCTCATGTGAAGCACTGCGTCCAGATGTGGAGTCCTCAGCACAGGAGAGACATGGAGCTGCTGGAGCACATCCAGAGGATGGCCACAAAAATGATCCCAGGGATGGAACACCTCTCCTACAGGACAGGTTGAGAGCTGGGGCTGTGCAGACGGAGAAGAGAAGGCTGTGTGGAGAGCTGAGGGCAGCCTGTCAGAATCTGAAGGGGAGTGACAGGAAAGAAGGGGACAGACTCTTCAGTGGAGTCTGTGATGATAGAGCAAGGGAAATGGCTTCAAGCTTAAAGAGATTTAGGTTAGATAAAAGGAAGAAGTCTTTTACACTGAGGGTGGTGAGGCACTGGCACATGTTGCCCAGAGATGTGGTGGATGCCCCCTCCATGGAGACTTTCAAGGCCAGGCTGATCAGGCCCTGGGCAACCTGATCCAGCTGTGGTGTCCCTGGGCACTGCAGGGCAGCTGGACTACGTGGCCTTTAAAGGTCCCTTCCAGCTCTAAGGATCCTGTGATTCTATGATTCAATAAAGAAGATGCTGGAGCAAGTATTCTTCATGTTTGCTAAACAGTGCTCAGAGGCCTTTCTGTGATTATGGTGCTGCACATAAGAAGCCATGCATATAGAAGAACGTTGTTTGAAGAGAAACTTGTGCCTAAACTCCTGCCAGGGCCAGGCGGTGTCCTCACGCATCCAGCACTTCTCTGGAGCCCACCAAAGGCCAAAGCGCTTGGAATGCCCGCAGTGCTCAGTTCTTAGGAAGCAGCTATGAGCGCGCTCTCAATAAAAGCTGAAACTAATCATGAGAACCATGTGCCCCTCAGCCACTCCCCATATCTTGTTCCTTACCCGATATGTAGACTTCATTTTTTAGCGTAATGCATGCAAACTCCACCCATTTTTTATTCTCATTTTCCGTCTCCTGCTCTGTGATTGGTAATTTTGCTACTTCCAGGCGGCTTCGCCTCAGCGGATCCAGGCAAGTCACTTCTGCTACAAATTTCTCATCTTTAGTACAGCCCCCTATGATCATAAACACCTCAGACTGGAACTCGTGCATCCTGGGCTTGGTTCTCTCTGTAATAATCTAAATGCAAGCAAGACAGAGTGAGTATGCAGGGCACTTACACCTACAATTACAGAAAGGTCTGGCGACCTATTTTTTGATTACCTATCTTGCAAATCACAGCTGGGTTACGATCAGCTGAAACAATTATCACATGCTCTATAAGTTAAAAGCCTAGAAAGCATCCTGGAAGCATTGCAGTTAGAGGTTGCATGGATCCTTTTGGATCCCAGCCTCCTTAGAGCTCCCAAGCTGGCACCAAGGGCCATCAGAAAGAGGGCACAGTGACGAGGCTGGGTGCGTGTGGGCAGCTGAAGCCAACATGTTTTGTTGGGGCTAGCAGGGTGAGGGCAAGGTGAAAGGGCCACAGGGTTTGTGCCTGTCTTGGGGAGCCTGGAGAGAGCAAGCCTGTAATTAGTGCGAGCAGATATTATTTGTCCTGAAGACATATGTTGAAGTGTCAAAACAATAACAATCCTCTATTGTGTTTTCCTTTTATTTATTTCTTTGTTTGTAGGCTTTAATTGAAAGCCAAAGCTAGAATACTTAAAGCCAGTATGAGACTCTGAAATGTAGTTAGCTCTGATTTACTGCCTGTTGGCTCATTGCATCAACCAAAGACACTTGGATAAAGTCAATTCCTAGGTAGAGGTTCACCAGGAGCAAAGAATGCAGGGGGTGCTTGGAAGTTTCTGCTCTGCTTGAAGGGAATACTTGCAGGCAAGTGCAAATGAGTGCATTACTGTGACCTGAGGCATGCCAGCTCTGTGCTGAAGGACAGAAGGAATAACCTTCTTTATTTTCTTCAATTATTCATCATATAAGAAATGTGGTCTAGATGGTAACAGGAACGCTTGAAGTTGTTCCTCTGCTTCTGCTCTGTCCCGTGACATCTCTCAATCTGTGGACTCTTGAAGTGTGCTGGGAGAGCTCTGCTCCCCCTGCAGTAACCCTACTTGTCCAAAGAAGCAGAATGGCTTCTCTCCAGGTTAAATACTATGGCAGCAGGCAGCCTGCTTACAGTTTTAAACTATTTTTAATATGCTTCTATAAATTGACATAGTTTATTTCTATTTTAAAAGATTGTTTATGCAGATGCTATGTTTTTTATTTTCCCAGTGTTTAACAAATCATTAGGCAAGATTTTTTCATCATCTGTCACAGAACTTGCTGGCTTTCAGACTTCTGTTTTTGTCTGTCACTTCTGGCAGGGCCGCCTCTGACGGCTGCCTTTTGAAGGCGAGTGCAATGAGTGTACAGCCCTGAGCAACACTCCCTTCATATGTCCCGCACCAACAAGGCCAGCCTGCAGACTGTGGGGCAGGCCTTCCTTGTGGAGTTCCACCAGAGCGGCTGCTGCTGCCCCAGGTGGCTGGGACCTGACCCACCCAGCCGCCAGCACAAAGAGCTGATCATCCTCCCCTCCGGTGACTCACATCCACGGTCAGCTATGGATCCTCAGCATGTTCCTGAGGCCTCCCACCTTCCCGTACCTCCCTGACCCTGGGGGCACCTACCTGTCCTCACACACTCCTGTACCTTTGCTCCTCTTAGGAAATCTGACCTCCAGCTGCTCTCCTCTCTCACCCACATGTAGGGCCAGGAGATGTGACTGATAGCTAATTTTCCAGGTGAGGAACTGGAGATCCACCGCAGCCTGACTCAAGCAGGCTGGACAGGCCCTGACCAGGTGCCCAGATGAGCCTTTCTTTTTGGGTACAGAGACCCAGAAGATGAGGAGGATAGGCACATCACTTCCTCTGGGGAGAGGTCATCTTCCCTGGAAGTTCTTTCTGAAAGATATCTCTCCACAGGCTGTGATAGAGTTTAGTGTAGAAATTAGTCTTCCTTGCTTGGGCTTGAAATACTACCTAAGACCATGAGGTGTGGGGAGTAATGCCATTTGCTTTGCCTCTTAACCGGGGAAGTCATCCAAGGTCTTTGTTTAGCTGCTCAGGTCTGTGTATGAGGGTTTGAGCCCACATGTTCATAAACAGGAAGCTGGGAGCTTTGATTTTAAAACACACTACTAAAAGCTTCCGTGCTTTCTAAATCAGCAGGATAACTGGTGAAGCCAACCTTGACTTTTCAGTAGCACTAATTAGTGACACCTCTTTTTCTGCCTCGGAGTAGTGCTCCTTCCCATGGGATTTTTGAGCAGAGGCGTTAAGGAGGAGCAACAAAAGCTTCCATTTTTACTCACCTCATTGCCTGACAGATGGTACATTCTTGCTTCCTGGAGCAAAGGAAAGACATCCGGACACTGTCTAATGAGCTGATCGGCTTCAACAGTCTCTACGAAATACCAAGGGTCCAACAGGGGCAGACGGACATTCTCCAGCACACTTGGCAAGAGAGGAAACCTTTCCGACTCCTTGTAACGGACCCAGTTCATGACGGTTTCGAACACCTGTGCTTCCTCCGTGACGTAGAGATCATCGCTCTTCAGCGTGCTGCAGAGAACATCAGCCGGGAGCTCCAGGAACTCCTCATAGCTCAGGACCTGGGTGAAGTTCTGGATAATGTAGTTCTGCACCTGCTGCTTCAGGCTGTGCAGGGAGTGGGCATCAGCCAGCCTCAGGATGCCAACGCAGTTGTCTGGCTGAAGGGCTTCGGTGAGAAAACTGGCACAAGCATCTACCATGCGCAGGAACTGTGGGCAGAAAAAAATCATACATAGCACAGAGTGATTCCTTCTATGACAAAACACAGAAGAGCTTATAAGCTCGGGGTCGGCCCTAGTGAGCCAGGAGCTGGGAGAGACAAGAAATGAATCACACAAGGACAGGTATCTCCTAGAATGTTGTGATCTGGAAGGTGAGTATTAAAGTGCTGCCCTGCCCTGCATGCACAGGTGTGCCATTCTGTTCTGGAGATGTCGCAGGAAGAGAAGGACCACATGTACATTTTTGAGTTGCTGACAGTGAGGGCTGTCTTTCTACTATGTGCTGTGGAGGAGATCTTTGGAGGTCTTAGTGACCTTTGTTTTCCTTCACAAAACATACATGTGCCTTTTGCACACAATCTTCATCAAAGAATTTCCCATGTTAGTTAGTAGGGCATCACAACTATTGCCATTAATCTCCTTTGCCCAACAGCCCCGTCAATCTCCCTCAACCTGTTCCTGGACCACAGATATCTGCAGAGCCTCTGCAGGAGCTACAATGTGAGCTGGGTTGCTGGTGATTACTCAGAGCAGAAATCATAGAATCACCAACCACTAAGGTTGGAAAAGACCTTCAAGATCATCCAGACCAGCCATCCACCTATCATTAATACTTCCCCACTAAACCATGTCCCATTTCTTGAACACAAATGATAGGTTACAATACTTTGTGCTGGGCTTTTCCTCTCATTTGTGATTTCGGATGTAGTAGGACGTAAGTGCTTTGTATCAGTTGTCACTGAGTGATGCAATACTGACATACAGAAAGATAGGCCAGAATAGATGCTACACATTTTTGTCTATGCCTTTTGGGTCTTTTTTCCAGCCAATGCAGCAAGCGGATCATTTTAACTTGTTCTACCCAGAGGGGAAAGTTGCATAACAGTAATTTAGGGGTAAAGAGGAAGTGAAACAAATAAAAGACATTTTTTAACACAATAGTATTTAGATTTGTCTCATTAATTACGATAGAATCTTTTAGACATCTTTGTTTTGTGTTGACACTTTTAGAATGTATAGCAGAGCTGGCCGATCGCAGACGCTGGGTTCCTGTTTTACATTTAGATGTGGTCAGGAGTTTAGAGAAACACAACAGCCTGGTGCACCAGGCTACACGTGGCCTCAGGACACACTGCTGCCTGTGACATCAATATGCCAGCAGCACACTGCAGGGCCACGCCACTGCAAGGCTCACACTGTGACCACGCTGCGCATCTCCTGAGGGCCTGAAAGGACTTTGCCAGCACCAGCAGCGCCTGGGGCAGGTTACGTATTAGTCCTATCAAAGTTGGTGGTACGGAAGAGCAAGAAATAGCACAGGTGGGATATGCCATGGTCACACACGAAGCTGTCTGCAGGTCTGGAAGCTGACCCTGGCACAGTGCTCTCCACAGCTCTGCGCAGTGCTCAGAACAAACCCCCCAGCAGCACTGGCGGTGTAACGGCCGTGCAGTGCCGGGCTGCCCCTGTGCAGCCAAATGCGGAACCGCGAGGCGTGGGTGTGAGAAGCAGCACTGCTGAGGCTGAGCCAGAGACCGGCCGGCCGGAGCGCGGCACGCCAGGACTTCCCCGCTCTGCTGCTCCTCACCCCTGCTGCCTGGCTCCCACCGCTGCCTTCAGCTACAGGCAAAACTCCCTCAAACTCCCCAGACCTTGCTGGGCACACCCCTGTCAGCCCCACAGGGGCAGGTGAGACAGGAGGAAGATACTGCAGGTCTCTGGTTTCCCTGCTCCCATTGTCCTTCAGGCAATCTTTCCTTTCTGTGAGGATCCCTCCTCATGCCGCCCTGAGCATTTTGAAAGCCCTGCTCCCTGTGAGCATCCTCGCCGGTAGTTGGGTCCTTCTCATACCCCTTCAAATTAATGTTCCTACTTGCTAGAGGCACCCTGTATGCTTGCTTGGCCCCCACTCGGCCTTCTCTCCGAATATAATAAAGCCTTTTTCCCTTTTTCACTGCGAGTCCTTGTTTGTCCCAGCTTTGACCTAGGCCACGCTCTGCAAATTATTTACTTTCTGGTCCTCAGTCAAATCAGAGAGGTTGGAGAGAGGCGCTGCCAAAAATTGTTGCTGGTTGGATGAAAAAAAAAAAAAAAGTACTGTTTGGAAATTGTTTTTTTTCACATTGTTAAGTGGAAAGGAAAATAGTGCCCCAAGAAAAATATTACAACAAATTGAAGCATTCATCTTTTTAGCTGTAAATATATTGAAATCAAACATTAGTCTCTTCCAAATGTTTCTTTTTGTTCTTCAGCGTGCATAGCAGAGGCAAACTGGCAGAATGCTCATAGTTACTAAATCTTTTTTACACAAAACATATCTTCAGCCAAAAACCTCACCCGTGTATAATGTGAGGCTTTCAGGCCTTATGAATCTTGAGCGCGTCCATGACAGCTGCAGCTAGGCTTAGGATCACTGCTTCTCATAGAACATTCCTAGTTTTCTAGGTTTTTGCATTTTACTATTCTTGCTCATGGCACCCTCCTGACCCTACCGATACTCTCACAGCATTTGACAGTTTTCCTTAAAGCACCAGCTATGGGAATCAAGTTGAATCTGAATTTTCATGAAAAATAGGGAAAAGAAAGGAAAAAAAATCTAAGTTCATGCTCTTGATAGTTTCAGGAAAAAAAAGCCTGAGGAAAAAAGCTTTGGAAGAAAACAAACAAAAAATCTCAGGAACATGACCTGATAAATTAACCCAGAGCAACCTTTGAGTGCTATCTGCTGCAGTACTGCTCTGCTGAAAACATCAGCAAGCTGCACACAGCCCCAGGCACCTTCCCTGAGTAGCCCCATGGTAAGGGGTAACTTCCCTGCTCTCCCCACAGCAAACACCAGCTACCCTCAGCACAAGGCACCAGGCTGCTGTCACAGCAACACATGACGTGTTCGTTAAGATTCAGGAATCTTTAGTGCATCGTGAACTGTGGTGCTTAGGGAGTCAGGTGCTCCTCACCTCCCTGAACGAACAGACCTGGACACACACACACACACACACACACACACACACACACACACACACACACACACACACACACACACACACACACACACACACACACACCGGCACTTGGCAGGTTATGCTGGTTGCAATTTGTTAGGGATTTGCAGCTCAGTACCAGGACCTGCAATTTGCTAGACCTCACAGGTGATTTAAAGGACACGTGAATACTTGATGGACCAAAGGCTGAGTAACGCTGCTCAGTCTGACTGCCTCAGTCGTGACTAAAACCTTTCCATCAGGACTCCTGCGAAGGCAGGTGCAGGCTGTGCGGTGAGCCTCCATCTCCAGGCCGGGGAGAGGCAGAGATGAAGTTGCTGTCCTGCTGGGCAGGCACTGGTGGGGCAGGGCTGTCACATGTTGCCCAGGGCCTGCAGCCTGGCAGGAGCTCTGGGAGGCAGAGCCTTGCTGTGTGCTTATTGGTACAGCACAGAGTGCAGAAGCATTGCAGCCCGTGGCTGCCATGGCCAATTTTTACTGCAATGTAAATACAAACAAAGCCAAGTGCCCCTGGAACCCATGAAATCAAAGTACCATAACCAGGGTAGAACAGACTCTTGCTGGACCTGTGCATTTGAGCTATCTGTACCTGAAAGAGGCTGGCGGCTTCCAAAACTTTCTGCACATTTTGCTTTGTGATGAGCATCTTGCTGGTGTAAGTGTAGTCCAAAAGTATATTCATGGTTTCTGCGTCAACTCCTTTAAGTATAATCTTCTCTTCATATTTCTCTCTTAGATCGTTGCAGAACATGGCCCTGAAAAGAAAGATGTTTATCTTTTATTGCATCTCAGCCAGGATGAGACATTCTGAAAACATTTGGTTATATAGATTTCAAAACAAAATACTTGGATTGCCTCATATTTTATGCAATTAGCCCTCTAGCAAAGTAATAAGGAGTATGCTTTTGTTGTTTTCATGCCTCTTTACTCAACTGATAAGGAAGATACTTAGAAATGATACCTCAGAGCTGGACTTGCAGCAGACCTGGAACTCTGTAGCAACAAAAGGCAGACCAAAAGTCAGTGCTTCTGTGCTTCAGAGCTGCAGGCTGCTACTTAGACTGAGCCCTGAGGCTCCAAAATGGCTTTTATCCCACTGGTACCAAGGATGAGCCAGGAGAGAATGTATTTTCCTCTGCTAAGCTCTGGTAGGACTATAGAGTTAGTGCCTGTGGGCCAGAGGAGTGTCTGGGTAACGGGGAACTGGAGCTGGTGTTAACATAAACATGCAGTGTTTTCACCCGTACTGGTACGTCTCTCCTTTTGGTGGATGATACCGTATCTGAAAAGCAACAGTCGCGCATAACTTTGGTACTGGTCAAGTTCTTCATGTTGGATATGAAAAATAAATTTCTCTAAGATCTATCTTAATGCTCTTTGCACTGTGGTAGATGCAGGGCAAACACCGTCTGCATTTTCAGACCGTAGTTACAAGTATTTCATACAACGCTTTTGATTTTATGTAGAAGGTTGATCAGTCTGGCCTTGCTTACTGCATTTGAGGTGAGAATTCATGTCACTCAGAGTCTGGCACAACAGAATAGAAGCACGAGTCCACTTGTGCCTGCACTGATGAAAAACGTGCAGCTCTAATGTGTCATTAGCGGTTCTCTGCTGTGTACACCAAGCCCATCTTTATTAGTCACATAAAATGTTGACAGGACATTGCAACCTGGGAAGTGCCTAGGGGTCAAAAGGCTTCTTGGAAAAGACAGCAAGAAAGCTGTCAGATTGATGCAGTTCAGAGAAGTAAAGATGTTCACGGGTTTTCTTGCAAAGCAGTTAGGCAGAGTTGTTAGCAAATGGGTGGAAGGTATCAGCTGCTCCATGCTCTGGTTGCTCCCTGCTCCTTGTCTCAGCAGAGGTTTTATAGCCAGAGAGAGCTTATATTAGCTGCCTCGCGTATATGGCTGCATTTCAGGAAAAAGTCCTAACTTTTAAGCAGGAAAATTGGGCAGAGAAGTCATAGGAAATAGAACTCATCTGAAGTTCTCCTCGTCCTTTCACTCATCTCAGCTCATGAGAGGTTTTTTGAGCACTGCTCTGCTCCAGCTGCTGCTGCCCTAGAAATCAGTGCATTCAAAAGGCATAGAGATGCCTTCTGAATGCTCCTTAATCTCAGTGGGCAAATGGTGGATTGTCCTTCTCTTCTCTCCCTGCTGATGCTGTTGGTTGTGGGTAAGCCAGGGACATGCAGGCAGGTGGCCATTTGAAAAAAGCAGTGCCCACTTCTCCACGGGACTGAGATTTCAATGCGAAGCGAGGTTTGAAAAAAAAACCACTGTTTCAGTTGCATGGAATTGATAGGTCCAAATGCTCCATCTGAGTGAGAAATGGGCTGCTGTAGGGTGCAGGTGTTGTCTGCTCTAGTTCCTTTTCTCTCTTACACTGCTGCCTCCAGTCTTGCAATGAATATTCCCTGTCTGGAGGAGAGGCAAACTTTCATTTCCATCTTGCAGAGTGGGAGCATTCTACAGCACTCAGATAGCCAGCATCCATCAGGAGAGCTGGCTGCTGTGTCCTTCTTGTGATAGCTTTCTCTTGGCCTCTAAGCCCTGCAGATATGCCCACCAATTTTGTTGTCTGTTTCTTTGTTTCCTGTCCCTGTGTAATTCTAAACTAAACCTTTGAACCAACATTTATTTTAATAAATGCACTTCTGAAGTGAGGGACCCAGGGCCAAAATATGGATGCCTAAACATGGGTGAGTTAACAAAAATCAGGGAGAAATCTCAATGAAACAAATGCAGTTTGTGAAGCACTTCTTGAGTGCCCACCCACGCTGGAGTGCTTGTGCTCATGAATATGAACCTGACTTCAAACAACTATGCTGGAGTTTGAGGATGCTCTGGAAAATACTGGTTCACCCCTCTCCCTGTTCTCCCACCACCTCAGGCAATGCAGTGAGGGACTGCTGCTCCACCTTGACCTCTGCTCTTGTACCTTCACATGGGAGGAGGGAGAACATTAATCCTGCTTTGGCCACAGGTATAGGGCATGTCAGAAGCACTGGGCTATCTACTCTCAAGCAGACGCTGCATGGAGCCATAGCTTTGTTCAGCTGTGCCTACAGCAGCTGCCATGAACTGGTTGTGCTTTCAGGAAGGGCCTTGGAGATCCTGCAATCACAGAATCATAGAATGATGGAATGGTTTGTGTTGGAAGGGACCTTTAATATCACACAGTTCCACCCCCCTGCTACAGGCAGGGACACCTCCCAGTAGCCCAGGTTGCTCACATCACATGGCAAGTGCTTACAGGAATGGTGTGGTTGAAAAATTTCTTCCAGCCCCTGTAGCTCCTGGTGAGTGATGGCAAGATGAAATAAGCAGAACTAGTGAAGCTCAGCTCCCTGCAGACTTATGTCTTCCTTTCCTCCCTCGCAGGAACCTCACCTTTGCTCCCCAGACCCTGTGCTCGGTCTCATTGCTCCTCTCACACACTCCCCATCTCTCAGGACACAGCTCCACGTGCCTCCACGTCTGGATGAGTACAGCAGTGCGTGCTTTGGCTCCCTCAGGGCAGCTGAGGCGGTGGGAACCCGCTCCCAGCCCCTCTCCTCCTCCCAGCTGCCCATTTCCTTCAGACTTGTGGGTGCTTCACAGTTTTGAGATTTCTGCCTCTCTGCAAAGCTTGACTGAAACTAACCCAAAATGTTTGGGCATGTCTGCTTGTAACTGTATTTTCACATACACTATCTCTGTAGTACACCTGCAGGAGTAATACCCATCTCTGTATATTCAGCATCTCTGCAATAAGACAATAAAACCAGAACTGTGCTTTCAAGCACTGCCAGCAAAGCTTACAAAACCCATTAAAATTAGCTTTCTACTTATGTCACAAGTGGTCACAGGTTCTTTTTTTCTCATGTTTCCTTTGTAGCTATTCAGTCATCTGACCACTTTAGCAGTAAAAAAAGAAAGAAAAAAATCCCAGCCATGCAAATGTGATTGTCTAAACGATAGTGGAAAATCTGTGTTAAAACCAATACCAAGTTCCTCTATGTGTCTAAAATTTGTCCTTGCTGGCCTGTAGTCTCAGATACCTATTGTAGTGCTGAAAGAATGCAAAATTCAAGATGGGAGTGAAATGGTAAGTTGCTTTCAAGTTGGTAATTTCTGTTACAGTTGATTTTCAGTAATACTAGGAAAAATGAAAACTTCCCTCTCTTTCCTCCTCGACGATTTTATGCAATATATATTTTTACCACAGAACAGTAATGAGAACAATGGTCAAATCGTGCAAATCCACTCCTATCCCATTAAAAATATCCTGTGATCCAAATGAATCTTCCTCTTTGCTTGGATCCCAAAGGAATAACACAAGGGGCTATAGCTCTGGATACTTGGTTAAAAATCCACTTCCTGCTTGCTGGCCGCCCATTCTCCTTTTCTCTGCATGTCACCAGCAGGTTTATTGGGTGTTGGTAACAGAACTCTGGCAAATCCACAGCTTTGCACCTGCCTTATTTAAGTCTTTGACTTGAAAAAGAGCTGAAAGTATCAGGAGTCGCAGACTCACCGCAAAGTTGCACAGTTTACCACCCACTTTACTCTCCTTGGAGATCAACGGCTCAAGACTAAGACGCAACTTGAGTTCCTTGGTTTGTTTCTTAGCGTGCCTTACCTGAAATAATTGCTGGCTGCTGCGAGGACCACTCGGTGACAGGAGAATTCCCTGCTATCCACGCACAGGATGACATCCGTAAGGGAATTTTCAAGCCGAAGGTTCTCCAGGCCATTCTGGAGCACCAGAGAGAGTCCCGTATCATCAAACTTGATCTTTTCACCGCTGGAGACCTCCACCAGCTCCCCCATTTTTTTTGTCGAGCACTCATTGTCCAAGGAGAACTCAGCGTCCTCAGAGCTCTTCTCCAGCGTGTCCCCCATGTTCTGGCCAGCACCGTCTCATTCTGTTGGTGCCTCGATCTGAAAGAGAGTTCCTAAGCCTCAGACGAGTCACACTGCAGAAGTTGGGCGGATTTCCTGTCCAGAGCTCCTCTCCGCTTATCTGTAGCTGTCACACACACATAACAGGAAGCCTTGCACTTTCTCATCCTGTTAACACAAACAAAGACTTTTTTTTTTTAACTTTTTTTTTTTTCCTGGTGAATTTCAGGCAGCATCAACGTGTTTAGAAAGGAATTAAGATGCCTCTGTGTGTGAGAAGATTACAAGTGAGAGGAAGGCCTGCTTCCCACCTCTGGCCAGCCCTGCTCTGTTACCCAGACCTGCTGGCCCCAGCGATGGGCACACTGCAGGCTGGCCGGGCTGCAGAGGGGAACAGGCCGTTCTTTTAACATTCTTTTTCCAGGTACATTATTATTAATCACTACGCTGGTACTTTTGGGTATTATTTTTTAATGATAATTTTAGTAACACATATATTCACAAGCTTCCTAGGTAACTTTCTGTCTGTCACGACATGCTAGATGACAAACGTGGAAAAACTCTTCTTTCCATCTCAGGATGTTTTGCAATGCTATGACTTTTACAGAAGGCTGAGTTGGGTCTCCGTGGGCTTTGCCTAGCAGATAATCCGGCCCGTAAGCACGAGCTGACAGCCGATCAGCACGGAGCCTGCTGAAACAACAGGGCAAAAGCCCTGGCAAGCCTGGGAGGCTCTCGTGCTGGGGTTACAGAATGAGTCCCCCAGAGAGCTGACGTCCTGGCAGTGTGAGTGCCAACAGACCTTGCCTTTGTGACACTTATTTCTAGGAATCCTGGTTTGGTGAGTCCTCGGATTTTAATTGTGTTTGTTTCCTCTTTTGTCTCCCAGTTTGTGAATGTGAGCTAGCAGGGCTAAGGGAAGCTTGATTTTAGAAAAGGGAGGTGAAAGCAGCCTTCAGAGAGAGCTGGAGTCAGTCAGGTTTCGTATGGGATAAGAAGATCAAGAGGAAGGAAAGTGAAAAATCTCCCTCCTGCTTTCCCCTACCTCCATGTAACGGGTTTTTTTTTTTCTATTTTGTGCAATCTGTGCACAGCTTTGGCTTTTTTCTTTCCCAACTAATGTCAATGCATTCCTGCTGCCCTTTGTGCTAGCTTCTGGTGATGAACACCTTCTATTTTAAGACAGTCCAATCCCTCCACCAAATATCGCTCCAGGAATACAATCAGACCTCTGAAAAATATCGGGTGTGGTTTTGAAATGGCAATATTTTAATCCTGTCTTGGGCTAGGTTCTCTTTGTTTATCATCATGACTTTTGACCTTAGGAACCTTAGGACCTTATCAGGCCATTCTCTGGTGGTGAGAAGCTTCGCATTTTCTTTATCTGTTTAAGTGAAAGCTGAGATTCAGCAGTGATCACTCAGCTCCCATTCCTAAAGCTTTAAGCAAAGAATTAAAAGTTGCAGAAGTTGAAGACTGTTGGCTGTGAGTGCTGGGAACGGAAACCCTGCAGTAACTAGGTTGGTTGGTAGCTGTGGCCATGTCAGCATGCCGCTCAGTAACTGCTCGCTAGGAAGGGCTGTGGCAGTTCAAGCAAGTGTTGGCTAGTACTAGCACTGATCACTATCTGCAGTCTGTCTCCTTCTGTGCTGTCAACCAAGTGATGTATTTTTAACCCTTAAAATCCAGTTTATTTTCCTGCCAAGTATCTCTTCTGCTGTCTTTTTCTCTTTGCTTATATAGGGCTGCCTAGTGTTTAGAGAATCCCTTGCTCAGAGATTAATCTACCAATGCAGTAGCTAGTTTCATTATTTGGACACGCACCAGGGCAGCGCTGAGGTGAACATTGCTTTTGCAAAGGGAACACAACGTCAGGGAGTTGCTTGCTGAGCTGCAGCAACATATTCTTTAGTTCTAGGGCAAATCCAGTTTGTTACTTTTTGGTAGCAGCTTCCAAAAACATTCTTCCTTTTGGACTTCAGAAACTTGTTCTGGCTGCACTGCTACTGTTTTCGTTAAATAATTACTTGCTAGCTAAATGAACTAATGATGTGGTGAGAGCTGAAGGCTTGTCTGTTCTTGAGGTGTTTGTTTATTGTCTTTACTTTCCACATATTGGATTGACCTGTGCTGCTTCTGTACCAGCCTGAGGTAACAGGTTGGCATTACTGCTACTTAACGCGTATTCACCACTTCTTATTCACATCCTCACAGATCACTGCAGGTACGTACGTCTCTCTGTTCTGTCCGTTTGGCCAGAAGTGTGCAGAAGCCGCTTAGGACCCCACCTTGATCTTCTTAACTTTGCATCCTCTGTTGCCAATAGATTGTGCTTCTTGCTTAAATGTTGACCTGGAGCCAGCACCAGATTGTGTTCAGCTGTCTGTTCCTGAAAGCAGCATCTCATCCCTGTGGCATTTTGATACTGTGCAGCTGGATTACACCAGTGTATCTGCCCAGACTAGCCCAGGATCCTGGTTCCTGTCTTGAAAAGTGAAAGATGCAAGGAGTCCCTGGGAAGAGGCATTTCATTAAGGATGGACATGGGGTCATGATTAAGAAGAGGGCCAGAAGAAGTTGCAGCAAGGACATCTCCCACCAACGGATCAAGAACCAAGAGCTGAGGCACCTCTAAACAAAGAAATGGAGAAACAGATTCCTGACAATTCTTATTACTTGATTTGCTTCTTTTCTGTTTGAACAGAGCCCTGATGAGCCTCATGAGTCCAAGAGGAACCAGGAAAGGAAAATGGGAGTGTGCAGCTGCCTCAAGGAGGAGGCCAGATGAGGACAGGCAGGAGGTTTTCCAGGCTGAGAAAGAAGACATGGAGACAACCTGGTATTGCTCTAGGATCTGGAAACTTCATGCATATTACAGAACAACACCCTTAAACAGCACTGTTGCCGGTATTTATGACCCATGACCACGTAACTGGTGCTGACAACTTGTCCTTATCCTTCTCCTGTGATTCTGCTAAAATCACCACTGGAGCTGCCCTGACTCTCAGAGCCCAATCCCCCCAGCAACATACGGACAGCTACATCTTCAGACATACTTCCTAATGCTTGTAGGAGGGAGCACTCATTTGTCTGAGGTTGCCTGTTTCCAGGTACCAGCATCCAACGGCAGCAGAAGAGGAAGTTTGAGAGTTCTACCTGAAGTCTCAACACTGCAGTCACTTCCCGATGCTGCTACCTGATGCTGCGGAAAAAAGAAGACCCTGCTGGGAGCACACAGCCACTGGCAATACTGACTGCTTAATGCAGACGGTCCCTGTGTGTGGAAGCAGATTTGAGGACTGCACACTATCGGGGCTCATCAAATCAGGACCCATTTTCTTGCTCAGTGCAAAGATCACTGAGGCCTGAGATAACCTGACCAACCCTGGGAAGTTTCTAGATTCCTTGTCTGTGTTTTCAGTACCTCAGTACTAATGTTCACTAGCTTAAAATAGCATGTCCTTATTTTAGCTGCAGGGAAACTTGATTTTTGTTTTTGAAAATATATTCAGAATTTATGAACCCAGTATTCTACAAACTGCAAGCTGGCATCTTTGTATCATCACAGTCATACTCCCTCTTCTGCACCACTGTCACCTTCCATTTCAAAACCCACTCCTTGAGTTTTCTCACATCCCTGCTTCTGGGCAGGTGCAGTTTGTTCAGAGTTAGCAAATCAGCCTTAATTTTGGGTCTGCCCAACGAGAGGTAAAAAGCGCCTCCTATTTCAAGTTTATTGCAATGTTATTCTGCTAGCACTGCATTCATTATATTTCCAACTTCTGCTCTCAGGCTGGTTTTGCTGGGATGTTTCTGCAATAACAACTGCCTCCATTTATTGTTTTCTTAGGTACCCTGTGACAGATATGCGTTGTGCTAAGGCTGAGTGACTCCAAACCGAGCTTTCACCTTGTGTGGAAGAGAGGTGCCAGCAGATCAAAGAGTAAATACCAGTTTATATGGGTGTAGTAGCCAAAGTCTGGCTGTTGTCCTAATCATATTGTTCCCCTGTGCTGTTGGCTGTAGAGGTCAGGATGTTTAACCCTCACGTGTCGATGGGCCAGTTAAACTTGAGAAATCTTTTATCCCCTTCTCACAGGCTTTTGAGGGAGTGGTGGAAGGAAGCTACTACTTAAATAAAGTGTTTATTCTACTTGAAGAAGTTGAATTGTAGTCTGGGGGTGCATTACGGCCACTCCCAAAGCTGCAGGCACAACAAGCTGAGGCATCTCTTAACTGGAGACTAGGGATGGAGCAAAAGGTAAGACTCATAAGAAATGCAGTAGGTCTGGGCTGTGGTTGCTGGTGAGTGCCATAACCATCCTTCCCCATTCACAGTAGTCTTTTCCTTCTCTCTGGAAGAAGGACCTTCTTTCCTCAACAAGTAGCTGACACTACTGCAGGTTTTTAATGAGAACAGGCAAGAGCTTCCTCTTTTCACTCTCAGGATACCCAGCCTTTGAAACAGAATTGCAGCTGTTATTTCCAGTCCCTGTAGTTTCTCTTGAAAAAAGAAGTGTCCCATTTTCTTATAACTTAGTCCTGTATTTATCTCAAAAATGTTCTGCCGGTGTTACTCACAAAGAGGTTTTGTCATCAGCATCAGACTCCCTCGTGCTTTAGTTTATGTAAGTAGCAAGATGCTTGGGACACTTGCCTAGTGCTGCCTGCTATGCTGCCCATTGGAATTTAAGAGCATCTTCTCTGTGTTATTAGTTAATGGCCATTTATGCACGTATAATTCTCCCTCTAAGTAAATTACGCCTTTGATCTCTGCAAGAGGACAAAAGAAACTGTGGTCACACTAGAAGAAGTAGAAGCCTGCTGTCTTTAGTGATATTTTCATCTCATATTTCTTGATGCCCTCCATCTGCTGCTGCAAACAGGCCCTGATGTCCGGAGTGCCAAGGTAAGAACCAGCCCCCAAACAAAGCAACACTGCTGTAGTTCAGGATCTTGTGTTACAGCTTGATAAAAACACATCCACCAAAGTAGCACTTGAGATGAAGGAGAGCAGTCCTGCATAGGAAGGGCTGGGAAATGTAGGAAACTGCCATTTATAGTGAATTATATGGAGCACTGTGTTACAGTGTGTGTTTGATGCTATATTGGGCAGGAAGGACATCGGTGGGACCGAAACTTCAGTTCTTGGATCCATTCAGACAATATGGTAAGCGGCCCTGTGAAATGGTGACAGCATGGTCCCAAAGCAAGGAAAACAAGTCCAGTTTCAGGTTTTGTTGAAGTGTGAAGCAGTGCTGACTTTTTTTTCATGAAGGCTTGTCAACCTCAGACACTTCTGTGCACACATACCTAACTGATGAGCTCACACTGTGAGTGAAGCTCCAGAACTGTGACTGAATTTTGCTTTGGGTTTTGGACTGCCCGAAGCTTAGAAATCCTGGCCCCACAGTCAGCACGGTCCTTACATTCCTTGTGATGGATTTTTGCTGGTTTGTAACATGGATTTCCTCCTCAGGTTGTAAAAACTCTCGGCGTGTTATTTGGGAGGGCCTTAAGAAGAAAAGCCAGCGCAGTGATCTGCGTGCTCTGCAGGCACAGAACTGCAGCCTGCCCTTCTGACCACGTCCAGCCCAGCCTTGGGCTCCTTCTGCACTCCTGGCAGGGCCAGGAGTGTCAGACTGGAATCCCCCACGGACACAAAGCAAAAAACAATGTGCAGGTGAAGCCAAAACTAAACATGATGAAGCCAAATGAGATTTCTCACCACAAACAATGACAGGGGAAAGGAGCTGCTAGCTGACAAGGGCCAAAAATAAGGATGCCGTTACCAATTATTACTACTGTTGGAACATGAGTGCTTTTCACTGGAGAAACAAAATTTGTGTAATTAATCATCGGGTCTCCTTCTCTGACGTAATCACTCTGGCATAATCACTCTGCTGCCTGTCAGCCACCTGCTGCAGAAAGCAGAAATTTACATATTTTCAGTAAGTAAATATGTAATCTTTTGTCAAAGTTCAACGTAGTACAGCCCACACGTGCTCTCCTGTATAAGAGCAGAATATACATCTGTCTCGTTTCCAGCTATGATTTTCCCCCAGAGCAGTTCCGTTTAGCTTACAGCTGTGGTTTAAACTTTCAGCCTGATGGTGAGGAGAACAGTGAATGCCTGATGAACTCTCATATTCATATAAAAATATCAATTATAATGCTCTGCCTGTTCTGCATCATTGTTACAGCAGTTGAAGCTTCATGCTCATTTTGAGTTGGCTTTTTTGTTTTTTGGTTTTTTTTCAACTTTTCATCATGATGTCTTCACTGTCTCTTCTGCAAGAAATCTCAGCTTATGTGATATCATTCTTTAGGTTGCTGGGCAGCTTTCAGCACCAGTCACACATGGAGGGGTCTCAGCCTTAGCTGTGCATGGTGTAAGCAGAGCTCAGGAGCACGGCTGTGCCTTGCTTCACTGCTTCCTGCTGCCTGCACGGGGATTGAGGTGTTGGGTTGCTAGCAGAATAGTCGAGGGATGGAAAAATTACCACTCTGAGCACAAATTATGTTATGGAAATGCACATCTTCCTAATTATTACCAGTAGTAAAAACTATTACTGCATTTTAATTAATTGAATTATGAATGACCTAAATTTAGAAGCAGTAAAGGTGAATTGTTCATGTCCTTATGCAAATAAAGACACTGCACGAAGTGCAGTGATGTGAAAAATAAGAAGTGGAAGTGCTGAAGGAGCTGCTGTGTTTCCTGAGGTGGGCAGGAAATTGTCCAAGTGTGCTTCAGCTGCCTGCAGAATGGATCTGAAGGCATACACTTAGGAGCACGCTTGTGGCTAGGTTTTGAAGCTGGTGAGAGCAGTCTTGGCATAACAGAGCTGTGCTTTCTGCCCATGAGTGCAGCAGATTCCCAGCAGCAGAATGCTCCCAGCACCCGGAGCAGCACGGCTGGAGCACCATGGCTGGGCCTCTCTCAGCCAATGCAACCTCACAGGATGCTCACGCAGGCTGAGGAGCACGGTGGCAGCCCGAGGCCTGCAGCCCTGCCGTGCCCCAAGCCTGGCACGCCGTGCTGCAGGCTGCCAGGAGCCGTGGGGCTGCTGCAAAAGCTCCTCGAGAGCTGTCACGTCGGGGCTGTGCGACGCATCAGAGCAGCTGTCTGGAATGTAGGGCATTGGGACAGCAGCGCAAGGCTGGGCGAGCAACAGCGCTTCAGGTTTGGAAATAGTGACAGGTCCTTGGGCAGGCCGGTGCCGGGCCAGGAGGAGGAGCCAGGCAGAGCTGCGAGCGGCTGGAGCGAGTGGCAGCGGGCGAGGGGCTGCGGGCAGGGCGAGGGGCCGCCGGCTGCCTGGGGCTGCGGAGAACAGGTAATGGGAGCGTCTGTCGCTGCTAATTGTACCGCTTTAGCCTTAGGAATGCTACTGTAGGTTGTTTGGTTGTTTGGTTGTTTGTCTCTGCCAATCAATAATTACTTTAAAAAAATGTGATTTTCCCATTAAAAGAAAATGGAGAATTCTCAGTATGCATTTTTCCGCTTCTGTGATTCCTGTCCCAGGGAAAGACAGAGCCAGAGGAACTCATATTCTTGTCAGTGGACTTCAGTGCTAGAGGAAAGATGGACGTTAGGTTTGTTGTAGGAAAAAATACATAAATAGCATGAATATAACAAGCCTCTAAAGAAATGAGACGAATTTGCCTTTTTATTGCTTCCTGTCTACCATAACAACCTGTTCCTCATTTAACTTCTCCTCCCCTTTTAAAAAAAAAAATAGCATCTCCTACATAAGAGTGTTTAATCCAGAAGGCTCAGAAGGCATTTGTACCACATGGACCACAGTGGTAGTTTACACCTTCCACTCTTTCAAGATCCAGCAGCATGTTGGCCCTGCAACGTGACCAAGCAATGTTTATTACTGGCAGCTCCCAACTGGCCGATCTGAGTTTTATGGTCATTTCTGTCTAATGATCATGCTCACAAATAGGTGGGTAGGGAAGGCTTGGGATCAAAGCATAAGCCACAGATTTCACAACGTTTTCTTGGCAAAACAAGGTGTTGATTTAGCTGCTGGCTGCAATCTGCAGACCTTCATTAAGGTGTTCTCCTTATGATGACTCTGATAGCATCTTCCCTCCTGTTTCCATGGGACAGCCCTCAGCCCAGCAGCACAGCCTCGGCTGGCACAGCGCTGTGAGCAGGTGGGAGCCATGGTGGAGCGGCGCACGGCTGTCTCCTTTAGGGGTATCTCAGGCCCAGCAGCACCCCTATTTTCGGCCTCAGAACAGGTGCCCAGAGCCTTGTTTACAAAGGACGGGCAAGCAGGCGTTGATCCTGGGGGGATTTCACGTGCCGTTCTGAAGCAGCTGCCTCCACACAGCAGCTGTTTCCACATCCCCCTGCCCATCCCAGCAGGGCGGCCGCTGTTTTCCAACTGAGCATGCGGGCCTCCAAAATCATGTTTGCTTGAGGCCTGTCTTATCTTCTGCTTCACTGGCAGACAAAGATTTTTGCAGTTACTTGGGCTGGAGAAGGGATTTATTCAACTTGTGAAGTGCCTGAAGGACTCAGATGAATTGGCGCCCTGCCTATTAACTGGTCCTGGTATTGGCAAATGGTTTAAAAGAGAGCGGCTAAGTGTGGCTGGAGGGCAAAGCTGGAGCTCTGCTGTCTGGTGTCTGCAGCAGCACAGCACGAGGGAAGGCGTGTGGTGCAGAAATGAGTGCACAAGAACAGCTGGCCTTGGTGGGGGTGTGAGGGCTGCAGTCGGGCCGTGGTGGTCCAGCAGGCACTGCAGCACTGCCATGTGAGCTCGGGCGCTGTGCTGCAGGTACTGCCTCGTGCCTGTGTTTGGTTGGTGGTTATAGCTGCTATCTGTCTGCCTCTTCTGCAACAACAGCCCCTCAGGTCTTGCCCTGTGCCGCTAAAAAGAGCTCAGACAACGCTGTTTCTTTGTTTCTCCCTAAAGGGAAGCTCCAGACAAACGCCAGCAAGTCCCTGTCTTGCCAGGTTAGGCATTGTTTTCATGCTCTCTTGGTGCTGTAATGGCTGTAAAAAGGAAATAGTTCAGTGTTTATAGCAGCAGTGATGCAATGCTTGTTCTTTTCAGCTTTGGGATTCCACTCCCATAGCCTTCTCCCAGGCCTGGGAGATGGGAGATACTGGGTGGAAAAAGCAGACACCTGCTTTCTGCATGGGAAGACTGTTCCCATGCGCCTTGTTTTGAGGCTCTTAGAAGGGGTGAGTGGCTGCTGTGAGGAGAGGTAAAGCAGGGCTGGCGTGGGCCAGGAGCCTCCAGCTTTCCTGTCTGCCTTCACTCCTCATTCCCGTAGAACCCCAGGCTGCCCGTGGGCTCTCTGATGCCCGTTGCTGCCCGCTGTTCCCTGGGCAGACTCTCCTTCAGCCCTGCCTGCTCCTAGGTCACAGGTCTCAGGCTGCCCATGTAAACAGCTGTCCCTCATGGCCAATACTGACCAAAAGAAAACATGGATTTTCTTTGGTCTTTGTGTTCCATGTGCATTAATCACCTGAGAGTTGTCTGGGCTTTGCTTAATTTTCTGAATACCTGGTAGGGAGCAAAGGCACTCACACAGCAGCGGAAAATTCTCAGGGCCATGCCGGCACATGGCTTCTTAAAATAGTGAACGCCTTCAGCGGGAGGAATGCGCTGACCCGTTTAGGTGGCATTGCTGAGCTGTGTGTGAGAGCGCCTGCCGATGCTGGGACTCAGACTCAGCACCACCAGAAAAACACAGGGATGCTGCTGGGCGTGCGCTTCTAATTTTAGCTGAGAGCCTTCCTATGGCCGGCTGGAGACAGCAACATCCCTGACCTCTTCCGAAAATACTGAATGCTGAACAACCGATCTACCCTGCTAAGAAAGTATTAACAGAGCTTTACAGAAATGAGCCATCTTTAATAATTGGCTTCAGCCTCCCCGCAGCAGCTGCTGTGCCTGCAGCAGCGGAGGTCCAGCCCTGTGGGTGACCCGCTCAGCACAGCCCCCTGCTCTCCATCCCTGCTGGTGCCAGCCCTCGGGGCTGGAAGCGCTCGGGCGCATTATGAGCGAGTTATGAAGCCACCGATTGCCCAACCAAAGTTTTTAATTATTATTTTCATTCTAAGCACTCCATTTGCCCTTTTCACACATGGTACCCTTGCCACGTGCGGTTTAGTCGTAGCTCCTTGGGCCATCCCAGGACACCTGCTCCTCCCTGCCCACCATAGCCCCTTAATCTCTCCTGTTTCTGAGTCGAGCCGGGCAGGGCCGTCAGAAGGGCACACGGGGCAGGAGGGTCTATTTTAAGCAAAACATTTGCTTCAGGCCATGCGCTTTTTAGAGCCACATTTTTCCTTAGGCCATATGCTTTTAAGATCTGATGTCGCCTTTGTAATAAGAACTTTAGCTTGTTACTATTTCTGTCTTTGGTTACGGTGGTGCACCTGGACGGAGACGTGGGGGGGGTGGCAGCCTCCGCCGATTCTGTTTTGCTGCTGATGCGGTCCCAGCGTCCCGGCAGCAGGCAGCACTGCTGGGTGGGAGCAGCGGGCAGCCTTCGAGGAAGCAGCGACCGGCCGCATCGCTCCTGGCGTTGCGCAGGGCCTCGCTCGGTGCCCGATAACGAGCTTCATTTAGCTCCGCACGTCCCTGCCCTCGCCTCACCGCCGGGCGCCGCGGCTTTGCGAGAGTTCTTTCGCTGAAGGGCGGAGCAAAAATAGCGCACATCCCGCAAACAGCCTGGGCCGCGGGGCGAGGAAGGCCCAGGCGGCTCAGCGGCGCTGCGGGGCACAGCGCGCCTCCGTGCGGGGAGCAGCCGCTCCGAGGGCCGCGCAGCGAGCGCCGTTCCGGGCAGTGAGCGCCGCGCCGCGCCGAACTACAGCTCCCAGCGCCGCCGTCACGTGCCGCAGGTCACGTGCCCGCCCGGCCCCTTTGTTTTGAGCGGCGCTGGCAGCGGCCGGCGGCACCCGAGAGCTCCGCACCGAGCCGGGCCAGCGGACGGCGGCACCGCGGCGCGCGGAGATCCCGGCCCGGCCCTGCTCGGCTGCGGGTGGCACCGAAACCCGGAGGGTGAGGAGAGCGGCGGGAGGGCGCGCGGCGGGACGGCCGGGGCTGGAGACGGGCGGGACCGCGGGGAAGCGCGCGGTAGAGCTCCGCTGCCGGGTCCCGCCGGGAGCTTCGTGACCCCGCTACGCCTGCGGGCGGCGGGGCCGGCCGGCAGCTCGCAGCGGTCCGGGGTCGCCGCCGCCGCCGTTTTGTAACCCCGCGTCTCCCCGCGCCCCTCCGTGCCCCCGGGCGGCGGCGCGTTGGAGCCCCGCGGCGCGGATTGGGCTGCGGGCGGGGGGGGCGGGGCCGTGCGTAGCGGGGTGAAGGTGAGCTGGAGGGCGCGCGTGCGCGTGGCGGCCTCGGGACGGGGGGGCGGCGCGCGTGTGCGCGCAGGGGGCTGTGGGGCGGCTGAGGGGCGCACGCCTCGGCCCCGCTCCGGGCTCTGCAGTCACGGCCCCGCGCGGGGACGAAGGGCGGCGGCTCGGCCGTGTAAACAGGAAGGTGGCGGCGTGCGCTGGGAGCGGCCCGCGCTTCCGGGCCTGTTCGTGCCCGCGCTCCCCGGCTGCGGGCGCCGCGTGCCCGCGTTGGCGCCGCTACGCGCGGTCCGCCCGCGGCCGGCCGGGCTGAACTACCCCGCGCAGGGCGCGCCCGAACGCCGTGCACGTGCTGAAGAGTTTTGTTTGTTTTTGTTTTTGCCGCTCGGTTTGGGGTATTTCGGGCCTCAATTAATCGTGAGTCTCACGTCCAAATCAGTTCCTGTTTTTGCCGGGTGATTTTTGAGGGCGCTCGGGCTCGCTATGTGTCACAGCCTTGTTTATTGCTGAATCTTGGCGTTGCTGACATTTGTAACAAAGGACTTCTGCAGTGCCGCTAACTGTACCTGTTGGTCAGCTTTGGATTCTTATTGCCGAGGTATTGCTATTTATCGGGAGGCTTCCATCGTTCTGACACTCCTGTTAAACCAACCACAAATGCTCCCTTAAAACGAACAGCTTTATTTTGCTGTGTCGTGAAGAAGGAAGAAAAGACGCCGTGTTTGGTATTGGTGGAAGGAAAGCCTCTGCCTCTTCCTCCATCCTGCGCTGTGGGTTAGGCGGCGTGCCATCCCTGGGGCTGTGCCGGCCCTCGGTGTGTCCCAGCCGTGCCGAGGGACCCGGCCTGGAGGTGACTGGGCGTGGGGTGGGAGCTGCCTCCGTGTGCAGCAGCACTCGGCCTCAGCAGCTCCCAGGACTGCACCCCGTGGCAGCATGGTGGTGCCGCTGCTGGAAGCCTCACTGGCTGCACGGAGCTGCTGCTGCTCTCTGTCCCTTCTGCGCATGGAGCATCTTAGTTCTGTGAGAAAAGGAAACCCTAACCTGCCAGCAAGCTGGTAGTTGTTAGAGCTGGGCTGAAAGGGGGCATAATGCTTCAAAGGGTGGTGAGTCACTGAAACAGGTTGCCCAAGGAGATTGTGGATACCCCATCCCTGGAGGCATTCAAGGCCAGGCTGGATGTGTCTCTGGGCAGCCTGGTCTGCTGGTTGGTGACCCTGCACATAGTTGGAACTACATGGTCACTGCAGTCCTTTTCAACCCAGGCCATTCTATGATAATGCAGCAGGGGAAGGACAAGTTTGGTGCAATGTGAAGTTGTTTGTACAGGAGCCTCACTGATACAAGGTGTCAGGGCAGAGGTTCTATGGACCTGGTGGCCTCTGAATTAGGGCTTCAGCTATGGGATGTTTTTGAGGAACCTCTGGTGCAGCTGAGCCTCCAGGCAGCACTGGCTGTGAGGAGGCAGAGGAACTGCCTGTTGGTGAACCAGCTGAACTTGGAGGTGTGTGTGGGAGCATCTGTGTCAGAGGCAGTTCGTTTGAATACACGGTCTCTGTGGCTTGTTTAAGGTCCTTCCTGGCTTGTTTAAGGTCCTTCCTGGCTTGTTTAAGGTCCTTCCTGGCTTGTTTAAGGTCCTTCCTGGCTTGTTTAAGGTCCTTCCTTGCTGCCATTTACTCAGGCAAGCTGTCCAGTGCATTTTGTCCATTTAAGACATACAGAGCAAGGAGTGCAAGAAAAGCATACATGTGTCTGATGGAGCTCCACAAATGACAGTGTCGCGGAGTCATAGAATGACTTAGGTCAGAAGGGACATTAAAGATCACGTAGTTTAAACCCCCCTGCCATGGGCAGGAACACCTCCCACCTCAGGCTGCCTAGAGCATCATCAGCCCCGAACATCTCCAGGGATGGGACACCTACAGAACTTCTGTGCACAGCAATGCCAGCACACCAGTGCCCTCTGGGTTAGGAAGAAATTCTTAACATCTAACCTAGATTTCCCCTCTTTTTTTCAAAGCCATTTGTCCTTGTCCTGTCACTATTGGGCTGTGTAAAAAGTCAGTCCCCTTTCTGCTCGTAAGCTCCCTACAAGTACTGGTGATGGTCTTATGTAAATATTTGCTTCAGCAAATGTACAGAAGTGACTGGACAGAAATTAAATCTTATATTCAAAGCAGAAATTTCTTCATTGGAGTTCAGTTATTTTTTTCTTCGTTGTGTCTTGTTTGTGACATTACAGTATTTAGCCCCTGGAGTAGGTTTTGCTCTGTGGATTTTTCTTTAGTCTCCTGTTTCTTTAAACCGTCAGGGCATTAAAAAAAAATACACAAATCATTTGGTGACCAATAATTTGGTGCTATTCCTAGTTTCAAGTATAAGGAAGGCAGTGCTTCCTCCAGTGAGCTGTCTTAGCCCAAAGGCCTTATTTTCATTTGTTGGTGATTGCATCATGCAGTATCTTTGTAAGTCTTTAACTCCTCACAGAAGAAAAAGCCCAGCTCTTTTTTAACAGTCATAGTTTCCTTCCCTCTCATGCAGTCTGCTGGTGTCCCAGTTCTAACTAAAGACCTGCTTTGTTTTGGAGACTCTCCATTAACTTGAACAAAACAGTGATTTAAAGCCGTGCCACCAGAATCAATCTTTTAGGGTTTATATTTAGATTTTCTTTGTTACATTTCCCTTTTCTACTGCAAATGCTTCACTTCTGCCCACGTTCCCGTGCTGAGTAGTATGGAATTGACTGCGGACTGCTGGGTGCTGGCAGCACAGCCGTGGAGGTGGTGATGGCGGTGGCAGAGGCTGTTGTTGTTCTTGGTTTTTATGTGGGCTGTGTCATTCCGGGCAGAATGGTTGGGAAATAAATTCCTCGGACAGAATATCTGTTACAGATCAGGCTGCCTTAATGATGCCTCGTTAGCTGGTTGCCTCAGAGAGATTTTGCTAGATGTGCTCACTGCAGCAGTGTTTGTCAGGCAGTGCAGTGACAACTGAGCCCGTTTTAATTCGGATTAAATGAACTATTCTGTAGGATAAAGGAGTCCACTGACAATCTGCCTTGTAAATGTGTGTGAAGGAGTTTATATGGAAGGTTTAGAAAAACCTTTCTCAGTGAGTAGATAAATGTACAGCACACCTCCCTGGTCCTTGTAGAGATGGTGCCTTTGACAGGTGCTGTGTTTATGTAAGGTAGGAAGGAATGGTTGGTTGTGTTCTGTATTAAGCAACGGTGCAGGCAGACTTGGATGGGGTAATGCAGCTCTGAACATGCTAACGTGTCAGGAAATCTAATCTGTGTTAGGAACTGATGTTTACTGACTCTCTACATTGGGAACAAGGGAAACCAAAGCACCTCCTCAAGTATTTGCAGGAAAAAAAAATCCATGAGTTTTAAAATAATTCAGGGCAGGTTCTCCTAGACATGCACATAGGAAGTACCTGCGTGTGGAATGGTATCCGTGTGAGAGCTGGGAAGAGCAGCCCTCTGCTGGCCCGGAGTTCTGCTGGACCAGTTCAGTTCTGAGTTCAGGAGTGCTGGTGAGCCGTATTGCTGCCTGACCCACTGACCACATCGCCTCTAATATCCAGGATCTGCACAGTCTGTTGTGTTTTCTTCACCTAAAAATTTTAGTTTTGGTGTTACTGGCATTTGAGCAATTTTTGCTACTCCAGCACTTTGATAATCTGTACTGGGAGGGATGTTGTGCACTGTGTACTTAAAACTGAAAAGAAAGCAATGTTTTTGCTAGTAATTGTAGTTCTTTGGAGAACAGAAGATTTCTTTCCTCAGTAAACTTCCCTTGATTTTTAGCTTCAGTAGCTTTATATAATGTCATTCTCTATCCTGTTTTGCAGTTCTGTTTTAACAGTTTACATTTATTATTAATTCCAGCTTAGGTTATTAGTGAGCTAATTTCTAGATATGGGGAGTGGAAAAGTGAAAACAGTGGTCAAGGCTGTTCATGGAGATAACTGATGGCTGTTAACCACTGGCAGTGCGTTATAGTATTTGCGATAACAGGTAAAGGAGTGATTTATCTCAACTCAATTTGTATATTGCAAGTTTCTTTTTTTTTTTCTCCCCCACCTTTTTATTAGTTTGATGACAGTGTTACACGAAGGCTCCAAAAGCCAGAAGAGCCCAAGCTCTGGAGCTTTGTGCAGGAGAGTCCTTGGTTTGTGTCAGTAAAGCAGTCTGCTGAAGCTGAGCTCCCATTTCACTTGTGTTGAGCTCTAGTCCTATGCTAGCAATGCTGGGATGTTCAGAATTTGTCAGCCCTGACAGCTGTTCCATGTATAGTATACAGATAGTATACGGAGTACGCTTTGTGTTTAACATGGAACAGATGGCGCTGCCTTGCCCTGCCAAGGTCACTTGCTGTGAGATATGGGTCAGCCCCGGTAAAGGTGGGAAGCTGTACTGACTGTGTGCCCCACGGGTGTCTCGGCTGTTTGTCGTGATGGAGCGAAGAAGATACCAGACTGACTGCTAAGTGTTTTTAATTTTTCAGACCGTAGCACTGCGGAGAAGAAACTCGGCCAGCTTTTCTCAATGACTCTATAGCCAACTGATGTAACAATGGTACTAATATTGGGACGCAGACTGAATAGAGAGGATAGTGGGATACGAGATTCCCCTGCAACCAAGCGGAAAGTTTTTGAAATGGACCCAAAGTCGTTGTCAGGCCCTGAGTTTTTTGACTTCTCCTCGGGATCATCGCACGCTGAAAGCATTCTGCAGATCTTCAATGAGTTCCGAGACAGCCGGCTGTTCACGGACGTCATTATCTGTGTGGAGGGCCGGGAGTTTCCCTGCCACCGCGCGGTGCTCTCAGCCTGCAGCAGCTACTTCAGAGCCATGTTTTGCAACGATCACCGAGAAAGCAGGGAGATGCTGGTGGAGATCAATGGCATTTTAGCTGAAGCTATGGATTGCTTCTTGCAGTACGTGTACACCGGCAAGGTGAAAATCACTACGGAGAACGTGCAGTATCTGTTTGAAACATCAAGCCTCTTTCAGATCAGCGTTCTGCGCGATGCCTGTGCCAAGTTCCTGGAAGAACAGCTGGACCCCTGCAACTGCCTGGGCATCCAGCGCTTCGCAGACACGCACTCGCTCAAGACGCTGTTCACCAAGTGCAGGAATTTTGCGCTGCAGACGTTTGAGGACGTGTCCCAGCACGAAGAGTTCCTCGAGCTGGGCAAAGATGAGCTTATTGATTACATCTGCAGCGATGAGCTGGTGATCACGAAGGAAGAGATGGTGTTTGAGGCTGTCATGCGCTGGGTGTACCGGGCGGTTGAGCTGCGAAGGCCGGTGCTCCACGAGCTGCTGACACACGTCAGGCTCCCGCTGTTACACCCCAACTACTTCGTTCAGACTGTGGAAGTGGACCAGCTGATACAGAATTCCCCAGAGTGCTACCAGCTGCTGCACGAGGCCAGGAGGTACCATATCCTTGGCAATGAGATGATGTCTCCCAGGACTCGGCCACGCAGGTGAGGGAGTTTTGTATTTGTTTTTTTATTTTGTACACACTCTCCTAGAAAAGAGTTATTTGCATTTGATCTTGGTTTGCATTCTGGAGCACTGCATTTATACCTGTGTACTTCCCCACACTGCCTAGATAGAAATAAGGCAAGTTTTTACAGATAAATGAAGGTATTCTACGTCGCAAGTGAAATATTTTTCATATTTTTAATGTTTGCTTGATGTTATCTTAATTCATGCAGTGGCAGCATCTTGAAATCAACTTGCTATGCTACAGCAAGTAAGCCGTTCCATTTTCTGACATCCTTTCTTTTTTTTGCAATAGTCACATAAGCATGCACTGTGTTGCAAACAATATGGATGGGGATACATATACAGAGGATTTACTTGTTACGTTGTAAAATGCTTTAAAAAATTGCAGTAGACAACAGAACAACAGGTTGTTAACTACAAAGAAATAATATCTTTCATTTTTAAAGAATTATGAAACAGTTCATGAAATATTTCATGCTTATTCCATGACGTTTTAATAATCCAGAATTACTGCTACTTAATGATGTGTTACAAAAATACAAACGGTGACTGAATTTGTGAGAGGAACGCAATTAATGGCCGATGGTGGTTATGGTCTTTCCTCCCACCCCAAGTATTTTCCCAGAAAAAGCCTTACTTCTCCACATAGTTGACACAAAGGTTTATTAGCTGATTTAAGCTGCAGTTTTAAAATCAGGTGCTCTGTGAAGGCGATGCTCTTTATGAGCCCCTTGCAGCCCCGCTGTCGGCTTTTTAAAGCTGTGCAGTGCTGTGGAGCGTCTGGGAGCTTTTGGTTTGCTGAAGTTCAGGAGCTGGGAACGCTGGTTTGTGAGGAGTTCCCTGAGCCGGCTCTGAGGGAGCTGTAGCAGTGTCTTTGTAGCATTCCAGCTTGTAAATGCCATACCTTGCCTAATGCAGGTGATTTCAGGCTGTCTTGTGTTTCTTCGTGCTAGGCCTAATAAGCAGCAGCATGAAACTGAGTAGGCAGGAGTGAGAGAAGTCATTAAAAGAGAAAAAGCTGGCTGGCCTCCCAGCAGGAATTATTTCCCCTTTTCTAGATTACATTCGTGGAATAGTTCTTTGTCATTTGTTTCTGCCTATTTGTTTGCCTATTTGTTTCAGTTGCCTATAGCAAAAAGAGGTGATGTTTTAAAACAGTTACCAGGTCTCCCCTTGCCCATGTTTTCATCGCAGCTTTTCTGGGCATTTCTTCGAGGTTTGGGGAGCGGAGGACATTGGAGAGATCTTTTCTTTCTTGACTTCTTCCGATTCCTTTTTTAATATAAACTCTTTCTAAAAGGAAATAGGCAGTAGCATCAGAATCTCCCAAGCGAGTGTTTTGTCTGAAACTTACGGAAACAGCATACGATTCCTTGTATGGACATGTATGCAGTTAAAGTGTAGTCTACTCATTTTTAAAAAAACAGCGTGGATTTTTTTCACAGTTTTTTTTTCTTTTTTCTTTTAATCTTTTTTTTGGAGGCTAGTGAGGAGGTACCTGAGGCACACAGTGTAAAACATGGGGTGACCAGCTCGTTTCAGTGCTGTGTGCCTCTAGACTCTGCTGACAGACACAGAAGGTCTCACTGAGGATCCTGTGCAGTTGTGTACCTGCAGTGACGTACTCACATATTAAGGCTGGATTTCTCTTGTCCCCTGCTGGCTGTGTTGCACAGCAGGTCAGTGAGCACTGCTCAAGCAGTGAGCAGTAGCAAATTTCCATATGCAAAAAAAAAAAACAAAAAACAAAAAAAGCTGCCAACCGGGCTCTTGCTGTGCTGTGGTTCAAATTATCTTTAGATTTTCGTGTTCCCATGAATTCCTTTATCACTCAGTTCCTCTAAAGCTGTCCGATAACTGAATGCTCTCTTTAACTGGTAAGAAGCTGCTCCAGTTACAAACGTTTTGGCGCATCTTCTTTGGCTACTTGCAGACGTGTTCAAAGAAGGTGGGTGGCTCAAAAGAGGTGACTTTTGATTCCACTTGACATTTCTGTCTTCCTGTTCGCTACACAAGTCAGTACCCAGGAGAAGCTATACTGACAGGAGGCATGTAGTCTCCCAGACCTAAGATGGTTTTGAATGGAATCTCTTTAGATTACTGGAGGTTCTTCAGTGCAGCTGACGTGGTGGTGCTTGGCTCTGTCCCCTAGGCCAAAGGGCTGCATGCAGCTCAGGACCCCTTGGAAAGCTGCTTTAGCAGTGCTCTGGATAATGTGATGCTGGCAGCTGTCTCCCGTTCCCCTTTGTCCATTCTCTCACCTCCTCACAACTGGAGGGTCTCCCTTGGAACTTCCAGCTCACCTCTGTTCCTCCCCTCATGCTGTTTCCTTTGAGGGCTGTCAGGAGGACCCCCTGTACCCCTGCTTCACATCTTATCTGGAGCTGCAGCTTCTTCTAACCTCCATTCACAGATATCATTAGTTCATTTGGAACTAACTTTAAAACCTCTACAGTGCAAGACTTGTTCAAGGAAATGGAACAGAGCAAGTATTTCTTAATTGAGGAAAGCGTATGGCTACATAAGCACTACACCTACGTAGGATATTTCTTTTTCTTTGGATTTAAAACGTTGTGCTAAACTAACATCCCCTTTAAGGAGCACAGCTCTCATAACAAGCCCTCTTCAATCCCACATTTTTTGTTCAGCTAATTTGAAAGTAAATGTTGACACTTCAGTACAGTAAGCTTTTCAGTAAATAGAGGGCTTGGTTCTAATCTAAAAAGTAATCTGCAGACAAACACTTTTTCAGCATGCAGTTAGTTGATATCTAGGCTTGCCTCTGGGCAGGTTGTGAGATTAATAACTTGCTCTTAAGAAAACTTTTCTTTCCGTGGGTACTGCCTTAGAGGTACAGAAAGTTTTCCTCTCCTGCCTTTTGAGAGATTCCTTTCAGAGCTCTCTCTTTCATTTCTCTTAAAAATGAATACTTCAAATAAATACACAGAAACGGAGAATCAACATCACTTCAAAGCTGAGCAGCAGAAAAGACTGTTCTCCTGTCCAGTTCAGGTGTGTAAAGTGCCTCCACAGATGCAAATCTTCACTGTGTAATCTTTCTTACAGTGCCTTTTCAGTACCTTTGCCTTTGTGTAAGACAGAAGGGTGTATTTTATGTGTGGTGACAAGGAGGTAGAGGAGTGAAATGGTTTTGTTCGTGATGTTTCAAAGCAGGGAAATTGTCATCAGGATTTATAAGCTAATATATGTATGCATGAGTTCAAGTATTAGGAAATCTGGGCGCAGATCATACGAGTTTTAGCTCAAATGCAGTCATAAAGCAGGGTGGGTTTTTTTGTTTTGAGACAGTGGGATACTCAGCAGTGTTGTGAATGGGATCTCTATTCATGAGGATCAAAGTTAAAGCACAAAACAACAACGAGGCTTACTAAAAGTAAATCTTGCATTATTTTATGATTACTACACAGCAGACCTTGAAATAACCTCAAAACGTTCTCTCAAATGGAGAGAAGGGATGAAATTCATTCCTAATTTGATTTGCTTGTAGAAGATGGTTGACTCTCTGCATTCAAACATGGACTAAAATATAGTAGATTTTTCTACTGTTTTTCTGTGAACACAGAGTACATATAATGCAGAAGCATTGGGTCAGAAGGAGAATGAGGGTGGAGCAATATGAAAGCTTTGCAGACTATCTCATGCTTACTTTCAGAGTTCTTGATTTCTTTTTTGGCTTGAATTTTCTAACTTTTCTTTTTCCAAACAGTTTTTGAAGGCATTGTTATTTGGCCTCCATATATTGATAAGTACCTCTTACATCTGAGTTTTGTTTTCCCTTTTTTAGGTCAACTGGTTATTCTGAGGTGATAGTTGTTGTTGGAGGCTGTGAAAGAGTTGGAGGGTTTAACTTGCCGTACACCGAGTGCTACGATCCTGTAACAGGAGAATGGAAATCACTGGCCAAACTTCCAGAGTTTACCAAATCTGAGTATGCAGTGTGCGCCCTACGAAATGATATCCTTGTTTCAGGTGAATAATCCTTCCAATTCCTTCCAATTTGAGCATCTGAGTTGGTAATCCACGTATGCCAGCCCTTTTTAGATACCCCTCACTTAGTCCTTCTAGGAAGGATTGATCGTATGGTACAGCACACGTTAGTTTAAGCAAAGAATCTGTCTCCTCAGGTTTGTAGTACCTTTGTCATTTGAACAGTGTGTAAAAAGCAGGAGATGGTACATGGATCAAAGAGAGGGAAGCAGCTCATGTTAGCAGTGTTCCCCAGGGCACAGCAGCAGTTAAGATTCCCATTTTGAGAGTCTTGTCCAGGTAGTTACACTCGAGGAAGTCCAAAAAGCATGAGCAGAAGCCATTAAGGTGCATTCTGATCTCAAGAAATAATCTGATGTGATAGCAGCATGTTGCTGAGAGAGGGAGGTTTACAGAAGTAAAACAACTTATCTCTGTTTTCATGTTTTGAAATCTTCTGAAACTGACTTCAGTCAAGTATGAAAAGAGTATAATTCCACTGCCCCTGTAGAGGGGCATGACAGTAGCTGACACTTCTCATTCTGGCATTAATTTATTCAGACTGGCATATTTTTGTTTTAAAGGTGGAAGAATCAATAGTCGGGATGTATGGATTTATAACTCTCAGCTTAACATTTGGATCAGAGTTGCCTCCTTAAATAAAGGCAGATGGCGTCATAAAATGGCTGTTCTTCTTGGTAAAGTAAGAGAAGTACATTTATAATTCCTTCAGCTGGGATGTTTCATATGTGTAAGAAAGTAGTGGAGAAGACATACGTACACGCTTAGTACTACCTTGTTGCACGTCCCATTAAATCATATTTCATATTTTCAAATAAGGTAATATTTAAAATAATTGTGCTCTTGATCAGTCATTCACTGTCCTTGGAACTGAAAATCCTCAAAGTTTTTTTTGTGAGCTGTCATCAAAATGTCTCAGCTCCAAGTTCTGGGGATTTTTTTGCAGGCAAAGAAATGTATCAGAACTTGCCCACGTTTAAAAAGTGCTCTCAAAATCTAAATGATCTATGCTGTTTTTAAGAAAAAGCAGTACTGCTTTGTCTTCTCTCCGTTCTTTTATTTGGTGTTTTATAGTGAAATTAACCTGCCATGTTACTGTAAGGAAATGGAGATTTATTTGTGCCTTAATGTGAAACTAGTACTTGGGATCAGCTGACTCCATTAATGAAAGTCAGGGAGGGGCTGTGTGGGTTCCCTTGCAGTAAGTTTTAGAGATGGAGGAAGGAGGGCAGGCACAATTAATAATGAGATCTGCTTCTTATGTATGAGAGATGCCACAGGAAAGAAAAGGGGAATTTACAAACTGAGAGGAAGTACTTTGTAAGCAAGTAGAAAAAAGTAAAACAGAAAAGCAGAGGTGTGTTCAGGTGCACTTCTGCAGCTGCCCCTGCTGAATGTGGCCTTTCACTTGCGAAATGCTGAGAAATGCCTTCTTTTGTAAGTGTCATTCAAATAGTGAAGTTCTGTTTCTGTTTTATTATAGTATGTTTTCAATGTCTGTTTGCATCGTCTTTCTCTGTGTGACTAAATGGAAACTCTCCTGGAACTATTACTTTTAGGCCACATTCTTCTATCCATATGATATACATATATCTTTTTACAGAAGTATCCCCTCAAGTGAAAGCCTAAAAATAAAAAGTAAAAAAAAAATGAGCATTTCTGCAGCATTACTTTCATAATTGAATGCTGTAAGGACTCTAAAAAGGAAATGATGGTCGTTTTCACCATTTTGCCTAGGTGTATGTTGTTGGAGGATACGATGGGCAAAACCGCCTGAGCAGCGTGGAGTGCTACGATTCCTTTTCCAATCGATGGACAGAGGTGGCTCCCCTCAAGGAAGCTGTGAGCTCTCCTGCAGTCACCAGCTGTGTTGGCAAACTGTTTGTGATCGGCGGCGGTCCTGATGACAACACGTGTTCTGACAAGGTCACTTAACTGCTCGCACCTCTTATATCCACAGTAAAGAGAAATGCTGGTTTGAAAATGATCTGTTTTAATTGGCTTTGGATGGAGCATGGAATTGGGAAATTACAAAAATACGTAGCAGGAAACAGTAACTTATTAGCATGCTGTTACTTTGGTTTCTGTCGTGGACATTAAATGTGCTGTGTGAGGCTTAAACCAAACTGTCTGGACAAAGGTGTTGAATACAGACCACACAAAAAGACTCATACGCACGCCTGTATTTGTATGGACTTAATTTTCTTGGTGAGGTACTGCCCACCAAGCATTGCTTCCTTCTCTGTCCATGTTACAAATTGTGGGTGTGCCACGCTATAATTTCAGGTGGGCCTTTAATCTCAAATGCATGTGTTTGTTTTCAGGTTCAGTCTTACGATCCTGACACTAATTCTTGGCTGCTCCGTGCAACTATCCCTATTGCAAAAAGATGCATTACGGCTGTGTCTTTAAACAATCTGATCTATGTTGCTGGTGGACTCACCAAGGCAATATACTGCTATGACCCAGTTGAGGACTACTGGATGCACGTACAGAACACGTTCAGCAGACAGGTAATTAAACACAACAAGGCCTGTAAACGTCTGAAAGGTATTGATTTACATGAATATCTTGGGAGGAAATTAATAGAAGCTTATTTAAATCTCTTAAAATTGCATCTCTTGATTCCATCCCTGCTTTACTTCTTCATCTATATAGTAGACAACCTCAGAGAAGAGACTAAACTAGTAGGTTTTAAGCTGAGAGCCAGTGTTAGCCAGCCCAGTCTTTGAGAGAAGTTACTGTTGGACAAGAGGGTAACAGTAGACTGGATAACATTTCAAGTGCCTAGAAATAGATCTCTGTCAAGCCCTGTTACATTTTTTTTTATATAAATTGAAGA
This sequence comes from Meleagris gallopavo, assembly GCF_905368555.1. Taxonomy (NCBI): domain Eukaryota; kingdom Metazoa; phylum Chordata; class Aves; order Galliformes; family Phasianidae; genus Meleagris; species Meleagris gallopavo. The sequence goes on along the minus strand of NC_139414.1, from coordinate 797,881 downwards.
CAGTAATTTTCTTATAATTGATTCTAGACATCTGTCAGTATTTTTTGTTGCATTGAAAAGCTTTGAAATGTGGATAGGAATACTGTACAGCACAGAAAGTATCTGACTTGAGCAGTGAGAGCCATGTCACTTCAGTATGTGGAACACTTAACAGCATGTGTCCCCCTCACTAATAAAGTGTATTTGTGTGTTTTATCACTTTTCCCTGTTTTTTTAAAAAATATCTGTTAATCACATCCGCATCTGAAATTTGTACTTTTTCCAGTCCTTCCCTATTTTCTCACTACTTTCTGTTCTGGTCCCTATTTTACTTTCTTTGTTGCAAGTAAGACATAGTGTTGTCATTTCTCTATTTTCTTAGTCGTGACCTGTTTTTTTTTTTCTTTCTCCCTTGTTTACTCCTCCAAAGTGCTTCTACTTGTTCCTTTTTTTTTTTTTTTTTTTTTTTTTCCTGCTTACTGCAGTCCTTCTGAAATCCTCTGCTTCCCTCCTGCCTTTCCTTACCTCAGATATGTAAACGGTCAGCTGTACTCCACTGCATCCTTTGTGCAAGCTATGCAAAGTAAAGGCTTGGACCTGAAAAAGCCCTTTCAGTAGGATTGTGTCACTGCTTTCTTCACACCCTGTGCTTTCTGCATTGGCCCTTTGAGAAGGGAATGGTATGGACCAGTCTGTTTACAAACAGTAGTCACAATGCTGTCCTTTCACTGGGGTGGACGTGCATGAATTGAAATTTCTCTTTTTCAAATAATCACGTATTCCTTTGTGTATTTTGGAACAGGAGAATTGCGGCATGTCTGTGTGTAATGGAAAAATCTATATCCTTGGTGGAAGACGAGAAAACGGTGAAGCCACAGACACTATTCTTTGCTATGATCCTGCAACGGGCATTATTACAGGAGTAGCAGCCATGCCCAGGCCAGTATCGTATCACGGCTGTGTGACCATTCATAGGTATAATGAAAAGGGCTTTAAACTGTAATTTTTTTTGGAGAAGAAGAAAAGGAGAAGATGATGGCATGAACAAATCCAGTAGTCTGCTGCAAGACTGATTTATAAATCCAAAATTGGGAAAATGCCCTTTCCCTACCTAAGTGTCATAAAAAAATTGTATCCTGTGCCTTTTTGGGGGGAGGAAAAAAAAAAAGGCGGGTTAATTTAAGTTAAACTAGTCTCTTGTCTACAAATCTATCTAGTAACCAGACTGTGATCAGATGGTTGTCCTATGTGTGTTTAGTAATTAAATCTTGGAAGCTTTGTAGGGAAAGTGCCTTCACAAGCACTTGTGCCTGTGTCCTAAATAGGGATACCTACAAGCTATTTCAGATTCTGCTAATTGGAAAAGTACATAGACAAGTAAATCTCAAAGAATTATCCAGGATAATTACCTTCAGTTAAGAAACAAACAAACAAACAAACTTGTATGATTACAATTTATATGCAGTGCATTCTCACAAGCAGATTACATGGCTTAACCAAATAGATTTTATTTCAGATCATGCATGGTTTGAGATTTAAAGGAAAAGCAAAAACATACAAAAAAAAAAAAAGACTATTTAAGCTCCATAGGACAAATATTAGATAAATGTTTTTCTCTGAAGAAGAACAGCAACATCTTGGTTGTTTAGTGAGCGAGGACTGTGTACCTTAACGCTATGGACCTCATTCGTAGTGTTGTTAAATGCCTACCAGAAGTGCACAGCTACATAACATGGAAAACCAGTGACTACCAGAGTGTAGGTATGCTCTGTGAAACAAACTTGGAATCCTGGTTTTTAACTTCCTGAATAGTATAGATGAAGCCTGAAAGTTGCTGGGTTCACTCCCTGCTCGGTGTGAAGCATCTCTAAACTGCTCACGGGATAAAGAAGAATGAGCTTTGGGTTCTGCTGCTGTTCGTAATGGCGCCATGAATGGCCTGGTAGTGGAGCTGGGGACTCAGTCTGTGTCCGACAGCAAACAGATGTGTCTTCAAGATCTGTCATCTGAAGAGATGATTCAGTTACCCACCAAGTATTGGTCTTTCTTCAGACAATCACTTCAGCGCAATTCAACTAGTGCAAAAGCTGCTTGGCCACAGATCAGGAGTTCTGAAGGCCCTTCATGTCACTAGAAAAATAGCTGTGGAGCTGTTCATGTAGCCATGAGAGGATAACTCCCACATAACATGTTTTGGCTCATTTTGTAGCCAGCAAAGCACGTGTATTTCAACCTGGATTTCCTTAGTAAGGGTATTTCTTTTAAGTCCTCTTTATATTTCTGCACTTGGTCTCTTTATTCCCATTATTCAGCTGTACAGCTGAGGCACACAAGGTCTCGAAAACTGAAATAGCACTTGAGAGCTGGAAAATGAGTAGGATTTTCTATCTTCTGATTTCCTATTAGTCAGCAGAAAACTCGGGAACTCCCTTTCAAAGGAATTCTGACAGCAGCCAGTAGGGAAGTTGGTCAGTGCCAGGGCAGAGAAAAGCATACGGTTTGTGCAGAGGTGAGCTGGCTTCAGCATTCTGGTGTCCATGCTTACTCAGGAGGGTAAAACAAGCACCATCTCCAGAACGCCGTTTGCTCTGCTGGACTTTCTTCACCATCTCTGTTTCTTCTCGAGATGGAAATTCTGACCCTCAGTGAAGCTGTGCCAAATCGGGAGTCATCGTTTTCAGTGCCACGCGGTCATGACTTTTAAAGAGCACTGGGAGCTGCACTTTGTGATGCATTAACTTGCAACCTCAGGAAAGGACACATTTCAGTTTCTGGCTGAATACCAAACACTGCTTTGTATATGTAAAGAATATTGATAAAATACAAAATTCTGCATATCAATGATGTAATTAGGAATGAGCCCCATGTACATTCACATTGCCCTACATAGGAAGCCATTTGGTAACCTAAGACAGAACTTAGATACAAATGGAATCTTTTTCTAAGTTTCTTGTGTGTCTGCTCGCTGAGTGTTGTTCAAAAAGGTTATTTTAGTGCCTGTGAATAAGGTCCACTGATAGCAATGGTAATTGCCCAGTAACTGATACGATATACTAATACTGTATATAACTCGTGCCATCATTGTAAATGAAAATGTAAAAAATGATAGGAGCACTTCATTAGAGACGCAGTTTGAAAAATATTCTTCCTTCCTCTGACTTCCTTCATGTTTATATTAAGATTTGTGATGTTGATTGTCATGCTAAACTGTTTTTAAGCGTTCTTGATTCAGTGTCATTTATGTATAGGTATCCTTTAGTCTGTTTACAATACTGCACTACCCTGTAAATAGTGAAATACTGCTTTTCATGGTTTTGAAAATTCAGTTTAGAGTTGCATTGTATTTTCTTAACAAATTATGTACCGTTACCTATTATTTTTGAAATTGCAAGTGTTGAATGAACAAGTAAATGCAGAAATGTAGATGTAGAAAAAAACTTTCAGTTGCAGTTCTTGGGAACCTGTATGCAAAGCCAGGCAGTTAGGTGTGGAGCATTGCTAGAGTGGCAGTTATTCATGTAGTCATTTCCTTAGAGCAAGCAGACACTTTCTTCTTGCTTTTTGAGTCTGATTTGCACTTAAGAATTGCTCTCATAAGAACTGTATTTTTAGATGTGGTAGAAAAGAACGATTGAACCATGTTTGCAGAAGGATACGTTATTTAGGAGGCTGCCTTCCTGAGGCACCTGTTCTCTGATGTGTTTCACCTGGGTGTAGATGGAGTCAAAGTTTAAACCTCTCTGCTCTCTGGCTGACTGCAGTTTGTGATTGAGCCAGTTGATTTTTTTTTGTTGTTTGTTTTTCCTCCCTCAGCCAGGGGAGAAAGTTTTGAATGTCTTCCACCATAATCAAAAGATTTGCATCATAAATGGTTATAGGTTTAGCATCTCCAAAGCAAAGCAGTGCTGTCAGTCTAACTCTGTGCAGGCACAGGGATCAGGTCTCCCCAAAGTGCAAATACGTGCAAATATTAAGTGCTGTCTAATATCTCCTTCTGTTAAACAATTAATTATCCATTATGTATTCCACACTTAAAAAGAAATTAGAGTAAATATTTTCCTTCTGTATTTTGATATCCGCTACATCCTGTTCCAAAGTTCATGAGATACGTCCTTCCATTCTTAGCAATGTGATGTAAACTCAGAAGAAAGTTAATGTTAATTTCATCCTGGCTTTGGGCAGGTTCTGTATGGGAAACGTGGGTGCGGGTGGTGCCTTTCTGCTTGTAGCTAGCCCGTGTGCCCTGTTGTTCCTCGACTGCCAAGCATACGGCGTGGCCTGGTAGTCAGCCAGTTTGACTGTAGGCTCCCTTCTTGCTTGTGCTTATATAGGCATCATTTGTGGATTCTCTCCTGTTTGTACCATTATACAGCTCATTTCCCAGGGTGGGCCTGGTACCTTTTGTGAATTGAGCTCTGTGCTTCCTTATTTATAGCATTGTAAGTCCTGAGTTGTACTGACTTATTTTTTTTTAATTGGCACCAGTGCAGCTCTCACTAAAGACTGCTTATTTTCACTGTGAAGCACAGATATGTTTAATGTGAATGATGCTGATATGGATCCCTTGACTCAGTTGACTCAAGCTTTTTAAACAGGATTTGTAATCCTCAGCGTCTGAGAGGCTGATAGTCTAGGAACAGGAGGTGCTCACTTTGACAGAGAAGTCAGGCAGGACCACGCTGGCTGCTCCAGCTTCTCAGGTAGTTGACATCCCCTATGGTAGCAGCTACAGTTGCAGTCTCCAGTTTCCTTTTGCAAGCACTTCCAAGCACTGCTTGGAGCTCTCCCTCATGGGTAGGTGAAGCTGTGAGCTCAGCCCCACAGAGACCAGGTTGAAGCTTATGGGCTGAGGGACGGCAGAAGGAAGGGCAGGGCTGTGCCTTACACTGGCTTTGCTGAATGCAGGCTGTTCTGCATGGCCACAGTTTGCAATTCCTGAAACTCAGTTGGTAAAACTGTTTTTGTGCTCGTTAGCTTCCCTAACTTGGAAGGGTGCATGCTTGGGTGACGTCTGCTGGGGGCAGCGCTCAGGAAAGGCAAAGGTTTGTTTTTCTGAACTTTTTATGCCAGCACTGAGGATGGCAAAAGCCACTTTTAGAACATTTAGGACTCAATCACAGGGAGGTGACGTGAATGTTTTCATCTGAACGTGGGCCCACCGTCAAGAAAGAGCAAATAAAGCAGTCAGTGAACACGTGCCCCGTGTGCGCTGCTGGCTGTCCCACATGCACGGCCCTGAGCGCCGTACTGCCCAAACAGCAGCAGGTCTTTTTTCTGCTCAGGTGCCCGTGTGTGAGCAGCCTGATTTTACTGGTTTTACTGTGACGCTGTTACGAGTGATGCAGTACAGTACTGTAACTATGGCTTCCTTCATACTGAGTTCCAAAGAAAGCGTTGTTAATTTTGAAAATCTCTGTGCCTTGAATTCATGTCTGTTTGTCTATCATGGAGAAGATGGCCTTGGTCAGGGCCAGCTGCTGCTGTTCTTCTGAGAGAGAGAGAAACGCTGCCGCCGCCAACAAGAAGCGCAGCACGGCCTGCGTTTGGAGCACAGACAGAAAATGCTTCCGCAGCACGGCAGCGCTGTGCCGGGTTTGTTCCTCTGCCGTCTGCTTCTCCTGGTTGTGCTGATAGCGGGAAGGCGGTTCTGTAACGTAGCACCACTGCAATAACAGCTACCTATTGCATTTAAGCATATTTCTTGCATAAGTTGTTGTTTGTTTGTTTTTTTTAAAGTTCGATGTACCTAATAAACATTTGCCTTTGGAACGGCTGCCTGTGCCGCGTTGGGGCTGCGGGGGAAGGGCACTGAGGGCGGGGCTGGAGGCGCCGTGTCCCCGCTCCGCCCGTCGCTCCGTGTCCGCCTGCGCGGGCTCCTCCCCCTGAGACGCGGCGCGCGGTGATGGCGGCGCTGCGGCGGGCGGCGGGACGGGGCGCGGGGCGGCGCTGAGTGCGGGGCGGGGCGGGTGAGAGAGCGGGAGGAAGGCGCGAAGGAGCGCGGCAGCGGCTTTGTGCGTGCGGCGGGGGGAGGGGAGCGGCGTGCATGTGGGCTCCGCACCGCCCCGCCCCGCACCGCCCGCGGCCTGAGGGGAGCGGCGGCGCCCGGAGCTCCGCGCGAGGCGGAACAAAGACCGCGCCCCTCCGCGGGGCGGCGCCGGCACCGGCAGCACCATGTCCGGCGTGAGGAGAGCCCTCGCCGAGAAGGACCCCGACTATGAGGAGATCGCGGTGGCGCCGCCCAGCAAACGGCACCGCGCCGCTGAGCAGTCAGGTGCGGGGCGGGGAGCGGGGCTGCGGGAACGGGGCTGCCTCGCGGCCCGCAGCGCGCCCTGCGTCTGCACGCACGCGTCTGTTGGCTGCGTGGCTGTATCCTAATCACGGCGCGTCTCGTGGTTTCTTTCGGGTCCCCTCGGGCTGCGCTGCTCGCTGCAGGCACCTGGGGCTGCGCCGGGTTTGGGTTTCTCGTTTCTTCGCTCTTCTCCTCGCTGGGGCATCGCTAACCCCCGCAGCAGGCACGTGCCGCTCCGCCGGGCGGGGCCTCGGCCTGAAGCTCTGCGGGAGGACGGGCTGAGCGGGGCGGAGCGGCGCGGGGAGGAGGAGAAGAGCTGAGGGCGGCCCGGCAGTGCATGCAGGGCTGTAAGGAAGGAGGGGACGGGTCTGTGGTGGTTAATAGGGCAAGGGGAAATGGCTTCTAACTAAAAGAGGGGAGATCTCGATTGGATATGGTTTTTACGAAATGGGTGGTGAGGCGCTGCATGGGCTGCCCAGAGATGCGGTGGGTGCCCCATCCCTGCAGACACCCGGGGTCAAGCTGGACGGGGCTCTGAGCGCTGTGGGTGTCACTGTGCATTGCGGAGGAGTTGGACGAAATGACCTTTATAGGTTCCTTCCAACTCCAACAACTCCATCACTGAATTCAGAACAAGCCCTGAGCGCTGCTGCCTCCTGCTCTGCTCAGAGGCAGCCTGGATGTGACAGGGATGTGACAGGGATGTGGCTGTTCCTGGCCTGCCCTGCGGTGCGTGGCTGTGCACCAGCAGGTCGGATGGCCATCCCCAGAGGTCCCTCTGGCAGCAGCGCTGCTCTTCCAGGCCTTACCTGGGCCAACAGGCTTGGGTGTCTTGATTCCCTCTGGTTCAGCAGGAGGGGCTGCACGAGGCTGCCAGCAGCGGGCTTTTCTCCATGGCCCATAAGAGGTGTGTGGTCACTTGCCTCGTGCCGATGCTAAGCTCAGTAAGTAAGTGTGCGTTATTGCTGCTGCACGATGTGGTGTAAACTTCCTGGATATGAACTGGGCTGGAGACAATGTGTACAGCACTCCCAGGCGCACAGCAGAATGGACCTGCATGTGGTGACAACACACCAGGCTTTTCCTTTTGCTGCTCACGGCTTTAGTGAGACAAAAGTAAACAAACCAGTCCTGTTCTGCTCGCCTCAGGCCTGGAGAGGGACAACCTGCCTTCTGCGTAGGCCAGCTAGTAGAGATGCATATGTGTCTTATGAAGACAAATTACTTTTTTTTTTTTTTTTTTTTTTTTTTTTCAGAAAAAAATATCTTTAATACTGTTTTACAGAGAGAGTGGTGAGGCACTGGAACCAGGCTGCCCAGAGAGGTTGTGGATACCTCATCCCTAGAGGTGTTCAAGGCCAGGTTGGATGGGGTCCTGGGCAGCCTGGTCTAGTATGAAATGGGGAGGTTAGTGGTCCTGTATGTGGCAGGGGGGTTGGAGATTCATGATCCTTGAGGTCTCTTCTAACATGGGCCATTCTGTGATTTTGTGGTTTTAGTGCTGAAATTATCAGTCCAGTTTTTGCTCAGTGACAATTTATCTGTGTGTTTTTTGTTTTATTTTCAAGTGAGGCCTCAGAAATAGAACAATTTCCTTCTTTGTTTTCCATGTGTGGCCTCATGCAGCTCGAGATATTGCTGTGCAGAAGATTGAGACAATTATAAAAGAACAGTTTGCCGTGGAAATGAAGAATAAAGAACATGAAATTGAAGTTATAGATCAGGTACAAAAGATTTGTCTTACAAAGTAGTTGTAAATCGATGCGCTGGGCTTTTGGAGGTCAGTGCAGCAGGCGCTCCACGTTGTGTGTTCTCTCTTCTTTCCACAGCGCCTGATTGAAGCAAGGCGGATGATGGACAAGCTGCGTGCCTGCATTGTGGCCAACTACTACGCATCTGCTGGGCTTCTGAAACCTGGAGAGGTAAACACCACGTGGGGAGCAAAAAGACTTTGGGCAGTATTTGCAAAGACTGATGTGTGGTCTGCTGGTTATGGAACTGATGTTGGGTTTTAAGGTGCAGTTCATGTTCTGCTACTTCAGAAAACTGCAGCTGGGATGTCAGTGGGAGGGACAAGCAGTGTCCCTGGCTGCCCCCAGGTGCTTGGCCAGCACAGATTTCCCTAATGGCCAAGGTGTCTGCTAGCTGCTTCCTGAAATCCTCCGTGTGTTTTGCGGGTTGTGGCAAGAGAGCACCGCACTCCTCCTCTGCCTCGCAGCTCATCCTTGCTTATCAACCTGCAGGGATCTGCAAGCTTCCTCATCTCACCAAAGGAAAGTGGAAGTTGATGTATTTGGAACTTGTCAGGGAAAAAAAATAAAATTCTGGAGTCACGAGCAGTGACATGAAAGCATCCTCCCTGTTCCCAGGCAACTGTTCTGGTAGTGGTGTGGTTAACAGCCTGAAAGCAGCAGTAAGACAGGAGTGAACCAAGAAGCTATCACAAAAAGATAACAGCTGCATTAAGAAATACAGCAACAAAACTCCTCCTGGTTAACCCTCTGGTTAAAGGCTGTAGCACCTCTCCTATGAAGACAGGCTGAAGGAGCTGGGCTTGTTCAGCCTGCAAAAGAGAAAGCTGTGGGGAGGTCTCATTGCGGCCTTCCAGTATTTAAAGGGAGTTTATAAATATGAAAGAAATCAGCTTTTTTATACAGGTAGATACAGACAGGACAGTGGGGAGTGGTCTTAAACCAAAGGAGGGGAGATTTAGGTTAGATGTCAGGGAGAAATTCTTTACTGAGAGTGGTGAGGCATTGGCACAGGCTGCCCAGAGAGGCCGTGGCTGCCTCATCCCTGGAGGTGATTAAGGCCAGGCTGGATGGGGCCCTGGGCAACGTGCTCTAGTGCTTCATCTAGCAACTGGCAGCCTGCCTGTGGCAAGGGGCAGGGAATTGATGATCCTTGGGTTCCCTTCCAACCCAAGCCATCCTGTGGTTCTCAGCAGTGTGTCCTTAGTGCCTGGTGTTGTGGCTGACATAGAGTTGCACTGCCAGTTTACTTATTTATTTCAATTGCCATTGTTTCAATCAGGGAGTTACCTGTTTTCCAATAAAAACCTGTGCTGATATTGAAAACTGTAGATGTGTGCTGAAAGCTCAGGTTTTGCTTGAGTGCCTTCAAAATTTCTGTACCAAACAAAGGCTCTGAGCTTCAGCTCTAAGCTGAGTTTGCAGCAGCACTGGGCAGCTCAGGCATCCCTCCTCTGCCTTTGGTTTTTGTGTGGGTGGCTGAAGAATTTGATCTAGGTTCTGCTCTTTTGAAGTACTTATATCCAGTGTCATCGCATGTCAGCAAGAGCCCGTTCTGCCCCCTGTTCCTTGCTTGCTCTGCCATGCAGGGTGTTTGTCTCTTTCCTTACTGAGTTTCAGACTTTCCTTTAAAAAAAAAAAAAAAAAAAAAGTTTTATCATGTAAAGTGTTCCTAAAGCTCGCTGTGTAACCTTGTTGTGTTTCTTCTCCATAGTTGTTACAGGCTCCTGCCTAGTGTAACTTGTGCGATTGCATTTTAATTTATTTCTAAAACTCCTCGTTTACATCCAAGCTAAATCAATTCTCTATTTTTAACTTGTTACTAGCTTCTTTTTGTGGTTTTTAATGTGGCATTAACTTCTTTTTGATTCTGTTGTCAGTTATTTCTGCCTTTGGGAATCTTTGCAATTTAACTCTGTGTGGTTGTTACATAAATACTTTGCAGATCACCTTCTTGCAAGCTCCCAGTTTCTGATCTGTTTTCCTAAATATAAGCAGTCCCTCAGCCCGGTGCAGCTGTGTGCTGGGGTGTATGATTAGTGAACGAGGCCTTGGTCAGTTCACTGGATGAAACGAGCAAAGTGGGTTGGTTACTGATTTATTTTGCCCATGCCTGGAAAACTGATAGGATTTCTATTCTCCATGCTCCAAAGCCCAGGTTCTGGTTTCAGAACTGCTAAGTTCTGAAGTTGTCTAAGTTCTGGTTGCTCATGCCATGTGCCTGATGGGCACCTGGGAGGATGGCTCTCTGATGAACACCAAAGCCCTGGGTGCAGGCAGTCCTGCTCAGGGCTGGTGTCTGTTTGCATGCCACCTCCCGTCAGGATGGCAGAAGTTGGATCAGGGACTGTTAGGGATTAAAAATAATCCTACAAAGGGGAAAAAAAGAGATCAAGCCAAGTCCCTTTTTTTTTTTTTTCTTTTTTCTTTTCCCTCTGTTTGTGACCAGCCCTCGGTGTTGGGCTGTGTTGTGCAGGCAGGGAAGAAGAGAACTTGTCCTGGCCAGGGCTGCAAGGAGAGCTACCAGTACATCCATTGTGACAGCCTTTGGCTTCATGGGCTGAGTCTGCCTGCTGCTGGCAGAGGGCTGCCCCTGCTCACTTAATTGGTTCTGCATCAAGTGGAGGTGACAGGGAAGTAGGGCTGGCTGCTATGAGCGCAGGGGGAGTTGTGCAGCTGTGTGGAGCAGGGCGGTTGGGCCACAGAGGAGGGAAGTTGTTATGTCCTGGGCACACTGCAGGTGTTCAGGTGGCTGCAGCCCTCCTTGCTGCCACCAAGTGCATTTCTGGGAGCAGAAGGTCTGCAGGAGCAGATTCAGTCTGGGATCCTGTTTCTGAAGAGCTGCTGTAAGCTTTTCTCTTCAGTTACACACTTTTTTTTCCTGTGAGGCAGGTGATGAGGTTGTTGCTGTTTACGTGTACGTTGACTTTTTCCTTTTTAGCTTAGCCTTGTTTGATTTGGGCTGCAGGGAAATAATGGCTGGTTTTGTGCCTGGCCTCTGTTGCAGGGAACCAGATCATGTGATGCCACCATTCTTAATCACCCTTCCATCAAGAAGTTTCTGGAGTCACCCTCTCGCTCATCATCCCCTGCTCACCAGGGCTCGGACGCACCGTCAGCCAACCACTCTGAGAGCGACTCTCTGTCGCAGCACAACGACTTCTTCCTGGACAAGGACAATGGCAGCCTGGACGCAGACGAGCGGCTGGCAAACAGCCTGGACCAGAGGCAGAGCAGAAGTGCTGGCCGGGTAAAGTAAAGTGCGAGTGGTGGTCATGTTACTGTAGGGCCGTCTGGACTCGATGCTGGCACCAGAAGCTGCTCATGTTTTTACCTGCCTTGCTGAACGTTTGTTTCTTACCCCCTCCAACTACTTGCTCCCATTTCAGCTTGCCCTTGCTGTGAGGCTCACCCAAGTGCATGTGTCTGAGCTAACCTTACACAGCAGGAAGGTTGAATGGGCGGCAGGTCAGCATTGGTGTTGGTGCTGCTGCCTACTGCAGCCTTGGGGCAGGAGGTGTTGTGCAGCTCAAGCCAAGGGCTTTATGCAAGTGGAAGTCAGACTGGGAGGGGCAGAGCCCGCAGAAAAGAGCAAGACGTGTCATTTCCTGCAGTGTTCTTAAGAATCTGGTGTGGCTGCATGCAGTGGTGCTGTTGCCTGTCCCTGGAGGGACAGAGTGGCTGTATCCCAGGTGACTGAGTTGAAACTGCTCAGTGCTGTGTATCACACTGTCACAAATGGCTAGCATTCCTGCAACTGAAAATCTTGTGATAATGTGGCAGAAAAAGAATTGACTCTGCATCCAGCGAGGAGTGTGTGACACCTTGCAAACAGAGCAGCAGCCTGCTGAAGCCCTTCTTAGGGTTCATAGCAGAAAGTGGATACACTCTATGTGGACCCTCCTGCATTGTGAGCTTCCAGACCAGTGTAGGTTGTTTCTACACAGGGGGCTTTGGTGAAGTAGTTGTGTTGTGTGGGTGTAGCATGTGGCATTGCATCTTTGATGGACACAGCACAGAGGCAAAGGGGTGATGAGGAACAGAAGCCATGTTAGGCTTCCATCCTGCTCTTGCTCCAGTCTGGGGCATCGCCAATGTAATGAGGTAAGGTCATCCCTCTCAAATCCTCTGTTTCCCATGTCACGCCTGTGGGACAGGTGCTCAGGGCAGGGCACTGCTCTGAGCTGCATAGGCAGCAGTCCTTGGTCTATATAAGCTGCTTTATCCAGCAGGCACAGAAAAACCTCTCTTTTTCATGCTGTGCAGCCCGGGTGATCATGGCATCACATCAGGCATTCCAAGCACTGCGTAAGAGCTGAGATTGTGCTGCAAGTTTGCTGGTGCTAGTTTTATGATGCCCAGGTGTTGGGGTGGATCTGTAGGCTCTTGTGGGTATCAGTGACATATTACAGCTGGTTCCATGTTTATTTATGTGGAGCTGATTCTTTTCCCAAACTTGGCCTTGATTCTTCACTGTGGAGCAATGCTGAAGGCCCTCAAGGCAGCATGAACTGGGAATTGGAAAGGTTCAGGTTTTCAGCAGCTGCCTGTGGGAGACTGCCTTGATTTCTGATGAGAGACACAAATGGTGATTCCTTGGCAGTGCTTAATTTCATTTGTCAGGTAATGGTGCATGATTTTTCAGACAGCGCAGAAGTGTTGCTTTGAAACCCAGACTGGAGTCATAGTTCAGATCCATGGCACTTTGCATAACTTGCACCAGACTAAGCCATGCAGATCCACATTACTGGACACAATGTCCTTGTTGTGTGCTGAATTGCTTAAATGTGCCTGAAGAGCAGTGTAAGTGCAATTTAGGGATGACTCATTGTTGGCCTCTCATCTACAAAATTTAACAAAATCTTACTTTTCTAGTGCCAAACAGAATAATGTTTAAGAGGAACGTGTGTTTGCCTTACTCTTTTCTTCTACCCCCAGGACAGTTTGGGTGTTTCTAGCTCCCAAAAACCAGGACAACGAACTGCTGGGCTGTCAAACGATGAGACGTCACGGCTCTACGTGAAGAAAACAATTGTGGTGGGCAACGTCTCCAAGTTAGTATCCAGAGGCTTTGTGGTGGCCTTCGTTTCAGGATCAAGCAAAATAACAGGTTAAAACTAGGAGACAAATAAGTTGATGGGCTGTGGCAGTGTGAGGTGTTGCCCTGCAGTGATTGTACCCAAGGTTGCCGTCCCTGAGCTGTTTGGCTGGGGAGAGAGGTGTTCTAGTAGCTCACATGAATAGAGATTTTAAAGTCTGTTTCTTTCAAGGGGAGTCTTTCAGCTTTGCTATCCAGTTAAAAATCTCATGTTTTCCCATGAAAATTTTGAAGAACTGGTTGTCTTAATTGCTGTTTCAGTGTGTCTGTGGGGATAATGTATGTAACAACAACAAAAGGAACAAAACCAACCTCCCACCACCGTCCAAAAAATCCAACTCAAACACACAAAATTATCAGAATGAGAAAAATTTTATGAACATATAATGTAGTTTGAAGAAATAATTTTGTTTTTATTTATTTCTCCCCAAAATTTAAGACAAGTAAACATACAGTTAAAAAAAAGGCATTGATTTTTAGGAAGCTGAAGGCAGGTCAGGGTTTTAACTCTCTGTCCTTGCACTGCTGATCAGTCTCACAGCAATTAGCAAATGTTGGCTGATTTGACTTACTGTTAGGATTGTGTCTTGAAAAATCTACCTAATCCTGGGACTGGAATCAAGTATGGATCAAATGCTAAATAATAACATTTTAATATTTATGATAGCAGAGTTGCTGATGTTCTGGACCAGCTTAACTTCTCGATACCTCACAAAAGGGGTTTAATGGTGATACAGTATTAAAATTAAGCTTTCCTAATTAAGAAGCACGTTTTTAAACAGATGAACTTCATATGACAGTTGTGCACTAGAATTGAGGAGAAATACTGAAAGTATGGAGTAAATTGAGGGGTTTCTCTTTTTTTTTTTTTTTTTTTTCTGTAGGAGTTTTCTCTGCAGAATCTGAATGGTCAGAATATAGAATAGGAAGCAGAGGTATACAGGGACAAGGAACACATAGGCATTTTACCTTGCCTAATTTTTTTTGCCTGATCTTTGCCAAAGTACTTCTGTCCATTTGAGATTTTTGTATTGTGTTTGATTGCTTTGCCAGGTACATTCCCCCTGACAAGAGAGAAGAAAATGATCAGTCGACCCATAAATGGATGGTGTACGTTCGAGGCTCTCGGAGAGAACCCAGCATAAATCATTTTGTCAAGAAAGTTTGGTTCTTCCTACATCCCAGTTACAAACCCAATGACCTGGTGGAAGTAAGGTAATAAGGAGTTCTTTCTGTTATTACTCTAGTCTTCATGTTTGCCAAGCTTACATTGCCATGTTTCTTAGATCAAACTTCCCCTTTTTTCCTGATTTTTCTCTTGCATATCTTACTTGGGCCTCCAGTTTGTCTTGATTTGCTCTTAGCATAACAGTAAAAATAAATCAGCTTTTGCGTAAAATATACTAAACACTTGTTGGATTTCCCTAGTGTCAAAAGCATTTATCAGTTTCATTGCACTCTCTCCTTGTGAGGTGGGTATCTGTATGCATTGGGCTGTCCTCTGTGCAGGTTGTGCTTGTCAGAGCACAAAGAGGGGTCCTCTGCCTGCCTCCCAGCACAGCGTGGGGGAGAAAGAGAAGTCTCAGAAAGCTGTCTGACCGGTAGCTTTTGTGCCAAACATACATAGATCATTAAGTTTTGTCCTTTTCCCAAGTATTTCTCTTCCATACTGAGATCCGTGACGCTGACTTCATGCTTTGAAGAACCAGTATCCCATCAGTATAAAGGTATTGGTGCTGCAGAAACAGGGCAGCTTCTCTGTCCTTTCCCAAGCTATAGTCAGAATTGTGATCTGTAGAGATCAGCGAGCTTGGTTCTGTGTCCACTAATGCAGAAAAATGCCCTGTCTATTCTTCATTCTTGTTGCTTTGGACAAGACAGTGGGAGAATACCTTCAACCTACTTGGTGTTATTCTAAAGAAATTATTCTCCGAAGGATGGTCAGCTGCCTGTCTGGAGGAAAATGGGCAGACAGATAGCATGGCTACAGGATGGCAGCTTAATGCTGGCAGAATAGGGAGCTGCCTTTCAGCTTCAAAGACATAGCTGAGCTGAGAAGTGTTGGAAAGGCTCAGTAATGATTCTGAGGAGGCGATGCTGAGCAGCATGAAAACAATCTCCTGTATATTTCTGGTATAAAGCACTAAATGACACTTGGCTGCTATCTTTTTGTGCCTTTCTCAGTTCCCAGTATCTAATGTCAGTGCAATTTCTCTTCTATTTTAGTTTCCTCTAGTGGATTGATTTCTTCTTGTCACATAATCCCACTCATTTCAATGAACATTCATGTTCTGGACTAAAAATAGCATTTAAACCTCTTGTTTCATTGCAAAGATGCATTTGAATTTACAAAAGCAATATATTTTTTAAAAAGTCATGGTGAATTCCCTTTCTTTTCAGATTGGAGAATGACCCTGGTGGAGCTGGCTTTTCCTTGCAATCCACGTATTGTTTCATTGGCTTTAGATCTTTTTCCTGCTAGATAGGGAAGAGCAAGAAGAGATTGCAAAATGTTGCACTGAAAACTCAGCTTGCAGCAGTGTCTTAGGAGCTGACTTTGGTTGTTTCATTTGTTTCTGAAATAAGTATTTTTTACTTGTCGTTATGCAGCTTTTTTTAACGTTTGTGTTCAATATTCTCTCATCCACCCATTACAGGATCTTCTCTGTCCTGTTGTGCAAAATAAAAGTAGGTTTTCAGCTGTCCACAGACATGAGAATTTGTGGTTGGATTGCATTCTCTCTGGCAAACAGCAGGCCTGAAGGTAGCTTTAGCTGTCAATTAGCCAAGCAGTCTTTGTTTTCTGAGAAAGAGGCTTTTGGAGGCTGAACCCTCTGTGCATGCATCATGTGAATCATTGTTTGCAGGGAACCTCCGTTCCACCTGACCAGGAGAGGCTGGGGAGAATTCCCTGTGAGAGTCCAGATACACTTCAAGGATAGCCAGAACAAGAGGATTGATATCATACACAATTTGAAGGTATTTGACCTGAATGCTTCAGAGAAAGGCAATGAAGTGAGCTCCTGCATAATCTAGAGTGTCTGCTTGTGTGCGTGTTCATGCTTCTGCCTCTCTCTGTGTTTGTCCTGCTGCTCTTTTGCATATAAATGGTTGTACTGGAGAATCAGAAGAGGTCCAGGAAGGCCTCTCACCCTGCCTGTATTAGAGGCCATGCTGTAGCCAAGAATCCCAGCTTTGCAGACAGACAGTATTTACCTCTTGGTTCCCCCCAGTATGAGATTTTTAGCATATTCTCACTGGCTTTAGCCTGACAAGTTGTTGCAGGGTCATCTATCTTTGGTAAAGTAACTCCTGTGTCCTTTCTGTTCCTTCTGCACTGGCTTGTATCAGCCACAGATTCTGTCTGTTGGTAGAGTAGGCAGGGAGGGGCAGGGATTCCTGTCCATTCCTTGTCTCCAGTCATTCACCTGTCCTGTGACATTCAGTAGGATTTGGAGTATGCAGCAGTCCTGGAAAACTAGGCCATTGCTTTTGTTTTACTTGTAATTAGCAGTGCCTGGCATTAGAGGCATTAAGTCCTGAGCTTGTTTATTTTGACGTGAGCCGCATGATTAGTTTCATTTAAACCCTACTTGCAATCATGAATTTGCTGCTGCTGTAAATTCCTTGTTCCAGCCATGTGTCTGAGTTTCTTTTCTTATTATTTACTCATATTTACCTCAGGAATGAAAAAGGGTGCCCTCAAATGCTACCCTTGGATTAAACGGGTTGTCTCCCAACAAATGCCGTTTCCCTCAGCTTTTCTGCTCCCTACTCTGTCAGTGCAGGCCCTGGGTTGTGGTTGGCTGCTTTGCAGGAGAGGGTCCTTAGCAGCACGTGCATTTCTGACTCTGTGGTTTAAAAAAATAATGTATTTCTGCTCAACTTCTGTAGTTCCAATTTCTTTTCGAGCTGCTTTGCTGTAATTTACAGTGCAGTGTATTGCTTTGCCCTTGTTAATCTGAGCCTCTTGCATTGTTTCCCCAGTTGGACAGGACTTACACCGGCCTGCAGACGCTGGGCGCAGAAACGGTGAGCCAGCAGGCGGTGGGATGGGTGTGATAGCTGGTTCCATTCAGGGTGTTTAAAAGGAAATAAGATGCAGAGGACTAAGCACTGAGTCCAACTCATCTGTTTTCACAATTTCTGGAATGAAGATTTTGATCTGTTCTATGAAATGCTTGCGACACCCTGTTCGACATGACAGCGGTCATTTTCCCATTTCTAGTCCAGGGAAAAGAATTTAACATGTACTTCACCTTGAGATCTTGTTTCTTTGCGGGGCCTCTGGTACCAGGCGTCTCCCTTTCCCTTCTGATGTGCGCGGGTCTCATACGTCAGGATTTAAATTTAAGATTTTGCCTAGCTGTCCTGCTGACATCTTCCAGTAGCTTAGGTACAGCTTCTGCCTGTGCCATCTTTCAGTAACTTTGTGAAAAAACAGCTCTCAAAGCTGTAAATAAAATAAATGAATAACTCAGTCTGTTATACCCCTAAAGTTTTTCTGTTATTTTTCCCCTGTGCTGTAGTAAATGGAAAATTTTTAATGTGGAACTACATTGTTTTAGCTTTTCAATTTGGAGTAAACATTAATGTGAGATGACCACATTATTCTTCAAAAATGTTTTTAGATTTGACAGTGTAGTAGTGGTGTTACTAAAAAGGCAGAAGGCAAGCTGAGCTCTGGGCCGGCCCCGAGGGATTGCCTGGGGATGGGCTCTGTGCTCTCACAGTGTTTGCTGCTCAGATTTCCCCATGGATGCTGTTTTACCAGGGCAGTGTAGTGATGTGGGATTCTTGTCCTGCACCAGGTGCTCCTGGACCTCTGGGAAGCTTTACTGAGATGAATGGGAGTTTTGTGCAGAGCTGGGGGGAGGTAGAGATAGGATTCCAGCCATTATAAAGTAGTTGCAGTGAAAACGAAAGACGTGGCTGTTTTTGCTCTCTTTACCTAACTACCAAATACCAATGTCACTGGTTTCACCTGTTTCTGGAAGGTTGTGGACGTGGAGCTACACAGGCATTCCCTTGGTGAGGAGTATCTCTTCTCCCAGTCTTCGGAATCGGACCTTTCTGATGCTCCAGCATCTTTACCACTGCCATTGAGTATCCCAGCACCAGTTAAAGCTTCTTCACCAATTAAACAGTTGCGGGACTCCAGCCCAGATGCTTCTGTTGACAAAGGTAAAGCAAATGGGTACTGGTGAGATATGAGTCCTTGGAACTTCATCTCTTCTGGATACCTTCTCCTAGTTGTTTTCTTGGCTTAAAGGGTATTCCCTGCTCCTTGCTTGTCCCAGGTGGTTATTTTATTAGTGCACAAGGAAACACAATTCAGAAATTGTAACTGTTTGTTCTCAGTTTGTTTTTCAACTTGTAGTTTGCATAGTGGGCTGTTTTTCTAAAATCAATGGATGTAGGTATGTGTGCAGCACATGGAGTTGGACAAAGGCTGTTTAAGATAACTTGTACTTTTGCATACTGTTTTCAGAGAGCTGCTAGGTTTCTGAATGTTCTGCAGACTGTGTTATGTTTGATAGTCTAGTGGTGTGTTCAGTTATTTATGTTTGTTCCTAACATGAGATGAGCTTGAAAAAAAAATCTTCTAATGTAACTGAGGTGTTGAAAGGACAGAGCAAAAAAGATGCTGTGTTTGTTTGCCTGAAGGATAGCATCTGCGCATCAGTCTGGTTCTCACCTTCCCCTATAAGGTCTGGCAGGCAGTGCCCTGCAGTGTGCCAGTAGTTGATGCTGCAGCATCATGTGAATTGCCTGAAGCAAGCTGGGTGCTGTCCAGGTGGAAGCACTATTCTGTTTTTAAATATACGTGAAATAGGAAAAACTGCATCTCTGTTGGCATTTAACTTATTTTTCTGGAATGTACAGTGTTAAGATAGGCTTCAGTTCTCTGGGCTGGGAAAAAAGAGTCTTTGATGGTTCACATGTTTTGATATGAGAAATTTGCTGGAAACAGCAGCTTTGTATTTCTAAATATGATCAGATAACATGACTATATTCCTTTTGTGATCTATCCTGATTCCTGTATTAAAGGAATGACTGCAGTGCTCATGGTTTGCATGATGCATTCTGTCAGGGGCATTGTTGTGGCTCAGCAAGAACTTCTGTTGTTTAAGTGCAGTGTTTTCTCATGGAGGCACAGCCAAAAAAAAAAAAAAGGGGGGGGCGGAAAGGAAACAAATGTTAAATGCACAGGATTTTATCAAAGCATGAAGATATGCAGTAGCTGTAGAAGAGGGAGGAAGTAAACTTGCCTCTTATGCTGACTGGCATCAGATTAATTGATCTCCTTTTACCTCAGGTAAGTCAGGTAAGACTTTATCCCAGGTCAAAGACAGTAGTTGGACTCCTTGTACTTTTACTCCAACAGATGTACTGAGGGATTTCCTGTGAAGGAAATTTGCCTTAGCTGTGTGGAACCCTAACTGTGGTCATGGAACTACCAGCAGATTTTGGTCAGTGGAGGGGCCTTTTCATAAAACGTGTGCACACTGGCTGACGACCTACCAAAGCTGAACAGGCTGTGTATGATAGTGTTTTATTCTTTGGTTCAGGGACAGATCCGCCAGGCTTGCTTAGGAGGAAATCCATTATCACCCTTTCTCCCTTTTCAGCACCTCCCACCAGCTGCTGTCTCCTTCTTTCCTTCCTTTGTGAAGGTATTTGTTGAATCCTAGTTATGTTTATGTAGAGAATCACAGTAAGGCATTAGGCCTCTCAACCTAAGAATTATTTTTCTTCTTTTCCCTGTTTTAATCAGGATTCCCTGGGAATGCTGAAACTGAAAGACATGCCACGTTTTATTCCCTGCCATCTTCGATAGAACGGACTCCCACCAAATTAGCCACACAGAAAGTTCCCTTTGGCTCTCATGGAAATTCAGCCTTTCAGCCTATTGCAGCTAGCTGTAAAATAGTGCCTCAAGGTCAGATTCCAAGCCCTGCAGAGTCGCCAGGAAAATCCTTCCAGCCTATCACCATGAGTTGCAAGATTGTATCAGGTGAATGTTAGTTTACATATCTGAGTGCTTCACTCTGGAAAACCAGAGATTGAACCAGTTGGACTTGTTTTATGTCCTTTCCCTGCCTGCCTGTGTTTGAACATCAGGCGGTCTAAGAATTAGAATGAGGAGCTAAACACACTTAGTAAGTGTGAAATGCTTCACATCAGATCAAAAAAGGGATGAGAACTTTTCTTTCCCTGATAATGAATGATTTTAGGTATGAAGATCATAGTCTTTAACTGGCCTGCTACCCACAGACAGGCCTAGGCAAGGATGCTTCTTCCATATGTGCTGTTTGTATGTGGGAAGAAGCCATTCTTCTTCCTCCTTCTTCTGGACAACAGGGATTGATTAGAAAGAACTTAGTTCTGATTATTGAGTGAAGAATTTTCAACCTTGTTTGCACAAATGGTCCATCTTGTACTTGTGATATCTCCTCAAATGGAGCGACTTTGGTTTTCCTCTTCCAGAGGTGCACCCTCTGGATTAAATTTCCAGCTTGCTGGAATAGGGTGCTCTTTGGATAACTTCTCAACCAGTGGTGGCCAAGGTGCTGTTTATTCACTTAGCTTATAGAGCTTTCCCTGCCTGGGCATGATGCCATCCACTGGAAGATACTTTGCATCAGAAAGTTTTTACGTACAGCTCACTGTGTCATGTGTGAAGGTGAGAGATGACCTGCTACATTCCTTCATCCTCTCTAACCTGAATGTCAGAAAATGAAGCACCAGCTATCACTGTATGTTTTCTGATCTGCTCCCACATAATTTTTCTCAAGTATCAGGATGGGTTTTTTTGTTTTTAAATTTCAATATTTCTCTGTGACATCTTTTGAGTAGTAGTGATTTATATTTGAACCTATGCCTTGTGCTTTCTTCTTTCTCAATAAACTACTACTAATCTTCTAATAAGCTCTGCTACTAATCTTCACTCTACTAATTCTTCTTTTTCCAAACCTGTCCAGAAAGCAAGAAGTATAGTGCATTCTATCTTTCTTAATATCCTTGGATTATTCTCTGTTGGCTTTTGCTATTTAAATGTTTCTCTAAGCATTTCTCCGAGACTGCTGTCTGCTGAGAAGCATCACCCTTCCAGGTTCCAACAGCAGCTTATAAAACATAGGGATTATTCATGCTCCATTTTAATAGTCAATCACTGCCAAGAAAGCAGGTTAACAAGCAGCTGAAGTTTAGTGTACTTGCTGCCATCTTGTCACTTTCTTGCCTGTCCTTTTCTCTGCATTTCTCGTTTACCCCCTTGTGCATTTTTTTTTTCTTCTGTTTTTCTCTCTCTCCTGGCCCTCTTACCCCAAAGTTGCACATTTGTCTTCAAGGGCATCTGCTGTCATGAGAGCAGTGAAGAGACAGGATTGGCTTGGCCTGCCTGCTGGCTGCTGTTTCACGCAGCCTTTTTACATGAACTGCTTGGTCCTTGGTCTGGATGCCCGCATTCTGGGCTCCTTGAGGGAAAGAGAGCGCATATCAAAGAGCTCAGCTCTCTTCCTCTATTTTCTTGGGTGGTCTCGACTTAACAGTGAGAATGTTGTTAACCCACCTCAGAATTCAAGGATGGACTAGGTGGCTTTCTAAGATCCCTTCGAACCCTGTATGGCTTGATGGATAAAGAATGCCCAGGATAGGTACCAGCTCTTGTGCTTTACACTCCTTTAACTTTCGTTTTATTCTGTCTCTTCTCCAAGCTCTGTGATCTGGATTAGTCTTGGAAATGCATCCTCAAAGACATTCCTTCTCTAATCGTTTGTTAACGCACTACCACTGCTGTATTTTTGTGTTCTTATAACATTGATGAGATAGAAGCATTGGACTTTTTTTCTGAAGGTTCTCCAATATCGACCCCTAGTCCATCTCCGTTACCTCGTACCCCAACCTCCACTCCGGTGCACATGAAGCAAGGCTCTACTAGCTCAGTCATTAATAATCCATATGTTATTGTGGACAAGCCTGGACAGATGGTTGGAGCAGCAGCCACAAACACAGGTGTGTAGTGTGACCCCAGAAGGCAGAGTGACTTAGTCCTACACATTCTAGTTTACTGTCCCTTTCAAATGACTAGTGTAATCGTGGCATTTCAGTCTGGAAGTTTGGAACGGTACTCAGCAAAGAGAGGATGTTGTTTTGCTTAAGTGTCCTGTAACACAGCTGAGAGTATGTCGGAGTTGACTTCAGTTTCATTCAGGAAACAGCGCATAGTGTAAAAATTCTTAACAACCATAAAAGAAAGGAGAGAAAGTAATAAAGACTGTGTGGTGAGTAGAGACTGAAACAGACAGTGCACAGGTGGTTGGGTAAGGGCTGTGTCTTGGGTACGGGCAAAGAACATGGGGAGCATTGAGCAGCTTACAGATGTGGTTCTGAGTCCAACGCAGGAGATGTGAGCCATAGCTCTGCGTTACCGGAGCAGGTGTGGTGACCAGTGGTCAGGAACTGCTGTGTTTCAAAGCACGTGTGTTTGTGTAGGTGTCTACTTACTGGCATCTCAGGATAGTTCTTAGAACCAGGTGCTGAACTGCAGTGTCCACGTAATGCTAACTGTTCTTTGGACGTGGCTGGAAAATGCCAAAAAATCCCTTAACACTGCTGATAACACAGCTGTCTCATTGTGTCCAGTGTCCTCACAAAAGGAACTAGTAGGGAAAACATAGCAGTAGCTGAATGTTTTCAGTGTATTTGAGGGCTTTCCTGATATGTTGGTTTCACTAATAGGATTTTTGTTTTTCTTTTGCTATTTTTTCCTGTTTCTTCCTTACCTACAGCCTGACTCTGTTCTGCTTACATGGTTTGTTGTGGCTTGGTGACTGTCTTGTTCTCCTAGTAGGGAATTTTACATGGAGAATAGGATTGTAGAAGCACCAGAGGGTGTGAATATTGAAGTCCAAATGCCACTGAAGGTGCAGTTTCCCACTACATCAGTGTGATCCAAGTACAGACTGGCCTGAAAAAACTGCCTGCTGCCTGTCCCTTCCCTTGTGTTCCTGTCACTTCACCCTGTCCTACACAAACCAAATCAGATGGGTGGCAGAGCAGAAAATTAGTGCCCTCCCCTCCCCTTATTTTTTGTTGTTGGCACAAGCCCTGTGTGGAACTGGCTTTCTGGCAGTAGCAGCTAGATAGGATTGAGTAGAAAGTGATATTACAGACAAAATAGTTATTTTCTATACAACTTTTGATCATATCTAAGAGGGTAACACCTGAAACTTCATGTTTTGTGGAAGCCAGCCTTTATGTATCCCATTGTTTTGAGAAATGGCTGCACAGTTTACTTTTAAATGTAGGTGCAGGTTGTAATGCAACCGTGTGAGAGTCTGTGAACTTGTTTTTACTGTGGTTTTGGCATCTCTTTAACAAAAGAAGCTACAAAACCAGGCTAGTAGCAGTAACAGAATTGCTGCAGGTTGTATACAATGCTGCTAATACAGGGCAAGTTTGTCACTGGCTTTTACACTCAGACCCTCACCTGCATAAGGCAGCAGCTGGGTACTGTGGCACACCTTTCCAGGAGCAGATCCAGGAACTTGTCTTCATCTCTCACTTCCAGTTCTTCGTCTTCCCTCCCTTCCTCTCATTACTCCTCACCCAGTGTGTCCTTTTCTGACCTTCCTCTTTCTTCCCATGCCATCTTCCTCCACATCCTTCTCAGTGCCATGTCTAAGGCTAGAGCAGGTTCAGAGGTTTTCAGGGCAGTAGAGGGAGCTACATTTGTGGCAGCAAATTCTAACTTGGGAGCTTGTTTACTGTTCTATTTCTTGTAGTTCACCTGTAGCCAATACGGGCAGTCATCCAGGAGTATCTTCCAATTTGCAACAGACAGCTCTGAGTGAAGGGAGAGTCTGAAGAGAGGGTCTGGGCTGCAGACCCTCCACGTGGAAGCTGTGCTAACCTCCTGGAGCTCCAGAACCATGTGGGGTTTGGGGTCCAACTGGAGGAAAGTAGAAATGGGAGACCTCCAGTACTGAAAAATAGTCTCCTTTTTCATTCCTACAGGTGATGGGAGACAAGGACCTAGTGTATTTGTAATGAAAAGTAGTTTGTTTTGTGCCCATGCCAGCACCCACTGATGTCCCTGATTATGTTCACCTCATGGACAATAGAGAGTTGAGATGAAATGCCTCCTTTCTGGTTAGAAGGTGTCACGATGGGTGGCACTGCTGCCTGCCCTGCCCTGAAGTCTGCCTTGTTTCCCAACACGCAGGGAGCCCCACCAGCAAGCTGAGCAACGTTTGTCAGGCCTCTCATGGGGCTGGATCTCCTGTACCGAAGAGCCACGGGAGCAGCTTTGTGACCTCAGCTGTCAAGGTAATGTTCTTATTGGGGCATGCTTCCCATTAAGGGCACAGCTTTCAAAATGTCTCATCTGCTAAAAGAGCTCTTTTTTTGGCAGACTAGGATCTGTTTCGCTCTGTTAATGACAATATATAATTAAACCAGATGTGCCTACTTCAAAAGCTCTACTTGGTTTATTATTTTATGCTGCAGCTGTTCCTAGCAGTCTGAAAATAGGTAATTTCCTGACTTTACAACTGCCTACGTTTAGAAAAATAATCATGCAAATAGTGGAGTAACTGAACCTGTAACCAGTGATGAATAGGGTTCACATTCTGTTCTGCAGAGCTCAAATGTACAAAGCTGATCTATCAGATAAAATCCTTCCCTGCACAAGACACGGGAGAGGTATTTCTGACAGGCAAGCAGCACCAGTGAGCCTCTGTCTGAAAGCAGCTGCTGCTCATGGGAGCTATTCCCTGTCGTCATGACTCAGGAACCTTAATGTTGGTTGTGGAGAGGAAGGTTTTCCAGTCAGCTTGCAGAGAGCAGATTGTTTCACATTTGGAACTGAAGTGCTTCCCACATCTGTTAAGAAAAATGTGTTGAAGATTGCTCTCTGAAGCGATTGGTTTGGAGCACTTTAAATGTCAGGTGCTGGCTGGCTGTTCTGTTTCCAAAATCTGTCAGCTGGGTTTTACTTAACTGTTAAAAGTCACTTGTTTTATACTGGTTTGGGGCTGTTCTTTTTTGTAAGGTTTTAAATGAGTCAGAATGGGCACGTATTGTTGTAACAGTTGAATTCTGTTGGATTCCGTTAAAATCTGAAGGTATTTAAAACAAAAGAAATCGTAACTCTGTGAGTAGATGTATTTATGTCCATATGTCTTCTGGTTAGTGGGAAGTTGTAATTTTGTGGTTTGTTTAAGGGGGGGGGATGTCTGGTAGTTCAGTGTGATGTTATAGGTTGTGTTTCACTTAATGCTTTTTATCTCTTCACTGCGTGCTAGTTTCCTCTGTATTTTTTTTTTAATGACTTAAACCTGCATTTCTTCAGTCACTTTAAAATGATCAGTATGCATGCTGCTCTTGTTAAGGGCTGGCCATGCCTCTAACTTTGTCTTCACACCTCTTCCTGTTTGCTGGCAGTGGTTTGCTCTTGCTCACCATGTAGCTACACAACTGATCTGGTTGAAAGCTCATCTGTTTTCACCTGTCTGCACTGGCACAAGGAAGGCAGGAATATTGATTTAGTGTCTTGAGGATCTTTTGGCTGTGTTCCAACCCAAGGATGGACTAAGCAATCATGAAACCACAGCCATAGATTTCACACTGATCATAAAATAGTGCAATTATTTTAATTAAACAAAATATAACCATGCCATAATTCCTCAAATGCATTTGACTCTCTACAGCCACAGATTCAAGAATGAAAGATGCACCATTTTGCAGGTGTGAAAATGTGGTTTATTCCACTAGATACCCTCTCTGTTAGTGCCAGTTCATGACTGGGAAGACTATGCTGTCATCATCTGAGATGATTTTGCTTGCAGATGTAAATTGAACATTTTTTCCCCCTTCATGACCTGTTTCTTTTTGGATACTCATCTCTGAGGTTGCACACAGAACTGTACAGTAGCTGAGTTTGGCAGGGACCTCTGGAGATTGTCTGTCCAACTCCCTTGCCCAGATTGCTCAGGAACGTGTCCAGTTGGATGTTGAGTATCTCCAGTGTTGAAGAATCCCCAGCCTCTCTAGGCAGCCTGATCCAGAATTCAATCACTACTTTAAAAAAAAAAAAAAAAACTTATGTTTAACAGAATGTGTTGTATTTTAGTTTGTGCCCACTGATTCTTGTCCTTTCATTGTATACTATTGAACATTGTCTGACTCAGTCAAGTTCTCACCCTCCCATCAGTATTTGTGTCCATTGATTAGATGCCCACTCAGACTTTGACTTGAGCGTATGCCAGCCTGCCTCAGTGTTACAGGTCAGAAATGCTTTGTCTAGGAAGCTGGTAGGGTACCTGTCTGTTTCTTTCATTTGTGTATGATGTGGTAAGAAACAGTTACTACTGTTGGAGGTGTAAATTGACAATTTGCTTCATATGTTGTGTTAAGTATGTTACATTCCTGTTCCTTAAGTGTTGCTTGATTTTTGGAAATGGTTTATTTGTACGGGTAATTCGGAATTGCCCAAATTGTCCATGCCACCCACTGTTAGTAATTTCTTCTTTTATTGCTTTTGTTGGACATTTCACCAATTTTTGTGCCACATCTTCCTATTTGCAGCAGGAGGATTCCCTGTTTGCCACCATGCCACCTCTTTGTCCCATTGGGAGTCATTCCAAGGTGCAAAGCCCCAAATCAGTCACTGGAGGACTTGGAGCTTTTACAAAGGTATTCCTCTTGGCATCTGTGCCTGGACAAGGAGCCTAGTTTTACCATTTCATGCTGACGTGTGCCACAAACTGTGTAACTTCCAGTGCATGTAGAGCTTACTGGAGCCAGTGTGTCTGGCTGCCGAGAGCTCTCTAGCCCCTCTCTAAAGATGAATCTTAATTTCTTTTCCTGTGGCTCCGCTGTTCCTGTGATCTTTCCTTTCATTATCTCTTTCATCCTTTCTTGTTCTCCTTTGAGTCACTGTCCTATTGAAGCTGCTATTTTTAAAGGCTTTATTTGGTGAGATACAATATAAGTAAACAGTAGTACATCTATCTACTCTTACGTTTTGTAACAGTTTCTTACAAAATGCTGTGGTGATTTCTGAGTGTCAGATGTTGCCATTTGTGAGTAAGTTTCCTTAGAAGTTACCATCTTAAATTTGTTCCCAGTAATACTGGATGATCAAACTGAAAGGTGAAAGAGTGTTTCCTTCCAGTTACAGAACCCACAGCAATCTGGTGGGGGAAAAAAACACCTGCCAACCCAACAGCCTTTCTTAAGTTGCTGATCTTGATGATTAGATTTATGGCTTGTCCCAGATAAAATCATAACGTCTTGAAATGTTACACACAAGAGAATAATCTATATCTGGTTACGATATCTACAGCTATAATATCAATTATGATTTTGCAAGGTGGAAAAAAAGGACATTTGGAGCAGGGAGGTGCTTAAGTATTTGAAACCTTACAGTATTCTGTCTTCTTTCTAAGATGCAGGATACCATTAGTAGGACTAGTAGTTATAATGCTACTAGAAATGTCTGTGATTCTTTAATTTCTGTGAGCATCTTTCAAAGTGGGAACGCTGGCTTAAGTACAGGCCCCCTCACATGCTTGTGTGTTGGGAGTAGCCCTCACAATAGGCTTGGGGGATGAGTTAGGGTTCACCTGGTGCTGTGTGAGAGCCATGTCTGAGTTGCTGACTGTTGTGTGCCTGTTCCTGCAGGCAGGCTGTTCCAGAAATGATTCCCGGTGACTTGGTGACTTAGTTGTTTGCTTTTTGCTCTTTGTTTGGTTTTTGTTTTGTGTCAACTTTATTATGTTACTTAAAAGGTGATAATAAAACAGGAGCCAGGAGAGCTGCCCCAGCAACCCCAGGTGTCAGCAGCAGGGCCGACCACGCAGACCTCTGTGCAGCAGTATGTCACAGTAAAAGGAAGCCACATGTTGGCCTTGTCACCGCAGAAGCCAGCTGTGAGCACGAGTGAGGGGACAGCACAGTCCAAGGTATGAGGCACTTGGGCATCTTTGGCTGTCAGCCTTCTGTCTTGCCTTGTAACACCTCGTGTTTCTCTTGTGGCCATAGGGTTGGTTGTGCCTTAGGCACAGGCAGCAGCACTCTGGGTAGCTAGTTTCCCACGCGCAGAGATAGCTCATATGTGCTTACCTCTTGCCCTTGTGAAGGGAGCAACGTACACAGACACTACTGCATTTCATTGCTTACAGAAAACATTTCCTACTCCTCTCTAGCCCTTTGCAGCAGTGAGGAGGAGGCTTGTTTTGAACTGGATCCTGACAACCCAGAAAGTTGGCTGCCGTTATCAGCTTTTGCTGAAGCTCATCCAGGTCTCTCCATAAAAGGAAGTAAATTCTTTCCTTGGACAGCAGGCCTGCAGCAAAAAAAAAAACCAAAACAAAGCAAAAAAAAAAAAAAAAAAAAAAAAAAAACAACACAACAAGACAAACAAACAGGGAGTAGGGGTGAAGGCTGGTCCACAGCTAGCATAAGGTTTAAGTGGTGCTACGCAAGTGGTTACAGAACTGATTTGATAGGGATGATACAACTTCTTGGGAGGCATAGTAAATGTGCACTGACAAGATGACAGGCATGTCAGAATTTCTCTCCTTTCTTGCCTGTTTCCATTGTGGAGATTGTGAAATTGTGTGCTGACCACAATGGACTGCATATGGAGGGTTGAATTTTTCGTAAGAAAGTACATATTTGCATTGTGCTTTTTACTGCCTTATTTGCCTGTTGGAGCAGGTATGCAAACTCTGTGTTTGCCTGTGGATATATTTCAACACAGAAAATTAAAGCGCTCTGCAGATTCTAATTTGAGGCCATGGTTTGCCCAGGGAGTCTGTTCCCATGAACGAGTTGAAATTAAATCTCTGGATTTCCACTAAGGCAAGCTTTATCCTTAGTTGGAATTAATCCATTGCTTGTATATCAGAGAAAAATAAAGTCGCCCTTTGATTTGAACGTATTTAATCTTTTGTGGGTACTTGAAATCCTGGCTGTGTTTAATAGCTTATTGCTCTTTACCTGGGGTTGGCCTCTTGCCAGCCCAGTTTTGTTTCAGGATAAAGAACCTTATACACAAGTAGACCTATACAGATTATCCTGAAATACTTAGAGGTGAAGGCAGCGTACCAGTTAGAACTTGAGTGGTTGAATGGCACATCATGCAGTACTTCTTTGTTGCAGGTTGTTGGTGTTCCAGTTGGTTCTGCTTTACAGTCAACAGTGAAGCAGGCAGTGGCTATCAGCGGTGGCCAGATACTTGTGGCAAAGTCTGGTTCTTCAGTGGCAAAGGCTGTTGGTCCAAAACAGGTTGTGACTCAAGGTGTAGCCAAAGCCATTGTGAGTGGAGGTGGAGGAACAATTGTAGCTCAGCCTGTGCAGGCTATAACAAAGGCGCAAGTTACTTCCACAGGTGCTCAGAAAAGTACATCACAAGGATCAGGTAGGGTAATTTTGCACCTTGTTAATGGCTCACTGGGGTTCTGTAATGATTCCTTCACATCTAAAATAATTGTGTGATGGAAAAACTTGAATAGAAAAATCTGTAGTGTGGTAAATGTTAACTCGTTATCTGCAAGAGGGGAAGAATGCACAAGTACATTACAGTATGCTCTCTTTAAGGAGGAGAGTACTTGTTTCTGTGAGACCTGCAGTTACATGGGCAGTGGGTGTTTGGGGTGCCCTGGGATGTGGAGATCAGCAGGATGTGCTGGGGAATGGGCTAGAGACCTGATGAACTTTCACAAAGCCAGATCTTGTACTCCTGTTCTGCCCACCACTGCGGTCCTTAGACGCTCAGGGGGCCCCAGCCAACAAAAGCCCAACTGTTCTTACTACATCTCCCATCTTGCTCAGTGCCTGCAGTTAAGGGAATTTGGGCAGAAGCATCCAGCCTGGTTCTGCAAGCAGCTGGCTTTAGCTGCATGTTAGCTCAGACTGGACTGTTTGAAATGTGCTGTGTGGCCTGTAAACTTAAGCCTGCAGATTCCACCACTGTATTTCTTTGGCCTGTGACCTGCAGAGGTTTCACTTATTCTTTTTTTTCCTAGACCTATTCAAAGTGTCTGCATCACTGGTGGATTTTATCTGCTGTTACAGCAGCTAAACATGGTTTATTGAAGGCTAGATACGTGCGACTTCCAGTGCTTTCATTCTGTGCAGATTTTAATGCATGCTGGCCTCTTCAAGGAGTAATTTTGTTTTATTCCTTCTTTCTAGTGATGGCTACACTGCAGTTACCAGCCACCAACCTGGCAAACTTGGCAAACTTACCACCGGGCACCAAACTGTACCTCACCACCAACAGCAAGAATCCTTCTGGCAAAGGAAAACTGCTTCTCATACCCCAGGGAGCCATACTGCGAGCCACAAATAATGCTAGTTAGTCTTGCAGGGAAATCTAATGAGTTAAATAATGTAATCACCACATAATTAATGTTTGCTGTTCTTGCTATAACGCGTCCTCATTCTGTGAAAGCAGTAACAGAAGGAGGTTTCTTTGTTCACAACAACACAGAACATGGAGCTTGTTAGGCCCGGATTGTCAAAAGTGCCTTCTGTTTTAGATGGTACTGCTTTACATGTAGAGCTCCCAATATCTGTCTTTCTGTGCTGAAAGTAGTGCAGATTTTCTCTGAGCTCACAAAGAACGATTGTCTTTCACTCTAGTTTGATATACAGGGAGAGATGCCTGCATTTTTATAATGTTGAACTGATGCTGGTTTGAATGCAGTTTTGAAAGCTATTAGTAAGTAATGGAACGAGACCCTGGAAAACAAGAAACATAAACTAGAAGGACAAGATAACTATATCTGGAATAAGAGAAAGAAATAGATTTCAATATTGATAAAAGGTTTGATTTCAAGCTATTGACACCAGCAGAAATAATTTGTTGTTAATAGAGTGAAAGCAAGTTTGGTTCAGAACAAGTTTCATGCTTGCAAGTATTGTGAAATACCTGGAGAACAGCGTTGCTAAAATTGTCCTGAGGGCTGATACTTTTTTTTTTTTTTAATAGTGTGCTGTTGCTATAGGAAATGTTTTATGAGTCTTCTCTAGAATGCTCATCTTTGAGGCTGGGGTAGATGGACTGGGTGCCAAGTGTTTGCTTGCAAGTCTCCATCTCTGATGTGAGAGATAATCAGCTTATTATGTACGAAGGTAAACACCAGCAGCATAGTCACAGAGTGTCACTGAAAACATGGGTACTGTTGATGGTATTCTGGGCTGTAGAACTCATGATGGGAGCCTCTTTGCTTAAGATCTAGATGGCAGTCCAATCTTGACAAGTAAACGCTCTCTCAAGCCTTGAGGAAGAGCAAATAGTTGTGATTTATGACAGAGCCATAGTGTTTTTCAACCTTTGTTTCCTAATGGGAGACTACAACATGTCTGTGTCCACTCTCTCCCTCCTGGAGGCAGAGCAATATCAAAATGTTGTGATTCACCACCAGTTAGAGTCCATGATCCAATACTCTGTGGTAACAAAACTGCATTGGAACAGCAAGCAAAAGTAAAATTAAGAAGCTGATGGGATTTATTGTGTTTTCAGGGCTTTTGCTGTAGATTCAGTACCTGCAAAAGACTGACAGAAACATGTATATCTGTTGTACAGCATTTTCTTTGATAGAAATTTTACAACAGCCCTGAATGAGCTTTCTATGTCCTCATTCTCCCCATGTCTCCCTTTATTCATTGCATTTGCTGAGCTTTCAGAGAGCACAGCAGCACATCTGAACTGTGCTGTACTGAGCAATTATGGCATTTATTTCTGTGTATATTCAGCTATATAACATGCTGCAGCAAGCATCTTGCAGGCTGTTTTCAGGTACTTGTATGTACAGGAGTACTTCAGCAACTGACATTGTCTGGTTGCAGAAGAGCAAAGCCTTCTGTTCTGGTTGCAGGTCTCCAATCTGGTGGTTCTACAAATAGTGGAGGAGGAGGAACCCAAAGTACAAGCAGTAACTTGTCACAGCACCTCACCTATACATCCTACATCCTGAAGCAGACACCCCAGGTCAGTGACACAAGCGCTCTAGCTGGAGCAGATGGACATTTCAGGCTGCTCTCTAGCAAGCCGTGCTGTTTTCTCCTCTGTCAGCACAAGTTACTATTGCTACTTGTGCACCTCTGCCCCTTGCCTCCCATTACAGAGTAGCACCCCTCATTGTTCGGCTCCTTACAGACTGAGAAAGTAGCATGGAAGGGTTTTTCATGGCAAGCAGTGGGTGGTGTTGAGAGAAGAATAAAGAGCCTCTGGTGGAGCAAGGGAGGGGGAGCAAAGGTCTCCAAAATAACAGAGGTGACTTGACAAAGATAATATAGAAGAGATATCTTAAGTGGTAGGTTGTGTAGGAGCTGTAGGAAAGCTGTGCAGACAGGAGAATGAAGGAGTTGTTTGAGAGAAACAGCAAGGGTGAGAAAGGAAGAGACGTGACTAAAGAGAAGATCACATGAAGGGATCTGTGCATGACAGCGAGTGAATGAAGGCTTTGAAGAGGAGCAACTAAATAATAATGTAAAACAGGAAAGGAGGCAAGGCCTCAGATTGTTAGGAGCGTGTGCCTCCAGTTCTAGCTGTGATTTCTGCATGCTGAGTTCTGAATGTGTATTGCCTATGGCAGAAGTAAATACATTTTGAAGTGAAAAGATAGCACTGTTTTGATTTCTGCTTTTTGCCTAACCCAACAGTAGTCTTTCTGATCTTGCAAGTTAAGTAGTATTTGTCACAAAGAATAAACCTGAAGAGCATGAAGTGTGTTAAATTATGGTGCTGTGTAGCTGCCTCTGAGGATAGCTTTTTCACCCTTACCCTTTTCATCAGAAGGTGTTCTGCACTGGGAAGGCTATGCCCAGGTCTGGTTGCGGAATCCTCCATTGCAATTAACAGTGCAGCAGAAAAAATGCTTTGTGGCAATGGAGTGTTTCCTGTCTTTGGAGGTGGAAACTCTCTTTCAGACCTCATGCAAAGATACCAGGATGCCAGACTTCTTTAATTCCAAGTATTTGTGTAGAGAGAGAATGTCAATTAACTTCTGCTTCAAGTAGTATTTTTGCATCACAGAGCAGTTGCAGATGTTGCTGTTCTGCTTAAGCTGCAGGCTTGTAGGTGTACTGACAGTCTGTATTGACACTCCTAACTTGTCCTGTATTGACTCTTAACTGTGGTTTCCAAGTGCTGAATTGTGCCTTATTTCTGGAGCAGGGCACGTTTCTGGTTGGTCAGCCTTCACCTCAGAGTTCTGGGAAGCAGCTCACTCCAGCATCGGTTGTTCAGGGCAATGTAGGAGTTGGAGCATCTTCAACGCAAGGACAAGCATTAAAAGTGATAACTGGACAGAAAACTGCTTTATTTACACAGGTAACCTGCAAATGATGTGTTTTTCTTGCCATACAGCATTTTGTTGGCTAAAGGGTAGGAATCACAATTGCACAATATGGGAGCTTTATCCCTTTGGTTCTTCTCTGTACAGTTACGATGGTGGCTGTGGTACAAAAGCATATGAAGTATATATGAAGATGTTCTTGTAAGTAAAGATGTTAGACCAGGCTTTGTCAGCTTTGTAGGTGTTCTCAAAGTGGGTCATGTCTGAGCTTAGGTTGCTAGCTTGTAAACATGCTCTAGGATTTTGTAATGGTAGGGTATTAGAGGAGTGAATATGGGCAGATGCAAAAATGTGCTTAAATATTTGAATCTAGGAATGAGTCCTCTGCTTAATCTCTTAGATGTATTTTACCTTGGTCATTTTCAGATTCCTCGAAGGCCCTTTTTTAAAAAAAGTCCTCAATCTCACCAGGAGTGCCCGAGATTGACCATCCAACACTCAAAAGCAGTAGTCACATTTTGTTTGTTATTTTTTTCAAGACAACAGTTTGATAAAGATGAATCTGAATTTAGTAATTTTGTTGCAGTTATTCTTGTTGCAGAAAAGTATAAGAAGATGTTTTCCAGTAATATAAATGCCATTTGTTTGAAAAACAAAGAAAACCCAACAGAAACAGTGTTGCAGCTTTTTACCTTGTGCTGAACTTCTTTCCAAAGGCTACAGCCAGCGGACAGACATCACTGATGAAAATATCAGACGGGTCTCTGAAGTCAGTGTCTGCCTCATCCCAGCTCTCCAAACCTGGCACCACGGTGCTGAGGGTATCAGGCGGTGTTATCACCACAGCTGCTGCTCCTGCTGTGGCCCTTCCCACAAATGGGGTGGCCCAGGTGAGATACAGTATTGCCAGTGTGCTGTAATACAGCATCTGCACCTCTTAGTTTATGTGTATTCTTCTTTCCAGCACTGTTGGTTGATCTGCCTTATAATTGTGTTCCGGTGCAGAATGCGGAAACTCTGTTGCTGTTCAACTGCTTGCTGTTCTGCCTAAAATACCTGTAAAGGAAGAAGAATAGCTTAAAGCTTGTGCTGTTTTTAATGCTGCTAAAGTTCTTTTAGGCAGGAAATGCTTTATCTGAAACACCTTTTGCAATAATACAGATTTTTGGCCCTTTAAGCTCCGAATCTGTCCCTGACAGGAGAATGTAAAATGCACATCTGCCTCCAAGTAGGGCAGTGAAAGCAAGCAGTAATTTGACTGTAGGCCACTACTCTGAGATCAGACTTCTCACAGTGCTTAAAGCCCAGTCTGTCATGAACACACTTCACAGTGGCCAAGGTTCACTGTCCTTTTGGTTCTGACTGCATTCAGGGGATGTTGCTCCTCTCTGCCTTGGGAAGTTATACAGTCCAGAAGGAACAGAGATGCTCTGTCCTGGAGTGAGGTTGAAAGTAAAACATCTGTGTTCCTAGGGTGAGTGGGGATACAACCATTCGGTGCAGGTTGCCCACCTGGATGGGAGATGGAGTTCATGAGGTGGAGAGGAGACAGGATAGAGGAAAGTGTAGTTCACAAGAAGGGTTTCCCAGAAACTTCCTGCTTCTCCTGTGTGGGGAGCAAAGATTCACTAAGCTGCCGGTTGAGACCATGGTGCCTTGGAGAACTGAACCCTGGCATCTATCAGGGTTGTATTGGTTATATCAGTGTATCTCACTTTAAAGGCTGACATTGACTTTAAATGCTACTCACTGTTCTTACAGCTGTCAGTGAAGCTGCAAAGATTGGAATTTTCATCCACCTTCTTTATCTCAAGCTCCCCTCCCCTCCTGGTAGTTACAACTGTTACTGTTGTTACTACCACTGATCTGCCCACCTGTCCCTGTGTGGGTCACAGAGCAGCCAGGATACCAGGATCTGCCTGAGGACTGGATTCTGAGTGTCCAACAGCCTTTCCAGCTCTGGTGAGCAGATGTGGAAAGTCTCACATCTGTCTAACCAAAACAATAACACTCCGTGTGTCAGCCATACTCATTTAGATGAATTTTGTTAACTGAAGAGCAGAAGAGCTATAGTCTCTGTGAAGTTAAGGTGTTTTACTCGCCAGTAAATGGCAAAAACCATGGCAGTGCGTAATGTGCAAATTATCTTAAAGATCAATGTTATTCCTGTTCAAACTTCTTTCAGTGAGAGGAAGTATATAGAGGATTTAGGCAGTGTTTGACATTGTAACAAAAACGTGACTTCCTGTGTGAGTCAGTGGAGACACCTGCATTAACAGGTTAGCTCCATTTCTCTCCTGGACTTTTGAGCAGTGGGGAAATATTCCTGGGCCAGATTGCTCATCTGGAGGTTTACCTGCTTGCTGGTAAGGGGGCTGGCTCCAGGTACCATCAAAGCAGTTCTGGGGTGCACGACATAATGTTATTTGTTCCTATTCTACACTTACCATCATTGTGTATGGACTTTTGGATAGGTGCTTGTGAATTTGTTTCTTAATGGTGAAGGCTTTTGCCTTTGCTATTTCTAGATATTCCTTCTTCTTGCTTATTGTTGAATCATCTATGAGATGAGAAGGAACATTACTGCTTTCTTCCTTATGCAGCAAATAGATAATGCAGGTTCCAGTTCATCATCTTCTGGAGCTCCTGCAGCAAAGACATCTGGACAGCAACACCAAGTCTGTATAAACCAGACCCAGTCTGCTTCATCAGTAGCGAGCAAAGCTGCTACTTCTGCTGTTGTAAGTGTTGCTTCTCTGGTGACTGCATCAACGCCTGTGACTGGAAAAGCTGCAGTATCAGGTATTAAGCTCCATTTGTGCCTTGCCTTTATAAAATTAGAATTGAGTATAAGTTCTTTGGGTGTCTACAGTGTAAAAAGAAGTATGTAGAGGCATCTGCATTTGTGAATGGGTGAAACTAGAGCCACACTTTCTAAGCTGTATCTTGTCTTAGCCAAAGAGTTGGCATCCTAATAAAGTGCACTGACTGCATCTGATGCAAATAGCAGTGCAAGATGCCCATCAGTATTGGAGGCAAATTTTAGCTTTCATTCCAAATACTCTGTAGGTGGTGCCTTTCATGTGTTCAAGAATACAGTGTACCATGATGTTGAAACTGTCAGGTTATCAGAGATGCTGCAGTCTCAATTCAAGTTGTGAAAGTGAACCTCCACTGAAGCTGAAGGAGCTGCTTAAGCAGATCTTGGCTCTGAGGCTTTGCATCCATTCTGTTTGGGTTGGAAAGGAGAGAGTTTTTGATTAAGAGGGGAAGTGAATATTTTAAAGTAAAAAAAAAATCAGTTGAGTCCAATGAGGTAGATCTGAGCTGGAATGTGTCAAATTAATAAAGATGAGGCAATAAAGACGGACTGCCTGTATGTAGGGTGTTGTTTTCCTTTAGTTTTATTGTCTTGCAGTATCTTCTGCATTATGGAGAGCAAATATAGCAGGTTTAATTTGATCATCATGAGTTAAAATCAGAACATTTTATTTTACCTTCTGATTTACCTCCTGGAGTGTTCCTTCGAAGTTGCTTCTTACTGAA
This sequence comes from Meleagris gallopavo, assembly GCF_905368555.1. Classification (NCBI taxonomy): domain Eukaryota; kingdom Metazoa; phylum Chordata; class Aves; order Galliformes; family Phasianidae; genus Meleagris; species Meleagris gallopavo. The sequence continues at coordinate 760,900 of NC_139414.1, read as the reverse complement.
GGAGAAGAGTAGAAAAAATAGAAATAATAGAAAAAAGGGAGAGGCCCTTCACGTCACTTACTATGTGACAGTGTCTTTAAAACAGCCCTTCTCATTTCCTTTGTACACAGACTTCCAAAGTCATCCTTCTTTCATCACTCTGTGTTTTCCAAAGCTTGGGAATAAATAACGGAAGCTGCAATTCTGCAACAAGCAGTTGAACATTTTCCTTTTTCCAAACAAAGTAGAAAGGCTTTTTGTTGGAAATGTGCCATTTTAAATAGCTTTCAGATTAAGGCTGCTGTATAGGTCCAAGAGTGTATCATCTGGATTCCCATCTGTCAGAGGTAGAAGAAAAGGTTTTGCCAAAATGCGTAGCATTATAGATTTCATTCTAAAAACATAGGCTTGTATTTAAGTGAGTCTTACGTTGGACTGTAATGTGTAAAACTGAATTGGCAGTGCTAGGTTAACCCAGTGTTCAATGTCTCAACTATGTGTCTTTCAAAACCAAGGGATGTCTTCACCGTCCCTTGCACGTCTGCTAACTGGAATGCAGTTACACTTCTTAAGCAATAGTGAGATATTAAAAGGGGAATAGAAACTTTCTTGAAGCAATTTATGAGTATAAATTACTACTGTGAAATATGGTGTTCACAAATGTCTAAAATAGCAGCCTGTTAAATGCCCATAATCTGAATAGAAGTTTAATTAATCAGAACGTTAAATAAAATTGTACAGAAAATAGCTAGTTTACTAGTGGAAATGATGGATTTAGGCCCATACACAATATTAGTGTGGAGGAGAGAGCTAGGGAGCAGGAGCTGAGTGCTCTTCACTCGTTGCCCTATGGCACAGTCTGGAGCTGTGCTGGTTTCCACCAAGGTGATGGGATGCTGTTGATACCAGAATGTCCTGCCTGTTGTTTTAGCCCTGGCTAAAATCAGTGCTTTGTTCACTCCTCCCCTTGATATGCTTCATAGCTTGGTCAGCCATCCGTACAGATGTACTCAGTGCCCGTAGCAAAGACACGGGACACTCAGTTCAGGTATCTTCTTCATCAGGCCCTCTGCAGAGGCTTGGGTTCATCATTTCATGGAAGTGTGGTTGGTTGTGCTCCACTACCTGCAGCTGAACTGCAGAGGTGTGTGTGGCACTGGCAAAGCACAGCAAGGGGCTGAGTACAGCAGAGCTGTTGGTCGCTGGCTCACCGGGCACTTGAGCACAAGGAAAGGAGAGGAGAGCTGCAAGTCATGCTCAACTAATTTTGTCTTGTTCTGATAAGAGTGTTCAGCTCTGTGCTGAGCCTGCTTCGTTCGAAAAGTTTGTGTTACATCAGCATTTGTTTAAGATTCATTCAATAATGAGGAAACTGCCTTCACAAATATCGGTGCTGTGCAGCATATAAGGCAACCCAGCACTTCAGCAATCATCCATGTCAGCAGAAATTTGTCAGGCAGACAGTTCACTGAACTGTGGCTTATTAATTGAGTGCCATCCTAGTTCAGGCAGAAAGGGAGAGAAATAACTGGAGATAAGCAAAATGGTGTGTTTTATTTAACATTTTGTCTTCCATTCTTCTTACAGGGTTGCTAAAAATCCACTCAAATCAGTCTAGTCCACAGCAGGCTGTTCTGACAGTTCCCAGCCAGCTTAAACAGCTCGGTGTTAACACAGCTTCTGGAGGTGTTCAGACAATACTCATGCCTATGAACAAAGGTAAAGGGCAGAGGAGGATGACAGATGGTGTTTGAAAATCCCCTTTGACACAGAGTAGCTCTTGGTCACTGTTGGCCAAAGTGGTCCGAGGTTACAGATAGAAGAAAACGTAGCAAGGAGGCTCATCCCTAAAATTTGCATTGCAAATATTTTGTTGATTCTCAGTATGGTTTTTTGTCAGAGCTTCCTTTTTTTCTTCCTTTATTGTCCTAACTGTTTCCTGTTCCTCTCCAGTGATACAGTCACTTTCTACCAGCAAAGTTTCAGCTGTGACAGCTGTCACATCAGCAAGTATGGCTGTCTCTAGTCCCTCTGTGGCATCCATCACTAAAGGTAACACAGAGTTTCTCAGTAAGATAAGCAGTGGAAATGTTCACTGCTGCTTTGTGTGGGAGGCCTGGCTCTGAAAGCAGACCCTGTGACTGTGGTTTCTTGTATTTCTGTTGTTAGCAGGGTTTAAATGAAGTGTAAAATGGCATCTGGGGGCTGGGAAATTAACAGTTACTTCCTCCTTGACAAAACCCATAAATACATGGAGGAAAGATGATGATGTTCTGTAAGGCTACTGTGAGTGCAGTAAACATTCATTCTTTCAATCTGTCACTGCAGAAATGCACTGAGCAAACACGTTCTTTATTCTGAGGACAGCAGTGACTGTGATAGTGACTGTGCTCAAACTTACTGGAGAATGTAAACAGCAGTGCTATTTCTGCCTCGTGCCAATGCATTAGGCTGAGTGGACAGTCACATCCACACACCTGCACAACGTTCCAGCATCACGCATTGCCAGAGCTGAAAGTTCTCTTATTGCAGAACTGTTGTGTGTCCCATCCCAGGTGAATACCAGGCTGTCTGGCTGTTCTGAGCTGAACATCTCTCTTCTGCTGCTCCTGAGTTCTGTTGTAGATGTGAGAAAATTCACTGGTGCCACTTGAAAGTGCCACTTCTTGCTATAACCATTAGCAGATTTCTGTCAGCTACTTGCTTACCGGAAGACTGGCATACATCTGTAAGCAGTTCAGTCAGTCGTGTGCAAAACATCAATGACTTATTGTGCACATGCATGTATTCTAAAAGGGATGAGATATGAAAATGTTGAGATTTGGAGGGGGAGCTGGTCCTGCTGTGGTGGTTTTCTGTTAGCACAGCTGAAGGGTATATATTCTTCATGTGTAGCAAGTAGAATGCAAACAAGAAATGATGTTACTTAATGTAAGACATCTGGTATTATTGAGTCTCGCTCAACACATTTATTAAGCTGATGGCTGCTTTTGTCTTCTGAAACATGTTCTGTTTCTTTAAAGTTAAGATGGAGCCTGATTCAACGGGACAAAACTGTACTTCTGTGGGTACTCAGGAAGGGCAAGCAGCAGTGAAAACAGAAGAGAATTCAGAACTTGGGAACTACATTATCAAGTAATTGTTTGTCTGCATGGATTTCTGATCTTAGAAATTCCAGGGGAGATGGAGGTGTCCCTAGGAATTCATGCAGCATTGTTAGAAGCTTGACACTGACGTGAAATCTTCTGTCACGTGTGCTGTTTTATCGGTACTAATCCTGTTGGCCAGCATTTGTTTCAGAGAGTTGAAACAATTTCTTTGTTAGTGGATTTGTATTCAGGGCTTCTGGAAAGGGAAAAAAAAATACAATTAAAGATTTGCCGTTCTTATGGGGTTTGCTAAATCTCAAGCTGCTAAAACCTCTTTTATCATCCCCTGCTTATACAATTCCCATTGCTGTTCTGTGCTCTTACCGAGGTCAAACTGTGCCCGGTAAAATGCAGATTAACAAGGGAGCAGCTGAAATAAGTAGAACGGTCTCTCTTCTTGCTGCTCTAGTCTTGATAAGGTCATATATTTCTGTAATTACCCAGTATGCCAGCTGCCTTGGTTCAGAATTGGAATTAGATAAATATAATGGGACTATTTTGTTTCACTGATGAAATCCAATGCTGTATTCGTGGAAGTACTCCTGAGTGGTCTTTCAGTACAAAGCAGAATCCCATGCACTATCCCACATTCCTCATGGGACAGCTTGTACTAACAATAAGCTGCTGCTTATCCCTCAAAATACTGTTGCATCTTACGAGATGCAGGGATTTCTTCCAAGCCTGCCCAAAAAAGGCTGTCTTAAGTTTCTTCAGCTTGACAAATGAAGCTGCAGGTGTGGATGCTTAAGAAAGAGGAAGGGCTGCTTGGAATACCCTCTTCGAACATAAGTTTACCCTCACGTTAGTACTGTTCAATGCCTTGGGACCATGGACTTGCAGTGATTTTGGAACATTTTGCGTATGTTTCATTACTTCCAACAGCGTTCTTCATTGTGATTCTCTTTATCCCTTGCAGCATAGAATATTTGGAGAACACCCAGCAGCTTTTAACAGCCATAGTGAAGAAGGTTCCATTAATTGCTGAAAAAAGTAAGTGGTGGATGAGAAGGCTTTGCTTTTTATTTTCAGAGTTTTTTTTTTATTGCCAGGGTTTCAGAAATACTTTCAAATGTGGCAACAGCTCAAAATTCAACACTGGAATTTATTTATTTTATGTTTTTTCTTTGTTTTAACAGAAGGTGGTAGCTTACACTGAAACATTCAATGTTTATAACTGTATTCCTCTTCCTCACATACGTAACTGAAAAGCTCCTTCTTTCCTGGTAATTAATGCACTTTGAACAGTGTTCCTGGACCCCAGGTATGCAGACTCTCTCAAGATGAGTGCAGACAGCAAAGTAGAAGCAGGCAGTGCAATGTGGCTTTCATTACAGGGGATTTGAGCCCCATCCTTTTCTGTTTGCCATGAAGTGTTTTAAATGTTTTGTGTTTATTGTAAATTGTTGGCCAATAGATGTCTGTGTATTTTCCAGTGGAACACAGAGTCTGACCAATAAGACAGACTTACAGGTCTATACTGTTACATCTTGGGGGGAGTGGAGAAGAAGCTTAACCACATATAGCATAGCCACAGATATCTGTGTATCCTGACCAGAATTATGCTGTTTCTACATCCAGAGAACTGTGTGTGCTGCACACATCTGTGCTGGTCTCAGAGCAGCATTTGTAAGTTAGTCCTTGGTCCTGAAGCAGAGTCATGCTCCTTCTTGCCACTAAACAGCATCGAAAGTAGAACTTACTTTACTGAACTTAGTAAAACCTAATTCTGTTTTTGGTTTTGTGTTTTCTAGGTGAAGATGTAAGCTCTTATTGTGCCGGTTCAGTGGAACAGTATTACAGCTGGAATATTGGGAAGAGGAGGGCAGCCGAGGTAATCCTCTTCTCTGTTGTTTTGTAAGCAGTCATTAGTGAAACAAGAGGGATTTCTGAGTTACAGAACCTTCCTTACTGCTGGCTGCCCTTGTTTTCTGAAGCAATTTGTTGCGTTTGAAGTGGATGCACTCCTTACTGATCTTTGGGTAGTGCTCCAGTTTGTTGTTCAGAGCCTTCCTCAGGCAGAAGGGACTCTGAAGGTTATCTTCCAGTTAATTCAAAGTTAGATGTTTCTGAAATATTTTAAAAAACATAATTTTTGCAAATTTGCATGTATTGCTACTTTATCCTCATCATTCCTTCGTGGCACGTTATGGGCATGGGAGTTTTCGCCATGTAATTTGTCCACTTTTTTGTGAGACTGTGGCTGCTTTCCATCAGAAGAGAATCTGAGAATACTAGTACTGAAATGCTTTGTCACAAATTGTTCAACAGCAATAGATAGTTAATCTGGATCCGTCTGTATTCTGGCTGTTTCCTCCTGTTTTGTAGTAGTTTTATCCTTTTGCTGTGGACCTACAAGGAAGGTGGTAAAACTGGTAAGATCATGTGCTGTAGCAAACGTAAGTCAACAAAGTTAAACCAAAATTTTGGGAAGCATTGTTTGCTCTAGTGGATTGCTTTCATTATGCATCTTAAAATGTTATTTAGGAGAGGAGACAATTCAAGTCAAGGCAAGTATGTCTGGGCCCCCGTAAATGTATGTCACTCTTCCTTGTTTAGGTTGGATGAGGAAGAGTTTCAGTGACCTGCCCAGAACTGGCAAAGATTAGGATAGTCTCTTGCATTTGCTTTTGGTCTTTCTTTGTCACCCTTACTTTCGAGAAAATCATGTTTCAGGTCATAATCCAGCCATAAACGTTTCAGCTAGTATAAGTTTCCCCTTGGTTTGTCACAGTGGCAACGAGCAATGACTGTGAGAAAGATTCTGCAGGAAATCATAGAGAAGCACCCCAGGTTTCACAGCATTACACCCCTGAAGACAAAGCACGTGGTGCAGTGGTGTCGATGCCATGGCTACACTCCTCCTGACCCTGAGACCTTGCGAAACGATGAGGACTCCATTGAAGATGTGCTGACACAGATAGACAGCGAGCCAGGTGAGCATGCAGGCACAGAGAACTCCTTTTTGCCACAGGCACTGTTGGTGAAATCGGCCCAAGAATGGGTGTGCTCACCTACAGGCTGCCTTTTCAGGAGAAGAGATTTCTTACTTTGAGTTTGATTTGTTTTGTTGTTGTTGTTTTTGTTTTGTGTTTTTGGCTTTTTTTTTTTTTTTAAATTCACTCTGGAATAACATAAATTGGAGGTTGAAATGGCAAGCAAGTGTGTAAGTGAAGCTGTCCCTTCTGCCTACCAAACCTTATGTTCTGTAGAACCTCTTCTGGATTTCACTGTGTTTGGGTGCCCTTTGAGACCCAGTGTGCAGAAAAACATTAAGAGAGATAATTCCAGACCTGCAGTGTAATCATTTGCATGTTATTGGCAAGTGGCCTCTGTTCAAAGACTTGCTGTGCAAACTGTGTATTAGCTTCAGGTACAAAAGATTGTCTGACAGCAGCAGTGTGAAGCACAGGTGGGGGTTAGTCTAACTCCAGAAGTGTGGTGAATTGGCCTGTGTGAAGCTTCACATGGTGCTACTGCAGCCTGTATAGCTCTACAGGTATAGCACTAGAGTTCTGGGATCTCAGTACTCAGCTGTAGTCTGTGTTAAGCATACATCTGTGGTTTCGGCCATTCTCTCAGTGAAGCTTCCTTGTTTCACCTGTAATCCCTTTCTCAAAGCTCAGTGTTCTTAACCTTCTGTAATTTCATTGGGAATCTGTCTTCTAAATTATCTTCAAACAAAAATGCATATATATGACTGTACTTGTCACAGTGTAAAAAGTGATGTAGTGCTGTGTGGTGCCTACACTGTACAAATCCAGGTCTCTGAGCAGGTTGAGGAGCATCAGGCTGTCTGGACAGCTGTCAGAAAGCTTCTTTGAGAATGCTTCAGGGGTTGTCTTGTTAGAAGTGCAGCCTTCTTGATTGGTGTGGGGCAGATGAGAGGGAGCACCGAGAGCGTAATGAGGGCGTAATGAGAAAGTTCTCAATGGCATTTTGCTTTTTTGTTCATCCGTATGTTTGACAGGAATTACAAAAATAACTGTTAATTATCAGAATTTCTTATCATACTTTGCACGTGCATCTGTTTGTAAGCAGCTTTCCATAATATATCATTTGTCTAATTGATTGCTTCTTTTTCAGAATACCCTTCATCTTACAGCAGTGGTGAGGATCTGTGCCGAAAACTAGAGCAACTGCAGCAGTTTCTGAAACAAGAACCCGAGCATGAAGAGGAAGTAGATGTTCTCAACTTCAGTGAGCCTTTAAAAATAAACATTAAAAAAGAACAGGAGGAGAAACAAGAGGAGATGAAGTTCTATTTGGCTTCCTTGCCTGCATCAGAGTTTGTGAGAGACACAGCAGAGAAGGTAATAAGTGAATCCTAAAGCTAATAAGGACTGCTTAGTTGTGGCTTATTTTTTTTTTTTAATTAAATGAGATTATGATACTACTGGAAAGCAGTGGGGAGCCTGCTCACTTGGGCTTTAAATACCCTTTATCATAGATTGTTTCTGTTATATCATTGTCATCTGTTCTGTAGCAAAATGTGAGTTGTGTTATTTGATGTGCTCTCTTTTTTTCTTCTGTTTTATAGATAGGAATTTCCTTTCAGCCTGCTGAGGTACAAAGGAATGTTTATGCATCAGTCATAGAAGATATGATTTTAAAGGTAAGAAGTTACTTCACAATAAAACTTTCTATGACTGTGTTAACCCAGCAGTGTAGGAAGAAAAATGGACTGTCCAAAGTAATATGCAGAAGAGATGCAGAGTCTGATGTCAGTGTGTGTGCACATATAGAAAGATACGTAGCTGGACAAAGAGAATTGTGTATTTCTGTGTGTGTGTTTCCAGATTCCTAACTGATCTATTGACTTGGACACAAGATAGTGATTTGCAGATTCTGACCTCCAGTAAGATACTGGCTTCTCTTTAACTTTGGAATTATCTCCTTATTTGTCCTACCTTTCAGAACTGTAAGGGGAAAAATCTGCCAGCGTTATTTAAGACTTGAGTATTTTATAAGAGGATTAGCTGTTTTTTCCTAAATACTGTTGAGGTTTTTTTTGCCTGTGTTGTCTCTACTGGGAGACCACTGAATGCCTGAAGTCGGCAGCAATTCTCCCATGTATGAGAAGCCTGTCATACTCAATTTCAGAGAAACATTCTGTTCAAAGTTTTGGTAAAAAACAGTCTCTGGAGTTAGAGTTCTCAGGGTTGGGCTGAAGGCTAAAGCAGATTATTTTTAGAAGTGCTCTGTTGTATTTCAAGCCTAAGATGACTTTTGATGTTTATGCAGACTGTTGCTGATCAGCAGATTGGTTTTCTAAAAGCTCACTGATTCCGGGTTACCTCGTATGTATGTGTGTATGCACACTTCTACTCATACTGTTTCTTACTACAGTTGAAGTCAGTTATGGATATATCTGGGTTTAGACACAGCTTTAACCATCAGAATGCTCCAGTATAATTGTTGAGTTATACTTCAGCTTTTCTGCGTGAAAAATCCCAGAAACTTCTGCTTTGATCTTGAGACAGGCTCAGAAAAGCCAGTAGCCCAGATTAATGTTGCCTGAGCCAAGTATGCAGTGCATACAGTCGCTGTGTGTCTGCAGTCTGCAGTCCAGGGTGGGCAGTTCTTGTGTAAGTGTCCTGAAGCAAACCTGGTGGGCAAAGGGAAGAGCTAACAAGCAATGCTGAGTCCCAAGAGAAGATCTGTTGTCCGCCGTGTATGGAGCTTTGGTGTGTGAGTGGCCTTTGAAATGCAGACCAGATCTGGCATTCATCCGTCCTGCAGTGCACAGGTGCTCTGTGGGTGCAGAGAGAACCAGGCTGGGCAGTCGCAGTCATGAGCTGCGTGCAGCTATAGGCCTCTTTCTGTTGAATACCCAGTCCTTAGTGCTGTGCTAATGAAAGCCTCCTGGGTGTCCTGACCTGCTCCCTGCTGGCTTCAAGCAGGACTGAAGCGAGCCACATCTTTAGATGTTTGGTTATACTGATGCTCTAGCAAAAAGCATGTTGCTTTCTTCTTTGCCTAATGCTGTCGCCTAATGTTGCCTTTTGTCACAGGCCACTGAACAGCTGATGAGTGACATTCTGCGGCAGGCACTGGCAGTGGCATATCAGACAGCTCCTCACAACAGGTACAGCACTTGGGCCACTTAATGCCAGCACAAAACATGGAGCTGCGTGAGGAATTGGGTCAGATTTTGTATGGCTCAGACCACACGAGCGAGGGATTTCCATGCTGTGGGACTGTGTGTGTGCGTGAGCTGGGTTCTGGGAAGATGCAGGCCTTAGGAGGGGTTGGGTGTCATCAAGTTCATAGTGGCAAAGGAGTAGACATTAAAAACTGAGGCAGGATTCTCTGGTATTGCCACGCTCAGAGGCAGATAACTTGTTTTAGCTGAGCCATAATGGAAGGATCGTCCCCTATCCAGCTGAGGTTACCATGAACTTTCCCATGGTCTGCTAGGACTTTAACAACCCAGATACTGTTGATCTTGATGAAAAACACTCTAGAGTGTATTTCATGGATATGCTCTTCTATGGCTCAGATACTGAGTGATTTTTATGATAACCATTGGATTGCATTTGATTCATGTTTGGCAACATGGAATTAGAAGAATTAGGTCAGTGAGAAAGTGCTTAGTTTAACTATCACTGTATAGAATATAAAAACTTTATTAATATGTGCTTCAATATATATAATGTAAATTGGCACTTCATTTTACTGTGCCAGTGCCCAAGATGTTTCCCACAGCCACTTGGGAGTGGTTCTTCTGTGCCATGAGATTTTAATGTCTTGTTTTGGTCTGTTCCTCTGGCACCTGATTTTTTTTATCCTGTTTCTGATTTGCATTTTTTTCTTCCCCATTAGTAAATGTAGTGACTTGCTGCTTTATGTCTTTGTGTTACAAAAAAATTGTGATGCATTCCCTGCAGGACTCCTAGAGAGATCACAGTGATGAATATTCACAAAGCCATCTGTAATATTCCCTTTCTTGACTTCCTCACAAACAAACACATGAAGATACTAAATGAGGAACAATGAAACAGAGCAGCGAAGATGCTACAGGAAAGGTGAATTTATGACTGAAGCTGGGAAGACAAATCCAGTAGGACACTTGTATACATTTATAGCATCGGGCTACTATCTTTTACCTCCAATTAAAGATGCACCTTAATGCAACAAAATGATGCTCTGTTCCAAATCACATTGTTAAATGTCAGTGTTTACTTGGTGAGTGTATGTTCAGTGGCTGAACAAACATTGTCAGTTTGCATCAAGTTGCTAGCTATGAGAGGCTCCACGGTCCTGGGCCCTCTGACAAGAACTGTACTGATGAGATTAAACTTTTTTTTTTTTTCTTTACAAAAGAAATTATGCTTTTTGATGCATACTACGTGCCAGTTGGTTCCCCATGCAGTGGGCAGAACAGTTACTCTGTCACTTGGAATGTGAGAGAATTCCACGTCAGCTTTTAAAGGTGGGTCATTTGAGCAAGTGGATGGATTGGTTGCTCAGGGTTGAGGTGGGGGAGCAGAAGGCTGATGGTCCCACCAAGTTCTGCCAGTCCTCCCTGAGTATCGTGTGTGTGACTGGGAATACAGCTGGGTGGGCTTGTTGTCTGCTTATTCAGCTGGGTGCAACCTAAGCAGGTAACTCCCAGCCCCTTCAGAGCAGCTGTCCCATCTGACAGTTCTCAGTCTCCTCAGAGAGGAGGGTGGACTGGCACATGCTCAGTCAATATGAGTGAATCGTGGTCAGGCTTGGTAAGATGGGTACGGCTGCTTCTGCATGAGAAAGGTGAAGAGTGTGTACAGTATTCAGTGTCTGTGGGCTTGGATCGGCTGAAACCTTTGTTAGCCCAGCAAGTGCCTCCCCAGGCTGCTGTGAATTTTGGAAGGCATGTGCCCAGCTTGCCGTGCTGATCTGACGACATTCACTAAGAGCCAGCTTGGATTCTCAAGTGTCACTTTGACTGAAGTTCTGAATTCACAGAAGCCTGATGAGGTCAAAGAAATCAGAGGTTTATTGTTTATGGGGACCTCCTCTGATAGCCTGACTGCAAGGAAGTTCTGCTACTCGTGCTAGGACTTCTGTGTCTCAGGAATGTCACTGCTGCAGGAGATGTGTCTGCAGGCTGGCTTGTGACACCTTTCTCAAGGAAGCTTTGATGACAACACCCAGACTGCTCTCTCCCACTGCCAGCCCCTGGATGCTTGCTCATAGTGTGAGTAAGCCATTGCAAGTTGGTGGGACTCCTGTTGGACCATCATGCTCTCAGATGCGTGAGGCAGCATTGTCAGGTGGGTGGAGCGTGGGTCGAGCAGCCGGAGACTCCAGTGCTCTGATCTATGCTGGGTCTGCTGCGTGGCCTTTGATTTAATCACTCCGTGCCTCAGTTTCCCCATCTCTGAGCATGGGGAGCAGGATAACCTACCTCACAGGGATGTACTGAGGCTTCTTGCTCCTGTTGGTGCTGTGCTTTGACAGCACAAAACCTTTTATAAACATTAAACTGCAATTATCTTCTCTGGCCTGAAGTGGGAATAAATCTTCAAAATGTTACCTTTTGGTGCTTTTTTGGGGCTGGAAGATGTGGTAATGCCAGCTGTATGCAGGATCTGTGGAAGATGGGTGGTGATCTCAGGCTGCCAAGGAGAGCTGACAGCTGGGTGCAGTTCTTGATCTGCAGAAGGTGCTGTGTACCTCAGAAGAGATGCTGTTGTTTCCTCCAACGCGGATAAAGCCAAGGTCTGCAGACAGGCCCCTTCCTAGTTCATGAGAGCCGATGGGGCAGCTGAGTCTGCTTGAATGCAAGTGGCAGAGCCTGGCCTTTGAATCTAGGAAACTGACGGATGAAATCCAAAGAGCGTTCAAAGAAGGATTTGGGTTCCCTGGAAATGTTATTTTTGGATGCTCTGGATTCAGCGGACAATCCTGGCTTGTTGGGGTGAGCCCAGCACAGGAAGTGCACAGCTTAGCCCTTGGTGTTGGTTTTTGCAGGGATCAGTGCGAAGGGGCTGAGCGGTTGTGATTATGTCTGAGCTGTGCAGGGGGGAGTGCGGGGAACTGGGGCTGCTGGCCCTGTGCTGTTCATAAGATGTGAGCTCCAAGTCCGTGCTGCGCCCAGCCTCCTTGGATACAACTTTTACAAAAGGGTGTTTTGGAGCTATCTGTCACTGTTGCTGTGACGGGGTGTGTAGGAAACAGCCTTTGTGCAAATGCAGCCATGCTAGGATCTGCTGCAATGACGCATGCGTTCCCAGCCCCCGGCTCCTGTGGGCTTTGCTCTGAGATTTCAGTGCCCAGAGCAGCGCTTGAGAAGCCTCAGTGTGGGCATCTACAAATCGTGGTGTCCTCGCCCATGTCCTGCTGTTCTGCAAAGAACAGTTTCAGTGTGGGAGGCGTGGGGCAGCTCTGCAGCAGAGTGCCGCTACCGCAGATTGCTACTGAGGCGTTTCAGAGCAACTACGGGCTATTCTGCTGCATTAATAATTGATAGCATTTGTTGAAGAGAAATAAAATCTGTTAGAAAATAACACATTTGTCGTAGTGCTTCGGATGTAGGAGATGTTTGCAGTATGTCTTTTGAAAAGTGGTGGGAGGAAAATCTCGTTGGCGAGAAGTGCCTGTGCGAATGGCTTGGGATAGGGGCACAAGTGAGAGACCTCTCTACAAACGTGGCCCCTTTGTAATGCTGAGTGTTTGAATCCTTCATGTTATCTGTATTATACTGTATAATTGTGTAAGATACATATGTTTACAATAAATTCTTTTATTAGCTGTGATGGGTTTGTCTGACTGGTACCTGTCACTCCGAGTAAGTTGCTCCGAGCCCACAGAATAAGGGGTTTTGTAATGCCCTGCCCTCATGTTCATAAACATATCTGCAGCAAAAGGGCAGCCTTGTGGAGGTGGTGGAAATGTGATGATGATGGTTGAGCTCTACCCACTGACACGCGCTTCTCCTGCTTTCCCTATGCTCCCTTATTAGCCATCCCTTCTGGCAAGAAGGGCCTCTGCCGATGGCTGCCAGCTGGCTCCAATCCGTGGGCATATCTGTGTCCTGCTCTGCTCCTTCCCTGTTAGCAAGGGCCTGGAAGCATCGGGCTGAGCTGGAATGCGTGCCTGGGAGACACTGGGCCATCTGCCTACGGAGGTGAAGTCCTTTGCACTCATGGTCCCTGCGTGCTGCCCTGGTGCTGCGAGAGGCTGCGCTGTGCTGACTGCACTGTGCTGACTGCATTGAGCGCAGCTCTGGCCTGAACAGCTGCGGCCTTCTGCCGTGCACCGGGCTGCTCCTCCGCATTGAATGGTGCTCTGAGGGCCAGAAAAGGGCAAGTCAGGATGAATAAGGCAGAGGTAGGAAGCTTGCAGCTTCCAAGAAATTTGTGTAAAGAGAAATGCAGTTTTATAAAAGGAAATGTGGAGTGGGACCAGAGGAGGGCCTGCTGAGCACTAAGGTGCTCTGAGGGCTGGAGCACCTCTCCTATGAAGAAAGGCTGAGGGAGCTGTGCTTGTTCAGCTTGGAGAAGAGAAGGCTCTGGGGAGACCTCATTGCAGCCTTCCCGTGTTTAAAAGGAGCTTATAACCAGGAGAGGAACTCACTTTCTTTTCAGAGGCTGATAGTGACAGGACAAGGGGCGATGGCTTTAAACTAAAAGGGGGGAAATTTAGGTTGGGTGTTAGGAAGACATTTTTTATTCCGAGTGGGCAAGGTGCTGCTGGCACTGCTGCCCAGAGCTGTGGGTGCCCCATACCTTGAGGAGCTCAGGGCCAGGCTGGGTGGGACCCTGGGCAGCCTGAGCTGGGGGGGGGAGTAGTGGGGGATGGAACTGGATGATATTTGAGGTCCTCCAACCTAAGCTGTTCTGTGTTAAACACAGACCAGTCATTAGTGTGCTGCCTGGGACCTTTCCAAGCTCAGGCAATGAGTGTTGTTCTGAGGCATGGGGTATAGTAGAGCTTCACCCCAGCACACAGCCATGCAGGAGTTCTGACCTCACAGCAGCTGTCCCTGCACAGCAGCATGAAACCAGAAACCACGGTCCGGAGGTGGTAAGTTACAGAGCTCCAGGTATAAAACTTCTCTTTTAAAGAACATCTCTCCATGCATCAGATAACCAACCATTGCCTGAAGTGTAACTCAGAGTTGAAAAACTTTGCTGGATGTGAATATGAACCCAGAGCAGCTGGGAAGGCAAACAGCAGTGTGAGAGGGGTGCTGGGAGGTGCCAAGGGCCATGGAAGTGCTGCAGGTGGGGGATGCAGGGCCACACTATCCTGCGGAGGCTGAGTGCTCATGTCTTACAGTGTAAAGAAGCATTAGGAAGGAGCCAGTAGCCAAAATATGTCTTAATTTATTAAATTAAATCCAGTCCCTTTGATAAAATACAAGCTCATTATATTCTGGTTTACAACCAGGTTGATGTTTTTAGAAATAGGTGAATTAACAAGATAGATGGGATAGGCAATTTTTTTTTTTTTTTTTTTTTTACTTTTTCTGATAATAAAATCCAAGATTGAAATGAACCAAAACTGAACAAAACAACAAAACAGTTGAAAACGTTACAAAGAGATTAATCGAGCAGATTCACTTCTTCTTAGAAACGTGCCATGCAAAACCTTTAGCTGAGTTTGAATGCTTTGAGTGCAATTTCTTGAAAAAATGAGCCTCCTGAAAAATGGTTTCGGCAAGCACTGCTGTTACTGTACATCCTGAGGCCCAAAAACAAGGGCTAGAGGCCAACACCAACCTCTTCACTTTCACTGCTGCCAGGAAAGCCAGATTCTCACCTAATGCACTGAGAAGATGCTTTCTGCATGAATCCTGTGTAACATCCACACTCTAATGCTTCCAGTGCTCTTCTTATCAGTTACCAGCACCTGTTGCATGTTTGCAGAGTCCTCAGACCTCATTAAATCTGCCATTGGCCTCAGCTGGGGGAACGTGAAGAGAGAATCCCTGTAATGAGCCCGTGTGCTCACAGATTAATGCCTTTCTCATCATTCTGTCTGAGGCGTTGCCTTTCATTTTAGCCAACGTATTGGTATCTTTTGAATGTAGAAAGGAAAAGTTTTGCATCCTTTTTTCCAAAATAATCGGTAAAAACAGGAACTAAGGAGCAGACTCGTCATATTGCAGTAAGTCTCTGAGATAGCAACTAAAACCATGGGGGTCTGGATGAACAGAGGCTAAAAAGGATGGTTTCTTAAAACACACCTCCAATATCTCAGCAAAAGCTAGATCCACACTGACCTAAAAAAATGAGCTTTAGAGTAATGCCACTGAAAACGGCCTATCTTAGCAATGAGGGATGTCATACATTCTATGCTAACATTTTTCTTTAAGAAGAGTTTCTAAGTAACATTCACTTCTGGTTGCTCCTAGCACTAAGATTAACATCACCAATAGGCAGGCAGAAACGTAGGCATTTCAAGGCAAAACTTTCTACCTTGCATATGCAAAGAGTTAACATTTATTAAAAGTAGAAGCACGTCCTCTTCCTTAAAGGATCACAAACTGCTTTAGGTAAAATCCAGGTGCAATATTTACATCCACCCCACAAGTATTCTACACCCACCGAAGCTCAGTGCGCTCACTGCCCTGCACACACAGCTGCCCTGCACACACAGCCCCCCAGCACAGCAGTGCGGAGCTGCCAGCGGTTCCAGCAACCCCGGGGGTTCAGAACAGCCCTCCTTGTGCTGGGGTCCGGTGCCGAGGTGTGTGCAGGAGGCAGCTCCACGAGCTGAGAAGTCAGGCAGGTGCTCCCTGCCCCGCGCTGCTCTGGGGTTTGGTTTTAGTTCTTGCTCCTGTTTGTGACTTCTCCCTCCCGCTGCACACAGCAGAGCAGAGGGTTGCTGCACGCCTTGCTGGCTGTGCTGCCCCGTCAGCCTCCCATCGTGCCGCCGGCTGGCACGGCGAGGAACCCGCTCCCTAAGGAACCGGGTCACGCCTTGCCGCGTGCTTTGCCGGCTCTGAATGGAGCGCTTTACAATCTGCGCACTCACAGAAGGACAGTGCCCATCCCCGATCGCTGGAGCCGCTCCTGCTGACGTCGGTTCTCTGATCCCAGCGCTCCTCGTGCAAATTGCATAGTGACGCATCCAGTCGGAAGCAGCGCCGTGCCGCTGCCCGGTGCGAGGAAGGCCCTGCGTCACACGTTGAGGATCCGCGACGGCGCCTGGAAAACAGCAGAAGGATTGGGGGAGAACCTGGTCTTCACCTCTGGGATCTGCTGAGATGAGAGGAGAGCAGCATTAGAGCAATGCAGGGTGCAGTTTTCCGCACAGCTCGGGGGCTCTGAGCATCCTGCCCACCTCTGCCCCCTCCCCACAGATGCCCACAGGCAAACACCATGCCGTGCCACTGCAGGACCGGTGCTGGATGGAGGCAAGGAGCTGAGCAGCACGTCTGGATGTCAGCTCTTGGGAGAAGGCTGCCAGGGCTCTCAGTGCCCAAAAACAGAGCCCTACAAATGCTGGCTGTGCCAGCTATAGACCTGCAAGGACCCTCGTGGGGTATGAGCACTTCGGCTCTGGAAGCGTGCAGAGATAATGGAAGTGATCAAAACTCTTGTGTCTCTGGAGTCAAAATTTCACCCTAGTGGGTGCACCTGTTGTATTAAGAATGAAGAACAGGTGGGTGCTCTGTGTCTGCATTAGAACCCAAAAGATTTGAGACAGGAGCTGCGTGCTCAGCCCAGGACTGGGGGTATCTGCCCATAAAGAATGAAAACCCTGCTGGCTGCTGAGGATTCTGACAGCACCATCCTGCCAAAAATGATGAGGCCACGGGGAAAAAGCCATTGATCTGTTTGTTGTTGTTGAGCTGCTTTGCGTTTTCCATTCCTCCGGGGATGCATCTGACGTGCTAAGGAACAGAAGCGGCATCCCAGCCAACCTGTCCTCCGCTCAGCAGCAGGGCAGCCAGCGCTCCGAGTCCTGCAGGCAGCTTGACAGCAAAGCCAACCTGGTCGGCAAAGCCATGGGCTTCAGGCAAGAGGGGAAGTCCAAAAGGCCAAGAGTAAACCAAGGGGAGTCTCACTGTCTCACTCCTATCAGAAATGGTGGTTCCTTGTCACCTACTCAATTTTGTATGCCCCTCCTTAGCTGCCTGTGCCCAAGATGCTGTGAGGATCTCCAGCTCCAGCACGTGGGGTCTTTACACAGCCTGTAGCACAGTGCCCTAGGTGACATGTGTTTCCGTCTGGGATTTCACTTTTCACTCTCTCTTCCTTAAGAAGTGGTAGAGACTGTGGGGTTCCTCTGGGACCCCATCTTTGGGATCCTGTCGGTAGGCTGCAAGCACAGGAGGGCTGCATGCCTTAGAATCACAGAATCACCAAGGTTGGAAAAGACCTCCACGATCATCTACTCCCACCATCCACCCACCACCAGTATCTCCCACTAAAACATGTTTTGCTGCCCCTCTCCTGACTTCACCAAGAATAGAGAACTGCCATTTCATGGCAGCTCTGCCCAGGACAGCTGCCAGCCTCCACATCTCCCACCAGTCCTTCTCTGTTTGTGACCAGCGGGGATGGCAGGGCAGCTCTGCTGGCTGTCTTACAGCTGCCTGATGCACAATATCACACTGCAGCACAGCACAGAGGTGCTCCTCCAGAGGCAGTGCCCCTGCAGCCCCTGCTGCCAACACCCCCTCAGCCCACGCTGCTCAGAGCACAGGGGAAGCATCGGTGAGGTTTGCAAATGCTCTCTTTTGCCTGAGGTAAGTGTCCCACTTTCCGTGGGTATCGCTGCACATACCCATCCTCTGCGGAGGCCGTACTTTGCCATCTGCTGATTAAACATTTCTTCCTCGCGTTCTCCAAGGCAAAGATTTGCTTTATGCACGCCTCGCTCTCAGGCTGGGTGCGGGCGGGCTGCAGGCTGTCCCTCTGGAAGCCAGGGCTGGGCACCCAGCAGTGGGGCACGGCTTTATTCTGCACACCTCACTCCCCTAACAGATGAGACATTCCAGATGTGCATTTTTGGGCTTTACCCACACTGACTTTGGGATTAAAAACGTGTTAATTACCTTATAGTCTGCCTTGTAACTTGTCTCCTGAACAAAATGGTCATCTGGGATAATGAAGCCTTGCTTTGTCTTTATGGGCTTGGATGGTTTTGCTCCAGTCCAAGGGCGATACTCTTGCCTGAAACAAGATGGTTGAGACAAAAGAGCCCATAAAACACAACAGATTCATTGACTGCCTCAGCTCAGAGCGGCTGCAAACCCAGAAGGCAGATTAGATATTGCTCACAGTGCTGAGCTTATCTAAACCAGGAATAAAAGAATGGAGCCTAGAGGCCTGAAGCTCAAAAAGCCCAGAGATGCGCGGGGCTGATGGGCTGCCCTGACTTCTCTGTTATTCCTGGCTCACTGCCTGGCCTACGCTTCATTCCTAAGCACAGTTCCAGCCTCACAGTGCTGCCCCTCGGCTAATTCATAGCTGTGCAGTGCAGCCCGGGGTGCACCTCACCTGGGGACAGAGCAGCAAATCAACTAAATTATTGCTAGAAGATGAAGTTAGCATCTCTGCAGCAGGTGCTCCGGGCCAACCAGTGCCCTGGGAGCACAGCCTTTCTGCAAGCAGCACCTGGCAGCACACCTGGGATGCTCTGAGCAGCAGCAGCAGGGTGAGTCCTGCCACGCTGGGCATTGCAGAGAGACAGTGTGTGCTGTGAAGCCCTTCACTCTGTGCTGGCCTGCCTCCATGCCCTGCAGCCCAGCACTTACAGCACTCTTCCATCGCAGTCGGCATTTCAGTACCTCGTCTTTATGGCATGGTTTATTTGCCCAGTTAGTAACCAGTGGAGGTCTGAGTGACCACATTATGGTCCCACTCCTTTTTAAGAAACAGAGGAGACAGCTCAGTTAGCAGAGCAGAGGTAGCTCCATGAGCTGGCCTTTCCTCCTCCACTGCACTCATCTGCTGACACCAGGGAAAGCTCAGCAGCACTTCTGAACATTTCTCACCTTTTCCCCCGTCAGACTCAAAGCCGTGTGTGCAGCCCGGGATCCCTGCCAGCAAGGCAATGAGCTGTGGGATCCTGCCGGATGAGAGCTGGGATGGGAGTGGGAAAGGAAGAGAGGGGGTGGGAGAGATGGAGCCGGAGGGTACGACCCGCATGTGGGAGTGAGGAGGAGGAAAGCTGAAGATGTGGCTGCTTCTGTCTCAGCCATCGCCATAGTGATGTCAGGCAGTGCTCATGCCTCAGGAAAAGGTGGCTCAGGGAGGTGGTTCTCCCATCTTCCCTTCCTTCCCTTTTTCCTCAAATGTAGGTTTGGGTTCCTCCTCACTTAATGCAGCAGCCCATGCTAGCACAGCCTCTCCCCACCGCATGCTGTCCTCACATGGCTCTGCCTCATTCTCCTGACTGGGGCCTGCAGTGTGTAGTCAGCCCAGCACCCAGCCCTACAGCGAGTCCTACAGCCAGCCCAGCCCAGCACCCAGCCCAGCCCCTGCACTCCCCAAACAGCATGGCAGACCAGGGTCTGCAGGACTAACTTTCCCAGGCAGCAAGATACTTAAGGGCATAAAAAGAACACTGAGCCTTGGCTAGAAGCGCTTTACTTCTGTTATTTGGGCTGTGTTTCAATATCTTGCTGGATGAGGGACGAAGCTCTGCAGGGGTGCCCACAGTTCTTCACAGTGGGAGCACATCGCACTGTGCAGCCCCATCCCTCTGCCTATCCTGTGTGCCCCAGCTCCCCTTGCAGAGCACTGACTCATCTCGAGCCTGTAGAGCTCCATGCGAAAAGCTGGGGTCGCACGGAATGCTCTGGAGAGCAGGCTGCTACGCTGTCCTTCCACCCTTCGGGTAGATTTCCTCGTTCATAATTAAAAATATCCACTTTTACCTTTCTTTTGGCTCTGGGAAGACTCCCACAAACGTCCCAGGAAAGGTTATCAGGGTGTTTGCCTTCTGCTAAATGCCCTGTAAGCCCGGTGGGTCAACCCAACGGATCAGCACGATGGGTCGGTGCGATGGGCACGATGGGTTGATGCGATGGGTTAGCCCGATGACCGCACCGCATAAGGGAAACACACAGGTGTGTTTGCGGCTCAGCTTCCTCCCGTTCCGGACAAGGAGCGCAGAGCAAGCTGCAGCAGGACTCGCAGAGCGAAGTCTCACCGACGCATCGACGCCGCCCGAACGCCACAGGGCTTCACCGCCGTACCCGCGCGCCCCACCACAGCTTCCCCCTCCCGCAGGATCCCGCTTCTGCCACGAAGGGGGAACCCGGCGGAGCCCGGCCGCACCGCAGCCAACCAACACCAACGACCTACGGGCGGTGCGGAGCGATTTCTCCCCGCTCCCCTCCGAGAGCGCGGCGCGGCCCCGGCCCGACCGCCGCGGAGAGGCCGCCCAGGGCTCCGGCAGCTCCGAGGGCATCGCCACGGCCGCTTCCCCGGCGCGGTGCCCGCCCGCAGTGCCCGCGCTCCGCCCCGCCGCCCCCGCGTGCCGTACCTGTAGGACGTGGTGGGGCCGCCGTCCGCCCGCGGGCGCCGCTCCGGGCGGCCGATGCCGGGCAGGGCACGGACAGCGCGGGTCGGGGCGGGCGGAGGCGCCGTCGCTCGGTGGCCGCCGCTGCCGGCGCTGACCCAGGGGCGGGCGGCGCGGCGCGGGAGGGGCCAGGCACGGAAGTCCCGGCGGTACTGCGTCTCGGCCGCGAAGGGCTCCGGCGGGGAGCCGCGCGCGGGGCCGGGCCGCGGGCGGGGAGCGGCGGCGGGCGGACGCGGCGGCGACGGCGGGGCGGGCGCGTCCTCCTGCTCCTCGATGTCCGAGTAGTTGCGGATGGTGAGCGGCACGGCCAGGTCCGACCTGTCCAGCTGGCTCCAGAAGCGCGCCAGGCAGCACACGCGGCTTATGCACGGCCAGGCCATGGCCGCCCGCGGCCGCCCCTCCTCCCGCCGCCCCCTCCCCGCTCCGCCGCCCCCGCGCCGGGATCGCGGCCGCACACGTGACCCCGGGGGTGCCGGGCCGGGGGGGGGTTTGTGCGGAGCTCGGGGCAGCGGCGGGACGGCCGGAGGGGCGGGCGGTGCGGCGGGACGCGCTGCTGCCCAGCTCCCCCTCCCGCCCCGCGCGGAGCTGCCCCGGCACCGCGCCGCCCCGCAGCCTGCCTGCGCTGCGCGGAAGGCGAACAATTGCGGCTTTTCACGCTGAGCCGTGACTCGATGCTCTTGTTTTTCCCCCCGCACAAACGCTGCCCGCTGTCTCTGCCAAGCAGCTGCGCGATTACCGCGTTGCGTTTCTCATCGCAACAACGAGCTCTTTGAAGAGGAGGGAAGAAAGCCTTCCCCGCACCGTGGGCCTCTCCCCTCCTGCCCGCCCGCTGCTTACTGCCCCGTTCCCGTGCCCCGCCATCCCGTGCCGGGTGCCCCACCGCACTCTCCAGCACCCACCTTCCCCTCGCACTCTGAACGCTGCGGAGCAGAGAAGGCTGCCGGGCTCTGGCGGACGACGCCGCGTAAAGGCTCAGGTGCAAAATGACACCAAACTCGCTGCTCGGCAGTCGGAGCGCTTCTGTAGCGTCCCGCAAGCGCTACGTGCTCCCGCACCACAAGCACAGCGAACCCAGACGCTGAACAGCCTCTAAAAGGGGAACGGCGGCATCGCGAGCCGCGGCTTCTGCGCTGCGCCCTCCCGCACCGCCCGCCCGGTGCCATCTGCTGCTGCCGGCGCTGAGCACCGAGCTGTGCCGGCTCACAGCCTGCAAAGCAGCGTGCTCAGTCCTCAGTGTCAGAGGGAGGTACACAGGAGGGAGAAGCGAAAGATCAGAGCTCGCTCACTCCTGTTTAGCAGTGTTTATCCATGCAAGAGTGTTGTAATGTACAAAAAGATTTTGTAGTCTGGTTTTGTAGACTGGCTTGCAGTCGGAGATGCAGTGTGCATCAGCACACCTGGAAGGATGGTGCAGCCTGGGGAAAGCTCAGCCCCCACCTGCTCCTATCCGAGTGGGCTTTCGCCCCTTGCAAACATACCCAAAATCCAATTTTTGCTTTCATTTGTATCTGCGGAACATTGCCCACAAACCATTCTCCTCAGGCAGCTGCTTCTGCTTACAGCTGTACTGATCTTGTGCTCCTCCATTTTTGCTGAAGCTTAACAGCAGATTCTGAATCAAATATTACTCCTCCAAAGTTCTTACAGAAAACGAGCAAGACTTAAAACAGAGGAAAAGCAGTGAAATATCTAAAACCATACTGTAAGTCATTTTTCCACTGTACGTAATTATGAAACAGATAAAAGATCCTGTCAGTAAAGTCTAACAATATACAGCAGCATCTTGGAAGCAGACAAATTAAGACAAGCTGAATGAGCCGAGGAATAAACCAGCATGGAGGCCTTGGCTATCTGTACAAACCATTCAGTATTGTTTCAACGACTTCAGGTTCAGCCCAGAGGAGACCGCTGGCTTTCCCACTCAGCAGGCAATATTTCAGCAATGGAAGTTCAGCAATAAAGCACATGGAAGTCCAAGTCCTGCCATGCCGCATCTAACCCACACCTTCTAGAAAAACAGCCAGCAATGGGCACCAGGGGATGATCTGTCAGGGAAGATCCCTCAGATTTGCAAACATTTATCTTCCCAAGTATTAACCAACTGTACAAACATCAGAATTCTTTTTGGCAGAACTTTCATCCACTTTATGGCTTTTTCATTGCTCCTTAAAAAAAAGTAAGACAGAATGCTGGCTCAGAGAAATAGGGTAAAAAACTTTATTGTTCCACCTTTGTCAGAGGTCCTTTTCTAGTGATAGGCATTTCTATAACTGAAGTTAATGTCAGGCCTCTAAGAAGCTGAGGTTTCTAATGTGGAGTAGCAAAAAACCCTCCCAGATCAATCTCATGCCTTCAGTACGGCAGTTGCACAGTGGGATTAGGGTCAGTTAGATCTTCCACCTCCTTTTCCTGCATTCCTTGTCCTCATTTCGTGCCAAGCTTTCACCAGCGGCTCTCTGTTCTTCCATATGAGCTCATGGCCGTAAGTCACGTACCACCTGAGAAGGAAAATGCCAGTCAGAACTAATTGCAACTTCTCTCTGCAGCCGAGGAACAGACCTACTGCTAAAGGCAAGTAACTGCTTGCAATAGCAGACAAGATAAACCAAGGCAGAAGTAGCATTTTTGGAAGGTGGCAATGTTAGCTAAGCCACTTGTCCTCTTAACTCCAAGAAAACTTCCTAACGTTCTTGTGTATCACAGTCTTCAGCATGAATGCCTTTCATGCCTTTAATTTCAAGCCTTAGTGACATAATTTAAAGAGATACAAAAAACTACTTTCATGTAACACTTAAATGTAAAGTTACTTGTGTTAATCCTCCGTAAACACTAAGTAAAAGGTATTCTTGTACATAAGCACAATGCAAACTCCCCCATTATAACTGCTCACACTCCATTCAAATAGCTTTTTCTTCAATGAAATAAATAACTGATCTGCTGGAGTGCTCTGGATTGATTTATACTCATGCGGATACTTATGTGGTTTTGTATAAGTGATTACACAAGGGAGGTTATGGAGGATAGGATGGGGGAGAGGTTGAACCACATAACAAAATAATCACTGAATAGAATGTATACATAAGAGAGAAGGAAAGATGCTTGTAAAACTTGAGTGCAACTGCTACTCTGAAAAAAGCATCGAATTTTTGGTATATTTGTGACTGCATTTTTAGCTGACATAAATACATTACCTGCAAATTTTCAAATGCAATGTACAGAGTTGCAACAGATATTCATCTCAAAGAAAAATCTGATCACATCTCTTTACCAGACTCTTCTAAGACCTTCCCTTACCAGAGAGGAATATGAAAAATAGTGTTTTGTAGCTGAGAATCTGCTCCATCAAACAGCATTACTGTGCTTTGTATCTGTTGTAGTTTCCATGGAAATGAAGAGGAGGCATTACTTTTGGAGTGACCTGCTTATACGCAGCCCAAGGCAGTTCCTCTTCGCTCAGTGCCACCCAGGCAAGCCAAAAAGCTGGACAGCCAACCATTCAGTAAATGAATCTGTATTACTATGAGAAACTGAGAAGGGAAGGAAAGCAGGCTGTGCAGGGTGAAACTTTCCGCCAAGCAGCAGCAAAGGCAAACCTGCCTGCAGACCAAACTAAGCACCCTCCAACCAGACTATAGCTTTCAGACACACTGTGAGAACAAACATTTAGTAATCACTGTGCTCTCTGACCTCAGGGAAAGTGGAAGGAACAATGTTCTACACATTTCCACAGGAGCCCGGGTTCCCTGATAACCTAGGGAATGCTGCAGAATAAACCCACTGGACACACTTCTACAACAAGCTATAAACTCATTCTTTATCTGGTCTCGTTAGACATCAGGTAGGCTTTCAGCCTATGTTTAAAAACACTACTAGCAATGTTAAGACAACAGTGAGTGCAATAAGGGGAAAAACTCATTAGTTAATGTGGTTCAAACATGGAACAATGCAGAACTGTTTGCTACAAACTCGCTTCTAGTAGTTCTTCACAATTAGGCTACAAATACAAAAGCAGCAACACTGAAACACAGCACTAGGGGCTGCTTGAAGAATGTGGCCTCAGTTCATACTCATTCAACTCTAAACTGGTAATCAGAAATAAACATTTCAGACTCAAGAATTTTCTCAACTGTTCAACTCCAGAAGCATTTTAATTTGTTATACCATGTTTTGTGAGAATCTGTTCTGCCCTGTGACTCTTCAGTGTGCCAGGGAGAGCAGGACAGAGAAAGCCAGCCCAGCTCACAGCGACAGGGCAGTCGGACGTCCAACCAAGGACAGCTCAGCTCAACTTCCTTCAGTTCTAAGAATCTGAGAACAGTACTTTTCCACACAATTTTAAGACATTCTAAGAATAACACTGACTCCTCTTCAGTGCTATTCAAGACAACTTACAAAAATAAATAATAATAATCCCCAAAACTTCAGAGATAAGCTATGTATGTGGGGGGGTGAAAATCTGCCTAGGAGGGATTTAAATGTGACACTTACATTCCGAATAGAGCTCCCCCTAGATGTGCAGCATGGTCAAAAAATCTCCAGCCCAGAGCAAGCCCTGCAGTGTCAAATGCAATTATGGCTTTTAAAGCCTGCAAAGGAAGAGAACATGGAACAGACAGGATCAGACACAGTACGTAATGGCCACTGCAAACCTTCATATTCTAGCAGAGACTAAAGATCTGGATTAAAAAGCATCTCATAACCTTCATATCAAAGCAATCACTGTAAAAATGTGTTTTACGAATGGATGTAAGCTGCTAGCTGTATTGTGCTTTTAAAATACAGTCATGAGGAAGTGAGGAATAATGCTGAGGAGGAACATGGTCTTCCCAAATAACAGCTCATTCCAAGAGACCAACAGGAAGAAAATGAATGTTAGGACAATGCGTTCTTTAATTAGAATTTCTTTCCTGGATGACATGTGACAAGTTAGAATAGCAGCTTTGTTGCTGTATCAGCTCTGTTATTTTATTACAATATACATGAGTTAGGCTACAAGAGCACTTACAATTTAGAAATTAAATGGTAGAAGTTCTTAGTAAAGGCTGAAAATGTTCTGTGGTTTACACCATAACAGCTGGTGCTGTTCTTGTTTTACTGCTGTAATGCAAACTTCCTCATGGCAGTGCTGGCTGTGGCTCTGTCAGCAATTCTACCCTGGTGATCTTTTTCAGGAAAGATGCAATTAAAGACTAGCATGCAAAAAAAAACAAAAAAAAAACAAAACAAAAAAAAAAACTCACATCCACCCAAACAGAAGCACAAGAAAAACATAGGCTGCATTTACCACACAAACACAGCTGACAGAGTTCAACAAAATATTACAATCACAAATCTTGAAATGACAAAGCTTAACTGCTCTAAGTAACATAAGAAAACAACTTTAAGTAGTGGACTAAAGAGGATTAACTTATTCTCCCTGTTCACTGCAGGGCAGTTGGACTAGACGGCCTTTAAAAGGTCCCTTCCAACTCAAATTATTCCATGATTCTGTGATTCAAGCAAGTCAAGCAGACACAAAAACCTTCTCCTAAATGGTGCAGTGGCTGTGTCTAAAAGCATTTAATCAAAGAAGGTCCTTCACTGAAGGAAAGCCCCAGTAGTTAATTTCAAATCCCAAAAGTGTTCTTTTAAGTATCAACAGGAAGCGTCCAAACAAGGAGGCAGGTGTTCCTAGACTGGAGTGTTATTGCCCTTGAAGTGAAACTCTGCCTTCCCAATCTTGAAGAATTTTTCTCCAAAAAGAGAGTCTAGATATTAGGTTAAGTTAACCTTGTTAACAAGGTTAACTCTATTAACAAGTGCTGCCACACAAAGTACCACTCACCAGAAAGACATCAGAACAGTATGTGTGCACACATCCCTCCAACAGATACACCTGAGTCCTTCTTAGCTTCCTTCACCATGGAGGATGGAACCTAGGATAACTCTAAACTGACTGCACACGTGTATGTGACTGCTAGGCCTTTTTCAAAGCCAATTTAACATCTTAGAGACATGAATGAAGAAGATGCTTTGAGGTGAAGGGCAGTTAGAGGAAAAATATTTTTCTTTGAGGTTCAAAGGTACTTACGTTTCCTGCTGTAAACGTGAACATGGGAAGAAATATGATGGCTAATTTTGCTTCTGGCATCTTTGTACAGACAGCTGCAAGGACAGTCATTATAGCTCCTGACTGTAAATACATTAAAACACATAGCAGTAAGCTGAGATGTTACATGTGGGAAAAAAAGAATTCTGCACCTGAATCTTTTTCCTTTTGATTTTAGTTTTTCTAAATGCTACACCACATAAATACCACAGCAAATCTGAGAAAAAAATCAGGCTATTTAAAGACAACTAACATTAATGTGCTTTCAGCAGGAAACTCTAGAAATCTGTATACACACATTAATCAGACACAGACATCTTAGATAATGGAAAACAAAGCAAGGAAAGTAACAGAGGGACAGGAACAAGAAATCTTTTGTCAATGAAACAGGTCTCTGGTCTGTACTAAACTGACTGCAGGCTTTTGTATCCATGGAAATGTTCAAAGCAAAAGATGTGAATACCACAAACTGATGCAACATTGCAATTTCAGTAAGCTAAGATTAATAAACCTAACAGAAATTGTTCTAGATATAATTTATTCACAAGATAAAGGGAAAACACACAGCACTAACAAAAATTCTAATTTAGAAACTGCTCATTAAATTATTCCTTCCCATTGAAAGCAAGAACCCAACTTCTGTCTGTTTTTCAAAATTTAGGAAAATAAGAGAAGTGTGTAAAACTCACAAAGGGCCATATTGACTTCAACATTATAGCTCATTAAGTGTTCTAAAACACTACACTACTGAAAACACCTGTACAGAACAGACCTCCTCAGCCCACCTCATACCTTTCAAACGGTGAGACTTCTGCCCGGACGGCTGCTCTTTCCGCACTGTACTCCCTAGAGGTTGCACTAGCAGCACATGCCAATTCTGAATACATGATCTCTTTCAAAAGTATTGTTTTTCAATTAGAGAAGATCATGACACACAACTATGTAATAACACAAGTTACAGAACTGGACTATCTGCTCAGTGCCAAGACCTGCTGTCAGGTACTCATTTACAATCCACTATGATTACTGTTAGTTCTGGGCTGTCACTGCAAGAGAGCTTAAATAACTGAAGAATATCCAAGCTTCTATCTGGTTACCTGGGCTTTGGTAACCCTTCCTAGTTAGTTTTCATGATCCAGAATATATTCTTTTAAGCAGATTAAAGAATATAACATGCCACATAGCTTCACAGAGTACACAAGATCTCTTATATTCTGAGATACTCACAGCTCCAAGGGATGGTTCAAACTTCCCCGTAGCCATTTTAGCAACATAACTGACAAAAGTGGAGATAACCCCTAGAAAGGAAAAATGCCCATTAGAAACAACATCACCACTGACAAGAATCACAAAGCTCAACAATGTTCTCTCTAAATTTTGCTAAAGAAAGTAGCTTTTTGTTTTGTTTTTGAACTTGAATGAACAGTCAACTTTTCCCAGGTAAACCCCATGAGTCCACACTGCAAGTATTTTGGTTTGGTAACCAAGATGACTGAAAAAAGAGAAACTTGTATCTCATAGTAGAACAGTAGAAGCCCAATACATTACAGCCATCAGCCCTTTGTGTGACAGCAAGTAAGCAGTGTAGTTAGTACAGAGCAACGTGTGGCACTGCACAGTTGCCATCTGTCACTGCACACTTATTAACCATGCACACTTTACTTGCACAAATATGTATTTATGTTTTCAAAATGTTGCAAATGTATGTATTTCACATTACCAGCGGAAAGATACACTGCAATGAACTGCTCACATCCCAGAAGAGAGACAACACTGCTGGAAAAGCTCCATAAAACATACATATTTGCTGCCATGTGGAAAAGAGAGAAGTGACTAAACGTAGAGAGCAGCATGGGAGAACACAGGGCTTCTACAAAAGAGAGAAACAATTAATGAAAAACAAAGTTAGTGTTCTAATTTGTTTCAGCATGCATGTCACACAGACTAAGAATTTATCAAGAGGCACTACAGGTTAATTGTACTTTGAATCCTCAAACACAAACTATGTAATAAACCCACGAATGTAACAAGTTTCAAATTCCAAAACCTTCTGAACAGCAGAACATATGCCTGAGATACGCACAGCTACTTTAGGTACCTATTAGGGAACGTTTCACATAAAACCTCAATCTTAAAACACTTTTTGTGTGCTTTGGAAAGACTTATATATACACACATAATAGTGAAAGATTATTAGTATCTTAAGATGAACATCTATATGAAATTATTTTGCTAGGGAAATTGATTAGTAAGAAGTACCAGCTCTTCTCACTGCAACAATAGCCTTGAAAATATAAAAAGGCCAAACAGCATGTTTAAAGATCAACACTGTTTCAAACGGAGTGTTTGGACTGACTGATCTGGATTAAAGCTGTCTTTGGTGCTAGAGACTATGCAGGGAATTCACTGAGTTTCCACCTCAGTAAAAATAAAGAGGACAGCAGAAACTACTTTCCCAATGCATATTTGTTTGTATGGGGCTGCTGAATCACGGCCTGAACCTCTGATTGATCACCTGAGGTGAGCAGTGAGTCAGCCACAGGAGCACAGGTGAAGACAATTCAGCTGTGCTGCAGGAAGGGGTGGAGAGAGAGGCTGCACCTCTCCTAGAGTCATGTAAGAGCTGACTGCTAGTGGGGAAGGATCTCTTCTGGAGATCTGCTCCACTGGAGTTCATCTCACAAGCCCAGGATAGGGTGAGTGACTTTCTCTCATTACTTCAATATAAATTATATTAGCTAAGCTCCTGGAGACACACACAAACATACACACACACACCACACCATACACCACACACACACACACACACACACACACACCATCTGTATATCCATTGATTATACATTGTTTCATACTTTCAATTCTTTTCTCTACAGTGAAAAAGAAAGCTAATTGCTGTGTTATTTAATACTAGTAGCTTCTTTTCCTGAGCTCAAAACACTTCACACATATAGGAAGCTGAGGGTATTTGTTTAGTTTATGTGGTTGGTTGTTTTTGTTATCCAAAGCCCAGCTTTGAAATCAGGAGACTGTACATAACATACAGACTAATGTCTGTATGAATACTGAGATGATCAGCATTCTGTGCAGGGAAGCAGTAGGGCTTGGTGTCACTAACTTCAGTGTCTCTTCACCTTTAGAAAGGCAAGAACTTCAGCCCACTGAATGCAGGAGAAGGCCAGACATCAGATAACTATTCTGACACTGCAATACTTAGAAAAGCACCAATGGTGGGGTTTATTTTTGACTAAAATAAAAAATCAGATGAATTCAGACAACATGATATGTTTGGGCATGACTGAGCTTACTTGCAGCTTCATCACCAGCAAGCACAGTGTCATCCCAAGCTTTTACACTATGTTCAAAGGCCCTGATACACACCAGTACAGAAAAGTCACTCAAATTAGTGTTTACTTACTGGAGGATGGATCTGAGGTGAAATATGTAAACATAATCCGTCGCATACCAGGCAGCCTCCATAGGCAGAATATGAAGACATTTGCAGCTATAATACCTAGCAAGAAGATAAACAGTATAGAAACAGACTATGAATATAACATGCTGTAATACTGTAATCAAGAGTATGCTCATAGTAACCATTCCTCCCCTCACTATTTCTTACTTTATAAAGTTTAGAAAAAGCAGTGAGAAATATGGAAAGTTCTAATTACAAACCTTATAAACAGAACACATAACTTCAGCTGGCATATTTTAACATACAGTTTAGCAAATGCAATGATGCAGAAAATCTGTACTGAAGACACTCACTCAGCACACCTCCACTGCGCTGTAGAATCAGTGAATGAAGAACCAGCTGTTTCTTGCCTCTCTAGCTACTTCTTCCCAAATACCTCCAGCTGGCTGACAGATACATCCAACCATGCACGGAGAGAAGGCTACAGGAACCACATCAATACTGCATGGTAACTGTTGAGTCATGGCCTGACCCACTGATTGAGCACCTGGGGAAAGGACCCAGTCAGCCCTGGGAGTATGGTTTTCAGGGAATTGTAATGATACTGGTTAGGCATCAAGTATAAAAAGCTGACTTGGTATTGCTAAGGTACAGTCCTCTTTGTGAGATAGCAAATGTACAGCTTTTTACTTCATAGATGTTTACTGTGATCTTATTTAAGAACATGAATGATTAAAAACAATAATGAAGCAAATTTACTGTTTCTTGTTTAGAGTGCTTTCTCTATTACTATTGAAGCACATTGGCTTTACTGTTCTGAAATTGTTGATAGTTCTCTAACACCCCGATGCAGCATACAAGGAAAGTGTTTCCTCTAGTAAGAAAGCCTATCTTGCTACAGCAAATATCTAAATGGCTGACCGGCTAGAATTTAGCATGTTAGATTATCTAAGTGATGAGAGATGATCTAGAGACTGCAGAATATGAGTCGTCATTCCCCAGACACAATATCATACTTCCATCTGAACCATCACCTGGCATGCTTATTGAAGAATAATTAAAAGCACTCTATAATGTAAGTAAGTGACACAGCATAGTGTTACTTAAAAGCTATTTCTAGCAGCCTGTTAATACAAACTGTAAGACATCTAACACTGGATATGGTTCAGCTATTTTATTTGCATCAATTTCTCCCCAAACATTACCTCTGCTTTGGGGATTTCAGGTAATGTTAACCTAACCAATCAAAACCACATCCCAACCAAAGGGAGGAACACTGCATAGCTGCTGCTTGTTTACAATGCTATATCTGTAAAACAGCAAAAAATTATCACAGAATTATCACATCCATCCATTGGTGAAATAATAAAACAAATACAAAGTATTCCTCCCTGTGGTGGCAAACAGTCATGTTACTTAACAGACGACGTAACTCCAGTCAACTTCAGTTGGATGAGAAAGCCCCACAGTTTAGGGGCATCTCATGTCTACCTAATATTTAAGATAACTCTTACAGAATTGCATGTAGAAAGAGAAAAGCACAGAATTAGCTCATACTCCTTCTAAAAGTATTTGCTGTTTCTCACAGTTCCTCAGAGATGTGTTGTGGGGGAGGATTCTAGCTAACTTCATAATTTACTTACAGTGGTGCAATATTTTTATGCACATAAAATACATTGTGAGAAGGAAGTGTAGCAGAAATAGTGTAAGTGCAAGCGTAAGTTCACACATGCTTGGTGCCTAACAACCTAAATGCAGTAAGAAAGCCATCTGTTTCAACATACTGTACCTGTTTGCCATATTTCTCTTCCTGTCAATGTCTAATACTTGTAAGCTAACACAAACCTGTCACAGTCCGCTGACCCTCAGTCAGGTTATTCCACCAGCTGTTAACCTGAAACAGAATTGGTATTTATCAGTGCTGCTGCAGAGCATCTGCAATTTCAAAAACAGTTGCAGAAGTCTATGAATGGAAGGTGTATGTTTGAAAGATGTCTAGTAAATCAGTTGCAGATTTCTGTACTTCTTCCTGGTTCAGCTATTTAAGTTGGCATTTCCTTACTAGGAAATCTAGGTTATCTATCCTCCTTCCTGACAAATCTACAGGTGGATCACAAATTTTTTCAAAAAAGAGAACAGGATAATATCACTTTGTACAACTCCACAGGTTACCTCTGCTTGTACTGAAGAAGGATCTACTCCATAATGCTTACTTTAGCAGATGAGCCAAAGTTAGCATAAATCCATCCCTAAGCCTCACTCTAACAACACACCACCCACCTTTCAGAGATTCCACTTTTGTGCCAGGGTCGCTTTTGCAGAGGTGGCTCACAAGATGTGGATACCATTCCCCCTTGCGTCCAGCTCACCCAGCCCTCCTTCCAGTTTAAAACCCCTGAAAAAGTTTATTTTGAGCTCAGTCAGCCCACACACAAATTCCCTCCCCTTTTCCCTTTGTGTGCTTTCAGAATGACTTTGGACAAATATTTAACTGACTGCTCAATGACTTTCCAGCTGTATTAATGAGTACATAGTCAGAGAAATCAGCTATAGGCTGGGAAACAGGTGCAATAATGCTATTAAACTATTCTCTATCTGATACCAGAGTTACAGCATTGTGGTTTTGGTTTAATGCTCTGGCCCAGGACACAGATGATACTGGTACATCCAACCAACTCCTCTGTTATGAAGACACTAGACTAACATCACTTCTAGTATTATAACAAAGTAGAATGCCCTCGGAATCTATGGGGACAACACAAATCTTTGAAAGTGGAACTCATCTACTGAGGAGAGAGGTTGGGAATTCAAACCTATGAATAGGATAGTTTTGTTTTACTTCTAGAAAGCTAATCAGCAGGTCTTCCTCCCCAGATTTTGAAGGAAAACAAAAGTATAAAGCTGAAATGATTTAAGACAAAGGTGTATGTGCTGAGCAGATCGTGTCCATTGGGTGCTTTTCACTGCGCACCACAACGTGCACAGTGCATGTGGCAAAGCTGGCACTGTCAAATGCTATCCAGGATCCTTTGCTGTTCCAGCGCACAGCCATGCCTCCCAGAGAAAGAAGAATGAGTGAGCAGGTGTGGGCTGCCACCAGCCACAGCAGGGACCTCAGCAATACTGGTGTTATTTTAGATTTAAATGCACCTAGCTGAAAATAAAAGGGGCTGGTAACTTTTGGGATGCCAACTAACTGCATGAGTATTGCACTACTTATGCTGCTGCTTACAGCCCAATTCAAAGCAATGCACGTGGAAGAGTAAGCTTTCCTTACAAATATCTCCTGAATCCTCATATTTGTAGGGTAGAATTAAAAATATCAATGCAATTCAGAAGCCAGAAGATTAAATAACTCATGCTCAAGGTTCAGAACGTGAGCCAGCTCTGTCATCTTTGGGAGTTGACATCTGGAATGCTTAGGAATGGCAGCTGTTGTAGTTTTTCCAGCGCCGGAGAAGCAGAATGTAGCTACGTTAGATATTTACAAGCTACTACCGTGGCTCTCTTCTCCCTTTGCCGGCCCCGCACCGCGGCCCCGCACCTGCTTCCTGAAGCTCCCCCTCTTCTGCGGCCGAATCTTATCCAGCCAGTCGGCCCGCGCCTCCTCGAAGTAGCTCTGGACCCGGGACTTGAGCGCCTCGTACTGCCAGATGGCCGCCGTGCCGAAGGCCGTGCCTGTGAACTGTGCCAGCGGTCAGCAAGCGGGGCCCCGCGCCCGGCCCCTCCCCCGGCCGCCACTCACCCCCACCGCGAAGAGCAGCGGCTTCACCAGGCGGCGCGGCGAGGGGCGGCCCCCGCGGGCGGGCGGCGGCGGGCACAGGCTGCGGCGGGGCGGCGGCGGGACGGGCCGCGCCTCGGCGCTGCCGGCGGGAGTCTGGGGCTCCTCGCTCCGCGGCCGCACCCGCCGGAAGCCCCGCCGCTGCCCCAGCAACACCGTCAGCCTGCGGAGAGAGAGCGGACAGTCACCGGACCGCCCCGCCGCCGCGTCCGCCGCCCGTCCCTCCCGGCCGTACCCGTGCGCCCGCGGGTCCCAGGCGCGGGCCCAGCACCGCCACGCCATGTTGGGGCCTCCCCGCGCCGAGCGCTTCCGGGGCGGCCGCCGCCATCTTGGGGGCGTGGCACCGGCCCTACCCGCCGCCACGTTGGGAAGGTCGGCCCCGGCCGCCATGTTGGGTGCGGCGGCCCCTCCGGCGTGCCCGGGCGTTACGATCTGTGCACGTGACGTCAGCGCTCCGTATTTGTAACAAAATCAAAATAATTTTTTTTTTAATGTAAAGTTTGTGTTAGCTTTGCAATTCAGAGTATCTTATTACTTTTTTTTCCCTTTTTTTCCCCAGAGACCTTATCAGGAGCCTGTTGTTCATGTGGCTGTCACAGCTCTCTATTAGCCCCGTTCAGTCCATGTGCGGCTTGGCAGTGGGAGCCGTGGGGCCGCCGCCTCAGGTGCCCACACAGCACGCCTGGCCTTCTGCTAGCAGAGGTTTTCTTTGCATGCCTGAGAAGAACAGGCACAGAAAATACTCAGTAGGACTGCCACACACCGTGCCTCCAGGGGTTGTCTTTCGTCGTGTATTTTTCTTGTCAGCTGGTGAGCCCTTGTGAACCTAATGAGGCTCAACAAAGCAAAGTGCAAGGTTTTGCACATGGGTCATGGTCATCCCTTGTATGTATACAGACTGGGAGAAGAACTCCTTGAGAGCAGCCCTGCTGAGAAGGACTTGGGCGTCCTGCTGATGAAAAACTGAGCACACACCAGCAGAGTGTGCCTTGCAGCCTGGGAGGGCAGTGGTATCCTGGGCTCCAGGTGAGAGGTGGCAGCAGGGACAGGAGGGGATTGTCCCTCTGCTCTGCCCTTGTGAGGCCCTACCTGCAGTACTGTGTGCAGGTCTGGAGCTCCAGTGCAAGAAAGACACAGCTGTTGGAGAGGGTCCAGAGGAGCCACAAAGATGATCAGGGGGCTGCAGCACCTCTTCTATGAAGACAGACTGAGGGAGCTGGGCTTGTTCAGCCTGGAGAAAAGAAGGCTGCGGGGTGACCTCACTGCAGCCTTCAGTACCTAAAGGGAGCCTATAAACAAGAGGGGAGTTAACTCTTTGAAAGGGTAGATAACAGCAGGACAAGGGGAAATGGTTTTAAGTTGAGGGAGGGAAGATTTAGGTTGGATGTCAGGGGGAAGTTGTTTGCTGTGAGAGTGGTGAGGTGCTGGAACAGCTGTTCAGAGAGGCTGTGGATGCCCCGTCCATCCCTGGAGGTGTTCAAGGCCAGGTTTGATGGGGCCCTGGGCAGCCTGGTCTGGTATTAAATGGGGAGGTTGGTTGCCCTGCATGTGGCAGGGGGGTTGGAGATTCATAATCCTTGAGGTTCTCTTCCAATTGGGCCATTCTGTGATTCTGTGATCCTTGGGATCCCTTCCAACCCAAGCCAACCTATGACTCTATGAATTGAATTGAAATGTCACCTAGTTTTGGTCCCCATATGCCTTTTACTATTGAGGAATGCTTGCATCCAGCATGGAGCTTGTGGATGTTATGTTACCTCTGGTAGGCACATTAGGACTGGGCTGTCATTTTAAGAGTGGGGGAAGGACTCCTACAGTGGTATCCCTAGTCCTTCTAAAGAGTCGTAGAATTTAGGTGCTGGCTCAAGGATGGTTGCTCATTTGTTTTTTTCTTTTTTGTGAATCTAGCTTCTAAGTTTCCTCACTTTGAAGCATACAGTATTTTAAATTGCAGTATTTTAATGAGTACTTTGTGTTAACAGCTATGTGCTACCCACCATTGTAGGTTAATAGTTTCATCTGCTTACTGTCAGGAGTAAATTGTGACCACATGGGTCATACCAACATGACAGGCAGAAACAATCACTTGAACTGTGGTATAAAGTCTGCTTGAGTTTACTCCTTAATTTAAATTTATGATTTATTTTGCATATTTTCTGTTGTCAGTTGTGTGTGCTTTGAAGAAGTTACGCAGTCACTTAGGAGAAAATTATGCCCTCCCCAGTGGCAGATTAAACTTTTATGGTGGAATACACATGCTTTTAAGAGCAGAATGTAATCCTGCTTTCCTTGCACAAACAAATTTCCATTGTGTTACAAACATTTAAAAGGAATGATTATGGGAGGAGGCTTGAATTCTTTTTTTTTTTTTTCCCCCATCATGCTGGAACGCTGTATTCCATTGCAGTGGGGGCTTCATCCCAAAACAAATGCTTTCTGTGATTGTTTGCCTGTTTTATCATAAATGCAGGGCTCTTTCTGAGAGGACAGCATTTTGGTGGCAGGTGCAACAAAGGTGTAAATAAGTTATCATGGAAATTGTAATAATATTTTTCTTGGAGACTGTTGATGCATCGGCAGCTCAGTGGCACTGACAAAGCAAATTATATACCAGTGATTGCTTGTTTTATCTGGGCACCTTTGATAGCAACTTTCATGATTTTGTTATGATTTTCTTAGTTGAGTTGTCCATTTCACTGAGACGTTGTAGCAAAAAGGTGCATCTGGGCCTTTGTGCAACGGTTAGGCAATGCTTCGGCCACAGGTCCTTGATTTTTAGAATGGGGGGAAAGGTCCCAAAGAGTACAAAACTTACCTTTCTGTTTGATCAAGCTGATCCACACAGACTGCTGACATTACTGTCTAGCAGGAAGGTAAATGTGGAGATTAGAAGCGTATCATAAACGTAAGTATCAAAATTCATTTCACTTAAATTTGTATTGATAGGCATTGTAATCGGGAGACAATTTATGAAAGCATTTGGTATCTTTAATTTTAAAAGAAGTTTGAGTTAGCAAACAAGTGAAGAATTGATGACGCATTGCAGATGTAAAATAGAGAATTCCTCATGTTGATCTTCTGGTTTGGTTTTGTTGGTATTTTCTGAAATATGCATGTATGGTAATAAAAGTTCTCCTAAAAAAATACTCAGATGTCATAGAATATTTGAGTATCCCAGTTATTTAATGAGATTTAGATATCAGTTCTACGTTTTTCTTATACAGTAAGTTAGTTTGTATATACATCTTTCTGATGTTTTCCTAAAGAAAGGTAAATCCACTTTCTGTACGTGTCTAAACTGTTTCAACAGGTTTATAATACCAGAAATTGTGGGAGGCTTCTTTAAAAACAGCTTCTGTCAGAGGAATGGCTTCGTCTTCTCTTCAGATAAGTTCACTGCTGCTGGCTTTAGCCGGATTCACCGTTTTACTTCTCACTACCATGTCCAACAGATGGAAAATTTCTGGCACCACAGCAGTGCTGGTTCCTTCAGAGTGGATTTCCGAAGGTCTCTGGATGGACTGTGGAGTCACTGATTTTGGAGCAATACAGTGCATGAAGTTTCCTCACATGTTGAGTTCAGAGAGTAAGTGTGTATATGTATATAAAATCCAGAGATGCATTTTTGTTCTTTCTTTTTGCGCAGCATATTAGTGCAGTTGGACTGCAGGTTGTCACGGAGATTCTAGTATGGAGAGGATTTGTCCTTCAGTACTTTCAGACAGGCTGAAGGACCCTTGAGAAATCCATATGCTTTGCCCCACCGTTCAGCCCAGTAACTGCTGTGCCTTTGTTACCATGTCTATTTTGGTTTTACTTGGTCTCATTCTTAACTACAAGCAGACAATATGTCAGTAAGCGCTTTAGTGTGAGACAGGACTTGGATATTGCACCACTAATTTGACTTTGTGCTAAATCTGTGTGTTTGTTCTAGAAACTTTCAGAGGTGGCTAGCTTCAATAAAATATATCTGTGCAAGTAGTGCTTTTGCGTTTTCTGAGCTAAAATGTTCTGGTGTAGTTGGACTGCAAACAGAATTGTTTTCCTAGGAACTGAAAATGGTTTGTTTGGATTATTCTGGATTTTTAAAATATTTTTCTATAAACACCCTTTTTATGGTAAAAGATTAGGAAGGATTGACAGTCTTCCCCAGAAAATGGAGGTTGGGAATAGTTATGGTATAAACTTGGACAACATGTGTCTTGGTAGGATTTGAGCAGAACTTTCCATTTATTTGTTTTCAGTATTGTGCGGTCACTTTGTCAGTTATATTACTGAATCATTTCTTATGTCGTTCCCCATTTTGTGGATCTCTAATCATTGCCATCACTGTTTTTCTAGATTCTTTCCAGTTCATCTGTTCTCAATGCACAATGTTCAAACTGGAAGCAGGTCTTACAGATAGCACAGACTATGAAATCTTGCCTTTCCTTACGCAGACATGGACTCCACCACAGTCAGAACTGCCTAGCAGTGTAAGGCAGATCTCAAAAACGCGGCTGCCTGGAAACTGTCAGGATTCAGGATTTTTGTGATTCTTCCTCAGGCCCCTGAATACAGTGACCTCATTTAGTTCCAGTTTAAGTATTTAGCGTGTTGTATTGAGGCCAGAATTTGTAGCCTCAAAAGAAAGGAAATCATATCCTAAGGATTTAAAAATCTCTGCTCATTGAGTCAGAGACAGTGTCAGCTTTTCCTGCCTTTCTGCTACCCAGAGTCGGAGTATTCCTCTCCAAGACTTCCTCTGTGTAGATATCAGTTTGCCCAAAATTCATCTGGAAACTGAGGTGTGTTTTCTGGAAAGCAGAATGATGGGATGGGACCAATGGTTCTTCTGTCCCCGTGTGGGGTAGCAAGCTGTAACAGATGCTTACGACGACATCACAGCTTTGCCTCACCTAACAAGCAGGAGCAGATGTCTCAGCCCTGTTAGAGAGGCAAGCAGAGTCTATATCAGACAGTCTCTTTGTTTTTATTTTAATGCAGTTTAATTATACTCAAGATGGAAAGAAAATATTCACCAGGAACAGACAACTTCCTGGTGGATTAAGCAGCCACCTGCCCTGGGGCATGTCTTCCCTCCTCCCTCCCAGAACTGTAGGAGAGGAGTCCTGGCTGGCAGGGCTCAGGGATCACCTTCAGCTGTCACCTAAAAACAGCACAGGGTTCCTTGTGCCAGCTGACAGATGCGTTGTATGGCTGTCTGGAAGAGTTACTGCTGTCTGTCATATGACAGTTTCTCTTCTTACAGTCAGTGGGTAAGTCAGCAATACATATATATGTTTTATTATATATTTGTTTATATTTGTTTATATATGTGTATTATATATATGTATATTATATAAACAAATATATAATAAAACATATATATTCATATATATATATATAAACATGAAACAAATATAAACAAATATATAATAATATATATATATGAAACAAATATACAGAAGTGATCAAAAAGGTACAAGCTATTGTTGGTCAAACATTTAAAGTGTTAACATTTTCAGGTTTTTTTTTTTTTTCTGTATTGGTTGATATTAAAAAAAAAAGACACAATTTCTGCCTGTAGATGCTATCTCAATCATATTGCATGCTAATATGCCCTGTTATAAGAACATTGTATACTGCCTATACCTTGGTAGGACTGTTAGCATTTCACTTGCAACAAGTTTATACTATTGTAAGGAACTTTCCAGTTATTTCCATTTGCTGCACTTGGTTTTCATTGCAGAATGGTTTTGGAGAGCACAAAAATAATGTAGAAACCCAGATACCTACTCAAAAACATAGCTGTTCAAGTCTCCAGCTGCAGAAAATGCCTGAGTGTGTTGCTGCAATGGGAGAGTGGCAGATACTACTGCGTAAGGTGTGAGCAGGTGGATGATCTGCTCAGCCTGATGGCATAGCCCAAGGAGAAGGTGGAGAGATTAAGGAGCATCAAAGAGTGGTGAGCAAGAGGTAGACTGGTGGAGCAACTTCCTGCCTTACCTACAAGAAAGGCACTGGGGTGATACACCCAAGTAGTGGTGGATCTCCTGCCTTGTCACTGTCAGGCAAAGGAAAGGGTCTAAGAGATGGGGAGAAATGGAAGCAGGTCTCAGCCTGGCATCGCAGGCAAACTCCCTCCCTCCCTATCCTGCCTTTCCAGGTGCCCCTACGTAATAGGTTTGAGGCTCTGGAACTCGAGGGACAGGTAAATGAGGAACAGTGGAAGGTCCACCCTGGATATTGTGTAGGAAAAGGCAATTCACTCCATGCCTCAAGACTGCCTCCACCGAGAAGAAAACAATGGTAACTGCTGTAGGTGGCACCTTTCTGAGGGGAATGGAGTGCCCCATATGTAGGTCAGACCCTACCTGTAGGGGAGTGTGCTGCTTCCCTGAGGCCTGGGTCAGAGATCTTACCAGAAAAACTTCCTGCTCTGGTTTGCCCCTCTAGTTATTATCCTTAACAGACTGTTCACGCTGACAGCAATGAAATCACTGAGAGAAGCCTGGGAGCTGTCAAAAGGGGCTTCAGTGAATTAGGGTGGTTAGCGGGTGGAGTGGGAGTACGGGTGGTGGTCTCCTCTATCCCGTCATGTGGCAGGCTAACTATGACTTAGTTGCCTTTACTGAAGCATGGTGGGATCATTGCCACAACTGGAGTGCTGCAGTGAATGGTTATAAGCTCTTCAGAAGGGATAGGCAAGGAACGAGGGTGGCTGTCTTTGTTGGAGAATGTTTCAGTGTTGTTGAGCTTGCAGCTGGCAATGATAAGGTTGAGTCCCTATGGGCAAGGATCAAGGAGAAGGGAAATAGGAATGACATCCTGGTGGGGATCTGTTACAGACAACCTAGCCAGGATGAGGAGACAGACGAGATGTTCTCTGAGCAGCTGGCAAAAGTTGTGCGATCATCAGCCCTTGTTCTCATGGGGGACTTCAACTTCCCTGACAGATGCTGGAAATATAATAGAGCCCAGAGGAAGCAGGCTAGAAGGTTTGTGGAATCTGTGGAAGATACAGTTTCCTGATGAGCAGGTTCATGACCTGCTGGTCATGAACAGAGAAGGACTGGGAGATGTGGAGGTCAGGAACTGTCTGAGGCAGAGCCACCATGAAATGGCAGAGTTCTCTATTCTTGGTGAAGCTGGGGGGGTGGGGAAGGGGCAAAAAAACTGCTACCCTGGACTTTGAGGGTGGACTTCGAACTATTCAGGACACTGATAGGGAAAACCCCTTGAAAGTCCATCCTGAAGGGTAAATGAGTCCAGGAAGGCTGTATACTCCTCAGGAAGGAAGTCTTACAGGTGCAGGAGCAGGCTGTCCCCTGTGCTGTAAGATGACCCGGAGGGGAAGAAGACTGGCATGGATGAATGGGGAGCTTTTGGTGAGACTCTGGGAAAATAAGAGTTTACCTCCTATGGCAACTCAGGGAGGGTACCTGGAAGTTGCTAGCATATGCAGGGGACTGAAAGAGCTGATGGAGGTGATTGTCAGGCCTCTTTTCACAATCTGTCAGTGCTCAACCAGAGAAGTCTCAGATAACTGAAGACTTGCTAATGTGACATGCATCTGTAAGTAGGATCATAAGGAGGATCTGGGGATCTACAGACCTGTCAGGTCGACCTCAGTGCCAGGGAAGGTTATGGAACAGATCATCTCGAGGGCGATCATGTGGCATGTGTAGGACGACCAGGGGATCAGGCCCAACCAGCATGAGTTCATGAAAGGTGAAGAGGAGACTCGAGAGACTTTATAGCTCTCTACAACGCCCTGAAAGGAGATTGTGGTGAGGTAGGGGTCGACCTCTGCTCCCAGGTAACAGCAATAATTCAAGAAGGAATGGCCTCAGGTTGCACCAAGGGAGGTTCAGATTGGATAATAGGAAGAATGTTTTCTCTGAAAGAATGGTCAAGCATTGGAACAGGCTGCCCAGAGTCAGATGGAGTCAGTGTCCGTGGAGGTGTAGTACTTAGGGCACAGGTTAGTGGGCAACATTGGTGGTAGGTGGATGGTTGGACTAGATGATCTTGGAGGTCTTTTCCAATCTTAATGATTCTATGATTCTGTGATTCCTCATGGATGAAACTGAGCAGGGAAATGTGCTCTAGGAATGCACCTTATTACTTAAGCCATTGGGGGCATTCAGTTCATCCAACCAGCTGAACCTAGTCTGAGGTAAAACTCCTGTCCTGCATAGTGTAGATGTGAAGCTATCCATGCCAGTTCTAGTCTGCTGATGCACGTGCTACAGCACTGTGCCATTGGTAAGCTCACTGCTAGCCACTGGAATTTAGTGAACAGTCCTGTATTCTACAGCACTTCTTTTTTCTTTCGAGAAGAGTGGCTTCCTTAAGGGAATGATTAAAATGCCTGGTGCCATGTATGAAAAACTTGTGCATTCTAAATCTATGCTTTAATCTGTTCCTCTTATATGTGTGCTTTACAAGTGCATGTCAAAATCGCCTTTTTAATAGCCACTAGGAAGAGATAACTTCTTTAATTATTTTTTTAATTATTATTTTTTAATTCTTGACAACAGTATGAAATTGGAGGGACACTTGATTCAAATTCCTAACTAAATTCAACTTTAGAAGTCATATGA
The DNA here is from genome assembly GCF_905368555.1 of Meleagris gallopavo. Taxonomy (NCBI): domain Eukaryota; kingdom Metazoa; phylum Chordata; class Aves; order Galliformes; family Phasianidae; genus Meleagris; species Meleagris gallopavo. Next base: position 718,431 of record NC_139414.1, on the reverse strand, counting down.
ATAGAAGTGATTGCTGAGGTCACCAGAATAACTTCTGTTTGTGAATAAATTAATCTGAAACTCTTTGAAGGGTATTTAACAGGATGCAGATACTCCAATATACTGGCACAATGCATTCATTTTAATATGCTATCATTTTCAAATTGCAATGATTGAGCAGAAAGAGGGGATTTTGGAAAAACCTCCTGAAAAGATCAATTCTCAACACATCGCCATCTGATTTCTTTGAAAGATTGCAAGCTGCTCAGGGTCATTCTGGCTGTGCTGCCAAATCTGTTCTTATTTAAAATAATGGTAAAGATGTTTTTGGCTGCCGAGGAAGGAAGATTATCACTGTGGCATGGTAGTATCCTTTTGCAGCCAAACCTGCTGACTTACAGCATCAGCTCGAAGTGACCACTGAATTTTGGAAAAATAGATATATTTGCTTTAGGCAGGTTGTGGCTCTCTCAACAGCAAATCGTTTTGGGAGTCTTTGTGTAGTACTGTGACTTTTTGTTACCACGTTGTGTGATAGTAAAATGGTTTTATGAATAAACTGTGACTCCATTTCCTGGAGATAAGAGCAGGTTATCACTGCAAGAAATGGTTAACCCTACTTGGATAGACGGACAGTTTAAGTTATAAACATTAGTGGGTGATGTGAATTGAGTCTAGAAGTTTGTCTGATCAAGAGCAGAAGCAAATAAACCAAGTTTAGCATACTTTCCTTTGTCTAGAATAGATTTTTAATACTTTAATGTTCTGACAGATGCAATTAACTGGTATGTATTATTCTCATATAGCTATTTTCCTTCATCATTTTACTCCTTTTGAAATAGGTCTGTCACAGTGGTACATCCTTATATTTCATTTCCATGGACTGTACATTATCACTGTTTTATTCCAGTGTAAATCGGTCTATTTAAACTGTATAGTTTAACAATAGATCAATAAATTGTGAAATATTAATGAAAATCAATCAACCACAGTCTTAACATTCCTGAAAGAAGCTGGCAGTATAGTTGCTGTTGCTCACTGATGACCATAATTCCAAAAATATGCTAAATTCTCTAGCAACAGAAATAAGTTCATATTCTCAAGCTCTCTATCATAAAGAAGATAACACAAGAAAGCTTTTTTTAAAATCTGAGGTCATTAAGCAAATTAAATTACAATCAATTTTAGTCATATGTACACCATAGTTTATGGCAGAGAAGGAGAGACTTTCTTAAAATACTCTCTAGAAATAATGGCTAGAATTTCTAGGCTGAGACTAAGACTAGACTTTATCACTTCCTATTTGAAAATTAACATTTTTAGTAGTTTTTTAATGTTAATATCTCTACCATGAACAACTCCCAGTTACTGCCATAGACTGTAAGCCTTATCTCTGGGGTTGAGCAAAGAGCAAAGGTAGTCTCATTTTGGAATGAAACCCAGAGATGAAACAGCAAGGAGGCTTCTGAAATGCTTCACTTGATGCTGATCTAGTTATAAGGATATCCAACAGTTACTACTCACAAGCATGTCTGCTGCGCTGGAAATTGTTGGTTTCCTTTTGTGTTTGGTTGGATGGGCCTTTATTGGAGGTACCTTGCCACATAGTTACTGGAGAGTCTCCAGTTTACACGGCAGTGTGATCACAGCATCTACGTTGTATGAAAACCTGTGGAAGAGCTGCGCAGAAGACAGCACCGGAGTATCCAACTGCAAGCAGTTTGGCTCTCTGTTTGCTCTGCCTGGTATGTGACTTTGCATGGTCTTGTTACGCTGCTTAAGAATTGCTGGGAAAAAGTAGCAAGATTTTCGTTTTGGTAATCTGGTTGTAATGGAAAATAACACTGACTTCCTGAACAGAACAGATTTTGCAGGTTAAAGCAATACAAAGCTTTGAGTGGCACTATATATGGAACACGTAAAGAAAGGCTGTAAAAAAAAATAAAGACAAGCACACATCTGACAGCTTCATATCTATATGGAATTACTGCATGGGCATTCTTTTGCAATAGTTGATAGCCAATGTTATCTGGAGGTTTTTTTTTTCATAAAGTAGCTGTCAGTACTATTTTTTTTTATCTAAAAAGTGCGTTGTGGTTTTTCACTGCTGAGATTGAAAACTGTGTACAATGGAACAAGTACAGCAAGTATATGGTTTAAATTAACTTACATGTTAGAAATTGGTAACTACTTGTTGGATGTGGTTCTAAATATCAGGAAATTCAGGTCTGCTGTCTCCTGTACTGCCTATCAGCCTGCAGCAGAATCGTAGCATGTCCTCAGGTGTTGAATTAAGGCACTATCTGCAGATAGTGAGCATGCTTATAGACAGTGAAGTTAGCTGTTATCCATCTTGAATACTTCAGATTTATCCCAGATAAAAATGTCTTCCTAACTAGTTGAATCTACACTGAGAGGGGGGTAGTCTAAATAGAAAGGAAGATACTCCTGATGTGGAACATGGGATCAGTGGAAATATGGCACTGAACTTTTTTCTCAGTCTGAAATTATTGACCAACTCTGAAACAAGCATAGCAGTCCTGTGAAGCTGTCTGTGCCCATTCATAGGGAATCTTATGTTTTTCTAATAATTCTAATAGTTACCTAACAACCCTTCTAACAAATTGTTATCTGAGAATAGGCTCTAAAATGCATGTGTGTATTAAGAGGAATGTAACATCCTACATAACTCATTAGAATCACCAGTAGCAGAATAATGGCTTTCTCAGCAGAATGCTTATGTGCTTGGTTCATTTATAACCCTTTTAAAGGGCTGGTTCTTAACTGACTGTCCCTGAGTCTGTACAGCATCTCATCATGGATGTGTTTACACGGGTTGTTGTCTCTCTGTAGAGCTCCCTTGTGTGGGTGTGGGCAGCAGGGCCACATCAGGTCAGGATCTGGAGTTACTGATGACAAAGTAGGTTTTAAAGCCATCTGAGGGAAGCAGAAAAGAGCAGAAAAGAGCATTGTGAGTGCTAACGCCAAAGAGAAAGACAGGAAGAAAGCTCTTGGAGAATTACCAAGAACAACATGGTATCAGCAAGAGAGAAAATAGGGTGAGGTGGAAAGTAAATCAATAGGCCAGGCTCTGAAAATGAGGTTGTGAAGATCAGATTTGATCCACTGAAGAGATCAGTTACTCTGTTGAGGAGATGACAGTATACCTGAGGAGTAAGTATGGGGAGAGGGAGAAGACAAAGCAGCTTGCAGAACTGAGATAAACTGAGAAGAAAAGGCTTAAGGGGAGGACAACTGAAAAAACAAGAAGACACAGAATGGCACAAAAGGATGAGAGGACAGTTGGGCAAAGAAAATGGGGTTGGTGTCAGTAAGGGCAAATAGTGGGACCTTCAAGAAAGGCTTGTAGCTCTCATGGGTATGAGCCAGGGCATGGTTAGTTTAGGTGTGTATGAGAAACTTATCCAGTTCAGACCCTAATTATGCACTGTTAGAGCCAAGACCCATCAGACTTGTGACACTCGGCACGTTTATCTCATTAAAAAGGTGCTGAAGTGTCATTTGAACCAGAACCTACTAAATTCAGGCTGCCGTTCCAAGAGCCTGAAGTCCCTGTCTGTCCTTCCTTGTTAGGCTGGTTAATAACTGATCCCAGTTATTTAGTGATACCTAAGTGCAAAAACTGGGAGCTTAAATGATGCAGAGTTGTCAGCAGAAACAGAAAGAAAGCTTTGAATATGTTTCAGTAGCTGGTCACAGACTCTGTAACATACTCTCACCAGCTAAACGTTCTCTGCAAAAAACAGCAGGAGAGGCAAGCTGCAGATCTTGGACCAGCTCATCCCCTGCTCATTACCCATTCAATTTAAAGTATCAGAAAGTACACTGCTAACGCCAGCACCTGCTTTTTCCATCTCTTACTGGAAGTAGCAAAGCAGACTCTGTCCAGGATATTTTCCCAGTCTTCCATAGTGTCACCTTGGTTGGGATCTGGAGTTCAGAGGTGTCCTGTGCACTCAGGTCTGTAGGTAAAAGGAAATGACCAGAACCAACAGGCTGGAGATGTGTACCTGCACCTGCAAGTGACCTGTCTACTGCAACGTGTTTTCACAGGACTGAAGGATGTGAGCTGTGAAGTGTTTGCTATGCTTTTGGGGGTTTACTCAAGCTCCTAAGAGGATTTACTGAGCCTTAAAGTGTAAGCGTAGTTCAGCTCTGAATTCTGATCGACTGTATACAGCCCTCTACGTTTTTGATATTTCTCAGAACTGAATGACAAGGTTGGACAAGATTCATTCATTACTACTTCTATTAATTTTGTCACTGTCTCTGATCTGTTACATTTTGTCAGTATAGGGTTAATTTAATTTCTGTATAGTTCCTTATTTGTTCTCTCTTTATCTGTCTCGCTCAGTCCATGTTCAGGCATGCCGTGCCTTGATGATCATTTCCATTCTTCTGGGATTCGTTGCTGCCGTGGTCTCACTGCTTGGTTTAAAGTGCACAAACGTTGGGCTGAGTGATGAGGATGAAAAAATGAAGGTTGCTGTCACGGGAGGATTTCTTTTTATTTTAGGAGGTAATGCTGAGGCTGAAATAAAAATGCTGTCAGTACTTTGTATTGCTGTCAAATGAGACTAAATGAATTGAACACTACTGTTGGATTAAAGACATTGAAGGACTCACTCAGCTCTGCACTTTTTAATGTTTTTTTCTGGCAGGTCTCTGTTCGATGGTGGCCGTTTCTTGGTATGCTGCAATGATTACTGCTCAGTTCTTTAACCCATTATATGCTGGAACCAAGTAAGTTAATAGTCATACCAGACTCCAGTATGCGTTAGGTGGCAGGATTAGCCTCGGCTGCTCCAGGGTTTCAAAACCTGGATGGATCCCAGTGTGCAGCCTTAAAGAAGGAAAAAATTGTCTTCAGGGGAATTTTTCACCTCAGAGATGTTTGCTGTTGGATGGAAGGGTGGAGAGGTCTCCTTTGGAAGCTTTAGTGAATGTGTGGGGTCTGTCAACTCCAAATTTGCCTTGGATTATTGGCACAGAGTACTCTCTCGTGCTGGCAACTCGTGACATTCAGTTTGCAAAATACAGAACTGAAGTTAATAACACTGAAGTTCCTATCAAGAAGTGTCTTTTATCTACTTGAGCCAAAATAATTCCTTTCTTCTTGTATCTTTGTCTGCACCCTTGTCTGTTCCCGTGATGACCTGTTTCCTCTGCACATGTACTCTGATATTACAAAGAAAATTCAAACTCAGATTTAGTGAACAATGGTAGACTTACTATCATTTTTGAAGGCATTCTTACACCTATATGAAATCCCTTTTTCTTGTTGTTTTTTTTTTTTCCCCACAATCCTACCTGTTGAAAAAAAAACAAAAGTATTCTTAATCCTCAGGTTTTGCATTTAATCCACAATGCAAAACATAAATCTCTTTTGTCATCAATGCATGCAGCATCACAGTGCTGTCATTATTGGCCCATGATCTTGGACCTCATCAAGGTTTGTGGCACTGTCATCCCAGGTTGCACACAAACAGCTTTTGAGATATAAAAGCCCTTGGTCTGTTACAGAAGCAGCAACTTTCAAAACTAAATGTCTGAGGATAACTTATCTTGTTCAAAACTAAACATCCACTGAGGATGGCTTATCTTGGTAAATAGACCTATAAATGAAGAGCAAGTGTGGGGGTGGTGACTGGGCACCATTAGTTCCTGAGATAATATTTGAAGTGCTTCATAGCTTTTCCTCTTGAGGATCAGTTCAGGGATAGTAGGATGTGAAGTGCTTCCTGGTGAATCATAGTACTTGAAGCAATTGCTCTCCTTATGCTTCCAAACAAGCACTTCCAAAGAAATCGCCCTTGTAAGATTTTTTTGCTTTATGTGCCCTTGAGAGCATTATCTGAAAAGTAATAAATATGTGAGAGGACCAAAAAAAAAAAAAGGAATGGTTAGGAATTGCAGAACAATTTGTAGAACAATTTGTAGAACAGCCATCGAGTTTTGTAGTTACGCTATAGTTGCTGGGCTTCCACATCAGTTTTGTTAATCATTACTAGATTGTTTGCATTTGGTTGCTGAAGATTTTTTTTTTTTTTAATCTAAACTTCCTATTTAAGACTATCAGTTTATTGAAGAGTTCTTAGGGAATTAACTTTGAATGTTGGTAAAGCTCTGTTTACCCACGCTCTGTTCTCTTCAGAAAGTTCATCCTCCTTGGGCTGTGTGAAATGGGTTTAATTTCAATTACAGGGCAGTATTAATCTTCAGTCTTAAGAAGGTGGAAAATCTGCTTTTTGGATTGCTTTTTTTGGTCTGACTTCAGGCAGTTAGTAAAATTAACCTCTGTTGATTCTTAGAGGAATTTCTCATATAACTGTGAAAGGAAACCTGAGTCATCCCCTGGATACATCCTATATATGCTTTCCTTTGTATGATGTGTGCAACATTCCTGACTTCAGACAGTTAGTGATCAGAGACCATTGCTTCCACAAGTCAGTACTCTCCTATTCTTCCTTAGTATTCCAGCTTCCTCCCCAAACTTTTGTTTGTTTGTTTGTTTGTTTGCTTGTTTTGAGATGATGATCATCTCTCTCTTCTGTTGCATAGTCTCTGAAACACTGGGGACCAGAGCTCTGCTTGGGGTTCCAGTGTGCAATGGGAACACCGCAGAACTTCCTGGTTCTGGAGTCAGAAACAAACACTTAAATAACGATTTGATACTTACAAACAGAAAGGATTTCCGCATACCTGGTTTCAGTATACCTTCCGTGTGGCCCATGACAGTTATTTTGCCTTATACTGGCCATGCCACTGACATTACTTTGCCATTGCTGTCTGTCATAAGAAGCAGCTAGCCAGAGAAATCAGTTTTCTATGGACACAACACTGGACCACCTGTAGGCAGCTGTTTGTATAGAATTTGTTCTTCTTTTTTAGTAGGACAGCTGGGAAAAGGCTATTGTTTATTAGGCAGTCTCATAACAAACTTACATGTCCCAAAGAATATTCAGCACTCTCTGCAGTTCTGTGTGTCTGAGCTGCATTTAGGAGCAGTCTCAGAATGAAAAAGGATAGCTCTCCATTTTACTGCACAGGAAGAGACTCTTCAGAAAATCCCTCCATCCAGCCCTGGAAATTCATGGATAAAGAGTTTGACTCAAAGACTAGACGTGTCTGAGCCTGGGAAAGGCAGTCAGGAGTTTCCGTAAGAAAGAAGTTTTTATAACACAATGCACAACACACTGGTACCTCTGTCATCTGAGATCATAGAATGATAGAATGGTTTGGGTTTGAAGGGACCTTTAAGATCACGTAGTTCCAATCCCCTGCTATAGGCAGGGACACCTCCCTCTAGGTACCTAATATATGACAGAATTTCTTTCTTGGCTACGTCTGTCACATTTGTGCACTGCACCCAAATACCAGCTAGGGGGTAATTCTTAGTGTTCTTCAGTATTTGGGCACCCTCATCCAAGTGGAGACTGAAGAGGAAGGTCTGATGGAGAAAGCTGATGAGTCACATGAATGACCAGACCGCCAATATGGAATTCAGCAAATGTAAAGGAGCATGTAACTTTTCTTTTTCCATCTCAAATTATTCATACCCATTGCTCTATTGGATTCAGTGTTAAGATTCAGCATCTCTCTTTATTATCAGAAACTTATTCAATGTTTGCAACTATTTATTGCTACTTATTATATTGCTTAGCACTTTTTGTTGTGCACTGATTTGGCAGAGCACTTGAATATGCTTGTAAGAGTTCTACTGAACAGGCACAAAAATAGGTCTGTTCTCCTCTGTAATCTGCTGAGGTACCTTTCAGATAGCTGACATCTATCCAGAATGGAATTTGCTTGGATGATTTGTGTGCTTTATGTCTCATTCTAAAGTAATGGCTTCGTGATCTTGTTATATGCATAAAATCTTTTGTGTTTCAGATATGAACTGGGAGATGCTCTGTACTTAGGCTGGGCTGGATCTGTTCTTTGTATGCTTGGTGGGATCTTCCTAACCTGTTCATGCAAAGGGAAGGAAAAACAGAAATACAGGTAATCTTGAACTTGGCAGTTCAAATAGTAACTGTCTGTTATATATCATTTTCTGTTCTCTCTTTCGCCCTGGTTTGAATCTGCAGCAAAATAAACAGGAAAATCTACCTATTGAGTCAGTGCTCTGGAATGTCACAGACTTGTGGTGGGTGGTGATGCCGTACCAGGCACTGATGTCTCCCAAACACTGAATTTGTTGGTAATTGGCTGCAGTCAGCAGTCACCTATAACTAGGCTTTGGTAATTCTGATGGTGCTTCTGAGATCTATATGTGACGACAGTGTGCAGTGAAAGAGCCAAAAGAAAAGTGTGTCAAAGAATATAGTGTACTGTAATTAAGATCTCCTGTAATACTCACCACTATTAAAATGCTCAAACCCCATTTATTATGAAGAAAATGTAGTGGCATTTTCTTCCCCAAATTGACTGCTAGAAGCATGTGATGTTTCCTTGTTTCTTGTGGAACATTTTACATCCAGTATGTTGAGCGTGCATCAAAACAGAAAAATCAAAGTTCCTGGCCTCTATATTTAACCTTGCCTGCATTTTCCCCCAGTCCTTAATTTTTTACACATACCGAAGGTCCCTTTTCAAGGAGAGGGATCGGATTGCCAGAAATAGCAGAGGTCCTTGTCTAGATAGAAGATCCCAAACAGTCTGAAGGAAAGCTACTGTCAGGCTTGAGAGGATCTTAAGACAGAAGAGAGAAGCATGCTGAATTCACTCTTAGGAAAGTTATGTCAAAGCACCTAGTAATTGAGAGAGTTCTTCTGATATTCCCTTGCTTAATCTGAAGCCACTGAACTTTCATGGCAATATTTTATCAGCCAAGTTGGAATTTAGATTTGATTTTGTATCTTATTGATACAAAGTACCACATAACCTGAAATATCCTGAAAAATCAGGGAAACTGATGGAGGCAAGAGAAGTTCAACACGATGGATGACAGCTGAATGTGTTAAGCTGAAGATGGTTTTGTTTTCTCATAATTCTGATTCCTGTATTAAAAACTGCAACTTGCACGAAGGCATTAAAATCTATATTCTATTGTGCTTTAGATGCTTGACCTAAGTGCCTCCAAGAAAGGCACAGGTGAGTAAGAAACCCAGAGCTGGTTCCTGGCTAAGAGAAAGGTGGTTGTGCCACCTGGTGAGAACAATAGGCCTTTAATAGCTGCACCTTGGGAAGCACATGCTATCAGTGCATTGGATACTCTAAATGAGTAATGTCCTAAGTGCCTAAAGCTATGGCTGTGTGTGTAATGCCTATTTTTTAAATCTTTTTTTCTTAATTTACAGTGCCAACAAATACAGGTATTCAGCAGGCCAGGCAGCTGGTCAGCAGCAAATTTACACCACGAATGCTGAGATGGCCACAAGTTCCAAGGAGTATGTCTAAACTTACATTTTCACATTAGTTGTTTGTACGAGGTTTTGAACTTACATTAAAAAAAAAAAAAAAAAGAAAAAAAAAAAGGTCTCCTTCCAGGGATTCATTCATTCTATGTCGCAATCTTTCATCTTAATTTGGAGATGATCTACATCTGAACGCCTCCTTCTGGAAATGGCTTTGAAGTAGAAATAGGTTTCTGCAGATGGGATGTGAAATCCTGCAGCATGGAGGCCGTCTGCGTGCTGAGAAGTCTGGTAAAATTTAAGCACAGAGCATGGAATACCCTGATAACTGAGACCACCTTTTTCTATTTCAGCTAACCAAACAATGTGGAACTGGTATGCTGTAGCTGCCTGTGGGTTTGTACAGCTCACTGTTAAAAATGGTTCTGTTTTCATAGTGTTGGGAACTTTAGCTTGTAACAGTAAATAAGCTTTATTCTGCTGACTAAATCAGACTTTCTGATGCGTAGTATCCTGGCCATTAATGAAGAGAGAGTCTATAAACTGGGGGTTTGAAATCCAAGTTTCGTGGTGTACTGAAATATATATTATGTATGTAGTCAAGATTTGTAAAAGCTTCAGAAGTCTCTTAAAAACAACCCCTCACCTGCGTATCTGTGGATGTGCAACAAGTACCTGGTTGGTTGGGTTGTAGCTATGAAAAGTAAATGCTACAGAACAAACCAAACACAGTTGGGAGCAAGGAAAGCAAAGGTCAGACTACGCCTCAAGGTAACTAGAAGATAGCACCAGTTTTTACTTTTTCTTTCTATCTTTCCAGCTTCTAAAATAACTGTATTTTAATTTTTGGCAGTCTTTAACTTCTGGAGCTTCTATTGCATCTGAATTGCCTAATTCAAGTAATTCCACAGTGGCTTTGTTCTCTGTCATGGTTCCAGCGTTAGAATTGATGCCATAAACTGCTCCACTACTGGGAGCATATGTTAGCTTATGTAATCACTTAAGACACTGAATATGAGCTAAGCTTCCTTAATATTGATGTCTTGAGCAACATGAAATGTAATTTCACACTGCAGGTTCACAGTTCTTTGTCATTAAATCATGAATTTGTTAATATAGTTCAACAAAATACTTCTGTATTTCTCTACTTTCTTGTGTCAAACCATGACTGTAGCCTGAATGAGAAACCTCGTGCATCTTCCTTAGCTTGTCCTTCCTTGTCTATCCAAACAGATGCATTCATTGGGGCGATCTGCAAACACTCGGAGAGTTTAGTCATTTTGTTTGCTGACTTGTGAAGTGACACTTTAAGGAATGAATTTGGCCACTGACAGATCTTAATAAATTAAATCAAAAGGAGTGACAATGGTTTTTAGGTTGCCACTGTCATCTTTGTTCCTCAACAACCAAGTCTTTCTCGCAAAGTCACTCCTTTGGAATATTAGAGAATAATTTCAGAAGCAGAGGAGCCATTTAGCTTGCATAGTGGGAGCTGAGCTCCTTATAATCACCTGAATATTCTGTCCAGTATCTTTTTGTGTAAACCTGTGCTGTTTTTTTGATCTAGTTGAAAGTAAGAACAACTCAGTTTATGCAGAGCAGTTGGTGTGTCAGAACTCAGAGCTTCTATAGTCTTGCATCAGCTCTTCCAGCAACATCACTGGGAAACGAAGTGTAAAATCTCTTGTTTGTTCATTCAATGCATCAGTGCCACATTCAGCACTACTGAGGGGATACAAGTGCTGTTTACCTGTTTGTTTGTGGTCCTTCTGACAATTGGGTGTTTCTACTGTTTTTCCCCGATTATCTGCACCTTTCCCAAGCACCATCATCAGCCATCTTCAGAATGAATGTAAGGAGCCATCCACTCAGTGTAGCAAGTTAGGTATTTTATTGGTGATACATACATTTTTTTTTCTACTTCAGCCTATAGCAAGCTGCTTAAAAACAGCAGTGTGTGGAGGTGTTTTAAAGTGAGTTCAGTCCTTTGCTCAGCAGATCAGACTGCTTTGGTATTTTCAGATCTTCTTCGTATCTCTGTAGCTGAGACCAAAACCCTGGGTTGGGTTCTGCTACTGGTCTGGCAGCCTTCACCATCTAGAAAAAAAGGAGAGATGTTACAGAAGCAATGGAAGTTATCATGCAAACTGATTTCTTCTTCTTAGCTTTTGAGAAGATTTATTTTGGTTTTGATTTTGTTATGGAATAATAAATGGGTATTTTTGATGACCTCACTCTGTGCTTGCATATGTTCCTTGTTATGTAGTGGATTCGTGGACAAGACATGAAAAGGAGATGTTGGGTTTGCTGGAAATGTGGATGTCTTACAAAGACGGTGAAACTTTGTCACATGTCTGAAAGCAAAACAGTTATCTGTATTAGAGACATCACAATGTATGGATATATACCAAGTGGGTGAAGGCTGAAAGATTGTGAAGCATCTGTTTATTTTTCCTATTTATTAGACAGGCATCCTAATGAAGGTGAGATGCTATTATTTGTAGCTAGCTAGCCTCTAGCTGTTTAGCAGGCCAAACAGATGGTGTTTCTTTGCTACATTAGGCTGTCACACAGATGATATGCATGCAACAGCTTTAGAGCAAATCCTGCAACGTGACTTCTCCAAATGCTCCTTTTATTTTCACTGATCTGCTTCCCATCTCTGTCTTTAGCTCCATGTCTCATGAATAAGCAAGTGGTAGGGAAAATGTTCATAAACAACCCTGAATGCATCTGTTGCTACCAGCGCTTAAAACCTATTTGGATCTGTAAGTCAGTTTGTCCCATAAAGCTGATATTGCAGATTTATTTTTCCAAGTGGGGAGTGAAAAAAAATGTATGGTTGAAATTTACTTAAATATCGAGCATCTAAATAACCGATCATAAACAGGGGAGAGCACCAAGACACCTGCGAGATGCATTTCCGTGAGGAATCCTAGCATCACTGAGGTTGGAAAAGACCCGTAAGATCACCAAGCCCAACAGCTGACCAAGTGCCAGGTCCGCACAGACCGTAACACCCCACGAACGGTGACTCCACCACCTCCCCGTGCCATGCTGCCCGTTCTTTACCCTGATATCCACCCAGAGCCATCGCTCCTGTAAGCATCGCAGCAGTGCCCAAAAGCCGTCTGAGCATCGCTGCGAGTGTAAATGCAGTACCTCAAAGGCGTCCTGGAGCGGGAGGTGTCGGTGTCTCATCAGGTACGCCGTACAGATAGCGGCGGATCTGCTGCGCCCGTTCTTGCAGTACACCAAGCACTTCCCGCCGCTCCCGACAGCTTCTTCTATGGCATCGCCGCACTGCTCAAAATAGCGGTACAGGTCCTCAGCCGGGTCGTCGAACACGGGCACGCGCATGGCTCGGGCCTGCTGGAAGCTGGGGAAGGGCTGCTGCCTGCTGACGTTCACGCAGAAGGTGACCCCCTCTCGCGCGAGCAGCTCCGCGTTGCAGGCCGCCCTGGCGTTGCTGATGAGCAGCGAGGCGGTGACTTTGCCCACCGCAGTGCTGCTGGCCCGGGGCGCGGTGTGCCCGGCACCGGCAGCGCTCTGCCGGCCGCCTCCCAGCAGCATGGACGGGCGCTCGCGCGGCTTCAGCCCGCAGCCCCGCTGAGCTATATTTAGTCCCTCCGTGCAGCCTCGGGGTGAGGACGCAGGCGGGTCCTAGTGCCCGCTGCGCTGCAAGAGCTGCGTTCCTACAGAGCTAAAACCGGCCTCAGGTTGAGTTCAAAAGAATTGGATGCGTGCGGCCCCTATTCCTGTAACAGTTCCTTACAAAAAGGTATGCCCTCCTAGCAGGGAATGCTGCTGCCACCAGCGGTGCCTCGTGGGGCTGAGACCAGCATCCCTCGGCCCTCGCCAGCACCACACTGAGCACCCAAACTGCCCCGGGGTGGCTGGGTGCGGCAGCACAGCTCTTGCTGCACATCAGCACAGGTGCGGCTGTGGGGCTGTGGAGGTGATGTTACCCCCTGGTGGAGGTGATGTTACCCCCTGGTGGAGGTGTTGCCTCCTGGTGCAGAGTCAGGGCTTCCATGCACAGCCAAGCACTGGTGGGCACAGGAGGTGCCAGGGTTGATCTGTCCCCGTGTCCCCACACTGAGCGTTGCCTTGCCTTGTGAGCACATCCCTGCCTAGTGGTGAGGCAGCCAGGAGCCCGAGGCTGAAATCTGCTGATGGCGCAAAGATGAGCCTGGATCACGGCAGTGGGACGACACAGGCTGGTAGGACGAGCATGAAGTAGAAAACCAGAAAGTAAGACTGCATGGCTGCATGCATGGTGCAAAGGCATATTTTTATTTCATAGCAGAGAGCTAAGAAGCCGACCTGCACACACGTGCCATCACACAGCCAACAGCAGCATGCCAGTGACCCCAGCCCCACTGTGAGAGCAGCAGCTGGCACGGGCACAGGGCTGAGCATCCCACCTGCCTGCTGGCATCACCTCATCCTGTCACTGCCTTCATCCCAGGCTCTGGGTGCCTGGCTGCAGGAAGGCCCTCATGGCCAGGGAGGCACCTTTCAGCCTGGGGGCCTGGGTTGGGGAGGAAAAAATGTGTCAGGAGGGTGCAGCCATGACACTGCCCAGCCCAGTGACAGCTGAGAGAGCCATAGTGCTGCCCAGACATCCCAGGCACACAGCACCCACCTGGCGGCCAGCAATGCCCCCTGGGACTGTGCTCCTGGCTGCGCCATGCTGAGCTGGAGGAGGCTCTGCTGCTTGAGGGTTCTTCCCTTCAGGCCTCTGGCCTTGCTTCCTGGCACACCCTGGGCACGGCAGGTTGGTTAGGAGCCTTCATGTGAACACTGCCAGGGCTCTACCTATCACATGGGAACTGGTTGGTTCCCCCTAGCATGGAAGGGCACTGGCTGCCACATTACCGTCCTTGTCCCGTGCTGCCTTCTTTTGCCTGCCTTTCATGGGTTTCCTTGTGTCCCCAAGTGCCATGTGATGAACACACTGCAGTTCAAACCTGCATGCAAGAAGGCACTGGTGTGACGTGAAGTAGCACAGCTCCTTTCCAGAACTCATTTACTCCCAGTGCCACTTCAGCCACTCTTCAAACAGCTCCAGGGCCACCCTGGGCCTGGCAGCACACAGCAGCACAGCCAGTAGCCCTGTATGCGTCCCATGAGCTCTGCCCCAGTGGTGGCTGTGTGCCAGGGGTGTGTGAAGCAGCCCCCTCCCACAGCCTAGTGTGAAGTGGGCACTGGGAGCAGCGCCTTCCAATGAGGCTGCCCCAAGCAGGGTCAGTGCAGGCTGTGGGCACCCACACTCACTCTGGAAAGATGATGACGCAGCCCGAGCGTGTCAGGGAAGCAGGAGCTGCTGAGTGAGGGATCGCTGAGCTCGGCACCCCTGGGACCTGCAAGAAGGGCACAGAGCTGGGGGGTGGCAGGGCTGGAGAGGTGAGCTCTGTGATGAGCAGCACAGCCAGCTGCCACGGGACTGCGCTGCTTCGCACAAACACTCCTGTCCACATCAGCCCATCCTAATGAGTGGGCACTGTGTGAGCACAGAGCGGTGTTTGCTGAGCTGGAGCCCAGCCTGAGGGGCTGCCCAGGTCAGGGCTGGCCCAAAACAAGGGCTGGTAGCAGATGCCAGCATGCAAAGGGAGTGGCACCGCTGTGGAGAACCAGAACACTTACTCTCAACAGAGCTTCTTTCAGGGTGTCTTCCCCTGCCATCACTTCCAGGAAGTCACAGTAGTATTTCATTTGCACTTGGGCACCTTCGATGAGGAGCATACCAATGTCCCTCAGGATGAGTGCGACGTTCCTTCCCTGCGCGATGCAGCGAGAGAAGAGGGACATGGTGGCCTGGATACACCCCACCACTCTTTTTGGAGACACGAAGGTGGCTGCGGCTATCTGAGTGTACCGCAGGGGCTGCAGTACTTTGTCGCCTGGAAAACCACACAGAAGGGATGGAGCAGCTCCATAGCCACTCGCCAGCAGGCTGCAGCCATGCAGCAGCCTCCGGGCCCTCAGGATGCTTTGCTGCAGCAGGCACAGGGCTGAGCAGTGTCTGGGGCCAAAGGTCCTGCAGGTCCCGGGGCCTGGCCCTTTCTGGCCAGGTTTCCAGGAGTGTTGGCTGCTGCTGGTATGGCACACAAGCCTGCTCTGCAGTGAGCAGTTTGGTTGTGAGCAGCATCAGTTACTCTCCAACCTGGGAGAGGAAAGTGAGAGGTCTGCTCACCCAGCCACACGGTGGGGAATGTGCACCACCCAGCACTGCAAGGAACACGTCCAGAGGACAGCTCACCTGGCACGTATGCCTTGTCATCCGTCAGGTGGTGACTTTCAGCGAGGTTCCTGGCCAGGTGGAAGACAGGTCTCTGCACAGCCAGGTGGCCATCTCCAACCTGCACCCGCTCGAGGATGGTGTCAAAGGAGCCAAGGGTGGGGATGCGGATGCCCTATGGGCAGATGAGACCAACAGAGCAGCGAAGTGAGGACAGAGGCTGCCCTCTTGGAAGCGGGGGGGCAAGGAGCTGCCAAGTCCCTTGCTCCCCAGGGGATGCCACGGGACTCAGCATCCAAAGGGGCTTCCAACAACTTGGAGATGTGGCCACACTTGCATAAGGCTTTATTCTTCCTTGGCCGGGTTTCCTGTGCTAAGGACCCTGGTGGCAGGGGCAGATCCTGGTTGGGGGAGAGAAGGGTGCAAGCCCACCTTGCGCTGCAGGAGCTGCTGGCGAACATGGGCAGCCACGGTGTTCCAGACGGCGGCTCTCACTGGGCAGCAAGTGAAGGCCGGGTCATGACTTGCACCCGCAGCCCCGCAGCCCACCCTGGCCATGTGTGGGGACACAGCCGTCCCTCACAAAGAGACATCCCAGTGCGAGGTGCAGCACTGAGTCGTGCCCTTGTGGCACTGGGCTGCGTGGGAAGTCTGCGGGGAGCCTGACATGGCAACACAGTGCCAGCAGCTTACAGCCACGCTCCTGCAGGTGCCTGCAGAGAGCCTTACCTGCGGCAGTGAAAGGTGGCAACATAGGGCCCCCCCAGCCAGTGTCCCAGAAGACTTTCCATGGCCACGTTCCCCTGGCACGGTGTTTGCCCACAGGGAGAGACAGTGGGGAGCGCACTCGAGAACCACAGCAGTAGCACCCTGCCTTCCTGTGTCCAGTCCCCATGGTGCAGCACTGTGCTGTGAGGGTCTGCCCGGGCTGGTGCGGAAGCCGTGACACAACAGGGCCCCTTGTTGCCTTGGCAGGGCCCGGTCCCCTTCCATCTGGGGGCACCACACGTCCCCCGCCCTGTGCCTGTCTGGTGGGAGCGGTGTGCCTGTGATGGCTGCTGCTGGACGTGGGGGGCCATGCTGCTCACCCAGGTACAGAGCAGCCCGGTGCTGTGCCCCGCAGCTCGCAGAGCCTCTGCAGCTCTTGTGCTGCTGCTGGGTTTTCTTCCCACCCTTCTCACCTTTCCCACCAAGCTGTGGCTGCTCGGTACCAAAGCTGTGACCTTTCCTTGAGGATTAAGAACTCTCCACCGAGCCAATGGTAGCAGCAGCCCGGTGGTTGCTCTGTGTTTGTGGGGCTGACAGTGCGGGGCTGGGACCGCTCACCTTCAGTATCAGCAGGTGGCACGGCTCCTGCACCGGGGGTACCTCACTGTGGGGCTGCGGATGGTTAGCAGGGCTCCAGGGGATGATATCTGCAGGCAGTTGCCCTGCAGTGCGTCTGTCATGGCAGGAATGCTATCCCTTCCCACTGCACGCTTTGCAATGTTGTAGAGTTAGTTTGGAGGTGTATGGTGTTCAGTATTTACAGACCAACAGAGGTGTTTGCAGATGGTTTTAATCCATGCAGAGCTGCAAGTCACTGTTATTTAAAGTTACCATCAGGCACAGAGGAGGCGAAGGACATGATTGCTCTGCAAATAACTCCAGCAGAAGAGCACTATCTCCACATTTGCCCATATTTATAAAATCTGTGCACATTGCACCTAGACAGCCGTAACTGCAGGACATTGAGCTGAATAAATACCTACTCAGTTAGAGAGATCACTCACTGTATTAGATGGAGGTGATATTTGCATCCAGGCAGGTAGATTTTGTAGTTTTCATTTACCAAGTCTCGCTCTGACACTTCAATAGCTGCTTTTGACACGTTGCCTTGACCCTGCATCCATCCACTTCTAGGAGGGGAAGTGCAGAGCAGAAGCACAGATCTTTCTGCTAAATCATTCAGACTCCAGCACTCGCTTGGGATGGCACATCCACACCCCTGTGGCAGCCCTGTGTTCAGCTCCACCTCTGTGCTCTGCCAACAGCTGCACTGGTACACGGCCGCTGTAGATAATGAGCCCAACACTTGGCTGTGACATACCAAGGGCATTTCTGATTCTGTGTGTTGTTATGCAGTGACTTTTTGTGCCTTTGTATGAGGATGTTCAGAATACTTGCTTTGATGACCTGCAATCACTTTGTCTGGTTTGCAAATACACTGCACCCATAAAGCCCTAGCTCTTGTTTTACCAAGTTACATGGGATTGCTGGTGAGGGAAACCCATGACAAACTGGGTGGTTAAAAGCAGGGTTCATCCCTCAGGACTACTGAACTGGCCTTTACCTGTGCCTTAAAAGGGAGGAAGAAACCAAACTCAGCATAAATGGAGAAGTAATCAAAGTGCCCCGTAAATACAGATTTGTCTCCAGCCTTTTTATTTATACAAGGATTCAAAGAACATGTTTTAACTTTAGATAAACAGTGCAAGAGAGTTACAAGTACCTTGGTAACAGAAAGAAATAGGTAACTGTCCAGCTATGCCAGTAAGTGAAATAATTCTGACTCCTGCAGATAGAAATGCGTCTGTTTAAAGCAAAGGTGGCCGTGAGATATTTGCTCTGCCTTAGCCCCTCCCAACCCACTGGAAAACACAGGCAGTTTGTCATCTGCAAATGGTGAGCGGCTGCACTCAGCCCGTGGGGACCTCACCCTAAGTTCGAATGTAACATACGTGTTATGGCACAGAAAAGCAGGCTGAAGGACACGGACCCTCGGGAATCTATTTCTGCTTCTCCCTTTTACACAGACAGGAGACTTCATTGATACACTTCTCTAGACCACAGCTCCGCACCCTGAGGACGAGGCCCTTCCAAACCGACCCACCACCACTCTCACCCCGCTGGCCCCAAAGGGTTAACCGCTCCTGCTATGTTATTGTTGTGCCAGAGCTGATAGTGTGGACTATTTAACTGTTAAAGCATTAACGGGACACACTGAATCTTTGGATAAAGTGTGCTCCTCTCAGAGCCCAGAGGGAGCTGGTTAGTGTGGGAAGCTGACAGCAAACACTCATTTCATGGAGCTGGAAATGATGAATACTCCTTCCGAAGCTCCACTACACAAAGCACAGATCTCAGCAGTTGTTTTTAAAGCTCCAGCACTACCTTTCTTTGAAGCAGCTGCAATGTTTTAGTGCCCTTTCCCCTTTTGCTTTGCTTTGCAACTTTCTGCAGTTGTGGAAATCTACGTAACTGAAGGCTACATTTGTATTGGCAATTCTAGTTAAAAGAAAAAAAAAAAGACAGGAGCTCTTCTGCACTTCCAGAGTAAACCTGTGTAAGCCCATGACTATTGTTTATCCACGGCTGTACATGGCTGAGCCTCACAGCACTGCCAGGAGCACTGGGCAGGGAGGGCACAGCAGCCCACACCCCACACTGCCACCCAGCACCAGGCACCCCCTGCCCAGTCCCGGATCTGCAGCTCTGCCTGCAAAGGGACGAGCTCTGCACCAGCTGTTAGCACTGCCTTGTTTATGTTCCGATCCTCTCTTTACAAACTGCTACATGTTAAAAACAAGTTTTGGGCACAGCCAACTGCCACAGGCTGACTGCCAGCAGAGTGCAGCCCTAAGGTAGGGGGTGATGCTCCGTGTGCCTGTGTGAGCTCTCACAACCAGTCACAGTGCTCTCATCAGTACACAGCCCCCTGTCTTTCTAATTATAAAAAGAAAAAAAAAAAAAGGCATTCACACCCATGGCTGGAGCCAGAGGAGGCAGAGGCAGCACAACTATCTGTCCAGTAAGAAATCCTACTGGGCATACTTTCATCTCTCTGTTACCTTTTATGGTACTGCACTGCAGGTAGAAATTGGACCAT
Source organism: Meleagris gallopavo (assembly GCF_905368555.1). NCBI lineage: Eukaryota > Metazoa > Chordata > Aves > Galliformes > Phasianidae > Meleagris > Meleagris gallopavo. The sequence continues at coordinate 698,960 of NC_139414.1, read as the reverse complement.
TATTACTTGGGTAAAAAATGGCTTTCCAACTAGCATGCAAAGAAAAAATACCCCAAACCCCAACCCCTAACACTCATTCCCAGTCACTTAGATGTAGGAGGCCTACATTTAAAAACGTCATCAGCTACGAGCTCTAGTCAAGAAACCCATTTGTGACCTTTCCAAAGAAAAAGAGAGTTCTACATTTTTGGGTCCAACAGTCACTGCCAAATCGTTTCAGTTCAACCCACCACATCTGCTCACACTCCCGTGCACACAGATGGAAGTGAAGGGCCGCCTCTGCCTGGTTCACCAGTACAGAGGGAAACCTCGGAGGAGCCCCTGAATGCAGTGCCTGCACAGTGCAGGCGCGCTCGGTCTCCCCACGTTGCTCTCAGCCCGGCATGTTAGGCAGCAGCACGTTCGGCAGCGCTCTGGCCGGCGGCTGGGTAACAAGATCAGGGGAATTGCATATTCCGCTGCAGGCGGCACAAGAGCTGCCCCTGGAGGGGCCGCCAGGAAGCCTCTCTGCGGGGGCTCAGTTCAACCCCACAAGCCGGTTTTGTGGCAATAACAAAAGTAAAACAATGAGGTATGGAAAGAAGGGCCCAGCACTGGGGAAGAGACCAAGAAAGAAGAAAACAGCTCGAGCACTGCCAGAAATAGCGAACAACCGAAACCTTTATCTCCTCCTTCTATTTTTTTTTTCCTTTTTCCCTTTTTTTTTCTTTTTTTTTCTTTTTTTTTGCCAAGGTGAAGTACGTCTGTCCTTTTGTTGGATGGTTTTGGCAAAGTGAAGCCCTCGGCCGCAGTCTCTTTCCTGGCTGTCCTGCTGAGTTACCGCCACAAGTGCTGCACGGCAATGGAAGCCCCCAAAAGGAAAAGGAGGAAGGCAGAAGGCAAAGATCTGCTGCTGGCCCCAATGACGCCGTGTCCGGACTGCTTTGGGATAGCATGCGTTTCTGGCTGTCTGGTGCTGGGGCTCTTAGAAAGTCTTTTGCCACAGACGTCGTCAGGACAGCTGTCACCACTGCCTGAGCCGCTCATGTCGTCACCTGTGCGGAGACAAGAGGGGTGAGCACAGCCTGCCTTGGGGTGCCCACCCTGCCTTCTTCTTGTGCCCTGGCAGGGACAGAGGATGCAGCTACTGAGAGCAGACGGTGCCACAACCCTGGGGAGCCTGGCCATCAGTTATGTACCCCACTATGGAATGCAGGCCTGGAGCTGATCCCCAACAAACTCAACCACCTGCTGCTGCAGCAGCCAGAAGGCCATAGGAACAGCTGCCCCATCAGCCAGGCTGGGATGGGGCTGGGGAAAGCACTTGTGTTTTCAGCACTAGGCCAAAAGCAGAGAAGCCTCTGAGCATCCTGCAGCAGGTTGGGTGCACCTGAACAGAGCCTCTACAGCCTGTAGCCAAAAGCCAGATGGCCACGGCCCCACCGTGGTGCAAGGCCAAAGGCACAGCCCCAGCTCAGCTCTGCTACTCACTCGCATCTTGGAAATCCACATCATTCCCCATGTTGGCGTTGCCCAGCCGGTTTGTCATGATCTTCAGCTGCATGATTTGCTGGCGAATGGTCATATCTGGCTTGGTGATGTCCACCTCCACCTCTGGGTTGTTAATCTGATTAGCTAAGCCATCCCCCATCACTTCAGGCAGGTAACTGTGAAGAAAGGTAACAGGCTTACACATCTGCCCCCAGCTTACTTCAGTGCTCCCCAGTACAGATACCAGTGACAGTGCAGACTCTCTGAAGCACAGAGAAGCATGGTCAGTGGTGTTGGGTTGTTGAATAGCCCCAGGCAGGGAAGGAGTGCCCGTGCCTGCAAGGTGCCGAGCAGCAGGGGCTCTGCAGATGGCCACACTAAGGCTGCAGGGGGCACAGCCTGTGCAGGAAGGCTCTTGTGTTGACATAGCTGGCTCTAGGGATAGCCAAGCTCTGCTGTCATGGTCAGCATCCATTGGAGTCTGGGGCTCATCCTCAGGCCACCTCAGCTTCTGGGAGGTGCAGCATCACTGTCCCAATGTGGGAAGAGGTTTGCTGCTCAAGGGCCATGTATAGGGCTGAGAGATTTCTCTCAGACCCACAGAGCTACACCCATAGAGCTACAGTGATGCTCCACTCACTGTGGAAAAACTCTCTCCATACAGGAGGCTGAGGAGCACCTACTGCTGTTACTGCTGCTCTGGTTATGTGCTGCAGGGACTGGCACCCTGTACTGGCTGAATTCCCCTGTCCCAGTAAGACCAGAACCCATCCCTTAAATGGGTTCTCAGGGAAGCTCCAGTGCACTAAGAAGCTGTTATCCCGTGCTGTGCTGCCCCTCCTGCAGTGCCCTGTCCATCTCTCCTCACTGCCACCCTTTAACATCAGTCAGGTGTGGAAGGTTTCTGCTGGTGCTGGATGTCACCCAGGCATGGTTTCAAGGACCTACATGCAATTCGCAGCAGCAGTTCTGGAGTCAGGGTGGTGAATCCAGCTCTTCTGCCTTCCGAATGCATGCAGTATTGCAAAATTGCTTAATTAATACAAAACTACACAGCCGTTTCATGGCAAATGCATCCTGATTCTTAACCATACAGCAGAAGAACAACAGGACTGAAATTCCCAGGCACCAGTTTCAGAGGAAAAGCAACATTTCTCTGAACAGGGGCAGACCGTTCCCCTCAGTCTGAGTGAGCAGAGGTGGCTGATGAAGCGTAACTGCCTTTTATTAAGCCTTACCACTCTCACCACCCTACAACAGTGCTGTCCCGGCACCATGACCCTCTCCATACCTGCCCTTGGTCATCCCATTCCAACACTTGTCGTCTGCTGCTGCGCTGGCCATTACTTTTTTGCTGCACAGGACTCCGGGCAGGGTGACCCAGTAAGACTTGAGAGCTGTCAGATTCCCTTTGGCATCCAAAACCTATAAACAAAGAGGATGCTCAGGGCCAGGACAGCTCTGGGGCTTCCCAAGGATGTGGCTCTGACTTTTTCATCTTACCATCATACAGTCTGGATTTATGCAGACAAGGAAGCATCACCAACTGTCCCCTGAAGACCAACCCTCAACCCAAGCACCCAGGGCTGAAGAGTACGTGCTAATGATTGTTCTGATACTGTGGAGATGACCAGTAGAAGATCCTTTTCTGGAGCATAAGGGCAGTGCTGGGAAGCAACCTCAGTGGGAGCCAGCAGAGGTCTGTCAGGGTGGAACAGAGGACTGCAGGGCCTCTGAAATGCGGGGCCATGAGCACATCATACAGTCCATCATCTACAGAGTCCAAAACCTCCACAGAAGAACAGGTGCTCATGGAACAACAAAGTCTCAGGTCCAGGAACACAGAGGGGTTGCCCACCCCAGAGACAGGGACCTCATGTCCCACTCCCCAGGCTGGATGCACTGTGCACACATGGCCAGCCTGGTGCACCAGCGGCAGAGCAGCTGTAGAGGCAAACTCACCAGCATCTCCAGTGCCACTGCGGAGGATTTGGCTTCTAACGTGACCTTCCCCCGCCTCTTCTTGTCCTCACTGCTGGAGCCTTTTGTGCTGATTTTGGGATTTCCACAGCCTTGGAAAACCTGAAAAACAAACCAAATTCTCTACCCTATGCTTTGATACTATTTCCTTAATTCATTTGGACTCCACAAGTAATTTTTTTCTTAATATGTGTATCTTTCCTAATTGCAGGATCTCTGAGAGTCTGGTTTAGTTTCTGGTCAGGTTACTCTTGTTCTAAGACTTGTTTTCAACATACTGTAACTGTTTTTGATTACTGCTACCATGCAAAATGCTCAGCACAAACACAAAATTAGAATGTTTTTGGATGAGTCACTAATGTTGATGTTAAATTACAGCCAACAATTTTATCTGCTCCTATTATGATTTAAAAATAAAATTCTGTGAAGTGTGAGAAGAATAAGATGGAGTTGCTCACAGTCTCTACATCAGTGATGGGGGCTTTGTAAATACAGCTTCCCTGATAAGGACAATAAACCACCCCAATGACTCCCGTGATGGGCAAACACACTCCAGCAAATGACCACCCTCTGACCAGGAGAGCACTAAGTGAGTGGATTTCTCAAAAGCTGTCAGGTTGGATGTTTCAAGGCCAAATGAGGATGCTAGGCAGATTTATCTTCTAACTTTGGGTACTTCCTGTTCCTGTCACCTACCTATCAATCAGGCAGCCTTTGTAGCTGAGGGAAGACAGCAGTCTGGGCTAGGCCTGGGCTTCGAGAGTATGCCCTACGAGGAGCTACTAAGGGAACTGGGGCTTTTTAGTCTGGGGAAGAGGAGGCTGAGGGGAGACCTTATTGCTCTCTTCAAATACCTGAAAGGTGACTGCAGCGAGAGGGATTGGTCTCTTCTCACTGGTGACAGGTGACAGGAAGAGAGGAAATGGCCTTAAGTTGTGCCAGGGGAGATTTAGTTTGGATATCAGGAAAAACTTATTTACAGAAAGAGTTGTTAAGCACTGGAATAGGCTCCCCAGGGAGGTGGTTGAGTCACCATTTCTGGATGTGTTTAAAAACCGTTTGGATGTGGTGCTCAGGGACATGATTTAGGCTGTTAGAGTTAGGGTAGTGTGGTCAGGTTGTGGTTGGACTTGATGATCTTTAAGGTCTTTTCCAACCTGAGCAATTCTATGATTCTGTGATTCATCTGACAGTGATATTCCACCAGATCATTGTGCTGTGCTCTAACCAGAGCTTGCAGCTGTAGTAATATGCAGCTCCAAACATCCGCTACCAGTGCCACGTTCTCCTGGCCACCAGATCTTACTGAGAACTTTATCAATTAAGTTTTGTTTTTCCAGTCAAACACTGACTACACTAGACTATTTAATCTCTTGATTTTACCAGCCATTCTATGTCCCTTGGAAACATCCTTCTTTTCAGATGACGCAATCATGTGCTTACTTTTATGTATACAATTTCTTCCAACCTAACACTGAGAGAAAGAATATGGTCTTTCATGTTAGGAAATAAACCTAATGAGTACTTGGATACATACTCCCATTAGTGCTGTGACTTATGCTAGTGAATTCCTGCTTGGTTAAGCAATACTTTTCTTCCTTCTCCTTTCCAAGATCCAGTTAGGGCCTGTCACACATCTTTCATCTGCATCTTAGCCCTAACTGTGGGATAGCTGCAGGGCTCAGGGAATGCCTGGGCAGAATCAGAAACCCCAGAGGTTCTCTCACCTGCAGCTGTAGAAAGGATTGTGATTAATTGGATAAATACAGAAAAAAATAGAAGACCAACAGAAAAAAAATAATCTTCATAGTACATTTCTTGAAAGACAGGTGGGTATCAGGAGAGCCCCTCCAGATGGACTGCTGAACTGCAGCTCTGTCCCACAGATAGTCTGATAGAATGGTGTTTCTATCACAGATCATCATCCCAAGGCAGGCTGAAGCTGCCTTCTGTTGCTAGTGTAAGAAGGACTGTGCACTTCCTCTAAATGCCCCAGCTCAGTCAGAATACTTCAAGGCTATTCAGAGACACCTGACAACAAATACACCGTGTCGCCCACAGTCATTGCACATGCAGTCCCACTGCGTGTCCGTACCTAAGGAAAGCTGACTGTGGCAGAGGGGCAGAGGAAATATCTGAGAAGGTTTTTGTCTGCCTAAGACACTGCTTTCCTATCATTAAAAGAGTGTGCATCGTCTCTCTTCTTTCATCTCCTTTACTCAATTCAACAGTGAGAACAAAAAACATTTGATCTAGGCAATTACACATGATATATCCTCAGCCAGGCCTAGGCACATGCTCTTACCTTGGCTGTGATTGAATCTTTGTTTTCTTGCAAGTTAGAAATAGCTTCAGAGATCCTCATGTGAATAGTCCCTATTACTGTGTCTACATTGTATGGCCCGTCAATCCGATCTGCCACAGCGACAAGGGCATCTGGTAAAATAACAGAGACATCCTTTCATCAGACAAACCATGTTAAAACTCATGCTCATGCTGGCTGGGATACACAGTTGGCCTCTTGGAAGACCTGCTGGAGGATCTCTCTCCATTTTCACTGCTGTTCAAACCTATGCTCATTTTCCTCCAGAATGGCACAGCTGTCTAAAGGGTGGATGGGGTGCCGAAGGTACCGGATGGGAGCAACAGCTTCTGTGGCAGTGAAAGAGCAAGAAAAAGGAAATACCATGTACTAAAGGCAAAAGAGCAGACTGTGAAGCCCACAACTAAACTGATCAGTGGGACTGAGTGTGACTGAGGGCATGCCTGTTGCTCTCAGCTCCCCTTATCTTGCAAAGCTCTGTTCTCCAAGTGCTCCTGCCTGACCTGGAGGTGCCTGCCAGCATGAGTGTTTTGGGTCTATGCTTGGCTTACAAAAAAAATAACCAGCCTCTGCCTATGGAGAAGATTTTCAGCATTCTGTGGGTCTGAAGCAAAGACAGACTTCTGCACACAAATCATGGGGCACTGGAAAATGCTCCACAGAGGAAGGCTCGGTGTCCAGCCAGAGTTAAGCAGGAGCTTTGGACAGGTCTCAAACACCTAAATTAGGATCATAACCAGGGCTGACTTTGTCAGTCAAAAAAGCTACTGCTGAGCTGCTGCTGCCTCAGTTTTCTACCATTTCTGTTCCAGTATCCTGAAGGCCAGGCCACGTGTAAGCCTCATCAGGACTTGGCAGCTCCTTGCGACCTCAGATGGCTCCCATGTGGTCTTGCATCCCCCAGGACACACCAAATGCTTCCTGGCAGGACAAGAGATGTGGCAGAGAGCAGGGGTGGCCCTCACTCATCTAGAACAGAAAGTACTTCATGTCCCTGCAGCTTCTCCATATGGAAGAAAACACCTGTGATGGCTTCATGTTGATTTTCCTTCTCTGCACAAAGAGGGTCAAATCCCAGGGTCTAGGCTGAAAAACCACATGGTTCGTAAATGAACTCATTCTTTAGCAGTGATTTTCATCCTAGATCCTAATACCTTCCCCGTCAGGCTGGCAGGAGATTGTCATAGCAGATGGTGTGATGTTGCAGAAAGCTTATTCAGCATACGTTCGTTCTGCTGATATTCATAAGCAAGGAAACCACCAAGTCAGTTGTGCCCAGCAGTTCAACAGGGCGTCAGTAGAACACGTCCTTCTTCCTTCTTCCTACACCATCCCATAGCATGTAGAGTCACCTGTGATACTGCTTTAAAGCACTGAGCTGCACAGATTTCCTGTGAGCAGGGGTCCAGCCAGCCAGGGCACAAATGGGGACCACCATCACTTCAAACGTGCATTCAATCCCTTGTCTGTGCAAAGCAGCAGGACTCGGCAGAAGGGCCCCGAATGTATTCCATGAGGTCCTGTAGATGTTGTGCAGAGGCTCTAGGTCCACAGTGGAAGCATTATATTAACAAGGATGGCCTGATCCTGAATGAATGGGCAAGTACTAGAGAGGGGATAGCACAAATCCACAGAAGATACCAGATCATGTTCACACAGCTCACAGTCTGTGCTCTGTCTGTAATATAGGATTTAACAACATGCACAATCACAGCCTGGAAATGTTATGTATTTACTTTCAGCACTTAAAAAAATATAAAGGTTTTGCTCATTAGCTTGAGCAAGAATGGAAACAGGGGCCTATGTTTCTGAGTTCATGTGCTCTTTTTTCCTGCAACGCAGTCCTGATTTAATACCATTAGAAAGTGCTACTGGGCAGGCTAACAGAGGGTTAGCACTGATTTCTAAAGCTAAACATGCCATATGAGTTGATAATGTTTTTGTTTTCTGGGAAATAACATCTGCTGTAACATCAGAGAGCTTGCAGTTCAACTTTGCTGCCACTGAGGGGTTGCAGTGTCATCTACAAGACTATATTTTCAGGCAATTATAGTCTGCAGATGCACTAATGTTGAGATAGAGATATTTAAATCAAAGTCTGCATCCCCAAATTAGTGATAAATTATATTTGACCATTTTCTATAGATATCTTTAGTTTGACTTACTCTAATTTGTCAAACTGAAAGAGAAACACTGTTGTCGTCAGGTCCTCTCCAGCTACATGGAAGGGCTTAAAGGTAAAGCATGGACAATGCCAGGGAACTTCTGCCTCTTTCTGCATGTTTTGCTCCAGCCCTTGATCAAACGATGACCTCTGGCAGTAAAACATACAGCCACAATTTAAAGAAAGCTCCAGTTTCCTCCCAGCCAACACCTCCTGACAAGATCAGTGACTCTTGGCCAAGAGGAGCCCTCAATAACTGCAAAATGCATTCCTGTCAAGCTGTGGGAGCGGCGTGCTGACCTTTCAGGAGCTGGGCAGTCACCCTGCCAGGAGAGCAGCGACAGCTAACAGTTGGCTTGCTGTGGTCAGAGAGGACAAAGCTTCATCAAAACCCTGGTGTAAACCCTTGGGGAAGGGAATATTCCCTCCCCTCTTCTGTAGCAGGCTGCCAATGGCAAGTACATCCAATTAGCCACAGCACAGTGCCACTCGGTTCGTTAGCTCCTGGCAAGAGGCAGGCAGCTGGCCAATGCACCCTCTGAGCCCAGCCTCTGAGAGCAGCAGTGGGATCCTTATTTGGCAGCATCCCCTGAGAGGGAGGCTACTCTGCAGTGGGGTTTTTGATGTTAGCACTCCAAACAAAATGCACAACCTAGGAGAGAAACAGGAACTTTCTGGGCATGGAAAGAGGAGTGAGAGCTTTCCTAAAGCAAGCAGCCTCCCCTGGCAGACTGCAGCAGGGGAAAGGCTGAGCTGTAACACCGTCACACTATTTTCTAAATGCTGGCCCTCACCAGCCTTACACCACACTCTCAGTCACACTGCAAGCCACTTGCAGCAGCTGTGGCCACAGCCTCTGGAAAAACAGTGGAATGATACACAAGGGGTCCTACATGAGATGCCCAGGTCTGACTGGGTGATGCAGAACTGCCTACAGAACTGCCTGGTAGAAGCTCTCTGCTTTGTGTTGCAGAGGGTATCAGAGCACATCACTGCAGTGATACTTCTGGCTTTCAGCTCAAGGAAACGGACACCTCTACACACATACAGCCCACTTCAAGAAGTACCCATCGTCTTAGCTGAGTGACAAAAATGAAATGAGCTCTCTTCTCAGTTTAAATACAAGCCTAATTTTCTCATTGCTCATGTGACCCGTAACCTTTCCCTCCCATGTATTATTTTCCATTCAGAAGTATGCAATTCTGATCCCTTTGCTCTCCACCCATGGAAAAAGTTTATGGCTTCATGTCTCTAGACCACGTCCCAGGGAGGGCTGCCAGGGATTCCCATGTGCTCACACATGCTGCAGTATAGATGAAGGAGCAGAACCTGTCCCTAAGCCTCAGCCTTTGGGAGGAGAGGACAGATAACCCAAATGCAATGTGTGGGCAGCATCAGGTGAGAATGAGGAAGATGGAAACACCTGAACCCTCTGTTAGCCTGCCTAGTAGCACTTTCTAGTGGTATTAAAGCCCAGAAGAACATCCTGCAAAAGATTCTAGACTTCGGATTGCAGGCAGAGCAATAGTGATGTAAAAGAGCCTCCTTCAGCTCTTCCAGTGGCCCCTTCTGTACCCTGCAAAGGACTCAGAGAGTTTGAAAGGTGCCACAAGGCAGTGAGGAGCCACCTTACCCATCAGGTACTTCCACTCAGTGTTTAGGTCAGCTTGGTTGGCCAGGCAGCCCTTCACCACGTTCAGGCAGTAGTTGCTGCACGGCTTCACGCTGGCCATGCCCCGGCAGTGCGGGCAGTACATCAGCTTCATGACAGCGCGGGTGCATTCGTGGCTGAGGGACACCTGGGGAGACAAAGCAGAGTCAGAAACATGGGCAGTTGAGGGGGCCTGGTCCCTCGGCATGCCCTGGAAGGCAGGTGGCTGTGCCACCTTAAACCAAACCATCCCACGAGGCAGAGCACAGGACCCCAGACAGGGCCCCAGCCTCTGCAGCCAGAGGTCCCCATGGAGGTGCTGATGGAGCTCGCTGCTCCCCTGTCTTATCACTAAGTGCATCCTCCCCTCTCCTTCTTTGCTTGCACCCATTTCCAATTCTCTAATCATTCTTTTAAAATCATTTACAAAAAGAAATATCAAGTATCTGCATGCAAGCCTTGCCTACTACCAGATAGGTGTTACTCCTCCAGAGGGAAACAAACCAAAAATGCTTGACCCTCCAGCTGCTGCTGCAGTCCTGAGACTTGCCCCTCATCTCTTCACTGATAGTGAAAAATACCTTGAATACTGTCTTGTACACTTCTTCTGGGGGAAGAAGAAATTCTGAAAAGAAAGATTCACTTCTGGCCTTGAGACAGCAAATCCCTCAGATAGAGCCACGCACACCCCTAGCCTGGTGACCGGTGGCACTGTGTGGCCTTCTGGAGTGCTGGAAGCCGGGCTACTTTGCTTTGAAAGCAGGAGCGTGGAGTTGCCATGATGCCACGCTGTGACTCTTGCTGGTGGCTCTCCCTGCAAGCAGACAGCCGTGGGATGCTCAGTGCCCAGTGAGATGGCAATCACTGCTTGCTCCTGCTCTGCAGCCTGCCCTTGGACCTGCAGGTGGCATCTCCATGCACCAACCTGAGCCTGGCAGGAGCCAAGCATTCAGTCTCCCAGCAGAGAGGATAAATATTGATTTTCTCTAGGGAAGAGAGCAGGCTCCTCTCCTTTTCTCCAAGGAATTATCCACACCACCTGTTTGCAGCAGTGCTCCCTTTGCATGGGCAGACTGCAGAGACAAGCAGAAAGCAGAGGAACAAGAGGGCGAAGGAGCGATGTCAGAGAGCATTCTATGCTCGTTTTACTTGGCAGAGCTCAGCTCCCCACTGTCCCACCCAGCCTGGCCCTGGGCTTCTGCTCCCACAGCACAGAACAGAGGGAAGGCCCCTAGAGCTCCTCCCTGCGGGGCACTGATCCTGCACTGTCCTGCTGGGGGTCTGGGAGCACATGCAGGAACAGAGTCCTTCCAACACCTCCTTAATCCCTGCTGAAGTGAACACTTCATGCTTACCAAGCATCGCACAGTTTGGAACACAGGTACCAGAGCTCACCTTACAAAGATGCAATTTTCAGCTGCATCGGCTGTGTAATGCCCTTGATTCCTCATGCTGACACGGAGACTTGACTTTAGCTTTAATGGCACCTACAGTCCTGCCTTAGCTCAGTGACATAGAAACTGCATAAAGATGTCAAGAAGAAATGCACGATACATTGGAGAAGCCGTTTACCCAGGACCCGAAAAAAGAATGTTACTGAGAGATATGGCTCAGAGCCAAGGCACTCCTCATTCAGCTTCCAGGGGTATAAATAAACATGCCAAACTAAGCCAAGCCCAACCTAAAAATACATTATTTCTATGTCACTGCTCAGTTAAAATCTGCGTACTCTGTTCTGATCCCAGCAACATCAGTGGGAGCAGTCCTTGAAAGTGCAAATCCAGTGATGAAGTGATAAGGAAAAAATGTTATCTTCTAAAAAATACCCCAAATGGGGGACAACTTGGTCTTGAGCAATGAATCATTTTAATTAAAGCTACTTTGCAGCTGGAGATGCAGTAGCTGATTGGAGTAGCAATGAGCTAATGTAATGGAAACAGGTGGCTGCGGCACACAAAGCCACCAGCACTGGCACTGCAAGCAGGCTGTCGTCAGGTATTGTCCCGTGACTGCACCTTGCATCAGCAGCCCAGCTCTGTGCTTTTCCATGGCTGCTTTCCAAAGCCTGATGTGCCCATGCACGGCTGATGGAGACACACAGCCAGATGCCAATTGCTGGAGGCAAGCACTCGGCCAGAGCAGAAAACAGCCTCCTGTGTGCATGTCTGGAGCGGGAGGGGAGCTCACGGGTCTGCGGGGCTCAGGGCACCACGGTGCGGAGCTGGGACTGATGGCGTGCTGAGATCCCAGCGGCTGCAGAGGGGCCAGTGGGGAATGAGCACACGTGGAGATAATACGAGAGAGAATTGAGAACACACGTAGTTCTCGGCATTCAAACCGGCATTTGTTTCCCTCAATTTTCCCCCTCCTGAGCAATGTTTAAATCAATTACAGTAAAATTAATGACTTTTGCAAGCGATTTGCTGAGAGGATGGGCTGGGGGATTAGTCCCAAGCTGGGTTCCTTGCAACCACCCCAGACACTCATTCAGCCTACAAGGTTTCTAACCAAGAAGGCTCCTGCCAAGCAGCTTATTAATATGCTTCCAAAGCAGAGACTCACAGAAATGCAGGAGTTGAGGGATAAACAGTCACCAATTCCGTCTGCCTGCATTAAGACATTTGCAGGGAGAACAAAGCTATCTGACTACCTGAAGCATGAGTTCAGAATGAACTTCTGAAATGAAGACGGGGGGAGGCAGAGCTGCTCATGGAATGGGAAAAGCAGCTCGGGCACACGAAGCTGTCCTTCCCACACACGTGGGGACTGAAGGCACCTGAGTGTGGACATGCCGGGGGCTCCAGTCTCCATAGTGCAAGCCAATTATTTTTGATAGAATTGGCTGGAAAGACCAAAGAACTAAGTTTGGGATACGGCTGTGGGGACTAGTGACAAAGAGGCGCTGGTACTGCGATAAGCTCTGCATCATAACATCCAGGGGGTTGAGGGTTTCTTTGATAGAGCAACGACCCTCCTCCCCTTCCCAGCATCCCAGCTCTGGAGGAAGGCTGAGCTGTAGGAAGCCACAGGCATCTGGCAGAGCAGCACCGAACTGCTATAGGGCAGTGTGTGCAGCAGGTCCAGCCCCACAGCACAGCTGTGTCTGCCTGCTCAGAGGTCCCTGGCTGCTCCGCACCCACACCCTGCAGCCAAGCTGCAGATGCTGCCTTTGAAATGTTGCCTTAGATCAAGGGAAGGAAAAAAACAAAAACCACTCCACCCAAATCCTTTCTCCTTTTGAAGCCTCCCTTGAAAGCAAATGAGAACCTGCAGCTTAGCTGCAATGTGATGGGGCTCCTTGGCCTTCGGGGGCCTTTAAGTGCATCTGAAAGGCATTTAACACCAAGAGAACAAGTGGAGCTCTCGCTGCTCTGTTCCTATCCCTGCTCCTCCCGCAAGTTCATCCCCAGGCTGCTGTGAGCCATCTGTGCTTTGTGCCCCTGGGAGCCAGGGGAGGTGCAGGGAGGGCTCTGGGAGGAGGAAGAGGCCAGCTATGGAAGGGGAAGGCCAGGCCAGCCCGTAAGGCCCGTGGCCGAGGCACTGCAGTTCTGCAGGCTGTCTCTGCTCTGGAGTTTCCCAAGAGCTCCCTGCTTGGAGCAGCTCAGGCCCTGCCTCCTGCCACCCCTCCAGCTGGCACAAGGACAGCAGGGCACTGCAGGACCTGATAGCGCGGGGATCCCTGAGGTGAGCACAAAATGCCTGTGTCAAATGTACATCAGATGGGGCCTGCATATATTCACCGGTATATTTTTCCACTCTGAACATCTTACTGTCTGGATGGCCGTTTTAAGTCCCAGCATCACCAGTTAAACCAGCGCTGTCACACAGCTCACACTTCTGAGCCATCTGATCTTACTCAAAGCCTGCAGGTCAGGGGCAGCTCTTTGCACCGCCGCTGTGAGAAAACACATCTGCAGTTTGCTGCTATCCTTGTGCACCTTTTATTTTCACATTTCATCTTCACGGTCTCTCTGAGGAAGGATCCTCAAAGCGCTGTGATCAAAGGAACAGGGGGTGCTGTGATTTCCACCCCCAGGTGTGAACTGCACATCACGGCCCTGGCTTCGAGCACAGATGGGGCTGTGAGCACCCGGACCGTGTGGCCAGCAGCTGCCTCGTGCACATTTGTGCCAGTCCTGCTGCAATTAGCACCGTGGTGTGTGTTAAACAAACCAAGACCTCCCATCTTTCCAAGTAAAACTCTAAAAGAAACAGCTGCGGGGCTGATGGAAATATGATGCTTTCAAAGTCTAATGAATTGTATAATCACTGCAGTCATTATTTTGCATATTCCTTATAGAAATGCATGGCAGTGAGTTCATGGAGCATGGTGGGTTTTAAGCCTCACCAAGCCCATCATTTAAGATGCATCAGTCATGTTTCCACAATCTCTTTTGAGTGTCCTGAAAGCAAGCCACAGCTTTTGGATGCAGCGGTAGGCACAGATGGCCTGCAGCCAGCAGCCCTCCTGCTTCTTCCTCACTGCACTCAGCTCAGTGCAGGGTGAGGTACAGAGGACAAAGGCTGATGCCAAAGATGTGTCCTTCGTGCTCCAGTGGTCCAGAGCTGGTGCTAAGCCTGAGGACAGACAGACTGCCTGGCTCCATCCCTGCTTGGGACAGATGCGAGGCCAGCCCAGCGGCCAAATGAGCATTTTGCAGACTCAGAAAAAAATAAAAGAAATAAATGAAAGCTGGTGCACCCCAACCAACCCCAGGCAGCACAGTGGGCAGCAGCGACAGCCCGACAGCCAGCAGCACAATGCCTGCAGTGGGCAGTGCCAATGTCAGAGGAAGCACAGCCTGCAAGGATAGCAGAGAACAGGGCCTTGGGAGGTCGTGGGACTTTGTGTCCTTGTCCAGTGCCATCTGCTTCCAGATAATAAAGGCAGACTGATGTATGGATGTATAGATGGGTAGCCCTCACACTGCTCTCCCTCTGTGGGGAGATGTTGCCAGACACCATTGTCCCTCCTCTGTTCATCTGATCCACTGATTTCCAGCTGGCACAATTTTCAATCCCTTGAAAACCTGATTCAATTGCCTTTTAACCAGCAGGTAAATATATGAGATAAGTATCTATTTGCACACACTATTTATATTATGTTCTGAATACTTACAGGTTTTTTTTGTGGACAGAAATACTAGAAAGAAATACCTGAAAAAAAAACCATAAAGAGCCATACAGCTCACTCGGAATCCATCCGACTCAGACCTCATTGCCTAACTCTGCCCAGCTTTACTCAGTGCTGTAAAGGAGCAGAGGGCTCAGAGAGGTGTCCACAGGGGACACAGCAACAGCTGGGCTGGGTGCTGCCTAGCGCGGCCACTCTCTGCTCAGCCCTGGGAAACAGCTCTGGGAAAGGGACATCAGAATTCTGGGTCTGAGGAGGCAATCAGGCTGACTGCAACTTCCATTTGAAACATTTCCAGCCACACAATTCCAGGTATGATCTGCACAGGGACAGCTCTCCAAGAGGACAGGAGACATCACCAAAGGCAGCCCTGACCTAGCAGCCTGACGTGGTGGGAGGTGTCCCTGCCCACAGCAGGCAGTTGGGGTGAGTGGGATTTATGTTCCCTTCCAACCCAAGCCACTGTATGATTCTGTGATTCTGTATCTATGGTATTTAGGGAGAGGCTGAGGCTGAGGCTGAACTTCTGGATGAATGTTCTCTTATCCAGACCTGCAGAGCTGCCTCTAGGTGAAGGTGCTTCTGCCTGAACTTGCTTGATGAGCCCCAGAGGAGCACTCAGATGATCTCTCTGAAGGAAATGCCGCCTCCTGGTGAGCACAGGTGCCAGGGGAGAGCTTCTGACCCTGTGAAGCAGCATGTCAACTCAAGAGAGATTTTACTTCGGCATTTTTACAGCTCCCTGGGGCTAAGGCAGTCTCTGCAGAACACAGTCCTGCTGTCAAGTGCTGTAGCACAGAAACACACCTCTGTCAAGCAATGAAAAGCCCCAGAGTGAAAGCTAGGCATTCAGGGAAAAGGAAATTGCAAAAAATGCTGCTTGCCAGTTCTCCTCCATGAAGCAACATTCTCATTGCATTTATTTACGAACATTAAGCCAACTGGACTTCACTGACATTTCAGGATCAAGGAGAGGGCAATTTTTATGAATACAAAGCTTCATTACAAAAGTGAAAGTCTTTAGGTGAAATAAAATGTATTTTATGGTTGCGTGCACTTGTTACTGATGCTCTGAATAAAGATAATACTCTGAGAGGATGGAGATGTGTCACATGTGAACACGGGACAGGAATTCATTGCGCTTGAGCTATTTAACAGTGATTTCCTAACTGTGAGAAAAGAGACTGTATTCTTCACTTAATTTTATTCAATCAATTTTACAGATAGTTCACCCAAGACAGAAGTCAGCTGTACATCCTTCCAAGCTATGAAAAACCCTGGGGCATGAGCGACAGCCACAGCTTTAAGGAAGATGAGGGCTGGGGATGATCATACTGCCTTTGTTAAATTCTTGTCTTGCTGGAAATGTAAATGATGCTAAGATAATCATTATTTTCCATATGTATCCAGCATGCTCATTTAACTACTAAAAGCACTGCTACAAGTACTATTTTGGGGCCTTTTTAATTGGAATTCAGTTTCAATCCAAATGTTGCTTGACCCACCATGTGTTTAAAAATTACTCATATGCTAAATGGCAGAAAAGCTCTCATTTACCTTATCCTAACCAAAAAGTTTAAAAAAGAAGACTGAACTGTATTGTAAAAGACAGTATTGCTTAAATACAAATGTACTGGTAGACAACCTTCGTCAATAAAACGAAACAGAGGGTTTAGTAAAAAGGCTTATAATTAGTGATGAAAATCACCATATTTTGTTTCAGCCTTGAAATTGATAACCAGTCTTCTTTAAGAACATCTTCTTAGAAAAAGAAATGCACACAACTATTAAAATTGATGATTTAAATAAGTGTTTCTTGCTCACAAAGCTGCTGCTGATCCACATTGATCCCTACCACTGTGGGGAAACAGAGTTCTGGAGCAAGCAGTAGCAGAGATGCAGCAAAAGAAAGACCGTTCCAATCATTCACTTTTTGCCAGAACCTATTTAACACACCCCCTACCTTTAGAAATGGAGCATTACTTCTTCACTTTTTCCATGCCCTCACTGGGATTTGCAGGTTGTTCAGTCCTGGGGAAAGCAGAGGGCTGTGAACCCAGCGGGTGTGGGCAGCCCTCCTCCCACCCATCAGCTCAGCCAGCTCCACACTGGGATGCAGGAGGCAGCAGTGTTGGACCGTGTGGTCTCACTGCAGCTTGGGGTGCCTGGTGCAGCCAAGATCACCTCTGCTGCCTGCCCTTCGTGTTAAAGTTCCAACTAACACTTGGATACTTGGGCTGAATCATAATGAGAGCGATAAAGAAGAAAAGCAGTCAGGATGTTCCTGTTCATCATGTTGCATCTCTAATGAAGACTTTCTTTCCTTTTTATAAGGGGTTATCCCTCAACCCTTGCCATTCTTGCCATCTTAGTTTTCTTTCCCATCCCACAGCACCCCAACCACACCACAGGGTCACATTCCTGCTCTCATCACCGAACATAGCGATTGCTCAGGCCCCACGTGGGGCCCCGAGCAGCAGCTGGAAGCCAGCAAGCCCCCAGCACAGGCCTTCACCTGTTCAGATGAAGCTCTGAGTCACAGCAAATGCTATTTTTGGACAGCTGCCAACTGCACAGTAAAGCAAAAGAATCCTAAACAGCCAGCATGGCTTCACCAAGGGGTGGCAGCAGGGAGAGAGAGGGGACTTCTACCCAAACCCTTCTGCTCTGCCTTGTGCGGCCCCACCTGCAGAACTGCGCCCAGGACTGGGGCTCCAGCACAGGAGGGATGCAGAGCTGTTGGAGCAGGTCCAAAGGAGGGCCATGCAGATGATCAGAGGGCTGGAGCACCTCTCCTGTGAGGAAAGGCTGAGGGAGCTCTGCTTGTTCAGCTTGGAGAACCCCTCAGGGAGACCTCATTGCAGCCTTCTGGTGCTTGAAGGGAGCTTACGTGCAGGAGGCAGACTGACTTTTTCACAGGCTGACAGTGACAGGACAAGAGGGAGTGGCTGTACACTAAAAGAGTGGAGATTTAGGTTAGATCTTAGGGAGAACTTTTTTTACTTAGAGGGTGGTGAGGCACTGGAACACTGGAGCCCACAGAAGCTGCAGGTGTCCCACCCCTCCTTGGAGGCTTTCAAGGCCAGGTCAGACGGGTTCCTGAACAGCTTGATCTAGTGGGTGGCAACTAGCCCATGACAGGGGGTTGAGCCTGATGATATTAACATACTATCCAAGTTAGGCCATTCTATGATTCCAACCAAAATAGGGTTAGAATCACTGGATGCAGTGAGAGGTGTGTGTCACTGGGGGATCCCCTCGCTTTGTGTGCCCTGGAGTGCACAAGGGTGACTTTGCCTGAAGAGCAGGACAGCAGCAAAGGTGAAATGTTCTTGCCATTTCTCTCCTGCTGCCCTTCATCTCTTTATGTCCCACAGGATGCCTGCTCCCTTTGCCCCATCCCTGTGCAGTTGGCCACATGCCAGCGATGCCAGTGAATAGAAATGAGGAGCTCTTCTGAGATTTGCAGCTACATATGCAAAGAAAAACAAATTAATCTAATTTTTCAGAAGCTCAGGCCTGGACGATTTATCTCTGTATGCCACCTTCAGTGGGCTGTCCCCACACTTCCTGATCAAAACATCACTGCTCTGTGAGCAATTTCAGCTCCAAGAATTACTTTTGGATAATGCTATTAGCTGCCAGGAAAGTCTGATCCCAGCCTCTGATCTTAATAAAGTCTTTCAAGCTTTTTCCTAATGTCATAAATATGAAGCCAGATGAGAAGTGAATGGCACCAAAGCTGCAGTTGTGAACCCTGTCCAGATGAGGAAGAAGCTCTATGTGGTGGGTTGTGGACCAGGACAGCCTCTGCATTTAGTGAGAACTACTATTGGCTGGGGAGGGGCTGTCAAGAGGGCAATGAGACAAACAGCTCTGGGGTAGAACTTGGAACTTGTCAGCAGGACACATAGGAGGAAGATTCATACCTGCTCACCTTTCAGCTTTTGCTGAAAATCCCTCAGAAGACAATACTTGTCTTTTCCTGCTCCTGACCACATGCTCTGTAATGCTCTGCATCACGTGCAGTCACAGTCACCAGCACATCATTGAGAGCACTTCATATGAGACCAGGTGTAAGTAGATAAACCAGGCTTTTTGTTTTGGATATGGCTGAGGGTTACCAGGGCATCCACAAAACACATACTGCATTCCTATACCCTTTGCTTTAAGCAAACCCACTCGTGATGATGGGGAAAATGGGCTGGTTTTGGTCTTTGTTTCAAAATGAGCTCTCACAGAGGTCTGGCTGAGCTGTCCTGACTCAGTTTCTGCAGGCTGTGTGTCAATAGCAGTGAGCCAGGCTAACTGTGAGCCCAGGGAGTGCCCTGGGGAGAGGAGCATCTGAGGACATGGGGTGGGATGGATGCCTCAGAGGGTGGGAAGGCAGAGGGCGGGAAGGCAGAGGGCAGAGGAGTACCTGCCCTATGCTCCAAGTCCAGAGACAGGTCACTTTTCCTCATGTGCCATGCAATAAGCAACCAAGAGTAAGGAGAATTCAGGAAAGGGGTATCAGAACTGAAATCGCATGGGAGGAAGCCCACGTGAAGGTGAAGGAACACTGCATGTTCTCAGGTCCTCTCCCACTGACAACAGGACTGCAGCTGTCCCCCAAGTCTGATTCACCCACCACACTTGGCAGAAGGTAGAACCATGGCATGCTGGCACACTCTGCCAGTCAAAGGAGTTATGAAAGATGTTTTACTTTGATCTGCCTGAAAATACACCATTCTCTTCTTTTATCTGTCTTAAGTGCCAGAAGAGCGTGATGTTAATGAGATGTACAAAGGCTTTTGGGTAGTGGAACATTTTTATGGCCCCACATCGATAAATTAAGGCATTTGTCACTGTTACCACATTAATGTTTCTTCCTGAGATCAAAGTCTGAATTTGCTGTCTCAAATAGTACCATCCTCTGCTACACATTATTTTCCAAGGAAATTAACTGTGATTCCATATTTTACATTCAGTTTAATCACACCCTGATTCTCATGCCTGATGATTGCCATCTCCACATGCAGTGTGCAAGCCATATTTTAGCAGGGATTTTCTCTTTGCTACCTGTGTGAAATGCCTGATTATCTTGTTTCACCACCTCCTTGCTTTGAAAGGCTGCTTCTTCAGTAAAGAATATAGACAGTTTCCTCCTGAAATCCTGGATTCAGCCACATTAATTTAGGTTTATATAGCACCTTTCATCCCTGAAGATTCCAACACACTCTTCAAACTCACCTCCCTGTACACAGAAGTGGTACAAATACACACAGCTACAGAAACAGACACAGGAATCCTTTCAGCAACCACCAAAATGCATCTCCCTGCACTCTTGGCCAGCCAGTCCTGCCCACCCTACATCCTATCTCCATCAAGTAGGAAACCAAGCAGTGTGTCTTAGAGGCATGTCATTTCCTTGCCAGAGAAATGTGAGGAATCCGGGCAAGCAACAAAACAGCTTTGCAGCCTGCGTAACGGACATCTCCTTGGCACTCTGCCACACAGGTTGAAATGAGGTAAGGTCTGGTCTGTGGTGAATAATGCTTTGCTTCTCTGGCAGGCACTCCCAAAGCTTGCAGAAGTCCATGCCTGTTGCTTCTACTGATGGGTTACCTTCAAGCAGTTTGCTTTACAAAACCAAAAATGCCTGCCTGCTTTGTCATGAAAACTCAAGGGCAAATAAATCTTCTTCCTGAACAAAAGTAGTTGACTGGCTCTGGCCAACTGGGGGCTGAGAGGAAGGGTGAACTCCCACATACCTGAGAAACCTTTTTGACCACGTCACTGCCCACGAGGAAGCCCTGTGCATAGGAGCGTGCCACGATGAAGGCTCGTGTTGCCTTCACCTTCAGGTCCCTGGGAACTTCCCCGAAGGGCTTGTGCTGCTCTGCGTGTTTCACCATGCAGTCCAGGTACTCATCAGTGATGTGGTACTGGGCATTCATCAGCTTGAAAAGTCGCTCCAGCAAGCGTGTCCAGAATTCATTCAGGGCCTCTTCCAAGTTGATGTTGGAGCCCCTGTAGTAGCGGCGTAGCTCACTGTACAAGTCCTTGAAGACTTTTGTGTTCTGAGTGTATAGTTCTCCATACAGGCTTGGAAAAGTATCGTAAAGGGCTTTTTCTGACTTGTTCAACAAATCCTGGAAATAATCTGAAGAGAGAAGAAAAAAAGAGGTCAGTTGGATAAGAAGAAACGTAGTGGGCTGTGCCTTCTGGCAGCACAACTGCCCTGACATGAGCAGGCCCTAACAGCTTTTCCTCTATCTAGCCTTACCCAGCCGCTCAGCCTCTAGCTTCAGATGAGAAGAGTAAAGGGGGAACCCCAATGCAGCCCCAGAGCATCACGGCCTGATCCCATCTGTCTCCCCAGAGGCCATGACTGAGGATATTCTCTGAGCATGCTCACCAAGGACTCCTGCCCTGCTGTAGCAGCAAAAGGCCCCGCTGCTTCCCCAGTCAGTCGGCAGCCAGGCACCACACCAGCCAAAGCTCATGGCCAGGGGCATTGTGTAGGCATGCCTAGTGCAGCCTGCAGAAATCTTACAGCAGCTGTGCATTGTCATCATGTGTGCCATTCTGCAGCCTGATTTCTGCTGGCTAACCTTGGCAAGCCTCATCTGTAAACTGCCATGAGAATCATTCTGACATGGACTTGTCAGCATGGCAGGTGCTAAACGCTTTTCTTCTGCACCCCAGGGCACAGAGAGCTCACACGCACAAGGTAGCAAAGAATAGCCGGGGGCAGAACTCCGGCATATAGCAGGTGAGCAAACAACTCCTGAGCTTGAATCTCTGCCCCTTAGAGAGGTGCAAGACAATTATTTGATTCAGCATAAAATCCACAGAAGAATCGTGCTCATGTTCACCAGGAGCAGCCATGCAGGAGCCACACTGAGAAGCACCCAACTGCACAGACTCCCACAGCCTTGCAGAAGGCTTCAGCAACCTACTCATCACACCAGCAATTTTCAGGCAAGCGCACAAAACTCCAACTATTCAGTGAAGACAAGAACTTAGTGTTACTCATCTGAGGAATTGCTTATATAGCTGAGGAGAAAAAGGAATATGCTATACTGTTACTTCCACATTTTCCTTTCAAAATGCACAGCTGGAACTGCTCCCCTGCCCTGTACTATGCCAGAGCTGCCAGCTAGCGCTGCAGGAGTGCTCAGCCTGAGGCAGGAATTGGATGCAGCCAGGTGCTTTCGGAGAGAGGCTTGTGCTGCTGTGTTGGAGGTTCTCATCACATTTGCTAATTTGCACCACGTTTTTATTTAGGTACAAGCAGAGAGGTGGTTCCACGGCCCAGGCTCACTGGACACAGCCGTGACAGAAGTGTGACTGCAGAGCAGGGAGATGACACAGCACCTGTGCGTGCTCCCATTCCCATCCTCCTGGCTCCTTCAGGCTGCACCACAGGGAACTCACAGCAGCACAGACCCGATTTAATTTATTGATTGACATCAGCAACTTGAGCCATCATTCAAGTCAGTGAGAGGAGAAAAATGATTTGAATGATATCTTTCATTTCAATTACGCTCATACCTTTTAAGGCTTTTTGAAGCAAGCCTTATACTATTTTTTAAATCTAAGCTTTTTTTTTGGTGATGTACGATAAGCTCTAGTTGAAGGGAAACCATTATTCAGTTAAAATGCACTAGCAGTCAAACAGCGTGTGTTTAAGGTATATAAATGAAGTTCACTGTGCCAAAGCATAGAAGAAAAGAAAGGCTTCTGAAAAATGCATAGTGCAGATACAAAGTTTTTAAACAAAGTATTTTTTGAGGGAACACCAACTATAAACAGCTCTGAAATTGTATAGCTAGTAAAAGCTCATTTCTACCAGCCTGATTTCTGGGGCAGTCTTTCCTATAGTACGATTTTCAACTCAGTTTTTCAGATTTGAATGAAGCCAGAACTCAACGAGAGGACAGAACAAACGAGAACACCTGCAGCTGCCCATGGCTGCTAACGCAGGAACTCCTGCTATGTGAGCAAACTGCTTCCAAGGATGAGCAGCCTGACTCCTCCAGCCACATCACCTACTGCTTAATAACATCTTCCTTTAAGTACTTTTGATGGTTTGTAAGCAAAATAAGCCTTAGCACAAAGAAAACAAAAATGTGTTGATCTGAATTAAAACACTGAATAAAAACTGGTTTTCAGATTTAGTTCTCAAAGCAATCCACTCTCACTGGATCCGACCCAGGTGGCAGTTCATGGCTGTGCTGGGATCCCCCCCTTCCCCAGAGGACTGATTTGTATTTGTTTGCTCATCTTCCTGTTTAAAGCTGATGGCTTGGCACTCACCATCCGGAGGAAGAAAATACCAGCAAACTCAATAGCCTCATTTGTCTGTTTAAGGCAAAATGACTTTTTCTGTTACATGGAAACAGCAGAAACAAAAAATTAGAAATTGCTCTCAAACAATCCAGCCTAATTAAGAGTTGATGAACTATTACTTCTCACCTAAGTGAGAGAACGCCAATTACTATCAATTCATTTGAGGCTGGTTCTCAGAAAGTTCTTCTAGATTTCACACAGTGAGAAAAAAAATATATCTACATCATCTAGGGAAAATTAATTGGCAATTAAACCTAAATGTGCTTGTGATGCACAGCTGATCTGGCAGGGAATTGAGATGCACTCCTGGCAGCACTGGCAGGCCCTCGGAAGAGGGCTGTGCCAAGAGGGCTGCACGGAGCTCCACAGCTCAGCAGAAGCTCAGCCTGCACTGCTGAGGGCCCCGCAGCCACCTGCAACCTGCACAGCATCACCTCCTTGGTGCCCCTGCTCTGTCATTAGCTGCGTGGCACGGATGAAGGCTGTGCACGGCATCGAGGCTAAGCAAGCTGCTGGAGCACACCTCAGGACAGCATGCTTACTGATGTTGGGTAGGAGAGATGGCTCAGCCCAGGTGACAGCCCACTGCCTGCACCCTGAGGTGGGAAGCAGTTGTAATGAGCGCTCGCAGTACTTGTACAAAAGACAGCCCTATGGGCCCTTCTGGGCTCCCTCACTCTCACTGGATTCACCACTTCTGGGTCTGCCCAGGCTCCTAAGGGACAACACGGCAAGCAGGCCACGGGCACACAGACATTACCCAGGGCTCCATCCAAGGGCATATCCTCACCACATCCCTGCCATACCCCACCATCCCATGGCCCTGAGCTCTGCCACCACCTCCACGTCCTCCCGGCCAGCAGCAGTGCTCTCACACTGCCCCTGCAGGCCCTGCAGCTCGCACCTTCCCTGCATCACCACTGCTCCCACTGGGAACGGCCCACAGCCAGGGGGTGACTGCACAGCCAGCTGCTCTGGAAGTGATGCGCCCACTTCTGCTCTGCAACGCAAGGAAGTGGGGATAGATTGTCTAGACCCATGCTGGAAAAAAGCCGGCTTTCCTAGCTTCTGCCAGACTTACAAATTTTGCAACAGAGGCATAGAAAGCAGAGATCCCTTCCTTACAGGCACCCACCAAATCCTGGCTGGACTCCTGCTCCTCCAGGAGCACACATTGCCAGAAGTCAGGCGGGTCCTTCCTCACTGCTGCTGCGAGGTTTGGAGCTCTGCACTTCCCAGCAGCCGCTTTTGGAAAGGCGGCCATTGGACCACACCAGCCACAACTCTCCCCGGGCAAAGAAAGGCACAGCTCCTTGGTCAAGGCTGTTCTGATGTGAAACACCCCCTTTCACACACCAGTTGCAAAACTAACCAAAATAAAAACCACAGCACAGCGCTCTGTTGTTACTGTTATTATTATTATTACTTCTTTTTTACTTCCAGGTTCAGAAAGAGGACAACCAGTTGTACTCAAATGAAGTTTGCCTTTTGGCAGCGGCTAGGTCTGAAAAACTCTCTGAAATTCAAAGATGCCAGAAAGCTCTGAGCAGAGAAACAGAAGGGCTTTACAAGGGATGCAACTCTGCAGCTCTGGCCACTGTTTCTCCTTCTGTGGTAGTGACAAAAAGTTGAGGATTAAGTTTTCAACCAGAATCTATTACGTTCACATTTGGGAGCAATCAGAAATCCCCACCCTTTCCACTTCACAGCTTTCCAGTGTTTACAGCCCATATTTTCACAGTTTCCACATTTTCACAACTCTGGATTCAAACTGGGAAGCTGTGAAGGGTGAAGCAGGGCCTGGCCGTTCCCTTTGTGGAGATGGCAAATTCTTAGCTCCCCTCTCCACCACAAAATGCTTTTTCCAAGCTCTTTGATACCATTTGATCACTCCACAGCTGGAGCACACTGGAGTTTCTTCAACTAACACGATGATGGAGTGGGAATGAACGCAGGGGGAAACGAAGAGGCCATGAAGGGCATCCAAATGCTCTTTGGGCATGCATCACATTTGGCTTTCTTCAAAACTCACTACATTTTAGAGGTCAGACTAGGAAAAATAAGAAAATTGGAGAAAGGTGACTGAATTAATTTCAATCTGAATATTATTAAAGCCTTAAGCAGAAAACCAAAGAGCAAAAGCTCATCTGCACAAGTGGAAAGAGTACATCCAGATTAGAAGAG
Organism: Meleagris gallopavo; assembly: GCF_905368555.1. Lineage (NCBI taxonomy): Eukaryota > Metazoa > Chordata > Aves > Galliformes > Phasianidae > Meleagris > Meleagris gallopavo. Next base: position 673,717 of record NC_139414.1, on the reverse strand, counting down.
ACAAGGGAGGAAAACACATTGCTCAGATGATGACATTATGCCAGGTTTTAAGGAGAAGCCCTTCCTGAGGGCAGTGGATGACTGGATTTGGTCAAGACCACGTGACCACCCCCAGGTACCGCCACTCAGTCCTGCGGGGTTGGGGAATCCCACTGCCAGCAACTCCTCCACTGCTTCGCCTCCCCTGGCAGCCCCACGCTCTCCAGTTTCCTCCTTTCTCAAGACAAGAGCAAACTGCTCCAGGACTGCAAGATTCAATTTTGCTTATGTTTCTGAAAAGCATTGAGTAGTTCCTGCAAGAGCTTCCAGCAACATACCCTGAAAACACGTGGTGCAGCAGAGCTGTATGGCAGCAGAAATGCTAGCTCCGTGCAAATACTATGGAAGCTCTGGCACAGCAAAGCAAGCTCTCCTTCTAACCTGACAGTTTTGCATAGCAAGTTAGGCTTGCAGTCAGAAGAGGAAGAGGCATCAAATATCATACTGTGATTTCTCATGTTTGAGCAAATATGCGAGTCTGTGAAGGCCTTCACAGGGGCCAAGGAAGGGTGGCTGAAGGAAATATGCACACCATTAACACTGCTATCATGTTTCAAAAAGAAAAGAAATAAGCTGACTCTGAGACGTCCTCCACATCAGCAGAAGCAGGGGAAGAAAAAGCCTGGAGACTCTTACTAGAGCAGACCTCCTGCTCTGAGCTAGCCGTGCCATTTTCTTGGGCCGAGTTCCCATTTAATATACTGCTGCACATCCCAATGCCAATTTACTCTTCCAGTTAGTTTTAATGCTGTCCTTGAAATCAAACTAATATTAGAAGAGAATAATTTAGCAACAGATTTAAGCCATTAAAATCCAAATCTAATGCATTCATATCTGCTCTATTCACTTCAGTAGGATGGTAATCTTTTATTCATAACATTGTTATTACTCATTATTAATTGAAGTACTACCCAGGCGGCTGATATGGTACATCAGCGCTGACATGCTCTGCCTTGTACCTTAGCTGAGTGCTGTCAAAGAGGGAACAATGGGCAGGCCAAGGAGCTTAGGTTCTGTGCGTGGAAAGCTGTACCAACACCAGTGACATTTTCCTTGGGGTCACCTCTTCCTCACCATCTCACACTCCTGTGAAGCAGCTGCTCTCGTGCTGCCACTTTCCCAGTCCCCAGCCACTCTGGGAAATGCAGTCCCTCCCTGCTTCACTCCTCCCTACAATGGCTGAGACACAAAAGGGATAATAGCAAATGAAGAAGACTGCAAAAAGCCCAAACAAATGGAGGTAAAATTGGCTTCTATCTACAAACCAGAGGATTAACAGAATGAACAAGTGTTTCAGGATGCACAAATTTTGATACTTGTAGGTAAAACAAATGCTAACTTTCAGGATTCTCTCCAAAGAGCCTCTTCGCATTTAATGGGAAGACACCTGGGGGAGGTAGGACAGAGCAGGAACACAGGACTGCAGAGATGCCGTGGGTCAGTGGGCAGTCATCCTGCTTAGTCCAAATCCAGTCTTTCCACAGCAGCCCTGCTGCTTCGCCACACAGCTTCTGTCCCCTCTCCACATTCTGCACGCCCTCTGTGTCACCTCTGCTGAGTGGCATTAACTTTCCCCAGCTGCGGGTTATCAGAACTATGAAGAACACCATCTCCTTTTCTCCACCAGAAACAGCACTGTGAATACTGCAGGCAAGGTGTGTAGCTTTTTTAGGAGCGCAGCACATTAGCATTCCACAGCCTTCCTGCCACTGACCGGTATGTACCCAACCCACTCCTTTGCTCTTTCCAACCAATTAGTCCCCAGCTTCACGCTTGCACAGGAATAATGAATATCATCTGATTTCTACTATTTTAGCCTATGCACTGCCTTTTTTCCAGCAATGACATTGTCAGAACTGTGTCATGAAGGAATTCCATGAGCACATTTCTCTTAATTCGTTCCAGTTTTTACTGGAGCTTTGAGAACCATGACTAGGATCTCACTCCAGCACAAGAGCGCTTCTTTCAACACATCTTGCTGTCTCTCCTTTAGCTAGGTCTTCACTTATTAGTTCCTCTACTAATTTCCATCTTCTGCAGCTTAATGAACTACTCAGGCACAGATGTAAATGCCTTTGAAGCCTCCTAAGATGAGAGTAATTGATGGAACAGACATCATATGGTAAAAAGCATTATACAGGATAGATTCCTGGCTTTAGGTAAGGACTAAAGATGGCCTCGCTTAAACTGGTCTTAGACTGGCATACACAGCAGACAGCTGGTTTCTTCTGTTAGGGAATAAATGAGTTTTTTTGAAAAACAAACTTAAAAAAAAAAAAACAACTGTGGCATGAAAATCCATTTTCAAACATGGCTCTCCTAGTGACAGCACAGGGAATAAGCACCTCCAATTACATCAAAGAGAAAGTGCTGTCTTTCTGCCAGCACCTGGATAACACTTCCACACTTCATAGCGTATGCCTCATGCTGCTTGGTGCAGTCAGAGAGAGGTAATTATCTGCACCAGTTTTTAATTCCACATTCTCCCCATCCCCTGTTGTTGCAACTTGCTGAGATAGTGTGTGTGCACCCATGGCTGGGCAGACGTGGGTCCCAGCACTGAAGAAAGGAGCCCACTGGCTAGGAGGCTCCTGGAGGAAGAGGTGGTGGTCATTGCAGAACAGCAGCAGGCAGGGGCTCTGCTCATTCCCCAGTGCCTGGGGACCAAGGAAAGCAACCGCAGTGACAGCAACATGCTGCCACCAGCACAGCCTGCCCAGCCCCACTTCCTCCAAAGCCTGCCAAGGAAGGAAATCACTTCATGGACATTGCTGATCCTGCAATCCAGCAATCACCTTCCTGATGTCCCTCAGAAACACCTTTGTGCAAATCTTAAGGCTTCCCCAGACTCAAGTTCATGTGACTGCCCTACAAAGATAAGAATCACTTGAGGTGAAGACTAATGAGCCCATATGAGCAGGGCATGAAAGCAAAGCAGAATGGACAGGACGAGCATCCCCACAGGGTAGATTCCCTTCTGCCTGGAGGGGCAATAGCCCAGAGGGAGCAGCAGTGCAGGATGCACACACCTGCTCAGACAGCGATCCCCAGTTCCACATAGCACACTCACACCCCATGGGATAGGAAATGCTGTGAAACATAATGCAGCTGACACCCACAGCATCTGCCAGGAATGCTCCTCCATTGTGTGGGCCTGAAATCTCCATTTTAGGAAATGTGCTGTGATGCGGGAGGCAGGGGCTGCAGCGTGCACACACAGCTGGAAATGCTCAGGTTGCACCAGCTGTGGTGTGTGCGCGAGGTGGTAGCATGAACCACCCGTGTCCTGGATTTCTCCCATATTTCCACATTGATTGCCACCCTGTGCATCTCTCTAACACTCTTTTGTGTGAAGCCTCCAATCCAGTGCAGCGCAGTGTGCCACAGAAGCTTGTGCCCTCTCTGGGTATGCTGAATATTTGTGGAAAGCACCAAACACGATGAGGGGGCCTGCCCCTCAGAACCTTCTCACAGGCCATGTCCTTGGATATCTAACATCTTGAGTATCTGACATATGGGTTTTCCCAGAACAAGGAGGACAGAAATTGTCACCTGTGGGGATTATATTCTGGGTGGACAAAGGTGCCACATTATTCTTGCAGGAGTTCATCTAAATCTATGTAAAGCACGTTATCTTTACATTTCCCCCTTCCAGCGCCGTCAGAAAGGAACCCTCTCGGCTCTTTGGAAAAACAATTTCCTTATGACATTCCTACCCATGGATCTTGTACGAAAAGAAGAAATTGGTAAAGATGAGAAAAGACAGCTACTGCTTGCAGCCAAACAAAAATATGCAAATATCTATGTGTATCTGACATCTAAAGTACAAAAGTCGTGTACGTACACAAAAACATGCATGGCCATTATGTGAATATCACTTGGTATTTTGCTATAGCTGAAATAAAAGCCCTATGAAGAGGTCCAGGTCACACCTTGAAGGACTCAAAACACCAAGCCAGAAGCTCGGGCACCAGAGGTGTCGAGACATCAGTGCTACTTCCATGGCACAGCATGGAGATTCACAGAAGCTAGACACCCTGTCCAGAATATAGACCCTTTCCAACTACATCTCAATATATTTTCTAATACAGGCATAAATGGGTATAATACATACCTCTCTTTGTTTGTGGATACACGTTACATTACTATTGCTTTGGTTTATTGCTTGTGTATAAATCTTTAAAGTGAAACCCCACCAAGACTGTGACCAGCATGGAAAGCCTGCCACAAAATCTATTTGCTTTGGAAAATCATACAGTGGAGGAAGCTGCCATTCAATCCTAGCTCCAGCCTGAGAAACCATCAGCTACAATGAACACAGCACAATCCTTATTTAGAGGCCACAGCAAAGCAAAGCAGGAAGCAACCCCCGCTCAGTGTGTGCCTCCTCCCAGGCAGTGTGCTCCCCTGACCAGGGAGGGCTGGCAGCCTCCTCCACACCATCTGCAGGCACTGACACCTCAACGGGACCTCATCTGGAGGAAACAGAACTTTAAGAGTTGGGAAAGAGCCTGGGAGAAATTCAGAAATGTCTCAGGTCTCCCAGACTCAGTAATTCCATTCTATGATAATATATATATTACATGTTTTTATAATTTATATTAATTGTACAACCAATGAATATACAGATGATATAGTATATCCAGGAGTTTGGCTAATGCAATTATACTAGAGTAGGAAAAAAAGTATACTCATCCTATCCTGGGCTCACATGATAGACTCCAGTGGAGCAGATCTCCAGAAGAGATCCTTCCCCTCTGGCAGTCAGCTCTTACATGGCTCTAGGAGAGGTGGAGCCAGGCTCCATCCCTTCCTGCAGCACAGCTGAATTGCCTTCACCTGTGCTCCCGTGGCTGACTCATTGCTCACCTCAGGTGATCAATCAGAGGTTCAGGCTGTGATTCAGCAGTTCCCATACATTAATCAAATTAAAATTGCCCTAGAGTTTGAAATTATCACAGAACCTTGGAAGCTGACCTGCCTGGACGCATTGTGCCCATCAGAACTATCAGCTGGATACAACAGTGACTAAAAACATCTGCATCCACCCTGGGCTGTCATCGTGTTCACACAACAGAGATCAAAAACGCCTGCTAAAGAAAATATTAGTTGAGAATGCTAACCACAGTCTGACTGCAGTTATGCTTAACAAAAAGAAAAAACAAAGAGGAAACGACATGTGCTCCTTCTTTTAAAAAATTCATTTAGGACAACCAAAGAAAAGCACTGGCTGCCCCCAGACACTGGCAATATCCTCCTGCTGGCATTAGGGTTTCTGCTGCTTTTGAAACATCTCTGGCTCATGCCCAAATCTGAGGGATGAGAGAAGCTGAGCTTTTTTGAAAGCACGTGCTTGTTCCACTTTACCCAACTTACAACTCCTTTTTTATCCCCCAATTTTTTTTTTCCCCCGGTCAGGTTTTATCTCAAGTACAATGCACCAATGAACTGTACATGAGCAATCAGTTCTGACCTCTTTTAAATGTTATCTCACAAACTTAGGATGAAATCTTCTTTAAACCACTAGATAAACTAATGCATTTAGCATTCAAGTTCAATAAAGAAAGAGAGGGAGGTGGATGATGACGAGCAATAGTCATTCATTCTTTCCTCTTAACACAGGACCTTGGGGACAACCAGAGAAATCTCGGATCCGACAGAAGATTTAAAACAGACAAAAGGAAATCCTATGTCAAACGGATGGATTACGGACCCTGTTCTCGCAAGAAAATGTCCTGGATACTGGAGGCTAAAATGAATTCAAAAGATGATCAAATCAGAGCAAGGGAAGCCCACGGCTGAAACATGAATGAAGAATGCATGCAAGGTGGCAGAGGGCTGCAGAATCTTTGTGGGGCAGGAGGCACATTAGACACGTCTGGTCCTTGCTCCCTACCCAGGGCATACCTCAGCAATCGCCTGGTTACCCAGCAGCTACCCTACCTACCTTGGGACGCTGTCAGCATTGAGACAAAGAAACCACGTGAGTTTGATTCCCTTAGGACGCTCCATCTGTTCACTTCATTGGCCCGCTCAGCTCTTCAGCTGCTTTTAACAGGAGTACTACGTAGCAGCTGTACACTTTGGTATGTTCAGGTGGTCCAGTGATATACATTCTCCAACAAATTTGAGTAATTTGTGTCTGGATCAGGCAATTCTGGGTCATGTTCTGTGAGTTTTCCAAAGGGCCACTTAATATGTTTCTGCACAGTTTGGACCTGGACAAAGTGAAGCAAAGACCATTCCTGATTTGGAGGAAGCTGAAAATTCCCTTCCAGGACTGAAGCACGGATGTGGATGCTGCTGGCTGCAGGGGCCCCGCAGGGCTGGGTCACACTCTCACCATCCCTTCATCCTAAATCCCTGCTTGCACCATCTAACAGCTGCACACTGCCGTCAGCCTACATGGCAGGCTTCCTATCTCAGCTGCATGCTTGGTTGCTTGCTGTTTTCATAGCTCCATCATATTTAAAGATGGAAAAGCATCTCAACTCTGCTAACGAGTTAAAGATTATTTAGAGCTTTATTTAGAGCTTTCATGCAGAAAATAATAAGGACCATGAGGAATGGGTAGCATGTGTGTTCTACTACCAGTTAGTTAAAGAGAAAAAAAAGCAAACCTTCAGCCTTTGAAGCCCTCGATGGTGCTGTCTTGATCTTGAGGTGTTATTTTCTCTTCCTTAATGAACAAAAGGATTGCTCTGCACATTCCCTATCTCCCCAGGCCCTCCTCTAGCACTCAAGCAGCTTTGCCAGCAGTAGACATCCCTTTCCACTGACTCTGGGGGAAGTTCAGGCAGTTGCTTAGATAAGACACCTAGAGACCTCAGCCAAGGTGCAGTGTAACTCACCCTCAGTGCTCAGACTCCTAGCCAATCAATTAAATTAATGTGCTGTACTCCTGGGGACTAGCTTGCTGCCCTTCATTATAGCTGTCTCAAGAAGGAAAACCTTGGCATTTGCAAGCCTATTCCTGCTTCACTTTCTTCAATCAGCATCTTACAGTGGGAGAACACTGCTTCTTTGTGGTGCTGACAAAATGGGTTAGGCCATTTAAGATCTTTGCAGCTGTTTGTTTTCTAACACAGGCTTTGCTTCCTATTTGTGAGGTTTCTTTGTGCAATCCTACGTAGCTGACAGCATGCAATGTGTCTTCAGCATCTCTCAAACAAGGTGAAGTGTCACAGAAGCCTGCACATGGAAGTCACTGCACATGAGCAGAGCAGGTAGAAGCAGGATGGGTCTATCCTCTTGGATGGAGCTGGGACTCACTGGCAGAATGTAACCAATGGATAGGAGTGAGCGGGTGATAATGCAGCCCCCACCAGGTTTCTGACCGAGCAGCCGGGAGGAGGAGGACCATAGCACAGGTATGGGAGCAGCCAGCACACGTCCTCAGGGCAGGGACACTTCCCTGGGTCCTGCACCTTCTCATACATACAAGTCAATGGTGCATGAAACACAAACCCCTTGAAATAAAGGCCTCATTAATTCTAATGCTCATAGAACTACTTGCACAATACGTTAAAAAATAACAGAAAAACTAGTCATAAAATATTGACAGAATGGACCCACGTGTCCAGAAGCTAAAATGAACCAGAACAAGAAAGAGAAGCTTATTTATTAGGGATCTACAGAGTAAACGGCCCTGGGAAATCCTGTACCGATTCATCCTCAATAAATGAGAGCAAAAGTTCCTTAAATAACTGCCTTACAGTCAAATAACTGGCAGGAATATTAAACAAAAGCATATTTGTGATGATGATTATTTTTTAATTATGCAGTACAACTTCCAGTATAATAACGAACCCACATGGCTGGGCAGGAGCTGTTAGAGTCTTAGTGACGTACTTTTAATTCAGCAAACTGCATAGGAAAGCACCCTGAATAAAACTCAGCTGTGCGCTCCTGTATGCACACTGAGGTGGCACGAGGAGCAGCTGTGGTGCAGCAGGGTCCTGTCAGACCTCTGGCACAACTCGGCTCCAGCCGGTGGGTGCTGAGCACCCCCCTGCCCCAGCAGCCCCACATGAATGCTGTACATGAGCCCCACATCCAGTGCTGTACAGGGCTAACCTGTGGGCAGATGCTTGGCTGGACAGTGGGTGAGGCAGGGGAGGCTGCCAGCAGAAGGCAACTAACTTTCAGCTACGCTTCTGGAAGCTTTAACCAAGTCCAATTAATATTTTTAGTCCGTGGCATATCTATCACTTGGTTTGATCTAACCTCAGCACTCCTTTTTCTAATCCTTTTCGCATAGGCTGTTTAAAAGCTTTACTCAAGCTGATGCTTAGAGCGTGCTGAAGTATTGTTATTACTAGCAAAGCTATTTGGTGCTCATTAGCAGGATGACAATTAGCTTGAAAACTTTCCCTCCCCAGCCTATCACAATTTTATTTTCCTGCTGTGGCTTTGAATGGATCTGAAGAGCTTTTGCTGTCCAGCAAATACCCCAGAATAGGACCCCCTGAACCAACGCCAGATTTATTTTTGCCTGTTTGTGTGTGCTATGTGAGGTTTGAATGGGTTTCTAAAATACCGTCACGGTAGTAGACATTGGGAGTAATGATACCAATTTTGGTCTTCTACCAGCTGTCTTCTCAAATATAATCAAGCTACTGTATTCTTTTTCACCCCCACAGTGAGCACAATTGGCTTGTACTTGAACATTTCTGTCTTTGAGAACATGTTTACCACTGCATCCGTGAAGGACGTTGGATCTCGTACACTTGGATCTCCTCTGCTCTGTTCTTGTTGAGAAGAAAAGCCCATTATGTTCATGTGATGCTATAAAAATCCATAATCATAAAGCTAAAAATAAAATCCCCCATCAGCTGAATACACTGAATAGCTTTCTAAAGTGGTGGTGTTTGGTTCCGCCCTGCGCTTTTATGTTTGACTTCAATTAAACCCGTTTTCCTTAGCAATTCAGAGGTCTTTAAATAACCATATGTCACTGGATGTAAAATCGCAGTGTATTTAGTGCATAAACAGGAGCACACCACCCTACAAGCCTTTCCCCAGCTCAGACCTGCCCTGCACCTCGCAGCCCAACGTCTGCAGCCCTGCAGTGGGTACTGGCCTTGCTGGGGCTTGTCCTGGGGCCCATCTGGGTGAGGGATTGCTGCTGCCCCGCACTGCTTTCTGCCTATTTAGCCTACAAAACCCATGATACTGAGGAAGCGTTTGGCAGATAAAAGGAATGGACAAAGAGCACACAGTAGAATTCTTTGTCCAGAGAATTTATTGCAAGCTCGAGCCATCAGCTGCTGCAGCGAGGTTGGTCCTCCAGTAACGTCACACTATATAAAAATCGAATCGGTGATAATTTAGGTGGGGGTTTCAAGCACTGCTGATCTCGCCCATAAACAAAGCAAAGCCAGTAATTGCTCTTACTTAGAGTTATGTGTGGTTTTAACACTGGTGTGTCCCAGAGGAAGGAGAGGAGGATTGGAGAGAGTTGGTTTTGACAGACATGAAATTTCACAAATCGCAGCAAAATCAGATGACACTGAATTTCTACAGACAGAAGCAAATGAAAACTCTGTAACACTGTTCGCTTCAACTTAATGCAATCAGCTTTTAGGATTTGGTAAGAAGAACATCAATTCATGGTAATAGTGAATTCTCCAATTACTCTGTTGTTTGTTAGTTTAGTTTTGTTTGTTTTAATAACAAAAAGCTATGGATTAAATCAATGCATAGACAACCATGGCTTTCAAAACCAGCATTCGCACTCTCCTTAAAGGTTTTCTTTTCAGTCAGCTGTTAACTGTTGGAGCTCAGCAGCACAGAACCAAATTCCACGCCCAAGCAGCAGACTGTGCAGCCCTGGGCCACATCTGCATGTGTGGATGATGCCATGACCACCCAACGGGCACAAGCTCTGTGTGCAGCCCCTGGCAGACACTGTGCTTAGGACAAAACAATGGCTACGAGAACAAATGTGCAGTCCTGCAGCTCGCAATGGCAGTGCAGAACTCACAGTATGTTGCAAAATACAGCATGAAGGCTTGTGACCTCTGAAAGCACGGGAGTCATCTGCAGAGGACTGTTTTATTTAAAGACCTTAAATCTTTTTAAAACATGAAACTTCTCTTCATGTACTGCCATAGTTCTACTCCTTCTTTGCTGTTCCATTGTATCAAAAGGCTGAGTTGGGTGCTGTTTGTGCCCACGACAATTTCAGGGCTATCATGCAGATGATCTACTTGTACATTTTGGATGCTGCTGACAGCTGGAGAAGGAAGCCCAGGGCTGCAGAGTGCGCTGAGCCCTCACACTGAACACAAAGGGAGGGACAAGGCAGCAGTGTGACTGTGTGCATCCTGGGGCACACAGCGGGGACGCTGCAGGTGGGAGCTCAGCTCCACTCCACTGCTTTAGGTAGCCATTATCCTCCCTTGGTACATGGATAGCTCTTCTTACATTAACGGAAATTATAATTTGTTTCTCAAATACATATTTTCAGGAATGGCACCTGTGACTGTGCTCACCTGAGGCATGCTGGCTGTGCACGGGAGGCAGTGGGAAAGGTCACCTCAGTCGCACCAGCTGGGAGATCTGCGCTTCATAGGATTGGGCCTTGACTTGTAGCTTGCTTTTGTTCTGCCACTGCCTGCCGGTGAGAAACACTCACTGCACTCCTCTCCTGCTGCCCTGGACTGTCCCTGTGCCATGTCCCACCCTGGCAGGGTACTGCTCCGGGGCTGGGCCACCCCACCACGTGGGTCGGGACCCTCTGCACCGCGCAGCCGTGCTCTGGGGCTCACCCTGCAGAGCTCCGTGGCAGTGCCACACCTCTGTGCATCCGCACAGGCATTAACGAACCATGTCTGCAGCAGTTAATTGCTGCGTGGCTTTGACCAACACGAATGAAAGGTTTTCCGCTGAAAGTACAGAAGAGATCTCGAGTCACTGAAAGGGCACACTGCTGCTTTCATACAGCAAATAACAACATGTTTCCAGGAATATACACTATATGCGTAACATCAGCAGATTTTACAAACTATTCTTCCCTCCTTCTTCAATATTCTCCCCACTCGTGATCTATAATTTCACATCTGGTATGGATCTGATGGATTGGGGCACTGTTGATATACTGCAATAACGAATAAGCAGTTATTATTAATAGCACTATAAATCTAATGATCGAACCAGCTAATCACAGAATCACAGAATCACAGAATTGTAGGGGTTGGAAGGGACCTCCCTGGGCAGCCTGTTCCAGTGCTCCGTCACCCTCACCGTGAAGAAGTTCTTACGCACATTCGTGCGAAACTTCCTATGCTGCAGCTGATGTCCGTTTCCCCTCGTCCTGTCTCCACGTACCACTGAAAAGAGACTGGCCTCACCACTATGTCTGCCACACCTCAGATATTTATAAACCTGGATCAGGTCCCCTCTCAGTCTTCTTTTCTCAAGGCTAAACAGACCCAGTTTACTTAGCCTTTCTTCATAGGGGAGATGCTCCAGGCCCTTCACCAACTTTGTGGCCCTCCGCTGGACTCTTTCCAAGAGATCCCTGTCTTTTTTGTACTGGGGAGCCCAGAACTGGACACAGTACTCCAGATGAGGCCTTACCAGGGCAGAGTAGAGGGGGAGGATCACCTCCCTCGACCTGCTGGACACGCTCTTCTTAATGCACCCCAGAATGCCATTGGCCTTTTTGGCCACGAGGGCACACTGCTGGCTCATGGCCAACCTGTCGTCCACCAGGACGCCCAGGTCCCTCTCTGCAGAGCTCCTCTCCAGCAGCTCATCCCCCAGCCTGTATTGGTGCATGCAATTATTCCTCCCTAGGTGTAAGACCCTACACTTGCTTGTGTTGAACCTCATCCGGTTTCTTACTGCCCAGCTCTCCAGCCTGTCCAGGTCTCGCTGAATGGCAGCACAGCCTTCAGGCGTGTCAGCCAATCCTCCCAACTTCGTATCATCAGCAAACTTGCTGAGGGTGGCCACTATCCCCTCATCAAGGTCATTGATGAAGATGTTGAACAAGACCGGACCCAGCACAGACCCCTGGGGGACACCACTGGTTACAGGTCTCCAGCCAGACTCTGCACCAATTGCTGTCATTTGCATTCCACTTGTGGCACTGCTGTGACTGCAGCTGAAAGCGGCACTTCTGCGCTACCCAGCCACGCACTCAAAGTGGTTGCTGCCTGGGCAGGAGTGAAGGGGAGCCTGGTGCAGCATGATGGCTGCGTGAAAGAGGATTCTGACGTAAGATGAATCTATGTGGGTTTTCACCTCTGGAGTGCTTATGATGTGCATGGAAAGCTGATGCTAACTGAGACAGTATGCCAGGGCACTCCCATTTCTCATTGTGGCAGTTGCTCACGCTGCACCAAGGACAGTGCCCACTGCAGCTCCTCAGACACTAGTCCCAGCACTTGGCTGGAGCTGCAGGCTGCCAGCCCCAGCGGTGAGTAGCCCCAGTGGTTCTCATCTTACCTTCACCTTGCACACCCTTTGATATGTGCTGTCAGCACTTTACTGGGTTTTCACTCAGGATATCAAGATTTTTAGGCATCCCTTGGGCACTCACTCTGACAAGTAGCAGGGCTGTTATTTTTATGCATTTGCCAGACGAGTCAGACATTACACTCTAAAGGCCAGTGAACTCTGTGTTTCTGAAAAATAACTGGAATCTTTTGCTGCCAGTTCTGGTGCCATGGCTGCGTGCGGTCCCCATGAACCTGGACTGCCTGGACAGGCAGGGCAGTTGGTTGATCCTGCAGCACCATGCTGGCCTACTCTGGGCCTGTTTCCCCACTTCAGGCTCCTTCTGCAAGGAGAAAGGCACTGTGCTCCCTCACCACCCCTTTCTGTTACCCTCCATTAACTAGCTGAATGGAATGGGTGCAGAACATCAGGTGCCACCTGTCGTCCCCCTCCCCACCTGCTGGAAGCAATGCCTTATTTCCATGAAACATCTAGCTTGCCTCGCCTTTTGTCCTGAGGCAATATGGTGAGCCGTATCCCTTCACTTTTAATTTCTTCACATCACTGCATGATGCAAAAAAGCCCTTTGTCATTGTGAGCAGGGGAAGAGGTTGGTGTGCTGGTGGCATCCTGCAGTGGAATGGTTGCATGATGACATGCAACAGCACTGCACCACCAGGCAGCAGCATTTGCATGGGAGGACAGCGAGCAGGTGAGCTGGCAGGAGATGCTGGGTGGCACACAGCTGGAATGGGCCTGTGCTGGTAACAGAAACATAACTGCTTCCTCTCAAACTTGTTCTCATAAAAAGGCAATAACAAGCACTTGTCAGCAGAAGAGGCAGAAGTGCCTCACAACAGCTCTCAGACAGGAGCAGAGACACACGAGATGCCATCCCACTGCTGCCTCAGCCCTGCCTGTGGCGAGGAAAACTCCCAGCCTCCCTTCCAGGACACGGTCCTCGCCCAGAGCTGCTCCTCCCAGTGCTTAATGTGTTTTCATGGCTGAAAGAATGCATCTGCTACCAGACTCCTGTTGACTTTTGGCGGTGCTTGGCTAGCCTCTTGACTTGGAAACGCATGGAATTAGTTTGGGCTGAGCAAATACAGACAAGAAAACAGAGTGCAGGGTTTACTCTGCATTATTCTATTTAAAAGAAAACATAATGCTTGGCCATCTGAGGACACCTCCTTTCCCCAGGGGATGGTTTCCAAACAGCCCTAAGCATGAAAGAGGTCAGGCCAACATCCAGCAGAGATAGACATGGCCAGAGCCATCACACACAGCCAGCCTCCCCTGCCCAGGTGGGAGGTTCTCAGCACCCAGCTGCCCCTGCACCGCTCCTCTGCCCCTTCCAGCTGTGTCTGACCAGGCATGAACCTTGCTGACAGTCGGAGACAGGAGACAGTCAGGCAGCAGGGATGGTTTGTGGGAGCAGGAGAGTGGTGTGAGATGGGGCAGGCAGAAAGGAGAGTGGGGAGATGATCTCAGAGACTGGCTGAAGGGAAAGGCTGTAAGAAAGCAGGACTGTGAGCAGGAAGATGGGAAGAAAACAGAAACGAAAGGGAGAAGTTGCTGGAGTCATGATGGGTGTTTGCACTGCAGATGCACACTGCAGGGAGACACTGTGCGTTCGCCTGTCTGGGCAACTGTGCTGAGCAGCTGGTGGGAACATCAGGGAGGAGAAGGAAAGCACAGGCTGCAGTCAGGCATACGTACAGAAGGGGTTAAGAGCTCCCCTTGGCACAGCTGCATGTTCCCTGGCAGTAATCTCTTCTGTTTTTGAGGGATTAAAAGCTAAGAAAGTACAGTGTCGTCTGGCCCCTAAATTTGCAGAAATAACACATCAAATGCCTTAAAATTTGTAATTTGGTAGATTAAATTATCAAAGCCTGGCCTGTCGGTGTCCGCATCTGATAGCACTTTCATCTTATTTATATCTTAGAAATCATTTGTGGACTAACTTTGTTGATTGCCTTCAAACCACAGCAGGTTTTGTTCCCTCAGCAGCACCCAGCACTCTCTTTGAAGTGCAGATGAGGAGCAGGGAAGGGAAGAAAGGAACGAGCAGTTTGAAGGAGCTGTTGGATGTCAGGAGAGGTCAGGCCTTGGCTTTAGTTCTGTGCACAGATGAGGTGCAGGAGCCATGCTCCCAGGGCTCCCTTCGGCCCTCCCCAACTCCCATGGCACTCAGCAAGGCCTGCAGCACCCAGTGAGGCCTGCAGCACCCAGAGCACTTGGCATCCTGACGGTTACGCCTTCACTTTAACAAGATTATTACAGTTTCCTAGGCAATCCAGTGCATACAAACAAGCAGTGGGACTAAGGAAAAATCGCATGAAGATGAATCGCTTCAGTTCCCACTGCAAAGTATTGCTTGCCCTAGGAAAACTCCATGGGGAAGATGAGAACATTTCAAGAAGGTTATCCCTGAAGAACCGAGTTGGAAAGTTCAAATCTGAACACAAACATCTGGGAACTGTACATCTGCAGCAAACCTCCAGCCTCACTGGGTAAGGCCTTGGCCTCTGAGCCAAGAGTTTGCACAAACCATATGGAACCTTCCTGACAGACAATATGGAGACAATTTACATGGAACCTGCTGATAGCCAGTAGACAATTTACATGTGCACATCTTTATCTTAAGAAATGTGACTCTGCACCTGAGGCTGTGCTTTATGACTTTTAAAGAAGCTTGATGTTTAACTTTAATTCCGTTATTATTTGTGTTACTGTGCTTCAGCTTTCATCAGCAATTGCCTGAGCCAGCTTCAAACAAGCAATCCCACAAGCACAAGCAGAGGGCAGCACACCAGCTGCCAGCAGGCAGGAGCTGTTCAGGAACGCAGTACGGGTGTGTCCAGAGTTGAAATTCCAAACAGGTTTGCTTTTTCACAAAACTGAGACAACTCCACCATCCCAGACTTCTCATGAGCTGGCCGAATGGATTAAAAATATCTGACTAGAGCTCTGCCAATCCCCAGATGGCAAGTGTCCAATCTTCTTGACCCTCTGCATCTTTTATTCAACCCGTGGCCAGCGCTCCCAGGGACAGCCTACAAGCTGGAGTCACTGTCTGGTAATGCAGCTCTGCAACAGAACCAGTAAAGCATGGCCTGCAGCATGGCTTTCCAAACCTCCTCACTGTCTTTGCGTCAGTCAAGAAGATTCTTCTGCAGAAATACTTACGTATACCCAAGAAATGCTCAAGTAATCAAGAAAATCTGAGCATAGGTTGCTGAGACAACTCCTCATTATATTACTAATCACCCATCAGCTCCTGGGAACTTTGGTCCCACCTAATTCTTGAGATGCACCAAGCAATCTGGCTGGGTCACGTTCTGGAATGACAAACACAGCAAACAGCTGCAAGATTCTTCAGAGGGCTCCTCCCTCAGAGACATGAATCTAGCTCACAGAGCTCAGCCTACAGCTCCACAGGACTTGGGGCAGAACCAGTTCCAGCCTGCACTGCTCCTCTCAGAGCAAAGAGCCTGGGGCTCAGACACAGTGCCCACTGCTGCCTGCTGCACAGCTGCAGAACAACCTGAAGACTGTCCTGGTGAACTCAGTGTACTCATCACACTTAGTGCCACCAGCTTGTCCATAAGCTGGTTATGAAGAATCCACATAGCTAGAGGAGACTGCTCATCAGTTTAATGGCTTCATGCAAATTTTGTAATAAACCTCAGGAGATAGCTGCTTTCTTTAGCTGACCTAATCTATGGGGTCCCAAGCTAAGCAATAAGCTGATGGCAGCAATAAATTGCATTTCCTCAACTGAAATGAATGCATCGCAGAAACATACTGCAAAGGCTGCTCTAAGAAGGAAAGCCTAAAACAACACCTCACAGAAACCTAGCTCCACCGGTCTCCACAGCTGTTGAAAGGAGAAGCACCTGTTTTCCTCCTGGCCAGGTCTGCCTCCATGTGTTTCCTTTACATAGAAGCTGGCATGGTAGTAGCTGAGGGTCCTAGGATGTATCTCCTTAAGAGCACGGAGGTGTTATTCAGGGCCAGCAGCCAGCCCTCTCCACTGCACTGATAGTGTAGGTCTAAATGCTCCAGATTGTCTTGCCTCCAAAGCTGTAACACCAGCATCTCTCAGAGCACTGTGCTGCCCTCAACACTACTCCCTGCTGGGAAATGCTCACTCAGAAGTACAGCAGGAAGCAGAGTTTCTCTGTCTTCAGGGCACGGGGGAACATTTCAGACACCAGGGACAGGGGAGGGGCACGACTGCACTCTGAAGAAATCAGGAATCCATGACCAACTGGCGTAAGGCATATTCTGCACAAGCACCCATGGAATTCCTCTCATGCATAAAAGAAGAGTTTTCTAAATCATACAAACCTGCAAAAATACCAGTGATGCTGTGATAGCATCTGTCTGATGAGCATTTACACCTTGTTCCCCATGCATTTTCCATGAGGGCCATTAAGGCCAAGGACCACGTCTGTCCTTATTTACACAGTACCTACCAAACCAGAATTGAAGCTTGAAAAGTGCAGCCTCTCTCTCTAGGCATGTATTCAGTGCTGTTACAGTATCACTCAGTAACAGTTTTGCTATAGGATATTAATAGGGAAGATACATTTATTTCTCTTAAACTGTGTGCTTGCAGTTCCACAGTAAACAGTGCCAAGGACTGGCCAAACTGCACTTCATCACCCTGCACCTCTCCAGCAGCACTTTGCTCCACAACAAGCCCTCTTCTTCTCCAGGATCTGAGCACGGGTGCCATCACAGAACTGCTCAGGGTGCCTACAGGCTGATGACAGCTCTAGGTGCAACAGGACACACTGCCATGCTGAGCTCAGCTGCTTTGTGCTGGAGGTCTCAGCATGGCATGCGTGCTCACTGATGTAATCCCCCATGTTTTGTCTGAAAAGCATGGCTTTTTGGCAAACTCCCCTGGAGCCCGATGAAAGAAGCCTGTGTTTTTCAGGCCCTCCCTGGTGAGCAGCAGTAGTTGCATGTAATTCAGAACTCAGCCCCATCCCAGGCGGCACATGGAGCATTGCCCACAGGAAGCTGAATTCAACTATAAGCAACCCCAATAGCTGTCTGGTTGCTTCAAAAAGAGATGCAGCCATTTAGAAGCAAGAGAGGTTTGCCAACCAAAACCAAGTCCCTCTAACTCTCAGTTGTTAGAGAACATTCATCACTTTGCAATAACATGACAAATTTAAATGTACCATATTGGAGAAAGCTGCCCCTACTGTTTGCTGGGAAAGGCTGGCAGGCAGACTGCAACTGCACGGAGAGCACGGGGCCACCACCTCCAACACATGTTCTGTAAGGTCGATCCTCCGGCCACCACCAGCCTTCGCAATCTGCAGCTGTGGATCTTGTGCCCCTTTCATCCCGCAGGCCCTGTAGTGCCCTAGGCCATTGTTAGGTTTCTGTGCTATTCTGCCTGCAGGCAGGGAGAGCAGCCAGAGCTGTTTATCCAGCTGTGCCTAGCCCTGCTCCACTAGTCAGGGTGAA
Source organism: Meleagris gallopavo (assembly GCF_905368555.1). Classification (NCBI taxonomy): domain Eukaryota; kingdom Metazoa; phylum Chordata; class Aves; order Galliformes; family Phasianidae; genus Meleagris; species Meleagris gallopavo. The sequence continues at coordinate 655,741 of NC_139414.1, read as the reverse complement.
AGCTTTTTAGGAGGAATTTGCTGCCACGGGCACTGCCAAGTTCTCAGTGTCTGCTGAGGAGCAGTGTCCAACACCTGTGTGGAGCAATAGCAGTGGCTTGGGACCGTCTCATGGCTTCCCTGCATGGAAAAGGGGAGCAGAGGGCCTCACCTGTCATACTGGCAGAAGTCTCAGTAACCAAGTCCTGAACAAGGTAGCAGGGTTCTTTGTAATTAACTGCTACTGTATGCAGAGCAGCAAACAAGCCACTTCATGTATGAGGGCTGTGGGTGTCAGCACACTGAGGGGGATGGTGCATTTCAGCAGCAGTGACAGAAGCACTGGGCACCTCTGCGGGTGCAGATTTTTACAAGCATGGCATGCAGACTCGTGTTCATCGCTGGTGAAAATGCATGGCTAATGGTGGTGACTACGCTGAAAAAACAGTGTTCTGTAGCTCTGAATTTTCTCTATCAAATAGTGTTACTATGCTCCCCGTATCTGTTGTAGTTTCCATGGAAATAAATAGGAGGCATTACTTTCAGAGCAACTGACATAAATTTAGAGTTGGCTTTCTGGGCAACTGTACTGGAAATTTGTTATTCCTTTTCCCTACTTTTTAAAGGTACCTTTATACAATTTTAGAACTCAGCTACAATTTTTCCACATAACATTGGATAACTGATGCGAATTCCCACCTTACTGATGCTGCATTACCAGCAACCAGCTCATAAATCACAGAGACTTGTTTTTTTCTTACCAGGTCATTACTAGGGAAGCAGTTACAGAAGGCACGTAGTGCAGCCTGTACCAAGCACTTTTTTAGGATGTCTTTAAGACCCAGAAAACAAAAATCAGGGATATCAGTAGCTAAAGGCAGGTAGCAAACTTGCCCTGCATCTTTCTCACTCCAGGCAGATGACTGAAAATACAGCACATAGCACAGCCCTGTAACGGAGCCTCCCCTACATCTTGGCCACTGATGCTGCAATGCTTCTCAGGCTCTGCCCTTCCAGACCTGCTCACCCCACATCTCACAGCCTAACCAAGTATGAAAGCTAAAAAAAAAGAACAGTTGAAAGTGACCTCTGAAAAGAGTGAAATGTTAATGTAGATATTGTTTTATGTATCGGCAGTAATTTATCCATAGTCTGACGTATCTTTTAGGAGATCTTCAGCCTACCAGTCTGTGGCCATGCATGTGCAGTGTGTAACACGTGTCGCACCTCTGCCCGACCCACCAAGCAGAGCTTGATGCTTTTGACAGGCCTGTAGCAGCCAGCTATGCAGGGCAGAGACTGGTAAGACTGGAAGAAAAGCTGCTAGGTGAAGGGGAAAAAATGAGTGAGAACCTGCCAAAAAATCCCTTACATAAAAAGCTGCAAGTGTAGGCTGGCCAAGGCGAGTTTTAGGGCGGAGGCAGGGGTGAAATTATAGCCTTGTTGATAATGCTCAGTAAGTTTCGTGCAAATACAGCATGACTGGCACATATTGGTAATACATTTTGAGTTTTATTTCCAAGAAAAACTTTCAGAATATATTTTATATTTGTGTTTTTGGTGATGGTGGTTTGTTTTATTTCTAAACTACATATACATCGTGCTGTTTCATATACATATACATATACATAAGATATAAAGAGATGATAATCATAGAGTCATAGGATGGTTTGGTTTGGAAGGGACCTTTCAGATCACCTGGTTCCAACCCCTGCTGTAGGCAGGAACACCTCCCATAGCCCAGGCTGCTCACAGCCCCATCCAGCCTGGCCTGGAGTGCTCCCAGGGAGGGAGCATCAACAGCCTCACTGGGCAACCTGTTCCAGTGTCTCACCACCCTCACTGGAAAGAATGTCTTCCTGATACCTAGTCTAAAATAAAAATATTTGGGCTTTAACAACCAGGACTTGGAGCCACTTTCATTATGTGATACTGTGATAACCTCATGGGGAGCCTCCAGGTGAAGCTGTCTAATTAAGAGGCTCACTAAGCCCAAAGCCACTGAGAAAACCAAAGTGGAGTACAAAAAAAGCCCTGTTGTACTTAAACCTGATATTAGACACCTGTTGTGGGGGATTTACAGAAAGCCACTAAGATAAGTGACTCATAAGATGCAGGTAAGGGACTGACACAAGAAACAGAACAAAGTAAGCCGACGTGAATCTCACACCAAGTACAAGCCTGCTGCCCTGAACACCTTCCACTTTCCTCAAGCATGGCAAGACTCAAAAATCAGACTACAAAAACATGTTTCATAAGAAATAATGTATGATGGCATGTTGCCTACAGCAACATTTAGTATTTTTTCTTCTTCTGCAGGAAATCTGGGATTTGCTGCTTTGCCAGATGAACAGTGTCCACACTGAAAGCCAAGGGCATGGAGGGCTCTGCGGTAGGGAATAACACTTCTTGGTTGTTTTCATTTCAATTATTTACTTTTCACAGTCCTTAATGTAACTCAGCTTGTGCATCAGACTTCTCTTCATAATGCCATCCCCGCACCCAGTTGAGAAAACTAATTATATCCAAATGTTTCAGGAGCTTCCTGGGAGTGAAACAGTTGAGCGGTGAGGTCTGAACATCAGGAGCACTTCTGTGCACGTGGGCGCTGCCATGATGGCTCAGATCTTTTAATTTTTTGGTGGTGTTCTGAGAGCTGAACCCGTACTTAAGTCAATATTTTCCATTCTCAACTGCTCAAAGCATTTTTTTATAATTAAACCCATGTGATGCCACAGCAGGAACTGCATGGCTAATGAGCTGCTGCACAAGTCAGCCTGTTGGGATGGATCAGCTTGCTATATTTCAGCTCAGAAGAATGAACTCTATTCATGGCAGAACCCATTTTTAAGTTAACAGCAGATAATGGACACTTCCCTTCGCACAATGCTCTTCAAGATACAGCCATATTTTGCAGCAAAATCTGACTATTGCACAGGGAAAAGGATAAAAAAAAGCCAAAGAGAACTGCTTGTGCTACCCTTAGAATGGAACAAATCCCACACCTAAATCCAAACGCCACTGTGCGTGGTGTCTGCTGAATGGGCTCTAATTGTATCTGTGCTGCACAGTGCTTTGCATAAAGGCAGTAAAAGAAAACTTTAACTGAATCATGAAGAAGGTACATAAATGCATGCTGAGCAAAGAAATGCAACAGATACAAACCCCAGTGTATGCTGAGCTGAAGGAGCCACAGGCAGCTACTCAGCAGGTTTGGTGAGCAGGCAGGCAGTGTTCACAGCTGGAGAAAAGAGAAACGTCCCTGCTATGTTCATCAGGATTTGGGGTCACATCCTGCAGATCCTAAGCATCATCCATCACCACATGATGGACATAAATATATACAATGATTAATACTTGGAACAGCACCTATAAAAACATTCTAAGTAGGAAAATACAGGAGAGAGAAATACTGAAGAAAAAAAATCAAGATTAAAAAAACGCAAAAGAAGTTCATTAACTCTCTTAAGACTGATTAGGTAATTTGGTGATGGGGAACCCAACTCAGAAAGAAAGGAAAACAAGAAAACTCAACTACTGGCTTCCCAGTTTGCACACAAATCTGTTCAAGTCCGGGTTCAGAGAAATAGGCAGAAAATTCACTGCTTATCCCCCACTTATCCAAATGCATCAGCATTGCTTTGCTTATGCTGCTTGTACTTGTCCTTCCTGCCTGCTCTACTTCCACATCCAGCTGTGGCAGGCAGCCACAGGCAACAGCCCTAAGAAGAGTGATCTGATTTCTAACTCCCAAAATGTGCTTTGTTTGGTTCAAGAGAGGATAGAGAACTTGGGCTGGATTCTGATTTTGTTCAAATTATGTTTCTTTTTTCTTACTTAAAGTTTTCTCTCAAGATTGCAAACAGTGTTACATGCAGTTAGCTAATCAAATGCTTATTAAAATAGCTAATTAGTGTAGCACTGAAAAATACGAGATTTTTATTCCCTGCATTAAGGATTAAGGTCTTCTGAGGGGAAAACAAAAGTTGATTTGAGCCAGAGAACTGACAGAAAATCACAGCTTTTAACAGAGTCTCAATGCTGCAATTAATGCACCAGAATTAAAACATCTTCTGTGGTCAGCAGCAGACGTTACTGCACAGCATCAAAGCTAAACACTAAGTACAGAAGAAAATATTCTTCTGTACTAAGAAAGGGATTAGCACATCACAGCTCAGTCTGCAAAATAGATGTCTAACTTCTAATTGTAGCTCTCAGCACTGTAATCACTTACTTGCTCGCCACACACGCTCACCCCTTTGCTGAATGCTGCGAGGTGGGTCTGTGCTCACTGAGCTGCTCCGCACACAGCATGCAGCCTCTGGCATGGGCACTGCTCCCAGCTCCCAGCAGCACAGCGGAGGGCAGAGATGCTGCTTACGGAACGTGTTTGGTTCTCACTGCAGATGGGTGGGATGGGCAGACACACAAGCAATCCTTACTTAAAAATTTAAAAAGAATGCTGAGCTTTGACCTTTGTGTAAAAGATAAGACTTACTCCGTCAGACATTTTTCAACATAATTTGAGAATAAGTGCTTTTACAAAACTGCAGAGACTGAATTTATGATCTGATAAAAAAAATAACACATGACGTTAAGTTATGATAATGAAGAACTTGTTTGATGGGATTCCATTCATCATTTTAAGTGATTTACATCCTATAAATCACTTCTTTGGGGATTTACTTTAATTTTCCTTTGGCTGGCGGTGCTACTCATTCTGTTACTGCTGTTCTGGAGATGAAAGTTTGGAACATCTTACATTTGTAGAAGGCATAAATATTACCAGGCAGGCTGAGAAAAGCCTTCTTGTTTGTTGAATGCCTTTGGCTAAAGGAAACTGGGAGCTTCCTGCACCATCTGTGACCGTACCACATGCGCTCAGCGTATCCACACCAGTGCAGCTGCAGCCCCAGAGCTGGGCATCCTCACTGCTGCCTGGCAGGTCTCGGCATCGCCAGGTGCACCCTGCCTGGTGAGCATCTCAGGTCTTATGCCTGCAACACGTCTGTAACTTTATTCAGAAGGTGCAGTGCTGGAAGAAGAATCAAAGAGATCTGAAGACAATTCACTGCTGCATCAATGGAGGTAAGGAAATACACTAGATAAAGGCCAACCTGGAGCAGAGCAAGGATGGGTTTCACGTGCCATGAGCTTCCTTCCTGCAGAGCCAGACAGGGGAAATCCAGGCTGGACTTGAAGTCAGGGGGAAGCATGACAAGAGTCAAGTTTGATTTACAACCAGGCTAAAAGGAGAAAAGTACCCTTAAAGTCTGGATAAACACAGTTTGATGTGATGTAGAACGTGGAATCAAAGTCATGTGCAAAACACTAACAAGTAAATGTCTAGAAATGGAATGGAAGGAAAGGCAAAACACCATCACGGTGCTGACGGCTCCATGCAGGTCTGTAATTAAAGCTTATCTCTGATTGAAGTAATCTTCGGTCTACAGAGCCAATGGGAGGATACGAATGAGTGAAAACTACTGAATGTGTGGAAAGCTGTGAGGCTGAGTCCAGCTGCTGAGCTCTGAAAGCTACAGGAGAACCACGCTGCTCAACAGCTCCGGGCTGCTCTGTGCTTCTTACCAGGAATGTCAGGAGCAATGCTGACCTGCGTTTGGATTCTTGCTGAAGGCTTTTCTTTGCCCTCACCCCTTTCACCGTGTTTTGGATTTCAGTAAAATCTTCGTGCAATCAGATGCAAAGGCATCTGATTTTGAGTGGTATCTCTATTCTGCTCCTGAAAGTCTTTCCCTGTCCCGAGCATACAAAACAGACTATTAGCCAATTTGGACGCAAAGAGTGATGTAAGTGTGTATCAACACTGCATATTAGAAAAGGTATAGTCACACTTTGAAATGAAAAACTTCAGAGGCAAATACTGAAAGTACGGGAGCAGGTACCAAGCTCTAAGGAAGTTCAACCTTGCCATTAGCCCTTTGGGAACCATAAGGACGAACCAGGATCAAGCTGCACTATTTCAGTGACTGAGCAGCCTGAGATGATCAAGGCAGGCTTGCAAATGCCCCTGGGCCCTGTGTGCCAGGTCAGGTCCGGATGGGACCTACCGACTCACTACATCACAAATCGTGCCACAAGCAGCATCTAGAAAAGATCTCCAGAACTTTATTCTTTCTTTTTTTTCCTTTTTTTTTTTTCTTCTCTGCTTTTTCTGGCTCAGGAGAGCCAGCAAAAATACCGTGCCTCCAAAAATTGCTCACCTCAGCAGGGGTTTGGAGGCCAGGCACACAATGAGCCCTGTGTGCAGCCATTTTTAACAAGGCAGTCCTGCCAACCCGGTGATGCTCCGAGCTCTTGGTGGGGACAGCGGGAGTCAGAGGCTGCACAGGCATCTCGCAGCAGCAGCACTGTGCCATGGGGCACCTGGGGGAGCTCTGCTGTCCCTGTGTCCGTCCTTCCGCAGGGGCTGCAGCTGCTCCTCTCCTCCTGCTGCAGGAGCAGTGGGGGGTAACATGCCAAAGGGAAAAAAAACACCACCAGCAAAAATAAAGGTCTCTCAATGAGACTATTTCTATGCTAGGAAATGTTACCAATCCAAATCAGGGTCTTAAAGAGTAGTGATTTAATTATTGAAATATCTTTCAAATGTTCAGTTTTTCCCTCTGACGGATAGGCCAGTGACCAGCAGGCCCTGTAGGGAAGGGAATGCCTGTGTGGTTTTTACGTTCCACTCCCTTCCTTTCCCCTCCCTGTTAAACAACTTTCCTCTGCTCCACAAGCACTTATTTTGTCCCTCAGACCTCCTTGCATACAAGCAACTCTTTTCTAAAGACAGGCACACTGCACGTGGCAGGAGCTGTGATCTGGCGCTGTGACCTGGGGCTGTGACTTGGGATTCTGACCAGGTTTCTTGACCTTGCACTCTCTGCTCCCCACCAGTCTCATGCCCCATCATTGCACCCCTGCTCGACCACTGGTGCTGTGCCACCTCCAGCTGTCCACAGCAGTTTTTTTTCTGGTGCAATAACAGCCAAGAATACCCTCCATGATGGGAAAGAACAGCTGGCCACCAAACAGAACCAGCTCTTAAGCCACAAGGCTGACAAGATCGATCTTGTGTCAAGGGGCTGCATTACTCCCTTCTTAAAAACCTGTAGCCAAGGCTTATTTTGGGAAGTTTACTCTTAAAATGAACAATCAGCCCTATATCTCTCCTGGAAATGTGTGCTGTTATCTCTAGCAAAAAAAACCCATGAGCCATACAGGGAGAATTTCCTCACAGGCCATGCTGCTCCTTCCAGCTACAGGCTGCACACTGAGCAATGCTTTACTTATGTGGAAGTTGCCCAGGAGCAGCCTAAGTGCCCTCTGAGCACAGTGCTTGGGACCACGCTTGTCCTTGCTCATGCTCAGCCTGTGCACACTGTACTGGTTGTGCTCCTGCAAGTTTACAACTTCTTGCCTTGTAAACCAAGCCAAAGGAACCAAACTCAGTTCCTGATGATGCCACCTCAACCACATGAGCTCTGACAGGGAGCGGCGTGATGGGGACCCACCTGATGGCTCTGTGTGAGCCATTGTAGAAATCAGCTTCCCCTTCAATGAGCAAGGGCAGTACAAATCTTCTTCCATCAAACCCGGACTTGTCAGAATCCACTGCAAACTCTTTTGAATTATTTTCTGGATGTGTTGCTTTTATTTGCATAAACATGCCTGCTCCATCTGCTTAGCTTCAGGCACATTGCTGATGCGGTGGCAGCCTGAACAGCCTCCACTGCCTGCACAAAGAGCAACGTGACTGCAGGGATGAGGCTTCTGCAGGGAGTGCTGCCAGAAGGGGAAATGAGGAGTTCCCCATTGCTGTGGTGTGAGCTAAAGCACTACCTGACAGTGGAATGGTACCAAGGAGGCATCAAAGAGAGCCCCCACCTCTGGAAATAAAGGCTTTAGACAACACAGCAGGAGCAGTTGCTAACGTGGCAGTTTGCCAACTGAAGTTCTGAAAGTATAAATGAAAGTAGGATGACAAATACAGGAGGTTACAGGGACAAATGCCTCAATAAACTTGGGATCCTGAAACTGAAATATGTATCCCAAACCAAACGCTTATATTGCCATTGTTATTGTGCCCATAATAAATACTTAGGAGCCCCTCTGAGGCTCACAGTGCTGACAGGCAGTTTCCATGGCTGGCATGGCTCGCTTGCTGGGATCACACTGACACAAATGGTCCCAGTCTTCTGCTGACCTTTTGAGAGCCCATCTTCTGAGGATGGGCCCATAGCAGTACGGCATCCTCTACACCCTCTGAGCGGCATGCCAGAGTTAGGAGGCACAGCCCTCTGCCAAGGGCACCACAGCTAATGATGCTCTGAGCACCCGGGCAACAGTGAAGGCTCTCGGGTGACCATCTGCAGCACTGCGTCCAGGACTGGAGCCCCCAGTACAAGAAGGACAGGGAGCTGTTGGAGAGGGTCCAGAGGAGAGCTGCAGAGATGATCAGGGGAATGGAGCACCTCCCCTACGAAGACAGGCTGAGGGAGCTGGGCTTGTTCAGCCTGGAGAAGAGAAGGCTGCGGGGTGACCTCATTGCAGCCTTTCAGGACCTAAAGGGAGCCTACAGACAGGAGGGGAATCAACCCTTGAAAGGGTAGATAACAGCAGGACAAGGGGAAATGGTTTCAAGTTGAGGGAGGAAGATTTAGGTTGGATGTCAGGGGGAAATTCTTTACAGAGAGAGTGGTGAGGTGCTGGAACAGCTGTTCAGAGAGGCTGTGGATGCCCCATCCATCATTGGAGGTGTTCAAGGCCAGGTTTGATGGGGCCCTGGGCAGCCTGGTCTGGTATTAAATGGGGAGGTTGGTGGCCCTGCATGTGGCAGGGGGTTGGAGATTCATGATCCTTGAGGTCCCCTCCAACCCAGGCCATTTAGTGATTCTGTGACCATGGGAGAGAAAGAACAGAAATATGCCCACGGTACCTCTGGCTGGCCAAAGGTTCCTTGCTTTATTGTTGCATTATCATTTAACCTTTCTTGTTTTGAGAAAGTTGGAGCAAAATCAGTGTAGCTGATGCTCAGCTGGACAAGTCTAAAAATACGCCTCTTCATCTATAGTTGGAGCAGATATTTTTGCAGCTGTATTCAACTCCTTAGATCAGAGGAATACAGCTTCAGATAGCTTTGCTGATGTCCAGCACCTTTGCCATCATACCTCAGCAATAGGGTTGGTAGAACACAGGTCAGACTGCTAAATGCACAGTAAAATCCTACAAAGTCAACACAAATACACCAAAACAAATCAGCAAAACCAATAGAAATACCACATCTTGGATTGATTTCTCCTTTCATGTGCACTAAAAGCAAAGCAAGGCCTTTGACATGATCCGCCACCACATTTTTATCTCTAAATTCAAGAGATATGGATTTGAAAGGTGGACTGTTCAATGCATAAAGAATTGGCTGGACAGTCACAGACAGAAGTTTGTGGTCGATGGCTCTAAGGTCAGTCATGACTGTCTTGGGACTGGTGCTTTTCAACATCTTTATCAGTGACATAGCGGGATCGAGTGCACCCTCAGCAAGTTTGCTTGATGACATCAAGCTGAGCGGTGCAATTGACACAATAGAAGGAAGGGACACCATCCAGAGGGAGCTGGACGTGCTCAGAATGTGGGCACAAGAGAACCTGATGAGGTTTCACAAGGTCAGGTACAAGGTGTTAAACTCGGGTTGTGGCAATTCCAGATATGAGTACACACTGGAGAAACTCATTCAGAGCAGCCCTGCTGAGAAGGACTTGGGGGTCCTGATGGACAAAAAAAAAGCTGATCATGAGGCAGCAGTGTGCTCTTGGAGTCTGGAAGTACTCTGGGCTGCATCAACAGAGGGGTGGCAACAGGGAGAGGGAGGGGACTTCTACCCTAACCCTTCTGCTCTGCCTTGTGCGGCCCCACCTGCAGAACTGCGCCCAGGACTGGGGCTCCAGCACAGGAGGGATGCAGAGCTGTTGGAGCAGGTCCAAAGGAGGGCCATGCAGATGATCAGAGGGCTGGAGCACCTCTCCTGTGAGGAAAGGCTGAGGGAGCTCTGCTTGTTCAGCTTGGAGAACCCCTCAGGGAGACCTCATTGCAGCCTTCTGGTGCTTGAAGGGAGCTTACGTGCAGGAGTGGGATCGACTTTTTCACAGGCTGACAGTGACAGGACAAGGGAGAATGGCTTCAAACTAAAAGAGTGGAGATTTAGGTTAGATGTTAGGAAGAAACATGAGCACTGGAACAGGCTGCCCAGAGAAGCTGTGGTGCCCCATCTCTGGAGGCATTCAAATGGGTTCCTGGGCAGCCTGATTTAGAGGGGGGCAACTCTGCCCATGGCAAGGGGCTGCAACTGGATGATCTGTAAGGTCCCCTCCAAACTAAGCCACTGTATGGTTCAGTCATTACTGATTGATGACTCTTGTAGTGCACTGCTAAAGACATTGCTACCAAAGACATTCATTAAAAAGCCTGAGTGCCCAAATGCTTTCTCTATCTAGCAAGAAGTGGTTTAAAAAGACAGCAAGTCCTTGTTGTTGCAGCAGCCTTACAGTAAGATAACAACTTTCTTTTTTGAAGGAGTTTAAGCCTGTAACAGGTCATGCTATTAGCCAAACCTTCATCAAATTCCAGTACCAAACAGGCATACTAACCTAATTACCACATCTTATAACTGAAATAGACAAGTACACATAAAACATTAAGAAAACTGACAGTCTTAAGGTTTCCTCTGTGTGTTTCTAGGCTCACTTTTACTGTTAAATGTCCATGTTTGTATTTCTCTTCTGAATTCTGGTTGCAACACTGCAAGGAAGGCCATACTAGCTGGGAATATGCATTTTCAATAGCAGTAGCTATGGGAAGAGGTTGAGGTCCAAGTGACTGAACAGAATATAGCCTTGGGAGTACAAAGCCTGGCTGTGGTAAGCAGCAGTCCAAATGCTCTGATGGAAGTGCATTACTGGTGTGTGGTGTGCCTGTGTTTTATTTTAGCAGTTCCCCAGCAAGACAGCCCAAAGAGAAATCAGGAACAGCAGAATTACAACATGTGCTCGGACTGAAAGAAGAGGAAAAATGTGACAAAGAAAGCTTAGTGGGTGGGGAGAAATAAAGACAAGCAGGCCAACAAATAGGAGGGTACAGAAGGCAGAAGTGCTGCCAGCACTAATATAGGAGGAGATGATGGAGAAGACAAGGAAGGCTGTTTGTGGTGAAAGGTAGGACTTTAATATCACATTTCTGGCACATTCCTGAATATTCCTGAGGGCACCAGTTCCAAAAAGAACTAAATGTAGAACACATTCAAAGCCATTTGTGTCCTGCTTGCTGCCTGGCTGCTGATACCAAGTTTTCCACTCTTTGTGCTCAGCTCCTGTTTGCTGCTTCACCCCGTTTGCTGGGTTTCAGACAGCACACGTGCTCCCCGCAAACCGACATGCTTGGCACCGACAGCACAGCGCGGCAGCTCCCTCCGGGAGCACCAAGCAGCAACCTGCATTCCCAGCTCCTCTGGCACAGATGTGCATGGCAGAGAAGTTTGTGCACCACATCTAGAACAGAACACCACTGGTTGCTGAGGTCCCAGTGGATTCATAAGAAATTCCTTCTGCCCTTCCCTACTGCTGCTAAAATAAAACAAAGTCAGGCAGGAAGCCTAGAGAGAGAGCAAACCCTTACAACAACAGCCTCAAACATCAGGCAGGTCTCAATCATCAGCCTTCTGTGCTGTGCTGATGAAGCAGTGTCTCTTTGTGCAGTCAATGCTGCAGGCAGTGGCAGCGCGCTCTGCCCAGCCCTGCGCTGTGCCATCACAACCTGAGCTCCACGCCGCTTCAGGCGCTACGCGCAGCTGCCGGCCAAGCTCCAGACCCAAACAAACGCCAGTTAAAAATGAAACAAATCACCGCTCTGTTTTCTACAGGTACCACGGCAGCAGCACTTCCGCACAGCCTCCCAGAAGCCCCGAGGATCCGACATGGGAGGGGAACCCATGAGACAAAGCTGGCCCAGGCCCGCAGGCTGAGGCTGGGCACTGACACAGTGCCATGGGCTTCCACACTTGGACTGTTCTCCTGTAAATATTGAGTCCGTTGCTAAGGGATTTCACCGGACAACATGCTATCACTCTGTTATTGCACCAGTGATTATGTATCATCCCTTGAGATCAGAACAGCTTGTATAAACCCCAAATTCATTTACTGTCAATACAGCTGTGGTGGGAAAGTCTCAAGAATCCATTTTGTGAGCCAGATCCCTTCATCCTGCCCAGGGCACGGTCCGCAGCAGGAACACCACCTCCCTGCTGCCATGGGAGACCCCAGAACAGCCTGGACAGCAACAGATTCCCAACAGCAAACACAGGATGCCTCCGCACAAATAAACCAAAGCTGATGGCAAAAGGCTTGTTGTAATAACGCATCACCTCCCAAGAACTGGAGCACGTTCCCAGGAAAAACTAAAAAATGGGTTTTATTCCCATGATGTGCCTGCAGACTCCTCCTCACATTGCTGGTGCTGGCCAGGATGGCCTGGGAGGAGCAGCTTACAAGCATGGATATGGCAGGCACAGATGAAGGATACATAATTAGTGATAAATAACTTTCTAACTTGACTGGCACATTTGTTCTTAATTAGCCTCTGTTCACACGAAGTAAATTTATGTTACTACTGTTATTAAAAATCTTTGCAGAGGACAATCAATATGAAGTTATGACAGCAGAGTGCTAGCAGGCAATGAGTTATACATGGATGCGTTTTGGTCGTCTGCATGCAGTGTGAAAATGACCTTCAAATTGTAGGAAAACAATATTTACAATATAGTCTCTCTTCCCAGCAGAATGGATTTCAGTGTACGTTTGGGCAGATCCTTCCTCAGCACTCCTCCCTCTAAATTATTGAATGGGATGGAGATGATCAGGATCACTAATTGGCTCTGGCAGCTATGATTTATTCTGTCATCATCCTAACGAAACAAAACAGCACAGACCAAGCAAGCCCTGATGCAGTGCTTTAGGCCAGGAGTTCTTCTTAGGCAAACCAAGCCAACTAAATAGCATCTTCCTTTCTGACGTGCCAAGGGCAGCATAGCAGAATACAGGTGGGCGTAGAGAAGTAATGTGCATAAACTGGCTCAAAAAAAATCAATAAAAATTTAATCACGGAAGAATAAAAGTGCCGTATATCTAATCCACAGAGACTTTCACAGGGGAATTTCAGTTTCAGCAATAAACCAAACTCATTTCACATTAAACTAATATGGACATCTTGAATTTATTAGTGAAAATGAAAGCGATGTGAACTTTAAGTTTCCAAAAGCAAGAAGACATTTAAGAAAACTTCTCTCTTTTTGCGATAGGAATAAGAGAAAATTCAGTAACCCATGTAAGTTATGGATTATTACTTACAACATGTTTTAGCATTGTTTTATCTTAACATTATGCAATGATTTGCTGTCACGAGTGAATTTTTTCTTATTGTTAATCATTGAATGAAACAAAGAAAAAATATTTAGTTTATAACTTAGAGAATACAGCTACTAAAGGCAGCCTGTGGGTCCGCTGCCTGGGGTTGCCACGACCACTGCTTTCCGTAAAACAACCAGGATGAATTACTTCCTGTGCTGGTTGTTTTAAAACAGGAAATGATTGTAAAATTTTTCTGCAGAAACTTGTGCTGATGAAAGAATGTTTTTGATAAAGGCATTTTGAGGAAATTGGCTTTTTCCCAGGAAGGTGGCAAAGCAGGGCCGGGTCAGCAGGACGGCAGTGAGAGGGGCTGCAGCTCAGCCCTGTCCTGCCTTGAGGTAGCACGGACAGCAGGGGAGCTGCCTGCACCTCCTGGCACTGCTTCCAAGCAGCAGCGCTCCAGGGTTTGGCCCAAATGTTTCACATTTGGAATGTTCAATTTGCAGCTGAAAACACAAGTATGTTTGCAGAAATCTCCGATGTCGTTTTTTCCCCTGGGTTCACCAAAATATGACATAAATTCAGCCCTGCTGACAAATGATCTCTAAAAAGCAGCGCTTAGCAGGCTCTGATCTGCTTGCTTCTGCGTGGGGGCAGCTCCCTCCTGACACCCAGCCGTGTGTTGTGCCCACAGGCAGCATGTGAGGCTTGACCAAGCTGCTTCCAGCCAGCTGATGGCGGCCAGGGTTATCACAGCTAGCCAGGAGGACTGTAGCATGGCATCAGCACAAAATTCCACAGGGAGTAACTACTTGGACTTTTAAACTTGCCAGCTGTATGGTAACACCATACCTGTTTGCTTCGAGTCACAGCACAGCCCCAGGATGGGGCTGGGATGGTGCTGGAGTGCATCACTGCAGTGCAGGGAGCTGCAGGGCAGTGCGGAAGGGCAGATCCTGCAGGAACGTGTGTTGCAGGGTGGGTGCTGCAGGGCAGGCACTGCAGGGTGTTTGCTGCACCCTGTGATGTGTCACTGTATGTATGGCAGGGTGTTGTGCCAGCCACTCTGGCCTCTGCCCCTGGTTCAGGGCTGCTCTGTCCCTGCCTCCAAGGCCCAGTGCTGCCCCAAAGACACCCACTGTCCCACAGAGCCAGCCTTTCCAGGCCTTGTTCCCAAGTTGTTTGCTTACTTAGACCACATCTTTATCCTTTAGTGAAAATAACAAGAAACCGAAAAAGCAAAAAACGCCATGAAAAAATGCCTTTTCTTTGTCTCCCAGAAGAGCCTGGTGTGAGCAGGACCACCAGCCATGCACGCAGCAGGCTGCACACCTGGCTCTCCCCCTCGAGCACACAGGCCACGCTTTGCAATGGAGGAAGCCAAGTGAGGGCTTTTTCTCAGCCCCTTCTGATCTCCTCTCTCCTCCTGCATATCCGGCACTGCCTGGAGGCAGCTCTGAAATCCCTGCAGAAGGCATAAGGTAAATCCTCAGATCTATGCTTGTTCCTCTCACAGCCGTCTGGCGCTTCTTCCTGCAACGCTCCCTTCCTCCTCCCTCTTCTCCCTACGCTCTGCAATTAATTTTGCCTCTTCAGAATCACGCTCTCTGGTGCGTGCACAGCTGTGCAGAGCCCCAATTACCCGACAGCTATTTTCCTGCTCTGCACCTCGCACCGCTTGGGCTCCTGTGCTGCCAGGGGAGGCTGGATGCATCCCTTCCATCCGTGCAGCACTGGCACACAGCTGGGGGCTGTGAGAAAGAAGTGCTCTTAAATGCAACACAGCTGTGAGACAAACACTGTCCCAAACGCCTCATTTTCTCATCCACAGTGTCCCAGTACCTTGAGATGAACCACGTGTGCATGGCTGTGCTGCACTGAGGAGCTGGATTTCCAGTGACACTTCTGGGATGTTCTGGGGCTGTTCAGTCCCGGAGGCTTTGGCAGACTCTTGTCTTTCCTTCTGACACCAGGAGAGCAGCAAACCTTAATATTTAGGCAAGCTTCCAAAGTGAGCAGCACCTCCCTCTATCCCTCATCCCGTGCCCTCAGCCGGCCCCATTGAGGCCAGTCGCAGCTCTGCTCCCAGGGAGTGCCTCCCTGCCAGGGCTGCAGCCTGCCTGCACCGCAGCACCGAGCTCTGAGGTCCCACACCTCTGATGGACAGACCTCAATGCTCCTGTTGCAGTGCAGCAGCACCTCAGTGTAGGCAGACCGTAAGGAACCATTTCCTCCCGCTGTCCTGAAAGCTGACAGCGAGAGGTCTCCTCACTTCTCTCTCCTGTGCAGCTGCCTACCGCAAGCAGTAATTACAGTGGACTTCAGAAGAATGAAAGCGTGACCTGAATGAAGCAGATGTCCCAAAGAGGCCTTTTGCCAGGCCTGCTGAGGAAGACTTTGGGGACTTTCATAGCCCCAGCTGGCTTATGCTCCAGTGCAGAGGAAAGCAAAGAGAAATCCATAGCCAGAAGCAAGGAGGACGAGGATCCTGAAAGGAGTCTTCACTATCAGATGTGATTGCGTAGAACGAGCACAATTACCAAGGCTACTGCAAAGGACAGAGCGATTAAATTTGCTCCCTCTATAGAAAAATTTCAGATGAACGCATTGCTGTCATTGGATGATGACCAAATATTTCTCATTCCTGCAGTAAAGGTAAAACAGTAAAAACTGTAACAGCATGCTTTAAAAAAAACCCAAACCTCCAGCTACCCAGTATCTTTGATGCCTAAAACTGCTGTAGCTTTTATCTTTTACGGTTACTGTCAGTTACCCACATGGCTGCAAGCACTGCAGCACAGAGCTGTGTTTGCTGAGGAGGCTGTGAGCAGCGGCCATGGTGCTGTGGGTAAGGAGTGACAGGATGAACCTTGTGTGGAGCCCACGGGTGACCCAGTAGGGTTGGCTGCCTACAGAAAGCCCTTCTGCCAGAGGAAAAGGCTGTGGCTGTCACCAGAGACTGGGAGCTTAAACCATGCATCAATTGTGAGGGTAAAAACCTGTACTTCTTTTTTAAACCTAGATTTCATCCTAGAAAACTGCTCCCACTTCTTTACAGACGTGTTCTTGCATGCCCGCCATGTTCTTGCTGTTCCCAGAGGTCGATGGCACTGCTAATGAGTATGTATTACATACAGGCAGGAATCGATGCTGTCTGCTGTCCACCTGGATCGATAGCATGAAATAAAAATGGATCCTGGACATATGCATACAAAAATACGTATGACAAAAAAGAAACCAGAAAATCTTTAAAGAAACCCTTGAAATGAAAGGCAGAAGAAGCAATCCCACCCCACATGTACCACCTCACTCACAGCGCCTATTTTTGGGTTCAGCCACTGACCTGCTTTTACACAACGCTGTGGGTTTCGGTGGTTTTTCCTCCAACTGCCTGCGGAGGCGTTTGGTCAGATATAGTAACGAGCAGTCACTGCAGCAATTTTAATTAGCAAGCTCTAATAAATTTGCACATGTTGCAATACGCAGCTCTAAAAATACAGCACAAACCCCAGGAGTGCGGCCAGACACGGCTCCCACTGACCCAGCCCTGCCCACACAGCACAGAGCCGGGCAGCCCAGGCACCCACAGCCCCCTGCACAGACTGCAGGCGGCTCCTTTCTGGGTTCAGCAGCAGCAGGGCATGCAGGAGCACCGAAGAGCCCGGCCCAGGAGCGGGAGCTAAACGGGATGAGGCAAACCTAACCATGGCACGGCCGTGAGAAATTACACAGACCAGTTTTCCTGGGACAGCACTTCCAGCCCGGGCTTCTTGCAGCCAGGCCCTGCCACTGCACACTGCCGAAGCTGCAAGCTCACAGAGGTGTCTGAGCCATCCATACGAGCGGCAGCGGATCTGGCTGCGCTCCTGAGAAACACGCAGCCCACAATGGGGCTGGAGCTGCAAATCTGACAGCTGGGGTGCAGCACACGCAGCAGGGGTGCGAGTGCCTCCCAGGAAACACATGTTGCTGAGGGAGAGGGGGGTTCTTCAACAACACCTGTGTGGAATAAAGTTGCCTGTGATACGCAGATGGTCAGATGAGATCAGATAATGAAAGCATGCGTGATCTCCGCTGCATGTGGCACACAGACAGCTGGGCAGCGTGACAGCCTGTGCTTTGCTGGGACTTCTTTTGTTCAGAGAAGAGAAGAAATAGTTGCAGGCGGATATTATTTCTTATATATACATCCCTCACATCACAGATATTTTAGAGATGGTACACATCAATTATTTTTCCTCCCTCAGTGACCTGTTTCTAATTTGATCAAAAACATGCAAAGTAAGTTATAGCGGACTCATTACCTATCAGAAATATCCAGCTTTGTCATCACAATCAAGTATCTAGAAGAACTGAGCTACAAATGAGGGAGCACCAATACGTACGTAAGAGAAAGAGCAGAGCTGCTGCAGCTTGTGTGGATCTTTGGTGCTTTGGAGAACTCCAGTGAACTATACCCTACACAGACACAGCAACACATTCACAAATGCTTCTTCAGTGCTGCACGTTGTGCTGGCATATGGGAATGCTGTGCCCATGCTGTTAGCCAGGACTCTTCCGACATGATGTAAAGCATCTAATAATTATACAGCAAATATGATGAGATGGAATTGAACCTGATCTCAATTAGCAACCAGAAGTATCCTTCCAACTGAGATTAATATTGATTAAACCATAACAAGACTAGTACTTGCCAATAAGAGCTCTATAAAATCAGGGAAAGGTGAGGCCAACCTCTAAGTTAGGAGCAGTTTGTCATCAGCTGAAAAGACAAGCGATTCTCCTACAGCATAATTTGTCCTTTTGGAAGTGGAAGTTTGGCTCTGGATAATTCAGGAAATTACAATCATTTCAGAAGACAGCGAGGCTGGCCAGGTGCCCAGAGAGGAGCAGCCTTCAGGAGATGGCTCTGCTTTCTCTTCAGCTCGCCCTGTCCCTGGTATAGAACTCATCACGCCAAACCCCGTTTCTGAGCAGTGCAGCCTGACACCTGGCTCCTGTTACTGACATACTGCATGGCATAAATAGGCTTGGTTTTTTTAATTCCCCCCCAAGCACCAGATTAAGTTGGGTATTTCGGGACTGAACAAATATATTGGATTTATTGGCTCATTCCCCGAGTGAGGTGTAAGAGCTCTCCCAGTCCAATCTTCCATTTCCTTTACATGGAAATGATTGGATTTATTACTAGCCATTTTTAGATCATATTAAGTCAAACCACAACAACTAAGTACCCTTCAGGGCTTACTGCAGATTATGAAATGCTGCTTGACAAACAGACATGCAAGGGTATGAGAGGCAACAATGCAAAGCTTACAGCAGATCCTATTTCCAAGATTCTCGATCCGATTTAAACAATGTTTTAAAGTTTTCTGGCCAACTTCGGAGAGATCTTATGCATCTCAGAAAGGACTGACTGCTGACGTTCTTCAAAATGTAACAATACATGCACACAAAGCTAACTGGCATGTACCTGTAAAGCAAATGTCTTCTAATAAACTTCTGTTAATACTTTTTTTGATAAAGAGCTACTTTCAAACAGAAAAGATCAAATGTGACGATGATTGGTTTTCTTAAAATGAGGGCAGAAAGCAAGTAAAGCCTGGGAACCTCTATATGCTATCACATCTTGCCTTGAAGGGACCACCTCCAAACGTGAAGTGTTAAGAATTAATGCAGAGATAGAGCACGCCAGTGAGCTACGGGTGCAGCCAATGGCTATTATTTCCTCAGTGAACTCTTTTGGACACCTGAAATTTCACTTGCACACAAAATCACAATCCCTCACAACCAGGAGCAGGCAAAAATCAGCAGAACACAGTGAGTATAACAAAAAATAATACAGTAGCTTATTAGGAAGTAAGCAAGTCTGTCTCCAGTGGGTCATGGGAGAAGAGGATGAAAAAGCCAGCAACAACCAAGATGCTCTTTTCTTTTGGTGCAGCCACTGGGACTGCTGCAGGTGCCTTGGGAGAGCAGCACGATACCAGTACAGCAACACCCAAGTGCAGCAGGGTTGTAAGAGAACAGTAGCTGCTCAAGTATGCACTCAGGCTTGCTAAGCCTCTAATCCCAGCTTTGATTCCTTCTTCCTTCCATAATCAGTTCAAACACAGCTAGAATTAATCACTGCTTGCATATTTAAAGCTTGCTTTTCTTCTCCCCTCTGCCCAGCTCTGCCTTAGGTCATGCACAGGGCTAGGCTGGCTGTAGGGGATGAGCCGCAGAGGTGAGGATGGGGGCCAGGACCTCTAAAGAGTCTGGTATTCCCCTGGCACGCCCTAACATCAGTAACAACCACAACTGTAGTAATGCTACAGGGACACAAACTGCCACACCTACTGAGGGGTGACTGACCCAGGGGCTCCCTTCTCTCCTGCCTGTTTCCCAGCTTTGCCCATGACTAGCCTCTTCCACCACCACCCCGTCTGCCCTCTGGGCTCTGCTCTATCACCTCTGCTGTCTGCTCTCACTCACCTCTTCCCCATTCTGATCAGCTTCCCCCAGCAACCCTTCTACCCTCATTACCAGGTGTGATGCCTCCTCAAGGGGAGATCCTGGCCAGTTCACCATGTGCCAGGACTGGACCTTCTCCTGAATGCTGGTCAACTTGATACTCATTCCCATCAAGATCCTCGTACCTTGGTTTGGAGTTCAAATGGACATTTTCGCAAGCACAACTGCAACTGGTTTTCAATTCAGGTCACCTTTGCAACAAAATAAGGAGCTGGCTTCAGTCCTTAGGTCAGCCTGCACTAACAAGCCCTCTGCTACTCTTCTCAATGCTCTTACACTGCACGTGCCTTTGGATTATCCCAAATCATCCCATTTTCTGTTATCTTGGGAAGTCAAGAAACGTAACATGATCAGGGCTCCTAAAAATGAGATTTATGCCCAGCTGCACACTGCAAGCAGAGTTATGGCACAGAGAATATCACCAGCAGTAAACAAATGTGTACAGAGATAAGGGATGTCTTTTAATATATATCTGCAAAGTGTTCTTTGGAATGCTTAATGAGAAACCAATTTCTGGTCCTCTAAAACCCTTTTAAGACTTGGTGCGCTCTGTGCTTAACTAGGGTTAGTGGGCCAGTAAACACTGTATTTTTCATTTCCACTTCAAAGGATTCCAGCAGAGGCAGATATTTGCAGACATCGCATATTGCTGCCACGAAGCCCCTCAGACAAACTAATTGCATCATCTCCTGTAGAAAAGCTCAGTGTCATTTGGTATGCTACTGGAAACGCAGAGTATGAAGGACAGGGAATGACAGCACGAGGAAGAGTAAGAGCTGAGGACGCAGCATCACACTCATTTCACAGCTAAACCACGTAACCAATAAACAATGACATTTTTAGGTTGAAGATGCAATCACGAGAAGCCTAAGGACTCTCAGTGTATCAAGAAAATGAGCTTGGAAAGGCAGTGGCCACTTGCACCAGTACTTTATCAGCTTCCAGCTGCTGAGATTGTAAATGGTGGCACTTCGTAATCTTATAGGGAAAGCAGCTCCAATGCCATCTGGTCAAATATTTCTAGCCAAGATCATTTAGCAGAGCCTAGAATGAAAGGTTGCACAACTTCCTAAAAATCGGAACCATGCCAGCTGTGCACCAGTGCCACCTGTGTTTTCAGGGAAGGGACAGCTGTCCATCCCCTTCCTGAAGACAGAGGCAGCTGCCTTGCCTAAGAGACCGGATTTTCCTGGGACTGCCCAGCTGCCTTACCTGCTCCAGGAAAAGAAGGGGTGAAATCCTCATTGACATTTTTGGTTTGAGTTCTGCTGACACATACACACCTGGTGAAGCCAATGGGAAGAAAGCGAGGTCTGGGCATTGACTTCAAACAGAACTGGAGCCAGTATGAAGAGAGCACGGGCTCCAAAACCCCAGCAGCCCTGCTTGGCAAAAACCAGTCTGAAGAAAGGAGCAGTTAAGCTTTTTGTCTTACCTCTCCTAAAAAATGAGACATTTCACATTTTATCTCAGCAATTTACTGCCAGTTTTAAATTGCTCTGTCATCTCAGATTAGCACTCATCATTCCTGCTAATGTAAAGTAAACAATATCTCTCCTAAAGTATGTGAAAAATAGATGGGATTAAAATGAGTGTTGGAGGGCACGGCATTTCTAATCTGTGAGCAACTAACTGCTGTAGGTACTTCTTGGTACTTTCATCCACTTGAGCCATCAATTCAAACCTGTAAACTTGCTGTTTTGTTATATTAAGAGCAAACTTTGTTTGCCTTAAGCACACAACTACTCCCAGTGGCTCCAATGGACTATTTGCAAAAGCAAAGAGCAGGATATATAACCTCAAACCAACAGCAAAGGAGACAGCACCACCTCACACCAGCTGAGCTCCATACGGCAAACCTATACACCTGTGGGACATGGCTAAGAGTCCTCCTTCCAAACCACAGCCTGTCTAGAGCCCTCCACCTGCTCACAGAAGCAGTGGGGAGAATTATAGCCCAATACTCAGTGTGACAGGAAGGAAATAGCATTGGGAAATGCTTATTTTAATGACAGAAAAATATTTGCCAGGCTTGGGCTCAGCAGCGGTAGAGCTGTTATTACTTTCCAACCTGGAAGTGGAAATATTTCAAGGACTATTTTTTGACACTTTCACTGTGGCTTGATTTCTGCATCTATTACAAAAAAAAAAAAAGTCTATATAGCTTGTGCTGTGGACGCTTTGCAAATCTTTGCATACAATTCCACTTCATAAGGCTATAGCGTGATAGAATTGCATATAATTTACTGCAGTTTGAACGGCTAAAAAAAGTGAGTGCAAATGAAAATATTAAGATCACCCCAGTCTTGTTTCCAGAATTAAAGCTGAATTCATTGTCTCCTTCATTTTATTATTTCTCAGAGTATAGGGAAACAAGACAGAAAAATGCCCCATGAAGCACTGGTGCGTACAGAGACCTGACTGCACATGGTTTCCTTCCTAGCACAGGCATTTGACAGCTCTTAACCCAAAACATCCTCAGAATGTAAAGAATACAGAAAGCTTTGCTTCCTAGAGACTTTCAGTTTCATCTTCCCAGCATGCCTGCGTCGAGTGAAATCCACTTACAAATGCCATCAATGCCAGCACTTCAAAGCTTAGGAAATGCCTTTTAATTGCAATTACTGTGCCTGCCTTGGGCCACCCCGAGCATCCCTTGGTGCACATGGTTCTGGCAGGCTGCAGAGCTCCAAACGAGGATGCTGCTGAGCACATGAGCTGTGCTACACAGCTCTGATGTGAGGCAGAGAAGCACTGAGCTGATCTTTCCGTGCGTTCCAGTGACCCAGGCAATGACAGACAGTGCAGTAAATGAACGGCTCCGAAGGATGAACATTTACAAATGTGGGACCACTTAGCTCTGGAAATTACCTCTCAGGGCAATGATGATGTACTTCAGCTTCTCCCTCATTATGTACAGGCAGGTTGTTAGCCTGATTTCTGGGTTCACAGCCTTCTGCAAGGAAACAGTCACTTCATTTTGGAATACAGAGAAATGAGAGACAAAAAAAATAAAGCAGAGGCATGTCTACAGCAATGCCTCTACGTGATTTCTCCTGGCTGTTGCTTAATTCTCGATGGCCCCTTTTTAACAGAGCTGATCTCTATTTTTAACACATAATGTTATCCTTCCTCCCTCCCACTTCTTCCGTGCATAATAAAGCGCACCTGAGGTTCTTACATAGCTGCTGTTCCTAACGGATGTGCGCTCTTTTTTAGTCTGTCTGTCTTCATAATGCCTGTGGGAGCTGGGAAAGTCCTATTACAGTCCTGGGCTCAGAACATCAGGGATATTTAGGGACCTGCCAGTGAGATAAATGGGATTAGCTGCCCCATGACTTTTCTGGCACTGAGCCTGCACTGTGTCCCTAAAATCACAAAGGACATCTTCAGTGAAGCAGGGAAGCAGTCCTGAGGGTCCCACAGCTGTGGCCTGGGGGCTGATTTCTGGACCACCTCTTCCCTTTTGATTTAGTCTCATGCTGCTCAAGGGTGAGGAAATGAGATATGGTAAAAATCACATCCTCATTCCCTTCAGTCTGCGCAGCTCTTTCAGCAGCTTTCAGCTGCAGCTCCAGGATACGAGTCCTTCGGCATGCTCTGCTTTACTTCAGCTCAGTTTACTCTCAAAAGGCTCTGCAAATGAATCTACCAAATCTCCATGCTCCCGATTGCTTTTCCCACAGAGCAGCACATAAACTTCTGCCCTCTGCACCTCACTGAGCACCTGGCTGGGGCTGGACAGCTGTGCTGTACTGCACACAGTGCCCACACCCACACAGCCTGTCTACCACAGGAGGGAAAATTCCATCCTCCTTGGGGCTCTCCCAGCTCTCTGCCCAACCCTGACTTCAGACACGTCCACAGCCTCCTGCCCACGGAGCACCAGGAGCAGCGGGCTGCAGTCGTCTGCGCTTGGCATCTGTCTGAACACTGCCTACAAACAGCGATGTCTGTTTGGAACACCAAGCTTCCCAAAAGCAAACAGAGCCAGCCTGCCGTGAGGCAGCAGTATCCCACTTGCCTAAGAAACAACAGCTCGCTGTCCCAACCCTGCCTGTGAGCCAGGCATCTCGCCGCAGGCAGAGCAGCTGCTGACACCTGGCACCAGCAGCCCGCGCTGCGCAGCCGGGATGCTCCTCCTGCACCCAGGGTGAGATGAGAGCTTTTCCTGCACGGCCACTGAAGGGCCCGGGTAACCCCAAAATGGTATTCCACCCTATTAGCCCAGGCACACGCTTTGGATGAAGAAGAGATGGTATTTTCCACTTCCTCAAAGCAATTACCTCTTAGGATATATGCATTAGTTCAGTCTTTACAGGATTTAAATTACGCCAAGTATTATATCATCTAAAGCTAACTACCTGAACATTTTCAATGTCTTTTCAACATCTTAAAACCAGACAATCTTTGATGCTCGTTGCTTAAAAGCCACATCGTTTTGTCTGGGAATTGACCACTTAGCATCCCTAAAGCAGGAGCTGAAAAAAAAAATAATCTATTTTCAGATTCAGATTAATATTTTATTATTTATTGCATATGTGAAATGCGTCTTGATCCTGTTAGGTGGATTTTTGTAATAACTGGAGGTACTCCAGTTATTGATGTTAAAAAACAGGAGGCTTACATCTGGTGTCCAAATTCAGCATTGTGTTTCCATGCTGGGAGTGTGAGGGATGGAGCTGCCTGTGTGGAATCACATAGGTTGTCTGGCCTTGCACTGTCCACTTTGTCTGCAACATCTTGCTGGTGTGTCTGCAATGAGGGGTTCCTGGAATATGAGCATGGCTCCTGCACATCAGATCTGCAATTACTGTACAGAAGAAATCACTATTTGTTTCTTCGATATTAGTTTTTCTAATTTACAGTGTTGCAAAGTAATTTTGTTCTTAAAACAAAATTCAGAGTTCAAAGAGCAACTCCTTCCCCCTGAATAGCCAGTTAGCAGCAATCTGAAATCGAGGTATTTTATCAGCTGAGCTTGACCCAGTGAATTCCTATTATCAGTAGAAAAAGAACTTCCAGCATTTGATTTTAGGTTCCAGATTGTTTCATTTCATTGCAAATCTCTGAAAGTACAAAGAAAATGTACTCTATTTCTAGTTTAATGCTGCTATGAAATACCCGAATCTGCAGCTCTAGAGATAAATGTCTGGGTTTACACACAAAACTTGAATGAAATAATTAGAAAGATTTACTGCAGCATTTTGACTGCGGGGGAGACTGAAAAGATTGAAATGTGCTGCTGGTGGCTGCTGGCCTCCTGGGTGGCTTGGAAAGCTTTTGGTGCAGAACACACAAACATCAGACAGCCAATTACAGCGACAGCTCCACCAGCACACTGCGACCCGGCCCTCAGCCATGTGGACTGCACGGATAGCTCTGCTATCAGGAATGCCTGTCCTTTCAAACTGCACTGTGAAGTAGAGACCTGCAAGTTCTACGGCAGCACAGACTCCAAACCCTTTTGTCCTTTTAAAGAAAATTAATCACTGCACTTTTTTTTAATGGAAACAGATCAAATCTAAACTATGCTTGGGGAGTTCTGGATATCAGTCCTTTAAATATGCCTTTATGTTTGCAAGAAATATCTCTTTGCTCTCTTTGCCTACATACTCTGGTCCCATGGATGCCCATGACTGATGCTTACCAAGTGGACTGCTGGCTGCGAGCGTCTTCCCTCTGATGCCCAGGATTTTGCCTCTAAAGAGCTGGAATTGAGCTTGTGCAAGTGTGACTGGCTATGGGCTGTTTATACTTTCTCCTGGTGTTAAGCTAACCCCCATCTTCAAAGCGCAGTAACCTTGCACAGAATTTGTAAATGAGAAGCCTGCAAAGCAGCAAAATTCCCAACCCTGGTGCCCAGGAGGCACTGTCTGTTAACACTCTGCCTTTCCAGCTTCTTTACTACGGGTCTCAAGGTGGTTCTCCCCTTTCCCACCTGTGCCCACTCCAGCAGCCAAGGAAGCACCCCTCCAGCTATTTCAGAAGCCTGTGTACCAAATCCCTGCAATGTGCCATGCTGACGTCCCAGCAGAGAGGCTTTGCCCTCCGTAGGAAGGACCGTGGGCCCAGCAGCATGCCCGCTCATTTAGGAACACACAGAGCTGTTGGGAGGCCCAGCCAATTTGTTTCCAGAGCCTCTACTTGGGGTGCTCATTTCTGCCTACTGCAGGCAGCGCTTACCTCTGGAGTAACAGACATTGATTCCCACTGCCACATTTCAGCTGGAACTGGTCCCTCAGCAGTGGGCTGGATGAGGTACATCCTCGGGCTGGCTCTGCTCCCATGGGCACGCTCCTAAAGCAGCAGGTTTATCCCAGGCACGGGGCCTGCTGCTCACGCCATGCCTTCAGAGCTCCCGGGGAACCTCCCCCACCAACAGCCCAGCACAGGTGCTTTGAGGTGCCACTGCTCTGCAGGCAACAACTGGGCAGGAAATGGCCCAGAGGAAGCCTTACAGTAGTGGTCAGAGCAACGAGAGCACTGCGAGCCCTACGGGCATGCTTTGAGCTCAGTAGCGATGGGCTCGGATAACAAGGATTGGTACCTTGTAAGGTTGACTCCCCATGCTGTGATACATGTGCTTTCCTTGGCCAGAAATAAACCAGAAATGCTTCAGACACAACATTTCTCCATTAGCATTTTGTTTTGTTTTGTTGTCAGAAAATGGAAATAACTCCAAACCTCTCTCCTGTTCATACTGTCCTATGTAACTAAAGGTACTGTTAGATTCCAGCTTGGAATTTTCCACTGCACCTTCTAGACAAGAAAAAAAGCCCTGACAGTAGAAGTACTGAATTGTGAGTGCTCCTCCAGCACACCCAGTAGGTGCTTTTCTCTTGTGTTTAAGCGAGAGCAGTAAGTAATGCAGGCATTAAGCATAGAGAACAACTGCTTGCTGCTGAGCAAAGGTAAGAAAGGTCAAACGTTTATTTCCTATGTTGTTCCTATGCTTGCAGTGCCCAGAATCTTTTAATTATATTTCATGGTACTCTGAACATGCAGAAGCACATAACCTATATTTACAGTTCACTTAAACTCTTGGTAATGAAAGAGCCCTCCCACACAGGACCTCTGCTGATCAGCTGAAGAATTTCTGGGCATTAGCGTAAAAACACAAAAAAGCACTTCTTAATTCTCTGGCAGAAACACTTATCCAGTATAAAGAGAACTATGGAGAAAAGCTATTTTTGGGGGTAGTGGTTTGAGTCTGTATAGTTCACCTGCGACATCTCAAGTACAAAAATACAATCCCACCAGCAAGGCACATTTGTTTACAGGTGCTTTGCCATTATGATAGCACTGCAAACTCTCAAGCGCACTGTGCCAAACACCAAAGGAACACACAATAAAAACATCAGCCTCTTCCAAAGCTTTTCCTCTATAAATACGTCACTTTCTCTCTTTGAGACAACAATAAAGGGGTGATCAAATAAGGAGATCTTTAAAGATTCCACTAAACTCGTCCCACTTGACGCAAATTTCCGACAAGCAGACTGCAAAGCACCTGTAAGTACACAGCTACAGCAAATGTCCCACGCACGCATGCTGTGCGCCAATCTTCCACCTGGGAGATCTGCTGAAGGCTGAATTTTGGGGGGAAGAACACAGAAAAAACTTCTTAATCATCCTGAGGCTGAGAAAAAGCCAAGGATGGTGCTCTGCAGGATGGCCCACTGGCCGCCTGTGCTCTGCTTGCCCCACAGCTGCAGGCACTGCCTCATGCTGCCTCCATACCACAAGGCAGAGCCTCTGTGAAGGAGATATGTGAGGGAATGAGAATACCCAGGTCTCTCCCATACCCTTAATTCAGCTCCCTGTTGTGTGTGCATTGTGATACAATCTTTAATTAGCCGACGAGGAAATTAATAATTATGTACTGAGTGCAGGATGTGGCTGCTATACAGTAAATAATGCAGCGTGCTACAAAACAACTGCTGATGATTCAGCAGGCACCATCTATCATACGCCCTGCAAGAGGCCAGGGGACTGGGAAAAGAAGAGCCTCGGATCACATCATTAAAGAGGAGGCATCGCTGCACAGCGGTGTAGAGCGGGAGGTGTGGGCTGAGGCTGCACAAGAAATCTGTTCAGTCTTTTGTCTTGTAGAGTTTTCGTGATGGACTGTGCAAACAGGGATCTACAGCAAACCAGGACAAACTGGAGGCTTCTGCCCTCAGATGTCACCAGTGCAACACAGAGCAAGTAGATGTGCATCGCCGTGTGTTATTCTTGGCAATTTCCATGTAGGGAGGACAGTCTGCATGGAAACATATGTAAATGTGTTACTCCTGACCCACAACAGCCCCGTCCAAGCTGGCAGCTCCTGCCTCTGCCCCCTGTCAGCCCAGGCAGACCGGCTGCTGACGTGGGGAGTGTTGCTGGCAGTGATCACCAGCTGGGAGCTCGTGGTCCCCGGCTGCCCAGTCCCACCACATGCTGCCTGTGCCAGCCAGTGCCCACAGCCTGCTGTCCCCCAAGCCTACATGCTGCCCTGCAATACTTCTACTGGCATTTGTTAGTCCTCGAGGACTTTTGTTCATTTTTAGCAGTATAAAGCAGAGGTTGCATTTCACAAGCAAATCGCTCCACTGCTGGGGCTGCAGGAAGCTGCTCAGTTACCCCGGAGTGTTAGCAGGAGAACCCTGACCCTGTGCCCACCCTAAGCATGGTTCCTGCAGCCCAGGTCAGCCAGCTGACCCGCTGAGCTGCTGACCACAGCCAGCTCCGGGCCAGGAGGAAGCTGGGCGTGTCTGCACTGAAGAGCAGAGGTGGTCTCCCCATGTTGCCTACTTATGCATTACTTGGAAAACATCACCAGGAATGAAAAGCAGAAAGTCAAAGCCCCCAGTATTCAGAGCTAAACAGTTTAGCTCTATATCCAACTTCCCCTTCATTCAGAGCTTCACTTATGCTTAAAAACAGCTGGAGATTGCTATGCAGCATCCACTTTAACTAGAAACTTGTGGCACTCTCAAGCCAAGTGAACAAGCTGTTTACCTCTCAGCATACAAGTATACCATCATATTCGGCTCCAGCAACATCTCTGTAGAATACAGCCCTTACTTTTGCATAAAAATGAAAATCCAAGCAAATTTCATGCTCTCTTTATGATCATTTTTCCTATTAATTTTGTTTCACAGTATCATCTGGCAGTTCTCAGAGGCTGATCCAGGGAAAGAGATTATAGCTGTTGTTTTAAGCAGCAGGTGTAGCAATCAATGCCAAAATATATGCATCGCTCTTGGAGATGTAGATACAGCAAGCAGAGGCAACATTTCCAGCTCTACATGAGAAAACAAAGTGGAGTAATTGATAAAAATGTGCTTCTGAGGAAGAAAAAGAATCCTTATTTCTTTTCCCTACTAACCTGGCTAATTTCAGGAAACATAAGAAATGGAATCAAGACGTTCTGGTGCAGCCTGGAAGGGAAGTGAGGCACTGGAAAAAGCTCAGCACCCATTACAGCGTGCAAACTGAGCTTTTCAAGCTGAGAAACTGCTGGACTGAAGGGAGGAAATTAAGTAAGAACAGAAAAGAGGGGAGAAGGGAAGCATTTGCGAGCAGCCACAGCAGATGTAGAAATGGAATGCTTGTCAGTGAAGGCATCTCGTCTCTTTTTACCCCCAGGTGGGATTACCTCCGACTCTCTCTACATATAAATCAATTCTCAGCTCAGTTTCCTAGGCACAGAGCACCTTCAAGCTCCCACTAGTACTGCTGTCAGCCATGCTGATCTCTAAAAGTCTAAAAGTCTGAGCACCTCTAATCACACAGCATGTCGTGCCAAAAATCTGTTACATCCTTGCACCCATTTGTACAGGTTGGCTGCAGACTTCCTGCAGGGTTTTGATCACTGCCTCCACTTTGGAAAGGGCCTTGCACAGAGCTCACTCCCACCAATGACCAAAGGAGCCTTCAGAGCCTTTCAGTGCCTGTTTCTTCTTAGAGTGAAGGCACTGAGAACAAACACATGGAAATATGAGGAACCCCTGTAAGAGTTGAGATGACT
This sequence comes from Meleagris gallopavo, assembly GCF_905368555.1. Classification (NCBI taxonomy): domain Eukaryota; kingdom Metazoa; phylum Chordata; class Aves; order Galliformes; family Phasianidae; genus Meleagris; species Meleagris gallopavo. The sequence continues at coordinate 625,832 of NC_139414.1, read as the reverse complement.
GGATGTGTTTTGCTCTCTTACAAGAAGAGGATAGTGGCATTTAATGGACTAGAAGGACTGCCGGTACTCCAGAACCTTACCAGAAGTCATGGGGCTCAGGCTCTGTTCCCATCTCTAGGGCAAACCTATTGCATGATGCACATTCTCCACGGTCCACTCACCTAAATCTGATTTTTCTTTAAGCAAAGTCATTGGCCCTCGTGTCGAGCCTTACAGAAACAAGAAGCTTCTTGGTTGTATCCATGTGTCAGTAACTTGTAAAGCAGAATCAACAATTTGCTGCAAGCATTTCCCGTTAAGAGAGAACAAAGTACTTCTATCAACTCAGATGAGAACAGATATCTTGAAGCACTCAAAATAGCACAACCTTCTGTGTCACGACATGCCACATATTTCAGTATTGTAGTTTCAAGCTTATTGTGTGTGCTGATGTGTAAGCTGGGACAGCACCTTGCCTCTGCAGCCCTCAGTGCTCCCATAGTACCAGCAACAGAGAAGTGCATCACGCCAAGCTGTGGGGAATCAGCCTTAGCACTCACTTCCCCCCCCCGCTGCCTCCAGCCCCTGTGGGACAATGCCTGATTGCGAGGGCCTCAGCCAGCACCTGCCATAAATGCTTGGCTGACTGACTGCTCACTGGCTAAAATCAGAGGTTTTCAGAGAGATTTGTGCATTGATCAATGGTGAAATAAACTCCACCAACGATTTTTCTGGAATTCTACCTGGACATTACTAATTTCTCACAAAATACATCTGTGTCATCCTGTATCTTGGAAGAGCAGGTGCTTTCTTTCATGTCCCCCCAGGGATGTGCATTTCCCTGTTTCCAGTGCAGCAGCAGCTTTCTCTGGTGTGTGACAAAATACGGTGACAGCTGTTGAAACTGAGATGCCTGATCTACCTTTTCTACTCTCTGACTTATGCAGGGACGAAAACAGCTCTTCGCTTTGTGGTGTGCATGTCGCTGCAGCAGGCAGCACAGTACTGCGCTCCTGTCCCAGCCAGCACCACTGGCTCGTGTTGTTCTTATCCTTTTTTAAAGGAGAATACTGTGCCTGTGCCATCTGTTAAGCGAAGTGCTGCACGTACATTGCAATATGCCCAGCAGCACGCAACGGAGCCTTGCAGATTAGATGTGAAGTGGCGGTAAGGGGAGAGAAAGGCCCAGGTGCTGGAGCTGCTACAGGTGAGCCTAAGTGTTTGCCTCCCCAAGGCACTGAGCTGTCAGGATTAATCTCACCGAGCCCAGGAATGTGCCTCGATAGACACCGCGCCCCATTCCAGCAAACCATAAACACCCAATGGGAGCCTCAGCACCACACATGAAAGCATCTTCCTTCAGTGGGCATGATGGCAGAACTACCAACCGTCCTGCCTCGTGCTAGGGCTTTCTTAAGGTGGCTCCTTGATGGAAACAAAGGAGGAGGTAAATGTGGGCACCTGCTGCCTTCCTCCTAGGGAGGCAGCCAAGGGAACCCTCTCTATCCATTCCTCCATCCTTGACCCACCTAGGGACCCCACTTTTTTATTTCCAGGTCAAGGAATATTCCCCTCACTTTCTACCTCCTCCCCAAACCAGCCCCAAGGCCAGGAAGTTTAAGGGAGCCAAAGGGATCACCTTGTGTAGCCCCTTTTCCAAGGACTTTCAGTAAATCCTGCAGGGAGAGCTGGGGAGAACTGAGCTTCTGCAGACTGATGTTGCCCAAGTGCCATGCAGCAGTGGGAACAGAACAGCTACTGGGCTCTGAGCTGAGCAGCTTTAGCAAACCCTGCACCCCAGCAAAATTCAGTGGTGAGCATGTACATAGCAAAGGTGAAGACTGGCTGCTGGCTCAGATGTTCAGCCACGAGGATGACAGCAGGTCGATGCGAGGCCCGTGTTTGGAACGACTGCTGGCATGTCAGCAAATATTATGAGCTGCTGCCCATGGGGATGCCCAGCCACCTCCTGTCTGCTGGGGATGTGGGCATTGGCTGTCCCGCACAGCTGAGCCCACACGCACAAACCACAAAGGCAAGGCCGCGACATGGGGAAAATACCACAAAAAGAGCAATTAGTGCTCTTTCACAAAGAGCAATCTGGCTAATTAGGGGCTTACAGGTCAAAAGAAATGGATTTGAGTCCCAGTTGTGGTTCCAGGGAGCAGCTGGTGCTACTGTCAGGGGTGAGGGCGACATGCCTGGCTCCTTTGGGTGACAAATGCCAGACCAGGCAGTGATGGAGGTGCAGAAAACACTCCCTGCTGCAAGCACTCTGGGTCCCTGTGGTCCAGCTGTGCACTGCTTCAATTGATTGTCACCCATTTCCTGCACAAAGCAGTCCTGCATCTCTTGGTGTGTGAGCCATTGAATTTAGATGCCTTCACAAAATTTTTGGGCTGGCAAGGTTTGGTTCTCATCAAGTGAGTAAAACATCCCCCACATTCAGATTCCAGCCTGGATTCTGAAGTGCTGCTTTAGCAGCCAGCAGCAGAAGTCAGCTGCACATCCTCCCAGCCACTGCCCTCAAGCATTCCTAGCCCTGATAAATAAATGTACCTTACAAACTCTGTCAAAGACACATTTAGCTGAATTTTAAAAAAGAAGCCTTCCAGTAATCTCTAGGATTTTAGCCACCAGCGCATAACAGCCTCTAGGATGCTCCCTACCTTGTAACATTTCAAACAATGATTATTTTCAGAGAAAGAATGTAACCATCAAAAAGTAACTCTCAAGCCATGTTAATTAGCTGCACAGCCTGCACTTCAATATAGGTGATTTCCAGCTACCAACTTTCAAATGATGGAAGTTTCTATGTGCTATCAGCTTTCCAATGGGCACCTGCATATAAAATTCATACATTTTAATTCGTGACTGATCGCTACAGCTTAAAAATCCCAGAATTTATGACAAACAGCTTTTAGACTGCGCAATGCAAAGAAAAGCAGAGATTTTGGTTCAGCTTGTTGATATTTCCTAAAAATACGAAGCAACTCCGAAAGGCGAGATTTCCTGGCTCGCAGCTAAAGGTCAGCAGTCACACAGGGACTGCTACACACACCAAAACGAGGAAGAAGAAAAGACTGGCACAGTATCACAATATAATTAAAAAGTGACTTAACTGGGGAAAAATGGAGAGGACAGAGACAGGCAAGGACTGCATCCCAACAAGAGAGCTTTCACAGAGGGCAGAGAAACAACCCTGTTTCCTGCAGCCCCTGTGTCACAGGATAAAAAGCTCATTTTCCTATGGAAGTTCCCCCAAACCCTCTCGATGTTTGTAACTCACTCTGGGCACAACACAAGATGTGATGGCACTGGAGAGGTGAGCTCTGTCTCTGCAGCCAGCAGAGGGGGCCTGGTGCAGCTCTCAGCTGCCTCCTGAAATCCCTGCCAGAACAAAGCTGCTTGCCCAAGTATCTTGCTTTATAATATCACATTCTGAAAGTTTCCAATATTGAGACTGACAGGACTATGAAACATTTCCCAAACTCTGTCCCAAACCCAACTGAGCCCCCTGCTGAGCCCCAGGACATCAGCACCAACAGAGCAGCCATGCACCTCGCCCTGCCAATGAAATGTCCTGCTCGGACCTCCATGTTTGCCCTAGCACTTGCTCACAGAAAGCATACGCCTCCAACACTTTGGATCTGAGTTTTTTACTCTTTTTTTTCTTATTAAATTAAAAACAATTGGCTGTAGAGCAAAGCAGTGCTTTCAACTAAAAGTTTAACAGCAAGCCAAAAACTGTATGCAGAGCTCAAATTGGATGCCCCAGAACCTGCTAACCAAACGAAAGCAAAGCAACGCTCCGGTAAGCAGACAAGCAAAACTGTAGGCTGTTCAACTTTAAATTTAGCTCTGGCAGATCCTGGGGGAAGGGCATCCCAGCAGGCATGTGTCCTCTGCTTTACAGGGAGAGCAGTCAAACCACAGATCTGTTTTACATGCATGTCTATACCTATCATCTGCATTTCATGCGTACAATTTCCTAAAAGTACTTTGTATGAGATAAAGGAGACCTCACTCTCAGACACAAAGTGGCTGTCCCAAAAGCAGCCAAAACTACAGATGATAATTGTGCAACAAAAATAAAGCTCTGAAAAGAAGCCTGCTGCTAACCTGGAGCTTTGCAGATCCCCATCTGCAGGACGAATTATCTTCTGAAGCCAAATGTTGAATACCAGCACAGAGAACACTACTTCAGAAGCATATTGCTGTAGACTTGATATTTTGTTAGCTGGAGCTTAAGGGCAATTTGCAAGTAGAGACTATTGCCATGATCAGCAGTGAGATTACAGAAGTAAGATCTGCTCTGGTGAATCTGAAGAAGATAGCTCCAGGCCTACAGTTCAGTGTGCCACACCTGCTAGCAAAGAATATATAAATAATTAGGCCTCTAGGATGCAAATACTACAAGGAGGGGATATCCCCATTCAAGGGCCAGTTTGGTTTGGCAACCTTTTGCAGCCAAACCAAATTGCAAACATAAAGACAAGCCATGCATCGATACCTCTGCAATCTCACAAGCTGCACTCTCTCCTAAAAGGCCAAAGACAGACATGGGGAAAGTGGAAAGGAAAAACCCTTTCTAGAGTACAAGCACACAAGCACTGTGAGAATCACATCATCATCAGATTTAGGAATAAATCAAAAACAAAGGCAGTGAAAGGTCTCTGCTTTAATCACTTGGCCGCAGAAGCTGCTGATAAGGAAATGCAACAAAACCTAGCGTGAAGTGCCTAGAAAGTCTACTTCTAGTCTAGAAAGACTAGAACTCGTGAGTTGAACATTAAAATAAATTCTCTACAGCTTTATACAGCACTACTTGCAAAACGCCTCAGTTAAGTGTAAGGTTAACATCAGCTGGAAAATAGGTGGTTTCTACTACGTTGCTGCAGCAGTTACTGTGATTTCATTGACCCATCAGCAGAATTACCTTAATTTTAAACCAGCTATCCAGCAGCTAAAGAAAACAAAACAAAGAACCGTGTATAGGTAAACTCATGCTTAAAACAAAGACACAGCATGATGAATGCTTTTTAAAAAATGGTGTCTTGCATAAATCATAAGCTCTATATTGATTGCAAGCAAAGTTAATCAAACTGAAAAAGGTATAATGGGAGCAGGAAACATCTTCCTGGCCTTGAGGGCTCAAGTGAGGTTATTTCCACTGCCAAACACTAATGATCTGTGCATTATGGTCTGTTACAGCAATGCTTTGCTTATTGAACACTTACGTTGTTGGGTGCTTTAAAAAAAACAGGAACAAGAACAACATACTTGGCTATGCACAAGAATTAATGTCTGTTTTTCTAAAATACTATTAATGAGAAAAGCTCTCACAGCTTTAATTGGCATTCAACACAGGCATCTCTCTCTGAGATGCCTCTTTTTGAATACCATTATTCTTATTGCTGTTATTACTATTGATCCACCAAAGCATCACACTTAAGTGTCTTTCACTAGATAACATAACCTTCAAAGCTTTCCATCAAGACTTACACCCTCTTTCATGACACAGGAAGAAGCCTGTTCTTTTGAGTATTTGGGGCAAAAATAAAGACCAGATGAACCAGCCAAAATTCACAAGAGGCAGAAAAGGAAAAGGACTCTGAAGCTGGTGGATTTTCTGCATTAACGTCTGCGAGAGGCTGGAGGGGCAAGTGTGCTCAGCAGGGGCTCCCATTCAGCTGACAGCCTGAGCAACCATCACTGGAAGGCTCTTCTGAAAATCTTGGCTATCACTTTTTAAGGCAGGTGAAAATCAATTAATTTTGAGCTTTTAAAAGAACGCCTTTGCCGTGGTCAACCCTGGCCACACAGCTACAGTACATTTTGCAGAGACGCACTGCCTTTTCTTTCTATTCGGTGCAAAAGCACTTAATCTTGGTTATCAGCTCCCTGAAGGTCAGGTTTATTTCTTTAGATCTATTATGTACTGTTTGAAATTTCCAGTTCCACCTTTCTGGCTATTATAGCTTATTTCTCCAACTCCTTTTCATGGTAACTCCATATGATGACTGCTGATAAAGTTAGGAGGACCGTGATTTTAAATGCCTGACCTTCTTCAAAATCTGATAATGGATACAGTCTCTGAATCATAGGTCATCTCAATTTTGCTAATAAACCATTTATTTCTAGTGGCCTTCAAGGCCTTGAGGCTTTCTGTGCACTACAAAATGTATTCTTCAGGGAACAATAAAAGTAAGAGAGCATCCTTTGCCATTGCTTAGAACACTACAGAGGATGCTGTGGTCTGGAGAGCGTGTCTGCCTACCACTACTTAAGTGCAGAGGCCTCTAAGTTCTTTGCTCCCATATACCATTTTCATATGTTCATGCAAAACTTAAAGGTACAAACATCTAACAAGAGCTGAACTCTTTAATTGCAATTTACATGGAGAAAATAAGAAAAATCCAAGCCTCCTTAGACTCTCCACATCTACTGAGGACCATTCAGCCACCTCTACTGTAGTCTGCAGCTTCCCAAGCCAAGTCTTACATCAGTATCTCCAACATTATGCTGTTGTGGTAAGACCCGATTACGTTATGCTTGTAAAAGCTGCATCTGTGCCAAAGGACACAATTTGATGGCACAAATGCCTGCCAGCCTCCTGCAATGGCCTCACTGAAACAGAGTTCTCAAAATGACTTGTTCTTTCAAAAACACAGCCTGAGGTATAATTGCTATTGAAGGTCAACACTTAGGACAAACTATTGAACAAGATGCAGAGGAATTCATATCGAACATGAATACTGCAGTGACTGGGACGTGAGTAGGAGGTGAACAGAGCAGTTTTACTTACTGTCAAAGCTTCTGTACTGCGCCGTTAGGATCGTCTGCACTGAGCGGCCGGCCTCTTTCATCATGGCTTCAAATTCACTTCGGCTTTTGTTTGCAAAGTTCTCCTCCATCTCGCTGGTGCAGCAGGTGTAGCCTTGTGGACAGATTCGCAGGTGCTCCCCTAAAGTGAGAGAAAGCACAGCTGAGTGGCCAGCTCTGGAAAGGGAAGGATTTCACCCCAGATGACCTCAGCATAAAAACATTCCGACTCCCTGATAACCTGGCATGCATTACGCATTATGTATCTGCTTGCTAACTGCAGTTATCTTACATTAGTTTAGCAGTTGGTCTGAATGCAGGTAGAGGTTTTCTCATTCTGAACTGTGATGGAAGGAAAAGTGAAAGCAATAAAATGCATGCACTGGGAAGGAAATAAGAAATACAAGTATCTCCCACCCTGTCTGCCTTAGACAGAGCCCAGAAGACATGAAAGTCTCTAATGAAATGACACACTAATTGTCCTCATTAGACTTCACACATCTCTTAGGATGTGTGAAACTACTTTGCCAAAAAACAAAACCCAAAAAACCACTAGGAATAACCCCTCAAGTCCTATCCCTATCATGAGAAGGGATTTCTAGAACCAGAGAGATAAGATTAGGGAGAAGTTTTCAAAATACAGAGGTGTGCTGAAAACCGGTGGAATCTGGGTGGCTAATTATCCTCCCCACATTTTGAAATGTGCCTGTTTACTCTTTTTGCAATGAAAAATCTTATCTTCCAGAAAGAAACACAACTACCCCCCAAAAAGAGTTGCTATGACAAGCACTGATTGAATATACCCTTTATAAGGGTATAAGGAACCATACAGCTATAAAGAACTATAAAACTATAAGGATGAACAGGAAAGGTAAAATGACACGGATGTTAAATTGAAATATTCTTCAGAATGGAAGTTCCTTCTGACCCCCCTCAATCTCTTTATTCTGGAGAAGCAACCATTTGCACAGGCAGACTCAGCAACATTTTGAAAACAATTGCAGAAGCTCTTGAGAGTCCTCACAAACAAAAAGACATCCACCTGAAAACACACCTCACACTTCTTGCCCAGCAACAAGGTTTCATTTGAACAAAATCAAACATCATGGTTATTTCTTTTAAAGAATATAAAAAAAACTTTTTACATTACAACTTAAGTTGAGATAAACCAATTGCAAAGAACAAAATTTATTGGGACTGCCAGTGATTTTGCTGGCAGTTTTATAGGACTGCTGTCTTAATGTCCTTAAGCTTAGACAAATACTTAAAATCATGTTTTACCTTATGTACATCAACAGCTGAACCTGCACAGTCCCAGATTTTCCCACTGAAGTCCTGAGTTATTTCCAGCCCAGAGCTCTTAGCAAATGCATGCCTCAGTTTAAAGGGTCTTTAAAATTGGGCACATGTCAAAAATTGGCAGTCAATGCCACATAATTAGCAGCCCAGAAGTCATTCTGATGGGAGAGCTCTGTAGCTGATGCATTTGAGGCAGAAGCCTTTCAGAAGTGTGCATTGGCTGGCACTGGGTTCCTTGCTGGCAGACAGCACTGGAATGACCTGCAAGCAGGTGAGGTGAGAGTGCTCAGGAACACTGAGGTTCCAAAGGAATGGGAGCAGGACAGGACCTGCCGCTGCCCAGCTGTGGGGGAGAGCAGTCCCCAGGATGCGCCCAGAGCCGCACTGCTGTGCTGCGCTGCCTGCGGGTCGCACTGGCTGCAGGCCCAGTGCCATTGCTGCAGCTCTGCACGGGTCAAGCAGGCTCACGTAGGAGCCAAGAGGCAAACACCAGCAGTGTGTGCTGCTGGGCTAAGCCTTCCTCTCATGTATTTCCTTCCAGACAGCTGGAATTATTTTACAAGGTGCAGCTTTGTTTCACGTCACAGCAAATTAATATCTTCTTACCCAGACTCTTCTGCCTGATTTCTGCTTCCACAGTATTTCTGAGGAGAATCGACGTTTTATTCACTGTTGTTTTACCACTGCAAACATTCTCCCACACTCCCATTACTGTCCCAAGGATGGAACGATCCCTGTCAGTGAAGGCTCTGCCAGGCCTGCTGGCCAGCAGCACCGAGGCTGGAAGGCTCAGCCTCAGCCACCAACAACCCCTTAAGGTTTGGCAAGCCAAGGCCAGGCGGTGGGAATGGCCCTCCTGAGAGCCCCTTCTCCTGACCAGCTGCCAGCACATTGCACCCGGCCTCAGCAAGGCTTCCTGCCCCTCTTCTCCAGGCTGCAGCGAACTCCAGCAGGAGCACGGGGCACCTGGAACAGAGCCCCACTCAGAACTGTGCCACCAAGCCTGGAACCGCAGGGAGCAAACACTGGGCTCCAGAGACAAAGGGAGAAAGCACGAGGCCAGCAGCCTGGGGCAGGCCTGCAGCCTAGGCCCTGACTCCTGGGGGCTGCAGTCTGGGCAGGACCACGCCTGCCTGGAGAAGGAGGCAGGTGCCCAAGAGGATGGGCTCTGTGCTGCACCTCAGCTGCCCACTGCACCTCAGTAAGGAGGAGCAGCAAGATTTTGAGGTGTGCTAATTACAGCGTGACATGATTACAGTGTGACATGAGCAGACAAAATCCTCCCTGCTCCCACCCCACCCTGAAGCGCTGGGTGTGTTTCAGCAGTGGCAGCGGTCCAGCACTGCTCTGCTAACAGAGCAGCACACAACCTGCAGCCATGGAGAGCAGAGAAAGAGGGGGGAAAGACCGAAAGGGAAAAGGCAAACTCGTAGCTAAAATTGCTTAATTTTACACAACTTAGAGAATCAAACTGAGATTTTTTTTTTTAATGCTTAAATTCAGAGCAGCCTTAATTCCTTTTGATGCAACATTTATATTAGCTTTCTACAGGAGGTATTTGTAGGGTACTCAGCACCACAGCATTTTATCTCAGTGGGAAGCTAAGTTTTCCTCATTTGTCTTTGTATGCTTAACTTGGTGTGTACAAGAAAGTCTTACAGCTCTGCTAGAATGCTTCTCTTGCTTTGCTTTTTAACCTGACCCACCCTGGATTTGCTACTATTATTTCAACATTTCTTTAAATTGATTTCAAAATAAACATACTCTAGACTGTATTTTTGTTTTCCCTGTATTTCAAAGTTCATTTGTTTGCTATCTCAACATTATGTCATTGCTGACAGTGCACTATAAATACCTCTGAGTTCACTTGGCTGGAGATTATTTGCAGATATCTATGGAGAGCTGAGATGTTCTGCAAGCAATAAATCTGCAAGACACAGTGCACTCTTCCTCTCTACTGCTGCATCAGAGAAATTTCCTGCTGTCTGCAGCTGACATGCTGCTCACCATTTGCTCCATAGCATGTGCTCCCAGGCTGGAAAAGCTTTGCAGAAAGCAAAAGAACACAGTAGAAGCCGAACTGGCAGCAAACAGAAAGTGGCTGAAATCTTGAAGATAATAGATATACTCCACATATACTCAGACTAACTTAGTCAGGGCATGAGTGCCTGTAACTTAAAACCCAGACTTCTCTCATGGCTCCAGCCTTCAAATCGTGGCCCACCACTATGCAGCATGGCACAGAGGCACCCAGCTTGCATTGGATGCCTCAGCTCATACCAGTTCTGCTCTGCTTTACGTGCTCCACATTTAAGACATGGCTGACTAAGTACAAGAAGAAGTACTTTGGGATGCCCAGCTTCCTCCTTGCAGAGCTACCTGTTTGCCCAAACCTTTAGCAACCAAAAATGTGTGGTTCAGTAAATGTCTCATGAAGAGTGGGCTGCCAAACCAGGCTGGGATGTAACCCATGGACTTCACTGTCTCCTTGAAAAGGAGACGGGGCAGAGCATGCATGAAAACAACACCAAATTCCTCACTTACAATGAGCAGTCCTGGAGTGGAGTAGAAAGAAATAGGCAGAAGGCTGAGGACAAGAAAATATTACACTGCTTGTCTACAGGCTTTGACTGTCTTTCAGATACCCTCTCAGCTGGCAGTGTTAGCAGAACACTTTGGCTTTCATTCATGACTCCGTTTGAGAGTGCCAACTATCAGATCACTTCACCACTTGTGTCAGAGCCCCCAGGAAGAGCCCTGCACACACACCACTGACTCAGTGGGGCTCAGCTCCAGGCAGGCTGCGCTGCAGGAAGAACGGCAGGTCCACGGGTCTAAAGGCAACACCAAGAGCTCTCAGCTCCCTTTAGCCATGGAAATAGTGCTATTTCTATTGTGCTCACATGATGCAGGAGATTGAATTTATCACAATTTTTGCAGAAGGTTGGGGGTTATTTGGATGTGTTAGAGTATCTAAATGCAAATTATTACAAAAATAAATTCTGGGAGGAATAATTTATTCCTGGCTGCGATAAATCCATCATGAGTCTTATTTGTAATGCTCATCCCACCCATTCTCCAAACTGCTCCAGAAATTCCTCTCATGCTCCTAGACCCAAATCGACCCCTACTCCTCCATTCTGGCCTTCAGCACCTGCAACCCAAAGCGCATTCTCAGGGGCTCCTTGGGGTCAGGTCGCAGACAGCTGTGCTTGCTGAAATCCCACGCTGCTAAGAGCCCTCCTTCACGCAGCCTGAGGAAGGCAGGGCACAGCCCTGGGGCCGGTGCAGCCAGAGAACACAGGAACACCTGGTGAGCTCTACTTCTCTCCTGCTGGCCTTGCTAGGCACCTAACAAACAGGCAGCGCAATGAAAGCAAATCCCTTCCTTGTGCCTCCCTGCTTGTCCTGCTTCAGGTGCTCCTGTCCTCACCTCTCTTCAAATACGATCCGCCCCCAGATTGATTGAGAGCATACTGGTAAGTCACTGACAGCACAGCCTTTCACACTGGTACCCTGAAACCCACTACCCATAGTACCTTTGAAACCCAGTCTTGTGACATGTAACTCGTAGACGAAAAGGGGAAACCCAGAAACATGTGACTAGGACACAGCCTTGCGGCTGATCCTCCTAGGACAAGCTCCTCATGCAGTTCTCATTCCAGATGTGCTGAGAAACATTAGCTGCCAAGCTTCTTCCCAACACCTCTGCACCCCAGCATCTCTGTAAGGTAGACAGGGAGCAGCTGCTCTCAAAGCAGCTGCCAGCATCAGACTGAACTGAAAGCCATTCTGCTCTGTTAAGGGGAACACGACTCAGGAAGTCTCCTGCTTTGCAAAGGCTGGTGTCAGCTTGGCGCCATGCAGCCCATTTCCTTGCTGTGCAGTTAGCTGTGGGCAAAATGGGAGATCTATATTCTGGTTGTGAGCTAGGAGTAGTGGTCTGTTTGGCTTCCCTTTGCACGTAATGTCAGCAGAGTCATGGGAGGCCCAAATATGAAATGTTGTATAGCAAGCCTTCCAAATTTGATCAAAAGGCACTGAGCCGTGTTCCGCCCTGCTCTGAGCAATAACAGTGGACAAGGATGAACCACTTTCATAATGCTTTACCATCCAATGGTTGATCACATAGCCTGTGCTACTCGAGATGAACTCGAGTTTTTGTGCCAGATAAAGAAAACATCGGCGATAAAAACAGCCTTAAGACAACATAACAGCAAAACATGAATGCATGTTCACACAGCCCATCAGTCTGGCCAGGATTATACCCAAACTGAAAATGCAAGGACAGATAATCCATAAGATTCGCTCATTCCACTCTTTACCTTTCAACTCCCACCAAGATTTAATAAACTATCAAAACACTGTTAACCAAATAAGACAACTCAATCTGGCTGCTGCGGGGAGCTGGCTCCGTACCAGGTCAGCACTGCTCCTTAACTGCATTACAATGAAGCTCTGACCCAGTGAAGAGATGCAGATATTTCTGAGAAATAACACAGCTGGCATCCTCAGAGCAAAGGACCCCAGGCAGGCGTAGGCTCTGCCTTGCAGCCGCTCGGTCCAGGAGTGTGGTTTTCAGGGAGAGGTTGGGTAAGACTGGATGGGAATTTCCTCCTATCCGTTCTGTTCATGCGTTTAAATTCTTCAGACTCCAAGCTGTCAGCTCAGTGTCATGCTCACACACTGGAAGTGTGGTATCAATTTGTTTAATCCCAGACCCCGATGTCAGAACAATTTATAAGGCAGGCAAACATGGGCAAAAAAAAGTTAATTAACAGAGGAGAAAGAGCCACCTTCATGTCCTGGAAAAATATTAAGTACAGAGTAGATAAGAATGCCTTCAGAAATGACAGTTTGAGAATCCTAATGTCATCAGTGCATGTTTCTGTGGCAAACTGCCCAAAGGAAGGGAACAGAGAAAATGTCACAAACGCTGACAACAGACTTGATTCTTACTGAAAAGCTCTGCACGAAAGCAGTTTACCCACTCACTGCTCCTTTGGGGTTGGGGAGTGTCACTCTGAATGAACGAACTGCTCCCGGTTTCTCATTCAGGGCTTGGATGTGCCCTTCACCACAGGGGCTTAGCTCTCCATCTGACTCGCAGCCATGCACACGCAGCACAAATCAGTGCAGGGTGCAGTGATCCAAGCCTATGTTTAAGGACAAAGTAGGAAAGGCCTTATAATTTGCAGTAGAAAATATCTTTTTTGGTGGTTGGAGAGAGGAATGAAAGAATTTGGCTCTAGGGCCAAATCCCCATGTACCACAAGTGAGGACCTCCGCATCGCTGCACTGACGGAGCACCACAACCCGGCGCTCCCAGAGCCTCACCCAAGCTCTGGAGCTGGCAGGGAGCAGCCCTGCTGCAGGAGGGAACTGATCCACCCTGAGAGGCTTCATCAGGGGAGCCACACAGGGTCTGCAATTAGCACTCTCCAAATAAATCAGTCTTCAAAGAAGCTCTCAGTTCAGATCAGAACAGTTGCAGGGATCAGGGAGGAATGCACAGGGAGCCAACTGTTGCACTCCTTCCCTTTCTCTGAAAAGCAGGAAACCCTTTAAAAGAATCTCAGACAAGGGAAGAATTATCCTGTCTCTTCGCATAACGCTTGTGGGGACGAACTGAAGTTGTTTGTCATAATCCATCACTGACAACCTCTTTCAGAGTAGTCCTGAGCACATCAGCTTCTTGCCAGATGTTCTGCTTTATTTTTTTTTCTTCTTGGAACAAAGAGTCTTTTTATCCTCAGTTTGCTGCAAACTAAAATAAGATCAAACTGGAAACCTATTGCTCTTATCAGATGCAGTTTCATTCGTAACAATGTAGATATGTTAGAACATAAGAGGCAAAGCAATTCATTAACCAATGTTTTCAATTTCCTCCCAGAAAATGTTCTGCTAGCTTTTCTCCCAGTTTGCTGCAGGAGGGAGCAGTCCAGGAGAGCAATCTAAGAGGTACTAAACTAAAATTAAAGATACAGTTCTTTAAGAGATGATAGTTTTTGGCTTATTCCTGAGTAATTTAAAAAAACCCAGCAGCAACAGCTTTCAGGCCTTATAATCCAGGACAGGAACTTGAGAAAGGGTTTTCCAGTCCTGCTGCTGAAGAAAAATGGTGACACTGCACTTTGGGATAAGGAGGTAGGAGAGCTTCAGCACGGCTTCAGGCATGTTGCTCACGAGTAGGGAGCGCTCATAGCCAGTCCCTGTTATTTCAGTGGAAAGAAGAGGAAAACCTGGATTCCTCTTTCATGCCAGTCAGCATTCAGAGAACGCGTCCCTCTAGCCCCAGCTGAGCTGCGTGACCGGTAGATGCTGATGTGAAGACACTGGCAACAAACACCCCGGGCTTCAGACCCGTGCTAAGTGCTGAGCTCCTGTGATGCAGCCCTGTTTCTTAGCCCTGACACCTCCATGGGACACAGTGATGGGATGCACCCACAGAGGAAGAGGATGGCACACCTGGGGCAGGCTGCGCAGCGCTGCCTCCCTCCCACCACGCTGTGGGCAGCGTGCTCTGCCCTGCAGGAAGGCCGCAGCCATGGGCATAGCGCTCCCAGCCCACACCGCTGTCTGCTAAAAGCACAGATCTGCCCGGTGAAAAGGGACAAATTAAAAACCCCAATTGCTCTGTCTGCTGGTAGGAATGAAAATGACTCCCTAGTGTGCAAAAAAACTTGCCTCTAAATAGTTATTAAACAAATGAAACTATTAGATCTAAACCTAATTTAGCTTGAATGAATTTGCAAAAACAAAATGCCTGTGCCCAAAACCTAAAAAAATTAGGTTTAATGACATTCAATCTTGAATTCCATAAATATGTGTCTTTTTAATTAAAAGGCGCATGTAACGAATTGTCTGAACCATGCAAATTCAAAATCATCCTTTTCAGATCTCTGTGAAAATCTGAGTTTTCCTATGTCATAAAAGAGGAGTGCTTATCTTTGCTTTACGTGTTGGTGGGGATGTAGGAAGGTGCAGGGTTGCAGGGGCAGTTCTGGTTGCTGTGGGCTTTTTCATGTTGCATCTCAAAGCTTTCTCAGGTCCAGAAATGCTCAGTTTCCCCCCAGGTATTGCTTCATCTTCTGAAGATTTTGACGGGCAGCAAAACAGGAGAGGCCTTTCCTACTGTGACAGGAAACACGAGCTACAGGGTCATCTCGTGGGAACATGAATTGCAGACTTCTGGCTGGAAAAATCACACAGTTGATGCAGAACTTAGGAGAATGAGTCTGGAGCCTGCAGAAGCCTCTGGTCTCTGCATGCAAGAGATCTGCAGCAGAAGGAATTCAATATGCTCCTTCCACTCCTGCACAGGTGAAGCTTGAGCCATCGCTCTTCCTTTTGTGCCTCCATCTGATCCTCCCAGCTGTCAAGACACAGTGGATATCCCCAAGGAGCTCCTCATCTATCCCCAGGGCTCATGCAGGGCTACCGAGAGCCGAGGGCTCAGTTTTGGCCCCACTGCCATGTTGTGAGCAGCCTTCTGCAACAGCCACATCATCCCCTGCCACTCCATGCAGTAACACAGGGACCGTGGTGAAACGGGCTCAGCACTGCAATCCCAACACCCTGCTTGATCTCAATGTGGCTCATCCAAAATCTTACCAGAGAAATTTATTTTGGGCAACTCCTATTTGAAAACTTAATGGAAGTGTAGTTGTTCTCCCCTGAGCGCCAGGAACAGATGACTAAGAAACGTTGCCAGTATCTGTCTTTCAGCAAGATTAGTGCTGGGTTTGTGTGGTATCCTATTTATAACCTTGACAAACAGCTCACCCAATCATTTCATACTTAATCATAGCTGTCTGCCTGGCTCCCTTCAGAGAAATGCTTTTCAAAAAGTATCTGCCAACAACATAGGAACAAAAGGAAGCAGACCACAGTCAAAAAAAACTTGCTTCCCAAACCAGCAAACAGCACATGCTCACAAGCAGTGCAGAAACCAGGTCCTGGTAAATCACGAGGCATAATTATAGCGTCATGATTCATGGTACTGCACAGCTACAGTTAGTCAGCGTTTCCACTGTAAACCCCTATTTTCAGAGAGGTCTGCAGCTCAGCTGCAAGAAATTAGTCCATGATGAAATTTGGCAGTAGAAATTCTAGAGTAAGGATTTTTATTTTCCTTAACCATTTAGAAATCACAGAATCACCAAGGTTGGAAAAGACGTCTAAGACCATCCAGTCCAACCATCCACCTATCAGGACTTCACCACTAACCCACATCCCTCAGTATCACATCTACACATTTCTTGAACGCTTCCAGGGACAGTGACCCTTGGCAGCCCATTCCAGCACTGACCACTTTTTCAGAGAAGTTTTTTTTCCTGATATCCAATCTGAACCTCCCCTGCTGCAACTGAAGGCCATTCTCTCTTGTCCTATCACTGTTACATGGGAGCAGAGGCCAACTCCCACCTCGCCACAATCTCCTTTCCTCCTTCAGGATCTTGTAAAGAGCAGTAAGGTCTCCCGAGTCTCCTCTTCTCCAGACTGACCCATCCCGGTTCCCTCAGCCGCTGTTTCCCCCCTTATTTCTGAGGCTGCAGCAGTAGTCTTTAAAAAAAAAAAAAAAGAGAGAGAAGAACACTTCTAGGTGCTTTTTGGTGGCTGGTTTCTGTGTCTGTCTGTCTCTCTCTTTGTGGATAATAGGACCAAAACGTAAATTTAGCTGGGATGTTCAGCTACAGAAGTCTTAAGAGTTTGAAGTTATGACTTCCACAGTTAGAACCCAATTTTCCATCGGACACATTGGTGTTAGTATCCATGGAGTTGATTGCTATGCGTTAAGGCACCTTTACCCTCAGAGTAAACATGCCTATTTATCTAGTTTATCTAATTTACACTTGATGGGATTGAGCTGGTAATTTACATGTCTTTGTGTCTTTCTTGAAACACCATCTTCCAGGATTATCAGAGATTGCTTCCTGCTCTCACCCCCCAAACCCTGCACTACCCCTGCTGCTCCCCATGCACCCAGCTCCCAGCAGGGCTCCCACTGGCACACACACAAGCATGGCTGCGACCACTGCGGAAGAAGTGTGGTGAAGGGAAAGGAGCAATACCTGGTGGGACAATATTAAATAGAGCCTTTCGCAATATTTTCACCTGCACTGAGATACTGACTGCTGTTTGCATGCCTGGGAACGTCAGAAAAATACTTTTGCTCTTTTCCAAGTAGCTCTGGGCTCTGCCTCCTAAGAATTCAGTATTCGAGGTAGCAGTTAGGAATTAAGAGCTAAATGAACTCAGTAAGATTACTCATGTGCCTTCGATCATTTACAGGACTGTCCGCCAGATCTCGGCTTCAGAAGACTGGATTGCAGCTCCTGCTGCAGCCGTTACCCTGACACAGCACATCCGCAGAGGAGCAGCTGATAGCAGTGCTGCAATGTCTCCACAGAGCACGGTTATGGTTAGGAATATCTCACAGAAACTGTCATTCATTCAGTACTCAGCTAAATGCGTAAGGAGGGGTGAAAGAAGAGCTCAACAATTTCAGGCATTTGTAACCTGAAAGAGACCCATTCTTGACATTTTGGTTCCTGGGTCTTTTTCACCTGAGTGTCATTAAGAAATGGCAGGTTCAGTTAGAATGCAGACTGTACCGTTTTCTTTTCTTTACCCCTCTTCCCCAGAACGCAAGCTTTCAATATTCTGCAGCTATCTTGAAAGGCTTTATGAACCAGTCAGTAGAAGATACCACTTTTAAAACATGAATTTAATTCTCTGACACTGTATATTCAAGTAGGTACATTATTCCCATTTGGGAAAATCTCTGTATCTTCTGCATCAGGTCCCAGGAACTTAAGGAGCTCTAAATCCAGGATCCCAGCAAAAGCCACAAGCACTCCTTCTAATCCCATGCTTTCTGAGCTCCCTGATATGCCCTGTTCTTGTACGACCACATTCTTTTGCATCATGCCACAGTACCATCACCAATAAACCTGAAAGCAGGTTTATCAAGTCCACACATTCAGTTAAGCCAATGGGAAATGTTTTTGGCACTCTTAAAGACACAGCACACCATCTCCACACATTCACCAGTCTGGCCACTACTGCAATTCATGAGTGTAATTCAAAGGCACCTTCTCTTTTTGCAAGATCTCAGGAGAAGTGTAATTCCAGTCCAACCAGTGAATGACAATACAGCTACCCTGCAATCAGTATGTTTCTCAGCACTACCCCGCAGCATTCCTTATCCGGGCTTGTTCCAGAGCTACAAAACCAAATGTCTGCAGAGAAGCAAAGGCTCTGAGAGCAGCACGCTGTCCTCTGCAGAGCTCTCCTGCTTGTGTGCAGATTGCCTGCCTCCCAGCAGCAAATTCTATAGCCTTTACTGACTGGAGAGCAAATCGGGCAGGATTTGGTTCTATGAGCACCCACATAAGTAAACACTAGCAATCCTCTTGGTCTGCTGTCAGTAAGCAAGTCATGTTCCAGCCTTCAGGCTTCCCCAGGGTGCCGCTAAGGGACTGCTCCTCTCCTACCACATGTGGTCACACAGCTTGAATGCCAGTCAAGGTGAGCCGCGGCAAACCTGGGAGGGAGAAAATCCACGTGAAAATCTCACGGAAACAGATGCTGTCACTGGGGATGCTCAGAATCAGGCTGGGAAACAGCTCTAAATATTCTCTGCTGAGCAGCTCTGCATTTGCTGAGACTCTCATCCTCCATTTCCCAGGATGTTATGACTGTCCATCTCCTGGCTAGAGTGCCAGGCACAGGCAGACCATAAGGGATACTCCCACACCTGGGCTGGGAATGCAAACAGCAGATCCAGCGTTAGAAATAAAGGGTGCAATAAGATCTGCACCTTTAGTTGCATCTTCATTGCTTGTGGCAGCTGAAAAAGCCTTCATTAATTCACACACTATTCACACATTACTTCACACACTATTTTTGATCCAGTTCAAAACCCAGTCATCAGCAGAACACAAACCTCCCATTCCTGTTTGTGATGTGCATCACCTGGCCCCACTTGAGCAGCCAGAGGGCAGTGGGTGCCCCCAGCTAGGGAGTACTCTTCCCCTCCAGAGCTGTGCCTCCCTGCCCCAGTGCTGGGACATGAACATGCATAAGCTCCTCAGCTCTGTAAGCCCATGCCTGGGACTCCCGAAAGCCCTCTCAGTGTGTGTTGCCATCGCCTGGCTTGTGGGGACATGGGGCAGACATCCCCACTTCCAGCACCACCAACAACCAGCTGCTCCTCTGTTTCCTCAGCTCTGCAGCTGCCCCAGCGAAGTGTTACTCAGGGTGCACAAACCACACAACCCACACTGTTAGCTGCCTTCCACTAGCTGAGACTCAGAGCTACTGATTTCCAAGGCATCACCTGACATGGGGAACAACTGGGAATGAATCAGATCAACTTACAGAGAACCTGCTATTAAAAACCCCGTGCTTTTTCAAAGTGATGCAAAGCACTCGCTACAACTTCAGGCTGTTGCCCACCTGAAGATCCTCCCATTTGAGTTGATGGCACAACTCCTCAAAGGTAGAGGGACTGGCCCCCCAGTGCTTCTTAACTCTTGCGACACACTGGTGCGTACAACAGCAGGTTAGCCAAAGGGGAAAGAGCCGTCATGTCCATCAACCCTTTTCTGAACAGCAGGGAGAGTTTGCAAAAACAAAGGGAGAGCCTTTTGCTCTATGGTTTTAATCACAGCTGTTGCACAGCAATTTGCCCTGATGCTCGGAGCATGAGCAAACTGCCACGTTTCAGAAGCGAAGTGTGCTGCAAGTGAGATGCCCTACGAACACTGCTGGCCAAGCCCAACATTTCTTCCAAGATGGACTTGGCATTCCCTGTGTCAAACAGCTAACTTGTTCCTAACTACAGCCCCTGCAATATAAGAAACTAGGAAAGACGAGTTTCTGCCACAAGTTCTGGATGTATTTTGATTTCATCTTTTTGCCTGCCAAAAGACAGGGCTTTCTAGATGGATTTTAGATTATTTTCTCAGCCTGAAACATGATAGTTTAATAAAGTGATGCAAGGCTCACAAGAACAAGTTATCATATACTTCCTCAGGCAGTTCAAAGCTACTAAGATTTCACGTGAAAGCAAAAATAGTAAAAAAAAAAACCACCAACCAAAAACAAAACAGCTTCAGGGCAGGAAAATAATCTCAAAGCCTTATCACTCCCTGACACTCAGTTTTAATTGTGTCTTTTCCACAAAGCAAAGCAAAGACTAAGTCCGAAGATCGTCTGCCTGTCTGATCCCTGTGCTGTCAGCCTTGGCTCCCTCTCCCTACCCTTCAGATTATTCATTTCCCTAGCACCCTCTAACAAGCCCTCACTCTGCCCATGGCAGTGAGTCCAGTTCCTTTCGAGCAGGAATTTTCTCCCTGCTCTCTTGTGTGGGGCTGAGAATGGATGCCAGCAGGGAGGATTTGCTTTAGCAAGGCTTTAATGCCTAGCAATCCTGTGGTTCAGACCATGCAGGAAGGCATCCCAAAGATCAGAGTCCCTTCCAGCTTTGCCACAAGAGACCAGCCCTTAGCTTACATCTGGGACATTTCTGTATTATAGCCTGCAGCATTCAGTCAGCCTTGCCTCTTTCTTCTTTCTTTCTTTCTCTTGCCCCTCTACCTCCACTTTCACCCATTCCAACTTTGCTGCCATCATCTGTCCTTTTTCCTCATCTCATAAATACGCAGTGTGCCAAGGGCATACTGGTAACTTCTACTACCTGAATGCAACACTGAGGTCATCTGCTTACTAGGAAGAAGTAAAATCCATCAACTGCACCGCTATGAATTCATTGTCTCTGTAAGGCAGAATGGGCACTCCTGCAGTGCTCCTGTTAAAAGAGAACAAACTTCTTATAAGAAAGCTCTCAGTGTCTCAGGAAAGAAACACCGAATGGGGTGGCCGTGGATGGGGTGGATGAAAGTGCATGTTGCACTGAGGTTTACAGTTAAGTGGTACATAGCAGTACACTGCGCTTATTTTCACACAAAAGGCAATGCAAAGGCATTATTTCCCTCTTTTGAGCTGTGACCTGAGGTGCCATCAGCCCTGGCAGACTCAGTGAAGTCAAGTGAATGGCTGCCTGCTTGGCACCTGACCACAGAGCTTTGGGTGAAGTGAGCAATGCTGGTTAAGGACTTAGATGCCACATCCATCTTGGAGGTGTGCAGCAAAATAGCTGAAAAAGATGCTCCAGGACTAGGAAGAGAATAAAACACCTCATCCTCTGAAACAGTTCACTCATGGAACTCCTCCACCGATTTGGTCAGGGCATCAGCACAGCAGTCCATCCACATGCAATGCACTTCGGCACACACACCCATGCCATCGATTCGTGCAACAATTCCCCAACAGAAACAAGCCCAACAGTTCCCATGTGAATGCCAGTCTGCTTACATGAGGAGGCTGTGGGTGGCGAAGCTGGAGCATGTGTAGCCCACTGCACTCTTGACATAATGAAGAAAATATCCTCCCATAAGAGGAGTGAAAATATTACTTCCCTGAGGGATGCGGTATTAAATTACCAGCCTAGGCAGTTTTAGCAATGTCTGCAAGGTTTATTTTGATCCTCACTTCCACACACATGCAAACACCAACATCAGCTTTCCTCGGGAGCATTAAACATTACAATGTCGCTTAAGAAAACAGATACTGCCAACAGGCCGTCAGAAAGATAAGAAAGAACCTGACTGTGCTACAGGCTGTAATTGTTTCAGGATTTAGCCATCGAAAATACACTTTTTGCACCTTGGTAGGGCCAGGAGATAGCATCTATTTTAATCATCATTGCTCAAATCCCTCAGATGCTGCTAACAGCTCTATTCAGACTCAGAAAGCACAATGCTGGGCTGGCTGTCACTCCTGCTTGCAATCACTATTTGTTTCCTGCACGGCAGAGGGTTGCTGTCAGCTAGGCTGTATTTTTTCTTTATCCTAAGTGATGAAAGTAAGGTTCCGGGAGGCCCTTAGTAGAGCTCACACTCTTCCCAGCAGCACAGCCACTGCTGTACTTTTGGTTCAGTTCCCTGATCAAGAGTCTCTGTGCCTGGTGATTTGCATCTCCCACTGGTTAGTGATATATTTCACCTACAGCCTTACTAACACCAAATTCAAGCCTAGCTCCAGAGTCTAGCCTTTCCAGCTTATCCCTTATGTCTTCCAGTCTCTGCAGACACAGTCCAGTCAGCTGAAGTGGAAACAATACCAGAGCTGAAGCCAGGCAAAGCCATTGCACTCAGGCACCAGAGCCGTGGCAGCAGCCCAGCCCAGCCCAAGGATGCTGTGGGGACACCACCTGGTCTCCCTTGCCTTGTCTGCTCTTCCTGCCTCCTGCCTCTCCTGATGGAACTTAGGTTCCTTAGGCACTCCACGTGGTCACTGTGGCAAGCCTGCACCGGGCTGGCCTGAAACATATCCTGAGGTCAGGGTAGGTGACAAATAAGGGAACCCCTTAGTAAGGATATTTTCCTGTCATCTATTACAACCCTGAATACTTATCTGTTAAAATAATTTGATCAATACTTTCAAGAATGTTTTGTTATTTGGAGTGATCAATTTCGGGCATCTTAAAGAGGCCTTGTTTTTAGAAAGCTGAAGCTTGCCTTCCAAAATTCAGTCTCCTTTGTTGCTTGGCATCTTCAGAAACCCAGCGGATAGCAGTACCCACGGACATACCTTCCTTGCTCACCTCAGGGCCCAGCAGTGAGCAGCCCTGCTGAGAAAGCAACATGAAGTTCTCGCAGGAGGTAGAAAGGCAGCAGGCTGTGTGTGAGGAGGCCACAGGTGCTTACAGCCAAGCAGATCGGCCGTGGCTCCTCAGCACAGGCAGATCCATGCTGACGGGCATCAGCGCAGGCCACAGGGCAGGCTATAGCTCGCTGGTGAGCAGGGCTTTGGGCCCAGGTGGATTCAGAACAGCAGATATTGCTCGGAGATGGGAGAGAAATCACTGTGTGAAGCCTTTTTGAAACACCGGGGAGCTAAGTGCTGTCTTTAAGGACAGCGGTAGGTTTATAAGGAATGCTGCTGAGCCCAAATCACATAGCTTGAGCTGCAGGATTAAAGAAGCCATCACCCACCACACGGAAACAAACCCAGCAGACAGAAGTATGATTCCCCCTCGTCTGCCCTCTTCTCCCAGCTCCCTAGACAGGCCCAGCCGAGCCAGCAGCAGGCTGCCTGCAGAGCTGTGTGAGCGATGCTGCTGCTGCATCGTCAAGCACCCAACCTTTGTCCTTGGCCTTCACTCAGCCCCTGCCTCACCGTGGTGCTGCAGGGCCAACATGAATGTCCCCTACTGCAAGGCTGGCTTCCAGCCCTGCGCAGAGCCCTCCTCCTAGGCTGCTCCACCTGAGTACCGCTATGTCCCCAGTTGACATTCTCTGTTCCTTGGGGTACAAAAAATCCCAAGCACTTCTGGCCTCTACTGCCTGGGCCCAAACCCATCAACGTATTCTGCTACCTACCAGCCTATGGGTGCTCTCTGCATGCACAGAGCTGAGGTGCTTTGTGGGGCTTGGCCTCAGGCACCTGAGTGCAGCTCTCACGGCAGCATTAAGTGCGCAAAGTGAGCAAGCAGCCATAACCAAAGAAGAGTGAGAGCAAAATCTTGCCAGTGAAGTGCCCCCAGCTTCACCATCCAAGTTCCTTAATTCAGCTGAAATGGGTCTTCTTGTTCCAAGGAGCGCTTCACACAGAATTCTTGTAAGGTGTCAACTGAGTGTGAATGGCATGGGAAAGAAAGGTGCGAAGTCTGCATTTCTCAGATACTAATTTTATGCTGTTTAAAATATGTTGATGGATGATAGACTGATATCACCAACTACAGTAGGCATTACATCATGTTGCAGAGAGTACATATGGTGTCCAGTGGCTGCCAGCTAGACCTGGCTTGGTTAAAGCAACCATAAAAGCTACATTGTTGACATTACAGTAGTAGACTGTTTCTTGAGCTCGAGTTGTTTCTAAGGTATCATCCACCATCTGCAATAAAAAATACTAAAGTGTCCTTCTAAAATATCTTTTCGGAAAATGTGCCCCAGGACACAGAAGGGCTAGGCTAGTCCGCTCTTTGCTGTTTAATAGCAGCTCTGAGAACAGGCATCCACTTGGCCATAGGTTCTTGTGCTTGGCATGCAGCACTGGATACCAAAATGTTTTTATCAGCTCTTTGTTCAGGCTGTACAAAAACAATGAATTCACATGAGATCACTTAAATCAGTAAATGGACTTTAAATATATCTGAAGCTTCAACAATCCAAGAGCAAGATCAATCTGCAGAACCCATAGAACCAAATGCAGTCCTGACCTGCTTCATTTCTGCAGCCTGGTTCTGCCCCAAAACTCCTTCCCACGTGCCAACAGTACCTGCAATTCCTTTTTCATTTCCTGTCCAAGCTCTGGACAGCACTGGAAATATTTTGCTAGCAAGATTAGACAAAATCCCATGTATTCAGCCCAGCATGGGTACTGCAGATCAAATATACAACCCATTTCCAAAACCATTGCCTCCCCCCGCTTCTTTTTCCCCCGTGTCTCTTTTAACACTGCTATTGATGAGATTAAATCCTCTTCAGATGAGCTGCCCAGCAGCTCGCACACACCAAGAACCTTTTCAGAACGCCTTTCCAATTCCCTGCAATGACGTGACAGAAGTTTAAAACCCAGCACTTCATCTCTCTGCCTTCAGTATGCAGCCGCCTGCTGCATGAGCAACAGCACAGCTCTGTTCAGTTCTCAGGGAGCTAAGCCTGGATGCTTTCATGTTTCATCCAAGTCACTCAAGCAGCAACAAGAGAAAACCCTCCTGCCAAGTTCCCAGTGCCCCAGTGCCCCCTGGGCACCACAAAAGCTGTCACTTGCATTCTCCAATTCCCAAGTGTTCAGCAGAGTTCATCCATGCTGAATGCATCCCTACACTGTCTTCCTTTCAAGGCCAGTCTGATCAGGCCCTGTGCAACCTGATCCAGCTGTGGTGTCCCTGTGCATTGCAGGGGAGTTGTACTACATTGCCCTCAGAGGTCCCTTCCAGCTCTAAGGATTCTATGATTCCGCCACTGCTGTCCTCAGCAGCAGTTCCACCTGCAATGAATGTACTGTGGTCTGCAGCCTCACCTTGCTGCATTTCAGTGATTTGTTTCACTGGCATGGCAGCTCACAAGCAGTCCGGGGCTCAGCCCCCTCCCCACCACAGCTGGCCCCACGCCTGCAGCAGGCTCAGGCAGAGAGCACCTATGTGTCTACTGTGCATGCATGCAGGTGCTGGCATTTGCATTCCCTCCCTGACCAATCAGCTTGCAAACTGGAGAGTCCTAGGAGACAGCTTGAGATGTTTCTTCTCCTCCAGCACACTCAAACACTTGCAGTTATAGAATATAGTATAGAATATTATATTATTCTTCATAATATAAATATATAAAGGAATAAGTAAAACAGATATGCAACAGGCTTACAGGCTTAGTGCAGCAGTTCCTGGCTGACACTAGGTAAAATATGTATTGAAGATAGCTGCAGAGGGCTTTGCACATAGCATATAAACAGTAACACCTGCTTATTTTACCTTCTCGAAGCCTGACTCTTTGTGCAGCCTACCTGGACATCTATAATGTGCACAGCTGTTTTCAGATCAGAGACACTTTTCAAGATCAAAAGATTCACTGAACTGCAACTTATCATTTTTTTTTTGTTTAAACTACATCACGTAAGAGCGCCCTACAGAACACATGGGCAGTTACTCCAGGTCTACTGCGGACAAATGGTTTCAGCTCCACCAAGGCTCCAGGACTGTGACACTAAATGATCTCCATGAACCTGCCCAAAGGCCCAATTCTTCCAAGTTTTCCAGAGGAAAAAGACCATGTCGAAGAGCATTACAACCCAACAGCAGAGAAGGCACAGCAGGCAGGCTGCTCGCACAAGCTTAGACACAGAAGGGTAAATGTTTCCGATTTAAATTCAGTCCTATGAGCCCCACATCCACTGCTTTTTGCAAGCAGCAGTTCTAACAGCACAGCTTGAAATTGGTGTATATCCTGTAGTCCCCAAGCACTGATGGTGATGATGAATTCTTGCTATGCTGCTGTTTCTTCCGAATTTATTGTTCCTCTTTCAATACAGCCCTTCCTGAAGGACCACAAAGGACACGTCCCCACTAAACTGCAGGTTTTGTGTTCTGTTTATTACCCCCTGAACGACAATGACAGTTGATATATGATTATGGTTACTCCTGACCATTAAACACTTCATTGGAAACCACCAAATGCTTCACCATTTGGAAAACAACATTTGAGAAGTGGATCTTTTTGTTTTTTGAAATTACTGGGTTACTTGCACTGTAACGTGACACACAGCATAGGGAAACGCCAAGATTCGCAGTCCACTGCAAAGGGAATGGCTTCCTCCTGCCTTCAGCAACTTCTGTGTCCGACACTTCTTGGAAGACTTCAGTGTGCTTCATGCAGGCCCTGACTCCTTTGCATGCACCTCCCAGCTAGAAGCAGCAGATCCATAGCTGGCACACCACTGACCCTATGGAAATCCCTCTTACTTCCAGGAAAAGTCTGCCCCAGACTCCCAGCTGAGCTCTACTTTCTGTTCACTCTTGGCAAGTAGACTTTCAGATTCCCATCATGACTTCCTGTCTCATGCCCACCTGCTCCATTCCTTTAAGCCAATGGACTGCTGAAGGGGAATAAAACTCAGCTCCTGCATGTACCCACAGCCCACCTGCTCCAGGGACCTGGCAGGCTCACCCAGTGACCATCACGTGCGTGCTCTGGATGAGAAGTAAGCTCAGCACAGATTTACTGGATATGGGAAATCCGGTCCCATTAGCAGTGTATGCATCGTTGCTTTAAAAATCCAGTCTTGTATACCTGGATTGCGAAGATTTTTTTCTTTTTTCTTTTTAGAATAACCATCAAGGATGGCCAGCTGAGTTGTGCTGGATGTCAGGCCAAAACCTAACCTTCATTTCCAATGATAAAAGTAACACCCCAATATTAATAGATAAAGTTCTGACACAAGGAATTGGCTGGTCTAAGCCAGAGCAATTCAGTTGGCTTCCGTTTGCTAATAGCCAGCATCCATTAATTATCCTTATTGCCGAGGAGGATAAAGGCTGCTCAAACACACAGACTGCACTGCATCCTTTTCCACTGTCAGACTTCCATAGCAAAAGCTAATCCCAAGCAAATCTCCATGCAGCTGCCATGGAAGAGCTTTTGATCTCCCTGTACTGGAGAGAAAAGGGAAAGAGAAAAGATGGATTGGATGGAGCTGGCTGCTGTCTGGCCCTTGCCAGACTTTCTCCAAGGGAGCCTTGGGAATGGAAGTGATGGGGAAGAGCTTGCTCCTCACCAGCAACTATTTCACAACTGCCAGAAGCTACCAGCCTAAGATGGGCTCTGATTGGATGCTTATGTCAACACACAGAAATGCTTTCTTAGCTCTGAAAAAAGTCCTTCCACATGGCAAAGAATTTACAGCCTAACTGGACACGACAGGAAAAGAATAGATGAAGGTAGCTCTGCGTAGAAGGGCTACTGACTTGCTCAAGTTTATGCAAAAATTCTGCAACAGAGCCAAAAACTGCACCTACTGCTCCTGCATCTTGTATCTGTCCTTTAACAGCCAGGCTGTTCTTCCTTGCGGGTGCCTGTGCTATGACTGACAGGTGTGTATCATCTGCACAAGCCAGGAAAATGCAGTATATTCAGCTCTAGAATCTCAGAACTCCATCTTTATACAGAATTTTTGTGACAGAAAAAGGTTCTCTGAATGTCAGCATTTCCATATTATCACGTCTGTATACTGATTGCCATGGCAGTGGGAATTCAAAAGATAAAAAAAAAAGAAGCAATTTAAAGATTAAAAAACTGTTTAGAGTTGATAGTCGTGAGCAGTTTCAGTCTATTAAATCTCTCATCAGTTTACATTCATCTAATGTTTTATTTTAAATACATCCAACAAAATCAGATGCTCAGAAGGGAAGTGCTGTACCAAAGAGTGCATATCTGCACGTTCTCCAGTGGCACACCCAGCACAGGGAAGGCTATCTCCTTTATGCAGCACTTACTGCTCTGCACTACAAACCATAACCTGTGTTTAGCTTTCCATCCATTGCACTCACCCAGGTGCAGCAGCCTTAGCAGATGTAAGGGCTACAACAGCCAAATGCCAGCAAGTAGCAGCTGAGCCCTGCTGGCAGGGCACACTTGTCTTGCCGGAGCAGAACATCCCGGACAGCACAGAGGTGTACTCAAATTTTGAGTAAATTGACATCAGTAAAGGGGCAAGGACATGTTACCAAAAATGCTTGCCTACCTCCCTCCTTTATTGCCATTTTGTGGATTCAACCCACAAGAGCCTTTTTTTAGTTTTTCATCTGCCAGCAAAAAACAAAAGGCCAGGAATACAGCAAGGCAAGTAAAATGATCATAGTAGTTATGACAATAGCTGCCTTCATAAAACCATCTTACAGTACTTTATGATAAGATAAAGAACCAGAAATCTGAGAGCAGTGACAGATTGATACTGTCCCTTGTCCAAGGAAAACACTGATTCCTGATACGCGGAAAGAAGAGCTGAAAGTTTAGCTGTTGAGACAGAAACAGTCTTGTACCTTCAATATGGCTCTCCTGGCACAAGCCAAAGTATTTCCTTGTTTGACTCACACTGAACTCTCAACTAAATTACAAACAAGACATGAGCAAAAGGCAGCCAGGACCAATATGCCTCCTGAAATAGCCTTTCCTCAGCTGTACTTGGAGCTGTAAGATCAATATTCTTGCTTTGTAAGAGGCTGTGTTTACCAGAAGCACTGTCGATTCCTAGTTCCAAGATTTTTTAGGGCTTGTTCATACCTGAGACAAACTGCTTCTTACATGCTTTCCTATGTGCTTTTAGGCAATCTAGAATATTTGAGAGGTGTTTCATTTGAGAAAATACCTGGCCATATTCTGAGATTTTGTCTCAGTCTTTGACAGAGATCACTTCTTGACTTGAAGCCTTCATTTCAAGGAATAAAATAAAAATAAAAGCAAACACATACCACACCCTCAAGCTGTGCATCCTTTAGTCTTTTGATGAGATGCCAAGAGAGAAATGGAATGGCTGTGAAGAGAAATCACCTGTTTGTTGCGGTATCCACAATGTTAACAAACAAACTCAGAGCCCACCAAACACACAAGTCTTGCAGACTGTGAATCTCAGGGGTAAATCTCTGGAGGTTGGGAAATAAAGGATTTTTCATGGCTCATGTCAGCATTGAGATTTTACAGAAACTGCCACCTGTCTTGCACATCTGCCTCTCACATGTGAGGAAACTTCAATAAAATCCAGGTGCTGCAATGAGAGAGGGAATCCACTTGGCCTCAGCTTGAGTTGTTCAGTTTTGGGAAGGAAGCGGCAGGTTCCATTACTGCTGAGCATATTTCAGATTAAGGGAACACAAATACCACATAAGGCTGTCCCTACATTATAAAGTGGTATGTCATATTTCTATGGATAGATGATGCATTAGTGAAAGGCAGTAGAAAGCTCAAGCTTCCACTATATACCATGAGACAGACCTTTATGGGTTTTAATTCAGGACAGACCCACTGCTGTGCCAATTTAAACTAACCAAAACCCCTATGTTCCTGAATCAAAGTGGTCAAATGAGGAGCATTTCGGCATCGTATCTAGATGCTGAATGATCAGAAATGAAGAGGCACAGGTAAGGAGAAATTGTAAAACAACAATGTAAGTCACTGAATAAAAAAAGGGGAAAACTTCTCACTATTTGTACCCCATCTGCCCTGAAATGCAATGGTGTTTTATTCCTTTTTGTACAGGAGGATTTGCATAAAACATAAGCGAAGACGTACAAACCCTTGAGGTTTAATTTGATTCTAGTTTATCTTTTGATCAGCACATCAAACAATTGTGCAGTATTTTCTTCTCCCATCTTCCTCCCAGTTTCTAAATCTGCCTGAAATACCCGTTTGCTCTCTCACCAGTGAGCAGTCTTCAGGGTAATGCCATTAGATCTCAAGTACAACCTCTGCCCCAACACTCCAGAGAGGACAGCCTAATGCCTGCAAGGTCTTTCAAAAAGCCAATTAAACAAGCCTGTTGGTTTCTGAGCCTCTCAACTCATGAGCAGACAGACTATTCCTAAATGGAAAAAGGGAGAAGGCAGCAGTTAGAAACTCACACAGCAACTGCAAGAGGCCAGCCTCCTACCACCTGCAACACTGGGACCTGTAGAGCCGGGGACAACCAGCTGTAAGCATCTGTGAGCATCAGTCCCCATTGCCTGCAGGCAAATCACTGGTAGAGTCCAGTTCTGTCCACACTTTTGGTGGCAGCCAACATTATTTCAGTGGCTCCTTCAGAGCAGCAAGTCTTTGGCCTCTGAGTGAAAGCAGACATTCCAGTCTGCCATATGAGACAGGAGGCAGTTCAGCAGGGAGCCATGTACAGAAGCCAAGGCCTGAACCCCATTTGAGAAAGGTAGCCAACTCAACAGTGAGATCACAGCTCTTAGAAAACAGTGAGCCTGGCTCACTCTACATGTCCAGACAGACCTCACAGGTCACGAGAAAATAATGACGAAATCAGAATAGAGGATTACATTTTCTAACCGAGCCTCCCAGGGAGGGAGCACCCACAGCCTCACTGGGCAACCTGTTCCAGTGTCTCACCACCCTCACAGGAAAGAATGTCTTCCCGATATCTAGTTCCTAATAGCTAGAATTCCTGAGGGAAAAAAGCCTGCAAAAAAAGGAGATGTGTGAGCAGGGACAGCACTACCTCACTTGGGGCAGCAGGATATATACCTGGTCAGTCCATATCACAGGCTAAGCTAAGTACTAGTGCACACCAGGCTCCCATCAGTGGTTGCACTGAAGATACAGCTTTCTGACATGTAAGGCCAAGCTGTTTCAAAACAGATCACTTTGTGCAGAAACCTGGTGTATATGTTTCAGATTTTTTCTCGTTGCTAATTCATCTTCAGTTTAAATTACCTCAGCAACAGCATTACTGATATTCCTCACTCAGCCTCAGAGACAGGCTGCGCACGCACACCACTGTCAATACTCTTTAACTTTACCAACGATTTCCTAAAAAATTCAATTCATAGTTAAGTCCCACAAGAGAACATTAACGTTGCCAGCCCACAAACCAAAGGCCAGAGTCTTCTCTCACCTACACTGTGTAAGTGGACACAATGAGTACCATCAGCTGTAGGATTCCCAATCTCAGAGCACGACAGCAGTCAACCCGTGGTTGCCTCTAACACGTCCTGCACTTTTACCACATGCCATGGGGTGGATTCCCTCAGCCCCGAGCACAGTGCTGCAGTCCCACCAGAACAGATGATTGAGCGGGGCCCAGGGCACTGCTGGTACCACAGGCCTGGACCTGTGGCACTCTGTGTGAGCTGCAGGGAAGCCCAGCTGCACAGAGGCCTGGCCACGAGCCTGCTTCTGGTTATGCTGAACACAGACCAGCAGGCCATGGTGCCCTATGAGCACAGCAGCCTCCTGTCCCTGGGCTGACCAGGCCTTGTGGCACCGCACGCAGACCCACCTCGCGTGGGAGAGCAGCACAGTGATGCTGTGCCCTGCGAGGCGTGGAGCCGTCTGCTGCGCTTTGTGTTGTGGGGGGCCTGACAATGTATTACACCGATTTAGCTCTTGCGTGCTGAGGATGGGCTCATTTTAAGACGTGCTTTGTTTCCTGTTTTCATTCTCTTCCTCCTTCTCATAATCTGGTACAAAACTCCGGGTTCTGCTTTCTGCACCTTCTATAACTTGATATAAAAGAGAACAAAGAGCTCAGTGCGTATTTTACATTCGAGGATAATGGGGAAAAAAATTCAACATTTTTATGACCAGAAGGGGGCCACTGGATCATTTAATGTGACCACCTGTAAAGTGCTATTTCCCTCTGCGGAGCCCAGTAACTGCCTTCAACTCAATTAGGGTTTGAAGCATTGACAGTGCCGGTATTCCATATAAAGATCAAACACAATATAAGGCAACTTTAGAATAATAAAAAAGAAGTTCTGAAAGCCTCCTGGGCGTTCCCCACAGGAACTTAAAAATCCCTTAACAGTCCTTGCAATGTTTTTTCATGCTCCAGTCACAGCTTCTCTGAATAAAAGCAGGCATTCTTTATTGACCCAGATAAGGTCCTGTAATTGTTTAAGTATATAGATAGATAGATAGATCATCCTTGTGCAGCTCACTGCTCCTGATATTTAAGAGATTTTCATAGGTAAGTCACTTTTTAAACTTTTGTACATAAACATTCACATCCTCTTGTGTGCTTAATCGAAAGCTCTGAGAAGTCACAAGCATTGCAAATTGGATAAACTGAAGAGTTATGCAGACAGAAGCAGAACTCCTGTTTCTGCACTTAAATTTCGATGATGAACCCTCTGATGAGGCCACTTCTAACTCCCTTGTATCAATTTCATTGTCTCTGGTCAGAAAAAATAATAATCACAGAATAGCTCAACAAAATAAGCATACTGAGGCGGGTGCCAGGCTGCATGCAGACTCTGCCCTCTCTGACAGCACCCAAACAAGCGTTGCTGCCTCCTGGCCTGGTGTTTGCCCCAGTCGAGGCTGCTGGGGAATGTGCTGACCCCTTCCCAGGTTCCCCAGACACCTGGACAGAGTATGTCCACGTGGGCATACTGTGGGGTCCTGACAGCTAGGAACGTGCCTGCAAACTGTAAGAACACTGATTAGAGAAGATTTACTTTCCAGATGTCCACTCCACAGAAATTTAAATTATCTTTCAATAAATTCCTTTGTAAGTATCTCTCTTTCCGTCCTCTGCCACCAGAACCACTCTCTCCACTCTGCCTTTTCCTACCCTGGTTGTCCCTGCAGCTCCAGGAGGAGAACAAGTGTCCTAGGACCTGTTGTGGGCTGACAGCAACCACTACTCACCCATGCTCACCTTCTGCAAACATTTCAAATATGAGACAAAAGCAGAGTTTGTTCCGCAATACTCTTCATCAATATCACTCTTCTGGAAAAAGCCGTTGTTAAGTCTTTCCAGGAAAATTATCACTAAAAATTTATTTTTGTTTAGGACTGTAAGTCATGCACTGCCCCATTGCTATTTTAGCATCAGCTGAGCAAATTGGCATGCCTCAGTTTCACCTCTTGCAACAACAGCTGGGTACTACTCCCCTGGAAGCTCACTTTGCACACTCCTGCTCTTGCAGCTCCATCAACCACCACAGGCATGGTTCCAAGCCCATCAGGGACAGGAATTGTTCCAGTGCCTCCAACTTCAGTGAGCCGCAAAAGAAACTGAATACACACATAAGTAAGAGCAGATAAGGCACAAGAGCAGGAGGAGGTAGATGGTGGAGATTATAAACAAGGAAGTTAAAGTAAAGGGAATGGTGGCCATAGCAGAAAGATATTGCTGAAATACACTCCCAAAAACATAAGTCAGCCTGCCGTATGGAGGTAACAGCTCGGCTTTCCAGACATGCTGAAAGGAGTCAGCTACACAGCTACACAACACCGTAAGGCATGCAGCTCACAGTTTTAAACTGTTTGAAGGCTACCTACCTACAAAACTGCACAAATGTTAACAAAGAGCAGTTATACACAAGTCAGAAAACACAAATATTTTCTTTGCATGTGGCTATGTCATGTGGAGGTGGCTTCAGGCACATTATGAAGTGCCCATGCTGTTCCAACAGCAAGCAGAAAGGACGGAGAAAAGAAGAAAAGCCCACAGTAGTTTCCACTCACTGTCCTGCCTCATTTGGCAGGAGACACAGGGATCCCAGACCCTGAGACCTACCTGTAATGCACTGTCACATGCACTTCAGACCTGCAGAACCCTCTTTTTTTTTCCTGCACTAGAGGAAATCCAAAGTAGGGAATCCCTCACTTGTACACTTCTAGATCTTTGCAGCAGAGGGGTCAGACTAAGCAATGCTCTAATTGCTAATCCAAGCTTTATGCAGAGAATAATATTAAGTTACCTTGATGAATAAATAAGAAAGAAGTTATTCTTCATTTTATTGCAGCTACTAGGATGCACAGAATTATTTTCCTCCTAAAAACTGTATTTACCACAGGAAGCTTTTATCATAAACTTTCCTACCAGGACTAAAACATCCTAATATTCTGTGCTTGAAACCATACCATAAAGCAGCAGTCACCTCTGACCCTGCAATCATTTGGAAGAGTTAAACCGTGTTGTAAATCCTAATTTATATGCCAGAAGAGTACAGCCATGAAGCATGCTATCAGATCTAGCACTCTCAAGCACAAGCCTATAAAAGAGGGGAAATGCGCCATTACCATTTACCTCATTGGCAGGAGGACCGGGCAGGGGAGTTTTGGGGGAGGGGGGCACAACTGTAATTTCTCCACCATAGCTTGTGAAACTGGACGATGATGCCAAGGCTAAGATAACATTCTGAAAATAAAAATCTCTTTAAATGCACAATGCTAATTTAGCTCTGCCTTGCTGAGGCCAATTAAAGGTTAAATATAGATTTGAAATCTTGTTTAAGCTTCTTACTGCCTTCATTTCCAACGCTGGAAACCAGAGGGTTTTCTTAACAGTGAACTTGTTTTGAAAGTATTTTAATCAAACACATTATTTCCACTATCTTGATACATCAGTTATTAACTGGGAGGTATATTTGCCTGCCATGACCGCAAGTACAAAATTAAAACATATTCCACTGAGCAGGGCTCACAATGCCCTCTTAGTACCCGGTCAGCAGAGTTAATGAAGTGAAGGAAAATAATTTATTGGGAAAAACTTTTGACACAATAATCAATTATGCATTTTATTTGCTTATTGTGATAAAAGTGACTGCGTGCTGCTCATCCCAACTAGCAGAAACAGCACCCTTTGCACTGCAGAGAAACACAGGGAAGTATGTTAATTGATACCTTGATTAAATTGTTTAATTAAGCAAAAAAAGCAGCAAGCATTGCTCAGACATGCACCCACCTGCAAGTGCAATGTTTGGCACGAGGGCAGGCAACTCAGCAGCCCAGGAAGCAAGAGCTACATATCCAGCACTGGTGGCAGTGGGAAAGGTGCCCTGGCACTGCAAGTGCTTAGTGCTGCTGCCAGGGACCAGCAGCAGACAAAAGGCAGCCCTACAATACTCCTGAATTCAGGCTCCCATCTGAATTCCTCTGCCTGGGGACAGGTAAAGCTGTTCCTTGCTCTGCTGTTCCACACCCATGTCCCCATGCAGGAGCAGATCCAGGAGCTTGGCACACCCCAGCCAACCTCAAAGGACACAGGGAATCCAGCAACTTGCTGAGAAATCCAGGAATGGAAACAACAGATGAAGTTTAAAGTTCTGCTGCTGCTGGCAGATTGTGACTTGCGTGCTGCATGCGTGACAGATTCAATTTGTATCAAACTATGAGAATTGTTGGGAACAAAGTCAGATATCAATCTGACCAGATATTCAAGATACACAGTACTGTACAAGAGTGCCTGGGTGATCCACCGGGTTAAGGCCACACCGCATGCTGCCTGCTTTCCAGAGACGGCCGAAAAGCAGAGAGCACAGGAGGATCTAGATCTGCTCCTCTTCATCGCTCTCCCTGCCATACAGAAGGGGCTTTGATATTCTAGGTGACCAAAGTAGACGTGACAGTGAATTAACTCTAGGGCCTCATAACCTCAAAAGGGTCAAAGGATGGCTAATACATTTTGCTTTTGACATCAGTGGGCTGCAGTGACTTTGAGCGCAGGAAATGGTGGACATTACCTAAGTCATTAATTTTAATAGCAGTTGTATCCGTTGAATCCTGTGACCAGGATCACACCCATTCTTGGTTCTGGCTGTTCTGCAGCATAGTCAGAGAATCTGCAAGGATAAATGAGTGTAGAAAAAACAACCCCAGAAAGTTCTAAGTGATATAAATGCTTAGGGAGAGAAAAAGAGTATCTGGATAGAAGCACAGATCCAAGTACTGCCTGCGATGCAACAGCCCATCCGTTCAGGGATGTTGAAGCAGGGTCCTCTGGTGCTGCAGTAAGAAGATGCAGTGCTGCTCTGGGGAGGCTGCAGAAGGCTCATGGAAGCACACACCACCCAACAGCAGAAGGAAAGAAGTGGAACCCCAGCCATGCACAGGCTGCTTTGGAAGTGCCCATCTGTCATTCCTATCCAAGTCAGCAGGGCATACCTTGACACCTGCCAAAGATCTCAAAGAAGAATACATGTTTGTTTGCCTAACTTTATTTGGTCAGTCAGCAGTACCTTTTAATTATGTCTATCCTTTATTATGCTGACAAATGGCTGGAGTGGCCAGCCATAATTATTCATCCTTATTAAAATAGATCTTGCTTGACACCAACAAAACATAAACACGGGATTTATTAGAGTCAGGAGGAATTGTCCATAGTATTAATTAGTCTCATTTAAAATTGTATTTTAGTAGTGGATAAAATTAAGTGAATTCTCTAAATTATATAAAGTGCATATGGTGAGCTGAGCTCTATCATACAATTACGCATAGCTTTGGGATTTAAGGAATTGCTCAGTACCACAAAGCCTTCAGCAGGAAGAAGCCTGGGGGTGATATTAGTCAAACTGCTTATATAACCTGCTCTTTTATTAACATGAAAACACAGACTATGATTAAAAGCTGGAAGTCTCAGAAAGAAACTATCTGGACCAGTTTAGTAGACTAATGCTGTTTATTAAATTCTTAAAATACTCAAACATGTAGGGGTTAAGAAAGGAGAGAATTTAGAAAATTCAGATGCACCATTTCCCTCCAGCAGCTGTCTAGGTTGTACCATCTGCACTGCACTTAGTATGTACTGTGCATGTTATTTGAAGTCAAATGGAAGCATAATATTTGATTTTACGGCAATATTTTCATAAAAATAAAGATTGAAAAAGCCAGTACTGCCATTTTTGCTATACATTAAAAGGTTGAATAAGACCTGGCGATCCCACTGTGCAGCTGAACAGAAAGAACAAGACATGTGGCCACATAAATCAGACGGATGCATGGGGCTGTATTCTGGCCTCAGCATCACAAGCACCCTTCCAGAGCCTCTCCTCCAGGATCAGCGTGCTTGCACAGCTGGTACCTTGGCTTCACTTGCAGCACACATGAGGGCACGTGTCTGTCTTAATAAACCAGACGTTTCCCATCCACACATAGGTTAACTAAGTGATCTTCTTCCGGAAGACATACGTGCTCCAAGGAGTGACTAGCTTTCTGTGCATTCACATTTGGGGCAGCTGGAATTTTCCAGCTAACTGCTCAGCACAGTAAACATCAGAGGACAGCCTTAGTCTCCTTAGTCTGCAGATAATTTCCTTTAGCTTATACTGAAAGGTCTCCCTGTTTTTTCTCAGGATTTCCTTGTGAAATGGAAAGAGAATTTAACAGGAGTTTTGAAACAGATGTTTGAGGAATCTGATATTCGGTCTAAGACAACTGCTTTGTAAAACCATTCCTTATTTTTGCATAAGCCACTTTATGAACCCAAATAAATAAAACTCTATTCCAAAGTTGCCCTTGTTGACTGCTGCTGCACTGAACACTGCAACTTGAGCTTGCATTGAACCAAAAAAAGAACTTTCCACAGTGTTACCAAGTGGCACCATATAATTAGATCAAAATTATATCCACTGCGTTGTCATCTTGCTACAAAGGCACTGAAGGTCAGCTGTTGACAGAGAAATGTGGTACAGATCAACATCCATTCTTTTTGCACAAAATCTCGTACTGATAATGAGCTACTTACAGCAACTAGCAAATACATTTGCTTACCTGATATCTTACCAAGTACTGATCTGCAGAACTACAAGCTGACTGACATCCAGAATCTGAACACAGAGACTTCCTTCAGCAGTATGAATTCAAAATTAACGTCATTCATATTTTGGAACATGCTTCAGAGGACAGCTCTTCTGCCACAATGCAAAGTCCTCTGCTATCTCTGGAGATTTTGGAAACCCAAGCACTGATACAGAGCTCCAGTGTGAGCTCATGTTGTTAGAAATGTAGAAAGGGCAGACAAAAGACTTGCAGAGGTTAACGCAAAGTTAATTCCCCAAACAAAGACCTCTTTGAACTCCTCAAAGTTTCAGAAATAAACAACAAAACCTTTGAGTGCAGAAGTCTAAAATCAGAGTCATACCAAAAGATTTAAAGTATTCTGGAGCATACTGAGTAGTCTGCTCTACTGAAATTGGGAGGAATAGCTGAAGTTCGGTCAAATGAGCCCAGTCTTTGTTTCCACAGAATCACAGAACGATTTGGGTTGGAGGGGAACTTAAAGCACATCCAAGTGTCAACTCCTGCCATTGGCAGGAACGCCTCCCAGCCCAGCAGGCTGCCCAGGCCCCATCCAGCCTGGCCCTGAGTGCCTCCAAGGATGGGGCACCCACAGCTTCTTTGGGCAGCAGTGCCAGGGCCTCACCACCTTTTTGAGTGAAGAATTCCTTCATAATGTCTAACCTAAACAGCCTTTCAGTATCTAAGGGGGGGCTGTAAGAAAGAAGGGGACGGACTCTTTATCATGGCCTGCTGTGACAGGACAAGGGAAAATTGTTTCAAACTAAAAGAGGAGAGACTTAGACTGGACATAAGGAAGACTTTTACAGTAAGAGCGATGAGGCACTGGCATAGGTTGCCCAGAAATGTGTTGGTGCCCCAGCCCTGGAGACATTCAAGGTCAGGCTGACCTGGCTCTGAGCACTGACCAAGTTGCAGATGTCCCTATCATTGCAGGGGAGTTGGACTAGATGACCTTTAAGGGTTCTTTCAACTCAATTTTACGATTCTCTGTGATTCTAAATCTCCTTTTAGTTTAAAATCAACTTTGAACTTCTGACATAACATCAGCAAACCACGCATGCTTTAACCAGCCATAAGAACAAGCAGTTTGTTAGGTGTGAACTTACACCCTTTATCTCACCAGAAAACAGGTAGTTCCCTATCC
Source organism: Meleagris gallopavo (assembly GCF_905368555.1). Taxonomy (NCBI): domain Eukaryota; kingdom Metazoa; phylum Chordata; class Aves; order Galliformes; family Phasianidae; genus Meleagris; species Meleagris gallopavo. The sequence continues at coordinate 586,772 of NC_139414.1, read as the reverse complement.
TATTTTCCCCCCTTGTGGAAAGACCCCACACACACACCCACAGTAACTAAATCTCCCCTCCCAGGCAGTACAGCCCATGGTGAAAGCCTCATCTCCCCAGGGCAGCTGCAGCTGGGATCAGGGTTGGGGGCCCAAGCAGCACTGGAAGACAGCGAAGTGCCAGGCTCCAAGCCTCTCAGCTCAGTATCCAGAAACGTGGTGAGAAAGAAGCTTTCTGCTTTTATCTTCTGTTAGGCTTTTCAATTAATGTTTTTAAATGTGATTGCTTTTTTTTTTTTTTTAATCTCATAAAGAGGCAACACCACCTCTGACCAATGATTGAGAGCATACTCTTCGTTTCTTTAGCAAAGAACTTTAAGATATTCAAAAGGTTTTTTCAAGCATGGCAGATGCATTTATTTTCCACTTAAGTGCGACTTTAATCACATCTGGTTGAACAAGGAAATTCATTAAAACACATTCTGATCTTGCTTCATGTTTTAACTGACTCTCCCACCACCCACTCCATCTCTTAATATCACATAGGCAGGTTTATCAAAGTACTAAGGCTCACAAATATACTGTATACTGTATATTGTATACTGTAGAAAACCCAACCATGAAAAGGAATCTTAATGCGTTCCAGGATATAGGAGCAACCCCTGGAGCCACTGGGTCATAGCAGAAGGCAAAGGAGATGGCTTCTAACCGTACTGTCCAAACGTAACAGTTTTTTTCCAAACTGCCAGCTGCTTCACATGTCACATCTTGGAATTGGAAAGCACAGTGCATCTGCAGAAGAACCAAAATAAAGGCATCAACACAAAAAGAGGTTGACTGCATTTTCAATGCTGGAGAATAAAAAGAGAATAAATAGTCCACGTAGCCTCATGCTTCTATCAAAGATGGATTGACCCTCAATATTCTAGAGGACGGAGCCATAGGCACGCTGGGGGAGACAGAATGCTGCAGGAACAAGGCTTTTTTTTTTTTTTTTTTTTTTTTTAATATGGAACAGTAATGAAAACACCAACAGGTAATCATAGAATTCCATAACTGCAGGATTGGAAGTGACCTCTAGAGATCATCTAGTCCAACCCCACCTGCTAAAGCAGCTTCCTTAGAGCAGGTTACACAGGAAAGCATCCAAATGGTACACTTCAGATATTTCTAAGCATTGATAAGATCCCCTCTCAGTCTTCTCTTCTCCAGACAGAACAGCCCCAGGTCTCTCAGCCTTTCCCCATAAGGGAGATGCCCCAAGCCGCAACTATCTTTGCAGCTCTTTGCTGGACTGTCTCCAACAGTTCCCTGTTTTTCCTGAACTGGGGAGCCCAGAACTGGACTCGCATGTGGCCTCACCAGGGCAGAGTAGCGGGAAAGGAGAATATCCCTTGACCTGCTGGCCAAGCTCTTTGTAATTCACTGCAGAATACCACTGGCCTTCTTGGCCATGAGGGCACACTGCTGGCCATGGCCAACCTGCTGTCCACCCAGACACCCGTGTCTTTATCCTCAGAGCTCCTCTCCAGTAGGTCAGCTCCCAACCTGTGCTGAAACATGCAGTTATTCTTTCCCAGGTGCAGGACCCTACACTTTCTCTTGTTGAATCTCATCAGGTTCCCCTCTGCCCAGCTCACCAGCCTGTCCGAATCTCACTGAATGGCAGCACGGCCTTCTGGTGTGTCAGCTACCCCTCTACCTCCTGATCACTGATTGAGATGTCCAACAAGACTGGACCCAGTTCCAACCGCCTAGGAAGCAGCTTCAGCTATGGCCTCCGCCCAGATGTGCCACTGACCCTGCTCTCTGAGCTCTGCCAGCCAGCCAGTTCTCAGGAAGAGAAGCCTGTCCCTTCCCCCCAGTAGGAGCCTAATCCTTCAGCTGTGCTCATCACTCTACCCAGCGGCTGATCTGGACACCTAATGAGCTGCCCCTCCCATGCCTGACAGCACATCCTAGCCTCTTAAAAATTTCTATTTTTTTATGGGCTATCTGTAAGAGAGCAGCAAAATACTGCGCCAAGCTGAGGCTACAGGTGAGGGTAATGGAAGAGCGCATACACCATGCTTCCTGCACAGCACATAAAAGCACGTTTCACCTGGGAAATAATAAGCTCTCACATCCAGCTCATCCCTCTGCAGGCCAGGGTACTCAGCCACAGATCAGAATCACAGAAACAACCTAACAGAGCAGAGAGGCTCCTCAGCTTGGAAAGACGCCCGCCACTTTCTCCAGAAAAAACTCAAAGCCCTCCAGCTGGGGTTGTTTTTCAGCAAAGCCTCTGTAACAAAGCTGTGTGGGAGAAGAAGGAATGAATGCCCCCGAGGCTGTTGTGAAGAGCACACTTAGAGCAGCTGCCCCCTCTGTTACCTAATCTCAACTTGAACTGGGGTTCCTCTTGCTTTGTCTGCAGTGCCCAGATCCCTCTGTTCCTGCCCACACGTGCTGCGGCCATAGGCACTGCGCCTGGGCGCTCCTCGGCTTCACACACATCGTGTGAGCTGTCCCTTAATGCCATCCCACCAGGACTGTCCCTCACCGTCATCCCTTCAGCCATTAAATGCCTATGAACTGCCAAATCCGTCTGGCATTTGAAATATTAATTGAAAAGGGTTATTACAATACACCCAGCATTAGAAACTGGGGGGAAGCTGAAAGTCTGAACTGGAGTTAATTAATACATTCTCACTCAGATTTTTTTTCCCTGTTTTGATAAAAGGCAATTTATAGTTGGCATAACTGTCACAAGACCCCATGACCCCGAGTCTAATTATAAAATATAATGTGGAACCATAAACAGAGGATCCCAGAGAAGAAAATCCCTGACTTGTGCAGCTTTCACCTTTTCCCATTTCAGCTTTCCTTTCCCGGGGTGTAGCTGTGGCTCCAAGTGCATGACAAGCACCGAACATTAATGTGTGTTTATTTAGAGACACCTCTAATGTGTTTGTGTTGTGTGTTTCTAGAGCTACAGACCAAAACAGGCACGGCAGCCACCAGGAACCGCAGAGCAAATAAATCCCCAGAGGGGAAGATGAGAAGAGTTAGTTAGCTGCTGCATGCATCTTCGTCAGGGAGAAGCTGGAGCTGTTTTAATTGTTCATCAATCAATTAACGGCACTCTCAAATGTCTAATTAAGCAGACAACTGGAATTAAGCAAAGGGCATCTTCAAAGTGCCAGCCCTCTTAGCTCAGGCACTTCTTACATTCAAGTGAGTGCTTGATTAAGGTGTGCTTGTGCAGAAAGACGTGCAGAGAAATCCTCAGCCATACAAGTGATTCATCTCTCCAGTGAGCCTATGAAAACCCAACTGCTTGGCAATGCAGTGTAACCTTCACAGCCAAGTGAGCACTCAAGATGGGCGGCACAGCGTGGAGCAGAAGGGCCTCAGCACACAGGACTGCAGTGCAGACGCTGCAGTGCTTCCATAGGCAGGCTGGGCCCTAGTGGGGGGAGGTTGCAGGGACGAGGCTCACACCACAGCAGCGGGAGCTGGGCTGCCTGGGAGGGCGGCAGGGCTCAGCTTTGGGCAGGTCCTCCTGCAGCTGACCCTTGAGTTTTCCTACTGTGGGAGGAGGCTGCTCCTGTTACCCAAAAAGCAGCCTAACCAAGGGAGAAGACAACAACAGAAGCCAACCCAAAACCAAACCCCAAAGCCATTCTTTGAAAAGAGGACAAAATACGCCAGAGGTCCCTTTGGCCTCACAGGCACATTTACCTGCACAAGGTCAGATGGACCTCAGAATAACGCAGTGACACTGACAGAGCTATCCTCAAAATCTCTCCCCTGGGTTTAGTCCCAAAGTGTGATACTTTGATACCAGTTCTGACCTCAAGTTGAACTTACCAGCACACACACACCAACCTGGGCAGATCATTTTTCTTTCATCCATGTCAGCTTTTTTCCTGCCCTGGTAAATACTCCATCTTCTCTTCTGCTTCTCCACTTCATCCAGCAGCACAAATTACCATCAATACCTCAAGCTGCTTGCTTTCCAAACACGTAAGCTGATAAGACAACAACTGCCAGCTTTCCTCCACTTTGCAGCAAGGGAACTGTGACACTGGAATTCGTATTTCTAAACAGACCTGGGCACTTCAAAACAAAACAGAAGCACAACAAACAACACAAAAAGCCAGAAGCCATCCTCACTGCCACTCTTGCAATGGGCATCAAAGGGAAAGAACAAATGCCCAACATTTACAGCAGTGGAAATTATCTTAGTACAACAGTCTCCTCACACATACAATCAGAGTGGAAAGGCCTGAAATGTGAGCATATTTCTTGCTTTCCTTAAATATTTTCAGAGCATTCTGGTTATCATTTGTGCTGTTGTCTCTGTACTTAAGTACTCTTATGAGGGAAACAAAAAAGCAATAAAGACAAGCAGTTATGACAGCACTTTCCTGGAGCTCCGCATCAGTGAACTAATATTGACATGTTGCAATATTGATAGATTTTTAAGAAGTTTCAGATTTCGAAACTTTTAGTAGAAAGAGTCTAGAGGGAACAAAACCATACCTAAACAAGAAGAAATCAAGCAAGCTCTTCCACAAAGAAAATTACTATCAGAATTGATGCTTCCTGCCATGCTAAAATTCCAATAAGCATTTATCTCAGCAAATTCTCAGCAGCCTCTGACATTTCTATTATTGGGGCTGACTGGGCTCATCCTGCCCTTATGAGAATAAATAGCAGAACAGAGCCTGGGCAGGGAGCTGCCGCAGTAATGTGCCCATCAGTCTTCAACTCAAAGCCCTATCCCAGCAAGCGAGAAAGCTGCCTTCTCCCAGACGTGGAGCAGAAGGTCATGGGGCAGAGAGGGCAGACCCAGCAGCTGCATCCCACTGGGCTTCTGGCTGCAGTGAGCAAAAGAGCCTTTGGGAGCCTGGGCCCCTGCAGGGCTGATGGTGAAACCTCTGAGCTCCTGGCTGCTGTGGAACAACACTTCTTCCTGTAATGCATCTTCACAGCCAAGGAACACAGCAGCTTTGCTCTGCCAGCAGAGAGGGAACACCCTCCTCCATCCCACACCTTGAAGCTTCCTTGTCTACACTTAAATTAAAAAAAAAAAAAAAAAAAAGTAGTACCTTTTGTTCTCTTTTTTCTCATCTTTCTCCCACCTGACAGGACAGACTCCTGGTCTCTTAGCTGTGTGCCCAAACACCTGAAGGAAGGATGTAAGCTGGAGCCAGGCTCCTTCCAGAGGCGCCCCACAGCAGGACAACAGGCAGCTGGCATAGCTGAGACCCGGAGGCTCTGGCTGACAAGAACAAACCACTTTTTTCCCCAGTGTGAGTGCGACTAAGCACTGATATAGGTTGCCCAGGAAGCTTGTGGAGGCTCCTTCCTTCCCTATGCCCAAACACTGGTCCTGATGCCGGCTCCAGGTGACCTTGCTTGGACAGGTGACCTCCTGAGGTCCCCTCCAGCCTCAGAGCACTGATGGCCTGTCTGCACAGCCAGCAAACCCAGCTTTTAGAGCACAGCTATGCTTTCAACATGAAAGCACACGTACTGCTCTGCACACCAAAGCGCACTGCTGACACTGTAGTGTCAGCAAAGCCTGCTACTATTCCACAGTACATTTTTTCACTATACTAAGTGACAGAAAGGGAGAAAAGTGAAAAGCTTATTTTTAAAATACTTTGCAAACCGAGGCTACAGTCGGGAAGCAGTTCCAGTGAGCTAGGAGAGCTGTTTGCCCTGCAAAGCCATGGCAGAGCACAAGCTCCAGCTGTACTGGACGGAGGTCAGCACCCAGCAGTGGCGGCAGAGCTGTTACCAGAACACCATACCTGCTGTACTTCCACTGTACAGCTTTCTGTCATTTGGTAAGCCAGGTCCAAACCTTTTACTATGCCAAAGCACTCCTTGACAAGGTTCATTTTCAACTTGTGTCAGTGGAGTAAACTTGGGGTAATCTGGCAGTGGCTGCACTCTGTTCCTCAGAAGCAGCAGGATTCGGGTGTCCTCTCCACTACCACGGCTTCAGGACAGGGATGGCTCCTTTCCCACACCAAGCTAGAGCAGCAAGGAATTCCCCTCTGCAAACTGACTTACTCAGCACACCTTTTCAGTGTACTTCAGTGTTGAGGACACGTGTTCAGACATCTGCTCTGACACATTTTATACAGAACTCCTATTTTTCTCCTATCACAGAATCTCAGCAAAAGGGGAAAATATATTCCTGTAACACACTGGCTTTACTTCTGCTTATCCGCTCTGATCCAACACCTCCAGGCTTTCCATATCTGTTTGAAGATGGTTACAGAACTCAACAAGCCTGTACCCTTCTATTTTCACATTCGTTTTTCTTCTTCACTGATACCACAAAGCAATCTGTAATTCACAATCACATCCGTGTCAGGTTCCCAATCTTAAGAGCACAAGGCACTTTAATCTTCAAGCAGATTACACATTTCCTGTTAGGACTTGAAATCTAACTTTGCGCATGCTTGTGAGGGCCTGCACATTTCTTAAAATTTGCTACAATAAATATATAGGTAAAAGAGAAGAACTAAAAAAAGGGTTGAGAGATCTCGTTTGGGGCCTGGAATTACCTTACTAATAATGAGAAAACAAAGCAGAAGGGCCCGCTCTTCCCCCACTCTACTGCTGTGGGATCAGGGACACATCCTGCACTAACTCACCAGCCCTGTCCTCTCTCCTCATGGACCCACCAGCCCTGGCCCCTCAGAGCTCCCTCAGCACTGTAATTACACAGAACACAGCCATGTCCGAAATAAGGCAGGCTACACAACATGAAAAAGCTAACCAGGAAGAAAAAGCAAAACGGCACCAATTTGACCGTGTAATACTCTACCACTGAGGGGCTGATAAAGTAAGCTTAGTTTCAGCAGTCTCTGCTGGAAGGAGCTGGAGCTCACAGCGCTGCAGAGCCAAAAGCATCTGGCCAGGGGCTGGGAAGATAAAATTCCATCTCTCCTGGCCGCGGTGCAGGAAAGACCTAGAGATGAGATGTGACTCGGGTTACCTAAAAGCTGGTGTGAGCTCTGCTAAAGGAAAACACAGAAAGATGAGCGATATCAGAATTACAACAGAAAGTTCTGAATGCTTTTAAAAATAGATTCTCTTTAAGCTTATACTGGCAGCACACTGCCAGCAGGTATTGATACACAGGGTGCACATCTCATAGGGTGCACAAACCAGAGCCCTCTGCACTGCTCTGCTTTACCCTTGCCCAAAGGGAATGCTGCCGGCACCCAGAAGGCTCCACTCCCCGGGCTCCTCCATCCCCTCACCAGCACGCACCGTGGGGTGCAGGCACCCACCAGGCCCTGGGCAGGGTCACTCAGCAGAGCACAGACTGGATGCAGTCAAACAGCTGCTCCTGCACTGATCATCACCAAGAGTCTGCTTCCAATTCAAACCAGAAACTGTAATTGTTGTACACAAGCAGCACTTTTACAGCCAAGCAATGGAATGACCAACTTCTTCCATGTCAGACCAGAACAAAGCAGCTTTTAGTAAGGGAAGAAAGTACCTTATATTAGAATTTTGAGCACATATATCTTTCAACTCCCCATACACCCATGGAAAAGAACAGGACAAACGTCTCTGTTCTTTCCAGTGCACTTTGCCAGGAGCCAAGTGTGTTTCCTACAGCCTCAACAGTGCTGTGGGTTTGCCATTCCCCAGCGTGACAGCAGGACTGTGCTTATGGTTGAAGAACATTGCCTCTTTCAGGGGAGGAGCAGAGGGCTGTCAAGGAAGGGAGGCTTTGACTGAAGCTGTGTGTGGCAGCAAGTCTGATGGGAAAAACTTGGTGGGATGTCAAAGCTAGCAGATATGGCATGCAAGACTCCTGTCCACAGTCACTTTCTGAACTATGATAACCACAGAGCGCCCTAAGCAGCTTGCTTTGCTGTACATGAATGGGGGACAGGCCAGTGGAGTGTTCTGCAGGTAATCACACAGCACAGTGCATAACAGTAGCCAGTGAGCTGCCCCCACCAATACCAATTAAAGAAAATGCTGCAGAAGTGGCAGCGCACACCCTCACTAGCTCAGCCCACCTCAGCGTGGCACTTGTGCCCCTAATCACACCTGAATAGAACAGTCTCTTGTTAAGCCTCCAGCCCCAGCATCACGCCCAGCACGCATCCAAAAGAGGCGGGCAGCAGCCTGGTGCAGAGCCTTGCCACGGCAGCTCCCAGAGGGAAACCAGGCTGCCCAACAGCTCGGGTGAGGTACTGGGTATGAGGAGAACAACCAATGGAAATGAGTTCTGACTGAGTATCAGGGCAATGTAGTGCTGAGATACTTTAGAAAACACATTGGTGTCCCAAACATACTGCTAACAGACAGCCGGTTAGAAACGGACTGGAAGACAATACAGTCTTGCTCCAAATCAATATGCTCTGCAGACTTTATTACATCTTTTCACCTTTCGAGGCCAACAAAATATGCAATCATCTTGCTGTTTGCTCCCTGACCTCTCCATCAGGCCAAGCACCATGACAATGCAGGATGAGCTGTGCTCTCCTCTGCCTGGGGACAACCCCCTGCTCCTCTATGCTGTACCTCGAACATCTGCATTTATAAGAGCAGAATGGGACACAGGAATTGCTCACCGGAGGTCAGTAGTTTGGAGGCTCTTTTCCATTCCTGCACATGGGCAGACATCCTGTGCTTGGCATAAACAGTCAAATGTGATCCAAACCCCAGTGTAACAAGCAAACACATCACACACAGAACAGGCTAACAGACTGCAGAGAAGGGCACTTTGAAGAGGCAATGGGACATGACACCCAAGACTTCTACGTGCTGACTCTCACCAACCAATACACAGAGAACCGCGTGCATCCAGTGCTGCCCAGGGATGTGCCGCACTGCAGCGCAGGCAGGGGAGCAAGCTGCATGCAGCCACCACGCCTCCTGGGCTGGAACAGACTGACTCAGGCCCATCAGAAAGAAACAAACCAGGACTGTGTGATCTGACTTGCAATAAGCTTTAAGAAGTGAAGCCAGAGTTGGACAGGAAATGAAGTTTGGCAGAGCCCGGGACTCTCACACAAACAGAGCACACCACACTGACCCTTCGCTTCTTATTTGGATTCTGAAAGAAAAAAAAACAAACAAGCACACCAAAAAATATCCCCGCATATACAAAAAATAGTATCAGTGATCTTCAAGGACTAGGAATCAAGCAGAACAATTCTCCACACAAAGATTCATGAATAATCAGGCATATTAGTGCCTCTGATCCCTTGCTCCACACCCACAGAAAGAAAAACAAGCCTTCATTCCAGAGAATTTTTTACACAACAGCGTTATTTGTCGGCTTGTTTTCACACATGCATTTCCTAAGATAAGTCCATGTCAAACTGAAGAGCAGGCAACAAGTCTGGAGCTGTATCAGTACAGCAACTCTCAAAGTATGGAGCTCTTACTTGGAAAGAAAACATTCCTGCAAGGCACAAATGGCTGCGACCTTCATCTGCTGCCACATCACAAATATTAATAAAATAATTTTCCACTGTCCTAAATACCACTTTTATGCCATCTTTCCTCATCTAAGACAGTATTAATCAAAAAGCTGGATTCTTCAGCACTGGTTTTGCTGGGTGTGAACACCACAGAGAGTGCTCTTTAGTAAGGAACTCACACAGCCCACAGCAGGGCCACTGCTGAACCTCCACCACTCGAGAAGAGCAGATTTCTGGACTCAATATTACAGCTCCAATGAAAGATGTTTCAATTCCCGGGGGAACCTCCCAAGACTGCAACCTAAATCACTGGGCTGTGAGAAAGTGCAGGGAGATTCATGCTACATGTTCATTATTCAGTCCTATCTGATGCTATCTGGTGTGTTCCACCATCCCTGAACTTACCTAGAGCAGGTCCTTGACTCTGCAACAGACAAAACCCATCTATTCTGCACTAATGCAGTGGTTTAATACCAAAGCATCATGCTCAGCACACACAGGGTCCTCAGTCCTACAAGATGAAGAGAAATCCAATACGTGTTTGCTCAAGTCCAGTTGCTCCATCCACACGAGCTAAGGAAAAGGACAGGTCCCTGCACTAGAGGAGCACTCTGCAGGACAGCATGCTTTCAGCACAGCATCCCCACAGTGCTGAGTGCTGAACCAAGAGGAAGCATTCAGCTTATTCCTCTTCAAGGACTTTACTCTCCCCACAGCAGCCACAGCAACAGCTGGATCAGAGCAGGGCACTGAGATCTCCTTCCACAGCTCAGGGAGAAATCAGGCTGCTTTAAGCCAAGCAGATTTTGAGGCTGAAGGCCAGCCAGAAACCTATGGGTATTGAGGTTAGTCCTCACTCTCAACCTTTAACGCTAAGCACTTTAAATAGGGAAAATACTCCAGTATTTCCATAACCACCCAAAGGCACTGGACTTACAGGAAAGGGCAGAGCATTACGGCTGCCCCTGAGAAAACAGGTGTTTGCTCTCCACATTTATTTTAATTCCTTTGACCTTGCTGCAATCCACTAGGGTTGGAACAAAATTTATTGCTGTGTTACCAATGGTGTATGAGAGTTTCACTGTTTCTGCTTCCACAGAGAGGAGGGACAGTGCAAATAAGATGGAAAATAAATAGAAAAAACAAACAAGCAAGCTCTAAAAACTAATACTGAGGGAAGGCTTAGCAAGTACAGTGACAAGAAGATTCATAAAGGTGTGTAAGAGCATACTGTTCGAGATTATTGCAGTACATTCACCAGAGACAATCTGAAAACAAGCTGATGCCTGATGAATAAATACCCAATGAAACCAGCTGTTTGGAAGACCTTTATTTCTTGTTATTCACCAATAACCAAAAACACTCCCTTGGTAAAACAGTACCACAAACTTACACTGACCTCTGATATCTGAACTTGGACAGAAGGAATCGGAGCCCAAGTGAATGGTGCCATTCATGGTGGTGCTCCCTGCTCACAGCCGCTCCGAGCAGAGCAGCCCTCCCCCCCCCATGCATCTGTAGCGCTCACAGAGCAGCAGCACTCACTGGAGCCACACAGCGTGCCACAGCCACCACCTTCTTTAATACAGACATCCACAATGACTACTTCACTTTGCCCTTTTTTCCCCCCCTCAGAGGACAATTTGCACATCAGCTTTACAAAGCCATCTCCCGTGTGATTTAGAGTGCATGGCCTTGGCACTACGGCTGGGCAGCACACAGGTACCAATACTGCCACTGGTTAGATCACTCAAAGGACTTGTGTGACAGCATTAACTTCATGGGTGAGGGACAAAGGTAAATTTGACCCTGCATTCCACCTGCACCAAAAAAACCCTACAGCAGCATGTGATCTATCTGTTGACTTTAGGCTTTCAACCAACTAATTTTTTCTGCAGGTACCTCATATGAACATGCAAGAGAAACTCTTAAAACGATTCTTAAGAGGACAACTTGTCTAATTTAAACTGAAGGTAAGAAGATCTCAAGAGGAGATATCAGTCAAACTCACTTTCATATCTGATCACACTCATGTCGCACCAAGAGCCCTTACTACAAATGTATTTGAAGTTTTAAGGAGGCTGCCAACTTCCTAGGAGCTGAAACCAAAAAGGCAGCCAGGGGAGATGCCCCGAGTCGAAGTTAACTGTTAGGGGGAAATTATAAATGATCTTCTGAATAAGACCATAGAACGAGAACTGTGCCAAAAGATGCTCAGAATTTTCCTTCATAACCTTGTAAAACACAAGAGACAACTGTCAGGACCAAGACAATTTCTTCTTTTAAAAAGGAAATTTATTCCATTGTAATTCAAAATGCAAGCCTCGTTAAATTTATAAACTTAACATTTTACTCTGTTGTAAAACTCTGGTCCTTTTGTGCCAGACCTTGTCTGAGACCTCAGCCCACATCCCAGCACTGCCGCAGTGCCGGTGCTCTGCCAGAGGGAGCTGTAGACAGGCACCACCGCACAGCAGCACCAGGGCTTCCGCCTGACCCTGCCGTGCAGAACAAAAATGGGTCAAACTATTTTACAGCTTCCGTTATCACATTCCCTCAAGCAACTCAATTCCCTTGCAACCCTACCTATCTCTCACTAGGAGAGGGCTCAGAAGCTGGCAGCCCCTCCTGCCCACTGTCGGAGAGAAGCAGAGGTAGGCTGCAGTTCTGCAGCTGCAAGAAGCTCACTTCAAGCAAAACTGGATTGCTTGCAGACAGAGGTTTCCCAGGGAGCATGGCTTGTGAGACAGGCTGCTCTGGACATCCAGTTCACTTACCTCAGGGTCCTTTTCCCTGGAGCCAGTGGGAGCTTGATGCTACGTATGATGTCTGAAGGCATATGCTAAGCTATAGCATGCCACCTGCAAGGCAATCTTCCCGAGCTGCTGAGCAACATCAGATGCCTGTAGTAACAGCACTGGAGATGAGGATGTACAACTCCTGGAAGTTTGTGCAGTAACGCTGCTACATGCTTTACTAAATACGTAATAGCATTAATCAGATCTAATGGCCAGTGAAAATATGAATGTTAAAAAGAGTGAGATAATCATCCAAAAACTGTTTTCCTTACAGTCCAGAAAGTCTGTTTTCTGTGTCTTAATCAAGTTCATAGAAAAATGTTTGACCCAATCTATTCATCACAAAAGCCAGTTCTGCAACTGAGGGCAGGCAAACACAATTCTATGAATCATGCTGTCACTCAAAAAACTGCACCGAAGCAGTTCATGTGCTTCTGCCACACTGAAGAAGCCAAGACACCAGTCTCTCCCTAGATTAATGTTGCTGTGTCTTTCTCTCCAATCTCCTAAGACGTCTTTCATTTTATTAGGTGCTGAATCTATTTGCTGCTTCTTGAAGGTGACACGTGCTGAGGGTGGACATACTAATTCCACACACCTCCTTTGTGATCCGAGCAGTTCCTTGCAGATAATTCAGTTTTCAAGTCAATCTAATTATAATCCAAAGTTACTGCAGCAAAGACTTTCAAGTACAAAGTGAGGAAAAAGGAGCAGGAGGGAAAGCCATTCATTAACACCGCTGCACCAGAGCTGTGCCTCACGCCCTGGGGCTCCGCTCCCCACCTCATTGCTCAGTCTTTATCTCACTATTATGGGAATCAGATGGCAAATATTTCACTTTCTTTAAACTATGGTAACCCTTAAGTGATCGCAAAGACACTTGTTTTTTGTATGGATTCCTTTCTTTCAATCTCAGATGTTCCAGCATGAGACTCCCAAACAGTATTAACCCACACTGTGGGGATGATTTATTGAGAAAATAGGAACGAGAAAGACTGTTTGGAAGAAGAATTTCATCCCCCATAATACCTTTAATAAAAAAACAATAATCCATTCACTCTCGTCTACTTTTCATCATCTCTACTGTATTTGAGGAAGCTACATCTGCCACATCAATTGCTGCTGAAATTTTAGTTCTAAAACTTCAAGTAGTTCGGATCACACCGTAATTCTCAGCCCAGCAGAGATAGAACCTCCTCACTTTGGGGTGTGATTTGGCACAGGAAAAAAATACTAACAATCCACTCACAGCCCGCAGGTACAAGTTCTGCCTTTTGCTTTGGGTTCCACAGCATGGAGAGAGATGCCCCCCATTCCTGATTCAGTTACAGCACGTCGCCACCTGCACCTCCGCACCCACAGAGCAGCTCCAGGGCCCTGCAGGGCTGTGGCAGGACCCCCCAGCACCCTGACCACACTCACTGCCCCTCTTAGTGTGCTGCCAGCCACAACGAAGCACGAGGAGCGAGGCCCAGACCCGGCAGGCAGGGCAGGACCAAGCAGCACCTCATCTCCCAGCACCTCCTGGGACTGAGGGCGAGAGCCAGCAACAAGCCCCGACCCCCACCACCCACAGCCACGACCACAAGCAGGGTGCAGTCTGCTCAGGCTGTGGCCACTCATTTACGGCTGGTCAGAACCCAAATTAGGCTCGTGGGATTGCAGCGGCGGTTCTTAGCACAGCCATAGCAGCAGCAGCAAGCGGTACTGTGCAAGGGTCGCACTGCTCCAGCACCAGCTCTGAGCTGCAGGGCTGCAGCCTTTTCCATCTGCTCTCATTGCCATCGGCGGTTACCAAGCAAGGCAGTGCTCCCATCTGCCAGCTGCCTGACAGGGACTGAGCCCCAGTGCCACGCACGGCCTGCCAACAGCCTGCAGGAGCAGCTCTGAAGATGGAAGTGTCCTGACCAAAGCACATACTGCAGAGGTGTTGTAATTGAGTGCAGAACTGAATGGAGATGGAGCAATCTGACACAGCACTTGTTGCTTGGTGAGCACAGGGCTGTGCTGCTGTTGCTCTCAGCAGTTTGTTTAAGGTCTCTACATTTACTTATTCTGTGCTTACAGGGGGAGCCCTTCCTTTGTGCTCTACACATGAGCACATGGAAGCAGAGCTCACTTCTGGGAGCTGCTCTTTGTGTATATATATATATATATATATATATATATATGCATATTACTCTCATCTGATTGCAATGATCAAAACCAGAAGAACACAACAAGAATTTATCTATTCAGCAAATTTGGTCAATCAGCAAGATATGCCAAAGAGGAGCATTTTCTAAAGGCTTTTCAAAAGGAACCCAAAGTCATCCCATCCAGAGCAGGTCTTGCAGAGAACCAGAGATGAGCACAACGAGAGGGGAGCAGCCACTCATCATCCTGTAGGGCAAGACAACGGCCGTGTGCCTGAGTGTGCTGGCAGTACAGTGACTTCAGCATCATGTGCTGCACTGCAGAGCTGTGCTGGGGTGAGGACACTGGCACCAACTTGAAGAGCATCAGGAAATCTCAACTGCAATATAAAGAAGTTACTCAATGGGAGGAAAAAAACAAAAACAAAACAAAAGACAACCAAGTTAAAAAAAAAAAAAGCAGCAGCACTGCAAGGTTTATACTTCTCTTTTGAATGTGCCTTGTGGAGTTTAATGCTTTGGGTTGTATCTTTTATCTCTTTATCATGAAAGTTTACTATTGTATAAGGTTTTGCTTTTCTTAATTTGAGTCAAACTTCTCACAAAGGCCTGTTGTTGGCATTGCGATAAAACCTCACAAGTTATCAGTCAGCACTGATAACTTGTTTACGTACAGCAGCAAAATGCAAATTCTCCCACTTGGCTGTGGCAAGGCTATCAATTGCACAGCTAAGCACAAACATAACACAAACCTGGCTGTTCTCGTATCTTGCACTCTTCCAGCCCCAACACACAAATACTCAGCCCAACAACTCCTCATCAGCACTCTTTGCTTAACAAGCAGGTTCTCTTCCTTTGGAAAGACCAAAGGCAGAACACTGTGGACCCACAGCACCACAAGTGGTATCCTGCTTAGCTGTCTGAGGATGCACTTAATTAAGGAGACGTCTCTAAGATTGGAACGTACAATTTCAGCTCCAAGGAGAGGATTTCCACCTCATAACAACAGGTCATTACAGATGAGGTGAGGTCTCACCAGAAGCACTGCGTCCAGACGTGGGGTCCTCAGCACAGGAGAGACATGGAGCTGCTGGAGCACGTCCAGAGGAGGGCCACAAAAATGATCCCAGGGATGGAACACCTCTCCTACAGTACAGGCTGAGAGCTGGGGCTGTGCAGACGGAGAAGAGAAGGCTGTGGGGAGAGCTGAGGGCAGCCTGTCAGAATCTGAAGGGGAGTGACAGGAAAGAAGGGGACAGACTCTTTAGCAGGGTCTGTGGTGACAAGACAAGGGGAAATGCCTTCACGCTCAAAGAGGGGAGATTTAGTTGGATATAAGGAAGAAGTCTTTTACAGTGAGGGTGATGAGGCACTGGCACAGGTTGCCCAGAGATGTGGTGGATGCCCCATCCATGGAGACTTTCAAGGCCAGGCTGATCAGGCCCTGGGCAACTTGATCCAGCTGTGGTGTCCCTGTGCACTGCAGGGCAGCTGGACTACGTGGCCTTCACAGGTCCCTTCCATCTCTAAGGATTCTACGATTTTCAAACCAGAACTTTGTCTTAGAGACAGTAGGAGCTAACCCTAACTATTTAAATATAAAACCTTCCAGTATAGAGTCTTGCTGTGCTTCACTTCTGTGAAGTGAGTACAGAGCATTTCTCTACCCACAGCCCAGCTTGTTCTGTGCCAGTAGAGACGGGCTCTGAGTACTCCAACATGTAAATTATGTGGCCATTCACAGAAAGTACCAGACCTCTCTATGCAACTAAGCATCATCTGCAGTCTTCAGAGGCCTTTTCATCAAGGCCTGATGTAGTTCACAAACAGGCAGGACAGTCACTGTAGCAGACTGAAATTCAGCATCTTCATGACGCTGTTTCTGGAGCTCTCCCTGGGTAAGCACTAAACTTGTGCTGGAACTAACCTGCCTCCAGAGAAAACCTACAATCTGTTTACATAGCTACACAGCCCAGAGAAAACACTCATGGCTTTGCATTATAACTAAGCTGTAAGTGAGCTTCTTATCACTGCAGTGCATCTGGCCAGCATCATTAGTGTTGTCCTTCCTTGCTTTGAGAGAAACGCAGCTGTGATGCAACTGCATCAAGGATCACACTCAATCTGTGTAACAACTGAGAGCTCAGAGATCTTCCTTAACAGTCTAAAAAACGACAACTTATAACCTACCATAATGCAACAGTGAACAACAGAAGTAGGGGGACCTACACACATTGAGGATCTCTCTTTCAACTCAGACGTGATTACAAACTTGCCTACAGAAAAATCAGGACCTCTATTTCCCTGCAATCTTCTATTTCAACCTGAGTACTAATGAGGCAACAAATTTTATCAGGAAGAAAATATTTCCCCCCCCCCAATACTGTCTATCTCAATACTGCACAACCATTTATCTTACTATTTAACCATTTATCTTAATATTATAATGTAAGCAGTTAAAACATAACTTCAAACTCTGCAATCTCCACTACTACAGGTTAAGGAAAAGCATTGCTCACCTGGCTGAGCAGAGTACATGTGCCTTTCTCTTTGTAAAAGTTCTCAACACTTAACTTTGAAAGCTGATGGAGCACCTGACTAAGGCAACACAAGCACACAGCTGAACTGAGGGATGTGCATAGGAAAAACAGCTTCTTAAGTATTTTCAAGCACTCAGTTGCAGTTCATTTTACAGCACTGTTTGCAAAATGAGGGAAGTACAATTCTACTAAAATTGATGAACAGGATATGCTGCCTAACAAGTCCTCCAGAGATAAAAATTCATAGGCAGTTTCATCTCAATGAACTGTAACAAGCCCTCAGAAAAACACGCAATTTCACATATCATGAATGCTGCACAATGCAAGCATCTCAGCAGATTGGCTGTGGGGTGGTACAAGGGTTGGGAGCTGAACTGGAGAGGCACTGAGCACCCAATCCCTGTTCTTAAAGGTAAGAAGGGTTGCAGGCACTCAGCATGTCTTAGGATTAACCTTTAGGAATAGTAACTCTACAAGTGCACAGTAAAGACTGGCATTCTTGAGGTAATTGGTCACATCTGTAGCTCATTAAAATAAAATAATAATAAAAAAGATTAACTAGCAAAATATATCTAAAACAGTTTCATCCCCAAGGACTGGAAAGAAATTAAATGAGCCATACACTAGTCATATTGCTTAACATGCAGTTGGAAGGTGCTCAGAAACCACAGTAATGGCAATATCAAAATCTGAACAGACCAGGAGAGACAGCTGAATGTCTCCAGGGAGCATTACAATACAGCTTATGCTCAATGTCAAAATAAATAAAGAACATCCCCAGTGACTGCATGTATCAGAAATTGAATAAAAGATCAATTCTGCTTTCAAGCAACAAAACTAGGAAGTCCCTTTGTTCTGCCACCAGCACCTTAGCAATTGACTTACTTATTTAATATACTGATTTACTTGCACAGGTTGCCCTCATAAATGCTAGTGCCTGACCTCTTGATCACTGAGCTACTTCAGGACTTCTGAAAGCCATAGCCAATGGTTACAATCTAGGTAGTAGCTGTTGCATGGGATCTTCACTCTAATGTCAGCTCCCAGTGTTTTATTACATGAATTTTCCATTCTCAGAAAGCATAAGTTATGTTGACAGCTACCACTCCAGCGCCCACAGGCAGCAGTGTGAAGCACAGAAGCAGCTGGGTCAAAAGGAGACATCTGAACAGCAGTGCTGCTCAGTTCAGATGTCTGAGGAGAGACTCTTGACACCATCTGCAAAGAACAATCTGACCTGACAGTTTGCCTTTATGGAATCTTGAACCAAACCTCACCCCTTAGACCTCACTTCCTGGGATAAGCAACTCTTTGATGATCATGATGATAAAAGACTGGAGCTCATGACTCCATTCTCACTGTGACAAAGTCTTCAGAAAATGCAATGTCAACCTGGTCTGACTAGGAGAAGTCCAACAGGAAGAGCCTCAGAGGCATGGAGACAACATTACTTCTATAGACAGCAGCATCCCATCAGTAATGTGACATACTCCAGCAAACATCTCACACAGAAGTTTGTAGGGAAGCCAACAAGAAGTGAATGAAGAAAAGCCAGTGTGTTGCTCATAGAAGTTTAATTACAAATTAGATACCCATGCAAAATAACACAAAGGGCCACCATTTCTAAAATATCTCAATCCACATTACTGTGTGAAAACAGTGAAATGCAGATGCCAGATGGCAGATCCAAGTCCCAGCCTGACAAACAGCACTGAGGCTAAGAAACATCCAACAGAAACCAACGCTCCTATAAAGGAAAGGAGGAAAGAGCACAAAAATGCCAAGAAACATCACTCATCTCGTCTTTTAAAAAGGAGGAGTTACAAATACTGTCGTACTCAGAACCAACACAGAAGATTGCAAAGATAAGACTGCAAAGATCAGTGACAACGGGAGAAAAGATAGCAGAAAAGCCTAACTCCAAGCAGCGCGTCTCAACAGAGCCCAACAGAGCAGTGCCACCTGAAACACTGCTACTGACAAGCAAGCACAACAGACAGAGCTGTCCTCAGTAGTAAGGACCAGACCCAGCAGCAGCATGAGCAGTGGCACGAGGGCATCATACACACGACGCAATGGAAGAAAGAAGGAAGCAGGACCGTCCCTTTAGCAGCCTGCTGCAGCTGAATTAGGTTGGGCAGAACATGCAAGCACACTTGCAGCCACCCTGCAGGAGTCGTGCAGCATAAAGCACGTACTGTCAAGTGCAGCTGAACATGAATGACAGCTACAAAGTAACAGAGAGTGACAGGAGAAGCTCGCAGCAGCTCCAGCAACCGCCTGAGGACACACCAGGAAATCTAGTGCATTAAAATAACACTTTCCAATAATGGTCTAGTTAATTGATGTAAAATTATAGCTGAATGCCTGTAGAAGTACTCATGACATCTGCACTAATACCATTTCAGTTCATCAGGATTAATATTATTCTAACACATACCCGAGAAATTAACAAGTATTGGTACTTCAAAGCCTTTAAAGTGGTGTTTTCAAATACTTTATCTTTCTTCTCCCTCCTCTCTGCCCTCACAAACAGTCTTCTGCAAAACCTTATTAAAAATAGAGGTGTTTTCACAAATCTCATCCACTTGAATGACGATAACTTTCTTATTTCTGCACCTGAGGAACACTTCAGTTCTTGCTAACACCAGAAAGAGGCAGGCCTGGCACAAAAATTAGTGTGTTTGCTTAGCAAGGTCGTAAAAAAAAAAAAAAAAAAATAGAAGGTGGTAAAATCTCACCTCTCCACCCCCATAAACAAGAACAAAACTGGAAATACAAGCTATTAGACAAGTTACGATTACAACAGTGGAAAATAACCTCAAAGCTTCACTCTGCCTTTCACCCACCTCCGGGTTCAGGGTGTCCATCCTGCACTGCTGAAGGGAACCTGGAACCAGAGATCAGGCAGAGGAGCTGCTCCCTGCCTTGCCCAGCTGATGCCCCTCACAGAGCAGCTCCAGCTCCCCAGCCCCACGTTGGGCTGCAGGTGTTAACTTGCTCTTATCAGTCTCAATTGCTGTTCCTCAAGCACTGACACACAGAGTTCTATCTCAAATCTCATTAAGATTTAACAGAATTTGACACCTTTAGCTTTCAGCTTCAGAAGTGAAGTTTCAACCTCTGACAGTCCCTGTTTTTATTTTCGTACCTTACCATGCTTCATGTGCTAGCAGAATAACTCAGAAGTTGACAGCCAGCCCTTCTTACCCTCCACCATTCATCACCTTTCATCAATTGCTAACAGCAGTTTCTTTCCCACCCTGTGTGTTTGTTTTCATGTCAGGGTTATCCTGTTCTCAGAGCCCACCTTCTTCTCCAGAGAGCCCTCTGACACGACTTGAAGTTTAACAAAAAGAGAAGAAAACAGCAACAATTGGAAAATGTTGACCTACAAGGGAGTATTTATGGTCTGTCTGGCATTTCTTACAACTATATCATTCAGGGAGCTGCACAGGCAAGGGGGAATAGTTTTAAACTAAAAGAGGGGAGATTTAGGTTAGATGCGAGGAGGAAATTCTTTACTCAGAGGGCAGTGAGGTGCTGCACTGCTGCCCAGAGACGTGTGGGTGCCCCAGCCCTGGAGGAGCCCAAGGCAGCCAGCCCATGGCAGGGCTGGGCAGCTGTAAGGTCCTTCCAACCCAACCATTCCAGGATTCTATGATTTGAGATTTGATAATAGCAAACTCATTATGGAAAGACAGGAATCCTGTTAACTCTGACGGGCTTGGGGTGAGACTGTAGAGACTGCAGCAACACCTACAGGGAATGTCAGTATCTGAAGGGAACCTACCTGCTAGATACTAAAAAACAAAACCAAGCCCCCCCCCAACATATCAGCCACGAAACAACCACACACAGCTTGAACAAATGTACGCCCCAAGCTGTATGTACCACATTCAGTGTCCCTTCTGCCCACCACAAAGACAGCAAATACAGATAAAAACATCAGAATGGTGGTACATGAGAAAAGCCTAGCACGTGTCCAGCAATCGAAAGCTATTCCATAGCCTCATAGTGGACAGAGAGGCTAATCTCCTTCAGAACAAGGCCAGAAGAGATGTAAGCTCTCCAGCAACACATCTGTCAGTAGGACTTTGCTTTATGGCCACAGGACAGCAGCCCACGTCCCACCTGCCCCCACCAAATGTGTGACTGGGAGGAGTCCTGCCTGTCTGCAGCTCCGCTTCCACTGACACATTATGCTCCAACGGAGCATTAATACAAACACTAATGCTTGTCCTGTGAACAACATGCCTCCTACTCCAGCATAGGAGAAGAGAAAAATATTAAAAACAGATGACAACTATGTCACCAAATGGAGCAAACACAAAGAAAAGCACGAGGCGCTGAAACAGTGCAACAACACCAGGGATAGCTGTAACTCAGCAGTGGCTGTCCTCCTGGAGGTCACATGCTGTTGTTGGTTTTATTTTTAAGAATGAAAAACCTCAATAGCTACAATCATCTCACTGCTTTCCTCCCCTCGCTTTTTCTCCATACAGGCAGATGCATTTTATCTGCATGGAAAAGAAAGGTTAAAAGCATTTTATGAAAAGCTAATAGATAAAACTGGGCCAAAAAATGCTTCAAATGAGTCCAACAGCATAACAAATGGCACAATGTGCGAGTGTGCTATAGAGATGGAAGGCAAGGCGATGCACTGCATAAGGCTTAGGGTACTCCTTATTATGTAGCAGTTACAAAACACTTCTATGACATCCAAGCACTACAATCGAGTCCCTTCCAGTTTACTCTCTGCAGGAGAGTATCAGCTACACATCACCTTAGCAGCAGGGTGCCCTGAGCCAGCAGTCAGCAAGCTGACATGCTGCACCCCACAATGCTGCGGCTGTTCTGGCAGCAGGACACATGGACAGGCACTCAGACTGAAGGACACTGCTGCCCCACCACCTGCAAGGAGATGCATCTCAGAGCCAGGAAAAGCTGGGCAGCAGCAAGCACGGAAATCCAGGAAGCACGTACTTGATTCACAGTCCTGGTGGTTTCAGTGCTGCTGTCTCTCAGCAAGCCAAAGGCTGAGCTCTGGGACTGAGTGCAAGCACACAACACAGAAGACCAAGTATTAAGCAGCCAGCTCTTGTCAGCCTATCTGCTCTGTGAGCTAAATGCAGATCAAAGGAAAGAACAAATACTCCTAGCAAAACCTCACATTAATTAAGGACCATAAGAAAAGAAAGCTTCAGAAGAGACCCTTTCCTCCCACTATAGGAGCCCTGCTACCCATGCCTGTGTGGGAGGCTCACCCTGCTGCTGGGGAGCACAGCACCCGCAGCCCCGCACAGAGCACATGGCCCTGCTGGGCCCTGATGCATGTGGATGTAAAGTTTAAAAAACTCAAATACAAAGTGGAATCTGTTTGTTATTAAAGGTGGGATTAAATGCTAAATCTGGGGCAATCAGTAGCGCTGCGAATGCTTGGGGCAAGACTTCCAGTTCCAGCCAACCCTCCTTTGCTTTGCCTTGAGACCACCATCCTTACCAGAGGGAAGATAATGCTCTGGAGGTGACTTCTGTCTCCCCTCATTCCTCAGCACCGCTGCACCAAGCACAGTGCCTGCCACGCTCCTGCCAACCTGCTGCCAAGCCCTGCAGGAAGCTCACATCCCACTGGCATCCCTAGGCTGTACCGTCTTTTCTCTGGAACAACAACAAAAAGTCATCTTAGAAGCTCTGCAGCTGTAAGCCCACTTGTAGGACTTGGCTCCACTGGCCTGGCTTCAGCTTGGTTCTCCTCTTCCACAGGCAGTGCTGAATCTAAGCACCGTGTTTACAGCCGTGAGGTGTTGCTAACCTCAGTCCTATTTTTAACTTACAGTAATCCATAACAGCAGCAATTAGTTCCTGTTAAGCAAAAGATCTGCACACTCACATTTCACAGGAACAGATTTTATTTCTTCTCTTCCATTTAAGTGTTTTTATTAGCCAGATGGATCATGAAATTATTACAAAACCTGGGATGTAAAGTCTTTGAAAGCACCCAACTATGAATGCTGCCTTCTAAAGCAATTAATACTGATTTATAAACATTCAGGATTAGAGAAAAATACTTAATTCTCCCCTAATCCTTCAGCCAGCACTGCTCTGTATTCAACATACAGGAACACAGATTAACTGGATTGAAGTTAATAGCATTTGGAGGACGGTGCTGGTCAGCCACACGTAGCCCTACGATACCAGTATCTTCTGCCACAAAGTCACTGTAACCTATGGGATTAAGACAAATCCAAGACTGCCATTTTCCTGCTCCATTTCCAGCCTCTGCTGTAACCTTACAAATATCAAGACTAAAGACACTGAATCTTTGAAGAGGACCAAAGCAAACACCTTAAACTATGAAACAGCACACTACAGTAGGACTAAGTCCAAAACTAGCACTTAGTATGCACCTTACCCATGTATTACACTTCCCTATGTATTATTTCTGTTGAGTATTTGTAAGAGCTAGGACTTTTTCCCAGCCCAGCTGATGACTGCCACTGCTGATGCCCTTCTGCTCCTGATAGCTCAGTGACAGCTTTAAAAACCAGCTGTCTGCTATGCAAACAAAGGCCTTACTTGCTTCAGTTCTGATTTTTTTTTCCAGATTAAAACTGCTACTGATAGGAACAAAATTCATCTAAAACCTGCTTTTGTACAAACCACATCAGAACTGCCTCCTGTTGCATTACATTCAAGAGATTATTACAAGAACAAATATGGCTAATGCCAGCTGGGCAGCCTGGCGAGGGGTAGGCTGCCAAGTCACTGCATGCTGCAGCCAGGTACGAAGAGCAAGAATAGAAGAAAAGTCACACAACAACCCGGACCACACAGCACTCTTACCTGTTGCCTCCTGCAGTTCATCTGAGAGCTGGCTGAGGTAGAAGCATTGGATGGAAACAGCCTAAATCAAGTGCTGTCCTCCCATAGAGCAACTGTGCACTGGCATTATCAAGAGCACATGCTTCAGTGAGCGCAATCATCAGCTCAAGGATTTCAGGTGTGTCACAGCACAACCCTGACCCACAGAACTAACCTCAAGGTCTCCTGCTACACTCCCCTGGGTGCCCGCTTTACCCTCGGGTGAGCAAGTATTCCTTAGAATTACTTTTCACATCATCTTCCCCCAAATAATCAGATCTCGCACTTACATTGCACTGAAATCTCAAAACCATCTCGGTGCTTTATTAACTTAACAGGATAAAGTACACATTTCTCTTTCGGGGTCACTTCACCCAGCACTGAGATGCAGGCAGCTCAGGGATGAAATGCTGCTGCAGTTCAGTGCTTCACTGCCAATTTTATAGCAGAAGAAAACTACCCTACTACACATCAGAAACATGTTCAAAACTGGCTTTTGTTCAGTGCTCCACATGTCTCATACTGGAAGAGAAAGGACAGTTGTTCACTCTGCCAGACCTCAAATACTATACAGACCTCTAAAACTATATAGGTTGCACCAAAAGTAACGCCTCTTACTTATTTCCATGGAAACTACAACAAATACAAAGAGCACAATAATCCCATTTGATAGAGCAAATTCTCATCTACACAACGCTATTTATTTCTCAATGTAATCATCACCATTCTTTCTGCATGGAGGTATTCAATCCCACACCTTTGCTCCATCCTCACTTCCGTGTCAGTTGCCATTCTATCAGACTGCTGCCATTTGTCACACAGCAACAACACACAGCGGAGTATTGAGCTAAGGTTCAACCTCTGCTGCCATCCACCAACATCCACCACTGATGCCATGGGCCAGCACCATAAATAGGAGGCTTTTCTTTTTGGAGAAGCCCTGGTATTTTGCATGTGCTACCATCACAGCTGCATACTGCTAACTGGTTAACAGTGGTGAAACTGCCCTTGAGCAAAGTTTATCACTACAGGCTCTTTGAAAGCTACCAAACATTCCCCATCCACATCAAGGTGGCTTGTTTGTTTGAAAGCAGCACAGTAAAGTGCTGCAGCTATCAGAATAACGGAATAACACGTTCTGCAGTGTTTTTTTCTCCCCAGCTGACCTACAGTTAATGGCAGCCACAAACCAGCTCCTGGACACATGCAGGAAGCTCCCATTTCTCAGCAGACATCTCCCCCAGAACGTGTATTTTAGACTGCCGATTGAAAGAACAGAGTTGCATTTCAAAATAATGCTATTTTATTTATAAGCTGAGAACAGCAATTCCCAACTCTTTTTCCAAGAATAGAGAAAAACTTCTCTATTTCTTAGGAAGTTTCCATTAGTGAACTTAACACACAACCACACTCCTCTGTTGCGAGGAGCTGATTTGGGCAGAAGTGCTAGAACAAGACATTCAGTCCAATGGCCTCTGGGCCTGTTTAGGGGCTGAAGACACTGCAGAGTACTCAGCAAAAGGAGTCCTCCTGTGTCATTTCGGGCAACGTGGGACTGAATACCGAAGCTGTGCTTCTTTACCACAGTAAGTTTCTTTATGGGAGACAGAATAAGGGTCTTTACAGGTCAGACTGGAGGTAAGTAACAAATTTCTGTATATGCTTGACATGGAGCCTCTGGGTAAACACCTCAAGGAATCTTCCCCAAACCAAGGGGTTTAGATTGTTAAGTGTTGGTAGAAATGCAGCACTTTCAGGACTTCAAAAGCCAATATGCCTGGAAGACCAAATTTATGCTTGTTTTAAAATTACTGTGCAAGCCACATTACAGACAACATATTGCAGGGGCTTAATGAAAAAGATTTCCATGTTATTTTTTTACCCCTGAGAATGAGGAGTTATGTGAAGCAAAAACATTATAGAAAAGTGTAGGAAGGAGATCCTTGCATTATTTCCATAAGTACCTATCCTGACAAATTTTCAGGCTCTATTTTAGGACATTAATCTCTTTGTAAATCCAGAGAGACAGAGCAGAAACAGGACAGCAGGAATATCCAACCACACGCTGGCCTGTGCAAAACACAGCAAGCTGGCCTTGTGATTCCCATTCTTTGCACTGTATGGCATTACATAGGAACTGTTTTAACTCCCATCAGCTGTCCAAGGTCACCAGGACTACCCTGCAGTTTCCACTTCTCTGGTAAGGCAGAATTTCTCCATGCCATCCACCTCTGGCATTATAGGTAATCTTGCTGTCTATTTCAAGAATTCCCTGTACAGAGTACGCTATAATTCACTTACATGGACACTAACTCCCAAAGCTCAATTTGCACGGGTGGAAAGAGGTGTGCACCAGTTGGTAGTTCTCTTCAGCCTGGAAAGGCCAGCTCATCACTCAGCCCTTCGCTCTGAGACTCAGCTCAGGGCTCTGACATGAAGCCCCGACAGACTTGGCGTTTATCACAGTCAGCAGCCCATCATAAACTATACTGAATGGGAGGGGAAGTTCCCATGCAAATTCAGTGCCCCTCATCTTTAGGTGAGTGACTTCCTTTTAATTGGTAATGAAGATGATGCTAACAAGTCCTGAAAGTACTGAGTGTTTAAAAAATGCAAACTTGCAGATTCTGTTTAAGCAGCAAGGAAATTCACTGTAGAATTCCACAACGTAATGGCAACAGAAAGTGAAGCCCAGGCACAGATCCCTGCAGTAAATCACTGTCCCAGCCATTGGCTAGCCCATGGCCAGAATGGGATGAGACAGGGGTCAGGGCAGCAACATAGGGGGCCACAAAAGAAGGCAGAAAGTGCTGTCTGTGCAGTTACCTCACCACAGCCCAGACCAGCATCGTGGTACAGCTGCTGCCAGCCTGTGGAGTGAGGTGGGCACCTCGTACTGGTCCTGAGCTCGGTGATGGACACGTGCTGCAGAGCACCTTGTTACGATCTAAGGAAAGGTGCCAGAAGAAATCAATCAGACAGAGTACTAACAGTGCCTTCTAAAATGAAAATCTGGAAAGCGTCCAGAGGGATCCATGCAAATGGTGTTTTTTCAACCACAGCGTTTCTGCAACAGTTTTCTATTAATCATCAATCGCTGGTTTAAATCTTGTCTGCCTTTGCTATAAATAGAAACAGACCACTGCAGCGGTCATTCCTGCTAAATATGTTTTGCCCCAAAGCTGCTGCTTACCTTACTCTTTAAATAACACTATTTCTCCCATTGCTTAATATAAAGAATAGTGCAAATACGGCAGTGCTATTATTTATTTGAAAGGGGAATGGAAAGGTTAAAGGCGAACACTATAGAAACAGTTACCTATAGACCACAGTGGTGTGCTTTCTACAGTAGAAATGGAGTAGATGATACCGTCTCTTCCCTCGAGAGATTTCATTTTGACTGCAGCAGAAGCGACACAGAATAGTCATAAATGGTACACACAGCGAAGGAGCACACTTTGAGCTGCCCTTATTTCTACACAGTGATTACGCCCAGACTTCAAGGCGCTCGTATTTTCTATCTGTGCCTGTGCACAGGGTTTTAGAGTTCAGAGCTGTACGAAGAAGGGTATTTTACACAGGCTGTGTACAACTCCGTACCGCCAACACCAATAGGTGGTGCTTGAGGTGAAACAGGGCTAGCAAAATCTAGCTCCTCATGTAAGAACTGTTTCAAATTCCTGGCTTACAAAAACAAGCAAAGCATGCAGAAAGGACCAAGAGCATTAGGAAGCTGCAGGAGTTGATGAAGTCTGTCCATTCACATCAGACTGACAGGCAGCACGGGCAGGGCCAGGAGCACCTGCACAAGGTAACCTGTGCATTTTCCTTCTTCGCTTCTGAAAGATACGCACATGGAGTAAAACAGCCAATTCAATAACTAGCGGCTGAAGATGAGGATTTTCTCAGGTATGTCTTGAAGTTAGGTGCCACAATCCCATGCTATGTGGTTGAAGCTGCAGGGATGCAACGTGGAGCCACTTGCATTTGCAGAGCTGTTCCTCTGAGGTTTACAGATAAGCAGGTGGGCATTCAAATGCAACAGCTACCAGCTGCACCAAATGGGGACAACCAAAGTATTTTCACAGCACAAATGTCTCTTCTGCTTTGTTTTCAATTGAGGATAATTTTTGGCTTTATTAAATGCCAAATGAGCAGCCTTGCACAGTTTTTGCTGTGTAGTCCTACTGAGGTACAGAATTTTTATTGAGATTTGTCTGTGCTTTTGGATGTGTTCAAGCCTGTCCTATGACAAAAAGCACCTTAGTGCTAAAGCAATTACACTAGTAATGAAAGGCACAAAAAGAGGCAAACCTCATGAGTAACAACCCCAAAACTATCCCAAGGCAGCACAAGACATTTACAAAAGACACAGTTGGATCTAAGCACCTTGTTTGCAATAGCTCTGTATCATCCCCACAAATCCAGGCAATTCTGCAAATGCAAGAAGGGAAGAAGATGGTCTCCTCTGAGTACCACTGCTGTGGCACCAAAGCACTGCCACTTGTTGCAGTTGCTGGAAGAGAACTGCAGGTTCATCGACCTCTTCCCTTTTGTTGGTACAGAACGTTCACGTCCAAAATAACCCAAGCAGCTTAAAAAACAGCAGGCAAATCTCATCCATCATTTCTCAACATGGGGATTCTAGAGATGGCATGGGACCGCCAGGCTTTGCTGTCCAAAAGATGAATGGGATTAACACAAGGAACAAAAAAGCAATGCTCTGGCAGAGCCTCATATGCATCACTGCATCGAGCAGGTTTGACAGATAACCAAGTGCTCCCCATGGCTACCTTCTAGACACACTTGAATACAGCAAGAAATCCAGGAGCTTTTCTAACTCACAGCACCAGCCATGCCTGGTGGCCTAGGGTAGGGGTGAAAGACGCTTTTTGCCACCCTGCCCCAGCATGGCACCCAGCTTTCTTCACTGTGTGCAACCACCCCCTTGGAAGTGGGTGTATGGAGTGTAACTAGCAGGAGGGATTCGGTGCATCACTGTTACTGGGCACCCCAGTGCACACCGCTCACAGGACAGACACAGCTCCCTGCCCAGGGTGTGCTCACAGCACAGCAGCTGGTGAAATGTTCCATTTTAGCTTCATGGTCCAAACTGACAGCACTGAGTTAAAGGCCACAGAACCAGCCCTTTATTTTCTCTCTCTTTCCTGCCATTTGTGTTCACAACTGGTATTTAAACTCCAGATACATCTGCCCGCAAACCAAATGATTTCCTGGTGTGCATAGGATTTAGTTGGAAGTCAAGCAAGCAAGCAAACCCCACCAAACAGATTCACAGACTGACAACAGCCATGTTCTGTGCCCCTCTATCAGCTGCCCTGTCTTTAAATGAGAACACAAAAGACAAACTTATGCACCCATCTCTGCCTTGGACTTAGTGTGTATTTTCTGTAGGACATCTAACAGCTCTCCTGGGCTTGCTGAGGAAAAATGATTCCTTAGTCCCTTAATCTACAAACTACTCCATGTAAATTTTACACACAGAGCTATGCAGGGTCATTAAAAAAAAAAAGCAGAATTAATCAAAATTCCTGAAATCTGGAATTGTTTCATGGCCCATCTGTCTTCATAAAACCCACTGATTGCTGAAACATCGGGTAGCACTTTGAGATCAGCCCTTAAGCAAAAATGCACTTAGAACCGCTTCACTCTATTCATTTTCATCTTATTTTCATGCTGACTCTCCACAGCCCTGCAGCACAGCACCCAGCAGCTCATCTCCAGGTGTGCTCCCCCCTGAAGCACTTCTACACTTAATGTTTGTGTCACCAGGAGATAGGCCCATATGTCACAGCAGATATTTCCCACCAAGATGCCGCCCTGGAGATCCATTGCTAGGACACTGTAATGGATATATGTGAGTATGGAAACATGCAGTCTTTTTTTGTTTTTAGGAGTGCTTCATAAAGTGTTGGTTCAGCAGCCAGAACCAGCTCAATGACCAGGCTGCACTGAAGAGGATATCCCATTAAGATACACGACAAATTGAGAATTTCTGCTGACATAAGACAGGCTTTTCTCACACTGTGGGAAAAAAACAGTATATTATCTCTTTGTCTGTAGATTGGGGTAACTGAAAAGAGGATTATGTGATTCTGACATGGACCTTTCCTCTCTCCTTTCATTACAGGCTTACATGCAGTTCTGAACAGCATTCCCAATGCTCAGCTCCACAGCAGCTGCAGACCAGCAGGGGTGTTTTGCACCCAAACACACTGCAGCCACGTGCCCACACTGACCAGCTGTGCACGGCTCAGGCTCGCAGGCTGCTTTGCTACTTGCACACTGGAAAGGATGTTGCTAGCAAAATACTCAGGTTCTGTCTGATCCTGGCCAGCAATGCAACCTAATTTCCCATATCCCCATCAGTGAGAAATCATTGCGTCTATTCACGGTCTGCACTGAGGGCCTGAAAAACAGAAAAGAATTTCATGCTAAACTACGAATCATGCAAAACTTAATTCTCAGTTAGCACCACCATAACTGTAAAGTCTCAGTTATTCAGCATTCCAGGATGTTCATTTGTAGCAGAGCACAGTTTTTAGCTTTTGAGGCTCTTTATGGCATCCCCGCACATTTTAACCTACCCAGCGTCTCCTGACTCACCGGTTTAGGAACAGCTGGATCCAGTTGGCAGACTTCACCTTTCAGGTGTAGGACAATGCTGCCCAAGACACAGCAGTGGGAAATGCAAGCCTAAATCTGACTGGCACAAGGGGAGAGTCCTGTTTTATTCAAGTTCTTCTTAATCTCCAACTTCTCTCTTAGCACCCTGCGTCACCAGTTTGTATCTGCAGAAACTCACAAAGCTGGAGAACTCTGAAGAGTGAAACCATACTAAGGAAAATGAAGGAAATTAGGAATTCTCAACACTGAGTTCTCAACATAACCTTGAGCAAATCATTTCACGTCGCAGCAACTTCATTTCCCAAACCATAAAACAGGCCAGCAAATAACTCTGCTGTTGACTTTATTTGAACAGGTATTGTTAAGTCTCTCTGGATATGTGTCACAGATGGAAAACTCAATGACGAGTTACATATATAAATAAAAAATAAAAATATATATGCATATATAAAGTATTTGAATCTCTCATTATGTTGAGGCTCCAACATGGCAAATAAGGAATCCTCAAATTAACATTTAATTCATAACAGTAGCTCTCAAGTGTAACACCAGGAGTTCCTTTCTTTCTTAGGAATAATTAAAGCCCAAAACAAGTCAGGGTCTTATTTAACCAGCAGTGACCAATCCAGCCTTAGTGCTGGTCACTGACAGTAGTCCCTTCCATTTTAGGGCCTAGAGGAAAAGGAGGAAACAAGTATCACATAAAGGCAGAAGATAGCAGATACTTCACAGTTGTAAAGGACCTGTGGGAATGCAGGTCCTAATAAGCCTGCAAAACATTGCATAAATGTCTTCAGCTAAATTTGTTAGCTCTGGCTGGAGCACATTTCCTAAATGCTTAATTTTGAAATTACCTCCCAGTAGACTTTCTCCAGCTTTTCTTAAACTATTAAAGGCGGGCAGCCCAGGCCCACACAGGAACCCCCAGCGAGGAAATATTTCGTTAATTCAGTTGCATAATGATGATGGATTTTGAAAGAGATGATATGTGGAGACTGCTGAGGAACAGCAAATAAGAGTGAGGGGCATGTCTTAACCAGGATTCCTGGGCACCAGGAAGGCCAGGCCAGCAGTGTTGCTGCAGCAGCCGTGCCAGCCAGGACAGCACACAAGGGATGCTCTTGCTCAGGTGCTCATGAACATGCCTGCAAGGTCAACGGGCGTGCACACCCCAGCAGACTGCTCACACCATGGGCAAGCTCAGCTGCCTGCACCACAGCCAGCTTGGCTCGTGCCACCACATGGCTTTGACACAGCTGGTTTGGGCAGGCTAATAGGCTGCTAATAGAAATCAACATGCTGAAAGTCAACAATGAAAATCAAAGCAATACTTCAGTACTGCTTGATAATGCGGACACAAAGCAGATGATACTTAAAATACTTTGTAGAAGTATCACAGCTAAGGATCCTCCTAGAGGCAGAGCCCTGACAATCGCCTGCCCACCTATCTTATGTCTTAGAGTAGTGGACTCACAGGGATTGCTTCAAACTAAATGAGCAATGGAAGTAATTAAAAAGGAAATTAATTCCAAGAAACTAGAGTCTCAGCAGCAGAAAGAGAATGAAGAAACCATAATTGCAGGCAAAGGGGCAAAATGACAACCTATCAATTTTCCTGATTAAAAAAAAAAACAAATTGTAAAACAAACAAACAAACAAACAAACAAACATCCCACAGTCAGCATGGGGCAAAGATGCCCTGAAGAGCTGATCATTACTGTCCCATTATATCCCCCTATGGGCTGCAGAAGCCTCACTTTTCACTTTCTCTGTAAGGAGGATGCCTGGCGTGATTCTGAAGGTGATGGCTGGGCCTGCTCCTGCCCTGCAGCACTCAGCAGCCCAGCATTCCTGCCACAGATTTATCTCCTGCAATGAAATTCAAGGAGATTGAAAATTGAAGAAGAGCACGTGAACTGCACTGTGATGTCGCATGCCCAGTTTGACAAAATGGGATCCGATATTTTAGGTGGACAGACCTCTTCATTTACTTACTCTGTGGCAGGATGAAAGAACTGGTATGGTAATTCATGTGCTATATTTCTCTGTGCTGAGGAAGGAGAGAAAAGGTGCTTGAAAACTTCCTTAATACATAGAGCAGTGTTCATTCTGCAGTCCTAAAGGGAAAGGACAAAAAGGCTGTTTAACCCTGACATACTTGTAGCCACAGATTCTTCAGTTTAGGAGGGCACTCCGGGGCAAGTAATCACAGTCTTTCTATAGTAAACAATTATAACATTCTCCCCCTATTCCCTCACTCTTTTTCCAGAAGCTCTGTCAGCCACAAAGGCTGCTGAGCCATGCGGGTGTTGGGTACCCCTTCTCTCAGGCTTTCCTCCCACCACTGATATCTGGCTCTGTACATGCACCGTGAAGGCAAGCACTGAGTTCAGTTTTAGCTCAGTTGTCAGCCTGCTGTCTGGATGCCAGGGCAGCTGTGTGCCTCAGAGCTGAGTGGCACAGGAAGGAAATATCCAGCAGCCCCACATGGCCCTCCAAGGCTCATGGAGATGGCTCCATCCCAAGCAGCAGAGGAGCATCTGTGCAGCTGCTGGGCACCTCAAAGGCTTGATCAGATGGAAGCCTTTAGGGGTGGACATGTGTACCCAGACAGGACACTTTTGTTTTGCTCGATCACTGATGAACCAGGCAGAGGAAACACACTCCAGAAGCACACACAAACCCAAGCCACAGGAGCTTTGCTGGGGAAGAGTTTGGTCCTACTACAGCAAGGTCTCTGGTCCCAGAAGCCTCTGATCCATGTTTTATAGCCTTGAGATAGTGCAACCTTCTGATGCACAACACAGTTGAAATTCAGGCAGGCAGCTGCTGCCAGAGGAAGCATAGGAATGGCCCCACAGGCTGAGTCCACCCGCACGTGCACCTGCACGTAGCCCACTCCCTCTTGAGTGACAGTTCAGGGGCTGCCCTCCCCTTCTCTGCACCAGGATGCTGTCCCAGGCAGGGCAGCTTGCAAAGAACAGTTTTCATTTGGTGAATCTTTCATTTCACTTTCTCTCAGCCCTCTACTGCTCACTTCCCCTTACACAAGCACAAAGTGCTCTTATCTCTTTCCACCATACACCCCCCATTAGAGAAAGAAGCCGTGAGCATGGGCAGATCCTACACACTTATCTTGCACAGGTGCAGAGCCACAAGCATGTGCCCACTGTGTCACCATGAGCAGCCCAGAGCCTGTGAAGCTGCTTTTATGTATGGGCCACGTATGCAAAAGGACATAGCAGAAGCACAAGGACTGACATTATGCTCTGCTCAAAGTTAGCAGGGAAACTGTAAACCCTTGGCTCAACTCTGTTGCAGAGATTTCTGCCTCCAGAACCATTAGCGCATATCCTAAACTCAGCAAAGCTCAAACCCAATCTTTGCGTGTGACAAGTTTCACCTTGTCAGTCCTGGGAAAAGTCCTTCACAGCTGTGAACCACAGTCAGCCCTGGTGGGGTTGAAAGCAGAGAAGCCCAGTCAGCCGGTTGGTTGGGAAGCCCTGTCCACTACCATCCAGACATGCACGAAGCAGCAGCACCCATTGGTCTAGACTTGTGGCTTCTTTGCATGAGATTGGTGTTTATGCCAGCAAAGTGACAGACAGCCCTGAGAGTTTGAGCAGAGGTTAGGATCTATGATCAGGTTGCATTTTAGAAGCACATTTTAAAAGGAACTGTTAAATCCCAGCCTGGAAAAGGTGGAGAGTTTTTCCTTATGAATTACAGATAAGCTTTCTGATGCAGCAAATGCCAAATATCCTGATGCTCAGCTAAATGTAAAGGAAGAGGTAGGAAAACCATGCAGAGACACCTCATTTTCCAATCTGATGTGAGTTGACAAAGATTGTTTAGAAGCCAAGGGCCAGACTTTCAAAAGTACTCCCACAAGAATCTTAACAAGTGGTTAGATCTTCAGACAGCTCCGCTCTGAATCAGGCACATAAATGAGGTGGACAGATTCAAACAAAACAAAGCAAAATTCATGCTGAGACAACAGCAGCTGTCCGTGTCCACAAGCAGCTGAGCACGACAGCTGAGAGGGAAAGGGGCCGCTGGGGAATGCTTGGGCTGCGGCGTGTTTGTCAGAGCTGCCCGGCTCCGTTGCTCCCACTTGCACAGCTCTAGTGACACCGCAGGGAAGCTTCGCCCTCCTCCTGAAAGGTGCTGCTGCCAGGAGCTTGGCACAATCTGCCACGGGAACATAGCTGGAAGAAGGCACCACAGACATGGCGCCAGAAAATACGGTATCGGGGCAGAAAGCTCAGAGATATCCAAGCAGCCTCAGGGATTAACCCCTGTTTTGGTGTGAAGGATGAAGAGCCTCATGAGATCTGACAACTCAAACATTACACTGCTGCAAACAAACATCCTAGCTTCTGCAGATGTCCACGAAGGGCTGTCAAACAGCTGTAGAGGAATATGAAGAAGCTGCCCATAAGAAAATACTTAATTCATACCAAAAAGGCAAGAGTGAAAGAGCTTGGCAGATCTTCTGAGAGTAAAGCTACATACTCCACTTATTGAATTTCCCAGACTTTCAGTTTGATAGAGTTGAAAGGCCCTGTGTTGGCCTGCCAGAGCCCCGAACCAGCCAAGCTCAGCCCAGCTGCTGCTGTTCACAGCTACAGCAGCACCTCTGAGAAGCAAACTGTGAGGGAAACACAACTTCCCTGGCACAGCAGAGGCTTTTGGGCAGTGCCACACAGCTGTACAACACCAGTCAAGGAAAAATTATACTTCAATATCTCATTTGAAAAAATAAAATGCCATTTAAAATCCATGTCAAGGATGGTGGTGTTGTAAAAGCTGTAAAAGCACAAGACAGAGAGAAAACCTCCCTGAGAGTGAACCAGTGTACCCTTCTGTCCATGGAGCACAGTGACAGCCTGCTAGAACTGCACGGCTGCTGTCTCACAAAGAAAGTCTGGGGAGTTCTTCTCCCTGGTTTCATTTCTAATCTGTACCAGGACACCAGCAACACTTCTGATCTCATCTGTCAGTTCTTCTGTTTTGGCCTTTGCAGCATCTCGTGGCTGGTGGTCTTGAGGACATGCGGAGCAGTTTATCAAGTCTCTGTGCACGAGGCTGAGTGGGATACTGCAGGACTGGGTTTCATGATCCAGCTGTCCTTTCCAACTCCATATCCTTATGAGCTAACCTCTCAGACGTAATTCTGCCTGTCTGAAGCACGAATGAAGTCGGTACTAACCAACCAACCATCAGCTACACTGCGGAAAACAAATTTAAAAGAGGCACAATTACATGGAGAATTAGTTTCTGTGTACATTCAACTCAACAGGACAGCTCAGTTCACTACTCTGCCTCTTGCCAGATGGGTTTTACAAAACAAATTTCTGAGCTGTTCCAATCATGTTTCCTTATCAAGCAGCAGCCTTGCTTGTTTCTGCAAAGCCTACTCCATAGAGAGTCCTGAAAATAAGAGATAGGCCCCGAACATCTGTCACCTGGGAGGTTAGCTTAGATTGTTTTTAATAGTTTGTGGTACTCATAACTGGTTTTAAACTGACAAGGGAAAACGATAAAAAGAATGAGATCTGTGTTTCTGAGCTCACATCAAAGAGCAGCTTTAAAGAATGAGTAAAAAGGCTGTCAAAATAGGAAGGCTTTACCCAGCAACCTAACAAAACAGGCTTCAAGCAGGCAAGAAAGAGGTTCTAAACAAATTAACCTGATAGGGAAAGTGCTGGCTGAAAAGTAAATATTTAGCAGGGCCCATTTCTACTAAAAGAAAGCTCAAAAAAAAAGAAAAATATATATATATATAAAAAAAAACCACACACAAAAAACAACCGTCACAAAAGAGATGTTTTTGCTGTAGAAAGGACAGCCGTAGGATTTGGAAGTACTTACAGTTCTTTTCTGCACTACTGACTGCGTTAAAGTCATCAGCCTCAGATTGGCTCTCCATTACACTGCACAGCGTACAGCCTATTCACTCCGTGACATGAATTTCTCCTGCAAGGCTTCTTTAAACTTCCCTTTGTAGCCCCAGCTTTTTAACTGCTATCACAAACCTTCAAGATTTAACCCCGGGGGACAAAGAAGTAGTCTCCTGATACAAAGATTAATGCCATTCCACAGAGAAGTGCAGACACATGAATTATCCCCGAGGCTTTCATTCTGCCGGAGCCTTTGCCCCAGCAGCCGGCAAGGCAGGTACCCACACACCCTGCCCGGAGCAGAGCTGCCTGCTTGCTGCCCTCTACACCAGCAGTGCACACAGCAGCAGCAGTTTGGAGACCTTCTCCTCCTCTGAGCTACGTCAGAGCAGATGGTGTTCAGTGCTTCTATCTGGAGCAGTACTCAGCAAACCCAGAAATACTTTCTCTAACTTGTCTCTGACATTTCCTAGACTAGCTCAGCCTCACGCAGAAGCATCTCCTCAATCACTGTGCTTGAAAGGAGCCCACCAGAAGCAAAAAGCTGCTGGCAGAGACCATTTCTGTGGCCAACCAACACCCCCAGATCCCCCAGGCATTCAGAGCAGCTCCATTTGTGTTTGTAAGCTGCACCACTACAGCCATCTGGTATCGTATCCTCTCCCTTGGGCATTTCTTTGGGGAGGGGAGGGTGTGAGCAGCTCCCCAAACCCTGAACTATCTCATGAATACAGCTCCTTACCATTTAAGGCAGATGATCCAACTGCAGAAGAGTCGTGCATGCTTGCATTCTTTTTCAGCTTAAGACAGACAAAAGAAAGTGTTTCTTTACACGGCGGGTGGTGCACTTCTGAGCTTGCTGCTTTGGGCTTTATGGAAGCAGACAGCATGCAGCTGGTGGGACTACAGACCAGACAGATCCATGGACAACAGGTCTATTAAAGGATTAGGAAGGGATGCGCTTGCTGATACTTCCCTTCAGAACCTGTAGGTGTTGGGGAGCACCAAGAGTACCCTTCCCCAAGAGAGACCTCAGAAAGGTGCCATGATCACACTCCCTCCCTAATGGTATCATGGTATCCCTATGAGAGCTTGTACAGCTGGGCAGACTGAGCTGGGACCAATCACCATCTGAGCCCTGCTGCTGTACCAGCGCTAGGCAAAATCCATAGCCCAAAGCACCACAAGTAAGACACTGAAGAAGAGCTAATTAGCCTTCTTCATTGTGCCTGAGCATCTTGCACACCCACCGAAAAACAATACTTGTCTCAGCAGCAGGTCCAGGCACACACAGGATGGTCACACAAGCATATTCACACACAACACAGGGGTGGGTGGGAAACAAATTGTCCCACACAACCATTTTTAAGCCGAACTTGATGTGTTGTGTGCGTGATTACTGCAGAAATCAACATGGGTAATTATGGCCATCTGTACCCGTTACTGCCATTTGTATGTGTGCTCATGGTAACTGCACGTTAGTTAGGCATGCCACTGCACAAACATATTAAATAGCTAATTAAAAAAACCACAAACCTTCACTGTTTGGGAGGAGCCCATCACCAACTAATTACCAGAACACATTTCCTCCATCTGCCCGGCAGTTGCCCCCTCCCCAAGGTGATCAGGGAATCTGCTGTGGCTGGGAGCTTCTTGTGCTCGGGCCTTCCTTTGTGTGGCAGTGCTTCCAACCATGGCCGCTTCTGAAAGCACAGCACTTCCACAGAACAGAGCAATGCTTTTGGATTACTGCAGGCGACCCCCAGATTAGCCACCCAACACGTCCACACACAGCAGAGCCTAAGTGCCTAACGGGACAGCAGAGTGAGCATCCCAAAAAGCGCCTCACCATACCGGTTTCTCTTCTGGCTCTTTTCTCTACAACAAGCTACTAATGCAACAGCAGATTATAAATACACAGAGGACGGCTGTGCCCCAGTGCTTCACTGACATATGGTTCTGTCTTCAGTCAGAAGCTGCGGATTTAAATTTAGGAATGGAGCAGGAGGTTGGGTTTCAAAATTCCAAGATAAATCCTCACAGAGGAGGCAGTGAGACCAGAATTTCCTCCCTCTGGTCTAGCCTTAAAGCAGATGGGAGCACGGAGTTGGTGCTGTTAAGCAGACCGCAGTGCTTGTGCAGCCCTACAATGCCTTGCCCCGCTTTGCAGCTGCCTGGGAGCTCTGCAGCTATGGCCCTTGGTGCCAGGTGCCGCTTCCCTGGCACCCACATGTCCAGGCTTTTACTGGAAGGGCAAAATTTATTGCAAGTCAATAGCTAGAGTAATTTCTTACATTACGGCAAAGGCTGCCAATACTCTCCCTTGGGTTGAATCAGCGTTTTCATTAGCTGCCCCTTCCTCTTCAGAACGAGTGTTGGTGTGAAAGGAAAATCAGCTACAGGCAGAACAGGTTTGCTCATTTTTCATGTCTTCTGACATTCCCTGACCAGTCCCTTGATTTCTACAGCGTTAAACACATCCTTTGCACACAGACACACATTCCTTACGCTCTCCTCTAAGCACTGTTTACCACTGTGTAAAGCACTGTGTGCAGTACCTTCTAAACCAAGAAAAATGCCTTTAAAGAAACTTAATTCAAATGTGTTCTGAGGAATGCTGTCTTCTCACACTCCTCTGACCATACTGGGGCAGGCTGCAGGAGCTGCTCCTGGCCCTGTTCTACTCCTCCAGCATTTTCCTCTCTTTGCACTGCTTGACCACCTCGGCCTTATTGAACCAAAGGGAAAAAATAAAATAATCATCCGAACTAAGCTCTCCATCCTCTGTCCTTCAATCATACGAGAGGTGACAAATACGCTGAATTAAATGCAAAGCAAGCAGTATTTTTATTTGGTTAATTAGAATTGCTCATCAAATGAAAACAAGGGAGTGCTTTACTGCAGGACTGGTACAGGTAGTTGTTGTACATTCCTGCATATTTGGCTACTTTAGGAGTGTTTTTTAATTAACAGTTTCTTCTTGGCTAAAGCGAACCACAGAGAACAAGGAAAGAGGAGTTTCACACAAGGACACTGCCGGATCCCTCCACTGCCAGCTATTTTTTTCTTCAGGGAGGATTTTAAATTAAAAGCAGATTGCCTTCATTAGCGTTTCCAGAAGCTGTGTAACTGCCAAAGCTGACAGAAACACAACTGCGATCTGCAAATTTGGCAAGTGGCGTTTTCTCTGTCTACAAATGGCGGGTAACGTCATCTGCATTAAGAGGGCTTTTGTGGGGGACACGGTGCGAAGAGAGCTCCTTCCCTGGGAGTGGGAGAACATCTCCAGAGCAGCAGCTCAGCGACGAGGGGAAGGCCCGGTAGTGCTTCTACTCTCCTTCAAACTGACAGAGCCACACGCATCTCAGCCAGCCCAGGCGCACAGCAGGCAGCAATTCTTACCTTGGCTTGCACGCTGCTCCACACGCACTGCAGAAGTACCAGCTCACACCAGCATTTGACCCTAACCTTGAGCTCAGCACTTGGCTACTCCACAGCACTGGCTTATATCCTCAGAAGAACTGCAGGACCTAGTCCAACTCTCTTCTACCTCATGGTGAACAGAATTCAATATCCTTTGAACTAAGCACTAAGTGATGAGTTGACAATAATTACACTGAAAGACAGAGGTTAAAGGAATTTATTGTTACTTGATATGCTAAGTAAATTGTTTAGAAACATGTAATCAATAAGTAATGATGAAGTAAAATTAAAAACAAACTCTCTTCCTTCAAAAAAAAAAAAAAAAAAGAAGCCAATGGGCTCATAAAAATCCATTCAGTGAGGCCCATGCATCTTGTTAAGTTGAACAGCACAGCATTTTAATAAACCAAAAAAAAATGACTTTATCCATAATGAGCATCGAAGGCAGAGTGTGGACCTAAATTATGCCGCTCCTGTTTATCATTCACGTACCGCAGGACTGATGAAGATTTATGGTCCCATTGTGCTAAGTACTGTATAGTGAAATATCATGAAATAGTGAGATGTAGTACTCCAAGAGTTTATAATTTAAAGACAAATTACAAAAGCAAGATACTATAATCTAAAGATGGTAATGCACAGATGGGGATTGGAGATACAGAGAGAATGAGCGATACGCCCAGGGTCATCTCAGATGTGTGCCAAAGCACAAAACTGAACTCACATCTCTGGAGTACCAGCATAGATCTTATATAGGAGAACATTTCTACTCCTCCTCAATTTCACTAGATGTCATATTTCATAAGCTAACAAGTAAATTCAAAAAATACAACCGCTGCAAGGGAGAATTGGAAGAGTTTCCTTTCACTCTTCCTTCTCTGAAGACCCTCGTTGATGGTGAAGCTTTACCTGTGCGTAATCCCAATCTATCTGCATGGCACAAATGAAGCATTTGCATAGAATCACAATTCAAGCTGAGAGGTGCTCTGTGGCCATCCAGCCCAAGCTCTGCTCAAGGCAGAACCAGTCAGAGCAGATGCCCCAGGGCTCTGCCCAGATAAACTCAGAATGTCTCCAGGGAGGAGGGATATCAGCACCCCACCACCTCTCTAGGTTCCTGGTCCAGCGTTCAACCAGCAAAGTTGAAAAAGTCTTCTGACTGATCAAATAAGAATTTCTCCAGCTCCAGTTTGTGCCAGCCACCTCCCATTCTGCCCCCATGCCTGGCTCCATTTTCTCTGTTCCAGTCTATTCAACAGTTAGAGATTCGCAGCACGATTTCCCCCAGACTTCTGTCTCCCAGACTTCACTCCCGAATGCTCTACAGACCTGGCTTTCACCACTTCCCCTTGTACTTCACATACTCTATCTAGCACCCCAGCCACCTCAGTGGTCTCTGCTGAGCTTCCCCCAGTACAGCTACATCTTTATTTTACGCATAGCCCAAAACCAGTCATTGTGCTCCACGTACCAGCCTTGGTGATGTGACATGCTCAAAGCAATCAGTGATAGCAGGATAACACAAGACATTGTGTTGCTGGACAAACAGACATCAGCGGGTATATTTAGGAATGCTGGTCCTAAACCCTGTCAAGTAGTGTATTGGTAACTGTGAAAAATATTTGATCTGTGACTGTGACAGGAGAAAATGCTTCAGTGCAACATGAACAATAGTGGCAGTGCTACTTATTAAAGCACAACTCAAGCCCCCAGACAGCTGGTCTGGGATACTGGGACAAACAATCCTGCAGTTAAACACAGTGGCTTTCTTTCTTGGCTTTCAATGGAAATGTGCCCAGTATCTGAAGGTATCTGCTCTCTATTCTAACTAGGGCTCAGTCACAGAGTACTCTTGGCTAGCACCTGTGAAGATTTATTCGTTAAAATTTCACTTTTATTTAGCCCTACAGAAGTGCTGTCATTTGTTGTCACTCATCAGTTTGTTTTAGGTTTCCCCTGGAAGTTTCATCCCATGGAGCAGCAAACTCATCAGTGCAGTGATCCTGACACAAGACGCCTGCATGGCACGGACATGTTTACCTAAACAAGGAATTTTCCAGCAAAACTCACCTCTCTCACACCGCAGCTAACCAAGTAGGATGCTCACCAGGCAAGCAGCCTAGAGGCCATTCACAGCACACTGCCCTTCCCTCCCACACTGAATTCCAACTCCCCATGCCTATCACGCACCGTCAGCAAACTGAGCTCTAGCTCACAGAAGAATTTAAGCTGCACTTCCCACATCCAAA
Source organism: Meleagris gallopavo (assembly GCF_905368555.1). NCBI lineage: Eukaryota > Metazoa > Chordata > Aves > Galliformes > Phasianidae > Meleagris > Meleagris gallopavo. The sequence goes on along the minus strand of NC_139414.1, from coordinate 544,775 downwards.
CCTTTCCTGCTCCCGAGATCAGTGCATTGCAGAGACAACTCAATCACTGTTTACTATCAACAGATCAAATAAAATCAAATGCAGCTTCTCGAGACACAGCAAGTCCAGCAGTCACTGAGCTCACCGCAGAGCCTCCAAGGAGGACAAAGGCAGACGCTCACCCAGGTGTGGCACAGCCTGTGACCACTGCCCTGGGGAAGCAGCTCCAAGGCAGTGCTGAGGAACGAGCAGCTTTCCCTGCTCCTGCTCCCCGTGCAGGGACTCCACTACCTGATGCACTACAGAGATTCATGCACGTATTTATGCAACATCATATTATCAATTTTGCTTATCTGGGCTTAATTGACGGCATATGCTAGCAGCAGTTGAAAGGGCAGAGGCCAACGGGAGCACTTCTCTGACCTCTGCAGCACACCCTCTGCCCCACAGTACAGCAGCCGCCCCCCCCTCAGCAGGACGGGGCACAAGTCCCAGGGGCTGCGGCTCTATCAGCGAGACTCCTACACACGGATTCCCAGCACTGTGCAGCCCTTCCCCAAATTCACAGCAGATGGGACCGCAGGATGGCCAGGCCTCAGAGAGCCTCTCTACAGAAACACCCCTCCTTCCCTTGACATCCGAGCCTCTGGGAGACCTCCCACAAATGAGAGGGGAGTGAGAGTTCTGCAGGGCGGGTTTGGTATTCTGTCACAGAGCCAAGCAGATGTTTGAGAAATACAAACTGTTATATGACTATTTTAAACTCATGCAGCTGTGCAGGGCCAAGGAGCTGCATCGGGAGACATCGCTGCTCTCTTGAGGTGCTCTCATACCTTGGGACCCCATCCACAGCTTAACAAACCAAACTCCCCAAGTCATTCACGCTATCACATCCCGTTTAAGAGTTTATAGTAGAGGAAACCACTGGAAAGAACTGGAGGGGCTTTTCCAGGTTCACACTGAAAACGTGCATCCAGATGGGGACCACCCCAGCCATCCTCACACCGCGCTGCACTGCTCAGCTTGGCTGCAAGGCAGCAGAAAGAGACCAGATGTGGTGTACAAAGCCCTGCCACCTGTGTGCCACCCTGTGCGTGCTCAGCCCTCACCCCGGGCTCTCACTGTACGGCCAGATCTCTTCAGGCTCCACTGAAGTACCATGAGCAGAGAGCAGAAGAGACTGATGGAAGAAGCTTCTTTCTGATCCGTATTAAAAATATAAGATTAATCTTTATTTCTTAAGGCACAACATTCTTATTTATGAACAAAAATTAGCAACCAATGGAATTTATGTAGCATTCCTATTTCAGAAATAGGCCAGCCTGCACCAGCTGAGAGGTAAGACTTGGGTAATGCCAGTGGAAACATGCCAACTAAATTACACCGCATGGTTTTACAGTCCCATAAAATACCAATCTTTTTGCAAGCCAAAACTGTTTGTCATAGAGAATTTCATTTTAGCCATATAAAAGATTGACTGAGTGTATAAGTACTATCGCATTGCTCTGAAAAACCACAGTAAAACTTATTTTCTTTTTTTAATACTTCAGAAGAATGCATAGCAATTTTAACAAGTGCTTTACTCATCTTGCTAGCAGAGGAGTTCGTAACAGCTGGGCAGCTCTGTACTTGTGATTCATGCTGCACCGCAGATGAAGAGACACAATTACATTAGTTTTATAATCTCTATATGGTCAACGCAATTGTGATTAATGTATTTTCTAGAACACAGAGCTAGGGCATCGCGGGTAACTTTTATAGCACAGCCCACTTCTTCCAATTGTATGGGGAAAAAACCCATGTCTGAAAAATCCCAAGTAAAAGAGGAGCCTGTTGCTGGACATGTCATTGACCCAGCTCACAGCCCTGGCATGAAGAACAGGCAATTTAGGTGCCTGCAGTCTCAAGCTTTGCTATTTTTTGCAAAACAATCTGGAGTGGAGGTAACCCGATTCCCTGGGAATCAAGTGTTACCTCAACATGGGTTTCACCTGCCAGAGATATAACATTCTGGGCAATAGAACATCACAGTGTATAGGCAACGCAACACAGGAGAGGGCATTCTGTCTTCCGCATGTCTAAATTTAAGAATTAAAAAAAAAAAAAAAAAAAAAGGAAAGGAAAATCTTGGCTTGCACAGAATTTTGTATTTTATTTCTGATGCAGTGGCATCTAAGGAACCTTCTGCAAATTACAAAGGACAGTGGAATAATCTTCAATCCTCTGCTGCTTCCTGCAGCCTTTAGGGTCCCACTCCTCCAGGTCTTGTCCCATCACAGTGAGACAGACCTACTCTCACGGCTGTGAGGAGGATGCTAACAGTTCTTGCTGAACAGATAGGAAAGCACAAATGCAACACTTTCGAGGAGGATTTGAGGACAACGAGTGTCAGCTCTGTCTTGTTTCGTGCTACCACACAAGTGGAGGTGCCTCTGCCCCCCAAGCCGCTACAAAATCACTCTTCCCTTCTTACACTGCAGTCAGGCAGTAAACACATAGAGCAGAAGTGCTGAAAAACAAGCACAACTCTGACGTAACTTACTTATTACTTGTTAGTCCATCCTGCCTTCGCCTTCCGTACCAGACCTGATACAGCGTGATGCTCCCCTCCCCAGTCCAGCAGGCAGCAACAGGCATGGTGCAGAGCCTGTGCCCAGCTGCTGCTAGTGGTAAGTGCTCCATGCCCCCTCCTTGCAGCATTGTGATCTGCAAAGGAAACAAAACCTCTGGCTCTAAACAGACATTTTTTATAATCAAGTTAGCAGCTCCCTCCCTTCTTTGGTTAAGTCAAAGCACACTTAATTATTGAAATTACCCGGTGGAATACATCTATCCTGTCCCCTCAATGTGAGAGGATTGTACCGAGAGCGACAGAACATTAAACCAACAGCTTCACAAGCCCTGCCAGAAGCCACGCATCTCCCACCAAATGCAGCCGGCGCAAAGAGACCGACTGGCATCTGCCAGGCACCAACAGGGCAAGAACAGGAAAGGCAGAGCCAAGGTGGGCACTGCAGCTTCACAGGTGCTGGTGTGTGGGCATCTCCAGCTATGCAGGCACACACATTTTCTGGGAAACATCAGTCTTAATCGTGTTCTGCTTCACCAACAAGAGAAGCTGCTGAAATAGTTTTGTCAGACAAGTGATAAGGATAATTACGTGATGAGAGTTTAGTCATTCATATTGCTGTGACAGAGAAGTAGATTCTCTGAAAAATAACATCACCAACAGAAAACCTTGGTGATTCTATGATTCATCAATATCTGAGCATAAAGCTTTCCAAATTTCAAACGTAGCTGCAGTGAGGTGTGCTGGCACGTGCTGCTCCGAGGCACAAGCCACCAGAGGGAGCCCATTTTTCTCCATAAATCTGATTTTCATAAATCGTTTTGTATGCACACATTCTCAACTGACAAATTAACGCAATTACAAAGTGTGTATGAATATGCATATTTTATTTTAAACCGATTTGTCCCTAAGTCCATTAGGGCACACAGGCTGGGACTGTGCCCAGAAGCTCCCCACACAGCAGCTAGCCTTGAGCTGCTGTTCCTGCCCTGTGTGATTACAAACCAAGCCCAACCACAACCTCAGAGAGGCTCTCCTTTCAAGCTTGTGGCACATATCCTTCCTTGGGAAAGGAGGAGCCCCGAATTTATTTTCTGTACCACAGGCACAGGTTTGTCCATCTTTGTATTTATGCCTTTCATACTGCAGCTGCCAGAATTTAAAACGCTACCAGTATTGGCTTCCATTACCATCTTCACATTCCAAAAGCCTTGTCAAGTCCAGCCTTGCAGCCAGACCTGTTCTTTATTCATCTAACATTCCTCCAAACAACTCTTTACACATGCACTTGACAATGTTTTCCTTACAAAACAGAATTATGCAGCCTAAAAGGACCTGAAGATGAAAACAAATTGTTTGACCTCCTTTCAGCAAAGGAACTGGGGAAGCACAATCCTGAGATACATAACTGGCTCGGAAGCAGTGCTGCCTGGGTTTCTTCTGTGCCCTCCTCTTTTGGTGCATTACATTCATCCCCAGGTAAGGCAGGCCCAAGGATTAATTACAGCAGTGAACAAGTCAAAGCGAGGGCCAAGCACATCCACATCAAATCACAATTCTCAAGTCTTCTCCGGGACAAAGTAGAACTACCTCAGCTTGAAACATTGCAGAGCATCACCCAACCTACATCAACAACGCTAAGAACTCCAGCAAGGCAGCAGTGACAGCTGGATGCTCTCCCCAAAGCCAGAACTCTTGCAGGGACTCTCTCGTCACAAACCTCACTGTGAGCCCAAGACAACCAGCCCTCCAGTATGGGCCCGAACGGGTACATCCAGGGGTACACCCTCAGTCACAACTCAGGCGACCTGCAATAGCACACATGTAGCAAGAATGGGAAAGCAGAAATAGATGTTGGCCAGAGGAATCAAGACAAAACAGAAGAATTGATAGATCTTGAACCATTTTCCTGTATTTTTCAGGAATCCCGGGAGGGGAATGTGGGTCACCCAGCCAGCGGGCAGGAACGATCCTGCACACAGGAAAACTTAGTTCAAGTTAGTCTGGTGTAGGGAAGTGCATGGGTAACTTTCCCAAACCCAAGCAGTAGGGAGCACTTCTCCAAGCACCAGAAACTTTCTCCTGCACAGATCTGCACCTGAGAATTGGGTGGATGTGGGCCTGTCAGGATTACTAATATGAGAAGATGCTTCTTTTGTGTTTGAGAGTTCTGCCATGGACTTCAACGTAATGAGATATAACATGTTCCCTAAACACACTAAAGAATGGTACCCAAAACATTTAAAGCACATAGATGTGTTAACATGTACAACATTACAGAAACATTAGCAGTGTTCCATGAGAAATGCGGTACACCAAGAGCCTATCCCTGAACCAGATGTCCATCTGCTACCCGTCTAATAACCATGTCAAGGTACAACTGACCAGTACCACCTTCTGCTGAGCTGTGGGGACTTTGTGCTACTCATCATGCTCTTAAATCATAATAAAGAATACAAGTTAGAAAGTGTAAAGCACGTAAATAAGCTAAACACAAACACGGCCATTCCAGCCTGGAACACACTAATCTCTTGGAACCCAAGTCCTGGAGCAGTGAGCAGGGCACAGCTGGGCTGGTAGGACAGCAGTGTGCGTGGTCCAGCTGAACAATACCACACTTACATGTGGGGACACCACAAGAAGGGCTTGAGATTCTTCCCTTTGGAGACAGCAAACCCAGCACTACCTCCTGCCCTATCTGCACAGCTGCTGCGAAGCACGGAGCTCACACAGCACTGTGCTCCAGTTCAGGCACTCCGAGGCTTTAAATGCACTGGTCAAGTACTACACCAACAGAAAAGGCCGTTCCTGGATATTTATCAGCGAGTAGGTACAGAAAACAATTACCTATGAAAATCATCAAGTCCATTAGCAAGATGGGCTAATAACAGAGACCTGCTGCTGTTGATATACGGAACCTTTTTCTCCCCTAGGTACTTCTTCATGTTACTTACCAGGAACATTCCTCATTTTTTTCACAGCATTTATCTCTAATTTCCCTGTAAAGCAACACCTAGGGATGCCCAGTTAGATGCTGCAGTCTTACATACTATTCCTTAAGGCGTTCCAAGCCCTTTAGAAATAAAACTCCTGGTTTCTATAAACCTTGGTGTCCTTGGTCACTTTCTGAATGGCAGTGGTTGGAGGGGACATGATGCTCCGCGCACTGCTAACATGGGACACCTGCAAGCACAGTGCTGGGATGCCGTGTGCCTGCCCATGTGGTGCTGCTACTGCATGCAGTGCCACTGCCATCCCAGTCAGCCTTCCAAGGACTTCCCATGTGAAATGTGACTGTAATAATTAGATGCAAATTTATAAGAAGCCACTTTCTTGCTTAACAGAATTACTGTTCCATTAATAGTGATGCTCAAATGATTTTGAAATTGTCCGCTGTTTCACCTCAAGGACTGCTCATGTTGTTTTGGAAATTCAGTCTCGGTTTCTTGACAAAGAAAGTATTAATTTGTTCATATTTGTGAGATATGTATATGGTTCAGCCTTATCCATTTGCGGGTCGGATACCTAATTTGTTTCCCTGGAAAACAACGCAATGAAATGCTCCACATAGGGCGTTCTGTAGCTTAAATGTGAACTACAAACTGCAATCTTCCTGGGGTGTCCCTGTGGGTCGGCTCCAGCACGTACGCCTGCATGTTTTATGCTTTGTCTGAAGAAGGAAGCTCCCACAAGTGGGGGGAAAGCTCTCAGATATGGGTCACGTGTCGGTGTATCAAAACTTGTACATGAATTAAAAAGAAAAGCAACAAAGCCTCAGTATCTGCCCTGAGCTTATATTTTTGTCTCTCAGAGGAAGAAAAATGAACAGAAGATTTGGGAAAAAAAAAAATCCAACAAAAAAAGAAACAAACCACCAACAAACCAGACTCAGAGTATTCTTTGCTAATTCATAAGTCTTCCGTAAGGAAGAGAAAATCATCCAGGATTTCTCAAAGCAGCCACAAAACCAAACGCACACCGATGCACGCTGCTCAGCCTTCCCTCAGCGCTGCACAAAGTTGACACACGGTCGTCTTTCTCCCGTTTCATTTTTACTGACAAACGCCCTTTCTGACTTTGCTGCCATCCAAAAGACTAAGTCAAGCGATCCTCCTCTCCCATAACCTTGTGGTATTTCCCAGCTCCCAGTCCCATTTCTATTTGACTATTCCGCTTTCTAAACCCAAATCCCGAAACCCTTTCAGCCGCGCTCAAAGCAGAAGAAAAGAGACAATGAAAGCGCCCCGCACGGCGCGGATCGCACGCTGCGCGCACCCCGTCCCCGCGCTCCGCCGCCGCAAATCCGCGCGCACCGCCCGACCCTCCGTGAGGGCAGAGGAGCACCGCAACGAGCCCGGCAGGAACCGCTCGGCTCCGACTCGTCGCTTCAAACTCCGGCCCGCCCCGAGCCGTGCCGTCCCCCACCCCCAGCCCCGGCCGCGGCCCCCTCCGCCCCGCGGGACTCACCGGAGATCTCGGCCTGGGGCACGCCGTTGAGGCTGAAGCCCTTGGCCCCATACAGCTGCCGGACCTCGGCGCAGCTCCTCGCCTTGCTGCCGCTGTCACCGCGAGCCGGGGCGGAGGCGACACACAGCAGCCAAAATCCCCACGGGAAGAAACGCATCCTTCTCCGCTGGCCCCGCCACCTGCCGTGCGAAGGGCAAAGCCAAGGTCCGTAGGAGGGGGCCCCGGCGCCGGGCGGAGCGGGGTCCGGGCAGCCCCGGCGGGACGGCCGGAGGCCGGGGGACGACGGGCTCTCGGGCGCTGCCCGCGGCGTGCGGGGAAGCTTCGTGCGGCTCGATCTGGACGCCGCGGAGAGTCCGAGGAGGGGGCGGCGATCCAAGTTTGCCCGGGCCGGGCCCCTTCCCCGCCGCGCTTCGAAACCCCGAAGCGTGACCGCGGAGAAGGCTTTTGTTCTTAGCGCGGCCGCATCCCCGGGCGGTCCCGCCGCGATGCCGCCGGCTGCGGCGGCCGCCGGGCCGAGCGGAGCGGGGCGCGCTGCCGGGCTGCTCCCGCGCCTGAGCCGAGCTGCGCCGAGCCGTGCCGGGCTGCGCCGCGCCGCTCCGTGCGCGCCGGCACCGCTCCACCTGCGCGCCGAGCCGGGCGGCGGGCGGGGAGGCTCCCGAGCGAGGCAGGGCTTCCCCCGCCGGACGTGGCATCACGCCGGGCCGCGCCAATCCCGCGCGGGGCGCTGCCCCGCCCCGGGCCCGCGCTCCGCCCCGCGCCACCGCCCCGAGCCCCCGCCGCGGGCACGGCGCCGCCGCCCGCCCGCCCCGGAGCGCGGCCCGGCCTTGGGAGCGGCCCGCGGGCGAGGAGCTGCTCCGCTCCGCCCGGCTCCCGAATGCGGCGTCTCGGCCGCGGGGCGAGCGGGCAACGCCGGCGGCGCCCGGTGAGCGGGTGGTCCGCTCTGCCCTTCGGGAAGGACGTCCTGAAAGCGGGCGGTGAGCCCCCGTCTGTCTGAGCCGCGGTCCGGCTCCGATTTCCCCCGGATGTGGTGGGAAAACGCAGAAAGACGAATCGTGAACCGCTTTGCCTGATCGTTGCGGGGGAAAAGTCTTAACTGGGAGCCCGAGAGTCCCAGCAGAGGCCTGGGAGGTGGAAATGCCCCTTCAGGAGAAGGGATTTTCAGCTGCGGGCTCTGCTTTTGGGTTTTCTTCCTACAGCAGCATACCCTGTCCTGAACCTGGCACCCCACGGCTCTGCCAGCTGGGTGCAGTCTGCTCCCCACGGAGATGGGGTGTCTGTCAGCACCCGAGTGAAGAGTAATGCTCCAGCTCTCCCACAGAGGAGTTTTTGCCCGGTATCTAACACATCTGACAACAGGCAGAGAACCGAAGATCAGTTCTATTAGGGCAGGTTTTTCTATGGAGAAAGGACAGGGAATCTGCTAGCACCTCAGCTTAAGCACTTGTGGGAGTTTACACGTTAACAGTTATCCAAAAGCCCACATCAAAAAACTGCCATGGCCATGGGCACCAAAATTCCTCAACAAGAATAGACTGGGGCAAATTGCTCAGACCTGAAAATTTGTACGAAGGCTGGGTCACCCAGTTTGCTTCTTCAGAACTGCTCGCTCTCAGAGAAATGATTAAGAAAGAAGTGACACAAATATATAGCTCCAGGGAGGGGAAAGATGGCAGTTGGGAAGGGAAAAGTCATTGCTTTCCTATGAAATCGCCTAATGATTTCCTAGGAAATCTCCCTAACTAAAGTCATCTGTGAAATACAGCATAGGGAATTAATAGAACCTTACTGTAGAGAAAGGGAGGGTTTTGTAATGAAGGCCATGACTGTGGTGAGCCCTCACTGTGACCTGAAGTTGAAACCTGTGCGTCAGTACAGCTCGTGCTGCTTCCCAGCTCTCAGTTCTTTCACAGACAGCACTGTGCTTTTAGGTCGTTGCTACATCTCTCTGATGCACACAGGTTAGAAACCCAAGGCTAGAAGCTTCCCAGCGCCTGGTACTCCTGAGCTGGAAGCTTGCTTTGTGGACTTTCTGGAGCATGGAAATAACATGCCATGGATAATATAAAGTCCAACCCACTCTGTCTTTAAAAAGGATTTCGACTGTAAGCAGAGGAGTATGACAAGTTAGCAAGTACAATGTATACCAGGTCACACAAGGTTACTTCAGCTCTTACTCCTATGTATCTGCTCTAATTTAGTAGCAGGAGGTACGTGGCAGGTCAGGTTGGTGGCTGGAGTTGATGAACTTTAGGGTTTTTTCCACCAATGATGATTCCACAGTCTGTAGCCCTTTTCCCATCCCAGACCTCGAACACAGCGCTTGGAGACCGATGGCAACCCAGCTACGGCGGTGGCAGAACGCAAGCACCAGAGGAATCCATATGGGAATCTGTTTTGCCAGGACTATGGAATGCCAGGGTTGTGGTTCCTCCTCGTGGTGCTGAAGCATATCTGTATGTTTCACTGATTATGTTTGGATGTATACCCAGGATTGTGGCTATGTACATTTAAAAAAAAACACTGAAACAAACATCTTCAAAGTGTCGTGATGAAAATATGGTTTTGGCACGTGTTATAAATCGTGTGGTTTTTTCAGGACCTGATCTACTTTGTGAGGACTCACTTAAAGGAATGGAGCTTGGCACAAGGCATACAGGGGATTATCTAAGGACTGGCAGGAGGAGCTGGAACCGGGGTAGAAAAGAAAGAGTGAAGTAAAACACAAGATGAGTAGACAAAATGCAGAGGAGGAGAATAGCACATGGCTGGCCAGCAAGAGTCAGGAAGACAGAAAATCCATCCTGCTGTGGAGATTGCCTCTTAATAGTCACAAGAAAAAAATGAAGTCCACTGAAAAGCTGATCCAAGCATTATGAAGAGACAAGAATGATGAAGAGCCAAATCATCTGGCACAAGTGTGGAAAGCTACAGTTTAAAAAACAATACCAACAATACAAACAGACCAAAGAGAGGCTTCTTATAACCTCAACTTTCACAGGATGTTTTCTATTCCTCTACAACTTTCCAAAAGTTTTGTATTTTAGTGGACGTACCTCTGTTTTTCATACTGAAGCAAATTAAGAGTTGTTCATGCAGCAAAGTATGTAGAACCAGATCTCCAGCTGGTTCTAAAATGGACCTATACTGAGGCATAGCAACCTAGAGTCTCGGAGCAAAACCAGAGCAGCAAAAAACCCGGATATCTTATCAAATTGTATTGTGTCTTCACTGCCACATTGAAAGAACAGAACATCCCCACTTGAATTCACAATGCTCAAAGTACACTGCTGCAGAGTAGGGAGGAAGGAGGGAAAGGAGATGGGCAAGAAGAGGTGGTCTATAACCTCCTCCTCACTGATGTCATGTAATAAAATCTTCAGCACCTTTCCCGTAGTTTTACACTACGTCTCATTCTGCAGAAACATCAGAAAACCCTGCATCTTTAGATTATAAATCTTCATCAAAGTATGAGTATATCAGTCACTTTTCTGCTGGTTTCTTTTCATCTCTACTGTATCTGTCTCCTACAGGAATTCATGAAAGCTCGTCCCCTGCTCTCCTCCCTCCCTCCCCAACACTGGCTGCTGTTCAGCAAAAGCTGGCCATGTGTTTTGCTCAATCAAATCTAATTAAGTTATCCAGAGGATTTTCTAGATAACGCTTTGCTATCTACAGCTGCTTACTTCTCCACTGGATCTTCCTTCATTAGGAACCCTCAGTTTCCCCACGACACATATAGGCAGAGTATCTTTTTGTTTTGGTCACTAAAAATATTGGATCGGCCCCTCTGAATTGCTGGGGATTGTCATGGACAGCTGACAAATCCAGCTGGATCTATGCAAGAAGCTGTTTGCCCTACAAAAATGCTAAGGCTTTGGGGATTTGCGTGTCCAAATAACTTAATCAGGAATATTCAGTAGGTATCATTCAGTTGGGGATCTTTCCCAGGTCTCAGGGAAGCCAGACTCGGGTTCCAGGAATATGACTCCAAATCTGCTGCTGAGGAGCAGAGGGGCGGCGCTGAGGACAAGTGCAGCAGTGCACACGAGGCACCCATCCTGCTGTTTGGTCCTTGAGCAGCATAGACCAGTTGCCTTCAAAATGCAGTGTTTATTCCTCACTTTGTGGTTAGTACTTTTCAGAGGGAGATTATGCACAGCCAAATAATTTCAAACAGGTTATCTTGATAAGGCAGGTAATTGCCACCCTGTGCTATATTTTGAATTGAAGAACCCAATTTTACAGCAGTGACTGAAAGAAACGTATTGTTTTAAAAATCTTTTACAAATGACTTCACCTTTCAGCACTGTACTTTTGATATATATGATGCAGAGATTTCCCAGTAATAAGGAGACAAAGTCCAAAAATAAAATAAAATAAAAAAATAATAAATAATATAAAAATAATAAATAAATAAATAAATAAATCCCACACCACACCATAAACTCATTTGGGAACCTCTACTAACTGAGCCTTAGGAAGTAGGCTTCATTCTTTCTGGATGTGACTTTCAACAACGCTCCCTAAATGTGTACAGCAGCAACTAAAGAATGTGGGCCGGGCACTGAACCATGCCCATATTCTTTATGTTTTATCTTTCATAAGCAGAGCTTAGCTCAGTAGTGTGAAATGGCTCAAAATAGGCCTCCAAATTACTAGGGTATGTGAATTCAGCGTGCCGCTACGGTGATACGTGGAAGATTTCTCTCCCTTCCTGCAGAAGTCACAATCAGAGGACTTCTTATCATTCAAGAGGTTATATCCAGAAACTAACTGTTTTTTTAAAGGATTTATCAAACTTAAATCTCCCCTCAATCTCATCATTATCAATCTGAGCAATGGCATAAGAAGCCCATAGAGCACTCTGTTCTTACAAACCCCAGTTCAAAAGCATGTTGCTGAGCACTGGTCCGATGCACGTGGAACTGGGACAGACATCCCATAGCTGTCAGTGAGAAAAAATGTTACAGCCATTCAGAAAGAAATGTGTGGCGTTGCCATACAGGCATCTGGCGATGCTGATGTTACTTCTCAGCTAACACTCATCCTGTTGCTACATTAAACACTACAGACCAAAGTACTTAAGATGAATTAATACAGCTATCTCAGGTTCTGCTCAAGAGTTTATTTTTTCCTTCACATGGAGTTAGGTACAACATAACCTATTTTTAGAGAGAAATGGACTATGAGGCAAATGAGAGTTGTATTGGAAGGCACCAAATGCCTGTAGTTGTGAGCAGAACCTCTGAAACTTCAGGCATTGCCTGCCTGTAGGAAATTAGCAGTGTTGGACCAGAAGTGCAGGTGAATTAGGGTTGGACACCAACTAACTGGCAGGATAGCTAAGAGCAAATATTTGCAGACTTCCACATGCCGAGGAGAGATTGAGCTTGGAAACTCATCCTTCCCATGCATTTTTCTCTGTGCTATGGATTGGATAATTACTGGGTGACACGCATCTCCTCATGTGTGCCAACATCACTTCTGATGTAACTTTAGCTGTGAATAAGATTACGTCTGGAATGGATGGTCCAGCACATTTTTCATTTTAAGATCAACACATTTTGCAGCACAAGGACAGAGTATCCACTCTGCCTACACTTGCTCTTGGTGCTGGAAGGCCAGAAGGCAGAGCAGTGTCAGTGAAGGTACACCCGTTTATCCTGGCTGAGGATTCAGCACTCTTAAAAGTGTGATGTCCTTTTGTGGGGTTACTGCCTCTTTGTATTCCACTTCTTTTGGCAGGACCACATAAACATCCATATTGGGTTTTTCAGAACGCCAGACAACACAAACCTACGTTCTTAAGATTAAAAATAGAGAGATTCATCTGATTTAATTTCCTCAACCTGCTAAACCAGAGAGCATGAGTTGTGTAAGAAGATGCACAAAAGCTGGTTGCAAGAAATGATAGAACACACTGGCACACTTTCTTAAGGGCTCTTCTGTTTCTTTCTTTCTTTCTTTTTTCTTTTTTTACTTTTGAGCATAGCTGTAAGAATCAATTATTTGTAATATCTACCTATTTTTATATCACATATATATAACTTTGCCTTAAGCGCTACTTTTCTTATGCAGCTGAAGGAGGAAAGCTTAGATCCTTGGCCTCTATTGTGGCAGATGTAGGAACATTGCTTTTTAAAGCAGTTTAAATAGAAGTTGGTGGACTGGGGGACCCTGGGTCTCACTTTCAAATCTTCCTTGCTGCCTTACAAAAGCTAAGCAGTTAGGTGCAATGACTCACACTGACATTTTTGGGAGAGAATGATGCCTTTTATAATAACATTGATATTCCCCCATTGATGTCTCAACACTGGCTAATTTAGAAAAGAAACATGTAGTGCAAGGTTGAAAGGTCACAGGCCAGCCAAAGAACTCATGAGATCATGGGACCATGAAAGAGGCTCCGGCTTTAAAATAAAATAGCCTTTCTTCTTTTTGTTTCTTTTTATTTTTGAGGTACATACAAACTTTTCTAAAGGGCAGGAATTTCATCTGAACTGTTCTGTCACATACTGTACAAATAAGAACGACACTGCGGAACTACTTGAAGGGGTTCGGCAGAGCTGATCTCCGGAGGTCACTTTAATCTGTATTGAGTGGGGAAGGAGTGGGAGAAGGAAGGACACACGCTTTCAGAGCACTGCCAGACCTCTTTAAACTCTGATGGTATCATCGTCAAGCCCACACCCTTCTTAGATTACTCTCCTCACGATTTGTAATGCCCCCGCAGCCCAATGAGTGTGAAATTAAATGATGAAATATTGGATTATTTGGGCCTGTTGTGTTCTACTCTACTGGCACTGTTCTTTTCCCTTTCTGTCTCCTGATTTTCCACTCTCAGAGCTAAAGGGGAAGAAGGGGAAAAAACCCTGATAACACAATAAATGCACTTCCATATTGTTCTCCTGACCGATGTGTGTACCTTGAAAAGTTTTGAACACAGATTCAGGTTTCAGACTAATATTGGGGCTAGATTTTCTGGCTTTGGTTTCTTTCCACGATTCTTTGCTTCTAGTGCAGCAGCAGCTAACAAATATTATTTGTTGATGCAATACATATAAACCATACATCTTTAGTGTACAAATCTATTATTAAACCAAAGCAATTAGGCACTGAGAGCCTTCCTAACTGTAGCTTCTCAAACAGAAATAGACAAAGTGGTTGCCTAATGGAACGTGCAATTGATAAGAGAAGAAATTATTATCTCATAGTTAATGTGTTTAGCATTTGAGAAAACAAAGTCTAGCTCCTGCCATAAAGCCACGTACTTTACTCCTGCTGTACTCCTAGACAATGCAGCTATGCATTTCACAACTTTATCTCAATTTCTGTGTTTTCTTGGCTGTTTTATTTTGGTCAAGTTTACAAAGTGCATAAATTTGAAGGTAACTTAGTGTGAGGCAACTAGGAAGCAAACTAAGCAATAAGAAAAATTTACTTTTTGGGCACAATCAGAAAAACTATTGGAAATTGCATGCATTGAGGACTTGTACTGGATAATGGTGTAGAGCCTGCTGTGTTGGAGACAGATCCGATGTCAGAGGACTGAGCAATCTCTGATGTGCTGTGCTTCCAGCTCTAGGCTGGAAGTAAGCAGGAGACTTTCCCCTGGCTCTCTCAGTGTTGAAGTACACAGTCATCTCAGTTAAGCAGCCCATAAAACACTGACCTATAAAAAATTGTAGCCTGCCTTCCCCTGTGGTATCCTGTTGTGAGTTTACCCTAGCAAGCTGCTAAGCACCGCACAGCCTCAAAACTAGCACATACCCTGAAGTATCCACTCTTTTTCCAGGGAGAATGCTGTAATTCCACTTCCTTATTGCACGGCCTTCTCACAGTGCCCCCTCTCTGCCCATGTTTCTGAGTTTAGTTAGTTGCATGAAGAGTGTGGTAAAAAAAAATCTCAAAACCATTCCAGCCCATATGGCACCATCATGAAAATAATTTCACAAGATGTGCATTTTCACTCCTATGAAACTCCACTATGTTTATGAGAGTGCTGATGGCACTGCTGTGAGCCCTTAGGTCCCCATAAATGCTTTGGGTTCTATTAGTGAGCCCATCACTAACATTAATTTTCTAGCATCTTCTGATAGCTGGAGTTGAGTTACAAAAGGAGGTACTAGGATTTAGGATAGTTCACTTACATATGCTGTCACTGCAATGTCCTTGGGGCAGACAAAAGCCGACCATCTATGGATGCCCCTGGCTCAACCGGGCACAAGGTGAGAACTGTGCAGTGTATCCACAATGGCCTTCTTAGGTATCAAAGCTCTTTATAAATTATACAGGTATACTATCTAAACTCCTTATGCAGGCTTAGACAATTTCCTCCCTCCTCCCACTGCTTGTTTTCCACAACTCACAAATGTCTGTTTCCAGCAAAAAAGAAAAATGAGCTGGCAAACGCTCTGCCTATAGCTCAATTTTGAAGCTGAGAAATACAGATTTCCTCCAATCTTTCCTTCCTAATGTTTTGTGAAATGAACTATTCAAAACTATCTATTTTAGAAGGAACTGAAAATCCTTCCCTCCATAAAGTAACCTATTAAAGCCTTATTTATTTTTTTTTTCTTTTGCTCCTCAAGACATGCACCATAGCCTATGAGTCCTTTTTCTCCATTTATGGGTTTTGATGACACATTCTGTTCATATGGGTCTGGAAGTTCTGGTGTTATCATTTTGACCGTTGCTTTTGTGTATGAGAAGAAGAATCAGATGTGGCCAAATGCAGAGAAGTACTGCACAAAATTTTTCATTAGCTCAGTAGGGATGGCTGGAACTTTTTCTCATGCAAAACTCCTCCCATCATCAGTGGGGATCTTACATATCTGTTAAGCACAGATATCACTCTTGGCTGAATTCATCCTGAGGCACAGACTGCTAAAGCTCAGAGGGTGTCAGTTTGGAAGCACTGCTGTACAATCTATTCTTCAAGTCAGTAGTGGCCATTGTCAGAGACAGCCCTTTAGTCTGATCCCGTCTCAGATAACTTTATTGCGTCTAACCTCACTAATCCAGTTATCTGAAACCATTTAAAGTTGCAGTTACATAAACAACGGCATTAAAAAATCAGGTGCTGGCCAATGAGGCTTGGTGTGCTTTGGTGCCACAGCAGCAGCACGTGGCTCTGCTGAGACCCAGCTGCAGCAGGCTGCACACATAGGGCGTCACCCTGCACATGGCTGCCTGCCTCTTGGCCCTGTCCTGCAGCATGCAAGGAGCCTCCCATGGATGCCTCGGCAGCCTGAGCTCTCATGGCAGTCCAGGGGAGAGAAGCATGCTTGTGTGATGTGATACTTAGGAATACATTTGGGGCAGTAATGGGTACAAGAAAACCTCTGAGGCTTCAGAGGTCATTGGTTCCCTTTCCCAAATTGCTGTTTGTTTCTATGACATATATATAATGATATCAGCGGAGTACACAAGTTATAAATATCCAAGGAGGTTCATCAGAACACTCAATCCACCCACCATAATGGCAGCCTTCAGTATGTCTATGCAAACCATCCCATAAGTCTGTGGATTGTCTTCTCCCATATTCCACAGATCTTCCTGCTTTCTTCGCCTGCATGCTCTTCACTCAGCTAGAAGCTCTGCTGTTAAGATGCTCTTTCTCCTGTTTAGGCAGATTGCCTCACCTTTCTAATGCCTCTTCTGCTAACCCAGGGAGCATGAGGCAAAGAAAAGGAATTGAATCAACATCTTCCTAACAGCAATCACAAAAGCTGAAGCAGAAGTTTTTTCACTCATCTTATTTTGCATTCATTCATCAGCAACACACAGCTACGAAGAAGTGTTGTTTGTGTGCAGTAATCAGGAAAATCATGGACTCACCACAGAGTACAGCATGCAAGACTCTGTATTTCTGACACAATGACTCACTGATTCATTTGACTGACAGGTTAGATAGAAGGTCTTCAGGGCACTCCTGAGAATCAAAATCAAAAAAAAATAAATCCACATATGAAGGTGTCCTATGGCTTTCTAAAGCTTCTCTTAGTTGGTAACTAAGCTCACCTACTTTTAATTTCATATAACGAGAAAGTACAGACTTACCTTAGTAAGAGCATGGCAAATATTAATTAAGAACTAGAAAGCAAGAATAACAATAGTTGCCAGGGAGGATAAGTCTGAAAGCTTGGAGTTTAGATTGTATGAAGCTGAAAAAAGAGTAATAACCAGAAAGCATGGAAATTAAAAGTCCTACTTGGTCATTAGAGAACATTGAAAGCAGCAGCATAATGAGAAATGCTCACTTTTCACCTGCAATACCCAATTGCTTCTGATAATTAAATCTTAGAATCGTGAGTTGTTTCAGTTTGAAGGGACTTTCAAGGTCTCTGGTCTCTTTGCACATGGCCCTGCTGGCTAGTGGGGTAACATAGTGGGGCACTGGTGGCACTGCTATGTTGAGGATCACTACATCACTTTGTTTATTGTTTGCAAGCATGGGACTGTGCCTTACTGTACTGAGGGGTCTTGCCTAAACCATATGACCATCTGAAAACTGATAGCGTTAAGCTGACCTTATGGAGCTGAAATACCCATTTTTAAGAAAGTCTGTGCTGGAAAAAAAACCTGGAAATCATACCATTATTGCTTCTACACAGCAGATTTTATGAGGGGAAAGCTGACTTACATGTATCTGTGGCTTCTTTTCCAGCAGGGGTAAAGCAGGTCACAGCAACCGAGGATTTGCACCACACCTCTGGTTTCAGGCAGAAACCCATCTTACTAGGAGGACAAAGACAAATAAATTATAAATAAAACTGCATAAAAGCTTTACAAATCACTGTTTTAAGAACTCAACTTTTCATCAATCTATCTATTACTCTGCTCTCTGTGATGCCTCTTAATCTCAGCAGAGATACAGGCAGCCTGTATTCTTCTAACCTCAGCAGGCTGTCACTGGTCTTTGATACAGCAGCTGTCTCATAGCTACCACTAGATTTCAATTAAACCAGCCTATATTTAGGATGAAAATAGGGCTATTTTAAACTGCCATACCTGCCAACTTTTATTCCCTCTCAGCAGTAGTTATTTTACTTGATGTTCCTGGTTTTAAGCTGTGTCATCTGTAAAATTAAAAAAATACCAGAAACTGTGATGTATTTTATATTCACATCACCAAATATCTATCATTAAAAGCAGCACTTCTTTGGAGAAGAATCTGTTTAAAGATGATAAATAATAAAATGTTCTCTACTCATAACCAGGGCTGCTAGCATAGACTTGCCCTGGTGGGACAGTACAAATGATTCTTCAGTGCCAAGAGGCATTAAAGTCAATATGTTTTTCACTGATCACGGAGGTCTGTTTCTAACAGGAGTGCTCAAAGAAAGAAATTGCTTGTGGGCCCAGCACAGATATCACCCTCAGCCTGTGTCACACACACGTGTGCAAGCAGCTCTGGCTCTATCCCAGCACTGAGAGCACATAGCTATGAGGAAATGTGTGGGAATCTGTGTTTTCAGATAGTGCAGTTACCTGGATGAAACGGAAGGCAAATTCTTTACTTTAAAACAAAAGAAAAATATTATTTGAGCCCTGTAAAATTGAACATGCTAGGAGCATAGCTAAAGCAAAACAAAACTTTTCCATGCAGAAGGCTGCTCACAAACAGCCTGTAGCTGCACTTGCTGCCTTTTGGTTGAAGGCATGGGCATTATTAAGCATGAGAGCTGTTTATCTGAGAGAAAGCCGATTGGAGAATGAATTAAAACAAACACGATCACATCCTGACATGCATAAAATGCTGATTGCTTTGCTTTTCTTGCATGTCGAGTGCTTACTCTTGCGAGGCATTTGGAGCTGTCAGCTCCAGCTGCACATTATGAGACAGAGAGGTGCTCAGCCCACCTGGAAAACTCTCGGCAGCAGGAACAGGCCTCACACACATGCTTGGTTTGCCCATACATTGCACCATGGGAACAGTGGCAAGTGCAGAGGAGCCGTCCCTGTATGGCCATGCCGACTTCTGAGCAGGGCCGCGGGTGGGCAGAACGGCTGTGGGACGCTGCGTGTGGCCCTGTGTGAGGGCCGGAGTGCCAGCGGGGTCACAGCTGTCAGCTCTACTAAACATTTGGAGGCAGCCTTTATTGGGTGCATTCATCATCTGCTTCTTCAGCTGGGACGTAAAACGGACAGTGTATGTGCCTTGGGTAGTTATTCAACATTCTGGCTTAGCCTTGCTCCTGTCAGCTAGGCCCTAAACACTGCTCTGCCTGCTGGACATTAACTGAGCTCAGCTTTCAGGGCAAAACAAGTGTTTTGTTGTTGTTGTTTTTTCCCAAGCAAGATGGTATCAGAGCACTTCAAAACATCATGGAATTTAGTTCCATAACAAAGATGCCCCTATAGCTTTCAAGGTCTTTATATTTTAACATTTAAAACAAAGAAACAAACCAGAAGATGTGCACCCCTCTGCTTATTCTTGCTACTGACTGAATCTCTTTGGCTGAAACTTAGAAAACAAGCCAAAAAAAAAAAAAAAAAAAGCTATAAGTAGTCATTTAGCTTGGAAAATAACCATGTCTGGAAAAACAAGCTAACTGGTTCCAGTATAACAAAATAATAAGCGACTGGTAAGAAAAGAACACTACTGTGAGAAGCAGCTGTGAACCCACGCTTCGTTTACCCACTAGATCATAACAGAGTGAGTTTGGTGTTAATTGTGTCTGTGGGAAAGAAAGTTCTTAGAGCAGAATTTTCCTAATCTGGGAGAGAAAGGCATGACAAAAATCTTTGAATAATAGAAATTCAGATGAGAGGAGACCCCTTCTTTTTTCTAACCACCAGGGAAGCAGCTCTGTGAGACCATTCAGGGATGTGTTACAATTTCCATTTCTTCAGGTCTTAAAGTCCAAAGCAGACATACATCTAAAAATATGTCAGTTCTAACAGATGTTGGGAGATCAGTGTGAGGATTTCTCACAGACCTGTAGGATGTCAGGCTACAGAATCCTGTGTGCTCCTTCTAATGTTACTCTTTTCACAGTCAACACATTGAACAACAAGCACTGTCTTTGGAAGCAGGAACTCAATTAGGCATTTTTCTGAAATGTGCTGCTTTTGGACCAGTCCGAGGGCTGCTAACCTTTTTCCCATTTCACATATGCCCAGAGCTCTTACATGGCCCTTTTGCCAGGAGTGATGCTCCAACTGCAGCTGCCCCACAGCATAAATGGGCACAGCAGCACGCTGCCTGCCCAGGTTTCAGCACACCTGTACAGAATATGAGCCTAGTCTCATGTGCACGGCTTAAATGCATGCTGCAAGCTCACACTGCATCTCTGGAATCACATGCAGACACACGGAAGTTACTCTGAAAAAACCTCACAGCGTCCCACAACTTCTGTTCTAGTGGTAACCAGAGCAGCTGACTAAAAAATTGTATCCTTATAATTGATTGCTTTCATTTCTAGCTCTTCCTCCTTCCTTTTGCTGCAGTTTAGTACCATCTCTGGTCTTTTCCTTTTGCTTAAAAGCATTCACAATTTCTGCACCTTTTGCTCTAATTTAGAACCATGCCTGATGTTTCAGAACTTGATATATCTTTAATTCTTTGTTGATTTTCAGCACTTCTGAGCTCCAAAACCTTTGTGTCTTTGTAAACCATTCCTTCTCAATTTATTCCATCTCTGATCCCTGTGTGCCAGTTGCCAGTTTTCTCCCTTGCTCCTCATCGTGAAGCTGACAAGGAGCAGAGCGGAGCTGACACAGTGAGGCACAGTGATCCTGTGGGAATGGCTGCAGATTGACAACTGACAGTGGAACAAGCAACAGCGAGCAGGTTTTAACCCTGAGAGCTGATTTCACATTTAATGTTCCTTGAGATGCTGTAGGAATAAACAGGTACTTCAGCTTTACTCCTTTTTGTGATGCTTGTTGGAAAAATATGACTACTTTAGAGCCCTTGCCCAGAGGAATCTCACTTTTGCAGGGTGTTTTATAGACTCCAGGCCTGCTCTCATTTCCTAGAGCCAGAGCAAGAGTGACATGAGGACTGGGGCTATGAAGAAGGCTGATGGGCCTGAGAAAATTGGGCTTGATGTGGTGGTAATGAGGGGCCATGCAGAGATAGTGAAAAAGTGAGTTTTGTTGGCCTGCTGGAGGCTTTTAGAGTGCCAGGAACAGCTTGGACTGAGTTGTCCAAGTGTATGGCTAGGGGTCACTGCTGCAGCTCCCTCATTGCGCTTCAGGGCCCAAGCACCATGTGCTCCACCTGCGTGGGGAAACCAGGACAAATACAGGGAGGAAAACTAGCAGCTACCCATTGTAAGCACTGTCTGTGCTCTTCCCTGCCCCCAGGGGAACACATACACTTCCACAGCAGTCCAGCCATAAATCTGACTTCATCCCAAATCCCAGGGGACAGGGAGCTCTTTGAGGCTCGTGAAATTAGCATTTTTGTTTTGTTAGCTTTGGAAAATAACAGTTACAGCACAGGGGACTTGGCCCAGTGATATGCCTACATATGCACAGCATGCTCTTTCTATACCCATTAGAGCACCACATATGCCTAAAGTACTTTTTTCTGGCCAGAACCCATACTATTAGTTTCTGCTGTGTCCTACATCCAGAAACTGATTTTACACCTACTGTTCTGGGGGATGCTGTATGAATACAGAGATCTGTCATTCTTACTCCTTTTGCAGGTGAAGCCATTCAGTTCCTGCCAGACCAGTTGCTTTGTGTTCCAACTTCAGTGCTGCAGAACCTTGAGGCAAACTGGGAGATGATGTGGGGACAGCAGCAGCCCAAAAGCACTAGAAGGGATAAGGATGGATAAACAGCAAGAGAAAAGGAATACAGAATCCAACAGCAATAATTTTGGGGTGCAGAAGATGATGGGGGTGCTACTTGGAAGGAAGAGGCTGCACTAATGACCGTTACTTGTGAGAAGTTGACTGATAGCACACTGAGCTGAACACATACACATATATGCATTAAAATCTCTTTTCTTAATCATATGTGCACTCACTGGTATAGATATCATACACGGTCATGAGAACAGTGCAAATAGACAACCCTGCAAGCTCTGTTTGCATTAGGGCTAAAAGTTGAAGCACAAATTCCCAAAATGAACACTTAGTTTCTAAAAATCTTTCTTGTGGCTGTTTTCATAGCAATAACCACTATAGAGAAAAGACATTTGATGTCAGGGCTATAAAGCAATTGGTGCCTTTACCAGATCGTCCTGAATTACCTCCTAGTAGAGACCCAATGAATGGCAGCAGCTAGACTCACCAAGCATGCTTAGATATTGTGGATACATTCATTGCAGGTGTCATGGTGCCCTCCCTCCAGATTCTCCCCGTGCACCTGCAGGGTCAAAACAAGAGTGGATAGCTAGTATTCCTAATGCAGGCCTTGCCTTTGACAGAAGGTGGGAGCAGATGGGGTCCCTTCTGCTCCTGCCTATGACTGTATGAGAAAGAGAGGGATAAAGATTTCAAATTCCTTCTGAGACTTTCTGTTAGAAAAACAAACAAACAAACCTGCAGAATATACATATTCTAGACAAATCTGGTCAAAAAGACCAAGCTATCTTGTTCTGCTAATGCTGAAGTTTCTTAACAATTAGAAAATTTGATTAACACATCTAATAGGCAGAGAGTGCCTGACAGCTGTCAGTGACTATCAGCCTCTGGCTGGTTGCTTATCCTGTAAAGATTAGAGAAGTATTGAACGTACTTCGCAGTGGAGTCAAGGAACTAAATAAGAACATTAGCCTTTGTGAGAATGAATGCTTCACCAATAAAGACAACATGGGAATCTCAACTTTTATCTCTCGAACAAAAAGATGCCACTATTTTTTATAAATGTAGCATTTTAAAAAATGCCAAGATCACCTATCTTGGGGAGAACTATGGGATCTAGTTAACATCACATCTAGTTAACATCACAGAAACTATATTCCCCTGTCATAGTCACATGGACTGCAGGTGTATTAGAACTGGGTACAATCACACATGTTTTTCTAGGAGAAGAAGAAATACTGTTCACAGGAGCTGTCTCTGCTTAATAATTTCTTAAATGATGCTAATGATGCTACAGAGAGCAGAGGCTGTTCTCAGGAATGTATTTGCATTGTTTCACTCAGTCGATATCCGTTATTAAGCTGATAGCCATGTTTAGGGCTGTCTATGTATCAATTTTATTACTCTGTTAGCAGTAGAGTTGCCATTAGCACAAGTTTACTTCTAGAGGTTGCAGAGTTTCTGACCTCTGTGGAAAATTTATGGCAAGATTTTGGGTCAGAAAATGAAAAATACTTTATTCCCTTTACAGCCAAGAAAAGCCAGAGCAGAGAGATGGGAATGGATGGAACACAGTCAGCAGGGAATCAAAATGATTAACAGATAGATGGCTCTGACAAGCAGTACTGTACTAAAGGTTAAGCCTGGATTTAAATGAGAGACTGCACATTTAGAGCAACCCTCCCACTATATAAAGCCTATTACAGAGATCTGTAAAGTCAGTACATTACCTAATTACATCCAGGAGACTGCAAACATCCCAGAGCCAGGGGCTTTCCTCATCCCACAGATGTGCACAGTATGCAAGACCAGAACTATCTTTGCTGAGAGCTCAAGACTGTCATGAAATGCAGACAGTTACCAGAAGGGAACTGCTTGGTACCATTGTTACTTTGGGCAAGCATCATGTTTTGTATTAATAAAAAGGTGACATTGGATCAAGCTGAACTAAACCACTGTTGGAGCTCTGTGTTCCACATCCTGCCCCACTTAAAAGAAATTGTAAGCCAAACACATTTCTTTGTTACCTACTCAAGAAATTTTGACATCAGGGCACAATAACATTATATAAATATTAGCTGATCTTTCTATATAGGCTAAAACAAACAAACAAACAAACAAACAAAAACACTTTAAATACGGTATTAAAAATTCTAAAACCAGAAGACCAGATCTGATTGATAGTAACTCATCTTCCCTAGATTCTCTTCTTCCTTTTACGCATTGTTTCCATTTTTGTAATAGAATGAATGGTAGGTGACAGTTTGCTTTCAGGTGGGTACAGCATGTAGCATCTTCAGAACTGTAATTTAGTCTTAATTAACATCCACTTAAATAAAGTTAATGGACAATGCAGTTGTCCATTAAGCAAATGAAACTGGAAATTAGAGCCTAATTGTCAAAAGAGATGTCTAGTGAGCATCGGACAGCTTTTATGTTCTTTTTTTTCTTTAACTCAGATGAAATCAACAGAGTAAAAGTTTCTTTTTTTCTCTTATTTTCTGTCATTTAAGTGAAATACATCGATTTTATTTCAAGTTAAAGTCTTTTAAGAACATAAGTGCTAGCTGGGTTTAGGAAAACCATGCCATATTTGTGGAATGAAGAAAATCCAACTCAAAACAACTCTCCCCTCTGTTTAAAGAGAATGTTTGTGGATATCGAATTCTGTCATCAGCTATTATTCAAATTGAAATAGGTCAGGTCCCTAAACACCTATAAATTAGCCTGGAAATTCCCTCAATTAATGAATTTATCCTGCCTTCTCACTTAACACTTGGACAACCATAGCTGTAGAATGTACAATCAGTCTTACACTGTTGCTTTCTGTGGAAGAGTATTTTCACGGCACTCCGACCCTTGAGAGAAAGATGAGTACTTTTTAATTCTCCTCCACACTTTGCTCAGCAAATGCCCAGCTCTGCTTCTGAGCCAGCAGCCTGACTTGAGCCACAGAGACTCCAACAGCCCCATAGCCTTAGGAACCGGGATGCATGGCAAAAACCTGAATTTACAGCTCTTTACAGTGCGTGTTCTTACAGCAAGATGCTTACACCACTTCAGAGAGAAATGTATCTTATTGTCTTACCACCTCAATCAGTACAGCATGTTCCCCATTTAATTTACTTGCACAAATTAGCCTTTTTCAGTAAGAAATCAGTCATAAAGTTTTTACGTCCCTTTCTTTCGTTTCTAACTGCTCGTGCATAAGGTTCGTTCTGGAGCACCACATCATGCTACAGAGTGCCACCTCCTGTGGGACTTACAGGCAAATCCAACCACACAGGCGTTCACCTCTTTTGGAGCTTGCTGTAGGCCTTTCATAAGGTTTCATTTCTCCTGTTCTGGGCATAAGGAGTCGTGCCAGTTCTGCCCCTGGGCTGGCACGCAGTGTGACAGGGCGCAGCAGGCAGGAATTGGGGATCTGTGTGCTGCAGGGGGCTGTGGGCCTGGCTCTAGACTTGATCTCACCCACGTCTGCTGATGACACAAAACCTTTATCATTCACACTCACTGTGCAAGCCCATGCAGAGTGACAAATAGAATATATAATCTCTGCTGTTGTTGCTATGCTTTCATTTAAAATAAACTAGTGGCAATCACTAAACAGCTTTATAGAAGTAGGTGATGCCTCTCTATCTGTATGGCAAAAGCACCACAAGATCTTTGGTGTCTGTTTGCCCTAGATATGCTCCCATTAGACCTAATTAATGGAAAGAAATAAGCAAGATGATTTTTCAGTGTCTAAGGTTTTCCCTCACAGAGTACACTATTACCAGTATTAAAGCAAATAGGACATTGTTATTAAACTTGCTAACAATTATGCTATTTGTATGTCATCATCAGAGATATCACAGAATGGTTTGGGTTGGAAGGGACCTTTCACATCACCTGGTTCCAACCCTGCTGTAGGCAGGGACACCTCCCATAGCCCATGCTGCTCACAGCCCCATCCAGCCTGGCCTGGAGTGCTCCCAGGGAGGGAGCATCCACAGCCTCACTGGGCAACCTGTTCCAGTGTCTCACCACCCCCACAGGAAATAATGTCTTCCTGATATCTAATCTAAGATATATTGTATATAGAAACATTGTATGAATTCAGTGAAAGCCTTTGATGAAATGAAATGTTGTCAACATCCCCTAATAAGATTACCAACCATTAATAAAAAAACTAGCAAACTAAAAAAAGATGCAATGCAAGTAGCTGAAGTGTGGTGTTGGATTATGTTGAGCACGAATATAACAGCAATTTCTCTGCTATTGTTTTTGATTGGGTGGCTTTAGTTCCATGGAAGAGAATGCTCATTTGAATTACTGCCAATGTTCACAGCCCACAGCCAGGATAAAATAGTCATATTTTTAAAAATGCACTGGGTTAGCTTGACATTTAAGGACTTTGTTGAAATACTGGGCTAGGATAAGAAAAACCCTCTGTACCTGCACAGGCCACGCTTCCCAGCGGGTGCTGAGCGCAACCTCCATGTTTCCCTTGTGATTGCATGGCACCAGCCTGATTCTGCTGCCTGTGCCACCAGCTCTGCACAGGGCTTTGGCTGGCCACCCATCCCCAGCCACGGTCCCGCAATGCTCCCATTCTCCTGACCTTGCATTCCTAGATTCTCACAAGACAGGGACCGTGGCTGTCTTTGTGCTTGCTGACTTCTACTTCCAATGCATGCTTGAAATGGAATTTGAATCCTAATCCAATCGTGTTTTGTCAAAATCTGGTGTTGAAGATAACTGGTGTTCAAAATTATCAAACTCCTCAGTTCTTCTCAAAACAAAGAAACTTGTCCTTTTCCTTCTTTTCTAAATATTTGAAATATTTTACCTGAGTAAGCCTAGATTAAAAGTGAGCTTTGTATAAATGGAAATGGTATTAGCCCAGAGGGAGCCACGAGCTGAAAACAGACCTGTGGCCATGATGTGGAACAAGTTAGGTCAAGTCACCTTCACTGGCTTCACCCCTACATCTCACCTATAGGGTAGTCAGATATGCACTGAAGTTAAAAAAGCATGTCTCATTTCCATGCCTAATATCTCAGACATATATGCAAATTAAGCCCTGAGGGGCAGTCCTTAAAGAGACAGAAGCAAAATAACACTCATGTAGAACCTGGGAGTCACAGGCAGTTTCAGACTCCTGTGATCACAGAACTCACCTCGTGGCCAAGCAGAGCCCCTTACTGTGAAAACAAGCCAGGTTAAGGCACATTGAAACTCAGACTCTGATCACATAGTTGTCAGGAACTCCCTGGGGTTTGCTCAGAGCATCTCTGAAGTCAGATCACACCTCACAGCTGGCTATGGGAAGAGCTGCAGCAAGGGGCTGCTTGGTGGAAGCAGGGATCTGAGTCTGGCTGTTGCTACAGGGATGGCCCTTCCTTCTCCGCAGGAGGACCAGCTACCACATGGAGAACTTATCCCAGGTTGCATCACTGCCAGGCAGCAAAACCAGTAATTTAAGGAATATAGAGCATTTTGGATGGAAATTGTCACTTTCTTGAGGTTCACCCTGCCACATTCAGCTGTTGTTTCCATCTGTACCCTCTACTGGATTTTCTCTTAATGTTCTGAAACTGAACCATTAAGCAGTAAATCCTAATAATTGAATAAACTGTCACCAAAAATCTCTAATGGAGACAGTGAGGAGGTTACTGTGTGATGTGGCTGGAAAGAAATTGCTTTATGGCTTCCTAGGGAAGCTTGGCTCATAGGGCAGAGGCAGACAGACAGACAGACAGACACACACACACACACACACACACACTGTGTGGCTATCATAAGGGTTCAATTGCATTTTGCACTCAGTGCAACCTAGCTGTGGCTTCTATTCCTTCCACCCAGCCTTGTACTTAATCTAGCAATCACCAGTTTGGTCTGTTTTAGATCTAAAACTTTGCACTTAAATGCAATGTATCCTTAAGAAACACAAACACCAATGTTCCTCCTAGAGTCCACTGAGGATAACTTCCTGGTATTGAACAGACCAAACAGAAGTGAAGCATTACTAGATCTGATGCTCACCAGTGCAAAGAAATCATTAAAGAGGTTAAGACTGGAGGCAGCCTAGGATGTAATAAGCATATCCTGGTTGAGTGCAGTATCTCTCAAGGAACACGGGTCTTGCAAAGAGCGGAGTCAAGAACTTCAGGAGAACAAACTTGCAGCTCTTTAAGGAGTTACTGGATGAGATCCCCTGAGAAGCTGTCCTTAGAGACATAGCAGTGGAATAGAGCTGGCAACTCCTCAAGGACACTTTTCTGAGAACACAAGAGCTCTCCATGACTGAGCATAAAAAAATCAAGCAGAGGAAGCAAGAAACTGGTATGGCTGGGCAAAGAACTGCTGGTCAAACTGAGGAAAAAGAAGGAAAAGTATAGGTAGTGGAAGAAGGAATGGGTGGATTGGGAAGAATACAGGGATGTTGTCCAGATGTGTCTACACGTGGATACATGGTGGAATCAGGGAAGCCAAAATACAGATGAAATTGAACTTGGAGAGGGCTGTGAAAAATAACAAAAGAGGCAGGTAAAGGAGAGTGTACTCCCTCTGATAAATGAGAAGGGAGAATTGGCTTCTTCAGGCATGGAGAAAGCTGAGGTACTCAACAAGATCTTTGTCTTGGTCTTCTCTGCCAGTCAAGCTTCTCGTGCCTATTGTGCCTCTTAACTTCTAGGTAGGGGCCAGGGGAGTGAAATCCCTCCCACTGTTAGAGCAGAGCAAGTCTGAGCTGCCTCTTGAGGCTGAATGTGTACAAGCCTATGGGGCCAGACGATGTGTATCCCAGTGTTCTGAAGAAACTGGCTGATGTGGTTGTCCAGCCACTCTGCATCTTATCTGAAGAGCTGTGGCTGTCAGACAAAGTCCCAGGTGACTGAAGAAAGGAAAACATCACTCCCATTTTTAAGAAAGGGAGACCCTCGGAACTATAGGCCAATGAGCCTCACCTCTCTGCTTGGAAAGATCATGAAGCACATCCTACTGGAAACTACATTAAGCCACATGTGAGATGAGGAGGTGATTCAAGACAGCCAGCATAGCTTCTCCAAGGGCAAATTGTATCTGACCAATCTGGTGGCTTTCTATGATGGAGCAATGGTATCAGTGAACTAAGGAAAGGCAACTGATGCCATCTACCTGGATCTGTGCAAGGCCTTTGACTTGATCCCACACCCCATTCTTATCTCTAAACTGGAGAAATATGGATTTGAAGGCTGGATTATTAGGTGAATAAAGAATTGGTTGGATGGTCCCAGCCAGAGGGTTGTTGTAGTTAACGGCTCTGTATCAAGGTGAAGGCTGGTCACAACTGGTATTCAACTGGGGTCTGTTTTATCAATGACATAAACACTGGGATTGAGTGTACCCTCAATGCTGATGACACTAAGCTGAGCGGTGCAGCTGACACAATAGAAGGGACACCATTTAGAGGTACCTGGACAGTCTTGAGATGTGGACCCACATGAACCGAATGCAGAAATAGAGAATCTTTAAGGTCTCTATCAACTCAGGCCTTTCTATGATAAGATTATATGATTCTTAGCAGTGTTTCTCAGTGGTGAACTTTCCCAACTTGCTAAAAACACACGCTCAATTTCTAATTTAAATTTGTCTACTGTCAGCTTGCAGCAATATATTTTCATTATATCCTTCTTCACTGGTTTAATAAAATCTTTATTTTGTGGTTTCCCTCTCCATGAAGACACTATTCATTAAACAGCTCTCCCCCTCATCTTTTTGATAACTCAAATACACCAAATTCTCAAATATACACTTATTTCTAGTTCACAGAATCATAGAATGGCTTAGATTGGAAGGGACTTTTAGTCTAGTTCCAACTCCCTGCAATAGGCATTCACTGGAGAACTATGAAAAACCTTGAATCTAAAACCAGTAATCTTCCTTCCCTGTACCTTTACAAAACATTCTTCTTACACAACTTTAGCCTCTAAATAGGTTTTTTTCCCCCCCACTCCCCATCCATTTAAGTGCTGCCTTTTCTTTATCTGAGAGAGAGCCCTTCTGAACAACCATTTCTGGTTGAGACTGCCATATACTGCTTACAACCTCTAGCATTTATTACAGGATCCAGGTAGGGTTTTTGTTTTGTTTTGTTTTGTTTTCTCATATCAAGGTCCAGACAGGACTATCCTGTACCAAGTAATTGATGCTTCTTGTTTTAGTAAAAGTCAGCTGTAATTGTTGCATGCAAGCTGTGACATCTCTTCTGTATAAATCACTGCAGGATGCTTGCTCTCTCACACACCAAAATTTTACCTGCATTGCCAATAGCTACCCTTTCATAAACATCCCATACCAAGTTCTGATGCACCTTTAAATCTTGGGAGTGCAAAGAGATGAGAGCAACCACAATGTATGATCTGTGACTGTGTAGTACTTTTCTGCTCAAGAAGGAAAAACAAAACCCATGAAGTTTTGTGGTGGCTCCTTAGCCTTGGTTTGGATGCAGTTTAATTGTGTTGCCCTCAGGCTGTGTGGGAATGATGAAGCAGTTCTCCCAGCAGATCTTATCACCTCTCTGGCAGTGCCTAACCAAGACCCATGTCCAGACATGAGCTTGCAGCAGCAGCACAGACACCTTTGCTATTAGATCCAGCACAGCAAGCCTAGATTCAATCTCTCTGCAGGCATAGAAAGACATTCAGCATCACTGTCTGCTTGGTCATGAATTTGTGCAGCTGGCACTGCGTGCAGGCTCCCATCCAGAACCTAAACTGACTGGTTTTCCTTTGAAAATCAGTCTGGCTGATGGGATCTGCTGCCCAGGAATCTGTACTATATGGCCCTGTTCCTACAGTACCCAGCACCAGGAGACAGCCAGCCAGTGCTCCTTGTGGATACTGAAGGGCTGACTCTATCAGTATAGAATGAAGCCTAAAAAACCTCACTGTCTCTAGAATCTACCCCGAAAGGGCAGGATTTCCTACAGCCAGGACTCTGCTTCAGACTCTTTTCACCTGCTTCGCTGTAATGCTTGAAATTCAGTTATTAGGAGCACTCAGCTTATAAGTTAAATGCATGTCTGAGTAGTTCTTTGTCATCTCCCTTCAATATTGTTAAGTTTTGAGTGAAGGTGTTTATAAGCCATTATACAGAGATATCTTTTATGTGTGCTAAAGAGCCCTTTATCCTTACACTCAAACTCCAATGTATAATCAGCTTTTACAGTTATACTAAAGTCTTCAGAATAGGCAAGGTTTTTTTTTGTTGTTCTGTTTTGTTGTTTTTTGTTTTGTTTTGTGTTTTTACACTGGAAATCCCTGGTATATTTTTAATTATGCCATTGCTCAATACATTTAATACAACGCATACAACATTTTATCATGAAAAATTCAATTACCTTTAACAGAACAACAGTTTCTAGCCAGAAATGCTGATCTGACAATTTTCTCCCAGCAAATGCTTAAACCACCACTTATTACAAAATAGAAAAGAATCTCTTCTCTGATGGGAAAAATTATAGAAATTAATGCTTATGCTGCTGTAAATAGCTTTAAATGACATTTAACGTGGGTGTAAATGAAGGTGCCATTAGGGCTATACTCATTTACATCAGGCCACTAACTAGCCCCAAACCCTATGTAACTCTAGCACTAATTACTGGTGCTTTTTTAGTGAATAGTCTTTTGTTACTTATTCAGCAGGTGGGCTGCTTTACTGCGTGGACTGCTCTTCGATCGTCTGATTACAAAGTTACAGAATATCCTATAGCTTCCCGGAATAGGAAATCTGAAGGTTACTTACTTACTACGCCTAAAATAGTATTTCCTTTGGAAAAAAGAAGGGAGGATGACAACAGCTGAATAATGCAGAGCCTTTTATTAATCTTGCAGGCAGCAAGAGTCCCAAAACATCTGACATCACACAGTGCAATCACTTCACACAAGATTAAAAACAGCACTGTGGTATCCTGATAAAGTTCAGTACACAGATCAGCTGACTGTGCATGTTACATCCATTGGTCTGGATGCTAGTTTATTTTGATAGCTAATGTATTTGCATCCTCTCAGGTAATATTTTTCTAACACTAGGACATTTAATCTGAGAGTCAAATTTAGGGTGTTTAACTCTATTCCTATACTCTGCACACGATGTGCATTTTGTCACTATTACTGTAGCTGAATGCTGTGTGGCGTATTAACAAATCTCATTTGCAGAAGTTTGCTACTTCTTTTAAAATAACTTTGTTGTAGAAACTCTGCAACCAGCTCACTGTGTGTGTGAAGTCAGCAGAACAACTCATTTCCTTCTCTAATAAGACTCCAGTCTCTGGTTGGGATGGTTGGTTGCCAGAAGAAGTGACTTTCTTAAGAATGGAAGCACACAATTGCTTTTCCTAGCTGTCTATTATTCACTGTCAGTCTACAGATCTTACCATTTGTTTCAGTGTTTACTTGGAGTTTTCTTTTTTCATTAAAAAGCATACATGACCTTCTCCCTCCAGATAACCATTTATTTAAATGATGTAGCTGCTTGTTTCACCACAGCTCCCTCACTCACGCTTGGAACTTGATGATCCTTGAGGTTCCTTCCAACCCAAGCCATTCTATGATTCTATGATTTCTCTCCCATTTTTGTGTATGGGCCAGCTCCCCACTGACGTGGCATCGTGATCCCATTGATTCTAATTGCTGCCAACCAGAGTTTAGTATGTTTCCTAAAATTTTCAGACAATCACCCTCTGAATGTCAAATCTATTAAAAAACTTCCCTGTTAACCTATGAAAAAATAAATTAGAACTGCTACTCATCTATTAATAGTAATTAGGAAGAATCATAAGAACCACAAACACGGTATAGCAATTGGACAGATCAATACAATGGGAAAGGCATTACAGTAAAGGTGTGATGACAAAAGGACTGACACGATAGAGAGGTGCTATACAAGAAGGGCAGAATATTGCTCACCTGTAACAGAAAATTCTGTTTTCACAGGGGAAAGCTTTGCCAAAGAGGAATTTCCAGTGGCAGTCAGCCCTTCAATGAGGTCTAAGAGAGGCTGCACTCCTTCCTGTCTCACAGCTGCTCTGCCTTCACCAGTGCTCTCAGGGCTGACGGCTCCTTTCCCCAGGTGCTCAATCAGTGGTTCAGGTTGTGACTCAACAGTTCCCATACACACGGTCACATGTGGAGGAGGACGTGCACCTTCTGTCGGTCCAAAATCTGTGTTCGAAAACGACTTCTAGGTCTTACTTATGACAGATCTTTTACTTTTCCCCACAGGTATATCACTTGGTCTAGTAAGAAGATTTCTGGCCTCCCTTCCAATCTTTCTAATAATTAATAATTGTGAGTTAGCTTGGACATTCTGGTGAGACTTAGGATATAAGACCATAAATTAGGTCACCTGCCCTCAGTGGACCCTCCACGTCCCATCTGTATTGTAATTGCACTTTTACAAATGCAGTAGAGAGGGAGAAGAAATGTAATTTAATTCTCAGAACTTCTTAAATATGGATTAAAGAGGGGGGAAAGAAAAAAAAAAAAGGAGTATTTGAGGATTTTATGTGTTTGTGCTTCTTGGGGCGCTCCTCAGTGAGGGGATTTTTTGGTCTCTGAAGCTTTCCAGGACATTGGTTCCATTCCTCTGAGTCCTTTATATTTTCACCTATAGTTTTTTCTCTTCTCTGTGGGTAAATTAAAGCAGTAAATTAAATTAGTGCTTTTCTGCACCTTAAGTTTACATAATAATTTTCAAATATGTATCACTAGATGAAACTGGAATTAGAGCAGTCAGTTCGAATAGTCAGCATTTACTTTCTTATATAATTTTCCTGGTGACTTGAAAGTAGTGTGATCTGAACAGGAGAAGTTTTGCAGTAATAATGTTTCTGTAAGTTCCTTGACAGTCTTCTATTATTACATTTATCTACACAACTGAGAAACCCAACGTCGTCAAGTACCCAATACAATCCTGGCAGAAACAGCACAATTCCCTTGGACTCTAATACAGATTTTACCTATTGATACCATGGTATGACCTGAGTCTACATTTTCTCCTTCAACACCCACAAACAGCATTACAAAAGAAAGCATTTCTTCAACTCTGATAAACATTTCTGAGATAGCACTAACTTCAACAGAATCACAAATAGCCATCTCAGAAATAAACAGATATGCTTCACTAAAAATGCAGAGTAAAATTTTTTTCTTTAAAGCCTTACCTAAAAAAACTAAAGGAATATGGTGGAAGCCAGGAAATTCTTAATAGAAGTCGGACAAGGTCAAAATATTTTAAAACTGTATTTTGTTTTATTTTTACTGACATACACTGTTCTGAAGCCTTTGTTGATACCAGTGCTCAGAACAGATCATCACAAAAATCATCTCTCAGTGAATAGATATTTTTTAGTATATGTACTATACATAGCACATATAGCATACATATACATCTCACAAGTACTGACACAAGAGACTTTGGCTTATTGTCATCATGAATGAATTAGAATAAACTGTGAATCCCAAAGCTCCAGTTAATAGAAGTATAAGGAGAAATTACAAGGTTAACAGTTAGACAGTGGACTGAACAGCTGCCACTGACAATGATCATAAATAGGTTTTTCAAAGACACTCATATTGCATATAAACAGTTTGGCCTAGTAAGAGAATTTCATTTTCTATGGAACATGGAGGGCAACCATTTTATTTGTCTCAGATTCAGTCACTGTGTATTTATTCAACTTCCTATATTCTCCACATACCTTTGCTTCAGTGCAGAACAACATGCTACTGATGTGCTCTTCTAACTTTGCCTTAGACATACTCACTATAAAGCTTCATTTATAATGGGAGCACTTTTTAAAGTACATCCTGTCTCTTGTCATCAGGGGTGCACTACTTAGCATCACTCCTGTGTCATTGTCAGAGTGGCTTTGGCAGCAAAGGTACCAAAGGTGTACTAGCTGCCTGAGCACAGCTGTTAGTAGTGCTCTTTGCATCCTTAATCCTTAAGGCTTCAGAGCAGCAGAACCACTGTGCAACACTTCAGTGAGATTTTCAAAACCTTGGTATTTGTGAGTCTTCTTTCTAGTGAAGTCAACAGCAATAATTCTAAATGTCTAATGATGTCCACACACAACCATTAATACAGATGCAAAATTAAGACTGCCTAGCCAGTCACATTAAATACCCAGCCAATTGCCAGCTGCAGATGCCATTTCACTTGCGATTCAGTCACCTCAGCTCATCAAAGCATCAGGGAGATGGACGCAAAAGGGTGCTGTTCTCCCTGTGAAAGTCCAAAACAACTAGTAGGGTGATTTACAGCATTTCCCTTACTAAACGAGGTAGAGACCTGACCACTGTTTGTGTCATGCCCTTACTCTTGAATTATTCCTGCCAGCATAATTCGGCTAGCAGAAGTAAAGCTAGCTGTAAAAGAATACAGCTCCTGGTGTACCCTGTTCATGGGTTGGGATGCCTGATTTACACCATTATTGGGCATGTAAGAACCTGGTCTGCTGTTGTATTACTGGAAGATGTTCTTCCCTAGAATGTTACCAACTGGATGGAAGGTGCCTTGGGAAGATAAACTTAAGGAGGCATGGGAGATTTAGGCAGAGATAAGGGACAGGTGGAAAGCACAAATAGCATGTGAAACAGAAGAAGAAAAGAGAAACTAATCAAAAGAAGTGAAAGGGTGTTAGTAGGACTGGCACTCAGAACAAAGCCAGAAAATGAATCAGAAAAAGGCAGGTCTCCTGGGTAATCTTTTTTTTGTTACTGGTTTGTGAACAAATATGTTGGTTTAGCAAGTTTTAGAGGAGGTTTTGTTTGTTCATTTTCTTTTCTTTCAGAAATCAACAATTTAAAGCCTTTAATTCTGAGCTAAATACAAAGGTTTCAGAGCACAAGTAATAAAAAATGACACAGAGCATAGAAAGGAATTTTGTATTGTAAGGCTATATACACCACACAATCAAATACGCCCAGAGATGTGGTGGATGCTCCATCCCTGGAGACTTTCAAGGCCAGGCTGATCAGGCCCTGGGCAACCTGATCCAGCTGTGGTGTCCCTGTGCACTGCAGGGCAGCTGGACTACGTGGCCTTTACAGGCCCCTTCCAGCTCTAAGGATTCTATGATCCTATGATTCTATGGAATATCGTTAGTCAAGTTTCAATACATGATTAACTTCAGAACAACATTAGAAGAAACATAAAATGAGTAAATTTTGCTGAAAAAATTCTGTAGTTACACTTCTGTGCCAAATGCAGCTAGGAACCACTGGGTCCAAATGCTTTCCTTTGGAAGTGTTGTAAGCAAAGATTTTAAGACCAGCCATGCCTACCTTTCCTTTGCTGCACTAAGAAATCAGCACCACACATCAGACTTGCAGCAAAGCCACAGTTCAGGCAATAATCTAGTAGATTTGCATTGCAAAATGGGTGGACAGGATTAATGTTTTTGGAGGTCAGTTTGTTTAAAATGCTATTTTGCTTCAGTACAAGCTCACGTTGCTCAAAAGGAATCATAGGATCACTTGAGTTGGAAGGGACCTTTCAAGGTCATTTTATCCAACTCCCCTGCAGTGCACAGGGACACCAACAGCTCCATCAGGTGCTCAGAGCCCTGTCCAGCCTGACCTTGAATGTCTCCAGGGACAGAACATCCACATCTCTGGGCAACCTGTGCCAGTGTCTCCGCCCTTACTGTAAAGAACTTCTCCTTATATCCAATCTAAATCTCCCCTCTTTTAGTTTGAAACCATTTCCTCCTGTCCTATTCCAACAGACCCTGATAAAGAGTCTGTCCCTTCTTTCTTAAGCCCCCTTTTAGATACTGAAAAGCCATTCTCAGGTCTCTCCAGAGCCTTCTCTTTTCCAGGCTGCACTGCCCCAGCTCTCAGCCTGTGAGTTATGAAGTGGGAACTTCTGTTCTGTTTCAGAACTCCTACAGTTCTGAGAGACGTAGCTGATGTGGTTTCTGAGCTGCTCTCCATCATATTTGAAAAATCATGGCTGTCTGGTGAAGTCCCCGGCAACTGGAAAAAGGGAAACATTACTCCCATTTTTAAGAAAGGGAGAAAGGAAGACCTGCAGAACTACAGGCTGGTGAGCCTCACCTCTGTGCCCAGGAAGATCATGGAGCAGATCCTCCATGAAGCTATGTTAAGGCACATATGAGACAAAGAGGTGATTTGAGACAGCCAGCATGGCTTCATCAAGGGCAGATGTTGCCTGACCAACCTGGTGGCCTTCTATGATGGAGTGACGGCTTTGGTGGATGGGGAAGGGTGATGGATGTCATCTGCCTGGACTTCTGCAAGGCCTTTGACATGGTCCCTCACCGCATCCTGCTCTCTAAATTGGAGAGGTGTGGATTTGAAGGATAGACTATTGGATGGATTAGGAATTGGCTGGCTGGACACAGCCAAAGGGTTGTGATCGAAGGTTCTGTGTCAGGGTGCAGGCCAGTCACAAGCGGTGTCCCTCACAGGTCAGACTTGGGACCAGTGCTCTTCAACGTCTTCATCAATGACAGATGATGGTATCGAGTGCACTCTCAGCAAGTTTTTGGATGACATCAAGCTGAGTGGTGCAGTCAATACGTAGGAGGGAAGGGAAGCCATCCAGAGGGACCTGGACAGGCTGGAGAAGTGGGCCCATGAAAACCTAACGAGGTTCAATAAGGCCAAGTGCAGGGTGCAGCAGTTGGGTCGGGGCAATCCCAGGTATTTATACAAACTGGGGGAAGATCTCCTTGAGAGCAGCCCTGTGGAGAAGGACTTGGGGGTCCTGGTGGATGAGAAGCTGGACATGAGCCAGCAGCATGCGCTTACAGCCCGGAGGCCAACTGTGTTCTGGGCTGCATTAAAAAAGGGGTGGCCAGCAGGGACCGGGAGGTGGTTGTCCCCTTCTACTTGGCTCTTGTGAGGCCCCATCTGCAGCGCTGCGTCCAGGCCTGGAGCCCCCAGCACAGGAAGGACGTGGAGCTCTTGGAGCGGGTCCAGAGGAGGCACTGAGATGGTCAGAGGGCTGGAGCAGCTCTCCTGTGAGGAAAGGCTGAGGGAACAGGGCTTGTTTAGACTGGAGAAGAGAAGGCTGCGGGGAGACCTCATTGTGGCCTTCCAGAACTTGGAGGGAGCGGATAAACAGGAGGGGGAACGGCTGTTTGTGAGGGTGGACAGCAATAGGACAAGGGGGAATGGTTTTAAACTGAGACGGGGAGGGTTAGGTTGGATATTAGGAGGAAGTTTTTCACTCTGACGGTGGTGAGGCACTGGAACAGGTTGCCCAAGGAGGCTGTGGATGCCCCATCCCTGGAGACATTCAAGGCCAGGTTGGATGTGGCTCTGGGCAGCCTGGGCTGCTGGTTGGTGACCTGCACACAGCAGGGGGTTGGAACCAGATGATCATTGTGTCCTTTTCAACTCAGGCCATTCTATGATTATGATTCTATGAAGTGCTAAGAACCACCTATAATAAGATGATCTTGGGATTATGGCAGAAGACATTTCTTGAGATGCTCAAGGTCTGGCTGGGCAGCTCTCTGAGCCCCTGACTGAGCTATAGGTGTTCCTGTTCATTGAAGAGTTGTTGGACCAGATGGCCTCTAAGGGTCCCTTCCTACTCAAATAATTCTATGATTCTCAAAAAGGCTGGATGCTAACTCTTGGTCTGAATAGTTGGGTTATCTTCACAGTTAGGTTATCTTTATTTGACCCAATTAAATTCCTGTTCTGAAGCCCATTGGAATAAAGATATCCATGAAACTCTACCCAGTTTTGGATTCTCAGGGATTTTTTTCCCCCTTAGGAAGCAACAGCATTGCTAGGCAGAGATTTGGCTTGATCTGGCTGCTTCATAGAGAATCTATATTCTGGTACAAAACAAAGCTCTACCAGTCTGCCCCTTGCCCCAGAGAAATCACTTTTCATTTCAGTTATGTTGATGGATCACAGGGCAACAGCTGTGGCACACAGGATGAGTGATTAGTGAGATCATCCTATAAGTTATCTGCACTTGAGGTAGAGAGAAAAAAGTTTCATTTGCCTTAAAGGCAGAAAAGTTCCACCAGAGTGAGATGATTGACTGACCTTGGAGCAGTAAGGCTGATCATTTGGCATGAGTGTAAATGAAAAATTAATCATTACTGATGATTTTTTACCAGCCTAGAAAAACCAAATATTAATATGGTTTAATATAGTGCAATTGAAAATCCAGAATGCAATAAAACTTTCATATCATGCTAGCACAGGGATTTCTTTGTGTTATTCATTTGAGGAGTAGAATATTCTCCCTCTCTATTTCAAGTCATTCTTTCCAGTGCTGAAACAATATGGTATTTCATTTGAGTACCTTTCACTGCTCTTTCAATATATGGACTCACAGGTATTCTCAGTCTTTCATAAATGATGAAACTTTTGTCTGCATCTCAGCGCAAATTCTGAACACAAAGTCTTTGGATTACTTCCCAAAGAAATATTTGATACATGCAGTACAAGCACAAATGTCTGTGAAGTACTTTGGCACTGGGAAACTCCAAAGCAAAGAGAGAAAAAGGGATTCTTTCCTGAGACAGATGATGGTGCCCTTTGGAAGCTGAAAGCTGATAAAGAGCCTAAGTCTATGACGTGCAATCTCCGTACATAAGACCCTCAAAAGTCAAGAGTCAAAGACAACTTGTCTTATTTTTTTATAATGTGAAATTGGGAATTCCGTTGTAGAAAAGAAATAACAGTGTACCTTGCAATATTTTAAAGTATGAACTGGCCACAGAGGATTCACATTTTCTAATTAAATGCCAATTAAAATCAATTAAAAAGCTATAGCAGTCCTGTACTAATAAGGGAAGTCTTATTATTACCTCTGCATTAAGTACTGTATCATCTGCTAATTCCACTTGATCACAGTGACTTTTTTTGTCACTACAAAGACCTATAGACCAATACTGCAGTAGATAGACTGCACAATGAGTTGTACAGGCTCGGTGTTCACTAGCCAAAGTAGCATTTTCTTGTATTCCAGAAGTGATGGTGTCTCTAAAAGGAATCTTGAGAAAACTTTAAGAGGCATCACCTCCATTTTTTAAATTTTGTCACATTTCAATAGTGTTCTTAAATTCCATGGATTGCTGGTAATAAATTTCATTTGTCCCATTAAAATGTAAGTAGAATTATAAACTACCATGATACAGCTGCCATTGTTTCTTAAGGTGCTCAGTATCACTAAAAATCACAAGACTGAAGTCATCATGTAATCTCAGAATAAAAATGTGTATACTAATCAAAATATTTGGAGAGAAGACAAAAAGACCCAAACCTCTCTAGGGCTATATGATCTCTTAGCTTTCTAAACATGTTGTTGTTTTTGCTCTTTGTAGCTTGATTTTATTGTTGCAAATCTGTGTTTCTGAACAAATGCAGTCCTTTACCCTTAACAAACGATGAAGCTGATGCTCTGTAACAGTTGGTAGATAGCAGAGTCTCTGTGACTTCAGTCAAAGGCACAATTGTTACTCAGTGGTGCACCAGCAAATTCCTCTGGATGTGGAGCTGGGAGTTTTCAGAGCGTCTGAAGGAGACCGTCCCAGAACCACACAGAAGTGCAGAAGTCTGACAAAGCTCGCCAGGTCCTGGAGAAGAGGGACATGAATCCTTGGCAATTGTAAAGTGTCAAGACCTGAACCATCGAGCTCAGTCTTTGTGTTTCCCTTTTTGGAATGTTTCTGATGTCTCACTTGTAACCCTGTTCTTGTTGGATTCACTTGTGCAAAACCTGTCTGGCTTGTTGAAGTGGCTGTATACCACTACATACCATGTGTGCTAATGCTTTCTTAGGCAGTGAAGTTTGCAATTAACTCAGAGTCCACCCTAGCTACTGTACTTATTGAAGATGCATTTGCTAGCATGCACATCAGATGTAAATTATAAGCTTTTCACACTAGCCACTAAACATAAATGTGTTGTAAAATGCTTTGCAGTGATTATAGCACTAAGCTGTACTGAATGGTGCTGACAATTTATTCATAGTTACTGATATAATCATTTTTAATGTGATTTTCATACTTCAACAAGTTTTTTCCTCCTGAAGTGCAGTGTCTCTGTAAGATATCCTTCTTTGCTTCATAATCAAACAGAAAGCTGGAGAAAAAGAGTATCTAAAGCTATGTTTTGAAACCTTACTGAAACTAGAGTGGGAAGGGGAACAAATATTACCTTCTAGACTATTAATACCTAATGACAAACAGATACAACTGCTGTGCTGCAGCCACTTGTTCCAGAACTTGGGCAGTGCCATTTTGGAGTTTGCCCAGGTGGCTTCGCAGCTCTTTTCTCAGAGGTGCCCAGCAGGAGCCATTCACACATAGAAAGGTGGGAGAAGCCAAGTGACTATATTGCTACCTATTTTAGAACATCCTGTGCTCGTGGCAGACAAAGGAACACTACAATTTATCCTCAATTTGAACAGAGCACTGTGACATAGAGAGGATAAGCATCTCATCCAATGATTTGTGGTGACTCAAAGAGCTGAACATTAGTTAAATCTCTTAAGATGATTCTCACAAACTTACTGAAAATAAGTATTGTATGACTCCAAGTATATTTTTACAGAACACCCAGACCCTCCTGAATGTTGTGATGCTTAGGCTGTTGGATGAGATGCTCCAGCAGGTTGGATCAGCCATGGATCCGCAAGGCATGGGGCAACAAGGACTGCTTCCCTGGCCCTCAAGGGCTGCAGTCTCACCTGTCTTGGAAAACAGGGCATGGACACTGAAATGATCCATGACTCTTAAGGTTTGGGGGGTGACAAAAACATCAGAATATGAAAGAGAGAAGCATTAATGAACAGACTAATTATCTGTAAAGTTTCATTACAATAAAACATAGTGTTTATATATAATTTCATCCATGGGAATCTTATAGCCCCTCCAAAACCCTGGGCAATTCAAATATGTTGGTCAAAGAGAAGAAACAAATCCATCTGAGTTCTCCTCATTTTGTGCCTGGATGAAGACGAAAATTTGAGGAGGACTTGGTAGTACAGTATGCTACTGACAGAGATGGCACTTTGAATAGTGTACAGTATCAAGAAATTTCCATTTTATCTTCTTATTATTAAGCTAGCTAACTTTTGCTAAGGCTTACAGAGAGGAGGAAGTGCCATGTGGCAGTCAAGACTCACAGGGCAGCTGTTGCTGTTTAGAGCTCATAATTTTTCCTCTTTTTATTATTTTTCCTCCTGCTGGGGCTGACACTATACATAACCAGCCTGCAATTACTTCCTTATCACATTTGGTTTCTCATGTTTCACAATGTGGATTTTATCTTGCTAATGAAATCTAGGCTATTTGTCCTTAGATATTTACACGGGTCCCACTGCTAGAGGGACTGAAGACCTGAACATCTTAATGGAGCTTTACAAATTCCACTGGCTGCTTCTGAGCCACCCGAGATGAAAATAAAGACTTTAAGTCATTCAGACTGGGTCACTGGTGTTGTGTATCAATTATGCAGGCTCCCTCACATGGATTCTGAAAGCATCTGTCACACATGAAAGAAAAGCTCTGTGAGCCTTTGCTAACAAAAATGTCTTTTGTTCCCTGACGATTTTGTACATAAAGGTGCGAAACGAGATGGTTTAAAAAGGCCTTCCTACTACATGGAGCAAGCAAACCGTATTGCATGGATTTGGGAAAGACAGCATTTCATGTATTCAGAACAGTGGATAGAATGATGTGGGGGTTGAACATCCCCCACGCCAGGACTCACCCTGAGGCAGTTCTCACTGGGGAAACAACATAAAGGGGACTCTGTTCCTTCCATGTACACACAGGAACTCTCCTGGAGGAAACGTGCACAACGACAAGGCTATACGAGTTTCAAAGACCGTATAATGAGAGTGATATGCTGATAATCAGCTTAATTCCCATTTCAAACACCTTAGTCCCTTTGTGAATCTAGCCCTATAGACTTAATCCTGCATATAGCTTAATTAGCTTAATGGTTTTGACCACGTCTGGTAGAGAGAGGGTGGGCAGAATGATGTATGCTAGGGAAATTGTCCACACCAAGCAGGTCAAAGAAAAGCTTATGGTAGATGGGGCTTGGAGGGCTCTAAATGCAAACGGCCTTTTTTTTTTTTTTTTTTAGAAACAAGTAGCCTGGGAAGAGGCTGCAGAAATTTGTGTTCAGATAGGCAGAAGTAACTGGGGTTGAATAAAGAGGAACCTTTTAAAGTTTTTCACGATCAGAATGATCCCATGTCCTGGGCACTGATGAGAACTGCTTTCATATTCTTGACTGCAGACCAATTTCATAGCTTATGACCAGAAGAGTGAATGTGTGAGGATCTTGTGACTTCTGTTCAATCTGAAAAAGCATACCTCAGGCTTGGCTGTATTTCTTCCATGTGTCACTTGTCTTCATACTTTCAAGAAAACAGTGACATTGTGTTCTTCTCTTGTAGCTTTGGGCATCCTGAAGGATTAAGATCACACTGTTTAGCAAGATTCAAACCCTTAACATGCAGGAAAAATCTGAGGCTGCTTCTGAGCTGTGAAGAAGACTCCTAGAGCCACAGTGGAGCCCCTAGATGCCTGGTTTTGATGCCTTTGCAGAGGCAGGCTGCTGCATGCCCCTCTGACATCATGGCTGGCTTTAAAGCACTTTATAGTTCAGGCCCTTGAACTCATGTTGTCCATTATAAATTGCTAACAGCCTGATGGAAGAAGCACCCATCTGTCTCCATCTCTGTAAGATGAACAGTGCAGAAGCTGGCCTTGCCTGAGGAATTTCTGACTTTACACAGTAAAAGTCAGATGTGTAATTAAATGAGTATCTCAAGATTTTAGTAGCCACATAAACTTTTATCAAGATGACTGAGTATACAAGAACTGAGTTTGATTTTGCTTTTTTTTTTTTCTTTCTCTCTACACATGGTTAGATGAAGAGAAGAAGTTACCAAACTGTTTGTAGAAGGCACAATAAAATATAAAGTAAGCTATCCTTGTACAGTGAAGAATCCATTAGATGTAACTTCTGCAAATATTTACTCATATTAAAAAAAAATTTAATGCAAAGAATTTGAGAAACATAGCATTGCTTTACCTGTCCTACTACAAAAAGAAGCCAAGCCTGCCCAACCTGATGAAGTTGCCCTTCTAATATTGCAAACACAGATGGAATTGGTTTTTACATTTTCCCACGTTGTCCCAGAAGACAGCATCATATTACATTACACACCAAAGCCACAAGCACTTAAACAGACATAAAGTTCATCCTGGCTGTTAGCCCATTGCACAGCCATTCAGACAAGGTAATTGAATTGCAGTCAAAATAAATAGCAAGTATCAGGAGTTTCAGTAAAAAGAACCTTTCAGGAGTATTGCAAGCATCAACCATCCAGCAGATCATAGTACACTTGAATTTAACCAGAACAACCAGTACATTTAATAGTTCATAAAATGAGAAACAGTAATCCTAAAATCTTCTCTCTATCTCTCTCCAGCACTGCTGTTGGTGTGGTTTGTGCAGCAGATGATTGGTGCTCCCTTGGCACCTCAACCTAGCACAGCACGTGCTGAGG
Organism: Meleagris gallopavo; assembly: GCF_905368555.1. Taxonomy (NCBI): domain Eukaryota; kingdom Metazoa; phylum Chordata; class Aves; order Galliformes; family Phasianidae; genus Meleagris; species Meleagris gallopavo. The sequence goes on along the minus strand of NC_139414.1, from coordinate 500,438 downwards.
GCACTTGGTGCTGATTGCTTTCATGGTTTGAACCAAAGACTGGAGATCCCAAATACTATTTTATAAGAGGACAGTTTCATGCAGTGTCTTTGAGTGCCCGTATTCTCAGAGTCACCAAACCACCTCTGCAGGACAGGAAAGTGCTGACCTCCAAGCCATCCTCAGCACAACGGCACACTCCATTTAAAACACTCATTTCATCATCCATCACAGCTAAACTGAACAAAGCAGCTGCCAAATACTCCACCCTGGCTACTTCATCTCTCTGTTATTTTGGTTCCTTACAACAAACTCTTTGTTTAAAGTAATAAGTATTAGCATGTCTTTTTTTTTTTTTTTTTTTTGGCTGTGCTTTACAATCTGTTCTGCCACTTCAGACAGGTGGTCTTTTCTGGTAGGCCATGCATCTCATCATCTTCTCTGTCTCAAAAGTCTCTGACCTTCTGTACATGCTTTTCACACTTCTAGTTAAACGGGCATCTGTTTTCTCCTCCCTCCTCCTTATGGGAAATTTTCGGCTAAGTGCTTATCAGATTCATCTCTCTAACAGCCGGTTAGGAACTCAACAAGTAAACATTTTTTAAAGGAATTTTTCTGACAGTTCATACAAAGGCTCCTTTCCTCTCTGGGGCACCCTTGTTAAAGCTAATTTTGCACTCACAGTTATTCCCATAAAAGTGGATATAAGCAAATACGTTTTTCTTCATTTAAAGCAGGACTACATGAGAGTAATGAATAGAGTGTGCATTAAAAACATCCTCATCTACTTTTCCATGACAAGACTGTGGTGCTGATTTGCAATAGGCACGCGTTACAGCAAGCTTAATTGATGCTTTAACATTAGACCCTATTCTCATTCACTGTGTGCTCATATAGTCTGCTGATGAAGCTTATATTTCTGACAGAATTAATGTTTAATTTTCTTCCAGTGTTACCTACCATTAGTGGATTTCGCTTATCAGAAAATGCAGCAAATGATGTGTGCATATCCCAGCCTCTGCCTGGACCAAATCGATATTGTTCAGTTGGAATAAAAAGGAGAGGTGAGGGCATCTTTTTGAAAGGCCCCCAGACTCCCTGGTATAGTTCATGTCAATACTGCAGCACAGATGATTCCTGGGACATTTTGGGAAACATTTTGGGATCTAGCTCCTTCACTCTGATAGAGCTACGTGCAGCATCCTCAGCTTCCAGCTTTTTTTCTGCAGTACTCGCCTGTTACTGACTGCATGAGCAGTTAATGTGGATCAGGTCCCCTTGGTTTGAGGCTTCAAGGGATTGCATGGCAGCTGGGGTCATTGCACAGAAAAATGGTGCAAACACTTCACTCTTTGACACTGTCCCTCATGCAGGAAGGGATATGGCCATCTTGGACCTAAGGAAAGATATTATTTATTTCACTTAAAGTAGACAAATAGTCCTTTGGACTCTCTCAGCATTCAGGAGAAAACTAAAACTGAAATCAAAGAAGCTGTATGCAGCTATGACTGGGGACTTCAGAATGAACTCTAAATGAGCAATTCATGTACGTGCGTGACAAGCACTGCATGTCAGCACCCATGTGAAATTAAAACATGTGGAAATCATGTATCTTGTGCTCTCTGAATCATTAGTTTTGGTGTGAGGTTAGTGCCCCATTTAGCTTTCCTGTAAATGTATTGGAACTCTTACAATGTCTAGGTAATGCCTTGGACATCTTGTGAGAAAACTGGTGGGGTGTGTCCTTAAAACCCACCAGTATCACAGAATTAATATAAGGAGAATTACATTCTGATTTCATTTCTTAAACATTTTATGCAGGCAGTCAGGTAAGACAGTGTGGAAATCTCTACATGCTCTCACATACATGCACAAGATGCAGGTGTTACTTTACATATATATATATGTAAACTGTATGTAAAATATCTGTGCATATTGAAATTAAGAGTATAGACATCCTCAAATGAAAACTTATTCATAAGTATACAGATACATTAAATAAGACTGTAGTTTTATTTCATAGAAACAGTATATGACTAAGTTGAAACATGCAGTAAATGGATACAATAAAGTCTACTGCTTTTCATAGAATAACGGGGTGGTTTGGGTTGGAAGGGACCTCATACATGCTATAGGCAGGGACACCTCCCTCTAGCCCAGTTGCTCACAGCCCCATCCAGCCTGGCCTTGAGGTATAAAGTATTGAGGTACCTCAGTGTATCATCAATCTAAGGAAGAGAGGTGTTCGGAAGGTTGTACAGATCTGCTGGTGCTAAAGCTGTGTAGAGTAATGCTTCCCAGGGAGTTGATCTGGACTTTGTAAAGCAGGGATTGAGAGCACGATCTGTAACACAGGATCTCACTGCAATCAGGCTTAGTGTGCAAACTGGATGCTGCTCAGGGCCAGGAGCACAGAGATATCCATGATGCAGACTGCAGCGTGGTCCTTTTTGTCACAAAGAAATACAGCAGCAGCATGAAATTCATTCTGAGACTGCGTGGGGAGCCGAGAGTGCCAGTCCCTTCTCAGGAGGATTACTTGTGTCCTCAGCCTTTCTGCAGGCCAAGGGCAGGCAGCAGTGCCACCAGGCTGCTTCTGGTGCGCCGTCACAGCTCACAGACAAGTTTCTTGCCGATACAACTCCATTAAAACCAAATAACTTTCCTCATTGGAGATTATCACCTCAAAACTGCCTGCAAGGATTTCCCCAGAGAAAGAGCACAGATTGACCTTCAGAAGAAATAGAAGTCTCAGTCACTGATCAACAATATCTGAAATTCAAGAGCTGTGCGCTCAGGGAGCACCAAGACTTGGAACAGCAGTCGCACGTCTCCTATGGGTAAAATCCTGCCTAAACACAACAAGCACACCTGGATTTAATCTGGTCCTGAGGGAGAGTACTGTCAGACAGAGCGTTTCTGTGTACACATCCCTGTCTTGTTTCCGTGGTCCTACACTAACTGCAGAGCCCAGGGCAGACAAGCCATATAAAGGTCCAGGCACTCTCTTGATGACTTGAGTTACATTAAGCATGCTGTCCAAACACTGCCCAAAGAACTCAAGTGGCACAGGATTCTATTTAGGAAACCTCACATGCAAAATTTAGGTTCCTGCATTTGAAGTACTTTCCTTCAGAAGTTGATGTGGATTAGCTTTCCCTAATACCTCTGCATGCACATGCCCCAAGCATGCAGCAAAGAGAAATGAAAAGTAGAGCTTTATTTCCTTCCCAGCTTTCCCTTTCCTGCTGTAATTTCCAAGGAAATCAACAACCTCTGTAGTTGGATGAAACAGTTACAGTTGCATCAGGGATTTATTTGCAACCTCATCCTTCCTTTAACATGTAACATATGGAACCAGACATCAGTAAAAGGAAAGGCTATTCAAACTAAACATCTGGGTAAAGATGAAGGAGTCAGGAGAGCTCAGAGCCCAGCACAGAGTTTGAGCTGCTAGAGCTAGATGTGTAGTTCTGGTGGGAAGGTTGCACCAGGGAGGGCTGGACTCTGTCCCTGAAAATTTTTCTGAGTGCTGTCAACAGCACGCCTGAGCTGGATCTGCTTTTAGCCAAGGAACTTAACCAGCTCCTGTCTAAAAGCAGAAAGGCTGCAGCCTCCTGAGACCAAGGATCCCCATGCCCATCCATTCCAGATTACAGCACAATCCAGTCACAGCTGGGCAGAAGGACAAGTGTCACATGGGGAGCTATGCATAGGGATCCAAAAATCAGTGGTGCAGGGAACAACCTTGTTGCTCAGGTTAAACAAGGGCAGTGTCTTTGCTGTGTGTGGACAGACAGCCTGGCTAGCTGTTGGTTATGGATTTCCAAGTGTTTGCTGACTTCAGTCTATTTGTTTGAATTGCTATTAACCATACCAGACGTTGAGGGGATGCACTCCCTGTGCAAGCCAAGTAGCAGAAATATTTCCCCTCCAAGCAAAGCCCTGCTGCTGGGACCCAGCAGACCTGCCAAGCTCCATCAGCCCCATCCCATCTGCTGCCTCCTTGCCCAGGCAGAGGATGAGAAGGAGGAGGCATTCCTGCCAGTGGAGCAACTCCAATCTCCTTGTTCACAGAAACCGGTTGGACTACAGCAAATACTTGCTCTCAGCTGAGGGAGGGGGATTTGGAATTTGGATGGGATGCCGGCTGATTACTTTATAGCCTCAGCAGACTAAGTATCTGCCAATTTAGTATAAACAAACCTTGCATTTGTTTAAAAAAAGAAAGAAGTTTTGGGAAATTATGAAATATTTTTGTGTATCTTGGCTCATGGAACGATGTGTATTTTGCAAGCAAGTAGAAGAACCATTTTTAGGCAAAAATGTGGAAATACTATTTGTAAATCTCTTATAAAAGCAATTTTGAAAAATGGGAAAAAACATTTCCTTGCTGAACATCCCCTTATCTTTCAGTGACACAGGGGGAGGAGCAGAGAAGGAACAGAAAAGCTCTTCCTCCCCGGTTTTTTTTCCAAGACTTTTGATCACTTGCAATACACGGCAACAAGAAGACTGGGCAGGAGTAGGATGCATATCCAGGAGGGAGATGTGCTTGCAGCAGCTGGACACAGCAGCCCGTGGGAGCCACTGTATGACCTGTGTCTGGAACACACAGTGCTCTGAAAAGAGATTTGGGTCAGGCACTCATCTGGCCTGCATCTTTGCCCACAGCAAGGACGTGTAGAGACAGCTTTTACAGCAAAAAATATGCCAGAACAATGCTGAGGAGCACTGTTACCAGCATTTTATGCTTTTTCATTACCTGGTTACGGACAGGAATCCAAACCCACATCTACATTCTTGATTGGTGTTTTCAGTCTGATCTGGAAACTTTCTTAAAGCTGCTCTTCCGAGTTTACAAAAATCGCAATCCCTCAGAGAGGGCTTATTTTTAAGGCCTTTTAGAAAAGGCCTTCAGGTGGTTTTCTGTTTCTTTCTCTCTTTCTCTCTTTTTAACAGAATGGAATGTCTCATTGGTTCTCCTGTAGACCCCACAGGCCAGCCATGGTAACCCAGCAAACATGACACCAAATAGCTTTCTGCCTTGTTCCACCTCTGTAAATCAGGCGAGCAAATCGTCTTCATATTTCTCCAGTCACCATGGTTCTCAATTTAATACTTGATTGCCACAGAACAAGGCTTTGTTCAGTGATTAAGACAACAGCTCTGAATGTATACAAATTATGGCAGTCCACTTCACTCCAGCTATAAGCTGTAGTTGATTTTTGAGCTGATAAACATTTCCCAACAGATTGTATGTTAATGACACTGCTGCTGGTAGAACAAGTTTCCTGTACCTGGAGTTGCTTCCAGATGCTCATCAAAGTCCTAATGCACCCAGACTATCCGTAACAGTAACAGGCTCTCTGGCCATATGATGTAATGCACAGTGCTGTACATTCAGTTTGTGGGTATGTAAGATTCTACATTTGAATACGCAGTCCAAACTGTTGATCAAAGTATAAGCAGAATGAGAGAGGAACAGTTTCCATGAAGTTCTGCAGCTGGGTTTATTTCACAGTTGCAGAGATCGTGTAGGAGTTTTCACTTTTTCCAATACAACTATTTCCATATAATGGATTCTCTCCCTGTATGGAAGATTTATTACAGTTGTTTGTTTGTTTTAAACCTATGCACCACACACAATGTATGGAATGAAAATAAATTCTGGGAAAGTCTTGCTGTTAAAGGAGTAGGGTGATCTCAGAAGAGTGATGTGTAGTCTTGTCATTTTGTCATATAAATACTATAGCCATAATTTCTGTGATGAAGCCAGAGAAAGATGCCTCTGGTAAATCAGATGTCAGGTCTGCAGACTTCATTTGTACAAGAATAAAAATAAATAACAACAAAAAGCTACTTCTTTCTCTTCCAAAGAAAGATGAATGTATTCATACAAAAAAAGCAACTCATCAGATAATGAATGAGCAAAGCAGTGAGTATAGTTATGGTAAATTCACTGTCTTGGGATATAGGAAGATGTTAGTATCTGAACACTCTAGTTTCACCTGCAGTGATTCCGCAACTGAAAAGAGGGACAAAAAGTAAAACAGAAAAAAAAGGTGTGAAGCAGAGAAAAGCATTGCTACAAGAACAAAACAAATCAAATGCTGATCAATATCCTGTGGTCACCTTTTAGCAGAGACTGGTGATGTGTTTTGAAAGCATGTTGTAATTAATCCATATTTTCCCCTGCTTCCCTGGTGCTGTATGGTAACAAAACACTTGTGAAATCATTTCTGGAAGAAAGATAGAAAGCTGTCCTCCTCCTCCTGTCTTCCTTTCATGCAACCTTTGAGGTGGTGCCTAAATTGCAGACAGGGCTTGGGGAACAGTGCTTACAGCGAGAGCTGACTGAAGATGACAGGGCCATACAGATGACAGATCTGAGAGGCTTCAGAACAGGATTCAAGCAGTCAGACCAGACACATTTTGGAGCCATTAGTGTCTTTGTTTCAAGCAGCTTCTGTCCTCCCCTCTTCACTCATACAGAGCCTGGAAGGCAAAGACTATTTTGTGTTTCCTGACGGTGAATAAACATCAGGGAAGAATTTCCTTTCAAATATAAGGAACTGGATTTTAAGGCCACAGCCAGGTTGTTTCATTTATAAATCACTATCAACAACTGAGTACGTCCCCTGTTTGTTGAAGACATTTCCAGACACACGCAGTTTCTCAGCACAGGCACGGCTGAGAGGCAGATGCTACTGAAGGAAGAGACAGGCACTGTATGGTAGCACAGATTTTGGGAATCAGCATCAGTGATTCTCTGAAGCTCTGCCACGTGCTCACACAGCACCAAAAGCGGCACGGCACCAGTATGTGTACAGGCCTACTGGCCCAAACTGGGCTGCACAGGTGCAGCGACTGCCTCAGGAGCAGATACTCCCACCGTGACCCAAAGAAACACCAAAAAAATCCACAAAGGAACACACAGTCAGTCCCTGTGCCTTCCCATTGTTAAGAGGTAAAAGGATCCAAAGCCACTACCCAGCAGGCCCGCAGTATGACTAACAACAGACCTTTTAATTACAGGGTGAGCCTCTGCTCTGCTAGAGAAAACAAAGATCTAACCATGCGTTTTGGCTGGTCTGATCCTGCAGGATGCTGACTGAAGGCATCTCTCTGTTTCAGATGAATACAGCTGTGTGCAAGACCCTTCTCAAGGATTTTGGTACAGAGCTGTAAGATCTTTGCTTACGTATGAATACAAGACATACAGTTTTATGCAGCATATGACAGTGAAAGAAAATTTAATGGTAATCCAATGTTTTTGTTTTCTTGGAAGCCTTTGAGTAGCAGCAGCTTCCCTCCTTCACCTGTGGCCAACAAGTCAGCGACACAAACATCCCCATGTGCAGGGCTGCTTCCACCCCTGGCATCCTGACAAAGGTGGGAATGTGCTTTTGTCCAAGGATGGCACTTGGCAAGCTAAATACTTGGAAAAGAAAACTTTATACTCTCACCACACGCCATCTCCATGAAAAGCTAAGCTGCTAAGCAGAGCTCTTAGAAGAAGCTTTGAATAGAGATTACAAAAGGAAAATAGTCAGTATGTTTTCCTGATTGCAATGACAATATAAATACACTGTACTATATAGGGTGCTGTCTGGTTCAATGCCTTATTCTTCCGAAAAAAATAATAAAAATCTGTGGCTTCTTTTGGAAACTATCAGTATTTTTCTTTTGATACACAACCACTGCCCTTTAATGTCCTGCAGTGCCAGTCCTTGTTCTCACAAAATCAGGTGGCAAAATTCCACCTTCTGCAAAGAATAATATTTTGGGATGGCAGGGAATGCATTGCAAAGACATGAGGCACAAAGACAACGTAAGACATCATGTAGCAACAAGCAAATACTGGCTTTGGCCTACATGCAGATAGCATAAGATAACTGTGTCCACAGTCATGCTGTTATCTTTAAGTAGAATCTTAATGAAACTAACTTTGTGGGAAAAGTTAAGAGTAAACAATGAAGCTGGAAACAAACCACACATTTTCAAGAACCTAAGGATCTCTTCAGGTCTGAAATAAATAAAAGAACATAGATGAGGCTAGGATAAATCACAGAATCATAGAATTGCTCAGATTGGAAAAGACTTTAAAGATTATCAAGTCCAACCGCAACCAAACCTTACTACCTAACTAACAACCCGCCACTAAATCATGTCCCTGAGCCCAGGTCAGACATGGAAGGGATATGTTTAAATGACCATATAGGTTGTTTTCTTTTTGAGCTCATTTAAGAACTGACCTCAGTGCAAAGTTTTCATAGAGACAAGTGAAAAAAACACAACAAGCTCTCTGAAAGCAACAACCTCCTGTTTTTCTCAATGGATAGATAAAGTGCTTAATAGAAGAAGACCCTAACAGATGTACTTTTATTAAAATTGCATTTTTGATCTGACCACAGGTTTTATGAATGTCATTCTAATTACTTCATTAAAATCCCCTGTGTTTTATCCATATTTGTGCTTTCAATAATTTACTTTCAGTCATGTTTGTAATTAAACTGAGATGTAAAAAATATTCTCCAAAAGCTCTTCTCAAACAACGGAAAACCTTCGATCTTGGGAAAACAAACATCACTAAGCTTCACCAAGGAAAGATCCTGCCTCACAACCCTAGTGGCCTTCTGTGATGGCATAACTGTGTAGCAAAGACTGATGTCATCTATCTGGACTTCAGTAAGGCCTTTGACATGATACCCCAAAAACATCCTTCTCTCCATCATACAAAAAGATATGACTTGATGGGTGGACTGTTTGATGAATGAGGAACTGGGTGCAAGATTGCACCTGGAGATATGGTGGTCAATGGCTCCATGTCCAGATGGAGACCAGAGACAGTGGTCAGTACTGGGAGCAATGCATTTTGACGTCTTCATCAATGACACTGACAGTGGGATCAAGTGCACCCTCAGCAAGTTTGCAGAAGACATCAAGCTGTAAGGTGCAGTCAACATGCCTGAGGAATGAGATGCCAACAGAGAGACCTAGACAAGCTGAGCAGTGGGCCCAGGTGAACCTGATGAGGTTCAACAAATCCAAATGCAAGTCTGGAACCTGAGCAACCCCCACTAATACAAGCTGGAGGACAAAAGAATGGAACACAGCCCTGCCTGTACTGGTGAGCCAGCGCTGTGCCCTTTACAGTCCTGGGCTGCACCAAAAGAAGCGTGGCCAGCAGATCAGGGAGGTGGTCCTGCTCCTCTGCTCTGTGCTTTGAGTCCTCATCTGGAGCACTGCGTCCAGATGTGGAGTCCTCAGCACAGGAGAGACATGGAGCTGTTGGATCTCGTCCAGAGGAGGGCTGCAGAAATGATCCCAGGGATGGAACACCTACAGGACAGGCTGAGAGCTGGGGCTGTGCAGATGGAGAAGAGAAGGCTACAAGGAGAGCTGAAGGCAGCCTGTCAGAACCTAAAGAGGGATTGTAAGAAAGAAAGGGACAGACTCTTTAGAAAGGTCTGCTGTGACAAGACAAGGAGAAATGGCTTGAGACTAAAAGAGGAGAGATTTAGATTACAGTAAGAGCTGAGAGGTGCTGGCACAGATTGCCCAGAAGTGTGGTGAATGCACTGTCCTCAGAGACATTCAAGGAAGGATCAGGCTCTGAGCACCTGATCTAGGTGTACGTGTCCCTGCTCATTGCAAGGGAGTTGGACTAGATGACCTTTAACAGCCTCTTCCAACTCAGACAATTCTATGATTCTTTGATAGCATTGTTACTCTAGCTACAAATCCAGTCCAAGTTTTGAGAAGCATGACCCACCCTCTCTCTGCCAGACCAAACCATTCCCTGCTCGAGGTACACTCAATCATGCTCCTGTAAGAAAAAACCCTCAGAAGGCAAATAATCTTGCCAGGGGGACAGTCCTACCCAGATAATTTCAATTGCATTAGCAAGCCCAAGTAACTCTTTCTATTATTCCTCTTTGATGCTCTTTCAGGTTAATTTCCAATTTCCACTGTGTAACCCTCCATGCATCGTTTTGGGCATTCCTTTACCTATCAGGTATCATTTCTGATTTCTCACCCCGTAATGCTGGGAACACTCTGGAGCTTTGACATGTAGCAAATTAAAACAGTGCAGTAATGGCTCTTTCCCTGACTCCAACATGTTACCTAGATAAGACTCTACTTTGCTTATGCCCAGAGTAGGATTAAAATATTCCCTTCTTATAGAATCCCATTTATAGGCAGGGATTTTCAGAAGCAATACAGAATCTCCATTGGCAAAATACTATTTTTTAACTATAAAAATGTAGCTGAAAGCTTGCAGGAATGTGTTTTTAACAGCAAGGAGAAGAAGGCTCTTAGTGCTGTGGATCTGTGGGGGGACAGGAGCACTGGTGAGCTGTTCATATGGCAATTGAGTGAAACAGGCTCAGAAATTTTAAAGTTTGAGGAATGTTGCCTGGATACGATATGCTGGTTGAAATCTGTGTTCTCAGATTCTTCTTTTGTTTCCAGCAAATTTTGTCACAGTGAATTGCTGGCCTCAGTCATCTTCCGTTCAGATGTTCCCCACTCAGCTCCTGTGCTTCCACTTGCTCCAGGACACTGGGCATCCAGTATATGCAGACATGCTGGCATGGTTGTGCTAAAAGATCTGTTCCTTTTCTTTCCCATACTGTACAGCATGAAGGGAAGAGCATATGTTCCTCGATTTGCAGCAGAGAGGCTCCTTTCCCTTTAGGGACGCTTATCTGGCAGACAGTCTCTCTCCTCAGATACACTTTTTTCTGGGAGTAATTATCTCTGATTACCCCAGAAGTACCTGATGTTACGTTTTACTTTTGAATGCTCAATTTATCCTCTGAATAGGCCATGACTCTCCTCAGCCTAAGTGAATTTCATGACACTCTGCATCCTTTCCTTTCAAGTCCTTACCTCACACAAGCTGGCATGCTTGCAGTAATCTCTAAGTAAATAGCAGAGAGAGCGCTGAAGAGCATCCTGGGGCACTCAGTAGCTTCTCAAAAACTCATAGGGTAAACACTATGAACATCCACATCATGTCAACTAATGATCTGTGGATCTTGGATGCTTTTTAAAGATAGCCTGGATTCAGGAAGACCTACTGACATGTTATTATTTTGGCACTAATTGATGATCCATATGAAAGGAACAAAGCTGGTGCTTTAGTTTTGGTCTTGAGACTGACCACAAAGTTCATATTCCAAGCTTGTTATTTTATTGCTTTAGTAACAGAAATACTTATACATATACTCACCATTACAGTGAATGCGAGCAGAGATGTATGATGTTGGCACTCTGGATGTGCGGAAATGGAAGAAGACCCCACACTATCAGGCAGCTTTTAGATAAATCTGCATACGATGATCTTGTCTGGGTTCACTTGGAGAAATTCTGGCAGCACAGCCCAAATCAGTGTATGCTTTACATTGCACAGAACTGGTAACAACTTGCAGAGTGTGTATGTGTGTGTGTGAAGCCAAGCGGCCTGCCCAAAGCAGAGCTCAAAGCACTGAGGTGCCCACCAGCCCGGTGCGAGGCCTGGCAGTGGTGCTGAGTGCAGCATGGTATCAAAGCTCTCAGAGCCCTGCTGTGTACCCTGCCTGCATTGGGCAATGCCTGGGGAGCAGCAGAGCTGCGCTGGCACCAGGAGTGCCACTTGGGTACCTCTGCTTGCCATAATGAATGCTATGTAATGAAATTGCCTGCTCACTGAATGTAAGTGTGTACTCTTATGTACTCTTATTCTTCTCAGAAAACAAAATAAAAACTCTTTCAGCAACAAGGCAAAACTGATAGAATTTTGATGGAAGTGTTTTCCCAACCCATACTGCCCTCCCTGGCAATCAACAGGGGAAATTCCTGCATGCTCTTGCCCTTTGCACAATGCTGGCTGGGTGACCCATCAAAAAGCTTCCAACACAGCACTCTCAGTTCCACAGAGGACAAGCACCAGCAACAGCTAACAAACCAGAGGGGGAGATCAGGAAGAAACCGCAGGGTTACATTACTATGCCAACCTGCCAACCCAGTCATTCAGCTGAATATAGGTTAAGTTCAACAGCAGGTGCATGGCCAACCTCCTATTTCTCCCCAGGTCTGAATACCACCAGCAGGCTTGCACACAGTGGCCCCTGCAGCACGCAGCCTGGCAGGTGCTGTCCGTGCAGGCTGCTGTGTTTGCTCTGCTCATGCACCATGGCATCTCCTAGGGGGTGATCTAACCACTTCCAGAGAGCCTGCCTCTATCTCCCCACATGAGAGCAGGAGGTTTGCCTCTGACTGCACTGCAAGGGGGATCAGACTCCCTTGCAGAACAAGTGTCTACCAATTAGTGACACTTACTGATCCTATCTGTGGAGAACCATTATGAAAAATGCAAAGCATTATGCAGCCACTATTAATCTTCTGCTTTTGTTACATTTACTTGTGGTTTATGGCCCTCCAAGGAGGATAAATGATCAAGGCATGTACTCACATTGCTATTTGTCTATTTGTCTGTGCAACAATACATGCGCTCAGCACTAAGTAGATGTTATTTTTCATGTGGGAATGCAGCTTTAAGGCTTTTCAAGGTCAGAAGGCTTTGAGAGAAAAAAAGAACATGCAAAAGCCTCTGGCTCATTTGCTGCCAGCTCTTCCTTTTAAAGTTACAACCCACACAAGCAGGCTAAGACTCAAGGAAGGAAGGCCACAGAAGTGCGCATGTATTTTTGGCTTTTGCAAGGGTGCAGAATGGCAAACAGAAGTGTAAGTATGACAGATAAGTTCTCTGCTGTCGAATGACAATTCCTGTTTCAATGTATGAACATAGGTGGAAGATGCGGCTCCTCTTTTCTGCTCTCCTCACTGGCTTTTAGCTCATTGTGAGCAGGAACATTCTGGTCCAGTTTTGTTTATGGCAGCAGGGATATATTGTTGGAGGTTACATTCTAGCAAATTCAGGGCATCTATATCTGCAGTGACTCTTAGCTAGTCAGCAGACACTAACAAATAACACTAAGAAATGTCTTTGGCACTGCATAGCTCTATGCAAGAATGACCAACTCCATTATGATCACAGAGTACTTAAAATAATATTAGTCCAAAACTGGGAATGCAAAAGTAAGACAAATATTTTAGTAGCTGGTACAAAAACTCAATTCTAGCTAAAATGATCAGATTTCCACGTTTACTTTGAAAACATACAAATGGAAGTATAAACGTTTTAAAGTTTTTACTCATAATACAGAAACATTAGGGGTTTATTAGGGGTGACACTCTGAAATTTGAAAGATTGTAAAGATAAGAAGAAACATTTTCCAGCAAAGCCACACAACAAAGCACAGCATTTGTCCCTTTCTTACTTGGAGAAACACTTGATCCTGGTCCAAACCCAGTGGTGTCAATGTAAGTCTTCCCATGGCTTCCGCTGCTTTTGGTCCTGGCCTACTATCTTCAAAAGACTATAAATACCAAACATGGCTTCAGCACCACGTCACACAAAACAGGCAAGTAGATGTGCTGCCAAAGCAGATATCAGGTAGAGCCAAACATCTGCTGCTCGAATCCCCCAAACAAAGCTCCATTCATGCACAGAGCAGTATCAAATATTTATAAAACACATAGTCACAGAGGAACATAGATTCACACCTGATAATCTTTTATTCCTGTATTCCTTCCTCTCTGCTTTAAGCTAACTAAAAGTAGCAAGAGAAATCGGAGAACATAACTTTCCCCCAGATAATTGCTACAAGTGCTCTTTAGAACAGTTTTTATTCTAGAAAGCTGTTCAGATTGTTCACATGTACATATGTCAGCCTCACATCCGTTTCCACTAGTTGACCCAGCAGTCATTAACTTGGAGCAGTCTAATTTCAGTAACACAAGATGGGCAATGAGCAAAGCTAGCAAAGTATTTGGCCACAAATATTCAGACATCATGGAGGACACAGAAAAATATTTTCAAACTACTTAATGATATGATTGAATACCAGGTGGTCAGCGGGATATTGTCAGCGCTGTGCCACGAATACTACATTACTAACAGTAAATGTTTTGACAAATAGCCATACACTTATATACCAGGGCTGCTCTGAAAGCAGTGCCTCCTGTTGTATGGTATTGGCACACAACATCAGAGGTGGATGCTGGTGGAATGTCAGCAGAAGTTAAACCTTCCCACCAATACCTTGTTATGTGTTGTTGCAGTGTGACAGATACCATCAGAGGAGCAGTCTGACCGAATGGGAAGTGCGGATGCAGTAAGGGGTCACGTAGCATCACGTTCCCAGGCACTGGTGCTTATGGGGGACTTCAATTATCCAGATATTTGCTGGACGACCAACATGGCCAGGCACGCACGGTCCAGACGGTTCTTGCAGTGCGTTGAAGACAACTTTCTGATGCAGGTGGTGGAGGAACCGACGCGGGGAGGGGTGTTACTGGACCTTATTCTCACCAACAGGGATGGACTTGTTAAGGAAGTAAAGGTTGGGGGCAGTTTGGGTTGTAGTGATCATGAGATGGTGGAGTTCAAGATCCCGAGTGGAAGAAGCAAAGCAATAAGTAGGATTGCTACCCTGGACTTCAGGAGAGCCAACTTCGATCTCTTCTGGGACCTACTTGGAGCTATCCCGTGGGCTCAGGTGTTAGAAGGTAAGGGGGTCTCTGAGAGCTGGTCAGCATTTAAACAGCTCTTCTTCCAAGCTCAGGATCGGTGCGTCCCTGTGAGCAAGAAATCGGGAAAAGGTGGCAGGAGACCTGTGTGGATGAGCAAGGAGCTCATGCACAAGCTCAAAGGAAAGAAGAAGGTCCATGAAATGTGGAAAAAGGGTTTGACCACTTGGGAAGAATATAGGAATGTAGTCAGGGCCTGCAGGGATGCAACGAGGAAGGCTAAAGCCCATCTGGAATTGAATCTAGCTAAAGTGATAAAGGATAATAAAAAAGGCTTCTTCAAGTATGTTAACAGCAAAAGGAAAACTGGAGAGAACGTGGGCCCCTTACTAAGTGAGGGGGGGGTTCTTGTAACAGGGGATGCTGAGAAGGCAGAGCTACTGAATGCCTTCTTTACTTCCGTCTTCAGTGAAAAGGCTCTCCCGCAGGAATCCCACACCCTGGAGGTTAGTGAGAGGGTCTGGGGAATGGGAGACTTCCCTTTAGTCAGGAAAGAGGACGTGCGTGAGCGCCTAGGCAGTACTAAGGTCCACAAGTCCATGGGACCTGATGGGGTGCATCCACGTGTGCTGAGGGAGCTGGCAGAGGTCATTGCCGAACCGCTCTCCATCATTTTTCAGAGGTCTTGGACAACAGGGGAGGTCCCTGAAGACTGGAGGATAGCCAATGTCACTCCGGTCTTCAAAAAGGGCAAGAAGGAAGATCCAGGTAATTATAGGCCTGTCAGCCTCACCTCTGTCCCTGCAAAGGTGATGGAACAGCTTGTGCTGGATACCACCTCCAGACAACTGTGAGAAAAGGAGGTTATCAGGAGTAGTCAGCATGGGTTCACCAAGGGGAGGTCACGCTCGACCAACTTGGTGGCCTTCTATGATGCTGTCACATGCTGGGTGGATGGGGGAAGACGGTAGATGTAATCTACCTTGATTTTAGAAAGGCATTTGATACTGTCTCCCACGACATCCTTATAACAAAGCTGAGGAAGTGTGGGATAGACGAGTGGACAGTGAGGTGGGTTGAGAACTGGCTGACTGGCAGAGCGCAGAGGGTCGTTGTTGGTGGTGCAGAGTCTGGCTGGAGACCTGTAACCAGTGGTGTCCCCCAGGGGTCTGTGCTGGGTCCGGTCTTGTTCAACATCTTCATCAATGACCTTGATGAGGGGATAGTGGCCACCCTCAGCAAGTTTGCTGATGATACGAAGTTGGGAGGATTGGCTGACACGCCTGAAGGCTGTGCTGCCATTCAGCGAGACCTGGACAGGCTGGAGAGCTGGGCAGTAAGAAACCGGATGAGGTTCAACACAAGCAAGTGTAGGGTCTTACACCTAGGGAGGAATAATTGCATGCACCAATACAGGCTGGGGGATGAGCTGCTGGAGAGGAGCTCTGCAGAGAGGGACCTGGGCGTCCTGGTGGACGACAGGTTGGCCATGAGCCAGCAGTGTGCCCTCGTGGCCAAAAAGGCCAATGGCATTCTGGGGTGCATTAAGAAGAGCGTGTCCAGCAGGTCGAGGGAGGTGATCCTCCCCCTCTACTCTGCCCTGGTAAGGCCTCATCTGGAGTACTGTGTCCAGTTCTGGGCTCCCCAGTACAAAAAAGACAGGGATCTCTTGGAAAGAGTCCAGCGGAGGGCCACAAAGATGGTGAAGGGCCTGGAGCGTCTCCCCTGTGAAGAAAGGCTGAGTGAACTGGGTCTGTTTAGCCTTGAGAAAAGAAGACTGAGAGGGGACCTGATCCAGGTTTATAAATATCTGAGGTGTGGCGGCCATAGCGGTGAGGCCAGTCTCTTTTCAGTGGTACGTGGAGACAGGACGAGGGGAAACGGACATCAGCTGCAGCATAGGAAGTTTCGCATGAATGCATGTAAGAACTTCTTCACGGTGAGGTGACGGAGCACTGGAACAGGCTGCCCAGGGAGGTTGTGGAGTCTCCTTCTCTGGAGATATTCAAGTCTCGCCTGGACGCCTACCTGTGCGACCTGGTGTAGGGAATCTGCTTTGGCCGGGGGGTTGGTCTCGATGATCTCTAGAGGTCCCTTCCAACCCCTACAATTCTGTGATTCTGTGAAGGGGGTGGGACTGAATTCCTCCATGCAAAAAAAAAATGGTACCCACTGGCATTCATCAATGCTTGCTGAATGTTGATGGAGACCAAACAGTGAATGTGTGCACACTGAGGGATGGGGGTGCACTTCAGC
Organism: Meleagris gallopavo; assembly: GCF_905368555.1. NCBI lineage: Eukaryota > Metazoa > Chordata > Aves > Galliformes > Phasianidae > Meleagris > Meleagris gallopavo. Next base: position 483,620 of record NC_139414.1, on the reverse strand, counting down.
AGTGGAAACAGCAGAAGTGGGGCACCTCCACTGGTGCAGATTTGTGCAAGCATTGCATGCAGGCTCTTGTTCATTGCTGGTGTAAATACAAAGCTGATAGTGGTGACTATGTTGAAAAACAGTTCTGTAGCTGAGAATTTGTTCTACCAGACTGTGTAACTGTGCTCTTTGTATCTGTTGTAGTTTCCATGGAAATAAATAGGAGGCACTACTTTCAGAGCGACCTATGTATAAATCACTTAGTCACTACGTTCTTAATTATCTATACTGTTAATGATTCAGTCTTTTTAACTGTTGTGAAAGGTAACTTGGTCAACTCTTTTGTTTCTTATAAATCAAAATGGATCATTTGATACCTCCTTGGACAAATTCATTTATGTCAGTGGAAACACAGAGATATGAAAAGAGTAGAATTAGCCAATAATGATCAGAAATGAAGGATTTACCTGAAATGAAGATGTTCCCTCCTCCATATTCATTTCCAGCAGGTGCTGGCACTGACATGATGTCTTTTCAGAGACTTTATGGATACTTACAAGCTCCAAACTTTATTTTATATTGTTTATTTCAAAGATGTAAGGCAGGAGAACCTACCACATAGTTCTGTTTAATCTCTGAAAATTACAGTGCTAAAGCCACATAGCATTTTAGTATGTTTTTAAAGTATAAGAATATGCTTCTATTTCATTAACTGTTGTTCCTTACTTATATCTTCTGTTCTGCCTTCTGGACATACATTGAGAAAGACTATTGATCCCACGCTCTGATGACACGTCATCTTTGCTTCCAGAGATGACAACTGCCTTGACCTTTCCTCCTAATAAACACTTTGCATTGCACTACAAGTTCATATAATTTGCTGTCCATCCAATCATTTTTGGATGGCATTTCTCCTTCCCTTCATTCCGGTGAATCTCTGGGACTGGAGCTATTTTTGCTCCCAGATGCCATCCCTGGCTTTTATCCAAGCACAGTCTTATGTGGTGGCTTCTCTGTTTTATTTCCAGTATTTATAAGTGATGCTGTACCTGTACCTTTTTTGATATGGAGTAGCATCCATATCAAGTCCACTTTGGCATGGTATTTATATAACAGCAAACTCTCCTTTGGATTAGTATAAAATATGTTAGGCAAGAATGGATATAATATGAGTGTGATAATTCCCATTAGAAATCTCCTTCATCAGTCCCCTGCTTTTGTTTCTAATTATTTCTTTCCTTTCTTTCCATTTAGCAGCCAATAGACACTTATCAACTCCAGAACGTTTTAAAACTAAATTTTATGAGCAAGACTTCACCCGAAACCACATTAATATAAATCAAGTATTCTTAATCCACAATAATCCAGTTTTCAAGCCAGGTTTAATTCTTGCAGCCCAATATAAAGCTCATGATTATTACTCTGCGAGGGTGTCATGCCTTACGGTACCTGCACTATCTCAAGCAGAAATGTCTGCTGTGTGAAAAGGAGAGATCGCTCCCCGTTTTCTAGCAGGGACACGAGACAAGAAGCAAGCATTCAACAGCAAAGGAGAAGCAGCTGTGACTACACAGAGATACTTTCACAGTTCTCTCCGAGCACTGGGGACACTGAGGGCTTCAGGCACAGCTGGAGTAGGACAGCATCACAATCAGAGCAGTAACAGGTGCCATTAGGGTGCATGCCAAGGACATGCACCCTGCTTCTAGGCACAGTATCCTCTTGGGACAGAATGGAACTACCATGAATGCATTGAACATGCAACCGGATTATGGTAAATCCAAAAGATCAGACCTCCTACACATCTGCAGGACACCTAGCAGTGGGTCTGAATATGTATTTGTTTTCACTGGGGAAACTCCAAAGGAATTATGTTTCCCTGTACAAGAGCGTTTCTGGGCAGAACTTTACACCAACCCATCTCTGTCCCATAAGGTTCCTTAGCAGAACATGTATTGGTGCCTCTTGATGCCAAACAGGTTGGGTGCCAACTTCTGTAGCAGACAAAAGGGAAATACAGAAAGGAGGAGGAGGCTGAGGAGGGATCCCAGACACAACTGGTATTGGAGGATTGTAATTGTCAGCTGTGGCTGACCTTTCTGACCATCACTGCACTGATGTTTCACTTTAAAAAAAGAGCACAGTCTGCTTCTACTGCTTCCTTCTGGGCTGGTCTGCAGTGTTTTTCCATGGACTTACTAGAGCTTGAAATTAGATCTACCAGAGAGAGAGAGACTGCCAGGATTTTCAAATTCTGGTATTTCTAAGACATTCACAAAATGCTAGACGTGTCTCTTGCCTACCTTATACATGCTATAGGTCAGAAGGAAACCTGAGAAAAGCACAACAATTCAGAATCTAGAAATAAAACCTGCTGGACATTGGAATTTTATTACAGTAATGAAAGTTATCTGACAGGAATAAATGAACCTCTAACAGCATTCTCCTGTATGCACACTTTGACACATAACCAGCAGAGGGAAAAGAGAGCAACAAAAATCCTCTCCCAAAAGCTCTTTGTTATGTCTTAACTTTTATAACTTAAAACGTAAACTACAAAGTGATGGAGTCAGTGGACTGCCAGCACAGACCTTGTTTCCTGCTTTTCTTACATTGTGGCCCACAAGCAGTCTGGACCAAACCCACCTGTTGCTGCACACTGGGAGAGTCCTTCCCACAGGAGCCTTCTGGTGACAGCAAGCAGCAAACAGAGATGCGACCCATGGTGTAGAAAAAATGTTTTTCCTAAAGCTCTCCTTGCAGCCAAACACATCCTGATTCTATCACTGAGGGATGGCAGAGCTCCTGTCCCTGCTAAGTTTAGGGCCCCTGCTGCAGAACCACACCACGAGCTTGTTCTCCCTATCCCAAACTCTCCTCTTCCTACAACCTCCTCCCTCAGGCTTTCTGTTACATTGGATTCACCTGGAAGCACTGCAAACGAGGAGACTGTTCCTCTGAGAGAAGTTCTGTGCCTATTGCTCTCTGTAGAGCGGGTCCCAGCACATTATATGTACAGTGCACTGCCAGGTAACAGCAATGCCTCCTGGATGGGCCCTAAGTTCTCACTTTATGCATGAGGCCTGGATGATTCTTCGAGTTATCTTTATCTGGAATCACATAAATAAGGGATCAGGTAGGTCCAGTAGGTGTTACTGATTAAGACATATTGCCTTGACTCTGTGTCTCTGCTTTGTCCTGTTCGTGGCATCAACCTTCCTTCCTGTCTAGACTCTTCTCCACATCTAAGTACGGGTCTGGGTCCACGATGTCATTACTCAGGTCTGCTTTTCTCTGCACTAGCTTTATTGGCATCAGTTACAGAAACTAAAAGCTGATATACATTCCTTCTCTCGTGAATAAAACATGTAAGTCTCTCCGTGTGTTAAACCATCTCATTTAGTTTGCTGCAAGCTCTTCAACATTAGGTGTCACATGGCAATTAATCCATTTTCCCTCTCTCACTACACTGAAGGCTGTGCCATATTGAAATCTGTATCTGAGGCGAGCTAGTAATTCATCAGCGTTCCAATATCTCTATGTACAATGTACTCATTTTGCTATAATGGGCTTTTTTTTGTCTTACTGACAATTGAAATGTTGATGCTCTTAAGGTTAACGATCAATTGATAAATACCACAAAACACTTTAACCCTCAAATAGTTTTAAATCATGGCTGATGCAAAGTGTGACAAGAATACTTGGTGCCTAAATTTTAGATACAGTACCTTCTAAATATCTGAACTTCTCTTTTACTACCAAAGTGATTCCTCTTGGCAGTTATGAGGCTTGCCTTTGTGCCACATTCTCTTGGTTTTATTATACTAGGTTTGTGTATGAGCTGGCTGGCTTGTCTTTCACACCTCTTAATGGTCTGCTTTGTGTGCTACATGTGCTGAGATGCCTTCGATCCATACCTTACCTATGGTGAAATCAGGAAGGAAGCTAATGGAAAGCACTGAAAGCCTGTGGGAGTTTTATTGGGATACAGTCAATTAAAAGGTACTCTCCCAGAAAAAGTACATTCAGTTATATTGTCAGGATCATAAGAAGGCTAGATGGATTCTAACATTTTAACTGTACACATATTTTAACACAAGCTTGCTTGTGGGGAGGTGTTTGCATTATGCTAAGAGAAAGGCGTCCCCGGTTAATTCATGCAACCAGTAAGCCAGCATGCAGAAAGAGCTTGAAAAATAGTTTCCATTTTTAATCACATTGTTTTTTTCTGGACTTCTTCCAATAATTGAACCAGCAAAAGAAATATGACGCACTTTACATTGTATTCTCAGAGATACTGCCCCAGCTCTCTTTAGCCAAAGAATGTCAATATAGCTTCATTGGAGTCAGAGCAGCACATGTCTGTCAGCTGATTTTCTGACCCTAAAGAGAGATTTCTACTGCATAAGCTCTGTGAAAATAACAGCAGGGATAAATATCATAGTGTACATGGTATAAAGCAGTGGGAACACAAAAAGAAGACTCTTATTTGAAGCAAACATTATTTTGCAGCATTAAATGGATTCAAGTAAGAAAATAAAATCCAAGATGTGTGAGTCTCATAAATTGAATGTATATTAAATATATGAGAAAAAAAAAAAGCTTTTTGCTTAGGCATTCAGTGTCCTTGATTTGTCCTGTTAATTATGAAAACGACTGTAAAAGCAGCTAGTAGTTGCAAACACTTTGAGATGGAGTGTTTCAGAGCATGTTAACCAACTGCCACTCCTATTCACACTCACCTCACACTGAAGCCAAGCATCTGTGCCAGAGAACAGTGCTGAAGAAGGACAGTGATCTAATGGAAATGGCTAAAGATGTATTACCTCTGAAAGTAAGTGGCTCAGTGAGAAATGACTCTGACTCTTTGCTATTTGCATTATGAAGTATAGCTCCTCTGGAAAAGTCAAGGTAACCATTCTCCCTACAGAGATTGGCTGATATGTCTTCTCTCTGTTCTGAAATAGCTTGTGCTACTCCTGCAGCATGAGGGCTCCAAGAAGTGCCCACTTTTGATTCTGGATTTCACAAGGACTGGATCTGTAGAGCCAAGGCTGAAACTAACAGCCTGCACTGCTCGAGTGCAATTTGTATAAAGAATGTACGAACCTAGAAACTGCTCTCCTGGGCAACTGGTGATTCGTCCTGCCCAGGATGCCATCTCAGTGCAATGGGATAAGCTATTTAAAGAGGGCATGTGAACCTAGAAACTCTCTACACCCCATTTTCTTTGTACTCCCCCAAAGCTGTTGCATCAAGAGTCTTATGGGAAACTCACTTGCCCGAGTCCTCATCATATCTATTTATGGACTTCTGACCTGTGAACTTGTCTAATCCCTTCCTGAACCTTCTTGTACTTTCTATAAACTACTGTGGCAGCAAAGCTCAGAAGTTCACCACCCACAGTGTAAAGAAGCTCTTTCTTTTATCTGTTTTAAACTTTTCCCACTATTTTCACGGAAGTCTGTGAAATGCTTCAGTCACCCTTGTTGCACTATGAGATAACAATAAAAAAAAAAAATATGTAGCTCCTATTTAAAGAGTTCCAGAGTTCTACAGAATGGCTTATATGTCTTCAGGAATGAAGGAATAGTCATACTTTGGGACTGATTTGGTTCTAAAGCACACTACTGACACAATGTTGGTTTAGCCCACATCATCATTTGGGTGATGACCCAAAGCAAAAGAAAAATTAAAAATGCTCATTTTATAAATACATATCCATATGCACCAGATGTTCTACATTTTTAGCTTATCTGCAGGTGTGTATAAAAGCAGGTTTGGGACTCATTGATTGTGGAGTTCTTCTAACTGTCTTAAGCTTGTATAATTCCAAAAGAGATATAGTCCTAAGAGCTTTACTGCTAACAAGCTAAGCATTTTGCAGGAGCTGGCTTTTGGTTTGACTACATTTTTTTCAAATTGTGTTATTTTCTGCTTCTGCTAATTAAACTTTTGAAAAGGAACACAGCTGACAAGAAGTTCTGAGTAATTTGCTCAGTCCTTGACATTAGTCAGGAAGTCTCCAAGCTGAGGCCACAGAAGTACAAGAATACTAGCCTCCAAGAAAAGATGCAACAATCCTTAATTAGTATCTTAACTCAGGTGTTGTTGTGAGCTGTAGCTATCAAAGATGTCCAAAACACAGATAATTGTGGTGGTAAGTGATCAGTTCAGAAACACTGTGGCTGCTGAATCCATTTAGAAATTTAGAAGCAAAAATAAATTGAAGAAATTCTGAGTATAGCTTGGAGACACCTGCATTTGCCCTGTGGAATTCTTGGGTGCTCTTGAAAGGTTCCTCAGGGATGAAAGTGCAATCTCTGTTTTGGGCCTAGAATGAACAGACACCATCATATTATCTCAGATTCATTAGCAAATCGTCTCTTCCAATGGCTGCAATGGTTATTAGATTATAAAATATGCAAAATGACAGATGATGGCTAAATTCATTGCCAAATGATTAACTGCATGATAAGGATGTGGGAAGCTAAGAACTAAATTAAAGGGAAGCATTAGGTATGAAAGAATATCTTAAAACTCAAAAACTGCTCCCATTTTTACACCAACAGAGACTAGACTGTATCTTATTAAAGTTCACTGTTAGCCAAAGAGACATAAATTTTCTAAGCTGTGAGCAGCACATAAATTTTACCTACTCAGAGAAGGAATTAATAATTCAGGGACACCTCACTCTGTCCCCAGACATCAGTGGAAGTCTTTGAAATCTTTCTTCAAGAAGCAATATTTGCTCCCCTCCCTCATTTCATCTTAAAAAAAAAAAAAAAAAAAAAGCCTAAAAAAGCTAAAAAAAAAGATATTTTTTTTCTTTTCTTTTTTTTTTTTTTAGAGTACATCAGTAATAAAAAGATGACTAGGGAAAATGTGGGCCTACTACTGAATGAGGTGCGTGCCACGGTAACAGGGGACGCTGGAAAGGCGGAGATGCTGAATGCCTTCTTTGCTTCAGTGTTTACTACTAAGACTGCCCCTTGGTAAGAGAAGGAGTCTGAGGAATGGAAGACTTTCCCTTGGTCGAGGCGGTATTGATCAGAGAGTGTCTAGTCAAAATCAACACACACAGATCCATAGGCCCTGGCAGGACGCACCCACACATGCTGGAGGGAGCTGGCAGAAGTGATGATCGAATCACTCTATGAAAGGTCTCGAAGAATGGGTAAGGCCCCTGAAGACTGGAGGATAGCCAGTGTCACATCAGCCTTCAAAAAGAGCAGGAAGGACAACCTGGGAAACTACAGGCCATCCCTGGAAAAGTGATGGAACTACTTGTTCTGGATGCCATCTCCAAGCAATTGGTAGAGAAGAAATTTATCAGAGTAGTCAGCAGTAATAACTTCTTTACTGTCTCAGTGACAGAGCACTGGCACAGGCTGCCCAGGGAGGTTGTGGAGTCTCCTTTTCCAGAGGTATTCAAGACCCATCTGGGAGCCTTCTTATGACTTCCGGTTGGGAACCTGCTTTAGCAGGAGGGGTGGACTCAATGATCTCTAAAGGTCTTTTCCAATCCCTACAGTTTATGGCTGTGTAAAAGGACTGTTCTATAGGAATTGTCTAATGCAGTGCTTGTGGAGGCTGGAGAAAGCTGTTAATATTTAGAATAACATCAGTGTCCCAAACTCTTCTAATGCCTCTTTTTTAGTTCCACTGACCCTCCTCAAATCCAAAACTTTGTACAACAATCATAAATCTTCAAGAAATAGAATTATAATAATAATAAATGCACTCAATTACTTTGCTCAACCGAATTTCTGTCTAGCTGCCCAAATGCTTAGCCATCTCTTGTATGATGAGGAGTCACAGAGTCACAGAATCACAGAATGGCCCAGGTTGGAAGGGACCTCAAGGATCATGAAGCTCCAACCCCCCTGCCACATGCAGGGCCACCAACCTCCCCATTTAATATTAGACCAGGCTGCCAAGGGCCTCATCCAATCTGGCCTTGAACACCTCCAGGGATGGACGGGGCATCCACAACTTCTCTGGGCAGCTGTTCCAGCACCTCACCACTCTCTCTGTAAAGAACTTCTCCCTGACATCCAACCTAAATCTTCCCTCCCTCAACTTGAAACCATTTCCCCTTGTCCTGCTGTTATCAGCCCTTTCAAAGAGTTGACTCCCCTCCTGTTTGTAGGCTCCCTTTAGGTACTAAAGGCTGCAATGAGGTCACCCCGCAGCCTTCTCTTCTCCAGGCTGAACAAGCCCAGCTCCCTCAGCCTGTCTTCACAGGGGAGGTGCTCCAGCCCCCTGATCATCTTTGTGGCTCAAGAATCTTGTTCCAGCTACTGGCCTAAAACATAAGAGGAAAACGTGTTCTCACTTGGCTTCAGAGAATTTGGCTAAATTTGTTTTGGGACATGTCACTATGGCCTTTTTTCTCAAGTGAGACGTGATGTGACAGCACATCTGCAGTGCATGCAGCTCTCACTTCCTGAAGCACCAGACCAAGAAAAACAACCTGGCAATGAAATTAGCTACCCACAAGGTAACAAATGACAAGTTGTCTTTACAGGCACTTTTACTGCTGTTAAAGGAAAATAGTTGAGAATCCTCACAAGGATGCTCCTATTTTTTATTCTTTTTTTTGAAGTGGAGGTGAGGTAGGTGAGTGGGAATAAATATACAGATGAGGAGCTGAGGAATCTCCTATCTCGTCTCAGCATTCTGCACTCCTAAATATTACCACCTCCAGTTCCCATCTCCATTAATTCCCGTCTAGAACCTTAGAGAAACTAAGGTTCTAGATATGTGTTAGGCTATCCTTGTCTGCTTCTGCAGTCCTGAAAAGGCAGATGCTTCTTTTTTCTAGAAGTGCTCACTGAAATGGCCTCTACCTCTGCATGCAGAGTTGTATCATACATCTTCTGCTTCATTTCCACTGCTGCTTTTTGGAGAACCCATCTGCCTGCATTTATGGAACATAAAGAAAACACATTAAGTGTAGAAGAAAGATGGACAGTTAGATTCCTGACTGGAAAAAGCTGGGACTGACCCCACAGCACACATTTGCTACTGTCTTCCAGAACTTGAAAAATTAGGGGAAAAAAATCTACAGAAAAAGGACTGTGCACTCAATTGTAATTGTGTTAGTAGATAACAAGTGGCCTTTGGCACTTACTTGGAACACATTTCCTTGTCAGAGACTGGTAAGATAGAGCACTGATGTCTAGCCATAGAACAGACCAGGGCAGGCTAACAGGCATGAAATGGGAAGATTCAGGAATCCAAAGTGAGAAAGTCCATCACCTTCACAACACAAAGCACAAGCAGGCTGGGTGCCCTCCTCAAAGTCGTCATATGCAGTAGATGCATCACATCACTCTGTACGTGTATCTTTTTTCATGAAGTGGCACCTACAGTAGGACTGTGTCCTTTCACACTGCATTAGGCTATATTACATCTTTGGTCAATAAAATGATATGCCACAACATATGATACATCATCTGTGGCAAGTCACAATCTGTATTTACAGTATTAAATATATTTGATTTAAATATATTTGATTTAAATATATGACCAACGTATCCATCTCTTTCACATTTTCATTTTACTGAAGCGGATGAGAGCAGCATCTGAACAACTGACATGATAATCAGGATCCAGAAGTAGAGCAAGAGGATGAAAGACAGGCTTGTTCTAGTGGCTTATTACTAGCAGCATCATTTCAGTTAACCTTCCATATTTCTAATTCCCCTCTGTATCTGTGGGTATCCCCTGCTGTCATAATATCAGTTAATGCCATTAAGCCTGGATAGTCACTTGCTAAATCTTGAATAAACCAAAGGAATAATAATGAATTTTATTAAAGCTTCTTCATTTGATCTTTTGCTCCTTACTTTCTCAAGGATATCCCATAGAATTTGGTTGTTTTTTTCCTGCCAGATGAGGTTTATTCTTTCTGGCCTGAATTAAATCCAGTGTAAGATCTACATAGCATATGATGTAAGAGCTTCTATCTGTATATGTGATGACATGGTATCTACTTTGGTCTTTCTCATCTATGGCAGGACAGAAGATTTCAAAACAACCAGTCACTATGTACTGCAATAGCATTTATTAGATCAATATCAGTAACTGGAAAGAATATTGTTTGGAGCAGAACATGAGGATAGGGATTTACTACAAAGCTGAAAAACCTTCAAGGAAAAGCACACTGATGATGTGGAGAAGAGGCAAAAAATAGCTCAGAGAATAAAGCACCCAATCACCTCAAATTCAAGTGCTTCAACTCCACCACACCTGTTCCTCAAAACTAGTCTGTTCTTTGATGAAGAATCACATAGACCTAAAATTTGAAAAAATCTGCATCACTCCAAGTCACAGTCACTATTGACCACAGTGGACAATCAATAATTGTAATATGTTGTATCTTCAATAGAAGACAGAGCAAAATTATTGAAGATGCTCAAACCTGGACTCATATGTGATCATAAAAATACAGACAATCTCTCCTGTTTAACAACAATCTCACTGTGCAGGAATGGTTTCTGTGTTACAACATAGCAATCTAATGGCACACAGCAGCCCTGCCTGACAGTTCATGGAGAATCTATACAGGGAGCACACACCCAAACAACCTGTCACTGGGGATTTAGATGGGCACAGTGCAGTAACTGGAATTGGAATTGGGAGGCTCTCACAGCCTTGCTCACAATCAATCACAAGGCCCCTTGGAATTGTGTTTGTTCAAAATCCTGCTTCCCACCTGCTGCCAACCTGACAGACTGCTCCCAGGAGCACACACAGCTAGGGACAAAGATGATGCCTCTCCTGCTCTTGCTCCATCTGCTTGGAGCACCTGCAGGGCAGCAGGGTGAGAAACTTGCTGGTCACAAACCAGACCCAGCACCAGTGACAAACCAGGCCCAATCTGGCCCAGTGCTGGTGGCAAACCAGGCCCAGAGCTGTCACAAAGCAGGCACAGTGCTGTGGGCTCAACGGTGCAGGGAGGGAGAGTGCCTGAGCTCTGATGCTGGGTTCGGTGGGATGCCCATGTTTGCTCCTTTAAAAACTCAGCAATTAAACAACTCTTAACTTCAGATGAAGCCTCTGACTCTCTGTTTTGTTAAATGACCACTTCATGTCACATGAACATTTCACACTATCCTCCCCTCTCTCCTCAGCTTAATGGGCTGTGCTGAGATGTTGGGATGACCCCCAAAAGATCACAAATGGAGCTTACTGGCTTAATTTTTATCCATGTCAATATGTTACAGCATCTTTAATCAACAGAACTATTTCGTGTTACTGCTTAGTTCGGGGTTAAAGAGAAAGCTGCAAGGTTAATTAGTAACAGGAAGCAATTCATTAAAGTTTTCATAATGTAATGTTTCAAGGCAATTTTACTTCATAATAAATTTTACATCCCGAATGAATTGATAAAAGTGCCTAATGTTGAAGACTGACAAGCAGGGAGGACTTCTCAGCACCTTCCAAGAATTTTGGCAGCTTTTAGCACTGTTTATGGAGTTGAGAACTTATTCAGAAGTACTGAATAAAGCACATTATTCACTGAATTGCTTTCTTACATGTGGCTTTTACTGATAAAAAGTTCACTGACATAAAAGTTTTGATGTCTTCCCTACACAAATTGAGTTCTGCCAGAAAATGCTCAGATTGCATCTAGAGATAAGTTTTGTGCATCTTACCCTATGTTGAGAATTAATACTTGTCTGACAGTGAATGTTATTCCACAAGATTTTAATAAAGATGTATAGCATGTACACCTTCTGACCCGTTGGCTACTCCTGGAGACAAGATGCTGCACTGGACAGTCATGATGCCTGTTCCACTGAGGTGTTTTCTCCAGCACCAAGAAGCAAGAATGAATTTCTCCGAAGACATTCTGTAGCAGACTTAACACTGAGACCTAAGGGCTTTGCTTTCCTTTCCAAATCGAAATTGTTAAAGTCTAAACTAACTTCCAAAACTGAAAATCCAGTCTTGTTTTTTTAGAACAATAAGGATTATAAACTAAAACAATAAAATGTTACCTCCTACTTTTTCATTTCCACAATTCCAGGAGTTACTCAAACAACAAACAGAAAAAAATTCTCTCTCTTGACCAGTGAACAATAGCAAAAGTATAAAAATGACATGAGAATTTGATGGACAACAGTTCCTACAATAGCAACTTAAAGCTATTCAGCACAACTGTACTGAATGTGCAACATTACTATAGATATAGATTAGAACAACACATTTATTTATTTATGCAGTGTTTATTGTGCATTTTAATACATTGGCAACTCACATTTAGGCTATAGAGTAAGAGCTTAAATGCAGCTATTTAATTCACTTTAATTGAATGTATGCAAATGAATTTTGCTATTCTCTACTACGCAGCCAGTCACCATCTCCTTCTAGTCTCCATGTAGCACTGTTTCCTTCAGTAAGCTGCTTTGCCTTCTCTGCTCTGGGGGGGTGTCAGTGCATCGGGCTCTATGCATGGGACTTGACTGTTCTGCTGCTGTGCAGAGACATGCCATTCCTCAGACTGTCACTGGTCAGCACTCGGCACTGCAGGGGACCAGGATCATGGACACCACTGTGACAAAGCATGGAAGGATGGTGCACAGTTTGCTGCATTCACTGCTGTAGCCCTCAGTGTTTCTGATCTCCCACATTCCTTTCCCCCAAGGACACTTCTTGTTATCCTACAGGTTTGAACAAAATTCTAAATGTTTACACAAACATAAAGGATACAACTGGTTTCCAGAAGCTCTGGAATTGGCCTATCCTTTTCAAAAAGATGCTGGCAGGCCTAGTTAGAGCCACTCCCATCTCCTCAGAGAATCCAGGATGCTCAAGCTGGAAGGCCCAGTGTAACCACAGCCACAGCTGCCTTTCCTCTTCCCCGGCCACCCCATCACTAAGCCTCACAGTCAAGCAAGTAAGCCATCCAAGCACTGCGGCTTTTAGAGGTCATAGCTGTATAATCTCTTTGTTGGCAGGGTCTTTGAAGAACAGAAACCTAACGGCGAGTATCACCAAGGCTCAACCACTCTGCAGACAACCAGGACGTGATAATGTGCATGAAGTGATCTCTTCCCACCACACAATTACAGCCCCCTCTTAAATCCTACTGGGAGCTCTCCCCAGACTTGCTGCACATACAGTGGAAATTTCCGTCTGCTCTGCAGCACTCACATTTGGTTAATACCTGTTTATTTCTCCTCACTACTCAGAAAAAGGTTAGCTTTAGATAGTTAAAGAGAGCTTGCTAACATTTCTTTGTCTGCATCACCTCTGGTGCTATGTAATTGTGTTGCAAGTTATATATTCCAGCTGCAACTCACCGAGTGTACTAGCTGTTAATAAGATAGCTCACAGCTGTATCACAGAAGAGAACGACTACAAAGATAATCTACAGTGTGCTTGGCATTAGACAGGCAAGATGATAAAATGCCAGTAGGGATGCATATGCAGAAAGAGTATTATGGTTGATGAGAAAACCGTAATTTCTTTCATGAAACCAGTTAAAGAAGATTTTGGATGGGGTCTCATAGCATCCAACTTGATTAAGCTCTGCATAAACTTTACAAATAAAATTCCATCAAAATAAGTTGAGAAATACTGTTTTCACATGCTTAAACACTAATCTCTGAAGCAGAGGGACTATTAGTGGGAGAGTCATTTGTCTGCTGCTGCCAGAAAAGCCAGGAAGTGGGGACAAATGGTATCACCTGCTGCTAATGCATGAGAGAGACTTTTTTTCCTAGTTAGAGGGAGAATGGTAGGAAGATGAACTCTCTGCTTGCAGAAGCAAGCACTTACAGCAACAGCAACCATACACTGTCAGAGAAAGCAACAGAAGCTCAGAATTCTTACTGCATCATAACAGAAAAGCATACCCTGTTTCATTGGAATATGGTGAATTCTTTTATTAAAATAATCCTGAAATTCTACTACAGAATGGAATCCTAATTTATGACAAATCCAGACCTATCACTGAGCAGCAAACAGATAAGGGCTTTCCAATGCCATGCCTTGGGGACAGTGCTTGAGATGCTGCTGGTCTTGCAGCCAGACACACAGACAGCTGATGCTGAGGGCTCATGAGGCCTGGGAATGCAGCTCCTGTGGATGCTGCCTTGAGATGCTTCTCTCTGCCTGAGGGGTCCTGACATGGTGCCAACCCAGCAGCAGCCTGCCAGGAAAGCAAGGGGATCAACAAGAAGCTGTTTCCATTGGAGAAATATGAGAACAAAACACATTCCTACATTTATTCAACTGTATGCATTGACTTTCTGACTAAGGAGCAGCTCACTGGAAGATTTCCAGTGAGTTCTGAACAGGATTATTGCCCATATGCCCATATGACAAACTGAATCAGAAGTTCCTAAACTGATGTGCACTTCAGACACGTTCAAAGAGAAAGAAAAGCATCTCTGACAAGCATTTCAAAACTAGATCCTGCAATGCTATTACAAGTAGAGAGATATATCACTTGATTTTCCAAACCACTTATCCCACAGCTCCTGCTGAAACAAGCAAGAATTATCGGGTGCTCAGCACTTTGGAGGAGCGGGATGCATATTTTGGGAACAGTTGAAGGGTGCCAGCATGAACACAGTAACACAGCACAGGCACAACAATGTGCACTTGCTCCCATTCTGGTGCCAGCCTCTCTTCAGCATATACTCCTGTGTTTGGCATTTCCTATGGCAACAACCATGGCAGACTGCTCTGAATCCAGCTGGAATATGCTGCAGAAGGGGCTATGTGATGTGCTCAATTATACTGATCCATTTGGTACAAGGCGGTTCCTCTGCCTGCAATCCCTTCTGCCCAGCATCTCCTCACACACCATCCTCCTGGAGCCCAGGCACCTTGCTTGCTGCAGACACACACAGGTCTATGGCATTTAAGTTGATTGCATGGATTCAGCTCTAAACATCACAAGGGGAACAAACTGGACAAGGGTAGACTTAGACTAGATACTAAGAAGAAATTATTTCCTGTGAGGGTGGTGAGACACTGGAACAGGTTGCCAGTGAGGCTGTGGATGCTCCCTCCCTGGGAGCACTCCAGGCCAGGCTGGATGGGGCTGTGAGCAGCCTGGGCTATGGGAGGTGTCCCTGCCTACAGCAGGGGTTGGAACCAGGTGATGTGAAAAGTCCCTTCCAACCCAAACCATTCTACCATTCTGTGATTCTAAATAGCAGCACCGAAGTACTGAGTTTGAACACTTTGACCCTCCACTTTAGAAGAGGAATATTTCACATGAGCCAACAGAAAGAGCAATTTCAGCCACTACAGATTTGTTATATTATTTCCTCCCCAAATGTGCTGACACAGAAGTTGCATGCTAGGGAAAAAAATAACACAAACATAAAACAACCACCCAACCACAATAAAAAAAATAAATTAAAAAAAAAAACCCACACCAAAATCCATTGATTTTAGTTGATTCAGTTTCACATCCACTGTCTCGAACAGTTTGAGGCTCATCTTTTGGAAAACCACAAATTACTTATTGGAAATCTGAAGGGACATCAAGAAAATGGGATATGAACTGAAGCTTTTACCTATGTTTAAATCACCTGTGACTTTATGAAAGAGAAATGATCTGTTCCATACTCTTCTGAGCAGGAAGCCTGAAGGACTGGGCGCTTTCATTCGTATCCAATTTCTTACTATAATCTAATTGAGATGTCAGACAAAGTTCTGGTTTATTAATTTTCACTGAGAAATGACAATGCATCTGTTATTGTTTTCTTCTTTAATTATTCTGATGGAGTTAACAAAGGATATTTTTAATAAACTTCACTAATCTGAGAGATAACGTTTGAACAAAATAGATGTAATATTACTACAGTACAACTAAGAAGAAGCCTGTTCCTGGGTTGGTTTTGCATCTGGCTATATTCACATATCAGCAGTATGAAATGGACAACAAAACCTTTGCACCGATAACAATTTTGGCATGGTTTTATTTAGAAGTATTTGTAGACTATGGAAACCATTTTTACCTTTTTGAAATATGTCAAAATATATTCCCATGTATTGCAATGAAGATTACAAGATGTATTTGCATAGGTATTGCTGTATATTGAAGCATATGTTTAATGATATCTTTGGCTTTAAGGAGATAGTGATAGCCACAGAAAGAGGCTGACCTCTGGAAAATGTCCCAGTAAGGACTGTGTCAGAACAATATTTTCACATACTTAAATCATGGGAGCTCCCACGAGGTAGTGGCCTATGTTTATAGAGCCAAAGATTAAGAGCTATATATTTTATTATATGACTGTCTGAAAACCATATTGTAGTGAGTACTCCACATTGCCATGAATCACTGTGAGAATAGCTGGGAAAATGTA
This sequence comes from Meleagris gallopavo, assembly GCF_905368555.1. NCBI lineage: Eukaryota > Metazoa > Chordata > Aves > Galliformes > Phasianidae > Meleagris > Meleagris gallopavo. The sequence goes on along the minus strand of NC_139414.1, from coordinate 467,298 downwards.
TAGGCTTTTCTACTTCAGGGTCAAGGGTACATTTCTCTGTGACCTTTTTTTTTAACATGAGGAAAGGATGCAAAATGCCAAAGGCTCTTTTTCCACTGACTGCAATGAAAATGGCCCAGAGTTTATTAAACAGCAAATAATTCTGCTATCAATCCTGCATCTTAAAATTGGAAGCCACCTGCAGAAAATAAACAAGTCTGAGCCAGCATTAAAATGTAGATATGTACATACATACACAACGTCTGCTATTCAAAGAGAGTGCTTTAATAAGCTCTTTTTTTTTTTTTTTTTTTTTTTGATCTGAAACATATTCTTTCTGTTGCCTGAACGACTGTTGTCTTTTTTACCTTTACCATCCTGCCCAGTGAATTAAGGCAATGTAAATTATTCAGGTATGTCTTGTTGTGAATCTTTAATGAAGAACCTCTGTAACAAAGGAAAAAAAAAAGCCAGACTCGTAATTTTGTCCATCTGCAAATACCTCCTCTAATTCTATTTAAATACAGTAACATGTTATTACAGAGAGGAATCACAAAGTTAGCATTTAATTTGATTGTAGACCATACATTTCTCAAATGCTAAGAATAACTTGGGCTAAGCATTGTTTTTTACTGTCAGATTTTTATAATGAGAAAGCTGAAGGCCATAATGCATTCACAGGATGCTTGAAAAAGCCTACAAATTCTGTATGAATAGCAGTTCATTTTAGGGAGTGAAGAACAAGATCCCCTTTCTTTCAAGGATCACAGGTTTTTAATTTAAAAAGAGATCCAGACACCACAGAATTTAATTTTATAAACAAAAATATTGTCTTCTTTCACCTACTGTAAGCATTCTAGAATAACCAGAAGAATTATATTTTTATGCATTTCATTAAAAGCAAGAATATTTTTCAGTGGAGAGGGAATTGATATTGTGGTTTTGGAACAAACCAATGAATATACATGCTTTGCAGACAAAAGATACTGACAGTTAAAAAAAGCCCACTGATGTTTAATAGCAAAATTTACAAAATGTTTACAATCATTGCTTATTCAGCACAGCTGGTTCAGTTATTTAAACTATGAGAAGCCTGTGCTGCCTGGCATTCCCACAGCTGCTTGGGAGCTCTGTTGGGATACGCTGCTCCCTCCCTGCCCAGGACCTGTGGGCACATGCATGCAAGCCAGGCTCCTCCGCTGCTCTCCAGCTTCACCCACAGCCATCTGCTGTCCTCCTCCTTGTGCCCACCCTGCTGGGTCATACAGGGGCTGCTGGACCATCTCTTCTTGCAAAAGTCTTGTGCTTCCACGTTACAAAATCCTGCAGGAGCGCTTGTAGCGTCAGCCTGTTTTGTAATACTAAAGCTTGTGCTTGCAGCTTGCAAGGAAGTGAAAACACATCCTCAACAGACACATGGTTCCACTGCAGCAAAAGTGATCTGTGCTAGCTTGCTCATGCAGGATATGTCACTTGTGCTACAAACTCCCCCCTGCTCCAGAGAAGCCTGTGCAGCCACAAGGAGGAGGGTCCCTATGCTCCATGCCTGGTGGGTTCAGAGCCACCAGTGCCTGGCACAAGCACATGGGAACCACCCTGGCCAGTCCCTTAGTTCAACAGACAGTTATGCAGGCAGGAAATGTATGCTTAAATCATGTGGCAAAGTGTAATTTTTTATTTGTGGAGGCTTATGAAAAGACTTGTCTAAAAACACATTTCCAATAGAGCTTTCAGAAGCATCAGCCCTCTTGGTCTCAAGCCAGGTAACAAGGCAGTGATTTGCAGCCGCTCGCTGCAGTTTCTTGGGAGGGCTGCATTTAGAGTGAATCACCCGATCCAGCTGAGATTCAGACTCCAATTTTTCAGAGTTAGCTCAATCAGGTAGGTTGACTTTTTTTGTTTTGCTTTGTTACACTTCAGCGCAGAGGTTCTTACTTTGGGAACTCAGGTAAGATGGGCTGGTCATCAGATGTGCTCAGTGTAGGTAACAAACAGGTACCACCTAAACGCTTTCAAAAATATAACATTCATGCTTAAATACAGTCATGTGCTGTAAAATGTTATGTTATGTTATGTTATGTTATGTTATGTTATAAAATTTTATATGTGATGTAAAATGATTGCTAGGACTTCAGTTTTCCTCCTGGTTGAGTGGCTAGTTGCTAGGCTATAAAAAGTCATTTACTCTCTCAGATTCACCCAATTAATATTTAATTATGTCAGGCAAAGTGGAACAGCTTGAGTGGAAGAGCTTGAGGGTCCTTGCACAGCTCAGGGTAGCCCAAACACATCAACTCATGCAGCACAACAAAAGCAATAACTGAATCTGGGTCTTCTGCACCCTAAGCAAACAGTCTGCCTGCTAAACTGCTGGACAGTGGCTAGATTTGGTGCGGGGAACAACCACAGCATTGCTCTGAAGATCAGGATTGTTTGAGGACTGGCAAGAATGAAATGTGAGAAAAGTGCCTACCTACATCAACCTATTGAGACTGAGACATCTGCAACTGTTCAGAGAACTTTGTTCGGGATTTCAGCACCCAGGCTGCTCTCTGATCCAATCTCTCACCTGGGAGTCTGACTTTGACTTAAGCTTAATGTGACAGGAAAAGGAAATCAAAAATATTTTTCTGAGAACCTTGTCTTCTGTCTGCCATTTTGTGGTTCGTGTCAGGCATTCCAGACGCAGGTGTTGCAAAGACTGTTGCTTTTCACACGTGCTTTTGTCTCCCTATGTATAATAACAGCCCCTGCTGGTGAGCTGATGTTGCCCTTGATTTTGCAGCTGTTCCTCACCCAAGCAGTGGCATCTGTGGGTGCCCTTTGCCAATGTCCTGCCCTGGCCACCCGAGCTCATATCTCCTGGGATGCTGTGCACAAAAGGCTGTGCTGGCAAATATTTCCAAACCCTGAATGCAGCCTACACTTACCCAAAGTAAGCCTTGCTTGCCTCTGAAGAAAATAAAAATAAGCTGCATTGAAGAATAATAGATATATAGTAGCAATATAGACCTGCTAGGGTGAATTGACTGTTCAGCCTCCAAAGTGGGCAATTGTAAACATGAATTTCCTGCCCACGTGCAAAAACGAGTTTCATTTTCATAGTGTGCACAGTTGTGTTTAGAGTGATTGGACAGAGCTGTCTATATATTGCAGATGTGAAGAACTATGATGCTTTTAAAAGGTGATATAAATACCAATAAGCCACCACTATAGTGCTAAACTAGAAGTGGTGCACATGGGTTTACAGCAATCACAGCTTATTCCCTGGGAATAACCAGCTCATACACACTAAAGAACTCTTTTCTGCCTCAGAAGTTGCATGTTACTGATTAGTTTTGCTTTTTATCACATATTGCACATTTCCCAGAGCTCAGGCCTGAAAATGAGTTATCTGTACAACAGACTGTTCAGCCACTGCCTGCGTACAAGCAAGTGTTGCATGTTCCATGTAGACCCACCACCAAGCAGGCTGACCATGCTCAGATCTCACCCACTGACAGATCCTGCCTATCAGGAGCACGAATTTCAGGTTATGAAGATTCTTGCAGCTGCCTAATGCTCGCTATTTCAGCTGTCAGTCTGATGGCAGAGACCATAAACAACTTCAGAAATTCCCATATAAGGGTAACATCATTGCAAGAACAGAGCTGTCACTCAGTCAGCAGTTAGGGATACCTCAGCAACCTGCTCCTCAGTCTGGAGTGTTTCTGCATTTGGCAAACTAAGAAAACATGCAGAGTTTAGTGGAGCACCCATTGCATTTTAAGGCTACTTCTAAATATTGTTGATAGCTGTATGAGAATATTCTGTCTTGGTTTTAATGGATCTCATTTCCAGATCTACTTGCCAGACATTTTATTCATTGTAAGACTCCTTGTCATCGTTTTCCCAAAGCACTAAGGTCAGGCTCAGCAACCTGTCTGTCTCAGAATGTGTCCATGAGATGTAAGACTCTGTGTAACAAGATTCCTTCATGGGTCCCAATGGCTGCATTCGAAATGCTGTAAAAGCCAGATACAGACTTATGCAGGCTTCCCTGTAATTAGAAACTTTATGGAACTTTATAGCAGTTTTATATAATAGTTTAGTAAAGAACTGAATCAATAGAGAATTTTTATGAGACTCTTGAGGCTGGCACGTATTAAAGCAGTAAATACTTCATTTCTGTATAAGTGCTAACCGCAGTAAACTACAGCAAGATGCAAATGTACGGCATACATACACTGCATGTAACATACAGTGTGCCATTGTGCATTGTGCAAGTCAGGACAACTGATGGAGCAGCAGAGCCAGCAACAAAGCTGAGGCTCTGGTCTGACCTCAAACAAGAGCCACCTTCAGGGAATCCTTCCTGCACTGTCCCAACACACTATGTCACCTGGCCCCAGCACAACACATTGTCTAGTCCCACTACACTGCATCACCTGGTCCTGCTGCACCACATCACCTGGCCCTATTGCCCACCACATATAATCATAGAGTCCAGAAATTAGTAAGGTTGGAAAAGATCACTAAGATCATCTAGTCCAACCATCAACCTATCCTCACCATGCCCACTGAACTATGTCCCTCACTGCCACATCTAATACTTCCTTGAAAACCTCCCTGGGCGTCACACCCCAGGGCAACCTCACCTCTGAGTCTAATCTTTTCCTAATATGTATCCTGGATCTCCCCTGGCACAACTTAAGGCCATTACCTCTCGTCCTACCACTGTTATGTCTGAGACTGATCCCCACCTCCTCACAACCTCCCTTCAGGTAGCTGTAGAGAGTGATAAGATCTCTCAGCCTCCTCTTCTCCAGTCTGAACAATCCCAGTTCCCTCAGCCACTGCTTGTAAGACTTGTGCTCCAGATTCTTCACACTGCCCTTCTTTGGACACACTCCAGGGCCTAAATGACTTTGTAGTGAGAGGCCCAAAAATAAACTCAGTACTAAAGGTACAACTTCACCAATTCCTATTTCAGAGGGATGATCACTTCCTAGTGCTGCTGACTACAATATTTCTGATATAAGCCAGGATGCTGTTGGCCTTCTTGGCTACCTGGGCACACTGGTGCGTCATGTTGAGCTGAGCACTGACCAATGCTCACAGGCACTTTTCCTCCACACAGCTTTCCAGCGACTCTGCCCTGCGCCTGTAGCACATATGGAGTTGTAACAAAAATGCAGGGCCTGACATTGCATCTTGTTAAAACTCGTATGGTTGGTCTTAGTCCAGTAATCCACCCTGTCTCCCTCACCTGGGCCTGCTGCCCCACATGTGGGGAGCCAGGGGGAGGCCAGTGGGACAAGGGCAGGTCAGCGTGGCACAGCCTGCCTTGTTTGTCTGCTGCAAAGGCAAGCTCATGGATTGCTGCAAGCATGACGAATGGCCTGGAAATGCCTGTGAAATAGTTTTCCTTGCATTTGTAGCTTAGAAGGAGCATTTTCCCCATCTTTTCTATAAATGGCAGAGAAGGAACTTATGCTGGCAGTACTGTAATGTCTCCCAAGAATTATTTTATCATATTTATAACATCTAAGTGTTTCAGTAAATATTTAAATAATCTGATTGCAGCATATAGGATTCTAAGAGATTAGAAAGAAATAAATTACCTTCATATAATGTTATTTACCCAAGATAATTAAATCAACTCAGTTAATCACTGAATCAACTAAATTTTCATTATCGTGACATGCTTAAGGAGTACAGGTAATGTTTTGCTAGAAATGTTAAAGTAATAATAATAACAACTGGTTGCTCAAGATAAAGTAAAGCAGTATTAAAGCACACCTAGTAGTCCTGCTGTTAATCTTTGCACTGTCTGAGGGGAAAGGACTCGTATTCACTCACTTTCAATATTTATGTTTTGCCTTCAACAGATACTGACTAAACACCACCGCACCCTTAAAACACTGCACAGTTGGGAAAGCAATGCACACAGGTACACAACTTTCAAAGCAGCCAATGGATTTCATGAGGCCTCATCTTCTGATGCCCACTTAGTACTTCATGGGCCCCCTCAGCATGAACACTCACTGCTCATAGCAGATTGCTCAGAACACTCAGAGAACTCATTTCATAAAAACGTGGCTGATTACAGTTACCCGCCTGCTGAAAAAACAGGGGCAGTATTTCCTAGCAAAGACAAGCTCAGCCACTATGCTGCACTACTGAGGGAAAAGCTGAATTTCTGCAACATTACTGTTCCTTTCCAGATGTAACTTCCAATTAAAAATTTCCTCACTCTGAACCATCCGCCAGCAGCACTAAAGCTGTTGCTGCCCAGCAATGACTCTTTAGCAACTGACTTCAAGGAAGGGACTTCGGTTTTCATTGACAGACACAATATTACAAACGGTGTAGTTGCAATCTTACTTGCAAATGGGAATTCTAATTTTTAATCCAAAAAAACAAAAAAGCATTAAGTTAAAGATTTTAGAATATTTTATTTCATAGTAACTAATAAAGTGAATTACTTTTATTTTTGTTGTTTAAAACTTCAGTACTCTGTGCACACACATATTTCCATGTCTCATATCAGCATCTTTTTTTTCTGTTAACATCTCTACAATATCTATATTCACCTGTACTCTTCCATTTAAAAACCTGAGAAACAAAGTCATTCTATCAAAGGGAATGGAGAAAGTGGTACAGAGGGAACGAGGAACAAACATTCACTTAAAGTCATGGTTAACTTATATAATCCATTGCTCACTCTGTTAGGTGACCAATGCTGTTACGTACTTCCCCTTCTTCTGTGCTGATCCATTAGGACTGCTAATGCCTTATAATTGTCAGCTCTCAACCATCCCCTCTCACACAGAGTTTCTGTACTTTTTGCATGGATATGTTGATTCAGGTGGCATCCTCTAACTTTCCATTCACTGGGAGCCCATCCAAGAAGAGATGGAAACCTCCTTGGCCAAGTCATGGCAGGAAATGGGCCAGGAGTGAAAAAGCAGGGCTGAACACCAATGAAAAGCAGATAGTGGGGCTCCTGTGAGACTGTAGTGCTAAAGGAAGTTTGGAGGGAGCAGCTGTGAGAGCTGGAAACTTGTCAAGGCAGCAAAGGGCTCTAAACCAGCTATGGAAAACAAGACTACCACTCTTGCAAAGTTTTCATTAGCGGTCACACTTTCTTGGTTACAACTCAGAAGTCTTACCCCATCTGTTTCGCAAACAGTGGATTGTGTGATCAGATGGACTAGGGGGATTGGTGCATTTCAAATGCTCAACGCTTGCAGTTTAGATTCACCTTTCACGGCTCATCCTCGTCAGCACTTTCCATATTTTTTGTTCTACTGTTTAATGGATGGTTTCTATGCCTTTATTCTTAATCACCTCTACCATATTATTTTCTTAGGTACTTATCTAGCTTTTCATCTCCCTGCTTTGCCTAATTACCTGTCCCTTTGTTTCAGATGGTTCCTTTATTCCCTTGCTTCTCAGAATCATTAGCATTTCATTATTATTCTTAACAGCAGCACATTTATGTTTATTATGCAGTGTTTGCAAATAAATAGTGAACTGAACTTCTGGCTGTATTTACCTAAAGCTAAAAGGAGAAAATGCAGTGCATGTTGAATTCTCATTTCACTTGCTTATTTTTGCAAGGAAAAGTTTTTAATGACTTTGAAGACCTCTTTTTTGCATCCAATACTTTTTACAGCTTTGGTGTTTAAAGGAATGTTGAAAGCATTTATCTTTTGAGTATAAAATATGTACTAATATTGAGTCCAATTTTTTTTTTTTTTTTCTTGGCTACTGCTCTTCTGCTTAAGGGAGTATTTGTAACTAAATCAGATAACTGAAATCATTCTGGCTAACCTATGATGTTCCGCTCTATGAAAAACTCATTGCTAGGCTGTGTTTGGCTCCATAATCTTAATATAAATATGAACTTACCCACCTGGTGTGTTATTCTTCCGATTTTTTTTTGCTTTTTTCCCCTTGATTCCTCCTGGGTGTGTGGTTTTGCTGCCACTTTGGTAGATAGACTAACCTGATATCTGGCTCTTTTCCTGCTAAGTGAAGGACAAACTCCCAAAGATTTTACTGAAAGCAAAGTTAAGATCACCCAGCTTTCCAACTAGGTAAGCATGTGAGCAACACCTGCTATATGTTCACAAATCCACAGTCTCATCTGGATTTTTCGTTGGTTGACAAAACAGGTAAATGAAAGCTGTTGGAGTAAGCTACTGCTTTGTTTGAGCTCATTTTATTTAAAACTAGCTCATGTCATTGCTGTTTTTTATAATGTAGTTTTGCGTTTTACCAGCCTAAGCCTCAGATGTCATAACCACTAAATAGATAGATAGATAGATAGATAGATGGGAGGTAAACTCAGCTGTTGAGGAAGAACAAGGCTTTTAAACCCAGGCCTGGGCTGCATTCAACCTGGCTGCTGTGTCTTATCATAACAGCTATCTAATGACAGCCCATGTCTTTGAAGGTCTGTTTATATCAATATGAAAAAACACTTTTTTAGACACAGACTTATCCCAACATAGAAGTATTAATCCAAAGGTAATTCAACTTGTGACATGCATTCTTTTGTCTTCATCAGCAATACATAATAATTGAATCCCAATAGGAATTCTCAGCCTTACCTATTAAAATGAGTCTTGTCTGTGACTTTCAGGATTAGGCCATGCTGGGAGAGGAATGGTTTTAGGAATGCAAGATGCTGGTGGCCAGCTGCATGGTCTTCCAACACAAGAATGCCACCCTTAGATGTAGCTGGATTTGCAGAAGCAGTAAGCGTTCTGGTGCCAAAGTACTAGATGCTATTACCTCATGATCACAGCTCACAAAGAATAAATTGAAATATTACAGTTGAAATTATTGGTTGTGCAACTGAGCTCAAAGCTGGTGCTTCTACCATTTCTCTTTTTTTCTCATTTTATTCTTTGTGCCAGAGACGTTACCAGTCCATGAACACATTAAATCATATAGGAAGAAAAGCACTCATACATTTCTCTTTCTCTGAGAGGCTACAGTTGTATTTTATTAACAGAAACATTTCAGTTTCATAAATACTTTCCACCTTTAGCAGAAAGTCATTTCAGAGCTCATTGTTGCTGTGGTCAAACCACCAAGCTATTTAGCATTTACTTCCTTCTTCCCATTGCAATGAACACAGCTGACTAACTGGTTATTAAAGTGCTGGAAACATCTCCTCAAAAACAGTGATAGTTTAGTTTATACAAGTCAATCGTATTACCTCTGGAATGATATAGACCAAGAGACTACTGAAATGCTGCATAACAGAAAAAGCAAGATAATGAATACATCATAAACAGTAAAACTAGAGGCTGCAGGCTTATGCAAGATGCTGATGACAGATCTATATCTGTTTATTTCCACAACAGTAAGAAAAATAATGAATTACCCTACTGGTTTATGTTGGTAGAGCAGTGAGCTCCCACCCAAAAGGTTCTAGAGCCTACCAAGAACACTTCTGATCTCAGGGAAGGTCTGAGCAGTATCTAAGGGAGAGCTGTGAAATGCCCAGCAGTACAGAATGACTACCCACCTGAAAGGGGTCAAGGCAATGGTGGCTGCTCATCTTCTCTGAATCTGGATAACATAAAGCTTACTGCAAGGTTAGTGTGGATAAACAGCTTGCACAGATAAGATATTAAAAGAAGGAAAATAGTAAAACAGCATCTAGATGAGACAGAAACATCAGGATTCAAAGCTGTAAGGTCAGCAAGTGATTTGGTCAGCTATTGAGGGATTTCTTGGACTTTAGGTAGAATAAGATATGCGTATAATCTTTATAGGATGATGATACACATTTGCACAGCCAACCATATCTAATTTTCTGCAAGATAATTCCTATTACATACGCGTTCCCATAACTAATGGAAGGCACTATCACCTAAAATGGAGATAGAGGCTTCCTTCTTCTTCTATCCCCTTTATTCCCCATTATTATTACTAGTGAACAGGACTGCACTGTTCATTTTGGTTTGCCCATGGGACGAAGGCTGACTGATGGCCTTGAGAAGATGGAGGTTGGGTTCAGAAGCTGAAGAAGATCCCCATACTTCAGTAGTCCTAGATTTACATGTCAGTTCCACAGTGACTGTGCTACCTGCAATAGCAATGTGGGAGAAGAATAAGTTTCCATGTCCACTCAAAAGGCATCGCAAAAGTGATGAAGTGTAAATGAGCCTGGATTAGCCTTGGGCCTCCAAAAGTGTCATCTGCTGGTCTTCCTGTGGGATAGGGGAACTCCAGATGCTATGAATCACCATACATGGCATTTAGGTGTGACTGCTAGAGAGTTTTTTGCTATTTCTACCATTAATTTTCCCTGCTACACTACACAGTGAGTCACAATTCATCGTTAAAGCAAGTGGTGAGTCATATTAAGCCACTCTCCCAAACCTATAAAAGGTAATTTATTTGTTTTCCTTTCCAGAGAGTCTTGCTGACCCTCCATTGCTGTTAGGTACACAAGTCAGCAATTTGACAGGGATGGTTTAAACATTGATCCAACAAAATACATGTGCTGAATCAAGCAATAGATAAGAGAGAACATATGGAGACTTCAGCACTGAAAAGTGATTTAGAAAGAAGCAGAAGTTTCAGAGAGAAAAAGCCATGGCAGGATCAAGTCTGAAGAACTGAGAACCTACAGCTATCATTCTCAAAGGGGTTGCCTACAGTAGGCAGGCTTTCAAAGTACTGGATCGTCTCCAGATATAAAGCAGTTTGGAACAATGAAGGATATTAGAAAATAAAAAATGGCATTGAAACATTCTCCTGAAGGAAAAATGTGCATGATTGGTTGAAGGAAAAATGTAGTTGGTTATGGCAGGATGTGTTGACTAAGTATAGACACTTAAAATGAGAAAATTGCATATGAGAAAATAATCCATTTAATATATTGCTTTCATGTGGTTCCATTCCCTTATTCGCCACATTTATATCTCTACAAGAAAATTCTTTCTTAACTTTTCAAAACCAGCACTTCGCTGAAATCTGAAGAATAGCTTCAATTTACTTTAAAAGAGGATCTGAATTCCCACCCAGTACAGTCTACTTAGGTCAAAATCTGAGTAGATACTTATTTGGTGATATCAGTCATCAGATCCATCTAATTTGTTTGTTTGTTTGTTTGTTTGTTTGTTGTTCTTTTTATGGAAATAGCTCTAGACCTAGCCTCCAGCACTACTCCACAGAGTACACATAGACAACCATTATAAATCTATCTTCTGGTTTGCTTATTAAATTTATAAAGTCTCATAAGACAGGTTTTCCACTTCCCTTATGTCCTAGCAGCCCTTTTCTGTATCTTTTCCAGTGTAAGTTAGTCCTTTCTGAAAACAAATGACTAGAATTATTCATACCATTTAAGATGAAATTAACTCAGAACATTGCAGATAGCCATATCTTCAGTGGAAAAATACTATCTCGCATATTTTAGGTTCATGTTCATCTTGCTTACAATGACAGCCATTCTCTGATCAATTAATATAGTTTCCTTTGCTCCACCTTTTTCTAACAGTAGAGCTTCAACACGGCAGAAGAAACTGTGATGAGTACTCTGTAACAGTACAGGCTTGCTCAGTGTACTTGAATTTCTGCTCACTCTTTTGATTCAGTCCTCAGAGTTTGCATCTCCTCCACAATACTTTGATTCTCTCAATTTTGGACCAATTTCACAAGAATACTCACATCTTCCCTTGCCATTAATGAGAATACTTAAGAACATCAATCTTAGTCCATCTGTAAATCCCTTCTAACTCTTGCAACCCAGCCTCAGCACAGCCTGAGGTTACTGTTGTCTCACATTCAGCTCACTCAGCAATTCTTGTTCTTGTCCAGTCTTCATCATCTTGACTGAGTTCCATGTGTCAAAGCCACACAGGCTGCACACTTGCAGAGGCACAAAATACATGCCTGCAACCTTTTTATTCCAGCAATAAATGTTGAAGATGACAGAATGAATAAACGTTTCCTTTTAATTTCTGTTGCCAGTCATTAGTAGTTTTTGGGTGCTTTAAGGATGAGTATCTGAGTATATGAATTCTTGACCATTAATTTTTGAAAGTGAAGTGTATGATTAAACTCATTTCATATCAATTCTTGTTTCCACTTTAAAAAAATTTGTCATGTTACCAGTTACCATTTCATATATCTATGGATGATGTCTGAACAGAAATCGCAAAGAACTTGAACAGAACTCAGGAGAAATGGCTTCATCTGTGTCAGTTTGTGTTTCCTTTCCAACTATGTCCAGCCCTGCAGAATGGCAATAGCAATTGTTCAGCTCTCAGCTCTCAGAGCTATGAGTTCTAAGTGATCTGTAGAAAAGACCATTTACTTGGAAGCATCTGTTTCCCACTTGGTCTTTGGAAAAGCATTTCATCTCCATATAGACCTCGCCTCACTTAAAAGCATTGCTCATATATATAACTTCAACACCGTTACTACTTTGACCTGGGAAACAGCATATGCTATTCATGACAACAAGTACACAATCTGAAGAAAAGTGAAGGTACATTGCACATGTTTTCTAAACACACTCACCTTAGAGCTTCATCACCCATACTTTTTTGGCAACCAAATGCAACTATGAGTATCAAATGAAACAAAGAAGAGTACTTGTGCCTGTTTTGTTTCCCCTCACTGGGTGGTGTGTAACAAAATGGAGTGTAAGTTTGCAGGAAACTAAGCATTATTTATCAGTTATAATGGTGGAGAGGACTGCCTACAAGGAAGCCCTTCTTTGTGTTTTTGCTCTGATAACAAAGCATCATCATCTCTTTAATGTTGTGTTGTCTCCATTACTCTGTGAAAGAAACTTCACACACTGACTGCTGCCTCTGAACTGGACACTGACACTCAGAGGATAAACGGGAAGAAAATAACATATTGCACTGGTGCTGCCATATTTGCCTGTTTCCTTTACGGAGTGCACCTAGAGCAACCTGCTGGTAAGGGACAGAGAAAAGAAGTGAGCTAGTAAGCTCCTCACACTTAATCAGGAGGCACTTATGACAGATCCCATTTTATAAGTAATAACAGACTATCACGAATCAGAAAGCTTATTACAGCATTACACTGAAAACCTATACTACGTTTGTACAGCTTGTAATAAACAGGGAGCTAAAGTCTTGAACAAGGAAGAACATTTTTCAGGTATTGATGAACTGTTACATTTTTCTTAGCCCCTCCCTATCAAACCCTTCAAAGAGTGAGTGATCTGCTAATAACCATTCCTCCATTATATTGTGCTTTCATACCAGGTTTTACAACCTGTGTTATTAGCTTCTTTAATAAGTGCTATCATTAAATTGCCCTGTGAACGTTTAGGGATGACACATCCCAGAGGTATATTAAGCAGCTGATTATGATCATGATCTCTTTATAGATTATTTTTCTGACCAAATCACCTGGCAGGACCAGGGGACATCTGAGCCCTAGCTGTTCATGCAACAGCTGCCAGCAGCTCCTGTACTCGGGCATTGGGCATGGGTGTGCAGTGTGGTGGGAGCAGACAGCCGGCTCCCACCAGGCATTGCAGAGGGGCACGTGGACATGAGCCATGCTGTGTCCTGAGGTGTGAAGGACACGGCCCTGAGAAGCGTGTTTATTAAAAAGCCTTGTGCTCCTGCATGTGGCCCTGAACCTTTTGTTAAGCCCCCACAGCAAATACAAGTGACAAAGAAACAACCGCAGGGCAAACACCCACTTGTCAGTTTTGAGGGGGAGAAAATGAAATACCTTGTTCAATGAGGACTTTTGTTTCATGGAATAATGTGCACGCTCTAGTTAAACAACCTATGCCTGGGAAAAGCTCATTCCTACTGTTCTCAGTTCTTCACAGACTTCAGAGAGCAGAGAAAATTTTCACAGCTAATGTTTCATTTCACTCCCTTCTGATGCATGTTGTGAATGACTTTAAGTCAAACACACCTCTACTGGGGTTAAAAATGTTAAGTGATTATAATCCTCCTACTGGAGAGCTGAATGAAAGTAGATATGAAAGGCTGGTGCTTCAGCACAGCCCAGCAAGTAAATGTGAGCCGAAGAGGAATGGAAATCTGTGGACACAGTTGTGTGGAAAAATTGCCAGGACTGATAATATTGCTGTGAAGAAAGGAAAAAGCCACATGCCACCTGGAAGAAATGCTTGTGTTTTTAAGGACCTAGGGAAATGAATGCATGTTTCTATTTATCAGCATAATTTGCAAAGGAAGAAGAAGAAAATAATGAGAGCAGCCAGTAAGTTACAATTACAAACAGGCTCTGCATCATGTGATCACGCCATTTCTCTTTAACAATTGTACTACTTTCCTGTTTTCCTATTCTGTTCCTGACACTATAGACGTGTTTTGTCTACAGATGACATTTCATGGATGCCACAGTACTCTCTCAGCTACGTGTACTCAGTGAATCATTACAACATTTGGAGTGGAGGCTTATTTACAGTAATTAGAAATCTTTTCCCCATTTTCACTGGCAGCAGTGAGGGTCTTGCATTCACCCTTACAGTCCCTAAATAAAGTCTTTGGGTCAATCTCTCCTCAGAGCACAGTACGCACCCCATTTGTGTTTGGAGGAAAAAACAAAAACAAAAACAATCCCATAAACTTGAATATCCCACGTTCCTGCTCACCTCTGTTGCTTTTTCAAATACACCTGCACAGGTTGTTACTGAAGCCATTTCACTCATTTTGCTGCTGAGCTGAGGCAGATTCAGAGACCTATCTGCATGCTGTTGAGCAGTGCCAGGATCTGTGCTCGGAAGGATTTCTTTGCTTGGACTGCAAAGCCAGTTGTTCTACTTAGATGAAAGTTTAACCTCTGGAGAAGCTGATGGCAGCAGCAGAAGCCTCCCAGGAGCTGTTGTGCTGGCAGACCTCTTGTTCATTTCAGGGCAGAAGGACTGTGTGAGTGTGTCAGAAATGAACACCTGGCTTCCAGGGAGTTCATACTTTGAAGCCTGTTATGTTCAGATGAGTATGTCTTACACTGATGTTTCAGAGCTACTAGTAGAATTTATGTGTAATTCATTTTGCAGTGTTTTTCCCTAAGCCAAGTGTGGATCCTACACCAGTTTTGGTGTGAGCACCTGTCAGAAGGTTAAGGAGTCCATGGCTGATGTGCTGGATGGTTCTAGCTTATTTTGAAGCTGCCATTCCTCAATGTCATCTTCCTCCTTCCCTGGGTAACAGCAAACCAGCCAAACCTATTCTTAGTTATGTTGTTCATTGTCCTCAGCTGGAAAAACGGTCATCTCTCCTTGCTCATGCCAAGAACTTGTCATCCCACAACTGCATTGTGACAGCCAGAACTGCCTCACTAGGACTATCCCTGTGCAAAGTTTTGCTGTCATGCCCCAGCAGGAGTTGCAGACTGCTTGGTCTGACTGAACTGTCCCACTTAATTTTGTACAGAGGTCTCAATCAGAAAGATGTTTCTACAGCCTTCAACACAAACAACTTTACATGAGGTTCTTGGTGTTTCAGCACAATCAGCTTCAGCTAGAGTCTAAATGAATGGTCAATGAATGAATTTTGGCTCTGTCTCTGCCTTTCTCTTCTTGATTATACACATTTACAGTACTTGAAAGTTTATCACATGAGATTTCAAAGTGTATGAATTGTAATCATGAGTAATTTCAGATACCTTATACACACTATCCATAAACAATTATCTTTAGCAAATACAATCTCTATTCTGTCTATTTTCCCCCAAAGTCTAAAACACAAGTAGTTTCAACAACTGATATTGTTGGTCTTGATAATAAATGTTAAGAAATTTGTTTGTTCTTCAAATCCTACAATTTAGTGAGGCTATAAGTGATTAAGGTGGAATGGGCAATTACTTTCTCACTACTCCTTCCCAGCTCTGCTTAGCAGCTGTTCCTGCAACAAAGAATACTGTGAACTGAGCATAAATAATGCAGTCCAGATCTGTGCAGCTCAGGCAAAAGAAAAAGCAAATATTTTGCAGAGACAGAGGAAACAACTGCTCAGTTTCATAACAGAAGAGGTACTATTACCAAATGCCTTATATGTAACAGTCTTAGCAAAAGGTTTGCTGTCAGCTCAGCCCATAAGAACATTCAAAATCATTCAGTACTAGACCTGGCAGGCAAGGGGAAATCAGCTAGACATCATCTAATGCGATGAAAGGATTTAGTGTTTTTTCTGTTCTAATTTTTTTCTATACGAACTCTAATTCTAGAAATGGTTTAAAAAAGAAATGAGACATCCTTGTGATGGAATAATGAAGTCAAACCAGGCCAACAGATGCATCCAGTAAAACATACAGAATGCTAACAGGATGCAGTTATAATTTCTGCTTCAGTGTGCTCTGTGAGAGAGTTTTAAGCAATAGCAGAGACAGTGATGTTTCTAATTAATCTCACCAGTGGATCCAGAAATGGTTCTTAAAAAGCAAAGGCTCAACTAGTGGCCTGTTGAAGCCACCAGTCCCATAGGAACAAAACTCCGAGAACTGAACGCAGGCTGGAAAAATCTCAGGATTTGTTTCCTGTGGGAAATTCTGATCTTTTGTGAAAGACTTTGTTCTGAATTAGAACAAGAAGAAAATGAAAGGACATTTTAGAGAAAAATAAAAGTAGGGAAACTCAAACCATTTCTTCTTCCTGAATGAAATGGAACAGTTGATTGTTCCCAGCACTGAAGGACTTTCTGCATACTTTCATACTCTGAAGGAATTCACAACAAGTCCTTAAAAGTCAGTGAGACCCTACCGAGATGGGAAAGATAAAACCTTGAACAATGGCTCTCTAAGCTCTCTGCCAAGGGGACTGGTGTGAGCCATCACATGCTGACGCTGAGGAGCTCATTGCTTTTCATTTCCAGACCTGCATCAGATTGAGCAGAAGGCCTAAGGCCCCAGTCATTGCTGCAGCCTACATGCAAAGCCCCACTGGAACTGTGAGTCCCAAACTCCCTGGCACCAACAAGGCAGGGAGCAATCAGACAGTTCTCTGGTAGCAGCCCATGAAAATGTCAGCAATAGGTTGTCAAGCAGCCAGGTTTCCTCAAACATTTTGGTTTTGACATAACTGACATTTTCCAACAAACTCCTTCTCTTAGGGGTAAAAAAAAAAGTGGTTTTGGAAATTTTCCATCCAACTGTACTTTTTATACGTATCTACAGAAATACTACTGCATTTAACAGCCTTTTGAGCTTAATTTAAATGAACCCAACAAAAAAAGAGTATGACTGTATGTGATGAGTGCCCAATAGTACTCAGTATCCTCCAGTGAAAAACCATCTCTGAGAATACAGTGTATCTACATAACATTCATGTATCACAATCTGTACATGTCTGGCTCTTAGTCACTGAAATAACACCTTGCTATTTCATTTTTGTGACTGCTAATTAGAGCATACTACCTTCCTTTGTGCTAACATATTCTCATGCACAGCTTGACGTTAGAGTGCACACAGATTGCCCAGAGAAATACAAGCTTTTTCTTTTTTTTTTTTTTTTTTTTGGTATGATAATTGATAGGAACTTCCTGCATTCTTTTCACTCAAGATGTTCAGATTAAATGAATGAGTCTTTTGTCTGAAGAGCCATGCACTAAAAGGACTATGCTCACTGCAGAAGATCCAGAACTCCTACATCTGCAGGCATTACACAATCCTTCTAGCTGCTCTTCACAGGGCTCTATCTCCCCGCTAAACATTAGACTGCAGTGGAGTTTTGCTATGTGCTAATGCACCAGCACATTTTGCCCAGGCAGACTGCATATGGAGAAGCACTGGTCAGGTTAATGACTTAATGATTAACAGCAGAACACACCTTTACAGGCAGGTGAAGTTCACAAACAGCACTGCTAAAACAACACTGAACTTTGCTTCTTCCAGCTTTATACATTACTGCACCTCGGGAAGGAGCAATCTCCTCCCAGAATCATGGCTGTGATTTATTATTATTTATTGTCATTTACCAGTGGTGTTTTTAACCCAGTGAACGCTAGGTAATCTTTTGTCATTTTTATGAGGTGGAATCACTCTTAGTAACTCTGAAATGATTTCCAAAAATGTAGGATGGAACTAGCAATTACATCCTCTGAAAAAATGATCATGAAAGGGCAATTGCTGCAGGTCAGCAGTGCAGTAGAGTTTGCCAGTAAATGCTCTCAAATGGATAAAAGAGAAGCCACCAGCAGCAGGTCCAGTATCCTCAGCCTACAGATGAAGCAGAATCAGAATTGCGCTCTTCACAACGGATGTCCTGCCCTGCTCAAACAAACCCTTGGGGAGCAGCCCAGTCTTACAGACCTCCCTGTACCAGGCACAGCTGCTCTCTCAGCAGGATCCCACTCTATAGATCCAATCTAGATCTGGCAGAATCTTAGTGCAGTTTAGGAGATCACCTCCAGCTCCCTGAGAAAAGTGACACCAACTCTGAAATCTGACCAGCCTGCTCAGGGCCCAGTCCAGTTTAGTACTATTGAATGTATTTAAGGACTGAGATTCCACAGCACCTCTGGTCACCTCTTTTCCTGCTTAATCACTCTACTGACATCTTTATGTTTAACAAGAATTTATCTGATACAGCCTGGGCCTAATGCATCTTGATCTTTTGCTGAGCACTTCTGAGAAGAGCCTGGCTCCAGTTTCTCTATAGACACACAGCCTCCCACATGCAGCTAAAGAAACAACAGTGTAGATCCCTCAATCTCAGCCCACTCTTTTCAGGCTGAACAAACTCCTCTGACCTCAGGTACTCCAGCTGTGGGCTAACCACCTATGGGATTCTCTCCAGTCTGTCAGTGACAGATTGGACTCTCAAGTTTTAGTAATGTGGCCAGGGCCCTTGTCCAGTGGTACGTCATCACTGTACTGCTCCAGCTGTCCCATGGGAACAATAGCATGTATCATTACATAGATCCAGCATAGATCCAGACTGGGTCAATGCAAAAAACAAACAAACAAACAAACAAATAAAAACAAAAAACAAGAAAACCAACAAAAAACCTGCATCTATTTGCAAGATCATATGCATAACACATGCTTTGTGTTCACTTTTTATTTGGATGCAAGTCTACACCTACTGTTAGATGAGTGCCCTTTAGAATGTGAATTTTTAAGTTTGTGTATTTAGTATTTATACCAGAAGTCCTTTCTGCTAACTGGGGTGGGACACTACTGGCACCACTGGGCGACAAGGTCCCTGAGTCCCTTACCATAAGCTGTGCAAAGAAACAAACAACACAAGTCAAATAAGGAATTGACTGACCAAGGCACAGCCCCAACATACACACTTCGGCTAAGAGCACCATCAGTGCTTACCTCTGGAACTCAATGTGTAGAAACGCAGCATAAAAGAGTCACCCAAACCCACTGTAATGCAGAGCTTGATCTAAACAGGAGATAAAAAATAAACACAAGACAATGGGAAGAGCAGAACGACAAAGGCTCAGTAGTATCCCAAAGATCTTTACAACCTACTGTACTGTACCACCTGATAACCCTTTTTTAAGGACAGCCACTACGATTTGTAAGGTTATGCAAAAGAAACAGATTGCTCTTCAAAACTCTTTTGCATTACACGGCTGCAGAATCCCTCAGTGGCTCTTAAAAACACTTTAACCAGAAAAACACATTGGATGACTGAGCTGAGAAGGGGGAATGAAGTGTAGCTCAATTCCCAAAGTTACATTTGTGTAACTTTTAGCAAGGAGCAGTCCAGGAATCCCTTGTGCTCACACATCACATTCCTTATTCAGGCTCCATGGGCAGTACTCAGTTAAGAAACAAAAACTGCTCAGCATCTTCCCATAAGCATGAGCCAGAACCAGTAGGCAAATTCAGTATGCAGAAGATACAACTGTGGGCACAGGTGAAAATATTTTTTAAGGAGTTGACTGAGGAGGTGGTCTCTAGGACATACTGGCATTAAAATACCTGAACAAAGTAATGCTGGACTACTTTTTCAAGGAGATAACGATACTGAAAATTTAGGTGATGCACTGGAAAAAACCTTTGGCAAACAAAAGCCAGCATATAGACACTTCTTTCCCTCCTCTTCTTCGTTTTTAAAGGAAATTGAAATTTTTAATTAAAAAATATGGTTTCAGTTTTATCAGTTTTTTCCAGAAAGCCATTTATTAACTAGTGCTTGCATAAATATCCTCTGCTTATAATGCAGCTCCTCCCTATAGTAACTTGCCCACAGGTTCCAGAATGAGATAAATTCACCTAGAGATCACCTCTTGCAAGGATACAATTCTCTGCTGTCTTAAAACAGGGCAGAGATTCTTTCAATTTCTCAGAGAAGTACTGGATTTCCTGCTCTATTCTGCTTTTCTGGAAAGGCTCCCTAGCATGGTTCTCATTTAAACTCTGGATGTCTTACCACCAAAATAAAAACTGGGTCATTAAGTGTTTTTAGAAGGGTCACTTGTCTGTTGTTTTAATTCAGTCTTTGTGTGAGAGGATTGTGAGAAATATACCCTATAAACTCTGCCCGACCTTAGATCTTGCAGTACTCAAGTCACAACAGGTATGTTTGGACTAGAAAGACCCAAAGAGACTCCTTGGTTTTAACTTTTCAAGTGAGGTGCTAAACCAAGCATTTTCAGAGAACTGCTCAGGATTAAAGTTGCAAGCTTTTGTGAAGTATTCACACAGTGTAGTAAATGTTAGATAGTTTAGATTTTTTTTCACTGGTTTCTAAATTCAAACCAGATGTTTATAAAGCTAACTCAGTATTTCAGGTGATACAAAAAGATTTTCTCTAGCAACGCATACAAGTCAGTATGAATCGCAACCCATGACCTGGCCACAGTTCAGGTTTAGTTTTAGGGTTTTGTAGAGTAGGAATCACAGAGTCCAGCTGTTGCGGGGCTGGGAACAAGCTACCAAGAAAAGGTGAAGTCTGCCAAAAATTTTCAACTTTGCCTACATTTTGGTGGCAAGCAGAGATGGGGATCTCTATTGCACCTGGCCACTCTCCACGGTTAGTTCTAGGGTTTTGGCAACAAGCAAGCACAGAGCACCAGTTGTGGGGTAAAAGGCTTACAAAAAACATTTCATGCTGCCATTTGATACCAGGAGACTTTATCAGTTTAGACTTGATTATTTAAACAAAGTAACACTTCAGGGACATCCTTGATCCCAGACAAGCAGAGTTGCCACTTGCAGTTCAGAATTGACTGCCAAAATTGGGAGTTAAAAGAGGAGCACAAGCAGGCAGGCTGTCAAGAAAAAGACTCCTTTCTTTCCCCACTTGTTGCCTTCCTGCTTCTCTCATGAGCCATGGGAGAACACCCCTCTTATTGTCCATTTGGTTTCCCTCACCCAGTTAATAGTTATCCTCACTTCAAATGAACATCTCCATCTACCTTCTGCAGCAGGAGCCTGTTCTCTGCAAGTGACCACCACCTTGCAGCACCCACCTCAGAGAAGCGGGCTGGTGCCCAGCAGAGATATGCAGGGTCCCAGCCCAGGCAACAGCCACCTCACCAACATATTTGGTTGCTGCCTAAAGGAGGCAAATCAGAACTACATCTGGCAGGATTTTGCAGCTCCTGCCTCCTGAGTACCCTCTCATGCCTTTATCAGAGGCATCAGCAGCTTGATGCTTTTTGCTGAGAGCTGGCAGGTTCCTGGCTGCTCCTGCTGCACTAAGTGCTCAGAGAGAGGACTTTGCTCTTGGGGAAAAGATGCAGAGCAGATGGAAGCATCCCACAGGCCAGGCTGATGCCAGACTCCAAAATACAAGGCGTGTTGTCACTTGGACTTCTTTAGAGCACAGCAAGCAAGTAAGGATACAGCAACTCCTTGTACAAAGCAAAGACATCCACCGTGAGTAGGTTTAATTCCTGTTTCTTTAGGAGGCATGCAGTTCATGGGAAGATCTATCTGTTCTGAGTTTGGGGTGGGAAGGGAAAGGAAGAGTTGTTTTGCATTGTAATAGAAAACATTAGTTTGCTTTATAGGTAAAACCTATCATCTGGAAAAGCAAAAGACAGATCTGAAATTTTAATGTAATGGTATAGTAATATATATATTAGATTTTATTTTTAAATGCTTATGTCACAAGAAAGTTGGTCTCAGAGAAACTCCATCAGACTACAGCAAATACTGTCAATGTAAACACAGAAGAAGTATCCAAAAACAATCTGCAAAGGAAATGTTTGCTTTCTTGGCTGAAATGGAAAAGGGCTGAAGCTGGATATGGCACACAGAGCAGGTCTAGAAGTGGAAACCAAGACTGGGAAAAGAAAACTACTCAAATACATCCATGAAGCTTAACACTTCACATTGACCTCTGGCAAAATAGGTAACAAAGGGCAAGCAACAGAAAAAGTCTTGCAGAGTGTGGCTTGCATGGCCCCCAGAAATATGATCACATAAATGAAATAAAATGTCTAATACATTGGCAATTTAAATGAAAATCCTTGGTTTGAGAAATACAGTTTAATGTAGCAACTGTGTAAAATATGTTGTCCTCCAGGCAAAACAAAACCAAGAATATTTTCCTATGTTTTTCTTTTAATTACTTCTTTAGAAAGAAATGGCCACATCAAACTAGGTCAAGATGACAAATCACAGTATAAAGCCTGCTGTGTTAGTTCATCAAAATTAGACTCTTCCAAATGTTTTTGGGCTAACTGAGTGTACGGGGCTTCTGAATCACAGCCTGAACCTCTGATTGATCACCTGAGGTGAGCAGTGAGCCAGCCACAGGAGCACAGGTGAAGGCAATTCAGCTGTGCTGCAGGAAGCGATGGAGCCTGGCTGCACCTCTCCTAGAGCCATTTAAGAGCTGACTGCCAGTGGGGAAGGATCTCTTCTGGAGATCTCTTCTCTGGAGTTTTGTAACAAGTCTAGGACAGTCTATCTCTTCTCTTTTTGTTATTATAATCTGCTTTGTCAAACTCTCTTGTTTATTTCATAATTATAACATCTTTATATTCACTGATTATACACTGGGATTCTGCAATAACTGGCTAATCTGGCTGGGCAACACACATTAATCCTAAGGAGCAGAGCACTGTGAGCAGTTCCTTATGTAGAGATTTTGGAAGCCTCGTTGGCAATGTCATTTTAGTGTTTTGCCTTTGGGGGAGAAGTAATGTACTTCCACAGACCAAGCTGAAGTGTTGTTAACACTGAAGTACAATAGTACTCTTGAGTAGAAAAGAGTGATTTCCCAGCAGCTGCAGATGAAAGACAACATGCCCAATAGCACAGTGTAAAAATATCCCCAAATCTCCTACTTTACAAATGATTCAGTGAAGAGCTATATACAAGCTGGAGAGAGTCAGATGTTACAGTGAGTGAACTTGGTGATTTAATAAAGCATTAAGCTGATTTGGATAGTTAAGAATCAGCGGGTACATTCACACAGCAATAAGATAAATAAGCAAATAAAAAAAGCCTTTCAGTACTTCTACTTGTCAGGAGTCAAACGGGGAAAAATATTTTCTATATATCCTGATGAGATTATAAAAAATGTGACCAGATGTCTTTTATGCTTCATAATACCCTGAGAACCTTTGAGACATCTGTAGAAAATGCTTTGAGGATATCATTTCGAAATGCTGCCTTCTGCTTCCCTTCACTAATATTGTTTCCCTTAACAGTGGACACAGATTGACTTCAAACAGATGTTCTACTCAGAACAATCCAATTCTCTTCATTTTAACAGGATAAGGAGGCTAAAATAAGTATATTAACTTGAGGGCCCTAGAGGAATATTTTCTGGCTTAAATAGTACTTGAAATGACAAACAGAACCTAGAAAGAATTAAAAATATAGGACCTGCCCTTCCAGACCATGTTTACATTTCCAGGTTAGATACATGTTGTCTTAAAACAAAAACAAAAACAAAAACAAAAAAAACTTTTCAACACTTCTTATGCTGAGCAGCAGAACTTAATCAAAGCCTAAGATAAATTTTGTCTCATTTTGTTTTATGATTTGCATGAAGCCAGCAGTATAGTCATGGATGATTTAGGGATTGGCTCAGTGTGCAATGTCTGATCAACTTGAACCAATTGCAGATGAGCCACTGGAGCTGTATTGGACTGCTTATCACTTGAACAAGGGCTGTGAAAACAGTGACTTGGTACTAGTCCGTCCGTTGATTTCTTGCTGCTTGACAAAAGCTGCTTTGATTTCAAATTGCTACAGAAAGTTTTCTTCTCACTTTCCAAGCAAGGTAGACTAATTGGACCAGAAAATGTATTCAATTTATAATAAACATGCATATATAGAAACATTGCTTTTTTTTTTTTTTTTTTTTTTTCCTTTGAATGACTGAGATAATAGAAATTCAGTAGAAGCTTGCAAAATTTTCTGGTGGCTGCATGCTTTCTTTTTTTTATTGGCCAAGTCTTGATGAAAGAAGTCATGTAAATCTCCTTGAAGCTATGTAATTCCTGTGGTGCACACAATGGAAAAAGTGTTTAAATGACCTGAAGGTAGCGACAGATTCCAATTGGGTGCAATTGGCATCTTCAGTCTCTTGTACAGATCAACTAGAAAAATACCCTCAACAATCATGAGACACACTTCTGTCCCAAGAAACTGCTGAAAAAGTGTGAAGCCTAATCATGCTGAAGAGGTGGTTCGCAACAGCTTTGGTTTTGCACCTTTTTCTTTTCTTCTTTCTAAAGATTTCCAGGGCTGACAGACCAGCAGGCATAGGTCCAACTGAAGTGAAATAATGACACTTTTTGGACACTAAGGCAAGTTTCAGAGATTTACTACTCCGTTGTTGTGGCCCAGAGGCCTGTGATGAGAATCATCCTGCATCTTTTCTTGCATCAGCTCTGTAAAGACAAAATAAGGAAAGTCATTTGGCATTTGATGTGTTGAACAGATGAATGAGAGGAGTGGTACTTGGAATGTTGAATAGTGTGGATAAAGCATTTGGGGCTGGATTTAAAACACTACACAGTGAGCATGGTGTTCTGACAAAGCCATTGGTGCTAGGAAATCTGGTTATATTTCAACAGAGCAACCAATCATCTCAGATTTTATTCTGGTTTTGGCTCTAGATTTGCTTCTGTAGCCTTTCACTAGAAACCGTTTCTACTAAAAGTCAGTTGTATTTATACCACAGTTGAGAATTATGTTAGTGAGTTGCTGTGACTGATTTTATAAAGAACTGATAAAGTAAGTTTTAATGAAGCAACTGGAAAACAGTGAGCATTATTTAGAGGGATGTGGAGGAATAAATCTGCATGTAACCCTTATAAAGTCAAGACAACCTTGCAGCTAAGAATTAATACCGATTTTCCAATTTTTTTTTTTTTTTTTTTTTTTTGCATATGTCTGCATAGTGATGGGAGAAACAGAAGAGGAAAGTAGGAGACCAGTAAAAAAAAACAACAAACAGACAAACTGAAGAGTACAATCATTTTTGCATTGTTGGAGGGATGTCTGTTTAAAATGTCTGTTTAAAATTACGCTTATTTGTCTTACTCAGATTTAAATCAACAATCGGGATGAAAAAAGATCAAAATGCATATTCTGAAGATTACTATTATTTGGAGTTGTATGTAGGACTTTTTTAACTGTAGCCAGGTACCCCATCAAGCAAGCTGACATGAACACACCCAAGGAAAATCTAGTTCTCTCTTCTGTATTGTCTGGAATATCCTAACAGTTTTAGCTTTCATTAAAGACTCTTAGAAAATTCTGTGTGACTGAAAGCTTCCTTACATATTTAATGCTTGTACACTACTATTGGTCGTCCCTCTCCAAACTCTCTTCTATTTTTTTACTACTAATTTCAAAATATATTGATAACCACACTCACAAGTATCATCTTTTCCCTTACATATTTGCTGAGGAATGCAAAGTCCAAAACATTCTTCCCTAAGACATATCCTATTTCTGAAAAATCACTAGAGTTGTATCAGAGAGTTCTTCAAGCCTGTGACACTGTATCTAGATGAAGATTATACTGGCACTCACTACCATCGCTACCAGCAATATGTGGATCAAGAAGGAAAACACTGAAATTTACATATTTTTTTAAATTAGATTTTTAAAACAGGTAATTATTTTGCCCATGACTTCTGAATGACCTTATACAAGCTGCTTTCTCTCTCTTTTACCTCCCTTCCACTCTCATTCAGAATTTATCATCCTTATGGAAGGGGCTGTCTGTAAACAGGCGCAGCACAGACCACTGCGGATCTGTCATTTCAAAGCAATGAGTACTGATTCCAAATGATGACAAAGGTCACACAAATTAGACAGAGAAAATGCAGTATATAATAAAATACAAGAGATTTAGTACTGCTTTCGTTGAGTCATGTGAGTTTCCATCATGTTAGGCTGGAGGAAAGCAGATCCAACTGTGCTTTTACAACTCATCTGTGCACAGAGCAATATTTTATATTTACTCATGCTTCTATTTTACCCGTATTTAAGTAATGAGTTTGCCTGTGGTGAAAAGTGAGAAAAATCCAGAGTTTGTTGCAATGGTACGTCTCACAGCCTACAGAATGAAGCAAGGATTTTTTCCCACTAGCAATGTTTTTTGAAGTAAATTTAAAACTGCAGGAGAAAATAGCGGGAGAGTGCTGTGGAGTACCCCGCAGCCAGCCCCTCCAGCCTCTTCCTCACTCTATCTCTTCCAGAACCTTCTGGCAAAAAGGTAGGAAAGCAGAACAGGAAAAAAAAAAGTACTATTTTTTCCTAGTAGAAGAAAGCATAGAGCACAAGGAAGTAATTAGGAGGAAGACACATGCATCCTGCTCACCCAATTGCCAGGCCAGGCACACCACAGCCCGCACTGTGCCACACACGGCCTTGCTGGGGCAGAGAAGAAATAGGCACAGTGGGAGGCTGATTCGCACCTAAGGAGAGTAAGAAGAGATGAGCCTGGCCTGACATTGCTATTTCTTGGCCCTGCACAGCAAATGACACAGTACAGTGTGCTCAAAGCTGAACCACAACTTCACACAGCAGGTAGCAAGCTGTACTTTTCCAACTAGGAGGAGCTGTGGCCTAACAGGACACTGAAAAGCCACCAGCCATAACAGCTCTGCTTCTCAGCGAGACAACGCGATCCTCCCTGTTGAAGCCCAAACCCACAGGCTGCTTCATCCTTTGCTCCTGTCAGAGCCCTGGCAGGTGGAAGGACCATGAGCTGGGGTGGCCACAGCTCTGCCCTGGGGCAAAAACTGGGCTAAATGAGCCACTGCCATGATGCACAAAACCAAGGCACCCAGGCTGACCAGAAAGCAGCCACCAGAGGCCTGGCTGCGGGCAGGGGCTGACAGAAGGAAGCTGAGCACAGCCCCTGCCTCACCCAGCCTAGGGGCCCCAGCTCCGCACCCAGGGAGGGCTGCCTGTACCTCACGCTCTCCTTTGGGCAGGAAGGCATTCTGGGCCCAGCTCCAAAGGAAGAGGCTGAAATCGTCAAGCCCAAACTAGCAGTGATGTTGGCTTCTTGAAAGAGGCAAGCCTCTTTCTGTTCTTTGAGATGCTTTTAATTTATACAAGGTTCAGGAAGCCAAGAAAATTAAAGATCTTTCACGATGTGCTCCAGGGAAGAAGGGAATGAAATCTCTTCAGTACTGTGGAAAGACAAACCTACCTGCTATTTTTATAGGTATTTTTTGCATTAAGAATATTTTTCCTATTTTGCTGACTATGATTTCTCAATTCTGTTTGGTTTTCTGCAGGCTCGTGTGTACACTTTTAACAGAAATGCTTGAAATATTTTGTCTTCCGCAGCTGCAGGAGAGGTTCAGCTTTGCAAGGACATTTCCATGGAAGGTCCAAGGCCAGTTCTCCTGTCATAGGGACTGGCAACTTCTTTGTGGGTGGAACAAGTACTGGGTGTCTTCTATACTTGAGCCCAGAACTGCCAGGTAAAAGCAGTCTTTTTTTCTCCATATGCCAGTTGCTAAAATGAGAGGGCCAAAGAAACCCATTCCAAGGTAGGCCTGATTGCTAAAAGTGATTTTAATAAGGTCTAACAGCATCAATAGGTTCTGTAGAACTGATGTATTTAACTTCCTTTTAATTATTCCTGTTTATTTTGATGTTTTTGTGAGATTTTGTGTGAAAAGAACTCAGCAACCCTTGTCCTGGAAATAAATTCATTTATTAAGTATTTTGGCATTGTCATATTTTGCTTTAGTTTCCTCGGGTAACCTTCCATTCCCCTGTATTTGCTTCTCAATTTGTGCAGTTTGGATATCTTCTCTATCTCTCTCTGTTCATCATCTCTTATCTTGTCTCAGAAGAAAGAAAACACCAAATGATGTAACTATCCAAGAAGTTACTTTGAAATGAATTATTTCACTCCTATCTGGGAATAAATCAACTCAACAGCTGTTGAGTTTTTTTTGACTCTTTAGAGGGGTTATCTCTGCCTTTCAGTAGCAAACAAGAGGATTTATTGCTGAAGAAGCAACAAGATAAACTAATAATATTTGGTTTTCATGTTGCCAATGACTGTTCATCTGGAGAAAAATGAGAAGATTAAAAGAGTTTGTACCCATGCATCCGCCTTAATGTGGGAGTGAGATTGGTCCAACTGTCTGCCACGAGAATAACCTTCAGTATAAACTTTTTGAATGAAATACCTAAGTCAAATGTGAATGCTCGCATATAGCAGCGTGACTTCAAAAGGGAAGTGATTAGGCGGAGAAGAGAAACTGAAAGACTAAGGACGGTTAAACATCACTAAAGAAGACCTGATAAAATAAATCCTCTCAATTTTCTTCCCCACTGCACATGCAGATGTTTGCCAACCACAGTGGAACATGACAGATTACAAAGGAATTTCTTCCAGAAGATATCTTCAAAGGATGTGCACAGATGTATTTCAAAATAAACTGGGTGGGTATTGAATTCACATAATTATATTATACTGCTCGTTTCTTCCTTAGGGGATGACTCTTGGGGATCCATCTCTCATTATGTCTTCAGCAAGAAGAAGTAAAAATAGTTATTCATTCACTGGAGGACTGTGTGATCTGTTTTGTTGTTGTTGTTGTTTTTATGAATCAATTAGTCATCACCCACAAAGACAGTAAGCTCTAACAAGCACCACTTTTCAGTCTCTCGTGGATAGGCTCTCTTCACTGAAAGCACAGACATTTTCAAGTGCTCTTTACAAAAGAAAACATGGGCTAAAGGGAACCTTAAGTTTCTGTCTCTGCTGAAGAGTCCATAAGCAAATTCTCAGCTCCTTTGAGTGGAATAATAGATTTGTTCCTCTTTAAAAATTACACTGTAACAAAGGTGAGAAATAAAAGATGAAGTCTAACAGAGATCCAAAACCAATACTCAGTCTTAACAGAAAATACTTCCCCTTCAATAACATAGGCAAAGAATTCAATCAATATTTTTCTTAGTATCATTAATTTTCCTGATAGGTTTTGAATTTTCCTTCATATCTAATACGGTGATAAGAGAAGTAGTAGATTCTGGGAATGCTTTCTTTCACACTGTAACTGTAATTCTTTTCTAGTGTCAGACTGTAAGTTCTTTTTGCTGAATGGAGTTGCAAGAATGATCTTTTACCATTTGATGCTTGTTGATGCAGTCCAAACTCAAATGTTTTCACTATCCAAGACAAACTAATAATTAAGGATGACTATATGTAGTTTGTTTGCATTCTGTTACGATCTGCCCTTCTCATTTTTATTTCTTCTTCTGCCCTCCAAGATACTTAGAGAGGTTAAGCACAGGGGCAAAAGGAAAACAAAACAAAACAAAAAAAGTGAAATTTGGTGTTGATAAATTTAAATGAGAGCCTGAAACTAAAGGAAAGAAAAAGTCTTTTATTCTGTTGCTGAACAGAAGGGACATTCTGCTTTTCTTACACTTGCTGTGCATACACTTAGGACCCTACATAAGAGACTGGAATGCTATTAAAGTCAGTAGTGCTCCTCCTCCTAAATGGCTTTGTTCTTTTCTAGATCTGCTATTACAAAGGAAAATGTCAAGAAGACATGAGAGTTCAAAGACGTTTAAAATATTGATGAGACAAGGGGGGCAAACTTCCCTTACTGGAGAAATGAAAAAAGATCTAGAGTGACTGTTTTATTGAGAGGCTATTTTAAATATATAGTAATTAACAAAAAGCACGCAAAAGGCTAATGAGCATGTTGTAATTCTATCTACAACAATTAAAAAAGTCATTTCTGAAAGATATTTTGTATCTAGGAGCATAGAATCATACAATCATAGAATCCTTAGAGCTGGAAGGGACTTAAAGGCCATGTAGTCCAGCTGCCCTGCAGTGCACAGGGACACCACAGCTGGATCAGGTTGCCCAGGGCCTGATCAGCCTGGCCTTGAAAGTCTCCATGGATGGGGCATCCACCACGACACTATGTAACCTGTTACAGTGGCTCACCACCCTCACTGTAAAAGACTTTTTCCTTATATCCAGCCTAAATCTCCCCTCTTTGAGCTTGAAGCCATTTTCTCTTGTTCTTTCACCACAGACCCTGCCAGAGTCTGTCCCCTTCCTTCCTGCAGCTCCCCTTCAGATACTGAAAGGCATGACTCAAAATGGCTAGGCAGTACAAGATGATGAATGGAAACAAATGTTTACAAAGCAAAATAACAGGGGGATATGGTCTTGCAGTCACTCAGGAATAAGTCAGGACCTCTGAAGTGAATAGACCGCACAGTTAGTACAAGGATGTAAGTAGGTCACTGCAATAGTAATGCCTCCTCTTTATTTCCATGCAATCTGCAACAGATACAAAGAGCACAATTTGATAGTAAAATTTCTGAGCTATAAAACATGTTTCTTTTGCAGTCACCAACACTGCCTCTGCATCTTCACCAGCGTTGAACAAGAGCCTGAATGCTGTGCTCCTACAAATCTGCTCTAGTGGAAGTGACCACTGTTGCTCTTGCCACTGCTAAAACACATCACTCACTGCCTCACTGTGTTAACATGCCCTGTTTGGTCCATCAATGTTCAGCAAACACCGATGAATATCTGTGAATGCCTTTTGTTCTACATGGGGGAATTTAATGCCAACCCTTTGCTCCATCTGTCCTTTCATGTCAGCCCCATTCCATTAGACTGCCCCTCTGCTGCCATCTGTCATATGGCAGCAACACGCAATGGGATATTGGTGGGAAGGTTCAACTTCTACTGCCATCCCACCAACATCCATATCTGATGTTGTGAGCTGACATCATAAACAGGAGGCACTGCTTTTGTAGCAGCCCTGGTATACTTATTTGGGAGACTTCAGATTCATAGTTAAAGGAAATTCAGAACATAAATTTAAATCTTGGAGTTTGAAGAAATGTACTCAATGCATAAATGATTCCATCATTTTCTCTTATGCTTTCCTTTCTTTTCTTTCTTTCTTTCAATTTTTTTCATATCATGTCTTTGCTATTTTCTTTTCTGGGATAGGTTATTTTAGATTGAGATGGTAGAGCAGTCCATTCAGGAATTGTAATGTTTAACTCTTCCCTCAAGAGACAAGCTGGTAACTCTGCATTCTTTAAATTCAATTCTGCCTGTCTCTTTAATCACGATTCTTTCCATTTACTGATTTGCTTCTTTTCAAGCCTTATGCTTATTGATTTTTGAAGATAACCATTAAAGACATGTACTCATTTCCATGAACCATGAAATAGTTTGAGAGTTCTCAAAAGAACATTTGCCCAAGTAATGAGGACTGACAGTTCACTGACCTTTGCACATGAGACAACACAAAGTGTCTTATACAGTCATAAAAGTGAAGCACCTTAAAGTCATTTATTAAATCACTGCCTTACTTTTCTCTCAATATGCAATGAGTTAAGCCCTCTTATTTCTAAGAGTCTATAATTCAGCCACTGTTAACTTTTCTGCAGCTTCATATCCCAGCCTGGCTCCCCTAGAAATGGTGGCAGAAATATTCTTTGTTTACTTTTCCCTAGAGCATGTCCCGGATATGCTGGGGTCTAGAAGCGTAGGTATCCACAGGTGAGTGCCCACTGGAGATGGCCAGTAAAATATGCTACACAGTGGTTTGCTCTTTTAGCTCTTTAAATCATGGCCACAAGTTACTTCTGAATTTTTTTATTTTTTTTTTCCCAGGGAAAAAAACATATCATCATCAGCAAGCACTTCTGTGTTTCGTCCATCTTCTATTCAGTGAGAACACACAACCTTATACAATCTAAGAAGCAAGAGATGAGCCCAGAAATGTATCCCAAGGAAGTGCCTACATAAGGAGAGACAGAGGTGTGTCTTAAGTTCTTCAGAGTCTGTTAGATGAGAGCCTTTCTCATAAAAGACTTTAAGGATTTGACAAACCTTGCTGATACATGCAGGCTTTTCTGCACTACGTATCTATAGATGAAAAGAGAAATAGATAATAGCGCCAGGCCACGACTGACCTTTTTGTAAGACAAGCCTCATTTCCAGGGAACAGCTGAGCCCTGAGGGATGGGGGGGCTGGAGCTGACTCCAGCATAGAAGAAAGGCTGTGGTTAAGTGACCATAGAGCTTGCTCTGCATCACTTGGAGTCACCTTTAACTCTGGTGTTAGAAGAATAGGTTTGGGGATCTTGCTTTCGGACTCAATTCCTTCTGAGACAAGACAAATGGCACTTTGATAACTACAGTTTTCCATCAGTATGTATAGGTTTAGAGTTTCCTGTTGCTGGATGTGCTGTTGTACATTTCTATCTTATAGTTTTGATTTTCTTTTCAGATAAAGTGCGTTGTCACTCTGAGTTACTTGCATATCTGTGGGTATGGACATAATCCTATGTGCAACACTAGAAAGCCAGTGTTTACCAACGCTTTTATTGAGAATTCCTGTTCTGCATATGAGAAAAGGTCAGGGTAGTTACATGGTGTATTAAGTTAGCACATGCTGATTTTATGTATTGATTTTTTAAATTTTTTATTTTTTTTATTTTTTCAGATTTCACTAATGGTGAATATAATTTATTCTCTGCAAAGAATAAAAATTACGGTTCTGAGAGGTTAATGAACTTGTTTGTTCACACTGTTCTAATAGATTACATGCCAGAGGAGGAGACAAAAACATGAATTCTGACTATGGTACTGACACGCACTTGGAATGCAACCGTACAGTTCCCTGAGGTTCATTATCCCAGACAGACAACGAACTATGGGTCTCTTCATCTGAGGTTAATTGGAGTCTCTGTACCTTTCCTTAAATTAAAAGAAATGCCCTGAGGAAACTGATGCACTGAATGTGTCTCAAGAACTTTATGTCCAGTTTAAGGTGGAACTCAGAATGGAAAGAAAAGTGGTGAGTGGTGACCACAAGGTGAATGCAACAGGAAAACAGAGCAGTGCATACTCGGTATGCAGGTAACATGGATACTGTCCAGGGGAAAGCAAAGCAATTGCCACTCTTAGCAGTTTCTAATTCCTGACAAATCTGAGGAAATCCACGTCTCAGACCCAACTGGACTCGGTTATTTTCTAAATCTGCAGACAGAGTTACTCCATAATGAAAAATTGATTTTACAGCTGGAAACTGAAAACTCTGAAACTGGAAGGAGAAACATGAGCCTGAACCATCAGCATGCTGCAGTACCCAGTGCTAAAGCTGGAGGAAAACGTGCCCCATGGGTGATAGAACGGAATAGCGCCTGCTGAACAAGGGGAGGCAGTCCCACAACTGATGAGTTTTTTGTTTTCTCTGTGGGCATTTTCAAGTTCTAGGCGTTATCCTGGACAAATGACTGAGGATCCCAAAGTCCTTTAGTACTGCTGAGTAACAATTGTGAGTGAGTAGGGCTCACACATCTTGTGTCACCACCTCCTCATTGCTCTGACAAATTCCCTCCATTCATATGTTGTTTTCTTGAAAACAGAGAAGATGGGAAAGTAGTAACGTGTGCCTGTTGGACCTAAACTGGTAGGTGTAGGACATGGGTTACTATTGCATCTAGAATTCTTTATTTCTTCCAAAGATAACTCTGAATCACCTTGAGCACACAATAAATGCAAATAAAACTTGTCTGCTTCTTACATAAGCAGAAGTGTTCCAGTTTGCTCTTTTATGACAGTGGTGGCTCATGTTTGGTTCCTGAGTTGTTAGTAATTTCACAAGTATATTTTCCAAAAGAATGGTGTTTTCACATGCAAAGCTGCAGTACAGGAAGACTTTCGTCGTACTGCCTCTCAGTATCGTAAGGCTAACCATCATTCTGGTGAGACAGTGGTTGTATTTGGAGCCGCACCATATTGGAACCCCTACAACAAATAAGGCTAAATGCACTTTTTTTTCCAGAGTTTGAGTGTGTCAGGATTTCTGGATTGCTGATGGGAGAAACAATAGCTTCAGTCAAAGATGAACTTGTGTCAGTATTAAGGAACATATCTGAGACATCTCATCAGATCTGATGGATTCTGTGTATTTTTGGAAAAACAAGAACTGAATCAGGTGAGAGGCAAAGCCTATCTTAAAATAACCTTACAGAGTTGAACCGTCAAAGAAGTGCTCTTTTTTCACATCTATGGAAGATGAAACAACACCCTTTGAAGTGGAGGCTGGTTGGATTTCAGAATGAAGCTGTTTCACAGGTTTAGACACCTGCTTAATTAGAGGATGAACATGAAATCCTTAAACTTAAAAGGGCAGCACTTCAGAGAACAAGTATTCCTCTAGCATTGACAGAGAAGAGCTGCTAGCTATTATCCTTGGAGATTGGTCAAAAATGAGTACATAAGGTAAAAGCACTCTCTATAGATGGTGAGAAAAGCCATATATAATTCCCAAACCTCAAACAGGAAGTTTTTTGAAGGAATCAAGGAAAAGTGGAATCACAGGGGCTTAAGGAGCAACAGTCAAATTAAGCAATCAGAAAACAGAACGGGTAAGAAAACAAAAACAACAAAAACCAGTTAGGTAGATAGCAGGAACATGATCATTCAAAGACAATTAAAAGAATACTTAGTTCATGATACTGATCTTGTTCAGCGGTCTGTCCTACAGTCATCATACAACCCAGTTGGAAATATTACAAGAGAACCTCCTAAATATGATTTAAAAAATAGGAAATAGAAGAGGCAGGAAAAAAGCAGGACAGAGCAATGAACAGAAGGTCATGAAAAGTAACTCTAAAAACCTTCACAGGAACAAAGTTCTCTGTTGGCTCTTTTTGTGTGCCAGGGGAGATGGAGATTCATGATCCTTGAGGTCCCTTTCAAAGACCTTGTTTCTTAACTTTTAATAGAGGATGAAACATGAAATCCTTAGCTTAAAAGGGCACTTCAGGCAATTTTTTCTTTCCAAAGAAGAAGCTGCAATTTTTCCTTAGGAATTGCGACAAAAACACAATATGAGAGTACTTCTTTAGGCTAAAAGCATATAGAGGGTGAAAAGCCATATATAATGCCCAGAATCCTCTAACTAAGCATGAGAATCAAGGACAGTGGTAATCAAGGGCTTGGGACAACAGTTTAATTGATGGAAATAGGATATGGGTAAAAAACAAAACTGTTAGTGGAGATACAGGAATTGTCATGTGCAGGCCTTTAAATAATATTAGTTCCATGATACTGCACTTGTCAGCGTCTTTTATGCATCAAAACCCAGTGAAAGTTACAATGAAACCAAAAACCTTTTAATGGAAATAAAGATAGGAATAATAAAGTCAGAAATGAATCAAAGTGAAAATAACTCTAAATTTAAGGCACAAATGATCTAATTGTATTATTTTGGCAGGGGTTGATTCAAGATCCTAAGGTCCATTTAAAGAAATAAATTCTATAGATCAGAAATTTCTGGTATCGGCATGTGCAGAATCTGCTGACTGAAACTTACCTGATTTTTTTTCCCCACAAAAGAAGGAGACAGGTAGAAGATTAAAGCTTGACAAGCGAAAGACGAACTAGGCAGCTCTAGTACCCATTTTATAGGCACACGAAAGTGGGAAGGATTCCTTTGGAATCCATGCTGGCGTTTTATACAATGCTATGCAACCTGTCAATAAGCTTTGATCTATTGTTATTTGGAATGGGTTTGATGAAAAACCTACCTGTTGGGGAGATAGGATATTGATGGAGATTCTGCTCTCAGATAATATAAGGAGGAGAGACAGAAGAGAGCAGAGAGAAGAGTTAGATAGTATGAGATAATGAAGAAGGAGAAAGGCAAGGAAGCAGTACATGCAGAGAAGAACTTTTTGAGACTGAGATACAATATTAGATGTTCTCTGAGATAATCAAAGGAAATCATAGATGGAGCAAAACGACGAAAAATTTAAGATTTGAATTTGGTACGTTTAAGATGCAAAGATACATGAAAGAAAAAGAATTTAAGAAGACGAGCAATTGTGTATGGGAGTGAATCAGGCTAACCCTGATGATGCACGAGGAAGCAGATGAGTAGCCACAGGAGACAGGTGAGAGAATTAGCGATGCGCAGGAGAGGGGGGAGGGGGCACTGCAGAGGCTTTAAGAGGCGGGATGCAGGAGGGGGAAGGATGCTGGAGGGCAGAGTAGGGAAGTTACTTGGAGCCAGGAAGGGATGAGGGAGATGGGATTCAGTATGTAAGAGAGAGATGTAGTTGTTTGTGGGTGGGGTGTGTAGTGGTGTGGGGAACCATACTGAGATAGCATTGATTAAGAAGCTGTTTGTGGATTATTTATTTTTATTTCAATTCGTAGCTCACTGTCCTTTACAAAATATGTCATTTAAGTTTTCAAAGTAGCGATGTTTTTCTGTTTAAGATATTGATTTCAGACTCCTTTTTAAAATTCCCTTTATCTCATTCAGCGCTGAAAGTAGACTAAAGAAAGTTGACAAATGTAGTTGATCATACATAGGCAGATATACTGCAAATCAAATGTGCTTTGGAATCAGAAACAATTATTATAGCTTGAACACAATTTAGGACAAAAACAATTTATTTAAAAGACCCAGGATGCAACTAATGTAAAATACAAATGTAAGCAACGCATTAATTCCTGTAAAATAAAATGAACTAAGCAAGACTTTGAGACCACAAACTAATTCTTTAAGTATCTAAATGGTAAACCATTTATTTTACAGTATTTTCTACCCAGGTGTACTGTAAGCATTCATGGTATATTAGTTCTGATGCTGAAGTACAGTATGTACAATAAGTAGTGGTATGATGCAAGGTTTTGCATACTGGATCCCATTTTTATTCCAATACTACCCTGTATAATAAAGACTTTGTCTTAATGCTGCTACATTACCCTCCTCTTGTATGCAACTACACTGTAGTTCTGGAAATGGTTTTTAACTGCCTTGTTCATCCCTAACGTGGAAACTCAAATATTCTACTTAAATTCATTTTCTCATTTTTAACGATACTGCCACCAAATATCTTCCTATTTCCCTCACTGTTTTGTGGACTTGTAAAAAAGCTTTTACCTATGCCTTGCCTCAAAGAAACAAAAATAACCAAAATAGCTCTTTCATGGCAATTAGACAGACAGCTAACACTGCATGCATTGAGAACAACTCCAAACAGGTGAATGTGTGTCACTGTGGAGCCATGCATCCTAGTTTTTTTTTCCTGGTTTGTTTTGCGTAAAATAAAATATCAACAAAACTCCAGGAAAGACCTTCTTCCCTAAGGGTGACAGTATGAACGTCTCCTTGTAGCCCCAGATCGTTGCTGCTTCTCTTGAAAAGGCCCTGGCCATGCCCCTAGGAATGGAAAACACCATGAGACTCATGGCATCCCATGTGTTAGCAGACTTTCATTTAAGGCATGATGACACAATCTGATCAGTGGCACAGAGAGTGTAAAACTGTTATGCAAACTGCATAACCTCTGCAGTTACTCTTGATTTTCTACCCATTTGAAAGATAGGAAAGAATTCTCATTCTGGGGATAGATACTAACTTAAATTTACACAGCTAAACTGAAATGAAAGGCGCCGTGCTGATTTATGCGTGCTTCCCTGCAACATTTCATACCCATGGAGAAATCTCAAAGCTTCTCAGTTTCCTAACTTTCTAATTTCATACATGACCAGTATTTCATATTGACATTTTTGATAGAATGTTTGTCTCAGATCTCAGTTTTAAAAAGATCAAATGATCTTACTCAATATACTATGAACTCAATATACATAAAATGAATATTTATCTTGAAGCCTACTTAGAATATTGAAGCAATCTGCTTTAATTTCCACCACTTTAACACAGTATCTTTGACACCCCAGCACAGCAATGCTTTGGATAGTCTCTAATTAATACAATTCTTTAGCTGTAAATTCTTTAGCTGTATAACCATACAGAGAAATCCAGGAGTGACACTGGAAGCTACTTTCTCAATGTCCCCTTGCTTTCCTTTTCATTTCAGAACACAACATAAATCTGTGATAGCGTACTGAACGATGGGAAAGAGGCATCTGACTACTTCCATTTTAAATGCATTTTAAATATCAGCACCTATTCTATGCTTAATAGCCTAAGAACCTAGCCTACCTTACACACAGAGAAGACACATGAAAACATGGTTTTCTATTCATGAGTTTTTATAACTGCGTATTTGCAAGTACTTCATGAAACTAGCAATGCATTTATTTTCCAAATGAAATGTCCATATCCTGTAGAATAATTTGAACAGTGCTAATTAGGTGTACAGAAAGGCCACTGAGGATAATTTATGTATCTCTCTGCAACAGAAAAAATGAATAAATGTTAATTGCTTATATTATACAACAAATGATTTTCTAGAATGGCACTAAATTAGCTGCAAATATTATAATTACAAAGTAGTGGGTAATTTACTAAAGATTAATTGAAATGATTTAGGGCAAACCGCATATTTTTGCAAGGCAGTATTAATATGTTTTGCACAGAAAAGAAAAAAAAAAACTACAAAATCGTCAGTGGTGGCGACGGGCTGTTTAACAAAGTACTTTATGCACCTCATGGAAGCATCAGTGGCCTGTCCTGTGTGTCCTTCTCTAAGAAAAGCATTACATTTTTGCAGGGGAAGTCACTGTAGTGTTGATAATAATTAGAATGTCTGATTCACCCTATTAAAGGATCTAGTCTGATCTCAATTGCATGGGATTGAGGCAAAAATCACGCTTCATTGTGTGTCCAACAACCTCTTTGGAGAGCTGTACCAACTGTGGCTATTTACTACCCAAGGGCTTAAGTAACTGCACCAGCAGATTGAATACATTCCTCTTAAAAGCAAAATTTCACTATGCAGCAGTAGTTTCATTTCCCTGAACTGAGTGCAGCAGTTTCTTGCATCCAAGCTTCGTACTGCACTGCATGCAGTGCAAAGGAATGGGGCTCAAAACAGAGACAGGGAAAGGGACTTAGAAAATTGTTCTAGTTCGGATGGAATTTCTTATTTAGGAGCATCCTCAAATACAGAATACTTTTTGGAGTTTATCTACTTCTTATAGTCTCTTGGCCTATTTTTTTTTTCTGGTTTATTATTTAACACAATTCAAATGCAGCTTCTTAGGGTGTGACAGTGCAAACCAGAAAATAATTCCAGTCTTATGGGGCAATAGGTGTAAGACATGATCACATCCTTTTAATAAGGCACATCACAGTTATAGCAACACTGACTGTTACATCTCACTTTTCATTAACATGTGTCCTATGTCACTGAAAGAAGCATTGTGATCAGTGAAAAGCTAAAAACGAAAATATATGTCGCAAGTGCTCTTGCCTAGTTGTGATATAAGCACTTCTGATACTATGCTAGTCAATGTGCAAGATACATTTTAGGGAATGCTCCCTATATGCACAGACCTACCTTTATCCCTATAGAGAGAGATGAAGAAAGTGTAGGTATCAATTAATTCTCGCTTAAAAACTGGGCTGAAATCCTCTTGAACACATCTGTTATGAAATCTTGACTCTAATTTTAGCTAAACATTATAATCTGTTTAATGTGAAGAGGCCTATTCAGCAACACAAGGACTTTCTGGATTCGTTTCCTACTCAGTATCTCACTTTAATGTGCTTCAGCTTCTTTTACTCGAACAGGTCTTGCTTAAAACTGTGTGCAGTACTGAACAAGAATGGCTCAGTAAACTTGGGCAAAAAAGCTCATCTAACATTCAAAACTAGACTGCACACAGCACCCATCAGGACAATATAGCAGAAACATATAGCATTAGAGATTCAAACTGAAACATAATCATACATGGTGCAGTCCTGGTAACAAAAGAAAATAGGAATATATTAAATAGGCATGTGACTTAAGAGATCAAAGAGATATGAATCTCATAGCCAGATATCCGTACACAGAGCCTCTAAAGTAAATGCAGCTGAACATTATTATCTGTATTGTTCTAGCAGGCTCTGACAGACATCTGTACCTCAGAAGATTCATTATTGAGTGAAAGAACAGAATCACAGTTCTTTACACAGTGACCAAGTATCTGGTCCGCTCCAGGGCAGGGCATAGCATTTGCAACAGGCAAACCAGAAAAAAATGCAAGGTTGAAAATGAGCTGCCAATTTACAGCGAGCATGCAAACTGCAAAGCAAGTGCAATTCATAGGAGATGTCAGCGAAGTTGCCTTAAAATGTAGTCTGTAGATTCTCCAGCTGCTCTTTGCCTGGCCAGTCTCCATGCTCTCTAACTTAGGTGTAAAAAGCTGCTTGAAAACTAGAGGGAAACGCTTGGCTCAGAGCCTCAGAAAAGATAGCTGGACATTGTCATGCACTGGCACGTTGCAGCCATACACACTTTTGTCCGTCTCTGTTGGCTTGTCTCCCTGATGCATCCATAGCCATGGAGGAGAACAGTGACATAGAAACTTCTCAAACCTTTCACATGAACCTGATGGAACACGCTGTCTAAACAGCAGTCAAACACTGAGAGGAGTCTGCATGTCCACAGCAATTCCACCTTATTTGCTAAGAACTATACACCACTATCAAGAGGAAAATATAGATTGATTCTACTCAAATGCATGACAGCAGCAGCAAGAAGACTTTCCAACACTGGCAAAATATTAAAAGAAGGTTGTAGCTATACAGTAAACATCCAGAAATCAGTGGCTGTATACAATTCATAATTGCTAGGTAAAGCTACAGCAATGATCTTAGACTGGTGTGTTATTTTACATTAAGGTTACTCAGACAACTTCAAAAGTATTTCCAATTTAGACCTTTGCAATTACTGAGAATTACATGTGTCCCTGATATCAAAATAAGACTTATTTCATCTTATTCATCCAAAAAGGAACACTTCTTGTCTGACGATACCAGTTTGTCTTGCTTTTGCTATTATAGTTTTTCCGTTTGATGGAAAATACTTTTTCATATGTAAATGCAACTGATCCTGAGGAAAAAAAAAAATCATAAAGTATCAGTAAAAATATACTGCATTGCTTTTAAAAGCTGCACCACTTCTGGTGCACATTATGAACATATTTCATGACCAGTACTCTTCTTACAGAGTAAAAGTACATCACTGTGAAATGCATTGGTAGCAGCTGAATCTTCTGCAGCCTCTTCCCCTGTCCTGTGCCTATTAACAAAATGAATTGATGGACCTATCTTACCCTGCCACTGGAACTTGTTCTAGTTTCCTCACTGGAACACAGGAGCTTACAGAATCATATAATCACAGAATCAATGCTACCTCAGACAAAAACTTGCTAACCAAACCCCAAATTACAAATACTTAGTTTTTCAGAGGTTTTTGTTTAGCAAGGTCATGAGATTTATCAAGAACAAAGATTCTCTGGGTGAGTTACTCCATACATGCAACTTGCTCTGCCACAGCTCAGTACGAGGCTATCTGGATCACTGGCCTGCCCTAAAAGCACAAAGATCTCAAAAAGACATACGTGTTCCAGGTATTCAAGTTCCCATTCTCCAAGTGAGAAATGAAAAGGCCAAGCTGCCTTGCTGGAGTGTGGCAGTGTTTGAGCCTAACCCCGAACCCTATTCCTATCCACAGGAATACTGATGGAGACTTAAGGGTGCAAATGCCAGCATGTGTGCCTGAATGATGACTCAGGATCTCAAATCTGAGAATGTACTATGTTCATAAGCATGAAAAATGTTATATTGCTTCAGTGAAGCTACAGTGATCAGTATTACCTGAGGAGCTGGTGATGGATGTGTGCACTAAAAGCACATTTTGGTGCGTACACAGAGACCAGGCTGTTTAACAGTACCAGTCACAACCGATCTGTTAAGGCTGCAAGGAGCAATGGTGTCCTTTCACAGTACATCTCCTCAGGTAGAAGTGCACTCTTCCCAAGGGCAGTGGCAATGAATGCAAAATGTGGCATTTGTAATTATGGTTCAATAGACTGGTGCAGGTCCCAAACTTTGGAAAGCATTGGACAGACATTTTTGTACCTTTGGGAAACCTGATTCACACTGAAAAGATTTGAAAAGCCCTACTGAGTGATATTAATAACCTTAGCATACTGAAAAATCGGAACACAAAATAGAAAATATTTCATGTTAGCATACAAATCTTTTTCTATTTCATCTCCTTGTTTCAACATTAAAATTGAACACTTTTAGAAATCTTTTTTTTTCACTTTAGAGCCAACTCCTTCACACCTGGGTGTGTTGATGGTTCTGATTACTCTTCTACATCTGTCAGTGAAAACTTACAGCCCAATTAAAAAAAAAAAACAACAGTGAAGGCCCCACCTTTGCAAATATAATTAGACACGTTCACTAATGCTATCTGAAAACATGGCAAGCATAGTGAGTCTTTGTCCAGTTATGTGTAAACTGTCGCCAGTTTACATCCAATGGCACTCAGTAATACTGACACATAACACCTTCTTTAAATCAAGATGTCCTTCACAATCAAGGCTTTCAGTGAAATGCCTGAAGCTGATTAGTAAGTCATTGGGTTTTTCTTCTGAATGATGTCAGTGGCTGTGTACTCTAAGTATCAAAAGAGATGCTCTACAAAAAAAAAAAAGATAAATGTTTTACATTCAATCGTATAAAACTGTACACAATAACAGTCTACAACATGAAAGTGGCCATTAAGTTGTTGTAACAGTTATGAAATGCAGCAAGTATAACAATTCTAATGTTTCACATGCTTATCATTAATCACTGTATTCATACAGTTGTGTTTGTTTATATATATTCAATGGAACTGTAAACATAGCTGTTGGAAAACACACATTAACACTTAACCCATTAGAAGTTCAGTACTTTCCATCTGAAAAGTTATAATACATCAAGATATGATGGATTAAAAAAAAAGGAGCCTTGAAATATAATGCACATTTTGACATTTTCTAGGATAGAAATTGAGATGTAATAGAGAATATTCTAGATTTGGCTATTTTACATTTACACCTATAGTGATAGAAAATTTTAAACATTAAATGTAATTAAATAATACAGAGTTTATGAAACAGTTGATTTCAGACATCCACAATGCCCAAAATCTTGGTTGTGTATAATGGGAGTTCCCATTAACTTACACCTCTCAGTCCTTTATGGAAAATTTATTTTTTCTTTAACAACTAAACTAAATTAAATTTTAACTGAATGATTTTTTTTTTCCCCTCTCCCCTCTCTTTTCTCCCTCCCTCCCCCCCCCCTCCCACTGTACAAAACTGCATTCAACTGAAGAAAATGCTATTATGCTTGTATTTCCTGTTGCTGGACATTCATCCCATAAACCTTGAGCATATGTTCAAGCATTCGGTGATACCATTTTGTGGGGCAGGGAAACTCACTATCTATACTGCTCTCAGTAAACAAAGTGTTTCTAATTTTTGCAATTGTTAAGGCAACTATGCTGATATATTAAACACTGATATGCTGATATATTAAGCCATATGCTTTTGTGTGGCTTCCTACACTCTAAACAGTAGCAGTTAAAAGAAATTTCAGACATGCTTTGATCTTCTTGACCATTTAGGAATTTCATCAAGTTGGTCAAAGTACTTCACTTGAACATGCTTTAAAACTGTAGATGTAGCTTATTAGCCACTCACTGCAGACATAATGCATGTATTGGCTTAGATTTGAAGACCGACCATTCCTTTAATTTATCAGAAAAAAACTTAAAAAATAACACAACAGCCAATCTGATTCCAGTGAACATAACTGAGAAAAACAGCAACACACATACACAGCTCTCATGTTCTCAATTATTTCTGTCCCATAACTAAAGCTACTTGAACTTCTGCCATCATTTTCTCTGCATCCTGGCTGGGCTTAGTCA
Source organism: Meleagris gallopavo (assembly GCF_905368555.1). NCBI lineage: Eukaryota > Metazoa > Chordata > Aves > Galliformes > Phasianidae > Meleagris > Meleagris gallopavo. The sequence goes on along the minus strand of NC_139414.1, from coordinate 423,198 downwards.
AAAGCTATCTTCACTCTAGGTGAGGACACTTCCTATCTGCCAAATCCAACACATTGTTTAATATTTATTCTAACATATCAACTAAAATAGAGAGCTATTTCCCTTTGTTTTCTCTGGGTAAGGCTGAAGGTATACATGACAGTGAACAGAAAGGCTTGTGCATAGGCTGCAACAGTGTGCAGCTATGGGGGGCAAGGCCACAGAACTGCTAGTGCTGTTAAAACAACAAGTGAGGAACTCAGGGCTGCACTGCTCCCATTTCCAGTTGCACTGTGTTTAGAGGACGACTTGACAGTGCTTGTGGTGGTTGTGGTGACAATCTTTTTCAGAGTTGGTTTTGGTTCATTTCTGTTTTCTGGATGGGTTTTCTTGTCCTTGAGTACATCTGAAAACATGAAAGTAAATGTAGGATTAATCACACATCTGGAACATGGAATGGAATACGTACTCTAGCCTGAATAACCGAACTATGTACAGAGAGTGACAGGATGCCTATATTAACGTGTTAGTTGAACCCAGTGGCCACATCATTTTGCTAGGCACCCACTATTTTGCTCAGGAATTCCGGCCTACCCTACTGGTAGACAAAGCATAAAACCGGTCACAGTTTTATCCCTTTAAAAATACCTTCATTTTCACCTGGGATAGGAACTGGCTTATGCTAGGGTTGACCAGTTTTGTAACATGCCCCAGTGAAATACCTGTGAAGTTGTTAAGCTACCACAGGAAGAGAGTTGGAGAACATATTGACTTAATTCAAAAGCCAGCTTCCTAGTTTGTTTTTGCATTGCCTTAATTTTAAAGCAACACAGGACTTTCGGTACAGTGGGACAATCTGGCAAGAAAGGCTACGAACACAAAGAACTACGTAAGTGTCTGATATGCCTTGTTCATCAACGTGGACAAATAAAATGGCTACAAAGAGAAAACGCTTTAAGTTTTGTTTTGTCATTTTCCCTAGTAAATACAAGTTTTGTTTGTTTTGTTTTGGTTTTTGTTTCATCATTAAGATATGGAACAGTTTCACTGATTATTTATTTATTTATTTATTTTTCATCCCTCCAGATGCATTTTGGGGCAATGTGGGCCACCTTTTATGTAAAGGATTAGATATGTAAGAAACTAGTATCAGTAGTCTTTTCTTGCAAAAACAGATTTTCAAATGAGAAAATGATTGATAAAGGTCTCCAGTTATCTTTGCAAGTATTACTGTGATCTTATTGCCATTGAGTCCTTCACTGGCATTGTGCGAAAAATCAGCACTTCCTCTAATGATGACATGATCTGCAAAAGCATACCTAAGTGCCTGGCATATAACAAAATTCTTACCTGCAAGAATTGATAATTGTTCAGGTCCAAGCTATAAATTTTTTTTTTTGTGATACTAATGAATACAATGCACATACACACATAAAGCAAAAAGTGTAATTTTGTCATGCAAATAAAACAACAAACAAATAGAGCCCTCATCTGAATCAGAGAAACAAGTTTTTGGTAGAAACTAGAAAGGCAGAAAATATTCCAGACATGTAAATGCAATCTGAGATCATTGTCTGCATATCAGTAGTTCTGACCAACCATCAATAAACCCACTTGATAATAAAAATGAGCTATTGTACTAGGAAAGCACACATTGTTCTTGCCAGTATAAACTGTAAAAGAAATGCAACAAATTCTTCCATTTTATCATAATATCAAGCAGCTGAACACCACACAGCCCTTTGCTCACTGCTTCCCCTTCCCCAGTGTTCCATATATACATGGAAATATAAATATATTTATTTACAAAGAAAGTGATTCTCAAGCTTCTCATTCTTGGCCAGCATTTGCTGACCAATGTCCAGCCAGTCCCTAAACAGCGGCAGCCCTCTCGGTCACCCCAGTTTCATAGTTTTCCACATGCCACCATACAGTATGGAATACCCCTGAGGTTGGCTTAGGGCAGCTGCCCTGGCTCTGCCCCTCCCAGCCCCTCACTGGCAGGGCAGCACATGAAGCTGAAAATCGAAGTGTCCTCAGCTCTGTGCAGCACTGCTCAGCAACCACTAAGCATCGCTGTGTTACCCACACTGTTTTTCTCCGAAAGCCACAACATGGCACCACACCAGATGCTACGAATCATCCTTTGCCCAGCTGAAACCTGGACAACCAACACTGATCCAGAGGATCCTTTGATTACTAAACCTGATTCAAGGCTTACTGCAGAGAAGGGACACAGCTGGCAAAGAATGCAGTGGGAAAAAGGCAGTGTGCCATTCTGTTCCAAATTCGCTATGGCAAAATGTTCTTCAATTCCAGCTTGCAATGGAGCTAACAGAAGGGAAAAAAAGCATGCTGTAAATATTTAAGAAATACCAGTATTCTGAGGACACTTTAAAAAAAAAAGGACAACCTTCAGACTGTCATTAAAGTAAATTAAAGATAAATCCTGGAAATAGGTGTGCTCTGACACTGCCTAGACTCCTTTCCATCACTGTCATTCTCCTTTCTGTCTGTGGAAAACACGCTGTTTCTCTGCTGCCTCTTATATCATCCCAGCCTGCTGACTTCAGCTCTCTGGGGCCAGCTGATTAAATTAAGACCTCACTCAGGTAAATCTATTCCCCTCTTTCACTTGGCCATGTCCAGCATTGTAACTTGATTGGCCTCTATAAATCGGGCAGACTGAAATGTATTAATTCATTTATTTTCTTAATATTGACCTAACCAAAAAATCTAAGGTAAGATTTAATGCTATCAGAGAAGCCGTTGGTTTTTAAAAGCTTTCCTCTCAGTAATTACTTAATGCACTACATAACAAGCATTAAATAATACATTAGAAAATTCTGCCTTTATCCTTTACATGGAAAGGACTTAACTCTGAATTCTCTCTTTGTCTTTACAGCAGAGTGCTTCTCTGATGGACAATTCTAACTTAGGACTCTAATTAGCTCTCTGATTAAAAATAAATAAATAAGAATAGCCCTAGACCTAACCCAAGTCAGCATCTTTTTCAATCCCATATTCAGTTTTTAAGTCACAAATTTCAGCAAAGATTTCATGTCTTTTTCCAGTTTGTTAAGAGTTCCAGCTGCATACTCACTCCAGGCTTTTGTCTGAGATACTCGAGTTAAATGAGCTTTTCTCTCAAACCTTCTTCTCAGAGTGAGAGCTGGTTATGTTCAGTTTACTACTGACATTCAAAAGGCAAAAAGATAGTATGGTAAATAAAATGTCACTGTGAAGAGTAGCACAGAAATGAAACTCCAGTCTCAACAAAGTGAACCCCAGATGATTCAATACCCAAGAATCAACCCCACAAATCACGACAAACAGAAGCCCCACCTTCAGTCTGCTCTGGTATTTACCTTCTGCATTTTGAAGCTTTGTGCTTCCCATGTAAAAGCTCTCTCCATTGCTGGAAGCTTTTTCACCATCATCACTCCGTTTCTTTCCAGAAATGGAGTTTAAATCTTTGAAGACTTTAGCTAACCTCATATAAATGGCCTACAGACCTTGGTATGTGAGCTTTATTCCACACTTACTTTTCTCATGTGATATATTCAGAATTTCAGTATATACTTCTAATAACATTTGTTTTAAGATTTGTGATACACTACATAGCAATCACAATACAGCACCCGTGCCTTCCCTTATCCAGGCTTCAAGCGTGAACACTCAAATCCTGCCAGAAGGGATACTCAGTGCTGGCTGCCCAGCAGCCCCCTGAGCAGCCATTCAGGACTCCTGCCAGGGACTAAGTCTGCTGGGGTCAGCGAAGATGGCCCCAAGTCCCCTTAGGCACCATGATCAGTGATAGTGCTGAGAGCAGCTCTGTGAGTCCAGGGGACTGAGTCCCCCTCCTTAGCTGATCTTTCATCTGCATTAACTGTAGTTAAATTCACAGCTTGACAACATTAACAAAACACATAATTAAAATTACTTGACCTCAATGTTTAGAGCATTTAGGATTATCTTCACCTCAACAGTGTAACTGCAGATTGCTACCCAGTAATGCACGTGCTGCTAAGATGGCACTGAACTTCTCAAAAATACTTATGTGAATCAATGCCATTCCTCAGAGAGACTAGGCAGGATAAAAGGGAGAGACAAACCTGTCATTGCCATCCAATTTAGGCGTGGGAAACCTCCCCTGCAGTGAGGGCTGAGTACACCTTCCAAACATGTTTGATGAGTCACAGACTACAGCACACCTTAATCTCAGGCAGTCATGATACAGGGGAAAAAATCATGTGGGTATTATTTTTTTAGGTTATTACCAAGTTAGCTGAGACAAGGTCAGCAATATTGGCAGCCCAAACGTTAGTTATGCCTCCCTAAACCTTTTGCAGTTGGCTGCCCTGGTGCTGGTAGGAATTATCAAACTGTTGATTGGTGCGCTCACATGCTATTGCTCGCTAATGAACAGCATCAGCAAGGTCTACTTAAACATCTGTAGAGGCTTCCTATTGTCCTGCCAAGGGACAAATAAGCTCATCAGCTTAAAAAAGAAAGGAAAAAACTTTTCTGGTTTTGACCTTCTCTTAACTTGACTAGAGCTCAGTCTTTGATTGCAAATGGTCAGTGCGATGAAGTGTTTTTCCCTCCAAAAATCTGCCAGTGCCACCGAGCCCTCCTGAGATAAGAATGCTCAACAACGTCTCCACAGACATGAAGGGTAAAGGCAAAGAGCTCCTGCATTTTCTGGAGAGTATTTTGAATAGAAACGAAATGGATTTGCTAGGCTAGGCCTGTACATGTTAGCTACAGCAGCCTGGTTTGTAGTGGAGTGGTAAACTGACAGTAGAGAATCAATGCTCATCAATCCACCAGGCCCACAAAGGATGTGCAGGGTTTTACTCTATAAGATACTAGGGAGAACTTTCTACTTAGGTAATTGTGGATGGAGAGTGGGGAAAAGAGGGGGTGATTGTTTATTTCTGCTTTCCAACATTAATCTATCCATGGAATGGAACACCTCTCCTACAGGACAGGCTAAGAGCTGGGGCTGTGCAGATGGAGAAGAGAAGGCTGTGGGGAGAGCTGAGGGCAGCCTGTCAGTATCTAAAGGGGAGTGACAGGAAACAGACTCTTCAGCAGGGTCTGTTGTGACAGAACAAGGGGAAATGGATTCAATTGCAGGGAGGTAGATTTAGGGTGGATATAAAGGAAAAAGTCTTTTACAGTGAGGGCGGTCAGCCACTGTAACAGGTTATACAGTGATGTGGTGGATGTCCCATTCCTGGAGACTTTCAAGGCTAGGCTGATCAAACCCTGGGCAACCTGATCCAGCTGTGATGTCCCTGTGCACTGCAGGGCAGTTGGGCTAGATGGCTTTCAGGGGTCCCTTCCAACTCAAAGGATTCTTTGACTATGATTCTAATTACGTCAAGCCAGACCCATTCATTTCTTCCTAGACTTTCCTGCAAACACTGTGCTTTGAAAAGAAAGAACATCAGCATCTACGATGACAAATTAATTCCTGGATTTGAATATCTCCCCACGGTTACAATGAGACACAGGTCTAAAGTGAACTGGTCAGTCCTTACATTTACTCCCAACCTTGTAGCTCTGCTGCTTGATTTCACTTTGATCACAGGATTGGTTTTGGCAGACAAGACTGGGAGAAAATTAAAACAAGGTGCAACTTGGTGGAACTGGCTCTTAAATTACAGTAGATGCTGCAGTGTTATTATTTGTTTTTTATCACCTCTGGTAGCAAAAGCTGAAATTACTTCTATATGTTCAAAGGAAGGAACTCTGAAATTGCAAAACAATGCTGTCACCATAAAATGTAACAGCGATTTCCAAATAATCTATTATCCTGACATTAAGACCAGCACTAATTATTTCCAGTTACAGCTGCAGCAGACGTGAAAACTGGAACACTATGGAAATGGGAATGTGAGAACTCCCAGCGTGTGATGAACTCATGATACAACTGTCAAAAAGTGGGATTTGCCATTGTCCGCTATGTAACACGAGTCAAGATTATGAAGGTTAATCAGTCTGTTTAGTTTTAGCTCTGCAGTCATTCTGTTTCTCTTTTTAAGGAGACTGCAAGAGAAGTGGGATCTGTGGCAGATCACTTCCTCCCTGTAGGACAGCAAGTGAACTACTTTATTTCTCAAACACTTTGTGCATTCTGAATTTAAGTTCTCCAGGGTGAGAAGAACCATAGCCACCCCTCCTCAAGAAATAACACTGCCTGGAACTTTCAGAAGCTACATTTATAAAAAAGTCAAAGGTAATGATGAAAAAAAAAAAGTACAATAAAGAAGAGTCAGGAACAACTACAAGACAATTTGAGATGTCAGATGCCTGGAAGCCACACTTAGATTAAGTGGCAACTCCTTCCCCATTCACAAACGATCTGTTGTCTATATATATGGAAATCCAAAATATAAATAAATGAAAATAAATCTTAGCTGTACTAGTGTAAGGAAACCCATCACTATATTTGCTTGGCTTTTGATATACAGCTACCATAGCAAAACCTGCATGATTTTCATGAGCCATAATAATATATGTTTTGTTCTGAGGGCTGAAAAGTAAACCTGCATGTATAAGTGCCTCAGCCCCTAAAATGGTATATGTCAAAATAGAACACTCCATCTTTTTCTAGGGAAGAAATAATCTAACCTAACAAACCTTGTGTGTGATTCAGCAATAGTTGCATTAATCTGTCAGTCACTGGCAAGAAAAGGTTTTGTCATTTTGTTTATATTAATGTAAGACTTATTCAAATGCAGACAAGCTGAAAGTATAGGCTTAAAATATGTCAAACATCTTTTACATTTCCTGGAAACATCTGTTTTTAGTCTAGTCCTAGGCACATGTTTGTGGTTGTATGCTTAAGCTTGTTTAGCTTGCCAGATACCTCATACATACTGCAGCACAGCTGACATGACATCCTAAGACACAGCATGCAAGTATCTGTGAAACATGATGTTCCCAGTAAATCTGTTGAACTTTTATCGTAAGTTTCTTGTAATGAAAGAAACAACTAAAAAGCTCTGTGACAGCTTTCTGCCATCACTGTGTGGTGCAATTAATTAGTTATGTTTAGAAATTCTATACATGCCTCACTGGTAATATCCAGAAGACGGAGAGCGATCCTGATACTGCATGCCTCATGTGCTCAAAACTCCTATTAAACTTAATGGGAGTTTGGGGGGATGCAAGGAATATGGGACTGACCTTTATAGCTGAAGATGAATGTGCACTCTAGACTTCAAAGATTAGGTACCCCTGCCAGTCTGGAGTTTGCAAGTGATCAGCACGCCAAGTGCCGAAGGCATCTGCTAAATATCACGCCACAGCTCAAAGCTGTGTAATTAAGAAAAATAAAAACTGGCTCAAGGAAGAAAAATATTAGTAATAATTGAAAATGCTTTGGCTGTTGCTTTTGTCCTGATGATCTCATTAGTTCTGGTTAAGAAACAGTTCTCACACTGGCTGATGTGGGGTGTGCTTTGTTTGTGTTCTCATTCTACCCACATCTTTCCCAGTTAACTTTTATTGCTCAATACAAAGGTCAAATTGAAGGCTTAATTAAATTGTATATGAGGAAAACATAAACTTATTTTGAAAGGGAGTACAAAACATTTAAAGCCATCCCAGCTCCTCTCCCCCAGACACCTCCTTCTCTTCTTGAGAAGAGAAAGAGTATGTATTGTAGGAGTTCTTTCCCTTCAGGGGAAACTGCATCTTTACCTGCTTTAAAATTTACATGTAACAAATATCCAGCCTTTTCATAAGCTGCTAATTGCATCTGCAATGACATTTGTAACTTTAATTTTAATTTAGCTCTACAGCTCTAAGCAGACAAAGCTCCATTTTATAAAAAGGTTGGATATGATCTTACAACTTGTACACTTGTAAGTTCAACTTACAGCAATGATCTGAACATAACAGCTTAACTTGAAGCAAAGTTGATGCCACCAGAGTAAGTATATTACCCACCAGCATATGTCTCTCAGCCCTGAGGCCTGCATCTGAACAGCAGCTTCTCCCTCTGCTGAAAACACAAATCAGACAAGCACCCTTGACAGTTTGTCCAGGCCCAGGATGAGGAAGAGTCACACGGCTTGAGAGGATGACTAGGTTTGAGTGTACAACAACCGGTGCACGAACCACACCAATGCACCAAGAACTCTGTGCATGACAACGTGGCTGCCAGAGCCAAGTATTTTTGCACCACTGAGGTTCTCAGAGCATCCTCTCTGCAGTTGTTGCACCACAGGGGCACAGTTCCCCATGTGCTTCTGTTCTCCTCCCCAGAAGCCATGACTGTTTCTGCTGCTGATCGTGCACCCAGGCCCAGGGAGCTGAGAGCTCTGTAGTAGTGAGATGGAGGTGGAGGAAGGACACCAGTGCTCCTCATCGGCACGGGCCTGCGGGTCACACCAGAAAGTAGGAGAGCAGACTACCATCTGCAAACAAGGACAGCAGTTGAAACCCATGGTGGAAGGCAACTGGGTTCAAATACTTCTCGTGGCTGATTCACGAAGAATGCGTGAACCCAGGCCTCTTGTGCATTACCCAGTCAGATAAGGGGTCTCAGACTGAAACAGGCTCTGCAACATTATTATGAGCTTTCTGCATCTAGGTCTACCCTAGGGCAAACTGGACCAAAATATACTGGAAGGAATTATTCAAATTAAGTACCAGTATATAAATTAGGTAAGCAAAAAGAAGAGACATGAGGAATTGGTCTCTGCTGCTGAGTGAGGTCTGTGACTCCCGCCACAAGAGATGCCAAGGAGGGCGAGGAGATGAGATCCATGCTCTCCAATTTCAGCATCAGCAGATGTATCTGTAAGGAATGGGCAGCAGAAAGTAAGCCGTAAAGTTCCCCTCCCACCAAAGAGCTCGGTGACTCAAGGCAGAACCCCTTCAGCTCACAGTTGCTTTTGGAAGGCAGGAAGGATTCAATACATACATTTCAAGCAGCCCAACTAAATCCCAGAACATAATAACCAGAAACAAGGCACTAACTTCCAGCAAGACAACCGCAAAAAGCCAACTGCAAACACTTCCACAAGACATCTCAGGGGTTCTTTTCTCCCTGCAAACATGATGTTCTCTCATCATTCCTCACTCTTTAAAAGCCAGTCAAATTATTCCACTTAATCCATTGCTCTCTTAGAAACATTGACAGACATAATTCCTTTGGTAAGATTTTTAAGTGATTGGATTCCCATTTCCTTCACATTAATGATGGCAGCAGTGTAGGTTTCAAATGTTTCTTGTATTTCTATTATTTCCTCAGCACAAACAGAACCTTATACGAATAATCTTTTAGAGACATTCTAATAGGATATAATCATAATTGATATTTAATGATGGAATAGACACTGAAATCACATCAATCCACACATCATCTGATTTCTCTTAATGTGAATGAGAAGAAAAGATCAGTTATAATGGTCTAATGGAGCATCTAATGGATAGCTCTAGTCATTAAGTAAACTGTTAGGAAATATTTATTTGAGTCTTTCCAACCTTTCATTTCAATGATGACTGAAATAAAATAAAAAATGATGGCAAGATATTACCCTAGATTGATAATTTTAGACCTACCACCAAGAGCAGCAATGGAAGATATCACGGCATTAGACTTGCTTTGCCTCTGGTATGGGAAGTTTAAATTAGTCTTTTCTCCTTTTCTAATGTGGCAAATATTCAGCATCCATATCCTCTATTTCACATTGCTAGGTTTATCCAGCCAACCAGAACCCCAGCTCTATCACAACTGACAGTTACTGACAGAAAGGATGATTAGAGTCATCACTCTACTGAATATCTGCAGAAGAAGAACATGTTTCATGTAAAAATACTGAAAGCTTAAAAGCATTATCTTATTAATAGCATGCAGAGAAACAGATGAACCCTTATCACATTTAGCAGAATAAAGAATATCCACAAAGACACAAATGTAAAGGAGATACACAACCAAGGGTAAAAAAAACAAACTTTTCTAATAAAATATCTTACAAAATGAAGCAGAATCTGCTAGCACATGCAGAAGACTGGACTCAGCCTATGCATCAAATTAAGGGAAGGAAATTCCTGTCCAGGGCTCGCATTGATTCCATTCCCTGCTTCTGTCCCAGGTGAGTGAGGTGAAATGTTCCTGCCAATTTAATGAGAAACATCTACATCAAAAGTAGCAGCATTGAGTTTAGCTTAGCCCAGTGTGGTACATGACGTACTGAAGGCTATAAAAGCCCAGATTTACAGTGTTGCTGAACTTTACATTGGTAAGCAATGACAATATGGAAATCACTTGTCTCTCCAATTTAGCCATGTGGAAGAATCACTTCTGGCCACAATCCCACACATCTACTCCTTAAGGTATTAATTCCATCATGAAAATGAAAAAAAAAATCAACCATACCTTTTTGAGAGTGATTAATATTGCATTGGGATTCAAAGACCTCAAACTTTCAGCTGGGTTCTCTATACAGATGTGCTCAAGTTTGACTGCCCAGGTGGGACTAGTGATAAAGCCAGTGTTTGCCAAAGACCTACTCTTGGCACCTGCAGCAACTCTCCACTGGATTGTGACCAGGTGCTGAGAGTGATGATGAGAAAATAACTTAAGTTTTTAAGCTTAAGGAAGAATCTGGAAAGCCTGAAAGCATCAGGATATTGCTGCAAGCGAGTGAAGTGTGATGGGAGACTCCAAGAGAAGGAATGGACTGCTCTATCTAGGTCAGCTAAGGACCTAAATGCAGTAAATATATAAATCATCTTCCCTTGTTTCTATGCACAGAATTGGCATGGATATATGCAAAACACTTCTTAGGTGACTGCACATGTTGCTTGATTTGTGTGTGCTGCCAATCCAGCCAAAGAAGCTTTGACAGGCACTCAGTCTTCTCTTTGAGATGTATCAGTTATTGACAAGTTCTTTGTGTCATAAGAGCTCCAATAAAGGGAAAAGCCCAGTGGAACATCATGAAAGCTGACACCATGTGCTGCAATGGATCTGCTGGCACTGTTGTGGTCTATTATGCAAATATGCATCAGTGGACTTTGTAAAACATAAATTATGGAAATGCCCATGTACAGCCTCTTCAAAATGCAGATTACTTGCCCGATGTTTGGGAACAATTAACATCTTTGATGTGAACCTGCTCTCAGGGGCTGCTATACTGCAGCCTTTGGATGTTAAGGCTTAGTAAACTGTATTCTGCATGCAGATTCAATCTTGATGTAACAGAATTTTGCTGTAAATTTGACTGTCACAATCTACTTAAGCAGCGTATCACTGACATCGTAGGTTGTCAGAGACCTTTGCAACTTGCTATGGCACCAGCATTCTGGAAGATCTGATCTGCAAGTCAGTTACACACTTGGGATTATGAAGGGGTTTCCTTTTTAATAAAAGACTTTGTATTTTTAATTGATACAGTCTTTCTAATCACTGCTGGATGATAAAATGATAAATGGTATATGCCATGTTGCGTATTCTTCTGTGGGTAAGGGTTTGAGCCCTGGTTCTCTACCTCTGCAGTGCTGATCCTGTCCTTGAGACAGACTTCAGTCAAAGCCAAAACAGAAACAGCACAAACATTTCTTTGGGCTTGGCCACGCGCCTGGCTGCACGTCTGTCACGCTAGGTATAGGACGATTCCTCGCAGTATTCAGCATGTACTAGGAACATTGGTCTCTCAGTAGGCTCATCCCTGGCTTCTGTGATCTTACAAAAATCTAGGCCAACCAACATACAGTTTGTTAGAAAACATCATCAAGGTAAAGAATTTGGGTAAAGAATTTGGAAAAACAGGTATATTAGGAGTAGTATACTCAGCATCTGTTGGACTTCATTAAATTCTTGTTTAACCTGAGTTGAGATGGGTGAAATTAACCTTTATATCTCAACAGCAATCTCTCTGTTTGAAGCAATTGAATCAAAGTAGCTTACCACGGGCATCTTTCCACTTTCTAACTTCAAAGAGCATTTAGGCAGAGATAGCACATGAGGATCACATAATTGGAGCCAGCTGATGGAAAAGGAGTTGCCTACTGAGCTAGCTGGGGAAAAAGTGACCTAATTTAAGGATAGGTTAGAGATCTGAAGTAAAGTTCATCAAGACTGGTGTGTTACAAAGAAGAGGTGATAGTTTCCCACACTGGCAGAGGCAGTGTAGTGTGAATGGAGGAGTCTTTCTAATCACTGCTGGATGAGTGCTGTTCTCTGAGCTATTAACCAGTTCTTATAAAAAGCACAAGGAGCTCAGAACATATTTGCAACCTCCAATTTCTTTACTATCCTGTTTAGGCGCTTTAAAACATTAACAGTAATTTATGCGGGTCTAGCCGAGGATCATAGGGTAGCTATCTTGAATGAGGTATTCCTGCACTACTGTCAAATCAAGACTAATAGTAAATCAAACATGGGAAGACATTTACCTTGATAAATAAAGGACAGTAAAAAGCAACGGTGGGTGATTTAGATTTAATTCAAACCCAACATTTACTGGTATCTGGAGCAATCTATATAGCAAAGCTGCAATCAAATGTTATACTAGAAATGCCATAGATTTGTACCCATCTAGTTACAAATTGAGATCAAGAACATCCAAAGCAATAAGACTGAAGGATTTCTGGCCATTCATTTAGCTGAACCATGATCAACTGATTTGTGTTGGCATATGCATTAAACAATGCCGTTCCGTCACTGACTTGGCACGCTTAAGCAATGCTAACTAATGACATCTTCAAAGCTTAAAGGAAGTCATGATAATCTGTTTAATAGGAAACATAGCTACTCCTGTGCTATGTCACTGAGCCACAACAATCGATAGGTTTTGACACAGCTGTTCTGTGAAGAGGAAGATACTGCGAGATGAGAGTTGGCAACACTCAGAGCATTCATTTCCAGCCGTGGGAGAAGAAATCACATCTGTTCCTCTGCAAGAAATTGTGGCATCTCACTGAATATCAAGAAGCAGTTTAGTTCTGACAATAATAGTAAATGAAAAAAAATGCTGTGGAATGACAGCACTTTCCAATGCAACACTAAAAACAGTTTTCTTGTAAAATACTAAGGGTCAGGAGTTTGTGTAAGGATCAATCCAGTAGGGGCTGAGGCTGGCTCTCTTCTGCATTTGTGCCAGTTTCCACTACAAAAGCAGAAACAAATTGGTTAACTTATAAATTAGTAATTGGAGCTTTACTGACAGGCTCATTGCTCATGTTCCTATGACTGAGTTTGGGGAAGTGTTATCAACAGTAGAAGAAAGTAATCTTTGGGTCTGTGTGCTGGGGCTGAGCACAGCGCTAGAGCTGCCCAGGGAGCTGCCTATGGGAAGCTGCAATACTCCCTCACTGAAGGTAATACAAACCAGGCTAGATGCACAGGAATGGCTTTGGTATACACTAGAAAAGCTTCCTCATCTCTGTTTTCAATCTTCCAATGATCTATTCATTTTGTTGAATCTTTCCACATGAAAAGCAAACGAAAACAAACTATTCAATCAGTCTGTGATGAAATCTGTAGCTATCTATAAAAACAATTCCTTGTAAAAGGAATATAAATCGGCAGCTATGGCTGACAAAATGCTGTCAATAGGCATTAAAGCTGCAAATGGCAAGGTGCTGGCAAAGTGAGAGGAACTACCGCAGAAAGAAAAAAGCCAATCTGTATGATGAACAGAGCATACATAAAGTAGAGCAAATTACCAGACACACAGACATGAGAGTACAGAGCACAGGAGCTGATTCAGAAGTCCTTGTGAAGAAATCTTGAAGGCTGGCCAATTCCTTCTAATTCTCTGGCATTCATTCCAGTGCTCAGGCAGTGAAAAGCGCTCTGGCTGTGATGTGCGTGCACACGTGGCCCCGTGTTACAGGGAGACGCTGCAATACCACTGCAAATGGCTGCTTGGGACTGCCACCTCCTTTTCAGAACAATCCTGCTTTTCAGAGCCTCAGTAATCCTGGAGTACTGCCAAGGAGAGTGGATTGAAAGGTTCAGCTCCCGAATTCCGCAGCAAGGAATGAGCTGGGCATGTGGCTGGATGCACTGTGTGTCACCGGCACCTCCAGCACATGAGATTTGGAGGCTTTGCTGTCGGTTTTTTTTTTAATTTTTTGAGCACCTTGTCCTGCACAGCTGTAATCCAAGGGAGAGACGATAGCTGTAAGACCTCACAAGTCCATGGGCTGCTCTTCTCCTTAAAATCACAAGTCATATTTTTATTTTTTGTGGTTTTCCTTAAGACATTCAATTTCCTATTTTTTTCTATTTAATTACAATTAAATCCTGCTCTTTCACCCTCTAACTAGAGAAAAAACAAATGTCTTTCTGCATAAGGATATGGATTATGGACCTGCAGTATTTCAAAAGGTAGCAACATGCAGCAGCTAAGCAGTCTCAATTTTTTTTCATGCTAAAGAAAACATATGAATTATTTGAGCTTTGTCTCCAATATAATAATATGTTGTTCTAGAGAAAGATTATTGGAACTGGACTGATTTTGGTAAAACTAAAACCTGAGCTTGCCTTAAAGCCATCAAACAACCAATTATGCTTATGGAATGTACCAAGAGCTTATTCTCTGCCTTAGCTGCTACCCAGAAAAATTTCAAGATGTTGGAAAATCCCAAATGTGACCAAAAGTGTGACTTGCATGCCAATTTGAACACCACTGGTGCTATAATTCTTCCCTTTTATGAGACAGTCTGCTGAAAATGAAAGGAGAGCAGGCAGTGGCAGCCTGGTGAAAAATCATTACCAAACTTTGTGTACACGTTGAAAACAAAATGCCCTCTTCCCTCTCCTCCCAAACTGCAGACACGACTACTTCAACTGGGGATTCTGAGTGGTAAAGCTTTGGCAATGATAAAGCAGGCACGAGATTTAGATTGTTTAACTTCCACCTGCTTACTTCACAGATGAAATAACAGGAAATGGGCAACTGTGAATATCAGCCTAATGCTTTTTCCAAGGGAGTGTATAAGTAAGCTGTCTTATTTTCAGGCAAAATGTCCAACTAACGCCCTGGAAATGCACCTCAGAGCAAACCCAACTGTGGTGCTGTGGCAGAACAGTTGTTCAGGTTTCCAGGCAGCACACTGCCAAATGACAGGAGCAGCCACGCTCTGCCTAATTGGGTTCCAATGTAGCAGCTACCAAGGCTCAATACAGCAGCTGGCATGGAGATGACTGAACACAAGTCATCTGCGGCAGCTTCACTTGGGTGCGCACCAGGGAGAATCCCCAGCCCACACCATTGCACCAAGAACAAGCCAGCGGCAACATTGACTACAGATGTGAACAGCAACCAGTATTTTTTTCCCCATTTCCACCATTAACAAGCTTATTTTTGGTTCAGGTAGCAAGATAGCTGGGGGAAAACAGATCTTCAGCACCATGTGTACACCCAGCATGGCCCACTGCTGCCCTGCAGTACCAGCTGGATGGCACAACGGGAACACACACCTGGGGTGGGCATGGGGACAGAAAGCCTACAGGCAGATTAGCTGACACACAAACATTTCCAGGTTTAAACCTTTACATCATTTTCAGGCTTTAATCTTTTACCTTAGGTGTAACAGTGCTCTTCTTCAATAGCTCTGAAGCTGTGCTGCTGGTGCATCACATGATTTCTAAAAGGTCTGCCTGTAAAACATGACTGAAAAATGAATGCTACAAGACCAAGCAAGCCCCTGCCTCCCTCCCAGAAGCACCACATCCCTTAAATCCTAGAATTATTTAGTGGCTAAAGTCATACGTCAGTTGAATTCACAACGTTTGGGTAAAATTTATGGTACAGAGGACAAATAATTTATGGTCTTATTTAGAATGAGCTTTCTAAATTCTGCCTTACTACAGATGCCAGCTTCTATACTATATTCTATCATTTGCCAAAGCTCTTCTTTAGAGTCTTGGCATTCAGATGAATCACAATTTCTTTGCATCTTTTTTTCATGAAAGGCTTCCTTGTCTCTGCAATTCCTACTCCTTACCCCCTCATTTATGTTGCTTTCACTGTACAGGGCCAGGCTGTATTATTTGTTCCCTTTCTCAACAATGAACAGAACAACGTGTCAGTGAAAGCCCTTCTGAAATTAGTGAGACTACTTATGGAGCCTGGTTCCACTCACTGTGAGCTGAGGTGTTTCAGCCTGGCCTGAGGAAAGATCCAAGATGACATAAGTTGAAATGAATACAGTTACTCAGCACTATAAAACATGTGTTAAAGAGAAAAGACCTGGGCAGATGGAAAACCATTTCGGCAGCTGCCAAATATTTTGGCCTCCTAAAGCAGATACTGAGGGATCGTGGGAGTTCTTATATCAAAGCATTGCCACCTTGACACTAATTCCATTAAAAAAAAATGGAAGAAGTGGCAACAACTTCATTCCAGAGTCCTAACAGATGTTACAAACAATAAATGTGGCAGCACTCCTAGAAGCACTGTTCCCGTTTTTCAGATCAGATAACTGAGACAGTAAAGAGGCTAAAATGATGTAGGTGGTGGTCACAGAGGAAACCTGCAATTACACTAAGTCAGCAATATATCCGCATCCTTCAGTCCCCAGGCTGACGTAGGCAGATGTCAATTCATTCTAAATCCAGATATTTACCAAAAAGTAATTTGCCTTATCCCCAAATCAACACACATTGCATAAATTATTTATTTATTTCATGCTGGATTTCAGATTAGTAGCTCACATGTGGATCATGACTCCTAGCCCACAGTATTTAATGAGGGGTTCTACAGTTTACAGTTCTACAATATTTAATGAGAATTGTTCTAAAGTTCTAAAGCACAATCATAACATGAGTTACAGAGAACAGGGAATATCTGGCCCACAAACAATCATTTATTTTGTTTACCTGGGGAGCAGCAAAACCGAATGGTAGATCTGGCTAAGCACAGGATGGGCATCAACTTCATAAAGGATGAACTGCTGAATGGTGTTACGGTTCTTAGAAGAAAAAAGATCAGATGTATATACAAGTATATCACAGTTTCTGCAGATGTGAGATGCAGTAGGAAGTACCAAAGGCAGTAATATACTGTGGAAGGCTGTCAGCAAACAGGCATTGAGCAGTGAGTAAGATAAAACACCCTCCCCCAAATTGTGCAGCCTCTGGAAGTTTACTATCTGATGTAACAAAGAAGGTTGGTATTTGGTGTGTGGATGGTGATTTTTTAGTATTTCCTATGATGGAGACAAATGATTCCACGTTCCTGAAACACTTCAGGCTTATTGCAGGCAGTTATTACTTAATTCCGAAATTCTTCGTTTCTGTAAGAAGTCACAGGGCCACCTGACCTCCCTCTAAGAAGTGAAGGCATCCACTGACAACATATGCCTCAGCATCCGGAGATTCCCATGCAACATACGCAATAAATGTGGTCTGCAAGTACGGAGAGAGGGAGTAACCTGCTTTGCCTGCTTGCTACATCTTGAGGGTTATTATCCTCAGGTTATATGGAATCGTCATGTTCAGATAACTTTATGCCTGACTCTGTATACAATGCAATTAACATTTTAAGGCCATTTGGTACGTGTTTAATATTACTGTTGTCTTTGCACTTTCCCCTATTCCCTTACTTGCTAATACTCACTTCTTTTTGTTCTAGGCCTATGCTACCAACAACAGCACCTACAGAGCTCAGCCTTTCCCCGTGATGGGCTGTGCTGGCACAAGGAGCTCTGCTGGAATGCAAAGTTCTTGCTCAGAGAGACCTCAAGAGAGTGCCTGAATGTGAAACCTTTGCACTCATCTTGCATCTGAGACATATGGCATGACTGATCAGTACACAGAAATATAAGCATCATCTGGTTTAGAAGGTAAAAGGTGGTTAAAACATATAGGGAACCTCCCATCAGTGTCTGCTCTACAGGGAAGTGAATGGAGTGGGCTTCTCCATGTACAAGTGCTATGGGTGGGACTGCCATGCTGTGCAGCCACCGGGCCTTTATGGCTGCAGTTGGCTAGGGGAGGTGAAGGAATTCATTTGCACGCATACGAACACAGCCTTAGGATGTGTGGGAGCATGCAGAACAGCCTATTTTACTCGTTTAGGTATCTCTTGGGAAAGTAATAATTTACGGACATTATAAACCCATTCCAATACAAATCAAATGAACAGATCAAGGTATTGCTGCCGTCCCCTTTGCTCTAGTTTCTCTGGCTACTGGATTTGTTAGCACTTTTA
The DNA here is from genome assembly GCF_905368555.1 of Meleagris gallopavo. NCBI lineage: Eukaryota > Metazoa > Chordata > Aves > Galliformes > Phasianidae > Meleagris > Meleagris gallopavo. Next base: position 405,028 of record NC_139414.1, on the reverse strand, counting down.
GGAAGCAAGGCTGGCAGTCACTCCTCAGCTGAGCACACGCACTGAGCAGCGGCAGAAATGAGGCAGGCTGTGGGCTGTTCAGAAGCTCTGCAGTCCCGCAGGCAGGCTGCTGTTGGGACCCAAGACTGGTTGCCCACCTCCAGCTGTGCCCTGCCAGGTGACAGGGAGGTGCCTGTACTGTGCCTGCTTTGTTCCAGATGGAGTGGCAGCTCTCTTCCTTCTATATCTGAAGGAAAGTGCCCAGAATTCAGATGTGAGATGTGGAAGAAGCACATCCACGGCAAGCACAGATGCGCAGTTGGATGGCTGTATACCATATGACTGCATTAGAAGCTTTTTCCTCACTCCCAAACCAAAGGAATTATAGAAGGTCTCATGGTACCTGATGCTATCCTCTGATAATCTTCTGCTTGCTTCTAGCCAGTGGCTGGGCAGGGAAGCAGCTCTTCCTCCTGGTGACAAGGCACAAGCCACAGAGCAGGGAACAGAGTGCAGCCCAATGCACAAACCAAATGGCATGGTGGGAAAAATCTTTCCCTAAACATTTCTGACATCTCAGGATATGAATTAGTTACTCTTATTTATACTGGAGAAGTGCCTGGAATAATCTGGGGAAAAATAAGGGCCTCTGTCTTGCACGAAGTTAAAAGCGTTGTTGAGAGGAAAGCTGAAGGCACTTTTTGCTTGTAACCAGCAACTTCTCTATGTGGGGATCATATTTTGTCATGCATAAGTACGAAAAGAAAAGAGCTCAGAGAAGCACAGTCCTTTAATTGAACCTCAAAATCCCAAAGAGTTTTGACACATTCTTTTTTATTCCTCTGGAACTAGTCACTGTAACTGCACAAAAGATTCCCTGTGGAGAAATAAGCCTTCAGAACTCCTCTGTACAAATTCCATTGCACTTAATTCTTCTTCAAAGATAATTGTGATGCCAGGAAGGAAAAGACTGGGCCCATGGAGGAGCGCATGTGTCAAATGATGCCCACCAGTAGCCCTGTGCCCAGCACACCTGTCCACACACAGAACTGGGGTGCAGGGATGCCCAGCACTTTCTGGCCTTCACCTGTTACAAAGAGCCAAATGACTGAAAGTTCAGGGGGACAAAACAAAAATCGCCATAAACCATGTTAAGAACCTCTGCTGCTACCTGCTTATCCTCCTCCACCAATGATACAATTCACATCTGAAATGTTTTTTTTGGTTTGGCTCAAAGTGAAAAGAACTGTAAAAGCAAACGGTGTGTCTTTCATTTTTATCATCTCTAGGAAAATACGTTACAAAATACTGAAATCCTCTCTATTTCCTATCCAGCATTTTTGCACGATAGCATTTTCTGCTCAGCACCTAGCTGAAAACGAATACAGACAGGTATTTGCTCTCGTAATTATCTTTTGATAGCAGAGATTATATTCAGTCCTGAATCTGCCATCTCCTTCTGGAGCAAACTTGGCTGGATGAGTAGCATTCATTAGAAACCAACTTATCAGTATTTTGACTTGACACCAATCGTTTCCTCTCTGGTAGTTCAAATATGCCTTTTGATTTGAAAGGACACAAAAACTCACACTGGCATTTGAAATAGTAGTGTCATCAAACCTCAGAGATGAAGGGAATGATGTGTCATTGCAGCAGCAGAATATGATGTGCGCATTGCTAACTGCTGACAGATGTAACACTGCGTGCTGTGCTGGATCCATTGCACAGTGCAGCACTGCAAGAGCAGATAGAGCTGAGGATGGAAGACTAACAGGGCTGCAGTCACAGCTGGCAAGGCACATTGCTGCCTGTCCTGCATGCTACACCTGCTGCCATTTGACTGCAACTCCCCTGAAGAGGAGCTCTCTGCTCTTTCTCATTCTTGGAGAACAGAAGCCCCAGAACATGGGTAGCAGTGTCTGAGCAAATGGCGAACTATGAAGCAAATACTAATGCATATTGTGCAATAAATGGACATACAAAAATGACACCTCCGGTAGCAGTATGGACACACTGTCAGAGCCATACAACACATGCATAAACTGCAAACCTTCCGACACTCCCCTAGAAAATCAGACTGAAGGCAAAACACAGCAGTGCCCCAAAAGAAATAACCTCTCTCGCAAGCAAATACTCCTGCCAACTATGGAGAACGAGCCCTGCATACAGCCAGAGCTGCTTTGGACCAACAGTTAAACACCTCAAGGAAGTTTCCCCTCCAGTCCCTTTAGCTGTCATGTATTGAGATTGGGAGTTCGGTGGTCTGGATGGTCCCTAATATTGGGATCTGGTTTGTTCTGCTTAACTACATGATTACGCAGTGCCATTAAAATAAAGTCTAAATGCTGATTTGGTGAGCACTTCAGAGGAGAATACAGGAGACCTGCTGGGTCTCCCCAGTGTCTGCCAGTGACCCGTAAGCATTCCAGCTCAGGGATTGCAGGGACAGGAGCACACAGAGCTCCCGGGGTCACAGACACAGCCCAGCCAATCTTGGCTCCCCTGAGCCCCACTCCCAGCATTGTGCAAGTGGGGAGGGAATTTACCCGCTGCAGGAGGTTGCAGGATCACTTTGTAACTGATGGATGTAGATACACTGCAGTGATGGGTCTGTATAGTTCTGCATGTCCTACATCCTGTCTGTGGGAAAGAGATTAATCCTGACCAACTGTCCCTGAAGGATTTCTATGAACTAATTCAGGAAGTGCTCTTTTTCCTCTCTAAGAAAATAAAACAGAGAGCACAGGAGGCATTGCTGAAGTTTTCATCCATGCCCGCCCAGTACAAGTGCCATCTGACTGAATCCCCACTCAACTTTTTCATGTTAGCACTTGATCAAAGGGCTGGTTTTCTCAGCTAATGGGACAACTTCTGTAATTCGACACGTAGAGAGATGTAAGGGGGGCTTCTTCAACGCCGGAAAGAAAACTCAATACAGTTCCCAACAAGTTCATAAACTTCCAGGATGTGTGAAAAGTTTGGTCTACTGCAACTTCTTTTTTTAAAAAGTCTTGTTGGGCTCATATTAAACAGAAAAATGTTATTGCAGCATGTTTAGTATATACAAGTAGACCTGTTAGCTGGCAAGTTTAATCTCTAGAATAATTACTAACTGAAAGTAAGCATTTGCCAATGCACCAGAAATCTCATGAATTTGATTATTTGTTGTAAAAGACATCAAAGAAGTGATAAACTTGAATAAACGGATGGAGGCAATAGAAAATTCCTCCAAAATTTATTTTTTAGAGACGCACTGAAAGAAAGAAAAATAAATTAAAGGTCACATCCGCACTAAAATCAAAGAGAATTCCACTACATATCTCCAAATACTATGGGAAACATTTCTTTACTGAAGCTGTCTAAGAGACTTGATTTTATCTAAAGCACATTATTGAAGAAAGCATACTTTAATTAAAATCCTTACTGCACCAAACTCTTCAAGTCAGTACTTCAATTCTATTAACATTGAAGAGGTGCACTTCAATGCTTTCCCAGAGATGCTCTTCTGAATATAGGCTGTATTTGTAAAGCATCCACTTTAAGACAACTAAGACAACTTGTGTGCTGACAACTGTCACAGTACTCAAGGGCCACCAGGAGTACCCAAAGGCTGCCCACCCAGTGCTGTGTTGCTGGAGATGCCTCCACATAGCTGTCAGGACTCTGGAAAAGCCTGTGCAAAGAGAATGGAACTCAGCAGTTGAAAGGCTATTTCCATACTGGAATTATGAGGCTCAGAATGACAACAGGTGGTTTGATTTCCTGATGCAGCTGAAACTTTGCTACGTCTCTGTAGGGGAGCTGGAAAAGGATCTCAGACATCTAGTCTAGGAAGGAGGCAATATAAGGCTCCTGACCATAGATTCCTTCACCTGTTTGGTACAACCAACATCAGCAGCAAGGTGATCCTCATGGACAGCCTGAGCAGCTTGTGTTGGGCTTCAATGTCCATCTCTGAGTGCTAGCGACACTTAGCAAACAAAAGGAAAGTAAATGCTTCCCTTGGCAGCAGATATTTATTAAGCATAACTCTCAGACATGCTTACTTCTGTTTTGTATTTCTGCTACACAGAAATAAAAGGCATTTAACTGCTCTCCCATCAAAAGTTAGTAAGCTAGTGCCTGTTTGTGTGTGGGAAGGAACAAAAGCACCAGACAGCTTGGAACACTGGACAACCAACTCTTGTTTTGAGCCAGTTTTAAACGTCCACTGGATTCAGCTGAAAGACTCCTGCCAACTAGCTTTCAAGCACCCATTCTCACGGTGACTGAATGGCACGTGTACGATGCCTGTGATGCTGCCACATACACTGCTGTAGCAGTCTGTCCTGAGAGGCCTTGGCTCAGCAACTCCCTGCATTGGGCCCATACATTTTGAAATAGGGCAAGCCAACAAAACATCTGTAATAGATCACCTCTCTTAGCTGGTCTCTAGTGACTTAGAAAATAGCAGTTCAGAGTTCAGTCACAAATCTGGCAGAAATGCAGTAGCTGACTCGGCGAGCTGCCTTGGGAAACAGCTCCCTTTTGCAAGCCCATGCAGTCAGTTTGAAGTGAAGAAATTGTATGGCACAGACAGTGCAGCTATTGTTCACTTTTATCATCACAACTACAAAGAAATATAACTTCAGCTGAGGAACCCGCTGAAAGCAGCCACCAGGATTTCTGTATAATCTCCCTGAATTAAAACACATCATTTCCCATGTAAGAGCACTGCAATGTGGGTTACTGGCAGTGACTGCAGAAGCTTTCAGGTAAGTGAGAGCTCTCTGAAATTGATAGCAATGTCGTCACACTGATGTTTTGTTTACATCTTGCTGTGGTAAAACATTGCCAAGAACAGTTTAGTCGCATAATCAATTTTTTTCTTGACGTGAGATTCTACACTGAGTGTCTTTTTCCCCATCATTTTGCATTACGAAGATGACAGCAGTATGATAAACAGTGTGGATTTGTATAATTCAACAGCAGTTTCAACAAACACTGTTTCAAACTTCTAATTCTTTCTTCTTAACCCCTGTGGCACATTCAATCTAATAACTCCTGACAGATGGAAATCCAAGACCAGCTTTTGGTTTACTAAGCTCTAATAAAGTCTCTCTGTACAACATTTTATACAAATCCTAAAACAGGGTATGTGATTTTAATGGTCTGAGGTCATGTTACTGTAGGTGCACAGCTTGCAGTCTACAGGATCTGCTGGCTGGCTTGTTTATCAAATTATACAATACTGGCTAATTTTGTTTTATATGTCTGAGTTGGACTGGGTGAAAGTCAGCCTGGGGCTGGGTGCAGTTGCAGTGGCAGTTAGCTATGGGGAGGGAAAGATGAAAGCAGAACGCTTGCAGACATAACTGAAGACATTCCCAAGACTGAACCTTGGGAACAGGGGTAAGGGAATAACTGAATGGAGAACACAAACATGGGTATGAGTGATGGCAGCACGGAATGGCTGAAACCCGGAGAAAGGGAGACGCACTTTCAAACTCATCCAGCAGCAGGAAGCACAACAGACCATGCCACAGCAAGAAATTAGTGGCAGCAGCAGAAGAAAGAACTGAGAAAGAAAACCCTGGGAAAGAACACAGGGCAGCACTGGAGTGAGAACAGGAGACCCAGAAGGCAAACGGAAGGGACAAAGGTGGAGGGTGGCAAAAGGAAAAATGGGGCACAGACGAGTCACCAACAATAGGGTGACTGTTGCTGAGTGGTAGCTGTGACAACACTTCAGCAGTTTGATCCAGTTACAGGCATTCAGAGAACTGCCTTATGCACACAGCATTGGGCACAGGGCCAGGACAGACACGCGAGGCCTGGCTTTGCATACTTGCCAAGTGTCCTGACTGGGAATGGTGCTTGGTAGCAGAGGGAGGGCTCTGCCCGCTGCCATGTGCATCCCCTGGGCTGGGCTTCCCCTTTTAGCCAAGTCAGCTCCTGAGATGTGGTACACTGCATCTCTGGGAAAAGTGCTACCTGAAATACCAGAAGGAAATCTTCTTCTTCATGATTTTATGTCCCTCGGTTGCCAGAAGGTGCCTGAGTAGGATTTGCTTGGATGCTCTCAGAAGTTCTCCTATCTGCAGCTATAAAAAATGCCTTTGAAAATCTGGCCCTAAAATGCATATTTGCATGGTTTGTAGTCTGGCTTCCAAGTTTGAAAATATTGACAAAGTTTCCTGGGATAGCCTTGGGAGGCTGGCTCAGCTTCAGCATTTCCGAGAATGCTGCTTTATTATGGCAAAAAATTCTCCAGACGGGAAAAAGAATGACTCCCAGCCAAGCATGCTGAGGTACCTTTTGCTGAAAATTGCTCCAGAGGAATTCTGAAATGGACAACCCGGGGCAAGGACGTACCATGCACTGCCACTGGTACTTCCTAGACCACTGTTAGGCTATGAACAAATTGGCTTGCACCACTTCAACTCAAAGGTACAGATAATGAATTAAACAAGTGACATCTGTGTGCATTTGTCTGGAGAAAAGTAGGTAATGCAATTCTGTTTACTTCCTACAAAAGAATTTTATTAAGATTAATTTAAGCCAGTTCTTAAGACAACATGGGCAGCATTACAAAGAATTGCACATCTAACATGACAAAATTTTTGCACATATACTCAAGTACAGGTGTGTATACACACCCTTATAAAATCATGTTTATCTTGAGCAGCTGCAAGCTAACAGATCCCTAGAACCTATAGGAGTTGTACTCAACAAGTGGACACTGAGTTCACCACCTAATACCTAAGCTTCATGCAATGCACATCCAAGCTGCCCATTTAAAAAGAAACTGCCCACTTGAGATAAGCTGCTCTCTACACATTTCTGCATTTATCAAACATGACTTAACTGGAAAAACAAAATGAAAACTATTAGCTGCAATTCGGAGTTGTGACTGTGGTGTAACGGCTTCATTACGAGTGAGATGATGAACACTGCCAATTGCAAGCTCCCCCTGAAGCAGCTACCAAACACAAGCACAACTCCTCTCTATGTGCTGAGGACACCCCACCTGCAGGGCAGGCTCTTGGCTGGTGTTCCTGGAGGTGGAGTCCCTTCCTTGGCCTTGTCTGCTGTGTACCTGCGGCAAATGAGAGGTTTTCTGCCTGCCCCTTCCCAGCCTGCACACGAACCTGCTAATTCCCCACTTTGCAGCTATGCTGGGAGAATAAATATGGAGGAAGACTACGAGGTTCTTTTTTATTTTAGCATCAGTCCATGCAAGTACCTTCAGGATTGTGAGGATTTATTCCAGAATAGGACTGCAATCCTTGCTTTCTAAGAGTTTTTACTAGCTCCACTAGAAGAGGTCTGAACAGATACTGCCATGGGTAAGAGAAGTGGAGCTGTTTGCTGTGGACTTGTTACGTTTTGAAATCAGAGAGCTATGCTTCATTAGACTGTGACATGGCTCACTACACAAAGAATCAGTGCCCATCCCTCCACCCACCTCCACAGCACCAGGTTCACTCCTGGCCTGCCAGAGACACACACTGAGGTCAGGGCTGCACATTGGTCTGTGAGCAACTCACTCCTCTGGTCCCCAAAGAAGCCTGCAATGGCCCAAAGCCAGCCCTCATCTCCAAATGCCCAGTGTGAGGTGCAAAAATCATGTAGCATTCAGTTGCCTCACATTCATTCAAACTGTGTTGAACTTGAGTTAATTACTTAAAAATCCAAATATGAAGTTACTAATATATTCATCTGTAAATTAAAAACTGTTACAGAAATCATGGGCAAGTTATTTACTAGCCACAAAGAGCTCAAGTCAGATTTTTAATAGCAGCTAGAAGGCCAACTCCTGGGCAAAACACCACCAAGCTTACATGCTCTACAAATGGAGCATAAAAGCCTGCTGCTACTCTAAAGAACAAATAAGGGATTTATTCAGAAAATGCTGGGGGAGCTGTGGAAATGCCAGCAGGACGCTGCAGCCAGCCTTGAGGAAGATGCTGTGAGTTCAGGCCTGGCACGCTGAAGCCTTTAGCCGAGGACAGCAGATGAGGAAAACACACAAAAGAAGGAAGCCACAAAAGGAACTTGAACCTGTGTGGTTAGGACTGACCCCGAGCAGAGTAGGCTGCTTTAGGTAAGCATAGCCTAGAGAATGAATGGTCAAGACCACCCAGTCTGCCCAGAAACACAGCAACAAATTAATTAAAACCACATTCCCTATTTGTAATCCTGTTGCTTTATGTTGCTCATTAGATAATGAGCTACTTCTGCCCTGGAGCCATGCTAACCTGGCGCTGAACTTGGGTTCATGTTCAAGTTCCCACCTCCAGATGCAGTGACCCTTCCTTCCTTAGAGCACAGAACTGAAGTACGAGGCACTGTGTCAGTGGGCTGGGCTCTCCGTGACACTACTTAACATCTTAGAAATTAGAAGATCCTCAGTACAATGGCCCTTTTCTGTTAGATTTTAAGTATTACACTCTTATGTATGTATCTCTTGTATGCAATATATCTATTATTCAAATTCACTTGATTTATTCCACAATTCCATTCTTTCTATGACTGATATTTTAGGAATACTTCATTTTCTCTAGAACCAGTTCCTCCAGCTCTCTCTGTTCCGAGTTCACATTTGGGGTCAGCATAAGCCTGACTTGTGCATGTTGGTCAGATGCAGCCATAGACAGGATTTCTTTCCTCAAAATTCCTATTTCTGCTACTCTGTGTCTTGGGAAACCTATCACCTTGCCCTCAGAGAAGATGAACATGGCACGTCTCCCTGAGCATGCAGCCTTCTACAGGAAAACTCTTAAGTTGTGTCATGCTTGCAACTAGCTACATACAATAATGCCACTGCAGATTGAGAAATTAAGCACTCAGAGATCAGGAAATATTGATAGAGGCTGGAAATCTTCACGTCCAGACTGCAATTTGGAAAGAAATGATAATGTATGGCAAAAACTCTAGAATGGCCAGACATGGGGAAAAAAAAACAACAACTTCTTTCAACAGTGCAAAAGCAGCAAATGACAAAGGACGTCCCTAGAACAGAGACTGATGGAAACTCTGAGAATACATTGAGGGAGTCAGCAAGTACATACTTGCAAGATTTTTGTTAGAGATAAATTGAAGAGATACTCAGATCTCGGCCAAAATTAAGCTGTCTTTATGTTAATACATTCAGATGCTAAATTTGGAAATAAACTTCCATGTTTACCTAAAGAAAATAAAGAATAAGACTCATACCGCGTGTGTTTCATGAACCTGAGCAATTTGGGATAAACATCCTGAATTAAGGCCACTGAACATTAGCTACAAGCTTGGCAGTGGCCCCCTGAGCATCCTGGAGAACACAGATATTAAAATTTAGTTGACATCTTCAGGTATTGTAAGATCAGCCTTCAGAATTTCATTTCTTTAAACACCTCTTAACTACTTGGCAGTAGCAGAATTTGTTTCCATTAAAGTTAATGTATGCTAATTAAGTGCTGCTCATTACCATTCTCTATCATTAGGCAAAATCATCTTTTTCTAGGAAAAGTCATATCAAGAGGCAACTTCATTTCAGTATATTCCAATTTTAAATAGCATTCTGCAATAAAGTCCATTTATAGAGCAACTCATTACAAATAATTTTCCAAATGTGCCATGTAGCACCAGTGGAAAACCTGGCTTGGAGCAGGAAACAGCAAGCAGTCTGCATGCAGAGTGCTCCCAAGCAACACAGAGAAAGGCCCTTTTTTATAGGTCCTGAGCAAGCGGCAGCAAGACCTTGTCCGGGTCAGAAAGAAGGCAAGTGGCACATTGGTTCATTTGTTGTGCTCTTGAGGGTAAAATTCTACCTTACCATGAGTGAGTCAAAAGTCTTTTTTATCTATACTCATTTAATAATTAGTACCTGCTACTTTAAAAATGCAAGTCTCACAGCAGCAGAATTGTCCTAACCCTTTCTCCCTGTAAGCTTATAATCATTCTGCAATCCAAAGAGTGCAGGAATGTAGTATTCCAATTCACTGTCCAGTCAATAAAGTGAAAAATGCCATTCCTGTTATAGCAGATGGCAGCAGAAATGCAATACAAGGAGCAAGAACACTAATATAGAAATCTATATCTATTACAGTTTAAATCACATTGAGGTCCTGAAACGATAATAGCAATCCTTTAAAAGCTAATGCTGATCCTGTTTGTATTAGAAATTGGTTCAATGAGTTTTGGGTTTTAATTGCTATAAAAGTAACTACCTTTTAAACTAGACTCTCCAAACTCTGTTCCCACAAAGGAAAACAAACAAACTGGTCAAAAAAAAAGCCCCCAAAGGAAAAAAAAAATCTCATCTCTTCCTTCCTCACTCTTAAAGCCAAGAACATGAGGAAGGGATTTTTATAAAGAAGATGGCTGGGAATTCCCATGACACAGTAAGTGCAGACGCATTATTCAGGCAGCTCTATCCACTATTGTGTGAGGTCATTTCTGGACAACTGCACAATATAAGAAGGAAAAAACTGAGCCTTTGGAAATTGCTGACAGAGTAAAGCCTTTCTTCACTGGGTAAAATTGGTATTTATGTTACAGAATGATCTTTCTGATATGCATTAGAATAGCTACAAGCACAGCAGTGTTGGTAAACCTGGACTTTCTTCATTAACTGTCTTCATGAGGATTTCCAAAGTTGGAGAAGTTACTACTAACTCTCACGCTGTTCATAGCTTGGGGAATCTAAACCCTGCACATCCCTTTGGTTTTGCTCTGTGCTTTAAGAAACGCACCAATGCTGAGGGTTCTCCCTGCAGGCTCCCAATACTCATGCCCAGTCTGTTGTTTCCTTCCATCTCCTTTTCTCCTCAACTACCCTAACAGCCTGCACTGCCCACGGGCTCAAAAAAGCCCTCTGCTTCCTCACTACACCCCCTTCTCACAAACAGAACTTCAAGCTGCCCACGGCTCTCAAAATACACAGACAGGCAGGGCCTGAATCCCCGTCCCTTGCAGAAACCACTTCTCGTGGGACAAGCCACTACTAGTAGCAGCTGGGCGCAGTGAACAAAAAGAGATGGGCTCAACAGACACCCTTGAACGAGAGCTCTTTGTAACGAATGGCCACGCCAACAGAATGAGTAAAACCCTCCCCATAGCCCCCAGCTAGGCAGGTGAGCTGCTGTCCGACCCACTGCCAGCCTGCTGGGGTCGGTGCCAGGCGCAGTGGGGCAGGCCTGCTGTGTGCTGCTCAGCCTGCAGTGCCCGGACAGCAGCCACTCTGCTTCCCTCCTGGCAGCCAGGCTTAGGGCCTTTCAGAAGCATTGCAATGCTTCCACTGTCTGGTGTTTGTGCAGCATTTTGGAACCACAAGCCAATTAAAGCTTTCAGTTTGCCCGGCTCGGGATGGGAAAAGCACCAGGAACAGTCTTGCCGCTCCTGCTCTTCTGCCTGCTGGGATCCCTCCCAGCTGCACGCTCTGTGCTTTGCAGGCTAGTGGGACTGGAGTGAATCTTCTCTTGGGTCTTTCAACTGTATCCCTGCAACTCATGAAATGCCTTTGTATTTATTCATGTGAGAATCAATATACTTATTAAATCTACCTGCTGACTTTTATTATTTGATGACCAGCCTGCATTTTCCAAAACAGTTCCCTCAGGGCTGGTCAAAGGGCTGCCTTAGAACATGGCTGAGCCCACAAAGCTCACAGCGTCCAAGAGTCCCAGTGCCCAAGTGTACAAACCCTCAGCCTCTGCCTCTCATGCTGATAAAGCTGTTTGCTGATCTGGAGTTACAACAGTTGTCAAAAGCTGTATTTTGGGGAAGGGACTGCTTTTTCACTCGGTATTTGTTCTGTGCCCTGATCCTGCACTCTGCAGTACAGCCATTAGTCCACATGGTTTCTGCAACACACATCACAGTAGAGATCTGAGAAACAAGTAGACTTACCCGTATAATACTGTGTGCATACTGGGGCTTTTATATTTACTTATTTAAAACCAGCGAACAACCCCCCTTAGTGCCATTATTAAGAAAATCCAAACTTATTTGTTGAGATCTTGGCCCCTTCCCACTTTCTCCTCTTTATTCTGAATCTCATATGGGAGCAGCTGAGATCAGTCAGTGACAAAACTAAGACAGTACAACTAAAACAAAATCACTGATTGGTTACATACATCACTTAATATAATAGACCTCTGCTGATTTATTACGTTATTAATTCTTGCAATATGTAAAAAGGTTAAATTAATCATTTAGGTAGAGGTATAATAACACTGGGCTCAAATGACACCTTGCTGCAGTGCAGTTAGCCTGCAGAACTAATAAAAACTGATCATTAAAACAACTGGATTTGGCTTTGTTTAGAATTACCATCGGATAAAGGGAAGCAAATTAATTACAAAGAGAAAAATGAGTGAAATAAATGAAATGGACAGATAATAGTGAAAACAGTACACATTTACTGAAGAATTAGAGAACACAGAAACTTATAGTATGGGCAGCAATGAGATGCAAAATATTCCACATTAGCAGGTTATTCATTGCTGTGCCAGAATATAAAACAACAGGACAAGGCACAATCAGGGGTCACTTCCATCCTTCTGCACTTCATTACCTTCTACTTCGTTTGGAAACACAAAAAAGAACCACACAAAATAATTACATGCATGAAAAATAAAACAACCGGCTGGACTGAGGATCAGATTTCATCGCTGGACATAGCTTCCACCACAACTGTTCCTACCTCATTTGTTCTGTACGTACCATTTCACAGTCAAATCTGAATTTCTCAGGGAATATCAAATTAGTACTTGAAAAATTACCAGCTGTTTCTATAGTGAAAGTGTCAAAATGTTTAATAGAAGATTAAACAAGTGACTGCTTTTTAAAAAAACAACACCCGTTCCTCCTGTTCAAATTATTCTCACTTATGTCTACACAGAGAGAATATTGCAATTTACACTTAATAGTTTTTACAAAGGATTTGTTTCTGGTTTGCATATACAATCCTGTCTTAGCCAACTACTAGAAATAGATGGCAGAAAACACTCTATTTTGCTAAGGTAGCCTATCTGCAGTGAATTGGCTTGAAAGTTCCTCACTAAAACTTGGGACTTCATTCTGTAATCTCTAGAGCTCATATTTTACAATACATTACTTATTAGATAATGGTTTCAATAATTTCTCAACTTCAGAAGAGGGAATGCTTGCACCATGAAATATTTACAGCACCGGGGAATTAGAGATGCAGTAAAGAATTATTTTTTTTAAGAGCCTTGTATAGCTCTAAAGGTAACCCTGAAGGTAACTCAGAGCCAGGATCTCATTCAAGTTCTCTGAATTACCTTGCAGGAACACAGATTCTCCTTTCATTCACAGTCTACTCAGGAAGTATACGGAGAGCCACTTTCCTGAAATAGGTGGTGAAAATGTGTCTTCAACAGCTCAAAATGAAATCAAAGGATTTCACATGTTACTATATGCTGATAATTCACTTGGCAATGGTCTGAGGAGGTTCCACATGGAAATCCTGCTGATTGTACACTTTCCTTATGGACAAACAGCTGAAATGAGCTCTAAAGATGTAGCTACTTGTTTTTCATATAGATAAGCCCCGTATATATGCTACAGTTAAGCTTCAAAACACAAATGTAACTTGCTTGATGCTGCACCTATGACAAAAGGACTAGTGCCTCTTCCTTAAGGCAGGTAATTCTCCTTTGACATCGGACAAAACGTAAAATGTGGTGTTAGGATCTGTGGTGGAGCTGAAGCCCAGGAGCACTTAATAGCAGCATTACCACTGTCCCATGTACATTGGTACGAGTGCTGCAGCACTACCAAAGAAGAAAAGAACATTTTACATGCACTTCTCCTGGCAAAATTGGTGAAACAGGTCATTAAGGAAAATCAAAACAAGCAGAGCTCAATTTTAGGAAGAAAGCAATCCCATATCAATGTAATAAGTTTAACTCCTATTGTCAGTGCCACTGAACTCACATCGATCAGGTTCCAGCTTTTTTATCCCCTTAGGTATACAGCTGAGTTACACAGTACGACCCTAAGGCTAGATCCATGACCACATAAGGCTAGGACTGGAAACTGTGCTAACTGTAAGCCCAAGGACAATGCATTTCAGAGCCAATTTTCAGAAAGTCCCTTAAAATATATACTGAAACTACTTTCTACATCTTTATTTTATGCTTTAGTTCAATAGATAAGATAACCTTGAAACCCATGCTACCCGAAGTGTCACAACAAAGGACTTTGCACTGGGATGCAGCTATAGCAGTGACATCTCAAAAGGCCCAGATCAACGTGGGCACTGCCCCACAGCAGGCCAGGAACAGCGAGGTGAACCAGGAGTGGTGGCATCTCTAAACATTACTCCCACATCACATAGTGTGGGGCACCTGGATATGCTTTGCTGCCACTGCTGGATACGTTGTTTAACTGGTTACAGAGGCCAAGGTCTCTTGGATAAGGTTCAACAACAGAAACGGAGCCAGAAAGAAACAGAAGAGCAGCTGACCCCAAGCTGGTGACAGGTTAAATATGTGAAACACATTTGATAATATTATATTGCTTAAGATATGATTTACAGGTTATTTTTCACTGCTCTCATGTTTTGTTTCTACTTTCATATGTAACACACTTGGAAGAAAACACAACACAGAGTAAGAGATGCTATTGGTATAATTATAGAGCAACTAAAGAAGAAACCAGAAATGAGAGAAAAAGTGGAGTGTATACTGAGTACCAGTAAAGAATATCTCTCTTCCTGTGATAATGGCAGATAAGATTTTCTTAAAAAATAAGTAACTTGCTTTGATAATAATTATCTAAGAAGCATCCTTCTTAGCAGAACAGCATGGTATCAGCTCTTAGATACTGAATTAGATTATGAAGGCGAGTGTCTCTCTTATGCTGCAAACAACCTGCAAGATTGCAAATAATCCAGCCAATGAAGTTGTAAAGTAGATGAGTACAATTAACATTTGCTAATGCTTTTATAGAAACTAGGTCCTGTCAATAAACAAAAAGCAAAGGAGACCCTCTGTTTTTGCTCCATAATAACAAGATCAATTATTTAACGGATAATGACCTCTTTACATTGGTTTTTACATCGAGTTGGATTCAGTGCAGCAGAATATTCTGGTTAAAAAGAGATTAATAGCAAGGCAACTAAAAAAATTCAAATGTTAGTTTGCTGAAAGGAGAATCATTACAAGATGTTTTTAAGGGGGATTTGTAACAAATTGTCACTGATCTTTTCAACACTTTTCATCCACGATACAAACGCATATCAATTTTTGCTGCTACTACAACCTGTATGTGACATAGGGAAATGAAGAAGAAAAAAGAGTTGTTATGCTGCAGAGTTCAGATTCTCCCTTCCATCCAAGAAAATCTTTTGTAATGGAATCAAATGTGAGATTATAGCTCAAAACACAACCAATGAAGACTATAAAGTAAATCTGGATAGGCAGGTTCAGCCTGAGCAGTAGCTGTGCACTGCTGTGGCCAGGCTGTTGCATAATTGTGGAACTCAATTACATTAGAACTGTCAGCCCCTTTTTATACATAAATATTGGAAATTTGGAGAAGCCCTCGTTTTTGTTTATAAAAAGAAACTCGTTGGCTTCCTCGATTCCAGTGCAGCTGTATCTTCCTAGAGAGAAACTAGTGACAGTACTGAACCTCTCTGCTAGCCAGAAAACTTGATCCTGATGGTGGGAACCTGAAGACAGAGGAATTCAAATAAAAAGCTACATGAAGAGTTCAAAATGAATATAAACAAATCCTAGGACTGAATGTCCAGAGAAGTGTATATTCCCCACCTCCTGCTGGTTCCACATCATGCACTTAACCTTTCCTGCAAGGTACATTTCAGTGAAAAAATGAATTACATGACTCAGACAGGGAGCAGCAGTATGACTGCTCTTGCCTGTGATTTCTAGAAGGACTTTCAATGCAACCTGATGGCATCTTCAGGTTCTCAACTCCACAAGTTATTGAAAAAGAAGTAGTGATCTCCACATATGTTCAACAAAGTATCTTCTTACTGACTTGTGAGAAATAACATTGTCATGTTGTCCACAAATAGAAGTTTAAACATGTTAATTATTGATCACCCTAATTGGCATTTTAAATTGACATCAGTTTACTACTTCATCTGGCCTTCAAACAAGATGAGAAACACAGTAGTAGCTTAAACGAGAATCCAAATAAAGCAGAGCTTATCCCTGACTTCTAAAGCCTGCACTTTTTTACTCTATTAAACATACTGATCTACAGATATTTATGCCTGATCCCAATACCAAAGGAACTGTCACACAAAGTAGCATATTAATAACAAATTGTATTACTTCACAGTGGGTGTCAGTGGAAGGAAAAGGGCTTCTCTTCTGGCCCTCAGTATTTGCATCAGTCTTTTCTCGTGCCTTCTGCACCTTCATGCTGCTGCCACATGCAAACCTGTGCTGTTCGTATGGAAGCATGCAATTCAAAATGCAGCAAAGATGTCCTTTCCTGTTTCTTTAGTTGTTCTCATTTTCTAGCTACATGAGATAGCATTGTAAAAGCTTCAAAGCTGTTATTTTTTGTCTCAAATAAGTACAATTTAGAGTAGCATGAAGCCTGATGTGTTTGGAGATGAGGCTGCTATGGAAGTTGCCAGACCCACCTCTCAAACCCCTCCTGACGCATCTTTGTCAGCCTTTACTTGTACTTTAGCCAAATCTCCTGGATGAATTTACATATGCCCATTTCACTGATGGTCTCATTTGCTCTTCTAGGAAATGTTAAGCACAAGGAGTTATGCAGATTAAAAAAAATGCTTTTTTTGAATGGAACTCTGAGCTTGTATTTTCTTAATGAGAACCTGCTGTAAGAGCTGCTACCATCGAGCACAGATGACACCAGAAAGAGAGAAATAGGTATCGACTGGTGTCTGCAGGGTGCAGGAGGAATGGCTGAGGGTCTCCTGGCAGCACAGCCCGCAGTATGTCCTTGGAGACGTGCGAGTTGCAGGTAATAACATTATTCTTGCAGCCCCAGATACACAGATATGCAGTGCCACAGAGGAAATCAGTAAGAGGTTTTCCAGAAAACGAGATGCAAATGAGCATCCCATTTACTAACACCGTTATTTTAAAGGAGATATAGATTAAATAAAGTCCAACTCGCTGTTTCTGAGTAGGCAAACTGTTGTGGGTAAGATGTTTCCTGCTGTGTTGACTTCTTAAATCGACCAGTGCCTGCTCAGGAAGAGCTGCAACTGATTATACTCGATGTGCTAAATGTCTCTTACTCATGATATGTGATGTTTCTTCCTGACTCCCATGATTAGAAGAAAACAGGCTGAGCTGTAATTTTGTACCAGCAAAAGAAAGTTCAGGCACCAAAGGGCCAAGGAAACACAGTCAGGCTGGTGAGGATGGTAGGAGATGGGAAGAAAAAAATACAGCTTATACTTAACTATGCTATAAAAGCTAAGGAGATATTTTAAGGGAATAAGACACTTGCTAATTTGATGCTTATATTAAAGTTGTACCCAGATGGGATAGTGGTAAAAAACATGTCCCTGCAACTAGCATTTCCATATTATATGTTGTGAATTTTGTCTTGAAGAAGAAGGCAGAAGAAGACAAAGCGAATGAACACTTTCCCCCTGGCATGAAACAGGCTGTTGTATCAGCAGGTGACATACCAAGTGGGGTGAAATGGATCAATCAGAATAAGATAAGTCAGCATTTTGGGGACTCTACCATGATAGGATCTTAACCTGGTGAAAGTGTTTTCAATTTCAGTCTAGTATTGTTAAATTTTGGTAAAATACTAAGCACAGCAAATAGCTCAGTTGCCAAATAATAGTAGTATTTTATTAACATTTGCTGTATAGTTCTCTGGGAGGACAAGTTGTGAGGGACGGTGAATCAGAGAAGATGGAATGGTGAGCTGTCTTCTCTGGAATAACCTAATGTCATTCCCACTCATCACAGACAGCATGTCAGGTTGAAATTTCTCATATTGCCAAGATTATACAGATGGCCCTTCCTGAAGAGAAGCAGAACTGATTTTAACATGGGATTCTCAAGTCAAATGGGAAAACAACCTGGCGCTGGGGCTCATTACTGAAATATTTTTCTTTGCATAAGGATTTATGAACTGGAGAAAAGGATGAATTGCACAGACAACAGGAAGCTGTCAACATGAACTGAAGGCTTATATAAAAAGAGCTGTATGTCATTAGTAAACATTCAGACTAAGAGAAGCTGCTAATATCTTGTGTATATTGACATTAAGAACAGCAAGGCTGAAGCATCTTTAATTTCTGGCTTTAAACAAAGAAATTGAGGAAGATGATGTGCTCAGGAACCTGGTATTTTAGCAAATATGTTGTTGCTCTTATGTGAATAAAATTTTAAAAAAGAGCAGTAACAAGAAGATCATAAGTAAGCTCCTCCAGATTAAGTTAATATTATTACCTGCAAACAAACAGGATAAAAAATCTTAATCATCTGAGAAACGGCCATGATCTGGTTTAGGGACCAGACAAAGAGACTGGTGTCTACCACAGGCTGTCTGATCAAGGGAACCCTGTTGATGAGGCCTTGCTTCAGCTACAAGAGGCATTGTGCTTGCAAGCTCTCTTCATCATGGGAGATTTCTACCACCCATGTCTAGGAAAGCAACACGTCAGGCTGCAAGCAAACCAGGAGACTCCTAGAGTCTGCTGAGGATAACTTCTGGTCCAGATATTGGACAGATCAACCAGAGGAGAACTGTTACTGGACCTGGTTACTGGACAGTTACTGGTGCTCAGTAATGCAAAGGTTAAGATTGGAGGCAGACTGGGCTATAGTGACCATGCCCTGATTGAGTTCCTGATCTCGAAGAATACTGGCCTGGCAAAGAGTTGAGTCAGGACTTCAGGAGAATGAACTTCTGCCTCTTTAAGGAATTAAAGTTACTGTCAATGGACCTATGTTTGGGTGCAAGCTGGTCATGATGGGTGTCCTCCAGGGGCCTGGTGCTCTTCCAGCATCTTTATCAATGACATAGACAGTGTACCTCAGCAAGTTTGCAGATGACACTAAGCTGAGTGGTGCAGTTGATACAACAGAAGGAAGAGATACCACCCAGGAACCTGGACAAGCTTGAAAAGTGGACCCATGTGAACTGAATGATGTTCAACAAGGCCAAGAGCAAGGGTTTGCATTTGGGTCAAAGCAATCTCAGATACGTGTACAGACTAGGAGAAGAGCTTATTGAGAGCAGCTCTGCAGAAAAGGACTTGGGGGTCATTGTGAACAAAATGCTGGACATGAGACAGCAGCATGTACTTGCAGCTCAGATTATGTGACAAGGCAGATGATACCTATCTGTCATGTGACTGTTGCATGTAAGACCGCAGAACAGAGAAAATATGAGATGGCAGAAATAGTCCCCACACAGAGTCTGGCCAGTTGTTTGAATCATACTCCCAGAACCCACAAGCACAAAACATATTTCCCCCATGATTTAGGAGTATGATAGCAGATAATGTAAAGATACCTGAGTTAGCTGCAAATTAGTTACCATGGGCAGCAGCAGTCAGTCATCACAGAACAAGCTTCACCACTTAGCCAAGATCCTTGGGGAGAGATACTCGAAGTCAGGATTGCTAGAGGCATGCTGCTGACCTGCAGGCACGTGCCATGTCACCTGAGCTCAGCAGATAGAGGATACGTATTTCCACAAACTTAAATCTGGATGACAACTCTCATATGCTTGGGAGGTCTTGAAATCTGATCCAAAAACATTTAAATCGAGACATTTTTGCTCATGTCAGGTGAAATCCCCCTCTTTAAGAAATACACGTTCCTAACTAGAATTTCCTGTTTCACCCGAGTCCTAAGTCCTAAGAACTTATCTTGATGAACAACCACGTTAAGAAAAGCACTTACTTATCTTTAATAGCCCTTCCCCTTGACCATTTCTAAATTTAGATTCTTTTCCCTTTTTTTCATCTAGAAGATACTTTTCACAGTAAATTTCTCAATTTTCCTCTCATCCTTTTAAAGGTCAAAGTACGCTGTTGTATTTATAGAAAAATCATAGTTATCAACAGCTAACATACGGGATATACTGAATAGCAAGAGTCACAGTATTTATATCTTATGTTATGTTTGCAGCCTCATTCCTCTTATACTGGTGGGTGATGCACTAACTCACAAATTAAACATTAACATTGATGGCAACTGATGCACTAAATAGGAATGTTTCACTAAATTACAGCAGCACCTGCTGTTACATACTGGCATATATGAGACTGTATTGAATTTTGAACATTATGGTTTGTTAGAGATGTCAGACAGTAAGTCCTACTATCAAATTAATATAGCTCATGAACATCAGTAACAATTATTCTGCATTTAATAGAGAGGTTCTCTACTGGTTGCAACATTTGTCTTCATGTTCAAGGTTGTATACTTATATCTACTAAGTTCAGATCAAGAGAGGATACCTAAATAAATTCTCCTGTAAAAGCAAAGTTCAGAAGTGTAGTATTCTAGAATAAGTTGGATACTTTCTTTGACGTCCCTCTTTCCCATCTTCCTCTGACTGGACAGCAGAGCATCTACAAACCCCAGACCACACTCAGTTTTGATTTATGGGCCATAAAGCTGCCTCTGCTGCAACCTGTCCTTTCTTGGTTTGTGTTCTGATGGGAAACAATGTGCTTCTAGAACTGAACTGGCTCTTTAGCATGAGTTTTATTTCCTGAGATGCTGCAAGTGCAGCTGCTGTGCTAGCCTAATACAAGAACAGTGACCTCCTGGAATGTCTCCCTACTTGTTCCTCTGCACAGGTCCTGCAGTAAACTGGCTTCTGCCAGAACACGTGCTGCTTTATAAAGACAGACAAAGAAAACATGAAACTCCAACTTAACAGCTTTGTTTATTTTTAAAATATTGGATTCTCCCCAAAGAGGAAATATTATGGGGTCAGGGCTGCTTTGTGACATCAAGTTTCTCCCTTTTGCCCTGTCACCTGTGCTCTATGATCCGTCTTACACCAAAAAGGAAACTCTCATGAATTGCCGACACTGGGGCACTTTTGACTCTCATTGGCCTAGATATCAAATAGTTAATGCTTGCTGCTGTCTAGTGTCTTCATTGCCTCTGGCAAACACACTGGTGAATACGTTAGTACATTGGAGAAACACTCCTGTCTGCCCAAAGGCCAAAAGCTGCATTTTCATTTTTTCCAGTGAAAATCACCCCAGTTCAATGGAAAGGTTTGTTTACATGGGAACTCACTATTTCTGAGATAAGTCCTCAAACTGCACTGTGTTTCTTTCATCAATACAACAACTTCCAGACATCAACAATCAGACTGTAAAGTGTTCAGTACTTGCCGAATTGGTTTAGATTACAAGTTTGGTTATAAAAGAGATAAAAATAAAGTACACATTGAAACCCAGAACAGATATGTAATGTGAAGAAACTGCCTAACACATACAGACAACACAACTTTCTATAATGCTCAAAAGGCAAACTGTGCAATCCTCTTTCACAACTGCCAGTTGTCAGAAAGAAACCTCATTTCAAATCCCCACTGCCACCTCCCACCAGATGTGCCAGCCAATGCTGTTAGGAGTGCTCAAGATTGCCAGCCTAATGAGCAGTCTCAGGCGGATCATCTTATTAAACTATCATCTGTCATCGTAACTTAATTAGTTGGTGTCTAGACTATTTCTACTCAGGAACCGTTTTTCAGCACCTTCAGTAGTGGATCATTCACTTGGCTTTTTATTTCAATTTTACAATTCTAGCCTATTCTGTGACAAAGCACGATTATTTTAGCATGCATTAATTCTGAGTCACACAGAAAGAACTTCAACAGAAGACAGACTCTTTATTTTGCTGATGCTTAAAAACAAAAAAACAAACAAACACAAAAAAAAACCCACCTACCCAAAACAAGTATTTCTCCAATTATGAGAGTGAAAATGACAGGAGAGGTTGCATGTATAGTGCTGTGAAGTACTTCACCCAATGATCTCAGAATCATAGAATGACTTAGATTGTAAGGGACCTTAGAGATCACCTTGTCCAACCCCTCTGCCATAGACAGGGCTGCCCAGAACCTCATCCAATCTGGCCTTGAGCAACTCCAAAGATGGGGCATCTCCAGCTTCTCTGGGTAGCCTGCTTCAGTGACTGATCACTCTCTGAGTAAAGACTTTTTCCTTAACATTTAGCCTAATTTTCCCCTTTTATTTTAAAGCCATTTCCCTTTGTCCTTTCTCACTATTAAATAATATAAAAAGTCACACCCCTTCCTGTTTATAAACTCCCATTCGAGTACTGGAAGGCCACAATGACATTTCACAGAATCACAGAATGTTAGGGATTGGAAGGGACCTCAAAAGATCACCTAGTCCAATCCCCCTGCTGGAGCAGAAACACCTAGATCAGCTCACACAGGAATATGTCCAGGTGGGTTTTGAACGTTTCCAGAGAAGGAGACCGCACATCCTCCCTGGGCAGCATGTTCCAATGTTCTGTTACCCTTACTGTGACAAAGTTTTTTCTCATATTTATGTGGAACCTCCTATGTTCCAGCTTGCTCCTGTCGTCCCTTGTACTATCACTGGATGTCACTGACAAGAGCCTGGCTTCATCCTCCTGACACTCACCTTTTAACATTTTTATAAACATTAATGACGTCACCCCTCAGTCTCACCCAAGCTAAGGAGACCCAGCTCCCTCAGCTTTTCCTCATAAGGGATATGCTCCACTCCCTTAATTATCTTCGTGGCTCTGCACTGGACTCTCTCAAGCAGTTCCCCGTCCTTCTTGAACTGAGGGGCACAGAACTGGACACAATATTCCAGATGTAGTCTCACCAGGGCAGAGTAGAGGGGAAGGAGAACCTCTCTTGACCTACTAATCACAGACCTTCTAATACACCCCAGGATACCATTGGCCTTCTTGGCCCTAAGGACACAATGCAGGCTCATGGTCATCCTGCTGTCCACCAGGATCCCCAGGCCCCTTTCCCCTGCGCTGCTGACCAACAGGTCAGTCCTCAACCTATACTGGTACCTGGGGTTATTCTTGCCTACATGCAAGACTCTACACTTGTTATATTTCAGTAAATTTCTCCCCACTCAACTCTCCAGCCTGTCTAGGTCTTGCTGGATGGCAGCACGGCCTTCTGGCACATCAGCCACTTCTCCCAGTTTTGTGTCATCAGCAAACTTGCTGACAGTGCACTCTATTTCCTCATCCAAGTCGTTGGTGAATATATTGAACAGTACTGGTCCCAGTACTGACCCTTGAGGGACTCCACTAGACACAGGCCTCCAACTAGACTCTGTCCCACTGACCACAATTCTCTAGCTTCTTTCCTTAAGTCAGTTCAGAGTCCACCTCACTACCCAAACATCTAGACTACACTTCCTCAGTTTAGCTGTGAGGATGCTATGGGAGACAGTGTCAAAGGCTTTACTAAAATCAAGATAGACCACATCAACTGCTTTACAATCATCTATCTACCTGGTTATGCCTTCATAAAAAGCTACCAGGTTGGTTAAGCATGACTTCCCCATGGTGAAGCCATGCTGATTGCCCCTAATCTAATCCTTGATATGCCTAGAGACAGAGCTAAAGAAAAGTTGTCACTTTCCCTGGAGCCTTCTCTTCTCAAAGCTAAACAAGCCCATCTCCCTCAACCTTTCCAGGTGCTCCAGCTGTTTGATGATGTCCATTTCATGCTGGTATTTCTCAACACAAGTGGTTTATATGAGAACCATATACAGCTGATGTTTGAGGATGGCCAATGCACTGAATCAGGACACATTAGATTAGAGTTGTACTGCTATTTAGAGATGCTGTCCACTGCATGGTGAGATCTCTGGCAGCAACCAGGTAGCAAGCCCAGGGCCATAAACATGTAGCTCAGCATCTCCCTGTGTGTCAGCAGCAGACACTGCATGGTGTTTCTCCTTCCTTTGCCCCAGTACAGCACCCTACCTGGTCCGTGCAGCTGTCTTGTTATCCTTTCAGTACCACTGGATGTTTCTCTCCTTGGGTGGACTGGGGAGTTGGGGTGCTTGCTATATTTCTTAAAGAACTAGCCTATAGATTTGCTATACAAAAAGGAAAAATACCTTGTTTCATCCATTTATCTTAAAGAACAAATAAGATCCATAAAGGTAAAAAAAAAAAAAAAAAAAAAAAAAAAAAAAAAAAGCAGAAGTCTTCCAAAAGGGACAGTGTGGATACATATTTACAAAAGACATAGGGGACAGGAATTAACCCTCAGTCTAGTTATGCTACTGTAACCTTAGAGCAGTGTCTCTTCTTCCCCTTAATGGAATGCAGTTCCCTCCTAATAAGAGGATAACCGGGCTCTCTGGCTCTCACTCTCCCCCAGAAGAAGGGTCAATTGCTCGGAGCCAGGCTCAGGCGGGCGCCCAGCACTCTGGCAGAGCTGGGTCCCTCTGCACAGCTCGGTGAGCTCCTGAACTCAGTTATCTCCTGAACCTCCTGCTGCTACTGGATCTTCCAGTGAGTCCTTGGAAACAGAAAGTAAGCGTTGACGGTCCTCTCTTCTCTGCTTTTTTTTTCCCCAGTTGAAGTTGCCCAGGACGAGCAAATACAGAAGCTGTGGGTTATTCCTTTGGCACCAACTCACTGGGCGGCTTTGAGTCACTTCAGTTCGATAACACAGAGAGGGCCCTTCAATCACGTCTAATGCTTTTCCTCTGCTAAAGTAAAAGGTGCCCCAAGAGGCATTTGACATTATCTGTTGAACTGCTGTAAAATTACGATTTTCCTCTTGTTATCTATTCGCAGGGGGTCTCTTGAGAAAGCCCACTTGGGCAGGGTTAAGTAATTTCTGAGACCTCCCCTATGGCTGGTTATTCGGAAACTCAGACACACACCTGTAGTTAGTATTAATCATGGATGCCAGTCTGACTCCCACAGGCATAGGAGTCTTTGGCAGCTTTATGAATTAAACGTTACAGCTGGGAACTCATTTCTAGGAATGATTAAAGGCTTTAATTTTTTTTTTTATTATTTTTTTAAGTTACATCTTTGGTAGATTTTTCCTTGCCAGCTTTTTTTTAGAAAAAGCTTACACGTTTCTTCTACGATACAGTTATTCACATCTTTTCTACCATCTGTGGTTTGCTGCTTCACAGGAAGTCCCTAATCGCTTCTGGGTAACAGAGGAAGGATGAAACACACAGATATATATTTTTTTCCCTTTACAAAAAATAATTGTTTTTTTAAAAATCAGTGTCTATGAAAGCCCTGCTTATCTTTTGAGATCCTCAGTTTATGTTCTCCTGGTGGAGGCTTCATATTTGAAATTACAAAGGATTTGTGCTACTATTGGACTTACTAAACAGTGGTCTAGAATTGCAGAATCATAGAACCACAAAAATTGGAGAAGACCTCCAGGATCATCCAGTCCAACCATCCACCTACTACCAATGCTGCCCACTAAACCATGTCCCTTAGTATCACATTCAAATGTTTCTTGAACACCTCCAAGGTCAGCGACTCCACCACCTCCCTGGACACCCATTCCAGCACATGACCACACTTTCAGAGAAGAAATTGTTCCTAACATCTAACCTGAACCCCCCTTGGTGCAACTTGAGGGCACTGTCTCTCATCCTTGGAGAAGAAGCTGACCCCCACTTCGACACCAGCCTCCTTTCAGGTAGTTGTAGAGAACTACATGATCCCCCCTAAGCATCCTCCAGGCTAAGCAATCCCAGTTCTCTTGGCCGCTTCCCCATGTGACTTCTTCTCTTCACTGAAAAATAATTGGAAGAGAAGATCCATACTGCCCTCCATGCTCCCATCAAGCAGGCAGCTGTCGTGTTGGTGCTGGCAAGAAGTTTCCTTGCAGAGCTGGGTTGCTCCTGTAGCACATTCCACTTGAGGCTAGCCCCAGTTAAGCAGGGAACTCCTGTATTCCTTTCTCACTCTGCCTCTCTTCTCTGGCTGCCTGTCCCAACTAGCTCCCGCTTCTCTTCTTCCTCCTTGTACAGTAGGGTGCACCTGGGACTACAGTTAAACTTCACACGGGACAAAAAGAGTGTTAGCACTTTTCAATTTCCTCCACATCATACCGAAGTCATTATTTTTTTTACTGTTCATTACTTTTGCATTCCAAGAGTTAGTCAACAGCACACACAACCAGGATGGCACCTTCTGAGAAGCTGCAAATTCGAATGACATGAGTACACAAGAAGATCTAACCTCCAAGTAACAGAATAATTGCCCTGCCACAAACAACAGGGACAACTTTGAAATGGTTCCCATATAACCCTGTCACTTTATTCTTGCTCATGAACAAAGAAGGAGAATTGCATTTCCCAGCTGAAGTCTGCAAACCCCAGACTGAGCCTTAATTTTGCTCTCTGAAAACCTATTCACAATTCAATCTATATCACAATAAAATGAAAGCACACTTAAGACAAAAGGAAACAATTCTTGTAAACAAAGCACTGCAATTTGTGACACCTGCTCCCCTCTAGCATAGACGTATGATATATATATGACTAAGAAAAATATTCCTCTAAGTGCATCAGAGAGCAGGGAAGATAATAAGCAGACAGATCAACAGGTGTATATCTATACATAAAAACAAGTTACCACTAAAGCTACTAAGTCAACATTATCTACCCCAATCTAGCAGACTGCCTGTAGATGCATTCCTCAGAGCCCTGCTGCAGCAGATTTGTTGTGGCTGTCCACTCAACAGCTCAGCTCCAATCACCACTGTGATGAATACAGGCTCCTCAATAGCTGTGCCAGAAAATCTTCCCCAAGAAATGCTCTGCTTGCAAATAAGATGGTCGTTCAGGAGAAGTTCCTTCGGAAATAAGGTGTCCACATAACTCAGCTGTAATCATTTGGTTCAGTTCTGCATATTGAGAAGAATCCCCAAGTTACCTAAGCCATGGGAATCTTGGGTTCCTTCCCTCCAGAAGCAGCCAGGAAACTTCAGCTCTGTTTGTCATAGAGCAGACACAGAAACATAGACTAAATAGTTTCTCATCTTATACAAACATTTCCATGATTAACAAAACCTTCATTGTTTCTACCCATCACTAAATGTACGTGTGAAGAAAAACCATCCCGTAGTTCTGAGCCATGTACAAACCAAAGTGGCTCCCTGCTGCACCATGAGAAAACGCAGCAGGAACATCCTGGCAGACACAATTCGTGCCTTTCTCACACACCTTGTCTTCACCCAGAGCGTTTGGCTGCTAGCATGCGTGCTACCCTGCCCTAGGGCCTTCAGCTTTGCTCTGCCCAGCTCAGGCATGACTTCACACAGCTTTTTTGCACAATATCCTCACTCATTCATAGTGAGTATGAATACCACACAACAGAGGGTTACGCAACTATTTGCTGACATGTTATTTGCTCAAACCTATGAATAAAGCAATTCTTTTTGTTATTTTTCTTGATGCTTTTTTTGTTGTTGTGGTTTGGTTTCTTTATTTTTATTTTTTAAAATTTTCATTCTTTTGTACGAAGCTTGCTGTGGTGCCCCGCGTGGGGTGGTTCTCAGCATCCAAGGTTGCACATGGATGGATGCCAGGTTCTCTCTTGATCCTCTGTACATTCTATATGCTGGAGGCCTGGGCAATGACTGCTGCTCACAGCAATGAAGCCAGGCACATAGAACTAACTGCTGGTGAAGCAGTGGGCAGAGATGAAGGTCTCGGACAGCAGTGAGGTGAGACTCAGGGCGAGCTAGTGAGGAAGGGCTGGGAGCTCACATGCTGCAGGGCTAGGCAGCCAGAAGTAGGCAGGTGCTGACATGCTGCGAGGTGATAGCTGTTTTCCCAAAGCCAGAAGGAAGGCAGGCTTTCCCTCCACAGGTGACTTTTCTAATGAGAAAGCCCCGCTATTTTTCTGGCAGCAGATACTTGCACGCACAACACTTGCTGTTTTTCGGCTCACCTCAGTATTATTAGCTAATTTCTGTGTTACATTTCTCATAATCATGCAGGTATTTGTTCACTTGGGAAAAGACCTGCTTAATTACACGCCCAGAGGCAGGCAGCCTTCACACGGAAAGCTCTGCTGGCAACGTGCCTGTTTCCTCTCCAAGTGATGGCAGTGGTGCCATGTTGGGACCAGCACTGTCACACCAGCACCGCACTGTGCCTGGGGACTGGCGTTCACTGTCAGCAAATTACAGCATGACTTGGTTGTAAGGGGCCTTAAAGCCCACCCAGCCCCAGACCCTACCATTAACCAGCACAGACTGCCCAGGGCCCCATCCCTTGAACACCTCTAGGGATGGGGCATCCACAGCTTCTCTGAACAACTGTTCCAGTGCCTTACCACTCTGAGAAAATAATTTCCTCCTACCATCTGTAAGAGATTATTCTTTTACATCATTGTCTCAAAGCTTGCTGGGGACACAGATGAACAAGTCCAAGCAAGTCTAACCTAAATCTCCTCTCTTTTCATTTAAAGCCAGTCATTCCTGCCCTGTCACTATCTGCCTGTGTGAATCAAGATGGAGCAAGAAAATCTGCATCAGAAAAAAAAGTTCAAAGTTTCATCTATATTTGTTTCTCGTTTAAATGTCACATACTTTTTTCTCATAAACTAAGCCCACAGTATTTTTATTTAAATTACAGCCATCAGTTAAATGGTTTCAGGTATGACACGTTGTAAAACTCATCTTTCAGCTAACATTAGAGAACTTGATTGTGACTGAAATGGCTACAGCTTTCTGTGTGTTTGCCTTTTGAAACACCTCCAAAAACAGTAAGGCTAGAGAAACAGTGTGATAAGCAAAACTGCTTTCTCTGGAGTTGCGTCTGGCAGACTTGGCTGCATAAAGGAAAAGATGCTGTTTTTTAGGAACTGTCCATGCTTATGAGAAGGCTAAATATAGACAAGGAAAGTAGGCTGTTCCTGGACAAGGAAAGCAGGCATGAGTTCAGGAACTGTTTGTGTGGGATCTCACCCACTAACCTAGAAAAATAAATGGTTTGTTCCAATGCTCTCTGAAAAAAAAAAAAAAGAACAATAACAAAACAAAACAGAAAAACCAGGAAACAACAACACACTTTGATCAAAGTGAGAAATCCAGCGTGTCCTGGAAACACTGCTATCCTCTCCTGTTTTTAAATCTTTTCTTCACTTATTTAACTGAACGTTTGACGAGTCCTGACTGGGCAAGAGAGTAGTATTCATGGGCATTTTGCTTCTGCAGGACAGGAGGAAAAGGTTGGAGGTGAGCAGCACAGCCCTGACTGGGAACAGCAGCAAGAGAACCTGCATGCTGGAAAGCTCTCAGCGCCAGCCACCCAAGGCTGGATTCATAGGAATTCTTTCAAATCCTTCCCCTCCAAGCACAAAAATGTTAGGATTGTTGGTTAAAAACAAGAGCAAAGCTGTTCAGATAAAATCTGACTAATTCAGCAACTGAGCATAAACAGGAAATGCAACAGCTGCACACAGCTTGGTTCAGAACCGGGGAACTGTTGTGTCAACGCCATTTATCATTAGAGGCAATGAGGTATTTAGAGGAATAAGATGAAGCACTTGTTCCCAGCAGCAGGAGCAGTACTGGCTGAGGGAGCAGCCCGCAGCTGTGCTCCCCTCCCCAGCAGAGCTCTGCCCAGGTGCCACAGGCAAGCTGCAAACACCCTGCCCTGTCCTTCAGCTGCCTGCTAGCACCTAGCTGGTGCCCGTGGCTTGACAAGAGCTTGGCCACAAGAGCTGGAGGTGCTGACACTGAGGACAGCACCGTCAGGCAATCAGGCAGCAGGCAGGACGGAAACCCTGCTGCCTTTTGGGATACTCAAAGCAGACTCTTTGGGACCATGGCCGCTGCATCTTTACCAGTGATCCCATTACGGACTCTGTGAAAATATGCTCTCAAACACAAGAGAACATTACCACTCTAAGGATGGAAAATTTATGCCATGGAGATGCTACGCAGAGCTTTGGTGACTTTTGTGAAGCAGAAACCGGCCACATCACAGAATCACAGAATTGTAGGGATTGGAAGGGACCTCTAGAGATCATTGAGACCAACCCCCCGCCAAAGCAGGTTCCCTACACCAGGTAATCTACATCTACAAAGCTGTGTGATGTTTCTATAACCTTTAGCCTTCCACTGCTCCCATAGGCATGGTCCAGGCCTCACATGGACATAGCAGCTCAGCCTGAGAAACTTACTGACCACACTTCCCAGCAGCTACCTGGTACACAAGCTTGGCCCAGGTCTGTCTTAGCACAGCTGCTCTTTCCACATGACTGAGGCAACTGCTCTACATGTCAGGAGCTTCCCTGTAAGCCACTTTCAATGGCGACTGCCTACGCACACTTTGACACCTTTGTCCCTCCAAACCCCAGTGCCTCAATACGAATATTGCACATCCTCATACACATCACACAACATGTTTTTAATAAAATACACTGCAGATTACGTACATTATACTACATGTGTAATATGCACTTATACTATACACCTTACTTTACTGCATGCATTTCATCAGAAAGTAACAGCTGTGCAGTGAATGACAACGTAATGATAGCAGAAATAAATACAGGGACTTAGAAGCTGCACTAAACTTCACACAAACTGTAGGGACCACTGCGGACCTCAAAGTAGGAAGCAGCAGGGCAGCATGCTGCTCTTTCACCTGGTATTTCTCAGTGGCCACACGCAACCCCAACTTCCCCAGCAGCTGCTTCCCTGCACAGCCCCAGCCTGGAACCTGGAGCCTGCTTCCAGGTGCTGACCTTATCCTGGCTCTGCATGATGCCATCCTTCCTCTCCCCCAGCACACCGCCAGCCTCCCGCACTGCTTGGGCAGACCCCAAATGCTCGTGGGGCAGGGAGCACGGCCAGGCCTGTGGGAGTGCTGTGGGGGGGATGTCAGTGTCATCCCTCAGGGAGACCTGCAAACTGGCCTCGGAGCCAGGCAGAGGCCATCCTGCAATGCAGCTACGCTACAAAGAGATAACCTAGATTCTACAGTGGAGGGGTGTCTTTGGACAAAGCAAATAGTTCCATGTTCATCTGGTGCACGCAGTCATTTCTGCAGAACAGTTTAAAGGCCCCTTATGTGCCTCGTCCTCACTGCATGCCTCTGCTGCCATGCGGATATCTCCCTCCGTCCGGTCTTGCTTTTATTCTCATATTATTACCGCCAAAAGTCATTTTATTTCAGTGTCAGTGCTTGATTGGGCTGAATGCAATGCAGACAGGTGCTGTGAATGAAAGAAAGTTCCTTCTGTGAACACCCATTACATTTCTGAGCTAAATGGGCTACGTTCAGCTTCACACAGGTACTTCATCTGCTTTCAGAGAGTTTATCTATCTGCACCAGGTATGAAGACAGTCCAATGAGCTGCAACTGAAGTAAAGGCTTCAAATCAGCCTTTGTTGTTCCATAAACAAAAATACTATAAGGCTTTAATTGCTAGTTAATCCACACATTCCAAAATACATGAATCATGCTAATTTCCTTGGTGATTACGTGGTTTGAAATAGAAAATTATAAGCTCATTTTCCCCCCAGGGTTTTGGTTGTGGACTGTTTCACAGGCAAAAACATCTAGCCAGAACAATTTTTTTTCAATATATTAGCAACACCTCTGCTGCACACATCTGCATTAAAAGTACAGCATTTGTGAGTGAGAGTGCCGCTATGTAGAGAACTTCCTTGAGAAATATGATTCTGCAGAAATCCTCTTTCATGCTGCCCATAGACCGGGGTAATGGGGGTACACAGAGGCAGCAATGAAGCCAACCCTGGTGGGCTGCACACTGGAGACTACTGGACCAATACCTGACATTATTATTTAGCAGAGGGATTTCAAGGAATGTTTTCCTAAACTTTCCTAATGGTTCTTTAGACATCAGCTGGCCAGCAACAGAGCTCAAGGAGCACATCACAAAGCTACTCAAAGGATTCACTTTCAGCTAACTTCAGAATAAATATAAAACACAGAATTCAGCAAGAGATAAACATAAGAAAACCACTGTTATAGGTGTATCTACTATAACGTCTCCAACATTAATCATTAAACAGGACCATTAATCTTGAAGTGCAGAACTCCTTGAAGTTAAGGTGGTGAGGGGTCCAGCCTAATGGAGGCAGATTTTACCAAAGCTTCAAAATTGTTTTGTGAAGGAATGAGCCTCCTTGAATTCATGAGCATTAGAAGGATTGAGGTGTCAGTGGGTAATTCTTTCTTTAACAACTACTACAACATTATTAATAGCAAATTGCAAACCAATGTACATAAAGCCTCCTAATGGGTGCTAAAAAAGTTCTCCTGAATCATAGCATCATAGAATCACTCAGGTTGGAAAAGATCTTTAAGATCATTGAGTCCAACCATGGCCTAACCATCCTACCCTAACAGCCCTCCGCTACATCATGTCCCTGCACACCACATCCAGATGGTTTTTTTAACACACCCAGAAATGGTGACTCGACCACCTCCCTTGGGAGCCTATTCCAGTGCTTAACAACCCTTTCTGAAGTCTATGACTTTATTACAACCCCTCTGCTTTCTGTGCATTACTTGCTTCTGTCCTTTGCTTGCTCTGCAGTATAGAAACAGCTTCCTGCTCTGCAAAGTAACCAGCATGTTGAGTTGAGGTAAGTGGGACCATCATACCCTGCAAGGAGGTCCCCAGACTCACCCTTTGCGTGCTTTGAGGACTGGATCTTTCCAGTAGGTTCAGTAGATTGAGAACTGATTTAGAAGTAAGTACCCAAATGTAGGGGTAGTTTCATGGAGAAATATGTGGGCAATAGCTGAATCCTGACATGGGAAAACGCCAGATGTGCAGTAGCATTATTAACAGGAGCTCAAAAACATGGTTTAAAGCAGAAATCAGAACAAGGAGTGTTTATTTCAGCATGGCAGGAGGGAACCTTTATCCTTCCCAAAGTTAAGCACAGTTCTCTATCTTGAATCACATGCAAAATTGTGCCTAAAGGAATTCTTTAGATGGCTGACAGACAATTCTTCTCCCAAATATTTTTGGTAGAATGTTCATTACAGAAATAATCAATTATGTTGCGTCTACACTGGTAGCCTATCACTGCTGTGAATGTTAAACATAATGCATTTCACACTGTAAGACAATATCCATACTTGAAATCACGAGGTTAGTGACACTACTGGCCACTTCCCTTGCTAAAGCAAAATCTACTCTACTACTTAAAAAAAAATAATAACCAGAAACAACAAAAAATAACTATTCAAGTATTTTTAAAATGTGGATGAATTTTCCTGTCGCACAGAGATGAAATGAATTTAATACTACTGGAATACAAATCTGACTCAGTGTATACAACAGGCAAAAAGAGGAAAGGAAACTACGTGTACAAAGGAGCTGTGGTTCCTGCTCAGCTGGACACATGGAACTTCAGCTCAGTTAAAATGATAGTGTTCTCAGCACTGAGATCTGAACATCTGAACACAGGCTTGCTTTCTTCCCCAAGTACACACACCACAAACACTGGATAAATAGTCTTCATCTCATGCATTAAAATATATCCTTTTTTTCACCACACAGGTGTTGACAATGGTGATGCTGTCTGCAGGTGAGGAGAATCACAGAATCACAGAATTGTAGGGGTTGGAAGGGACCTCTAGAGATCATCGAGACCAACCCCCCTGCCAAAGCAGGTTTCCTACACCAGGTCGCACAGGTAGGCGTCCAGGCGAGACTTGAATATCTCCAGAGAAGGAGACTCCACAACCTCCCTGGGCAGCCTGTTCCAGTGCTCCGTCACCTCACCGTGAAGAAGTTCTTACATGCATTCATGCGAAACTTCTTATGCTGCAGCTGATGTCCGTTTCCCCTCGTCCTGTCTCCACGTACCACTGAAAAGAGACTGGCCTCACCGCTATGGCCGCCACACCTCAGATATTTATAAACCTGGATCAGGTCCCCTCTCAGTCTTCTTTTCTCAAGGCTAAACAGACCCAGTTCACTCAGCCTTTCTTCACAGGGGAGATGCTCCAGGCCCTTCACCATCTTTGTGGCCCTCCGCTGAACTCTTTCTAAGAGATCCCTGTCTTTTTTGTACTGGGGAGCCCAGAACTGGACACAGTACTCCAGATGAGGCCTTACCATGGCAGAGTAGAGGGGGAGGATCACCTCCCTCGACCTGCTGGACACGCTCTTCTTAATGCACCCCAGAATGCCATTGGCCTTTTTGGCCACGAGGGCACACTGCTGGCTCATGGCCAACCTGTCGTCCACCAGGACGCCCAGGTCCCTCTCTGCAGAGCTCCTCTCCAGCAGCTCATCCCCCAGCCTGTATTGGTGCATGCAGGAGAAGTTCCATGCACAGCCCTGCCTGCATGACCCAAATGCATCACACAGCAGTGCTGTGAGCACAGCAGAAGATGCTTGGTATTAACGACAGGTGGCTCCATCAAAGCAAGCAAAGATTTCCAATTGAGGCCATGCTACCAATTCTATTTTCTAAAACAAACAATTCTTGGAAAACAAAATTATTTTATTCAGTGTGGAAAACATTACATGGTCCTATGCAAGAAGAATCCATTCTAGAGCTCGTCATCTCCAAGAATGCAGAACCAGCAAACACATGCAACCCATTTGTGAGAATGCTCCAAATCCTGGAAACTGCTCCATGCAGCAAGAACCAAATCCACTGCTTCCCAGCATAGGCTAAAAATCAAGAGAGCTGAGGAATGCCCCAGAGGGAATGCAAACCACGACATACCAAAGGTATTAGCAACAGTGCAATACAACTGTATCTTTGGGAAGGACCAGAACTCCTTGAGCCTGCTGAAAGGTCTGCAGTGTCAGACTGTCAGTGCTGGAGCATTTCCACACTGTTACCTACAGGCAGCTATTGGAAAGAGAAAGATTTCAGTGAAACTTGAGCAAGAAATACCCAGGTCTTCCTTGTGGTTAAAACCATTGTGAAATGAAACTACCGAATTAAGAACAGGCAACTCAAGACTGGCACTTGCAGGGACAGGGCACAGATCCACCCCACTGCAGACTCCACAGCAGGTCTCTACAGATACAGTTCACAAAAAATTCCTGTAGCCCTGTGCAGAAGTTTACGTGACTGCAGGAAAGGAAGTGGAGGAGTGGCTGCTGTAGCTGACGACGACTTAACTCAAGCAATGAGGTCACTGCAGCTATCTGATTTCTTTCTTCCTCTGGTATTTTTCAGCTTTTTCAGCTGTGGATGAATTAGAGCTGCTGCTCTAAGAAAGAGAACGTGCTTTACACAGAGGGTGTAACATCTGTAGCTTACAAAAGCAGAAAGGCATAAGACTAAACACTTCCATCAATAACAGGACAAAAGGAACATCTTTGTACATGACATTCTTCTAACAGCTTTTGTGTTTGTATTTTTATAGCATCTGGCGTATCATGGACTATTCAGCCTGTTCTGTACTGAACTTTTACAACAGCATGCAAACACAAACAAGCCTTTCCTAACGTATTCCTGACCGTAAATATGTTATGACAAAACACTAGAATTTCAAACAGCCTCCAGGTAATGGAAAATCAGCTTTTATACTTCACCCAGAAGTTCTCAAGCCACAGTCAGCCTACATAATGTTAGCAGAGAGCAGTGAGTGCTTCAATTCTCAGGGTGCATCCTTTTACCCCAGGGTGTTATAGTCACAATGAGCTCCTGCTTGCACAGCCTGAAGGATGGGCTGCGACTGCATTCCGTTCAAGTCTGTGGCATTGTGGGTGCACACAGCAGGTAGCAGCCCTGCTGCATCACTGTGGATTTGCCAAGAACTTCCTCCTCTTGGTCTCCTCACATCCTAAGGCTTACTCTCAGAACTGAAATAAAATTTTCACACTCACACACACACACAAATAACAATGGCTTAGCAGAACAGTGGATTACAATGTCAGGTTTCCCCCAGAGATTACAAAAAGTGATCAATCCCTATGTGATACAAAAATAATCATTCTCTTAGGGTGTTTGTATCACTTGCAAATCCTGAGGCAAGGATCTAGAGGACAAGTTCATCATGCCAAAGAAGCCACAGTGGCAGAAAAGGGTTCAGGGGCAGCTGATCAGGAATCTGAGGCAGTGGCAGCCCTGTGAGATATAGGTCCAAGGAGTGAAGAAACACAGCACTTTGGATCCCAGGCATCCTCATCCCCTAGGAGCTGGGATGGAGGATGGTGCCAAGAGATCTGGCTTCTGCTGTTTCTGGCAATGCAGAGGAAAGCAAATCCTGAAGTCCTCAGCAGCACTACCAAAAAGCCAGATTTTATGTCTGTGGTTAGATTTGACTGCAGCTCGCTGTGGTGCGACTCGCTGTGCACAGCCCACAGTGGACAAACTGCACTGGCTTCCAGAAAGCCTGGCTCTCAGGGTTTGCCAATTGTACAGACCAGGTCCTGACGACGGAGGAGTGGTTCTTAAAATGCTGGTTAGTGAACAGGAGGAAGAGACGTTAGGTCTGGGGAAGGCTTCTGAACAACACTGTCAGAAAGTCATGAAAATTATTGGAAAAAAGAATTCAGAATTAACTCAGATTTAGCACAAGCTGGTGAGATGTTACTGTAATCAGCAGTGGCAGCTCTGCTTACCTCAGACATGAATGTGGGCCAGCTTGTTATCTCTGGGCTGCCTTGTGGCTCAGAACCACACAGCATGGTTCTGAAGTGCAAGGCAGAATACAGAATCCCAATCTGTTCTGCTCAGTGCAGCACAGGTAGCATAAATAAAATATGCACTGTGTGGGCTCTGCTCCTTGTGATTTGTTTTATCTTCCTTTGCTTAAGGCACTAATATGATATCTCAATTCAGCCCATTACCTGCACTTGGTACAGGACTGGGAGATGCACAAGGTATCAGCATGACGTGGTTCATCCAGGTGAGAAACTTTACACTGGTTCTCATCATCTTTTTGTTTCAGAACAATACACCTGCACACAAAAGCTCATTTCCGCCAGTGAAACTGGCTTAACACTGGGGATGAGCCACAGGGAAAATGAATGCACAAAGCCTAATAGTGGGATGTGATGCGGGTGCTTTAATAGCTGGCTCTTCTCCTGATCCGCTCACCTGATCTGGCAGTGATTGAAAGCAAATGGAGCCCAAGCAATGCCCTGGCCCCCAAAGAACTTCTGCCCAGCACTGAGGAGTGCTGGGGGAAGTCTGACCAGCAAAGGGATTGCACCTAAATCAACAGCATGTCTTCTAGCACAGACAACTCTGGCTTCCTTGTAAGGAATTTTGTATGCATTCATGCTCACAGGATTTAACCATAACAAACAGCAAAAGATCACAGAACGCAGCATCAAACAGGACATGCCTTGAAGTCTAGTAAACTTAAATCCCATTCAG
Organism: Meleagris gallopavo; assembly: GCF_905368555.1. Taxonomy (NCBI): domain Eukaryota; kingdom Metazoa; phylum Chordata; class Aves; order Galliformes; family Phasianidae; genus Meleagris; species Meleagris gallopavo. The sequence goes on along the minus strand of NC_139414.1, from coordinate 367,735 downwards.
TAGTTATGCAAATGGTCCAGAACACTGCTTCTCAACTGATGGGTCAGGAATAGTAGGCAAGAGAACAGACAAAGCACTAAAACGTCACAGGATGCTGAAAATTGCATTGCCAACTCTAGACAGCTTGGTCACTGCACATCAAACACCTCTGTGGCTCAGCATCCTCTGTAAGCTAAATTCTATGGGTTTAACTGTGCGATCATTAAAAATATATGGCTTCATAAGTGGAATACAACAATAAAGGTGAGTCACAAAAAGTACTGAGTTTGAATTAGTGACTGGTCAACTGAAAAAGCTGCAACATACTGGTCTGGAAGAAATCGTCAATACCTTCCTTCAGGGCTGCAGAAAGGCAGGACATTTGGCTGATACTGTTCATGGCAGACAATGTACAAGATGATCCTGACAATCTGCTGAAGCAGGTAATCAGATGGATAACTTAATACAATTTAAGGAAGGACAATCATGCATCTACTGGCTAACAGTAATGCAAAATACATGCAGATTAAGGCTTTGCTTGAGGAAAAATGAAATAGAAACTACACTACAGAGTAGAAAGATTAGTGCATCAATGCCAGTACAGATGACATTTGGAAATAGGAAATACAAGAAAAAGCTACATAGCATAGTGTGAAGCTTAGTTTTGGTCAACCTAGGTGCAGTACTGATTTCACAGTTTAAGACTCTTTAAAGTGCAAAAAAAGCAAATCCCAGTACTGACTTACAGACCTGTAAATACAGGAGTACTAGGAGTTAAGCCTAACAAACCAGAAGTACAGGCAACTAGGCAATATTTCTTGAAAGTTCAGTGCTATAGATTCAGGATGCTGCTTCTTGTCTATGAAAAGTACTCATATACAAATACAGATAGATAGATTTATATATCTGTGTACATCAATTAGCCTAGTGGAAGAATTTTTTGTTTTCTTAAAATCAGAGAATGGCAGACTTTGACTAAGCACAACACGGTATACAAAATAATTATTACTGGAGGAAGACGTGGATTATTCTTAAAAAAAATGCTGCAGCCACTGTCTAGCCTAATGCACTACAGCAAAAGTCATGTAAGAACAGGAGAGGGCTCAGCACATCACAGGAGGAAGAGTCTGGAACAGCTGCCATTCATCAGAAGGTAACTGCAGGACACCCTCACCCCTGCTGAGGCAGCACAGAACATTTTATACAGAAAGTTTTTTATTTCAACTTTCTGATTGCTCATTAACTTTCTGGGGATAATTACACCCTAAAAGCAACACATCTTCCAACCAGCCAAAAGTATGAAACAAGCTGTGTTTGAAAAGGTGGACATGAAGTTCAAAGGAAACATAAGAGGATCTCTGTGAATACACTAAGAAAGAGCCGGCACTAGCTGGCAGTTCAGAATATGTTTTTATGGGTAAAGCATACCGTGCACCAAGCACTTATCCCAGAGGGGCAAAGGGCTCTGCTCAGCAGCCCAGTGCCACCAGGGGCAGCCAGAAGGCTGTGAGGAGGCAGGATGGAGCCCAGCACTGGAAGATGTAGATGGAGAGATCTGGCACCTCTTCTGCTATGCAGTTCAGCTCCTGTGCACTGAAAGAAGGCACTTTGCCTCTGTGCTTTGCTTTCCTTATCTACAGAAGGAAGATTGTCACCCCTATCTCCAATAAAAGACTCTGGCATTTATGAACATGAAGTCAATTAAGCAGACTGTAAATTTCAATCCTACCTTCCTTAGAAATAATAATTAAAAAAACATAACGCTGGTAGCTTTTAGTGTCTCTCTGTTTTCACACTTGTAGGACATCCCATAGCTTTCTTCCCCTACAGTGAGCTGTTTCCCAGATTTAATTTCTTAAGTACATTAAAAAAATCAAGGAAGACCGAGAGAAAAGCAAGAATAAGACTCCTGTCCCAGAAAGCTGGAAACCAACTCTGGATTTTTAGACCGAGAAGTATGCATAGCCATTTACTGTAAATGTAAGTTCACCAGACTAGTTTAATTTCTTTAATTATAAGATGCATACAACAGCATTTTTACACATTCGAAGCATCTCTGTGTTAACTAGTCCATAGGAAGATATTTTAAAACCAGAGATTTCAGAAGAAAACATCCAGTACAAAAATGGAGCAAGGCTTTTAATGCTCTACTGGCATCCAAATAACACAACACATATCATTTTCTAACACTGTACTGCATATACTCCCTCTCCTATTATTTAGAAGCATTAGGGCTGCTAACCTGTAAATGGCAGCTCCAGAGCCAGGCAATAAAAGTGCACTTAGAGATATTTTAGCTCCACACGTAAGTAATTCAAGCTTTTAAATTATTAGAAAACACCCTAATTGTGAGAAAACTGAGGGTTTTTTTATACCGTCAATATAACACCCTGTGAAAGAGAGATGCTATTTCTTCAACCTGCACGAAACGTACCTTTGCACTGATAAAATCCTTCCTTTACGGGAGACCCCACAGCAGATCAGATCGGGCAGAGAGCCTTGCACAATCCAGGGACAGTTTAAAATGGCCACAGCAGGATAGCTGACTCCATACTCCTCTCATAAAGAAATCCCAGCACGCAGACTCCTTTGCAGTGAAGTAATGCTTTCTAGAATGGGAATCACCTTCAGGTGTCAGCACCTGTGCACAAGAGCCCCAAGACCCATGGAAGGGCTCCTGGAACTGCCATGTGCCTGCAGGCCCAGACAGGGATCACCATTTTGCACTTGTTCTTTGTTTTCAAAGTCATACCCTCACACGAGACCTGCAGCCGAGACGCTGGCTCTGGCATGTCACACTGGGAACCGAGGCCACTGACACAGGATTGGCTTTCCTGGCTTTAACATGCTATGCTGTGTGGTCTAAAATCCACCTGAAGGAAACCTGATTCAATGTGGAACATCACCATAATCCTTCTCTACCAGCTTAAAATTCTTATTAAACATCCCTGGGGTAACAGAACCGATACCTGATACTTTCTGCTGGATTTTTCAGAGTATTTTAATTATCACTAGTAACTGAAAGTCTTATGAATAGGACCCGAATCAAGGAGCACAATAATATATAATTCAGCTAACAGAACTAAATTAAGAAGACCAAATGTTTTCTTAAGCGATAATCAGGTTTCTTTGGTACAAAACAAGGAAAATCACGGTGGTGACTATGGAGGCATTGCCCATTCCTACCAATCTGCTTTACAGCATTCAAAATTTGAACACTAATGGATGAGTCGAGGTTCTGTCTGCGACCAAAGCACTGGGATCCTCTTCCAGAAGTAGTGTGTGTTGGCCTCAAATTAATTCCTATGCAGCAGAGCTTTCTCTTTACACTTTATCCCATCACTACATGCAATAATTTTCAACTCAACTGGAAATGTCTTCAACTTGCTGGGAATCTAATGTCAATTGGCACAAGTATGTACCCGGAAACATTCCCTGTAGCAAACTGATTGTAGGTGCATCTTAAAAACCAAGATAGAGTAACTGCAACTCTTTAAATAATTGTTCATTGATAGGACTGAAAATGATTTTGGCACAAAAACCATAGCCCAGCTGGCTATTGAGTAGCTTGCTGAGCCCACACTGTGGAGCAAAGTTTTTTGACAATTACAAAGACTTTTTTTAGAATACAACATAATACAATGATTTATTCCAAAATGGTAGCACCAATTTAACAAAGAAATCAGCTAGAGATCCAGGGCACATGTCCCAGATATCCTCCTCCACACTGGAAACCAAAAACCTCCTGGCAGCTGCAGGGTATCAGACACCCCAGATGTTACACACACCACTTGTGCTTCTTGGAGGGCACATCCAGCACTCAAGCTGCAGCCAGCTCTCCCTAGCCCACTGGAAAGGAGTCGGAAGGTCAGGGACTACATTTTGGAAACTCTGGCTTGGATGATACAAGCATTTAATTATGATGTTTCTTTTTCATTGCTATTTGTGATATCCATCCAACTGGAATGAGAAGTAGTACCAGCCATGGCAGAAACTGTGACAGCCATCCCGTCCTACAGGCCTACCCTGCAGATCTGGCATTCAGGAACTCAAAAGAGCATGACCAACAGTGTTGGCTACTGCTCAGATTTATGCTTTGAAGTCAGTCTTTCTCCCTTCAGGCTTTCTAACGTTAAATGTATTTCTTCTGAATCAACAGTTGTTTGCCTAGGCTCTGGCTAGAAATATAGGCTGCAGACTGAGCCTGGAACATATCAGCAATCTCTAGTTGCTCTCAACGACCGCAACTGCCAATGTGGGCTTGCAGAGGCATGGAAAAAGGAGCTTTGTTTGCTGTTAGAGTCAGTGATAAGGAGACAAGTCCTGATTAGTAGCACATTCAAGCCTTGGCCACAGCATCCATCACACAGTCACTTACATTCCTGAGTTCACACAATCCCCAGAAAAAAAAATCAACCCCCCCCCCAAAAAAAACCCAAAAAACACAACACCCTGCAGCATAAGCCAAGAAAGAAGGCAAATGTACTCTAAAAGGAAGCAAAAGACCTCAGAAAATACCACAGATGCTTAAAATAAACTAAAGCCCCAGAACAGTAACAAACACCGGCAGCATCAAATGGCTTTGGAAACAGGAATTAAAATCTTTTTCCAAATATCACTGGTGTTACAAGAAATTCTGTACAGTGCTAGCCTTAAGAGGGAAGTCTGGCTTCATTGATATAACATCTCTCCAAAAGAGTAATGTTTATTCATATTTTAAAAACTAGTTGTTTTATCAATTGTTTCTCTAGAATGAGCTTTTAGTGATGTTTAAAATCAGTGTATCTTTTGGAATTGGTTTCATCAAGTTGGCTTGAATGATGACAAACATCAAAGAATAAAGATAAGTGTATGCAACACTTACATTATCTCTCTATCTCTCTAATGTCAATTAGTTACCATAAAAAAAATTATGATCTGCCTTCAGATGCCAAAATTATCTAATACATGAAAAACTGATAACTCACCACAGTTTTTGCATTATTACTTTACAAAATCTGAGCCCAGAAAGAAACGCCACAAACAAAACTCATGCTAAAAGTTATCTTGTGAAGGCTGTTTTCATAATCTAGCCCCAAAACCAAAAAACACTCTTCTTCCCATTAGCAATCAGTAAATCTAATTAAGGAACAGAAGTATTGCAGATTAACACATTTAATTTTGAAGAAAACATTCAGCAAACAAGCAGTGCACCAAGCTAATGGCTGGGCATCGTTTTTCTTGGTTCAGATCTCATGAGCTCTCAAGAGAAAGTCCAAGTCCAGAAAAGAAATCCTTGTCCTGCAGGTATCACTGCAGCTTACTCTCCCCATCTCCTTCGGAAATCAGTATTTTACAGAGGTCTATGCGCAAACAATTCTGCTCTAGATAAACACCGTTGGAAAATAACCTCCACACCATGGTGTTTACAGAATCACAGAATCACAGAATTGTAGGGGTTGGAAGGGACCTCTAGAGATCATCGAGACCAACCCCCCGGCCAAAGCAGGTTCCTTACACCAGGTCGCACAGGTAGGCGTCCAGGCGAGACTTGAATATCTCCAGAGAAGGAGACTCCACAACCTCCCTGGGCAGCCTGTTCCAGTGCTCCGTCACCCTCACCATGAAGAAGTTCTTACGCACATTCGTGCGAAACTTCCTGTGCTGCAGCTTATGTCCATTTCCCCTAATATATTATATATTTAATATGTCTAGAAAGGATGGGAAGTCTTCTCTGAAGTCTCATATTCACTGAGAGATGGCTAGAGTAAATTAGTTGAAGATATTCCTCCAGTATGTTGGGACATCTACCTTCTTCCCAACACAGCCACTTACAGCTCTCCCCCCATGCATCCCAAAGGAAAACATTGCATGGGGGCACAGCTCAGCACTCGGCTCAACACGTGTGCCTTATTGCCTTATGTCTGCTTCAAAAGCTCTATAATGACATGCAATGCCACACGTGAGTCTCATGTCAATGCCAAAACTTAGACCACAAACTGTCTAAACATGCTTAAGTGGAAATCACTTAAAAAAAAAATATTCAGTAACAACAAAAACAATGACTGATAGAAAAAAGATGGGCTATGTAGAATATAATTGAAGCTTATATATAAAGGAAATAGTGATTTGTTTAGTCTGTTCTTTAAGGGACTCTTAAATAACGTGACACCACAACACAACAAGCGAAAGATAAGATCATTTTTGGTTTATTTTGTGCTTGGTTTTCAAATCACTGCAGGAAAAGAACAAATTGAACGTTAGCTTGACTTAGACAAAAATCAGAATAAATTAGCAGTGCAAGACTTGAAATGGATCAGGGTGGGCCTAAAAAGCAGAGCACCCGGAGGGACAGAGCTCCAGGAAGTATGTGCCTGTGCCAGGGGTTCAGGGCACCACAGATAGGGAAAAGCCCAATGTCTGAGGCTCCTAGTGAGCCACGCATCCAAGGCCACAGAACTCAAGGCCGGAGCTGGCATTTTGTGCACAGAGCTGGTGACCACTGAAAGATGGTAGGTATATGTACAGACCTGAGCTATGTTGCTTTTGGGAAGGGGAGAGGAAAGAGATTTGTCTTTATGCAGCCTTTAGGAAGAGACTTCCAAATGTGGGGTACTATGGCAGATTTTAGCATCTGCAATTGCCTGTGTTGGCTATTATGCTTAACCTTGAGCTTTATGGTCTGCACATTTGGCTGTGGAATCTAAATTTGCTGTTGAGATGGTTTCCAGAGACTCTTAATGCATGTTGCAGAGTGTCTGTAAATCAGTTTCTTGCTCTATTAAAGAGAGGGTTACTGTATTTACTCACAGAATTATGGCCTGCAAAACCTTACGTGACTTATTTTACATACCTGATTTCAACGGCACAGTGAACTCTTAACTTGAAAGCTCTTTGCACCAGAAAGCTCAAATGGGCTATCTGGTGCCTGAACTGCAACCTGTCAGCAATGGAATAGCTCAAATGTTGCAAAATAAAGACTGCTAATTCCTGTAACTAACAGAGGCATGGCTAGTCTGTTAGCTGACAACAATCAAATTACAGCTCCTAATGTTACATTCAGTGGAAATACCTATCTCAAATGAACATGAAGCAGCAGATGACTTCTTTTACTCCAAGTTCTGATGGCTACCAGAAGCACCACAGAGGGATTGGAACACTGCAAGGGATGGAGTACTTGATTTAATGTCACAGGGCCATGGGATGGGTGGTGTAAGCTGACAGATCTTTGCAGCCAATTTGTGTCATGAAACCTCAGAGTGATTGCTACGTCATGGAAGTGCAGATGTCTGGCAGGAATGCTGCTGTTTTGTTCCATTCATTTTTGTCTGACAGCCTAAGATTTCCTCTGAGCTCTAAACAGGATGTTTCAAAGGTGTCAGAGTCTGAGAGGGGTATTCAGACTTGCAGAGCCCCATACTTCAGGCTTTCCAGCCTGTTTTCCTATGTGCAGATCTAAACAGAAACCAGTCAGGACAGATTCTCTGTTTTGAAGCTCACAGCAAGAGGTGTGGAATGAAAAAAGAAAAACTAAAATCTATAGGAGAAATTAAGCTACCATTAGTTTTCCCTTTTCCAGAGCGAAACTATCCTTCACATTTTGTTTCAGCCCTCATTACCATCCAGACCCTAAAGCGGGCACAACTGGTACTCTGCTCCCTATATCACCTTCCCTCCTGCGTGACCCTTCTCTTCTGAAAGCTTCAGTGAAAGGGCAGCCAGGATCTGGAGTCCTAAGGCACAGCCAGGGCTGGCACTGGCTGTTCAGATCCCAGGCTCTGACCTGTTTCTGCTACTCCGCACGTCAGCCTGGCTCATCGGAACAGGAGGGCTGGTCCCAGGTGAGCTTGCAGCTCTTTACCTCATTGGACCCTGACACACTGCATGTGCAGCTCTCAAAGAGCTGCAAAGTGTTCATACAGTCAACATCTGGCAGCAATTGCCAAAGTAAACACAGCATAGAAATATTTATAAAATGGATGAGGAACAATATGGATAATGTGGCATTATACTATAAACAGAGAGGCATATTAATCAAGGAACAATAAAGCTTTAAATTGTATTTTAGAGAAACTCACTTAAAACCAATGCAAAACAACTCATGCAGAATGGTTGGCCCACTTCCCACTGACAGTTTGTTCCAGTTCTTAGCTGTAAAATTAAGAAAACAAGTCTTGGGGGCATAATGAGGAAAAAACAGATGAAAAGCTGCAGAGCTTCAGCACAGCTGTAATGGATACCATGCAAGTAGGTGGCCTGGAGAAGCCTATCTAAGTAATGCAAAATTCTGTTTGTTTGGGAGGAAATACCACAAAGAATAGGAAAAGACTTCTAAAGCTGGCCATCAGGCACCCAAGTACAGGTTCACTGGGGAAGTCAAAGGCAAACTATCCAGAATCACAGAATGGCCAGGTTGGAAGGGACCTCAAGGATCATGAATCTCCAACCCCCTGCCACATGCAGGGCCACCAACCTCCCCATTTCATACTAGACCAGGCTGCCCAGGGCCCCATCCAATCTGGCCTTGAACACCTCCAGGGACGAGGCATCCACCACCTCTCTGGGCAGCCTGTTCCAGTAGCTCCCTGCCACCTTTAACACTCTGCAGGAACACCCTACTGTAAATAATTAGTGCTGTAAACTATTAGTGCTCTTCCTTCCAGCCAGGCTGTGCCCAACTTGGCATGCTGAGCCTATTGCAGCCTATAAACAAAGAACACATTTATGATACCTATATACACATCAAGCCATGGAACTTCTGAGATACTGCAAGATCTGGACTCCCAAAGTGATCCTTGCGTGAAAGACCACATTATTCACCTACACTTTGTTGTTTTTAAATCAATTTGACAAACTTTTCCAAGCATTTCACAACATCAAACTGCAAAATAGCATCCCAGAACCTGCCAGGATTGGCAGGATTGTCAAACCACCTGGTTAGGCCTTTTATTTCAGTGAGTCTCTGGAACACATACGAACTGAGGAACCTTTCAGTGTAACAGAGCAAAGCTTCACAATATTTTCTGTTTCTTCGTGCAAAGAAGACAGGCTGTTACTGCTTACTGTCAGTTGCATTATATAAATACATACATATGAATGCATATATATTCATCCCACTGCGTCACTTGGCCAAACTGTAACTTCTACCAGAACTGTTAGATTGATGCGACCACAGTCAGCCCCACTGAAGTCCATTGTAATTAAAATATACATCATAGGCATACAACGCTTGCAAACACTGAAAGCAGAATTGCTAGTGCTCAGTATTTGATGACACCAGGCGGCATGTTATGGTCAACACATCCAAGAGTTGGGATGTCAACCAGAGAGATCTAAATAGACTGAGCAGGTAAACATCAGGAGGTTCAGCAAATCCAAGTGCAAGGACTGCACCCGGGTTGTGGCAAACTCCCACTGTCAATACAAGCTCAGAGAAGTAAGAATAAAGCACAGCCCTACCAAAAAGGACTTGGTGGTATTAGTGGTTGGCAGCTGGACATGAGCCAGCAATGTGCCCTCACAAGCCAGAAAGCCAACCATGTCCTGGGCTGCACCAAAAGAAGAGCAACCAGCAGATCAGGGAGGTGGTCCTGCCCCTCTGCTCTGTGCTGTGAGGTCTCACCTGGAGCACTGCGTCCAGATGTGGAATCCTCAGCAAAGGAGAGACATGAAGCTGTTGGAGCACATCCAGAAGAGGGCTGCAGAAATGATCCCAGGGATGGAACACCTCTCCTACAGGATAGGCTGAGAGCTGGGGCTGTGTAGATGCAGAAGAGAAGGCTGTGGGGAAAGCTGAGGGCAGCCTGTCAGAATCTGAAGGGAGGCTGTAAGAAAGGAGGGGACAGACTCTTTAGCAAAGTCTGTGATGATAAGACAATGGGAAAGGGTTTCAAACTAAAAGAGGAGAGATTTAGATTGAATACAAAGAGAAAGTTTTTTTACAATAAGGGCAGTGAGGCACTGGCACAGGCTGCCCAGAGTGGGGTGGATGCCCCATCCCTGGAAACAACCAAAGCCAGGTGGGATGGGGCTCTGAGCACTTGATGGAGCTGTGGATGTCCTTGTGCATTGCAGGGGAGCTGGACTAGATAGTCGTTAAGAGTCCCTTCCAACTCAAAAGATTCTGTGATGATGATTGGATTTCCTGATCATCAAAATAACTGAGAAGTGGGATTTCATTTCAGAGTAAGGACAAATTTGTTTTGCTTCCCCATACCCATTGCAGTGCTCCCTTCATTGACCCTGTTCCAGAACACTCACATTTTCCCCCCTTGTCAAAAGCAGAAGATGCCTGTTACTCCTGTTTGATACTGTTTGTTACATTTAACAGTTTTTCTCAAGTCAACTAAACTCCACTCCCGTCATTCCTGATCAGAAGCATCCATCCTAAGAGAATAAAAACCATTACAGAATCACAGAATCACCAAGATTGGAAAAGACCTACCAGATCATCCAGTCCAACCATCCACCTATCACCAATAGCACTCACTAAACCATATCCGCCAACACAAAATCCAAATGTTCCTTGAACACCTCCAGGGTCAGTGATTCCACCACCTCCCTGGACAGCCCATTCCAGTGCCTGACCACTCTTTTGGAGCAGTAGTATTTTCTAATGTCCAGCCTAAATCTCCCCTGGCGCAGCTTGAAGCCATTCCTTCCAGTCCTATCACTGTTACAGAAGAGAAGAGGCCGACCCTCAGCTCACTGCAACCTCCCTTCAGGCAGTTATGGAGAGCAGTAAGGTCTCTCCTGAGCCTCCTCTTTTCCAGACTGAACAATCCCAGCTCCTTCAGCCGCTCCTCATAAGTTTTGCGCTCCAGAGCCCTCACCAGTTTGTCACCCTTCTTTGAACCCGCTCCAGGGCCTCAATGTCTTTCTTGCAGTGAGGGGCCCAAAACTGGACACAGTACTCGAGGTGTGGCCTCATCAGACCTGAGTACAGGGGGACAATCACTGCCCTGTTCCTGCTGGCATAACTGTTCCTGATGCAAGCCAGGATGCCATTGGCCTTCTTGGCCACCTGGGCAAACTGCTGGCTCGTTTTCAGCTGAGCATCAACCAACACCCCCAGGTCCATTTCCTCTACACAGTCTTCCAGCCACTCCGCCCCAAGCCTGTAGCGTTGCCTGGGGTTGTTGCGGCCAAAGTGCAGGACCTGGCCTTTGGCCTTATTGAACCTCACCCCATTGGCTTCAGCCTAGCTCTTCAGCCTGTCCAGATCCCTCTGTAGGGCCTTGCTACCCTCAGGCAGATCCATACTTCCAGCCAACTTGGTGTCATCTGGAAACTTACTGAGGGTGCACACAATGCCCTCATCTAGGTATCAATAAAGATATTGAAGAGGACAAGCCCCAGCACCAACCCCTGGGGAACACTGCCCGTGACTGTGGTGTTCCTCAGGGGTGAGTGGATATACTGTGGATTATGCCCTATCACAGTAAGTATATTTAAACCATAGACGTACATAATTCACCACAATGTGGGCATAAAGGAGAAGAAGAAAATCTTCTGACACTACTGACACATCTACAAGTTCCTTTTTTTTTTTTTTTAATGCTTCAGGAAAAGAAATATAGTTGTTGCTGAGGGGGAAGGAGTCTATAACTGTGAACTCAATCCTTTTAGTTCCAGAGATGGACCCTATGCTCTCCACCCAAACTCCAAATACTGCTTTTTAAGAGAGACTCTAGAGGCACAATGCATAAACTGGTAGCAAGCACTGATTTCCATAGTAACGCCTAGAAGGAGCATACTGAGTCTGAAGTCACCTGCACCGCAGCAAGCTCACCCGTGTGGCACAGCCCAGTTGTGTGAAGCAGGCTGGTGCCAACAGCAGGTCCCACCAACGAGCTGGAGGCCAGCAGGAAAGGAAAGGCAATCAATCAAGGGTCATCAATATGCACATGCCTCGCAGCATTGGCTTATCACCTCAGCAATCATGTGAAGGAACCCCATCTCTGTGTGTGTGTTCACAGATAACCCAGGGTCATGCAGGACCTGGTAGTGCCAACGGGCTGATCTGACTGAAGAAATGATCACTCCAGGTGAAAAGCAGAAATACATGGAGCATTTGTAAAAAATGGAGAAGAGGATATTAAGTACATTTCAGTGATCAAGAACTGAAAGGGTAAAGTGTGAGATATCAAAATAAGGCAAAAATCCTCTGCTGTATATGTAAAACATAAGGGAAGCTAACATGCTCCCGACAAAGATGAAAAATAAAGACAATCTGGATCCCAACTAAATAAACGTTTTACTTCAGTTTTAAATCGGGATGACAGTATAGGAGACGAAAGAACATAGAATCATTACAGAATCAAAGAACAGTCTGGGTTGGAAGAGACCTTTAAGATCATCTAGTTCTGCTATAGGCAGGAACACCTCCCTCTAGACCAGGCTGCTCAAAGCTCCGTCCAGCCAGGTCTTGAACCCCTCCAGGGAAGAGGCATTCATAACCTCACGGGACAACAAACTGTCCCAGTGTCTCACCACCCTCATAGGAAAGGATTTCTTATACCTAGTCTAAATCTACTCTCTGCCAGTTTAAAACCATTTCCCCTCATTCTGTTACTACATGCCTTACAAGAAGTCCCTCCCCAACATCTCAGAGCACTGCTGAGCATGAGGATACTGAAGTCACACAACCTCAGGTAAAAGAAAAACTCCAGAAGTTCCAAGGCAACTAGGGCTGTGGGAGAATTAATGTTTGGAACGTAACTTTAAAAACCTAGATAAATGCATGCGAGCATCTGGAAGCCAGGACTCTGAACAACTCCACCAGATGCATCCTGATACCATACCAGTGGGGAATAAAGTACATGGGGCTGGGCTTGTTCAGCCTGGAGAAAAGGCGGCTGTGGGGTGACCCCAGTGCAGCCTTTCAGTACCTAAAGGGAGCCTACAAACAGGAAGAGAACCAACCCTTGAAAGGGTAGATAACAGCAGGACAAGGGGAAATGGTTTCAAGTTGAGGGAGGAAGATTTAGGTTGGATGTCAGGGGGAAATTCTTTACTGTGAGAGTGGTGAGGTGCTGGAACAGCTGTTCAGAGAGGCTGTGGATGCCCCATCCATCCCTGGAGGTGTTCAAGGCCAGGTTTGATGGGGCCCTGGGCAGCCTGGTCTGGTATTAAATGGGAGGTTGGTGGCCCTGCATGTGGCAGGGGGGTTGGAGATTCATGATCCTTGAGGTCCCTTCCAACCTGGGCCATTCTGTGATCTGTACCCATGCTTAGGACTGAGATCATGGGTGAGTTGAGCAACTGAAGGCTGTGAGCTGACTTCAGGGGTGCCTGCAGAGCTGGAGCCTCTTTGGCAGCTGTGAACATGACAGAAGGAAGGGTTTAACACACGTATCAAAGGTAGATTGATGACAAAAAGATCTATTCCAACTGGAGCTAGACATCAACACTTCTTATGATGCCAAATATGGAATAACTGACCAAGATAGAAAAAAATTAACAGGAAAACAGGAATTTAAAAATGGGTAAAGCTAGATTAAAAGGTGGAGATCTACAGCCAGCATTGAAAGAAGGACTATTGGATACTGGGCTAAAGGAAATATTATCAGAGGTCCTAAAATTTATCTTCATTAGAAATCTGGACACTGAAGCCAGGACTTCATGACGTTAAGGTGGAAGACACTGCCAATACAACAAAGCATCAAAACCTCAAACTGGATGATGTCAAAGATAGGAGACAGAGGATTAGGGTAGAAATTTAATACCAAGTTTAAATTAGAGATGTATGGATTCATTTCTGCTACAAGGTGGAGTGTCATAAGCAGAAAGTACCATCAACAGTAAAGACTGGAAAAATGAGCTCCAGAATGTTCCCAAAAGATCCAAAGAACCAAAAAGCTTATACAGGAATGAAAAGCTCGTCTTACAGAAGGAGACTGTAGAATGGCTTATCTAACAAGTTAAAAAGTTAATTGTGAAAAAGGATGAGGCGATATATTATATATCCCTATATATCTATATCTATCTATCTATCTATCTATGTATCTATATGATTGAACTTATTCTGCCTTGACTGAATTTATTCTGGATTAACCCCTGACTCACTGAAACTGGCTCAAGGCAATATGAGTGACATTAACTTCATATCCCTTGGCTTTGCAATCTATAGCAGTTTTTGGAACAGGGACAAAAGTGTTCTAGTTCTAAACATATGAGTCTTGTCCCAGTGTAACATATTTGTGAGAAGAATTAGAGGACAGTGATTCAACATAAATAATAACCCATGACAATGTCTGATGGGAAACTAAAACAATAGAAACCTTCAGGTCCAATTGTGATTCTGTCAAAGTCTATAGCAAACTTCGGCTAGGAGCAGAAAGTAGCTGTAGTCAGGATGCTATGGACAGACCACCACACTAAGTATTTTTCTTGTACAAATCATGTCAGCAAAGGTCTGAGGGTGTTATATGCAAAACTGCAAAAAGCTGAGTCAAGTTTCCAGTACCAGACAATGAGTTTTCAGGTTGAAGCAAGCAGTGGAGACTCTTTTTTTCGGGCCTTAAAAGTAAATATGAACTCCCCAAACAAAAGTTGAAATTGTAATCGATATTTAGAAAAATGCAAAAAGAATTTACAGTCTCATGAGTAAAAGGACATTTTAACTACAGGCCAGTGACACTGTAAAAGTTACATACAAAACATCTTGTAAGAGTGAGGGTTCTAGCTTCTGATCAATGTTCCAAGTTGTGCCCTGTCACAGACAGGGTAACCAACCTCACATCCCACTCAACCTGGGGGTAGAATGTTGCAAAAATATGCGTGGAGTTAAGGAGCTGACTCTGTAAATGACCAAAGTGAATTTTCTAACAAAATTAAGTTACAAATATCATCTCCCAGGTAAAATACAGAAGTATACCCTAATGCTGGGGCAGTAGATAAGCTCTATATGGAGAGAAGCTGAATTAATTTTATAGTACTGCATAGAAAACTACACAAGGGATATAATATCATACAAAAGAACTGTTCCTTACTGAATTTCTGCACACCCAAAGGATCCAATGTGCGCAGGCAATGCATCTAGGCATACCATTAGCATGCTATCCAAGAGGCACACCTTAAAACATGCTGAGATGGAGTACAATCCGCCTTTATGGAAAAATCAATTCTTCACTTTCATAGCCACATTTAAGTATTGCAATAGGTTTTCTGACAGTTTTCTCAATATTTTAAGTACAACTTCAAACATGACAGAGCAATAAATGTAACAGTTGACACTTACGAACATGACAACAAGAGAATCAGAGAAGACTTTTTTTTTTTTTTTTTTTTTTAAGACGCACTGATACACTGAGGCTGGAATCCTGTAGGGCTGACTATGTGCTTTTCTTCATGGCTTTTTTTTTTTTTTTCTTTCTTTTTTTTTTTTTTTTTAGGCTGTCTATTGCTAATTTTGTTCTTGGTTGCTGTTAGGTGTTTTGGAGAAGAGAGAATAAAAGAAAGGAGCAGTGCAATGATTTCTGTTATTACATCTGGCACTCTCGAGACAGTTTGGCAACTCCTTTTAATTAAACAAGTGTTGCTTTTTAAAGCTGGAGTAATCTGAGTCTCTAACATGCAGCTGAGAAAGCAAACAGAAATTAGTTCAGCTGATAAGCAGATGCTGAAGATGGGTGGAGGGAGAAGATTAAGCAGGATCCCATATGAACGCAGACGTGCAATTTGGTTGGAATGTCTGCAAGTGAGTGCACAGGCCAGCAGGCTAAGGGCTGCAACTTTGCAAAAAGCTGTAGAACACATTTCTCAGGATGCCATTTGGTCAAGAGGAAGAAGAGGTGATTTGGAAGGGTAATCTGATTTCTGATGTGACAGTGCTCTATGCAGCATCATACAGGATAGCTGCCTGAATAATGGACTTGTTTCACAGCTACCAGCATCTGAGCCTGCTGGTAGCCTGGTTCTGTTCTGACAACAGAACACCTCTTGAAATCAGGTAAGTGGCAGGAAAATCCATCCCTTAAGTGCACAGGGAGTTACGAAGGTGGGAATCAGGAAAAAATATCCATTATGCTCTCAACAGAAGGAAACAATGGAAATCAGATATCAGATATGATTGGAGAGAAAGTTCTTATCTGTTCTCTGTCTAACTTGCTAAAATTAAGCATACAAATAAGAACTGAGAAGGAGGGAGATCTAACAAAGTATTTGCTTAGGCTTGCTCCAGGGTTAGAGCCTGGAAGGCAAAGGCACAAGCACAGGCCTTGTCCTCCCCACAAGCCACCACAGCCAGCTCTGCCTGATGTGTGCTGGTAGGATGAGCACAGCGTGCTCCTGGACATTTAATGAAGTGTCTCTTCTTAACTGACTATCACATAACCAAAAAAGTACTGCCAATGTGAGCAAGCTTGAGCATGGAGGAGCTCAGGCTTTGCCTCGGCCTCTTGCTGTTGTCTGTGCTCAGCACTGGGCCTTGGCGAGTTTTGCTGCCAGCAGAGCCGGGCAGATGTGAGACAGAGCTGGCAGTGAGGGCTGAGGGGTTTCCTTACACTCTGCCAGACTGTGTGAACTCGAATCTTTCAAAGCGAGAGAGAAGACTGTGTCTGGAGGATGTTGGAATGAGATTTGTGATTGGCACTGAAGACCTGAAAAGCATTAGTAGAGAATTAGGCTTAAATAGAATTATTATGATCAAGTGTGCTCGTACGTGTGACGAGGCCCTTCCAGGCAGCAGTGCCTAATGAAGGCGGGGGTCAGCCCAGCCAGGGAGCTGAGCCTTCGCCCAAGCGCAGCAAAGGCTGCTGGGCAGCCCAACAGCCCAGTGCTGCGATGGCTCAAGAGAGCTGTGAAGCCAGCTGCAAACACATGCAATGCCAGGGCCAGACCGAGCTGCGCTGCACGGGGACACTGGTGGCCTTATTCCCATCCTTAGCCACAGCTGAATGCATTCTTTTCTGCTTATAAAAATGCCAATGTCTAAATCATGAGGCACTGAGCTACTGCCAGAAAGTCAGTATTGAACTTTTAAACTCACAAGCAATATCGAGGGAATGTTAATAAAGAACAGAGAGCAATAGTTGAAAGCTAGGCAGCCTAAATAAGAGCCTTGCCTTCCACAGTGTTCCTGTGCTCTCCTCGTGCCCAGGTCCCTACAGCCTGTGTCCCCTTTGGGCAGCTCCAGCACCTGCTGGGAGCCTGCTGACATTTCAAAATGGACCAGGATCACAAAGTGCCCAAGAGTTACAGGGAAAAATAAGAGATTTTGAATGCTCCATAGATTCTTGTTACCTAGAAGTTGTGAAAAAAGATAGTTGTATTGAGTCTCTTGTGAGAAAAACCTTGAAAATAAATAAAGAAAGAAAAGAATCCAAGCTGATATCCTGACCTCTAAGGCAGGCTGAGGAGCAGAGAGATCTCAAAATTGAAACTATTCTGATATTTATTCCTATAGTACAAAGAATACCCCAGAACATGTAGCATAAGGAAATACACTAAATTTTAAACATTTCAAAGTATTTACAGCATTTTACATCGAAGCTGTTCACAAACTGTCATCTTTCAAAATTGAATCCTTTTTTTATTTCACTAAGTCTGAATGTTTAATTTCTCAGTCAGAACTGCTCATCAGGAAGACGTGATACAATCTGCTAAATCTCAAGAATGCTAAGATATGAAGGGTCTTTAGCAGTGGTAACAGGTAATTAGGTTTGTTATGATTTTCTATATATCCTGCAGCAGAAAAATCTGATTTCTCTTTTGGCATGAGGCCACGTCTGCTTGCCTTCAAAGATGGACTGTTCTAAATTTTAAGATAAATACTATTTAAAGTTGGAGGTAATTTCATTTTAAGAGAGCATATTATTCCAATATGTGTTCCTCATTATATGTACCAATTAATTTTTTTTGTTAATGTACTATTGTATTCAAAACTCACGTGATTTTTCTAATACATACTCAAAAGATGATAACCCTGGGGGGCAGGTGCTTAGCTGGTGTTAACCAAGATGACAGATCCTTGAGGGCTGCATTAAGATCTTGGCACATTCTTAGCCATAGACATTTTTGACACAGTGTAGTAAAAAAAAGATTTGGGTTTGAAAAAGAAGCAAATTAGCTGATTGTTTTCTCATTATTAATATTTCTCACTACTATCCATGAGAAATTATGAGAAACAAGGTGTGTAGGAGTTCTCTACGGAATTCTCATCAAGAATCAGGTAAAGGAGAGTGGCTCCAAAAAAGGAAGGGATGTGCCGAGAGGCTCCACTTTTACCCACAGTGGGAGAAAATACAAACCCTTTGTAATACTGTGGGAACTGTTCAACACTGAATTAGACCTACCCTATGGATCTAAAAAATACCTTTGGTGTTTAATTTCTCCAGCTTCTCTGGGGAGCTCATCTGAAACCCTTATCAGTCAGCTCAAAGATGATGTATTTAATTAAACAGAAATGTAGCCTCCCGCATAGCCTTGATAGTTTTAGACAATATTCAAAACATACAAATCCCCATACAAATATAATTAATCCACAGATGCACACATACAAAGAGAACAAATCATTTCATGTCTTAAAAAACTGTGAACACCACAGCTCTCGAGAAACCCCTAATCACATGCAACTCCCCACTTCCTGGGATTTATTCCTAACAACGTTTTACAAGCCATTACATCAAACAGGAAACAAAGATGACTGCAGCCATGTAGCTGTTTTACTCAGCACACAGCTGTTTCATCACCTATGCCATACTAAAAGTATCTGACCAATTCTCACATAGATGTCTTGTTAATTTGTATGCAGTTTGAATAGACAACAATTCCTGTTGCTTATTTCAAAACAATACTTTTTCTTTGATTAGCCATAGCATTCATGCCTCCAAATCTAACATATTCATTAACAATAAGCCAAATAAAATATCACGCCTAGTGCACTGTGACATTAATTTGTTGTTAATTTCATCACATTTGTATACCTTTTTCCTAACAAAGATATTCAAATAATCATTAAAGGAAATATACATGACAACTAGTTTTCCATAGCACTGAGTGACATGTGCACTTCTGCCTGGTGAAGAATTTAAAGAATATTAAGATGGCACTTCCAAGGAAAAGGTGTGAGCCTGCAACTAATTCATCAATTATTATATTATCATACACCATCTGAAAGTTTAGCAGTCCCACATTTGATGATGGGCATTTTAAGACATTAACACTGGGCAATTTTCTACAAATTTGTTTCAGGATAAATCGCCTTAGCTCTTAATGTCTTAACACCATCCAAGACCAAAAGCCTTCTATTCTAAGGCAGTGGTGTTAATGCGGTCTATCTGTAATACAGTTATGATAACCGTGAATCATACGAGACCTCAGGAGAAAAGAGATCACACATCTACTTATTTTGCAAATCGAATGTGCACAGACATGCTGTTGCAGGCAGTTGCAAGCTTACCCTACCACGCTTCACACCAACTCAGGCAGACATCACTGGAGTTTAATGTGCCTGTGAGTGCACATTGCTAAGCCTTGCTGAGGGCTGCCATCAGCTAACACAGGATCACTAGTGCAACAACAGTGTGGCAACAGGGAGATAAAGCTCCCAGCTGCTTCCCAAGGGAAGCAGAGATGCCCTGGATCTCCATCTTTCAAACCATGCTTCTCAGTCCTCATTCCTTGCCCTTGCAGATGTTTTGCTAGCAGACCTGCCTGAGTAGCTGGTGTACAACTGCCACTCTGATCAAAGAATCAGAGAATCAGCAAGGTTGGAAAAGACCTTCAAGACCATCTGGTCCAACTGCCCAACTACCACCACAGTACTTCTCCACTAAACACATCCCTTAGTTCAAGATCTAAATGATGTTTGGCTTGAAGCTCAGAGAAGGGCACAGACGTGTCCCGTCACTCCTGCAAATGAAAAAGCCCACTCCCAAAGCAGAGATTAGCAGGTGAAAACCTTCTATCTCAGAAGTTAACTTATGAGAATATCCCATACCTAAGCATTTATCCAGTTTCAAATGGCTGTGACCAGTATAGAAAAGGGATAAGGCCCTTCCAGGGAGAAGCAGTAGTCATGAAAAAGTAAGCCTTGCTAAAATCAACATACGTATCTGCAAAAATGGAAAAAGAAGCCCTAAGAAAAGAATGAAGT
This sequence comes from Meleagris gallopavo, assembly GCF_905368555.1. Classification (NCBI taxonomy): domain Eukaryota; kingdom Metazoa; phylum Chordata; class Aves; order Galliformes; family Phasianidae; genus Meleagris; species Meleagris gallopavo. Next base: position 347,679 of record NC_139414.1, on the reverse strand, counting down.
GGGATTCCATTTTTTAATAGTCTTCAATTACAATATTAAGATAGTATGTACAATAGATAAGTCTGTCCAACAAGAATACATACAAAAGAGACTGATTACATGAAATAGAACTAGTGATGGATTACAGTGCAATCATCAATACCAGCATTGTAAAGGGTTTGAAATCAATGATTTGATTTTTAACAAGACACAGAGAGTTTGCACATGGCTAGCCACAAGGACTGTACTTTACATAAATGCTTTACAAATGGTGACACAGTAATTACAGTACTGGGAAATGGCTACTATCTATCTGCTTTGCATTTCACAGGCTAAATAGAAATTTCATGCATATTGAACACACTTGTGTTAGTTCAATTCATTTTCTCCAATATCCTTTTATCAGGTAAGAATAATATAGATTCTGAATTGCTATTCATGTTCTATCATGAGTTACATTTTTAATAAAAGGAGACTTTACTTGAAGTATATGCAATGTTTGCATAATCCGTGGAAGAAAATTGTCCTCTAGGAATTTATAATTTGCTTTTTTTTTTTTACAGTACCTTCTTTTGATATATTCCGTAGTTGGATGGGTTTTTAGTCTACTCACACAGATACAAAAACATTTTCTGCAGTTGCATGTTTGTTCCTTTAGAGAGCAGACTTCTTCAGACTTCACAATATATTTTCATATACTTTGCAAATATGTTTGCGATTTATCTGCAGTTTAAAATTTTCATTTCAATTCCTCTTTGAGATGGTACATTTCCAATTTCTGTTGTGATGCAGATTATGCAAATTTTCTTGACAAAGAGTGTTCAGCTGACAGTACCTTCTGCATTAAATCTAAAGGACTGTGTATTTCTACTCTCATGGACGGCTACTGATTACTCATTCTGGGGGGGACTAATAGGGAGATTCCCACTGAGCATTCCCTGTTGATGCATTTGAGTATGATACTGAAGCATTGTTATGTCCCCATCACTGTAATGCATTTGATTCATTTACCGACAAGCTGCCAAGATCTGCTGAGATGCCACAGGACCTCAGGATATGATTAAAGCCCTTTTTCTGATTAAGCTCCTTTCAGTTCCTGATATCCATGTGGACTTCATGTCAAGTCAACCAAAACATTAAAGTAGTCTGGAGACAGGCAGCACACTCCTGCTCTGCTGGGTAGGGCTGCACCCCCAGCAGTCACTGGGGATGGGATTCATTCACCCTCAATCCCTGCTTTCAGGGCAGGTCCTGTGGAAGGGACACAAATTTGGCACACATCTACCAGATCTCCTTGTACAAACAAGGATTTTCCACACAGTGGGCTTGCAGACCTACAGTCCCTGAGGTTTTACTAAAAAATAAAAAATAAAAAAAATGAAGAAGAGCATGAGAAGAGACCAACAAAAACAAACTTCCAGTGAATCTAAGCAGTTAGTCACTTTCAAAAATAATTTGAATATTTCAATTCCCAGGACTATTATGCAAGCCTTTTTTATGATGAGTGATAGAAATGTTCCAACATGGCTACAGTTGTGCTAAACTGCTGCAATGGGATTCTGTAGCGAAACTGAAGTAGGACAGCATCCCAGTTTTGACAGTATGCGCTATTATCAATAAATGTTTTGAGATGCTGCCATGAGCTCTGTAAATGATATAAATCAGAATATGAGCAAAAGACAGCATTACTTTGCCATGGTTCTTCAACCTGAAACATTGTCGTTTTCTGTATTTTGGCCCAGGCAAGAACTCACTTCTGCAGCAATTTTGCAGGCAGCTTCTCTGGCTGGAGATGCTGTGATGCTGCCCTGCAAAGTAAGCATATGGCCAGCAGAAACTGACCTTTCAGATGTTGCTCAAATTTTTACCTCCTCAAGCCAAAGGCAAAACTCCCAGTCATGACTGCTGAGTCAAGTTTTAGAGCAAAATTTCACATCTTTCTTTTTTCTTAATTTTTATTTATTAAATTTATTTATTGTCTTTACTCCTTCTGCTGATTTCTATTACATAATGCTTTGAAATCAAATAGATGTCTAAGATCTCTCTGTATGGCACATCAAGCTAATTAGATGGCTTTAAGTTCTGACTTTTTTTTTCAGGTAGCAAAATATTCAAGTTTGATTCTGTATTTTCCCCTTCTGTATTGAAAACCTGCACAAATATCCCCTTCAAATTAATGCTTACCTCATTGCATAAGTTACCAAGTGTTTCTGTTTTGGACAATGATACCTTTCCAAAACATTTTTTTCTTTTCTTGTAGAATGAAAGCTACATTTCCCCATTAGCTCTATTACTGTCACTCTGTAAGAGATTTATCCTGAGAGAGTTTATCCCTGAGTGCTGTGCCCCCCCGGCACGTTCAGGTTACGGCAAATGTTCTTTGGCTTCAGTTGTAACAGTGTACAGCGTGTGCTGCAGCAGTATACATGTTTAAACAAGCTGTTCCTTTACAAGCACATGTTCAAAAGATTTTATCTAATCAAATTTTAAATAGGAAATTACTTGTCTGACTTCACATCAGAAGGCTATTCCTCTCCCTGCTGCTCCAGATTGGATTATTAGGACCTCTCTGCTGAATGGTCAGCAGTGTGTCTGAGTTGCCAGTCTTAATTCTGGGCTATAAATATCAGATAATGATCTATTACTTGGCAGCTTGAATACTGCAGTGGCAAACTCTCCCTAATTTCTTTCATTTGAGATGAACGCCAAACAGTTTTGAAAGCTGAGAATTTCTAAGGTTCTCTGTGCGAATAATGCATAAGCTTTAGGCATAGACAATGTGAAATTTCACCCCCAAAGCAACTGATTTCAGTGCACCTACTTTCTAGGGATTCAAAGGACGTTTCATTCCTCATCCTGATATAATCCTGCTTATCTTTGAATTAACTGCTATCTGTGGACAACAATTCAATGGTAAATGGGCTATAACTGGGATTCTGAGAATGTATGATGATTTCTGCAGCTAAATTGAATGGTTTGATATCAGACTATTGCATCTTACGCCCTCCTGGGGAATGCTGCTACCAAGATAGCTCACTTGTGCATGTTCTGCATGAGCAAATCATGCCTAGATCAAAAATACAGATAACCTCAGAATGCACCAAAATAGAAACATACATTTTAAAAGTTTAAATCTTGCTCAACAACATTAATTTGTAATCTTTACAGGAGCGTATATATAGAAGATGAACAGACTCTAATGTGACACAAGATACCTCAACACATACCCCCGAAAATTCTCTTAATTTCAAAATAGTATTTAATAAAATTGAAAATTTGGTTGGCTCCTTATGTCACTTTGTTTCAGAAATATGTTCAAGTTGACTTGACAAACTACTAGAAATTCAGAGAACAAGCACAAATAGGGGGGGCCGAGAGACTGATTAAAGAAAGACTCAACAATGCTAGAACAACTACATAGAACCCCAAAGACAAGACGACAAGGGCTGAAATCTCTTTCTAATTGTGACATTAAGGAATATTAACTAGAGATAGAAACATAATTCAGGAAAAAGAAAAACTTTCTGAAAGGAATATGCATGAGGGACAATTAACTGAGGGAAATGGAGAAACTAGACCAAAAACATTGTAAGAGGTGCTGTAAGATACTGTAACCAGCTGGCTTTTCCATCACTGACATTCCATCAAAGACTCTCAAGTAACCCATAGTTTAGAGCAGGCACATCCAACCCATGGCCTGTAGCTGCATGTTGCCCATCCCATCCTGCAGGCATCCCCTGCCCCACACCATCATGGCAGCAGCTCTTCCCCACTGAGTGGCCTGGCTCTGGGCATACACCCATCACTCAGCAGCCACCAAACACTGGAAGGAAGTTTAGAAAGTGTGGGATGGGTGAGCGTGTGATGTTGTGATTCTGTATGTGATTAGCATTGAGCTGAAACCAGGATATGGGGAGGGCGCAGTGCAGTGCTGACTCAAGTTATGGCAAATAATTGTATGCATTTTGATACGTTGGCTGAACACAGTCCTGTGAACAGCAAGAAAACATGGAAAAACCCTCGTTTTCCATGTTGATAAAGGAATTCGAGAATAATATTCAAGATTTCTGAAAAATTCATATAACATTTTTGGTATATTTTCAACTCAATTTTCAGTCAACACAAATACAATACCTACAAATTTTCAAATGAAACGTATAGAATTGCAATTCAACCAAAAAAGTTATCCTGTCTCTTTACCAGGCTTTTATAAGAATTCTTACACAAGAAAAACATCCCTCGCTTCACAATCGCATCTTATTCACGTCATCACTTTTTGGTAGTACGTACATTTGTAAGCAACTACTTTAAAGGATGAAGCACAGGAAGAGTAAAATTTCACCAGAAATCTCTGACAAACACCCTGAGAGCACACTAAGAATTGCAACGACTGCCATCAAACCAGGGTGATTCATCATTTCCACAAAAACAGGGTCAAAAGACGCACTAGCTTTATAGGCTTTTAAAAGTGTTTTAATTATATATACACACACAAAATAAGTTTTGTTACTTATTTACATTAACCACATTATATGTTTCATGGGGGCTGCTCTGAAAGTAATGCCTCCTATTTTATGATATAAGCCCACGACGTCAGAGGCAGATGTTGGTAGATGGCAGCAGAGGCTGAACATTCCCACAAATATTCTATTATATTTTGCAGCTGTGCAACAGATGGCAGGAAAGGGGCAGTCTGACAGAACAGCGTCTGATGTGAAAGTGTGTATGAAGCAAAGGTGTGCCACTGAACTCCCTCGTGGAAAAAATAGCACCCACTGACATTCATCAACACCTACTGAACACTTATAGAGAGCAAATAGTAGATATGAGCACAGTGAGGGGTGAGTAGTGCGTTCCATCAGCAGTGGGTCATTTTTGCTGGGGCAGATTTGTATGAGTGAGGCATGCAGCTCTTGTTCATTGCTGGTGAAATGCACAGTTGAAGGTGGTGACTATCTTGAAAAATATTGTTTTGTAGATGAGAATTTGCTCTGTCAAATAGTGTTACTATACTGTTTGTATCTGTCGCAGTTTCAATAGAAATAAATAGGAGGCATTACTTTCTGTGCAACCTATGTACAAGCAACAATTTCTTTTTACTCCATGTAGCCCAGGCAAGCCAAGAGCTTGGACACCCATGATTTAGAGGCTTCACCTTGTTTGCACAGAATCACACTCCAGGATGTTGTATAGAAACAATTAAGTTTCTAACTTCACTGTTCTGCAATGCATACTCAGTTTCTGGGCTTAGGGTTGGCAGATGGCATTATAGTCTCCCTGAATCTGCACAAAACCCAGATATTCCTCTGAAAGGTGTCAGCTGTCCTGCCCATCCTGAAAAGTGTTAAATTTCAAGGAAATGCTGCTTAACTGCTCCGAGGACAGACAGGCAGAAAATAAATGCTCTTAAATCCATGAGACTGGAGACCACTGAGGGATAAATCAGATGCAAAATCACCTACTGAGGAACAATGTTTCTAATCTTTGAGCTCTTTTCAAGGAAGGTATTTCATGATGTGCAAGAACTTCAGCTGGTTTAAGTTACTGTAAGTACCTTGATCTCAAGTCAGGCAGATGTAGCCCCATAAATCCTCAATCCAGTTCATATGTCACGTACTTCAGCTTGAAGTTCTGTTCTTCTTATACTAAATTGAATATAGAGAGCACTGCACTTTTGCACTGAATTAAACTATGCTTTCTTTCAGGGTATTGTTTTGACCCAGCTGGTACATTGTTGGCTTCAGGCACCACAGCACTCTAAGTGTATTATTAAACCTTAAAACCGACAATCGGGAATAGAAAACCTCTAAACGTATACCTGATGCATTCCAGGCATTTTCTCCCTTAAAGCAAAGACAAAATACCCCCAAGACACATTAGTCTAAAGACTGGGAGGGAGGAAAAAACAAAGCAAAACTATTCTTTTCCTCTTTTAAAGGAGCAGCAACCTCTTAGCTTTCCTCATGAATCATGCAACAAGGCAAGGTGGCAGCAGGGAGAAACAGAACCCCTTCATTCCTCAGTGACTTTCAGTTCTGCTACCACTGTCAAACACCTTTGTTCTTTGCCTTTCACATGTCTGCAATGAGAGATGACAGGCTTTTTGAGTGACTTTAAGGTTGTGGTAAGTTGTAACCTTACCTTAAGTAACTTGGAATAAAACAAGGTCATAGATTTGCCTTTACTGTTTACCTTTCTTGGAGAAAAGTGATGTTTTTTAAGCTCCAGAAATCCTCATGTTACTTCTCAAACTCGTTGCTTTTCCACAGCTAGGACTCTGGATATTACTAAAACCCTGAAATGAAGAAGTCTGACAAATACCTCAAAACAAGGAGCAAGGTTTTAACGGCACAACCGCTCACTTCACACAGGTCCTCAGGCTCCTGCTTTTGCTGGTGAGGAGGAAAGGCCTGGCAGGCACAATGCGTGGTGCTGCACTGATGCTGCTGTCACTCAGCTGTTATCAGCTAAGCATTCCCTTGTGTGGGATGAAAACTAATTTGCAGGTGAAAAGCATTTTCCTTAGGCTAGCAGGATTTGTGGTCTTTTTTTTTTTTTTTTTTAAAAAACTTATAGCATAATGGAATTAACATTTTAAACGGCGCTGCTATTAAGTTATGAGTTATCTATTTTGAAGTAATTTGAAGGACCTTTCCTTGTTAATTCCTCCTAATTAATTTTGACTTTATGGCATTTTGGGAGCAAACTGGCTTAGCCTTCACCTTTATCCCATCAGAACTTGGCATGACAGGATATTACAGCTCTTAAATGAATTTCTTGTCAGGAGGATCTAAATCACACAACTGACGAGACTTACTTGAGGAGTGTACTTTTCACTTCCCAATTAGCTTGGCCTTTAACCTCTGGGTGCCATGCTGATGCTTACAGATGACTACCACAGAGGTAGGCATGACCTGCATGGGGTGAAAGTCTCAGCCTGAAGACTGCTCTTGGCCTGCAGCAGGAAGGGTGCTCTGCTTCATGTGATGAGAAAGTCTATTTTTCTCAGGAGCGTATCTTTCTCATAGTGCTAGTCACAGAATTGCTCAGGTTGGAAAAGACCTTAAAGATCATTGAGTCCAACCACGGCCTAACCATCCTACCCTAACTCTAACAGCCCTCCGCTACATCATGTCCCTGAGCACCACATCCAAATGGTTTTCAAACACATCCTGGGATGGTGACTTGACCACCTCCCTTGGGAGCCTACTCCAGTGCTTAACAACCCTTTCTGAAAATAAGTTTTTTCCTGATATCCAACCTAAACTTATCCTGGAGCAACTTCAGGCCATTTCCCCTCGTCATGTCACCTATGAGAAGAAACCAACCCCTCTCACTGCAATCACCTTTCAGATACTGGAAGAGAGCAATAACATCTCTCCTCAGCCTCCTTTTCCCCAGACTCAACAGCCCCAGTTCCTTCAGTCTCTCAAGCCACATACTAAATCATCTCTTTTCATTCATGCTCTTTGCAGCCTGCCTATGCTGTTCCAGTTTGGGGCTGCGCAGTGTTGTGATGTTTCTGTTTGTAAAAGCTGATTTTATGAGAAATACCCGTGAGCAGCAATTCAGCAGAAAATCGCATCTGTAAGTTTTCAGTTTAGGGTTGTTTTCAAATCACATCTCAGAAGAGTACGTACACGTCGATTTGCTCCCGTGGAAAGTAACCAGATAAAATTCTGCTGTCAAAGTCACCAAAAAGTGCTGAGCTGTAGCAATTTCATTCACTGGATACAGATCACTGGCAATATTTTTAATAGGTTGGTAAAAGTATGTTACCCATCAGTGATCTACAGCACAGTCTCTGATGACTGCTTATGCAGAACTACAGTAAACAGGTAAGCCCCAAACATCTTAATCTTCATCTCTCCAATGTTTAATTTCTCCTTATGGAATAGAGTAATGGAAGAACTAAAATGTTGTTACCTTTTAATTTTGTCTATGCATTGCTGAAGCGATCAAAAAATCTGCTGTGATTTACATATCCCAAACCACATTTTTATCTCTTTGAAGGTGCCAAAGGCAGTACCAAAGTTGTTCCCAGAGTCACAGAGCTGGCACTCCGCCTGTCATTCCTCTAGTCTGATTATCAATAGAAAAAGACTCCTACAGGGGAAATGGTTATCCAGCCACACACAAAGTGATTTATACACCTTGGCAAAAAACTTCTGTCTTGTATGGACCCAAGCTCACCGTGATTCTAGGAGTAAAAATCTGAAGGAACAGAAATCCCTTTCACTTACAGCTCAAACTGTCATGTAAATGTTGAGGATGAATTAATGTTTAAATAAAGTTTAAATTATACTGTGCAATGAAGGAGGCTAAAATGACACACGATACTTTATCTCAGCCAGTAGATTAAAAAATATTTAAGAAAGATTTGGGGTAGAGAAGTGGGGAAACCTTTTTTCTCCCCTCCAAATGCTCCCTCATCCTATCCCCATCTCCAAACCCCTCTCTCTGCTGCATTATTGTCCTATTTGCACAGGACAGGGCTGTTCAGAATGTCAGTGCCACCCACAGAAATGCTCAGCAAAGTGTGCCCAATAGATAGCTGCGACAGCACCGCAAGCTCAAAGCGACTCATCACCAGATTCTATCCACTTCCATCAGCACTAACTGAAACCAACACTTTTTACCCTGACTATCCATCCTACTTTGATCTTCCTTGTTCCCATGCCTCTTCCCAAACCACACCTCTCAACACAACTCCAAGTCAGAACTCTGCAGCTGTGAGGTTCCTCTGTTGCCCCAGGGATGCCCAATGCCCTCTCACAGGGTTTACATACACAGCAGTAGACAGAGGCCCATCTCTACTAGCCCAAATGATAAAGTTCGGAAGCCACTGAGTTACCTAAAAGACCAACCTTTATGGGACAGCTTAAGTTGTTACTATGCTGTTTTATAGATGTAATGAGACATTAACACTAAGAGCAATACAGGGTTTTGTAGGCTATCTAAAACAGAACTGGAGATAAAATATCTCACACGACAAAGGATATAAGGAAACGGCTACACAAGGCCATGGGCCAGGACAAGGCACGATGGAGCGATTTCTCCAGGCTGGGAGACAGATACTAAAAATATCATATTTCTGAGAGCTAAAATAATCTGCAAAGAAAGAGAAGTTGTGTAGCAATGAGAACTTCATGAGCATGGATGACTGCCAGCCGATATTACAATCTCACAATATGATGTTTTGTACTAATAATTACAAAGTCAGCAGCTTTACAATTACTTATTTGGATAAATACAAGCGTAAGTGCATCCCGTAACATCATGAATGGAAATAAAGCACGATTAAAAATGACAGCTCATATGGTAATACCGATTCCTAGACAAGACAGAAAAATAGGAAGAATGAGAACACAATCGAGGGTAAAATAATCTTGATACTCAAAAAAAAAAAAACAAAAAAAAAAAACCAACAAAAAACCCACCAAACCAACAGATAATGAAAACATTCATAAGCAAAGAGGAAAAATACATTAACTTCCCGTAACTGTTGAGACTAGATATACATAAAAAGACATGCAGAAATAACAAAATTCATTTGTCTGCACTTAAAAAGGTACTCTGGATCAAAAACGCAATACTTCCCTTATGCCCTGAAGATGAAATATACAACCAGGATAATCTCTTCAGGTATTCTGCTATAGCAATTAGACAGATCAATACAACAGGAAAGACACTACAACAAACAAGCGAAGGAGTAGCATGATGGAGAGGTGCTATAAAAGAAGGAAAGATTACTTACCTATATCAGAAGATTCCAGGTTCTCAGGAGAAAGCTTCACTAAGGAAAGATCTCCAGAAAGAGATCCTGCCCTAGCGGCAGTCAGCCCTCTAATGAGGTCTGACAGAGGTGCAGCCAGGCTCTACCCCTTCCTGTCACACAGGTAAATTGCCTTCACCTGTGCTCCCAGGGCTGGCCAGCTCTTTTCTCCAGGTGCTCAGTGGCTCAGGCCGGAACTCAACACTGCCCATACATCTGCCTAGAGCAGAAAGATGCAGTAACACTGTGTATTGCTGCAACAACTACAAATAAAGCCAGGGGTTGGAGCTGTGTTTTCAGATTGAACATGCTGGTGAACTAAGCTTGCTATAGATTGAATACTGAAATTGAGAATAAGCAGTATATTCTATTGAGAGATATTTAAAATCAGAGAATACATACTCAAGTGAGGGAGCTTCAAAAAGGAATTAGAAGTATAGAATAAAATTTTGATTGGGTTTACATAAGCATAGATCTATCATAGATAGATCGCACTGATGGGCAAATTTAAGGCTAAGATGGCAGTTCCTGTATGTCAGACATTTGTCTTTGCCTACTCTGCTCCATTGGGAATGGGCCCAAGGACAGACTAAAAGAGATGTTCTCCTTAACCTGTGCTGTTCGGATGCCTTGCCAGTGTGAAGACAGTTGTGGTCTCACACTTGCTAAATGCCTTCTGACTTTCCTTCATGTTATTTCAGGCTTATCTAGACAGAAGTTTGGATTAATTTTTGTCTTAATTTTTGTTTTGCAGCATGGAGGTCTTGGGGTTCTCACTAAACCAGGTCCCTGCCTGTGGTCCTTCTAAACTTCTAAACTGCCTGTTGGACCTTCTAAACCTTATTTAGTGGAAAACCACCTGATGACCTCTCTGAAGAGAGCTCTATTGTTGGCAGTCACTGTCTGGATCAGGATTCTTAACAACATACAGCTGTGCAGCACAGCTGGGAGTGGGTAATCCCCTGCAGGGACTTCCTTTCCACTTCTCACCGATCAGACTGAACCATTTATTTTCCTTTTCACTAAAGAGAGGAGAAGTAGGGTAAAACATGAATCTGTGCTGCTGCACCTTTTCACGATGTGCAGGATGCTAATCCCTCCCCTAGTAAACAGTGCAGCAGCTCGATCCTGCATTGTGCTGAGCCTTGTACACTGCTGAGCATCGTATTTAAGAACAGGCCCTCGAATCATTCTGTGAGCCCTTCTGTGACTGAAATTCACATCAGACCATGCTTACGTGATCACACACTGCCCAGCAAGGTTCAGACCGAGCTTCTGCTTTGCACTTCTGCCCAGAAACCTGCATGACCAAAGTGGTCCAAACTGCACAGCTACTTCCTCATCCATGTTCAGGATTTGTTCCTCTTAAATCTCTTCTAAGAAAGCTTTGTTCAAAGATGATTAACAGACGCTGTCATTAAAAATTTCCACTTTCCAACAAGCACACGTATCTGCTTGAAATCTAATGTTTCCTCCACCTTTCCCCAAGAAGGGACAGTTGTGATAATTGGTAAGGCCTGATACAGCTCAACACGCTCAAGTACCTCCTACCCTACCTAACGTGTTGAGAGGCTGCTGGCTTCTGGAGAGGGTGTCTATCTTGTCTGGTTGAAATCAATTGGATAAGCACATATGATACAGGATAGATAATGCAACCCACTATGATTACAAGTGGTGATTTTTTTTAGATAATTATGACTTCAACTAGGAAAATTTTACTGGTAAAAAAAGCAAAGAAAAGCACTAAATAATATCCACACAAGTGTAGACATTAAACTAGGAACTGAAACACAGACTTTAATGTCCACTGTAAAGTGAGCTGAATATAGTGTGCAAACAGCATACAACACACACCAAATAGGGACAGGGATTCTACAAAGCACCTAGCTGGCATGCAACCACTCCACCTGGTGTGCATTGAGGTTCCAAACCTAGAAGACAGACTCCCTGTTAGTAGCTGGAAAAAGCAAACTGGAGAGATGGCAACGTACCCTGTCCAGAGGGATCTTTCAATAGTTCTGAAGAGATGCTTTGGTGATGAAAGCCTTCATGTTGGCAAAACTGCCAACTTCTTGTCAAAGAAAAGGGATTTTTTTTCTCAGGAAGGTGGGAAGGAAGTGTTCAGTATGTTTTCAGAAATTATTTTAAATGATTCTGAATCTTTTGCTATGCTTAAAGCATAACTCAACACATAAATTGTAAGTCTCATTTTCGCATAGGTTTCAAAGAAATTACAGATGTAGCAAATTTGCACTGGATTCTGAGTCCAGTGTTTCAGAATTTGATAATTGTTTTCCTTCTTTTCTGTTTTCCACGAACTTGTTAAAAACATCATTGCTCTGGCAAAAAGTCTATGTTTTGAAAGGATTTTTCTGTTCCTGCATGTGACTACAAGTTACAGCATTCACTGATGAGATGGTGGCACTGCACAGCTCCAAGACTGCTGCAGCCAGTAAGAATATTTCCACTGACTTTTCTGAGCTTCAAATCAGGGTTTTATTTGGGTTTTAGCTTTAGTCTCAATTCACATCTCAACTTACTGTGTATTTAAAATGAACACAGAATAGTCAGTGTTGGCATGCTCTGCTTCTACAAAACAACAGTCAGATGGAACTGACAGCTTTTAAGTTTAGGAAACATAACAAATTCACAGGATACACAATGAGAAACATCATCTTACAGACATGCAGCAAGAGGAAATGCAACTAATCCAATCCAGTTTGTTTCTTTAACATTCTATTAAAGCAAAGAAGTTCTATAACGAGATTACTCCATTTTATCTCTTAATTGTATCCAGATATGCCAAATGTATTTACTGCTAGTGGCTTGTACACAGTGTAGCATTTTAAAGCTAATTATGAAACAGAAGTACTATTGCTGCACAATGAAATATTCTTACTGTTATGAATCAATACTATTTTCTACAATTAATTGTGATTTCTTTTTTAATTGGATATAAACCCTACTAAACTATGAAACAGCTATTTGTATAAATATAATTCTTTTAAATCCAGGATGATATCAACATAGAATGTTTTATTTAAAGAGATTGCAAGCAAAAAGGAAAAAAGAGACATTACGCATTTCCTTTATTTACCATTATTAAAACCAGCAGCAAGCCTAGTCTTGAAAGTTTTCAAGTTTTTATTTTTGAACATCTGAAATCTACCATTGTGCGTAAACATTCACACACATCCTCCCCAAACAGCGTATTTATAGTTTAATTGTTCATTAAACAGTACTTAGCACCTGGCTATTGTTTGTATCATACCACATAGAGAGGAAAGCACATTACTTATAGTATTTACACTCACAGATCTCTAGGGGCTGAAAGACTTAGCAACCTTTTAATTGCTCATATATAAAACACAACAAAAATTGAAAAAAAAAAAGTTAAGCAGATAGTTTTAAAATAACATTGCATCAAAGCTCCTTCTGTTCAAAAATATGGGTGAATAGACGGTGAGAATCTCAACCTAATCTGTTACTCACAGCTACTTAAAAATGTTAAGAATCATATCTATGTAATAATACTTCATTTACCTTGATTATACAGCTCAACAACATATACCATAATGCAGATATTTATAACCTGGTTATACTGTAAAATAAAACTGACACTTCGCACATGTTTCAAAATACATGCTTAAGCTCAGTTTTCCTCAGCAAATACTCATACCAGGAACAACCAAAGTCCTGAACGCAGCCTACATCAAATATAGTTTCCAAGTCCTACCTGAGTATGGGATACTTTCTTTCACTCTACTTAGTGGTAAAAAGATAAGCAACAGGCAAGTGTTTATCTCTGCTGCATGAAATAGCAGTTTAAAGCTCACCTGCGTTTTATCTCACCTTAATGAGCACTATGTTTCAACACTATTATGCTCGTATTTCACATATTTGTTCACTCAAATGAAAACACATTCACACAAATTATCAATAATTAATACAATTACACTTTGATGACCTGATATGAATCAGAACTTCCAGATACGACATATTAGTAATTTCAACTGTTTAGAAGAAAACATCGCACTTCTTGATGATTTATTACAGTAAATTACCTACTAAGCTGCCAGTATTTCGGTGGAAGTTAGATTCTGATGCTGATTCCAAGCTGGATGACATATCAGTCAATAATTACAAGAATAAATATTGCAGAACGCATATCTGAGGCTATCGAGATATTTTATACCAGGATAATCTTTATCCAGCTACTCAATACCACTAAAAACAGTACTTCAGGTATTTTTTCAAGAATATATACTTTCAGCAAAATTCTCTTTGGACAGTATGATTACGCAATCAATCAATATCTATATTAACACTTAGTACAGTCTACACGGGCATTGATATTCCTATTTATTTGAAGTGCCCACAGTATCTAGGAAAGAGATTCCAGTATTTCTATGATCCAGACTTCCTTACAGACATTTTTCACTATAAATTTAAGTCTCTTATCTGCAGGACAAGTGTTAAACTGTACTGCGTTACTACCTGTACCATTCTAGTTCTACTGGAGTTGTTCATTTATTAAGATTCAAATCCTTTGAATTCAATAGAAATTTGACAGTAACTCGAGCAGTGCAAACCTTAGCTCTGTCCACCTAACTGTGACACAAAGGAATTTCTAGACTCTGTATGTGTCCAGAGAAAATGCATTTACCTGCTGTGTGAATCCTGTCACCAGATCCTTGGCAGCCATCCTCATCATCACAGTCCCCACTTGTCTCCAACTCTTCACTTCTTCCTCCCCCACTGCCAGTATCTTGGGAAGACCATCTTTCCAGTTTCAATTTTGCTTTCTCAGCATCCAGCTAAAATGAAAGAGCAAAGAATCAACAACAGTAAGAATATTTACACAGGTCCTGCTTCTGGTGACCAAGCTGGATTGCTGGGTTTACAAAGCAACAAGCACATTCACATTCTCTCCAGAACTGCTACTCTAGCAGTACTGTATTTTTGTATTTTCGGAGTAAAAGACTATACCATCAAAATATATCCACCACAGATGACCCCCAACACTTACCATCAAACTTTTGATTGGAAACACCACATCAGCTTTGTGTTAGCTCTGCCCCTATGGTATGACAAGGTATGATTAAAACCTGTTTTTCCTGTTACACCAGTATATCTTAACCAAATGGAAAGACTTTGTAACACTGCTTGAAGTTGGTCAGAGCTGCCCAATAGCCTCTACCACACTCATTTTCCTGCAAAGAGCTGTAGATACATTTGAGACTTTGCGATCCCTTTTAGCCCAGAGAACTGATTATCCAAGGTACTGAGGGAATGCTATTTTAAAATGTAGTTCCTTTGAAGATTCAAGCAGATTTCACACTAAAAAGGAGGCGGGCTGTGAGCTGGAGGAACTGGAGCATAGACTAACACAAGTGGGCTGGCTGGATGGCAGTGAATGCAGCCATTTCTCTGCAGCGCAAGCTCTCTGGGGTATTCTCTTTGTTCTTCAGATGCCTTGAGCGGCCATCCTCCACTCTGGGGATGATAAGTGCTCGGAGAGCTTGTAGAGCATGGCAGAGACCCTGATCTACAGACACCAACTTCTTTATGGCAGAACTGAGGATTTTTTTCACCCTTTCACTAAAAAGCTCTGTTTGCTCACTCTGAAGACGTATACACCTTTGCACTGCAGTAGGAAGAACAGTAAGTGAGAGGACAGGGTATGGATTTCAGTGGGGAAGAGCATCAGACTGTCCAATTGTTACTGTATGCCTGTTTTTTAAAAAAACAAGTTGACTAATGCTGAGCCTTGCTATTCATCAGTATCTTGACTGATGTCATGACTACACAAAACAACATTTTGTTAAACAACTGGAAAAATTTGCCTACAAGGGAGAAAGATAACTCAGTTTTTTCACAGATTTCTCATGTCTTGACTGTATTAGAAAAGAGTCATTCATTCTTAGTTATAATCTTTCAGAATGAAAAGAAATGGCCAAGTGGTGAATGGAACAGATGTAAAATTTAATGAAGGTTTTTAATGATTGTTTGCCAGTAAGAGCAGAAATGTTTATTGCCAGTTAAGGCAATCTTCTTTTCAAAAATTTCATTTCATTCAGCGTTCATGGCTCAATCTAACCCCTGCCCAAAACAAGTAAATACTTGAACCAAGTGTGTACCCCTTTTGGAGAAAGACCAAGAAATGCTCGGCTTTTCAACATGGCGCACCTGTAGGCCTTTACATACTTTTGTGTTCTTAAGGCCTGCACAATTAAAGGAGATTAAACACAGCTGAGACCTGCATCTCCCCTGTGCTATTCAAAGTTGACCCAGCCCTTCCTTGGCTTGCCACTATAGAGGCCGGTCAAGTTAGACAGAACTCTGATGTGGAAGCACAACATTGCAGCTCAGAACCAGCTCAAGTGCAACCTACTTAGTCTTTCCCCCTTGTACAGTGCTTCCCAAATCTTTTCAATGATTTTTCCATCAAAAGCTTTTGGATCTATGACTACCATTAACCAAGAACAATGAACCAGAGCCCAACTTTGTGCACACATACTGGCTTATACATAAATAAACTCATTCCAGGAGGTGAAGCACTGTGTGAGTTAGGAACATTTGTCCCTTGACAACTGCCCCATGATGTTAGTGACAGCACTGATTCAGCGTGATAGCTAGGTGTATACTAGCCTTTCTCCTTTTCCTTTCTTCATACAGAGACACCTTTTCAAAGTCCTGAGACTGCACTGAAACAGCACAGGCTGTGTCAGGATCAAATAGGGTGCTGGTGCTCTAGAAGAATAATAGAAAGACAATGTCCTTTACATTTTTTCAGCTCTACTAGGTCTGGAAGATGAGTGTGGACAGGGAATGTCCTCAATACACACTTTAACACTGCTATCCATGTTCAAGGCCTGTTCAGAGACGGCCATGACCTGCTGAAACATGTGAACAACTCTCCTAGGGGAAGAGAGCAACCCCCAGAGCTTCCAGCCTTCCCCAGATGGCCACAGAGCACACAGCAGTCCCTTCCCCAAACTGGAAGGCAGACAGCAGTGACTAGAATCAATGATGGTACTTATATTTTTAAGAAGTACTCTTAAGCTATATATTTGCTGACTCACACTCTGCCTGCTGAGGCGTAATGCAATCCAACCATCTCTAGCAACTCTGCTCAGTAGTTCCAGCCTGGGAGCGACCTACCTTGGGGCTGAGAGTTGATGCTTTGATTGAACAACTGCAATGGATTTCAGGCTGAGCACTGCAGCTTGCATCTCTACCTTCACAATGCAGAAGGTATTTGCTGCTCAAGATTCCAGAAGATGCTGGAATCCTAACAGCTTAAAATGTAAATCTTCAAGTTTTTGTCATATTTGAAAGACAGTACTGCTTCCCATGAAAAGCTCGTGTAAATAGCTCAGCAAAATTTCCACAGCTCAAGTGAAAACTAGTTTGAATCCGAATTTTTCCAAACTGTAAGCTTTTGGATCATGTTCGTAACACTATAAAGAGTTTCTGAGAAACTTTACAGTCCTTCTGTGGAAAAGATTTAGTATCTCTTTCAGCTCTGAGTCAGATAAAGATTATACACATGCATTTTATTTACTCCAGCAAAGGCTCCTAACTTAAGTAAAAAAAAACCCAACTTTTTACTGACATGCTTTCATTTAGAAGAAAGATGTCCTATGAGAGTGGTCCTCTATTAATAGCTGATGATGTAGCACAGGTATTCCTGATCACCTAAAGAGTCCTTCAGAATTCACAGAGGATTTTCAGACTTCTGAGAAGATGTGAACTGACAGAATCATAAAATCTTTTGAGTTGGAAGAGACCACTAAAACGCCAACTAGTTCAACTCCCCTGCAATGAACAGGGACACCACTGCTCTATCAGGTGTTCAGAGCCTGATCCCATCTGACTTTGATTATCTCCAGGGATGGGGCATCCACTATACCTCTGGGCAGCCAGTACCAGTGCTTCACTGCCCTTATTGTAAAAATCTTTCTCCTTAAATCCAATCTAAATCTCCTCTCTTTTAAAAGTCTGACCATTTCACCTTTTCCCTTTCCACAACAGACCCTGCTAAAAAGTCTGTCCCCTTCTTTCCTGTCACTCCCCTTCAGATTCTGACAGGCTGCCCTCAGCTCTCCCCACTGCCTTCTCTTCTCCATCTGCACAGCCCCAGCTCTCAGCCTGTCCTGTAGGAGAGGTGTTCCATCCCTGGGATCATTTTTGCGGCCCTCCTCTGGACGTGCTCCAACAGCTCCATGTCTCTCCTGTGCTGAGGACTCCACATCTGGACGCAGTGCTCCAGGTGAGGCCCCACGGCGCAGAGCAGAGGAGCAGGACCACTTCCCTGACCTGCTGGTTGCTCTTCTTTTGGTGCAGTCCAGGATGCGGTTGGTTTTCTGATCTGTGAGGGCACAGTGCTGGCTCTTGTCCAGCTGCCATCCACAAATACAACCTAGGTCCTTTTCAGCAGGGCTGTTGAACCTCATGAGGTTCACCTGGGCACACTGCTCAGCCTGTCTAGGTCCCTTTGGATGGCATCCCGTCCCTCAGTTGTGTCAACTGTACCACTCGGGTAGCTGTCATCAGCAAACTTGCTGAGGGTGCACTCAATCCCACTGTCAATATAATTGATGAAGATATTCAAGAACATCAGTCCCAGTATTGCTGTAAGCTGTAGAGTAGTATTAATTTTGTCAGAAGATAGATTTTAAAACTGCATTTTGCATCACAGTTTTAGGATTTTCAGGTGAGTGAATACAGAAGTGAAAATATAAGAGAACACACTTTTTGAATAAAACCACTTAAAAGCTGTGTGCTTGGAATATTCAGAGACAAATCCCATATAATAATAGTTTAATGAGGAACTTGTTGATTTATTTTCTATAGATATTTCAGTGGGAATCTTTTTCTTCTCTGAATAGACAGTTTTGAGGTAAAAATCTAACTTCCAGTTTTCATGTCAGCACATATATCTGACAAAAAGTGGCTTACTGTAAACTGAAATTAGAAATTGCAAGCTAAGAAGTAGTCTTCTAAAACGTACTTCAACTACATAAATATGATTTTCAGAAACAAAGCACTTTGCCAGCTTTCACCCAAATAATGCACAAAGCCTAATCTTGAAAAGAGTCATAAATGACTCAGTCCTGTCATTCATTTCTTTATTCAAAAATAAAACTAAAAATCTTTTCAAAAGCATTATTAGGTCAGAAATGACTACAACTGAAATAAACAATGCTTCTTTGTTTTTCTCTTTTTATATACATTTTTTCTTAGGGACTGACACACTGCTTTAGGCATAAAGCTGCATTTTACTGGGGCCTTGTGACTGAGCAGATGTTCTGTCATTTCACAAAACAAATACAACAGATTTGAGACGTAACTGCTATATACATGCTTATTTCAAGAGGTCCTCTTTTTTGAGATAACATTTATGGTTAATTTTCCTCCACATATGCTCTTTGCTTCCTTCTGAAAGCATCTGGCAGTTGCTATTCTTCCTTCTTTACACATTTATCTAGCATTCATAGATTACAGCATAAATAAGCCAAATGAACTTATTTGTCTTAATCTTATCTGACATTTTCTTTAGTTTGTTCTTCCCCTGTTTTCATTTCAGAGAAATCCTGAAGCCCCAATGCATTATCCCTTTCTAGCTTCTTCTGACAGCAGTAAAACTCAATGAGTTAGCTTCATGCAACTCCTGGATGCTTTTTTTAGCTGAAGACGGACAGTTAACCTTCTGGAAGAAATGACACCGCCAAGGTTTCCTCCTGCTGGATTAATTCAGGTTCATATAATAACCTTCGCTTAAAAAATCTTGTTTTACAAGTCACCTGTACACTATTAGAACAATTTAATTTAACAGCTATGCATAATTCATGCAACATGGTTAAGGATTTACCATGGTTTTTGAATTGTATTCCCATTTCTCCTGACCAGACCTTTTCCACTTCGGGAATTGGACCAGTAGTAGTAGATGCCTTTGTTTTATGATTTTCTCTTTTGCCTGAGTACCCTGTATTTATTTGCACTGAGGTTTGTATTTCTCATTATGCAAATGCTGCTGGTGTACAAATTGATGGGGAAGGCCCTGTTTGAGCATATGAAAACATGGAAAGCACAAGTGCCACATGCAAAGCACAAACGACACAAGCGTGCCCACAAAATGGGGACCAACAGCCCCCATACTCCTCTGCCCCGGTGTGTCTCCACTCTAGCTACACTTTGCATCTGGGAAGCCCTTTTTTTTTTCTTTTTCCTTTTTTTCTTCTACCTTCTTCTGGTTTGTTCTACTGTTAAATTTCCCACATCATCTGAAGTGCTTCCACCTGAAGTGGCACACAGTAGTAACTATTTATGGACTTCTACTCTACACTGGTTTCTTATTTTGCAGCTCTCAGAAACCCAGCTTTCAAATAAATTTCACAAGTTTCTGTTTAAGTCATTCAATGAAGAACATGTAGAATGATGAGTGCAATTCTGTGTACTTCAACTCTCAACCAAATCCACTTTGTGGGGAGAATGACACACACATTTCTAATGTGTTTTACCTTCTGTTTTTCCCTTTCTGCTTCATTCCAGAAGTCTCCCCTTCAAAATATATTAATTATTTCACTAACTCTCCTACTGTGTTTCCAAGGAGCTTCAGTATCAGCTGTATTACCTTTGGGAAGGTCAGGACTTGCTTTTTGACTTTATTCATCTTTCCCAAGCTGATGCAATTGGTGCTTTTATTTTCTTTGCTCTGTCATTCCCATGCCCTCCCCCCCAACAATTACATCACTGAAATGCTATTTTCTGAAATTGCACCTGAATTCCTACAAGGCAAATACCTTCCTAGCATTTCTGTGGAAGACTCATGCAATCACTCCTCTATTTTTTACATGAAACTTTTTCTCATGGACTTTTTCAGACTCACCTTCTTTATACTGAGTTACTGCTCCTAGTTTAGATTTGTAATACCTTCCCTGGAAGGTATTAATTGTGAATTATGTAAACTAAGCACAAATAAAAAAGGACTTATTCTAGTTACTGATCTCTTTTAACCAAGCACATCAGCTTTTTAAAATGCATTAAGACATTTTGTTTTGAATTCACTAAGACAGGTCAAGGAAGCAAGCAGATATTCCTTCTTCACATTTTACCTCACTTTGTGAAAATCAGTTAACTTTTGGTATTATGTAATACACCAAAGAAAACCCTACTCACCCGGTGCTTGGTGTGCCTAATACATACATCTGGGTTAGTCCCTGCCACAGGCACTCCCTTCACTTTTAGGTAGTTAGTGCAGTCTTCTCCAAAACTGAACTTTGCTTTTTAAATTGCAGTATGTATAGTCTGAAAATAGAGCATATAGCTAATGAAACTCTCATTACATTGAGACTTTCTGCATCTTGTTGAAGTTGAAAGGCAATTGTAACAAAAATCTAAGATAAACAATGCCGTTATTGGTGAAGAGTATGCAGGAGCTGCATCTGGACAGTTCTTTGGCTCTTTCATTTTTGGGAAAGGGGCTTTTTGACACAAAACCTTCAAAGGCAGAGGGCTGTTAGGAGTGCCAGTGCCAAAAGCAGTTGTTGCTCTCTGCAAGAAAACTGTGAGCTACAACATCTCTGGATGCAGATGTGGAGAGTGGCACCCACGCACATATTAGATGGATGACTGTGATATCACAAGTTGGAGCTGCACTTATTCTTTGTAATAATTGTAATACTGCTTTAGGACTAGAACGTGCAACTCTCTGCAAGGGCAAGAAGCTGGGAGATGAACAACCTGTGTTTCAGCAGCACCGAGATAGCAAGGCACCAACCCAGACCTAGTAAGCGTCATCTCCTGTGCTCTCACAAACGAGCCTGTTCTGCATTACTTCAGACATCATTTCTCCATTTTTGGAAGAAGAGAGTTTCAAGCGGGTTAACTTTAAAGAAGGGCTAAAGAAATGACCAAAATTTTAAAAAAAGGAAAAAAAGAGAGAGACTTCTCTGAATGGTTGACTGGGATAATCTGATTGCTGTCTATAAATATATTTAATTTTTCCCTTAAATGTGGAGATATCTCTGAGAATGAAACTAACATAGAA
This sequence comes from Meleagris gallopavo, assembly GCF_905368555.1. Lineage (NCBI taxonomy): Eukaryota > Metazoa > Chordata > Aves > Galliformes > Phasianidae > Meleagris > Meleagris gallopavo. Next base: position 325,870 of record NC_139414.1, on the reverse strand, counting down.
ATATAAAGATGAGAAGCAAGCTTTTTATATATCAGTTAATCATTGTGCAAGCACTCTACCAAGAGAAAGATGGGGACAAAAATCCTCAAGTATTTGCAAGATTTGGCTGAATAAAACTGAAAAGTTGCCTATGGTGTCCATGAGCTGCATGTGATATTTCAGCAGGTCTCTTCCAGGCTTCTATTCTGCGTCTCTATGCTCTGCTGGTTTCTAATGTTAGAAAATTGATTTGTAAAATCGAAATCATAAACCAGAACCTCTCCTATTAGTCATTTTAGTTATTTCCTTGCTTGTCTGATTTCTGTATGGGCAGATTATGTCTACCTATCGAATGATGTCCATTCTTTCCTCTAGACTAAGAATGAACCATCTCAGCTGTGCTTGAAGACAAAACATGGCTCAAAAAATGTGTTAATTTTTTGCTGGGGTTCTGCATCGTTTGCAAACACATTGTTTGACTAGGAGTTCCAACTCATCAGGTTTTAAATATCTAATAATAGCCAAGAATCTCCTGTCTGATCAGACTTGGGAATGAGGAAATGAGATGTGCCTGCAATCAGGAGGCTGGATGCACTCCATCAGTCCTTAAATGGCATCCTTCTGACAAGCTGTGTGTTTTCATCAGTTCAATAAGTAAATAGTGGCTGCTCTACATCATCAAAAGAACAGAGCCAACCTTTCTCCTTGCTTTGTACTGAGACAGTAATTACTCTATTTACTGAAGGAAATTTTCATAGCATGCTCCAGTGCATGTTAATTCTATTTCATGTTCTTGGATAATTATCTGCTTTCAAGCTTATGTTGGTGAAGATCACTTTCATAGTACGAGAAATTTGACATTTCACTGGAAAGACTTGTGAACATCAGTCTCTCATTATTTGGAAATGCTCAATGGACTCAGGCTCTGAGTTTGATGTTTCATGTTAAAACATGTCAGAAGCAGTGCTCTGTTTAGTCTCCTCTACTCTAAATCCCAGCAACCAAGCACTGAAATACAATGTGGAATAAATTACAGAAAACATGTTAAGAACATGAATAACAACACCTGTCATTCCTCTAAGATGTACGGATGCTGGCAGCTAAATCATAAATTATTCATTATTCAAGCTAACAGTTCTACCACCACTGGAACCCAAAGGAAAACCTGTAAACAATCACGCTGCCTCATCACCATCGGACTTCTCTGAAATTCCATCACATTTCTAAATTTGTTTTACTATTCCAAAGGTGACACATATGTACAGAAAAAGAAAGGATAGCAGCCTGTGCTGCTATGAACCAGCGAGCTGAATGCAGTGGAGCTGTTCCAATTGATTTTGCGTGAAGAGCCAACCCAGACTGTTTCATTTGGGAAAGGCAGGTGCTTTAATGCAACAAACAAATAATTTCATGTTGCATGAATTTGACAATAAAGGACTCCCTCTTTCCAGATGCTATGATCCCATGGTAACACATGAGGATGTATGACTGAACGCTTTTGCTAAGTCATTTCTTTTTAAAAAGGGAAGAAGAGATTGGGATGAATATACCTGAAACAGCAGGTATATGAACCATGAAGGTTCTCTGATGTCTCAGCAAAGAGTGAATTCACAGTACCGTCTTTTTACCAGACTGTCCTCTACTCAAGGAATTAAAAATCTGTTGCATTTAGCTAAAATTAGCTCAGGGATTAAAAATATATACAAAGAGTTGTAAGCCTGACAGACAGGGACACACTAGAGCACAACTGTGTAAGCTGTGCTTGTTTATGAAACCAGGTTAAAATTCAATGTATGGGCAAATGGACAGCTCTGGCAGATCACTGGTAACACTTCAGGAGGGCAGGAATGGTTGTTTTGTCTTTCTCATCACAGGTTTAAATACTACACAAGCATGGAAAAGGCACACTAAATGGAAAAAGGTCAATGCGTTGGTCTTTGTGGGCTACCAGCTTCTCTTTTGCCTTCTCAAAAGCTTCTAACAAGAAAATCTGACCACAAAGATCAAAAGCTCTCATGGTGTACTGAAAAAAAATGCATTCTACCTGCACTGTACCTATAACTCAGGACTGGGAACTGGTCCACATTTACCTGACATGTAAGTGGCTTTGAAACTTTCTCTGTATATCTCATTCAAACTGTATAAAGGAACTGCTGTTTCCAGGCAGAGGCTGAGATTTTCAGGATAGAGCACTCGAGCTGTGCTACAAGCATCGTACTGCAGAAATCATTTCAGCAGTTTCAGTACATGCATGAAACACTGTCTTGTTGTTTTACACTTACAACTTTACCTGTTGTTCCAGAATGTTTTCAAGTGACTAAGTTCACACCTAATCAACTAGAATAATTTTCACTAAAATCTCTACCCTGAAATTTCTGAAGTTTTTCAGATAATACAAAACTTTTTTGTTGTTGTTTAATTATAATTAAATCAAATATTCTCTTTTTCTCTCTTGATTTGTTCTGTAGACTGAAGTTCTTGAATTTCAAGCTGTGTTCAAGAGAAGCGAAGAAAAGAGATCAATGCTACTGAAGGCGAGAGAGGTGTAGACTAGAGCTGGCTCCTGTTACAATAATGAGAACTACTTTGGAATAGGTGATCCTAGCAAGATGGCCTGAGAGCTACCACAGGCAGATAGTTTTTCACAAAACACTGTTCTGCTATTTTGCTTTCCCCCTTCTCAGTAAAGTGCTTTTGCTCCCTTTTTGTTTGTTTGCACTTGATCTCCCTTGCTCAGCTTCTCTTCACTGCTTGTGTGACCCACTCATCTCTTTTTTTCTTTTTCTCATTTAACAACACCCTCTTTTCCACCCAAATATGGTCACCAACTCAGCTAAGGATGAGGATTCTTGGTAATTTCTGCTGGGATGTTAATTATCATGTTTTACAGGTGGAAACTCCTCTTCCATCCATTCCTTCTTTTGTTGACTCACTGAAGGTCTGCAAAGGACCGCTGGGATCACCTCACCTCTTTCTTTCATCATAGGCCTCTGAGGAAAAAAGCTTGGCTACTTTTCCTATTTGCTATCCCAAGCTTTTGAACAACTCCAGATCTTTATTTCTGCAGATGTTTCTCAGTAGAAATGAGAAGGAATCAACCATGGTCTCACCACTGACCCCAGCACATTTCCCCCAGTTTAGAAACTCGTAGGTGAGCTAGTTAGCAATTCGCTGCTACAGATCAGAAATGTGTCCAAGAAAAGCCAGAAAGGAATGATTAAGACAGCTCCAGAAAAGTCCATATTCTACTTGTGAAGAGGCCTAGGCCTGTTCCTGCAACATCAGCCCTGGCCCACTGCTGGCTCAGCCTCCTCTGTGTGAGGGAAGAAATGTGATCAGTACGATCGTGTCGTGAGCTGGCATTTTGTACTCATGTCCTGCTTTGCTTCCATTTAATCCTGGCCTGAAACTGCAGCAAGAACCAGTAAATACACCTGCTTAAAACAAAATGCTACAAATGAGAAATACAGGATTTTACAATTGACTGCAAACATTGAACCAAATCAGCATTCTTTCCTGATGCTGAGCTACCAGTAAAACGAACAACAAGCTGCAGCACGTCTCAGTTCCATATCAACTCAGGAACAGCCCTGCCTATTGCACATTCGACCCCACAAACACTCCATGTTCACATGCAACTCAGGGAGATACAATTATTTGTTACGCAAAGGATGATCTAAGCAAACAGAGGCAGATTTCCATCCACTTGTCTTCTCAATCACATTCATGAGCAGTCACGTTGCATAGCCTCAATATTGCACTGGACATTTTCATAGCCACAAACCATGAAACATAAGGAAGGGATGGCACAAAGAGATTATGAAAATTTACATTCCTAGCAGACATCACCAGCATGATGCCAGCCTTTCCCTCCCCAGTCACACAGGCACCACTGTGCCAAGCCCTGTGTTGGCCACATGCAGCAGCCAGGCACACCAATACTGACTAACCCAACTGGGACATGAAAGAGTCATCGGCATGGGAGTAAGGGGGTGGGAGTTCACATGTCACTCTTCTGCTGCTCATGTGCCAGCTGGGCATCAGTTGGGAGGTGGTGACCAATTGCTTGTGCATCACTTCTTACATACATTTGTGTATATGTATAACACATTGTGTTTATGTATATATACATATATATAGTCATAACTATTATCCATTTTCATTTCCCTATCTTAGTAAATAGTTTTATCTCAACCCATGAATTCTACTGTTTTTTCCCCGATTCTCTGCCCCATTCCACTGGGAGGGGGGGAGAGAGCGAACAACTGTATGGTGCTGAGCTACTTGCCTGTTAAACCACAACACACACAAAAAAAGGCATACAGAAAGAATGATCTTCCAGGCCAACTTATTTAGGGAAACAGACAAAGAGCTCTATGGAAATTGTGTTAAGATCTACCTTCTCTATAAAGCTCTCTGCTGTGGTTTATGACACCGTCCCCAGAGCTTTACCTGGTCTCATCTATGAGTATAAGCTCTGCAAGGACTGCCTACTCTTGGATTTACTGTCACAATTGAGGGCTATTCCTAGATGGTCCCTCATTACTTCTGTAATAAACATGATTAATTATAATAATTAAATAGATGTTCCTCTCCCTCCCATCCCTCTTTTTGTTCTGTCATTACTGTATAGATGACAGGCTTGCTTGTTTGAATGCTGGGTTTGTCTTTTTAAGTCTGATCTTACCACCTCTATGGTATATAAACAGCTGACAAAAAGCTGTGATTTTAATACAGGGAATGGTGCTTAATTATGCCCATGTTATAAATCTAATTTCCTCCTGACCCCTTTCATTTGACAGGTTTTACTCATAGTGAGATATATCCTGACACATACTGCAAATCATACAGTGAAAATTTAAATAGATTGCATCCTAATTCATATTCACTTCACATGTTTATTTTTAAAGAAAAGGCAATACTGAACCATACTGAAGGACCTTCCTCTTGAATTTTATCTTCAAGGAAGATTGGATTAATATGAAACTCACAGCTGAGGTATCTGTGTTTTGAAGTGCTTGAGAGAAACTTTTAATTACTTCAATCTGTTGTGCCTCTCAGATCTATTTGTGAAGGTGTGTGTTTTGTTGATGAGCTATTCCTTGTCTTGTAATGAATGCTTTGTCTTATGTCACACATTAGAGCAACCAATATTTAGATGTTTAAGAATGGGAAATGAAAGAAGGAATGCTAACAGAAGAATGAAAGCAGACACAACAATGGACGTTAAATCTTCTAATCTTATAATTATTCAGTTATGGCATTACGTTTGTCTCAGAATTTTCCTTTCAGTAATTTCTCTGGACTCATAGTTCCTAAATAAAGGCACTTTATTATGAGCAAGTGAACTTCGTGCCTCGGAGCATGTTTATATGTTTTATAGAAGGGCATCTCCAAATGCAGTGCTTCCTGCTGTATGATATTGGCTCATGGTATCAGAGGTGAATGTTGGTGGGATGGCAGCATAGGTTGATCCTTGCCATCAATATCCCATTACACATTGTTGTCATGTGACAGATGGCAGCAGAGGGGCAGTGTGACAGAATGGTGGCTGACTTGGAAGTGCGACTGGAACAAAGCTATGGGATTGAATTAATGTGAAAAAGAATGGCACCCAATGAAATTCAACAGCAGTTACTGAATCAACAGAGACCAAACAGAGGATGAAGCACAGTGAGGTGACTGGTGCTTTTCAGTAGTGGCAACATCGACATCGAATGTCTCCACTGCAGTAGATTTGTGGAAGGGTGGCATGCGGGCTCCTGTTCACTGCTAGTGGAAATGCATACCTAATGGTGATGACTATGTTAAAAAATAGCGTTTTGTAGCTGAGAGTTTGCTCTATAAAACAGTATTTATGTGCTCATTGTATCTGTTGCAGTTTCGATGGAAATAAATAGGAGGCATTACTTTTGGAGTACCTTCCTATCATTTCTTTGGATCTGCAGTTGATGTTTTGCATTAGCAGCCTTTTTCAAAAATACCCATTTTTAAAATTTCTCTGAATGCTCTTGACAGACTGAAAGACTCACATATTACTAAGGATTTGATCTCACCAAAGTGGACAAATAATAATTCTTAGTATTACCGTCAAAATTGGGAATTTATCTCACAAGGAGTAGCAAACTGTCATAAATGTGGAATTTTGTGTTAATAATACATCATACATGTATTGTATTTGTAACAATCCAACACAAAGATTAATGGTCAGCAGACCAAGTTATGGTTTTACTTTCTATACAGTTTGTAAGGAAGGGATAATTGACTGAAGCAACCATTATTTCTTTTGCTACACTTTTGTGAAATCTCCCTTCTTCCTATTAAATTTCTTCCAAAAAAATCTTTCTAATTAGCTATACGTATCCTACACATACACACTACGGCTTCTCAGATTTTCATCCCAACTCTTCATTCCATCACTGCCTTGCTTCCTGTGGTTTGGGTGTTCATTTTGCTCCCAAGGCACTCTAGGGTTAGTTCCTCCTTCTATGCTTGATCTCATATATACACTTGGTTCTGCCCATTCTCGTTTGTCTCCCTGCAAAGCTTCCACCATGGCAGTCTGTTCGGCATATCTAATATAAATCCTATGCACAGAACCATCGAATTTTGAATTGAAAAAGGGATTTTAAAGCCTCTCCAGTTTCAATCCTCATGCCATGGGCACAGACACCTCTCATTACACAAAGCTGCCCAGAGCCCCATCTGAGCTGGCCTTGAACACCTCCACGGATGGGGCATCCACAGCTTATCTGGACAGCAGTGCCAGGGCCTCACCACTCCCTCAATAAACAATTTCTTGCTTATATATAATCTAAACCTTCTCTCTCTCAGTTTAAATTCCTTACCTCTTGTCCTATCACTATGCTGCCTGAGAAGGAGCCCCTCTCTAGCCTTCCTGTAGGACCCTGTAAGTACTCGAAGGCTGCAATGAGGTCTTCGCAGAACTTTCTCTTTTCCAGGCTGAACAAATCCAGCTCTCTCAGCTTGCCTCCATAGGAGAGATTCTCCATCCTCTGAGCATTACTGTGACCATCCTCTGGACCTGCTCCAACAGCTCCATGTCCTTATTACCTGAGGGTCCTTAGAGCTGAAGGCAGTGCTGAAGGGGTGGTGGAAAGCGGAGCAGAGGAGAACAGTCACCTCCTTGACCTTCTGGTCATCCTGCTTCTGGAACAGGCCAGGATATAGTTGGCTTTCTGGGCAGCACTCATGTTGACCTTATCTTCCACATATAACCATAGCTATGGCAAAAATAAGTCTGATACGAAGTTGCCGTCTTCATTAATGTTTTTTTAGCTAGAACTAAGTTTGTATAGCATAGTATCTTCCAAATTGAGGTGTACCTGGTATCTACAGCAGGATTTAAGCCTCACATGTTCTTATGAAGTGAATGAAGCTTGCAAGTTCAGGACCAAAGCACTTTCAGGTTACTCATTTCAAAGATAAGATTCTAGTCGAGAGTTTTTTCCATTTCTTGCTCAAGTGCTAGAACAGCCTATGTACAGTGAGGGATAATATCTATCTTCTGATCTGTGTTTAACATTTAAAAATCCACAATAGCTGTTTAACTTGGACCAAGCCTCTGCTGTACGCTGTAGAAGTCTCTCTACTGTTCTACATCTGTTAAATATTTTAGATATCTTAGCTACATATTTATATGGTTGAGATGGAGTTTGATAAAGCCTGTTATAAAGCCTGTTAAAATCAAGAGCGTAAAAGACTATATTGGGTATTCTGAGAAAGGCAAATTTAGCAAGCTTAATGGAAACCATCCACTTCTCTATTGAGATGTCAGATTTGTTTCTCACAGTTTTGCACATTTTAACTCAGTTCCTTCCATCAAAGGCGAGTGATTTCTTCTAGCAACACATTCAGACCATTCCCTTCTTAGTTTCAACTGCTTCAGAATTAATTAGTACCAGTGACAGTGACACACACGTGAAAGAGAACATTTCATATGCAAAATGACGCATCTATAAAACATAAGGGAGTGCAACTTATTGCCTACATATATTGGGATTCTCCTTCTGACAATCTTGTTAATACATGGTATTTGGGCAACACATTTCCACTGTGGCCCAGAACTCTTTAAATGCATTTTCTAAACCTTTAATCAATCAAGGATGTAAGTCTGGTTAACAACAAAGAGATACAATATTTAGTGTTGCATTCATTTTCAGTAAATTATTCCACAAGGCATGAATATCATTAGCTAGATGGAGCATTAAAAATACATCGCTGCAATTAGGCTTCTGTCCAGAGTTTTCTGTTGTGTTTTCTTCTTCCCCCCATGTTTTCTCTAAAATTGAAGCTTTCATTCCCAAGAAAGACTCCCACCCTCAAGTGGGACACCTATCCTCAAAAATTTTACCAAAGGCCAGCCTCCCTAGTGATGCACATCCATGGCCATTACAGTCTAAGGAAGCAACTGAGAAATGCAGGCCCGATCAATAAAATTTGGTAACAAATTGCACCGTCATTCCTCACTAACGTCATTCAAAGTGATCTCACTAGGCCATGGCACTACTGCACTCTATGCAAGTCCTAGTGATTAAATTGGTTTTTGCAAACTTGGAGACTGCACAGTGCTATAGTAAATAACGTGCACAGACAGCTAGGGGGGTAAGCAGGAACCCATTAAAAAGAAACAGTCAAACCTGTTTCCTTTCATTTACATTCTTAATCTGTAAATCAAACTTCTTATCAATTGATTTGTGCAGCCAAGAACATTATTTCATTGGCTGTGCACAGAAATCGAAGAATTTAGTCAAGCTCTTGAGCAATTCCAAAACAGATTGAACATAGCTGTTCAAATATGTGCTCCAGCTGTACCGCATGGACAGGTAAGAGAGCTAATCAGAAGAGAAAAAAGTAAGTGTTGAGGAAGAAATGCTCTCAGGGGACAATAATGTAAGGCAAAATATACCCTAACTGTTCGTTGAACTACCTATACAAACATTTGCTTTCTTATTATAGCATTAATCTTTGAATGTGTGCTACATGAGCCTTTATTATTAATTCTTCACTGTGTTCTAAGAAACTGAAGTGCTACTTTACACTGTTGCCTTCTGCCGCTGCTGGCATCTGACCACAGAGGTATTCCTGGATTTTTTGCAGTTTAAGAGAATGTCTCTGGCAAAGAGAAAAGGATTTGGTTCCCTCTCTCTTCCAAGAATTGTGTCAAAGACATCCACTATAATTCCTATCTATATCTCAAACTTTCTTGTCCTTTCCTCATCCTTCCCATCAGCCCAGGATCACACTATCTTACTTTGACTAAGGTCTAGCCCACCTCCATCGTCTCAGTCCAGGCCCCTGCATGCTGCTCCTACTCACATCAAGCTTTATAAAACAGTTCCCAACTTCCCTCTACATTGTCCGGCAGGGAAAAGTCACCGTCGCAGGACCTGGTTTTGGTCCCAAGTAGAGAATAACGTTCCAAATCTTGAAGATGTTAAGCATTAAAAGGAGATAAGCAGCATCCACACTTGATAATAAATGCACTGAACTTCACAAGTCAGGAGCTCACTGAGTATAAAGCACAGCCCCACACAACATGAACTACCAAAAGAGACCTGCCACCTCTTGATTTATCCTTGCAGTATCAACCCTACCTACATGAATATCAAAGTGTATGCTAATGCTTGCCAAGCTCTTGGAGCCAGGCTGAGCTGCTGGATAGCCAGCTCAGGCTCACAAGGATCAGAGAAAGGGAAGCACAGCATCGGACAAGGGGTGCCCGTAGCGGACCACGAGGTTTCACTAAGCACAGCTCCCACTGTCCCTGCAGCAGAGACACACCAACACTCGGCTGTCAGTGTGCTGAATCACCCACGTAGCTCTTTATAGTCTTTAAACATCACAGCTTCATATTGGGTCCTGCTGATCCTGCAAAGAGCTCTCACTCCAAGGCTGTGAGTGCACAATGAGCAGCCAGGGTGAGCCTTGGATCTGCATGACTGCTTACAGAGAGCTAGGAGGAAATGCAAGGAAAACTGTCCATTTGTAAGCCTTGACAGTTCCCATTAAAAAAATCATGGGAGTACAGGAAATGCCTAACAGATAGTGTAAGCACTCATGTAAATCCATGCAGGCTGGCAGACTGATGTTCATCATTCAGGCCAGCTGTATTCTTTGAAGATATTTCACCTCTGGATGCATGCAACTGCGTGTTTGAAGCTCGCATTAGTTGGACAAAATGATTTGTTAATATCTCAGTGTTTGACCCTATCAGGGAAAAATTCTAGCACCTCAAGCTTTTGGAGTCTGAAAGTCTGAACTCATTTAGTTCGTAAGAATCTGCCTTAGCTTTTTTTTATTACAGTTACTTGTTTGAAGTCTGAACAGACAATTTGATGAATGGCAGAGAGAGAAAGAGTCGGAGAGAATACATACAAACAATATATTGTATATAGTTTTGCCAGTTGCCATGCAACAGCCTTCAACCAACTAGGGACATTTAATATTTTTGATATGCTGTTACATGGTGTTCCACTTATCTTCTTGTTGCTTTTCTCTTTTCTTCTTATTAATTATTCTATTTAGTCTATAGACTCTATCAGTTCTTGCTGACAAAGAGCAGCAAGTTCCCCTCAGTACTGTTCCAGGACCCCAATGCCCAGAGCCAACAAAAGCAGGGCACTGGATTCAAGGACTGGAGGGACATTCACTGCACACAAGACTGTTGGCAGAGATGTTGAATTTCATACCCCTGCTTCTCCCATGCACGAATTTACAACTTGAACCCACTGCCCATGCACAGGGCTGATTACCTTCCTCGCATCCGATCCAACAAGGAGCTAGCTGCCAGCTCCTTTCTGATAAAGGCGGCTGTGATGTCTATCAGCAAGGCAGATAACGCACAGAACATCACACCAGCTGCTCATGGGAGCTCCTGCTGACTCAGCTCTGAGAAAAATGTGGGGATTCAGTCTTCTGAAGTGGTACTTAAGATGGAAGAGGGGCCCAGCGGTGCTCCCCTTTGCTGGTGTGAATGTGGCCATACTGGCTTCACTGACACCCACAGTCCTGCTGGATTGCTTATATGATAAAAAGTATTTGTCGAATATTCCTTACAAAAAACAAACAAAAAAGCCTCAGAGAATCATTCCATAAGGAGCCATAATTCCTTCAGAATTCTTGAAGCTAGCCTATTTTACAGTGAAAAAAAGGCACTCAGTGTTTTCCTAACATACATTTCAATGAATTTAATGTTTTCTTTGGAAATCTCTACATACGGCAATGCATCAGTTTTTTTTTCATTCTATGTTCTCCAGAGGATCGCTGTGCCACAGAGTGGAGATATGTGGCCTGAAAACACTATGAAGCTGATCCTAAGTCTACAGCCTACTAAATTACTTCTTAAAGAAAAGCCATCATACTCTTAATTTTAAAAAGCCCAGCATTCTCTTGGTTACTTGTATTACTCAAACCATTGGAAAGCTTTAGCTACTCACTGTTTTACCCTGATCATATTTTTCCAGTAAAATTTCAAGTATTATGTAGTTCAAGAGACATCTTTCGCAGTGGCTGCCTGAATATTAATCTGACTTTTTATTTCCACTCGACTCCATTGGAATGTAACTAAATATTAAAAATGAGCACGAGACTTGGTGACGCTAATTCCCCCATTGCATTTCTCTATGAGGCTCTGGAGTCCTGTTTCTCTTGACCCAATTTGTGGTCCTATCCATGTGATTTATAGAGTGAGCTGTAGCAGGAAGTGAAAAGGAATTCTAAATCAGCACTCATTCGTCAGACTTCAATACGAAGTGCAAAATATGGTATATTAAAGCAAGACTGAAAGCTTCCCTCCTATTCCTTCGAGAACATACCTCCTTGTGAAGGACTTCATAGTACAGCAATGCAGTAAGTGACGATGCATTTTCAAATGCTCTGCTGCTGTGCATGTGTGTGCTATCAGCCAGGGAAAAGTTTGGGGCAGGTTCAAACATGCAGAAAAAAAATCCAGTTTACAACTTAACTGTGCTGTTAGCACTCTCAGCTTGGATCAATGGTGCTGAGAGGAGCAATTCTAAGCCTCAAATCTTACTGCAGGGATTTGCAATTATCATGCGAACTGTCCACTTACTCCCCTGCCCTGTAAGATGATGCCTTTTCCAGGAGACATTAAAGGTTCTCATTTCTGCTGCTCAGCTTCCTTTTCCATTCCCAGCTTTCAGACCTTTCAGAGGATTCATGCCATTTGCCATAAGGTGCTCATAACTGGATGCACCAGCGAATTACTGCTTTAAAAAGATACAAGCCTATTTTAATTAGATTTATGGGAGATCTTCCTAGGGCAAATTCTTCCTAGCTGCAATTACTGAGCATACCTGAGATAAAGGGGTGGAAGAGGGAGGAATTCTCTCTCTTTCCACATAAAATGTAGTTTATTTGGTTCCTTTGATTATCAAAGCAGGCAATAATATTTTCAAAAGAAGCAAAGTAGCTCATCTTTATGAATCATTACCTGTTTATCTATAAGCATGCACAAAGCTTCAAGAAGCGAAGGAAATGAGGCTTCCTGCCCTAGAGAGTGTACAAAATGATGTTCTAAGAGACATTTGTTGAGGCAGAGAAGCACTTGGGAACACATTCAAGTTTCAGCACAATGAATAAAGTATCTAAATGACTGGAGCAGATTTTTTTCCCTAAGGCATTTCAAGATAAACTGCTGCCTCTGGACTTGGAGACTTAAAAGCACAGCCCTGTGCATCTTCCCCTCCTTTGGGATCTGTCCCAGAGAAACCTAAGGCATGCACAGTGCACTGCAAGGGTTGGGAGCAGCAAGCTTCTGCACAGCTGCTTTGCACCAATCCATTTACCAGCTTCTGTCCAGGAAGGCACTTGGGAAGCCCACAGTTCATGCAGACACGGGAATGGAGTCCACAGTGGCAGGAGGTGGGAGCAGGTTGCAGGGGGAAGCCTTTGAAGCACGGACCTCTGGCTCTCCTCATCCCTCAGACTTGGAATCATGCAGCCACAATGGTGCCCACACAAAGCCTCACCCAAACCAAGCCTGACTTTGAAAAGAATGCACTTAAAGTTTAGATGCTGCAAGGTGAGCTTTAGCACGCAATGAATTATGGAAGCTAACGTACTGGCTTTTGATGGCTCACAAAAAGAGATTGTTACTCTACTGAAATGGAGCAGCTGATGAGGAATAACCCCTTAAATTGCGCTAACAGCTGGTCCATTTAATGTCTGCTTTGAGTGGGATGTTACGGTTGAATTCTAAGCTTCTCAGTGGAGGAGATGGCAAAGGAAATACTGACACCCTCCTACAGTGGCCATGCTGAATGACTTTGCTGTGAAAGGTAACATGATTTCACATTTGTGGTGCAAGCTAAATAGGAAGCAATTTGTTGTCACTGATAAAAACCCCATTTATTGGTGCAAAAGTTATCCTACTTTCTTGGACATGCTTTAGGAGCATTTAAAATTAACAGAGTGCTGGCATCTGACCTTAATACATACTAAGTAGACAAGATTATAAATGCAAATCCATGACCACAACTGCACTTTCAGATATAAAATAACACATTACAGCACTGTAAATGTGGCTTTTCCTAAAAAATAACACATATTAATTATGTCAGGTAAAGATGCCACCAGGAGACACTGACCTGAGGGAAACACTTAACTGAAACTGCTACATAGAACGCAAGAAAATTCCATCATCAAGAGCATATGTACGACAAACTACCAGGATATTTAGCAAATCTGACCCCACTTCTCACTCACCTGGCCCAAGTTCCCCCACATCCCACCCCCTGGTTACTGTAGGGGCTTACATTGGGCCAGTGGGGCTACCCCCAAGGACCTTGAAACACAGCCAGAGTGCTGCTCTGTCCCACACACAGATTGGAAGCTCCTGGGGAGGCTCTCCAGCTTAGCAGTGCTGGTTGTAAGGTCTCTTTCTGAGTTCACTGCCATGTCTATATTCATGACTTTTCACACGTATTACTGATTGCTGTGTCTGTTTTTCTAATGGTAGTGTCAGTCCTATTATCTAAAATGGATTTTTCCTTTATTTGTAGATATACACATTCATATACATACGTATGTATATTTCAAACATGTACATATAAAAAACAATATTCAAACATATATACATATAAAAGTTTTCTCCCCTTAAGATGTTCTTAGGAAACTCAACTATGAAGACAGACAGAATCAAAGCAGCATTACATGCACTAAATGTGGTCAAATGGGTCGCTGTAGCAAATATATGCTTGCTTTTGCCTCAGTCAGTATTCAGCTCTTGGCTCAATAAATCTTGATGTGCTCCTCCATTCAAGTCAATAGCTTTTTAATATTTCATGACTGAGCTAACCAGTGAGCCCCAAAGAAACCTGCTGCTCAGTGCTCTGTGGGCACCAGGGTGTCCGTGCTGGCTTTGTGCCTTTCCTTCCCCCTCCTCGCCACTCTGGCCTCTTCTTGCCTCTATTGCCAGCACCCAGCCCAGGAAGGCATGGAGCTGCAAAAGGCATGTGTTTGAGAAAATTCCTTCCTTTGCTGGCTGAGTGAACACAAGTTAAACAAGAAAGTTTATGTCGGGGATCATGCTACCACTTCAGGGAGCTCTCCACATTTTCAGATTAGGAATTACATCACAAAGGTTTGTGGGTTTGTGCAACATTTAGACATGCTTTGGGCTTTCTGCAGAACACCCTGTGGCCCCAGGCACTGCCAGCAGTGAGACCCAGGGTGGAGGTTGGCTTTTGGCTTTAACTTCTGAGCTTGCAATACACGACCTCTCTTTCAGAAACTTCTAACATTGAGATCAGATCTTCTGTAGATTAGGCTAATTTCTTGTTACACGTTGATCCTTTTGAACCCAGGTGCCTCAAGGGACGTTTCAGATTGCAGCATTTTCTCTCAGTGACAAAGACCTGTGCTTCCCCTCCTGTGTGTGCCTGTGCCTGAACAAGCTGAGCGTAGAGAGTAATAAGCAGCTTTATGATTTATTTTGGTGTGATGGTCTGAACTTGTAAGCCTGCAGGGACAGCAGAATTGTTTCAAATATATTTCTTTCTTTCTTTTTTTTTTTTTTTATGTTACTGCTTCAATATTAGTATTTAGAAACCCTAGATGCATGAGGGAAAGAAAACCCAAACAAATAAAAATCAAAGCTCAATTAAATCTGTGGCTCCCAACACTGCATCTATAGCTCTGGCTTTCCTCCTGATCTCCAGATGAAATAAAACAGATGTGAGGGGAAATGAGTGGAGCAGCCAAAGTAAACCACTGCGACCTGGTCAAAGGGAGCTTATTCTCCCCCACCAGACCTTCAGCCTCTCCCTGCACCAAAGCAGCTGAAGGGATATAAATATTTGGCCATTTATACCCAACTCAAGCTTTCTGAATTTCATTTCAACTCCACCCCTGTATCACTGCTCCTCTTTCTTTCATCTGCTCCTTATTCCCCTCCACACAACAAATATGTAAACACACACACAAACACACCGCAAAATACAGGTTGAATTTATAAAAGCATGATTTGCAGACTGATGTATTCTAAGAAGTGAAAATCTACCCAAGTGCTAAAATTCTAGAGTGAGTCATTCGAAAGATATTCTTTAGAGACAAAGGCCAGATGAGATGTTAGTTAGCATTTTATACAGTGTGGCTTTAAGTCAATGCTATAAATGTTACCAGACCAGTCATCAAAACTATTTTCTGTCTTTGATATTTCTATTGGTACTTTCTATCAAAGACAGAAATAAGTCGTGCAGGATATGGTAAAGTGGTTACACTGTTTTTATTAGATACTATCCATATCTCAGTTTATCATTTCATTTTGGGCTGTTTACAAAGTGCTCCAAAGATTCAAGGACAGATACTCAGCAACAATCAAACCAGATTGATCTGGGAAGGGAAACTATCCAGCCAGCTCTTCTAGCAGCAAGCACCATGGGAATCCGAATGGGATTTCAACCAGCTGACATGCACATCTGAGGCTCATCTGACAGCAAAACTCAGTTATAAAGGAAAAAAAAAATCTTAAATGGGAAATATGAGCCCATGGAGGTGTTCAAGGAATGTTTAAATGCTGTACTAAGGAACATGATTTAATGGGGATAGATTGGTGGTATGTGAATGGTTGAGCTAGATGATCTTGGAGGTATTTCCAACATTGGTGATTCTACGATTCTACATACATATATAAACAAAACTAGTGATGCACAATGCAGTTGCTCACCACCTGCCAACCCATGTCCAGACAGTCTCCAAGCTGACCCCTGTCTAATTCTACAGAATTTTACAAGCTTTTCCATCATACAGTATGGAATATCCCTTAGGTCAGTTTAGGACAGTTGTCCTGGCTCTGTCCCCTTCCAGCTTCTCATACCCCCCATGCCTCTCACTGGCAGCGCAGCACACGAAGCTGAAAACTGAAGTGTCCTCAGCTCTATGCAGCACTGCTCAACACCAACTAAACATTTTTGTGTTACCCACATTGTTTTTCTCCTAAAGCCACATCATGGCATCATACCAGACACCAGGAAGGAAATCAACTCTGTCCCACTTGAAACCAGAACAATTAACAAATAGACATAGCAGAAAATTGCACTTATGGTACTACAGAAGCAAGCCACGCTTCAGGGGCAGCTCACATTCAATGGCCTCCTCCCAGAGAGCGTGGCCCCCCCGGCCACACTGTGCCTGACACAGCCTCCATCTGCTCCTCACATGCCTGCATACTTCATGTTCATTAAATAGCCCATCACCATGGTCCTGCTCGATTAAAGCCAGGGGAAGCCCATATGAACCATTTGTTGAGGACAGTGTTGTGAATATCCCACAAAATAAACTTAAAACCAACATGAATTTGCAGAGCTTCATTTTCCCTCATGAATATGCATAACTAATACACCAAAAGCCAATCTTGCCCTCCTCCTCTTCCTTTCTGCCTCCTCTGTCTGCCCCTTTTGGAATTAAGCACTTATCTCCCATGCACTGAATAGGGCTCCATTATGGGTAGGGCTGCAGAATTCTAATGAATTGCAAAATACAGTTAATTATGGAAAAAAAGGCATCTTCTGCACTTCTTCATGTAAATTAGTCAAACTAATTGGTGTTCAGTATTTTTTTTTTAAATGCATGCAGCCCTAGGAGGGAAGAAAAAAAAGCTACTTGGCGGTTCAGCACTGGAGTCATGACACAGAAAGGAAGAGAGGAGGCATTTCTGACACACCGACCTAATCCAGCTTCCAAAGTGAATACTTCCCAACTCCAGCCTAAAACTGTGAGAAAGTTATGGCAGTCTGTTCTCACGAACAGAGTTATTATTTTTTCTTTGTTTGTTTCGTTCGTTTTTAACTTTTCACTGATTGGAGCTCCTGACTCCCAGGAATAAATATCAATACCAGATCGAGACCTATCGCAGGGCAGGCACTGCACACGTCTTCCCACAGCCAGTGCATCTCCTGGCCAGTCAAGTCACCAGCTGGCCCTAGAAGTTGTACTGGTCTGCACGGAGGCTCTGTGATAGGAGCACACACCCACACGGGACTACAGTGTGGGACTACAGTGTGGGACTACAACATATTCAATGATGCTGTGCCAGCATCCAAGCCCAGAATTTGCAAGAAGAGAAATCAGCTGCTCTGCTTGAAACCCTGTTTACAGAGAAGATGAGCAAACTGCATGGATTTCAACAGTGTAAAAACGGCGTATTTTATGAGATTCTGAGCCCTTTGAAAACAGTATAAAATCTAGACCGCTAACCTAATTACAGCATCTGCACCCTGCTTCAAGCTGCCCAAATCAGCACCTGGCTGTTAGCATGTACTTTGGTCCCTATCTGCTGCAGATGGGATACAGGTATACTGCTCAAGTGCTAACATCAGAGCACTCTGTCAGCTGCTGTAAGGCAGAATTGACCCTGGAGAGTTTCAGAGAAAGTTACTATCACGATACAATGCAGCAGCAGCAGTAATAACATCTACTGAAATTATTACCTAAAGCATACTATTACGCATTAGGACTATTCTTTTTAATTAATATTCTGTCCTTACATAGCAACTGTCCTCTATCTGAGAAGCACTCATGCTCACTGCTAAAGTGTAGCATGAAAGCACCAGCACATGATGATTGCCTTTCAAATCTGTATTGGGTAAATGTTCCATTGGGACTGACTGAGGGCAAACTCTGCCAGATGAAGCAAGACTTCATGTCCCGAGGACTGCCAAAGCCAATCCCTCCCACCAAAATCAAAGCAGTGTGCAGAAGGTGACAGCAGTGTTTTGTTCTCTGATAACTCAGTGGTACAGTTGGTACATTGCTCCTGTACTTGGCACATACATTCAGCGTCATTGTTGGCACACAGAAGAAGCTGTATTCCCCATCATCCTTTCCCCTAACACAGTATAGCACTAAAAAGGCTTCTACAAAATTGTGATGGTTTAACACATACTGCATTAAATTCTGAGGCCTCAGTGGGGATTAGGAGGTTTTGCTTGGGTGCTATGCCAACACGAGAAGACAGGAGATGCCCCGAGGAGAAGGGGCTTCTGAAGGGAGTGGCTCCTTCCTCACAGGGAGATGAGGAATCTAACTCAAAGGGCGTGGAATTTCTCCTAGAAATTCTCTTCCTCCCTCCTACTCGACAAAGGACTAAAATTGGCCTGTGCTAGTATTCCTGTAACTCCTCATCAAAGAGATGACAAGTGAAAACTGTCTCTAAGTTCCATATTTACTGCAAATATCAATACAGTGAACTTCATAACAGTAACACAGGGTAAAAACAAGGAAGTCTTCTATCTTGCCTCACAGATGTAATAATTGAGATTATTTAGATGGATCTTAATGTTTAGGTAATATTAGAAATCTAAATTAAAAAATAACTTCCTCTGATGGAAGAATGATAAATGCTGAATGCAATCTTATCAAAGCAACAGTTCAAAGCAATGCAAACTGCAGCTGATCCTCACTGACATGAAGAAAGCATGCCTGAGAGATACTGGAGCTTCTTTCAGGAGCTGATTCATTTGAAACAAGAAATGTTTCTTAGGAAAGTGCTGATTAAAGTTTTTTAAGGAGCAGTCAGTAAGTCGTTAATAAGTTGGGCAGAGGACAAAATTTTGCTGTGGGTGACCTTCAGGTAACCTGGAAGGCTGGAAGTTCTGACTGCTTTAGAAAGCACCAGTGAGCAAATACCGTATTACAGGTTTGCAAGAAAGCCCGTCTGCTCCTTTGGAACACCGGTGTCCTGCGAGGAACATTCGAAGGTTAGGCAAGGTTCAGCATCACAATTTTTAACAATTTTAACAATTTAAATTTTAACAGTTTAAGAGGGGAGAACCTCTGCTAACTTCTGTCTCATTTATTAATCACAACTGAAATTTGGGAATACCTTTATGGTGTATCTTTCCATCACCAATCTCTAAACCATGTGAGAACGGGTTTGCTGAGGATGTGCTACATCTACCTTTAGGCATTGATAAAAATTAAGGCTATTTTAAGTGCTTTGTAGAAGAGACTGGAATTAAGCACCTCCCTGCTAAGCAGGCCCAGGAAACAACAGAACCACTGAACTGAGTGTCTGTTTCTACGGGTGCTTTGTTTCTCTCTATAATGAATGTGATCTGTGGCTAGCTTAGATGCAAGAATTTGACACAGCCATCAAAAATTGCCAAAAAAAGAATTTGTAGGATCAACTTTGCCTTCTATTTCCCTCTTTGCTTCTGTTTATAGGGTACCTAATAAAATACAGTGACCGCTGCTGTCCACAAAGGTGTGATGCAAATGAAATACCCCAAGTTCATGCTCTGACTGCTGTTATTTCCAATCCAAATTTCATGTAATTCATAGGCTGTACTTTGAAGAAGAACAGTGACAACAGCACAAGGAGATAAAGCCTGCTTCAGTAAGTACACTGTGTATTTAACATCTTGCATCACACATGAATTAACGAGCCCTGCTGTTGAAGGTTAAATTAGTTTACATTCAAGTACTACTCAGTTTGCATTACACTACAATCAAATCTGTCAGCTACAACATCCAAAATGTTGCATCACCAATTGCAGTGCGTTTGATTTTAAAATGATATGAAATTTCAGGCTCTGCTTTTCCACCTCTGCAATCAGTCATGGCGTCAGCAGGGACTGTTGTACAAAGGGAGGTTTGTCTGTTGTGAGCACTGCCTTGCAGCACTGAGCTTCCTCATGCAAAGGAGCAATTGGAATGAAAGCAGTCTTGATTAAAGAGAACAGAAAAGAGCACCAATTTCTTAGCTATCCCATAACCTCCGGAATTAGCTGGAATTAACCCCTGACCCTGGGGTACCTGCCAAACGGCCCAAGTTCCTCATCCAAACTTGAGACAAGGGCTCATCCAAGCTCTGCTGCATTTCTGCCCAGCCACCGGGGCAGCCAGCTCCCAGGCAGCCAGCTAGCTGAGGAGCAGCACCAAGCAAACTGGGGTAGCGTGCTGAGCACATACACAGCATCCTACAAACGCCAAGTAGTATTACCATTACCACAGGCAGAACTAGATAGGAAAAGGTACATCATAAGCACATTTTAGAGAATGAGCTCCAAATAATAATTAATGAATTCAGTTAATACTATCAAACTTCATCCCTATTTGTCTGGGAGTGATTTTTTTTCTGCCGCTAACAAAATTTATTTGCCAATATGTACTCTCAACTGTACAAAACATTACTAATCATTTTGCATGATACGTAGAAATCATAGAGTTAATGGCTTTGAATGGCATTTTAAAGGTATCATTCATTCACTTCTACTTCCTACCACAATGTTTTTTCTTAAACTCTTCAGCCTAGCAAATTTCTTGTACCAATCACTGTTTATCTCAATTCTTTACATTATCTATGCTGACACATGCCCTTCAGTCAGTTCCTTCTAGTACAGACAGCACATTAGAACATGATAAGCTCAGCATCTCCTTTTAAATATACATATTCTAGTGCTAAACGTACACATGTACAGCACACTTTTTATCCGTACCATTTTTAAATTTGCTTTTGTTCCTTTAATTGCTGGCAAATTCATCGTTGCCACAAGGAAGCTGTCAGGCAGTGAAATCTCTTGAACTGGAGGTAACTTTGCTTAACATTCAGAGGATGTTTCCCTCAAAATACTTCTATATTTCAAAACAAGGTTAGGAAAAACTTGAAAGCAATGGGATTATTAAATACTAAATGGGAATGGCACAACATCCTCCCCCTCAAACAGTCCAGAGGATACCACAGTGCTCTGTGAATTGGAAAGCTGCAATTATTCTTCTAATCCCCAGTTCTCAAGGAAAACAGTTTAAATCCTTTCAAGATGATCAGCAATTCTGGCAGAAGAAAGGTGATTCCCACCAAAGATGTCCTTTCATTTTCTCAGGCCAGTGCTCCTCATCTATCACAATATCCACTGCTCCTTTCTGCTCCAGAAACAAAGGCAGCCATCTTTCCAAGGAACAGCTTATCCTTTATCTCAATCACATTTCCAACAACTGAACCTCACACTGTGAAGAATGATGATCTTTAATTCTCTATGAATACAGATTGGTTTTGCCTACAGCTTTATGTCCAACTTCCTTCTTTCTTAAGTTTTCAGTTACACTGAAGTGACATGTATTTGACAAAGCTCTAGCTAAATAATCAAAAAAACCCTCAACCCATTTTGCCATGTGTCCTAACCCAGCACCTCACAAATGTCAGCAGGACAACCTTTTGGTGCTGAGCATCTCACACCTCCCATCCTGGTCAGAATTGGCATTTTCAGATCATTTGCCACAGTAACACCAAAGGCAGGTGCTGTTTATCTGCATGTTGCATGTTAGAAAATAACGTGACGGAGAGCTTTGTCCTTGGGAGCACCAGGAGCTTGTCGGCAAGATGGATACTATGACTTAGTTCTCATTTGTCTTATGGATCTGCTCTGACTGCTTTTCCACCTCTGCCTCGTAACTGTCCTTTACTTCTACTCAACTTACCCAAATCCTGCAAGGCAGCCTTACTCAAGCTGAATACTGAGAAAGCTGCTCATTGCTAAATAAATGTTTTCTGTTTTTTTTTTTTTTTTAACATCAGAAGCTGCTATGAGCTCTGTCTCACCAAGCTGCTAGAAAGTATTTTGGAATAATAATAATCACAAGTTCTGGTGATGAGAAGGCACTATGAATCAATTCAGCCTTCCTCAGAGATTGTGGAAGACCAATTGTTTCTGTCTGCGTTAGCAAAGCGGTGATTAGAAGCCTGCTTTATTTACATTTAACTGCATTTACCATCTGACAGTACTATCTTCAACCTGTGAATGTGCTTCAGCTGAGGCTTTGCATTTGCTCTTCCACCATTTTTACAGCAGTTTATTCTACTTCTGTTCAATATGCCAAAAGGTGCCTTGCATACCTGACTGCAACAGAGATGTCTGCCTGGGGAGCCCCTTCTGAGCCAGTTCTCCCTCACCATTTCCAGCAGAACACAGCGCTGGAGGAAAGCATTGCTTATGATGAGACTTCTCTCCTCCTTGTGGGGCAGAGACCTCAGTCCCTGACACACATACACACACCTCCCACTCCTGCACAGGAACTGGAGCTGGCAGCTAAGGCTCTGCACAAAGCCTAGGGATGCTTGATTAATAGAAAAAAGCCACAGGGGAAAAAAAAAAAATAAAAAATAAAATAAAAAAAAAGAAATCCCCATGTTAATGAACCTGTACATTGTTCTGAAGCACTTCTTTTTCCTGGGATGAACAATGGATATATTCTACAAAATAAGTTTAAGGTTTCAATGCCAATGCATCCTGAGCCTATTCCACAGGCAAACGCCAAATGATCCCTGAGAACCTGGAAGGACTGAGTGTATGCACACACTAAAACCCACATGCAGATAATGTACGCTGCACCCTTCGTGTTTCCTGCTGCTGGAAAACTACCAGAACAGAGGTATCAAAACACCACGAGGAAATGTGTCTTCACAAGATTTCTAATGCACATCTGTAGGTTCAGCAGCAACAGAGAATTCTGAAGCGCAGTCCAACTCTGGCCATGTTCAGCAAATAGAACTCACAAAACTCTGGCAGTTCATTCATCAGAACTACAGCTTTTTTTCCAACTTGAAAAAACTTTTTGTTCCCTTTTTTTTTTTTTTTTTCCAATGGCTAACCTTTTTGCCTCCTTTTGTAGGCCAGATTTCTGCCCTTGTTTCATCTCGTCTCCTCTGACTCCTTACCTTTGCCATTAATCTGCAACAGGCAAACTTGTCAAATATCAGCAAAACCCAAAACTTAATTGCAGCAGACTACAATTTTCTTTCTTTCTCAAATATATGCCCCAGACTTCCAGTGTCACTGAAAACAACTCTTTTCTGGATAAATGTTATTCTAAAACCAAATATGGATCAAACTATAACAATTTTATTTGGAGCCCTGGCTTCTATTTCCTAAGACTTTATTTTAATATTCAGAGACATGTTCAGAAACAAATGGCAAAACAGAATCACAGATGTGACTTTCATGGATTCAGAATTTTCCAATGCACAGTATTATGAAGCAACATCTCATGTACATGTAGCCCCCAGCAGGAGTGGGATTACAGTGGATGTCTCGATCTTTCATATTAGTTATTCAGGAAAGAAGCACATCTTGAGATGGCTTCATAGAGCCCTTTTCCAGTGTGTACAGTAACATTTTGACAATGTGAATCACAGCCACACACTGTTCAACCATGAGAAGGACTGCAGCTGTAGTCTGAAAGCTTTCTAACAATGGTCCCTTGCCTATGAAGTGCTAAACAGGCTCTCTTGCATGTGAAGCACTAATAATTCAGTTATTCAGTCCTAAACCACAGCATGTGACTGACAGCTGTCAAGCATGTGACATCATCTCTCAATTACACAATATAATTATTTATAGTTCAACAATGTGTACAGTAAAATGAACAAAAAGGAAACTTAAGGAAAGCTTAAGCGATATTCAGATAAGTGTTCCTGCTGAGCACTTAATTTTTATTTTCCAGAAGTGCTGGGAATCTGTGGTTCTCAACACAGTGAGGCCTTTCTGAAATGTCATCAGCTTTCAGAAAGCAGTCATCAACCACACAACTGGTCCAAGATCATGGATGAGGCTGCTGTGCAGTGACAAGAAACTCAATCGCTACTCTAAAAAATGCAGATGACAGAGATTTCTTTCAAAGCTCTTAACACCTCTGATACTTCTTACTCATTACTCTGCTGGTTAAGCAAACAGAGTAACCAACACAAAAAACTTCTCTGCTTTGGGCTACAGATCTATTTACAGCCACTAACAGAGACAACACAATGCAGTGGTTGGAAAGGGTCAACAGAGGCACAGAGAGCTTACTTGCTCATAATTATGGCAGTAAAGAGTTTAACATTCTTACTATGTAGCCTGGAGAAAGGGAATGTTCACCACATCTTTGTTCAACAAACTGCTGAGTGTAACTGGGAGAGCAAAGCTGAGAGCACAGGCACAAATGGAACAAGTTGTTCTGTGGGAAGCAGAACTCAGCCTGTTTTCCTGTGGCTTTGTGTCTTGTGGCTGGATTGTTTCCTCTGTAAGAAGGTATGAGGTCTTACTGAAGCTTTTCTTGCAGCTAGGCCGCTCAGAGCCCTCTTTCTCATTACCCCTTATTGTGGGTTCTTTGAGATATAAAGCACAGCCCACTCTGTACCCTTCCTGGCAGCTGGGGACTCACACTCTCCAAACACTTACTCTCCTTACACTTGCAAGGTTTTAATATTTTCTTAGACTACAGCACTGGTTGAGATACCTGGCAGGTTGAAATGCTATTGGGGGAGGTGACCCAAGAGCTCTGCCAACCTATGCCAGTGCTGACAGACGGGCAGGCAACTTCCGACAGTGACCTGCACGTGGATCTACAAGGCAGACAGATTGGCACTGGGGTCATTCTCAGGCACCAGCAACTACAAAAATAAGCTGACAGAAGAGCTCAAAAGGACGTTCATAGAATCACAGAATGACTTGGGTTGGAAAGGACCGTAAAGATCATCAAGCTCCAACTTCCCTGCCGTGGGCTGGTTGATCCCACCAGTACATGCAGCTCAGGGCCATGGCCTTGAGCACCTCCAGAGATGGGGTATCCACAACTTCTCTGGGCAACCTGTTCCAGTGCCTTACCACCCTCCAAGTAAAGAATTTCTTCCTAACATCTAACCTCACTCTCCCCTCTTTTAGTTTAAAGCCATTCCTCCTTGTCCTATCACTATCTGCCCACAGTAGAAATGAGTCTCCCTCCTGTGCACGTGTTCCCTTCAAGTACTGGAAGGCCACAATGTGGTCTCCCCAAAGCATTCACTCCTCCAGGCTGAACAAGCCCAGCTCCATCAGCCTTTTTTCACAGGAGAGGCGCTCCAGCCCTCTGATCATCTTAGTGGCATCCTTGCCCACTCCAACACTCTTCCTGTACTGGAGGCTCCAGACCTGCACGCAGTATCCCAAATGGGACCTTAAAAGAGTAGAATAGAGGGGGATCCTTTGTGCCTCGCTGCCATCCCTCTGTTGAAGCAGCCCAGGATACCACTGACCTTCCAGGCTGCAAGCGCACACTGCTGGCTCACGTCCAGCTTCTCATCTACCAGGACCTCCTCAGGGCTGCTCTCACTGAGTACTTCCCTCAGTCTGTACCCACGTCTGGTATTGCCCCAACCAAGGTGCAGCATGTTTACTGACTCTGTTTCAAATTTGGGCATCTGCTGCAAAGATGCCTCTGTCCTACGCTGCAGCTGCTAGAAGAAATGTTCGAGCTACTGTCATGTGACCATTGAGGGAACAGCACTTTGCTCAGTGAACTTTCCCTATTATTCCTGCTGCAGCTATTTCCGCTCTTTCTAGCTCTTTCCATTGTTGTTAAAACAATGTGAATAAACTTCCATTATACATGAAAAACATCTATTTCCTAACAGCAATTCCACATTTTCTGCAGTGGCGAGAGGAAAACAAACAAACAAACCCAACCACCTAATCCATTAGCAATAAGAGCTGCTCACATGCTTAAGGCTAAAAACTTCAAATTTGAAGAGAGATGAGTCAAACTTCAAAGAAAACAATGAGCTAAATTCAGCATGTTTAAAGATCCCCCCAGAATTTAGATAGCACAACATTACCACAGAATGTGCACTGCATAGTGAAGGCCAACAGAACAGCATGAACTGCTGTGTGGACTTCTGCCCTTCTGAAAAGGAATCTTGAATCAATAAACAAGTCTAAAAACTCCTGAGAGTTCTGAAAGAGTTAGAGCTCACGGACAGAAAATCCCTCTCAGATCTGCGTTCTTGTAAAGGTCATCCTTTAAAAGGACAAAGTGAAGTCACGTCAGCTATCTGGCATAACAGAACACAAAACGATCTAACTCCTGTTTGCAGACTAAAAATAACTCTCACCTTTTATTGAAGTGCCTGAAGGCCAGCTACAGTGGGTCTCACACTGGGGTGTGCAGAGGTGGTTGTTAACTAAAGGATATTCCCCAAAGCAAATCCCAGCCCTCAGCTTCTCTTCAGAGACTGGGAAAGTTACTCCCTATGAATCTTTGTGCAAAGGGCAACTCTGAGCCAGGACCTGCCTGACACTACAGGTACTAAGGTTGGGAAGGTGTGTTTGAACCCCAGGGGCCTCACAGTAGGGGATCCTGCTGCCCAGAGTGAGCCCCGCAGGTGGGAACAGAGCTTCACAGATGACAGAGATTTTGTGGGTGGCCATCAATTTATCCTCTCTGATAGCAATCAAGAAAAAATCACATTAATAGGAATGTCTCAGGTAACCACACCTCCTGACAGAGTAGTCAGGGACGTGTGCATCTGCTTCATCAATTGCTTTTTGAGTCTGCTGCCTTCAGTTAGTAATGATCAAAATTGCATGTATGCTCAAACACATACTCACAAACATGCCAACAGGGTACATTAAAGCTGACACATTTCTGAAAGCTACCAAAGCCCAGATAAGATGGAAGCCTGTTCAAGCTGTTGTAGACATTTTATCTAGTTTCCATCACATATAGCATTCTATATAAAGCCTCATTAATGATCATCATCCAAAATGAAAGCTTGAGCTGCTGTCAAACACTGTGGACTTGCAGATGACAGAGGTTTGTGAACAATATAGGAGAGTCTGGGAGGAACAAGAGAAACAGAAGTCTTGTTCAGTATCTTGTCTCCTGCTGCTAACCTTCTTCTTAGTCTTGGACTGGAAAGAGAAAATATGGAATGTTTGAATTCTCAGCATTTCTTTCTCTGTCAGAAATCAATGCCATCCTCCTATTCAGGAGCCAGCCTTCTCCCATCCCCCTTACAGGACTTACAAAATGAAATTTAACTGAAGTAACACAACTGCCATTTACTTTTAACTGTGATGATCAAGAGTTTAATCCAAACCTAAGTCCAAGGATTAAGTGCGAATGTACTAAGTCTCCCATTTGCTCCCTCTGACACACCCTCAACTCACCCAAACTTGTGTTATTAACCCTGTGGCCATTTGATGTGATTGGGATGTTTTGCATCATCCCAGAGGGATTTTCTGGGGCGATGCTGAGACCCAAATTCTGGCCCTGCAAGGAAGAATCTCACTCCCAGATCCTCCACAAATTGCTCTCATCCCACTTGTGACTCCCACATCCCCACACTCACCCCCCAACAAGCACACAGCCCACCTCACTGCCATGAGCACTGCATAGTGCCATCCACTGCCATCCAACTGCCATGGGCAAAATTAGATATCTCACTGCCAGCAGGGACTGGTAGTGGGGCAGGGATAAGGGAAAAAAAAAAAATCAGAGCAGGAGATAACTGAAAAGCAGACTGAATTTTCTGGTGTTTTCTTTCATACTCTACAATTTGTCCACAGAGCATGCTAGGGATGAGGCATTCCCCAGGACCCAGACAATCACGCTAATAGGAACCAGATCAGACTTCCTCTATTTAGACCACTTCCCAATCCCTTATAGGAAAAAAAAAAAGAAAGAAGAGTTTAAAATCTTCCCTGTGATTCAAACTACTCATTGGCTATTCTCTACATATAAGAATTTTCATGGACATGAGACTCCAGCAAGGTGGTCTTATTCTTTTCCTCCCTCTGTACCAGCCAGAAGGAACTCATGCATTTTGATCATCTGATCTCTCTGAAATTGCTACAAGCCCAACAGCGGACAGCACAGCAATAGCAGGCTATTTAGCTCTCACTTACCAGTTTAACTGCAGCTCGACAGTTCATATTGAACTATTTTTGCCAAACCCAGACTATGGTCATTCAAGTTTTGGTTTGCTTGAACTCATTACAGAATGCACCCCCATACAAAAGATTGTGCTGGCTTAATCGAAGCAGTGCAACAGACCTACAGTTAAAACCCTGTAAGCAACAGCTCCCAAGAAGACACAGTGCCCTGCAGCCTCTGCCCCCATTTATGCTCTCTGTGCATCCCTCTCAGGCACTTTCTCCAGGAACCTTTCCTCAAAAATAAGATTTGCCACATGCGTTAACAAGTCTGCATAGTCCAAAGGCTTCTGGAACTTCAGAATGGGAGAAACTTCCTGCACAGATAAAATGGGCTATGGGAATGCAGTTGAACTTGAGCACCTAACGTTTTGCTGGGGAGCAGATGACAGGCAGGCAATCTGGGCAGCTTTGGCCTCATTGAAAAATAAAGAAAAAAAATAAAAAGAATTCATCTGTTACACCGAAACACTTTCTGCATCCTTATTATTTGTTTACTACCCATTAGTATACCTCCTTATGCAGGGTAAGGCAGTTTCTTACCATCCTTGGCCCTTCTAGCCAACTGGTTTTCCATCATCCCTTCAGCTTTTCTTCCTGAGTTTTATATATCACAATTTCTATTTTGCACTGTTCAGAATTTTTATTTTCTTACTTTTGAAATTTTTAGGTGCTTTTTCTTTACTGCTGAACTGAGCTGTTTTATTAGTCAGATAATTCCATTTCCTGCACCTTCACTCATGACTCTCTGGCATTAACCACTGTATCTAGGAGCTAAATTCAAACCTCATATTTCAAAAAGCAATTATTCCATTTTTCAAAATAAATTCAGTCCATTTAGTTTTGTTTGTCTCAGAAGTAGCAATTCATTATATTTTGCTTGGATTATTAGTTCATACATCACATTACCACCCCAAAGGATATTTGTTTTAAGTCTGGTGACTCGTGTGCAATTTCTTAATATACAAAATCCTTGGAAGTGATTAGCAAACCAGATGAAAAAAAAAAACTCAAATAAAAAGGTATTTTAAACAGTAACCGAAGTAATCTTTCTAATAAGAAAATACAATATTGCTTCATATGGTTCATGAACACTCTAAATGAAGTCCAAATCTGACCTCTAAGAGCTGAAGTGATTCATTTCAAACACCTCTGTTAATATTTGAGTATCGTGCTACATGACTCAGAATTACCCTCGAGACGAGAACTTCATGCAACAAAGCTCTTTAATATTAAACATATATTCAAGTCACTGGCACAACGGTCAGCTTCATCAAGGGGTTCAAAGCGCCTGCAGCTCGCCGTGGCACTAAGCCCTCACTTTATGATTTCATCCAGACCCAATTATACATTCTAAGAAAACCAAATCCAAAGCTTTCCATTTACCATTCTGCAATCCATTTTTTATTATTACATTCTCTTATTTCAAATGCCACATCAAATATGGCTCAGCATCATTTTACTGCAGCGAAGCACAAGACATATTTCATTATATTATCCAATAATTACATTGTTTGTCTGCCAGTTCATTCCCATGAACATGTCACTCTGAAAAACTCCACCGTAAGCAACTCCTCTCATAGATACTGAAAGGAACAAACAAGCCAGAGAGCCCTGAAACACCACTGAGCCTTTCTGATGGTGTCTGCGAGGCTGAGACGTGTGGAGACACATGGCAGCACTCAAAACATGATGTGCTTCATATTGGAAGGCTGTGCTGTGGATATTTGGTGCTGGCTACTCAAAGCTGTGTTCAACTTTGACTATCACTTAAACCCGTTTGAATTAGTTAAAGACATACTTTCCTAATTGTGGAAAAGTCCTCCTCACCCAAAAGGAGTATTTTCCATAGTAGAATTACCAATAAATTAGTGTAAATTTCTTTTTTCCAAATGTTGGAAACAGAATGTATGCATCCTTTTTTTTTCTTTTTCATAATGTGCATTAAAAGAACATAGAGGCCTATGTAGAGTCATCTTCAGATGTGACTGAACTATGTAAGACTGAGGACACATTGTAGTTGCTTCAAAACAATTCAGTCCTGCTGTACACCTCTTCCTGGGACGAGATGTGCGCACTGCCACTAGCCTGGGAAGCAGAAATACATTTGCAAGGGCACACTGGGTGCTCAGGTAGCAAAAAGCAGACATCCTATGTGCTCCTGACTGCAGTGCTGAGTGCCTGTGTGCTGAAACACCACACTGAAATGACAGCTTCAGGTAAAGAGAAAACGGAGGAGGATATGTGGTAGTGCTCACTACTGGCCTTGCTGGAAGAGCCCCTTTGTTGTCCGTGGGAAGGGGTGATCCAAGGGGACAGCCTTTGCTATCCAGATCTGAATTATGCAGCAGAGGAAGGTGGTTTCTTCTCCAGTAAGTACACCAAAGGTTTTGCCACAGCAGGCTTACTCTAGTCTCTGCACCTCATATTTTGAGCATGTTCTTCACTCACAAATGCATATAACTAAATAAAAAGTGAATAGCCCATGGAATTATTTACATCCCTAAAGTTAGAGCCATAAATATTGATTCTGGAATTGAAAATGGTTACATGTGCCAGGTCTTGCTTTGTTACGTTACCCTTTGTGAACGCTCCCTTAGATTTCTCCAGGAGAAAATACTGATGCCAGTGTAGTTTCTCCACGTGAAGTAGCACCATCTTATTTACTCTCCCTCCTTTTCTCTTTGCTACTGTGTTAACGTAACAGCAAGGCTACCCACATCTGGAGGAAACTGGTGGTCTCCTGGGTGATTATTCTGCATAATGACAAGTTCATGCACGACATCTGGGATTGGGAATACTCAGTCCCAAGTAGATCCATTCCCACATATCCGCACTGAGGCACAGGCTCATTTCAGATGCGTGAAAAAGGCAGGAGAAATAAACGTATTATTTCATTTAAAATGCAGACAGTCCCAAGAAGAAGGGCAGATTGCAGGTGGCACTGAACAGTACGTAGTGAATAAATCATATTTGTAAGGCTAGACACCAGTGTAAGCCTGAGATGTTGAGGGGTATAGACAAAGAAGGCCACGCGGCATCTTCAGCACTGAAGTAACAGCTGAAGGCTGTGAGTGTCCCACCTGTGCTCAGGAGTAGGAGCCACAGCAAACAGCCTCTTACACACACCTCCCTGCTGTTCAAAAGCACAGCAGCCAGCAAATGCTATCCTAACACACCAAGGCTTTTCTTAGCTTCACATACAGAGTAGCAAATGCTCTTCCAGCTAGAAGTGCATGCAAATTCTGTACTTTGCAGCTTCTGTTCAATCAGTCCTCTCTGTCTATGTACACTGTGGCAGCCTGGCAGGCTGGAATGCACAGGAACCTGCTCCGTGTGAGACACCAGCATGTGCTGATTGCCCCGGTGGTTACTGCCTTTGCATGTTTTCCTAGAGGAAGCAGGAACTTGTAGGCATCATGCAACTTAGCAGCAGCATAACTACTCTTGATTTGCATGCGGAAACATATTTCTGTGTACAAAGGTGTAAAGGGCCTATTCTGTGCCTAAGCACTATTGTCTGTGAATTCAAGCCAGACCTTGAGACCACTAAAAACAGGAAGTGAGGCATTTAAGACTAGTGTATTATCATCTGTAAAAGCAAGCAAGCAAGCAAGCAAAGACACACAGAGCTGAGTTGCCCCAGTGAAGAGGTAGAATCTTCCTCACCGGACACGCAGGACTTGGTCCTACAGATCCCTAGATATTCCAATCAAAGGCCCTGCCTTCAACAGATGATCTCCAGATTACCCCCTCCAAACTTCAAGTTGTTTGCTATTTTCCAGTAACCTCTCTATTCTGGCAGATGGCAGTAGGAGATGGCAAAAGAAGAATTAAAATTAAAATACATGCCCCTAAGAATAGTCTTATTACTAATACATTTTGGGAAAACTTCTTAGAGTATTACCTCTCTTAATCCAGATAGAACAATATTTATAATAAACCATGCCACAGTGTCCTATGACCAAAGAAATGACTTTCCATTCTTTGCTATGGTTTCCTCTCAAGTCCACTTGCTGGTCTTGTACCTACAAGGACTGAATCAAGTTAGGAGCAAACTGCAGAGACTGCCTGGAGCACAAAGAAATCAGGTGATGAACTTTCATGCTCCCTTTACATAATGCACCTAACCCAGCTATTTTTAAATGAACTCAGAGCAGGCTGATTTTCAAAAACGTAACATTTCATTGGGGGTAAGAAAGATAAGTAAAGTGGTATGAGTATGAATACTAGCCAGTGGTATGAGTATGAATACTAGTCAGTATTCACAAAAATAACACAAGGTGAAAATCAGAGTGTATGGCAGTTTATAAAATTCCCTCTACACTTTTTGCCATTGGCTGAGCTTGGTCTATTTGCAAACCTCCATGTCACAGCAAAGGTAAGAAGATAAAAATTTAGAAAAAGAGAGTTAGGAATGAGGCAATTTCCATCCCTACCAGAGGGCTCTTTCACAGTCAGTATTAGCAAACAGGTAAGACTCAGACTTCTGCATAAGATGGGAAGACTTTGTGGGAATTCTGACAGTAGATATGAATGTGCAGTATGAGTCTATCCAACATTCAGGCTTTCTCTCTAAAACCCAAAGGTGGGCCCACATCCCGAGCCAACCTCAGGGGCACCTGAGGTCCTGCTCGGTTCCCAGCATCAGTCACCCACTAACAGAAATCTCTGAGGGCACCTGGTCTGAGGTTTCTTGGGTCTCATTTAGCAGATGGTTGCTGGAAACAGACTTTTTGCTTTAATTGGGAAGTGGCAATGTACTTCAGCAGCATAAATGTGACTCCACTTGTGACAGCCAGGGCAGATCCACTAGAGCTTGACAAATCAAGTTTGGACAGTCCTCAGCTTTGTTTCTTACACTGCTTTTTGCTGCTTGTGTCCACCCTATAGTACTTACTTTTGGCCATTGACCAATCAATTGTTTGAAGACCTTTCACCTACCCTATAAAGACAGTAATCATAAACCTCTGCTTTTCTTTCATATTATGTAAGCTCACCAAACCACCTCCAAAAACAAGCATGTGATTGTACCTCAGAAATGAGATCAAAAGCAAATACCATGATCACAGTACTAATGATCATAAGTAACTGAAATACGTATCACAAGTATTAAAGCAATGAAAGAAAGCTGGCAGGCTAGTAATACAATCAATTACTTTACAAAAGTACAATTACTTTAAAAAAGTAATTTTTAATTTTATTGTGACTAAAAATTAATTCCACTATTAGATATAAATCAATGGTAGTTGTTTGCTAGCTTAAAAAAATCAATTAACATCAAAAAGTCTAACCTAGCAGTGTCAGAAAATTCCTTCCCTCTGCCATCACTCATAAAGGGACATTTCTAGTAAAAAACCATAACAACTTTGTATTTTCAAGTGCATGTATTTTGGCTCGCATCTCATATCACAAAGACAACAGCTATTAAGAGTCCCACAGTTCTCTCAGGAAGGCGAGAAACCACAGTTTTCCCACGACTGATGAAGAAGTCCCAGTGTCCAGCCAAAGGAGAGACCTCCAATGACCAAACCCCCTTGCTTCCAGATGCCACCCAAAGGATCCCAAGCACTTTCAGGGCAACCGTGAGCACAGCCATCAGATGCAGCTAGAATCAGGCACTCCAGCCATCAGACACATCTTGGCTTTTCTTAAAATAGCACTCCTCTTTTCAAAATATATTTTCCTACATGTGAAATGTTTTGGCTCAGTTATAGATTGAAACAGTAGCTCTCCCATCCCTCTCCCCTATTTGGCTGAAGTCACAACTGTGACTCAATATGTGATTTTGATTTATTAAGACTAATTTCCCCCAATGTGCAAAACAAAACACATACAATGGCCCATCTGGGCAAATAATTTCTGCAAATGCTTGCAAGACAAATAGCACTGCATACTCTGAGGCATAACACATGAATAATAAATGGCCATTTCAGCATTCTATGTTTTCTAGCACATAATAAAATACGCCAGATTTACATAACGATTCAGATTTGTCTTATATTAAAATGTTTCATTTTGGGTTAGTTGCATTAGTATGTCACATGATTTCTGTCTCTATTGAAATCTTGATGATGGTTTTAATGCTGAAAAGTCATTCCTTGATCCTAATTAATATTATTTAATTGTATCTTGCATCACTATATTTAACAAAAACAATCTGCAGACCACAGGACAGCAAAAGTACACAGATTTCAACCAGGCATGACGTATAACTCTGTTAGGATTAGATTACAACACTAACATGCGCTCTCCATAAAACAATGCTTCTGTGATGGCTTCTCTGCAGGACTGGACTAGAGCAAGCCCCCTGATGCTGATTCACAGACTACTGCTTTTGGCAGGAGCTTTAAAACCACTGCAGAACCAAATCCAGATCTCCCAAACTCCTTTTCTTTATAAAATGTAAGGGTATGTGATGAGGCACTCCTGCACATTCTCAGGACTGGAGCTCCCACACCTTGCACTAGGAGCTCCCAGCTGCAGACTAACAGGCTCAAGGTTGAACTCTTACTGGCTATTCTGCCTGTCTGCCTCTCAGGGCTCACAGAAAAGAGGATCTGTCTAAATTTTTCTCCCTTCACAGCCACATCTGTACGGTTTCCAGCAGGAGCCTTCTGAGCTGCCTGCAGCCCCCAGCTCGTCCCTGCTACCCAGCATCCTACCAGGGACATTAAATGGTCAGAAATGAGGAAGGGACACACACTTTTAGTTTCATAGCAGCAGTGGTTAGCAGAAACCTCTAGCCAACAGAGGATTTTGACAGACTTCAGATGCCCCAGCCCACTATTTCAATACATTTCTTCTTAATTGCCTGGGATCTACAGCCTACACTGCAAGGAATGCTTCCTAGAGAAGCATCTCCATTGCCATACAGCCTTCTACATACCACTATATCCCAGTGCACTGCTGTATGCTACACTGCTTTGCAAAGAGGGCTGTCACTGATTTCGACCTTTCTTGGTAACAAAGGAACCCCCCAACAGACAGCCAGTGCTTTGTCTCAGCTTTGATTGACAAGTCAATGGGAAAATGTAACAACACTGAAAAGCTCTGGGCTTAAAAGAACTTGCTAGAACTGCGTGTGATAGAAATCTGTCAATTATTTAAGAAGAGAGAGCATTAAACTGCTACTTGATTTTTGTTTTTTTACCAGGCTGCTAGGACTGATGTATCTTTTCTTGCTTTAATCTGAGACATGACGAAATCTGATATATTTGATATTTTTATACAGCATACGTTAAACGTGTACATATATATTTCCTAAGAAATGAAAAACCAAGCAGAAGACCAGAGAGAGAAAGATTATACTCAGTCTTTGAAAAAGCTGGATACTTTCAAGCATTGGCATGAGTTGTTTCGTTGCATATGTATTATGAAAAAGGCCATAATTTATCTCAGAGCTGGGCATTCAGCATTTATCTGGAAACAAAGAGATGTCTGATTTTTAGCAGAAGAGAAGAAATACGGCCCATGAATCCAATAAGCATGAACATTTGGAAAAAAATAACAACTGGATGATAAACTATATAACTGATGAAGTAATGTGAGATGATAGTCTATCTGAAGACAGGAGCAAAGCAGGAAATAAACAGTCAATTTGCTTTTTCCTTGTTCTCTCTCTTTTTTAAAGGACTTTAAACATTTCCATTTGGAGTTTTGTTAATTCTATCTTTCCTTTCCTTTGCTGCAAGACACACGTTTTCCTTGGGCCAGCTGGCAGATCCATGTGGTTTCAGTAGGGGAGGAAAACAATACGGAGGGCCAAATCCACCAAGTTCTGCTTCAGTATCACTCTCACTTTAAGCACTGGGATACTGCAATGTCTTTCTGACTTATAGCCGTGCCGTAAGCATCCAGCTCTGAATGACAATAGCAAAACATACTGTATTCTTAAAATCTGTCAAGATTAGATTTAGGTTAACAAAAGACAAAGAAGTTAAACTTGTACGTTACTTATCACTTTACTGTTCTTTGAGAATGCCTGTGCAACCCTGCTAGGCAAGTTATAGTCAAAGCTTTTCCCCTTTTCCCTAACATATTAATTGCTTTAAATAAAATTGATGCTTTTGGATTGTTAGCCTTAGCCC
Source organism: Meleagris gallopavo (assembly GCF_905368555.1). Lineage (NCBI taxonomy): Eukaryota > Metazoa > Chordata > Aves > Galliformes > Phasianidae > Meleagris > Meleagris gallopavo. Next base: position 289,593 of record NC_139414.1, on the reverse strand, counting down.
CTAAGCTCTTGTGTTTGAACTGTGAAAAGCATTGCGCTGAAGAAAAACACTAAGACATATTAAAGTACAATTATGTGGCACAAAGTAGCCCTCAAAAAAGGTACAATGTGGAATTTCATATTTATTATCAGTTGCAGTTCACATCTGCTCTATTCATCAAAAAGGGGATGGAAAAGATACCACTGTTGACAGCTAGTTCTTCAAAATCAACTGGGATTTCACTTGATCTGTTTCTGCATTACAGTAATTTTTACCTATAGTAAATTGTAACTCAGTAATTCTATTGATATATGAATCAACAGCTACAATAAACCCTTCAAGTACCTTATCTGACAAGGGCACAAATGACAGTAATTTATGAATTTCTTTTGCTTCCACAAAATGTTATTAAATAGCCTGCCATTTGCATAATCATTTTGTTAAAAAAAAATACATAGTGAGGATTTAACTCCAAGATGAAAAGAGTGAGAAACTACTATAATCTCCAATGAATTGGCATTTCACCTAAATGCAAGCCAGCAATGGGGAAGACCAGCATACAGATGATGTGTAAGGTGCTAGACTCAGCCTGCTCCGTGCTGGAAGGGCTGGGCTGCATCCAGCCACAGGCACAAGAAGGCTCGCTGAGGCAGCAGCAATTCCACTTGCTCCAGAAAAGCTGTGGAAATGCTGAGCCAAGGTGTAACCTGGGGAAAAATAAGTGCTCTTGGTTGGAGCATGGCTGTAGCTAACAGTATGCCAAATCAATTCAGCAGATGATTATCCTAATTTTCAAAAATGTGCACTGTGACAAGTCAGAGACAGAGGGCCAACAGGCCCACACCCTCTGTCAGAGAGATGCTTACAAGGCTAGAGCTTGGTTTCATAGCAAAGAAATGCTATTGGTGCTTCAATCTCAGCACATCTGCCTCTTATCAAGAGTACTTTTTTTTTTTTTTTTCTGTGCAGTTTAGCAATATTAGTTAAGTGGAGGAAGATGAGTAGGACCTAGACACACTAAATCAGCTTTGATTGGTATTCTGTGTGTTGCTTTGTTCTCTGCTCTGTTTCTGAGTATGAGATATGCAACTGTTGCTTAAAATACTGTTGCTAATCTCACGTACTTATGGGAATACAAAGACGTTATTTTGTCACTGTTTCACTACTTAGATTCCAACACACCTATTGCTCATAAAATGAATACCAGGATTCTGTATCACTCTTTGTCTACACAACCTACACACACTAATAGCTCTTTAAAATCCAGATTTAATTGGCTTTTCAGTGCCAGTTTTTATTTGTGTGTTAACACCACAACTGATAGAAAAACTCAAGAAGAAGAAAAAAAACAACTACACGTGTTTGATGGTATATGTGAAAGCCTTAGATATTTAGCAACTCTTTGATGCTTTGATCTCTGAAGAAATCTTACTAAAATTATGATCAAAGGAATTCATATTATTCCAAGTACTTAAGAACGAATAATCTTAGGGCAATAATCAATATTCTGTTTAATCCTTTACCCTTGGAATACATTATTGCTAAGCACCTCGATCTGATGGGAGTTACATTTACTTAAAGATGACATTCTCATAAAAAAGAATTAGAAGTAACAGAAAGCAATACTTCCAACTTAAATGAAGAGATATGAAGAATTCAGTTTTACTCTTCTAACTAATAAGTGTGTTTTGAAGGCATTTTTTACATGTAGATAAGAAAGATGGTATGCAACTCATTGTAATGAGACTGTTCTGATTTTCTTTTTCTACAACAGACAAAGCATTTCCAATGCATAGCTACTTTTAATTTAATCTAACTATTTTCTGTTGTTTGTGTTTATAGAGGACGATTACACAGACGGATATATCTAAAATTTATAAAGTAAATTAACATTCTACTTGATAACATACAAAAGCAGATAAATAATGAATTACCCTTTTCATCAGTCTAACCACATAATGTCTATTTCACCATAATAACAAGTACTACATCATCCTAGTTGCTGCAATCCCCTATGGCAAGATAAAGCAGTGCAATACAAAGGATCCCTGAACCGCAGAATACAGAACATAAAAGACAATTCAGATTTAATAGAAACACCAATTACAGGTTATGGATTTACCACTTGTTGCTGATAAGAAGTAAAAGAGGGCTGTAATAATAATAAGTAACAATAAGAGCAAACAAGAAATCAAACCACGACTCTCTTCTCACAGTCATGGTCTTAAGAAATCCCAACATCCTGACTAAGCCATTCCTCCTCCCATTTTAACTGAGTAGATTATTTTTCTTCCTGATCATCCCACCTACAAAGGTTGCCTTTAATCTTCCAGTTCTTTTTTCAGAAAAAGGGCTCCATCACTCCCTTATGGTGAAGGATTATGAGTAGACTCATGTGCAGACACATCTGACTGTGAACACACTGTTGAAAGCATTCTTGCAAGCTGACAAGAAGACACGCCTACTTTAAATGAAAATCAATCTCTGCTAAATCTGTTAGCTCCAGCTCATTTGGAGTGGCACTGCTGTAAGAGCTCACAGAGCTGTGTTGAAGCTGTTACATCTCAGAGCTGTGCCTTCAGCTTCAAAAGCCTACAGATCCATGGGGACTAGCAGATGACAGAGGCAGACAGAGGTTAATCATGCATCTGACAAACTCAGTGGTTCTTTTGGTGTATCATGATGTTTTCAAGGTAGCATAGCTGATACATCTCGGAGTGCCTTTTGTCCTGATTTAAGTTCTATGCAGTTCAGTTATTGCGCAGTTAACAGATCCATTTTGTCTTATCTGTTTACATCTACGCCACAAAGCTGCACAACCAAGGAGATACATCTCCAGCACAATTCCACAGGGCTCCAAAACAGAACTTGACTATTGTGAACTGCGGGACTCAGGAGCTGCTCAATGGGACTCCAGACGGCAGGACAGTGAACTGAACACTATGAGACAACAGCCAGCAATACAGCAACTTCCAGGCAAATAATTCTATCTCATTACAATCTATAATCCAGCTGACACAAGACAATCTCTGGTTGCCTTTGCTACCAGGCCTACTCAGGGCTCTCACAGGGCTCTAGGAAATCTAGCTACCATCCATCTGTCTTCAGCTCTGCCGTCAGATCTGGTGGTAAAATGGTTTCATCTCTGAAGTTACTTACTTGATTAAACTTGTGAAGCTTATCAATCAAATTGCTGATGAGTGGGTCTAGTCCTCTGACTTTCAGTTCTGGATTATTAATTTGAGCCTTCAGTCCACTGGAAACAACTCTGCTGGTATAACTGAAAAAAAGCAGAAAACACCACTGATTGGAACCATATCCATCAGAAGTAAAAATCACACAAATGAAAACTTCCAAAAGTAAATATTCTGGAGATGGTAATAGAAAATTGTAATGAATACTTATGCATTTAAATACACTAAGGGAGAACAAAATTAGTTTCTCTGTGGTATTATCAGATTATTCAAACCATAAATGAACATCAATTCTACAAGCCACAGAGATTACTTCCATTTCTAATATAAGTGGGATGGTTCAATCTTTACTGCCATCTCACCAACATCTGCTTCTGATGTTGTGAGCAAACACTAAAAGAAAAAAAAAAATAGGAAGCATTACTTTCAGAACAGCCCTTGTTGTTTGGCACTCATTTGTCACCAAACAGATAAGAGATGCTTGCACTACCCATTAGGAACTGAAAAGCCTGTTCCCACACCCAGCTCTCAGTCAATGCTACCTGCCTGTGAGCAGCCCATCAGATGCCCAGTTGCATCTTTACAAACTGAGGCAGTTATCAGTCAGCTCCTTCGGACAAATGCCAGAAAAAAGGTCCTGCCATATCTATCACTTAGGTCATACCTACATACTTCAATACATCAGCTGTTCTCCCACCAGCTGGTGCTTCAGTAAAACCAAGTTATGCTGAAGCCAAGGACAGCATTTCAAAGTGGAAAAACTGCCTAAATCCTTTTTCTTTCTTTGGTGAAGAGACACCTTGATCTCTAAATATACTTGTCTAATCCTGATTTCACTTAGGACAAACCATCAATTCTATCCACATTGCTGGCAAAGCATACTGAGTATACTGCTGTTGAAGGTGTTGTTTAAAAAGGGAAAGAACTGAACCACCTTTTCAATAAAAAGAATAAATTTCACTGCTTGGGAAAAAAAGACGAACAAATAGTTTAAACAAAGAATTGAGGAAAAAAACATTTTTTCACTGATGGCCAGAGAGTACTTAAACAGGACAAACATTAAGGAAAGCTTATTTCAGTAAGTTTATATTTTTAAGTTCAGAGAGCTTTTTAAAGGAAATGGACTAAGTTTTCTTTGTGTAAGTCATAAGAACATAAACTAATCCAGAAGCATAAACTTCCATGATGCAATGACATGTTCAAAATGATGGCCAGGTTCTGATCCTCCAAGCAGGCTCTGACAGCTGAACCAAGGTCCCCAAGAAGAACACAGATAGAGGATTATTTTCAAGTCAAGACTGGTTTAAATTGTATCAACCCACTTTACCGAATCACTTGGACAACACAGAAAGCCTGCCTTTGGCTATACCTTTATCCACTGACCAGGCTATTTGCTGAATGTTCCTCATTGCTCATGGGATGAAAATACATGCTTGTCACTGCAGATGTACAGAGACACCTGACAAGGTTTTCTGAGATCATCTTATCATGGTACAGAAGAAATTTAGATTAATGGGTCAGCTCACAGCCTCTACCAGCCTTTCAGTGATCCTCTGCATGCATTACTGTCTTATTAGAAATTCATCAACAGCAGTGAAGAGAAAGGCTTTTCCTTTTCATTGCTCTTGACTACTCATCGTGTAACCCCTGGTTAAAGCTATAAAAGGATTCGGGAGCATAAATTGTGTTCTCCTCTATTCCTCCAGTTATAGGGAAGGACGAGGGACTAAACATGATGGGCCAACGGATTAATAGCTGGCTCTGAGCCTGGTGTGCCTGGCAAGGATTTGGATTTTTTGACCTCTGCTCTGTTTGCACGAGACCAGCTTCCCCCACCGCTGGAAACGGGTCTTAAGATGGGAGTTGGGAAGGTTCATTGATAGAGCTTTAAACCAGGTATGAAGGGGGGTAGGGGTGTAACTGGGGTCATTAGAACAAAGCCCATATGTAACATCCCAGTGCTTGTGGGAAGGGGCTGTGCTAGTAATATCCCACAGACTTGTGTCTTCGTGAAGGAGGAGGACGATTCACCCTTTTGTAGGAAGAACACGAGGGTTGGTGTGAGGTTGGTGGCTATGGAAACACCTGAGTATGGTCATGAGGGTATTAGGACTACTGCCTCTCAAAAGGAGGTCCAACTCAGATGCCTTTACACTAATGCACACTGCATGGGTAATAAGCAGGACGAGTTGGAGGCCACTGTGCAGTCAGAAAGCTATGTTATGGCCGCCATCATGGAAACGTGGTGGAATGACTTGCACAGCTGGTGCGCTGTGATGGATGGCTACCGACTTTTCAGATAAGACAGGCTAGGCAGGAAAGGCAGCGGTGTAGCCCTCTATATTAAGAAAGAATATGAATGTATGGGAATTAATTATGGTGATGATAGGGTTGAGAACTTATGGGTCAGAATAAAAGCGAAGGCCAATAAGACTGATATTATCGTGGGAGTCTGCTACAGGCCACCCAAGCAGGATGAAGAAGTGGACAAGATACTTTATAGACAGTTGAGTGAGGTCTCAAGATCACTCCCTCTTCTTCTTGTGGGGGACTTCAACTTCCCAGATATCTGCTGAATTTATAATACAGTAGATAGGGAACAGTCCTGGAAGTTCCTAGAGTGTGTGGGAGATAACTTCCTGACACAGCTGGTGAGGGAGCCAAAAGGGGGAAGCAAAATTCTGGACCTGCTGTTTTTTTAACAGAGAAGGTCTTGTGGGGAATGTAAAAGTCGGAGGCCGTCTGGGGCACAGGGATCACGAGATGCTAGATTTCTTGATCCTTATTGAACCATGGAAGGGAGTCAGCAGAACTGCCACTTTGGACTTCCGAAGGGCAGTCTTTAGGACTTCTTTAGGACTATGGTTGAGAAGGTCCCTTCAGAGGTAGTTTTGGAGAGTGTGGGAGCCCAAGAAGGCTGGGAATACTTTCAGGAAGTTATTTTAAAGGTGCAGGAACTGACCATCCCCAAATCACAGAAGATGAGCCAATAGGCAAGGAGGCCGGACTGCCTGAACAGAGAGATTTGGCTGGAATTCAAGAACAAAAGGAAAGTCTCTGGAAGAGTAGGCAATTTTATTTATACCAATTATATATTTATATATAATTTTATTTATACCAATTACAGGTACATAGTGAAGCTGTGCAGGGAGAAAATAAGAAATGCCAAAGCCCAGCTAGAATTGAACTTGGCCACTAAGGTAAAGGACAACAACAAATATTTCTATAAATACATCAACAGCAAAAGGAGAATCTCCATGCCTTGTTGGACGTCAAGGACAACTTGGTGACCAAGGATCAGGATAAGGTACTTAATGCCTTCTTTGCCTCAGTCTTTAATAGTAAGACTTGTTACTCCCTGAGAACACAGCCCCCTGCGCTGCTAGATAGGGATGGGGCACAGAATAGATCCTGCCTAATCTATTAGGAGATGGTTTTGGACCTGCTCCGAATGCAACCGTTATGTATGAATGAGTCTATAGTTCATCAAGACAAAGGAGATACTCAAATGCTGTAAGTTCTACCAGTGTTTAGGAATCAGCTTTAAAGCTCTAGAGATACACATAAACTATACAAGGATAGTTTCACTGCCATATTTCTTGCAATTACACTTACAATATAGATATCCTAAATTTCAGATGTCAGAGAAAGCATGCATGAGTTATGTGAATTGTATATAATTTCCTCATCCCCTCAAACTAGTACAGCTTTAGTACAGCAGTCACTGAACATCCAACTGCTAACGAGAGGCTCCAAGACAGCACTAGCCTAGTGTTGGTCTGGAACACAACCTGCCGGACAGCTATGCTCTGAAAAGAACTGTAGACTTTTAGCAGTGGTGACTTGGATGTAATCTGTTTTCCAAATGATGTAAAGAGAGGCAAAAGACTAACTTGCAGAACACAACAAAGTCAGCTTTTGGGTTTCTTAAACTCTGCTAGCCATGATATCATATCTATAATAAAATCAATCTCAGAAAGAACTAAATGATGAACTAAAAAATGAGTTCAGAGAGGGTGGGCTACAATTCTTGAGAACAGACAGGGCACAGAACTGAAGGAGAGTCATACAGCCAATGAGAAGGGAGAATTCCTCCAGACCATCACAGCCAGGAATCAAGACTGCATTAGGAAAAGACAGAACATCCATCAGACCCAAACAGCTATCTTGCAGACAAGGAATATTTCTGCCAGCTCTGTAGCCTGCTGATATAGCTTGGAATGAACACTATACATTTCCTGAAAGATAATCTGATTACTTCACTTCTTTGCACTATCTAAAACATTATTTTTTTGACATCAGATCCTGAATTACTAGAAATGTACATTAAGTGAGAGCAGAAATTGGCTTGCTTTATTTAATAACCTGTAATTTAACTGAAATATTGTACAGAATTGTTAACTCTTGTTACTGCTCAAGTACTTTATTCATACATGACCCAGAGATGTCAGTAGAAATGGTCAGGAAAATCGTATAAAAACATTGCCCCTGGAAAAATCTTGAATGTAATCATTACTTTACAGTTCAAGGAACAATATGTGCAGACAGAATTCTCTTCCAGATCTTTGAGACTCATGCTAATGTTATTCCACTAATCATTCAAGCAAAACAATGATGCTTTAAAAGTCAAAAATAATAAAAAAAAAGCAAATGATAAAAGAATTCAGCTCTCAAACCATAATTTACACTATTTCCAAAGAATAGCTTCAATTATTAAAATCATAGAGTGGCGTGGGTTGAAAAGGACCACAATGATCATCTGGTTCCAACCCCCTGCTATGTGCAGGTCACCAACCAGCAGACCAGGCTGCCCAGAGCCACATCCAGCCTGGCCTTGAATGCCTCCAGAGATGGGGCATCACAACCTGCTTGGGCAACCTGTTCCAGTGTGTCACCACCGTCAGAGTGAAAAACTTCCTCCTAATATCCAACCTAACCCTCCCCTGTCTCAGTTTAAAACCATTCCCCCTTGTCCTATTGCTGTCCACCCTCACAAACAGCCGTACCCCCTCCTGTTTATACGCTCCCTCCAAGTTCTGGAAGGCCACAATGAGGTCTCCCCGCAGCCTTCTCTTCTCCAGTCTAAACAAGCCCTGTTCCCTTTACCTTTCTTCATAGGAGAGATGCTCCAGCCCTCCGATCATCTTAGTGGCCCTCCTCTGGACCCAATCTGAGAGCTCCATGTCCTTCCTGTACTGATGGCCCCAGACCTGGGCACAGTACTCCAGATGGGGCCTCACAAGAGCTGAGTAGAAGGGGACAACCACCTCCCTCTCCCTGCTGTCCACCCCTTTTTTAATGCAGCCCAGAACTCAGTTGGCCTTCTGAGCTGCAAGCACACACTGCTGGCTCATGTCCAGCTTCTCGTCCACCAGGACCCCCAAGTCCTTCTCCACAGGGCTGCTCCCAAAGAGATCTTCCCCCAGTTTGTATAAATACCTGGGATTGCCCCGACCCAACTGCTGCACCCTGCACTTGGCCTTATTGAACCTCATTAGGTTTTCATGTGACTGGCCTGCACCCTGACACAGAACCATCGATCACAACCCTTTGGCTGTGTCCAGCCAGCCAATTCCTAATCCATCCAATAGTCCATCCTTCAAATCCACACCTCTCCAATTTAGAGAGCAGGATGCGGTGAGGGACCATGTCAAAGGCCTTGCAGAAGTCCAGGCAGATGACATCCATCACCCTTCCCCTATCCACCGAAACCGTCACTCCATCACAGAAGACCACCAGGTTGGTCAGGCAACATCTGCCCTTGATGAAGCCATGCTGGCTGTCTCAAATCACCTCTTTGTCTCATATGTGCCTTAACATAGCTTCATGGAGGATCAAATTATTGATTGAATATATATAGGTATAGATATATAATATAATGTAATCAATATAATATAATCAATTGTTGTACATCTTAGCTAATACAGTTGTTTGCAGGCTTACAAAAGGGTGAAAAGTGAAATGCTGTTAACACATGGAATTGCACTTCAACTGAAAGTACACATTTTTATTGTCTATATAAATACAGATAATACTGGAAGCTATGTTAAGACACATGTGAGATGGGGAGGTGACCTGAGACAGTCAGCACAGCTTCACCAAGGGCAGATCGTGTCTGACCAATCTAGTGGCCTTCTACAGTGGAGTGACGGCAACAGTGGAACAAGGAAAGGCACCATCTACTTGGACTTGTGCAAGGCCTTTGACATGGTCCCCCACGACATCCTTATCTCTAAATTGAAGAGAGATGGATTCGAAGGGTAGACTACTTGGTGGATAAAGAACTAGCCAGATAGGGAGCTAGGGTGTTGTGGTCAGTGGCTCCATGTGTGGGTGGAGGCCGGTCATGAGTAGTGTCCCCAGGGGTCAGCCTTGGGACCGGTGCTCTTCAATATCTTTATTAATGACACAGACTGAGTGTACCCTAGGCAAGTTTGCTGATAACACCATGCTGAGTGGTGCAATTGACACTATAAAAGGAATGGAGGGTATCCAGAGCGATCAGGACAAGCTTGAAAAGTGGGTGCACACGAACCTAATGAGATTCAACAAAGTCAAATGCAAGGTGCTGCATTTGGATCTGGGCAATCCCAGGTACAGACTGGAGAACTCCTCGAGAGCAGTCTTGTGGAGAAGAACTTAGGCTTCCTGGTGGATGAAAAGTTGGACATCAGGTAGCAGTGTGCTCTTGTAGCACGGAAGGTCAACTGCATCCATCCTGGACTGCATCAAAAAAGGAGTGGATAGGAGGGCAGATGGGACTGTATCCCTCTGCTCTCATGAAGCCCCATCTGTAGTACTGCATCCAGCCCTGGGGCCCCCAGTATGAGAAGGATAACTGAATTGTAGGGGTTGGAAGGGACCTCTAGAGATCATCGAGTCAGGGTGGTCTCAAAAATGGCTGGAGCACCTTTCTGAAGATAGGAAGCTGGGCTTGCTCAGCTTGGAGAAGAGAAGGCTCCGGGGAGACCTCATTGCAGCCTCCCAATACTTGAAGGGAGCTTATAAAACAGGCGGGAGACTGACATTTTACAAGGACAGATACTGATAAGGGGGAGTGGTTCTAAAACTAAGATAAGGGAATTTTGGAGTAGATATTGGAGGGAAGTTCTTTACTTGGAGGGCAGTGAGACACAGGCTTCTCAGAGAAGCTGTGGGTGCCCCATCCCTGGAGGCATCCAACAAGGGATTCAGTGGAGCCTTGGGCAGCCTGATCTGGCAGGGGACAACCATTTCCAGGCAAACCAATGCAGGAACTGCATCAGGGATAGATCTAACCAGCAATGATAATTAGTTACCAAAGCCCTAAACAGAGAATCATAGAATCATGAAGGTTGGAAGAGACCTCATGTAGTCCAACCGTCCACCTACTTATTGCCACTAAACATGTTTCTTAGTACCACATCTAAGGAACAGAGTGCTGTGTTCACAGCACTTCCTTCACTGTTTCCCACTGCAGACAGCACTAGTCTGGATAAAAGTCTCTAATGAAGTTTTTATAGAAGCTTTTCTAAGTGTTATTGATCAGCCTCTAGGCTGGAGCCTGTTTCCATGGCTTCCCATTGCTTGAGGTGCTGTTATCCTGATCTGTGTCACTAAGATCCCAATGTGCTGATCCACTGGCTAATGGCCCGTCCTTCTCCAATGAAGCCAGTCCCATCACACGTACTCACTGCAGGGATCCCAGAGCAACACCACAGCAGACTTTGTGTTCTCTGTAACAGGCACGAAAAATTTCAGAATAATCTATACTGAAAATCCAGAACTGAACCCGATTCACAAGCTACAAAATTAAAGATACATTTGCCAAGGCTTTTCTCATTCATTGGCCACATTTTAATTTTTTTTTTTAACATAATTTTGCACAATATATTGCCAAGGAAAAGAAAAGGAAACAACAATTATTTTTCATAATCTGTCATGCATTTTTTTCATCATTTTTTGTCAGTACCGCTTGAATAATTCTGCTGTGATCATCATGGCTAAAAAAGCAACATCTTTCTGAGACAAACTGGTAAGCTCAAGCACTTACTGCCTGAGACAAGTGGTCCTGAAAGTCACTTCAGCCATTTACTTCATCAGTGTTATAAAAATGGGACCGCCTTACCTCTACTCCTCCACAACACCTGTCCCCCAACAGAAAATAACATCAAAAACCTGCACAGTGAGTCACCTATTAAATGTTTTCTTAGCCTTCAAAAAAATTAACAGCTGTCCAACAGCCTGAAGTCAGCAAAGGCTGAAGAAAGCAAGCCCCTGATTCTATAAACAATAAAAGTCATAAAACCAGTGAGACAAAACTAGACTTTACAACAACTACTTCACATCCAGCTCTACTTTTTTTCATCTTTGTGCAAAATTTCTTGCACAGGAAACAATTCTAGAGATGGTTCCTGTAAAACCATCCAGAAGTAGATAGCACTATGCAAATAAAAACCATAATGAATTAAAATTGTCCTTTTACATCCATGTGTTCAAGCCAGTCATTCACTTCTCTTCTTATTTGGTAAAACAAATTCTGAAGTAGCCTGTTCATTTCAGCAGCGTACTGAATGCACTGTCAGAGCAGTCACCACCCACCCCCACTAAATGACTCAGAGGTTAAAGGGTTAGAGGGAGAGATGGGAGGGAAGAGCTTTCCGTGTGTCATCCAGTGAGAAGCAATGAGAAATACGGATAAGCTATTAAACTGGACTTGAGATCCAGTGAACAACTAATTCAGTTATATGAAGCATGGTTCACCAGATGGTGTGTTTTGTCTTATATTTATTCATAATTTGACCCTTGGGCTTGAATTATGTGAATCCATTGCTGAGCTATACCACCCTGTTATGTCTCCAAATGCACAACTTCTGAACCTTTCTCTTGTGTGCATGTGACATTCTGAACCATAGGGCTCTGCAAGGACTGATTTTCTCCCAACTCAAAGCAACCAGAAGTGCGCATCAACCGGTAAAAGCAGTGTCAAAAAATCTATACGGTTGAAGAATTAGTTTGCAATAATGCATTCAGATTGTCAGCTTTGATTTGATTAGCTTCAGCCCACACCTCTAGACAAAGTGGGAAGACAAGCAAAATATATAGCAATTTTATAGCCCTAGCATGGTCGTCAAAGTTGCATACAGCTCAACAAGTAGCTTCGAGGAAGCAAAGCAAATGCTACTTTCCTGGAGTTTTCCTAATGCTCAACCCCAGTTCTCCAGGAGCAGCCAGCCCTGCAGCCAGCTGTCCCTCAGTGGCTCCACGTGTGGAGGCTGTGGGTTTGGGAGCTTACCCCAGCTCCTTCCATCCTTCTTGTTAGAATCGAGCAGCAAGCAGACTTTGCTTCCAGTTCCCACAGCAGCACTGCATGGAGAAATATCTGTATCAAACTTACCATTTCTGCAACAGTTCAGAAAATATGGATTATGGATGTTGGGCAACTTGGCTGAGTAGTGACAAACAAGAAATTGTCAGTCCTTGACTTCTCTAGGAGCTACACTCTTCTTTGTCATGTATTCACTGAAGCACAGAATGGCTTGTGCTGGAAGGTCCCTTAAAGCCCACCTAGTTCCAACCCCCTGCTGTGGGCTGGCTGCCACCCATTGCTGCCCACGTGGCTTTGAATGTCTCTACGTAGGGGCATCCACAGCTTCTCTAGACAGCTTGTGCCACAGTCTATTTAAAAATAAATGCATCTTAATACGTTTACTGTCAGATAATCAGCAGATATGAGGGGAAAAGAAGTTTGCTTTTTTTCTTTTTTTTTTTGTCTTAGAGTTCAGCTTATTTTCATCTAATCAATCAGTGTGTAAGCATTTAACATTAAATTAAATTAAATCTCGGTAGATTTCATGACTACAGCATTCATTCAGTTAACTGTGTTCCATTAGGTCATCCTGCAGCCAGCTCCATTACCTTAAATTGATATAGTCCTTGTTAATAGAATGGTTTCAGCCAGCCTCTGCTCACAGCAGGACTGCAGGGAGAGGAGCTCAGTTCCACAGAGCAGCACAGAAAAGCAATCTCTAACAAATGATGTAGTGAGAATGACACTGACATTTGGGAAGTTCTCAGAGCTACAGACCTTCTGAGCACTTGCATGCAGGATAGCAAGCTTTTGGTGCTGCTGAAAATCAAATTTCTGAGCTTCCTGATTAACCTGAAAATCACAGGGGCTTTTTGTTTGCTTTTAAGGGAAAAACATACAATTTATGCCACTGCATAGCAGAAGCAATTCTACTGAAGTCAGTGGGGTTGTTATACTATGGCAAAATCTGGATGTGTCATATGACAATCAGACCCTTTGTGCCAAACAGAACTGGAAAAAATATTTTCCAATAGAACAATTGAGTTATTTAAAAATATCTATATAAAGAGTTCATTTTGAAACAATTAAGTAACTGCCAACAGACTACAAGGAAGATCAAATCAAATTCATGATGAGTTTAACTGTCCTGAAGATTCTATGAAGTAAAAAAAGAAGTGATACAATGTGAACATTCTCTCTGCCAGAACTATTCACTGGAAGTTTCATAATCTTGTTTATTAGTAACTATGGGGAATTAGGAGAGAAATACTGTGTGCTAGTGAGCTAATTCCAAGAAAATCACAAAGACAAATGGCATTTCTAATGGTCTTTCTCCATCTCTCCAGCATGAGAGAAGACCTCCTGCAGCCTGGATTGTGAAGACACTTTTAAGACTGCAGGTACAAAACTAAGTTACCTGAAAGTTTCAAAGTGATGCAACCCCCACTGAAAATAACAGTTACAAGTATATACGTAAAAGAGCTTAGCAATTAAAATACAAACATTCATCAGGTTTTCCAAAAGCATTCTGACTTTCAAAGAATACAAGTAAAATGCTTGAAAAGTGTTGTAAACATGCTATAACAGATTGCGGGTGAAATGGCCTCCCTTCTTTCCCTAGCTATATTGAAGGTTAATGCTACATTCAAGGCACTCTGAAAGCACCAAGGAAATCTGTAGAAGTTCACTGGATGGCCTTTATTATGCTGAGGGAAAGCACTTGCCTGGACTAACGTCAGGTAGGAAGGCTCTTCAGTTTGAAAAGGCATAACCTCCACAGGACACTCCTTTCTCGTTAGAATGACATGAAACCAAGGAGTGATAGGCTAACTGGGGACTGTCAGCACGAAGAGCACTCTCCATTAAACGAATCTGGGAAACAGGTCAGAAATAGCACAATGAACAAACAGTATGATTATCAAAGGGACATCTGTGTCCATTCCTAGCAGGAAAAGTAAAGCTAAACTGAAACACTTTTTTTCTCAGTAACTTCTAGAGCAAGTACAGAGCTAAATCCTGACAGAATCTGACTCTGCACACCTTGAGGGCTGCTCACACACAGCCTGGCCGAGGGGCAGGGAAGACAAGTGGGAACATATGACTGCCGATCTTTTAACCGGAGAGGTGGAAGACACTCTGCAGATCCAGACTGACTCAGCAAGAAGGAAAAGAAATTCCTGAGAGAGGAGCAGACTTCTGCTTCTGGGAAGAAAACAAGAACAAGTGCAGACTAGCAATAAACTTCACAGCAGTGGAGAAAGAACGAAAATCAAGCCAGAGCTCACATCTTGTTGATAGGTGCTTTTGCAAGCAAAGGTGACATTGATCCAATTCCTTTTACAGACACTCTGGTTGCTGATACTTAGAAATTAGGCTTGACACATATTTGTACAAAAGGATATTCTATTATCCAATCACAATTATTTTTAGGAAGCAAAAAAGGGAACATCCAAATTTGTGTGGGATCAAACACATATCTCAAGGAGAAGACCTTGCCTGTGGCTCATTAAAAGTCAAGTTAAACAAAATATAACAAAAAGGCATTAATGTTAGGAGGTCAAAACTGCAGCTATCCTCAGAATTCTGTTTCTTCAAACATATTTAGATACACATGGTAGATTAACAAATAACTAGTGATAATGAACACACAGACATCAGCTCTGCATGAGGTCCGACCTGATGGGCTCAGCTGTAGCCCTTTGCCCCAGCAGCTGTGCCTGTGTGTCACCTGTTTGTGTATGTCCATAGCCAAAACACCTCCGGCGCCTAACAGTGCATTATGACAGTGCAGCTGAGGATCACTGCAGCAATTTCAGGTTTCTTGTCTCTGTTTTCAACAGTTGCCACAGCTCTGATCCCCATATTTAATGCTATGTCCCTACTCTGCTAATCATACAAGCATGGGCCCAGCTTTGTTTCCTTCCTAACCCCAGTACCTCCTTGGGCACTCACTGCCTACTTCCCCTGTTCATCATTTCTCACCTGTATTGCAATGCTGACAAAACCAACTATGACTATTCTGTAACAGAAACATGTATTTAGCTGGTACTGGCCACAGGAGGTGAATTAGATGTATTGCTACTAGAGAAGTGTTCTGGATTTAAACCTGTACAGTGCTTACTCATCATCAGCAAAATGCACCTGCTGTGTCGCCTCCCCTTGCCTCCTTATGGATGACCCTGACCACCACATATTCAAAATGTGCACTAATGTACACACATTCGAACTCGTGTTCCTAGATTTTTGATAAATTTGTGCAGAACGGTTGAAGGCATCTCTTACTGGCACCACTGTTTTCCCCTTTTGACCAGGTCTCAAAACCCTACAATAGGTGCTCAGTCCCTTGGCCTTAGATGAAGAATAATCGATCATTTCTGCGCTGCAGGAGCGAGGTAAGGGCTTCTAAACCATTTCTATTTCTAGGTTAAAAATGTTCTGGTTTCAGCTGAGATAGTGTTAATAGCACACCGATGTTTTGGATGCTGCTGAGTGATAGGTGCACACCAGGGGTTGGGAAAGGCTGCTCTGCAGAAGAGCAGCTGCCTTTGTGGCAGCATGGCACAGGGAAGAGCCAGGACAGCTGGCCTGAACTAGGCAAGGGGTTGTTCAAACCACTTGGCATCGTGCAGAAGGCAATAAAGCTGTGGGGAGCTGGCCCAGGGCTGGTGCCTGCTGGGGGACTGGCTTGCTGTTGGTCAGCAAGGGGGTGAGACCCTGCATTGCTGGCAGGGCATTAACTGGTGAACAGTTGTATATCAGTTGGGTATCAGTTGGAGGGTGGCGAGTGATTGCATTGTAAACCTCTCTCTCTCTACATAGTTATTACATCTTTGTTCTCCCTGTCCTGTTTTAGTAAATAACTTTTATCTCAACCCATGGGTTCTATTTTTTTCCCAATTCCCTCCTTCATCCCACTTGGTGGGGAGTGAGCGAATGGCTGTGTGGTGCTGACCTGCTGCCAGGTTAACAAATGTTTAGTCACTAAGATGATGGCAACACATTTTATGCAAGTAAACAGGAGGCCTTCATACTGTATAGAAAAGGATCGGACCACTGAGACTTCACATCTCCTGACTCAGAGCTTTTAAGCTCTTTTCCTTTGCCTAGTTTTTTCCACCAAGAAGACAGCTGAATTCATCATTCCAAAGCAGAGGAGTTTTATTCCACATAGGAGAAGCAGCATTTTATTACAGAAGCTGTAAAAGCTACCAGTTCACCAGCAGATTTAGAGCTTTCATCCAACTCCTTTTTGAAACTGTTTACCTGGCACAGATCAGGACAACCTGCTTTTATTGCTCCCCAAACAGCAAAACACCAAAACAAAATGCACTCAGCATCTTTGGCTGTAACTGATTCATAGCTATGGACACTGGGTTAGGCTCAGCTTAATTACGGTTATCCCATAGGCATCCTCTTTGCTGGAATTCCTTAAAGATGCACCAAAATGTCTGCCATACTATCATCAGAGGGTTATGCTGTGAACATGCAATTTTTCAGTAACAGCTTTAGGGTTTGCATACAATTTAGGCAGGTAGCAGTTTAAGTTTTTTCTTGCTTACTATCTAACTAAAAGATTAATTCTGTATCAAGCAAAAATCATTGTTTTGATCACTCTGGAAAACACTGTAGAAAAAGCCAACGTTAGCAGAGGGCAAGTATGGCCTATTCTGGAGATCAAAGTGTCTCAGCACTTGCCCAAGAGAAGTGCTCGCCCAGATCACGGCTGAAAAGCTCGAGAACAATGTGGGGAACCATGCTGCCTCAATTAATGGTTTTGTCATTAAATACAAAGCATTGTTTTCCCTGCTTGTCTAGTACCTCTCACAAAAATAACTGCAGAGGAGGAGAAGTCAAACATAAAAAGATTTTCCTGTCATCACAAATTCGAAAGAGAGAATAGTTATATCAAAATCAATTCAATTGACCTATACTGTTCAATTATTTTTCTAACACTGTTTAAGATTTATATCTGGTTAGAAACATTCCCTTCCACAATTTAGCTTCTCTTCTACTTTATTTCCCAGTAAGGTCACAGTCACCTGATAGAGTGAGTTTTTATATTCCGTTACTAAGAACTGCAACAAAACTTGAACACAAGTTCACTGCAGGATTAACTGCATCAAAGACACTTTCAAACATTTAACCATATATACATACTCCGCAAAATACCAGGTAGAAGAATACCTATGAAGAAAAATAAGGACAGTTTTGGGGCATGTTCCTTCAGTTTCCTGTTGCACAAATTCCCTTCCTTTACACGAGAGCTCCAATGCTTTTACTCTAAATGTGGTAAGAATAAGCACTGTTAAATCTCCAAGTAAATGATTACAAAACAGATCGTGAGCCTCACTAAGAACAAGAAAACTCAAATGCCCTTCCCATTATATGCAGACCTTTCAGCTGACAGATGCAGACCCCTGGAAGCAGACAAATAAACAGACCAAACAATGGAAAATAAAAAGAAATAACCCTAACACATCATTATGCTGTGTGCAGTAGAGAAACTAACTAAAATGTACTCCAACAAAGTCACTGATGTGGCAGTGGCTACAGGGATTCACATCTCCACAATGCCCAACTTTCCCTGACTACTTGTGCGTAAGTTTCATCCCAAGTAAGCTGTTTAGGAGGAACATGCTGCTATTTCAATTCACTCTTAGAGAAGGAATTCATGGAACCTTAAGCAGAGATCCTAAAAGGAAGGAATCAAATGCTGATATCTCACAATCACTCGCCCACTGCATTCTTCTTTTTCCTTGATCTCCTACAGCTTATAACCACAGGAATAACCAGGTGCCTCTGCCACATTTCCAGGCAAAAGCCTGCTGCCCCAGTCCACTTGTCATCACTCACACTGCTGGAACACCCTGGGTGGAGGAGCTCACTTCAGCCCTCTCCCTGGCCCCCTCCACACCACAGGGTTAGCTGTAGCTGCCAATGCCGCGTTCCCAGCAAGGGCTAGGACAGACATGGCAGCAGTCAGGACATGCTCTCAAGCCAGGCTGCTGTGGCCCAGGAGAGGTGAGCCCTTACTCACCTGCTGGAGGACTCTGGAGGTGCCTTTTGACAAAGGTTCAGACCTACTGAGTACCATGCTATTTTTCTGTGGGTTTACGCTGCCACACAAAGTACTTCAGACCTTTGAGTATGAGCACCCTTAAAGAAGGAGCTGTCAGTTTCAAGTGTCTGCTGTGAGCCAAGTGGACAGAGCTGTTTCCTCAAGTTCAGCAGCTGCCCTATGTGTTTTTTTCAAGTGATCCCTTAGACCAAGAGAGTTTCCCACAGCGCAAGCACTGGAGCTGGCACTATTCAGAAAGGGAAACAAGCACCTGATGTACTCAGCATAAGGCCTATGGAGATCAGGAAAATGACAAGAGGGCTGACTGCTTTCCTGCTAAAATCAGCAAAAGAAAACACAGGAAGTCTCCCTGATTCTTTTTAGATGCGTATGGCATTAGAGAATGCAGAGAACCAAAGACATTTTGAACACAAAACAAAAAGAGTGAAAAAATAGCAGGCTGTTTGCTGTGGCACAATCACCAGAAACAAAGCATCACTTGTTATCTGAGTGCTAAAAATATGATGATGATTAATGGCAGGGATGGAGGAAAAAAACAAATAATAGATGGAAGAATACATGATGTAAGGGTGTTTAAAAAAAAAAAAAAAAAAAAGGGCTACGTGTGACATTTCAACTTTTACAATAGGATCTGACAAGGCTTCAGCAGCACTGCAATAGCAGTTGGCAGGCCTGGATCAGTCCAACCACCCTGCAGCTTCCAACCTTAGCCTGTATGGAACTGTGTTCTGGGCCTTCCTCCGTGACCTTTTGCTATGCTTTTGGGTAATCAAATCATAGTGTCACAGAATCACAGAATGGCTCGTGTTGGAAGGGACCTCAATGTCCATTTGCAACCCCAACCATCGCAGGTACACTTCCCACTGGATCAGGCTGCCAGGATCCCATCCAATCTGGCCTTCACTGCCCCCAGGGATGGGGCACCCACAGGACTCTGGTAGCAGTGCCAGAGCCTCACCACTCTCGGAATAAAGAATTTCCTCCAAACACTCAACCTATTTCTCCCTAATTTTAGTTTAAAACTGTCATGGTTTCATGATTTTTGGTTATCAGTATTCCACATCATAACATCATGTAATGCACTGGGGGTTTGACTGCTGATGCTCAAGGTCCGGGTGCCTGTCCGGAGGAGAAGAAGAACTGCATTTCCCCAGGGGGCTTTGCAGTCAGTGAGGAGATATAACTCCCGGCAAGGTCACCTGATGTTCTCTTCTTTGCCTGCGCTTCTTCGCTTGCGCTTCTCCGTCTGCACTTCTCTGCCTGCACTTCTCTGCCTGCGCTTCTTCATCAGCTCAACTGGACTGCACTTCTCATCTCAGCGTTGTGGTGAGGCCGATCCACCTTCCAGACACACACTCTCTCTCTCTCATTATATTCTGCTGATACTATATTTAGTAAATTAGTTTGTTTCACCTCAGATTGTTGCTGCTGTTTTCAATTATTTCAGGGTCCCCTACTTTCCTTTTCCAGGGGCGCGGATCCGCGGATCCCTCCGCCCTTCTAGTCATGGAACCGGGCCGAACCAGGCTGTAAACCGTTAACAAAAAAACATTCCCCTTTGTCCTGTCACTATCTGCCCATGTAAAATCACTCTCTCTCCCTCCTGTTTATAAGCTCCCCTTGAAGGGGACTGGAAAGCTGCAATGAAGTCTCCCTGGAGCCTAGTTCCCTCAGTCTTTTTTTGTAGGAGACATGCTCCAGCCCTTTAAGCATCAAGAAGGGACACTTAAGTCTGCTCTGCAGCAATTTGTGGGAGAAAGAGAAAAAAACAAATCCATTTGCTTTAGAAGTCGTGCAGAAGGCAACAAGAGCAAGGGAAGGCTGGAGTGCTGACTGCCACCTAACTGAGCAGAAATTCTTTCACCAGAGCAAGTGGGGAAAAAAGCTGTAAATCAAGTTCTGCTATTTGAAATTAAATGCTTCCTAACAGTAATGCCAAGATATTTTCTGCAGACATTTACTAAACCCTTCAATCTTGTACTTTCAAATCATATTTTTAAAGAACAAGGAATGAGAAAGGATTTTAAAATTTAAATTTTTTTTTTTTTTAAATGGGAGATGGAGTAGCTGTTTGTTGATTGCATTTTAGATGCACTTCCCTTTTTCAGAGCAAACCAATGAGTAACTAAAAAAAATTTCACACCGAAAGGTCAAAGAAAGCATATCTCCTCTGATAAATGAGAAAGGAGAACTGACTACAACAGATAGGGAAGAGGGTGAGGTACTCAATGAGTTCTTCACGTCAGTCTTCACTTCTCAGATTTCTGATGTCCCTCAACCGCTTGGTGGGAAGCGGGGATCAAACTCCTCCCCATTGTAAAAGTAGAACAAGTTTGAGATCACCTCATGAGACTGAATGTGTAGAAGTCTACACAGAACTGTAGAGTTCTGAAGGAGCTGGCTGATGTGGTTTCCAACTCACTTGCCATCATATTTGAAAAGTCATGATTGTCTGGCAAAGTGCTTGGTGACTGGAAAAAGGGAAACATCACTTCCATTTACAAAAAAGGGAGGAAGGCCTGTGAGCCTCACCTCTGTGCCTAGAAAGATCATGGAACAGATCCTTCCAGAAGAGATGTTAAGGTACATGAGGGATGAGCAGGTGATCCAAGACAGCTGGCTTACGTAGATGGGCAGATTGTGCCTGACCAATATAGTGGTCTTCCATGATGGAGTGACAGCACTGGTGGACAAAATGAAAGGATGTTGTCTACCCGGATTTGACACAGTTCCCCACCACATCCTCATCTCTAAATTCAAGATATATGGATTTGAAAAATGGATTATTTGGTGAATAAGCAATTACTTGGAAGATTGCAGCCAGAGGGCTGTGGTCAGTGGCTCTGTGTCCAGGTGGAGGCTGGTCACATGTGGTGTGCCTCAGGGTCTGTCTTGAGACCAGTACTCTTTAACATCTTTATCAATGACATAAATGATGGGATTGAGTGCCCCCTCAGCAAGTTTGCTGACGACATCAAGTTGAGCAATGCAGTTGATACGGCAGAAAAAAGGGATGCCACACAGAGGAACCTAGATAAACTTGAAAAATGGGCTCTTGTGAACCTCATGAGGTTCAACAAAGCAAAGTGCAAGGTTTTGCACTTGGGTTGAGGTAATCCCAGATATGTGTACAAACTGGGAGAAGAACTCCTGGAGAGTAGCCCTGCTGAGAAGAACTTAGGGGTCCTGGTCTATTTAAAACTTAACACAAGCCAGCAGTGAGCACTTGCAGCCTGGAAGGCCAACAGTATCCTGGGTTCCATCAGAAGAGGGGTGGCCAGCAGGGACAGGAAGGAAACTGCATTCAGGATTGGGGCCCCCAACAGTGGAAAGATGTGGAGATTTTAGACAGGGTCCAGAGGACAACCGTGAAGATGCTCAGAGGGCTGGAGCACCTCTCCTATGAAGACAGGCTGAGGGAGCTGGGCTTGTTCAGTCAGGAGAAGAGAAGGCAGCGGGGAGACCTCACTGTGGCCTTCTAATCTTTAAAGGGAGATAGGAGGGAAATCAACTTATTACACAATCTGATAGTGATAGGACAAGGAGGGGAATGGTTTTAAACTAAAGGAAGGAAGATTTAGATTAGTTATCAAAGGGAAGTTTTTCACTGAGAGGGGGGCAAGCAGCTTGAACAGGCTGCCCAGAGAGGCCGTGGCTGCTCCGTGCCTGGAGGTAATTAAGGCCAGGCTGGAAGGCCCTGGGTGATGTGATCCAGTGCTCCATCTAGCAACTGGCAGCCTGCCTGTGGCAGGGGGCTGGAAAATGATGATCCTCGAGGTCCCTTCCAACTCAAGCCATCCTATGATTCCATGATTCAGAATTCACTCTTGACAGTCACTTTCTCTTGACCTTTTTAGTGTCTAAATAAGGTCCACTAATTCCCGAGATGTACAAGATGTTCCTGTTTTTATACAGTTTTACATACACTTACAAGCTACTAGTTGGATCTTGCCTTGACACAAGAGTAATTATTATCAAAAACTAATACCCTCCATGTAGACAGTTATGTTCAGCAATAATTATTAATCTATTTCTCAAAAGCATCTCTGAAAATCTAATGACAGCTCTCTCTCTGGCATATGGTGCAAACATTGCAAATTGTTTGGGGAAAAAAAAAACAATCTATTATTAGTCTTCATTGTGAAAAGGGCAATATATGATCCACACAAAAAGGTTAGACAAAAATATCAGATATTACTAGATAATTAGCTTAGCCAAGTCTAGGTTTGTTAAGCAATCAAAGTCTCTGGCTTAATGCCATTGCTCACAAAGGGATGCGTCTGAAAATCACAGCAACAGATGAAAGAATCACTGGTGGGACAGAGAGCAGGGCAGTCACAGCACCAGGATGCAAAGATCTGCCCTTTACAAAGCATGCATCAAAAGAAACCCCATATTCTGTGACAGAGCTAAGAACAGAGTAGATTGCATTTCTTTACCCATGTGAAACTTGCTTTTCCACCGCCTCACTTCCAGAACCCCACTCCAGAGACTGTTTTCCAGCTGACCCTCACGTTCCCTTCTGCAGCAAGCGGGTTTCCATGCTGGTGGATTGGGCTGCGAGCTGGAAATCTTAGACCTTAGTCATGACAAAGCTGTGAGTGGTCCTGAACAAATTAGTGGGGCTATAAATGGATTGAAAGTTGGACTTGTGTACCGTGTACAGGAGTGGGGCCTTTGCTAGTAAACTGTAAGCTACATGAAATCTTAGCTCAGTCCTTAACTAAGAGCTATTGATGAAGACACCAATGCCCAGAGGCCGTAAGTCTTTATGACACAATGCAGGCTCCCGACTTATTGTACAGGTTAATACAGAGCAAAGCAGAGGTCTGCACTGTGTTTTGGGGAGATACAATTCCCATCCTGATCATAAAACAGCCTGTGAGAGCTGTCAGGCTGCTCCCCGCTGCACTCCGTGGCCCAAAGCCTGTTGGTACTGCTGGGCCACAATCCCCTGGGCACCAGTAGGACAGTTTTGTTGAGGGCGCTGTGCCATTTTACAAGTTTCCCATTCTGGTTTATTGCATTACTCAAAATGTAGAAGTCTTAGAAGGGAGTGAGAATCCCCTGCCTTGCTTTCCTCTTCCCCTTCTAAGACTCTAAGTATCTATCAAAGGAGATAAAAAGGTGATTAGCTTAAGAAAACAATTGAAATACTTCAGAGAACCCTTCCAGTATATTTCACATACCCTGCATAATACTGCACAACTCTTACACCATCACAGCCTGACTCGAATGCTTGGGCACAGCAGCAATGAGGCCAGTGGCACTTGTAGTGATACTACTGACAGCACCCATAGCAAGAATCACTTCTCTGGGTGATCAGCATGGGTCACAGTCCTTCATTGCTTCAGGCCCCTGGGGAATTGCTTGTCACTGCTACATTATCCTGGTTTCAGTCAAGACAGTGTTATCAGCACACCTATGTTCTGGTTGTTGCTGAGTGATGGAACACACCTAGGACTGGGCTGGGCTGCTGTGCAATAAAGAGCCACTACCATGATGATGTGAAGACAGGGAGTAGGAGGGAGCCAGGACAGTTGGTCTGAATTAGGCATGGGCTCATTCCATAGCATGTGACGTCACGGGAAGGGCCATAAAGTGTGGGGAGTTGGCTGGGGGGCAGCTGATGCTTGAGGATTGCTGGGTGTCAGTTGCTGGGTGTCAGTCAGCAGGAATGAGATGTGGCACTGCTGATGGGGCACTGGTCAGTGAACAGTTGTACTGTTAGCTGGATGTCAGCCAGAGGTGCTGAGTAATTGCATCGCAGACATCTCTCTCTATAGCAATCGTTACATTTTTGCTTCCATTTTCCTTTTCTGTCTTAATAAATAGTTCTTATCTAAACCCATTTTGTTTGCAATTCTCTCTCTCATCCCACTTGCAAGGAGAGGAAGCGCCCAGCTGTGTGGTGCTGAGTGGCTGCAGGGTTAAACCACAACTTGTACACAGAGGCAGCAGAGACACCTAGCAGCAACCTGGGCTCACCGGGTTAAGGATCTCAGGAATGGAAGTCTGCATCCTTAGTAAGAGGCAGTCGTTAATTGCACAGCTGTGGGAGTGGAAATGAAAAGCCTTTTATTGGCATTCTCATTATTTAATGATAATGAGACCCCAGTGTGCTATAAACTGCTCCTAATTTTTATTTTTACAAATTGGAAGCAAATTCACTGCTCCTACTACAGATGACTTAAAATCTATTCGGTTAACCCTCAAACACCAAAGAGAATGAAAATGAGATAGAATAGTTAAATTTGAGTAATATAGAAATGAATAAGCCCTTTCTTACTACATGCTGCTTAAACTGCTCTTGCAGCTCCATAGGGCTAGGCCCCAGCAGCTTGAATATGGCTCATTTGTAACTCCTCCCAACTGGATGGCACCTTGGAATTGCCAGAGAAGATCAGCTCACCCGCACATTTAGCCCTGAATTCCTGCCTCTGGCAACTGCCTCACTTCTAATGCTTCAAAGGAGAAAAAAAGGAAGTTTTTACTGTATACCTAACAAATGCTTTTTGCTGAACCACGGATGCCAGCTTGTAGCCCCAAGCATAAAATCTGATTACTTAAGTTCACGTTTTGTCTCTTCCCTTCCTCCCAGAGATATATTGTCATTTACACATTACTCATGCTGGTCTCTTTCTCACTGGTCTTCCAAAAAACACAATGGAGAAGGGATTTCTCATCCAAAAGAAGAGACCTCACAATGCAGACGCAGTAGCTCAAAGGGCTGGCAACGCTGTCTCTGGAGATACTTACAACCACCAACCTGAGCATGTTACACAGGCTGCATACACAGAATCCTCTATCAGAGCCTCATCTTGAAGATATTTTGGTATAAGAGATACCAATAAGTAATACCAGATAAAAAACAAACAAACAAACAAAAAAACAAAAATGTAGAACTTATCATTTCTGATTATTTCTGACCACAAATAAATCTGTAAGCTTAGAAAAATCTACTTAAAAGTCACTGCTGGCTTTTTTTTTTGTCAGAGCACCTATGCAAATCCCTATATGCAGAAGGTACGGAGAGGAATGAGGTCTGTTTCTATTCCTCTGTATCCTCAGGACACTCTCAAAGTCACTAAATGAACGTCCCTGCAAGGCTACTGCTGTTATTTCAGCAAGCTGCAAATGGGCACATGGTTACCTCTTAAATTCAGATTTGGGTAGGAAAGCAGATTCAGAATTTTCAGCTCTAATTTAAAAGCTGATGCAATAATTATTTGTCATTTCTTTGTGCTCATTTGACATGCCAGTCAGAAAAAGTAATCTGACAAGATCTACACTTCCATTTTTAGGTAATTTCAAGTAATAACAACACATCTATTGCTGAAGAATGAGTAGTACCAATATTTCCATTAAAAGTTAAGCAGAACAGTATTACTGCTGAAGCTCCTTTGTCTACTAAAGCCTATGGAGTGATTGCCTCCTACAGACTCTCAGAAGTCATAAAATTGCATTCAGTATGGATAGTGAATTTATGTACATTGTTTTTATAGCTAAGTTTAAAAAAAAAAATCACGAATGACTACATATTAACACAGAGGGAAAATTCAGCTTGCCCCACTTGTGCTCCACAGCCATGCAGCTCTAGTTCCATTAAGCTGGTGTTGAACTATCACCTATAATGTAGGAAATGATCATTTTGTAGTCTAATACACGGAACAGTTTAAAACGAAGTCTGGCTACTGGGATGCTCTGCACAATGCTATGAATATTCAGCAACATTTGAACCTTGAGCTCCCCCTTGTGCCATGTAACTAACTTACGTATGGAATAATTGGGTTTTTCTTGACCAGCTCGAAGAGAGGATTGACAGCAGGCTGCCAGCAGCTGGCCCGGCCTGGCACAGTGTTTAGTACTGCATGCAGCAATCCAATGTCACACCTGATGAATGGAATGTAAGCACAAGGGTTTCTTACTTCTGCTCAACTCCTGGGAGCGTAAGCAATATTACTTCACTGATAACCACATCAAACTGCCGCTGCATCTTAGTCTAAAGATGTTACCCACAAAATATAGAATTTAGATTCTGTGCATTAAGGATTCATCCATGCTGACTAAAATATTGGTACATGTGACATGTTTTTCAAAGAATACTGCATTTTCTTTGAAGTATGGAAATGCCCCCAAACCAAAGGCCCACACTCCAGCATGAGAATGGTCTCTGAAAAATTGAATGTAACCTCCACCTCAGTATGACTGTCTAATGCTTGGAATACAGAGAATAACACTGGCAATAGCCAAGCAGACCACAAATCAGAATGCTTCAAAGGACAGTGTTTGAGGCCAGCCATTCTAATACACTAATCTAGATTTATTCTAAAGTAATAGCTCGTCTGTAAGTTCACAAAGAAAAGATCATTTGGATACATTAGTTCCGCTGTGCTGCGGGTAACCACTGCTGGTACCCAAGTCCTCCGAGAATAACAATCATCTGTTTCAGTAACAGGGAAGCATTTCTCCAAGCTAGGTTGTCTGTGTGAAACAGATATTTTTTTTTATATGGAAAACCTCTGCATGTAACTGAGTTCAACTTATGAACTGCATGCAAAGAAAAACCTTTTGAGAACCACACTGCTTAAAAAGCAAATTAATGCAAATACAAAATGCATCTTAAAAATGTATTAAGATCTTCCCTTGTGCCAGAGAGATGGTATCCAGGCCAAGATGCCGCTTCCCTTAAAAACAAGGGGGAACAAGACTTGCTAACAGTGGAACAGGACCAAAGGTTTGAAAAGACTTGGAAAGAAGAGGCTGTTATTTCAGTGTTTGAGGATGTTGGGCACGAGACATGCCCGCACATGGTTTGTCAAGCTTTACAGACCTTAGAAGTTGAGACTAAAAAAAAAATCTTTAAACAAAGCATTTGTATTGTGATGCAAAACGAAGGAATTTGTTTGATTCACATTTTCCTGAGCCTGCAAAGCTGCTCTTTCTCGGATTTATGCCTGCTGCCCCCTGGTTTCTGCAGCAAGACTCTCAGCACAGACGCAGGAAGTCGCTCTGCAAGGTCTGTGAGCTGTGTAACATAAGAAGGCTGTGTTTATTCTCTTCCTGCAGGCTCCCAGTGACATGTGAGCGAAAGTATCACCTTCCCTGGGTTTTCACAGGTTATCAATGACCAGGAACCTCAGAGATCAATTCCACTGGGATGCAGAGAAAACATTCCGACTTGGAATTGTGCCTGCAAGGCTAACACACATATTTTTCTCACCAAAGCCTGAAGATTCGCTTTGTATGTGCAATGTGCTGAGTGCTGCCATGGTCAAAGGAGTGCTCCTGCAAGGTAATCTATGAGATTAGAAACACTTGAAATGCTAGATTGTTTTTCTGGTCAAGTAATGTGTAAAATATCAGCTGTATAGCAGTTATCTGTAAAAACTGACTCCTGGATAGACTTGACACAGATAAAGTGAGACAGAGACAATGGAAACAGCCCATTTCCCCTCTCAGTGGACAAAGCAGTATTTAGCCAATCTGTTTCTTTAGTGCAGTGCTTGTATTTATAATAATGCCTGTAGTTTTTATCAGTCAAACTAAGCTCTTCCAGAATTTTCTGTTCCATGCTGAAGAGGTGGCCAATTTAAAAATACGACTAATTTTAAAATATCCTCCGAGGTTATTATTATTATTATTTTTACCATTACAATACTTCTGTCCTCTTCTGTGACAGTAATCTTGTGTTTCCTTCCCAGACACAGGGACTGACTTGTGTCAGGCTGAATGAAGATACAGAATAAGTACAAACCTTAGCAGACTCATCAAACAACTGTTTTTCATTTCCTATTATTTTTTTGTGCTCTTTTGGGCGGTTTTAATCCAGTGGATATGGGCCATGCTGATTTAATAACTACGCGTGTCTCAGGAATGTTACCTTGCATTCAAGAGCCTTGCACAAGTCCAAACACATTATGAGAGTTATCTTTATCAAACTTCTGCGAACTCCAACAAAAACCCAGTGCCAAGGTGGTGTGATGAGATCTCTTGTGCATAAAACCAGTATTGCCTAAAATTGTTACCACCTGTCTGTCCTTTATTAATTACGACAAATACAACCCCTATAACTCTGCCTGCAATTATCAAATAAACCATTCTTGATTTAACTGAACCATCTCAATTCATTTACTTTGAAACAGCATTGAGCCACGAGCCTTTATATCCTCGCTGTAAAGTAGAGTTTAAAGAGTAAAAACACTTCTGTGACCTCACACAGACAGATGCATGGCAGCATGGGCTGCACTGCTGCTGTTGGTCACAGAAGTCCAAAAGACAGACATCCTGGCTCCATATTTCAATCACTCTGAGAATATTAAGAAACTTCACGCCTAAACCATGCAGAGTTTATGCAATGGTGATCTGTTCTGTGGGAGAACAGTGGGGTCACACCACCGCTCTTGGCAACTGCTCTCCCGCATGTACAGTACTCCTTGCACACACTCCATTCTTAACAAACCAGTACAACTTTTGGCAGGACCACATCTACAACAAAGCTGCTGTCTTTCTTGTAAAGCATTAGTTGGCACCTTTCAAAATCATTTAACTTCAGCCTAACCTTGCTACAAGACATGCTGCTTTCAGGAGGGCATCTGTGCAAACCTGACTGATTTTGCCATCTTCTCTACTCCTTTCTCTGGGAGAAAGTTATTCTAACCTCTGGTTCTAACATTCTTTCCCTCCCACATACTGTTTCCAGTAAGCATCTGCAGTTCCCTAGCGCTGCCAAATCCTTGGATGAGATGGTCATTATGGGAGTTAAGGCACTGCAAAAATAGTTGAATACCATCACAAGTACCAGTTTCAAGAAGAATAGTGTATGTGAAGATTTAAATGTGTGAAGATGTAAATTTAAACTGGAACACCAAAGGCAGCCATATGCTGAAAATGCTATAAATGACACTGTAAACTGATATATATAAAAACCAGTACAGATCTGCTCTGATAAGGCATCTCCCTGACCAGAGTCCAGAATTCAAGCAAGGAAAATATCCCCCCCAAGGCAATATTATGCTGCAACACTCCTCTGTCTGCCAGTCAGCCTGAAGCAAGCACAGCCTCACAAGGAAGCAGGGGGAAGGAGGAATGGTATCACAGAATCACAGAATCACAGAATTGTAGGGGTTGGAAGGGACTTCTAGAGATCATCGAGACCAACCCCCCTGCCAAAGCAGGTTCCCTACACCAGGTCACACAGGTAGGCATCCAGGCGAGACTTGAATATCTCCAGAGAAGGAGACTCCACAACCTCCCTGGGCAGCCTGTTCCAGTGCTCCGTCACCTCACCGTGAAGAAGTTCTTACGCACATTCGTGTGAAACTTCCTATGCTGCAGCTGATGTCCATTTCCCCTCGTCCTGTCTCCACGTACCACTGAAAAGAGACTGGCCTCACCACCACCATGGCCGCCACACCTCAGATATTTATAAACCTGGATCAGGTCCCCTCTCAGTCTTCTTTTCTCAAGGCTAAACAGACCCAGTTCACTCAGCCTTTCTTCATAGGGGAGACGCTCCAGGCCCTTCACCATCTTTGTGGCCCTCCGCTGGACTCTTTCCAAGAGATCCCTGTCTTTTTTGTACTGGGGAGCCCAGAACTGGACACAGTACTCCAGATGAGGCCTTACCAGGGCAGAGTAGAGGGGGAGGATCACCTCCCTCGACCTGCTGGACACGCTCTTCTTAATGCACCCCAGAATGCCATTGGCCTTTTTGGCCACGAGGGCACACTGCTGGCTCATGGCCAACCTGTCGTCCACCAGGACGCCCAGGTCCCTCTCTGCAGAGCTCCTCTCCAGCAGCTCATCCCCCAGCCTGTATTGGTGCATGCAATTATTCCTCCCTAGGTGTAAGACCCTACACTTGCTTTTGTTGAACCTCATCCGGTTTCTTACTGCCCAGCTCTCCAGCCTGTCCAGGTCTCGCTGAACGGCAGCACAGCCTTCAGGTGTGTCAGCCAATCCTCCCAACTTCGTATCATCAGCAAACTTGCTGAGGGTGGCCACTATCCCCTCATCAAGGTCATTGATGAAGATGTTGAACAAGACCGGACCCAGCACAGACCCCTGGGGGACACCACTGGTTACAGGTCTCCAGCCAGACTCTGCACCACCAACAACGACCCTCTGCGCTCTGCCAGTCAGCCAGTTCTCAACCCACCTCACTGTCCACTCGTCTATCCCACACTTCCTCAGCTTTGTTATAAGGATGTCGTGGGAGACAGTATCAAATGCCTTTCTAAAATCAAGGTAGACTACATCTACCGCTCCTTCCCCATCCACCCAGCATGTGACAGCATCATAGAAGGCCACCAAGTTGGTCAAGCGTGACCTCCCCTTGGTGAACCCATGCTGACTACTCCTGATAACCTCCTTTTCTCACAGTTGTCTGGAGGTGGTATCCAGCACAAGCTGTTCCATCACCTTTGCAGGGACAGAGGTGAGGCTGACAGGCCTATAATTACCTGGATCTTCCTTCTTGCCCTTTTTGAAGACCGGAGTGACATTGGCTATCCTCCAGTCTTCAGGGACCTCCCCTGTTGTCCAAGACCTCTGAAAAATGATGGAGAGTGGTTCAGCAATGACCTCCGCCAGCTCCCTCAGCACACGTGGATGCACCCCATCAGGTCCCATGGACTTGTGGAACTTAGTACTGCCTAGGCGCTCACGCACATCCTCTTTCCTGACTAAAGGGAAGTCTCCCATTCCCCAGACCCTCTCACTAACCTCCAGGGTGTGGGATTCCTGCGGGAGAGCCTTTTCACTGAAGACGGAAGTAAAGAAGGCATTCAGTAGCTCTGCCTTCTCAGCATCCCCTGTTACAAGAACCCCCCCCTCACTTAGTAAGGGGCCCACGTTCTCTCCAGTTTTCCTTTTGCTGTTAACATACTTGAAGAAGCCTTTTTTATTATCCTTTATCACTTTAGCTAGATTCAATTCCAGACGGGCTTTAGCCTTCCTCGTTGCATCCCTGCAGGCCCTGACTACATTCCTATATTCTTCCCAAGTGGTCAGACCCTTTTTCCACATTTCATGGACCTTCTTCTTTCCTTTGAGCTTGCGCATGAGCTCCTTGCTCATCCACACAGGTCTCCTGCCACCTTTTCCCAATTTCTTGCTCACAGGGACGCACCGATCCTGAGCTTGGAAGAAGAGCTGTTTAAATGCTGACCAGCTCTCAGAGGCCCCCTTACCTTCTAACACCCAAGCCCACGGGATAGCTCCAAGTAGGTCCCGGAAGAGATCGAAGTTGGCTCTCCTGAAGTCCAGGGTAGCAATCCTACTTATTGCTTTGCTTCTTCCACTCAGGATCTTGAACTCCACCATCTCATGATCACTACAACCCAAGCTGCCCCCAACCTTTACTTCCTTAACAAGTCCATCCCTGTTGGTGAGAATAAGGTCCAGTAACACCCCTCCCCGCGTCGGTTCCTCCTCCACCTGCATCAGAAAGTTGTCTTCAACACACTGCAAGAACCGTCTGGACCGTGCATGCCTGGCCATGTTGGTCGTCCAGCAAATATCTGGATAATTGAAGTCCCCCATAAGCACCAGTGCCTGGGAACGTGACGCTACATCCAGTTGCTTACGGAAGGCCTCATCAGCCTCCTCATCCTGATCAGGGGCCCGTAGTACACGCCCACAACAGTATCACCCTTACCAGCCTGCCCCTTGAGTCTCACCTATAAGCTCTCCACTGCTACATCACTCTCCCCCAAGTGAAGTTCAATACATTCTAGCTGCTCTCTCACATTAAGAGCAACTCCACCACCCCGCCTAGCCAGCCGTTCTTTCCTAAAAAGCACACAGCCCTCCATGACAACATTCCAGACATGCGAGCTGTCTCACCACGTCTCTGTGATTGCAATGAGATCGTGACCTCGCGACCGCACACAGAACTCCAGCTCTTCCTGTTTATTCCCCATGCTACGCGCATTAGTACACAGGCACTTAAGAGAAGCAGCATCCCCCCACCCTGCTCCCTGCCCTCCTCCTTCACTGGGGTCTGAATGAATATAAATGTCAGCTCCTCCCCCCATGTGCCACCACTAATCTTACAGCTCATTCTGTTGTGCACAACTGGAGTGCGTCGTCAATATTTATAGCAATTGAAGATCAAGGAGATCAACCCTGAAAACACAATTATTTTTTTATTTTGAAAAAAAACCTTTTCCTTTCCTTAGTTTCCACATTAAAATAGAAAATGGAACAATGCCAAGGAAGAGAAGTGTTTATAAAGCTTGGGTAAGAGGGCTTGAAAAGTAGTTTTCCCTATTCCCGTCAAGGCCAAATGAAAAGGGAAAAAAAACAACAAAAAAACCAACACTAACACCATCATGGAAAACCCCACATCTTCTTTCTGAAAGACTGCATATCACGTGAATTAAAAAGAACTACCATTTTGGAACCACATTTATCTCTTCTTTTGAAGCCTGTAAGCTTTTAAATATTATTTTTTTAAAAAAAGAAAAACATTACAAAGTGTCTGTCACATACTTTCAAAGAGAACACAGCAAAAATCTGACCTGTGAGCTTAAACAGTCTGTGAACTCACACTAAAATTAAACTTGTGATGCTTCAGTCTGAGTGCGTGTTTACAGCACATAAACATGTATTATGTTATAATGAATCAGAGTTGGTCCACTGTTCTCTCTTATTTTGCCAGCTTTCTGGATTAGTCAACACAGCTTCGCTTCCATTTGCTATGGATAGAGTAGATGGAAAATCACAGAATCCTTAAGAGTTGGAAGGGACCTTTAAAGGCCAACTCCCCTGCAATGCACAGGGACACCCAGGCTGCCCAGGGCCTGATCAGCCTGGCCTTGAAAGTCTCCAGGGACAGGGCATTAACCTACGGCAACAGGTTACCGTCAATAAGTAACCTGTTCAAGTGCCTCACCACTATCACTGTAAAAGAGATTTTCATAGTATCTATCCTAAATCTACCCTCCCTGAGCTCACGTCCAGCTGCCATCCACCAGCACTCCCAGTCTTTTGAGGCAAGACTACAGCTCAATGCTTTCATCTCCTAGTTTGTACGGTAATAGAGGTTGCCTCAACCCAGGTCCAAGACCTTGCACTTGGATTTGTTGAACCTCATGAGGCTCTCCTGTGCCCACTGCTCAGCCTAGGTCCCTTTGGATGGTGTTCCATCCCTCAGGAACGTTGACTGCACCCCACAGCAAACTTGCTGAGGGTGCACTCAACTTCATTGCCGATGTCACTGATGAAGATATTAAAGAGTATTAGCCCCAGCACCAACCCTGGGGGACACCACTCTTTTTTTACTCTTTTATTTTTTAATCTTTTTATTACTCTTATTTTAAAGAATACATTTTTCAAAGCCTGATGATAAACCCTTGGCTGGGAGGAATGGTGTCCTACTGCTCAGTAATAGTTTTAGTGCAAGCTGACTAACTAAATAAATGGAAACAACAAACAGAGGAGCCATGGATAAAAAAGGAACAAGTTCACCAAGAAAACTAATGCTTCAGAATTTCTGAGGCAAAATGGTAGCTTTTGCCTAGCTTTACCCATTTTCACCAGCCTTCTCAAAATTGCTCTCGTCCCTTTGAAGAGCTTTTCTGGACATCAGTTTCACAGTATCAGTTGATAATTGCAGGCAGTGATAGAGTACTGCTAGCAACTGGTACACAGACTCAACAATGTAATCTCACTTACGGATGAACCTTAAAAAGCAATCTATCAAAAGAACAAAGTCTGTTCTTTGTCCCAGGGGCAGAGACAAGGTTTTATTAAAAAAGGAGGGGGCAGTCACGGGTGAATGTCTTTGCAAGGAATTTTTATAATTGCATTTTAGTTCTCCTCTCAACAATACACTGTCACTTGCTCCCACTTCTCCAGACTTATTTATCCATATAGACCAATAAATGTTAATTAAGTTGGTTTTAGAATGGAAGAACAACTAAATAGAATAAATAGAATAACAGAATCATTTCAGTTGGAAGGGGCCCTTAAAGATCACCTAGTCCAGCTCCCCTGCAATGAACAGGGACACCCACTGCTCTGTCAGGTGCTCATAGCCCCTCCAGCCTGACCTTGAACGTCTCCAAGGACGGGGCATGTACCATCTCTCTGGGCAACCCATGCCAGTGCCTCTCCATTCTAACTGTAAAAAACCTTCCACATATCCAGCCTAAATCTCCCCTCGTTGAGCTTAAGACCATTTCCCCTTGTCCTGTCACAACAGACTCTGCTAAAAAGTCTGTCCCCTTCTTTCCTGTCACTCCCCTTCAGATTCTGACAGGCTGCCCTCAGCTCTCCCCACAGCCTTCTCTTCTGCATCTGCACAGCCCCAGCTCTCAGCCTGTCCTGTAGGAGAGGTGTTCCATCCCTGGGATCATTTTTGTGGCCCTCCTCTGGACGAGCTCCAACAGCTCCATGTCTCTCCAGTGCTGAGGATTCCACATCTGGACGCAGTGCTTCACATGAGGCCTCACAGCACAGAGCAGAGGGGCAGGACCACCTCCCTGACCTGCTGGTTGCTCTTCTTTTGGTGCAGCCCAGGATACAGTTGACTTTGTGGACTGCAAAGGCACTTTGCTGGCCCGTGTCCAGCTGCCATCTACCAGAACCCCCAACTCCTTTCCCACAAGGCTGTGCTCTATCCTTACATCTCTCAGCTTGTACTGACACTGGAGGTTGCCATGATCCAGGTGCAAGACTCACACTTGGCCTTAGTGAATCTCATGAGGCTCTGCTGGGCACACTGCTCAGCCTGTTTAGGTCTCTATGGATGGCATCCCATCCCTTAGAAATGTTGAATGCACTGCACACTTAAGATTTTTAGACTTTATTTTATGACAACAGTCATAAAACAATCACTCTAAAAGGAGTTTTTCTGTAGAAAAAAAATTCTCCTGAACTCTCAAACATATCCCACAGTTTTGCTGAACTCAGCAAGTTTATCAGGAAACCATCATGGTAAATGTCCCACAATAATATCATTAAATTTTCTGGACCTTGGATATGAATACTGCATGTAGTAGAATATATATCCAAGGCATTAAATGCTCTCCTAGCAACTCAACAACTACTGCTCATTAAAATGAGCTCACTCAGATTCCTAACAAAGGACAGAAAACCAGAAAACCCCAAATATCCATGGGTGGAAATAATTCACATACAACCTCCGCATTCTGACCTCCTGGTCCTCACAAGGGATCTTCAAAAATAGTTCTAAAATATAATCTCAGAAGTTAAATTCATAAATCTACTATATACAAAGAAAAAATTTGAATCATACATAGAGTGGCTTAAAGGCACATTGTATTTCCCCATCTCACAGCTAACCCCTTCATGAGTAACAGACAGCAAATGACCTGTGCCTGCTTTTCTCTTTGCCAGATGTGTCCCATGGGTGACAATCCTCTCCTCCAGCTGCCTCCCTCCCAATGCTATAGCCTTGTTACCAGTGGTTTAATTCACGGATGTCAACCTTCTGGCTCACTTGAGCACTGAGGGAAATGGAATTGTCTTGGGCCACATATAAAATACCTAATATATTAAGTAACAAAACCTCTTTTAAAAATCTTCATATTTTTTATTAAAACAGAAAAAAAAAAAAGGGAGAAACAAAAACAAAATTATTGGAGATATCTGACCTTGCTTTTATGAAACTGATGCATCACCCTGGTTCAGTGGTGATGGCTGTAACTCTTACTGAGTTTTCAAAATGCTCATAACAGATTTCTGATGAAATTTTACTCTCCCTGTGCTTCATCCTTGAAAACCGTTGTTCACAAATGTATGTGATGACATAATTAAGGTGTGGTTGTGTGATTGCTCTCTGGTAAGCTAGAGCTCATAAAGATTTGGTAAAGAGACAATCAAATTTTTGAGTTCAGTATCTGATTGCAACTGTATACATTCCATTTGAAAATCTGCAGGTAACATATTTATGTCAACAGAAAATGGAGTAAGAGATATAATAAAAATTATCTTTTTTTTTTTTTTTTTTTTTTTAAGCAAAAGGTGGATAGTGAGGTGGGATAGAACTGAGACAGGTGAGGTTTAGGTTGGATATGAGGAGGAAGTTTTTCAGCCAGAGGGTGGTGAGGCACTGGAACAGGTTGCCCAAGCAGGTTGTGGATGCCCCAACCCTGGAGGCATTCAAGGCCAGGCTGGATGTGGCTCTGGGCAGCCTGGGCTGCTGGTTGGTGACCTTGCAGGGTGTTGGAACCAGATGATCACTGTGGTCATTTTCAACCCAGGCCATTCTGTGATTCTACGATAAAATCTGTTCTCAAATTGCTTTATCAAAACAGAAAGCAAGGCTGCATATTTTTTGCTGTTCGCTGGGCTGTGTTTAGCCAATGTATCAAAATGCCTAAAGTTATTTGCTGTAAATTGAGCTTGCCACAATTTAAGTTTTATTTTGAACAGTGTTATGGTTTGAAACATGGCACAGATAATTCATTTAAATTAGTAGTTGAATCTACCAAAAAATGCTAGATCTGTGAGCCATTTTTCATTTTCTGGCACAAATTTACCATAACATTCCATAAATTACTTGATTTCATTTTGCAAATCATAAAATTTTCTCAGGATTTTATCCTGACTTAACTACTTCAGAAAAGTAAGTTATGTTCCCATAGTCAGCATCCTTACTTTCAAGGAACTCCTGGAATTGGTGATGATTCAATCCCTTGGGCCTTATGAAATTCACAGATGTCAATTTGCATGATATTATCTATTTTTAAAGCTTTTGCAGACACATTTTCTTGATGTTAGATGCAGTGATATTTCATCAAATATGAGTTGCTGGTTGCAATTGCATCGACTCTTATTAATATTATAAGTGTCTCTTTTTTTACTTACCATTGCTGAGGCACCATCAGTAGCTATACCAGATAGGTTGGAAAAGGTTAAAAAGAATCCCTGTAATTTTTACTGCTTCATACAAATCAAGAGATTTATTCGGGTCTTTTAATGGGACCAAAAAAGCCGTTTCTTCAGGGACATTTTATCTGTTATCAATACCTCTAATGAAAATGGCAAGCTAAGCTGCATCTGTAGCATCAGTGCTTTCATCCATAGCCAAAGCATTGAAATCACCAGCTTTACTCCCCAAACATCTTTTAATACATTTTCCTATTTCTTCAATTTGTCTGGCTATATTCTTGGTGAGATAAAACTGATTTTAGAAAAATCTGTTTGTATTGTTGTTGTTGCTTTTTTTTATTTTTTTATTTTTTAAATCAGGACAAATTATATCTGCTATGCTTTCCATATATGGCTTAATAAACTTACTATCAATAAATGGTTTTGATTTTTTTACAATAAGGTTTGCTGCCACATAAGTAGCTTTCATAATTGAGTCCATTTGAGTTGTAACTTAAAAAAAATTGAGAAGACATTTTTTCAGTTCCAGTATCTTGTCTTACAAAACATTCCTTGATACACATCATATTTCTCTGTGTTTTTTTCGCACAGAATGTCTTTTCTTTGACCATCCATGCAATTTTCTTACAAATTCAGCTCAGACAGTGCCAACTGCAAACCAATGTTTGGTGGCTGAGAGCGATGGCTGTGTGCTTGGGGCCGGGCTGCTCGGCAGGGAAGAGCCACCGCCGCGAAGGTGCAAGGGCAGCAGGCAGCTGCAGGAGCCAGGAGCTGGGCTGGGCTGCAGGCTGGACATGACTGCTTTTTCTGATGTATGTAACAGTGACTGTGTACAAAATGTTGGACCTCTGTTCTGTTTAAGACAGTATCCCAGGAACTATACATATTGCCCACCAAATTACTCTGTATTCTAATGCATTTATCCAAGCACAGTTCATCAGAAATCATCTCCTGCTGTATTTCATCTGTTCTCTCTTCTCAGTCCCTTACAAGTGTAGCCCCCCTTTCTAATAGGGTCCGAGCCCAAAGCAGATGAAACAGCCGTGTCTCTCTGCTGTTTCAAAGCTAGATGCAAAACAAATTGAACAGAATGATCACTAGGGAGCTTCAGCTTGAGACAAATCCTTACTGCAGTCAGCAAGTTGCATTTTGGTATCACCTTAAATGTGACTATCACCCACAGGAGCTGCATATTCTTTCTTGTTCACACTGCCCTTATGCTGACCAGAGGAGCAGGACTTTGCACTACAGGTACATGCAGACTCTGCCCTTCCAGACCTGTACAGCAACAACCAAGGAGCTGTTAAGAACTTCCTCTGGTTGCTGATAATCACTTCGTTAACTGCAGTTACAGAAATACTGAAATGCATGCTTTAAA
Source organism: Meleagris gallopavo (assembly GCF_905368555.1). Lineage (NCBI taxonomy): Eukaryota > Metazoa > Chordata > Aves > Galliformes > Phasianidae > Meleagris > Meleagris gallopavo. The sequence goes on along the minus strand of NC_139414.1, from coordinate 250,810 downwards.
TTACACTATCAATGAATCACAAAATGGCTTGGGTTGTAAGGGACTTCAAAGATCATCAAGAATTAGATCAGATTGCCCAGGACCCCATCCAACCTGCCATTACTATCCAACCTGCCTTTAAACACCTGCAGAGATGCACAGCCTCTCTGGGCTGCCTGTGCCAGCGCCTCATCACTCTAAAAAAAATTTCCCCCGACTTCTAATCTACATCTCCCTCCAGTTTAAAACCATTTCCCCCTGTCCTATCATTATTTACCTGTGTAAAAAGTTGATTTCCCTCATGTTTATGTACTCCCTTGAATACTGGAAGGCTCCCCATAGCCTTCTCTTTTCCAGAGTAGTTCAGCCACACGCTGTACCACATACCCTCATTACCTGACATAATCCAACAACCAATCCAGATGACATGATATAGCTGGATAAATACAACAGATCACAACCTAAGAACTTAACATTACCTTATTTCTCCCTATCCCAATCCAAATAACTCACTGATCATGATGGATCCACAGATGTCCCTTCTCACAGAATGCTCTACTTACTCCTTCACTCCCCTTAGACTAGAAATGAGTAGAATTAGTGGGACATTATAAATATTCTTTCCTAAAACTTTTCCCCAAAAGACAACCAAAGACTAAAACTTACATTATTTTGTGAATCACAGAAGCATAAAATGGCTTGAATTGGAAGGACCTCAAAGGTCCTCTAGTTCCAACTCCCTGCTGAGGACAGAGCTGCCCACCACTAGATCAAGCACTAGATCAAATTGCCCAGGGTCCCATCCATCCTGGCCTTGATCACCTCTGGTGAGGGAGCAACCACAGCCTCTCTGGGCAGCCTGTACCAGCATCTCACCACTCTCTCTGTGAAAAACACGTAATTTGAGACACAAATCTATGTAAGAAAGTATTGTGAATATAAATACAAATCAAGGGGTTTTCTACTATCTCTTCCACTAGGAAAAAAAAAAAAAAAGAGAGAGAGAAAAAACAGGAACTGTAAAGTGGGGAAAAGATACATTATTCTTTTTCTGAACATGGAAAGGTAAGATTGTATTGTTCTCAGATATGGAGATCTATAGGGCACAGATCCTTCCTTGGTCCTGTTGCATGACTGCTGCATTTGCACACACAAAATTCATGAAAGAATTCTGAAAGGTGACCCTCACTGCACAGAACTGCAGTCAGCCATTTCTCTGCCTAGGTAGTTCAGTTTGTTCAAAGATCCATACTTCGGAGCTACTTCTCACACCAAGTCTCAGTTTACTTCATGCGTGACTCACAAATTCATACCCACTAGGTTTCGAAAGAGACTGGATTCCCCTTTTGTTAGACTATTTGTCTCCTTCACTTGCTGGCCTATCAGCACAAGACAGAATTTATTGCAGTTTAATGTTATGTAGCATCTGTTCAACTATAAATTAATCACTGTCAGATAAGAATAAAGTTAATTAGTTTCCTAGAGTATGCCTTTTTTCTTTAGTTGTTAATTACCCATATAAGAACCTGTGCCTTTCAGAGTCAGCATATTCACAACATTGGAATGTCATTATTCAATCTCCTTCTGAGAAAACATTACACATCTTTGTACTTAAGCAGCATTGAAAGCTAATGCAAGTATCCGGACATTTTTAAGTTGGTAGTGACATTATTGTGTCTATTTTCACATAATGAAAACAATGCTGTTAAAATGCAGAAAATTGCTATTCACTAAACAGCAATGTTTCAGGATGCACACAAGTTTCTTTTCAAGTACTGCTATAGTGCTGCAGTATCTTTTTAAACAACACACTTACTGTTTAATATATAGCTTAGGTAGATATTGCCTGCAAATATTCACTATTTAATAAAATGAAATAATATTCCAAGCACGTAAATTACTGTGCTATCAGATTATACCACAGTGACAGCAATTGCAGGCAGATCACAGGCAGGATATCTGAATTCCATACTCATTTTCACCATAGCCATATAACAATGGCAACCCCTTCATTTCAAGAACTTTCTGACAAAGTACAACAAAGACTTATCCAGCCTTTCAAAGTCTTCTGAGTAGAGCCCTATAAATTCTACATATAAAAGTTTTGTCTGCCCTGTTTTTTAGCATAATCAATCTCACAGCAAATTGGTTAAAATTTGGATAGATGCTTGGTGAAGAAATGAAGATCTGTTTTTTTTTTTACAAAGCTCTACGGGTGAGAAAAAATTAATATAGATACAACTTCTTGTATTGTTACAGAGTAATTGTTTGGGGATTTGGAGAAGGGACAGCAAGAAAGAAAAAGTGAAGCTCAAACAAGCCTACACTGTTTGTTTATTTCTGTGAAACAAGGATTTTTCCTGCATGCTTTGAATTTTTCCTGTGTAGCCACTAAGTGCACTTCTCTCTGGTCACAGGATCAGAGACTTGATCTTCTCCAAGGCTTTGTAATCCAAGAACTTTATATTTCAGACTGAAATGAAGGACCAAGGGACAAAGACAAACTCTTTCATTGTCTCCCACTGAAGGGAACTTGAACTCTGCCACGACCACTCCAAGGGCTCAACTATGGGCTCATGGGAAGAAGAGAGCAACAGCTCCCTCTGTCCAAAAGTCTCTTTCACACCAAAGACTTTTTTTTTTTTTTTTTTTTAAACAGTCTTTTATGCCTAAAGAAGAGAAACTGCTGTTTGGGAATCCAGCCTGTGTGTGAGGAGAATTCTGCCACATTTCTTTCTTTACTACAAATAAATGCAACATCCTTGAAACAGTCTCTGTAGTCAAATGTACACCAGAAATACATTTCAACTAAGCTATCAGGATGTATACTATTAGTATTAGTATTAGATTCCTACACTACTAGCTCCAAAGGTGAATCAGCAACATGTTATACTGTAAATGCTTGGAATCACCTTATATGTAGATAAATTTCTATAACAATCATAGAACCGTTTCAGTTGGAAGGGACCCTTAAAGGTCATCTAGTCCAACTCCAGCAGGCTCGTGTCCCTCCTGTGCTGAGGACTCCACATCTGGATGCAGTACTCCAGATGAGGCCTCACAGCACAGAGCAGAGGGGCAGGACCACCTCCCTGACCTGCTGGCTATGTTTCTTTGGATGCAGCCCAGGATGCAGTTGGCTCATGTTCAGCTTGCAATCCACCAGTGCCCCCAGCTCCTTTTTGGTGGGGCTGTGCTCTATCCTTACATCTCCCAGCTTGTACTGTTAGTGGGGATTGCCATGACCCAGGTGCAAGACCTCACACTTAAATTTGCTGAACCTCATGAGGTTCGCGTGGGCCAACTGCTCAGCCTGTCTACATCTTTCTGGACGGTCTCCCATCCCTCAGGTGTGTCAACCACACCACAGAGCTTGTTCTTTTCTGCAAATATGCTGAGAATGTAACAGATCCTGCAGTCAATGTCACTGATGAAGACTGTTGCAAGAGTACCAGTCCCAGTCCTGACTCTTGAGGGACATAACTCATTACCAATCTCCATCTGGACACAGAGCCACTGAACACCACTCTCTGGGTACAATCTTGCAACCAGTTCCTTGTCCTCTGAACAGTCCACCTATCAAGTCCATAACTTTCCAATGTGGAGAGAAAGATGTTGTGGGGGATCATGTCAAGGGCCTTACTGAAGTGGACTTCAGTAAGGTGACATCAGTGGCTCTTCCTTTGTCTGCTGACAAGATACGCTATCATAAAAGGCCACAAGTTTGGTCAGGCAGGACCTGCCATTGAAAAAGCAATGCCAGTTATACTATTTTCCAAGTACCTCAGGATTGCGCCTCCAGGAGGATCTGTTCTATGATCTTCTCTGGCACAGAGGTGAGGCTGCCAGGCTGGTAGCTCCCTGGGTCATCCTTTCTACTCTTCTTAAATATAGGCATGACACTGACTTTTTTCCAGTCACCAAGAACTTCACCTGATTGCTATGACTCTTCAAATGTCATTGAGACTTGCTCATGGCTTTTTTTCAGGGACAGCTCTCTACACTCTATTCCTTCCCTGATGTAGAGGCAATGCCTCCTCCCCTCCTTCCTTACCTGTTCATTCTGAACAGCCTGCACCTGTCAATAGTCATGGGAATCATCCCACCAGGTTTTGGTTTTGGCAACTACATTGTGGTTTTCTAGTAGCATGGTGGCTTCCAACTCCTCCTGTTTGTTTCCCAACCTGTATGTGGAATGAGCGGTGGGAAATGAGGCATGAAAAGGCACCTCTTCCCAACTACTCTAGTAGTTGGAAGACTGAAGGCACCTGTTAAAACAAATGACTAAGCTGGAAAATGAAGTAGAAATAGCACAGGACACTTTTTCTGACAGGAACACATTGGAGATCCATACCAATAAGACTTTGAAAGTGAAGATCCTGCAAAGAAAATACAGTGAAAGCAAAATTCAGAGTTAACTTAAGACACTGTAATGGTTTTTCATCAAGAAATGGTCAGAATATTTTCTTTCCTAGCTGCCAGACGGTGGTAGTATTTCAAAAATATTAATATTATTTATGAGGAAATACATTCATTGCATTATGACTTGGCTGCCTGCCAGTGCTGTAGTATTGCATTCATAGGAGTTATAGGTCAGCATCCACACAATGCCATAATCTACAGACAGTATCAGAGGAAGCGGGAAACACACCGCAGTCCAGTTATTCATGACAACTTGTTTTGGGGGAAAATATATTAATATCTGCTTGTCATTGAGGTAGTCTGACACAGTATCAAACATCAGTGATATTTTCTGGAATCTGTGAAAGAAATTGAATGAATACCCTCAGCCATGTGGGATCACTTGCAGCCAAGTTTCCCAGTCTAAATGAACACCTCTTTAGTAAGTCATTAAATCTTTCAGAGTTTTTTCTGTTATCTTCAAAAATGAATTCTCCAACCAGGACAAAACAAATGTTAGGCTGAATCAGTAATTAAATCAAGATGCCAAAGAATGAGTTTTGCTCACGTTAAGAGCCAATTCTACATACAACATCTGAGTATCTTTTAAGGTAACCAATGCAAAAGCCATTCCACAGAAATGTGTGCAAAGGCATTTTGAGCATTCTTTTCTCTGCTCATAAATATTCACAGTTCTCATTCTAGTTCTAAGATTTGTAGATTACTGTAGCCATGGACGTTGTTTGGACCAGATGTGGTTAGGCAAAAGAAATGGTTACAAGAGATAAAAAAAAAAAAAACAGATGTCTCAACCAAACATGTTAAATTCAATGCATTTTCTATAGGTTATCACAGACAGAAACACCAGTTAGGGGACATCTCCCGACTACTGCAAATCCTCGGTTAGTGTTCTAAGGACAAGCAGCAGAATCATAGAATCACCAAGGTTGGAAAAGACCTCCAAGATCATCCAGTCAACAGTTCACCTGCCACCCAACATTGCCCACTAAATTATGTTCCCTAGTATGAACACCTCCAGGGACAGCGACTCCACCACCTCCCTGGGCAGCCTGTGCCAAAGCATTGTCCCCGTTTCTGAGAAAAGATTGTTCCTAATGTCTAAACTGAATCTCCTCTGGTGTAACTTCATGCCATTCTCTCCCATCCTATGACTAGTTACACAGGAGAAGAGGCCAGTGTCCCACCTCACCACAGTCTTTTTTCAGTTTAACTCCACATAAGACATGCTCCAGGCCCCTCACCATCTTCAGTACCCTTCTCTGGACTCCAGGGCCTCCATGTATCTCTTATAAATAGGCACTCAAAACTGGAAACACTACTCAAGGTATGGCCTAGCCAGCACCAAGTACAGAGAGATGAACACTTCCTTGCTCATGCTGGCAACATTATTTCTGATACAAGTCAGGATGTGATTAGCCTTCTTTGTCACCTATGCACACTGCTGCTACACGTTCAGCCATGCACAAACTAACACCCCCAGATCCATTTTTTCTGCAGTCTTCCCAGCTGCTCTGTCCCAAGCTTGTAGTGTTGCCTGGGGTGGTTGTGGCCAAAGTGCAGAATCTGGTACTTGGTCTTGTTGAACTTCATCCCATTGATCCCAGCCCAGCTATCCAGCCTGTCCAGATCCCTCTGCAGGGACTTCCTACCCCCAGGCAGATCCACACTTCCTCCCAACTGGCTGTCATCTGCAAACTTAGTGAGGGTGCACTCAGTGCCCTCACTCAAGCCATCAATAAAGATATTGGACAGGGCTGACCCCAGTACTGACCCCCTGGGGAACAACACTCAAGACAGGTTGCTAACTGGATGTAATTCCATTTACCACCACTCTGGGTCCAGCCCTCCAGCCAGTTCTTCACCCAGCCAAGCGTGCAGCTGTCCAAGCTTTGGGCTGCCAGCTTCCCCAGGAGAACACTGTGGGACACCAGTGTCAAAGGCTTTGCTGAAGTCAAGGTAAACTACATCAACAGCCTTTCCCTTATTCACCAAGGATAACTGATCTGACTTTTAAGGACAGATGTAAAGAGGTTGAAAACCTCAGCCTTTTCCTTAATGCTTATGTTCCCTGCAGCATCCAGTAATGGATGAATTTTCTCCTTGCCCTCTTACTTTTAATACTTACTTTTTATAAAAAACTTTTTTGTTTTCTAACCCCTGTGGCCAAATTGAACTCAAGCTAGGCTTTTGCCTTTTCAATTTTCTCCCTGCATATTCTAACTTCTTTGCAGTCTCTGAGTTGCCCATCCCTTCTTCCATAGCATGTAGATTCTCTTTTTCTCTTGGAGTCTAAACTCCCTGTTCATCCACACTGATCTTCCTCCTCTTTAGCTCATCTTACGGCACAGGGGGACAGCCTGCTCCTGCACCTGTAAGACATCTTTCCTGACGTGCTTCCAGCCCTCCTGGACCCCTTTACCTTTCAGGACTGAATCCCAAAGGATTCTCCCTGTAAGTGTCCTAAAGAGTTCAAAGTCCATCCCCCAGAAGTCCAAGGTAGCAGTGTCAAAGACTCCCCTCCTGATTTCACCAAGAATCAAGAACTCTACCTTTCATGGTCACAAAATGGGACAAGTGACATGGAAGATTAATCAACTTTCAAAGGAAGCATGAAAGGTTCCCACTGATTCTCTTAGAATAGACCTGCACAACTGTGCCACCTCACTTAACATCTTTACCAAAGAACTTCTGTGAGGCAGCAATTCTCTCACTGTGAACTATTACAACAAGTTTTCCTAAATTTCTCATTTTCTGAGAAGCAAATAAGTTATTTCATCAGGGACTTGAGTAAAGTTGAGTGGCACTCTCAGGGTTTGACCCACAAAATTAGGTACACCAGGTAATATCTACAGGCCCTCTCTTTACTAGTTACTCATTATGCTAGGACATGCAATTTATTATTTTTTATATAGTTAATCTTTCTTTAAGACAGTGATTTTGTAAGACCTCCACGTATCTACCTGCCGGTAAAGGAAAAAGTGGGAAACTTGTCACATTTTTATAGTCAATAAAACTCTCAGATGCAATAGCTGTCCATGATCCCTGAATTTTTATTTCATTTCTGCATCTTTAAAATACAATGTTTGGCAGAAGGTGTCTTTTAATATTCAGGTGTAAAACAGGATTTCTACAATGGCACCCCAGGAACCAAACTACAGTGCTGCCAAACTGTAGTGCTGCAGCTGCTCTGATGTGATCCGTGCAGCTTGAAAACTAATCTAGAAAACCCATACTGTTATTAAAAGGGAAAGATCTTTTCTGGGGAAAAATGAATTCCTTTGGGTGTGATATATAGAAGAAAAAAAATAATAAAAACTTGAAATATATGAATCTCGATTACACTGAGAATTGCTTGTGTGCTTCAAAAATGTTTGCTCAGCTCTGGTCAAAATCCAGTCAGAATGAATGAAGCTGAAAAATTAAAAGCTACACGGGAGATCCCTGGCAAGTCAAAAGTTGTCTTGTTCCAGAAAGGAGGAAACAGTCACTCTGGGTCTTGTCTTCCACCACAGTTACATGATGGGTTGTAATTTATGAACAGTGAGTATTCGTTCAAGACTGAAGTTAATTGTGAAAAGTATAAAAACTGGGCTACTTGAGCATGGAAAAGTAACCCTACAGTTTTAGGATTTCAAAACAAAAAGAAAATGCAAGGCAAGAATAGGAGAAGAAAGGGCCAGTTTAGATGGTCAGATGTGTAATTCAATTTGGCATTATCAGCTGATTGAATTTTCAGGAAAAAATAATTAAGTACATGGGAACATTAAGCAGCAATTCCATACCATCTTCTGGTGACACTTCCCATTGGAAAAAAGGAAATCTTTAGTTTTGAGCTGAACTCTGTTATGCCTTTTAAACATACACAAAATCTAAAGAGCTTTGTGCTGGTGAACAAAACAGATTTCGTACTCTTTTCTTGCACTACACCAGGTGCTACTTCCAAAGTAAAGAACTGTAAAGAAATCAGGAATCTTGCAATTTCTCTGCTGGCTGAAGTCGGATCCAAATGATTCCTCTTCTGCTTCCTCACAGAGAAAATGAAGTAATGACATGTTTTGGGTTAGGCTTGGAAGTGCTAGGCAATAAATACAGTGCAAAAGTTGATTTCTCTGGACTCTGCAGAACTGGAGAGAAACTGAGTCCCTTATTAACAGGAATATATGGATATTATATATATTCCTATATATAAATAGGAATATGTCCTATAAAAATATATTTATTAGATAATAAATTCCAAAGGATTGACAACTAAAAGTGGTCTCTCATGCAAGTGATCAACACTAAGCAAAATTTCATTTTGACAGTTTAATCAAAATCAAAGAATTGAGCCCACATGTGAATTTTTCATATAAATCTCTTCTATACTGTTTTGTCTATTTCAACAATTTAAGGCAGAATTTCCAAAACCAGCAGTAATGCTTACAGCTCAATTCTTAGCAATGGTCTGAATATCTGTATCAAAAACAAAACAAAACAAAATTACATTCATTCAAAAGATTCTTAAATTCTTTTCTTCTTATTACAAAATGCGCTGCTTTCACCAAACACATTTTCTTTGTACAGTACATGGAAGCATTTTAAGAATTTTAAAGTTTGATTTATGGTGCATTAGCATAGCAAAAAAGTAAGTAAATAGCAAACTAGGATAAGGCTCCTTTCCCATAGTGAGTCTGTCAACTGCCTATACAGACATTCTAAGGAAGCGAATATGAAGACCAAAGAGCTTCATACTCATACACACAACTCATTTTTCCAAATGCAAAAGCCAGGTACCTCAGGTCACTATATGCAGATTCAAATTACTGCAAGAGACGTTGGGGTATATTACTGCCATACAATGTATAAACAATGAACATGCATACTGCTTTCATCTCTACAGTTCTGGCACCTGGAGCGCTCAGCATAAAGGAGGCCTCCCTGAAGGCACGCCCAGTGAGTTACATCAACTCAACCACACAGCAATTCTAAAGAGTTTCACCTTCCACTGGAGTGCTCTTGATTTGGAAAAATAAATCTGTTGTTCTCCTCTGAGGGGAAGAGAAGCCCACCTCTCCTATCCCTTGAAACATGCAAAATTATTGCCCTCGCTGCCACACACCTCCTCAACTTCTCCAAGTTGGACAGGGCATGGAGGAACTCCAGGGCTGCTCACTCTCCTCTCAACCTCCTCCTGAGCTGTAAATACCACATTCTCAGCACACAGAGTCTTCAGGAGCCCAGAAATTGCAATCCAGACTCCTACTGCCAAGTTTTGTCACGTATCTCTCATGGCAGTTATGAACTCAAAAATAATTCAGAACGCATTCTTGCTTTGGGAACAGGTAGTTCTGCGATCAACAGAACACACGATGTCTTTCCTTTGCAGATTTTTTCATGTGTAACGAAGCTGAACTCACCCTCAATGAGCAAAAATATTAACACCATTTCCCTCTGCTTACAGAATTTGCAGAGTCAATGTTACTCAGACCTCTTCCTTTCCATTAATTTGATTGTGACCGGCTTAGTTTTGACTGAAATTGTTCAAGAAATGAAAAATGAAGAGCGAGCAGGCAGACAGAACAACACACATTACAAATGCCTTGTTTTTGTAGAAAACCCAGCCAAAATCAAAAAGAAAAACAAAAAAGGCTTTTTTATAATACTATTGAACAGCAAGCAGAAAACCTCAATCTTGGATCCTTGTACACACCTAGCTAGCTCTGCTGATACTTAAAAGCACATTTATTTCAAATATTTAGTAAGAGTGAGGCTGTGCTAGAGTTTCCATCCCTTTGATATATTTGATTAATGATTTTAGTGTCTTCAAGCCAAGTTCAGGAATATTGCAAGAAACCCAAGTATCTGATTTATTCCAGCAGCTGGGACATCACTGTTGCAGATAAAGCTGCTTTGGCATATAAACAAACATTATTAGCACTTTTCAGTTCTGGAAGATTGACTGAAATGAGAGAAGTTGTATTTACCAATGGATGAAGATTTCATAAAAAAAGAAATTCAGTAATCTATAGGATTATCAGTGTGTATGCAGGGGGTTCTGATGCCGGAACATTTTGGGTGAAGAAAAGGGGAGTTAATCACTACAAGTATCAAGAACATACCATGCCATGTACCTACACATGGAACTATAGAATCATTAAGGTTCGAGAGGACCACTAAGATCATCCAGTCCAACTATCCACCTACAAACACCATTGCCCACTAACCCATGTTCCTCAGTGCCACATCTACACGTCTCCTCAACACCCCCCAGGCTGTGACTCTACCACCTCCCCAGGCAGCCTGTTGCAATACCTCATCACTCTTCCTGAGAATAAAAGTTCCAATCTCAACCTCCCCTGCTGCAACTTGAGGCCAATATTTCTTATCCTACCTCTGTTACCTGGAACAGAACCAGACCTCTAATACTGCATAAAACATGTTTTTTTTATGAAAATAGATTGCTTAGCTTTTCTACATCTACTGCAAGAGCTCTCTCAACCAATAGCTTTCAGCATAAAAGCTCAAATCATTTACCTATGAGCAAAAAAATTCCTAGCAGAGTTTGGAGCAGGGGGAAAGAAAAGAAGTGTCTCTATGAGACACCATGGTGGTGCTGTAGTATAATGCATTTAGGTGCAGCCAACGTGCCTATTATACATTAGTCAGAGTATTTAACGAGGGATGGCAGCACTGAGAGAAATTTTCAGAAAAAAATGTGGATGGGGATGCAGGGCAGATTCTCTCTCCAGTTTGCTACTTTCCAGGAGGACACTTTTCCCTGAAATAAACCATTCCTCCTCCAACCCTTCACATAAACAGAGTCTACTTCTGACTACATAGAGGTGCTGAGCTGCCCATTCCTCCTCCCATACAATCCTCTTGTACATCTGACACAAGTAAGTGGCGGAAGAAAGAGCTGTCAGCTAGGTCTGCCAAAGATTTTTTTCCTTGAAGCACGAGAGAAGACAGGATTGACCTTGAGTGAGTGTATATTAAACAACAAGAGAAAATCAGGATGAGGGTGAGAAAGGATTTATGGACTTTGGAGGCAAAATGCTGTTTCACTTGCTGAACTGGAATAAATATCACAATACCACTGGCTTTAAGAGCATATTACTTTCCGCCGGGTGAGAAACTGGCCTAGCTGTGGGATGCTGAAGGGAGTTGGGCTTTGAAAGAGCTACAGATGTCAGGGAGTGATCTAAGCCAAGTGGAGCCTCAGTCTGCCATCACCACAGTCTTAAAACACCCCATTTTTCCCAGCCACCCAAGTTATGAACTTCTGAACTGGCATCAATAAAATCTATGAGCCTTTATATAAGTTAAGCTTTATGTAGCTAAGTTTTATTATCAGTTATCCCAGCACATATTTGACGGCCTCACCTTGTATCATGTGTAATTATTCATGCTTGTCCATAGCAAGATAAATGCGTCACTAATAAACTGTGGCTGCACCTTGTGCTAATGTAAGTGACTGGGAATTAGTCTTTCCCTTTCGTTCGCCCAAGAATTAATGATATTGTTAGGGAACTGCACTGAATTCACATAAACGAAGTCACCATTAGACTTCTGAAACAGATCAGAAGTCAGCTTTTAATGTTTATTTGCTCCCTAAGGAACTAGCCCATCACATAGAGCTCACACAAGTGGTGAAAAGTCAACAGCTCACAGTTCGTGCTCAGGTGCAGATGTATGGCTGGATAGAAGGAAGCATAACTAGAAGTGAGGCACCACAGAGCACTCAGCACACCTGAGTGTGCTCACATTACAGCCCTTTTCCAAAGCGAAGGTGTTAGACTGAAAACAGACTTTGATTGTGTTCGCAGAGTTCACAGCAGACAGCATGAATAATCTAAATTAGTGAAACACACTCGAGAAGTATTTACAAAAGGTGAGGCACAGAGAAAGAAAGAGGAAAAAATCCACCTGATCTCACCTTATCACAGAGCTCCTAATTCAACCCTTTTCTGAATTAGGAAGAAGATATCTCTTTGTTCAGAGGACATTTTTCTCTGAACAAGGAATCACAACTTACATTTAGTGTTCTTAAAAAACAATATGAATTACTGGATCAAGTTTGTGGATTAACATGCATGCTGTGTGTTTATCCACATGGCAAGGAGAAGCATCCATCTTAAACACACCTCTGAGCTAGAAGAAAATCCCATATTACTCAATGTCAGCACCAGCAAAGTCCTTTAACATCGTGAGACTGGAAGTGACTGAACAAAGCAAGCCAACAAGAGGATAGGTAAGTCCAGCAGCCTCATACTTGCTGCCCAACTCATCTACCTGCACCTCTCCCACCACAGGTGTCTCCTATGAAGAAAGGCTGAGTGAACTGGGTCTGTTTAGCCTTGAGAAAAGACGACTGAGAGGGGACCTGATCCAGGTTTAGAAATATCTGAGGTGTGGCGGCCATGGTGGTGGTGAGGCCAGTCTCTTTTCAGTGGTACGTGGAGACAGGACGAGGGGAAATGGACATCAGCTGCAGCATAGGAAGTTTCACACGAATGTGCGTAAGAACTTCTTCACGGTGAGGTGACGGAGCACTGGAACAGGCTGCCCAGGGAGGTTGTGGAGTCTCCTTCTCTGGAGATATTCAAGTCTCGCCTGGACGCCTACCTGTGCGACCTGGTGTAGGGAACCTGCTTTGGCAGGGGGGTTGGTCTCGATGATCTCTAGAGGTCCTTCCAACCCCTACAATTCTGTGATTCTGTGATTCTAACCATGCCGTGAGCACAGTGGCTGTTGGTGCCATCATCATCTGAGCTTGTTCCCATAGAAACATTTCGTCCTTACTTGGTGCATTTTGCCTGAAATGGATTAGGTGGCAACATAGATCTAAAGTTGAGAGAAAGGCTGGGTTATCATCTCTGTCTTACTGAAAGGAAATTGAAGTAAAGGGAGACTACATCTCATCTAGATGAAGGAATTCTCAGACGTGTCGTAGCTCAACCGAGACCTACAATGTAAGTTAAACAATGGGTTTCTTAAGCTCTTATTCATAAAGTACAGAAAGAAGAAACACAATCCTCAATCCTTTTTGTGTAAGTCTTTGACTCACCACTGCTTTCCTCCTTCCCCTTGGCACCTTTTCCCCCACACAAGCCAAATTCCACACACAAAGAAGTTTTCTCTCCCAGCTTCTCTCGGCTGTGTGCTTACACATCCTGCTGAGAGCTAGCACCAGGCCCTGAATGACAGGTTTTTCTAGCACTAGGAAACAGATAGCTGTGGTATAGTTTTAAATTTAGACAGTTAAGCTGCAGTGTAGCAGCTCAGATGCAGCTGCTCAGTATAAAAACAAAACTAAAATGAGTGAGCAAGTGCAAACAAGGAATCACAAATTGTTTGAATTGGAAGGGACGCTTAAGGTCATCTAGTCCAACTTTCCCCTGCAGTGAACAGGGACATCCACAGCTCCATCAGGTGCCATCAGAGCCCCATCCTGCCTGACCTTGAATGTCTCTAGGATGGGGCATCCACCACACCTCCAGGCAATCTGTGCCAGTGCCTCACCATCCTTATTGAAGAAATCTTCCTCCTTATATCCAATTTAAATTGCCCCTTCTTCAGTTTGAAAACATTTCCCCTTGTCCTGTCATGACAGATCCCGCTAAAGAGTATGTTCCTTTCATTCTTTGAGAATGAATATACAGATACTGAAAGGTTGTTGTCAGGTCAACTCACAGCCTTTTCTTCTCCATGCTGCACAGCCCCAGCTCTCTCAGCCTGTCCTGTAGGAGAGGTGATCCATCCCTTGGATCATTGTTGTGGCCCTCCTCTGGATGTGCACCAACAGGTCTGTGACTCTCCTGTTCTGAGAGAATTTGAAAGCAGTGCTTCACAAGTGCAGAGGGACAGGATCACCACCCTGATCTGCTGGCCATGCTTCTTTTGCTGCAGTCCAGGATACAGTTGGTTTTGTGGGCTGCAAGGAGACACTGCTGGTTCACATCCAGCTCACCATCCACCAGTACCCCCAACTCCTCTCCAGCAGGACTGCACTCCACCTTTTCACTCCCAGCTGATAGTGATACTGGGGACAGCCAATACTCAGGTGCAAGACCTTGCACTTGAACCTCATGAGGTTCTCCTGTGCCCACTGCTCAGCTTGTCTGAATGGCATTGCATTCCTCATGTGTGCCAACTACACCGAACAACCTGGTGTCACCTGCAAATTTGCTGAGAATGTAATTGATTCCACAGTCAGTGTCAGTGACGAAGATGTTAGAGTTCCCAGTACTGACCCCTGAGGGACACCATTCACCACTGATCTCCACCCAGGCACTGAGCCATTGACCATCACTTTCCAAGTATGATCTTGTTAGCAGTTCCTCATCCACTGCACAGTCTACCCATCAAATCTGTATCTTCCCAATTTGGAGAGAAGAATGTTATGGGGCACTGTGTCAAAGGCCTTACTGTAGTCCAGATAGATGACATCAGTGGCTCTTCCTTTGTCCACTGACACAATTACATCATCATTTAAAACAACTAGTTTAGCCAGGCAGAACCTACTCCCAGTGAAGTCATGCTGGTTAACCCACATTAACTTCCTCTCTCCCATGTGCCTTAGCTTAGTTTCCAGGAGGATCTGTTCCATGATCTTCCCTAGCAGAGATGAGACTGATATCTAAAGGAAGGCTATACGAGAAGTTGTTGCAATCTTAATCATTTCATACATCATTATGAATTGAACTCTTTCCGTCACAACACTAATTTTTTCCCCTAGGATAGTGTTTACCAAAAAAAAAATGCAAGCCTCCTCACAATTACTGCTTCACTGAAAAATAATTTATTTTCAAGCAATTCAATACAGAGATCACAAGCACAGATCTGTTTGGCCCCTTTGCTTCAAGAGAAGATGCAAAACAGAAGATCATCTTGAATTTCAGTGTGAACTAGAAAGTTACTTAAAACTTTAGGGAAAAAAAAAGGATATTTGAATCTGGCATTTGTTTTGCATCAGTGACAAAACTTTCAGTATCTGAAATCTGATGATGCATTTGCACATTTATCTAAGAGCACCACAGTTCAAAAACAGTTTAAAAAGACAACTAAGGCATAATTATCCATATTAAGGCAGAGAAAGAAGAACTGAATAGTATACCAATACATTTTCTGTACTGCGTTACAGTCATCAGTAAATGAATGCAAGTGGTGGCAACAGAGAGAGACAGACAGCCAGGCACCTTGTACTAATCAGCAGCTTTGGGTAGCAGACTGCTCTCTCTAACATGATAGGTCTCCACACACAGCTATCTGTCCATGGGAGGGAAAGAGGGAAGATACAGGCCTGAGAGAATAGAGGGTGAAGAGTTCTGTCTTAACCTTTTTCCTATGTACAATATAAACAAAGCCATGGGGAGCCTCTGGGGAGAAGGGAGTTGGTTACATTGTTCAGGCTGTGGTTACGTTGCTGGGGTTTGGTAAATAAAAAAACATTTTTATAGCTCATTAAGCAGCACTTTGGGAGATGTTCTCATATCCACTTTCAAGGGGCTGCGGACAGCTAACATTGTGTGGTGGGTATGGGAAGCAGTCATTTCAAACTAAAGGTTTGGAGGAAAGGCATTCCATGTTGGGCTGAGGAACACTGGTGTGCAACCTTCTTAGGTTACTGATGTAGTGGCTGCTAAAGCATTGCTGCTTTCACTTAATAGATTTGATGGAAGTGCAGTATTTCCATTCATGAAAAATAATCATCTAACTGATTCCACAAGACCACTCATTTATTTTTGTATTTTCTCTATGTTGTATGAGAAATATCTTACGTGCACATAGATGGAAATCCCATATATGTCTTACAGGAGTTACATTGGTATTGCAGGGTCTAAGGGCTAACAATCGTTCCATTATTTCTTTGAACAAACACCAAAAAATACACACTGGTCCTCCTCCTGGCCAACAGAGCACTTAGTGCAGACCATTACCCCAGAGCAAGCTGTGTCCATGGGTAAGGGAGCCTCCCAATAGCACTCTTCTAATCAGCCAAGTCTTTGCTTGTAGACAAGACATTGATACAGAGGCAAATACGGACATCTTCCCACTTCCCCTGAAGAAGTTCCTTCACTGGAGATCCTATTTCAGGTGCATCGTTCTTTTTCAAACAACCCTCTCATCCAGAAAAAACACACACACACACACAAAAAAAAACAACAGTCAAAGAGAGCGCTGTGGAAAAAAAAAAACACCTTCAACACCTCTATCAACATAGGTCTTTTCCCCTTATATCTGGCTTTGCTGAAGCACATGTACTGAAAAGGAGTACATATAACCTAATACCTCTACTGACTTTTTTTTCTTTTACCTTCCATGGATTCCCACTGGTTTCAATGATATGGGCAGAATGACTCTTTCACAGTACAGGTAAATTCTGAACAGTTTGCCTTTCCTCTCTTCTTCATCTTGCAGATATTTTCAGGTGAAGAAACAGAGACACTTCTACAGCTTAATTCAGCCTTACTGTATCTTTGACACTGTTCTCAGGTTGCAGGTTGATGTAAAATGTCATAATTTTATATCTGACCTTGAGCAAGAACGTTAAGACGTTTTCTACTTTCCCTGCATATAAGTGTCTTAGTTTCAGCTGGGATAGATTTTTCTTCAGAGTGTCTGGTATAATGCTATGCTTTTGGTTCTAAGAGAAAAACAGTTGGTAACATGCCAGTGTTTTTGGTTCCTGCTAAGCTGTGTAGCACAGAGCCAAGCCGTTCCCAGTGAAGAGCACAAGGAGCTAGGAGGAACCGAATTACGACAGCTGATTTAAACTGGCCAAAGGGAAATCCCATACCATGTGACATCAAGTAGAAGGAGTTTTGGAGGGTATGGGAGATAGGAGTTCATCTTACTCTCTGCTGCTGCTCAGAGGCTTGCCGGGCATCATTTGGGGGGGTGGTAAGCAATTACTTGTGCATCACTTGTTATATACATTTATATTGATAGAGATGGAGTCATAATTATTATCCTTTCCCTCTATTTTAGTAAATAGTTTTATCTCAACCCATGAGTTCTACCATTTTTCTTCCCAATTCTCTCCCTGATCCCACTGGGAAGAGGGGAGTGAGCAAATAACTGTGGTGCTGAGCCACCTGCAGGGTTAAGGCACAAAAACCTGTTTGCAAGGAGCTGTGAGCTGCTCCATGTCACCATGGAAAGTAATGTCACCTAGCCTCGTCAGAGGAAGGAGAACAAAAGAGAAAGGAAAAGTCAGCAGCAGAAAAAGGCACTGCCTACCACTTTCTTTGGTATGCAGTGATACCATCCTCAAAGCAGTAAGCTGTGCAAAGGAAGATGGTGGTGAGAAGCTGGTTTATGACACAGGAGAATAGCCACTCTGCCTCCTCCAAGATAGACTGCAGGCAGTTGCAGGCTGAGCACTCTGATTTAAATTATTGACTTCAGTGTCATATCAGTCCTGATTTAGGACTTGATTCAGAACCACTGCAGTCAATGCAGCCCTTATGTGCTGAAGAACGTGACTGTAGATGGGTGAAACTGACCTGTCTTCAGTAACATCATCATTAATAACATCCTGAAGATTAACTCACAGAAGAAATTTTAATGGCTATAACATGGCCTAGGAATACTTCTAGAATCTATGAAGTTATTTCTGGTCTTTTGCAAGGAGAAATTAACTACATTCAAATGTCAGAGTAACAGAAGTTTTAGCAAAAAGATACTGAAGTGGCTGAGCAAGGAGCAACTCTTAATCCTGAGTGGATTTTAGAGCCATAGAATCATTGAGGTCGGAAAAGATCTTCAAGATCATCATGTCCATCTATCATCTAATACTACAAGTCCATCACCTAACCACATTCCTAAGCACCACATCTACAGATCTCTTAAATACCGCAGGGAAGTTAACCCCACCACTTCCTAAGGCACCCATTCCAATGTCTAACCACCCTTCCCATGAAGAAATTTCCCTCACTCCCAACCTAAATCTCCCCTGGTGCACCTTAAGACACTGCTTCCTCACATCCTATCACTTGTCACTAGATAAAAGAGACCAACAGCTCCTCACTCCAGCCTCCTTTTCAGGTAGTTGTAAAGAGCAATGAGGTCTCTCCTCAGCCTCCTTTTCTCTAGCCTACACAACCCTACTATCGTCAGCTGCTCCTCATACGTCTTGTTTTCTAGACTCTTCACCAGCTTCATTGCTTTTCTCTGAAGGTGTCCTAGAAACTCAAGGTCATTCTTGTAGTGAGGGGCCCAAACAGAACACGGTACACAAGGTGCGGTCTCATCAGTGCTGAGTAGAGAGGTACAATCACATCCTTCATCCTACTGGCCGTAATCTTTCTGGCATTGGTGCCACTGGCAACTCTTAGCCACTAGGGCACACTGCTAGCTCATGTTCAGATGGCTGTCAACTGGCAAGCACCCTCAGCACCTTTTCTACCAGGCAGATTTCTAGCCATTCTTCACCTATCCTGCAGCACTGCAACTGACTGTTGTGATTGAAATGCAGGACTTGGCACCTAGTCTTGTTGAACCTCATACAGTTAGTCCTGGCCCATTGATCTAGCCTAACCCAGACCCTTCTGCAGAGCCTTCATACCCAGAAGCAGAACATGCCCACCCAACTTGACACTGCCTGCAAACATACTGAAGGTGCACTCGATCCACTCATCCAACTGGCCCCAATACTGAGTCTGAAGGAAGACTACTTGCAACTAACTGCCTACCAGATTTAACTCTGCTCACAACAACCATCCAGTTCTTTACCCAGCAGGGAAACAAATGAAAATATGAATAAATAAATAAATAAATAAACCCAAAACAACAAAAAACTTTGATACTGGTTGGACTTCTTCTCCTGAAACTGGTCTTCATTTGACATCATCCCAAATCCACAATACTGTTTGATCAAAATCTGAAAGATCCTTATGAAGAACTGCATTGCTGAGACAAGGTTAGAAATTCTATCACTAAATATCTGATAACCTAAATATATCCACACATCTTAATTCATATAGCTTCTAAAATCACAGGAATTCTCTGATAGCCAAAAGAATATGAAATTGGTCGTTCTGTGTGGTTCCAGCAAAGAATGCCCCTGTTCACATCCAAGTACCTGAGCCATTTAAGATTCTGCCCTCAGTACTATGAGAAAAGCAGATAAATCACAACAACTACCTTCTGTACGCAAGTCTAATCCTAATCCTTCTGAGTGTGGAATACTGCATGAATCCACTCTTCAAACCAAAATTGAGTTACACAGGCAAGTAAAATAACCATGCAATAGAAGTGGTAAGTTATTCCATCTTTAACACTTTAAGGAATTGTTAGTTTCCTTGTTGGTTTTTTTTTGTTGTTTTGTTTTTTTTTCTTTGTTGTTTTTTGAAATTATTTTTTAAAATAAAAACATTCTGCGCATTACCATGAAACGTTTTTTCTCGTAATAGAGCAGTTAATGAAGTACCCTGCAGGAGTTAGTGAGAATGTGAAAAAAAAATCTCTAAAAGAATGCACTGTACACGATCTCTACCACCACCAAAATAGACTTAAAGGCTAAGAAAGATGTACATGCATAGCCATAGTATTTCTTAATTCAAAGTTCAATGTTAGCACTGCACTTGAATGAACAGCTAAACCACCAGGGAGTGTCTGGAATTAATCTATTGGATGGAAATTTCCTGATTGGCAGCAAACAGGATGAAGTTGGCAGCCAAACATTTTCTGGGTCTGTTTCAAAGAAATTATCCAAGACTTGAGTAAGAACCTCCCTGGGGCAGGAGTGTGTCACAGCTCATCAGCTTATCAAGACGATCTTATTTCACTGGGCAGAAAGAACTGGATTGAACTTTACATTCAGTAAACACTCCTCACTACTTTTTTCAGCATAGTACGCCATGTACCTTTGTATCTTCTGAGAGACTTCAGAAAAGGCAAGTCTCAGTCCTTCAATGTTGATCTTGATTCTTAATTGCCACAACTCCTCATGCCAAAGCAATAGGCATAAGGAAGTGACACAAATGCTTATGTGTCAATTCTCCCACTGCTGCCCTGCACATAACTTTGTGGAATGTCTTCTATTCTAAGGCTCTGAAACTCTAACACAGATAGTTCTCCTATGAGCTCTGGAAGCAGAGAAAAGCATTATTTCACAGACATGAGGAAGTAAGATGTTACATTCAAGGCCAGTACTTCTAGACTATTTCTCCTACCCAATGCACATTTCATTGTTCCTTCTCCTTCCCATGTTTATAAAAGTGGAAAAAGAAAAAAAAAAATACTAGCCAAAGGATGCTAATCTAAAAAAAAAAAAATCAATTGTAAATCATTTCAAAGGTAATTAGCATGTAAAACCATAACAGCACTGCTGCTTGAATGTTTCCACAGAGATTTCCAGACTTACAAGGAAAAAAAAATGAGGAAGGATGCCCCAGTACAAAACATGAGAGGGATTCTTTCTTAATACTTTTAAGATCTCTTACTTCACTGATGAGAAATAAATCTTCTGAAGGAAAGTAGTACCTGCTAGTATCATTAAGAGACTTAAACATGGCAAGACAAAACTCCCTGAAGTCAAAGCAGCTACTGGTGTCAAAGAAAACAATGCAGCAATTTATATTTCCAATCCCAAGTTTTATGTTACAGCAGAATATTTGGTCTTTTAACAATTAATGATAAATCAAAACACTGACAAGGTACTGGGATCCTATTCAAAGAGATGTACAATGTATATCAAGAAGGAAAAATAAGAAGCTTCTTTTGTCAATGTGTCAAATGGGAGCTGTGTTAAGGGACCACTATTTTCTGCCACAACAGCAGTATGGAATTTCTGACTCAGCATGTAAGCTAACAAATTGGATGACTAAGCTTCAAGAAGCACAGATTCCATTCGAGATGAGTTGCTCTTTTAGCATCCTTAACGAATACATGCAACAAGTGTATGGCATATGTCCTTAATATTAAAAGCTGTCTAGTAAAAAAAATGCAATGTTGTTACAAATCATTAAGTCATTAAGGTTACAAAAGATCTGTAAGATCACCTAGTCCAACTGTCCACCTACTACCAATGCTGCCCACTAAACCATGTGCCTTGATGCCACATCTAAATGTTTCTTGAACACCTCCAGGGACCATGACTCCACCACCTTCCTGGGCAGCTCGTTCCAGTGTCTGATCACTGTTCCGGAGAAGAAATTTTTCCTGATGTTCAACCTGACTCTCCCTTAACACAACTTGAGGCCATTCTCTCTCATTTGATTGCTGTTACCTGGGAAAAGAGGCTGACCCACACCTCACCACAACCTCCTTACAGGGAGTGATAAGGTCTCCCCTGAGCCTCCTCTTCTCCATGCTGAACAATCCCAGCTCCCTCAGTCGCTCCCCATCAGACCTGTGCTCCAGATCCTGCACAGCTTCATTGCCCTTCTCTGGACACGCTCCAGGGCCTCAGTGATTTTCTTGCAGTGAGGGGCCCAAAACTGAACATGGTACTCAAGGTGCTACCTCACCACTGTAGTTCAGGAGACAACCACCTCCTGCTCCTGCTGGCTGCACTACTTCTGACACAGGCCAGGATGCCATTGGCCTTCTTGGCTACCTGGGCACACTGCTGCTTCACATTCATTTGAGCATCAATAACAACACCCCTGGATCCTTTTCCTTTCTACAGCCCTACAGCCACACTGACCTAAGCCTAAAAATGTAGATAACTAACAAGAAAGAATTAAAGGTATTTGGGATAAGAGTGAAGGATTTCTGAGGGGCACTTTACTTTGTCTCCTCCCTCCTTCTCACCTGGACTGGAACAGCACTGGTAGAACACAAAGACCTCCAGGACAGGATCCCACCCAGTACACCAAGCAGGGGAATGCAGAGAGCACAGAAGGGGACAGTTAAGGATACTTCAGCATTTTCTCTGCAAAAGAGTTTGTCTTTACAGATTTGCCTTCTTCACTAAGTAAAGCAACACAACGGAAATCTAAAATGGTGCTTTTTTTTTCCTCCTCTCTGGAATTGGTACTTCCAATCCCCTAAAAAACTAATGCAATTCCTTATACAGCCTGGATGAAAAGCAGCCTCAATAACATTGAACTGCAAGATCTCTTGTGGGAATAAAGTGAGGAAAAGAAGCTTAAACTTAACTAGCCTTTCAAGCACTTTCAACCAATAAATGGTTTCTTTCACGTTCACACAATCCTGGTTTAAATACTCAAAGCTGAACATGCTTCTAGTACCAGTATGAAATACTGCTAGCTGCCTGATTTTCACATCATTTTCATACTAAGTGGCTCTGGTGGGACTGCTGAGCTGCTACAGAGGTAAGAAGCAGAAGACTAATGTGCAATCTTTTTCTTTCTAAGGGGATTTTTGTAGATAGTTCTTATAGACTCTCACAAAAAGTATAATTTTACTGTTTCTCTGTACAGATATTAAGAAAACCTTATTATCATTTCTATAGGGAAAGCAATTAAAATCCATGCTTGAGCTCACTTTGAGTAACTGCTTACTATATTAACTTTCAATTTGTTATTCCTCAACAATTTTTCCCCTAACACAGAGATCATGTTTGACTGCACCTTAGCAATTTCAGTATAATTCAGTTATATCTAAAATATTTTTTACCCTTAGGAAAAAAAAGTCTGTAGACAAAAGCCCAGCCACAACTATTAAGAGATGACTCCAACTCCCTTACATGGTGATCTATGATCACTCTGTTCAAATTACGCTATTTGGCAAAATTTATATTTTCATCTTCACTCCCTTCAGCAATAGAATAGATTGCTGAATGTACCTGATGATACATCCAATTATTTGGCGTGCATAAAAGTTACAAAAACATATTTTCATTCATTAAATTCTTCTCATTCATATTGAAATGGAAAAAACTAGTGTAGGCAAGATTACATTTCTGTGCAGAAAAAACGGATCTGGGATAATTAGTCAACACTCAGCTGAACATGAGCCTGGTGGCTCAGGTGTGCACAGGTGGCCAAGAATGCCAATAGCATCCTAGCTTGAACAAGAAACAGCATTGCCACCAGGTGCAGGGAGGTGATTTTCCCTGGTATTCAGCTCTGGTGACACTGCACCTTGAGTACTGTGCGCTCTTTTAGGCCTCTCACTGCAAGAAAGATGCTGCGGCCCCGGAGCATGCTTAGACAAGTGTAATGAAGCTGATGAGGGGTCTGGAGCACAGGTATTATGGGAAGTAGCTGAAAGAACTGGGATTATTTAATAACTAATGATTTCATGACTTTGTATTTCATTTAAATAGAAATGGAAAAATAGAATCACAGCAATGTATCTGAAAAACAAAACCTGAGCAGTACAGGCACTCCCCAGCTGATACTCTGAAAAGGATGAGCCTCCTGGAGACAGCACCATTACCATGCTCAAGCACATGTGGTATGTCACAATCCTGACACCAGACTCACCCGATCAATTTGGATTCAATCATGCCTGTATTTCTGAGCAGACATAAGAGCATCTAAACCTGAATAATAAAGCTCTAAATTGTACAAGAGAGTTCACTGGCCTCTGTGCTTTTAAAATATACAACCATTATTTGTAAACTGATAGTATGCCTTTTACAGCTTTCCAACCTGAAAATACACCTAATCTTTTCACCGCAAGATAAACATGATCTTCCCTCTAGTTTAGTTGAAAATAAACATAAATCAAGCACTTGCTGAAAAGCTGCAGAAATGTCAAACTGCAACTGCTCTGTATGGACTCAACGTGACAGTGAGTTTATTCAGAAGAAGATTAAATTGCAACAAAAAACATTTAAGAATTTCAAATCATTTGGGATAAATGCAAGCAAAGGAAAAGGCATGTCACACATCTGCTTCTTGTCATGATTCAAGCCAAAATGCGTATGACAACTGCTTTGCTTTTTATTGCTAGGCATACCACAAAATTCTGAGCCTCTTCCTCCTATTACGGACATAATAGTTTCCAATCTGCTCATGAATGTGAAGTAAGAGGTAAAATTCCTGGTTAACCAACAATTACTTACGAACTGTTAGAGAGGGGAGGGCTGGTTTCCTCTGAAGAGCTCTGTGGAAGGGTCACAATGAGTGTGCAAGAATGCACAAAAGTTACAGAAAGCTTTTAACATGTTTAGCTGATCCTGCAAACAATGAGCAAAAAGCATTTTAAACTTGCTGGGTTTTCATGCAAGATCACATGTTATTCATGAGCCCTGACTGACAAGGGCTTAAACCCTGTGGATGTTAGGATCAGACAGGCAAAAATTACCATTTTATTGTTGGCAGTGCAGTTTGTTATCAGACCACTTGACTTCAAGTTCCTGATTTCTGCATTTCCCAAAGATATGAGATATTGAAGGAAATGGAAAAGGTGAGGTCAATCCATTCTGCATTAAGCCTGATATCACTTCTGTTTTCGCTGATGTCACACCATTAACTCATCCTCCATAGCTGTTCATCAGATATTCTACCAATAATAAAAAAAAAATTGCCAAGAAACTTCCTGAGTATTTTCAGCACTATCTGCACCAGTCTCATGGTTCAGATGTCCTAAGGGTGGAAAAAATTGTGCTTAATGTCAGAGCAGAGGCACTATGGAGCTGACAGGTACTTTCACACTGCTCTTGGGCCTGTCCCCTCTGCCATGCCTGATAGCAGAGCTAGGCCATAAGCAGAGAAGCCAACACTCTGTCCTTTAGAGGGGCAGCCCAGACAGACCTGCCTGTCCAAGAGCAGGAGATCTGCTCCTGCCAAAGTAGCTCAGTGAAATGGGACTTAGTCCTGGGGCTGCTTCCTTGAGGGGCACATGCTCTGAACAGGAGGTGGCAGCCTGGGCTGCTCCCTTTTTCCACTTGACACCACAGCTCACCTTGCAGAAAAAGCAATTCCACATACGAGCCTAATCACTAAGTTGGTCATTTCCACTGTTGGAATCATTAACACCAGAAGGGCAGGAAGGATACACACCAACATCAGAATAAATCTTACCTGTTCATAACAATTTATATCCACATAGTTTTAAAAGTATGTAGAGTTTCTTCATCAATAGCCAGGTGAGCAAGTTTGCAGACGATACCAAGCTGAGTGGTGCAGTTGATGCTAGATGGAATGAATGCTACCCAGAGGGACCTAGACACACTTGAGAGGTGGGCCCATGCCAACATCATGAAGTTCAACAAGGCCAAGTGCAAGATCCTGCAATTGGGTTGGGGCAATCCCAAGCAGAGATACAGGCTGGGCAGAGAATGGCTTGAGAGCAGCCCTGAGGAAAAGGATTTGGGAGCATTGATTGATGAGAAGTTCAACATGAGCCAGCAGTGAGTGCCTGCAGCCCAGAAAGCCAACTGTATCCTGCGCTGCATCAAGAGAAGTTTGCCCAGCAGGCTGAGGGAGGTGATTCTGCCCCTCTGCTCTTTTAAGATCCCACTTGGAGTACTGCATCCGGTTCTGTAGTCTCCAACACAAGGATGCTCCAACATTGAGCTGCTGGAGCAGGTCCAGAGGAGGGCCACAGATTATCAGAGGGCTGGAGCACCTCCCCTATGGGAACAGGATGAGAGAACTGGGGCTTTTCAGCCTGAAGAACAGAAGGCTCTGGGGGACCTTATAGAGCCTGCCAGTACCTGCATGGAACCTACAGGAAAACTGGGAAGGGACTTTTTATAATAGTCAGTAGCAACAGGAAAAGGGAAAATGGCTTTAAACAGGAAGAGAGTAGATTTCAACTAGATATTAGGTAGCTTTTTCCTGTGAGGGTGGTGAGACACTGGAACAGGTTGCCCAGTGAGGCTGTGGATGCTCCCTCCCTGGGAGCACTTCAGGCCAGGCTGGATGGGGCTGTGAGCAACCTGGGCTACGGGAGGTGTTCCTGCCCCTGCAGGGGTTTGGAAACAGGTGATCTGAAAGGTCCCTTCCAACACAAACCATTCTATGATTCTATAGAAAATAAGCAAAATAGATAGAATACCTGTAAGTTTTTGAAATATGTCCAATACAGTTTTCACAGTTCATTCTTCGGAACTGTTCTCTTATGAAAGATATGACTTGACACTTTAAAGAAGCATCCACTTCTGTTTTCCTCTCTCATTGTATCAGAGCTATGCACTGAAAATGAAAGACAGAAACCCTAAAACTTTAAGAGAATACAGTTTTGATTTGGTCTTTGGATTTTCTGAATTTGAGGCCTATTTCTAAGAAAAAAAATTTTGACTAACAATAAAACAATGCCTTAACATAAATATTCGTGTTCTGCTACTGACTGGGGAATATGGGTAATTCACCTCCTCAGCACCACTGCCCTCAATCTCTCTTCAGTCTTTCCATTCCCCTGCTCATCCCCCCATCCCCCCAAGCCTCAAATGAAGTGCAAGACCTAAACTACTTTTTTTTTTCAGAAGGAATAAAAAAGAAATTTTTACATTAAGATGTACAGAGTAAGTTCAAGGGCATGCAGAGACTACTTGTGAACCGAGTTGACATTTTCTAAGTTGCATATGCATGTATGAAAATTCTGAACAAAGATGTGGGGCAGAATTACAGGGCTTCTCAGTACACCATACTCTTCTGGACTCAGGGGTCCGCCCTCCAGTCACAGCTGCCATTTTGTGAGTACACAGACAACTGAAGAGAAGTAGATACTGTCTCCTACTCTTTCTGGTAGAGATGTCCTTCTATTAACGTAGCAGAAAAATCATTAGTAAATGATCTTTCTGCTTTGTCTTTGAAATCTATGTCAATCATTAATAGACAATGCCAGGCATGTTTATTACAAAAAAACTGAAAACAGTTTTAGGTCTGGAATTTAATATTAATAAATGACTAGCAAGCCAAGATTGCAGTATGCAATACTGCCTACAGAAGAGCCCACAGATAAAAATGGACAATAATGAAAAACTGTTCTTATTAAAATTGATTAAGTAATTAATTTCTGATAACTTTGATTTATTGAACTGACTCCCCTGCATAGGGAGCATCTTGGAAAATGAAGTCCTCTTTTTGTTTACTCACTTCTATAGGCCTGCTGAATCACGGCCTGAACCTCTGATTGATCAGGTGAAGGCAATTCACCTGTGCTGCAGGAAGGGATGGAGCCCAGCTGCACCTCTCCTAGACCCATTTAAGAGCTGACTGCCAGTAGGGAAGGATCTCTTCTGGAGATCTGCTCCATCAGAGTCTATTTCATGAGCCCAGGATAGGGTGAGTGTCTTTCTTTTCCTACTCCAATATGATAATTACATCAGCCAAGCTCCTGGATATATTATACCATCTGTATATTCATTGATTATACACTATACCATCTGTATATTCATTGACTGTGCAATTGGTGAGCCAGGCAGGCCAAATATAATTTGTATCATGGCTTTCTTATGGAATTTCTATAAATTGGTCAAGGGGGAGAACACCATTCCCCTAGATAAAATGATCCCCGCGCAGATCCCAGGATTTCTGGGGTCTCCTTATTATCAATTAGCGACTATAATTGAGAAATGGGGTTCCCTGCGTTCTTTGGGGAATATTTCCCCAGTACGCATGACAGAATACTTTCAGGGACTAGACTACAAAAGAAAGGCAGTAGCTGCATCCACAGTGGCATGGCCACTGTTAAATGCTTTAAATCAAGCTTAGAAAGTGAAAATCAGCTATTAAAAGCTCGTATTGACAAAATGGAACAAGAACTTAATGTATTAACAGGAAAAAAAACAATTTTACAGTCTAGGTCAGGTCCGTAGTATTTCAATAGATGATAGTCATACCTCTGAAGTAGCGGACCTGGTTCAAGAGTCAGATCTAGAGGTTCCACTTATGGCGGACCCCCTGGAACTCCGTCCTATTATAACTCAAAAAATGAAGAAAGTACAAGATAGACCAGCAGGGGTGCCCCCTGACCAATGGCCCCCTGCCAAAACACATTTGCACGTAACAGCCAGGCCATATACTCCAACTGAATTAATGGACATGGTGCAGCGATTTTGGCAGAGGCCGAGAGAGAGTATATCTGCATGGCTGCTCAGGTTATGGGATTCAGGGGCAGAAAGTGTCATGGTTAATGGGCCAGAAGTAGCAAAGCTGGCCACCGTAACGTTACATCCTGCTGTCAGGCAGAGACTATACTCTGCCGTCCAGTATAGCAATGAAAACCGTTCAATAATAGATTGGTTAATGGCAGCATGCTATATGGTCTGGCCAAATAAAACAGACATTCCATTAAACACAGGACTATGGTCCTCCATGGAGGACCTTCAGAATTACATTCGTGAATTAGGTATGAGAGAAGCAATATACGAAGACTCGTATGATAGCCCAGATATGATCAAGTTATTGGCGGGTATGCGAGACTTAATCTTACAACAGGCCCCTTCCCATCTATATAGGACCTCAGTTTCCATATTAAACCCTCTCATGACCTCGGAAGCCATTGCTCAACAGGCTGCCCAGATAGTAGCTGATCTGGGGGAGATGGAGTGTCTGCACACTAGGCGCAATATCCGAGTGGTAGAAGCAGCTCCCAATAGTTAAAACCAAGAGGCCACCTATACGAAACTCTCAGTCAGGGCCCATAAGGGTCTCATGAAAACAAATGTTTAATGTCCTTATTCAGGCTGGGGTCCAATTTACTAAGATCGACTGCCAGCCCAATCATATCCTCAAACAAAGATTCCAGAACTACTCTATGAAACCAAGGTTAAGAGTTACAGGAACAGTACCAACAACGACGTGGAATTTAGAGGATTTCATCATTCCCAACAGAAAAAAAGTCCCCTCAGGTGCTTTGGGCTACAATGCCTGAACCACCTGAGGCAAAAGACTTCATTTTGGCCCAGTTCATGGTGTGACGAGGGATGTCAGTCCCCCTAGGGCCTCCAGACGAGACCAGAGGCCCTATGTAGAGTTAACAATATACTGGTCCCGGAAAAATGTCCAGAGAGTTATGGCACTAGTTGATACTGGAGCAGAAAGATCAATTATTTACAGAGATCTGAACAAATTTCATGGAGACAGAGTGATGATTGGTGGTTTTGGAGGCCAGCCTATTCCTGTCACCCAGACATGGTTAAAATTAGGGGTTGGGCATCTCCCACCCCGGGAGTATAAAGGATCTATTGCCCCAGTCCAGGAATACATCTTGGGCATAGATATTCTATGTGGTCTGGCTCTCCAGACAACCGTGGGTGAGTTCAGACTTTGACAGAGATGTATTAGTATCCAGGCAGTGCAAGCAATATTAAGAGGCCATGCAAAACATGGGCCAATTTGCCTGCTGAAATCGCACCGGATTACTAATGTGAGACAGTATAGACTCCCAGATGGGTAGGATGAAATATCAAAAATGGTGCAGGAATTAGAAAAAGTGGGTGTTACAAGACCTGCACACAGCCCATATAATTCCCCCATATAGCCGGTGCAAAAGTCGGATGGCACGTGGAGAATGACAGTAGATTACAGGGAATTAAATAACGTCATGCCGCCTATTCATGCAGCTGTACCCAATATTGCCTCCCTAATGGAGGCATTGAGTAGGGAGATAAAAACCTATCATTGTGTCCTAGATTTAGCAAATGCGTTCAATATCCCAATTACTGAAGAATCACAAGATCAGTTTGCATTTATGTGGGGAGGCAGGCAGTGGACCTTTCAGGTCCTGCCACAGCAGTATGTGCATTCACCAACGTATTGTCACAATCCAGTGGTGCGTGACCTGGCTGATTGGAAAAAACATGATAATGTTAACCTGTATCACTATATTGATGATCTCCTGCTGACATCCGACTCATTGGAGGCAGTAGGACAGGCAGCAGATTCATTAACCGCCTATTTACAACAGAGGGGATGGGCTATAAATCCCCAAAAGATGCAAGGTCCAGGCCTGTCTGTAAAATTCCTAAGGGTGGTTTGGTCAGGAAAGACTAAAGTACTGCCCAGTGCTGTCATAGATAAGGTTCAGGCGTTCCCAGTCCCTACAACATCGAAGCAGTTGCAAGAATTTCTAGGTGTACTGGATTACTGGCGTTCTTTTTATACCTCACCTAGCGCAGCTGCTAAGGCCACTGTACAGACTCACAAAAAAGAGGCAGCTATGGGATTGGGGGAAAACAGAACAGGACGCTTTTGAACAAGTGAAACTAGCAGTTAACAAGCCCAGGCATTGGTATGTTTGACCCTACCCTCCCAGCCGAGCTGGATGTTCACATCACTCAAGACAGCTTCAGTTGGGGCCTTTGGCAACGCCAGAGTTCTGTTTGCACTCCATTGGTTTCTGGTCTCAGGTTTGGCACAGAGCAGAAGAAAAATACAGTATGATTGAAAAACAGTTATTGGCTGCCTATTCAGCATTGCAGGCAGTAGAGCCAATAACTCAAACGGCTGAAGTTATAGTCAAAGCCACTCTGCTGATTCAGGGATGGGTAAAAGACCTGACCCACCTTCCTAAGACAGGGGTGGCCCAAGTACGATGGGTCACCTACCTCAGCCAAAAGAGCAGTCTGTCTTCATCACCCTTGAAAGAAGAACTCCAGAAGATCCTAGGCCCACTAACATATCATAGTGATGCACCAAAAGAGATACTGGTTGCTCCACGGCAAAAGAGTCCCATTCAGGAGGGAAAATACCCTATCCCTGAAGATGCCTGGTACACAGATGGATCCAGCAAGGGCAACCTGAGCAAGGGGAGAGCAATAACATACCATCCTTCCACCGAGACAATCTGGTTTGATGAGGGGGATGGTCAGACCAGCCAATGGACAGAACTGCGATCCATGTGGATGTGTTTAATCAATGAATATACAGATGGCATAGATATATATCCAGGAGCTTGGCTAATAGAATTTATATTGGAGGAAATGAGAGAAAGTCACTCACCCTGTCCTGGGCTTGTGAGATGAACTCCTGGTGGAGCAGTAGACATATGGAATACAGTCAAACACAGGACTGTATGTGTCTACCATGTTTCTGGTCATCAGACACTACAGTCCCTGGGAAACGATGAAGCCGACACGCTGGCCCGAGTTCGATGGATTGAGAATTCACCACCTGAGAACATCGCCCGTTGATTACATCAGAAGCTACGGCATGCGGGACAGAAGGCAATGTGGGCAGCTGCTAAAGCATGGGGACTGCCCATACAGCTACCTGACATCGTCCAGGCAGGCCGAGACTGCGATGCTTGCTCCAACATGAGACTGAGACTGTTGCCCAAAACAACAGCCCATCTTTCTAGAGGACATAATCCTCTCCAGCAATGGCAGGTCAATTACATCGGGCCCCTTCCTCAGTCTGAGGGGGTGAGATATGCCCTGACCTGTGTCGACACTGCAAGTGGGCTACTGCAGGCTTATCCAGTGCCGAAAGCAAACCAGGCATATACCATCAAGGCACTCACAAAACTGATGCCTGCCTACGGAACACCTCAAGTCATCGAGAGCGACCCAAGGAACTCATTTTACTGGTACACTTATACAACGCTGGGCAGAAGAAAATAACATCAAATGGCGATTCCACCTGCTATATAATCCAACAGGGGCAGGCCTCATCAAACGTTATAACAGTATTCTTAGGGCTGCCCTGAAGACAGACTCCCAGTCCCTGCAGGGGTGGACAAAGAGACTGTAGGAAACCTTGCGGGACCTGAATGAAAGACCCCGAGATGGTAGACCCAGTGCCCTGAGAATGTTGCAGACAACATGGGCCACCCCGCTTAGGATCCAAATTAAGAGCACTGATCATCAGGTAAGACCCCTGATTGGTAATGAAAATAATCTTCTGCTCCCTGCCTCTGAGAATTTAGATCCTGGCACCCACAGAATAAAATGGCCTTGGAAGATGCAGGTAGGACCCAGGTGGTGTGGCCTACTTGTACCTGAGGGGAGATTGTTGGAGGTGGGAGGCTCAGTAATCCCTCCAGTAATAGGTACATGGCCTACTGATATTGTGGTCAACACAACAATTTTCATTGCTAAAGGGACCCCCATCATGTCTCTATGGCAGATCAGGACAACCCCTTTGGTGCCTGATATTATTATGCAGCTGCAGACATCCGGCCAGAAAGTGTGGTAAAGGCCCCAGGACATGCCCCAGTACAAGCAGAAGTGTTGACCCAGGATAGAAATACGGCCTGTATCTTGCCCTGGAGGGCAGACCTTCCCCTCTTGGTACCTCTGAAACATCTGTATTTCTCCCCGTGAGTCTTTGAGCCTTCAGGATCACCGGAAGGAACAAAATGCAATCAAAGCGTTCCAGTGTTACTGTCAGATCACGTGCAACACCCGGTGATGGTCTACAAGGGACTGATGGAGCATAGGACGGACCTGCACCTCACGACCGCATGCCTCCAGTAACATCATCAAGCACTGGCCCATAAAAGAATATCAATGTTCACCAATTGTCACTCATCTTGAATTTTACCAACATTTGTCACAATGAAATTGTATAAGCATCGCGGTGTACTGGATCTCTGTATTAGGAAAAGCTCACCTGTTTAGTCAACCTAATCGTTGGTTCATGCCGTGAAGGGGTGGAGAGTACGGGGCTGCTGAATCACAGCCTGAACCTCTGATCGATCACCTGAGGTGAGCAGTGAGTCAGCTACAGGAGCACAGGTGAAGACAATTCAGCTGTGCTGCAGGAAGGGATGGAGCCCAGCTGCACCTCTTCTAGAGCCATTTAAGAGATGACTGCAAGTGGGGAAGGATCTCTTCTGGAGATCTGCTCCATCGGAGTCTATTTCATGAGCCCAGGATAGGGTGAGTGTCTTTCTTTTCCTACTCCAATATACTAATAGTAAGAGCTGGAGTAAGTAATATAATAATAGTAAGAGCTGGAGTTCTGCGCGTGGTTGTGAGGTTACGATTTCATTGCGATCACAGAGACGTGGTGGGACAGCTCACATGACTGGAATGTTGTCATGGAGGGCTATGTGCTTTTTAGGAAAGAACGGCTGGCTAGGCGGGGTGGTGGAGTTGCTCTTAATGTGAGAGAGCAGCTAGAATGTATTGAACTTCACTTGGGGGAGAGTGATGTAGCAGTGGAAAGCTTATAGATGAGACTCAAGGGGCAGGCTGGTAAGGGTGATACTGTTGTGGGTGTGTACTACAGGCCCTCTGACGAGGATGAGGAGGCTGATGAGGCCTTCCGTAAGCAACTGGATGTAGCGTCACGTTCCCAGGCACTGGTGCTTATGGGGGACTTCAATTATCCAGATATTTGCTGGACGACCAACGTGGCCAGGCATGCACGGTCCAGACGGTTCTTGCAGTGAGTTGAAGACAACTTTCTAATGCAGGTGGTGAAGGAACTGACACGGGGAGGGGTGTTACTGGACCTTATTCTCACCAACAGGGATGGACTTGTTAAGGAAGTAAAGGTTGGGGGCAGTTTGGGTTGTAGTGATCATGAGACGGTGGAGTTCAAGATCCTGAGTGGAAGAAGCAAAGCAATAAGTAGGATTGCTACCCTGGACTTCAGGAGAGCCAACTTCGATCTCTTCCGGGACCTACTTGGAGCTATCCCGTGGGCTTGGGTGTTAGAAGGTAAGGGGACCTCTGAGAGCTGGTCAGCATTTAAACAGCTCTTCTTCCAAGCTCGGGATCGGTGCATCCCTGTGAGCAAGAAATTGGGAAAAGGTGGCAGGAGACCTGTGTGGATGAGCAAGGAGCTGATGCGCAAGCTCAAAGGAAAGAAGAAGGTCCATGAAATGTGGAAAAAGGGTCTGACCACTTGGGAAGAATATAGGAATGTAGTCAGGGCCTGCAGGGATGCAACGAGGAAGGCTAAGGCCTGTCTGGAATTGAATCTAGCTAAAGTGATAAAGGATAATAAAAAAGGCTTCTTCAAGTATGTTAACAGCAAAAGGAAAACTGGAGAGAATGTGGGCCCCTTACTAAGTGAGGGGGGGGTTCTTGTAACAGGGGATGCTGAGAAGGCAGAGATACTGAATGCCTTCTTTACTTCCGTCTTCAGTGAAAAGGCTCTCCTGCAGGAATCCCCACACCCTGGAGGTTAGTGAGAAGGTCTGGGGAATGGGAGACTTCCCTTTAGTCAGGAAAGAGGACGTGCGTGAGCGCCTAGGCAGTACTAAGGTCCACAAGTCCATGGGACCTGATGGGGTGCATCCACGTGTGCTGAGGGAGCTGGCGGAGGTCATTGCCGAACCGCTCTCCATCATCTTTGAGAGGTCTTGGATAACAGGGGAAGTCCCTGAAGACTGGAGGATAGCCAATGTCACTCCGGTCTTCAAAAAGGGCAAGAAGGAAGATCCAGGTAATTATAGGCCTGTCGGCCTCACCTCTGTCCCTGCAAAGGTGATGGAACAGCTTGTGCTGGATACCACCTCCAGACAACTGTGAGAAAAGGAGGTTATCAGGAGTAGTCAGCATGGGTTCACCAAGGGGAGGTCGTGCTCGACCAACTTGGTGGCCTTCTATGATGCTGTCACATGCTGGGTGGATGGGGGAAGAGCGGTAGATGTAGTCTACCTTGATTTTAGAAAGGCATTTGATACTGCCTCCCACGACATCCTTATAACAAAGCTGAGGAAGTGTGGGATAGACGAGTGGACAGTGAGGTGGGTTGAGAACTGGCTGACTGGCAGAGCGCAGAGGGTCGTTGTTGGTGGTGCAGAGTCTGGCTGGAGACCTGTAACCAGTGGTGTCCCCCAGGGGTCTGTGCTGGGTCCGGTCTTGTTCAACATCTTCATCAATGACCTTGATGAGGGGATAGTGGCCACCCTCAGCAAGTTTGCTGATGATACGAAGTTGGGAGGATTGGCTGACACGCCTGAAGGCTGTGCTGCTGTTCAGTGAGACCTGGACAGGCTGGAGAGCTGGGCAGTAAGAAACCGGATGAGGTTCAACAAAAGCAAGTGTAGGGTCTTACACCTAGGGAGGAATAATTGCATGCACCAATACAGGCTGGGGGATGAGCTGCTGGAGAGGAGCTCTGCAGAGAGGGACCTGGGCGTCCTGGTGGACGACAGGTTGGCCATGAGCCAGCAGTGTGCCCTCGTGGCCAAAAAGGCCAATGGCATTCTGGGGTGCATTAAGAAGAGCGTGTCCAGCAGGTCGAGGGAGGTGATCCTCCCCCTCTACTCTGCCCTGGTAAGGCCTCATCTGGAGTACTGTGTCCAGTTCTGGGCTCCCCAGTACAAAAAAGACAGGGATCTCTTGGAAAGAGTCCAGCGGAGGGCCACAAAGATGGTGAAGGGCCTGGAGCGTCTCCCCTATGAAGAAAGGCTGAGTGAACTGGGTCTGTTTAGCCTTGAGAAAAGAAGACTGAGAGGGGACCTGATCCAGGTTTATAAATATCTGAGGTGTGGCGGCCATGGTGGTGAGGCCAGTCTCTTTTCAGTGGTACGTGGAGACAGGACGAGGGGAAATGGACATCAGCTGCAGCATAGGAAGTTTCGCACAAATGTGCGTAAGAACTTCTTCACGGTGAGGGTCACGGAGCACTGGAACAGGCTGCCCAGGGAGGTTGTGGAGTCTCCTTCTCTGGAGATATTCAAGTCTCGCCTGGACGCCTACCTGTGCGACCTGGTGTAGGGAACCTGCTTTGGCAGGGGAGTTGGTCTCGATGATCTCTAGAAGTCCCTTCCAACCCCTACAATTCTGTGATAATTACATCAGCCATGTTCCTGGATATACTATACCATCTGTATATTCATTGATTGTACACTCACTGCTTGAAAACACTACTCCACAACAAACACAGGAAATTACCCTTTACATTTGATCTGTAAAGTTTTCTAAGTATTATTCTTGAAGTCCTACTGATCATTCATAAATAGGTGAGACAAAGTCTCCATTCCCCCAGTGGATCTTGAGAAGTGAATGCGAAGTTTTGTGCCATAAATAAGCACGGCACTCTTAAAAAAAAAAAAAAAAAACACTCCAGAACCATAAAAGAAGCAATTACACAGGCCAAACATATTTAGCAGTATTTACTTTTTTTTTTTTAAACTTATCTGATCTTACTTTTCACTGTCCAGTATTACTAAGCTGGAAGATATATATATATGAACACCAAAGTTCACTGAAAGCATATGCAATTCTACTGCAAATGGCCCTAAGGTGTTGCTGACAACAATAACAAGGTCAAAATAATACTGAGAATGCATGTTGAACGCACATGTTCTTCACACAGACCATAGCTTCTACAAGGACTGAAAGAACATAATGGATTTTGATAAAAGAAATTAAAGAAGAAACAAAAAAAGTACATCAGCAGGGTGGCAAGCGTTTTAATAAACTGAAAAGTTTTTCTTCCTCAATACACCAGTGAATTGTCAATGATAGTCATGTCTGATCGCATGGCATATAACAAAGGAATCTCCAGACACCTCAGAGGGCCAGGATAAAAGTTCAGGAAGGGTCTATGTTCAGGAAACTGCTGGAACTGCTGAAATCAGTTCTCTTAAACTTGTTTACTTACAGTGATATAAAAACAGCTCTGCTAGAGCCCTTTTGATAAGAAACCTGGGCTGGCATGGCAGAAAATGATGGTAGTAATCCCTCAAGTGTTCCATGTGAAAAAGTTCTTCAGAAGAGAACAGATCAAAGCACAGGGGCAAGCACACTTTACAGCTACATCCATTCCTTCAGTCCAGGCAAAAACAATTACAGATATTGAAAAAAAACCTTTGTTGAAGAAGCCAATTGTCAGGTAAATCAAGCATTAACGTATCCCGTTGTCAAATCCTGCTCTGCTGGCTGTGTACAGACAATAGATGTCACCAATATCCATCCTTGTGCCAAGTGTTGCCACAGCCTCTTGTCATTCACAAGACTGGGGGAGAGCAGTCCTGGAGGCTGCTCCTCATAAAGATGAGCTCTGACAGAAAAGAAATTCCTATTCTATTGTCTGAGCACCGAGCGATCTGCTGCTAGCCCCTTAAAATGAGTATGTGCATTTGAGGGAGTATGAAAACAGAAGCAATGGCACTACCAAGGGAAAGAGTTTACTAAAGTAATATGCTCTTCTTTCCAGCACCAGGCCCAGCCTCAGGAGCGTAAGTGAGATTGATGGGAGAGGCTGAAGGCTACAGTAGGCAGAGAGCATGTGCAGTTCTTGCCAGCAAAGCCATGGCATGATTCCTCCCTGTAGTAAGGCACTTGCAGGCTGCAGATGACTGCAGGGCTGGACTTCACAGCTCTCCTGAATAAAAGTAGATTGCAATCTCACTTTATAAAGTGAATTAGATGGCAAAGTTTCTACAAGCATAATTCTGAAACTCCACTGTATAACCCACAGAAAATCTCACCAGAATTAAAAAAAAAAAAATTGTTTCCCACCAGAACCTATTTTATTCGCTGAAATACCAGTATAGTTATTCCATCTTTTGAATCTGGTAAATCATTTGTGCCTGATACACACAAAAGATTCTTGATAAAGCGCTCAGGTTGTTCTTAAAGTAATGTTCCCTATTTATTTCCATGGAAACTACAACAGATGCAAAGAGCACAGTAACACTGTTTAGAGAAAGTTCAAAACATTATTTTTCAACACAGGCACCACCATCAGCTCTGTACTTTTCCCAGCGATGAACAAGAGTACGCATCTCATGCATATAAAGATCTGCACCAGTGGAGGTGATCCCCTATTGCCACTGTTGAAACACACCTCCCCATCCCCCACTGAGTTCCATCCACTGTTTGGTCTCCATAGATGTTCAGCAGTTGTTGATGAATGTCACTGGGTGCCATTATTTCCACGTGGAGGAATTCAATCCTAGACCTTTGCTCCATGCTTATTTCCACATTAGACACCATTCTGTCAGATTGCCCCTCTGCTGCTATCTGTCACACAGCAACAACACATTGCAGAATATCAGTAGGAAGGTTCAGTCACTGCTGCTATCCCACCAACATCCGTATCTGACATGGTGGGCCAATATAATAAAAGAGGAGGCACTGCTTTCTGAACACCCCTGCTGTGATCTTGCCTGGAGCAGTACTGTCGTTAGTAAGATTTATCCCACCTATATTTATAAGCATTAAAATACCATATTTTATTTTATTCAATATCCTGAATAACTGCTATGTATGACTTTGTTTAGCTTAGTTTTAAACCAGCTAGCCCCAGCTGAAAGCTAGGTATTTTTCACTGTTGCATTGTTATGAATGCAGCAAACATCTTCTACTACATGTATCTTGTCTGCACTAAACTTTTCAATCAAGAAAATGAACGCAGTTTGTATTTGTAAACTCACAATTCAACTAAATGCTAACCACTGATTTTCTGAGCATCTCCTAAAACACCTGTCTGCTCCAGAAACTACGGACTTTTGCTTTAAGGAAGATGGAAGCTCCAGATCTAGACAGGGAGTCCTATATAAAGTATATGATGCCTTTATTTACAGAAATCTACTTTAAAAAAAAGCTCATTTTGACAATTTTTATCAGGACTATTTTATATATATATATATATGTAATAAACACATTGCTATTCTTTTTTGCACCACAGAAGTTTGCAAGTTCATTTATACATCAAATTATTCTGCCTTCCCAAACCAGCTTATCTGTCTGTCACAAAAAGGAAAAGCAGCAAGGCCTCAGACTAAGGAGAGAGAGCTTGCTCAAGTGCTCAAGTGTAATAGCAGTAAGTACAGAAAAAGAATTTCCTTACCTCAAGAAGGCCCATATGGTCCTCAGATAGGCAGAGATTTCCTGGCAAAGTAACCTCATCTCCACTGCCAGCCCTTAAATGAGGTCTGGGAAAGGGTGCATCCTGGCTCCACCTCATCTGGTCACTCAGTACATTGCATGCACCCAAGCTCCCCTGGGTTGGCCCTGCCTTCCCACCAGGTGCTCAATCACTGCTTCAGGCTGTGACTGAGCATTTCTGCTGTAATGACTTATTTAAAAAGTACCATTGTTCAATGACTGAAGATAACAGCAGTTCACTTTCAGTGCAGTACTACCTCAGTCAAAGGAAAAGAGTTAGCATGGAGTAAAAGTATGTAGTAGATCTGGAATTTCTGTATTGAATATCTTAGGCTGGCCACTTTAATGATCTTAATACACTGCAGTCAATTAGAATTCAACTGCAACCATTTGGTTGTGCTGTAAATCACATGTCTAAGGGAAACACAGCTACCTCCCCTCTTCCTGGGAAACAGACATTCTCAGAGGCTAAGCAACTTTTCCAATGCTACCAACCATTATGACCAGAATTAGGCTTATAATCAGACTTTTCCGCCTGAGAAAAATGGTTTGGTTTTTTTTGTTTGTTTGTTTTTAAAGAAGAAACAAATACCTTATGTTCCTTTTTCATAAAAAAAGGGATGGAATATAATTACTTATCTCTATTCTGCACTGGTGAGGCCACACCTGGAGCACTGCATCCAGATGAAAAGTTCACAGCACAGGAGAGACATGGAGCTGTTGGAGCACGTCCAGAGGAGGGCCACAAAAATGATCCCAGGGATGGAACATCTCTCCTACAAGACAGGCTGAGAGCTGGGGCTGTGCAGATGGAGAAGAGAAGGCTGTGGGGAGAGCTGACGGCAGTCTGTCAGAATCTGAACGGGAGTGACAGGAAAGAAGGGGACAGACTTTAGCAGGGTCTGCTGTGACAGAGTAAGTGGAAATGCTTTCAAACTAAAAGAAGGGAGATTTAGGTTGGACATAAAGAAAAAGCTTTTTATAATGAGGGTGGCACACACTGGCACAGGTTGTCCAGAGATGTGGTGGATGCGCCTTTCTTGGAGACATTGAAGGGCTCTGAGTGCCCTGATAGAGCTGTAGGTGTCCCTGTGCATTGTTGGGGAGTTGGACTAGATGACCTTTGAGGAGCTCTTCCAACTCTGAGTATTCTATGATCTTCAAGGACTTCTGTGGCTACAGAAACAACATTTTTATGTTGGTGACTTAAGAACATGTGCCTCTTCTGAAATGTCATCTGAGGTGCACATAAAATACCAGCTTAAAAATACCACCTACCAGTTTTTTTTATCTTTTAGAAGCATCCGATATTGATAAATATTATGTGTTAGGAAGAATTCAGATTATTCTACAAAAATATGTAATTCTTTGTAGCTTTTCACAGATGCAAAATTTGCTTTCAGATGAATGCCGCTCAATTTTCAGCACTTAATCTCCTGCATCACCC
This sequence comes from Meleagris gallopavo, assembly GCF_905368555.1. Taxonomy (NCBI): domain Eukaryota; kingdom Metazoa; phylum Chordata; class Aves; order Galliformes; family Phasianidae; genus Meleagris; species Meleagris gallopavo. The sequence continues at coordinate 210,374 of NC_139414.1, read as the reverse complement.
CTGGCCAATACTGTCAGAATCATCCTTTAAATGCACCTTATCTTTGACACTAAAATCACGGTTCACAACATATGCATGTCTGATCACTTTCTAGGAAGAAAAGACTATTTTCCTCTTGCTGAAAGGTTCTCACATGGACAAGACCCATCCTGAGGATCTGCCATAAGATCCTTCACTTTTATTACTCTCTGGGCTTCTTGGTGAGCCACAAGTCACAATCAAATGAGTTAGTCAAATCTTGCAGTTAGATGTGGATGCAAGTACAAGATTATACAGAAATGACAGAAGGAAAACCTCATTTACTCTTCTATCAGCTGCAGTTAGAAAAAACAAAAAACCTGCAGAGATAACAACAAAAACATGAAATGAGAGTTTCTAAATACTCTACCTTCTAGGGAGGTTTGTTTTTGTGTGGGTTTTTTTTTTTTTTTTTTAACATAATGAATGTAATAAAATGCCAATTCAAATGTTTCCTGCTAGTAATCTCTCATATTTCATAACTGAGTTCTAAGCTGTATGTTTACAACTGCAGAGCACGCCACAGGTGGTAACAGCAAATGAAAAATAACAGAAGTTCTTCTTGATTAGTCTTTTACAAATTGACATGGCTGAAACAGAAGAGAATGGCAAACATAATTCTGTGCTGCTCTGGTGTTACAGTAAGTCTAGGATAAGGAATTTCTCCTAAAGCATTCTGAGAAGTTTTTAAATTACCCAACACGCAGCAGAATCCCAGCTGGAAACCTGACCACCTTATCTTTTGCTAAGCCTGTTTTGCTGCCCAGCAATTCTGCCAATGTAATTACCTATTCTCTTATGTGTTGACAAAAAGGACATTTCCTGACAAAGTGTGATGTGTTACACAGTGGTAAGCATTTCTTTGGAACCATCACAGGCTAGAATAAGGAAGATTGATTCTAAGGCGGTTTTATTACATTTCACTCTTAAGCTGTCACACAGTCCCTAATTCTACAGGAAAAAAAAAAAAAAACAAACAAACCACCAACAATCACCACCAACAAAAAAATGAACAAAAAAACCTGTAAATTCCATCAGTAGTTCCTAAAACTACAATCCAATTTATTTTAAATTCTACAGCCTTAATGGAAAACCAAACATTTTTTACAGACATCAATTCTTTGTGAACCTCAGAAGGATGCAGTAATATGATCGCAAAGCATTCTTAAGAGATTTATACTGATGCCTGATAAATAATTTTCTTTGAAACTACCAGTACTAGCAAGTAACCAACAATCCTCTACGCAGCTGAGTAACACCATTCTTGTTTGGAAACTGTGATTTTGGCATAATGCTGCACTGTAGGTTTTATTGCTAGCCCTAACAGCTGTAATTCATCACTTCTGCAATGAGCAGATGCTACCATGAGGTCATGGCACGACTTTACAAAGTAGAGCGTATACACATAGTGGGGAAAAGAGTTCCTGCAGACAAAGCTTGGGAGATGGGAGACATATAGAAATTGATTTGGCTAAGGTGACAACTCGGTTAGTGGCAGTTAGGAACACAAAACTGATCTTTCCAGTCCCAAATGGCTTATCAGTGACAGGACAGAAGCATAAAGAATGCTTTTATTGGAAGTCACACCATGGATCATACTACATTGGATTTCACTGAATCTGACTCCCATATTACTTCAAGTACATCTAAATTTGGAACTAGTACAATCAGTCCTTCCATCATTTTCTTTCTTTCTTGAGAAAGTATTAGTCTAAATCTTGCCTCAAATGATAATACTGCACTGCCATTCTCTGGCCCATGCCTATGCCTAGTTCAGGTCAGGAGGTTTTGTTAGGTACAAACATGAAAAGCACCATGCCTCTGTAGCTGATGATGGGAGTTACCTACAATGGCCCTGAACTTCCACGTGAAATATCTACCACTGCTGTTCTTCCACATGAAATATCTACCACTGCTGTTATGCTTTGAATGGAGCCACAAGCTTAGAGACTGTGATCAATCCAGACCCAGAATGTAGACACAAAATGAGAGCCTGATCTGCTTCTCTTATCTCCTGCAATTTACCCTTGAAAAGCCCTTGATGTGGCTTTTTTGCAAAGTTGATGGCTATTTTCACTGGGGTCTCTGTTAGTAAAAAAAAAAAGCAAGTATCATGCACTGAGACAATGCCAAATAACCACGGTACACTTTCACATCTTCATTCTTACTGCTTTTAGTATCATGATCCTACAAGAAACTATGAAGAAGTGGCACAAGACATAAGTAAATAATCCACACCTAATAATAATGTTTTGTAAGTGCCTCAATGTCACCATCCACCTCTGGATGGACGATGACAAAAGATTTACATCCAAACATCTACAACTACTGGAGAGTGAGATGCAGAAAGACAATTTCTCTTTGCTTAGGAAATTTGATCTTTAACAGAGCAAATTCTAGCAATGAATACAGTTAGGGTGTATTTATTGGTCTATTATTGTTGCATTTGTCATATTTCTACATGTTGGATTTTTTTTTCCCGTTATATTTGATACAAGTAGTGCAATATAAATATAACTAGCAGGACGAGTCATCCTTTGTTTGCTTTTCCATTCATTTTAATTTGGTGTAACCCAAGAAATGGACACTGCTTTCCACATGTATGAAATCTGCTTTTAACAACCAAGCTAAGGCAGAAATTTTTTTTATTTTTTGTTAATGGGATAGCAGTTTCCTCAATTAAATGTTAAGGGAATTCAGCTCTCACTCAGGAAACACTGAGAGTTGTGTTTTACAGTTCTATGTGGTGAAAAAAAGTGAAGAGGGAACATCGATGATTTCTTTCCAGGAGAAGATTGTTAACAAGGAATACTTTTGGTGATTTTAAACTCTGTTGTTGATGTTTGCTTATTTGTAATGCACACTGAACAAACAGTCAGATCTGACATGATCCTCTCACAAGTACTGCACTGCTAGAAATGCTAACCTGTAATCTAACAGAGAAAGAAAGAAATACCATCCACTTTTCAGACAAAACCAGAATTTTTAAAGCTCAGCCCTGCTTAACTCCAAGTGATGGTACAGTGGTGGTATACTCTATGCATGAGCACTGAAGCTGCCAAGAAGGAAGTGGGAGTGGAGCAAGCTTATGATGCTGGAGAACTATGTGGGCTTTTCACTAGCTGGAGTCAGGGCAACATATTAAGGAAAGAACTTGCTGGTTTTCCCTAAGACTACAGATCTGTCAATACAGAGCTCTTTGTGGAACAGGAGGAGTAAGAAACACTCAAAGAAGGATTAAAGGAATTAAAGGGGCTAAATTTCCAGACTTTTTGAGCAAAATGGTATTAAAAGCATCTTCTAGACTATCTGGGCTGAGATGAAAGCTTACTTAAGCTTGTTTAACAGCTCTTCTGACTTTTAATTAAGCCAGTAATGAGAAATACACATGCAAGTTCCTTTTTTTACAGTCAGGTAACAACCTCTTGAGTCATCCACTCCGCTGTACACAGGCACGGCCCAGCTGTCAGTTCAGACATTGGACACCAGCAGCTGCACCAACACATAACCACAGAAAATGGCAAAACTTTCATATCCATTTATTTTTGCAAAAGAGCATGGAAGAAATCTGATGTCCTGGTAGATGTTCTGACATCCTCAGAGGCAGCTCCAGAACAATCTTAGCTTTAAGCTGCACTGAACTAGCAGAAATCCATCCCTGGATGTGTTTAAAAACCACTTGGATGTGGTGCTCAGGGACATGATGTAGCGAAGAGTTATTAAAGTTAGGGTAGTATGGTTAGGTCGTGGTTGGACTTGGTGATCTTTAAGTTCTTTTCCAACCTGAGTGATTCTGTGATTCTGTGAATATAGTGGTGATACACAGCCAACACCTCTCAGGAAGCAGATTTCAGGTCACTGCAGCTGGTCAGTTTGACAATGGCAGCCACTGCCAGAAAGGGCAAACAGTGTTAGTCTACCTTCTCTATTTTGTAATGCAAATAAAACAAAATATCATAATATATTTTTTTTTAGTACTACAAATCCATTGTAAGCCTGTGTCTTGAAAACTGTGTGGTACCAGTTATTCCACCTTAAAAAGGGTACAGAGTACGTAAAAATATAAAAATAGTAATGAGTATATTAAAATATGGAATAGCCAGAATACTGGGACAGACTAAGTACACTAGTGTTCTATAATGTGGGAAATAGCTAATTGGGTGTCTAAATTAATGACAATAAAGTCACGAACAGCCTGGAAAATACAAAGAAATTTTGCTATTTACACAGTATCAGGATGGTTGTAATGGAACAGGGCATTACATTAAACTGAGAGAGAGCAAAGTTAAAATGGGAACAGACCACTTGTCACATACACTGCCACCACCGCTGCCTCACACAGCCCGGAAGAGTAAACGATTTTCATACAGCAAATGTACTGGAGCCCACATGTGAGCTACAAGAACAGACTCAGAAAATATCTCAGCTGCAGCCTGCTGCAAGCTAGGACTGTGTATTTGGGAAATAACCTTTCAAGCACCTCCGACTATCATTTGCTCAGGTGATGCTGCAGGGTCTCCACAGTGGCTGCTTGGGTGCTCGTAAAACAGGCTTGGTCACAGATAGACTGATACAGCTACAAAGAGAAAATCTTCTGTTTGAATGCTGTTTAAACTACAGCATGCAGGTTTTCACAAGCCAGATGTGCCAGTACACATACATCCATATTGTGCTTTCCTTACAGCAATTTCAACTAGAACTACAGTCATACATCCATCAACTTTTTACAAATCAGTTCTGTATGCAGAGGCTCCGTAAGCACAAAAGAGTAAGTAGAAAAAAAACACAACACCAGAAAAAGAGGAAAATAATTCAAGCAAACAGATCATCACAATTGCTACTGCTCTTCAGGCAGATCTTCAACTTGAATTAGAAATTAGTAATTGGTACATTAAGATGATGCCTAGTGATTGGCAATCCTCCCCACAGCAGGGGGGTTGAAACTAGACAATCTTTGAGGTCCTTTTCAACCCAGGCCATTCTATGATTCTATAATTCTGTGGTTCTATGTATCATAAATGCCAAGAGAATGAATAATTCTATAAATAGATTAAGAGCCTGACTTTGAAAAGGATTTAAAATATCTTCCCATAATTAGAGGTATAGTTGATATCAGTGAACTATCAGTAACTTGCAGGCTCTGTTATATCTAAAAGATAACTGCACAGTGCCCATACTGATTGTTTATACAGATTTTTTTTTGTTTTTAATATCAGACCACCTTAATGATCATCAAAATCTAATCCACATGAAAGCAGCCTAAATATTTACGTTTTTATTTCAAACATGGATCAGTAGAGCAATTTGGCTTTTGACAGCAGCAAGCGAATCAGAAAGCATCAATTCTAGTGGGCTATGAACACAATTTAATAGCTTGAGGCCCCTTAATTCATAGTCCTGAGATCTACAAAGACAGATGTCTAATGGTAAAAAGGTAGAAACAGAAAAAAAGCAATACAGGAAGGTGGGTCATATTGTCCCTGCGGCTGAATGGTGAGCAGCCAACCTGAACAGAACTTTGCACATGGTCCCTCACTGCTTTTCTGCAGGGAGCCCTAGGGACAGGATCAGTGCAAATACTTCCTGTCAGATGTGATAAATTACATAAATTATATAGATATAGACCATTAAAATATCCATTCTGTCCTTCACATAAAGCAATGGCCCTGGCCACTCTGCGAAAGGATCTCAATGACACTGTGCTCAAAAGAGGGCGGAATATGAGAATGACAAGCTTGAGAAGCTGAGAAAATCCATAGTTATCTATAAGGGAAAAGGGGGCAAGATACCCAAGGTTGATCCATGCAGCACAACAATGAAATCATAGTATTTTCATACCAGATAAATGACTCTTCTTTTTTTTTTTTTTTTTTCTCTCAATTTAACTTGATAAACAATTTTTCCTGCATGAGACAAAACAGCTATTTCCTTCTGGGAAAATTTTCCACTGAAGACATCACACACAATGAAGCCTTTTCAAGCGAGTAACTTGTCTCAGCACTAATTTCCCCTCTTTTGTCATACCTCTGGCCAGAGCCATCCCAAATACCTGAGAACTGGAGGGTGGAAAAGCACCATCATTGTAAGCACATCTGTGCTGCTCTAAGAAATTTACTGAGGCTCACATTTCTCAGTGACCTCCAAGTTAGTTTGTTTCTGGAAACCGACATGTTTTCTTTCTTCTTTCAGTGTTTTTATTGAAATTCCTTTCAAATTCAAATGCCTTTTATCTGTTTGGACTCCAATTCACACAACAATACCTCATTCACTAGGAAAAAAACATGACAAGTTGTTTTGTTTTTATTTTCCAGAGGAACAAACTTTCACCAATGTGAAACCATGACAACTGTCAAATTCCACAAGGTTGTGCCATAAAGGAAAACGATCGGTGCAACTATCTCTTAAACATTTCACTGGGTTATCACCATTGTAAAACTAACAATAACACACTTCATCCTATAACTACTTTTCCATTTCAATGAGGGAAACCATTGGTTACTTTAACCAACTATTTGCAATCTGATGTCAGCAGCTCTTATAGGAAGTAAATCCGTGCTAAGGGTAAAGAAGAAAAAAAGGTATATTTTTCAACAGTTTCTCTTCTAGCAGCACAGAGCAAGAACTATGAGGAAAGGGTGATATCTGGGGGCCCTTACTGGGATAGGAAATATTACAGAGGAACAACTGCAGATTTCATGCTATACAAGAATCAATGACACTGAGCTTTACTGTGCTTTGAGCAAGTGAAAAATCAAAGACCAGAGAAGCCTGTTAACTATGCAGAGTTACTGAAGTAATAATGAACAGAATAATCTTGAACACGTACAGTCAGTGCTAATATTCTTTCTAAGAACTGTCAGACCTCCCATGAAGGAAAAAGAAAGTCAAAGTCTCTTCCCCCTCATTAATTGTATGACATTAACAGAACAAAACTTTCACCCTTTGTCTTTGGTGGGACATAAATGACTACAAAGGTGAATGGATGGATTTGTTATGTGGCAATGGACAATGAGTTCCTGACAGGCTCTGACTTCTTTCTCTCCTCCCTGCTCAGGACCTAAACCGTCCCTGTGCATGATGCCAGAGCAGTGGGTGAGCAGATCTCTTTCAGACATCAGCGTTCCTGACACAGGATTGAAAGTGAACTCCTGAGCCACAGGATCTGTCTTTTTCATGCTGAAAATGCTTCATATTAAAACAGCAGAGGTTGTGCCTCCACTCTACTGATACATCATTCCAGCAGCTCAGTTCTCAGATAGATTGACAGCCAGTTCACAGGCTAAATTTACCACTACTCAGTTTACACTCACTTATATGCCTTTGCCAACAACCTTTTTTACTTAAATAACTCTCCTCCCTCAGTGGCAAGCTATTTATAGAGAGCAATCACAAAACGAAGCTAACTTAGACACACTCTTCCTGTCTCCTTACCTAAGGCAAGCTCTCCCATTCCACTCTCCTAGATGTCCTCTCCTCTCAGGCTTAGGCACTGATGTTTGCCCCCAGGGTCCATGTCCTCCATATGCCTCTCAGCAATTCTCTATTTTTGCTTCTCGACAAGTTTATCTGCAGGTCCTTGAGCAACGTGATCTCCAGCCATGTCATGCCTTCTCCCACTTCTGTTACCTCGACTTCACTTTCCTGAGTGGTGGCAGTGCTTCCACCAGACCAGCTGCTCCATCATGTTTCCTACTCACTCCATTATATCCATTTGAACACACCACGTGTTGTTCATCACTTCCACCTTGTTGCTCAGGTTCACTTGCTTTTAACAGAACGTATCCCTTTCCCTAATTGCTTTAGGTACTGTCCTTCCACTACTTACATTACTACTCTAATTGCTGCATTCAACAGTCTTAATATCAGGTATATGTATTCAAATGTGCATATATTTATGGAAATCTGTTGACAACAGCTGGTAAATTAAAGCTTTTATTTATTTTAGTACACATAAACACGAGCAAAATGTTTGAAATGCTATTTTTAAGCAACACATTTCTACTGAATGTGCCGACCCTGACAGCCTTAGCTGGTTAGAAGAGATGAAATAGTCTGATTTGTAAAAAGCAGTAAAATACCCACAGTGACATACTACTCATCCACCCAGACTTCCTGACTTTTCACTTGTTTGCTTTCTTTAGATTTTACTAGCCAAAAGCATTTAATCGTATTTCACAAAATAAATATAGCAAGAAGAAAAGCAGGGTCAAATAAAAGCCAACTGTGTGGTCACTGAAGAATCTAATGTTGGTTAAGAAAACAACAGTGAAACAACCTGTTTTGGTATGGACTTTTAAAATGAGACTTTCCATCAGGAGTCAGCTCAGTGAATACTGATACCATGTCAGCCATATTCTGCCTACACCATCCTAACAGGAGATCTCAGCAGCTGAGAATGTGGTCATTGACTCCAGTTGTTTCAAAACCCCAGTGTTTCAAATGTGGAAGATGCAAAATGTGAAAGTTACAGTACCAACCTATGCAGCCCTGGAACCTGACTTGGAAAAAGTGATGAGCAGTTTAATACCATAAGCTGTAAGAAGCAGAGAGCTACTTTTATTTAGGGGAAAAAATAAAATAAAATAAATTATCTTCTACAGTAAAGCTTGCAACGAGAATCAGCATAAGACACTGTACAATCTTTCTGATGAAATCTACACAACTAACGTAATATCAAGACAACTACAAGAGTTTTGATGAATTTTTGAGTAAATTACAGACCAATAAAAATTCTTGTAGCGACTTTGTGTTGGAAGGGATGAGAAAAGGAAGAGAAATATTTCATTCTTTTCAGCATTATCACTACAGAGTTATAATTCGACCTTTTTCTGAGTTATTTGTTCTTCGTTTCCTGCAACTTTTTGTTTTAATTGACTAAAATTCCTGCTGGGTTTCTTCTAAAAATGTTCTACAATTTTTGACAAGTTAGGGCAGTATGTTAAAATATGCCAGTACGAATATATTCAGCTATATCTATCATCCTTAGTAAACTATTATTGCATTAATTTTGGTGTATTCAGTACCAAGAAATTAAAGGTATTCACCAGACAGACTCCTTACAAGATTACAATACTATTTATGAACAGATGCAGTAATTTGGAATGTATAATGATGGGACTGGAGTCCCTCATGAGTCAAAACAGAACCCTATAAAGAATAAACTCTGACATTTTAGGTAGGATGAATAGCAAAGGAAGAAAAAACATTGATTTTACCAGTTTTGAACTATAAGCTAAAATAAAAATTTATGGTCTGAGTTTAACTTTTGAGCTGCTAAACATCTGAGTATTGAAATGAGGCATTCTGTATCATCAATTTTTTCAGCAAAGTACAAATTTTTGAATACTTATCAGACAAGAAAATAGAACAACTGTCCAAACAAACAGCTATTACATAACAGCTCGCACCTCACACAGGTGGAATCTTTGCCACCCTCTCCAGCCAGCAGCAGCTGCAGGCTCAGACATTCCCTGCAGCCAGAGACCTGAACAGCTACCTTTATGGGCAGGCCCTCCATCTGGATCACCACAGTCATTTTGGAATAAACCTGCTGTCTGGTGGAGACCATGTTTAGGCCTATAGACTCAGACTGTCAAGAAGAAAGCCGGTCTCCTGAGCAAGGAGGAACAAAACTCACTGCCTTCACCACTTGACCCACCTCCCATGCCCACGGCTGCAGCACCCCACGGGCAGTGAGCGCTGTGCTCACTTACTGAGCCACCCCTCTCTCAGTGGGCAGCAACAACAGTTATTCTCCTGTGTTCTCTGTGAAACTCTGCTTTCCGAAGCTATTTAAAGCTTATTATCAGGTGCAAACGTTAAAGGCAGGTGTTTAAGTTGTGCTGCTAATAGACCAGCTCCACTCCTGCTGACTCAGAGCCTGCCCACAAGCTGCCAGCTCCCCAGCACAGCACACCACTGTTGCTACCTTCAAAAAAAAAAAGCCTTAAAAAGAGCTTTTTTGTTGGCCTTTTTTATTCCGGATTCCTTGCCCAGTGTAGTCTGCTCTGAAGCTAGTCTCCACAGCAAACTGAAAAGGATTTTAACCCCAAAATTCTTTAAGTTCAAGTATACAATTTACAGTTAGTTTTGGATTATCATCTAAAAATGACTTGCTGGTTCCTGTATCGTAGAATGGTTGAGGTTGGAGGGAACCTTGAAGAGTTGTATCACTTAATTCTAACAGCAGGGTGTTACCTGCATTGCATATCAGAAGATTTGCTTTCATTGTTAACAGCTATGAATGAAATTTCACACTTCCACTACAACTTACACACTGTCACCTAAGTTACTTAAATCCTTTGTCCCGTACATATGTTCTGCTACCATCAACCAGTATTATTTATGCTTACTATTATTTGGAGGAAAAAAAAATACCCACGACCTTTTAATACAGAGTGAGCAATGTGATTAGTTAAAAAGCACTGATCTGCAAATCAATAGAGTTTTCTATAAGTACTTAAAAACCACATACATGAATTGTCATTATAGAAACTGAACACGATTCTATTTTTAATCTGGAGCAAGCCCTATTACCTAATCCAGGCCCTTATATAGAGAACTTCTGTTGACACTTAATAATTTACATCAGCCTGTGAGGGTGCAACTGAAGAATGTCTTCCTATTAGAGTGAAATCTCTTCGTGTTCCAAGTCTGCTTGCAATCAGCAGCTATTTGCTGGCAAGAAGATGGTAGAAGTCCTCCGCCAAATCTCAGTGTGCAGCAATTCTATAAAACTGACTAAATCAATGCATTTGAAATTCTTAAGAAAGCTCATTTTCCAAAGAACTTGCTTGATTCATGCATGTATATATATTTAATATACATGTAAAAATGTACATTGTAATGGTTTCTGTTTTCCTCAGTTCTCTAATCATTTTAACCTAATTCAATTCGCCTATAGCTTAATGGTTTGTAAACACCAGTTTTGTTTAGTGCTAGTTCTAACATGAGTTATGAAAGCTTATAAAATGCTGAACTCCATGCTTCAATTCTAGTAATTTCATTAACAACTGCTAAATGACTTTGTAAATGTGCACCTTGTATTATTTATCACAATTGCCTTAGTATTATAGTTATTTTAAGTTATTTTCCAAGTTACTTTCATTTCTGTTTATAAGCTCCAAAGCTCTGAGTATCTGGTAAGTTATTTGAGCACGAACGTGGTGATGGGCAGTTCGTGAGGCGGGTTATTCTCCTAAGTCCTGTGCTGTTGCTTGTGCTGTCCATAATTTTTAAGAAACAAGTGTAACAATTAACAAATAAGACATATACACTTCCCTTTTATGCACTCAAGAGCTTGTAAAATCAGCACTGCCTGAGGTTGAATCTGGGTATGTTCCAACAGCTGCTCCAATTGTTTTTCAGCACTCGAGCAGCTGTAGTATTCTGTATGTCTGTCCTGGTGGGCTGATGACCATGTAAGTAACAGCACAGACAACCGCTGCCAGAGAGAAAGAAACTGTACAGCAATAGGGACTGCTCTAAGACCCCCTAGGGATCCATCTGGGAGAGCCTTCTTACTCTGTTCAGTGTGTCAGCGAATCTGGAACATTTCCTAAGCTAAGTCCTCTGGCGGAAAAGAAAGCTGATGTAGTATCCTCCCACTTAAATGGGCTACAAGTTGTAATTTTACAGAGCAAGTGCCTTTGCAACAAATTAACATTTGGATACAAATTAACACAGAATCATTAAGGTTGGAAAACACAGATCTGTAGCTGGTTTCAAGGGCCAATGTCCTGTCAAAATTTCAACAGTTTCAAACGTGCCTCGTAGTTTTGTATTCCAGGTATTGCAAAATAAAGCCGAAGCAAAGAGACTAAAGTAGCAATAACTCCAGCTGTTTACTTTTCCCTTTTTTTTCTTTTTCTTTTTTTTTTTTTTACTGTTAGATGCTTTGGTGGCATTCTTTCTTCTCCCTCACTCTGGCAGGAAATTGAAGAGAAGACAGACATTGCTGGAGAAGCCACAGCAATGCTCTACATCTGACTAATTACGCCTGACTGTCCAGCCTCTTCAGAAATGGAAAATATGACTGCAGGTGTTTTTGTTTTGGCCCCAGGCATTTCTACAGTCATAGAATCATTCACTATCTTGTTTATGTAAAGTATTTTCCAATCAGCTAATGAACATTATCATGTGTTAACTACGGGCATTTAGAATACTGTAAGGTCTGACATATTTATCTTAATGAAATTTAATTTTCTGTTTTGTACTTAAAACGTCAATATATAGAAATGTGTTAGTACTTCAGGCATAACATTTCAAAAGCTCTTTCTCCGAAAAAGCCTGCTGATCCTGATTCTCAAAAATCAAGTTCACCTCCACAACTCCTTCTATTTCTCCACTAAGGTGAATTCATGAGCACAGAGATATTCTCTGATGCACCAACAGCTTGAGAGCCAAACCTGCTTTCATGCTATGGAGTACAGCACAGACACATAATTACAGTGAATCAATTACTGTACATAAATGTTGAGGCATTGGCTTAAGCCTACTGAACTGAAATGAACATATATAATGTTTTCTTACTGCTTGTTCATCAGTGCTCATTTTCTTTGTTTCTTAACTCTACAGAGTTTGTTCTTGTAGCTGCCTGAGAATATTTTAAGCAGACTACTCCCAGAAAAGAAGACATTATCTGTTTTCAAAAAGCAATTGCAACAGTTATTAGTGAAAGCACATAGATGGCAAGGAAAGACAAAGGAAAACCACTGCTTTTATCAATAAAATTGAGAGGTTGTGGAATTAAAAATGTTTAAGTGAAACTTATCTTAAACACTAGTATTTGCCAAGTCATCTTTGTGTCTACTCATCTGATCTGCATCTTGCAAGCCTCTAGCAATAAGTCTAGAGAGGATATGGCTCTGAATGCTAACATAGTTAGCAAACATGCTCAGATAACCTGGTTTTATTGGGAGTACAATTTCTGGGCTAGAAACAGGCATCAAAGATTTTTCTTATTCTGCCAAAAATATCATCATTTCAAAAGTTTACCTGTGTTGTGCCGAGAAAACTCCAAATCTTTCACACAAGAATAACGATTCTACTCTAGACACTCACTTACTAAAGCCCAGATTTATACCTATGCTGCCTACATTGCATTGAGTACTCGACCCACAGAGCTACAGAACTTAAGATTCTTTTCTCCTTAAATATTTCATTGCTTCTATACATCTGGTTCAATAGAATCATAGAATCATAGAATCACAAGGTTGGAAAGGACCTGCAAGATCATCTAGTCCAACTGTCTTCCCATCACCATTGCTACCACAAGCACTAAACCAGATCTCGCAGCTCTTCACCCAGACTCCTCTTGAACACTGCCAGGAACGGCAACTCCACCACCTCCCTGGGCAGCCATTCCAGTACCTGACCACTCTCTGAGAGAAAAAGTTCTTCCTCATGTCCAACCTAAACCTCCTCTGCTACAACTTGTGGCCATTTCCTCTGGTCCTGTTTGTTACCTGGGAGAAGAGGCCAAACCTCTCCTCATTACAACCTTCCTTCAGGAAGTTGTAGAGTGCAAAGGAAGTTGTAGAGTGCAAAATAGGAGAAAGAAACAACTTCCCCGCAGTCTAATAATTGGTGACCCTGCAGTGTCCAAAGATAGAAACCAGATTTTTTTTTAAAATTTTGATGAATCAATATCTTCCAATTAGAAACATTTCAATGCAAATAATATCCTGAATTCAGCTCTAAATCTGGGTTCTACCCTACCTTGCTACAACTAGCTGTTTAAGAATTTGGCTGAGTGAACATGTTAAATCACAGGCACATTATAGTACGTCTAAGATACTTTGCCAGCATCCTACTCCCAAAGTACACAAATTACACAAAGGAAGTGTAATTGAGAAAATCCAGTAAAAAAGAGGTGATTTTTATATTTGATGACATTTGGGCTTGGAGAATACTCAAAATGGACTTCTAACTCACTCTTGAGAAACAAAGTAGCTGTAAAACAAATAAAACCTAAAGGAAGGCCTAATTTACATTAATGGCAAACAATTTACAACAAAATTGTCCCAGAACCATAAAACTTTGATCAAACTGCAGAGTACATTTAATTTGACATATCCAATTTTGTTAAAAAACGAAGCATGGCCACACACACATGACAATCCTAGCAGCTGCTGTGAGCTCACTTGGGTTTTTACTGTTGGCTTCCTTGAAGTGGTATGCAGAATCAGAAGTGTATGCCCAAGTACCACAAGCTGTACACAGAAAGGCTTGGCAGTAACAGAACATCAGACTGTGAACAGTATCATTTGCTACAATCAAAAGCTAATAGAACAAGGTGCCAAGGTGTGAGGAGGGCGACAAGCTATTACAGACCAGGGCAATACCTCATATCCTCAAAGGGATCATACCAAGTAGGTTGACAACAGCTTAGCCATGAAGTAGAGATCTTTTGCTTTTCCACTAAATACCTTCTTTGAAGCAACTGCAGTTTTTATCATAGCAAAATATTGCTCACGTTCATTAATTTTTGTTTGGAAAAAGGAAAACTGGCTATTTTATTTGATAAGCTCTACTAAAACACTGATTACTACAAAATTTGAAAGAACTAAATGAGTGGTTTTTCTGTTAACCTGGTCATGCTGTGCAGTCTATAAATGCAGTTTTCATCACTGCAGGCACATGGGACTTATGAGGCAGAATGTGAAAATTCACATCCTAGTATATTAAATACATTGATAATTTTATATCTCCCATTTCTCCTTGAAATAGTGTCAAAAATTTTTGGTGTATTTTCTAATGTTTTTTTCATACCACAGAAAACTTCATTTATACAAAAAAGTCATCCAAGTAAAAGGATCTTGTAGATGCTGACAGTGGACAAGGACTTAAGAGGTAACTGAGAAAGTTCTGAAGGTCACTGGACAGAAATATACACCTAATTAAAGAAATATTTAAGCTGAAAATAGTTGGAGAGTAGGAGCATACTGGGACCTACTGCACAAGTTTGTTCAGCTCTCATTCTTCTATAAGCACCAATTCACTCTCATTTATGCAATAGGATAGCAAAAAAGTATTCGGTCTACAGGTAAATATCCACCCAATGCTTGTTATCTTCAAAGTATGAGTTTCTTCCAAAAACGAGGTTTTGGTAATATTTGTATACGTGAGTTTTTGCTCAATTCTGATACTACATTTGTATGGTTTATCTGGGAACATCCTAAAAACCAGCCTACAGTTTGGGGAACTGTCCTTGACATTTCAATTCTTAACATACTTTATATGATCACATTTTGGTTACACAAAGCACTATGAAAACTTTATAGGAGTTAGTCTGAAAAGTTGTATTCCACTCAGAAAAGTGTTCTGCTATAGGGCAGCACAGACACTCACTCTTTTGAGAAATGCAAAAAATCTAACATTATATGCTATCCTTTTTCATCCAAAAGACGGTCAAAGAAATCAGACATATGGGTCTATCATATAGTTTCAGGAGAAAGAATTAGGCTTATCATTAAGAATGCTTTCAATGCTATTTCATTTAACTGGTATTTCAAATCACAAATTTTCAGTCCAGTATTTCCCCCAGATTCCCGAGGTCTGTCTTGGGACTGCTGTTCTTTAACATCTTCAGTGACATCAATGATAGAATTGAGTGCACCCTCAGCAAGTTTGCTGGCAACACCAAGCTGAGTGGTGCAGTTGACGCGGTTGAAGGAAGGGATGCCATTTAGAGGGATCTCAACAGACTTGACAGGTGGGTATGGGTGGATCTAATGAGGTTCAACACAGCAAAGTGCAAGGTTTTGCACTTGGGCCAGAGGAATCCCAGGCATCTATATAGACTGGAAGGAGCAGTCCTTGAGAGCAGCCCTGTGGAGAAGGACCTGGGGGTCCTGATGGATAAAAAGCTTAACATGAGCCAGCAGTGTGCTCTTGCAGCTCGGAATGCAAATGGCATACTCGACTCCATCAGAAGAGGGGTGGCCAGCAGGGACAGGGAGGTGATTGTCCCCCTCTACTTAGCTCTTGTGAGGCTCCATCTGCAGTACTGTGTCCAGGTTTGGAGCCCCCAGTACAAGAAAGACAGAGAGCTGTCAAAACCGGAAGCAGTAGAGCGACCTCACCACTGGATTCTACAAGGTGTTAATCTTAAATCACCAAAGAAAATATTTCTTTTACATATTTCTATTGCATATTTCTATAAGCCCCCTAGGAGATATTTCAGTGACATTCTTTCTGGAAATAAATAATATGTTGGCATCTGTAATATCGCAGAAGAAAAACAACTTAGGCATTATTATATGGTATTTCAATAACTCTTGCAGAATTAACACAGCTTGTTGAATTTGTGTGGTTTTTTTTTTCTTCGTAAGAAATTGATATGGATTACATACATGGAAGACATTCAATGCTAGCCAATTATTTTCCTATTTGATAGAACTGGTGAAACATGATGGAAAGCTTTCATTTTTACAAATACTACAAATTCATGAGGACCGTATTTTCTGTTCATAAATAAAAGCTGACTAACATCTTTTTAAGAAATCCTCGCAAGTTGAACTGAAATTGAATTTATTCCTATCAGAAATGAAAAGGACAAATATTAACTGTTTACTCAGACATCTCTTTCCTTGTATTACCATGTTTTCTTAGTTAAATAGGTTTTTGCTTTGTGAGTGTCTTAACTAGTACAATCCTCTGAGGCAACACCACTCCTATCATACATATTTTACTAAGTACTACAGATCAGTAACGGGGGAGTAAGATGCAGTTCTGATCTCATATTGTGCATAATGTTCTTCAGTAGAAACAAAATTGCTTCTTTCCATCATCAGTGAAGTCTCTCTCTTTATAAAAATAGACAGCAATGCAGGTTGTTGCATCTCCCAGTGCATATGACAGCTATTAAGAGAGACTGCTAAGCACCGACATCTATTATTTGTTGTCTGTATAACCGCCAAGTTTTTCAGGTTCAAAAACACTATGATGCAAGGTGAAAGCACAAGAAATAACAGATGAAATTTGAAAGTAGGTAGTCTGACCATAAGATAAATATTTTTCACCACAAGGACAGTGAAAAAGCAGATTGTGTCTCTCAGAGGGCTCATGCAGTCTCTGCCACTGACCAGACTGAATAAAGCCCCAGGGAACCTGCTCTGACCTCACAGATGCCCATGCCTTGAGCTGCAGGTTGGACTAAAAACCTCCTGAATTCCCTTCACAGCTGAATGAAGCCATGGTTCTACTGACATTTTTAATTCATGGGACTTCACTGCAATTTGCACAATGTTCCTAAATATAAAGCCAGAGAGAGTAGAATTGGCACATTAAACATACTGGCTCTTCTGACTTTTAATAACTGATCCCAAAGCCCTAATTCTAGAAACACTCTCCTCTGCAATCAGGCATATATTCAGAGGAATTCCACAGAGTTGAATGCGGCTTCTGTGCCTTTGCCTAAAGACAGAGATTGGCCTTTTCCGCCTGATGGTGGAAGCTCTACAACAGGACTTCTCAGAATTACTCCAGTCAGCTAAGCACCCCCTTAGCTGTTTTATTTCCAGCATCTCTTGGCTAAATGCTGCTCCTTTACCTCAACTTGTTTTATACACATTTGACCTCCACATAGCCCTACCTCCACTACTTGATCAACATCTTTACAACTCTCCTTACCTCCTTCCTTTGTGTTCTGCAGCTTGGCACTGCATGGGCAACAGAACCAGTTTAGTCAGCCTCAGACGAATGGATAAAAACTCATGGATATGTGTTGTAGAGCACATGAAGCACACTGAAATGCAAGGCTTTTCAATGTGACTCCCATCTACAAGAAGGGCTGTAAGGAGGATCTGGGGAACTACAGGCCTGTCAGCCTGACCTCAGTACCAGGGAAAATAATGGAGCAAATCATCTTAGGTGAGATCACACGGCATGTGCATAGTGTCCAGGGGATCAGGCCCAGCCAACACAGGTTCATGAAACAGGTCGTGCCTGACCAACCTCATCTCCTTCTACAACTGCGTGACCAGACTGGTAGGTGAGGGAAAGGCTGTCAATGTAGTCTGCCTAGACTTCAGTGAAGCCTTTGACACGGTCTCTCACAGTATTCTCCTGGGGAAACTGTCTGCCCATGGTCTGGACAGGTATTCCCTTCTTTGGGTAAGGAACTGACTAGAGGGCAGCGTCCAACTGGTCGTGGTTAATGGAGTTAAGTCTAGCTGGTGGCTCATTACAGGTGGTGTCCCCGGGGGTCAGTACTGGGACCCATCTTGTTTAATATCTTCATTGATGACCTAGATGAAGGGGTTGCAGGTGACACCAAGTTGGGAGGTAGTGTTGATGTGCCTGAGGGCAGGGAGGCCCTTCAAGGGATCTAGATGAGCAGGTACGCTGGGCTGAGGTGAAGGGGATGAGATTCAACAAGGCCAAGTGCCGGGTCCTGCACTTTGGCCACAACAACCCCATGCAGTGTTATAGGCTTGGGGCTGAGTGGCTGGATGAGTGTGAAGAGGAAAGGGACCTGGGGGTGCTGGTTGATGCTTGGCTGAACGTGAGCCAACAGTGTGCCCAGGTGGCCTGCATTAGAAATAGTGTGGCCAGCAGGAGCAGGGAGGTGATCATCCCCCTCTACTCAGCTCTGGTGAAGCCGCACCTTGAGTACTGTGTTCAGTTTTGGGCCCCTCACTATAGGAAAGACATTGAGGCCCTGGAACGTGTCCAGAGAAGGGCAATGAAGCTGGTGAGGGGTCTGAAGCACAAGTGATATGAGGAGCAGCTGAGGGAACGGGGATTGTTCAGTCTGGAGAAGAGGAGGCTCAGGGGAGACCTCATTGCACTCTACAACTTCCTGAAGGAAGGTTGTAATGAGGAGAGGTTTGGCCTCTTCTCCCAGGCAACAAACAGGACCCAGGAAAATGGCCGCAAGTTGTGGCAGAGGAGGTTTAGGTTGGACATGAGGAAGAACTTTTTCTCTCAGAGAGTGGTCAGGCACTGGAATGGCTGCCCAGGGAGGTGGTGGAGTCGCCGTTCCTGTGTTCAAGAGGAGTCTGGGTGAAGAGCTACAAGATCTGGTTTAGTGCTTGTGGTAGCAATGGCAATGGGAGGACAGTTGGACTAGATGATCTTGCAGGTCCTTTCCAATCTTGCGATTCTATGATTCTATGATTTTGTGATTCAAGCAGTTTATCTATGTAATCCTTCTATCCTTACCTCAGCAATATCTCACATTTTCAATGAGCAAAAATGCATGATTTATGTTTCCTTTGTAATCCTCTGCTGCTTTTCCATTAATTCACCTCTGTAAGTAGGGAAGACGACAATTTAGTGAGCAGAACACAACATTTCTCAAACACCTGCCAGAGGCCCAAGGAAGTTCTCCTGCAATAAGCCAAATTTTAGATTTTTGCTTCCTCACACAGAAGGACAAGCTTTACCAACAGCAAATTTTCACACTCTATACTTAAATGCATCACAAATACTACAGAGAATCTGTATACAAACTACACTGAAATGTTCTCAGAACAGACATTAAAAGAACACGAGGCAAATTCAAACTTGTGCTATCAAGTCTGAATTTGCCTATGTGCTTAATTCAGTTAAACAGCTGGCTAACAGAAAACCTAAATTTGACCTGAATTGTCTCTGGTTTCCATATTCACCTCAGTTCTACTCGGCACTCCCTGTAATCAACCTGCTTTGGACCACTGCCTTTATTACATAGGTCATCAGTATTAAAGCAAAGGGCATGATATGCAACTGCACAAACATTGCAAACTTTGGACCAGAAAATACAAAGACCTCTTCGTCTGCTCCTGTTCTGCACTATGATCAGTCACATTTGGGAAGCTTGTCCCCTTCCCAAATCTTGAGCCCTGAAGCTATGTTAGTTGTCCTAGTACAGCTTGGCTTGTTTGTTCCTGCTGGCAAGCAGAGTCCCAAACTAGGATTCCCCGGCCACATGCAGTGAGCAGCACTACTGACTGTAAAGAACTGTAATACTCTCTCCCTACGTGTCCCAGTGAAAGGACACAACATGCTATTTGAAGTATGTCAGAGCTCTGCATCACTCTGAAGATTAAGTTTGGGCAAATTTGTGTCTTAAATGGTCTGCAACATAGGGTACTTGCTTTACTCTACAGCATTCTGAAGAAAGAAAACACAACCAAAATCTTAGAGATTTTGGAAAATAAACCAAAAACTGCAAAACACCGCACAAAGCAAAAGCACTTTGCAAACTACAGTAATGAGTATGTCTCCAGAAACTGTTTACACTGATGGCACAAGAACAACAGAAACTGAACACTTAAATGGCTTGGGCTGGAATGGACCTCTAATGGTCCTCTCTGTTTTCCATATCCAGATGGCTGCTTGCTAGAGCCTAAGGAAATGAGTAAAGGGACAAAGAAAGTGCTAAACTCATAAAAGCTGAAAACCTCTAAAGGAAAATATTTTAAGTAAAGAAAATCACTGATTTGCTACTTCCTTTCTCAGCCAGCTTACGCAGGCCTCCAGAGCCTAACAACCCGTGACATGATCTGTTCAAGCCTGTAGAGAGGTTTCCCGTAATCTCTCCATTTAATACAAAATTCCAAGAAAAACAAGAAAGGAACAGAACAAAAGAAGGAATCAAAAGATGTGTGGTTTCTTACAGGGTGTTACAAAACCTCCTCCTCATATTCACAGTAATCCAGCTAAAAATCTAGTTCAAATGCAAGTTTTCAACCACACAACATTGTATCTCTAATTTCCAAAGGGACTCCATGCTGAAAAGCAGTTACTGTAAAAGTAGCCCCCCAACTCCAAAAAACAGGGAAGTTTCAGACTTCAGTTATATAGATATATTGTTATAATTTTTTAAATCCTTTGAACTAGAGAAATGAGAGTGAAGACTTAAGCCTGTCTAAAGCATTTTCATGCTACATCAGTGCCAAAAACTGCTACATTCAGAAAATCTCACTCCAAATAACATATTCCCATAAATCTACCTGAAGAGACACGTCTGAAAGGATGATGGGATCTGCATCTGTGCAACAAAAGGCTGTCCCTCACCAACAGAATCTCTCTAGTGATGAAAAAATCAAGATCATTTCACAGAAAACTAATTGGCCACAAGAAAAGGACCATTTCTTTTGCAAACTCGGGAAATCTCCTTTTGAATTTGAGACAGGTACTACAAAATTGTCTAGGACCATTTTCACTGATAGTTTTTTCTCACTCCAAACAAAGGTGAATCGTTACAACTTAGGAATGGCAAGAGCTCAGCATCTGTGAAGCCTGACAAACCAAAGGGTAACAGAAAAAAACAGCAACAAATATTACAGTGGCTTATATTAGAGTTAAAGCGGCTCTTTCTAACACTCATAGACATTCCTGCCCATACATACATGCAAACAGCTTCAATTAAGAGTAAAAAATTACAGCAATTGAGGGTGGATTTGATGGGATAACCCGTCTTTCTAAAAACAATTAACTAAAATGAGGAAAGAAGATGCATAGGAACTAAGATAATTCTTCCCCTTTTTCTCTTCCTCTTCAATATTTCCACATTTGAAAATACTCTGCATATGATCCTAATTTCCTACTTTCTTGCAAGGCCGTGAATTTTAAGCAACAGGCAGAGAACTCTTTTTTTTTTTTTCTTTTATATTCATTTTCTTTATCTTTTATATTGATGATGAGACAATAACCAGGATTTAAGGCAGCTTCCCAATTTCTCTGGAAATATTTTGATGACTATGGCAAACTAAAAAAAATCCCAGGAACATTTATATCTTCTTGACACAATATCCTATTTCTGCATGACTTTACTGATGTCATTTTACAAGCGCAGTATAGATCAGAAGGCCACAATACTAACTTCAGTTGCTTTCTGGAGATTCAGCTCACCAGAATGTCTTCTGGCTAGTCCAACAAGTGTTGGACATGGGACTGCTAAAAATGCAATGAGAGAATTGTCTGAGATCTGTTGAGACATTTTAAAAAAATCAGCAGTTGGTAAACGTAGTCTTCATTTCATGCATTCTTAACTCTCTACTGTTGAAAATTATTCTGACACTAGCCCAAACTCCTGTTTAATTGAACACCTCTTCATCTGCATTTGTGTAAGTATGAAACAACCACATACTTGACAATGAGTTTTGAAGAAAAAATTTTGATGCCACCAGCAATTCCTGTCACTCAAAATATATAAAAATAATAATAAAAAAAACATAAAAAAACTATCCTTTTCTTAAACCACTTAATGCAACAGAAACTTCCAATCTGTTCCACAGTTAGGATCAAGATGCAGTAACCCTTAGAACTAATTACTTATCTACTGTATTGTCTTACCCTGTAAAATGTCTCACTGTCATGCCCTTTAGGTAGGAAAAGCTGTTGGAAGTCATGGTCATGATTTGGCTTTGCATTTTACGAGGAGCAATTTCTCTACCAACACTTGCTTTTTCACCATGCAGACTTACGTGAAGGTTGACACTGTTCTTTTTTTTTTTTTTCTCTTGCCAATGTAAAATACAGAATCAAAAGCAGCCAGGAACCTGGACTCAGATCACCACCTGCAGTCAGGCCAGTACCTGCTGTGCTCTCATTAGGGCTCCCTCATTAGGTACTCTGCATGGGGAAGGGGAAGCAGCAAGCCTAGGGGCCAGCACTGAGCCTGACAGCTCTGAAGCACTGCAGAAAGTAGCTTTACCAACAGATTGTATTTTTGTAATTTTTTTAATAAACTTCATATATATATATATGTGCTAATTACAGCCTCCATGTACTTACTATTTGAGGCAATTAAAGTTTCTGGGTCATGTCCAGCTGCTAACCACCAGTATCCCCAAGTCATTTTTGGTAGAGCTGTACTCTCTCTCTCCATCCCTCAGCTTTTATTGGTTTGTGAGGTTACCCAGGTGCAAAACCTTGCACTTTGCTTTGTTGAATCTCATGAGGTTCTCCTGGGCCCACAGCTTAGCCTATCTAGGCCTCACTGGATAGCATCCCATTCCTTGGGCATATCAACCACACTACACAGAATCACAGAATCATAGAATTGAAGGGGTTGGAAGGGACCTCTAGAGATCATCGAGACCAACCCCCCTGCCAAAGCAGGTTCCCTACACCAGGTAGCACAGGTAGGCGTCCAGGCGAGACTTGAATATCTCCAGAGGAGGAGACTCCACAACCTCCCTGGGCAGCCTGTTCCAGTGCTCCGTCACCCTCACCGTGAAGAAGTTCTTACGCACATTCGTGCGAAACTTCCTGTGCTGCAGCTGATGTCCGTTTCCCCTCGTCCTGTCTCCACGTACCACTGAAAAGAGACTGGCCTCACCACTATGGCCGCCACACCTCAGATATTTATAAACCTGGATCAGGTCCCCTCTCAGTCTTCTTTTCTCAAGGCTAAACAGACCCAGTTCACTCAGCCTTTCTTCATAGGGGAGATGCTCCAGGCCCTTCACCATCTTTGTGGCCCTCCGCTGGACTCTTTCCAAGAGATCCCTGTCTTTTTTGTACTGGGGAGCCCAGAACTGGACACAGTACTCCAGATGAGGCCTTACCAGGGCAGAGTAGAGGGGGAGGATCACCTCCCTCGACCTGCTGGACACGCTCTTCTTAATGCACCCCAGAATGCCATTGGCCTTTTTGGCCACGAGGGCACACTGCTGGCTCATGGCCAACCTGTCGTCCACCAGGACGCCCAGGTCCCTCTCTGCAGAGCTCCTCTCCAGCAGCTCATCCCCCAGCCTGTATTGGTGCATGCAATTATTCCTCCCTAGGTGTAAGACCCTACACTTGCTTTTGTTGAACCTCATCCGGTTTCTTACTGCCCAGCTCTCCAGCCTGTCCAGGTCTCGCTGAATGGCAGCACAGCCTTCAGGCGTGTCAGCCAATCCTCCCAACTTCGTATCATCAGCAAACTTGCTGAGGGTGGCCACTATCCCCTCATCAAGGTCATTGATGAAGATGTTGAACAAGACCGGACCCAGCACAGACCCCTGGGGGACACCACTGGTTACAGGTCTCCAGCCAGACTCTGCACCACCAACAACGACCCTCTGCGCTCTGCCAGTCAGCCAGTTCTCAACCCACCTCACTGTCCACTCGTCTATCCCACACTTCCTCAGCTTTGTTATAAGGATGTTGTGGGAGACAGTATCAAATGCCTTTCTAAAATCAAGGTAGACTACATCTACCGCTCTTCCCCCATCCACCCAGCATGTGACAGCATCATAGAAGGCCACCAAGTTGGTCAAGCATGACCTCCCCTTCGTGAACCCATGCTGACTACTCCTGATAACCTCCTTTTCTCACAGTTGTCTGGAGGTGGTATCCAGCACAAACTGTTCCATCACCCTTCCAGGGACAGAGGTGAGGCTGACAGGCCTATAATTACCTGGATCTTCCTTCTTGCCCTTTTTGAAGACCGGAGTGACATTGGCTATCCTCCAGTCTTCAGGGACTTCCCCTGTTATCCAAGACCTCTCAAAAATGATGGAGAGCGGTTCGGCAATGACCTCCGCCAGCTCCCTCAGCACACGTGGATGCACCCCATCAGGTCCCATGGACTTGTGGACCTTAGTACTGCCTAGGCGCTCACGCACGTCCTCTTTCCTGACTAAAGGGAAGTCTCCCATTCCCCAGACCCTCTCACTAACCTCCAGGGTGTGGGGATTCCTGCGGGAGAGCCTTTTCACTGAAGACGGAAGTAAAGAAGGCATTCAGTAGCTCTGCCTTCTCAGCATCCCCCGTTATCAGAACCCCCCCCTCATCTAGTAAGGGGCCCACATTCTCTCCAGTTTTCCTTTTGCTGTTAACATACTTGAAGAAGCCTTTTTTATTATCCTTTATCACTTTAGCTAGATTCAATTCCAGACGGGCTTTAGCCTTCCTCGTTGCATCCCTGCAGGCCCTGACTACATTCCTATATTCTTCCCAAGTGGTCAGACCCTTTTTCCACATTTCATGGACCTTCTTCTTTCCTTTGAGCTTGCGCATCAGCTCCTTGCTCATCCACACAGGTCTCCTGCCACCTTTTCCCAATTTCTTGCTCACAGGGACGCACCGATCCCGAGCTTGGAAGAAGAGCTGTTTAAATGCTGACCAGCTCTCAGAGGCCCCCTTACCTTCTAACGCCCAAGCCCACGGGATAGCTCCAAGTAGGTCCTGGAAGAGATCGAAGTTGGCTCTCCTGAAGTCCAGGGTAGCAATCCTACTTATTGCTTTGCTTCTTCCACTCAGGATCTTGAACTCCACCATCTCATGATCACTACAACCCAAGCTGCCCCCAACCTTTACTTCCTTAACAAGTCCATCCCTGTTGGTGAGAATAAGGTCCAGTAACACCCCTCCCCGCGTCGGTTCCTCCTCCACCTGCATCAGAAAGTTGTCTTTAACGCACTGCAAGAACCGTCTGGACCATGCATGCCTGGCCATGTTGGTCGTCCAGCAAATATCTGGATAATTGAAGTCCCCATAAGCACCAGTGCCTGGGAATGTGACGCTACATCCAGTTGCTTACGGAAGGCCTCATCAGCCTCCTCATCCTGATCAGGGGGCCTGTAGTACACGCCCACAACAGTATCACCCTTACCAGCCTGCCCCTTGATTCTCACCCATAAGCTCTCCACTGCTACATCACTCTCCCCCAAGTGAAGTTCAATACATTCTAGCTGCTCTCTCACATGAAGAGCAACTCCACCACCCCGCCTAGCCAGCTGATCTTTCCTGAAAAGCACACAGCCCTCCATGACAACATTCCAGTCATGTGAGCTGTCCCACCACGTCTCTGTGATCGCAATGAGATTGTGGCCTCGCGACCGCACGCAGAACTCCAGCTCTTCCTGTTTATTCCCCATGCTACGCGCATTAGTATATAGGCACTTAAGAGAAGCAGCATCCCCCCACCCCTCTCCAAGCCTTTGAACTCCACTGTCTCCACCCATCAAGTTCTGTTTCACAGAATCACAGAATCACAGAATTGTAGGGGTTGGAAGGGACTTCTAGAGATCATCGAGACCAACCCCCCTTGCCAAAGCAGGTTCCCTACACCAGGTCGCACAGGTAGGCGTCCAGGCGAGACTTGAATATCTCCAGAGAAGGAGACTCCACAACCTCCCTGGGCAGCCTGTTCCAGTGCTCCGTCACCCTCACCGTGAAGAAGTTCTTACGCACATTCGTGCGAAACTTCCTGTGCTGCAGCTGATGTCCGTTTCCCCTCGTCCTGTCTCCACGTACCACTGAAAAGAGACTGGCCTCACCACTATGGCCGCCACACCTCAGATATTTATAAACCTGGATCAGGTCCCCTCTCAGTCGTCTTTTCTCAAGGCTAAACAGACCCAGTTCACTTAGCCTTTCTTCATAGGGGAGATGCTCCAGGCCCTTCACCATCTTTGTGGCCCTCCGCTGGACTCTTTCCAAGAGATCCCTGTCTTTTTTGTACTGGGGAGCCCAGAACTGGACACAGTACTCCAGATGAGGCCTTACCAGGGCAGAGTAGAGGGGGAGGATCACCTCCCTCGACCTGCTTAGAGCCTCGAACTGCCCCCTCAGTCCCAGCGGTCCTCATTTTGTCCCCTTCCCCCTTCATACCTAGTTTAAACACCTGTCAATAAGTCCCGCCAGTTCCTCAGCTAGAACCCTCTTTCCCTGTAGAGACAGACTGCTTCCATCTGCAGCCATCATGCCAGGTGCCGAGTAAATTGCCCCATGAACAAAAAAACCAAAACTCCTGCGTTTGCACCAACTCCTAAGCCATTTGTTCAAGAGATGGGTTTTTAGGCTCATCCCAGTATCGTTTCCTGCCACTGAAGGTACAGATGTAATAAGCACCTGCACACCTGTTCTTTCAACTACCCGCCCCAGTCCCCTGAAGTCATCTTTGATAGCCTTCAGGCTTTTCTCACCAACTTCTTCACTGCCAGCCTGTACTATCAACAGTGGATAGCAGTCAGAAGGGCAGATCAGTCTGGGAAGTCTCCTAGCAATGTCCTTGACTCGTGCCCCAGGGAAGCAGCACACCTCTCTGCGGGTAGGGTCGGGCCGGCATATAGGGCCTTCGGTTCCTTGCAGCAGGGAGTCGCCTATGACAACCACCCTTCTATCCTTCCGGGTGGAGGAAGTCTTGAGGCGTGGGGTTGACCGCTTCCCCCGAGGCACCCTCACGGGTGGGCCTCCCTCCACACCTGCACACACCTCTCCCTCGGGTTCCAGGGCCTCAAATCTATTCCGCAGAGGCACCTGGGGAGCTGAGCATGGCCTTGGGGGGGGACGCCCACAACGCCGAGTAGGTATCTGTTTCCACTCGTCCTTCTCTCTCAAACAGCTTTGGCTCTAGTCGGCAACAACAGGGCAGAGGCTCCTCCACTGAGCAGTGGATATCACCTTGCCCTTTTGGGAGAGAGTTTTGTCCCAGTCCCACACCCCCTAGTTCTACATAAGTATTGTGAGGGGAAGGAGCAGACTGGGGGCTCACTATATCCGGAGCACAGTCTGTCTGTCGATTCTTCTCCGTCACCTGATTGCAAGGCGACTGGAGGCCACATGCCCCATAGGGAGCCACAGTTGCATGCTGGGACCTCGGGGCCGATAGGGCCTGGCACCACCAGTCAATTTCCTTTTCACAGTCCTTGATGGTCCTCAGCCTCTCCACTTCTTCCCTCAGGCCACCAGACTGAGAAGGTCATTTACCTGGTCGCACCTTACACAGGCGTTGCCTCCATCGCCTGGCACTTCAAGGGCCAGACTCTGGCACTCATTGCAGCCAGCAACCTGAATGCTAGTGTGCTGTTTTGGGACCTCAGTCTGGGTCGCCACACTCTTCTTGGCTACAGCCTTCCTCTTACGTGTGCAGGGGATCTCTGTCTGGGTCTCCACATGTTTCCTGGCAGTAGCCTTCCGCCGGGACGCAGCCATGGCAATCCAGTAGACCCATTAGAACCAGCACAATCAGAGTAGCGTTACCAAGTGTGACTAACAGCTCCGCCCTGTTACTGAAAGTGCTGTATCTGCCCACGCTCTTTTACCAGGTCGTTGACGGGTGCAACCGCAATTATCACCCTCTTCAGAGACAAAACCCCTCCTCCCCATCTGGGTGGGCAGTGGCACGCCACAACCTGGGTCATCCACAAACTTCCTGAGGGTGCACTCAGTCCACAATTGATGTCACTGATGAAGATATTAAACAGCACCGGTCCTAGTACTGAGCCCTGGGAGACACCACTTATCACTGACCTACAGGCAGACGTGGAGCCACTGACCACCACTCTGGGTACAATCTCAAAACCAGTTCCTCATCCATTGAACAGTCCACTCATCAAATTACATCTTTCCAATTTGGAGAGAAGGATGCTGTGGGGAACCACGTCAAAGGCCTTACTGAAGTCCAGACAGATGATATCTGTGGTTCTTCTCTTGCCCACTGATACAGTTACACCATCAGAGAAGGCCACTAGGTAGGTCATGTCACAGCCACATGGAAAAAGTGGGAGGGAGTGCAAAGTGTAGGGTTCGCTGTAATGAACACCAGCTATGCGCATAATATTTTATTTTTTCTGTATACAGATCACTTCTTATCTATTGATAATTGATGACTGCTTCATCTCTCTTGAAATAGAAGATGTGAGAAATAAGTAGGCAGACTGAGAGACTAAATGATAATCTAATTTTAATATAATACTCACATCTCAACATTCTCTTATAATGCTATTTCCAAGTCAGGATTACTCACCTGTTCTACATAGGCACACCCCAAAAGAAAGCCAGCAAAACCATATCTCCTTTCCATTCACTACTATCAGTCTCTCATAAAGCTCTACTCTACTGCAGCCAGACTTCACAAAACACCAAACTTTACAAAAAAAATTACTTGGACTAGTTTTGTCCAAATATGCAAATCTAACAAGAAGTCCCAAGATGAGCTGCAAGGAAATTTGTTGGGTACTGTATTACACTAGTGTATCATTTATGAGCATGAGGCTTGGGATCAGTAAATGCAGTTTAGCTACCATATCTAAGTCACAGAGAAAGTGACTCAATGCCAGCATTTAATTTAGCTGAAGACATTTTATTCCTGGAGAGAGGAAGGTTCTTGCAGTTCAGCTACCACAGAAAGTCCATGGAAGTAATTGCCTAAAGATCATCAGAGAAAATCTTTTGTCTAACGTTTTGCAACTAGAGAAATATGCTTGGACATGACACCTGGTTTCCTCTATCTGCTAAGTTGTTGTTTTACAAGTAGCTCTCCTAATAGCCAAATTTCATATCCAATTCTCACTACTGCATTTTCTGCTCCAGGTTGAAGTGCCTGTAATTACTCACACAGGATCCAACTCACACCCTTGATCCTCCTCTTTGCTCCCACCATACATTGCCATTAGGTTATACAATTCTGAGCTGAGAAACAGACACTCAAACCATGTGCTGGGAGCAGTGACAGCCACCTCAGCACCCACTGCTTTGTATCTGACATTTGGATTTTTTTTCTCATCAATCACTTTACATTTGCCTATGTTGAATTTTTTATGTCATTTTATCGCCTAGTAATTCAACATCATGAGTTCCTTCCACAGTTAACTACAGTTGACCCTTACCTCTATTACCAAGGATAATTTAATGTCATCAGCACATGCTGTCACCTCCCTATATACTACCCTTCACCGACTTTGATGACAGATGAACAGCACAGTTTCCAACACAAATCCCTGTGCAGTGTCACTGGTGACCTCTGTCTATTGCAGCTTATACAATCGATTTCCTACCCCCATTTTAATTTCTGCCAATCTTGTGTGAAGGATCATGTGAATTGAGCATCTATCATAAATCCAAGCACAAGTATGTACTCAGGGTTGATCACTATCTCCTTCTGAAGACTCTCAACATATTGATTCTTCCCCTGAGTATAACATTCATTTGCTTATACACTTACTCTACTCTTACCTTCATATAATTTCTCCAGATTATGCTGTTATGTACTTTTACTGAGTTTATCAACCACGCCTTCCCCAAATCCTACTTTTGCTATTAAAAGAACACAATAAAGACTTAACGCTTAACATCTTTCCATTGTTTGCTATTGGAGTAGTCTTTAAGAAATGCAGCACCACTATGACCAATTCAGCTATTTAACTCTTCAGTCCTTCTAAAGGTGGTAGGTGTTCTGATGCTATATAATAGTCCATAGTGTCAACTTCTCAACTTTTCTTCTGACATGGTGTTGAAATTTTGTTCTGACACACTCACAGGAAAGAAAAGTTAAAGTATGGCAATGTCCACAAGTTTGTTTCACTTCATCAAGTATTATTTTCAGCTCTTCGTTCTAACCTATTCTTCTCTGAGCACTTTCTGTACTGCCATCTATTACCCCACAGACTATACTATTCCTTACATGAAATCTAGTTCCAGAACGAAGTAGCTTAAAAGAGCCATTAACAGAAAGAAACATTTGTCTTCAAAACTCCAGAAATGACATGAGAAGATTGCTAGAAAAACTGTGTTTCGCTGTTCATCTGGAAAGCAGACCAGAAGCATAGCCTCATATCAGCAGAAACAACCATACTTTTCTACTGTGTATTTATTGGCAGCTTTATTTAAAGCTGCTATTGCATTGCTTTAAACATTATAAAATCCAATCCAGAGTACTATACAGATTGCTCCAAAAGTAATGCCTTCTATTTGTTTCCATGGAAACTGTAACAGATACAAAAGCCACAATAACACTATTTGATAGAACAAATTCTCAGCTACAAAACACTTTTTTCTACTTAGTCACCACCATTAGCTATGTATTTTTGCCAGCAATGAATGAGAGGCTGCATGCTGCAGTTGTAAAAATCTGCATCAGTGGAGGTGACCCACTGTTTCACACTTATTATGATGGTGCTTTTGCTATGAAAATGCTGCCTACTCAGTCCATCTCTCATTGGAAGTCAGAAGGTGCCCAATTCAGACTACACTTTGAGTGTGTAGGACAGTCCATCCAACATTGGCAATGTGCTCTGTGGTCTACAAACTGGTACGGTGCCTGGCATTACTGTGTTGCAAGAGAAAGACTGTCTTCTTCTCTGGCTCTGTAAGTTTGAGACTTCAGCTTAGTCTCTATGCTTTGGTCAGAGTGGATTGGTTTGTCTGGGTTTCAGAAGGATCACCCCTTTCCTATCCTAAAAGACAGTGCACTTCACTTTACCCACCAAGGGCTGTTTCTTTTTCTTCAATGGGGAATTCATGTGTCACCACTCTTTGAACCGCCATTATGACTATGGCTCATAGTGGTGACACTGTGTCTCAGCACCAGTAATGATGATGGAAAATGTCATCTCCAGCCTCCTATTGATTCAGTAGGTCCTGACAAACTTGCATATGGTGTTCTTTCTGTTCCTGTGTGAGCATTCATGGGACCCACTTGGTGCAAACTTTGTGATATTCCAACACTACCACCACTGTTTCCAATGCATTGACAACAATATTCAGTTCTGTACACAGTTCCCTGGTCATAATCCGCTGATTTGCACAGATGAGCTGATTGAGACCATCCTCATTTTGTAATGTGACAGCTGTGCATGGCTGTCTGGAATCTGGCTTGTCTTTCACATTGGTGTTGCTACTGCTGAAATGCATTACACTGCCTCACTACATCCTACGCTACATCCACTGTCCGGTGTCCATCAACATTCAGTAATTGTCGATGAATGTCAGTGGGTGACATTTTTTCTCCATGGAGGAATTAAATTCCACAGCTTTGCTCCATACATACTTCCACGTCAGATGCCATTTGTCAGACTGCCCCTCTGCTGCTATCTGTCACACAGCAACAACATGTAATGGAATATAGATGGGAAGGTTCAGATTCTATTGCCATACCAGCAACATTTGCCTCTGAAGTTGTGCGCCAACATCATAAAATAGGAAGCATTACTTTCTGAGTAGCCTTTGTATAGTCAGATAAAAAAACGTATTTTTTATATCTTTTTCAGATCCACTGACAGAACACTAGTAGCCTCTTTACTAATTGCATATCAGATCTCCATTTCAGAATAACAATTTCATATTGTTACAGGCTGCAAACATGCATCAAATTGTTTTAGAAGTTTGAATTTTTTTTTTCCTGAAGAGTTACAGCACCAACTTGTATGTAACACAGGTATCACTCAGCTTTCAAACAGCACTATGAAATGCAAGAATCTTTAAGGAATCCCACTGTGGCGTTTGCCATTTTCACATCCTGAGAAACCAGACTCAGGTTCATGCAAGATGCACCAGATTAACTGAAGAGATCTATTTTCTGAGTTAAGAATAAGGCTCTATTTTGAGTTCAGTGCTATTTACTACTGCTGACGCTTAACCTTATTTCCTGGGAAAGAAGAAAGAGCAAAGAGAAATGCATCTTCAGGCATTACCAGGGCACAAGATTTATTTCTCTTACGGGCAGAACTGGTGTCAAGTCCAGTCTGTCAAACACATGATGAGAGGACTAAGATTTGCCTGCTAGCCAGTGCCATGTTTGTGGTGCTGTACAGTGCTGCTGGCAGTGTAGGCTGCTCAGAGAGCCTCCTAAGATGATTAGTATTGTGACACAACTGATAAATGTATGCACAGTGCAGTCTGGCTCAAAGCATGATTTTATTTTATTGTTTCCTCCTAATCTGCTCATGAAATATATTAGCTACAAATCTCTATTTCAAGGTTTGGTGGTTAAAAAAAAAGACAACAACAACACCAAAACACCAAAACATATGGAGTCATTAGTCTTTGCCCTACTGCTTTTTTCCCAGCCTCCTACTTTATTCAAATCAAAAGCTTTTCTCCGTGCACCTAGCTCTGCAAAATTTACAGCCTGGCAGAGGTAGGGGAAAAAAAAAAAAAAAAAAAAAAAAAAAAAACCACGACAGCAAAATTGTTATTTCTATTAAAAATGGAAGACTAAAATTGAAACTAAGTGTTTTTGTTCAGATAATCACTATAGACATTTTGTTTTCTTTTGTTTTGTTTTGTTTTGCTTCTCGCACTTTTTTCCCCGAGAAGGCTGTTAGTTCTACAAGTCAACTGTCTGCACAGCAACATAACCAACACAAGGGACTCTGAAATGGAAACAATGATTAGAAATACTGTTATTCTCCCCATTTCTTCTTTGCTAGTCTTATGCTAAAAGCCTTAATCACTGTTACTATCACTATACACTAAAATTTAGAATATTGGACTGCTGTCATACTGTTCTAATATATGGTTCTATAATTAATATGTAAGCCAGTATGTACCGAAACATTAATATTTAAAGTTATCTTAGAAGGTGTAAGACATGCATTTACCACAGATATCTTAAATATAATCAAGCTGAAATTATTTACACATGAAAAATTTAAGCAGAGCTGTGTGGGAGTCAGAACTCCTTTTAATTGCCTGTAACTGCTGCATGCTTCCATGCTGAAATCAATTCCACATTTTCTACAAAACAATTTTTTCAATAATGAAAATCATTTTGATGGAAGAAAACAGATACCTAGAACTTTATCCTTTAGAACTGCTACAGACCACAAAATGCACTTTAAAAGGAAACTGTGAAAGCCAACACAATCTCACATCACATCTCAGTTTTAACGGAATGACATTTCTGGAAAATATTCACTGGCACACACCCAAACAACTCTCACTATAAAAACTGACATACACTTTGATAGTGATAGTAACAGCTACAGTTACATTCCGAATGCCTCTTTTTGTCTCATGTTAATCAGGATAACAGAAATGACACCAGAAAGTTTAGCCTGTGGAGGCTGCAAGTGGTGGGAACGTCTGTCAGAAAATACAAAAGGAGAAAACAAAGCTGGAGAACTAGGAAGTTCCTTTCATCCTACAGTGCTTCCAGCATATAAGAGTGCATTTATTAATTGTGTTTTATAGGAACTCACACAGAGTATTCTCTGGTGAGAATTTTGGGCAATTCCAAAAGGAGCTGTTATTCCAAGTGCTGTTTCAGAAACATTCAAAGGAAACGGCAGGGAAATCCTTCAGTAAATCACCACCTAGTCACTGTATTTTTCTCACACCTTTGCAGGAAAAGCCTGTTTTTTTCACTATGGATAAAAACAATGTTCAGTTCTGTATTAATGAATGTATAAACAGCAGACTGAAAGGAAATTTGAGTCATCTGCAGAGGTACTTCTTGCTGTTGCTGTTGCTTTAACGGTACGACTCTGACTCACGTGCAGCTCACCGGGGCAGCCCTCTCACAGAGCCACCATGCTCAGAAAGCAGCTCCTGGCTTTTAAAATGCCTACTGGAATCTGAGTGCAGCAAGGCCTAGTCTTAGTCCCAGGCATGGTCAACAGTTTATGTCTAATGGATTAGGTGTAGAGCCACTACCAGAGTCAACACTTGTCAGAGATCTGCTAAGGATTTTCACTGGAAATGGTTCATACAGTTGAAAATAGATAATTTACTGAGGTGACAGATAACAGATTGAGAATTGACATTGATAAATTCACTAGCCACATTCATTGGCTGTGCCAGTACCTCAAGAATAGCCAATAATTAACTAACAATTCACCCGGGTATCATCTGCAGTTATAGAACACAACATCTTGGTATTTCACTAGGAAAGGTGACCCTGCTAATGGGAACAGGAGGATGGATCCGACCCATAGATATGTCCAAATTGATGCAGTGTCTCCTCTCAGCAAAGTATTGTCAAGGGCCAGATTTATGCTCTTAATGAGGTGAGAATGAATCAATGTGCTTGACAGGCATCCCAAAACAAGGCTTACGTTGTTAGTTATGTGAGGGCTGAGGCCAGTGTCTGGTACAGAGGTGGGGCTGCTCTCCCAGCTTCGCCAAACTGACACCTCCACTGGAACAACATCAGGCTGGGATGCTTTGGCCCCATTCCAGGCATCTTTCAGTAGCTATTGCCACCACGCCTCGGGTGAGGTGTTAATCAGCACGTCTCCCCTCCATGTCAGTCCAGTGTTTAGATCAGATAAGCAAGTTGCTCAGCTCCCTTTGTTCATATCCGGTACAAGATTGCCATGTTGATTAATTCACATTCTTGCCTTACCTACAATTCTCTGCTGATTTACTGTCACTGTATTTTGACACAGCGAGCCTGGTGATTTCCTACTATTCCTAATTTGGCTTTAGAGGAGGGTAGGATCTCTACAGAAAAAGAGAAAGACCCCTCAAAAGAGTCCTTCAAGAAAGTGTTCCACTACATTTAATATTTTTGATATCTTTAATACATTTAGTATCTAAAACTCAGCATTAAGAACCATACATGTTAGGAAAGCCCTTGTTCACATAAGCAAGAGTATGAAGGGGAAACCTAATGGTGTCAATACTGGCTGAGAGCAGCTGAAACAGCTGTAGTAATCTTTTTCACCATTAGGGAAAACTTTCAGTCGTAACATTACCTCTCTACAACATCTTCTCCATTCCAGCAGGTTGAGCTGTCTCTCATCACCAGGTCTCCATCACACAGCCTTTCTGCTATAGAGGCAAAAAAGGTTCGGGATCGCTTCATATAATTGATGAATTCTCTGCAATGGAGGAAGAATACATTTAACAACAGAACCACACAAAAGATTTAAGCCCCCTGTAAACTTAGTTCTCTATGAAAATCAAAGTTTAGATCCCACAGAAAAATTAAAAGTCAATCAAGCTAATTAAAATTTATTTCTAGTGTATTGCTACTACTGCGTATCATCCATTATCACATACTTCCATACAAAGAGCAGTTTCAAGAAACAATGTTAACACCTCAAAATCTTAAAGAAATCTACATCTACAGCCTCAAGAGGTTAAAAAAAAAAAAGAAACATGGTCACTAAAAAGAGTGGTGCTGTTTTGTTTTGGTTTTTCTTTTTCCTCATTGCTGGAATCAAATACTTCTCCCTTCTCTGCACACAAGAGAGATAAATAAAGAACTGTCAATAAGCTCCTGGGTGGAAAACACTTCCTAAAGCTAATGACAAAACCTGTAATATGCCATTAAATACACATGGAACAAGAGAAAAGAATGCCATCTCCTTGGAATGCGGTGAGGCCATTTCCTCCCCATAATCACTATCGCATTCATACTGGAAAGAAATTTCTCTCCCGTCAACTCTGGCAACATGCCCACAAGAGATGGCTGTGTCTGCTGCTTTGGAGCACCACCAAAATTCCTGGCCTGTGCAAACAACCCATTTCTGATTACATATGGAAAAATGTCTTGTGGCTAAACTGCTGCCTCCATAATCTGGTTATACACATAATATGTATCTGGCTGAGGCAGCCATAAAAATGCACACTGTAACAAAATAAGTGTTAATTCAGCACACAGTCAGGAGTACTGTGATACAAAAAAATACCCTCTATCCACAGATCCAGAAGCTCCTATTTGGTGTAAGATAGCTAAAGACGTTTGTAAGGAGGACATAAAAATTCACTAGAATTATCACAGAGCTATCTATCTCCTTTTGGAAGGCCAAAAGACTCATTCTGGCTTACTGTGCTTCTGCCTGTCAGGCTGCAGGACAACACTGTCCTGAAGAGGTGCCTGGGGATGCAGCTGGGTGGAGTTTGGCACGAGTCAAGATGTATTACTTTCTGGGGAGTAACAGGTGCTTTAAAGAACGTTTAAGGCTACAATTAGGCATCTATCCTGAAGGCTAAGACAGGATTATTTTTCCACATAACAGTCTTTTCACTTCCCCAATTTTTTTTTTTTGCCATCGTATTTGTCTAACATGTGACTATCCTGCTCTAGATAAACGAGTCATCATATAGTTCTAAGGAGCAAGCTTACCCTAACATTGCAAGAAAGCTGTCATTGTAAGAGAAAATAAAAATAAAAATAAAAACAAAAATAAAAATAAAAATAAAAATAAAAAAAGAAAAAAGTGAATAGGAATTTTTGGTTTTATAAGGAAGAAATCAGTATTTCTGCCTCTTGACCACTGACAAGAAGGAGCTCTGTGTGTGTACACACTGAGGTTAAGTCTAGACGACACCTCTCTGACAGAATCATCCTGCAAGCATCTATTTATGCAAAGCTAACACAGATGCTGAAGATTTTAAGCCCTCTAAGGCAGTTTCCTTTGAAGCAGTTAAAAATCACCCCTTTAAGAGAGGCTAAAGCTCATCTTATTCACCTCACCCGAAGAGGCTTTAACTCCACGTTTTCAGCAGTGGGGTTCTGACATTTTAAAACAACACCTTTGCAAACGAAGATCTGTATGTGCAAGTTTTAACCAATAAAAGCATTTACTTTTCATCAATATAAAACTAAACACGCTAGGCAGAGAAAGCAATGTTTCCCAATGTCCTGCTGTATAAAATCAGCACGCACAAAGGTATGCCAATTACTAGATTACAGCTAAAAGAGCAGCTTACAATGGAGATGAGCAAAGCATTGAGTCTAAGCATGTCACTTTGTTTTCATCCTTACCGAGAGATTTTTTTCAAACTTCTTGATTTGTCATTCTTTGAAGCTTTCAGAGGCAGAGAACTGGAATAGGCCGGGGAGAATAAGCATCAATCAGAGATTGGGGAGTGGGGGAGAAGCAGGAGTTCAGGCAAATGAGGGAAAAAAATGAGAAACAAAAGAGAAAAGTAAAAATTATTTGAGAGAAAGGTCATCAAGCACATGCATAGGATAATATAAGAAAGCAAATAAAGAGGAAAATTGTCATGAGATTTTCCCAAAGTGTAGATGCAATTAAACATGTCAAAGTAATGCTGAAGAAATACAATGGAGATTTTGTTTCTCTCGATCATTTTCAAATAAGAGCACAATAACAAATGCAGCACACAGCCAAAAGCTGAAAATAAATTCAGTGGGACTCAAATTAACCATAACCGATACCAAATGGAAGAACGGCAAATACATGAGGCTATATAGGGAAATAATGAGAAACAGTGTAGAACGATTGTCGTGGAAAAGGGGATACAAATGAGTAGAAATTGCTTTCTTGCGCAATGAGCAACTGTTAACAAAGACTGCATACACAGGGAAGTGTGCTCATTTCTGGACAGACTGCATGAAGGACTGCAAAAAACAATTTTACAAAGCAGAATATATGGGCTTTAGGATTGTATCTGAGGAAAAACTAGAAAAAAAATCTGGCAGTTACTTAATGGAAGCTCATTTTTAGGCACTGATATCAGAGGTCCCTCAAATAATATTGTCTTTAACATCCTGATGCAATTTTCCATTTACTGGCTTGAAAACACATTCTGCTCTTTCTTATACCAGTATTCTTAAGCGCAATGGCAATGCCTAGAGTACAGTATGCTAACAAACAGATTCAGTGATAGCTGCCAATCCAGTTAAGTCTTATTGGAGAGAGATAGTACCTCCACCTCTTCAGTAGCTCTCAGAAAACCCTACCGGTGTACATCCTGTTTTCTGGTAACCATGACAGGGCTGACCTGACTTGAGTATCAGGTGCCATCCACCACCCCTGTGCTTCCAACACAGCCAGTCAAAAAGAGAAATCAGTATTTGAATCAGGCAGAATTTGGACCAGTTGAAACTTCTGCCTTCATGACCCAGAAATGTTTTGTTCTTCTCTGCAGTAAATTCATTTGCATTCGGTGCTAATAATCTATGTTGTACTAGCATCTTACTACTTAAATTTCAATAAAACCACGTGATGTCTGATCCAACAGATAATTTTAAATAAAATAGATGATCTTGACTTCCAGCATTCCCAAAGATATTCGAAATTGTTTTAAGATGTATGAGACACATCCGCAAGCCCATAGAATAACAAAGAAATACCACCAAAACATCATTTCAAAGCTTGCTTCCTTCAATTAGGGACCTAATATCAAGTTGTATTCTTCTCAAACATAACAGAACTCTGTAGAAAGATCTCTATCCAGTCTATGTTTAATGGCTGGAAATACTGCACACAGAAGAAATGCCAAAAGGCATTTTCCTGGAGTCTGAACCTTGACCAGTGTAATACATTGTGTTGAACTCAGCAACAACGTTCCAATCTACTGATCTAGATTCTGTACATACCACGTACATTCTGTGTACCATCATAAGGTTTCAATTTTCTTGTCATCTTTACTATATGTTTTAGTAACCTCCACATTAAAAAAATCACAGCAGCACCAATTCTGATGGCCTCAGTTAATTACTGAATCCTATTCCATTATGAAAAAAATGGTTTAAAAAAAATGCATACTTCTCAGCTTAATCAAGGGCACAATTTGCTAGGAGATCATGCAGCAATTATTCAAATTTCATCTTCTTAACATTATTTTCTTCCTGATACTTAGTGCTGCATAGCAAAAATAGGAATGGGATGTGGGGGAAAATAAAGATGAGAAATCTCATAGGAATCTGTGTGACAGTGAGAGGAGCAGAAAGCCCCAGAAGATCCAACTGCTGCCCAAATTCAGGGAGCGTGCAGGACCACACTGCACTGAACAGCAGAGGGTGATTCCCTTGAGTGGAACTTCCTCCAACCAGACCCTAAAAGACATGGGGCCAGAAGAAAGCCCAGCTCAGCGAAGAGAAACTATCTGAACAGGCCTAGCTTACAAATGCTTGAGAAGCTTTGGCTCCAATGGACAGATGAAACCACAGGTTCTCAGACTCTTTGGAAAAGGAGCTTGATTCTATAATTGGCTTAGCAAAGATGCAGTACCTTTGGAACAAATGTACGTATGCAAGTATAAACTGGTACAAGGTTTTTAAGGGCATCTATAAGGGCACATCCCACAGGTTTGCTGCTACCCTGACTGGTTCTCTGAGCTTAATGCACTATTCTAGTGCACTATTCTAGTGCATTAAGGGAGTGAGCAATCGCTTTTTTGTTTACTTGGGGAGTGTTTAATCATTCTTTTTCTTCTTTTCATTTTCTTTCCTTACTGTATAAAGGAGTCATGCCCTGTATCCCATTTGAAACAAGGATCATTTGGAAGGCTGCGTACAGCACAGACAAGCAGTCTGGGGCTCAGTTGGGATGAATCCCAGTGTGACCTAGGACCTAAACTGACAGACAGCTGACATTATTGCTCCTGATTTTTTAAATTGCAAGAAGGAACAGCACCAGGAAAGATTCACATAATTACTCTCATAACCTAGATCCCCTGAAGCAGTTACCTGTCACTAAGTGTCTTGTACAACCCACTGCAGCAATGATTTTACCCATCATTATGACATTTTATTGCCTAAAATTACTTTTTATTGATATATGTGATTGAATGATAAATCGCAAACAACAGAAGCCATTCACTGTGGGTTTTTTTTTACTTTTTCACAGTCACAGAAACAATGTACAAACTTTTTGCTATATGTTTTATCGCAAGTTCTGGAAAACATTCTCCACTTTTTACTAATTATAGCTGCATCATTAACTTTTGATGCATGAGCTGTCCACAATACTTACTGATGCTATATTTCAGTAACACTTAATCCTAATTCTGTAAGGGTGGCCTTACTTTTGATGTTTGGAGTAATGTAATTTTTAGTGAACAGACCAAGTCTGGGAAAGCCTAACCCATAGAGAATAGTTCAAATACATTTTCTTTTACACTTAAGTGGGAAGAAAGTCTTTTTCACTTACATTTTAAAAGGTGAACGTTCAAATAATTCCAGAGGTAGGGAGGGAATCCTAAAGTGCAAAAGATTTGCTGTCATGCTACTAAAGACACCAATTACCATTTCTGTGAG
The DNA here is from genome assembly GCF_905368555.1 of Meleagris gallopavo. Lineage (NCBI taxonomy): Eukaryota > Metazoa > Chordata > Aves > Galliformes > Phasianidae > Meleagris > Meleagris gallopavo. Next base: position 169,750 of record NC_139414.1, on the reverse strand, counting down.
AGGTCACTACTTAACAGGCTGTTAATTCTGCCTTTGTTGTTGCCAGGATTTAAGTCCCAGTGAAGTCAATGAGTTATACAGAAGATAGGTTCAGAATTCTATGGTTTTAAAACATATTTTGTTAATAGTACTACCACCATTCCTTGGATTATTTCTGCTGAATTTATTGATTTTCTTAATGCTCTTTTCTCTGATATTCTGTGTACATTGTAAAGAAAATGATTAGTTCCAAGCACTAGCAGAAAATGTTTATTTTCAGTTTTAAATTACACAAGGATAAAAAAACTGCTATCACTCAAAAAAACTTTGCATGCTGCTGTCCCCTACCTATATAATTTTTTCTCATTCTCACTATAGATGACAATTAAAATAAAAACAGATAAAAATGCCATCTTCACAACATGGACACCAGAACCCAGGCTAATATAAATGTTAATACTGCTGTTATCGACATACAGAGATACACACAGACTCCCTGGGAAGTTTAGATGCTTATGCCCAGAACGATTCCATTCACTTTGCTAAGTTGTTCCAGAATTACACTGGTGTTACTGAAAACAGCATGGTAGCCAGAAATATGTCACTGTGATTTTATGGTCAGCTGGCTCTGATATCTATCCACGTAACATCAATGAATTGCACAGACATTCTTCCCCCACCTTCACATTTACAGAAAGCTAATCCAGGAGCTATGGAAAGGGAAGTGAAAGAAAGATCAGAAAACCATGGAGCAAGGACACTCATGCCAGGACTGAGGCCAGTGGCAGTAATTCAGCATTCTAGTTACTCAAATGGCATGCAGCCGAAAAACAGAAGCCAAAATGGGCACAAAATCCTAAACACAAGTAGTTCTGCTCTTCCTCTGTTATGTAACAAACCAGGCAGATTGCAAGGAATCTTACTGTCTGCACCAGTGAGAAGGGAGAACTTGCTCTTTCTGCCCTGTGAAATCACTGACTTTGTGTCATGGTAATTAATCTTTCCTTTCCACCCATTTCCCCTTCTCATCTCTGCCCTGGGATAAGCTTACATCCTCTGGGTCCTGAGCAACATAGACTGCAATATTAAGCAACATAGACTGAATTGTGGAAAAAACTCAGACTTTATGAGGGAAAAGCTTTCATCATTTTCATTGAAAGTTTCTGGAAATAAAAACATCTTGGTGCTAAGTAGTGACATCAAGTCTGCCCTGTTGTTTTTGGAGAGGTCTGCAATGCAATATCACATACACATTTGTATCACATTACACATCAGCAATGGCAATAGTGAAGTATGCATGGACAGGATGACAGAACTATGTCTCTGGCTTAAACAGTATGTGACAAGGAACCACTAGCATGAATTGTGAGGCAGAGTTTATCTGAATTCAGCTGTTACTTAGGGTTACCTTCTTTTATTCTTCAGACTAGCATGAGCCAACACAAGCGTATGGGCTTCAGCTGCTTCCTTCAGTGGCACTATTTGGCCCGATGACAGGTTCCCTTCTTGTTGTTTGGGCTGTCCACACACTTTATCAACCTGTATGAAAGGAAGGGAAAGAAAAACTGTGTTTGAACAATGAAACTGATTTCTAATTGCCCAAGGGTCAGTCTGTCCTTGTTGTTGGTATTTACTGCAAGAGAAGGTGTCCCGGGGACAGAAATAAATTATTCTTCTTTCCAGAATCTAGAAACTAGCTGCCTGCAGAAGGATGAGCTATAGGGAAAAAAGCACTGTTACCGGAAAGCAATCAGCTGTGCACTTGTCACTGTATACCAGACACATCTAGAAACAAGATGAAATGCTGACACTTCTATGTAGATCAATTTAAAAGTGACTGATGAAAGTTGCCAAATCCAACTTTCATGTAGAAAAATACTTGGAGAGCTTGAAGGTCAAGAAATTTTGGTGGAACATCTACCCTATGTATAGAGAGCAGAGTCTTACATCCTATTTGGACTTTGAACAAGCTTATACTCAAACAAGCTTCCCAGCATTTAACGAGACAGTTTTCCCTTAAAATAAGGAAATAAGTAGAAAAATTCAACACAAATAAATAACTGTCAATACAGTAAGTGCTCTTTCCTTGGAGAAACAGAATTAAAAAACACCACCCAGCCACAGGAGTCACCAGTGTCTTAGATCCTGGATCCTGAACACTAACACAGCTCAGCCACTTGCCCCTACTGTCCTTCCTGGAGCCTCTCATAAGGGAATTCATACAACAGCAGAAGAAAGCAAGCTTGCATTTATCCTTAGTGCACTGTGCATTTGGCACTGCTCTTGCATCCTGACACATTTATCTGCTCTAACAGTTTTAAGTCACAATAGTAAAATAAAGCTCTTCCCTTTCTAATTGGAAAACTACAATCATAAACATATCTACAAGATAACTCTGAAAAAAAACAGGCCAATTGAATATGAAAAGTGGGAATCTGTACACTTACTGTCAATCTTAGGTGTATGAGCTACAGCCTGGTCCAGTATAACATACTGTAAGGGAGGTAAAACTAGCAAATGAATGCAAATGTACTGGATTAACCCTGACACAGACGCAGCAGTCAGAGCAGAAGCCAGCCACCTCATTAAGTACTGTGTATATTGTTCTTGCCACACCATGAACCATCACCACATCACTTTAAAACACAGCTTCACAAAATAAAATAGAAAAGAAAACACTATGGAAATGAAAATATAAGAAAAAAAGTATCTTTTTGAGCTCTCTGGAGCTCAACTGAGGGTCCACTTGGGCTACAATCCTGCAAAGGACTCTCTCCTACGCCCTGGGCTTCCTAGGTCTACAACCAAATTCTCACCACAGGTTTCTGCAAAAGCCACGTTGGTTTAACTAAAGTTTATCTCTTCAAATTATACACAACTCAAATTGCACCATTATTGCTCTAACTAACTGTTAGAGCACTTTGGAAAATAGTTTTCCTGAATGTGAGTGTAGACAAGCAATGAAGAACTCTGATTTTGTTTTCCTACGCAAGATTTCAAAGGGATTTAAAGTCCTTGTCTTCGTTAAGAATCAATAGTTTAAGCATCCAAATGAAAATACTCATTTTGTTTTGATTTGCGTTTTTGACACGAAAGAAATAAAATCATCTATTAAGTTGCCAAACCTTAAATTCTAGGTTTGCTTTCTAACTGAAACTAAGAGCTTCCTGCAATTCAAACAACCACAGTACAAAAAAACTATTTCTCAGTGGAAAATTTTAACCATTCAAAAGAAGGTGAATCATTTAATGAAACAGCAGGTCACAGTCACTTTTTTTTTTTTTTTTTTTCCTTGTGGGCATTTTAGTCCTTCTTTTCCCAGTACACTACAAAACACTAGAAATCCTACATAATTTAAACTATTGCATACATGTTTTAATCTTTAGTAAAACTAGCAAGATGGGAGATACAATTATAAGATATTATTAGTAATAACTAATTCTTTAATGACTCAGTTGAGATCTGAACTGCCTTGTATAAGGAAGAAACAGTGCAGTTAGGCAGACCCTGTCAAATACCATTTGACACATTCAGGAACAACATATTATGCAAAACTGGGGCAAAGGATTTCATCAGTGCCACAGCAGGAGCACACAGGAGCACACAGTGCACAGGTGGTCCCCACATGCAGTGCATCTCAGTCCTTCAGGTTACTGTGGACCACCAGATGCTCTTTCTTCCTTCCTCTTCAGGGCAGCAAGGACAGAGTACTTCATTCCACCACAGCTCCCATGTATATACAGGTGGTTTGAAAACTTGTACGTCTTTGGATGTGAAGATCAAACTCTTCTTTGGCTTTTGAGTTACTCCTCATTTGTCCCATTTGTTTCATGTTTTCAATGAGCTGTAGAGAAAGCTACATTATTATTACTTAAATGTGAACTGTGATGTCTCACTGAAATGTGTATTTATTCTGCAAAGTAATAGGACAAAATGCTGAATTGTATGATATTTAATAATACGTCCTAACAGTTTACTGTTTTTAAACCCACAACTGATAACTTGGATTTCTCTTATATCAACTGAATAATCAATGTTTCACAAGTATATACATTTTTACTGGGCTTAAAGTTGTTTTTTTTTTAACATATACACCAATGATGTTACTTAAATATCTTTCAACAACCATTAGCTACATTTCTTCCATGAACTCTTTCTAATGAAATACAGACTCATATATAGGTGGATTATTTAACCTCTCACTATTTGTTCTTTAAAAGAATGACTATTTACAATTATTGAAAAGGCTTAACAAAATAAATTGAAAAAAAAAATCTTATTTGAAATCTTTTGAACTCTTACAGCTTGAGCAACCTTAAACACTGAGGTCATATTAATATATCCTATATAATCAAACAAGGGAAAAATGTCATGCCCTTCCAGATACCAGGAGTATCTTAACTCCCTGAAGAAGGAGACCTTTTCACTAGTTCACAGTAGTAATTTTCTTTGAAGCAGTATTTAAAAATACTTTCTACTGATTGAACTTACAAGATATTATTAAAATGCAGACAGATTTTCCAGCAAGTTATTTCCCCTGAGCTGTATGCGATGTAGCAAAGTTTTGCAAAAACCCAAAGGCTGGGTCACAGGACCATAGAAAGGCACGAGTTAAAAGGGACCTTAAAAATCATCTAGTTCTACCCATCCTGCCACGGATAGTGCTGCCAGCCATCAGATCAAGCTGCCCAGAGCCCCATCTAACCTGGCCTTGAACAACTCCAGGGATGGGGCATCTGCAACTCAGGGCAACCTGCACCACCCACTGAGAAAAAGAAAATTGCTCCTAATATCTAATCTAAATCTCCCTTCTTTTAGTTTAAAACCATTTTCCCTTGTCTTATCACTATTTGCTCATGTAAAAAGTTGGTCTCCCTCCACCTAATAAGCTCCTTTTAAGTACTGGAAAACCACAATGACGTATGCCCAGAATGTTCTCCAGGCTGATCAAGCCCAGCTGCCTCAGCCTGTCTCCATGAGAGGTGCTCCAGCACTCTGCTCATCACTGTGGTCGTTCATTGGACCTGCAGATGACACCAAGTTGGAAGGAAGTGTCAATCTGCCCGAAGCTAGGAAAGCCATACAGAGGGCTCTGGATAGGCTGGATCAATGGGCTAAGGCCAAGTATATGAACTTCAACAAGACCAAGCGGTGGGTCCTGCACTTTGGTCACAACAACCCCAGGCAACACTACAGACTTGGAGTAGAGATGCTGAGAACTGGGATTGTTCAGTTTGGAGAAGAGAATGCTCGAGGGAGACCTTATTGCTCTCTACAACTTCCTGGAAGGAGGCTGTAGTGATGTGGGAGTCAGCCTCTTTTCCCAGTTTACAGCGATAGGGCAAGAGCTAATGGCTTCAAGTTGTACAAGGAGATGTCCAGGTTGATTTTTAGGAAAAAAAAATTCTCAGAAAAAGCAGTGTGGCATTGGAATGGGCTACCCAGGGAGGTGGTGGAATCACCATCATTGGAGATTTTCAAGAAATCTGTAGATGTACCACTGAGAGACATGGTTTAGTGGACATGGTGGTGATGGGTTGATGGTTATACTAGATGACCTCAGTGGTCTTTTCCAACTTCAGTGATTCTATGAGTCTATGTTTTTTTCCAGCCATTGAGGACCTTTACCTGACAGCCACAACTTTTCAAATAAGATGGAAAGCGGTCTGGCAAACATCAGACTGTTCCTTCAAGACTTTGGGGTGCGTGTCATCAGGCCTCATAGACTTGTACACATTCAGCCTTATGAGGAAGTATCAGACTTGCTCTGCTTTTACAGTGGGAGAGATTTTGCTACCCTGGTCTATGCCTAGAGGCTCAGGGACTTGAGCAGCATGAGAAGCCTGACTGCCAGTGAAGACCAAGGCAAGAAACTACTGAGTACCTCAGCATTCTCCATGTCTGTTGCAGCCAATTCTCCCTTCACATTTATCAAAAAGTGTGGAGCAGGAAGTTAACCTCAACAACTCTAAGTCTCCTGGATTGCTTGCAGCCAGCCATGTTGCTTTCTCAGAAGATATCTGGGTGGCTGAAATGCATGATCAGGATGAAAGACTGTGAGCGAAATGCTTCTTGCAGATGAAACAAGAAAGCCCCATCAAGCAGAATTCCCTTGATCAGGCAGCCCGTAGTAGTAGAGTATGACCATCAGATGTCCTTTATTAATCTGGTCCCTAATTTTAATCCATGAGCTCTCAACTCAATCATTGCTGTTTCTCAGAGATAGCCCTTTGCAATCTGTCCACTTCTTAATACAGAGGACAGTTCTCCTGCCCATCCTGCCCCGCCATTTCCTTTCAAACAGCTTGTAACCCTTGATCATAGTATTCAGTTGTTTGATTCTTTCTACCATGCTTCAGGACAGGTGATGTTTTTCTAATCGTACCCTGAGTTCCAACTCTTCCTGCTTACTTCCTAAGTTATATGCATTGGTGTAGAGGCACACTTCAGCTGGACTATCAGCTGTGTTGCCTTCTTGGAGAGCTCTCCTAAATTCCTCTGCAACAAATCTGAGTTTTTCCTGTGCTGCGTACTAAAGTGATAGTATTCCTTGGTTCTTCTCTGTCACTCAGAATTCCATCCCCTCTCCCCATTTAATCTAGTTTAATGCTCTGCTAATCAATGCAGACAGCTTGCTGCTGCACCCTCTGACACCTCTGCTTGGCTCCTGTTGGCTGCTCAGGCCTCAAGCTATAGACTGCACCCTGCACACCCTACTAACAAGTTTCAAATTAGAACTGGGGGGTACCGGTTTCAGCTGTGAAGCTGGAAGTGAGAGAAACAAGAAACATTGAATTATGGGGAAACCAGGTTTCAGTTTTCAGACTTACATGCTTGCTATGAGAACTCATTTTGGTTGAGTCAGGCATACACTTGTCACTCAATTACCATACTGTCTCAAGACACCAACAGAAATCTTGTTTACTACTTCCCTTCACCACTCCCAAAATTCACTACTGATCATTCCTGTCTGCCTTTGTTGTGATAACTGTCTTTATACACTGACAGCACGAAAAAGTTAAGGCCCATTTTATAATTAATTCTAATAATCTAGTATGGAAGGAAAATCCCACTGGGAATCAATCAAAGTCACTGTAAGAGTGAACAACTGGGTAACATTAAAGTTCACATAAGAAGAAAATCAATTAAAAGAATTAAATTCAAATTTTTCTTGTCACTTTTCAAATTCATTGCAATGTATCAAAATGTTGTTGCCTTTTATGAGCTTATTAATTATTCCCATTCTGAAGTGAAACCAATTATCAAAATACTACTGGAACTTTCTTCCATTAAACTTACAATGCAAGTAAGAAAAATCCTTCAGAATTTGCTTTCTAAGCTTCAATAAAGGTGGCATAGGAAAATAATATTTATTACAGAAATGCAAGTATATTAAAAAAACTGTAAAACACTCATATCCTCATATAGTACGCTCCCCTACTATGGAAGTGCTGTACAGAGTGAACACTGAACAGCTGCAGGTATCACTGCAAACACAAGTTCCTAGCACATAAAACAACAACGAAAGTAATAAGCAAAGCAAGCGATGGACAAAGCTGCTCACCACCAGACAACCACTGGTTAGACAGATGCTGAGAAAGAGCAGTCTTTGCAGCCATCTGCCCTTGTTTTATGTTGAGCACGTGTCATGTGTTATGGAATATCCCTTTGGCCACTGTGGGTCATCTCTCCTGGCTGAGGCCCTTCTCAGCTCTCCTACACCATCCAAAACCAGGATACTCAAGAAAAGGTACTGAACATACTTCGCTGCTGTATACAGCATTGGTGCACCCACATTTTAAGTGCCATGTTCTCTTCACATTTACAGAAGAAATGGTAAACAACATGCAAAAAAAGGCAACTATAATCAAGTGACAGGGCAGCTGACTCATGAGGAAAGTCTGCCGAGAATGACTCTTCTGAAAAAATGTCTGGTCAAGATTCACATTTATCATGAACTCTAGTCTAAAAGGTGAACATCGGACTATTTAGCTATCTACAGTACCAAAACTAGGGTGCAACTGATGGAAGTCTAAACATTGATTTAAAACAAATAAAAGTACTTCCTTACCCAGTCAACTTCTGGAACTTGCTGCCTCAACGGCAGTAGTAGCAGCTTCAAAAGGGACCAGAGAATATTATATCTATGAGATCCATGCACATATCCCAGCAGGATTAGGCAGATGTTTTCCCTCTAACAGTCCCTATGTAAGAGATGTAATGCTGGGAGAGAATGGATGGCAGAAACTAGTCAGGCTTTGGTTTCTCCCAAAAGGGCGTCTCCTTTAGGCATTGCCAGAGAAGACTGGGTGAAACAGACCATTAGAATGACCCAACTGGAGTCTGGTGCTCATCTACACATAGTGACTGCAACTGTAATTACTACAGAAATACGGGAATTATTTTGGAGAGCTGGCCAACTAGACTGCAAACACTCATTCTTTATACCTGAACAAATAAAAATTTGAAAGTAATTTTGAGGAACCTGAGCCAGATACGATCCATGTATAACTTGGTCACAAAATTCTCAGAACATGCATTTCAGCTTCAAGTTTGACATACTGTCAGAGGTGGGCATCAGCAGTCAAGTATGCAGGCACAAGCCCAAACAACAGAAATCATCATCCTAGCGGCCCTGTTTGCATTTTCCTCCTAAAAACAGCTCTAAAGTGAAGTGTTTTGTCTCCAATCTTTAAATAATTTTTTTCTCAGTAGTTTTCATGTGGTTGGTATATCCAAAAGAAGGTAGTAAATGTTAAGACAGAGAAGGATCCATTTTCATTTAATCCATTACTTTGATTTGGTGTCTATAAAATATTACATTGATTTTATATAGCTAGTTGCATAAATAACTGTTCCCGTTTTACAGGCTCTGAAACAATTTGAAATGCTTCTCAAGGTCACTGTGTGAAGCTTCTCTTCTCCTTCAGGATAGCTGAAAGCAGGGTGATGTGAGCTGAGGACAGGCAGAACATCCATGTGCCAAAGAAGGGTCCCAGGTCACATGCTTAACAGCTCCTGACCAAACTTCCTTTGCAGTCAGAAAAGGACTTGAAAATAAACATATCTTAAAAACCAAGCTTCAAGAAAATAACTGGAGGAAGCACTCCGTAAGAAGCAGAAGCGTTTACTCCAGACTGAGATAAGTACATTATAAGTAAATTCTAAGGCTTCTCTTCTGTGCCCTGAAGAAATCACTTCTAAGTTAGCAGCAGGGTGCTGCTTATAATGTATACCAAAACAGATAGGTTTTCTTCTCACTCTAGAATCTCAGATAGATATTACTGGGAGTTAGGCCATCAAAAAGGATGGAGACACTGCACTGAGTGGAAAACACTACCTTCTCCCCAGAAAACAATAATAGGATGTTTAAAACTGGATGCCTCTGATGGATGTGTGAGACATTAATCATAGCACAAAACATGTCAGACAGGGACGCAAACCAAGCAGCAGATAGAGCAGGAGAAAATACAGTGTGCATGAGGGTATATAAAACTCTCAAGGCTTTCTCCAGTGTTTGGATACTTTACTGAAGATTCTTCTCACACCTCAACAGAACACCATCAAGATTTGGTGTTTTTGTTTCCTACCTCTAAAATCCACACAGGTATTGCTTCCATATAGGGAACTGAGGGTTAAAATCACACTCTATAATGCTGAAATACCAGATAGTTGTTAGCAAGAGAAGTATCAAGACTGTCTGTAATCTAGTATTGTCAAATTGCTATAATTCAATTCATATTACAAGCTCTTAAAAATAAAAAAGACACCTGAATTTCAGTAGGGAAAAGCTTCCATTTAAATTCAGATGCCTTGTGATCAACAATTCAAAAAAAAAAACAAAAAAAAAAACAAAAACAAATAAACCAAAACACACTATCAGAAAGCACAGTCAAAGCTTTCCTACCCGCCTGCCAACCAGCAGCACAGGACAGTGTTTGTAGGTCAGTTATTTTCTTGGTAAGAATACCATGCCTCTGGGAAGTATTCTTTTCACTTCCAACTTGGGTCTTGTATGGCATTTATCAACACTGCAACTTTCCCATCACGGGGCCTGTATCTCACAATAGGAAGCAACTTTTTATTTTTATTCCCGTTTTTCAGACAGGGAAGCTAGGGAAGACAGATTAAAAAATCTGGGAAAAGCATGTAGAGCAGGCTTGGAACCAATCACCTTCTTTCCGACAGGCAGTTTAGTTCTCTGACAATTAAATCTCATTCACTGTTCAAAAGCCCCGGCAAAGTGCCTGCACGATTACATACTTGCCTTGCCTACCCAAAACTCTTGGGTATGCAAAGCTGGGCTACAAGCCTTACCAGAGTTTGGTCTCACCAACTTCCTAATGCATCCATGGTGCATCCATGGCTCCCTCTGCAGACCCAAACACAAAGACAATCCAGGCAAGACACATCTAAGCAGGAGTCCAAGACCACCCAGCAGCCCTGCACAGCAACAAGAGCTGACAATCATCAATGCAGCACAACTTATTCTTTACAGCTATAATTAAACTGCTCTGAATACACCAATTCATTTCACTCAATAACTGTTTTACTTGCCTTAAATAGGAACTGGAAGCAGTTGATTTGAGCTATATAGTCAATGCTCATCTGCTTCTCAAAACATGTATGAGGAGTTTTTCCATGAATAACACTTCTTCACTTGAATAAGCATTTCTTCACTTCCTTCAGTGCTCTAGAGAAGAGTTTGTTTTCTCCTTTTCTTCAGCCACAAGAAAGCAGTATTGACTCAAGTCAAAGCTAAATTAAGCCACTGGTGCTTTCAATGCGGGTGCCAAGAGATACTGCCCTCATAAAGCATGCCCACAATCATGTAAAACATGGGCAAAGAAAAAATAATTTACAGTGAGCTGGCTTTACTTACGTCCCCACCTCCATTCCCCAGTCTGCAGCCAGAACTCGTGATCTGATGCTTGGCAGCAGGCTCACAGAAAGGACAGGCTGGCCAGGCTCCCTGCTTGGCCACCTGTCTCTGGTGCTTCTTCACACACAGCAAACCCTGCCTGCATCACTGCACCCTGGTAATTCAAGTTACCCAGGCACTACACTGAAGAAGGACCAGACCTTTCTACCAGAGTGACATCCCAGAGAGCCTTTCTGAGCAGCAGACTCATTTCAACAGTCTCCCTGTGCTGTAAGGTCCCATCTGCGTTTGTGTCCTGACAGAGCAGACCACTCTCACACAGCCTTACATGGCAGCATTCCTCTCACACAGCTTAAAAGTAGTTTCAATTCCATGAGTAATTGCCCTGAGAACTGACAGATGTGGAGGAGCCTAGCATGCCTTCTCTTCATAGTTTTTTCTAGCATGCCTTTCTTCATTAGCAGCATATCAGCTTGACAGCCTGTTGCAGAGCTAACGTCATAAACTGAATCATAGAACCACAGAATCCTTAGAATTGGAAGGAACCTCAGAGGGCCATCTCGTCCAACTCCCTGCAATGAACAGGGTCACCACAGCTGGATCAGGTTGCCCAGGGCCTTATCCATCCTTGCATGTAAAGTCTCCAGGGACAGAGCATCAACTAAAACACTAGGTAACCTGTTCCAGACACATAGATAGGCTGAGCAGTGGGCCCAAGAGAACATCATAAGGTTCAAACTAATCCAAGTGCAAGGATTTGCACCTGGGCCACAGAAGCCTCCACTATCAATAAAAGCTGGAGGTTGTAAGGACGAAGCACAGTCTTGCCAAAAAGGACTTGGGGTACTTGTGGATGGCAAGCTGGAACTGTGTCAACCACATCCTGGGATGCATCAAATAAGCGTGGTCTGCAGGACAAGGGAGGTGATCCTGCTGCACTGCTTTGCTCTGCTGAGACCTCACATTTAGTACTGCATCCAGATGTGGAATCCTCAGTGCAGGAGAGACATGGATCTGTTGAAGCACATCCAGGGGAAGGCCACAAAAATCACAGAATGATAGAATCACCAAGGTTGGAAAAGACCCCCAAGATCATCCAGTACCACCTACACCTACCACCCACATTTCCCCACTAAACCACGTCCCTCAGTACAACATCTAAATGTTTCTTGAACACCTCCAGGGACAGTGACTCCACCAGTCACTGGCAGCCCATTCCAGCACTTGACCACTCTTTCTGAGGAATTTTTTTGTCCTAAGATCCAACCTGAATCTTCCCTGGAACAACTTGAGGTCATTTCCTCTCATCCTGTTGCTGGTTGTGTGGGAGAAGAGGCTGACCCCCACCTCATTGCAGCCTCCTTTCAGGGAGTTATAGTGAGCAGTAAGGTCTTCCCTGAGCCTCCTCTTCTCCAGACTAAACAATCACTGTCCCCTCAGCTGCTTCCCATAAGACTTGAACTCCAGGTCCTCACCAGCTTCACTGCCCTTCCTGGATATGCTCCAGGGCATCGATGTCTTTCAGTGTAGAGAGGGGGCCAAAACTGAACACAGTGCTCAAAGTGTGGCCTCACCAGGGAATCAACCTAAATCTCCTCTGCCACAACTTGCGGCCATTTTCCTGGGTCCTGTTTGCTGCCTGGGAGAAGAGGCCAAACCTCTCCTCATTACAACCTCCCTTCAGGAAGTTGTAGAGTGCAATGAGGTCTCCCCTGAGCCTCCTCTTCTCCAGACTGAACAATCCCAGCTCCCTCAGCTGCTCCTCATATCACTTGTGCTTCAGACCCCTCACCAGTTTCGTTGCCCTTCTCTGGACACGTTCCAGGGCCTTAATGTCTTTCCTATAGTGAGGGGCCCAAAACTGAACACAGTACTCGAGGTGCGGCCTCACCAGAGCTGAGTACAGGGGATGATCACCTCCCTGCTCCTGCTGGCCACACTAGACCTGAGTACAGGAGGACAATCTGCTTCTGCTGCCTGCACTGTATCTGATACAAGCCAGGATGCTGTTGGCCTTCTTGGCTACCCAGGCATATAAAATGATCCAAGGAATGAAACACCTCCTCTACAAGGACAGGCTCAGAGAAATGGGGCAGGCTCTTCAGCAGAGTCTGTTGTGATAGGACAAGGGGAAATTGTTTCAAACTAAGAGAGGGAAGATTTACATTGGTTATAAGGAAAAAGTGTTTTATGTTAAGAGTGATGAAGCACTGGCACACGTGGCCCAGAGATGTGGTAGATGCTCCATCCTTAGAGACACTCAAGGTCAGGCTGGAAAGGGCTCTGAGAAACCTGACTTGATGACCTTTAAAGGCCCCTCCCAACTCTGACCATTCTATGATTCTAATGCTGAAAAAGCTGTAAAGGTAATCAGTCGTTACTGGACCAAGTGACAAGTGACAGGACATGAGGAAACGGTCTCAGATCGTATCAGAAGAGATTTTAATTAGAAATTAGGAAAAATTTCTTCACAGCAAATGAGCTTCCAGGGAATGGTGAAGTCCCTGTCTCCAGAGGTATTTAAGACAAGCATATGTGTCACTGAGGGACATGGCTTAATGATCAGACTTAATGGGTCAGGAGGATGGTTGGACTTGATGATCTTGAAGATCTTCTCCAACCTATAGGATTCTATGATTTACTGTGTAATGCAGAAAGGAGACAGAAGCCATTTCACTGAGCCACAGCTCAGTTTTCTTCATTGGACTTAGTTATATAACTTACACATACTCGCTGTATCATCAATCTAAACAGCATCCAGGAAGGTTTTGAATTTGCAGATTCTAGAGTACATTCTCTCAGATTTATAGAATGAATATCTTAATATATAGAATGAAAGCTCAACAATACCTACTGAGATCGAACCTAAGGCCTGGTTTATCAATGAAATCTTGAAGCAAGACCTTGGCAGACCACCAAGAAGACTGCAACTGTCTGGTTGCAAAAAAAAACCAAACCAAAGCTAGGGATACAATCACACTTGAAGCCACTTAATTACCACATACAGAATCTACTGCAGCTACAATTTCATCTTTGATTTCAGACTCCTGCAAGGAGTTACAAAGCACAAGGACTAGATATTGTCATAAAATCTTGTAACCCATCAGCAACAAATATTAGCAATTAAAGTATTAACCAAAAATAACTTTCCAACGTTCCAATTTATTTTTGTATTACCTTCTACACAGTTTCTTTCTTCTCTAAAATTTGTGAGGAATTTCACACTTAACACAGATAAAGCTTAATTGATGTAAACTCATCAGTCCGCCCAGAGCTCAGGTTGGGCTATTGATGAACTAACTGAAACCGGATATTAAATGTGATGAAAGCATCTTCATTGTCCTGCAAACATTGTAACATTAATTATTCAATATGCATATGAGATAAACATGGCTCAAAGTTCACTATTATTACCGAACTCACATCAGCAATCAACAGCAGTAAGCAAACAGCCATAGTAGATGACTGATTACCTCAGTAAGAAGCGTTGCATCTGTTTCTTTTCTTCCAGGTAGCTGATATGACAAAAGCGGTTTACTGTATGTTGTAGTTTTATGATTTTTTGCTATTGATATTCCATATCATAACATCATGTGGGCCTGTGGGCCTGTTGTCCTCCTGTCATGGACACAGATGGATCTAGAGACAATTCTGTGACACCACAGCTGAAGCAAAAGGACAGATATAGAATATAGAATGGCTTGGGCTGGAAGGGACTTCAAGGATCATCAAATTCCAACCCCCCTACCACAGGACGGGTTGCCAATCCATAAATCAAGCACTTTTTTTTTTTCTAAGTGCCTTTACCTATGTTACTCATATTAGCATCACTACTCTGAATGACATCACAGCAAAGAACACTTGATGAGAAACAGACTAAGGTGTAAGCTTTGGCCGAAACTAGTAAAGCACAAGATGTGACCATGTATCTGATGTGCCAGATACAGCAATCTAGCTCCCAAGAAAAAGTACACCCAGACACAAAGGATTTACTATGCTGTGGCCTTTCTGCTGTTTTGATCAGTAACCCAAATTGCCTGCATATACAACTTTATTATGACAAAACCTTGTAGTAAGGCCATAGCATGAACAGCGATCAGCACCAAAATCCCTGCATTTCATATCTTTTTTTTTTTACATTAGAGATTAGAGCCCAGGCAACATAACATTAAGAGACACATAGGAAGTTAAAAAGCAAAACCAGCTTGTTTCTAAAACAGGTCATAATATAGTATGCCTGTAATAATAAAAAAGCAAATGAAAAGCACGCAGATTCTTGTTATTCTTTGAGTTAGACTGTGCCCTTGGGTAGCATATGAAACGCCAGAAATGCAAAATATGAAAGTAATAAACATACAATTGTTCAGAACTTGATAATGATCTCTGTGAAACAAAATCTGAGGTTTTTTGGTAGGCTTTGATGATTCTGAACATGAAATTAAGCTGAAGGTATTTTAAATTAAACCTAAAATAAAAACAGCTGCTGGAAAACATGCATGACCAAATTCTTCATCTGAACATGTGCTGCTTTGAGGTATTTTCTTTTGGATTTCAAATGATCACTAGCATTCTGTATATTCAACTAGTATAAAGCAAAGTCCAGTAGCTACTCTTGACATTCTGTTAAGTCAGTCTTTTTTCATAGATGTTTGTCTGACAGCTTAGAACCACTGCAATATCCATCGCAGTGAAGAATTATACCATCAAATAAATGTATATAATGAGATAGCTGGAATTCTATGTGCAGTATGACCTATGAGATATATACAATCATTTAGGCTCATGAAGTTCTTCCCTCTGTTCAGCTGGCCATTCTCAATGTCCAAGCATGTGCCAAAAAAAAGAAAAAAAAAGAAAAAAAGAAAAAAAAAACCACCAAAAACCAGTTAGTTATTTTTCCAAAAAGTAAATTTTAAGAACAAAACAAGATGGATTCCTAACTGGAACCTTCTTATTTTCCTTTCATTCCATTATGAAAAAAATTAGACTGCTTGAGAAACAAGAGAAAAACCCAAGAGAAATTATTGTTTGCTGATATATAATGAACAGATAATCTCATTATGGCCAGCCACAGGGCATACTTAACTAGATGTATAGAACACAATTCCACTTGTATTAAATTACCAAATAAAAGATATCCATGCCACAGTGGAAAAGTCCTAACTGAATAAACTTTGCAATACCATTTACCTGGGAATCTGACCTTCTGTTCTCAGTGCTACAAGATCCCTGGAAATTCAAGAGGGATACAAAATACAATGCATTCTGCAGCATTTTGAATCGGATGAGGTTTTCATTCTTGCGTTATTTCGGTAGGTATCAAACCAGTGTTTAACAATGTTAGAGTTCCCTTTGCAGTTGTTGGTTGGATGGCAACAAAAATGTAATTCATTCATTCCATAGTGTGTGAAAAAAAAAAAAGAATAAAAAACAAACTCAATTTTAAGACCTAAAGGCTGGCTGACATTAACAGCACTACACCAGTACAAATGCAAGCTGTAAAAACACTAGGAAGAAACATCGCACTGTTTCATCCTCAGCCAAAGCAAAGCAGAAAAGTTCTGTTAGGAATCATTTGGCTGTATGATAATAGAGTAATGCATGCTATGGCTGACTGCACCAGCATGAGCTAGTTCTGGATTCAGCCAATTGCATTTAAAACATTCTAAGGCAGCTGAAAAAATTATTTCCAAGAATAATGCTCTTATGCATTTAACCAACAGCTGCTTTATCATCACTTGTGCCTAACTAGGTCTCCTGTTTATTTGCTCAATGCTGATAAAAAAATCTAATTCTTGTGAAATTGTTTCTTACTATTTAATTTCACTGTAGCATTTGCACATCTCAGAACATTCTTGACAGTGAAAAGACAAATGTTTTCTTTAGCCTGGAAAAAAGAGCACATTAATATTGCCAAAATAAGGCAATATTTACCTCTCCATAAACACCAGCATTTTTCTTTTAATCTGAAATGTAGAGAGGGAAAAACAACAACCATGAAATATATTCATGCATTTTAGAAAAACAAAAAACAACAAAAAACAGTCCACATGCCGTGGATGACTACTGGTAATGCATTGCAGAACAAATATACCCTTTTTCTGTTTTCCACAGAGACTAAATCACCGGGGATTTATGTAATGAAGTTATGGACCAAACTGTCCATGGCAGGACATGGCATATAATACAGGAGCAGAGTAGAAACAGCACTTATAATATGTAAGAGAAAACGCTCCATGTCCAGTAGCTATGTGCACCTTCAAAATCCCAGCTTCTTCTCTTAATTTGCCTATAAAAGATGAGCTGGAATTGCTACACTGATGCCAGTTTGGGTTGTATTCTTTCCTGAGTCATGAAACATTCACATCCCTTCTTCCTTCCAGGCACCCTGACTGCTTGAAGGGCCTCTGCTGACCTCAGACTGCCTGCTACAGGGTCCAGCTCTGCATGCATCATGTTATTTGAGGAAACCCTTATCTGGACACATGAAGTGTAAAGTATATACTTTATGCTTATATACATACAAACTTAATACTTAACATACTGAGTATAAAGTAAAGCAATGAAAAAGACCAGAAATCTAAAGAAAAGCCAATAAGGAAAGGCTAAAGAAAGTGGCAGCAATAGGCACAGAGTAGTACACTCCCCATCTTCAAGTACATAAAAGTGTACTGCATGTAAGAACAACCTATTTGCCATACCAAGAGAAATACATATGTATACACAAGAGAGAATAAGTAACAACATGTTGCAATGGATGTTTAAGTTACAAACTAAAATAAATTTTCTTACAGTAATAGCAAAGATTTTAGAAAAGTGTCTGGGGACATCACAAAACTTCCAGCATTAAAGGTCTTTAAAAGCAAGTTTTAAAAAAAACTGTCAGAAAAGGCTTAAACATAATAATTTTTCCCTCAGGCAGGGGGATGGGTTATGTCACAAGCAGAATTCCATCTGCCAGCTCTATTACTCTAAGGTAAGATTATTTGTTGCAAGATTAAGCACTTTTCATTAAATTCTGGCAAAGAGAACAACACTGCAGACCTGAGTGACATTATACTGTAATAACCTCAACCCATGAGCCTCCCACATCAGATGCTAGTCCAATGAGACATCTAAATGACTGTCTGGTAGCTTTCCATGATGCCATCCCCAGCTGGGAAGATGAGGGGAAAGCAGTGGATGTTGTGTACTTTGAATTCAGCATGGCATTTGACACTGTCGCCCACATCATTCTTCTTGTGAAGCTCAGGAAGCATGAGATAGATGAGTGGATAGTGAGGTGGATTGACAACTGACTGACTGGCAGAGCTCAGTGCAGAGTCTGGCTGGAGACTGTAACTACTGGTGTTCCCCAGTGCTGGGTCTGGTCTTGTTTAACAATTTTATTGGTGACCTGGATAAGGAAATATATAGTCTGCCAATGATACAAAGCTAGGAGGAGCGGCTGATACATCAGAAGGCTGTGCTGCCATTCAACAAGACTTGGACAGACAGGAGAGTTGGACAGGGAAGAACCTGATGAGGTTTAACTAGAGCAAGTGTAGAGTCGGATTCCTCCCAAGGAATAACCAGATGCATCAGTACATCAGGGAGGAATAACCAGATGCATCAGTACATGTTAAGGGATGACCTACTGGAGATGAGCTCTGTTGGGAAGGACCTGGGGGTCCTGGTGGACAACAGGCTGGCCATGAGCCAGTGGGGTGCTCTTGTGGTCAAGAAGACCAATGGTATCCTGGGGTGCACTAAAAAGAGCATGGCCAGCAGGTAAAGAGAGGTGCCCCTCTACTCTGCTTTGGTGAGGCCACATTTAAAATACTGTGTCCAGTTCTGGGCTCCCCAGTTCAATAAAGACTGGAATCTCCTAGAAGGAGTCCAGCAGAGGGCCAGAAAGATATAAAGGGCCTGCAGCATCTCCTGTATGAGGGAAGGCTGAGAGAGCTGGGGCTGTTCCATCTGAAGAAGAGAGGGCTGGAGAGAGGATCTTTTCAATGCTTACAAACATCTGAAGTACAGGAGTCAAGCAAATAGGGTTAGGCTCTTTTCAACCACGCCCAGCAACAGAACAAGGGGCAAAAGGCACAAACTGGAACACAGGAAGTTCCAAGTAAACATGAGGAAAATCTTCTTTACTGTCAGGGTGACAGAGACCTGGAACAAGCTACCCAGAGAGATGGTGGACTCTCCTCCTCTGGAGATATTCAAACCTGCCTGGATGCTTTCCTATGGAACCTATTTTAGGAAACATGCTTTAGCAGGTGGGGTTGGCTTAGATGATCTCCAGAGGTCACTTCCAGCCCCTATGATTCTTGATTCTCTGACCTCTGCCTCCTTCCAGCAAAAACAAGGGATTTTTGCACAATGGCAATTATTCAGTTGTCTCAGTCCTCCTGAAGACAAGTGCTTTCCATGTTTCTTTGGTACTGGTTACTGTATTGCTTTTCCCTGCACTTTGTACTATTACTTTTGCTTCAAAGACACTATCTCCACTGTTATCTTCCTACTAATTTTCAGAAGAATGCCCTCCCAGACACTGAATTTTATTAGATTTTTGAAACATAAACAGAATAACAGCTTAATTTTGAATAATCAATCTGAGCTTGTGCTCAGATAGGAAAAGCTTTTGACCTGGAAATAAGAGTTGGAATGCTTTCAAAAAATAGGTAGCCCAAAATTTACAATGGCAATCTATCATCACCTTTCACAAATGGCGTTTTTACACACACCTCTGTGGCTATCTATATTTTGACTTGCAGGAATGGAAGATGTTCTGTTCAACCTTTTACTTCCATAGCACTGCAGGAAGCAAGTTTTCAACAAGAATAGCAAGATTCAGGACTTGCTACTATTAATTATTCTTATTTGAAACTTGCATAATTTCACAAACATTCTCCACAGTTCATGTTAAAATAACACAAAGCAAAAGAACAAAAAATTGTTTAAAATTAGCCTACCAATTGTAGTCTAAATAATTTACAGGGAACAAGAAGACAGAAAACTGTTTTTAAAACAAAAACCACAAAATTCACTGGCATTCAGTTTAGGATGTATCACTTGACATGCCTGCTCTTCCTTGGCAGCCCATTTCAGCAGTAAAAATTTCCCCTTTTTGTCGCATCAACACTGAGAATTAAAAAAAAAAAAAAAAAAAAAAAAAAAAAAGGCATTAACAGGAAACAACAGGGATGGAACAAGAGCTTTCCAAACATAGGGATTTAACATCTCAAGAGGCTGAGGGTTAAGGCAATGACTGACATTCTCTCCGTCCCTGCCATCCATACTTTCCATCTATTTCCTTGCTTAGCATCAGAATTACTACAAGTACATACAACATTAACATAACAAAGCAAAATAATTAAGAGTTCACTTCCAATGAACACACACAGGTATTTGATTAAGCATTTTTCTTCCTTTTTGCAACCACACAGAGATTATGCAACTCCACTGAATTGCCACATTAAATTTTTTCTTTGTAGCTTTTGCAAAGTTTTCAATAGTTTTCATTATGGTTGAAAATTCTATATGTTGATAATGAAATGAAAGTGAAAGTATTTACTAAATGAATTCTAAAAGTCATGGTTGCCAGATGCATGACTTTGGAACTTTGTGAGACTGTAAATTTTATAAAAGCAGCGAGCAAGACAGTTTTCATAAAAACTGCAGAAGTATGATACAGTTCTTTAAGAATAATTTTTGTTTCTTCTTAATAAAGATGAAACAATGTAGACTATTAATATTGTTAATTTTGCTTTTTAAATGCAAGAGAGTTTTTGCTTATAAAAAGTATTCTTATTCAGAACAGGTATCACTTCTGAAGAATATGGACGCAGCATATAAATGGGAATTCAGAGAAGACACACGTCAAACTAATAAGTGACACAAATATTTGTTTTTTTTATGCCACTTCACCCCACAAATTCCCTAAAGATTCCATCACTGGACTTAACCAGACTTTATTCTGCTACTGATTCATTATCTGGAGCAGAAAAGAGATCCAATTAAGTGTAAGCCATGGTAAATTATATTAAATACATTTCCAATTTGATAATCTAATACCACACCTATACAAAATAACATTATCTATCCAGTACAGAAGTCTATGGTTTTCTTTAGAATGTCTTTGGTTGGACTAGATGATCTTTAAAGATCACTTTTGACTCAAACGATTCTATGATCCTATGATTTTAAATAGAACAAAAAGAAAAAATTAACCACTGAGAATAATGAAAAGGCTGAAGTACTCAATGCCTTCTATACATGTCTTTAAAAGTCAGATCAGTTATCCTCAAGGTACTCTACCCACTGACTTGGAAGTCTGGGATGGGGAGCAGAATAAAACCTTCATGATCAGCTGGAAACAGTTAAAGACCTGCTACTCCACCTGGGCTGTCAGAAGTCCCTGGGGCTGATGGGATTCACCCAAGGGTGCTGAGGGTGCTGGTGAAGGTGACTGCCCACCCTCTTTCCACCATCTATCAGCGTCCATGGACAACTGGAGAGAGGCCTCAGAGGATTGGAGGCTTGCCAACATGACTCCCATTGACAAGAAGAGTTGTAAAGAGGATTCAGGTATCTACAGGCCTGTCAGCCTGACCTCAGGGACAGGGAGGGTAATGGAAGAGATCACCTCAAGTGCAATCACATGGTATGTGTAGGACAACTGAGGGATCAGCCAGCATAGGTTCACGGAGGGCTGGTCCTGCTTGGCCAACTTCATCTTCTATGATCGAGTGACCCACCTGGTAGATGAGGGAAAAGATGTTGATTTGTCTTCCAAGACTTCAGCAAAGCCTTTGACACTGTCTTCCAGAGCATTCTCCAGGGGAAGCTGGCATCTCATGGCCTGGACAAGTACACTCTTTGCTAGATAAAGAATTGGCTGGAGGGCCAGACACAGAGAGTGCTGGTAAATGGAATTACACTTAGCTGGCAACCAGTTCATGAGTGATTCCCCAGGGGTCAGCACTGGGGCCTGTCCTGTTCAATACCTTTACCGATTATTTGAATGAAGGGATTGAGTGCACCCTCAGTTAAATTTGCAAATGACACCAAGTTGGGAGGAAGTGTCCATCTGCCAAGGGGTAAAAAGGCCCTTCAGAGAGATTTGGACAGGCTGGATCACTGTGGAGAGGTCAAGGTGATGAAGTCCAACAAGACCAAGTGCCAGGCCCTGCATTTTGGCCACAACAACTCCAAGCAATGCTACAGGTGTAGGGTAGGGTTGCTGGCAGACTTAGCAGAAGAAATTGGCCTACGGATGCTGGTCTATGCACAGCTGAACATGAACCAGCAGTATGTTCAGGTGGCCAAGAAGGCCAACGGCATCCTGGCTTGTATCAGAAATAGTGCAGACAGCAGGAGCAAGGAAGTGATCCTCACTCTGTAATCAGCTTTGGTGAGGCCACATTTTGAGCACTGTGTTCAGTTTTGGGCCTCTCACTACGCTGAAGGACATCAAGGCCCTGGAGTGTCTCCAAAGGGATTTGGAGCACAGGCCTTATGGGAAGCAGCTGAGGGGACAGTGATTGTTTAGTCTGGAGAAGAGGAGGCTCAGGGAAGACCTTACTGCTCACTATAACTCCCTGAAAGGAGGCTGCAGTGAGGTGGGGGTCAGCCTCTTCTCCCACACAACCAGCAACAGGATGAGAGGAAATGACCTCAAGTTGTTCCAGGGAAGATTCAGGTTGGATCTTAGGACAAAAAAATTCCTCAGAAAGAGTGGTCAAGTGCTGGAATGGGCTGCCAGTGACTGGTGGAGTCACTGTCCCTGGAGGTGTTCAAGAAACATTTAGATGTTGTACTGAGGGACGTGGTTTAGTGGGGAAATGTGGGTGGTAGGTGTAGGTGGTACTGGATGATCTTGGGGGTCTTTTCCAACCTTGGTGATTCTATCATTCTGTGATTCTATGAACTGTAAAAAATTACTGAAAATTTTTACACCCTGATTTTGTAATAAATTATATATATTCTTGTGCAGCAGTATATTCAGTATGTTTAGAAAGTTTCCATATTTACATTGGAATGTGAAACATTGTAACAATTTGTATTTGGATATTCCTAGTGCAAGGTTTGGAATGTGATTTGCACCACAGCAGAATGTTTTTTTGTTGTAAGAATGCAAAGTGCAAGCTCCCTAAAAAATGAGATGGGTATATAAAAATGAGTTAGACACTATAACTTGGAAGTTGAAGAAACTTTCATGCATTCACAAAACATGGCCACAAAAAGGAACAAAGTTATATTTTGCTATGCAAATCTCAGCATTTTTTTTTCTTCAAAGAGTACTAGTTCCCTAAGTGACTCACAATTAGTTTAGCTGATCTCGGTAGAAAACACATATCATATAAAAGAATTAAAAGTTACTTTCACTCACAATATGAAAGTCTCCACAAACTTTAAGTAACAAAAACTTATTTAAAGGGGTAGTTCTCTCAGAGGTATAATCTTACTATTTTCAAAAGAGGCCTATTAAAAGAATTTATTTGTGAAAGGATAATCTTCTGCAGTTTGAACTTTCTCACCAAGCTCTCCTCTAATTGCTATGCGGTGTAGGAGCTAAGACTGCTTGCCATGCCAGACATGTCTACTGAATCAGAACTAACCTTTTGTTCCAGATATTTGCTTTGTAACTTTTTGCCATCACTAGACACTTCCAAGGAAATATAATTTTGTACTTTTGAAGCATAGGTGACTTTTAGATAATTCACTTCCCAGTTGATTCAAAACATGACTCATCATTTTGTGTAAAGCCATTCAGAAAAATGCAGCTTTACTTTGTCACTTCTACTATGTGAACCATACCATCATGAAAAAATAGAAGGAACATCATCTAAGATAGTGTACCACAAAATTAAAGAGTCCAAAATTAGTGACCAGAAGACATACTTCTATTAAATATAAATGGCAAGAGAATAGCATGACTATGACAGCAAATCCATTTCAGGAAGAAAAAAAGAACGTAGCAACCATCAACACTAGTGATTAATGAAAACACACTAAGGAGATCAAAGAAAGACTGATTACTGCAATACTCATTCCACTTTATTTATCATGGAACAGTATCCTTTACTTACACCACAAAGAAATCAGGGTTTGTTCACTTTGCATATATGAAACCATGAAGCACACATACAAGTACTATGCAATGCAAGATACAGGTAACCTATGATGTCTGTAGGAAAGAGAAGCAAGTAAGCATGTCAAATTAGAACATCACATTAAACATGTATTGCTGACATATCAGAAATGCACCTTCGCCACGAACTTAAAAAAAAAAAAAAATTAGAACTTGATATAAAAATTAATCCCAAAATGTGCATTGGTTTCTCCCTTCAGTGCTCTGAATTTCATTTTCATCTATTTAAAAAAAGACTTGGTAAGATCATGTGCTGTAGGAGCAGCACTAGGGAATGTGGTAAAGCAAAAAACAGTCTTTGTGTTAGCCAAGCCACAAAGCATCTACAGGGCCTAATTCATCACAAAAATGTCAGGATGCTGACAGCTGACTGACACACTGGCCGCCGCTCGCTCAGTCCCCTCCAATTGGATACAACATGGCTGTTTCTGGACAGAACAGCTCACATACAACACAGTTATGTGCAACCTCAAGAAAAAAGAAGACATCTGAGAAGTCATTAGAATGACAAAATTCCTTGTTTGCTGCAAGGGAGAACTTCTACACCTTTGTCTTCCTGTCTCTTCCCCAAGGGAGACAGCAGTGCTCCCCAGCCACAGCAAGGCTGCAGCAGCACAGCCCTGGGCTGCCCTGGGGACCTGCTGTGTCCATGCTGCAGTGTGGTGGGCAATGCCATCCCAACACAATCAGGAGCAAGGCCTGCCCATGCTTCAGCTCCACCAGCAACACAGGTCCTGCTCCTACTCCAAGCAGTGGCACAAGATCATGGGTCTAGCCATTCTAGGTAGCAGCCATCCTGCTCTTTGCTTTAAAACTAAGTCTCTGCTTAAATGCTTAGTCAGAGCGGAGCCAGAGTACTCAGTTTCTTGCAGAACTGACTCCCATATTTTTATATCCATAATGCCTACTCAGTCTTTCTGTCGAAAACCTCTTTCCCTTGAGTTTTGTTTATTTTTTAAGACTGAGCTCAACGAGTAGGGGTAGGGGTTAAGCTAAAGTACACTGGCCTGATTGCTGTGTATGTTGACCACTCTACTGAAAAGAAGCTATTAATCACAGAATCATAGAATGACTTTGCTTGGAGGGTCCTTAAAGATCATTGAGCTCCAACCCCCCTGCCATGGCTTGGTTACCACCCACTCAATCAGGCTGCCCATGTCCCCATCCAGCCTGGCCTTGAGCTCTTCCAGGGGCATCCACAGCTTCTGTGGGCAACTGTTCCAGTGCCTCATCACCCTCTGAGTAATGAATTTTTTCCTAATAACTAACTGAAATTTCCTCTCAATTTTTTTAAGCCATTGCCCCTTGTCTATCACTATCAGCTCAGAAAAGAAGTTATTCCCCTTCCTGCTTATAAGCTCCCTTCAAGTACTGGAAGGCCACAATGAGGTTTCCTCAGAGAACCATTTTAGAAAATCAGTATCCATCATGGGAAGCAAGACAAGGGAGCAGTGCTGCATATTTTGCAGCACTTAGAACTGGTGATTCCTGCTGATCACTAACTTCCCCACTGCATGAGCTGCTCACTTGGCCAAAGGTGGAGTCCAAGTGGGAGAACTGTGAGACCATGGGCTCTGCAGCCTCTAAAATGTACGACACACCTCATGAAGGCAAATCTGTTTTCATCTGCCATTTTTTTTCTCATGGAAAAGCACCTTGGTTGTTTCAGGTCAAAGGAACCTGGGCTGGAAGGTGGTGTCAGTGGATGGAACTGTTGTTAAATTTCTAATATAAATGAATCCTGCTGAACCACTCTCTCTGCAACTGGGCTATCTGCAACAGAAATACTGTGAGTGAGTGACATTATGGAGAGGTCTGTGCCCAACAGCTCCCAAATGCAACTGTTTCTTTGCAAGGGGAGAGTATGCTACAATTCAAGAGTGCAGCACTTCATTAAATCCTGAACACTAGGGCAGTCCAGGAGTGGGGATAAAAGCATCAACTTTATTTCAGAGCACCCCTTTCCTGCATTCTGCAGGGTATGGCTCTTCCTCTTCCTCCTCCCTTTCTTCTCTTTATTTGAAGAACAGCAAAGCAATAAAACAGTGTTTCTCCTGTGCTGACTCTACCTTCCTGAGGATTTACCAGGACCTCTCAACTCTTGCTGTTGCTTAAATGCTGAAATCCAGTGGTAGGTAATAGAAAAATCAAAAGTCCCTTCGATTACTCAGATGGCCCTGATACCCAGCAGAAATGCACTGCAGAGAGTTTCAGTGGGTTCTGGTGGCTGGCTGAGGCTTCTTCTGGTTGGAGTCCCTGCAAAAGCCTTCTCAAAGGGAAGAGACCAAACACTGAACCAATTTGGGTGCTCCTGGCCACATTCATCCCCACTCTGCTCTTGTGCTGCTTCCAGTTCCCATTGACACTGTGGGAAAAGAAAGGCTGGGAAGAATGAAGGAAGCTTCCATCCTCACATTGTGCAGCACAGACATCCCAAACATATAGAGAGCCATTTTCCCCTTGGTGCAGGGCTGGAACATCAGCTGGGGATGTTTCCCCCTGCATCCAATCTGTTTTTTTTTTGTTTTTTTTTTTTTTGCATCCTGTAATTTTCTGAGGGTGGGGAAGAAAAATGACATAGTGATGGGGTGGGAGAGGGAACACTCAGGACTGCTGTTAAAATTCTTAAAAACTATTTCAGGTGCCCGGGTGGATTTGCCCAGCTTCTGTGGCAGCTCCATGTGTTTGGTTTGTTGCTGGTAAGGGCTGAGCTCCTCTCCTTGGAGACAAGCCCATGACTTCAGCCTGTCCCCCACCCCAGCTCCTCTTCCCCCACAACAGTCATTATCATCTTGATGATCCTCAGGCAGTACTAAATGAGAGGGACATTTCTGTATAGAAGTCTCACTGTAACTAATGGATTAAGAGATTCTGTAAAAATTAAAGCCTTTCTTCATATTTCATATTTTCAGCTCTTCAGCTGCTGCTTTTACCCTTGCACTCCAGCTCCAAAATCCTTGCAGGGAGGCAGCAAGGAGGCACTATGGGGAAGCAGAGGAGCAGCCTCACTTGCCCCATCGCTTTTGCTGATGTTGTTCCCTATGATGACCCAGCTATTTGGCTGTCAGCATCCACCAGCAGAGCCCAAGGATACCGGATGTTGGATGTTTATTTGCAGCCAGGTTCCCCAAAAGGTTTGCCTTGCCAAGCTCCAGGCAATGCCCACTGCTCTCAGCATTTGCAGAGACAAGAAGGCTACAAGCAGGGCAAATTTATATACAAAACAATACAGGAGAGGGACTGTAAATACCTCCATATTTACATACCTATAATTGCAATTCAGGCTGCATGATAAGGAATCAGCACACTTGATGAAAAGTTTAAGCAAAACAGAGAGGAAACTAAAAAAGTGTCTGCAAGTGGCAGCACAGACAAGAGAGTGGCAGCCTTGAGGGTTTCCAGCAGCAAAAAGGCTTTCAATTACAGCTATGTGCTGCCACTTAATGCCTTCGTTTCCCCTGCCATGCTGCTGGCAGGCTGCAGCCAGATCCTCAGTTCATTGCTATCTGCTCTACACCGCAGACGTACTCGGCCATTTTCCCAAAACCCTGTAGGGATGGTGATCCACAGTTGTCTTGTTTCTGATTTACAGAGCTGTTTGCTTCCCAGCTGCAACCTGCTCTTGAAGTTCAGATAGAAGGACTTCCTGGTGGCAGGTTCCCCTTGCATCAACCAGCCCAGAGAGAGCCAAACTTTCGAAATCCCAAACTGAGATATTAAACAATTCCATCAGCTCAGCTCAGCTCTCCTGGGCTGTCTCAGGAACTGCATTACTTTGCTTTTACATATGTGGGCACCATGCAGGTTCCAAGAACTGTCTGGCACGATGGATGTGCTTCCCTGATGCTGTTTTGTTAGACAGTGTTACTGAAGCACTGCGTGCAGTCTGGTAACTGTTTGTAACCAACATTTGACATGGTGAAAAATTGTCCCTTGAGCAGCAGCACAATGCAGATGCTGACACACAATAAATATCCCCAGGTGACAAGCAATGGAGTCACTCGCTTGCACTGTGGTGGAAAGGAGTCGCAAAGGCTCTGTTGGACCACTATAGAGCATCCAGCACTACTTGTTGAGAGGTGATGATTTAAAGTTCATTTCTGTGGAGGAAAACTGCTCATACCTATTTTCTCTCCCTTAAGCATGCAACACTGCCAAGGTTAATGGTATCCTTGGGAAATGTTCTATTAACTGCCCTAGTATTTGCTTCAAAACCCTTGTCTGCTGCTGTGCAGCAATGCTCCAGATCTGGGATGAGGAGGTGGCAGTGCTGGATGCAGCCCAGGTGATGAGGATGCAGTCAGCAGCATCAGTCCTATCGCAGCAGAGCCAAGAGCTGTAAAAACCCTATGTTCCCTTTGCACCCATTATGCACCCACAAGGCCTCCTTGTTCTTTTTCTATGCTTCATTCTCCTTTCTGCTTATAAATCATGCATGGCTTCATAGGAAACTTGAATTGATCAAGCTGCACTGAAAGTGAGGTTCTCCCATTCAATTTCTGAAAGAGCAGGCTATAGGTAGATGAAAAAAGTAGCTGAAAGTAACACTAAGTACGAATAATATGGTTAGTTTATGCTTTCAACATATATACATATTTTCTGTATTTTTAAAACTTAAAACTCTGTAAGACAAAAGAAAAACAAGCAAGTATATCACAATTGCTTCAGAATGAAAATCCTTAGCAAAAACACTTGCCAATCCACTCCAATTTAAAATAAATAAATAAATAAATTACTTTTCTATTGAAATGTGTTGGGGAGAAATGACCTAAAATGACCCTAACCTTTCATATTCAAAGTCTATTAGGCATTCAAAACCGGAGGAAGGAACTCTGGTCAAACTGGAAATTGTACTGGAAAGCCACCTCTACTACAATTTCTGTCCTCTCCCAGCTGCTCACAGTGACTCAAGGGAACAACACAGCTCAACAGAGGACACCATGGCAATGGCCACAACAAGGCAACCTGCTAGGGCACGTATGGGAGAGAGGAATTGGGCTCCATCCCACCCAGCCTGCAAGGCTGCACAGCTTTGAAGAGTATGACGTTCTAGTAAATTTTATAACCCTTGTTCCTCTTCTGCTATTCAAGTAAACATATTTCCTTAGAGAGCTTATTCTCAGAAACTAGTTTAAGTAATGCAAGAATAACACAGAGTAGTAATTGAAAAGCATTTAACATCCTAAGAGTTCCCACCAGACAATTAAGATGCAGTGAAGAAATAGCCATGCGGCCTTTGGCAGCAAACCAGTAGAGCACTGACCTCTTGTTCTCTCCCTAACCTTTCATAAAACATTCTTCAAATAAACACTGCACACATAGGGAAAACTGCAACTGCTCAGAATTTATAATGACAAGCTAATATTTATAGTCTTAGTGCCCAAACAAAATCAGCCATGCAGAAGTAATATTTTTTTTTACTGGTTGGCTCTTTTTGTCGCTCTGGAGAGGATGATGATTCAGGCTACTATTGTAGAGGATTTTGACATCAATATTCCTTGATGTCTCACTAAATATTTATTCTCTAAAGACTATCTTTCTACAGAACTCTGTATTTGCTGTCATTTGAAAATGTCTGGAAACAGATCAAGATGCAATTCCAAGAGTTGCACTCAATTCACTCCCTTTTATGGAGGACAGAAAGGACACACTCATCAAAGCTGCTCAAATATAAGATGCCCTGTTGCTTGTCCATAGCATAGGCATCACTGAGCCATATCACTGATGCTGTTGAACATGGCCTTTAAGCCATTAAACAAACTATTAAGAGTGAAGACTTCAACAAACTTGCAATGGCAAATCATATGGACTGTAAACTGTAGCAGTTCCAAAGCTGACACGTCCATGAAAACAGACATGGTCCCCCAGGCCAAACACAGCCTGTTGCACACCGACCAAGTTCAGCACTGCCTCGCATGTGACTAGATGTATGGCCATCACACATCAAGGAGGAATTTCATCATTATGCTAAGGCCTGAGAGGAAAATTCAAGCATCATCTTTCAGCTGCAAAGTTCAAAGTGAATCTTCCTGCCACATGAAAGCATCAGAAGAAACAACTTGTCAACCAGAAGTCGATCAGTTGCTGCTTTGGTTACTACTTAAATCCTGCAGCTGCTGCTGGTAGTTGTTTATTGACAAAGTTCTTGAAAAGGTAGCCTACAGCATTCCCAGTGCACCTTCAACATGATCAACAGCTGTACTCCTCAGTGAACCTGGTACAGTAAGGGCTGCCCTACAACCAGGCATGGAGGGGCTTCAAATAATTTTACCATAATTATTTTCCTAGCTATTTTCTACATCTTGTGTCTCAATTTCTTACATACCTTTCATATTGTTTTGCCTCCCTCCGACTTCATACTCCTCTAAATCTCTTCCTTTTGTTTTTATTCATTCTCTTTTCCTTTCACTTTGTGAAACTTCACCCCCAGGCACTTGTCCCACTCCAACTGTAATTAAGTTTGTGCTTTATAAAAATGCAGTCAGATCCAAGTGATATTTTGCACTTACAGTGAGACCTGTTGCATCCACAAAAGGAAACAATGTCACATTTTAAAAAATCATGAAATTAAAATGATATAGCAAATGATAAAAAAGAGAACCAATGGCATACTCCATATACTGGAGTCAGCAATTCAAATCAAACCATCTTATTAAGTGAAGCCTTTAGCGGAAAGGCTAAGCCATAAGGGTTACTTCATGCATGGAAACCTTCTCGTAAAGGACTGATGGGCAAACCACAAGTGTGCACATCTTTGACTGCTGCTGAGCATCCAGCAGGGGCATATTGATGGATGGCAAGATCCCAGTTCATTCTTCATTACCCAAGTGCTCCTCTGACTGTCCTGCTGTACATGCCATTTCCCCGTTGCCTCCTGCCAGACAAGGTAGCAAGACTTTTCAGTCCCAGCAACAAGGGCCTCATGTTCATCTTTTCAGCAGCAGCCCTGACTCCCCTCTTCTCACATCTCTGCAGACTTCCCAGGGCTCTCAGGAAGCCCATTCAGGCCTATGGTGCACACAGTTTCATGCACTGCGCTGCTGTACCCTAGAGTAACAACAGAAATCCCAACACCAAACAACCACGTGTTACATGCGAGGCAAGCATTACAGAACATCATGCTTCTGAACACACGCAACTTCAGGTGGCTTCTGGGTCGGGTGCTGCTGTAAGATCGCTGTAGCCTAACCCGAGGCATGCACTGTCACATTCTGCACTGCTTGCTACATGTTCGTATCTTTATGACTCTGCACGCTTTCCCTATGGTTACAGAGAATAAACCAGAGATATGAATATTCATATTTGCACAATAGATACATTTTAAAAAATACAATATAGTGTTCTCTCCTTCCTATCCACCCTCCACATCAGGATGTGCAGTAGTAAGTGCTTTCTAGGGAACTATATGGCAGCTGGATGCTCCTGGAATATGAGGATTCATAATGTTTACATGACTAACAAATGCATGAACTTTAAGACTGCAATAAGAGAAAAACTGTATTTGATAGGAGAATGCAAACTATGTGGTCTCCCAGAAACATTATACAGTGGATGGTGTAAATTTGGATAGAAGAGACTCATAAAAGAAACAGAATGGAGCCACTGCTTCCTGCTACAATCAAAAAGAACACGGGCACTTACTGTCGTAAAAGAGGAGCTTTGGCAGCAGTCCTAGAGATTGAGTAACTCAGTCGTCGTAATATGCTCAGATCGTGATTGGAAACCCAGTCTTTTATGGTATCTCCAGTTAGTGATGTAGACAGACTGGCACCTGAGGGAGCTTGAATTCATGGGCAACAAGAAGTATGCACCCTCCTTGCACATATCATATTTTGTTCTGAGCGGAGCCCTCAGAAGAAGGATTGCTTAAGGTGCTTACTCTGTTTGCTTCAATAGCTGAGGGGAGTGATTGGCTGCTACATACGGGGGGGGCAGCTTTGAAGAGCCCACGTTGCTCTCCCTAGGATTGAAGTACCAAAATAAAAATGCAGGCTGTCTTCTCTAGATGCATGTATAATAATGAGGATTTGTTGTCCCATCTTCCCTTACATAGCGCAGTAGACAGCGTCAACTTCTCTGGATTACACAGACATCAGAAGACTAGAGAAAAATTCTGTGAAGCAATTTATTTTTTAAAGATGGACAAAAAGGATAACACATAAAAAATAAAGCTTCTTTACTACCAACAAAAAGCTCAGACAGCCACAGTAAACATATATAAATATAAATATTTATATAAATAAATAAAACCACCGGTGATTCTCACCTCACTTTATTACAGATGTATGTCATGAGCCACCAAGAGTTTGCCAATCTCAATTATCACTAGAACCAAGGAAGTTCCAACTGAATGTGAGAAAGAAATTCTTAATGGTGAGGGTGTCAGAGCCCTGGCACAGGCTGCCTAGAGAAGTGGTAAAGTCTCCTCTGGACGTATTCAAACCTGCCTGGATGCCTTCCTGCACAGCCTGCTGTAAGGAACCTGCTTCAGGAGCTTGGCTGGGCTGGGGGAGCTCCAGAGGTCCCACCGAATCCCTGCAATTCTGTGATTATGACCTAAGTCATTTTGGGAAAAAGACAGTAACAGGAAGATATGAATAGTTTGTACCCAGCTGAATGAAATATTTTTCCCAGTGTACGACACTGAAAGCTCCTCACAAGAGGCACCATGTTTTATGGCTGCTAAGCTAACCATTCTGCTCGTTCTTCCCATCTCCTTTACTCACCTTCTGCCAGCAGAATGAAGCCTTGCACTCACCAAACTAAAATTGAACTGCTTTTAGCCAAGTTCTTGGTTCTCAAAGTCCCTGTAATGAAACTGTAACATTTTCAACCTTCCCTTTGCACTCCAAAACCCAAAGTTTTTCAGGTTTCCTCCAAAGTTATTCCCACAGTGTCTCCCAGACTACTTAAAAATACTTTGAGTTGAAGATTGTTTCTCCAAGACCGATCTATAGTACATTATAAAGTAAGCAGCAAGCATTTGGCAGGTAAGGACACACTAAGTTCTTTCAAACACTGAATCCACAATCTAAGTTATTCAAGAGAAAAAAGGAATTGTCTTGAAGTAATAAGAGATGGGAGAATTAACATGCATCCTTGGAGATTTAAGACGACAAAGTCCACAAGCTGTTTTTTTCAAAAGAAAGACTACGTTTGTAAACATTTCAACTGCAAAATGATGAGCAGGGACATGAAGCTCAATCCAGTTTACAACAGGTTAATAGACTAACGCTCAAAAGACTTGATAAAAATGGACTAGAAATTATTCTTTAAAAAAATCGCTTTTTAACAATCAACGCCATGGAAGCTTCCTTGTATTTCAGTGTTTTGGTGGTTTTTTTTTAGTTCAGTTTTTTTTAGTTTAGTTTAGTTTTAGTGTTATTATATACTTTTTCCCTCCAAAACGGAAATTGTGCTAAATACAAAATTAGGGAAAAGCTGATGTTCCAGATCGTAAAACATGCAAACAATCTAGGAACATTTACTGTTCAAAACGACACGTCTTCCATTGGCAACTAAATGGTTAAAGAAAAAAGAAAAAAAAAGCCTTAAAAGACTCAAGAGAATCAGCTGTTGCTAAAACAATTTTATGGTCCTTTCCACTTCACTGGAAGTAGTTTGTATGGCTGACTGGAAGCTATTCAACGCTGTCAAACATCTAACACTCCCACAGCTAGATGCCTTACAATGAATAATGAGCAGTCTAGCTTGAGCTAGAGCTGCATTTTTTACCAGGGTCTAGACCCCAACCCAGCAACACTCCAACTTCACTGTTTGATGCCTTGTTAATTTCTAAGACCAAAAATTAACCACAACAAACAGAAAGTGCCAAGATTCCAAAGCACCACAACTGCATTTAATGCAATGCAATACAGAATTTCAGGCCCACAAGAAAATCTGTGCATCTTTTGTAGTTTGCATTGATTCTGTATAAGAAAATAACATTCCACTTCAGTAGATGATTTACACAATCTTTGAAGGCTTACAACAGAAGCACAGAATAGAAGGAAGAAAAGTAGAAACAGTGAATAGAGTGCACACAACTGTTGCTAAAATATTAAGCACATCAGCTGTCATCCTGAGTACCATTATTTACGTATTATCCCAAGCGAAATCTTGGACTCATACCATGTTTACATCCTTCATCTTTCAACTGTAATAATGGTGAAGTGCTGACACCAACATCGTATTCCAAGCAAGACACAGAGTGCTCAGTGAAGTTACGACTGTTGCCTTTGGCAGGTTTATAATTATGGCTTCAGTAGTACTTGAATTCTGTAGCTCATATCCTGCCAGTAGACGGAGCTTGGTACCTACATCTCTTCATACAGCTGCAGGATAATGTCATACAGGACACACACACACTGTGACCTTGGGCACACTTTTCCATGCTTGCTGTTTTGGGGCTGAAAATGAGCATCTTTCTATCCATTCATTTTACATAGGTCATGACTTTTTTTTTTTTTTTTTTTTTTAATTACACTTGGCTCTGTTTTCACAGAAATGAATCCTCCTGGAACCAAAAGGAGCTGAAAAGTATCAGAATCTCAGTTTGGTGAACAAAATGAAACAAAGCAGCTGTTTTGAGAAAAGTTGCTTATACCATGCAGATACAAATCCCTTAGTAAGAAGAACTGAATCTGAAACAATAGGAGACCTAATAAGGTAATTCTTAGTAAAAAATAGCTGCTAAATGAACTAGTGTTTCAGAACTGAGTTGATTATCTACATTCTAAAACAGATGCAGCTTCACTTAGATGAAGGAGAAAAGAAAAGCATGTATGTGTGTACATTAATGTGCTCACATGATAGCATACACCTGTGCTATTGAATACAGTGCTTAGCATCACACAGAGGCAAGCTCACGACTCCTGCAATGACCAAGGATCCTTGCTTCATAAGTTATGCAATTTTAAGAATATATTTACATTCGGTATCAGTGGTGTATCTTTGTTAACAAAACAAAACAGCAAAGAAGAAATAAAATGTACTTTTCAGAAACTTACTGGATGTTACTTTTTTTTAATCCTGTGCCCTAAAAAAAGATATGCAAAAGGCAATGCAAGTTTTTCTACTTGGTCCAACCGTTGACCCATCCCCACCATGCTCACTAAACCACGTCCCTAAGTGCCACATGACTTTTCACTCTAAAAGCTGGCTGCTCTTTCTTGGCTTTATATTTAACCTATCCTTACTCTCTGCATTTGGACAGCTTACTGGCCATGCACCATACATTACAACATGCCCCCATAACTCAGGTGGAACACCAAACGTATGCATAAAAAATCTCCTGAAAACATTCACCTAGATACTAGCTTAACATTTCTGAGACCACAAAGACACGCATTGAGTTAATACCTAGAGTGTTTTCCAAAAGCATTTCGGCAATGAAACTAGACCAAACAACTGTATCTTGGTTGTAAGTGAAAGAATGGAGCATGATCCCTCTCAAAGAGGGAAGCCTTTGTCATAAAGATGATGTCCCAAATGACCATCACTAACCACAACTGCTTAATCTCAATCAGAGCTTGTTTCAAACCAAAAGCTGGTAAAATGCTCCATCTATCCACCTGACCAGTAGGAATGTTTAACAAAACTTTCAACTTACATGTACAAAAAACTTAAGATTTAAAGAATGAAAAGTAGAAGAGAAGAGGTTTTTATCTTACTTCAGATTAATGTCTCACTAATAGTGTAGTTAAGCTCAGGAGGTAAGACGCAAACACGAACATCCAAATGAATAACTTCTGTAAAAGCAAACTTATACATTTACTTAAAACCAAATTCTTGGCTATGTATTTAGTCAAATAACATGACAGTGAGATAGTACTTCAGAACCAACTCAACTGTAATTTCGTGGTGGTTTTTATTCTTGCTCTGATTAATGATAATTCAGAATTTGGAAATGTTTCATTTCAACTTTCTTTGTAGTGACATTTCTGGGTAAATATAAAATTTCAAGCAGTTCCATTGTTACTGAGATGATGTGTAACACCAGGAGATCAGGCTACTCCTCGTTATCTAACACCTGCATGGAAGAGAATTGTCATTAGTCAACAAGCCACAAAGCTGTTTATAATCCACTTGAAAAGCTATTCAAGACTACATGAGCTCTAATTCTCCAGACAAATTTTTTAACAGATGGGAACAAAGCAAAAGCATTAAACAATTCAGATGATTATTTTCAGAAATACTTCTACAGTACTCAAGCACCAAAATGCTTTTAAATCAAGCAAATAGCATGTGACAAAACTTACAAAGCTGACTCCAAGGACTAGGTGCTTATACCCCTTGAAATATGGCAGACTCCAGATAAACAGTTCCACAGCTCATTAGAAAATAACTAATTCCTGACTGATTGTTAGACGGGAGTAATCTTTTGATGACTACACAGCCCAAGACAAATATAATAAAATTTCAAATTAGACATACTTTTGCATGTCCTACACCACTGTTTGAGCCATCTTTTGCACAAAAGTAGGCAGTTACATTACAAGATGTGCCTTCAGTGCAATTCGCCAGGTTTCCAAAAAGTCTCCTTCTATCCCTCATCAACTAAGCATTTGAACATGATGTACACTCATGTAACACTGGTTTGCAGGAATAAAATGTGCAAAATCATGACATTAGCATCAACGGTTGTGTCTTCCAGATCACATCTGCATGAAACACTACTATACTAGACAGCTTCAAGATCACCTACAGATCTCTTCATAACCACGCATTTCCTCCATTTTCTGCTTTCAAATGAGATTTCCTAGTATCAAGTGATTAGAAAAAGTGGAATGACATTTTAGTAAGTGCAAATATTGCACAAACATAGCTTTCCTTGTACATTTTTAGTTATTTTCAGCAATCTAAGGCATTGAACATCCTGTTCTTACCTTCGCTAAGTTCTGTCCTTTTACTTATTGACTGGAAAACTCTCAGGAAGGAAGCACATGAGTTCAGCTCTGAGTGTTCTCCCAAGTCTCCAAGAGTGTTTTATGACACTGTTCATTATCTTTAATCAAGAAGTTCATTAATAGCTGACAGAAACTCTTTGTTGCTGTGAATCACTCAGCACAAAGCTTTTTTGTTCATAATACTGCCATTTCCTTATCAAATTTGACTACCTTTTCTCTTCCTTAGAGATGACATAAAGTGGTCACCTTTCACGTCAGGTCTTTTTTTTTGTTTTTCCTCAGATTGTGCTTTCTATTCCTAATGACGTCAGACCATCAGAATTACTTTCCTTAAGCCTTCCACCAATTGCTGAATTTCTAACAAAAAAGTTGTGGCAATCTTTACATTTTATTTCCCAACTTTCTTCCCCGCTCAGAAAATTCTGGTCCAAGCTCAGTGCAATCGCACAGGCATTTCAGGACATACTGCAAATATTATTTCATAGGCAGATGCCTCTTTCCTCTCTTAAACTAAAACTAAAAAGTACCTATACACTTGTTCATTCAGAATTAAAGGTATACATCCTTTCAATTTCCAGTTAGCTAAGAAAATATGCTGAGTTGCACTATATGTTAAGGATACTGAAAGTCTACTCAAGGTTTATGGAAAAAGGAAGTATTATTGGAAACAAACAAACAACAACAAAACACTAATGATCTCTAGTTCCATCTTTATCATTGTTTAATATTAAAAATCAAAACACTAATAATGACGTAACATAAATAGAGAGAGGAATCCAATTAAAAATGGCTTGAAGGAGGAAAGTGTAGACAACAGAAATGCAGACAGAAGAGTTATGTGGATATTCCTCTTGACTACAAGCTTCCTGCTTTGCAGTAGGAGTAAAATTTTTAAAACCACTTATGGGAGATTAACAAACCAGCTGAGGCCAACTGTCAAACTATATTTTCTGTGTGTTTTTTTTTAAATGACTCTAGATTCTAACTGCTATTCTTTGTACAGTTCCTTTCCAACTCCTAATTATATCTCCAACCACGAATCACAAATGACTGCAAAAGAAGCAGTTTAGTACCACCATCACCATCAAGGTGGTAAAAAACATAAAACAAACTTCCCAAGATGGAATGTTTCTCTTTAAAGATCTGGAATAAATAAGAAATAACGAGGACAGTCAGACTGAACTTTGTCCACTTTCTCACTGGCATGAGTTGGTCTCCAACATGCACTCAAGAATTTTTTCGGGGACTCCCATTGTGATTCTTCTGTAGGTGGAGAATGGCTGTTTGATATTCAATAGAGAGACATTGTAATTTTATATACTATTTTATATGTCATCAGTGGTGGCAAATGTTTACTCTGGAAGTTCAAGGAAAGTAGGGTAATAGGTGGTACTCTAAATTATAATAGAATTTTGCAATTACTGTTATTTTGTAGGA
The DNA here is from genome assembly GCF_905368555.1 of Meleagris gallopavo. Taxonomy (NCBI): domain Eukaryota; kingdom Metazoa; phylum Chordata; class Aves; order Galliformes; family Phasianidae; genus Meleagris; species Meleagris gallopavo. The sequence goes on along the minus strand of NC_139414.1, from coordinate 131,406 downwards.
GGACAGGCAGTGGACTTTTCAAGTCCTTCCACAGTGGTATCTGCATAGTCCTTCCTACTGCCATGATTTAATAGCTCAGGACCTGGCTAACGGACAAACTATTTAATATGAAGGTATATCATTATATTGATGATTTAATGCTAACCTCCACATTTCTATCTACAATAAACAACACAGTAGGCTCTTTGTCTTCTTATTTACAGGAGAAAGGATGGGCCATCAATCTTTAAAAGGTACAGGGACCTGGATTATCTGTCAAATTGTTGGGCGTTGCCTGGTTGCAAAAGACAAAAGTCCTACCTAATGCAGTTATTAACAAAATAAAAGCATTCCCTGTGCCCAAGACAGTAAAATTGCTACCAGAGTTTTTAAATATATTGGGATACTGGTGGTTGTTCATACTACATTTAACACAGATCTTAAGAACCTTCTATCAGCTGGTAAAAAAAGGCCAGATGTAGGACTGAGACCAACAACAGGATGCCTTTCAGCAGGCAAGGCTAGCAGTAGAACAGCTACAGGTATAAGGCATTTTTGACCCCACTCTCCCCACCAAGTTAGATGTGCCTGTGACTCAAGTGAGATCTGGGCACCAATTGGGGCAACTCTGATAAGATTTTGGTCCCAGACATGGCATGGAGCAGAAGAACGATTTAGTGTGATAGAGAGACAATTACTAGCCACATATTCTGCACTACAAGCAATGGAACCAATAGCAAGACAGCTGAAGTTACAGTATAAACACTATCCATCCTGAATTGGTGAGAGATCTGATGCATATTCCTAAGACACGGGTAGCCTAATCTGAAACAGCAGCATGATGGGTCACCTATTTGAATCAACATAGCTGCTTGTCCTCTTCTCCATTAAAAGAAGAATTGTAGAAAATATTAGATCCAGTAGTTTCTCACAACTATTTGGCAGAAGCTACTACAATTACCCCGCCAGAAAGAAGTCCAGACACATGGGCAGCAGTAAAAGTTTGGGGTCCACTGATACACATCTGACATGATATGGGCTTGCCAGGATTGTGAAGACTGTGCCCCGACACAACCATGCCCACTATCCCAAACAGCAACCCACCTTGCCTGAGAACATAGTCCAGTACAGCAGTGGAAAACTGACTACATAGGCCCCTTCTGGTGGTCTAAGGGGAGAAAATACAATTTGTCCTGTGTAGATACAGTGAGTGGCCTATTTACAAGCCTATTCAGTGCCGTGAGCTGACCAGGCCCATACAATCAGAAGACTCAGAAGATTAATGGCATCATAAGGACCCCACAAATCACTGACAGTGATCAAAGATCACATCTTACTGGCACTCCTGTACAGAAACGGGCGAAAGATAATAATGCTGAATGGTGATTTCACTTACCATACAAACCAGTGGAGCAGGTCTTACAGAAAGTTACAGTGACATTTTGAAAACAGCACTTGGGCTGACAATCTATGAAGGAGTGGAAAACACAGCTACATGCAGTATTAAGAGATGGCCAACCCAGTGCCTTACGCATGCTACAAACCACTTGGGCTTCACCACTTAGGATACAGATAAGGGAGACCAAAAAACGTCTAAAGCCATAAACTGACACCATGAACATTCTACTGCTCCCTGCCTCTGCTGACCTTGAACCAGATAATCATATGGTAGAATGGCAGTGACAGGTACATGTGATGCCAAAATGGTGCAGCATCCTTGCTCCTTAAGGGACATCATTGGAAAAGGGAGATTCTGTATCTCTCCAGGTACTCTATACCTGGCCGACTAAAGATACTTGTCAATATTCTGATTTTTATTGCATAAGGAACTCTTCAATGGAGTAGGACTGTAAGCATAAACAGATAGCCAACCTTCAATGAAAATGACAATCAAAATAATGATGAAGTCTGAATGCAGAATTGTCCATGACCTTGTCACCCAACAATCACAGACCAAATATGGAATGGTGTATGTTGGCTTTCACCTTTAATGGGAGGATAAGACACCAAACACCATATTTTGTTGAAGAGAACTCTTTAAATGGAACTGACATGTGGATGGAAGCTTTACCCAAAAGCTGGTGTATATTACTTCATCCTTACACTTGAGTAAGGGTAAGGTAAGCTTTCTATGCATAGGGTTCTTTATGAGTTTGTGGTCAATACGGCTGTCTGCATCTACTCTTTAATTGGACTAGATGATGCACTTGGGGGTGCCTTATGTATCCAGTACAATACACTCCAAATTACCACAAACACCAACTAACTGGCAAACCTTTCTCATCAGATATTGATATAAATGGACTGCTTGGTGGTCATATGCCATGGCTGGCTTCTTGCCACAAGCTGCAGTGATCTCTACTGAATGGCATGTATCTATCTGCATTAGCTAATCATACTGCAGAAGCACTAAATTTAACCCAACAAGCTATTGGGCTGATTAACCAGGAATTAGAACAAATGCAAAAAATAGTACTACAGAATCACATGGCAGTAAGGATATTAACTGTTGCTCAAGAGGGACTGTGCAATCATTAACACAGATGGTTGTTTATACATTCCTGGTGTTTCCAAATATGTAAGTCACATGATGACACAGATGAAGATTCCAATTATTCAAACAGAACACTAACAAATGATTCCATTTCTATCTGGGTAGCCTTCACAACTTCATGGTGGTAAAAATGGTTTTGGCATTACTGGATTCTGTCTTAGTATTTGTCTTATTAGTTTCTGCATACACTATTGCTTATGTGAGATTAGGATGCAATGCACCTCAGGTATCTTCAAACAAGCTATGTCCCAGATCAAGCCATGAAGGGATGGAGTGTGTGAAAAAATACAGCTCATGGCCTGAAAAGGTGACTAGCCTGTGAGAAAGGGCTTGTGCTAGCTTGGGAACACAAGTAAACCATCTCTAGCTCCTGCATGTAGCTAGAAGAAACTTGTTTGTGATGAACTGCTCTGTACCTGCAAATGAGTCTCCCTGTTTTCTGAAAATGACCTTGCTTATCCTGATACATGATGCTTTATTGTCTCCCACTGTCAAATATATGGCCACAGCACTAAGGGGTGCACAGACGCCTGGCTGTCCCCAGTAATGTAAGTACCTCTCTATTAAATGGATGAACATTAACTTGCCTCTGCATACTTTCTTCAGGATCAGTAAAACTTATGCAGAAGGAATGTCACTTTTACATAACCTGTAGCAGTTTGTGCAGCAGTTCGTGCAGGCAGTCTGCTTCAGCCCTGCTAGAAGCAGCCATCCATTGCAGTGACTAGCTTGCAAGGTGCAGAATCAGGTGAAGTTCTTTTGACTTCTGTCAGTTCAGTGGAGGGCATCACCTGAGGGCTAAGACAACTCTGCTTCATCCCTGGGGATGTCTGATGCATTCACCTAGGCAGATATGGCAAGTGAGAAGACTTCAGTTCAGATGGCTGATTGTACTGTGTACTGTGAATCTTCTTTTAGTGACAAGGTTAAGTACCTGCACTTGATGCACACAGGTGGATGATCTTTCATGGCAGGTGGCTGAGCTGAGGTTAAAAAGCAGTTAAAAAGGCTGCATAGCATTATAGACAATGAGAGACAGACTGGTAGGTTGTTTAATAAATATGTTCCAATGGGGACAATATTGAGAAGAAGGCACCTTGGTCCCCAATGACGCACAAAAGCAGGGCTCCTCTTTGACCCCATCCCACAGCTTCACTACCAAAAACAGGCATGAAGCTCTTGCATCTATTGAGACACATGATACCCAGGACCAACAGATCTTCTGGAAGAAACCACACTGGCATCCTGCAGTAGATAATATAAAAAGAAACACTGGTGCTCATAATAGGTGACTGCCTGTTAAAAAACACTGACATTCCCCTCTGTCAGCCCAACAGGGGGTCTTTGAGAAGGTTGCTGCCTGCCAGGAGCCAAGACCTGTGACATTCCTGAAAGGATGTCACAGATCATCAAAAGTACAGACTACTATTCCTTTTTCCTCTTTCATGTGGGCACAAACAATGCAGGTAGGCAGAACATGGGCAGAATCAAAGACTATAAAGCCTTGGGAGCACAACTGAAAAACATCAGGGAGACCAGTGGACGCTGAGTACCTTGACTTCAGCAAGTCTTGTGACACTCTCCCACAGCATCCTTGTAATTAAACTTAGGAAGCAGGGGATAGAGCAGTGGACAGTGAGGTGGACTCAGAACTGGCTGATTGGTAGATCTCAAAGCACTGTGATCTGAAGAGAAGAACGTAGGGGTTCTGGTGGACAGCAGCTTGTCCACGAGCCATCAGTGTGCTCTTACGGCCAAAAGGCCAGTGGTACCCTGGATTGCATTAGGAAGAGCACAGCCAGCAGGTTGAGAGAGGTGATCCGTTTTATTCTGACATGCTGAGGCTACATTTAGAATACTGTGTCCAGTTCTGGGGTTCCCAGTTCAAAAAAATATAAGGAACTTCTTGAGAGAGTCCAGCAGAGGGCTAAAAGATGATTAGGAGCCTGGAGCATCTCCCATACCAACAAAGGCTGAGAGACTCAGGACTCTTCAGTCTGGAGAAGACTGAGGAGAGATCTCATCACTATTTCATAGAAATACTGCATTTTGAGGTCACAGAATCATAGAATGGTTTGAGTTGGAGGAGACCTTTAAAGATCCTCTAATCCAACATCACTGTGATGAACAGGAACATCTACAACTAGAACAGAGTGCTCAGAGCTTGCTCCAGTCTGACCCTGAATGTCTCCAGGGACAGGACATTCAGCACATCTCTGGGCAGCCTGGGCCAATGCCTCACCACTCCTATTGCAAAAAACTTTCTCCTTATATTCTGTCTAAATCTCCCCTGTTTTAGTTTGAAATCATTTCCCCTTGTCCTATCCCAACAAACCCTGCTAAAGAGTGTGTCCCCTTCTTTCTTCTATCCCCCCTTTACATACTGAAAGACTGATATGAGGTCTCCCTGGAGCCTTGTCCAGGATGAACAGTCCCAGCTCTCTCAGACTGTCCTGTAGGAGAGGTGTTCCATCCCTGGAATCATTTTTGTGGCCCTCCTCTGGCTGTGCTCCAACAGCTCCATGTCTCTCCTTACTGAGGACTCCACATCTGGACGTAGTGCTCCAGGTGAGGTCTCACCAGCACAGAGCAGAGGGGCAGGATCATGTCCCTCCATCTGTTGGAAACGCTCATTTTGATGTAGCCCAAGATCCAGTTGGCTTTCTGGACTGTGAGGTTACATTGCTGGCTCATGTCCAGCTGCCATCCATCTGAACCCCCAGGTCCTTTTTCAACAGCATCCACCCCAGGTCCTTTTTCAACAGCTCCATCCTTACATCCCTCAGCTTGTACTGATAGTGGAAGTACTCATGCCCCAGGTGCAAAACCTTACACTTAGATTTGTTGAATCATATGAGGTTCTCCTGGGCCCACTGCTCAGCCTGTCTGGGTCTCTCCAGATGGCATTCCATCCCTCAGGTGTGTTATTCACCAGCTGATGAGGGTGCACTCAATCCCACTATCATTGTCATCAATTAAGAAATAAAAGAGCACTGGTCTGGAGGTACTGGCCACCACTCAGCACTGATCTCCATCCAGACATGGAGACACTGACCGCACCCTCCGGGTACAATCTTGTAACCAGTTCCTTGTCTATCAAGCAGTCCACCCATCAAATTCCTATCTTTCCGATTTGGAGAGGAGGATATTACGGGGAATCATGTCAAAGGCCTTACCGAAGTCCAAACAGATAACATCAGTGTCTCTTTGCACGTCCACGGATCCAGCTATACCAGTGCAGAATGCCACTAGGTTGGTTAAGCAGGACGTACTCTTAGTGAAGCCATGCTAGTTCTCTCGCATCACCTCCCTGTCTTCCATGTTCCTCAGCATAGCTCCCAGGAGGATCTGCTCCATGATCTTCACAGAGGTGAAGCTGACAGGCCATAGTTTCCCCAGGTTATACTTTCCACCTTTTTTAAAAATGGGTGCAACATTGCATTTTTTCCAGTCAATATGGATTTCACCTGACCACAGTGACTTTTCAGATATCATCACTGCAAGTGGCCTGGTGACTACATCAGCCAGTGCCCTCAGGGCTCTGGGATGCATCTCAATGGGACACACAGACTGACTTATGGATGTTCAGGTTCCCCAGGTGGCAGCAAACCTGATCTTCTCTTACAGCAGGAGGGACAGAGCTCCCCCAGTCCCCACCTTCCAAACCATCTGCTTAAGGACTGCACGAATGTGTGAAGAGCAGCCACCAGCAAAGACTGAGGCCTATAAAAGTTGTTGTGTACCTTAACTTTCTCCTTGTCCAGAGTTACCAGCCTGACTGTATTGCTCACTATGGGGGTACACCGTCCTGCACTTTCTAAATATCTGAAGTGTGAGAGTCAACTGGATGGGGCCAGACTCTTTCCAGTGCTCTATGGGGATAGAACAAGGGACAATGGGCAGAAACTGTAACAGAGGAAGTTCCATACAAACAGAAGGAAGAACGTTTTTACTGTGAGAGTGACAGAGCTCTGGAATAGGGGGAGTCTCCTCCTCCGGAGGTATTCAAGACCTGTCTGGATGCTTTTCTGTGTGTGAACAGAACCTGCTTTAGTAGGGGAGTGGACTAGATGATCTCCAGAGGTCCCTTCCGATTCCTACAGTTCTGTGATTCTGTGATTTCCAGAAGCTCAGAGGGGACCCACGATCACAGAGCTTATCAACGAGGGCAAAAATGCATACATAATATACTTTGATAATTCTGTAAATGAAAGAACCACTTTGTTATTGGACCTCAGAACACTCCTTTACACAGGGATATGATTCTGTCCTACAGAGGAGCAATTCTGCTTGTAACCACAACTGCCAAAAGTAACAGGGAATCTGTACCTGAATCTACAGCAACTGTATGCCCAGTATGACACCCACTCACATACCATCTCTGCTTCAGATCCAGAGCAGAAAAAAGTCAGCAGTGCTACATCTGCATGCAAGACCACCATGCATCAGACAAAGCCAAAACTGTGGTACTGGGATATGTTCAGTACCACTGGAGGTGCAAATTTTTAGTTAGCACAACCAGACAGATGCTAACCATTTTTGATTCAACAGAAATCATCTGTACTTCATATGTTATTCAGTTCCTATTACCTGTCCCCATGTATGCCCCTCAACCTGCTAGGTGCCTCAGCAGGAATGCCCCCTTCCTGGAACTTGATTCAAGGAAGCACAAGCACCAACAGTATTTGTTACAGATAACTACTTGTGATAGACAAGCAGCAAAACGGGACTCCTCCTAGTGAACAAGAGCATCCCTCACATACACTGCTTTAATCAAGACATTTGCAGTATGCTCCTGATCAACAGGAACTGACCTACACTTTTTTTTTTAATTAATATTTCTGTGATTATAATTTAAGCATTTTAAAGACTACAGTATCTTATCAGGAGAGGAGAGGGAATTTGGCTTGCAATGAATAAGCAAACACATACACCTCCCCAGGTCCAAAGACGAGCATGCATTTCAGAACTGTCTATCCTCCTCCTCCAAGCATTTTAACTGAGGATATTTTATTTCCATTTGGAATAAAAAATAAAGAATAAAAATAAACAGCAGGAAAGGTGCAAAAATAGAGTTTGGTCTAAAGCAATACAGTAGACTGAGTGCATGCATGAGAAAACAGCACTCACTTTTAAAACACAAAAAGAACAGTATGGAGAAAATCTCAAAAACAACAAGGAAGAGTGAACAAATTTGGTGTCTTTATCTGGCTTCAAGAAGCAATCATGGCTCCTACCAACATGAAAGACAATTAGATTTCAGCAGACAAGCCAGAAAGTAATGATTGTGATTGCTGACGCTGCAGACTGTGGCTGGCCTGCTTTAGGTTAAGTAAGCTGGATGAAAGCCAGTATCATTGAACAAATGGCATGGCACACTCTGGAGGAATCTGAGGAGAGGTTACTAATATCTTAAAGGTGACCTTTCACACATGCTATCCCAGCAAATGGGGCAATTCTCTTGGCTGTAATGGAAGAGATGAGCAGAGGTTACTCTCTTGTAATTATGCACTCTTCCTATAAATAGGACTTTTTAATATATAATTTTATAATAATTGACTGAACCTCATTTGAGGAAAGTACACTGTGCACTCTATTGGTTTCCCTCAGTCCTTTTTCTCATTTGAAAGAAAACAATGTAACTTCTTATTCTTCATTATCATCTAGGCGGGCAGCAAACTCAAAAACGAACTCTAATTTTTAGCTGTATTACCTATTAAAAAATGTAAAATATTTCCCAAAAGGGCAGGTGCATTAATTAATGCTGCCTCAGGAAAAATGAAAATTACTAGGAGTGCTCTGCTTTCCTGAATGAGTTTTCCATGGATTATTTATAATTGAATGAAACCAATTACAGCACTTGTAATAGAAACTACACATACATTAAACATTTCCATTTTTGCAGAAGCTGAACAGCATGCACAGGACAAGGTCTCTACATTTATGTGAAGGAAAAAGAGAAGTCATCTTTTTCTGAAAAAATAAAGTACAAAACCTTCTTAGAGTAGTCTGAAGGGGTACTCTCGTATAACTGAGAACTGGGGCCCAGATTCCAAGAAGCCACCTCATAGACAGGAATCCTGAAACTGGAGATTGAACTCCTTTCCATTTCTCGAGAGACGGAAATGCAACTTAATTAGGCTCGATTTTCTAAATAAAGATTATCCTCTGTAGCTACTCAGTAAAGTTCTAAATCAACATCAGACTAAACACTTGCTCAAATAGTGGAACATGCTCTGTCTTCACATCACAATCTTACCCTGCAGAAATCTGATGTCTGAAAAAGCTAAGGACTGAGAATAATGAACTGGTATACAGTCCTCATTTTCAAACAGAAAACATCCTTTGCTACCCTACAGAGCAGTCCCTAAACCAACACAATCTTTTTTTTTTTTTTTTTTTTTTGCTTGGGAGAAAGAATTAATGTAGTTTCAAACAACACCTTTGAATGCATTCTGAATGGAAGAAAGAAAACATTTCAAAGTTACTGCAAGGGAACTGAGAAAGACTAAAGTCAAACAAAATGATATGAATATCCATCAAAGAAAATTGTCAAAAATACTTCAGAGGTAATACTTTGAAATCAGCTAGAAGCAATACACTCATCTGTAATTACCTGGTATCATCTGGATTATGTATGCAATTTACTCCATCATTAAGCTAAACAAGAGCATATGAAGAGGCTTACAAATGCCATGCAGAATTACAATTCAGCATTTTGTAGCATGTTGTATATATCGCAGGAAATATCTGTCAGACCATTTTTGCTGCCAGTAGTCAGGAAGCTTCAGTTTATTCCTAATTACTACTGCGTAATCAATTATGAAGCAGTGTGATGATTTAAGAGATATCTATCTATACTCAGATAAAACTAGTATGTATTAATTAAGAATATATTTTCATTTTCCTAACTTGCATATAACTAATCTGATAGGGAAAGTGAGAGCAGATGTAAGAATATTGTTCATTATGCGTTCCAGACTTAACACTGATTTATGTTATACATTATGATGCTACCAACAAGACATTAGCAGAAGCAAGATCCACATGTAGGCTCCAAGGCCAATAGCATAGTGGCCAAGAAAGTAGACAAATCTTTTCTTAATATTTCATATTTATCCTTGTTTATCAAACTAGTAGATATGAGTGTCATGGATGTAAAGTAAAAGCAGAACCTCAAGCAACGTGAACTAAGATCACTTCAAATGATATAGTTAAAATTCTATCAGATTACTAAGAGTGGGGGCATTTATTAATTTTTTAACATCATTTACATATATACAGTCACTCTGTTTCTAACCGCTCTTCTAAACTGAAGGGAGCTGTGGCACTAGGTATCTTGGAATGTTACAAATTACAGCCATTTTCTCCTGGCAAAAAATGTTCTTAGTCCAGAAACACCCCTGCCATATTTTCTTTGCACAGAATCTTTCAGCTCTTTTTTTCTCTTACATAATAGATGACCCAAGTTCAGCCTAGGAATTAAATTTTAGATCTGAGCATTTCCTTCTAATTTGTTCTCTGCAAGAATTCCTTCCCTAAGAAAGAGAGAACCACCTGCATTTCTCTTTTTAAATTAGGCTTTCTCCTCCATAAGGCCACACTACTACATTTTGACAGCCATTGTTACATTTCACAGAGATGTCATCAGATACACCATTATTCATTTCAGTAATTTCCGCTGTAACTTTCAACATCTTGCGAGAATATCAATCAGTCAAGATGATGCTATTATTAATAAGAACTCTGACATCCTAGTTATATCCTCCTTAATCTCCCACTTAAAAAAGACGGAATTATTTTAGTGTATTTTGTTCTCCTGCTAATGTAAATGCTGTCAAATAAGTACTTTTCCTATTGCTGCTTCCAGCTTTCAATGGAGGAGGGTACTCACTGTAGACCTCTACTACCTTCCTGATGTCTCAATCATCAGCACAAAAATGAAGTGACTGTTAAATTACAGAGAAGTAAATTTCTTTGCATTTATTTAGAAACACGCTGTTTTAACCCTCTACATTATTGCCTATGGAACGCCTCCATACATTACAAATACATGCCAGGGGAACGCTGTTTCAACAAATATTTTTGAGTATGAAAATATGCTGTTGATACCAAGTATAATATTATAATATACTGCAGACAAGCTAGAGCTACCTCCACCAGTCCCCCACCCTCCTCTTATTTCAGTGCAGACTCTAGTGAATCCCATCTGTAATACTTTCATGGACTGTTAACAAAAATCTGGTTGAAAACCAAAAGCTGATCTACAGAAAACACAAACTTGTTCAAACATTTAATAATGAAATTTATAAATGGGGATAGGGAGTGATCACTGAGCACTTACTGTAGCAGAAAGCTGTGGTCCATTTAACTGTGCGTGCAGGATGGCTTCATTGATGGAGTTCCAGATTCCCGTCAGTGCTATTTCCAGATCATGCGAGGCACCCATTTCATTAGTCAGATATTCCAGTGTGGAGATATACTCCCTCCATTGCATATCCAGTTCTGACACGCTGGCCAAGCAACCCCTCATCACGTTCAGACAGTATCCAACACAAGGTCTGATTAGTGTCAGACCCTGGCAATGTGGGCAGTACTGCATCCTCACTAGAGCTCTACTGCACTCCTTGGTGAGGGCAGCGTGTTCAGTAGTATTTATCACTTCAGTGCCCAGACTGAGGGCCTGGTTGAGCATCCTACTTGCCCAAAGAGATTTTGACAGCTCTGTAACCATGTTTTTAGAATAGTGTCCAAAGGGATTTATGTCTTGCCTCGTAAGCCGAAGACATTCTGTATAGTCCTCTGACAAATCAGTAATTCCTGGATTTATTAGCCGACTATACACCAGAGGAAAAAGACTGTCAAAAAAACGTAATACTGCATTTTCCACTGTAGTCTCTGCACCCAGGATGTAGAGGGAGATGTCTGTAAAAAGTTCTTTAACAGGCTCTGCTGCTTCTTTTGCCATAGGTCTGTAAGCTGCCTCAAACAGAGATCTTGTGTGGTTTTCAGCTAAGCGCAGGAAGGACTCAAAGGCCTCTAAAAAAAAAGGGGCAGGAGAGAGAGAGAGAAAGATGTTAGATGTTAACAGCAAGCAGCTTGCATCAAATTCACAGGACTAATAATGTCCTGAGCAGGGACACCAAGAGATATACAAAATCAGCAATACGAATACACTAATAATTAATACATCTTTCATCAGTAATATGACAAAAAAGACAGGTCAATATTACATGTGCATAATAAAGAAATATCTTAACACACACTTTTTTTTTTAAGAAAGATTAATGTATTCTCACTAGTTAGACCCCGGCTCAAGCTCTAGTGGTCACAGCTAGATCTTCACTGACAGCGCGCACAGTGATCAGATGTATCTAGATTTATTTTTTTTTAACTGACACTGCATTTGGGCAATACAACTAGACACATCACCAAAACATCCCTTACATCAACAAGCACTGCTGGTTTTGAGTACTTAGAGAGGAGTACAACATTTTCAATGTCTTGAATATGTCTCCATAAAACTCCACAGCAGAATACTTGAACAGGCAGAATTACAGAATCCATGCAACTGCAGAACTATGACAGGAATACCTGGTAATGGGGTGGGGGGGAGGGCAAAATACACCCATCACACAATTAGTACTGCATAGGGCCATATAAATAATTACACGATATCAGCATTTAATAAAATATAGGGCGAAAATTCATTTTTAATCTTCTTGTAAACCTGTAATAAAGATGCAGCAAAGCCTGAAAAAAAGTCAAAGAATAACATGTACATGGCTCAGAAATGTTGATCCTCGTTCATTACCCATACTTCTCAACTGTAGCTATTTGAAATGATTTAATAATTTAACAGTTTGTGAAAGCAGTATCTTGATAACACAATGACAGCCTAAGGTTTTGCTAGCTTTTCATCCCAGGTATCTACTGCTATGAAATAACATCGCATCAAAAACAGGAAAAAGTGTAAAGGCAATTGTGTTGTATGAAATGTTGTCTAGACGTACAAAAAACATACATGTGCACATTTGGGTAGCTGACATGCAGAATGGACACGTGCTAGAATGAAGGACAAGACAAAGCTAATGCACAAAGAGCAACTGCAGATAAAGTTGCTAGACAGCAACTCAATGACAGATTTAGATAACTGAATGTAAACATAAGCTGGAGCTTTTCTTTCACAGTCTTGTGAGTGGATAGCTGAGATGCACTTCTTGCAAAGAACAAATAAGGAATAAAGGGAAGATGCTGTGTGAAGAAATTCTCTCACTGTTAACATCAGCTTGGCCTGAGCTCCAGACAGGGGTTAGGCAGAACTTGACATTGAGTCCTCTATGAACAAAGAATGAGACAAAATTTTAAGTTCAGGAAAGCCGTATTTCACTTAACTACACCATTTTTGAATGCTCTTAAAAAAAAAAAAAAAAAAAAAGTTAAGAAATGCCATAGTTAAGGCATTTGAAATTGCACAATGTAACTATTATACACTGACCAAGGTGCTAGAATTTGTAGACAGATTTGTAGACAGTAACAATCATAGAATCAATTCCCAAGATTATTTTTCGATGACACAGAAGACAGTAATCTGAACTATTCCCACTGCTTTCTTTGGAAACTGTACAACAAAAAGCCTCTGACGTAAATCATGCTCACACTTCTCTGAATGGCAAGTGGTTCCTGCTAAGGGAGGAAACCTATCGCTTTGTGCCCCCTGAGGACTGGCCAGATAATGGGTTTTCAGTCTAATCCTACTCTGCATTCAGCTGAACATCAGCATGCGATTCAGAGCAATGTAACACAAACTGATCTAGCCCAAAGATCAGCTCAGCAAAGGAGCTGACACAATACTCTAAGATTAACACACACTGGCCAAGTTTTGTAGAAGAGCCTGCTTACTGCCTTCCTCTGTTACATCTCTCTGGGCAACTAGCTAGTTTGCTATGTGGAGCATTACAATCCCTTCACCACAACAGGCAATTTAACCAGACAGATAATACAAGATATCTCATTGTACATTAGTATTTTACACACACGCACGAGCTGTTTCCTTCTGCCTGAGAATCACTTCAGCTTTCTCACTGATGCTAAACCGCCAATACTCTGAAAGAATATTAAGAAATGAAGCACATTTCCATTTAAAAAGAAAGAATCTCCTTCTCAGACAGAGAAACATCTTGCCAACTTTCAGAATGAAGCAGATTTTTACAGCTGTGTTAAAAAAAATCCTAACTTGGCCCGTGATGGAAATGTTGACACAACTAAATTGTAATTCAGTCAGCTGCATGCCACTGTACCATCAGATTTTTTCTTGTTTGACAATTCACCTGAATTCACCTCCTTTTATTTGTAAGAAAAATCTAACCACCATTTTTATTTATTACATTGAAAAGACAACGGACATATGAAGAGCATAAAAACAGTGCCCTAGGAGCTTCCTCCTTCACTTCATCCCTTACAGATAAGCAGCCTACCATTAGGTTATGGAAGCAGGGACTCTCTCCAGTGATGCCAGTAGATTCTTACACACCCTTGCCTTCCACGTCTGTAAACTCTGCAACTATCACCCTCCTTATCTGAATAAACGAAACACATTTATGAATTTACATGTATTCTCAATTTCCTGGAAAATAACAGCCCCCAGTGAAAGATGAGTCAATGACAATGTACCTCCCAACAAAACAGATTTCAGGAGCTTCCTGGGGTAATAGGTTGTAGACTAGAAACCACATAAGCCCTTTACTTTCAAATGTCCCTTGACTATCAAAATTCTGCATGCAATTCAATGGAACTGCATTATTTTGTGACAGATATGAAATTAAAATAGTTGAGAATCACCCTTGAGAAGGAAACATGCAGGACTTGACCTTCCTGTTGTAAGGCATTAAGAGACAGTAGAGAATCAAATTACTGGGTCAGCTGGATGTTCTTAGATCTTTTCTTAGAAATAATGCAGCTTCAAACAGTTGATGCAGTTGTGCAAGACAGTCTACCTTAGCATCCTGTTTTAAAGATGATTATTTACTTTAAATGTACTTTCTATGGTACTTTGTACACTTCCTAGATCTCAAAGGTCTAAGAAGTAGGATGCTCCTCTGCGTAGCCTCAGCACACTCAAACAAGAAAAGTATTTGGTCATCTTTACAATTCTTCATCTCAACCTTCCACAAAATCAAAGTACAAATATATGCAAATATATTGATTCTGAGCAGAAATAAGTTGTAAAATTCTCCAGAATGTGAAGGGAACATTATGAAAGTTTTTCCATCATTTATTATTAAAATAAATAGGCAGATGGAAATCCACAGTTGTTCTCATGCTCCTCAAGAGCCACTTTTTTGATTGAAGTCTACAGGGAGATATCAAAGCCATGTCTGGAGCCTGAACTAACATACCAGTGAGTCCTTAATATACATCACTGTCATGAGGAGAATTTTGTTCATATTGTTCATCCTGTGCTTACAAAGCAGAAGCAGATTTTAAGCAACATTATAGGCAAAAGAAAGGTATCTAATATTTTAACACTAGGGTGGGAACCATCTTTCCAAAATAAAGTCAGTTTAAGCACCAGATACGTCTGTGCACAGAGGGCCATTTTTGTTGCTCGGCAGCAGAGACTCACATACAACAGGCCTATTCTGGCTGAAACCCAAGTCTTCCAAGACCAGCCTTCCAAAACTGAGTGCAAACATCGACACATGTGAAGGGCAAGTTACTGTCATTGCTGTTAGGCTTCTGTGTGCACCTCACACCACAGCACGGACAAGGAGTAACGCCCTGCTAACGCAAGGCCTCTACGCTCATCATTCCTTACCTTCTGCAATAACTGAATACACGTTAACTTAAAAAAGAAAGTCCACCTGCAACAAGGAAAACCACTGTATTATAAACATTAATGACAATATTTAGGAATGGTCAAGAAACCAAAAGTAGAAGCCAGCACTGTATCTAACTATACAGAAATAACATATGTATACATTTTAGATTTGTGTGTGTTCATAAAGGAAGAATGACAAATTGAAGTCACTCCATTATTTCTTGGGTCATTTAGGACCACACTAAGATTTGGCTCCTTTCCCTTCAACATCTTCCACTTAGTACCAAGTTACAAAATGCATGAAAGCTAGATTTGTTGAAAACAGCTTCCTTTTAATGCCTTCAAGTCCTTTAAATCTCCTGTGTCTTTACAGTTTGCCAAAACACAGGACAAGAGAAACACATTTTGCAGCAGTAGGAATGAAGTACAGATTATTTGAAATTTGATGCAGAGTTCTACGTACACAACAAAGTCACACTTGTACAAATTCTCATAACACACACGATAAAATTCAGAGTTCCATATTCATGGATAAGCAACAATATCTAAACATTTATGTACGCAAACAAAAATAACAAAGATTGCTCAGGTAGCATCATTAAATAACATAAACAAATTTGGGTTGTGGGATTTTTGTTTTTTGTTTGTTTGTTTGTTTGATCTTAGGATTATTTTGGAAAAGAATGTAAGTGCAAAACACAGTTTGTCACAGAGACAGAACGTGAACTCCATTAAGCTACTTAAGAAAACTTTCTGCTGCATTTCTTTACTTCTAGCAAAACACCACAATACAGAATGTCATGGGCTGGACATTTTCTTCTGCTTTGTCCTCAGTCATTATGCTGAAAAAAGCATCAAAGCTCTTTATTAACACACAATTTTTCACTTTTTCATGTGTTTTTAGAATGGCAGGCTTCCTACATGTACATGCAGTAACTCTTAACAAAACTGGTCAGAAAAACATCTTAATAAGCAGTCTCATGGAAATAAGATGCCCAGCATGTCAGCAGGAAACACTGCAACCTTGCTCATAAACATTTTGGCCACAGAAAAAAACTCCAAAGCTCAATCAAGTGGAAGCTTCTCTTGCTTTCTACTCATCTCCTGTTGCTGCTTTTAACACAGACAGAACGGGAAACAGAAATCCAAAAACAATAAAGTACTTTTTTTCCATCATCAGCAATGGAAGCCAACACTTCCATTCTGAAACATTTCCACTCCGAAAACTTATCTCATGGTATTAAAATTAGCTTTGTCTTCTACATACACATAAATATATTCTTTGCAGCACTGGCACAGCTGTGCCATCGTATAGGAAGCAATCACATATACTGACTTCTGTCCCTAACTACTGAACATACTTCTTTTCCTGAATCAAACATTCCCAGAGCACTTTATTCTCTTCCGTGAATTTAAACTGCTTCTTTACAATGCAATCTTGCACAGGGAGAATGGGAAGAAATAGGTAGCTCCTATTTTTGGTGGGACTGACAAACACTAAATACCATTAACTTTTGGTATTTGCCTCTGGAAGCATCAGTAATAGAAGTGATATCACCAACTTTAAAAGAGGCTCATTGCTACACAGGCTGCTAATGCAAAGGGAAAAGAAGTGGACAGACACACAAGCCTAAGAGACACCTTAACAAGAATAGAACAGTCCAGTGACAGGTATCAACCTTTTGTTATGCTCTGGTATTTTGCCATGAAATTAAATAATGATTTCTGCAGTCTGCATGCTGGAGAATGTATCCAAACTGCTGTAAACAGTAACTTCACCACACACTTCTTTAGGCTTAGTAGCCACCTTGGCCTCATCCTTCAGAAAATCCACAACATATAATGAAGTTGCAACTAACTGCAAAAGGATTTACCAGAGCCCAGTAAAAGCTCTGCATTTGCACTATGACAAATCAAGCCTTCCTGCCTCTTCGTGCCCTGATCTTTTTAAAGAACACATTATTTGGAAGAGTTTCCAGAGAAAACTTGAAGTTGTTATGCTGCACAAAATAGCTACAGCTTGCTAATTTGAACTGCTTCTTATTTCATCTTCAAACTGTTTGTGAACAAAATGATTGAAAAAGCTATTAAATTTAGCTTTTTATTACTTCTCTAACTGCATGTTAGTGTACGCTATTTCTATATGCAGCACTTAGAGTGCAATTACTTGCTCTTTTTTAAACCAAATGGTTTCAAGTAAAACTAAATCAGTTGACCAGCAAAAAGCTGGAGACCAGATGTGGCATTACCTTTTATGATACCCCTAGGCTTCCACTGACAGATAAATACAATGCATAGTTCTTTGGGAATATCTGTGCAGTAAAGGCCAAGAGACTTCTGGCATCACAAGGGTAAGATGATCTAGAAAATAGTAAAAGGCCTGAGGATAATGGCTATCGGAATTCCAATTCATATAATTTATACTTGTAAAGTTCAAACACCCCAGCTACTATTTAACATGAATTCATAGTATTAATAGGAGTTGGGCCAAAATAACTGAGCTAAGAACTGTAGTTACGCTTCAACTATGTCAGCTATGTCTTTAATTTTCTTTGCAAGAACAACTTCTTCATTAAAAAGTTCTGACAATACACAAGAGAGAAAATACTTGTAGTGTTTTCACAAAGTCAGCTAATACAGATAGTTAGGTTCTTCACACAGCTATCTTCAAAGTTCTTAAGAGGTTTGATAGCCCTCAGAGACTGGAAGCAGAAATGATGTTCATTTCATGATGATCATTTGATCAGTCGCTGAAGTGGTAACTGGAAGCCACACCTCCATCAAGTAGCATTGCACTTGCCAAATTGGCTTACACATGCTTTGCAAGACACTTCCTTAACATGCATTTCAGGATAAATACAGAAAAAAAACAGTGTGCTTTTATGTTTCAAACTAGAATTCCGCATACAGTTGTAAAGATGTTTAGTGAACTGAAAAGTCAATTTCTCCTTAGAAAATTAAAAAAAAAAACAACCTTTTTTTAGTAAAAATAACGAATTGGACAATATTTTCTGTAAAAAAAAAAAACAACTTTATACAACAAAACAAACACCCAGTATCTTTCCAAATAAGCTTCATGCTGTGCTCACTTTTGACATATTGGAATATCACAAATATTTAGTCAGCCCCCAAAGGTATGTTGGCCCAGCAATCCAAGTTGTGCATGGTGTTAGACAGAATTTATATTGGGTTCTTAAAAAGTGACTCCCTGTCAGTTTGGTTTCCTCAGAACAGGTACTCAGTACATATGGCTGCAACTCCTCTGAATGAGCAGAGTGCTCCAGTGCCAAAGTCTTGCACAGTTTTTTGCTATTTTCTATTCACAACAGTTTGAATATTAAAGTGTAACCACATTTTTCTCAGAACTCACGCTTGTTAGTGAAATATGCAGCAACAGGTGGAAATCAAGCTATGCCTGTCTGGAAAGAAAGCCAGGGCATGCTACATCTGAGGCTAGCCAAGGAGGTAACTGCTTTTGGTGATCACACATGAAAAGCACCTATACAGAACTGCTATTGTCAGGAGACAGTGCAAAACAATTACTTTATTCTTTCTGAAGTTCCCTAGGAGTTACTTTCCCACAAGTGTAAGCAGCTTTTCAATGCTGTGAATAATTGCCCTACTTGTGCAAGCATGGGAGTAGTCTTACTCCAATCTCTTGAATTACATCATGCAGGTAATTTCCTCCCACTGAACAGAATTGTTGGACAGAATAAAAGGGGAACATCACTTCTCCTTCTACTACCCAAGCAAACTGCTTTTATTATAAGTACATTTGGAATGAGACACTTATCACATTATGCATAGTTTGAGGAACAATCTCGGTGCATTCACCACTGCAGGATGGGCTGGCTGTGTCATTCATCACAGCACTCCAAATTCCCTGAGTTTACAAAAAATATTCCTAATCGGAAACTGTTAGGTGAGGATGAGGACACCACGGATAGTGTAAGTGTTCTGAAGCAAGCCGTAACAGCTGCGCATTACTGCCAAATGAGAATCAGAAACTCTAAAATGCAGCTAGGTGAGGACAGAACTAATGCCTAAGTAAAATGTGGATATGCAGAGATGTTGCTATATACTAGCTGAAGAGAGGGACAATTCCAAACATACCAGGTCAGAAACTGCTTGTGCAACCTTCCTGAAAATGAAAATCACAGAGAAAGTAGAAGCTGTGCCAGCTACACACTGGACCAGCTATCAAGACCAGAAAGGAATGATGCAACCATCAGACAGACAAATGAAGGCTCTGAGGTTGGTGGTCTGGTGGCGCTCAAAGCATCATAGATCTGACACAACTGGGCTCAGCAAGCAAGAAATCTAACCAAAAAGCACTGTGGTGTTACTGTCACCTGATTTACAGCGCTGATGACCACTGAGGTACAGAGCACTATGTATGTTACCTATTAGGTGAGTATAAATATCTCTAGAATCCAGATGTGAACTGTACTTTCACCAGAGCACTGAGTACTCTACAAAACTTGCCTCTGATGAACTGCTGCACTGCGTGCTCATGTTTCCTGACACAGAAACACTCCAGAGCTGACAGACACACTGGGACACACAATAAATTGAGGTATTTTGTTTGTATTCTTCTGGTGTATTAAATGCTACGGAGAAAGGAAAGGATATAATATTTTTAAAGATTGCATTATCTAAGATAAAAGAACCAAAAAAGCAAAGCAGAAGGAATATGATCTACTCAGTTTTAAGGATCTTTTCATTCTTCTGGGAATCTTCTCATTAACTGAAGATCAACCAGTCAGGAGTCTCTAGGGACAATTTTCTCAACCCTGTGATTACAGAGTTCAACTGGCAGAAGGAAAAATAATATGTTTGTTTCAGAAGGTCATGAACTGTTTCATGATTTCCAGCTGAATTAGCAAGGCGGTCTATCATGGCTCACTTCTAAAAATCTTAGAGAAAAACAGCCAAAGGAAATAAGGTTAGCTTAACAAAGCTGATTTTTTTTTCCTTCTCTGAGCTTATATGTTAATGTAGAAATACAAAAAAAAAAAAAAAAAAGGCAATTCTGAGTGCCAATGGAGGGCTAAGGTCACATAATAAGACTTTAAAAAATCCTATTAAAAAAAAAAAATAAAGCTGCATTTATCAAGATCTTTAAAGTGAAAAAAACAGTGACAGTAATAATGCTATCCCGTGTGCTCAGCAGCGAGGGCTGTAAAACAGAGTGACCAGCTGGCTCAGGGACTGCGCTGTGTGTGCCCACCCACTTCCAGCCCTCAGCTGCTGGAGAAGGATTGTTACTCACCATGGTAGCCAGCCTCCCAACAGCAGTCACTGCATACTTCTAGCTGACAAATCACTGGCCAAAACACCCTCCAGCTGTTTCTTCTGGCTTTGGATTGAAGCACACCAAATTCACTCTGCAGTACTGTGAAACTACTAACTTTACTCACCCTTCCTCTTTGGGTTAATCTCCATAAAGATATCCAGGCAAAATAAGCTACAGAAAAAAATAAAAGCTGACAGTACTTCTGTGTACACGGCCTTTCATCTAAGTAAAGTCAGTGGCTTTTATGTTTTTCAGACAGCTATCCACCAAGCCTGGTGATACAGCAACACGCAGTATCCTCACCCACCTTTCATCTGAAACACTCTTCAGTATTACTCCACAGCACAGCTGCAGGCTGCTAAATGGATCACGTATTGTCCACTCTTCCATTATACACTCAGAAGTGTATCAACATCTAGATAAAATGCAGAGGCATTGGCCTTAGATTACAGATACAGGCAATTAATGCTTAAAAACCAAAAATCCTTCCTGCAATATCTATTTTCTGCTGTCTCCCTCTTATTTGATAATAAAATGCCACAAGGTGACTGAAAGGATGTTTGCTAGAAGAAGATTACTTGTTGAGGGTGCTTTTGACAGTCAGAACAACAAATTTCACTGGATTCCTGAAGAGACATGGTGGAAAAGATGTCCATAATTGATTGCAGCAGACACTGAATCCAAATTGCTAAGCTTAGGAAAACAAACTGGGTACTGCTTTTCAAAATGTCACATGCTCACAAAGCCTCTCTTACTGGAAAATCAGAGGTGGGACAATACTTAAAATAACTCAGTACAAACAGAACACAGTTTTCTTTCTGTTGAAAGCTTCCTCTCAATTTATCCTCCTGAATTCCTTCAAGTAAAAAGGCTGGTGTGCGTTCAGCAGGTGGGTCACCACTAGTTCCATAGCTAGTGAAATGTTTGTCAGGAGCCAGCTGCAGTTACTCAACAGGGAAGGTGCCCCATCCATTATACAGCACACCTACTGGCTACCTGAAATTCCCTCCTTGAAAGAAAGAAAATACCTAAGGGTATTTTACAGGACAAAAACCCCAGCAATGAAGACCAAAGAACCAAACAATGAAACAGTATGCAGAAAGCTGCACTCCTTAACTGAAATCATCACCATGCTGCCACACATACTCAGGCACCCTCTAGATGAGTACAGCTTCACAAGACTACAATTTGCTTCATTCCTTAAGTATATCACTGATCAGATTTCAGTTCAGTACATCATTTTTTTGCATGCACAGCAGCAGTAGTGGAATTTCTAAGAGAGGAATAGGATAGGCTAAGTAATAAAGAATATATAAATCCACTTTCTTCATCTCAAGACCTCTGTATAAAGCTTCATGGCTGGATCTAAGTGAGCTGCCTCAGGGATCTACCTGAGTCCTCGGTTCAGTTAAGCTTCTATGAACAATCCTGAAATCTGCACCTGTGGGGACTTGAAGGTTGTTGAAAGTGAGCAATTGTTTCTTCTCTGGGCTTGCCGACCTTCAAGAACTGCTAGAGAAAGTCCATTTGTGACTTTGATTGATGGGGCATCTCAAAGAGCTGACGTTCATTTTGTTAACAGGGGTTTTTGAGATAGGTCATCAGAGAGAAGAAGACACCTGGTTATATCCTCCCTTAAGTAAATTGTTTGTGTGTCCTCACAGGATGTGAGAGACATGCATTATTCAGAAGAAGGAAGAACCCTTCCTGAGCTCAGAGGGGTTCCCTCTCTGCAGGACCTGCTCATTCATGAGTGAGAAAAGCACCTTAAACTCATGTTATCAGTATTTCTAGCACCCTTTTTCGCTACAGTGTCAGAACTCCAGGGAGAGCATCGCAGATCTTTTCTTTTTTTCAGCTCAGCCTCTTCCACAAGAAAGAGCTGTCATCTTTTTTTCATTCCTGAAAGCCACGTTTTTCATCTTAGGCCCTGACTCAATAAGGTATCGAAAGTATTTAAGCTTTACCTGCTGGGACCACCAGTGTTCTCAATTATCTTACCGAGTGCAGGCTCAAACAGTGATAGAGAGCAGGTCTTTGTTGGAACGTTACAATTTTCCTTTCTTACTTCTCAGTGTTACTGAAGTTACAATTGCTTCCTCTATTCCTTACAGCTATTTGATATACTACTGTGCATATCTGGCTTATTTTGGTTAAGTGGTTATTTTGGTTAGTGATGGAAATTCAATCATACCAACGTTATACACTGAATTGGAGATCAAACTATGTTTTTCATATGTCTGTCATTCTGAAGTTCTGATACAATATTGTTAAACTTTATCATATACATCCAGTTTTTATAGTCCTGTTTAAAGCTCAGCAATCTTTTACTAAGATACACAATGAAAAATAAGAGTTGCAAATAAATCATTCTGATAAGGAAAGTAAATTAGCCATTCTGATACAGCAGAATTCCATCATTTTGTGAACTGCAAGACTGCCTTCAGCAGTACAGCTTTAAATACAATTTAGAGTTTCCCCTTCCAGGTAGATTAAGAGACAGTTTTGCAAAAACGTTCAGAATTAAAGTAACAAAACTGTGGTCAGTACTACAAGAAAAAATTGACACTTAAAAAATATTCTGAATATTTCTATCACGTCATACATCTATTGCAAATGACCCGTGTTACCCAGTACTCTAATTTGCAAAAATGTTTGGGGAGCCTGGACTAGAGAAGAACTGCAATGCATTTGTGAGACATGCAGGCATCCCTGCTGCAGAGGAACCAATCTGGGACAGATGACTTTTGGAGCTGTAAGCTTTACACTGTATTTTATTTTACTGTCTACTATCCCTGTGCAACTGTCTCATTGCTTTTAAATACACTGAGTATATATTTATGCCAACTTTTTTTTTTCCATCAGAAAATTACTGAGGCCCAAAGTCCAAAAATTCCCTTCAAATCTATGACAGGAACCCTCACTCATACCCATCTCAGACATAAAAAGGGCATGGTACAACTATTTCAAATATGCAGCCATTCACTTTGCTATGATATAGTCCAGTCTTTTCACTTGCATAATGTTTTCACATCCTGGTCTATACCAGTTATTCTTATTTGCTCTCATAAGGTCACTTGCTCTTCCATCCTAAAAATGCGTCTAACTTTCACCACTCGTTTCTGCCCTTTAATCCATATTAAAATAAAAAACATATGGGCAGCAACAGATACTATACTCAAACAGTCTATAACAATTTTCTTTTTGAAATGCTCATCTGCACCTTCAAGTTGATTTGAAATCAATAAAAACAATTCAGTTTTTTTTACCTTACTCATTTAGGTATCATGTTTTTAGCTTAATCAAATCCAGAAAAAGAAAAAAGAAATACCAGATTTTTAAAAGGAGGAGGGAAATCACCACTGAAATATTTCAACAGATTTGTGGTTTTGTTTCAGAAGAAATTTCAAGATACAGGCATTTTCATTATCGGATGCATTCTCCACTTCTCTTTTTTCTGGATCTTTAAATCCATTATAATAAATAACTCCCACTGTTTAATTTCTACTCTCTGAAGCCCCAGAAATGATTGCTTGTTTTAACAAATACTCTTCAGCATGAAACTTTGTCTGCATAACTCTGTAATGCAATCAATCCCTTCAGAAGCACAGAATAAAAATACAAAACAAAACAAACAAAACAAAGAACAACAAGGTGAACCATTTCCCAAGTAAATAATGAAATTATCAGAAGATTTAAAATGAGGGGTAACAGATAAAGACTAAGAAATTCTGTGCTCTGAAGGAAAACATATCCAGTGCAAGAAAGCATATTGGTGTTTTTATGTATACAATATAGCTTATATTGTTTCTGCAATACTACTCTTAATCCACAAAATCCCCATTGAACTTCAGTGCACAAAAGTTTTCCTTCAAGAAAGAGGATTCGTGAAAACAGCCACAAACTTTGCAAAAACTGGAATTCTGTAAGGGCATTTGAATTCCTCATGCCTTCTTGTTCCACAAATGTCAAATTGCCGAAGTGTTTTCTCTTGTTCCTCAATTTCATCTTGTACAATACACCTGAAAGACTGGGAGGAAGGCTGATGTACAGTGGGAATGGTTATAAACCAGTGCCTCATATGTATTCTGCCTTGGCCATAATTTTTCCAATCTTGTGGACATATCATAGCTTAAATATCTCATAATATCATGATCAAACACACTTCAATGCTTATTAACTCCTTTTTACTGGTTCTAACAGTTCCCTGGCTTGCCTGTGCCACTTCGCTCAATGTCTGGATGTCATCCAGGTTTCAAGATGTCATTATGACTGCATTCAAGTTTGCTACAGTTTCACCATTCACTTATACAGAATATCTGCACTAAATTCCCTTATAAATTTATATTTAATACCTTTGTACTGCAGACCTGGTCTGGCAGCTAATAAGTAGGAGAAAGGGCAACAGCCCAATCCTGCCACTCAGCTAAGGAGCTTTCACAGGCCAGATGTCTCTGGGACTGGTCTGTTCCTACTGACATGGCTCAAACAGAACAAAGATGGAAGGAGGGTGGATGTTAGTGAAGGAAGACAGAAAAAGGAGAAATTTAACATCTTAAGCTAGAAAGGTAAATTATTTTAAAAATCTCCATGGGGCCCCATTCCCATTCTCCTTTTTCCCAATTTCCCCAGCCACATGACTCCTGCCAAGGGCCAAAGAAGGGAGCTCTGCTCTGAGCAGGAGGGACCTGTCCTAAGCACCTCTTTTTGATTTCTTAACCTTCCACAGTAGAAAGACACGTTTCCTTAGCAGATGGGTGAAGACTAGATCTGCTACACAGAACCTTCAAACAACAGTGTTTGGATAGTGTCTGCAACATTGGAAAACATTGGAAAAACCTCCCCATCCTAGTGAAAGGAAGATCTGAAAGGACCAAGCACTTCCCTGCTCAAAGAGACTGTTGGACAGCCCTGAAACAGAAACTCACTGATGCTGAAAAAGCTTGCACTGTAATTTAGCGAGGCAGGGCTGGAGAGAATGCACCAAGCAGTAATTCAGCAGAGACTAACAGAGAGCAAGAAGCCATTAAAACGAAAGTGGCATCAGGTGAATGAGGGGGGAAGGGAGAGAGGATTTATAGAGGATATGACATTGAAGACTAGTTTTCAATCTCCTCTTCAGAGGCCAAGGAGGAGATTTCCTACGTGGGGAATTTCAACATGGTGATGGAAGCAGAGAGTTTGGCATGGCAAAGAATAATAGTTGCTAATCCAATTCTGAATGGAACAGAATAATTAAACATCAACAAGCATTATGAGATTTGGAGGTTTGTTTTTTTTTTTAATATGCCATATATAATGCTGGTTTGTATAGCAGGTTCAGGAACATTATAAATTTCTATATAAACCCAGAGCATAAATTTGGTAATCCTCATCACACTATTTAGATATGGTACTATAGCCAAGTACTCACATATCAGACTCACACAGACAAACATCCACCCACATCTTAAGAGAGACAAAAAGTTTAATGTTATAATGGGACCCTGAGGTATGTACATGGATATACTCATTGGTCCTTAAATTTGACATTTGATTTAACTGAGAATTATCAAAATATTGAAAAAATATCCAGGGGAAATTCAGAATATATTTTTGGATCTTGCAGTTAACAGGAAAAGGTGAAATGGTTTTTTTGGACAGAAAGCAGTCATTGTGAAAAAGCTGTGATAGAGGGAAAAAAAACAGAGAATGATCCAGTCCCAGGTCTGATAGCCTGAAGTAGTTCTCCTCAGATATTTTACACATAGCTGTATGAAGTCCTGCAACTGACAACTCCAGGTATAGAGTGTCACACCCAGGGGACCTACCCACTCTCTCTCAGTCTTCCCAGTCTTCAATACAGCACAAAAATTTCTTGTTGTTTGTTTTTGTATCTTTGACTCTCTGCTCTTCAAATTCCATCTCAGGCCCCACAGTTTCCTTCTCACACATCCCACTCTGGACTGTGCTTCTGTCCCTAGCATTCACTCGTGTTGGATTTCCAGTTTCTGACAGCTATTTCTTTTGCTCAAATAACCTCGTGAACTTTGTGTTTAAGCATATGGATTCACTTGCCTTTCTGCTCCTTTTCTCTCATGGTGCTATCCTGTTTAAAGTGACAGACTGGTGTGCTCAAGTAGTTACTATGCCTAAACTACAGTTGTTATTTCAATGCTTTATCACAGCTACATTTTTAAATGGTGTTCACACTGTTTCAAGTTATTAAGAAGGGACTTCAAGCAAGTTGACCATTATTTTTTCCATGTCTGTATAGCCTAGTGTCAGCTTTGACTGTAGAACTCTTCAGGGAGCATGAGATAACTTGGACATTTAAATTCAAGTCACATAACTTGGACCCAACCTTCACCTAACTGAAGCAGCTAAGACTGAAGCAATGTTAGGATCAGTGACAAAAAGGCACATGGATAAACAGCAGATTGTTTCAGCTGTTTTTGTTTGGTCTTTTTTTTCCAGAAGAGCACAATAACAAAACATTCAGAGATCCCCAAGCCCTGAATACTTCATAGTGTCTTCAAATATACCTTTTATTAGTGTTTTTGCCAAATCTGACATTGACATACTAGAAGTTTGCAAAAAAGTGACAAATAGAACTATTTAGAAAACAAACAAACAAAAAACAATTTCCTGAAATGTTGAGATGCATTTCAGTTCGTGGTATTTAAGCAATTTAGGACTCATTTCCCGTTTCAACTAACTTGACAAAACAAAGCAAAAGTTACAGACAGTGTTGAGATCTGTCCCCAATGAGATCTTTCTCTGCATAGCTTCAGGGGTCTTCGTTAATCATTAGGCACATTGGCAGATGACAAACTGCCATGTATCATCCTTCACACATCTTCAGCATGCTCCATCTATTTGCCTCTTTCAGCCTTAGTGAATTAATCTTCTTCACTCTACTAGACAATTCATCATGCTCTCTGCCACTCTAAGTCCCCATCTCCTTATGGTGTAGAATGTCTTTCATCTGTCACAGTCACACTTCTGAACTTAACTCTATTAATATCTATCTCAACACCATTCTTCTTACAGCGACACGACTACTCCAGCTGCTTTTCTAACAGAACAAACATATTCTAATGTCACTCCTTTTCACTTTTTCTCAAAACATCATCTTGAAACATCATCCCTGAGTTACCATTTCATGCTCTTTTGTATTCAGCTACTAAATAGTCAGAACCTACCAGTACAGAAGAGTAAAATGCTAAGTTCATACTACTTACCCAACTGAATTGTACAGTTGCAAATAGATTAAAATCCAATATCAGGAATTAAACATTTTGTATGAAAGTTGCAAAATATAAATTATCATGCTTTTAAATATACATTTACTTCTGAAAGGAATTTGGAATATGTTGATAAGCACAAAATGTCTAAAGCATGCAGAAGTCTTGAAATAAAGCTCTTCAAAATACAAGGGAATAGAGGATCCCCATTTTAACTGCCACATAATCTTAAAATTGTCTTACCAGTAAGAAACAATATTTGACAGAGCTTCAGTAATGAAGAGAATAAAGTCAAAAATGCCAATTCTGGCTAAATAATAATAATAATAATAATAAATACACCACATTTTTCATTCTCACATATATACTATAATCCAGGAAGGAAGGGGAATCGCAGAAACACCAAGCTCAGAAAAGACCTACAAGATCATCCAGGCCAGCCATCCACCCATCACCAACAGTTCTCACTAAACCATGTCCCTCAATACAACGTCCAAACATTCCTTGAACACCTCCAGGGTCAGTGACTCCACCACCTCCCTGGGCTGACCACTCTTTTGGAGAAGTAGTATTTCCTAACATCCAGCCTGAATCTCCCCGGCACAGTTTAAAGCCATTCCTTCTTGTCTTATCACCAGTTACATGAAAGAAGAGGCCAACCCCCAGCTCACCTACAACCTCCCCTTCAGGTAGTTATATAGAGCAAAACATGGAATTACATCAAAGACAAAGATACAACTGGTGAAACACTATCCATTTTCATACTCCACATTTACAGTAGAGTATGACCTCTGACAAAAATTCATTTTTCTACAGTTTACTGCTGTATACAGAAGAAAACAATATTGTTATCTACTAAATACAAGCATAGGACAGACTTCGACAATGATTTGTAAGGACTTCCACACTATACCCAAAGAAAAAGGACCTTCTATTGAAAAACTACCTTACATACTGATGAACTTCTAAATTGCCTTTCTAGATGGCTTGGCCCAAAAGGCACTGTGCCATACAAACCCTTGGCAGGTGAGAAAGGGAAACAACAGGGGCTGCAATTTTCTAGACCAACAGCTAAAGCTGTTAGTGGACAGTAAAGCTTCAGTAAGCACAAGCGTAACAGCAGCACTCTACACTCACATGAACACCTACAGTCACATTTTCTAAAACTGTATCTTGAATACCTGAGAGAAACTTTTCAAAAATAAATCAGTAATTACAGAGTTCCAGCCAATGCAAGAGTCACTGGATACCTCATTCCCTTAGTTGGTTTAGAAAAAACTAATTTCCCTCTTTTCTGCCTCAAAGTTTAAGACTTTCAGATTTGTCCAGCTTTTTTTTTTTTTTAACCACTGATAGTTCTAGCAGGTTTCTAGACGCTAAGAAGCGTGGATGTACAGCAAGTCAGCTCCTGCACATGTTCAATGTGCCATGACTCCTATCTAAAAGAAGGGTGAACAGGCCTGTCATCCTGACCTTGGTGCCTGGGAAGGTTATGGAACAGAACATCTTGACTGGTATCTCAAGGAATGTGCAGGACACGCAGGGAATCAGGTGTAGAAAACATGGATTCATGAAAGGCAGGTCCTGCTTTACCAATCTGATCTTTCTGTGGTCTTGTGATCTGACTGGTGGATAGAGGGAAAGGCTGTTGTTGTAGTCTACCTAGACCTCAGCAGTGCCTTTGACACTGTCTCCCACAGCATTCTCCTGAAGAAACTGGCATTTCATGGTCTGGACAGGTACACTCATTGCTGGGAAAAGAGCTGGATGGATGGCGAGGCCCAGAGAGTGGTGATGAATGGAGTTAAATCCAGCTGGTGACTGGTCACAAGCGGTGTTCCGCAAGAGTCAGTATTGGGGCCTGACCTGTTTAATACCTTTATTGATGACCTGGATGGGGGCATTGAGTGCACCCTCAGTAAGTTTGCAGATTACAGAGAGTTGGAAGGAAATGTCGATCTGCTTGGGGGTTGGAAGGCCCTACAGAGGGATTTGGACAGGCTGGATTGATGGGCTGAGGCCAATGGGATGAAGTTCAAGAAGACCAAGCACCAGTTTCTGCGCTTCAGTCACAACAACCCCAGGGCAACACTACAGACATGGGAAGACTGTCCAAAGCAAAAGGATCTGGAGGTGCTGGTCAGTGCTCAGCTGAACGTGAGCCAGTAGTGTGTCCAAGTGGCCAAGAAGGCCAATGGCATCTTGGTTTGTATCAGAAATAGTGCATCCAGCAGGAGCAGGGAAGTGATTGTCCTCCGTACTTAGCCCTGGTGAGGCCACACCTCTAGTGTGGTGTTCAGTTTTGGGCTTCTCTCTACATGAAAAACATGGAGGCACTAGAGCATATCCAGCAACAAAGCTGGTGAGCAGTCTGGAGCTCACCTTTGCCTTGCAAACAGGTGACAGAGAGGAATCAACAGACAGATTGTGCTCCTGATACAGTGAGCCCCCAGTCTGATCCTTCCCCTCACAATACTTATGAAGAACTAGGGGGTGTGGGACTGGGACAAAACTCTCTCCCAAAAGGGCAAGGTGATATCCACTGCTCAGTGGAGGAGCCTCTGCCCTGTTGTTGCCGACTAGAGCCAAAGCTGTTTGAGAGAGAAGGACGGGTGGAAACAGATACCTACTCGGCGTTGTGGGCGTCCCCCCCCAAGGCCATGCTCAGCTCCCCAGGTGCCTCTGCGGAATAGATTTGAGGCCCTGGAACCCGAGGGAGAGGTGTGTGCAGGTGTGGAGGGAGGCCCACCCGTGAGGGTGCCTCGGGGGAAGCGGTCAACCCCACGCCTCAAGACTTCCTCCACCCGGAAGGATAGAAGGGTGGTTGTCATAGGCGACTCCCTGCTGCAAGGAACCGAAGGCCCTATATGCCAGCCTGACCCTACCCGCAGAGAGGTGTGCTGCCTCCCTGGGGCACAAGTCAAGGACATTGCTAGGAGACTTCCCAGACTGATCTGCCCTTCTGACTACTATCCACTATTGATAGTACAGGCTGGCAGTGAAGAAGTTGGTGAGAAAAGCCTGAAGACTATCAAAGATGACTTCAGGGGACTGGGGCGGGTAGTTGAAGGAACAGGTGTGCAGGTGCTTATTACATCTGTACCTTCAGTGGCAGGAAACGATACTGGGATGAGCCTAAAAACCCATCTCTTGAACAAATAGCCTAGGAGTTGGTGCAAACGCAGGAGTTTTGGTTTTTTTGATCATGGGGCAATTTACTCGGCACCTGGCATGATGGCTGCAAATGGAAGCAGCCTGTCTCCATGGGGAAAGAGGGTTCTAGCCGAGGAACTGGCGGGACTAATTGACAGGTTTAAACTAGGTATGAAGGGGGAAGGGGACAAAATGAGGACCGCTGGGACTGAGGGGGCAGTTCGAGGCTCCAAACAGAACTTGATGGGTGGAGACAGAGTTCAAAGGCTTGGAGAGGGGGAGAGGGATGCTGCTTCTCTTAAGTGCCTGTATACTAATGCGCGTAGCATGGGGAATAAACAGGAAGAGCTGGAGTTCTGCGTGCAGTCGCGAGGCCATGATCTCATTGCGACCACAGAGACGTGGTGGGACAGCTCACGACTGGAATGTTGTCATGGAGGGCT
Source organism: Meleagris gallopavo (assembly GCF_905368555.1). NCBI lineage: Eukaryota > Metazoa > Chordata > Aves > Galliformes > Phasianidae > Meleagris > Meleagris gallopavo. Next base: position 99,935 of record NC_139414.1, on the reverse strand, counting down.
GTGTGCTTTTTAGGAAAGAATGGCTGGCTAGGCGGGGTGGTGGAGTTGCTCTTCATGTGAGAGAGCAGCTAGAATATATTGAACTTCACTTGGGGGAGAGTGATGTAGCAGTGGAGAGCTTATAGGTGAGAATCAAGGGGCAGGCTGGTAAGGGTGACACTGTTGTGGGTGTGTACAACAGGCCCCCTGACCAGGATGAGGAGGTTGATGAGGCCTTCCGTAAGCAACTGGATGTAGCGTCACATTCCCAGGCACTGGTGCTTATGGGGGACTTCAATTATCCAGATATTTGCTGGACGACCAACATGGCCAGGCATGCACGGTCCAGACGGTTCTTGCAGTGCGTTAAAGACAACTTTCTAATGCAGGTGGTGGAGGAACCGACGCGGGGAGGGGTGTTACTGGACCTTATTCTCACCAACAGGGATGGACTTGTTAAGGAAGTAAAGGTTGGGGGCAGCTTGGGTTGTAGTGATCATGAGATGGTGGAGTTCAAGATCCTGAGTGGAAGAAGCAAAGCAATAAGTAGGATTGCTACCCTGGACTTCAGGAGAGCCAACTTCGATCTCTTCCGGGACCTACTTGGAGCTATCCCGTGGGCTTGGGTGTTAGAAGGTAAGGGGGCCTCTGAGAGCTGGTCAGCATTTCAACAGCTCTTCTTCCAAGCTCAGGATCAGTGCGTCCCTGTGAGCAAGAAATCGGGAAAAGGTGGCAGGAGACCTGTGTGGATGAGCAAGGAGCTCATGCGCAAGCTCAAAGGAAAGAAGAAGGTCCATGAAATGTGGAAAAAGGGTCTGACCACTTGGGAAGAATATAGGAATGTAGTCAGGGCCTGCAGGGATGCAACGAGGAAGGCTAAAGCCCGTCTGGAATTGAATCTAGCTAAAGTGATAAAGGATAATAAAAAAGGCTTCTTCAAGTATGTTAACAGCAAAAGGAAAACTGGAGAGAATGTGGGCCCCTTACTAAGTGGGGGGGGGTTCTGATAACGAGGGATGCTGAGAAGGCAGAGCTAGTGAATGCCTTCTTTACTTCCGTCTTCAGTGAAAAGGCTCTCCCGCAGGAATCCCACACCCTGGAGGTTAGTGAGAGGGTCTGGGGAATGGGAGACTTCCCTTTAGTCAGGAAAGAGGACGTGCGTGAGCGCCTAGGCAGTACTAAGGTCCACAAGTCCATGGGACCTGATGGGGTGCATCCACGTGTGCTGAGGGAGCTGGCGGAGGTCATTGCCGAACCGCTCTCCATCATCTTTGAGAGGTCTTGGATAACAGGGGAGGTCCCTGAAGACTGGAGGATAGCCAATGTCACTCCGGTCTTCAAAAAGGGCAAGAAGGAAGACCCGGGTAATTATAGGCCTGTCAGCCTCACCTCTGTCCCTGCAAAGGTGATGGAACAGCTTGTGCTGGATACCACCTCCAGACAACTGTGAGAAAAGGAGGTTATCAGGAGTAGTCAGCATGGGTTCACCAAGGGGAGGTCGTGCTCGACCAACTTGGTGGCCTTCTATGATGCTGTCACATGCTGGGTGGATGGGGGAAGAGCAGTAGATGTAGTCTACCTTGATTTTAGAAAGGCATTTGATACTGCCTCCCACAACATCCTTATAACAAAGCTGAGGAAGTGTGGGATAGATGAGTGGACAGTGAGGTGGGTTGAGAACTGGCTGACTGGCAGAGCGCAGAGGGTCGTTGTTGGTGGTGCAGAGTCTGGCTGGAGACCTGTAACCACTGGTGTCCCCCAGGGGTCTGTGCTGGGTCCGGTCTTGTTCAACATCTTCATCAATGACCTTGATGAGGGGATAGTGGCCACCCTCAGCAAGTTTGCTGATGATACGAAGTTGGGAGGATTGGCTGACACGCCTGAAGGCTGTGCTGCCATTCAGCGAGACCTGGACAGGCTGGAGAGCTGGGCAGTAAGAAACCGGATGAGGTTCAACAAAAGCAAGTGTAGGGTCTTACACCCAGGGAGGAATAATTGCATGCACCAATACAGGCTGGGGGATGAGCTGCTGGAGAGGAGCTCTGCAGAGAGGGACCTGGGCGTCCTGGTGGACGACAGGTTGGCCATGAGCCAGCAGTGTGCCCTCGTGGCCAAAAAGGCCAATGGCATTCTGGGGTGCATTAAGAAGAGCGTGTCCAGCAGGTCGAGGGAGGTGATCCTCCCCCTCTACTCTGCCCTGGTAAGGCCTCATCTGGAGTACTGTGTCCAGTTCTGGGCTCCCCAGTACAAAAAAGACAGGGATCTCTTGGAAAGAGTCCAGCGGAGGGCCACAAAGATGGTGAAGGGCCTGGAGCATCTCCCCTATGAAGAAAGGCTGAGTGATCTGGGTCTGTTTAGCCTTGAGAAAAGACGACTGAGAGGGGACCTGATCCAGGTTTATAAATACCTGAGGTGTGGCGGCCATGGTGGTGGTGAGGCCAGTCTCTTTTCAGTGGTACGTGGAGACAGGACGAGGGGAAACGGACATCAGCTGCAGCACAGGAAGTTTCACACAAATGTGCGTAAGAACTTCTTCACAGTGAGGTGACGGAGCACTGGAACAGGCTGCCCAGGGAGGTTGTGGAGTCTCCTTCTCTGGAGATATTCAAGTCTCGCCTGGACGCCTACCTGTGCGACCTGGTGTAGGGAACCTGCTTTGGCAGGGGGGTTGGTCTCGATGATCTCTAGAGGTCCCTTCCAACCCCTACAATTCTGTGATTCACCAGGATATCCAAGTCTTATGGGGAGTGGCTGAGAGAACTAGGAATGTTCAATCTGCAGAAGAGGAGGCTCAGAGAAGATCTTAGTGCTCTTTACAACTCCCTGAGGTGGTAGCAAGGTAGGGATTGGTTACTTCTCCCACGAGAATAAGAGAGAGAATGGGCTAAAATTGCACCAGGAGAGGTTCAGGATGGATATTAGGAGAAATTTATTCTCTGAAGGAACGATCAGACACTGTAATGAGCTGCCCAAGGAGAAAGTTGAGTCACCATCCTCGGAGGGCTTCAAGAAACAGGTAGACATGGTAATAAGGAACATAGTTCAGGGGGCAACATTGGTGGATGGTTGGACTGGATGATCTTGGAGGTCTTTTCCAACATTAATGATTCTATAATTCTATACAGTTCTGCTGTCTGCAACAATCCAACATTTGCAGGAAACATAGCATAGTCTCCACTACTCCACCTTCCTGCTTGAAAAGCACTAGGCTTATAAAGCCATTTCTCTATAACTGTCTGAACATTTATAATCAATCCGACATCTTCCAAAATGTCAAGGACTCCAGGACTAGCACGAGTGTTTTGACACACAGAAACACAGGAGTTTTGGCTCTGGGTTCATCCCTCAGGTTCAAACAACTATTTTCTCAGGAACTGGTAAGAAATCTTTGGCTACTCTATAGCAACATTTTTTTACATTCTATATTGACAGTTGATGTTACAAAGTCAGGGAAAAACTGAAGAATTTCAGTGTTTGCTCACTGTAAACCAATACCTGCAACCCCAAACTGCACCATACAAAAGTAACCTTAATCTCTTATTCGTGGGTAGCCTTCCTGACCCCAAAGGTCTGCACATGCATACAAACTGACCATTTCTGACCATTACTTTCAAATTGGACTCATACAATATACAGCTAAGATAGAAAACTTGAAATTTGTCAGGAAGTCTTGTCTCTCATTTATTTTAAGTGGAATCAGCTAGCATACAGATACAAAACTGTACTCTGAACTTTCCTTTATTCTCTCTACAGCCTTGTTCCTCTACCATCCTGACAGGTGAGATACTTTTCCACTGACAAGCTCGCAATTAACCTGCTGCCACAAAAGAATAACAGAATGAAACAAAATGTGAAAAATGAAAGATTCATCATATATATCACAGAAAAGTCTAAAAACCATTTCAATCAGGGTTCATTTCCCTGGGGCTACATAGTCTCTTCTGTACATGCGCTGTTGTTCAGTTATTACTTCAATTTCAGAATTTAATTTCCTCCTCAGCACTTGAGATGCAAGTTGGAAGGAAAGCAAAGAAGGAAAATGAAAATCAAAGAAAAGTTACTACACAAATCTTGTACTTTCACTTTAGTTGATGAACCAGGAGCTGCAAAATCTTTAGCTACATTTTTCCCCTAAAGTGAAACTTCAGCAATTTTAAAATTTCAAGGTTATTTTCCCCAGAAAAGTTATGAGTTTGGATTTTGTTCACTTTCATTTCTCACTAATGTTCTGCCCCCTTAATAAAAACTAAAGCTCAAAACATTTAAGAGTCCAACAAATTATTTTCTTTGTAAACACAGTTATTACCATAACCAGAAAATGACACATTCGGATTGTGTTTCAAACGTCACTGTTTTTGAAAATCTATTTTGATCCAATCTTAATGCAATTCATCACTCCTCCTACACTTTCTTTTTCCTAGGTGTAACTTTTTTTTCTACTAAATGAAGCTTGCCATCCAGACACCATAAATGCTTTCCCCACAGAAAGGTGATATTTGCCTGTTGTGCTGTGAGCTGTGAGGGAAGGACAGCAGTCTGTATTCAGTGAATCACGCACTACTGAAGGGGACAGCAGTTGCCCATGCCAACAAGATGCACATCTTCTCTGAAGCTTCCAGCACTGGGATGCACCTTCTGGATTGTCCATAATGCCTCAGCAAGTCCATGGGCAGGACCACGCAATCTGGTTATGTGTGTGTGTTACTTGTACTTCACCTAAAGATCATACTTCAATGAAATTACCTGCAGGTAATTAAAAAAAACAAGCAAGCAAACAAACAAAAACTAGTAAGTATCTCTTTGAGCCCATTGTTTTTAACAATGAAATAGTTAAATCAATGGGCTCAAAGTCACCAAGAAAGTATCTGGGGGATGGCAGAAGAAAGTGCAAGTCTTGAATCTGCAATAATGCGTCTTCCAGAATGAATGCTTCATGACTAATTTGTCATTTTGTCATGCTTTTGTAGCATTTTACCTATTATCTCCCTGGTATGACTACTCTAATGCATACACTACCTGTACGAAAGTATAGCACACATATTTTGTGCAATAAGCAAACAGTAACATTAGCCAACACTGAAGTGCTCATTCACAATCTAAGCAAGCAGGATTGTCTAAATGCAACAGGCTAGTTTCAAGCAGCACAGACACTACTAACACAGGGACCACATTCACCCATAGAAGTATAAAGGCACGTGCAAAGGCAACAAAGATCCCTGCATCACCATAACAATGCAGATGCAAAACATACTGCATTACACTGCTACACCCATCCCACCCCATCCTCTTGCAGCACACCTCAGAGGCAGGTGGACCTCTTTTCAACACTGAAACTGTGTTCTGATATTGTGCTGTGATTTCTACCTCTTAACAACAGCATAAATTAAAAAAAAAAAAAAAAAAAAACTTGTGACACTCATCTACCTACAGAAATATGTTGCAGAGATTCACAGAACACTGGAAGAAAGTTGAAAGACCAATTTCAGGAGTCCCAACCTTTAAACAAGAAAAAGACCTATTATCAAAAGCCTTCAATCTGCTATTTAAATACCCACACCTGCACTAGAGATTTGTGAGAAAAGCTTAACATTCACGAAGTTAATGAGATACAACTGCCATTTAGGAGCCATTATTAACCCCAGTGGTGCTCAGGCCAGATTTGCTTAATGCATAGCTAGTCACTCATTCCCAAACTAAATTAGCCAAGCTTTTATGAATAAAGACTGAGTAATGACTTAAAGAATTGGCCCAAGGATATCAATTCACTGTCATGAAAGTAAAAATAGGGCCCTGTATGTTACAATGCTTATAGGTACTTACTATTGAATAGGCATATAAATGCAAGCTTTCTTTTTTTTTTTTTCTATAGGACTGTTGGTTTGGTTTTTCCTTTTGGCTGCTATGATGAAAATCCCATTAGAGAAATATTAGAGAAATTGTTTTTGAAAGACTATAAGCAGACAATATACCAAAGGAGGCTATGTAACATTCAAGTGTTTAGGGTCATAAAAATTTGCAGAGAAACAAACACTTAAAAAAAAAAATTGCTAAGTCCAAAGTTTTGATGTTTTCTTACGAAACCAGAAAAGTCATTTAATGAACACGTGAAAAGTGTCACAGAAGAGCATTCTTTGACACAAAACACTAATTTCCCCTTCTGCTGGTTCCTTAAGGCCTCATTTTCAGTTCCCAGAAACGTGAGGGATTGCTTTTATGTTAATCATCACATCATATCACCATTGTATGGTCTATGTGCCAACGGTGGCACTTCCTCTTTTTGTTGAGGACTTTGGTCATAGCTCAGGCCCTTGACCTTGTGCCAGGCCGCATGCTGTTAGGCACAGATAAGGCAGGGAGAGTGGCAGAGGTATAGCTATGGCCCTACCTGGCCTGCATGGCTGGGGCAGTCTCATTATCCACCGGAGGACAGATACTGGACATACACCCCATCCTGTTCTCCAATCTTGCACAACTTCTCCCCTTCTTCAGCAGGCTGTGTCTGGGCCATACCCATCACTCAGCAACAACCAAACATCACTGAGCTGAAACCAGGACACAAGGAGGTCACAGTGCAGTGCTAACTCATGTTACAGCAAATAATTTTATGCACTTTGATACGTTGGCTGAACACGGTCATGGGAACAGTGAGAAATATGCAGCCTTGCTTTTTTTTTTTTAATAAAGAAATGTAGAATAGATAACAAGATTGCTGAAAAACTCATCAATTTTTGGTACATTTTCAACTCCATTTACAGTTGACATGCATATATTACCTGAGAATTTTCATCTGGGATGTACAAAGAACAATCTGTATAGAGTACAGATGTACAATCAAATATTCAACTCAAAAATTTTATCGTGTCTCTTTACTACGCTTTTATAAGACCTATCTTACCAGAGAGAAATATTCCTTGCTTCACAATCGCATATTACTCACATCATTGCTTTTTGACAGTACATACATTTGTGAACAACTGCTCCCAGGGATAAAGTATAGGAAGAGTGAAATGGCATCAAAAATCTCTGAAGATCACCCTGGGAACTCACGAAGAACTACAACAATTTCCATTGAACCAGTCTGATGTAGTAGTTTCACAAAAAACAAGGTCATTCCATCAGTTTAATGTTAATTAATTGTTAATTGTTAATTAATTGTTTAATGTTGTTGCTGGACTTTCTTTATGTTTTAACAAAAAGAAAAAAAATTAGAAGTGTTGTTGCTTATATATATTAACTTTATTACATATGAGGGCTGTTCCAAAAATAATGCCTCCCACATTATGATGCTGGCCCACAACTTGAGAGGCAGATGCTGGTGGTATGGAAGCAGAGGTTGAACCTTCCCAACAATAACCAATCACATTTTGTTGCTGTGCGACAGATGGCAGCAGAGGGGCAGCCTGACAAAATACTGTATGACATGGAAGTGTGGATGAAGCAAGCACATAGAATTAAATTATCCCCCCCTCCCCAAAAAAAAAAAAAAAAGCTCCCATTGATCTTCATTGACAGTTGCTGAATGTTTATAGAGACCACACAGCACAGTGAGAAATGGGTGGTGCCTTTCAGCAGTAGTCACAGTGATGTGAAAGACAATCCAAGTTCTAAGCAGCCATGCAGATTTTTATGAGCCCAGAATGCAGGCGAAAATGGATAGCTAATCGTGGTAACCGTATTGAAAAAAAGCGTCTCATAGCTGAGAATGTATTTTATCAACGTGTTACTGCACTCTGTATCTGTTGTCTTTTCCATGGAAATAAATAGGAAGCATTAATTTCAGTGTGACCTACATATTTTGCAACTAAATTAACAATATTTAAGAGAGATGAAGAACAGAGAGAAACATCTAGGCTTTTACACTGGAATTATCCAAAAACGACTAATACAACTAGGACTTACCTCCCCTAGTCTCTCTTGAGAAACTTCACATTTGATAATTAATGCCATATAGGCCCAACCTATCAGTAAATCACTGAAGTACGGTTAACTATCCTAAAACTCCTCAGGCTATAATACAGAATTAGACCTGGGTACACAAAACCAAGGACGAAGCAGTCTTCCCTGGTAGCATATTGTTCAATCCCAAATCAGCAAGCACTGTAAGTGATAGCCGGCCAGTGAGCTCATGTCAAGTATCCTGCTGCAAAAGCCCCGTTATCAGAACCCCCCCCTCACTTAGTAAGGGGCCCACATTCTCTCCAGTTTTCCTTTTGCTGTTAACATACTTGAAGAAGCCTTTTTTATTATCCTTTATCACTTTAGCTAGATTCAATTCCAGACAGGCCTTAGCCTTCCTCGTTGCATCCCTGCAGGCCCTGACTACATTCCTATATTCTTCCCAAGTGGTCAGACCCTTTTTCCACATTTCATGGACCTTCTTCTTTCCTTTGAGCTTGCGCATGAGCTCCTTGCTCATCCACACAGGTCTCCTGCCACCTTTTCCCGATTTCTTGCTCACAGGGACGCACCGATTCCGAGCTTGGAAGAAGAGCTGTTTAAATGCTGACCAGCTCTCAGAGGCCCCCTTACCTTCTAACACCCAAGCCCACGGGATAGCTCCAAGTAGGTCCCGGAAGAGATCGAAGTTGGCTCTCCTGAAGTCCAGGGTAGCAATCCTACTTATCGCTTTGCTTCTTCCACTCAGAAGCTACCGCTAAGCAACAGGAATGCAAACATTGGAGGCTGAGTATAACATATTCCTGTTCATGTAAAGCTGATACCGCATGACATAGAAGATGTGAAGTATTATCAAACTGACATTCTTCTGTGAACCCATTAATTTTGTATTTCATAACTTTACCAGACTTTATCTGCACAAATAATAGTAAAGCAATATTATCTGTCTCTATTACAGCTCATACACCCCCTAATTATGAGAAAGACTGAATAAGTCTTTTATATATTAAAAAAAACCTACATTCTGATATGAGTGCTTCATAAAATCATTTCTAATACATCTTAGACCTCAATATGATTCACATCCAATAGATCCACCTAAAACAATAAGCTTATAAATCTCTCTTCCAACATTTCTCAGGATTGTGTCATTCTTTCCCATTACTGACACAAGTACAGCAAATCTTTAACAAATGACTGAGAGATCTTCAACATTTATTATCAGTTACTTCATAAAAATGTTTCATTTGCAAGTGTCTAGAGAACAGTATCTTGATTGCCCCAAAAAAGATTAAAACGTGTAACTTGGATTTTGGAAGGGTTTGTATTGGAAGATCAACATAAATAGTTCTGGAAACCCCACCTCAACACACACTTAAGATAGGTTGTAAATAAAAGCTTTAAAAACAGGGAAATAATAATTCTTGGATTGAAAAAGAGGAAAACTTTAAAAATGAAACTGTTCAATAAAACTTATTGCCCAGTTCAAAAAATATTTTTCATTTGCACTGTTTCTACTCTATTATATAAACAAATATTTTCTTCTAATTAAATGAACTATATTAATAATGCATAATTAATTTAGCTGAAAAATTATTGGGCAACAATGAAACCTCTCTATGAATCATAATTACATCTCTCTGTAATCGAATGAGCAAGAAATGCACCTGAAGAGCTTAAATGCAGAGTCTCAATAGTGGCAAACTTTCATGGCAGCACTGATTTGCACCAGCTGAGCGTCTGGCTTTTGTCCAGAGCTTCTGGTACGCCTAGTATAAAATGGCTAGATATTTTAAGGGGACATGAATTTGCTAGTCCCCTTTCCTACTTTCTTTACAGATCAAGGAATTTCTAGATATGATTCACATTGCTTATTCGCATACCTCAATGCCGAATGAAAAAAGTCAAACTTACTATTGAGTACAATTTTGTTTTTTTTTTTATTGTGCCCTATCTTTCCCCCATTGGAGGAATCCACAGATTAGGCTATAGAGGAGATTGTCTGCATGGAAGAATTTCCTAGTAGGCTATACACTCACAGCACTCAGTAATTTCTCATTGCTGCTACATTATCATTTCACATTGCGACAAGCTGCTCATTTCAAAATCCGCAACAGCAGAGGTGACCTGCCATTGCTGACAGTAATGCTGAAAGGCACCACCCACCCCTCACCGTGCTCACACCCACTGTTTGGCATCCATCAATGTTAAGCAAGTGTCAGTTAATGTCAGTGAGTGCCATTTTTTCCACATGGAGGAATTCAATGACACAGCTTTGATTCACCCACACTTCCATGTCAGACGCCTGTATAATCGATAAGTATACAGGGTGGTTAGGCTAGTCTTTAGAGAGCGTATAGCTGGAAAGATTATCACGTTGGAAAGGGATAATTGGAAATGAATGGAAAAGCTTACCCATGTCCTGAGCTCGCAGAAAAAAACTCCAAGAACGATCTCCAGAGAGAGATCCTTCCTCAGTGGCAGTCAGCCCTTACATGGGGTCTAGGAGAGGTGCAGCCAGGCCCCACCCCTTCTGGTCACACAGCTAAATTGCCTTCACCTGTGGTCCTGCAGCTGACTCAGTGCTTGGCTCAGGTGACCAGAGGTTCAGGCTGTGGTTCAATAGTTACCATACAGATGCCAATCTGCCAGACTGCCCCTCTGCTGCCATCTGTTACACAGCAACAACATGTATTGAAATATTGTTGGGAAGATTCAACCTCTGCTGCTATCCTACCAACATCCATTTCTGATGTTGTGTGTCAACATAATTGTCAACGGTTTATGGGCTGGTTTGGCCCGGTTCCATGACTAGAAGGGCAGAGAGATCTGCGGATCCGTGCCCCCGGAAAAGGAAAATAGGGCACTCCAAAATAAATGAAAACAGCGGCAACAATCTGATGTGAAACAAACTAATTTACTAAATATAGTATCAGCAAAATATAATGAGAGAGAGAGAGTGTGTGTCTGAAAGGTGGATAAGCCTCACCACAACGCTGAGGTGAGAAGTGCAGTCCAGTTGAGCTGATGAAGAAGCGCAGACGAGGAGCGCAGACGGAGGAGAAGAGAATCAGATGACCTTGCCAGGAGTTATATCTCCTGGCTGACCGCAAAGCCCTCTGCGAAAATGCAGTTGTTCTCCTCCTCCTCCAGACAGGCACCCAGAATTTGAGCATCAGCAGTCAAACCCCCAATGCATTACATGACGTTACGATGTGGAATACCAATAACCAAAAATCATAAAACCATGACATTCCACCCCTTATTCCACATCACTACATCATGCTTATATATACAAACAAAATATAAACACACACACAAGGAATTACTGACCGCACTCCCCCAACATCAATTCTCTTGTGGTATACATTGAACATCCCCGTTTTTCTGCATCACCCACCAAGTGGACCCAGGTCCCTGGGCAAAAAACAGTTCCGCAAAGAGGTTTGCCCTTCTCAGAAGCTGGAAGAACCCAAACTGCCTTTGCCAACATGTTCTTTACATGTACAACAGGGACTTTATCTCCCTCTACGGTATGTAGGGAGCTGGATTGGGTTGGACCATCACGATTGATAGATCCTCTGGTATTGACTAACCAGGTGGCTTCTGCCAAATGCTTCTCCCAGTGCTTAAATGTACCGCCTCCCATTGCTTTCAGCATAGTTTTTAACAACCATTGTATCGTTCAATTTTACCAGAGGCTGGTGCATGCTAGGGAATATGGTAAATCCAGTCAGTGCCATGATCTTTGGCCCAAGTATTTACAAGAGAATTTTAAAATGAGTCCCATTATCTGACTCAATTCTTTCTGGGGTACCATGTCGCCACAGGACTTGTTTCTCAAGACCTAATATGGTATTTTGGGCAGTAGCATGGGGTACTGCATATGTTTCAAGCCATCCAGTGGTTGCCTCCACCATGGTGAGCACATAACGCTTACCATTGCAAGATCGTGGCAAGGTGATATAATCAACCTGCCATGCTTCCCCGTATTTGTACTTTTGCCATCACCCTTCCCCCCAGAGAGGTTTAATTGTGGCACACGTGTCACAGTCATGAATGACTTGTTCAATAGCATCCATAGTTAAATCCATCCCTCGGTCTCTAGCCCACTTATACGTCGCATCTCTTCCTTGATGGCCTGAGGTCTTATGGGCCCACTGAGCTAGAAATAATTCACCCTTTTTCTGCCAATCTAAGTCTATTTGAGTCACCTCAATTCTGGCAGCTCTGTCTACCTTATGGTTATTTTGCTGTTCTTCAGTAGTCCTATTCTTGGGCACATAGGCATCTGTGTGATGCACCTTTATAACCATATTCTTTATTTGGGCAGCAATATCTTTCCACAGCTCAGCAGCCCAAATAGGTTTACCCTTTCTTTGCCAGTTACTTTGCTCCCACTGCTGTAACCACCCCCGTAGAGCACTTCCCACCATCCATGAATCAGTGTAAAGATAAAGCATGGGCCACCTCTCCCGTTCAGCAACAACCAAGGCCAGTTGAACAGCCTTTACCTCTACAAATTGGCTCGATTCTCCTTTTCCTTCAGTGGCCTCTGCAACCTGTCGTGTGGGGCTCCACACAGCAGCTTTCCATCTGCAATGCTTCCCCACAATACAACACGATCCATCTGTGAATAGGGCATATATCTTCTCATTTTCTGGTAGTTCATTATATGGTGGGGCCTCTTTAGCATGTGATACCTCTTCTGCTGGTGGTGTTCCAAACTTTTTGCCTTCAGGCCAGTCCACGACCACCTCTAGGATCCCTGGACGGTTGAGATTCCCCATCCGCGCTCGCTGTGTAATCAGCGCAATCCACTTACTCCAAGAGGCATCAGTAGCATGATGGGTGGAGGAACCCTTTCCCTTGAACATCCAGTTCAGCACTGGCAGTCGAGGTGCCAGAAGGAGCTGTGTTTCTGTACCGATTACTTCGGAAGCAGCCCGAACCCCCTCATACGCGGCTAAGATCTCCTTCTCAGTTGGAGTGTAGCCCTCTTCAGACCCTCTGTACACCCAACTCCAGAATCCCAGGGGTCAGCCTCGGGTCTCTCCTGAGGCTCTTTGCCACAAACTCCAAGTGGGACCTTTCTCTCCAGCAGCAGTGTAGAGGATGTTCTTTGCATCCTGTTCCATCCGTACTGGCCCCAGGGCCACGGCACGGGCTCTCTCTTGTTTAATCTGCTCAAAAGCCTGCTGTTGCTCAGGACCCCACACAAAATCATTCTTCTTCTGTGTCACTTGATAAAGGGAGCTTACAATGAGGTTGTAGTTTGGAACATGCATTCTCCAAAAACCCACTATGCCCAGGAATAATTGTGTCTCTTTCTTATTAGTGGGTGGAGACATGGCACTGATTTTATTGATCACATCTGTTGGGATGTGACGATGGCCATCTTGCCACTTTATACCTAGAAACTGAATTTCCTGGGCAGGTCCTTTCACTTTGCTTTGCTTAATAGCAAAACTAGCACACAGAAGGATCTGGATTATTTGCTCTCCTTTCTCAAAAACTTCCTTTGCTGTGTTGCCCCACACAATGATGTCATCAATATACTGTAAGTGCTCAGGAGCACCTCCCTGTTTCAGTGCAGCTTGGATCAACTTATGGCAAATGACTGGGCTATGTTTCCACCCCTGGGGCAAACGATTCCAGGTATACTGAATGCCCCTCCAGGTGAAAGCAAACTGTGGCCTAGATTCTTAGGCCAAAGGAATGGAGAAAAAGGTGTTAGCAATATCAATGGTGGCGTACAATTTGGCAGCTTTTGACTCCAATTCACATTGGAGTTCTAACATATCTGGCACAGCAGCAATCAATGGGGGTGTGACTTCATTCAAGGCCACAGTAGTCCACCGTCAGCCTCCATGGTGGAGGCATAATAAAAGTGGAGGCATTACTCTCAAAGCACACCTTGAACATTCTACAGCTTATGAGGTACATTACTTTACAGTATCATTTACTGCAATCACTGACATAGAATATTTCTTCAGGCCAAAGTATTCTGCAATCCTGTTCATTTCTTAGCCGTGAATGTCATCAGAATAAGCTCTGCTGATAGGTGTCTGAAGGTATGCTCGAATGATGTACCAAGTTCACAGGATATGTCGAGTAGGTTGGAGACATCAAAGACTTCACACCAAAAACAACCCTGTCTTTAGCAGAGATAACTAATATGCATTAAGGACAGTAATTTCACAAGCGTTTGATCTTTGACAATTCATTGAAACCTGGTTGCCTAATATCATAGCTTTCAGATGATCTTGTTTCCGTGTCTTAGTTTCAGTTGGGATGGAGTTGTTTCCTTCAGAGTGCCAGTATGATTCTGTTTTGTTTCTTTGAGAGAAATGATGCTGATAACACACCCATGGTTATAGTCGCTGCTAAGCAGTGTTGCACATAGCAGAGGCTGTTCTCAGTGAAGGGCCCGAGGACCCAAGCAGGAGAATTAGAACCACTGACCTGAACTGGTCAAAGGGATATTCGATACCATATGGCATCATGTGGAAGGAGGTTTTTTTTTGGGGGGGGGGAAGGGATTTATCTTGCTCTCTCCTGCAGCTTGGGGGCAAGCTGGACATTGGCTGGGGGTGGTATGCAATTGTTTGTGCATCACTTGTTAAATATATATTTGTCATAATTATTATCTTTTTCCTTTCTCTATCTTAGTAAATAGTTTTATCTCAAACCATGGGTTATATACAGTTTGTTTTTTTGATTCTATCCCCCATCCCTCTAGGAAGGGAAGGAAGTGAGCACAAGACTGTGTGGTACTAAGCCACCTGTTGGGTTAAACCACAACACTCCTATGAATATATCTTGTGTGTCATAAGCCACATTTCCAATATCTAACCATTTCTTCATTGTTTCCACCTTCATAACAATAAAGGATAGCTTTCCAAATAGAATCATAGAATCACCAACGGTAGAAAAGACCTCCAAGATCATCTAGTCCAACCATCCCCCTACCACCAATATTTCCCCAGTAAACCACATCCCTTAGCACAACATCTAAACGTTTCTTGAACCCCTCCAGGAACAGTGATCCCACCACATCTCTGGGAAGCCTCATTCTAGCACCTGAGCAGGGTTTTGAGAAGAAATTTTTCCTAGCATCCAACCTCAATTTCCCTTCGCACAACTTCAGGCCATTCCCTCTAGTCCTAAATACAAAAGCTGTTGAGAGAATGACTACCAAATCTGAACACAGCCTGGCAAAAAGGCTTAACAACAAATTTCATGCCCTGTTCTGTTGCCAGCAGTGGTAGTGCTGGAGCCCATGACAATATTGGAAGAACACTGCCATTAACAAAATCACCTATTGTTTTAACACACAGTACCATGGGACTGATGATGTAAGAAGTTGAGCTGTTATGAGGACAGAGAAAACAGAGAAAGCAACAAGGGATGTTCAGACAGACAAAGCAGGAGGAAAGGCGAAAGGAGGATTGAAACCCAGGACAACAGTTGCACAACTAACTCTTTCCAATTAAGGAACAGAGCACTAAACATTTAATCAGCGTATACACAATATATCCAGGACAAATATCAGTGCAAAAAGCACAAAAACTTGAAGAGAACTAAACTCTTGTCACCAACGACAGAAAGACAGAACAATTATGCCCATTTTCCCTAGTAAGGCATTAAAAGCCATGACTTCTAAATGAAAGAAAAAACAGTGGTTCTGCATAACTGCATAAGGACTGATGACTGCATCTAAGGAAACGTACAAACCAGATACAGGTTTCTATCCTGTGCTGCCTGCACGTACGGGCTTTGCAGAATGACTGTAAAGGAAAATGTAACACGTTCTACACAAATCAGCATTCTTTGAATACTGAATGCAGCAGTTCAAGTGACATGCAAGGTCTGCACCCACTGTATGAACAGACTACTTAACACGACGTGACTTAGAACACTGAATTCAGTCAACAGCATGGCTTCACCAAGAACAGATCTTGCCTGAGCAATCTAGTGGCCTTTTATGATTAAGTGATGGCACTGGTGGACAAAGGGAAGGCAAACTATGTCATTTATATGGATTTCTGCAAGGTCTTTGACATGTTCCTTCACCATATCCTTATCTCTAAATTGGAGAGAAATGGATTTGAAGAATGGATTATTTGATGTATAAGAAATTGGTTGGAAAGTTGCAGCCAGATGGTTGGTGCCTCTGTTTCCAGGCAGAGGCCAGCAATGAGTAGTATCTCCAGGTTTCTGTCTGAACATCTTTATCAATGACATAGGTTATGAGATTGAGTGCACCCTCAGCAAGTTTGCTGATGACAGCAAGCTGAGTGGTGTAGCTGATACAGCAGAAGGAAGGGATGCCATTCAGAGGGACCTTGATAAATTTGGAAGGTGGGCCCTTACAAACCTAATGAGATTCAAAAAAAGCTAAGTGCAAGGTTTTGCACATGGGTCAAGGTCATCCCAGATATTTATACAAACTGGCAGAAGTCCTTGGAAGTAGCTCTGCTCACGAGGTCCTTGCTGAAGAAAAACACAACACGATCCAGCAGTGTGTGCGCCTTGAAGCCCAGAAGGCCAATGGTGTCCTGGTTCCATTAGAAAAGCGGGAGCTAGCAGGTAATTTTCCCCCTCTACTCTGCCCTTGTGAGGCCCCATCTGGAGTACTGCATTCAAGTGTGGGTCCCCCAGTACAGGAAGGATGTGAAGCCATTGGAGAGCATCCAGAGAAGGGCCAAGATGATTCAAAGGCTGGAGCACCTCTCCTACAAAGACAGGCTTAAGAAGCTGAGCTTCATCCATCTGGAAAAGGGAAGGCTGTGAGGAGACCTCATTGCAGCCTTCTAGTATTAAAAAGGAGTTTACAAACATGAGGGAAATGAACTTTTTACATAGGTAGATAGTAACGGCACAAAGAAAAATGGTCTTAAACTAAAGAAGAGAGATTTCAATTAGATGTCAGGCAAAGCTTTTTATTGAGAGAGTGGTGAGGTGCTGGCACAAGCTGCCAAGAGAGGCAGTGGGTGCCTCATCCCTGGAGGTGATTAAAGGCGGATTGGATGGGACCTTGGGTGATCTGATCTAGTGCTTGATCTAACAGCTGGCAGCCTGCCTGCGGCAGGGGGTTGGGACTTATTTGGAAAGGACCTCAAGGGTAAACCAAGCCATTCTATGACTATGATTCTATGATTTTATGAACTGATATTAACATAAAGCTATTGATTCAAATTACTTTGAAATCTTGCGAAAACAAAATGAAAACCTGATGGTCTAGAAAAATAAGATTAATAGTAAGAACTAGTATATTTCATGCTTTCAGTACTGTTGTGACGACCTACTTCCATTAAGAGTATAAGCTTCTGTAGGAGGAAAAAAGTTAGCCTTCAATCATCCTTTGGTGGCTTTTCAAGACTTGAGTTTCATCATGCCAGAAGAACAACCCAAGTTAACTCTGCATGAGACAGCTTATGTCTGGAAGTAATACAGCCACATATTTTGTCACTGTGCTGCCAGACTCACTACATCAGGTCAATACAAGCTGAGAGATCTCTGAACTGCAGGCAACAGTGTCACTGACCTTTCCTCTCTCCATTACAGCATCAGTGGATGTTCTCACAACCAAAAACTACATATGTTTTAAATAATCTGCTCTCTTATCCTTTTATTGCCTAGGATAAGCAAAGATGACACATTCAGACTCAAACCATAAATTCTGGTGTTTCAATCCTCTTCAAACATAAAAGTTTGTATATTTCATAAGAACACACCGCAGCTCAGAAAATTATATGTATTAAAGTTTTTGTTCATGGGGCATAAAGTCTCGCCTCTCTGAAAATAAATTACTTCACTACTACCTGGGGGGGAAAAAAATATATATATATATTTTCAAAACATTCAGGGAAAGAAAGTCACAAGAGTCATGGTTAAAACACAAATGCATTTTTAAGGTAAGTTTAATACCTAGGATAAGTTTTCAAAAATCATGATATTGATTTGGGGAATTCTCTAAAGATCACAGACTGCTAATTCTAACAGCCTTGCTGGCATATCCTGCCTTTCTTAACCATATGCAGCATTTCAGGAAGGAATGCAGGCACCAAATTAAAAATGGGCTGTTGAAAGCCAGCTTTACATGAGAATCTGCCTTGTGATTGTAACAGTAATGTTAATGTGATATGAAGACTTTATACATTAAAGCTTTCTTAGAAAAACTCATGTAGGTTAAATCTGAAACTCAGAAATAAATAGAGAAATAAATTATTGTACAATGTCAGTTTATGGCTTTGTCCATACCCAAAAGTTGGCGCACATCATTCTAGAATGTGAATTCAAGATACATCAGCTACCATATCCCAAACCACTGAAGGGTCACTCAGTGCATTAGCTATACTTCTGTACTTGAAGCTGAATGGCAAGGTACGTGCAGCACTCTATACATCCACACCAGGACTTCATAATACTCTCCGCGAGGAATCCAAGGCCACAGGCACTGCAAAACTGCAGAGCAAGTCATATCAAGTTCCAAATGTAGCTTAAAAATAGCTATTTGTTTTGCCAGTTTAGTAACAGGTTCACAACAGAAGTTTACACATGCTTCAACATGAGCAGTGAGGAGGCAACATACTGTCATATGCAGCCGTGTCATATGAATACAAGAACTATTTCCTTGTGGACATTACTGGCCTAGCATATAACCAAAAGCCTAGAAATAAGCCTGATAACAGGCCTCCTTGTAACTTTCAGGTACTTGTGGGTGTGAGTGTTCATGTACAAGCACACTTCAATACTGTATGGCAAAAAAAAAAATCATTGTCTAATATACTGTTAAAGGCATGTAGTAACCCTATGGAAGTCTTTCTGAACTACAGATGCCAGATACTAGTCACATTCTTTTCTTTGTTGATTTCTACCTGATTAAATGGTTTAGGATAACATCTGTAAACAAGCCTTGTTCGCAAAGTATCACCAGTGAAAAACAAGACTGTAGGTCATTTTGTTTAACATCTGCTATGCTGGAAAACAACAAAGTGCTGGAAAACAATACAGTGATGAGAAGATCTGGAAAAGGAAATCATGTTTATTTTTCTGGGAATCCCCTGAATGTTTGAACTTAAGTCATATTATGGTCCAAGTCTCACAGAAAGTATTATGGAGAACAGATGTTCTCCAAACATTTAGAACAAATGTTTGTTTACTCATGTCCATTTACCAAATCCATATGTATACAACTACCTTCTGTTCAGCTACTGCAAGTACTTACGTCTCACAATAAGCTGGGTTTACAACTATATTGCACAATTTAAGGAGAAAAAGAGACCAAGTTCGCAGTGTAACAAACTGCAGCAATACTGATTTAATTATTTCTCATAAATTTAGCTTGGGTGAAGTTTTTTTAAACCTTGTACTGAATTTTAAGAGTGCAAACAATCACTCAGAAACTAATGGAACTCACCCTCTTTAGACACATGCTGGCTGGATCATGTTGATGTTTCAGAAGTCTGAGAATATTCTGTTACTGTTGTAGTCCATGCCATTTCTACACATGACTGATCTGTGTAATACAATTTTTACACAAAACTGCTGCACACATTTCACATCAAGTAAAAATGTATCCCACAAGATAGTTTAGATACCTTGTTTCCTGAGCATGTTCCCCTCTATGAAACAATTCTTCAAAGAAACTTAAGGTTTTTGAAGATAGTGAAAAAAGAGACAAAGATAACAGGAAACCTTGAAGTTAGAGTGGTTACACAGCCTTGGAAATATTTCCTTCATTTTTCTACGTCATAAATATTTTTCAGTGAACTCTGCAAGTCAAGGCTAGACTTTCAAACCACAAGATTCTTGGCAACTGAGGACAAAAGCACACAGCCACTGATTTTAACAAGAATATTTTTTTTTGTCATCCAGTATTGAAGTGTCTTGTACATGAACACCCACATGCACTGTCCAGTTTTGCTTCTGATAGGTTTAGTATTGTTTGATAAGGCTGTATGCAAACCTACCCATTGAAGTCTCAACTATTTTTTCTGGATTAAAGACACAACCACCACCAACAACCACTTCACTGCTGTCATTAATGGTAAGACTAGTTTCACACTTATATTACCATATCACAGAATGCCTTGGGTTCGAAGGTACTATCAAATCTCACCCAGTTCCACCTCCTGCTATGGGATGGGCTGCTACTCACTAGATCAGGCTGCCTTTTATCTCCTTGAGGTATGGGGCATCCACATCTCCACTGGGTAACCTATTTCAGTGTCTTACCACCCTCTGAGTAAAGAATTTCTTCCTAATGTATCATCCAATCTCCCCTCTTTTAGTTTAAAACAGTATAAAGTGTGGAGGAATTATGATCTCCTCCCTCTCCCTGCTGGCCACTCTTTTCACGTAGCCCAAGATTGGCCTTAGGGTTACAAAAGCACAATATTGACTCACATCCAGCTTTTTGTCCACCAGGATCACCAAGTCTTTCTCCACAGGGCTGCTATTGATGATTTCTTCTCCCACACATCTGGAATTGCTCTGATTCAAGTGCAAAACCCTGCACTTGGCCTTGTTAAACCCCCTGCATGCCCACTTCTCAAGCCTGTCTAGGCTCATTTGGATGGCATCCCTCCCTTCTATAGTGTCAACTGCATCACTCAGCTTCGTGTCATCTGCAAACTTGTTTAAGGTTCACTTGATCCCACCATTTATGTCATTGATAAAGATGCTGAAGAGCACTGGTTTCAAGACAGATGCCCGGGAGACACCACTCATGGCTGGCCTCCACCTGGACACAGAGCCACTGACCGCAACCCTCTGGCTAAAACCATCCAGGCAATTTTTTATCCACCAAATAGTTCAGCCTTCAAATCCCTTATTTCTTCAACTTAGAGATAAGGATGTCATACAGACAATGTCAAAGGCTTTGCACAAGTCCAGGCAGATGACATCAGTTGCCTTTCTTTAGTCCAAAAATGCCATCACTCCATCAAAGACCACCAGACTGGTCAGGTACAAACTGTCCTTGGTGAAGCCATATTGGCTGTCTTATTTCACATACACTTTAACATATCTTCCAAGAAGATTTTCTTTGTGATCTTCCCCGGCACAGAGGTGAGGTCCACTAGCCTGTAGTTCCCCAGGTCTTCCGTTCTTTCGTTCTTAAAAATGGGAGCGATGTTTCCCTTTTTCCAGTCACCAGGGACATTGCCCCAAAGCCAAAACTTTTCAAATATGATGGAGAGCATATCAATGACCACATCAGTCAGTTCCTTCAGAACCCTGAGATGTATGTCGTCTCAGCCTAGACTTGTACAAAGCCACATGAGATGTTCTCAGACTTGCTGTCTCACAATGGGGAGGGATTTTGCTCACCCAACCCCTGCCTGAAGTTAAGGGACACAAGAAGCTTGACTGGTAGTGAAGACTGAGGAAAAGAACTCAAGCGCTTCAACTTTCTACATGTCAAGGAAGTCAGTTCTCCTTTCTCATTTATCATAGAGGGTACACTCCCCTTTGCCTGTCTCTTAAGATCAACGTATCCAAAGAATCCCTTCCTGTTATTTTTCATATCCCTTGCCAAGTTCAATTCCATCTGTGCCTTAGCCTTCCAGATCTCATCTCCGCACACCAGGACAGCATCCCTACATTCCTCCCAGTACACCCGCCTGCTTCCACTGCTTATACTTTTCTTTTCTACCCTTCAGTTTAACCAGCAGCTCCTTGCTCAGCCAGTTTCCTGCCTTCTCTGTCTGATTTCTTCTGCTGAGGAATGAAGAGCTCTTGTGCTCTCACAAAAAGGTATCCTTAAAGTGCTGCCATCTCTGTTCTGTTCCTTTATCACTAAGGACACGTTCCCAGGGGATCTCATCCAATAATTCTTCAGTCTCACATTCTTCAAGATCCCAAACTCAACCAGGGCATGGTCACTGCAGCCCAGGCTGCCTCCAGTTTTAACCTCTGTAATGATTTTTTTGCATAGGTGACCACCAGATATAGTAATGCTTCACTTCTGTTTGGTTTGTCCAATATGTGGACCAGTAAGTTATCATCAGCAGATTTCAGGAGTCTCCCAGATTGCTTGCAGCTTACCACTGATTTTTCCTGTAGATGTCTAGGTGCTGAAATCCCCCATCAAGATAAGAGCCTGCAAGCATGCTACCTCTTGTAGTTGAAGCAAGAAGGCCTCGTCAACAGGTTCTCCTTGATCAGGTGGCCTGTAGAAGACCCTGACCATCACATGTCCTTTGTTGGTCTGGTCCCTAATTTTAATCTATAAGCCCTCAACATGTTTGTGACTGCTTCTCATCGGTGGTTCATTGCAGTCTATCCACTTCTCAACATAGAGTGCAACTCCCCCAACCCTCCAACCTTGCCTGTCCCTTCTAAAAATCTTGTAGCCCTCAGTCAGTGTTCCAATTGTATAAGATATCCCGCCACACTTCCATGATAGTATCTAGATCATAATTTCCTAATTGCACCATTGTTTCCATCTCCTCTTGCTTATCTCCCATGCTGCTTGCATTGGTATAGAGACACTTTAGCTGTGTTTACCATTTGTCGGTTTGGAAGTCTCCTTCTCTTCCTCCCCTTGGTGGCACTTAAGACAGGACTATCAGTGCCTGCTTTTGTCACTGCATGATACCAGCCATCAATCTCTCTCTCTGATTGCTGGATACTTCTTAGCCTTCCAATTTCCTCTCACAGTCTGACCACATCTAACACTGTTGATCACTCACAATGCAATAGGCACGTAGACAAGCTCACACGCCTGTAGCAAATGCTGGGGACACTTGCTGATGGATACTTCTGCATGGATGACAAGACAAATGGCACTGCTTGCCAAGTTGGCTGAAGTACAGTTGTTCAGCAGCACTGCAGCAAGCTAGTTAGCTGCAACAGTGCAGCACTGTGCCCAAACAACTATTTCAAGAAGTACTTGCATATCTACCTTCTTCAGCAACAGCACCATGGCCAGGAAACTGCTATCCCTTTACCATGTTGTCTTGAAATAGAAAATGGGCATTTTTATACTAAGAATGTGCAGAAGAAACACATGAATTGTGTCCATCACATGGAAATCAGTTGTGGCACATACATTCTCAACTCCCATTTATAGGTAGTTCAGTAGCAGTTTTAATATTAATTGCATCATATCACAAGCAAAAAATTCAAGGTATGTCCCACTTTTAAAATGGAGCTTACTTACTCTGTCTATTTTGATATTGAATGCAAATTATTAGCAACGCTAAAAGTATGTCAGTATCTCCAAAAAGCAGTACTTAAGCAACACACAGTGCATACCTAGGTAAAGAAACACTGTTGGCAAAATCATCATTCAAATTTTCATCACAGAAAAGTTCCCCTTAATGCATGGTAGGGACCTACAAATTAGAGGAGGACAAAAATAGAAATAAATAACATATGTGAATTTATATGTGGATATGCTATATCCACACAGCAATTCCCACCTGTTCTGAAGACTTAGAAATGAAGAAGGATAATCAGCTAAAATTAAATCTTCACTGAGGAAAGGCTAAAGGTGGTTAACATGACTCATATGCATGAACTGAAAAGCAGAGGCATCATCTGTATGACAACAACTGGCCTCTGGTGCTTGCTTCTAAAGTCACAAATTATGCTGACAAACAGAAAATGTTAAAAAAAAAGTAATTATAAAGCAGGAAAACATACCTTTTTAGTGAACAACTCACAGATCTCATATTCCTTCCTCCTCCAACAGTGACTTTGTGAACTTATCAGGCAACTAAATATTTCAGACAGCTTCTACTTAGGAGAGTTGAGGTCCTAACTTTGCTACGTTTTAACTCGTGCAAAGAAAAAAAAAAAAAAAAAAAATCAACAAAAACACTGAAAAGCTATTTCTGTGACTGACCAAATCACATTAAGTACTTATTGGAAGCCTCGAATTCATCCTGCAGTTTTTATCCACTTTATGAAACCAAAGCCAGGTCAAAATACAAGCACAATTGACAACATTTGTACATAAGTGAGCTTTGTAAGATTTCCTTACATATTGCAGGCTCTTTTCTCCCTAAGAATGCCAAAGCTAGAAGCAAAGGAGATGTTTTAGCTTTTTTTTTTTTTTTTTTAATCAACTGAAACTCATTTTAGGCGATGCTGAGGAAACTATGCAGCTCTACTACGGAATGAAAAAAAAAAAAAGCAAGCTGCAAGTTCCCATTCTGGGTCCTGCAAATTCAAACTGACCAAGCATTCTCTCCAGTCATAGAAAGGAAGAAGCAGAGACTTCTCAAAATCTGCGATTTTCTTCCAATCATGTTCAATATCCAACAGGCCAATCTGGTAAGACAACAGTTACTTTTAAAAAGTTCTCAAAAAATACAATATCCTTTTAAAGATCTGTTTACAGGACAGAATGGAGAAATAAGAGAATATGATTTCTGATAGCTAAATAAAAGCCACACAACTGCACTTTGTTCTACCAGTGTACCTGACAATGCCATTTTTACCATTTACCTTTTCACATGATATGAATTGCACAGCAAGGATTGATCCCATTGTTGCAACTTCCCGCCAGACTTCAGTTGACTACTCATACTGATAGTAAAGTTTAAAGACTTATGGAATCATCTCAGCACAGTTACCCAAATTAAGAGATAGAATTACATTCCTGAAATCCTGCAGACTCAGGATTTGCCTTTGAAATCAAAAATTTATGAAGCCTTCTGAATATACAATCTAGAATTGGGATAGAGATCGGGAGAAACAGAATCCAAAAACAACTATATGCTGCTTGTGATAAAGTCAACCTCTGCATCTTTTCTCTGCTACAAGCCTTTTATTGAATCACAGCCTCAATTTACTGTTCTTTGAGAGAGAATACAAATTCAGTGCTTTCTACAGACATTGTTTAGTATCACTTTTGTATTATAAAAGTTGGAATTATTTTCAATATTAACTACATTGATCATGTCTATAGTGAGGATGATACATTTAACAAAAACCTGTATGAAGAAGAAAAGTAGCTGCTATAAGTTCCTGTTTGAAGCAATTCTTCGGTTCCAGTGAAAATGCTGTCACACTCTCTTAATTATCAAAACATTTACCATAACAATCTCTATTAAATTAACCATCTTAAAATTGTAAGGGGAGAAAAACATACCCCACTGCTGCAGATGAGAGAAGATTGTAACAATGACCAGAGATGAGGAATAAAGGGTAAGTTTTGTTGCTGAACCATTACACAACTGCAGGCAGACTTCAGTTCAAGCCTCCCGTGATTCAGTTTTTGTCTGTACACTGACAAATAGCCACCCCATTTTCCTTGACCACAGTGCCATCATTTCATTAGAAATGAGATCAAATCAATGAGATAAATTGATTTACTTTCTGTGTATAGTAACCACTCTGAAAGAAAAAGCTAAAAAGCAAGATCCAAGATGTAAGTTGATGACGTTGCCAAGAGATAGCTGGCTGCCAACGAGGTATAGCAGCACTGCAAAAAGAACAGTCTGTCACTACAGGTTAAACATAGGCAAGAAATAGGAAAGACGAAAATCTAGTGTTCTCTCCACAGGATATGCCCAAATGAAGACAATAAAAGGACAATTTTCTCTAACTCAAGGGATGCTGACTCAGAAATGCCACTCCCTACCACTTGCTATTTTATACTGATGAAAATTCAGAAAAGAACACAAGTTTGCTAATATGCACTCTTTAGACACTAAAAATGAATAAATTGTTTATTCTGTTTTGAATTAGCCTTAATAAACAAAAAAAGGTTGGGAATAAGGGGATTACCAGATTCAAAACAGAGAGAAAAATACATAGGATGCTCTGAAAGTAATGCCTCTTATTTATATGGAAACAATAACAAATACAAAGGGCACAATAACACTACTTGATAGAGCAAATTCTCAGCTACAAAACTTTATTTTTCAACACATTCACCACCATTAACTAGTTTGCACGGATAAGCTGACCAAGATGCTCTTAATTTCATGGGTGACTACTGTGCAGCCATCCAGAACATTGCTTGTCTTTCACGTCACTGTCACCACTGCTGAAACTCACCATCCACTTCTCACTGTGCTCACATCCACTGTTTGGTCTCCACCAACATTTAACATGCACCAATGAATACCAGTGGGCACCATTTTTTCCCATATGGAAGAATTTAATTCCACACATTTGCTCCATATATACTTCCATGTCAGTCACCATTCTGTCAGACTGCCATTTATTGCACATGGCACCAAAACATTATGGAATACTAGCGGGAAGGGTCAGCTTCTACTGCCATCCCACCAGCATCTGCCTATGACATCACTGGCCAAAAATCACAAAATAGGAGTCATTACTTTCAGCATAACCCTTGTAGAAAGAGAGCTACCAGTGACATGCTTTGACTACGTTAAATCTTGTTCTACAGCAGACCGTTGTGACAAGCTGCTTTTTCCTACTCAAGGTAAATCAAGAGGTTTTACTGTCTACCAACCCTGCAGATTATCAAGTCTGAAAAGTGGTTCATTTATTTCATTTTAGGAACATTTTGCTTACAGTGCAGTTACTCTAGCAAACATTCTTTAGCTTAAGGAGTAAATTTGGACTAATACTGTAAACTTCATCCAAACCTGAAACACCTTGTACTCTCTAAATATTTGCCACAGTAAACAAATTCTTGCACTATGTACTCCATGGACTGTAAAAATATTTGGACTGTGACTGTACAAAAAACAACAGTCAGAAATTGATGACACTACCAATAGATGGATCAAAATTATGCAGAAATTTTTCACTGACAAAGATGCATGAGAAAACCCTACTGCAGGTCATCACCGTTCAGAACACCTTACATTTGACACTGACACTTGACTCTGGGCAGCATTGCATTATTAGCTACAGAAGCTTCTGACTATATTCTCTCCACACAGTTATTTTAATGACTAACCTGAATTATCTCACTCGAAAGCAAGGTGAAGTCATCTTCAAGCTACAAGAGTACCAAATCTTCTCCTATTTAAAGATAAGAACCTATATCCTTTAGACTCACATCAGTACTCCACACTTCAGAAGTCAATGTCTTCCTTGCAAAACCTTAGCCTCCTTATTCAAAACACAGAGCTTCCTGGCAAGAAGTTTGTGAAAGAGGAGAAATGGGATTATTGCTGACTTCCCCTTCAGGGAAATCATTAACACACACACTGACTCTTTCCAGTTCTGTCCTCCCCTTTACCCCATAATCCTGTGCACATGCCCTAGAAATGCCTGTCTTCTAAGAATTACAATGCCCTCAATTTTCATGAGTAATCCCTGCCCAACAACTTTTTCCTGCACTTATAATATCTCACCTACTGCTCACTATTTATCTTCAGAAACTTATCCTATCTTACCTAAGAGTTCACTTGGGGGACACTCGATTTTGTTTCCAGCAGCTTGTAAGAGTCAAACAACCCCTTCTCTGCCCACAGCAGCACCCACTATGCTGTGTGAACGGCCACTTGCAAATGCAGAAGCCATCTGTGTGATTCTAGTGCACTCTGGCATTCTCAGGCTTTCAAATATGCAATTGAAAACAGACGAGCAAAACTTCTCTTCTGCTCTAAAGCTGGATTTTTCACTTCCAAGGAATTTGATCTGGAAGACATAAGACAATGGTGCAATGCTATGAACTAGGAAAATGGAAAACCTGGAAAAGGTAGAACTTTAAAAATCCTTTCAACAAGCACTTTTGAGTAGATTCTTCTCTCAGTTTTCCCTTCTCTCACTTTTAGTCCCCTTTATTTCAAGTTGGTCTTTATAAAAGATGTGTGAAATCTGACACTTCAGTACCAACTAGT
Source organism: Meleagris gallopavo (assembly GCF_905368555.1). Taxonomy (NCBI): domain Eukaryota; kingdom Metazoa; phylum Chordata; class Aves; order Galliformes; family Phasianidae; genus Meleagris; species Meleagris gallopavo. The sequence goes on along the minus strand of NC_139414.1, from coordinate 72,273 downwards.
GACTTAATCCAGTTTTGAGGAAAGCAAGTTTTAAAATCAGGATTGAAGACTGGGAAGTGAATAGACAGATTTGAGTATCAGACATGCTGCTAAAACCCTGTTCCTCAAGTCTTATCTGCATGTTCTTAACTTTGCCCTCAATAGTATCACGTGTTTTCAGGCACAGAGCCTACAGGTCAAACATATGGTCTCTGCTGACAGAGATTTAAATGAAGTCCTTAAAGCACATTTACCACATCTGTGTTTGAAGCTCTGAAACTTAATACTACTCTAATAATTTTCATATTGCTTGATTTATTCCCCATTTCACTGGGACCTAAGAAGTTATAGTTTTGTTTATTTGAAAATACACTTCACTATTTCCGAAAATTTGTCAGAATGTATTAAAAAAACAACAAAATCAAAACAGAAATCATCCAGAGACAACAGGACTTACCCTACTGAAAAGAAACACAAAAACCAACCTTGCTCAGCAGCTTCACTGAGATGTATTGTTCTAGAAAGAGACTCTCCAGCCAAAAGACATCACTACATTAAAAATTACATTGGATAGAAACATCTGATACCATTTCATTAAGAGACATCAAAGAAAAGCACCAAACTTACATGAGTTCTCATAGAATGGCCCAGGTTGAAAAGAACCACAGTGCTCATCTGGTTCCAACCCCCTGCTGTGTGCAGGTCACCAATCAGCAGCCCAGGCTGCCCAGAGCCACATCCAGCCTGGCCTCGGATGCCTGCAGGGATGGGGCATCCACAGCCTCCTTGGGCAACCTGTTCCAGTGCCTCACCACCCTCTGTGTGAAAAACTTCCTCCTAATATCCAACCCAAACCTCCCCGCCTCACTTTAAAACCATTCCCCTTGTCCTATCACCATCCATCCTCACAAACAGCCATTTCCCCTCCTGTTTATACACTCCCTTCAACTACTGGAAGGCCACAATGAGGTCTCCCCGCAGCCTTCTCTTCTACAAGCTAAACAAGCCCAGTTCCCTCAACCATTCTTCATAGAAGAGGTGCTCTAGCCCTCTGATTGTCTTAGCAGCCCTTCTCTGGACCCGCTCCAAGAGCTCCATGTCCTTCTTGTGCTGGGGGTATCTGGTTTCCTTTATTTAAAGATTTTCTTTTTTTTTTTTTTTTTTTTTTAAATAAGAATAGCTTATTGATATGCTGTAGAGTTTAAACCAATTTATTCTATGGGCATTCACATCTAATGTGGATTTAATAAATATTTGACTGGAAAAGTATTTAACATTTTTCATCAGGAAACTCCGTTGCCTAAAATGAGAAGCTATCCAAGATTAGAGACATTTGACACACGTACGCGTTCTCCCAAAATGTGGCTGTATGTACACATTTTGGAATAGGCTGGGCTTGGGGCTCCTTATTAACAAGCACTTAGAATTGGAAAAGCAAGGAACTGCCAAGTCTCGAGTGCTGCTAGTGTCAAGCTATATGGGATTTCCAGTAGTATTTACATAGAATTCTAACAGTATCATTAGATAACTTTCAACCAGAGATGTAACTACAAAGCGTGCTGCTTCTGTTCTGGGATAAAATAGATTCAATAATTCAGAGATGTCCAAAGACATTCACAGAGTTAAGATGCAGTCTGGCCCTGATTTGAATCCAGTCCATGAATTTTAATTAAAAACACTAATGCCACACAGGGACAGCTAGGAACTCCTAGGCCCCTGTGATACAGTGAATAGAACTTTTAGAAAGGACTGCAAAACTTCAGGAATGCTGACTGAAAAAATTTCATTTTCCGTTAGAGGTAAGGGAGAATGTCTTCCCTTCCCTTTTCCTTCCCTTTTCCTTTCTTTTCCCTTTCCTTCTCTTCTTTTTTCTCTTCTTATTTAATTCTTCATGGCACCACCCAAAGACATATGCATACACTTTTAATCAATTCTATTCTCCAACTTATGAGCAATAGCATCCATATTGCCACATCACACTGCACACTGAAACCTGCCACCATAAACAAAGTGAAGCCACACCACACTCCTTCTGGCCTAAAGGTTACAGTGGGTTCAGATTTGTCACTGCACACCATAATTATTACTTACATCTTCAAGATAAGTAAAGTTTCTCCCACTACTTTTACTGTTGTTGTTCATGCTGAAAAAAAGACTACCATCTCTGCTAGTAATCACATTTTCCTAGATTACTGCCTGTCAGTAGTTCTGGTTCATTTTCATATATATTGTTTGTTAGTAACTATCTCAACAGAGAATATTTTTAAAATAAATTGAGTCTTTTTCTGAGCTACAAGTTTAAAATATAAACTTCAAATTATGTGAACTTTAAGTCTGAACAAAAAACATGCACCTGGAGCTACTGTACAGTTTTCTGCTGTAAGGGTTATTCACATGACTTGAACTGTCACTTGTACAGCATCATTTACAGATCAGTTCTTCAAATAATGTATTTTAGCCAAATCATATCAGGAGGTCTTCAGTATCAGTGGTGATTAATGTGATATAAAACATGAAAAGCATAGCATTTCAAGCAGCAGATTTAGTTTTGCCAGTAAAAACTTAAGTGGAATAAAAAACATTCAGGAATTTTTTGTTTCACACATCATGTGCTCATTAAAAAGATTATTTTGTAAAAATTAAAAGAATGAGTCACAGAATCACCAAGGTTGGAAAAGACCTACAAGATCATCCAGTCCAACCATCCACCCATCACCAACAGTTCTCACGAAACCATATTCCTCAACATAACGTCCAAACATTCCTTGAACGCCTCCAGGATCAGAGACTCCACCACCTCCCCAGGCAGCTCATTCCAGTGCCTGACCACTCTTTCAGAAAAACAGTATTTCCTAACATAGCTCTTTAATTGCAAAGTGAAGCTCTTTAATTGCAAAAAACTCAAAACTCTTTCTCCCTTGGAGACAGCACCTCCAAAGATGGGATCTAAATAAGGTTTGAAACAAAAGAAAAGAACACACACACATCCATAGCTCTTTATATTTGTAATTCATGCTGAAAATAAAAGAAACAGCATCCAAAAGCTAACAAGAAAAGAGCCTCTTCATGCTAACAGCTCATCACAAATATTAAAACAGTGTAAGATAAAATGTCATTACCTGCATCATGAAACAGTCACTGCATTAGTTTTAAATAACAAACCAACATGAAAACATGTTTGAATTACTCTAAAGGTTATCATAGAAGTTCAATTACATTTTTTATATCCAAATCTTTACTCAGACAAATTACCAAGAATAAGAATCTAAGAAATCTGAAGGTTATCATGTAAATACAATTAACTTACTTTGCCGAAGAGCTCTCAGGCTGCTGAAACTCATTTCCTGGCTGACCACTAAAACTATCCAAAGGGTTGAACTACAGAATATCAAGTTCTTTGACACCAAGCCAATAGAATACTTAAGTGGGTGTTTACTGTTGAAGTACATGAACCTAGGACCGAACGTGACCTGCATGATCAGTCAAGTCACCATGAATGATTTTGAAAGAAAGAATGTGAGGATGTGCCCTCCTTAGGAATCAAGAAACTTAGTTGGCAGAACAAAAATACATTCCTTAGACACACTATACGGAACAGCATGACTATCTCAATGAGATGGAAGGCCCCAGGCAAGTCAAGCTGATCTAGTGGTGCATACTATACCCACACAGAAGGTTCATCCCAGACAGAAAGCTCAGATCTGCAATGCCAGCTGTGAATGGCTACACAGAAAACTAGACAACTAACTAGGAGCACTTTCATGACAGTGAAAGCAAAACAAGGCCGTAAGTGCACAAAACACTGCGAAGGAGATGCTACCCTTCCCAAAGAGGAGATGCTCAGTCTTTCCACTCATACTAGCATGCAACTGGACATCAATAAATGAATCATGAAAATAAAGCAGCAGGACAGTTTACTGTGTAAGGATCAGTGGTTGCCTTAAGGTAGCTACTCTGTTATATAAAATAAAGACAATGAGACATGCACTAAAGCAGAACAGGATGCTTTAAAAACAGGAGACAGCATGTTAGGTGCAACTGTGCATCTCCTTTCTAGTTTTAGCACTCTGGAATAGGTTCATTCATCTGACGCTATCCAGGATACTATCAGTGCAGACAGCATCCACACTAAGAGAAGGGGTATTATTTTCAGGAAATCATTTTGTTTGATACTGCACAGTGGTCTTTGCTCCAGGCAAAAAGGAAGCTTCTCATCCTGTTAGTGTAGCTGTCTACAGAATTTCAATAAACACCTCTATTCTTCTATTCAATTTGGTCAGTATTCCTGAAAGCAGAATAAAGACAGAACAACCCCACAGTCTCTTCAAAAAGAACATTCTTACATGGCACCCTGCACTACACCAGCTGAGGAATAAAGCCATAGGAAAGTTACCAGGAAGGCAGAATAAAGCAGCCAGCAATATTATGATTAAAAAGCTATGTTCCTTTAGAGCTGAGTACTGGTTTCCAAACTTTTCCAAGCCCCATTTTTTGTTGGGGCTTAAACCATGTTTATAGCTTCAAAACTGCTCTGTTGAGACAGATTATAAAATTAGATAAAACAACCTACTGCCTTGAGTGATTTTCAGTACACATACAGGAAACCGAGCACCTCTCATCCCCCACAGAACCAGGAATTCCCAGGTAAGATTTGTCTCAGCCATCACAAGATAAATCACTGTGGATCTCACACTCCTGCCATTTACACCAGTTACACCTAGCCTAATTCAAAAGCTTTCCTTCAAGTTACTCCACTACAAGTAGCTGAGAATCGATTTTCAGATGCAGATAATAACTAAGCACTTTTAGAACTTTTCTTTACTCGAAGCTATGCCATCCCTGGACTTATTTTATCTTTGCTGTTCATCCGGCCATTATTTCTAAACACACAGTAATAGATGGTGTAGGTATTTCTTTTTACCTAGTTTTTTCTGCAAGGTTTATTTGCCCTTGAATTCTTAGGTATTGCAACATCAAAATAATTGGGACATTGTGAATGACAAACCTAATGAAAACACTTAAAAGAACAAAGGGAGGGAGGAAGAGATTGCGAATACTTTAAAAAGAGATACCAAAAACTTTAAAATATTTGTTTTTCCACAAAATGAACTACACCATATTTTAGTGCATTATACATTTAGCTCCTCTGCTGGACTCAGTCTTCATAAATTGTATTATAGAACCAAAATGGAAAGGAGCACATACTTGCTATACATATGTAAAACAATTTAAGTGCTAAAATTTGGTAAGTTCTTTTGCTCTTTTGGCTTCCTACTTGCTTCCAGCTGGAGCAGAGGAATGATCCTTCTCACAGAAATCCAATTTTGCGGAAAGCGTTTTTTGTTGGAAGGCGGAGGCATTTCAGTGTTGAGTTGGAGCTGGCTCCTACCAATTAGGATTCACTCACTTGCCATTTTAGCAATCTTATATAGCAATCTTCACTTGAGAAAAAGAAGCCTCCTTTTCCTCTGGCTTTCTAATTGAAAAACTCTATTTTTGTTTTATCCTTGGAGTAGGGTGTCAAGTTCATTTAAAGCAATGAAAAGATTACTAGAATTTTTTAACTGCTTTTGGGCCAAAGCAAGAGTGGAAAACTTAATTCCATTTTGTAAAGACTATTTCATTTAAAATCAGAGGGGATTATTTCTTTCCTTTGATGGAAAGGAACAGGTAAGCACCAATACACACCTTGGTAAATGCTACCTCGTGTGAGACCCGCAAGTTATTTTGCAAATTTCTGAACTGCACTGATGCTTACCAGAGAATGTATTTTGCCTTCAATTACATTTTATTTTTTTTTTTTTTAAAGAAGAAATAAACTGATGTATTCACAGTTGCAGAAGAAAATCAATAGTAAAACAATTTGGACAAAAGATTCATCCTCCTGCAGGCAGTCTACTATTTCTTCAATTTCACATTCATCAGCCTAGTGTTCCTAAGACCCAGCTATTGTTTATTTACATTTTCAGTATACATACATTTTCTGACCATTATTTTGCAGTTAACTGCAACTCAAGGAATTTATCTTTTTGGAGCACTAATTTTAAATAAAGAAGAAATGAAAAAGATACTTTATTTTTGGTACACCTACAACCATTCACAAGTTTGTGAGCTAATAGTTTGCTTGCCACATTTATCTTTTACAGGTGAATTTTACAGAAAGCCAGATTTGTAACTTTTCATTTAGGCTACAGAGAGGTTGAGGAGGGAAGCAGTGTTCTGCCACAAGCCAGAATTTTTCCTTGGATGATTCTGTATGGATTCAAACAGATGGATTGTTTTCCAGAGATGTTAGACCATGTCTTCTGCAACAACTTCCACACAACAACAAAGGCCAAAACCAATAAGAGGAAGAAGCAGGATATATAACACATGAGGAACTGATTAAATGCATGTAGAACCAAAGTCCTAGCATGGCTGGCTTTGGTCAGCTCATCAGCTGCATCTTCTAGTGCTATTCATCCACCTACAATCACTATCTATCCAGTTGTGCGAAAGCAATTTGATGGAACCAGAGTCAAACTGAACCCTGGAGCTGAGCTACAGAAAGCTATGCCTGGCCACACATAAGACGACATGGTTTCTGGAGCAGTGAGCTGTGCCTCCTGACAAGCAGCCCTGGGCCTCCAGCACTCCAAGAATCAAATATCTGGAAAATGCAGATACTAGGAAGAGAAACCAAGGAGAAGCCACACACTAAGTTGAAGAAAAATCCCAGGCTACTTGTTTCCAAAGGTATGCCTCTGGAATAAGAATAATAGATAAGTATTCATTAAGATTTAAATCTATTCCAAATGTAAATATGACTATGGATCTCAAATTTGGTATGCTATATCTGACCATTATGCCAAGGAGAAGTTTTTTTTTTTACTGAGAGAGTAGTGAGATGCCAGCATAGGCTGCCCAGAGATGTTGTGGATGCCCCATCCACAGAGGTGTTCAAGGCCAGATTGGATAGGGCCCTGGGCAGCCTGACCTAGTGCTTGATCCACAGGTTGGCAATCCCTGCCTCTGACAGGGGTCTGGAAATTAATAATCTTTGAGGGCCCTTCCAACCCAAGCCATCCTATGATTCTATGATTATCAAAGTCTTTGTTTAATACAGAAAAAGAGCCAGTCTCTCAAACCTTTTCTGTCAGATTAAAACTTCAGAGTAGATTTAGTTGCTATCCTCAGCAGCCTAAGGTTGCTAAGATCTCTAAAATCTGATGCAAACTGCACTGCCATAGTAGTGAATAATCCACAATAAGACTGAGGTGTAGATTTTGTGGAAGACTCAAATTCCTTAATTCCAAGTCTTATTCTGATGTAGAAAGACCACAGATATCTCAGGGTTTTTTTCATGACTGTTCTAGAATAAAAAAAAAAAAAAAAAACACAGAGCAGGTGTTCAAAACTGCCTTATTCAGCCAAGATTCAGTTCCCCATTAACAGTGCTCTCCCATAACACAGCCATATAACTTCATTTCAACATAATCTGGTATGTAAGTGTTAACTACAAAAGAGAGAAGTGTAAGCAAATCTTAAGAATTTCTGATCTTTAAGCATCTTTACAGTGTACCTACTGAAAAACCTACACTATTTAGCACCTGACATGGCTGTGGGAACAATTCAGTCCTCTAGTTAAATAAGAAATCTAATTGGAAAGGCAGGAAAAAAAAAAGTCATTCTTTTAATAAAAATGGCACTGGTGGCAACGAGATAAGGCTAACTGAGAACTTACAGATCAACAGCATTCTGATTTAAACCAAAAGCAAGAGCCCAACGCAGAGTCTGAAGAACAAACTAAAGGGTCAGTGAGAAGCTGCCAGCTGGTCATACTAGCTTGTTATTTCCAAAATGAAATGAAGTATGCAATGGATTATGTTTATAACTGCACAAAGTTTTCCTAAATCCAAAATATCTGATTGCATACAAGATGTCTTCAGCTTTTTGAAGGAATAGTCAAATTATGGATCCAGTATTTCATTAAGTAAACCCCAATTCCCAATGAAATAACCAATGAAAGGCATAATCCAATAACTACAATTAAAATCCTTACACTCCAGCTGCATGGCTAGCAGTGTTGAAATATAATCCAAACATATGTCTGTAAAGACACAGGACAAGGACTCCATAACAACTTCAAATTAGATGTTCTGCACAAATCCCTCAATTGATATTTCTGTACAGTGATGATGAGCAGCCAATGTGACTAAAGACCAGGCATAAGGGTAAGTTTTAGACGGAATTATGTCTGCACATTAGATTTTAGTCTAACTCACCACACTGGGCTACAAAGGATTGGTCCAATAACTACTTCAAAGGAGCTTCCATATCAATGTCATGGGAAGAAGTGAAGAAGATAAAGAGGTGGCTGTGTCACCTGTCCAACCAACAAACAATCACCCTAAACTAGTGGTAAGACAGCTGATAAGAACAGGGTATCAACATTCAAAATATTCCCTTTTCAGCACGTGCATACTCCTTCCTCTTTCTCCTCAAGATAGGCAACTAATGGAAAAGCATAAGAAACCAAAGAAGAAAGTTGAAGTAATACTGAAGCGCAAAGTTGACTGAACCACAAGGGCTGCTCTGAAAGTAATGTCTCTTATTTTATTACGTTTGCCCATGACATCAGAGGTGGAGGCTGGTGCTACAGCAATAGAGATTGAATCTTCCTGCCAATATTCTGTTGCATTTTGGTGCCACGTGAACATGGCAGCAGAGGGGCAGTCTGACAAAGTGTCATCTGACATAGAAGCATTTATGAAGAAAAGGTGTGGAACTGAATTTCTCCATGAAGAAGAGATGGCATCCACTGACACTCATCAATGCTTGCTGAACATCAATGGAGAATAAGCCGCAGATATAAGCACAGTGAGATGGCATCTTTCAGCAACATCAAAGACAAGCCATGTTCCAGATGATCGCACACAGCTGTCACACCACAAAAGGCAGTGCATCTCAATCAGCTCATCTGTGAAAATCAGTGGTTTACAACCAAGGAATTGTGTATGGAACTGAATATCAGCTTCAGTGCATTGGAATTGACGGTGGCCGTGTTGGAATATTACATATAACTCATAAAACAAAGCCATAAAAGAATTATAATGTATTTTCTAATGTCATTTAATCTGAAAATTTTATTGCATTTTCTGAATTAAATTGAGAGTCTACACTTGGTGGAAGAGAGCTCACTGCAAATGACACATTATACTTTCATTATCAAGCCATGTATTGAGGTTTGTCTATTGTATTATCCAGAACATACCAGCTCTGGGGTATCTGCTGTTTTAACCTTGTCAGTCTCTCTCAATCATTTTCTTTTCCAAGTCTGAAAATGCAATAGTGAGAATGAAGTGACTGTAAATCAATGAACTAAATCCAGAAAGACCATCTCCAACTTTTTTTTCTCCTATTTTTATTTCAATGCTACAGTGCCTACATTCTTGTACAAAAGATATCTAAAATTTTGAAAACTTTGTATCTAGAAACAGCCTAAGAGAATGTATTTTCTGTTTTCAGTTTCACATAGAGGACCAATAAAACATCAAGTGAAACTTCAAAAAACTTTCAGAAGGAAGAGATATATGATTAAAAGCTGAATTATCACAAAAATTAGATTCCCCAGTATACTGAAGGACATGTCCTACTTATTTATTGAAAGTAGTTTAGGGCAGAAGCTGTCTTCATACACTAAGACTCCTATTGAGAAAACATCAGAACACATTTCTTCTCAGGTCTTTATACACTTCCATAGCATATACACTTTATACACTTACATAGTCACAAAATGTCAGACTAATTTGGGAAAGTGGGAACGTGGAGTTGTTAGTATTCACAGCAATTCAACTTCAGTATTAGAGATTTACTGAATTACTCACATACCCAGCAGTGGATTAGCACAGAGGGAGGACATCATATAATTAGAGAGAGAGCAGGAATGCTAGTTCTCTAGAAGTGCTACGTCCAAACAGATGTGAGAAAACTCACTGGACAAATGAACTTTCAGAAGGGGACATACCTCCTGAAGAATGATGACAATAAATCAAATTTCAGAAAAACGGCAACAAAATCATTGCCCTCTCAGCAGAACTGTAGTAAAGGCTTGGTTAAACTCTCAGATTTGCCCACTTTCTACAAGCTTTTCTTCATTTTCTTTTGATGACTGCACACTCTCTTCAAATTGCATGTGTACTCTTTCTATCTAGTCTATTATTTTTCATTGATTTACTGAATTACATTTTCACAATGCATTCATACTCTGGAGATATGGTCCACAGCCTGACAAGGCACTGGAAAGAACAAAAGTGATGAAAGATAATTACAGCAATTCACAGGTGAAAGGTGGACACAGATACAAGATGAACACAAACACTGTGTGTGTATTCACTAGGTTTCCAGTTCTAGAATGAACGTGCCCTGCCCAGATTAAACAAAGCACAGTTTTAAATAGATAACAAAGACTGTCTCTGCCCCAAATTGCTTACATTCTTGGTATCAGATGACAGCAAAAGCAAAATGTCCTCAGGAAGGCAGTGCACATTATGACTATTATGGCTAACTTGGAAGATGTCTTACCTAGGTGATTTATTGTTTCCTTTAAGATGAATTTAACATGTATCTCTCTCATCACCTCACAGGGAATAATGCCATCCATTCAAAGCCTCAGACCAAACAACTCCATAGAGTTCATATATTCATCACAAAGATGAATAAGAGAACAAGAGAACACTTTTGCTTAAAAGTCAAAGTAATATAATGATAGAAAACAGTCAACAATCATTACCAAACATGCTTCTGGCAGAACTAATAAAACAATTACTTATCTCCTAGCACAGTTCCATGCATTGTGTGCTTGAAAAACAACTGAAGCTATTTCATAAAGTAAACCTTCATACAACATGCAGAACTAAAACAAAGAGCTACTCACAAGGCTACTATCACTGCACTATAAGGTCATAAAATCATTTGAGTTGGAAGGGACCTTCAAACGTCATTCTGTCCCACATCCCCACAATAAACAGTGACACCTACAGCCCCATAAGGTGCTCAGAGCACCATCCACTCTGACTCTGAATGTCTCCAAAGACAGGGCATCCATTCCCTCTCTGGGCAACTTGTGCCAGTCCCTCACCATTCTTATTGCAAAAAAATTGTTCCCTACATCCATTCTAAATCTCCTCTGTTTCAGTTCAAAATCATTTCCCCTTGCCCTACTCCAGCAGACCTCAGATACTGAAAGGCTGTTATCAAGTCTCTTCACAGCCTTCTCTTCTCCATCTGCACAGCCCCAGCTCTCAGCCTGTCACATTCGAGAGGTGTTCCATCCCTGGGATCATTTTTATGGCCCTCCTCTAGACGTGCTCCAACAGCTCCATGTCTCTCCTGTACTGAGGACTCCATATCTGGACACAGTTCTCCAAGTGAGGCCTCAAAGCACAGAGCAGAGGGACAGGATCACCTCCCTAACCTGCTGGCCATGCTTCTTTTGATATGGCCAAGGATATGGTTGGCTTTCTGGGCAGCAAGGGCACAGTGCTGATTCATGCTCAGCTTGTCATCTACCAGTACCCCCCAAGTCTTTTTCAGCAGAGCTGTGCTCCATCCTTACACCCCCCCAGCTTGTACTGTTAGCAGGGGTTGCCATGACCCAAGGCGCACACCTTGCATTTAGATTTGTTGAACCTCATAAAATTCCCCTGGGCCAACTGCTCAGCCTGTCTAGGTCTCTCGTTCAGCATGCCGTTCCTCAGACACGTCAACTGCACCACAGATTTGCATCTTCTGCAAATTTGCCATGGGAGCAATCAATCTCACTACAAATACAATCAATTAAGATTTTAAACTGACTCTTGAAGGACACCACTCACCAGTGATCGCCATCTGGACATGGAGCCAATAACCATCACTGTCTGGGTATGAACTTGCAACCCATTCCTTGGCTATCTAACAGACCACCCATCAAATCCATATCTTTCTAATTTGGAGAGGAGGATGTTATGGGGAATCATGTCAAAGGTCTTACTGAAGTCCCAACAGCTGACATCAGTGGCTCTTGCCTTGTCCATTGATGCAGTTAGGCCATTAGAAAAGGCATCTAGGTTGGTCAGGCAGAACTTGCTCTTGGCGAAGCCATTCTGATTCTCCCTTATCTCCCTCTCTTCCCTCATCTTCCTTAGCATAGCCTCTAGGATAGCCCGTTTCAAAATCTTCCCCAGCACAGAGGTGAGGCTGACAGGTTGGTAGTTCCCTGGGTCATTCTTTCTACCCTTCTTAAAAATGGGTGCAACATTGCCTTTTTTCCCCAATCACCAGGGACTTCACCTGACCACAGTGACTTTTCAAATATCACTGAGAGTGGCTTGGCAACTATATCAGCTAATTCCTTCTGGACATTCCTTTTCTGGAATATGTACTCATAGCAGCTTTTCTTGCTCTTTTTTGCACCTCCTGCCAGTCTCAACTGAGCCTTGCCCTTCCTGACCCCAATCGTCCACAGCCTAGCAAACATCCCTATACTCTTCCCAGGGAATCTGTCCCTGTTTCCACTGCCTGTGCATTTTCTTCCTGCTTTCCAGTTTGACCAGCAGGTCCCACCATTCAGCCATAGTCTTTTGTCTTTCCTTCCTGACTTATTATGCCTGGGGATGGAGAGCTAAAGGAAAGCTTCCTTTAAGACCTGCAAGCTCTGTTCCCTTGTCTTTTAGGACAGTTTCCCAGGGCATTTTCTTGACTAACTCTCTGCAGAGCTGGAATTTGGCTGTTCTACAATTCAGCATCCTGATTTTAGACATACACTGTCAGACTTCTCTCATGAGTGTGAACTCCAACACTGCGGCAACTACAGGCCTGATGTCAGCACTCAGTTCATCTGCATTGGTGAGCAATAGGTCTAGCACTGCATACCTCCATGGTGTCCAAATAACACACAGCCCCACCAGGAGGTGTTCAAGGCCAAGCAGCCTAATCTAATGGTTGGCAACCCTGCCCAAGGCAGTTACAGCTCAAAGATTTTTAAGGTCCCTTCCAACCTAAGCCATTCTATGATATCCTTCCAGTACTTGAAGGGAGCATATGAACAGAAAGGGAATGGCTGTTTAACGGGTTGATAGTGATAGGACAAGGGGAATAGTTTTAAATTGAGACAGGGGAGGTTTAAGTTAGATATTAGGACGAAGTTTTTCATTCAGAGGGTTGTGAGGCACTGGAACAGGTTGCCCAAGGAGGTTGTGGATACCCCTTCCCTGAAGCATTCAAGGCCAGGCTGGATGTGGCTCTGGGCAGCCTGGTGTGGTGGTTGGCACATAGCGGGGGTTGAAACTAGATGATCTTTGAGATCCTTTTCAACCCGGGCCATGCTATGATTCTGGCTCAAGAAGTTATCCCCAGTGCATCCCAGGAGCATCCTGGATTTCCTACAGCTCATCTACTTTTTCAGCAATTATCAGGTTGGTTGAAGTCCCCCAGCAGGATGAGAGCCTGCAATTGCGATACATTCTGTAGCTGGAGGAAGGCAGCTTCACTAACAAGCTCTGCTTGATCAGGCAGTTTATAGTATACATCAGCCGCGGGACTCCCTGTGTTGTCTTGGTCTCTCTTAACCACAGGCTTTCAACATGCTTGTGGCCATTTTTTAGGGACATATCATCTCAGCACAAAGAGAGACAAAAGAAGTTTTACTGTGTTTTAGAAAATATCCATTATACGCAACATGGTTAATAGTTTTTGTAATCCTATAAATATTTCTGTAGACATCATCTTTGTTACTAGATAGAGTTTGAAAGATTTACTTGAATTTACAGTCCAAGGCTAGATTGTTCATCCTTTGTTTTCATTGTATCTTTCACTTAAATTTGGTATTTTGAAAGCACATCAGGTCAACTAGAACTTTTTTTTTATGAAAGAGGACAGTTTTCCCCATTAAAAAAAAAAATCAAAGGGGGAAATAAACTAGTAATTTCATCTTTCTGACAAGCTGCCCAAATGACAAGGTAGGAGGGTAGGAAACGCAATCAGAAACACACAAAAAATGCCAAATTCAAGTTATTTGCATACTATAGTACTCAGGGATGCTAACAAAACACAAATATCACAGGTACAAGAGATTCAGGATAAAAAATGGTGCCTGTCTCAGAGCTGCCAATAAAAGCAAAGGCAAACAACATCTGACATATAAACATACATAGCGGAGGAAAGACAAGAAATGGTGTAAGCATGACAAAACTGGTCATTGTAGCAAGCAGCAGTTTCAGCATATTTTGGATTGACTTTAACAAGCATTTTGTTTATCTTGACCTTAAGGAGAGGCATTTAAAGGAAGATAATGAAATTGTAGATGATATTTCCAGTCATGGTTCTCCAACACAGAAGACAGCACTAGATAAAACAGAAAATGCCATCTGAATTTTTATGGTAAGGGAATGAAAAAGTTAGCATCATTGGTCTGTGACAGAAACTGACATTTAGATCACAAAACACAAGTGACTAGCATTATGGCCTACACTGGAAAGTACAAGATGAAAGGCATTATTTCAGATGCAGTAGCAGTATCAAAGAGAGAATGGCTAGGAAAACTATCTTTCCAGGTGAATTCTGAATAGTGTGAATCTTAAAGCTGATATAATCATTAATATGCAAATTCCAGGAGCGTTTGGTGAGATTTTACTGTGTGAAGAAAAAAAAAACTAGTATTTACATTTGCAAGACAATTATTACAGATCCTGACAAAAAAAAATGCTGTGATAAAGAGACAGCAAGTTTACAGATGAAGAACCTCATTAGAAAGTACAAGCTGAAGACAAATGGTGTTGCTGAATCTGAACAGAAAAACGTAAGCAAAGGACAGTTTGGTCACAGAAAAAATACTTCAACTGTGCTGAACTTTTGACAAAACGACAAGCTCTCTGTACTACATTTCATATGAAATGCAGAAGTCAAGTAGAAATCTTCATAACAATACGCATTTAGTAAGAACAATCATGAAAAGAGCCTACATCAGACTGAAGATTCCTATAGGCCTATCTCAAACAGCATCCAGTGACACAATTTCAGAAGTATTCGAACAGGACAAAAACAAAGTTTTCCCAATATACTACCTTCCAAAGTTATGCAGCTCAGCTTTCTCAGCCAGAGCTGTTCTCTCCATGCTCAACAATAATGACACCATTTTCCCCTTCTGAACTAACAGTACTGCTTGAAAAAGCAGATCTTTCTGTTTGCTCTCAATCTACCACAACTCCAAAAAGAAAAATGATTTGTATTAGAGAATAAAAAATTAATGCCTCCTCATATTCTTCATAACAATCAGTAGCATGGAGAAAGAGGTAGGTTGCTCCCAAACTAATGCTCCTATTTATTTCCATAGAAATTACAGCAGATACAAAGAACACAATAATGCAGTAAAAAAAAAAAAATCTCAATTTTCAGTACACATGCAATGAGAGATGAAAGTATAGGGAAAAAAAAAATCAAAAAATTTGTAGAGTCTCACAGGACTTTAGGATGAACTTCTACACACATTCATTTTATGCTGAATATGCACTACAGAACATCTTAAAGAAAACAGTTTATTTTTTAGTTTGTTTTCACATTTAACTTCCAGCCTGTATGTACATAAAAAAAAACAAAACACATTCCTTATATCGTTCCTTTAATGCATAGTAGATCATCCAGTGGAAAGGCAGGATCACTGCCCTCAACCTGCTGGGGTTGTTCACCCCGGAGAACAGAAGGCTCTGGGAAAACTGGAGAGTGGCCTTTCAGTATTTAAGGGAAAGATGTGAGAAAGAAGAGCACAGACTCCTCAGTAGGGTCTGCTCTGACAGAACAAGGGAAAATGGTTTTAAACTAAACCAGGAGATTTAGACAGGATATAAGGAACAAGATTTTTTTTTATAGTAAAAGTGGTGAGGCACTTATCTGGGCAATCAGGTTGCCCAGAGACTTGGTGGTGCCCCATTCTTGGTGACAATCAAGGTCAGGCAATGCGAGTTTTTCATTTCCATGTTATCTGTTTCTTACCTAGTATCTCTCATCCAGAATCTTGACTAAAGTGCGCACCCAACTTCTGCAAAGGTAGAGGTCAAATGCAGAGTTTCCACCACGACTTCAGTAACTGCCATTCACAACTTTATGCTAGTATTTACTCACAGACCCTGACATGTCTCAAAGTTTTAATCTTATGAACATGCAAAATTAAAAGTGAGTGCATTAGGAAATACTGCACATTGCAAAATTATTTTTATATTTTGCTGAAAAAGGACACATTAACAAAAAGAATTTAGTACCCCTCCTCCCACCCCACATGCAGACCAAGACTGAAGTTTTAGCTAAGTATCAGGTTCTAAAGCCATAAATGGCATACAGAAGATGAATATTTATACTGGGAATAGTACATGTTCAGCAATAAAACTTAGGAATCAGATGGCACAATGGAAATACCATCCAGCCTATTTAAAGCAAGTAGCCTGACACATACTAAGATTGTTGACAGCATGCTGTCAACAGTGCCAATTTTTGTGGCACCCAAATGACAGCTTGTTTAAAGAAAAGAATTAATGGATGGGGGGGAGGGGCAAAAAGGGATAACTGCACAATTGAAACAAGTGCATTTCAGCTTCAACTCAAAGCTAATAAATTATCATTCACCAAGAAACAGAAAAGTATAAAAAAGGAAGAAGATTCACTGCTCATATTTCTGATTTACCTTGCCACTGGGCAAAGTCTTTAAGTGGCCCTATAGCCTTATCCAAAGTGAGGCAGTTACTGACATTTCAACTGAGATGGCATCAAAAACAGGGACAAAAAGCAGCACAGTAATTTCAGATGTCTCTCTTAAAGGTGATTCTTCAGCACCATTGCACATAAATTTTGGTTACATAGGCTATTCATTTCTAGTGGGTTTTGGCTCTCCTACCTACAGTTCTTTAATTGCCTCCATCTACGTTGAACAGTTTTACAGTGAATTGCAAACCTGGGGAATTCCCTTTGATGACAACACAGTAAGCATACTGGGTTTATGACCAGTAGGAAGAGGAATCTTATAAAGGAGTTGATGCAGAATGTCAGCTTCTCATACTGCTCTGTCCAACACACTGACCTGACCCACAGTCAGGGTGAAGAAGTCCAACTGTGTGAAGATCAAGAACAAAAATGAGGATCTCATTCATGAGATTACAAGCAGCCAAAATCACTTTCCCCACTAAAGTCCCTAGGAATCGTTAATACATATATATACTTTTTTTTTTTTTTAAATAAGGGATCAGAAGATATCACTAAGATAAACTGTGGTGCACTCCCAGCCCTGCCTATGGGCTCTTGTACCACTTATGGAAGGACATCTCCCCTGCCCAGAGCCTCAGTTTATCTATTTCTAGCACTGATTAAACAACAAAGTCCTTTTCAGCAGTGCTTCAAGGTCTACAGACTGAAAGTACCACATAAAGAGCTCTGTATGTTTCAACAAACAGCAGCAGCAGGCAAACAGCAGCAGTCTAAGTGCACGCAGTTTGCCCACGTGAAGCTAAAAAGGAATATTCTAGCCTTCCTTAGGCTGTCATTCCTGCTAGAAAACACAGATTATTTGGCCCATCGGAATGGGAATAGGAATAGACAGCATACAGGAGGTGGACAGAAATACTCTAATGAAGCTTCTTTCTTTTCTCTGCAAGGAGTCATTTTTGCAGTGAGCCAAAACAAAATTATACATCTCAGGCAGCTTTCAGCTCAAAGGTCATCAGCATACAAAATGCTACTTGGCAGGTTTACTCCAAGAAGGAGTGTAAGAAAGAAGGGTGTAAGAAAGAAGCCACATAATACAAGATTATAAAAAAATACTAATTAAAAAAATTGTTTCTGCAATCTATCAGTAAGCAAAGCAAACCAAAGGCATAATGGTGATGCTTGGTGCCTGTCTGCTTTCTTTCCCCCTCCCCCCCTTTCTTAAATAGCTCTGAATTTGGACTGTATCTGTTACCAGTATTATGGCTATACTGCATGTGTTATTTAACTACAAAACAGAGTGCACTTCCCCAAATATATTTTGTTTTTTAAACATCACTGTACCTTAACACCATTAGCCAGTCACCCATATTTCGAGGTGATATTTCTAAGTTCAGTAAAAATAAATGCCAGCAACAAAGCAATTCAGCCAATTAAAATTTAAAATGTTTGACTGTTTGCTTGTAAGCCTGTGCACTTCTGGTTACTTCTGGAAGTGTTCGGGTGGGTCACTTGGACTGGACAGTACTTACCATCAGTACTGGTATCAATCCCATGACCTACAGAAGCCAGCTGACCCATTCAGATTACCAAAGAGACAGTCAAATCAGGAACTTTGTGCTTCGGGATTTTTGGGATCAACTGGATATGAACTTTCAGACCTTCCACTGAGAACCAGGGGCTCCGGGATCCAAATCTGCTACCACCAGTTCTCTCATTGCCTTGCATCATTCATGTTCTTCTCAGTTGTCAGCTGCCATCAGGTGACAACAGGGCAGAACAACATATTTACAACAGCAATGCCACAGTAGCAGCTTCTGCTATGAAAAATAGCAACAAGGACCTCTTCCATCTCACATCTTCCCACCCAACACAAAGAATCTAACACAGCTTCTCTCAAACCCTTCACAGTTAGGAGAGAAACAGAACGTTACAAAGCTGTTGTATTCTTTTGCGGGGGAAAGGATATGGGAACACCTGACCCCCCCAACAGAAGGCCAAAAGA
This sequence comes from Meleagris gallopavo, assembly GCF_905368555.1. Taxonomy (NCBI): domain Eukaryota; kingdom Metazoa; phylum Chordata; class Aves; order Galliformes; family Phasianidae; genus Meleagris; species Meleagris gallopavo. Next base: position 53,585 of record NC_139414.1, on the reverse strand, counting down.
ATGCTATTTTGGAGGAACAACACAAAAGCATTGCCTTATGACTACCATATTTTTTTATGAAATATTTTCTTTCACAGACGCATTTCTATTCCATGATGTAAAAGTAAAAAGTACAGCAAATAATATTTTTTTTTCTGGAATCTGCCAAGCTTTTCACTGTGTCTCTGATTACCTCCTAATTTGGTGAATGAAATGTGTCGTTTCAAAGCATCTCGCTCTGTCTCTTTGCAGAGACTACCAGCAGAGCAAATAAATTACTAGTGTTCTGACTCTCATTCCCTCAAATTAGCCTCAGCATAAAATAGGAGCAGAGCCAAGCTTTCTGTAGGTCCTCACACAGCACATGCTAGCACTCCATAAAGGATACGGAAAAGGGATGGCAGGTTTCTCTCTGCTGTACGCCCACAACAAAGCTTCCCTAACAGTACTGATAGCAACTTTTAGCCTCCACACCCCTTCTAATCCACAAACAATGAATCAAAGTTGCCTTGTTTGGACCTGTACCCAAGGACTGCAGTGACTGCACGACTGAACTGATGAGGCAGGCAGGGAGCAGAAGGATGACTGCGCCAATTAACACATAGTATCACCACAAGAAATAAGAAAATCATTCAAATCTAAGCTAAAGCAATAAATTTGCTTATATGCGTGTCTAAAAAGAGGTTAGGATTAAAAAAAACAATACAGCAATTTCAAAAGGAAAACATTCTGGTTGTCAAAGAGGAAAGCGAGTTACAAAATTAAAGTATCCTGCTTGATCATTTGTTTGAATTATCACTCTGTGCATTTCTATGCTGCAGGCATGGGTGCAAAGACAGAAAATAAGTTCATTTTTGGATGGAAGTAACCCTGCAGCTGATATCAGTGTGCCTCTTCCAATCCTAATTACGTGCAACAGCATTAGACAAAGAAGTTCAAACAAAAAACACCCAAACAGAAGACTGATTTATGAAGTGTTTGAGCAAATACCACATCACTAATACCAAAGACTTAAAAGGGGGAAAAACAGCAGCATGAAACTGAAGTTCTAAGGATGACCATATGCAGAAACAGGCGTTAGCCCAAACAACACAAGACTGCCCACAGCTGCACTATATTTAATGGAATCTTAGAAACTTACAAATCTAGCCCTGGCACCTGTGAAAATTGTCTTATTTCTGCCATGGGCAAAATTACTTAAATAATATTTTCAATTAAAGTAAATAGAATCTCTTCAGATCAAGGCATCCCAGGCACTGTAGAGGGAATACTTAACCCAACCTCTATTAAATTCCTATTCACATGACAAAGCTCTCATTAATATTTGTGATATCTAATTGTTGGCCTTTAAAAGTGTCTTTTGACTTCCATGAAAGAAAACAAGGGGATAGGAATATAAAATGAAACAAACACCACTCCCCTCACTCTAAAAAAAAAAACTGCGCTCTCTTCCCACCAAAATTTGATTCCTATCACTATAGGAAAAGTCAGACTTCTGCTACAGCACTGTGTGTGTCACAGTACTGTAGCAGAAACCAAACTCTATAACCACAAAGCAGTTATAACACAAGTATGGTTTAATCAGCACTGTGCACACATGCTGGGTGCAAACCAGGTAGCCCCTCCTAGCTTGCACACCATGAGGTAGAGGTTAAGAAATATTTATAAAGACAAGTCATATATATGCCACAAATAGGAGGGATATTACAAGTACCTCTGAGAGATTATTATCATATTCTCCACCCCTAGCCCTTTCCACATGTGTACTGAATTGAGGTGGTGATCTTCTGGGGTCATAGGATGAAAGCTTCATGTCTTCCACTTGTTGTCCTTTTTCACCTTTGGTCTGGGTTAAATCTAGACCACGAGGATACAGTCAGCAATTATCTGTTACTTTCTTTTCAATAATAGCGTATCCTGGCTGGATGCAGTCCTCTAAATCATATCTTCCCTAGCCCGTCTTGCAAATCTTGCCTCCCCTTATCTTCCTTAAACAATTCAGCAAGGTTTGAGCAATGCTTCCCCTTTAAAAAAATTTTAAAGAAATATCTTCCACATCAGCAGTTAAGAGAACTAACTAGTGCTTTGCTTTGATTACACTAACGCTACTGAAGGCGAGTGCGTTCCTAACACTGCAAAAAGTATACGCGTGTTTGTAAAAGAAAGTTTTGTGCACAAAAAGCATACAAGTAAACATGCCACATACAAAAAAAAAAAAACCTGTTATTTTTCACAAGTCTAAATTAGTTCCCATTGTTGTAAGAAACCTGAAGTCGGAAACGCAGCTGAGAGCTTAAAATAAGGAATTTATTGTTGTTAAGACTTCAAATGTGCTTTTAGCACTCTCACCGTTCAAAAGAGCAACAAACCAAAACAGACCAAAAGGACAAAGTTAATTCAGTGCAAAAAAAATCTTCCCTCTCATTAAGTATCTCACACAGTACTATGTGTAGCAACAAGATGTTTAAGACACAAGATAGAGAAAGAGGTTTTCCACTGACACCTGGGACAAAACCAAAGGACAATACAGCTCCCAACACAACAGAGCAAAGCTGCATTTCTGAATGCTCCATCTAACGTACACAGAAGGCCAAACATAATGAGTTACAAACCATCTATTTAACCATTTTGGGGACATGCCTGTTAATTTAAACTATGTGAAATGTCTAACTACTACTTTCATTTCATCAAAAGGCCTCCTCAGCAATAGACCATACAGCCACTGGCTTGACCTAAAGGGGCTGGTAGGTCAACCAATTCTGACCTTATCTCTGTTCTGTCATGATACTAAAATATTACTTGAATAACTCACCAATGTTTAACAATGCAAACAGACACCTTTGCAACGTAGGGGCCCTTTTACTGCAGCGTTCCTCCAGAGAGCTCTTTAACCAAATTCTTAATTCATGGGGGTTACTAAAACATTTAGAAAATCTGATTCTAAAATAAACTACAATGCCATTTTTTACTCAAAGGTACAGAACAGAAAAAAGAAGTAAGCAATCAAAAGCAGGTTTTTTTTCACCTTGCATTTACACATCTCTAATGATATCTAGCATCAATTACTGTGAACTTTAGATAATATGCATAACACTACAATCAGATGATAACAGCATGGTGACAAAATGTTTGGCTACAGCAAATGAGAATGAGCCCAAATACAGCAGCCACAGATACAGAAACAAAAGAAAAGAGCTACTTACCTTTGGAAGATCTCAGGTAGGCACAGAGCTCCAGCAAAAGATGCCCTTATTTCCACTGCCAACTCCTAAATGACGACTGGCAAGGGGTGCATACTGGCTCCACCCCTTCTCATCACTCGGTACATTACATGCACCTGAGCTCCCCTGGGTTGGCCTTGCCTTCCCACCAGGTGACCCATAGGTTCAGGCCATGACTTACCATTGTCAGTACAATATGATACCTTTTATTCACTAACAGTCACTTCTTTTTGAAATATTTTACAAATGGAAGAAAACTAAGCAAAAAAAAAAAAAATCTACTATTTGATTAAAAAAAATGCCTTTTAATAACAAGCTTAATTATATAGACCTCAAAACTTTGTATTTTAATAACTACTGCCTTGTTTTCAAAACCCATTCCATGAAGGTGTTCAGCACTAAATACAGCACAGTAGTAAGATAAAATTAAGCACATTAGTCCCATGGAAGTCAGCAAGCTGGATTCATCACTCAACAACTGATTTAATCAATCCCACATTTAACATTTACAGTCTATGCTTAAATGCCTTCCTAGAGAAAGTCCAGTGTGCAACAGTCTATAATGAACAATCCTACACAATCACTTCCCTCCCTTTAATTGAATAACAACGGTTTGAAGAAACTACATAAACCTGTATGAACACATTAGAGCAAACATCTTTGAAAACATCATGAGTTATGAGAACAGACTTTAGCTACAGAATCCTTCATATACTCACATTCAACAGTGCAGTCATAATTCCAGAAAACAGGACCCTACATGTGACCTGTTAAGTAGCAAAACATTTTAAAAAGCAGAGAAAACTGTATTTTCATTTAACACATCTGTATGGGAACTGCTGAGTCATGGCCTGAACCTCTGACTGATCACTTGAAGCGAGCAGTGAGTCAGCCATGGGAGCACAGGTGAAGGCATTCAGCTGTGCTGCAGGAAGGGATGGAGCCTGGCTGCACCTCTCCTAGAGCCATGTAAAAGCTGACTGCCAGTGGGGAAGGATCTCTGCTGGAGATCGGTAAGTGAGCCCAGAATATGGGTAAGCTTTCTATCTATTCTCTTTTTGCTATTATAATCTGCTTTGCCTAGCTCTTGTTTATTTTGTAATTATAGCATCTTAATATTCATTGATTATACACATATCAGGTAGAGCACTCATTTTTCAGCTTCAAAAAGTAAATTTCAATTGAACTCTTTACATCTCTATATGGTTTGACAACATAAGGGTATCAAAACGCATAAAAAACTATAAGGCACTTAAATGATATTTGAAAATGCCTTGAAAAATCCACATAAATCCTTTTTTAAAATGATTTCAGGAATAAGGGCCATTCTATTCCTATATAGATTTAGGCAGGTACTTAAATTTAACAGTCAAGACTACACGCCCTCACCTTTTCCTAAAGGCAAGATCATTAAAGAGCAGGGAAGTAAACAAGAAGCCAGTGACTACAGTATGCAGCGCAACAAAAATGAAGAACAAAAACAGCTTTTCTTTCATCTGTACAGAATAATTTTACAAGCTGTTCATCGAAGACTGAAGTACTTCAACAGTTCCTACCTTGAAAAGCTGTGGTATGGCCAACAATCACGTACTTCAGTTCAAAATTCAGTGCCTGGATACTCTGCATCCTCTCTCTTCGAACAGCTGCCTGGTAACTCTCTTCCATTTTTTTGGTGCAGCATGTTGGTGCTTTATCTTGACAGATCTGTAAATCTGACTCTATAAAAAGAAAGGGAACAAATACCATTAAAATAAATAATGCTTCCTAACATGAAAGCAACAACTAAGTTAAAAAGTTTCCTGCAAAACATATTAGGCACAAAACCACCTAAATACAAGGGCACAGCAAAATGACTGAAGATGCGCATTTGAAGGGGCAACACATCCACTGCACAACTCATGCTAAAGGCATCAACCTTTTAACATCTGAGTGAAAACCATGTTTAAATTAGAATCCAATATGCACTGTGCAGCGCTCCAAGGAAATTCCTATTGGCCTCCTACCTAGTGAAAGGCTCTCAACATCTGTAAATTTCTAAGCAGCTAAAAATGAATAAAAGCATTGGCGTTTTCTAAAATGCCACCAAGTTACCATACCTTTTTTTTTTTCCATTTCTCTCTAGTTCTGACGTGTTTAACTCCTTTCTGAATCAGATTTCCCAAGAACAGCAGAAAAGCAAGCGCCAATAGTTGCCACAAAATAGAATCTGTTTCTGTGGCAGCCTGTGTTTACCTATGTAGGGCCAAAGATAAGAAACTATGATGCTACGTTTATATATAACAAGTGCTATGTAACGCTAGTGGGAAGTACTTCAACTTCTGAGCCTGAGCAGTACTGAACATCAACAGGTATTTACATAAACTAAAAGAAAAAGCCTGGTTATAAGCTTAGCCACACACAGGCAGATCTCTGCCTAACAGTAACCTTAGTATTTCTGAAAGCAAGTAATGGCTTACCTATATTTAACAAAAGCACTGAAGTCATTCCTACCTTGAAACTACAGAAAATTTGCAAGTCTATTAAAATTTTCTTAACTTTTGTGAACTACTTTTGGTTCTACTTTCTCTTCATCTTTTTGTATGTACATAAGATAACGAAATCTGCATTACAATGTTGCAGTAGACATTTGGGCTCTGTTTGCCATGCCATATAACATTCGTGGAAGCAATAAGTTCTGGAAGGGAGCTGTTACAGACAGAAATACTCCTTTACTTCACATATCACATGTTTTAAGTGGGGAGAACAACAACAACAAAAAAAAAAGCAAAAAAAAAATCTGCAAATACCTATTAAGTAGTGAGAGCAAATCTAAAAACAGATGTGCAAAAAAACTCAAGCAACCAAAAAAAAAAACAAGACAAAACAAAAAAACCTATAAACAAAATAGCCATTATTTTTATATACATATATAAGAAAGGAACCATTTCCAGTGCAATCATCAGCAAATCAAGATAAGAATTTCACAATGAGATGCTGCAACAGCACATGTCTGCCCTTCACCTCACAGTGAAGATGATGGGGGCTGCTGGGCTGTGTGGGCCCAGGCCACGGCTGCCTGCACCTCCTTTCTCCTGCCCCTGCACAGCTTTGGGGCAGGAACTGTCCCTCCCCCAGGGCAGACGCTGCAGGAGATTTGGTCTCACCACACAACAAACTCCTCACAGAGGTGAGAATGGATGCTTGGATACCTGACAGAGAACGACATCAGCATGGGCTATCTCACCACGCAGTTGCTCCAGCAAGGCCTCAGCCCATCAGCACTGAGGGGATCTCTGCTGTGATATCACTGCTGATGGCCTCACTCCAAACAACAGAACTGTGACCAATGGGCATGACTGTCCACAACTATACCTTCCTCTCAAGGATTTCACTCAGGACACAAGCATTAATGAGCCATCATCACCATCTTGCCGTGCGGATTAAGGTACAGTAAGACGGCATAAACAGCTGAAAGAATGAAGAAATAGGTAACAGGGTGCACCAGACCTTCTGAAAATCTTGAGCGCATCATCCAAACAACATGTGCCCAGGGTCAATGTTAGGCCAATAGCTCACTGAGAATGAGGAGCTTCAACAAATCTGCCTTGCCAAAAAGTGTAACTGCTGAAAACATCATGTTTGATCTGAAAACGTTCCTTCCAGCTTTTAACAACTCTCCTGAAAGCACAGCTAGTTTATGTAAAAAAGTCAAAATCAAAAGTGAAATATTTCAATAAACCTATATTTTGATTCCAGTTCATGAAACAAAAAATGGTTGTGACAGACTGCGCTCATTCTGCACTCATACTGTTCTGGAGGTAGACTTGCATCAATTTAGGATGTAATTTTAGGAACAGGAATGATGACTCTACCCACACAAGCTGAGTTGCTGCAAAGATGTGACTACATTGTGCAGGCAGCTGGAAGAGCAGCAGGAGGGCTGAACAGTCACCACCAACTGAGCATGCTCTTGTCCTGGTCTTGTGTGCTAGAGAAGCTGGTTAGGGTTGAAATTAGCTTCTTGGCCAGGCTAATTTTAACTCCTGCTTGCCCCATGAGCATATGTTTGTTCTGTCACATGGAACCAGAGGTCAGAAAAGGACCGCTTCTGAGCTGGCAGCATGGAGTGTATGTGACATTATAGTGTAGACTGCTGAGACACTAAGACAGTTTTGAAGAGTAGGTCCAAGAGCAGAGGGCTTGCATTACTCAGCCTCTGCAATGCCAGGCTGCTATGCGGAACACTTCCCCTTGCAGCAGTCCTCTGAGGTCTTCTTTGAAAGACCTTTACCAAGCTCAGACCTGTATGAGAATGGTTCGAAGCACAGTGCCCCTTGCTGCCTGCAGGACCTGCACAAGGAAGCCACACAACTGTCAGTTCTGCACCCACTGATACTCTTTGCATTGAGCCATCACACATCTCTTCCAGAAAACCATGAGTACAGAGATTTTAGCTGAAACCACACTCCCGCGACTCCCCATCCCTCTACGCCCTCAGATGAACACTCCAGGAGCCGTAAGATTAGTTTATTATGCTGGTCCAGAGCAAAAGCAATAGAGGGCACTCTCAGATAAAGAAAGCATTAAGCCCCTAACAGTGCTGGAGCTTTAAAAGACCAGCAAAGAGTAAGTCCCACTCCCCTCACAGTACTATCAGGTTGGGACTGTATTGCACGGAACCCATCAGTTTCTCTTGCTTCAATAGTAGCCTGGAGCTATAACTTCTAACACAATTCTAGAAACCTAATAAAAGTTCTCAGTACTACAACAACCTGGGTGCTGAGATTCAATTAGAACCGACCATTTCTATCTTTAAGTCTTTAATAACACTGTCACTAAAATGAGTTCATCTTATCTCTCATCTTAATTCAAAATATACTCTCCAAGAGAAAGAAAAGTGGTGAAGAACACTGAGATCCAGTGGTGATTGAGGGGCATATTTCACAAAGCACTGCTGATCATCAACAGAGAGAAAACCTTAATGGGAAACTCCTTCAAGTTTAGGAGCAAAGCTATTCTGTACTCCAAAGAGAAGAGAGAAAACAACATTCATGAATATAAAATAGGGTAGAAAACTTAACAGCATTATTTCAAATCTGATTCTGCTAATAGCTATCTAGGATTTTCATAATTGTTTCCCCCCAGGCTGCTCATTATTTTATGTCATTGTAAAATAATTCAGTTTGGAATAATCTCTGCAGGTCATCTAGTTCAGCCCTTCCCCTAAAGTCATTATGATACAAAGAATCACAAGCCTTTCCCCTGCAGCTTGAGTTGGACTTTCCACTCACCTCTTTGTTCAGGACACCTACAGTCACAGCAGGAACAACCTACAAGCTAAAGAAGTGTAGCACAAGCCAATTTGTCACATCAAATCCCTGGTTTAGAGGAACAGAGCAGGAGCAATCCCATTCTTCCTCAACGAAAGCACAAAAGGCATCTTCCACCTGCACTTGACCTATTGCGCAAGTATCTCTATTCATCTGTGTTTCTACTCTGTGGTATCTGGAAGAACGGAGCAATGACTAAAAAACAGGATGAAGTATTTTGCTGAAATTTAGAAGTCATATTCAGAACAAGAAAAATACTACACTGGAGTCTAAACCATAAGCATCTTAGAAAGCAACAAAATCCGTATTCAAAATTCCTGAAACCCTAAAGCACTTAATACAAGCCAGAGGCATCACCACCTTGTCACAAGAGTAAATTATTTAAGTGCCAAATGCACATAAAACTACCGATCCCTACCTGGTGTCAATATGGCCACCCCTACTGAAGTCACTGCAGAGGTTGTTGTGGTGTTTAGTTACTTGTTTGTTTGTTTGTTTGTTTTATATCAGCAGAGTTTTGGGGCTCCACTCTGAATTTTGGTGTAAGTCAAAGAGACTGGCCTTTAAAGCTATTTGAGTTAGTGTACATGTTAGTTCTCAAAAGCAAAGAGAGGCCTGTAATTTAGCAATAACAAAAGCTAAATATATATTCGTTTTGCTAGTTGACCATGCAACTTAACAATGTTTCAAACAAGCAGCTGTCATGGTTTTGTAATTTTTTTCTATCAGTATTCCACATCAAAACATCATGCAAAGCACGGGTAATTAAAGAGTTAATACTCCAGTTCTGCAGACTGACAACTTGCTGGATACCAGGCTCTCAGAAGAGAATAACTACATATCCCAGCAGACCTCATGGTCAGAGAGGAAGATATGTCACGGGAGGAAGGAAGTCATGGGATCTTGCTCTCTTACTCACTGCGTGGCAGAGGGTGTGGATGTGCTTCCAAGCCGTGTGCCTTCAGTTCAAAGTAGGTTTCCTCAGTTTCAGAAAACTCTCTCTCTTATTTTATTTTATTTTATTTATTAGCCTCAATTTCAATTAGATTGTATTATGTTGTGTTATCTTGTATTTCGATATCATAGTTAGTAAAACAAGTTTTCCTCCTTAGATCATTGTCGCTGTTTTGGGGGGGTTTTTTTGAGCCTAGTTCCCATCTCCCTACCCTTCTTGTTTTCCCTTTCCATTTTTGGGGTCAGGGGGCCCACGGGCCTGGTTGCCCCCCTGTCACAGGCCTAGATTGATCTAGATTACTCCATGACAGCAGCAGAGATGCCAAATACCCTGCCATCTTTAAAATGTTGTACACACTGCAAAAGCTATACTCTGAATGCAGCAAGCTGGATCTTTAGCATACACTAAACAACGTACCTTCACAACTTTGTTGTAAGTCCTGATTTGTATAAACTGAGCTTATAGTATCCACTGTACAGAATATTCCTGAACAAGCACTATCAGAAGTTAAACTCAGTGTAATCCATCCTCTGAAAGCTTTTACTCTTTTATATTATAACAAGCTTTTCAACAGTATTTCCAAACAAAGCTCTAATCCAAAACCCAATATTTTAATACTGTTATAAATGCCTTCATGAACTCCAAGACTCATCGTGCCAGAAGTACCTCATGTTGAGTTTGGCCCAGCTCAACAAGAGCCAACACTTTCTCAGTCTGATACTCACCTGTCTGCTACGGCTGCTGCCTCAGACTGAGGAAAACTCAGCAACTAAAAACAACTCATCTATAGGAGGAGGCAAAATCAAATGAGATAGAGAAATTTCCAACTGGCACACCCCTTGCAACTATCTACTTCACACATGAGAAAAGCCCCCACTTGCACAGCCACACTAGCAAGAGAGGATTAGGAAGTTTGTGAAGTCACTTATGTGCATTGCTGTGGCACAAGAGCTAAAGCCATCATTACCTACAGCTGCAAGGCCACCATCAAGAAACACTCATCCACAAGAACACGAGCCAACTTCACCTGGCAGCAAGTGCAGCTCAGTCGCATTGCAACTTGAATGGTTTTGCACTAGGAAAATTCTCCAACTATATTAAGCTCACCAAGCACAATGCATGCACGCTCCAAGTGTGACTATTTGATTTACCAGCATTTTAAATATCTTAGTTATTACATTTGAATGAAGAAGTGCATGCCAGGAAATGCCAGAAAGATAAAGGAGCAGTGCAGGAGAATGATGTCAGCACAGCACTGTGCTCTGTTGCAAATGAGTGCAGCATGTTAAACAGCATCTAACCCTACAAACCCACAGCTTCTTTCAGCCAGGGGTAATATCAGGTGGACTACAGGGAGCAGAGACTCTGTTACCCCAAATTAGCTCTAAAATAAAGATTACATCGATAAAGGGTTCTTTAAAATAATATTTAAAGTCAGAAAGCTAAAGAAATACCAACGCAGCACTGAGCATAGAACTTGACTTTGCCCCTTCTCAGTTAGTGCAGCATGACTGCATACAAGTCCAACTTGAAAAACACAAGTCATGAAAATTCCTTTTCCACAGTCCCTTGTTTCTTCTTGTACATTAAAAGAGATATTATTTAATATGATCAGTGAACCTTACCCTCTTAGAATAACAAAGGTTCATTAACACATCATTGATGGCCATAAGCAGCTATGTCACCAGACTTCAAACAATTGAGAGGAATAAGCACGTCCTGCTTTATCAAGCACCACATAGATCATGGGTGTCCAATCTTTCGGCTTGCCTGGCCCAGACTGAGTGAAAATGAATCATCTCAGGACACATATTATTTTATACATGTATGTATGTATATATTAATATAGTTGAAAATATATAAGTAACAAAACTGATCTTACTTTTAATATTTTTTAAATTAAAATGTCAAAAAAAGACGGCAACAAAAAACAAACACTAATGGGATATCTGACCTTGTTTTGCAAAAGTAATGCATCAGCCTGGTTCGAAGGCAGCAGCTCCAGTTCTCAGTGAGTTCTCAAGGTGCTCGTCAGAGATTTTTGATGACATTTTTCTCTCTGTATTTGGAAACAGTTGTTCACAACTGTACGTACTGCCAAAAAGCGATGACATGAATGAGGTGTGATTGTGAAACATGGGATATTTTTCTCTAATAACATGGTGCATATAATAGTCAACTACAGTGACATGATCAAATTTTGTGACTGCAAGTCCATATATTTTAATTGAAAATTCACAGAGAATATACTGGAGTTGCAAATATACCAAAAAAATGAGGGGGGTTTTTTGTTTGTTTTTTGTTTTGTTTTTTTGTTTGTTTGTTTTCAATCTTGAACTCTATTCTTAAATTACCTTATCAATATAAAAAACAAGGCTACATTTTTTTGCTGTTCACTGGACTATGCTCAGCCAATGCTGAAAATGATGTGAAATGCTTAAAATTCTTTCCCAAAATCTGAATTTGCCATAATTTAAGTTTCATTTTGAATGCTGTTATGGTTTGAAACATAGCACATGCAAGCTGATTTTCACCTTGAAGATGCATGTATGACTCATTTAAAAGAGCTGCCAAATCCATCAAAAATGCTAGGTCTGTGAACCATTATCCATGTTCTGGCACAAATTTTTATTTTGATTCCATAAAACATTTGATTTCATTATGTGAATGATAATACCTTTTTAGCATTTTACTCTGAATTATCAACCTTACATCAGAAAAGTAAATGATGTCCCCATAATCAGCATCCATACTTATAAGGAATTCCTGTAATTGGCAAAGATTCAATTCCTTGGACTTTATGAAATTCATAGCTTTGACAATAATTTGCACAACGTTATCCATTTTTAAAATTTAAAGAAAATTTTGCACATAAATTTTCTTGACATGACATGCAATGTTTCATCAAACATAAGTTGCTGGTGGCAACTGCATCATCCAATAAAAGATTTGAAAAGTCCTCCTTTTTTACCAGCCACTGAGGCACCATCAGTAGCTATACCGGATAGGTTGGCAAAGGTTAAAGAAAATGGCTTTAATGTAATTTTTACTTTAATGGCAACAAATAAGCCATTTCTTCAGTGTCATTATACTCTCCAAGTCTGCATTCGGAAGTCTTATGGATTGATTATTTTTTGGCAATTTTGTATTTGCCAAAGCTTAATTATTCAATTTAAAAAATTACATGTCTGCCGAATGACAAAAAATGTGTCTACAAAGGCACACACACGTGCAGGTAGACTGAAATATTATTATCAGCAATCTGCGCACTTTACCCACCAAGCGGCACAGGAGCACATAACGTGTCATGCACGCAGGTTTTGAGCTGAGTGCGTGTGGTGGGTGTGAGGGCCAAGTTAGCACAGAACTGCGTGCTTCCCTCCACAGCATTCTGCTCTTGACTACGCAGTCCATGCTAGAGCTACATGCAACCAACTCATGAAAAATATCACTAAAAATCACATAATAATGTTAAAAGTTTAGGATCTTGTGAGGCCACATCACAGGCTGTGCAGGGCCACGTGCAGCCCACAGGGCGTAGGTTGGACATGCCTGACTCAGATAATCTACTGATGTAATTAATAGGGTATGTAGCTACCATCTATTCAAGCATGTCAAAAATACTTGCATGACCTCAAGAGTTCTTGAATAGATCTAAACAAAATCATTAAAAAAAATAAGAAGAAGAACATCCACAAAATGGGAGGATGTCTTGATTTCGCTGGAACTATGCCAGCAAATTTGAGGGGGGTGGGAAACCTTGAACAGGAAAGGAAGGGGAACAGCAAGAAGCATTAGACGCCATGACTCCAGGGAGCTCGCAGCATCAGTAAGCTTGCTGCCAGGACAGCTGGAGACCATCAAGCACTGGCCCTGGTCAGCTTCCAGAGCAGGAACTTTTAAGGATAGCATCTGCACAACGCTGAATTGTTCAGCTTGTTGCTAAGTGCTTTTTGTCTGGGTTTTTCCACTTCCCTTTATTACCCAGTTCTCATCACTCCTGTATTTTGATTTTTGGCCTAGTTTGCAAACCAAGCTCAACACTCTCTGTTACTGCACACCTACACTTTTTGACTTTTCCACCTTAGCTGTTATCTCATGGAATCTGCCTCATGCCTGTGACTGAGGAGGAGAACATGTCTATGCCCTAAATTTAATGTCTCTCCATTCACAGGAACCTAAACTACTGAATAGCTGGAACAGGTTCATTTCTTCCCAATTCTCAGCCCCTCAAACAAGGCCATCTTCTTCTGCTCCTCCCTAAAGCCATCCACTCAGCTTCTCCAATCACTTGCACACCTGTGGGATGTTTTGGAAAAGCAGTGCAGCCAAGAAACTTGTTCAGTTCCATGGCCACCTCTTTCCTACAGGGATGACGAGCTGCTGCAGGCAGAGACCTTTTCATGACACACATCCACAGTTTTCTTGGTTGTTTCCTTAGAAATTCTGGCTATACTGAAGCAGACACTGTGGCTGTTGCAGCCCCTGTTGCTTACCTCATGTTTGTTACCATTCCTCTGATGCAGGCCCTGTAAGTACTCCCTAATTTGCCTTTGGCACCTTCTTCCAAATTCTTCCTCTTCTTAACAGATTATTTGCCTTGATGTAAGAGACAAGACTCAGACCAGAAAGTGTCAGGTGCTGCACAAGGCAAGGACTACCTGTGTTGCCCGTGGAAGAGCACAAGGGCCACCACCTCCAGAATCTGCACTTCCACAAATAGGGAACTAAATGTTTAATACTGATTAAATAAAATGACTTCCCAGCAGCACAGTGCTAAGTGAGAAAAATTCTTAAAATGTGAGCCTATCTGGCAGACTTGCTGACTGCATGATTGTGAATGTTCAAAGGCTTACCAACTCCCTGGTGCATGTCAAGTCAAACAATTTATATTCCTTGAGGATTCATCTTTCTTTCCTTCTAGTTTTTATGTTTTTATTTCAACTATAGACAGGTACATAAAGTACATTTTAAAGCAGTCAGGTTGATAGAGATCAGTTGTTCTCCATGAAGTGGATTTGTACATTATTTAGTGTAATGCCAACTCCTTCCTTAACTTTCCTGGACAGCATACGTAATTGCAATACAGAGGTGAGAGAAAAGTTGCAAGAACTTTCACAAATTTTTACAAAAACCTACCTATCGCTCATCTTTCATTATACCTCACCACATTCACAGCTGAAAATCCCATATAATTTTTCACCATGAGTCATAAACATGCAAAAATTATTTCTTATCGGAAAATAATATAAAAGAAAATCTTTCTACCTTGTATCATCTAAAGCCAACAATAAACAATTCAATTACTACTCTCCAGTGGGGATAGCATTTCACTGTCATAGAACTCTGACATGCAGTACTTCCAGGAAAATGCCACAGAAACCACATACTGTGAAAAGCCTGAACTAAAATAGAGATATGTAACTCTCTGTGAATTACAGTGTTTACAGAAAAAGTGAAGTTTTTAAATGAGTGTTGTAGGTTTCTAGCCCTATTAAAAAGAAAACCTCTGAATGCAAATAAATACAAGGCCATCTATTTAGTACTACCAAGAGATGAAATAAAAATAGCTTTATGAGAGGAGGAATTGCCTCATTCATCTCAACTTTGAAGGCTAACAATAATTCAGATATTAATGCCAACTGTTCTACCAATGGCACCTGACCTTCTTTTTGTAAGAACTGCTTTACCTGCTGTGGTAGGATCTGTAGAAGGTAGTATAGCACAGAACATTTCAAAGATATTGATACATTCATGGTCAATTGTATTTCTTACTGTTTTTCATTACAGCTGTCAATCTACTAGCGTCGTAGTGTTAGACTGGAAGAGGAAACCAAAGCAAAGAAAAATCAAGAAGAAATAAGGGACTTAGAGATCTTTAGGCACCACTCTCAGAAAGGGAAATTGGAAAGAACAACAGAATTGCAGTAGCAAGGAATTCCACAACCCTCCCCTCAGATTTGAATTCCATTTCTGCCTTTTTTACCTGAAAGCCGTGAAGCCAAAGTTCCAAAGAGAATGTGTTCCAATAACACATTCTCTTTCCTTTAAACATGTATCACCCTTCCCCAAAGATTTAATTTTACAGCACTAAACCCAAATACTTATGATCGGTTTGGCTATTTCCATTCTGAAGTCGAGCACCGAAGTCAATGGCAGAAAGCAAGTTTACTGGATAGTTTCTGTTCAGTGTTATGCCAGTATTTGAAATTATTTCTTTAGGATTCCAATCTCTTTTTCATTTTATTTACTTTTAGGAAGAAGAAAGAAGGAAAAACTCTAAAACCTCAGAGAAAAGCACCATGAGAATGTCTACATTATTTTCACAAACAAAATAGTGATTGTTTACAAAGCTGAACCAAAACTAAACAGTTGATTACTAGATAAACACCCTTCACTAAAATCAATTCTTCAGCTCCACCACCCATGACACGATAATTAAAGGAGGCAACAGTAAGTCTACAGTATCACAAAGTCTCTGCATCGTGTTTTCTTTCTTCAGTTCTTCATGCTCATAATTCTATTGCTGTCACAATCAGTGACAATGATGTAATACTAGAGTTTGTTGTCATGAACTGGACCTGCAGGCATTGGAAGACAACCCAAAGCAGAGAAAAGATAAAAGAATTCATCATACACGACTAAACTGAATTGGAGTTGAATACTCATTCAGCACGAGCATTCACAAGAAATAAAAACTTCCATGTGCTGTGTCAGCATTTTGGCACCACACCCCTGTTCTGGTCTATTCCTTGGCATATCTGTACGCTCTTGCAGGAACAGCTGGCAGAACTTGTGCTTGTTACAAGCTACAGTATGTTGAAAAATGCAGCACAACTGCATAATACTCATAGGCAAAAAAAAAACCCAAAAACCTAACAGCTTCCAATATCCATCATGTACTATATCCCAGAATCATAGAATCATAGAATCACTCAGGTTGGAAAAGACCTTTAAGATCATCGAGTCCATCCATAACCTAACCATCCTACCCTAACTCTAACAGCCCTCCGCTACATCATGTCCCTGCACACCACATCCAGATGGTTTTTAAACACATCCAGAAATGGTGACTCAACCACTTCCCTGGGGAGCCTATTCCAGTGCTTAACAACCCCTTCTGTAAAGAAGTGTTTCCTGATATCCAACCTAAACTTACTCTGGTGCAACTTAAGGCCATTTCCCCTCATCCTGTCACCTGTCACCAGTGAGAAGAGATCAATCCCGCTCTCACTGCAATCACCTTTCAGATACTGGAAGAGAGCAATAAGGTCTCCCATGAGCCTCCTTCTCTCCAGACTAAACAGACGCAGTTCCTTCTGTTGCTCCTTGTAGGGCATATTCTCCAAGTCCTTCACAAGCCTTGTTGCCCTTCTTTGGACCTGCACCAGCTGCTCAGTGTCCTTTCTGTACTGAGGTGCCCGAAACTGAACACAGAAGTCAAGGTGAAGCCTCACCAGTGCAGAGTACAGGACAGGATGACTTCCCTAGTCCTGCTCTACCACACCATTTCTGATCCAAGCCACAATGCCATTGGCCTTCTTGGCCACCTGGGCACACTGCTGGCTCATATTCAGCCAACTGTCCATCAGTCCACCAACATCTCTTTCCAGCCGCTCCTCCCCAAGCCTGTAGGGTTGCCTAGGGTTGTTGCGTCCAAAATGCAGGACCCAATACTCGGCCCTACTGAAACTCATACAGTTTGCCTCAGCCCATTGATCCAGTCTATCCAGGTCCCTCTGTAGTGCCTTTCTCCCCTCTGGCAGATCAACACTCCCTCCCAAATTGGTGTCATCTGCAAACTTACTGAGAGTGCACTCAATCCCCTTATCATTAATAAAGATGTTAAATAGAAGCGGCCCCAGTACTGAGCCCTGGGGAACACCGCTCATGACTGGCCACCAACTGGATTTACCTCCACTGGCCACAACTCTTTGGGCCTGGCCATCCAACCAGTGTTTCACCCAGCACAGCGTACGCCCATCCAAAAGTGGGCAGCCAGCTTCTCCACGAGCATGCTGTGGGGGACAGTGTCAAAGGTTTTACTGAAGTCCAGGGAAACCACACTGACAGCCTTACATTCATCCACTAAGCAGGTCACCTTGTCATAGAATGAAATCAGATTTGTCAGACAGGATCTATCATTCGTAAACCCATGCTGACTGGGCCTGATCCCCTGGTCTACCTTTAACTGGTCCATGATGGCTCTCGAGATTATCCACTGCATAACTTTTCCTGGCACCAATGTGAGACTGATAGGTTATTAGATACCAGGATCATGTTTTCGGACCTTTTTGAAGATGGGTGTCACGTTTGCCAGAAGAAGCAGGTGACAGCTCCATAACATGTATAAAAGACTGTGAATTGTTTCTTATAGCTAGGCTGAGCCTAGATTTATGCTCAGATCCCTTGTTCCATGTAAGACTATGTAAGCCAAATATCATACAAAGGACAGGACAGACATGAAGTAGGTTGCATCACAGAGCTTGGTTTAATACATGGATCCCCTGAAGTCAGAAGTGGGAAAGGATTTCTACCCTTCTGCCTTTTGCTTTTTGTCTATCTACCTAGACCATGGAAAATGTTTTCATTCTACCAGGAACAGATTCTAGCTGGTGCTTCCAGGAAAGCAGCAGTGTTTAACAATTGGGGTTGTGAATTTAAAAAGGTAGAAAGTGAAATCACTTCTGATGGAGCCGTTCTCCTATGAGTACCAAATATATCCAAGCAAGAAAGCCACCAAGCTGACAGCAAATATTGTGTCCCACCACCTCCCTTCTAGACAGGAAGCCCTGCATATCACTGGGACATCTTGAACCAAGATAACTGAGGCAGGATACTTTAGAAGATGCTCCAAAAGCCTTCAAGTTGAGACAACAGCTGAAAACTACTGAAAACCAGGGTGAAAGGACACCCTTTATTTGACCCCTTAGATTGCTAACAGTTCCTAGAAGAGACTGCATTTTGCTGTGCATGTTTAGTGTCTTCTGAGAGCCTGCTCTGTTTAGTTGGAGACCTGCAGTCAGAAGTGTCCCAAAGGGGCTGGTACTAGGTCGGGTCTTGATCAACATCTTCATCAATTACCTGAATGAAGGAAGAGAGTGTACCCTCAGCAAGCTTCATGATGATACAAAGCTGAAAGGAGTGGCTGACACAGCAGAAGGCTGTGCTGTCATTCAGCAAGACCTGAAAAGGCTAGTGAGTTGGGCAGAGGGGAACCTGATGAAGTTCAGCAAGGACAAGTGTAGAATCCTACACATGGGAAGGAATAACCACATGCATCAGCACAGGTTAGAGGTTGATCAGCTGGAGAGAAGCTCTGTGAAGCAGAACAGCTTGGCCATGAGAGGGGATCTTATCAATACTTAGCTAAATTACTTTGAAAGTAATGTCTCCTATTTATTGCCATGGAAACAAAAACAGATTTAAAGATCACTGTAACAGTGTTAGATACTGCAAATTCTCAGCTACAACACAATAATTTTCAACATAGTCAACACACACACACATCAGCTATGCATTTTTGCAAGCAATAAACAAGAGCCGCGCTTATCAAAATCTGCACCAGTGGTGGTGACCCACTGCCACTGTCACCACTGCTAAAAGGCACCATCCACTGCCTCACTGTGCTCACACCTACTGTTTGGTCTCCATCAGCATTCAACAAGTGTCAATAAGTGTAAATGGAGCTTTTTTCCAAACAGAAGAATTCAGTTCCATACCTTTGCTCCATATGTACAGCCATGTCAGCCACCATTCTGTCACGCTACCCCATCTGTTGCCATCTGCCAGCAACGACTTGTAATGGAATATCAGTGGGATGTTTCAACTTCTACTGCCACCCCACCAATTTATGCCTGATTTCATGGGCCAACACCATGAAATACAAGGCATTATTTACGAGCAGCCCTTGTAAATATCTGAAGGGCAAGAATTAAGTGGATGGGGCCAGGCTCTTCTCAGTGGTACCTAGCGACAGGTCAAGAAGCAACAGGTACAAACTAGAACATAGGAAGTTCTATATGAAAATGAGGGAAAATGTCTTGGGTAAAGATGACAGAGCCCTGCCACAGGCTGCCCAGAGAGGTGGGAGAAGTCTCCTTCTCTGGGGATATTCAAAACCCACCCCACTTTAGTCTGTGACCTACTGTAGGGAACCTGCCTTAGCAGGGGGACAGACTGGGGGATCTCCAGAGGTCCCTTCCAACCCCTATGGCTCTATGATTTTCTTACAATACTAAGCCAAGGCACTATTAACAGTACATCAAACTGATCATTTCCCTTCTTGGTTGCGTCTTTCCACTCAAAACTAACAGTTATTGATGCTTCAGAACTAGTAAATCATAGGGGCAAAGCAGTTATAGTGCTGCAGAGCAGTTCCAAGGCAGCCACACAAAGCAGCAGGCAGTGCTGCACTGATTACACACATTCAGAAATGCCAGAGGCAGGTGATTAGAAAGGAAGCTGAGTATGGCAGCCATCAGAGACACAGCGGCAGCAAAACTGACATGAGCTGGCCCTATTCAATCACTGCTACTCAGCTCACATTTTGGGCCATGTGATAGTGACTGTAGAATAAACTTCCCAAATGTAAGCCAACAGCCCTGCCAACAAATGACACTGACACTTTTCATCACAGTCAGGGTTTACTTCCATCTGAGAATGTCACAGAGTGTGGCAGGTCCATGAGCAGCAAAGGGGGAGCTCCTCCTTTTAGATCACAGACAGGTGTCACCAAACTACAGTTACTTTTTGGGGAAAGAAAATGTTTATATTTCCTGGCTTATTTAGGAAACTCAGATTAGGAAGAGTAAATTTGCTAACTGCAATTCTTTGGCCTAAGTTGGGACTGAACAGTCCAGGCAGTTTGCTCTAATGGGGGTGCCAGGAACACAACAGAAACATGTGGGTAATGTGTGGGAAAAGGGGAGTTCAAGTCCCCAGCATCTCGTCTGGTTATTGCTGTTAGACTGTGTTAAGTCACTGTCTATTATATTACCTTGTAATGGGAAATAAGCCTTCCTCAGGGGGAGAGAGGAAGCCAGGGACAATGGGCCAATTGCTGAAAAAATGGAAGGAGGTAGGAGAGGATCAATGCGTCAAAAGTCAACTGTTGGAACAATATAATCACAGCTGGCCATTTTTAGAAGAATTAATGTTGTTTTGAAGATGAAAGAGAAAATAGGATGAAATGCTGCATGCTGATTTGTTTTATTTGACACATCATATAGTAATGCAAAAAGAACATGGACTTACACCAAAAGATCACATGGTGGTGATCTTAGAAAAGGATAATTAGAAACCCCATAAGCACTGCTGCTCTCCCTGCAGCATCAGTAAACCATGCATCTGGGATCACCAAGAGTATAGGTGGGTCCCACAGTCAGGGCCAGATAGGAGCAATGTGGGGCCAGAAGAGAAATACAGAACAATGAAGTTAGTTCAAGTTTGGGGCAGAGGAGACCATGCACAGATGAGATAGATTTTGAAATACATTTGAGTTTGGGAAGTAATGAAGTGAGCAAGAAAGACAGAGAGAGATGATTTAAGTGCAGTGAGAGCTTTTGAGGCACAGGCTAGGATCCAGCAGCTGTGACAGATCTGTGATCCCAGAAAGCTTTGGAAGTAGTACACAGAGAGGACCAAGATATGGTAGCGAAGGTGGTGGAAACTAATATCAGATCCAGACTGGAATGGTTTGCAAGACTGCTCACATATGAAGAAAGAACTGTAGTTTTAGCAGAGGAAGAAGCAGAAAGAATCCACATTCATGGAGCACAACAGGGAACAGTGGACAACCTTTTTTCTCAGTCTCCTAAATGGGACCTAGAATAATCCTGGCATTACTTAAGTATCAGAGACTGATTTCATTCAGGATAAGGCATGCTATCCCTAAAGCAAAAAAATTGTCTAAACTGTACCAGGTGGTGCAAAACAGGAACAAGACTACACTTAGCAGAGGATCAATGCTTTATATGCATGCAAAAAGAGCACTGGAGAAGAGATTGCCCACTAAATTAGCAGAGATTTAAAAGTTTGGGAGGAGTATCAAAACAGGCAGCCGATGCAGCAGGGAAGTTTTGGAGGAGTGCCGAGCCAGGCAGAGAAAATACTGTCTTTAGATGAAGACTGAAGGGGGTCGGGGGTGGATTCAAAGTTATCCTCAACAGAGTATAAAGAAAAAATAAGTGAAATTTCTTGCAGATACGGGACAAACTTACTCTGTTATTAATACTTGTTAAGAGCAGTTAAGCAATTAGACAGCCTCAGCTGTTGGTATCACAGGGAGATGGAGGACAGGCCATTCTTTAACGATTAACATTTAGGCATCAGTTTTTTGTATATGCCTGAGTGCCCTGTGCCACTTTTAGGTATAACTATACTCAAATTCAAGTACATGCCACCAAGAATAAGGCTGTAAAAAAAAAAAAAAAAAAAAAAAAAAAAAAAAGCCCAGGTCTTTACATTAAAGGAATCATCTCCTGAATCTGAAATATTTGAAGAGCTGGAGAATGTGATAATGTCATCAGTATGGGCTGCAGGAACCCCAGGAAGATCAAGGTGGGCCATTAACTGTACATCAGAAGCCAAACACCAGATCAGTAAGAAAAAATATATGTATTTAAACTGCTTGTGCATGAAAGGCTGCATACTGCTCCAGGGGTCCCGACACAGAGATTAGGACCTTGGAAAAAAACAATGGGTGCTTTTCAAAGCAGCTTGACAACATCAGCAAAGCATGGCTATCACAACTTAGAGCAAGGGCAGCCACTGTACTCTTGATACAGGAAGCTAGGAAGCTGACTCTGGGAGAAAAGATGATTTGTATTTGTGCCACACATGGTGACAGTGGTTGTCCCCCAGCAGAATGCTGAAATACCAAAGTGTATTACTGGAAGGAGAGGAGTGACTACCCTACAGTATTCTTAGCAGCAAGTGCAGATGAAGGAGACCTGGAACATGGCTGCCTCAAAACTATTGGACAACTGTATTCCAGATGAGCTGACCTGCAAGATACTCCCGTGTAGGAGATAGACTAGGAGCTGTTTCTTGATGGCAGCAGCTTTGGGAAGGAGGTTAGGCTTTAGTGACTCAGGATGAAGTGAAAGAGGCCAAAGCTTTGCCTTTCAATACATCAGCACAAAAGCTGAAATGACTGCCTTACTGCCAGATAAATAGGTCAAAAAAATCAGCAGAGTATCAATAATAATCCATCAACATACTGGGGAATAGAAGCAATGTTCAGAAGTATCAGACACCACGTTTTAAGCATACAAGAGGCAGGAATCATAAAGACTGTTGTTAAAAGATCTGAACTCTGTTTGAAAAACAATCCTAATGACCTAAGTGACCTCCACTCAGAACAACCAGGAGAGGAAACTGTTCAGGAGGTTGTAGTTAGGTAGATTTGTACCATGGGAGGGGCAAGGTATGTTCAGAGATGCAACTCCTGGAAAGGAATAGGAAAATTGCATCAGTTAGATGAAACAGCATACATGGGAAACCAGACTAGCTGTTATATCTAACTGAGAATGTGGGGAGCCATCTAATTAATATGACTGAATGGCTGGTTTCAGAAGAAATTGGACAGTATTGGCAGTGCAAAAATAAGGCCTAGAAAACATTAGTATATAATTGAAGAGGAATATTAGCAACATACAGTTAGGAAGGAATGGTGTATTGAATTGGGTATTGGATCAAAATATAATAGGATGAATTGGGATTGTGAACAAAAATTAGGAAATGGTAGTCATATAATTATCATAACAGAAGCTCTAACATTAACAGAGCAGTGTAAAACAAATGCCTCAAAGGCATATAGCAAAGAGGTCCTTTCACCAGAATATTCACTTTGGGTTGCCTCAGATGGATTCTGGACTACACATCTACATTGGTGTTCAGTCACCAGCAAGTAACCTTGGAATTCTAGATCCTTTGTTCAACAGGGAAATAACATCATTATTAATGGGGGACCTATTAATAATAAGCTATGAGCAGGGTTAACAGGGAGATTGAAGGTCATCATCCTCAGCTGCAGAATTTGGATAGAGACTTCAAAGCTTGTAGTGAGAACAGGAGGTCTGTGGACTTTTAAAGTTGGACAAAGAGCACTACTGTGTTTGTATCCCTAATATTATAGGAGATTTGGAAGAACAAATGAATAAAATGAGAAAAGTTGTAGAAGACAGCCAAATCATTAGGCAGATTAACAAAACTGGCTAAATAAAGTCCTCCAGGGGATAGGAAGATGGTCACTAAGAGGATGTCTTGCTTCATTATTAGAAGGATTGATATTTCTTGTTCTTATAATGGGATATGAGAATAATAGGATGTGAGAGAACAACAGAAAAGAATGTGTATGAAATTAAGTTGAAGTTTGTCAATATAGCTTAAGAATTTATCGAGCACAATGGATTTGGTTGTTTTATTGTTTCTTTGCATCTATGAGATTTTGTAACGTATCATTAAGACATGTATTGTTTTAATGGAACAGTGAACTAGAACCATGACCTACTGAACTTTAATTTTAGATTTTTGTAACAATTACGTGAGACTACCAAAGTATGTAATTTTATAAGTCTCAAAGACCATTGATAACAGGAAATAGATTGCTTGCAGTAGGTTCCTGCCTACATAGCAAGACCACTCTCCAAGGCCACTCTGAAGATAAGAAGCAGTTAGAAGAAGTCATTGGTCCTGCAGTCAGTAAAGCATCCACAAAAGGAACTTTCCATCCCTAATAAAGTAAAAAGACCAGAGAGTTCAACTAAAGGACACACGGAGAGAGACAGAGAGGGAGAAAGAGATGAGCGCTAAGGGGCTCAGGACCAACACCACAAAAGGACTGAGCATGTGCAAATAGGCAGAATCCTACGTTAATGATTTCAGGGGAAGTATTGAAGAAGTTTGTACCATCCAGGAAAACAGTCACAGATGTAATACAAATAATATACATAAGCTGAAGATCTTTTGGGCCAGGTATGCACGGTTAGGTGGAATGACTTTCCCCATGCATACATTTCCCATGCATCCAGCACCATAATAAAAGAATACCTGCCTCTTAAGACCACACAGGTCTTAAGGAGTTATCTTTTAGACTGATGTTTTTGTCCAAGAAGAAGTGTGCATGCTGTTACAAACCTCATTTGACTACATCACTAACTACTACACATATCCCAAAACTAGACTGAAAGGACAAACAAAAAAAAAAAAAAAAAAGCTTTATTCTGTCTCCATCACCAGTACAAATGCATAGAACACTGTTACAGAGCAGCACAACCCCCCAAATAGTTTTTCCACACGTGAATACTAAAGCAAAGAGGAAGGTGATAACAGGAAAAGAAGGAAAAGCCCTGTATTTCAGGAAAGGAGAGTCAGGTTTCACATTAGGAAAAGAAACAAAGCAGTAAGATCATAAAATGACCCGGGTTGAAAAGGACCACAATGATCATCTAGTTTCAACGGCCTGCTACATGCAAGGTCGCCAACCACCAGACCAGGCTGTCCAGAGCCACATCCAGCCTGGCCTTAAGGACTGGAATAAATAGCCTAAAAAAGTTGTGATATCTATTACTACTTTAAACGCAACTAATCCTGGCTCCCACTAGCAGGAGTGGGCCAGATGACCAGTTCAGGACCATCCCAACACTCTTTTCTATTACCCTACTCTTTCAGAAGCTCTCAGCAGTGTATATTTCTAATTACACCCCATTTGCACCAGATTCCCTTCGCCTTATTCACAGTTTCTAGCACAAACACCCAGGGCAAGCTTTCCTGGACTCCAGCTCCTTTGGCACTAAGTTGCTGTACCTTTTGTGAGAATTTGGCCCTTAAGATCTGTTAGGAGTAGAGCTTTAATTTCATAGTAGGAATCTTGTTTATTTTTCCTCTATATTTACTGAGAAAAAAGGGAAGACTATGCAAATGCCCCTCTACTTAGACCTGAACAAAGTGGAAGTAAACATGTAAATGAGAATGGGAGGCCTTTTCAAAAGTAAAATAACTTTGTCAGAGTCCCTTTGCACTATGTGCATGGATGATTTGCGACAAAACAAAAAACTGCTAACCCTGCTAACCCATGTCAGAGATTAGAGCAATTTAAAACCCTTGGTAGTTCAAGCACATTCTGGAACTTGAAAGGCTTTCTTCAGCACCACTTAGTTTCTTTATGGCTTTTACATGACTTTGATGTGCACCTAAGAGTGAGGAATCTTAATCTGAATGTTTTCTATGGAAAATACCGTGTTGTATATAAATCACAAAATCTTGTCACCCTGATTAACATGAGTCAAAAAGTTGGAAAAGCTTTCTGCCTGAAGCTAAAAATTCTCAGTTGTTATTTTTATACCTAAATAAGACCCCTGCATTTCCAGATACTGAGCTACTTTCAAAGGGTTTGTCTAGTAATTGCACTGTAGTAATATTACTAACTACTGACAAAGTATGGAGTGTGAGATAGTAGCTAAGTTATAAAAACCATCACCTTCTCCCATTCTCATCCACTCCTCAAATAAGAGATTTAAAGCTTCTTAAAGTAAAGGCATCTATGGAAACAAACAATTCTTCACATGTTACAAAATCTCTCCTCTGAGTGCAAACATGACTGTGTAAACAGAAGCTTCATCCTCCCCGCACTATGCACACTTAACCCCCAGTAGCATTAATGGGAATTATGCATGCATAACAAGCAGAGAACAGTCCCCTCTGAATAGGACCCTTGTTGGAACAATGAATACATTTAACTATTAACATCTAGGGATCTTCGGAAATAATCCAACCTAACTAGCCATCAAACGAAGCTACCACAACCTATCTGATATGATTCAGAAAGTGGCTCTCTGAAATTCTTCTCTCATTTGTTTTTAAAGGACTTGTCAGCGGTCTGCACCATAGAATCTTTTTGCTGGGGTGAAACTCTCAAAGAATAATGGTCCTCCACAATGTCTGTCACACATTCTGTGCGATGGAGAGCTCTGGAGAAAGACCTCGGGAATCAAGCAAATAATTAGAAAACCAAAAATCCATATATATGTGTGTATATATGCTTTATGTACATGCATATGTATATATTATTATAGATATAATTATATTATTTATATATAATTTATATATTATTTATATATATATGCTTTATATGCTTACATACTATATATACGTATACACAAACACACACACACACACACACACACACACACACACACACTTCAAATGCTTACATACAATACCTTTGGTATTAATGGAAACCCAATAAGAACACTGCAGGGAAGAATATGGCACAGAACAACTAAGCGATACAGATCAAAAGGAGAAAGGTTGATTAAAGAGAACTTCTAGGGGGAAAATAGCTGTTTTCTACTGCTTGAAGTTCTTACGCAATTGCCTGGCTGCATTTGGGTTTTACTCTCACGTTTTAGCTATCAAAATGCAAGACAGTACCTGAGGATGTTAATCTGGCTTAATGAGGATTTTGATCCTGAGAATTCTGAGTCATTACATGACACATTAAACGGTATCATCCATGAGATTTAAAATTTCTCCATCAAGTGCTTTCTACATTCTTTGAACTACTACCTTGAAAAATCACAAGTAAAATACGTATTTGTTAATCCTGCATGTGTGAGTACACTAAGAATGTAATTAACAACCATCCTTTAAAACTGTTGTACTAGGAATAGCAAAATAGATGAATTTATACTCATAATAGCATATGTATAGTGTTTATCCATAAGAGAAACTTGTCACTACTCCTCTATAAGTTGTTCGCTACATACTGCAAAGGCACTTGGTGCTGGACAGACTTACAGCTCCAAGGCAATCCAGGATACACACATACTCCAAAATTCATCTTTCAGATTGCTAAGGCCAAAGGCTTTAGCACGTCTGTGCAGCACCTTGTGTAAAAGAGGTGCTGTGCAATCCATATGTGAGTCTTGGAGTGCCACCCTATTACAGAAGTGCAGAAACCTTCCACTTTAGGAATAACCACATAAAAGCAGCTAAGCATCTGCTGAACCACAGAGCAGTGAATTTAATTACACCGCATTTCTAAGCTATGCAGCTTTCCTTGCCATCAGATACCACTAGACTACATGACTCTACATGGACTTGACAAAATCTTCCCAACAACATGAGATACATTTTACACCCTAAACTGGTGATAGAAATCCTGTCCTTATGCTCTTCCACAAGGCGGCTGTAAAGTCCAGAATTGTTAAAGCAGTTCAAACAGGCATCTAATTCTGGGTATTAATATTGATACAAAAAACATTTAGCTCTTGAAATGGACAAAAGAGACCCATAACAAAGCATTCTGGACACATTACCTTTCTAACAAACAGAGCAGAGACATGCATCTTTAAGATAATTAATTAAATCTTTGGCTATGTACTTTATTTTATCCACTCATATTGCTTAGAGATTATCTTAATGTGAATGGATGAAGAATTTGTAAATATCTCCTCATAGGTATCGGCATGCTCTTACCATATTAAGCAGTGATACCTGATCACACTGACAGAGGTTGAGACAGCAGGTATAAATTCTGTATCATGGTCTTGGCTGCTGTTTGGAAATTTATTCTGATCCATCAAAATTTGTGTTTTCCCCTAGAAGTAGATGCAGTGCTCTAAACTATAATTGATGAGTATCTATCTGAGGTATTATTAAACATATGCTTCTTCATCATGCTATTTTATGCTTTCATGGGA
Organism: Meleagris gallopavo; assembly: GCF_905368555.1. Taxonomy (NCBI): domain Eukaryota; kingdom Metazoa; phylum Chordata; class Aves; order Galliformes; family Phasianidae; genus Meleagris; species Meleagris gallopavo. The sequence goes on along the minus strand of NC_139414.1, from coordinate 25,414 downwards.
GAAAGATTCAATTACAAAGACTTTATAACGCTTGGAACTATAGCTCATTTTATATAGCCTAAAAGCAATATCATTTTTAGAGAGAAATCAGTTTTAATCCAGGATGCATTTCACACACAGTCTTGCTTGACACAGATCCTCAGGTTCATGCTCGTTTTCATGATTAATCTTCATAAAAGCTTTTACTCATTTGATGTATTTATTCTATTGATGTACATAGCAATTATTATTGTGCCAACTTGGCTTCCACTTATCACATTAATGCCTTTTCATTAGTATCACCCCTCGGTTAAGTAGAACTGAGGTGTGGGGAGGATATTTTTTGGTTACTTTCTGATTAGACTTAAAGATAGCACAACTTCAGGGGCAGATAAGATGCTATAGAGGGAGTCACTAATATTTTAAGGACAGTCATTTGTTCCCAAGTTTCTACTCAATTTTGCATTGCAGTTCAGAATAAAAAAAATTAAATGACTACAGCCTTTTGCACAGAGATTCAGAGAAAAAGAACAGACCACTCGAATCATAGGAATGCTTGGCTCCTTCCCTTGACTCTCTTTGATGACAAGGGGAAAAGTCAATTCTCTGCTGACTTTTGGATTCCTTGTCAAGATATTTACAGCAAAGGTTGATCCAAATAACTAAGCCAATCTTTCGTGTTCACTTAGACCAAATGGTCATGCAAATCACAGAGGACACTTTTTGAGGCTCACAGACATGAGTTCTAGATATTTCCATCAAGCACTAGATGTTTCCATCTGGCAGTGGAACAGTGATTCGTTCTATGAGGCACTAAGGAAGTTTAAACAGATTTTTTTGCATATAGATTGCTCCCATGAGGGCATTACAGAGTGGGCAACTGGGAAAAGAAACAGAGAAGGAAAGATATTAGCACTGGCATGAATCTTGCTACACTCATCACCAGCCTCAGGTTAACACTCCTGGTGACGATCTGAGCCTGAGAAGGGCCATAAAATCCTGAGAAGATTAATGATGGAGGCATCGTTACTCCAGAGGAGCTGCAAGCTGCAAAAGCATAACTTTTTTTCTGCTCACAATAGCTGTCACCATAAGCACCGTTTACAGCCTGTGACTGCTCAGAGACTCAGGAAAGACTGCTTCCTCCCTGGGACTTGGTCTGGAAGAAAAGAGGGAAAGATGGATGATTTTCAGGTTCAACTTCCAAGTAATTAGAAAGAAGCAAAGCTATAGCATTTTTCCTATCATAACAGCCTGAAGAAATGAAAGTACCTCACTGATACTTTGTCCAGCTGCAGTCCTGCTGCTCCCTTTGCTGGCAACCTTTCAGTCCCCTAAGAATAATATTATCATGCCACAGCCAACAACATGGGAAAACTGAGGCACAGCTGGCCTTACCTTAAGCTATTCACAGAGTGACAAAGCTGGTAGAGGTGTACATGTAAGGAAATCTCCCACTCTAACAAGGCACAAGTAATGCCAAGGACATTTCACAAGGCGGTTACAACTAGCAGTATGACATGATAGTTATATTTTCTAAAAGAAAATTAAAACTCATGCAAGCAAGATTATTTCTTTGCTTGTTGTAAAAAATCTCAACCATTCTACTCCTTTTAAGCATTAATTTGTATCCAACAGTTCTTTCTCCCAGGCATACTCTTCATCCATGCTACTGAATGCAGTATGCATAGCCACATAAGTGAACAGGAACCTGGGCATACATTGCCCTTCCCACCAAAGACTTTTAGTTCCTCTTTCTGGTGGGGCAAAAACTTTCCAGAGCCAATAAGGAAGTGCCTTTCACATCTGGTAAGCACAAGGCTTATGAGTGACTATGACAGAATGTTGATATTAACAAAATGTGTTTCAACACTGCACCTTTAGCAGAGGAATTACAGTGTTCTCATCGAGATTATAGAAATAAAGAGCTGAGTGATAAGAGAAAAAAAAAAGACAGAAAAAATAAAGTGTGGTACAACCTCCTCCATTTTAAAATGGTTAGATTAAAAGATATTTTTGGACATATTCAAAAATGGATCTAGCTCATGCTCCTTTCTTTATACATGACAGAAGCTTTGCCACAGGCTGAGAGACAGTCTCTCTCATGCATCACATCCAAGGAGCTTCTGGTAGGAATCTAGGACTCTTTTGTAAAGTCACAAAGTAAAATAGATTTAATGTATAAATTGGTAATGCATGTCCAGCTCTGCAATGGGACATTCAGTGTGTGTGTATATATATATATATTCATTCATATATATATACATGGTAAGGAACTGCTGATGTAAAGGTGCTGCTGATTTAAAGGTGCTGGATGACAGTAGCAAATAAAGAAGCACTTTGCAGGACAAAATCTGCCCTTCAGGATTGAGTCCCAGAGCCGACACTCTTTGTTAAGCAGTAGAGCAGCATGAGAAGCAGACTGTCCTTTCAGCAGTCCTCAACAAGATTATCATTCAGGGGGTAAAGATGTCCTAGAACTCTTTTATATGAGTGACAGACATCCTTCTTGCTTACCAGAAGTCATCCCAATTTTCTCTCTACAACTTATATGTTTGAATATAGTTTTCCTCATATACTAGCCAAGAAGCAAAAGAGACAGAATTGGGCCTGTATGAAGAGGGAGAATTTTCTTATGGTTACATGATCAGCAGAAGAAACAAGGGCTACTTCTGTGTTGGCTCAGATACAATTCACTGTCTGATTGTGGACAAGTCCAAGAAACCAAGTTGGGTTCATCCAGTTTCCTACAGTGAATTTGGATGCAGTCAGCCACTCCTGTGTTCAGTGCCAGAGAAAAAGCCCATAAATAAACAGAAGTGTAAGCACAGCCAGTGCCTACGTGCAGCTACACTGTAATACAACCCAGGGTTCACAGGGTATTTCTCACTACAGCCCCATGACTGGGAGGAATACCATGCATTGCGGTAAGCATCAGCTTTGAGTTATCTAGACTCTCTGGAACCACAGGCTTAGTTCCTTGGCAGGATTAATGCAGCTCTTCATCCTTGGAGTCAACGTGTAATTCTCACTCATCAAAATGTTCACCTAGGAACTCCCACAAAAACATCCCAGCTTGCTCAGCCTGTAACAATCAAAGTACAAAACCAGGAGCTTATCACTTCAACTTCCAGTCTTGGGGAAGACACAAAAAACCCTTCCTCTGAATCCCAGCCAAAGCAGCAGTATCTCTATCTGATCAATCTGTTTGCTACTTGCAGCAAATTACCCTTGAAACATTCACTGTTCAGGAAAAGCATCACAAGAAATACATTACAGACTCCACTAGCAGAAAACAAAGTCCTTCAGACAGACCAAGGAGATTTGCTGATACCTGTTGTTAGGACTTCCTCTCCACTCCATGTCAAAGCACTATTCTTTCCTGGACCTGCACTTGTTAACGGAATAGATTTCACTAGAACAGAAAAATCTCACATCTTTTAGTGAAACTATGGAAGAGAATTTAAGAGGAGTCTCTTGAGCATCTCTAAGAGCTCTCCTCAGGAGTTGATAGCTTTCAGGGAGGCCACTGCCATGTTCACATCACACTTTAAGAACGGAACAGATGATTTTTCCACAGGAGTCCTCCTCATTCCCCATGCAAATACATTTTGTGAAGGATATCAGTAATCTGCCTGGAGACCTGTTTTCTAGTCATCAGGACCAGCACAGAATTTACAGGCACCAAGCTTAAGAAGTGCATTTATCTTTACTTAAGTTTAAAACTGTGAGATAATAAGTGAAGCAATACAGCAAGTATAATACAGAACAAGGCAATGCACCTAACCATCACTACATGAGGATAGCAATTTAGTGATTAAGAAAGATACAGCACTAGTTGCCCCACTGCTTTATCATCATGCAACAGGGAGGTCCTGTGCAGTGCATCCACTCCCAGGGGAGGTCTCCAACTTCACTACAAGTGCATCCAGCTTTTATGTTGTTGAATAAACAAGTTTGTGTGACAATTAGGCGGAAATATCTGCTTTCATTCTGCCTTTGGATTCTACCTCAAGCCTGGCCAGGGCTCAAAGAGGAACCCAAGGAAGTTTGTGTACTCGTAGGCCTTGACACCATGCTTCAAAACAAGGAAAGGTTAATACATTCTCATAATGCTTTATCTAAACTACAACTCTTGCTAACAAGATGTTTTATCCAAGATGCATATTTTGTTAAGGATCATACATGTTTTGCTAATGACTGGATACTGATCCAGTTGTGAGATTCAACTGGAGATCAGCTTTGGTTCAAAGCCTGCCGTTCAGACCTCAGTACTTGCAGACCTTGTGCAATGAGGGCAGGCCCCATGAAGCTGGCACCCAGGATCCACTGGTCGGTGACTTCAGCACTGCAGCTGCACTAACACCAGAGGGTGCAGGCTACAAACTCTTCAGTATCTGGAGTTACTTCTACAAAGTGTGAAACAAGCACCACCTGGAGGAGATAGAAACTATGCACCAGTCAGCCTCAGCCTGCTGACTCCCTGTCCAGCTTGGAAAACCTCCCTCCTCAACCAAGCAGCTGATTTTCCTGAAGATTACAAGAATTTAATAATCTGTAACACTAACTTCTGCCAGATTCATTGTACTAGTTAGCCAATAAATACTGGCTTAAAATTAGCCAAGGGCTTTCAACACTATTGTGACTGAAAATATCTGGTAAACAGATAACATGACTGCAGAAATTCTGTTTCTTTGAGAAACCCAACATGCAGATGGATGAGAACAGAGGAGCACCCCAATGCGTGTGCTGGTCATGAGTTTTTAGAATGGCCCTCAGTACCCTACTATGTGCCTGGTGGGGCAGAATAAGGTATATCCACTGATAACAGCCAGATGGAAACACTGGAAAATGCTTTGTTACTGAATTAATTAAGAGGACATAAGGCAGGAGGCATTGCTGCCTGGCAAGAGGCATCAATAACACACTGGAGCTTTGCTAGAGCTAAATACACCTAACAAACAGGGAAGATCAACAGACACTGCATTTCCTTAGCTCTGTTCTGCTCCAAAAATCCTCTTCCTCTTTGTGAAAACTAAAAATTTAAAAGGATATTACCCTCCCTCACCTTCTCTCCTGCCATTTATCTTCTGAGAGCTTGTTATTCAACAAGAAAATTCAGTATGACACAAGGAATGCAATGAAGCCATCTCTGAGGCATCTTTCCTCCAGAGCAGATCATGGTTTTCCCCACACTTCATTCCCAATACTAGAGTTTGATTACAGTCTTTTATATATTCTATAAAAGCTTTGAGAACTTCTTCCAGGAAGAGCTCAGGAAAAGCAGAACACAGTAGACAAGAAGCCTTGTTTTACCTCTTTTTTTTTTTTTTTTTTTTAACCAGCTTTCACACACAGCTCTCCAACTGCAATCTGATTTCTCCATCAGCACAAGAGAACAGTAGCAAGATTCAAGCCTCAGAATGCCATTCCTGCTCATATCCTCTTGCCACAAACCAAGGTTGTCTTAGTCATAGACAACTTTCCAGCTGCATGCAATCTGCACTGCTTTATGCAAAGAGAAGGTGAACATCACCAGCACTGTGCAATTGCTTATGGCCACGGGAGCTGCCTCTGCTCAGACCAAAACCTATCAAACCTACCTCTTACACAGAAACGACTGCAGAAAACACACCCAAAACTAATTTCAATTAAGAATTCTTTTCAACAGCCTCTGCAGGGTTGAAGTGCTCTAAAAAGATCTGAAAACAAAGTTAACAACTCAGACTGACAGGTATCCCGACACAGACACATGCACATGCAGCATGCTAGCCAGAGGCAGTTACAGACTGTTCTGTAAGAGACTGGCAGCCCTCTCTTTTGTGTTCCAGTCTTGCAAATATTTTTCTTAAAACATGAGGAAAGCAGGAAAATGACTTCATTATCCAGATGGATCTATGGTCATTCATAAGATTTACATCATCTGACTCTGTGAAGCACTTCACTCCCTTACAATGAATTCAAGAAAGTACTTACAAAACAAACTTTTTACTATGTGCAACTTTTCCACTATATAAAAAAAAAAGAACATCACACTACGCATCAATTTTCACAAATACTGAACGCCGTGGACTCGCTGCTCAACAGAGCAAAACAGAGTTCTGCTGATTACATCCCTCCAAAGCATTACTCCTGCCTTTCTCAATGACTTTCTGAATTTACAAGCAAGAAAACTTTCAAATTCAGAAATTACAATACATTCCCCAGGACCTCCCCACCTAGCCATCAAAACAAATAGTCCTTAATAACTCAGCTACAAATCTGCCTTCTAAGAGATAATTCCTGTAAGGATTTTTCTGCGGGAAGAACTCAGCAAAAGAATCGCAGTAGCCCTAAAGAAACGTGGGGGGTTGGGGGGGGAAGGGAAAAAGAAACAGTCCGGTGCTTCCGGTGAAGATCAGCAAGAAATACCTGCAGGCTGCAGACACTCAGACGTCTCTCTCTCGCTCTCGCTCTCTCGCTCTCTCGCTCTCTCTGTCTCTGCGGGACTTCTACAGAAACGCGCGAACGGTGCACCGAGCCCCGCCAGCCCCGGGCTGCCTGCCTTGGGCCGAAGGCAGCGGCGCTCCGACGGCGGCGCGGCGCCGAGCGGGACCCGAATGCGACCCCGGGAAGACGCGCGCCGCCCGCAGCACCCGAACGGCCGCCCCGCGGTGCGGGCGCTACTGACCGGCCGTGGGCACGTCGGGGACCAGCTTGAGGGGCCCGATCTGCCGCAGCTGGAACGCCGTCCGAACTTCGTGGCAGCTGGGAGCCCTGCCCGCCGCCAGCCCCGCCGCCAGCCCCGCCGCCAGCAGCCACAGCCGCAGCAGCCCGCGGCTCCCACCGGCGGCCATCTCGCACCCAGTGGCCGGACCGGGCCGCAGCGCTACGGGGCACGGGCCGTCTGAGGGCGGGGGGGAAAGTGAGGGGCGGCCGCGAGTCCCCCAGCCCGGGCCGCCTCCCGCCCGGCGCCGCCGCCCCGCCCCAGCGCCCGCCCTGCCGCTCCGCGAGCGCGGCCGCTCCCGACAGCTCCGGCGCGGAAGTTTTCGCAGAGCGCTCTGCGGCCGCCGAGCTCCGCGCCTGGCAGCGGGTGGCGGCCGAGCCGCGTGGCTGCAGCGGCCCGTCCTACGGGAAACGCTCCCTCGGGGGATGCAGGCGGCAGTCTGGGAGAGAGCTGAGCGGGGCATGGCGCGGGGAAGGACGTGCCGTGTCGCTCCCGGAATCCCCGCTGGATGACTCGGAGGGCACGAGAGAACCCCCACGAGGCGAGCAGCAGCTCCAGCCATCCGTCACCGCGGGACACGGAGAAGACCTTGCACCAACAAACAAGTCCCCGTGTACTGATTGCACGGACCAACTGTTGGCTTGTATAAAAAAAAATGCTCAGCTGTTAGATCCTACTTTGGGGGCACACGGAACGCGCTGGCTATTCCAAGTGGCACTGAACTCTGAAATCAGTCCAGAAAACCCATCAACAGCAATCAAGAAGTATCCTATAGGCACACACCTATCAATACATTTCACATATAAAACTTAGCAACTAAGCTCTGAGTCATTTTCCTGTTCTGTAACTGTACAGAGAAAGAAAAAAAAAAGTACAGTTCTTTCAGGACGTGGTCTGGGTGCTGAGCTGCTGCTGGGACTCCCTCGGATTGCTGCTGTACCTGCAGCGCAGCACAACCTGCAGGAGCACTGATCCCGGGGGAGGGCCGGCTGCCCGCAGCGGCTCGAGAGACCCGCAGTCTCCCACCTCGGGCCGGGGCTCTCCTCAGTGCCCGCTGCTGCCTCCTGGGCTGAGACCCCCACAAGAACCGGGGTGCTGTCAGAGCACTTCTGCATCCCGTTGTCCACCCTGGCATACTTAACCACTGAGCGCTCTTAGTGCCCTTCAGCATGCAACGTTCTCAGCAGCTATTCTCCACCTCACAGAAAACCATTGTCAGAGACGCAAATCCCAAGGCATTTCTCACAAAGAGAATCTTTCAGGCATGCAAGCATGGTATGAGCTACTATTATTGTTGTATTATTTCTTTAAGGTTCCTTGTGACCCTTAGGATGTTTCTAATGTGCTCCTGGAGCAACAGGACAGTCCACCTCAGCTAATTTAACCATTACATTTTCCCATAAGAAATACTGAGAAGCTGTTTCTCACTGTTGTCAATAGTTGTCTGAGTTGTACTTTAATAGCTAGAAATGCAAATCTTTTAAGCACTTCGCTGGTTCTATCTTTATTCATATCAAGACAGCAAGAGATTAATTCTTTTAATCTCTTTGATTCCTTTTTTTTCTTTTTTTTTTTTTTGGTAAAACAAAATCCAGTTTGATTCAGAACATTTGAACTTGTAAACCACAGGCTGCCCAGAGAGCCATGGGTGCCCCATCCATGGAGGTGCACAAGGCCAAGCTGGAAGGGCCCTGGGCAGCCACACATGCGTTTTAACCTTGTGCCCCATCCTAAAGATGTTATACAGACAGTAATCCCACCGACTTCAGCAGGAGTTTTGAAAAAGAAGCAGCAGGATGATGGATTTGGCAAGTAATTTATCTGATGAAAACAGCATTATTTGGCATATATACATTATTCTCTGAATAGCATCAACCAGTCCTGTGCAAGGGACTGAGGCATTTAATTCAGTGGAAGTTTTGCCACTGTTTTCAGTGAGTGGCAAGTTCATATCACAAATGGCTAATCCTTTTCCTAGGTGACTGTTATTTTGTCATCTCATCTTTATGTGATGGATGCTCTTCTCCTCACCCATCTGTTTTTGGGCTATTCTAAGTCTTTTTGCTTATGTATATGTATATTTTCTTAATTGGGTCTCACATTGCTAACGTGTTACCTCCTGTTCCCCTTCTCTCCTCAAAATACTGCTATGAAGCCTGAATTATACATATAACAAAGACAACAGCAAATTTAGTGTAGGGAACTGGATTGTCTGTGGGGATAGTGTACACATCATACACATCATAATATATAATGATATTAATATATATAATAATATAATATATATATAATATATTAATATCATTATATATAATATAATATATATTTAATATATATTATAAATAATTATAATTAATATAATATATATTTATATTAATATATAATTATATTATATATTATATATTATTATATTATATTTATTTTTTATTTATTTTATTTTTTTATTATTTTTTTATTTTTTTTATTATTTTATTATTTTTATTTATTTTTATATTTATATTATATTATTATATTATTATATTATATATTATATATATATATAATATAACCAGTCCTTCTCAATTTGTGTACAGCATGTCTAATGGGTCACTTCTCCTAGTAGGCTCACATACCAGCTTCCACAGACTCCATGAATCTCCTAGTCTCCTTCCTCTGGGCTGTATTATATTTCTAGCATCTATCAGGGAAGTTGAAGTCCCCCATGAGAACTAGGGCTGGTGATTGTACAACTTCTGCCAGCTACTCACAGAACCCTTCATCCATTTCTTCATCCTGGTTAGGTTGTCTGTAACAGATCCTCACCAGGATGTTAGCCCTCTTGGCTTCCCCCTGATCCCTACCAACAGGAACTAAATCTTATCACTGCTGGCCCTGAGCTCAACAACATCAAAACACTCTCTAGCATAAAGAGCCTCACCACTGCCGCTCCTTCATTGCCTATCTCTTCTGAAGAGCTTATAGCCATTCATTGCAGACTCCAGTCATGGGAGTGGTAAGGAATGGCAACTAAGTCATACTTTACCTGCTGCTTGGTGGCTTCCAGCTCCTCCTGTTTGTTGTTGCCCATGCTGTATATGTATATGTTTGCCCTTAATTCTATTGTTCAAATTGTTTTTATCTTCATCTTGCAATTTATGTAAAAGGTCAAAAATAGTAAACTTCGTAGCCAAGACTGACATTTTAATCAATGTGAAAAAAAAAGCAGCATAGAATATAAACTGGTTTATCAAAATAAATGAACATCTTTGACACCTCACATTACTATTCCCACTAACCACCACCCTCAGAATACTTGTATGTGTTTAGCTTCATTACAAAACTGTATAGCTCAAGAGTAGTGTACTCTTTAACTGGTACAACAGCGTACACTGCCTTTATCATGTAGTAATGAACTGAAATAGATCTCTGTAAAGAGAACCAACGATCAGACATTGCTTCCACTCACAACACTGGCCTCCAAGTTTTCAGCATCATCACAGGTTGAATCTCACACAAAAATCACAACCTTCCTAAAACTGCCATGGCAAAAGCAGTTTCACTGTACATGCCCATTTGATGCGGCAGGGTGCAACATGCTCTGTGAAATCTAATCTAAAGAACCCCTGTTAAATCTACAGTGCAGGTGGTGGTCAAGTGAGGCAACTTGCTTTGTGGGCAGCCATCAGTTTGCTTTACTCTTTTGGGCAACGGCTTCTATAAAGCTACACAGCACAACTCATCTAAGACTTGCATAGAGACCAAATTGATGTATGAGTTGCTATTAGAGAAAAGGTCCCTTCACATATCTGTTATATAACTCCAAGGATAGCAACTCCATCTGAGCTGAAAGTTGTCTTCCAAACAGGAAAGTTGAATGGGGTGTGTCAGTTAAATCTGTGTCAAGCTTTCTCTGTAGGATTTTGTTCATGAGTAGAACAGCAACTGCTGTAGCTCTTCATATGAATGAGACCCCTTAACCACAGCCATACTGTGGGACCCACTTTCATCAAAGTCCACCAGTAAAGAAAGCTCCCCCCCTTTGCAGCAAATCTACATTAGTGGTTCTTGCCTGCAAACCAGTAGTTTAAATTGCAACTTATCTGAGTGGACATCTGCTGCTGCTTACTGCCTCTAGTTACATAATGCTTCCAGGAAGAGAGGGAATAACACACAATGACACAAACACCTTTGCTTGGAGGTCAGTCTTCTGTCATCTTTCCCTTCCCACATCTCCACACCATGCACCATGCTCCAGGACTGCAGGAAAAAAGCAGATGAGCCCTGGGCAAGTATAAATTAATGCTGACATTTGCTGGAATAATGTACTCTGAGACTCTCCATCTATGGCACCAATAGAGCCTGCAACATGAGTTTATATGCATCTTCCTGCTAAATCAGAACATCTCTATGAATCAATCACTTGGGAGGCAGCATGAGATTTGTGATGGTCCCTGGAGGAGCCCAGGTCTGTAAAGATTCTTAGCCATCTTTTCTCAGTGACTGCTCTGATTTCTTACAGGCAATTTATAGTGACAAATTGAAGGATAAATTCAATCAGTATTTCAACAAGGGAACAGGAAAGCTATGTTTGACTTTGAAGTATAGATTACTTAGTAGTGATAACGCTACCTATTATGCACAGCACATTTTATTTCCTCAAAAATAGGTTCTGAATTGCTAATAGGTGTTTTTCTGTGCCATGCAGCGAATCTGTCACAAGCATAGGCCCAAAGACTGACATCTCTCCTCCCCAAGTTTTTTTTACAAGGTTGAAGGGCTGAATGAACCAGGATCTGCCAGTCTAGTGACAACCACATGCCTCATCCAAGACTCCTCACAGACTTCACAAAAATTCCTGAGACAAGTCTGCTGTACCTTTCTCATTTCTGACTGTATCAAGACAGGCACTGTCTTGCTGTAACTCCCAGAGATGATACTCTTTGGATTTGTTTGCAGACATGAGCCCTTGAGGAAAAACTGATATTCAGGCAAGCAGTTCCAGATCCCAAGGGAATTTTCTTCTGAAATGGAGTTAATGGTGGTGTTTTAATGAGTTTTATGTACTTTCAACAATCAAAGTGTTAGACACAGCTCTCAGTTGCACTGTTTGTGAAGTCAGCATGTAAGAATTTAGTCCTTTAAATCAGAATAAAACAGAGTCTTAAAAAGTAACTAATACAAACATCAATAAGCCCTAAGTGCATTCACTAGGAGCTAAAGCCTGCTAAGACCATGTCTATACTTATGTGGACATTCTGGTCATGAGACTTGATATGCAGCAGGCTTCCTAGTGAAGGAGAAAGAGCACGGGACAAGAATTTAGCTCTGATATGCCATTTATGCTGTGGCATGCTTCATTCTCTGAAATGGAGTATATTATGGCTTCGTATTATACTTGGGCTGATTATTAAATGAGAACTATTATTTCATTATGAACATAATAAATGGAAATGCTTTATGCAGCTGTGCAATCCACTAACTGACTTATGAAGTCAAAGACCCTTCAGGGAGCATTACAAATTGTCTGATGTCCCTCTCTGCCAAATTTTTTAGATATCTGCACTAGACGCAAAGAATACAAGGCTGTACAGAGCCCCTATATCAGGCTTTATACACTATTTATGTCAAAGATGGAATCCTCCAACCTCAACTTCTTTTTGTATTAGTTTTGATAAGTATGATGCATAGAGGAGAAAAAACTATTTTAGTCAACTAGCAAAGTACATCATGTTAAGGAATACTTGTGGACAGCTACTTTACACTGATGTCCACAATAACTTGACTCCTACAAGGTGATACCCTAATTCACATCTCCTTTGGAAGACAAAATGGGACCTTCGGAGATATTTCCAATGTTACTACCAGTAACATTACCACTGACCATGGTAGTTCATCTTCTGATACATGATCCTTTTTTCTTTCTTCCTTGGATGAAGCACACCTTTTTTTCGTATGTACAGAACCACTAATATTGGAATTACTCACAATGATTCAACACAATCACTTGTTCCTGCAATATTTTGTGTAATTTTTTTTAAATCAGAAAGTGAGATTTCAGCTTCATGTAACTCTGGAATGTCAGATTGACTGGGCTCACAAACGTAATGCAGAAGCTGCGTAGTAAATAGTTTACCAACAGCAGATGTAAAAAGTGCTTGATAACTTTGAAATAGCCTAATGTTTTAAAAAGATCAACGTTCAGACTGGGATAAAACAAAGAGTAGGAACGCATTTTTAAAGGTGGGTGATAAGAGGAAGCCAGATCTGAGCTACTAAGAGTGGACAGTTGGCTCATTTTGGCAAGTTGAAGATAGATGCTCAGCCCTATTTCCTGGTGCTCGGAGGCCCTTTTTTACCATCTTCAAAAGAAAGAGAAAGAAAGAAAGAAAGGAGAGGGAAGGAAGGAGAGGGAAGGAAGGAGAGGGAAGGAAGGAGAGGAAGGAAGGAGAGGGAAGGAAGGAGAGGGAAGGAAGGAGAGGGAAGGAAGGAGAGGGAAGGAAGGAGAGGGAAGGAAGGAGAGGGAAGGAAGGAGAGGGAAGGAAGGAGAGGGAAGGAAGGAGAGGGAAGGAAGGAGAGGGAAGGAAGGAGAGGGAAGGAAGGAGAGGGAAGGAAGGAGAGGGAAGGAAGGAGAGGGAAGGAAGGAGAGGGAAGGAAGGAGAGGGAAGGAAGGAGAGGGAAGGAAGGAGAGGGAAGGAAGGAGAGGGAAAGAAACGTAAAAAACAGACAGTAGGAAGAACCAAGTAAAAATTGTGAGGAGTTTGGAGAAAACAATGGCATGATGATCTGACACATTAGCTCTTTCACTTCCAGAGCTTTCAAATATGCTTTTACTTGTGATAGGCAAAATTCAATGTAGTTAGTACTTTTTCTTTTTCGCAATAGAGTGAAAGCTGATGGGCTAAAAACGCATGACTTGTGCAAAGCTGTTACATTTCATGTGTTACATCTCGTGTGTGATAACTGCTGTATTTTTTTTTTGTCTCAGGGCCAATATTTTTAATAACCTACCTTTGACACTTAAAGCCCTAAGCAAGTTGAGATTTATCTCTGGATCTTTTCCCAGCTTTGTCTGCACAAAACACATGCCAAAAGCTGATGTGATTCCTCAAAAGCTTGAGATGGCTATGTAACAGGTGTGGGTTGCCTTATCACAGTGTTAATTTATTAGCAGAGTTGAACCAGCATCACTACACATGCAGGAACCCGTGAGTGAACTGTTAGAAAAAAATCCAAATTATATTACAGGAATGAGCTCTGACCAACAGAAGATGGGAACTTGAGTTATTTCCTTTTTTGCTTGACCCATTATGACCAAAGTGCCACATTATTTCAAATTAAAGTGCATTCTGCCACCAGGAATTCTCCTGTAGACTTCTGAATGAATGAAGGACAAAGAGCTGAGAGCAGAGAGGAGATGGAGTAAAGCCTGCCCAACTTGATAGTGCCTAAGAGCATATGGCAGCTGTTAGGAATTAGACTTCAGGAATTGTGTTAAGAAGAGAGTCCTTTTCATCCAAATTACAACAGCCTTCCATGGAAGACTTTCCACGTGCTACAGGAGATAAGATAGATTTCTTTTTTTCTACTTTTATTACTCTCTTCCACTGAAATTCAAATATGTGGCTAAAATTGGTTCTCCTTCCCATTCCGTGTAGGTGGAATGCTAGGCAGGTCACCTGCTGCTTCTCAGTGACTCAAGAAGGAGAACAAAGACAGGAAATAGAGGTGCAGAATCAGAGCACCCAGAAAACTTCATCCAGAAAACACTGGGAAACATTTTGGTGCAAGAGGAGAAGAGCATACTCCACTTTACTCACAGATGTGTTCACATTTGAGGCCCTTGATATCTGATCAGGTTTGGACTCCCAAGCTTCTTCCTACATATAGAAATATCTAAATGTATTTGCTAATGCCCAGGCTAAAAGTCCAGTGTGCTTTCATCATACTTCTAAATTATACTAGAAAAAAATCAATTCTATTTCTACTTCAGTTCTCTCATGAGAAAACCACAAAAGCAGCACTTTTTCTAGAACAAGAGTATTCTTTGTCAAACTATCTACAGAATCCTTTTTTCCTTGCTTTATTTCCTTCCTGGAAAGATTTTTTCCTCACCAATCTTTCATAACAGTTGAAAGATGAAAGTAAACAACTATTTTTGACTCTTTGCAATCAATATTTCCACAGAAGTTCATTGAAGCAAGGAAATCATATAAATTATTCTCCTCTATCCCTTGCTATACCATCACGAATTTGCATTTCTGTCTTCCATGGCATACAGGTAGTGGCAATTAATCACATTCCAGTGCCTGACCACTCTTTTGGAGCAGTAGTATTTCCTCATGTCCAGCCTATATCTCCCCTGGCGCAGCTTGAAGCCATTCCCTCCAGTCCTATCACTGTTACAGAAGAGAAGAGGCCGACCTCCAGCTCACTGCAACCTCCCTTCAGGCAGTTACAGAGAGCAGTAAGGTCTCCCCTGAGCCTCCTCTTTTCCAGACTGAACAATCCCAGCTCCTTCAGCTGCTCCTCATAAGTCCTGCACTCCAGACCCCTCACCCCTTCAGTTATGGTAGCAATTGCATATGTATTTAGCCCCTAACACTTCTTGACTAGCCTCATCATTTAAATGTGATTTCTTTGTTTAAATGTGTGGTTTCTCCATGCAGCAACTGTTCTGGGCTCAGGAGACAGCTGAATAAAGAGCCTGTATCAAAAGAGGCAGAACTGGACTAGAGTCAAAGGTCTCTGCTACAGTTCTCATGCTTAGAAAATAGGTATTTTACTGTCATTTAGCAGTTTAAGAAAATAGCAGAATTTTTATTTTCATTAGAAAAGCAACTAAATATCAATATCTTAGTTGAATGTGAATCATGAATTCTTAAGCAACTCATGTTTAGATAACACCATTGATTTCTTTTTCTTACTATCTCTTGTTTTCCCATCACTATAATACATAGAGCTTTCCTCGTAACAGCAAGAGCCTCTCTCTAAATGAGGACAAAATTCTAGCTAAGGTACTGAATATGATAGATAAGAAAAGCCACCTCCAATAAGAAGAGTTATTCCAACTAGTTGATGAAAAACATTCAGAAGAGAAATAGAACAGAATAGGCAGTACTCAAGGAAGTAGTGACTGTTAATTTCAGCAAAATTTTGTTCAACAGTGCTTTATATTAAGTCTGGTTATGTGATTTCCACCCACCAGATCCAATGAGCCCTTCCATGGGCAGCAAGATGACTTAAAATACATGCTATACAAGTAAATCAGCAAAAAAAAAAATAATGACTGGATACTTGTTTTCATAACTTCTCCAGGGATACTGAAATTTCTCGTTAAAATAGACTGTTTGCAAAGAGAAAAACCCATACCACAAATTGATATATTGTAATCAAACATGGAATATGCATACAGCAAGAATATAAATGTGGATTTTATGCATCACCATACAAAATAAGCAATGAAGTCTCTGCTCAAGTGTTACCAAGGAATAAACATGTTACAGGAATGGATTTATAGCACAATGTTCTGTAGCTATGAGGTCTCTACAGAGTAGTATTAAATGTTAGGTACACTCTGATTGATAGTAACCTCCAATACAGATCCCTTTATCTCCTAACATATTTCACTAGCAGATCTACACATTCTTCCCTTTAACTCCATTTGTCTTTCTTCCATTTCTGAAAACCATTCTTCACCTTAAAAGGGTATCATTCCATAGATTTCTATTGAAAGAGCTTGCTCAAAGTGTGCTTTGTTTCTATGCACAACTAATAAAATCCTAGATAACACATGAACCTAAAGGCTGTTTGACCTATGTGCATGGAACCAAAGAGCAGCCTCTGATCCAAAGTCCATTAAAAGCCATAGGAATTTCTTTACCAAGCTCTGCAGTTATCAGATCATCCCATTTTACTTGAAAGAATGGCATTCAAGGTTTGCATCTCAACAGGAAGTCGCACTGCATAACATTCACCTATTCCTAAAGAAGAATCATAGAATGGGGTGGGTTGAAAAGGACCATAACGGCCATCCAGTTTCAACCCCCTGCTACGTGCAGGGAAGGGCATCATCCTTTTACTCTGGTTGAACTTTACTGGAGTTTTTAAGAAAAAAAGTCCTCTTCCCACGGAACCATTATAAATGATGACAAGTAACAGATGAACAGCACTTTGCCATTCATTTTAAAGCAGAGTTCTCATTCACAATCAATGGTGCACATTAAGTTATTTTTATCTGGTTACTTTTATGGTTTCAGTATTGTTTTTCTTCCCTATGAAGGACAGATTTTCATTTTAATGCCATTAAATAAGCTCACATTATCATTAAAGGTGAATTACAGGGGATTTCAGCAAAGCTTCAATGACAACTGACAAACCCTACATACAGGCCCGATCTCAGTGCCCCATTACTATCTCTGCAGCCAACACTGCTACTAGCAAGACTAAGCATAAACCCTCTCAACTGCACAACAGGAGCCTGCAGGATTGGACAAACACACTGTGTTGTGCCTTTTAGACACATTAGGCCAATTGATTCAGAAGCCCAAAGCAAAATTTGTTCTCACTGAATTGAATCAACCCCAATTCCTTTAAGACACTTGTTTTATGTCAAGCCTTGGTAAATGAACATCATTTGTTTGTCACTTGTATTGAAATGAAGTGCTAAATAGTACATCTCCTGTTAAATAGAGTGACATCAAGTAATTCCAATCAGTTCCTTTATGAGTTTGTTTCCCTTCTGCCTGTTTGCTGTCTGCATGCTAATTCACCATCCCTTACACATGTAATGTTGTCACCATGCATCCAAATAAATTTGGTTTTAAAAGGCTGGATTAAGACAGGTGTAGTAAATGATTTATGCATCTGGATTCCATACTTCCTGAGATAGATATCTATGTACATATAATTAGCATCACGAGTCAGTGTAAAATATGTGCTTATTTCTTGTGCAACACTGCACAAGTATTTACTTCCTGAAGTTTGTGCTGTTTATATATTCTGTCTCCTCTAATATTGTGCGGGTATGCTACCACTTACTAAATTCACCAGAAAAAAAACTTACAGCCTACTGCCCTACGTTAAAGCTCTGCTAATTAATTACAGATATTCTTCTAGGACTGTTCAGGATAATGGGAAGGAAAAAAAGTCTATCTCTCATACTTTCCCTTTGTTTTTACACTTCCAAACCACAGCTAATGGCTCTTGTATTGAAATCCTACACTGACTGTAATGAGATGCAAGACTCTTCTGCATCCATGGTTACTATTTTTTAAGAAAGCTGATGATGTCAGGAATTTAATTAGTTTTTTTCCTAGCACAGAGATTTTAAATCATGAAATCATTATGGTGCCTAATCTTTTCTTTGGATTTTTTTAAAAAATAGGTTTCAGACTAAACACCATTTCTCTGTCACACAGCTGAGCTTCTCAGAGTTTGCCAGGCATAACAGGTTTAAGAGTAACTAACGCAAACTATTCCTTCTCCAAACCACACCAACAAAGCCTACTAGCACCATTGCACTTCAAGATTGTACCAGTGTTTTTGTTAGAAATCCCTACTTTCAAGGCTCATAACTTCACAGTAAAAATAAGTTTCAATCTAAGAATTGACACACGTGTCTGAGCAAGAACTTTTTAAACAACAAAGCTTTTATAAGCTAGACTACAGTTAGGATACACTGGGATACCTGTTGTCCTCCCCGCTACAGAGGGCAGAAGATTGTGTGCAGGGCCCATGGATACATCAGAATGTCACTTGACACCACCTGGCTTTTGCCCAGTTGACCACCACCACTCCCATGCTAGCAAAACTACCTTGTGCAGCTCCCATACGCTGCAGCTCTGAACCTGCCACAGTGCTGCTGGAAGCTAAACAGCCTTTTCTCAGAGCACAACTTCATCTGGCCTCCAAGGGGCTACAGCCCAGAGGTGCTAAGTAGGCAGTTGCTGACCTCCTATGTGTCCTTGCCCCAGGTGATCCTTTTCTAAAGCACAAGAGTTCCTTAGCAGAAGTTGTGAAGTCACCAAGGACCAGGTAGCCAATTTCAGGAATCTGGCACACCTAAGTTTTGATCAAGATTTGCTTCCACAGTTCAAGGGAGGAGATAAACTGCAGTCACCCACACACTTCACTATCTTTTTTTTTTTTTGTCAAGTTTATGCAACCCCCAAAGAACTCTCAACTCTTTCCTTGGCCTGTGTGCCCCTTAATGTGCATGGGGCTGCAACACTGCCCCAGGTCAGTTATCCTGCCTACACTTTTAGGCTCACATCATTCCAGGCTACTGCCTCTATGGCATGCACATGCATCCATATTCCACAAGCCAGACTAAGCTGGTCTTCAGCAGGAAGAGGATCCTGTTGTGGTGAGTTGATCACCTAAATGATTCCACGATGTGCTGCTTGCAGCAGTTTAACGTTCAAGAAATAAGGACAGAGTGAACAGACCAGCCCCTGTGACTCTGCCAGCTTGGCAAACCAAACTGGGACTGTGCATTATTCTAACACTCTAAGATCAAAGTGTTCCAGGCAATAGAGGTGCAGTCAGTACTCAGCAATTGAGAACATACAGAAAATCACTGAGGTAAGCTAAATGCTGTTACATTCTCTCTAATGTAATCAAATCTAACCAAAATTAAGCAGAAAACTTAGAGTAGCACTGAGCATGATACTTGTACCTGTTCTCACAGATTGATGACAGCATCTGTAATCCAGAGTAACCAGAAAGCTTATCCCTTGAGAAAGACTTTAATCAGAATACATCTCTCCAATTTCTTTTTTCCCTGCATCACAGAGATGCTACTATAATGCTATAATAGGATTGAAAGAACCCTGATAACAGCAGGGTGGCAAAGTCTTTGGCTACAGCAAATGATAAGGAACCCAAATGCAGCAGCTACAGAAATGAAGGAAAAGAGCTGCTTACCTTTGGAAGGCCTCAGGTAGGCACAGATCTCAGTAAAAACAAATACCCTCACCTCCACTGCCAGCCCTTAAATGAGGTTTGGGAAGGGGTGCATTCTGGCTCCACCCCTTCTGGTCACTCAGGTACATTGCAAGCACCTGAGGTGCCTTAGGTTGGCCCTGCTTTCCCATCAGGTGCTTAATCGCTGCCTCGGGCCTCAACTTAGCATTTCCACTACAGCTACCCTGAAGGTGGCCTGGGAATGTCACTCTTTACCTTCCCCACCATTCTTGCATTGAACTGCAGGCTGTTATGCCTCCTACTTACACTGGTTGCCAGCTGAAAAAACATCTATTAATTACCTCTGCATAACGCAGACACAGTCCCCCCAAGGAGATACAACAGGACAGACAAATGACATGTATGAGGATTACTACAATGTACTTGAGAGAACTAGAGCATGCCAGGAAAATTCAGTCCTGGTTCATCTCTACAAAAGGGGATAACGTTGCTTTTTGTAACTATTACTGCTGGAAGTTCCTAATACATGATGCCAGAGGTATTCTGTGAAAAAGCAGTAGGATATCAGACAAACTCCATTAAATCCACGTATCCCATAGTCATATTTCTGGAGTCCAGACAGCAGCTTCTTTGTCATCAAGTGTAGATATTTTGTGAAAGTTTCTGAAGTTCAAGTGACAGGAATGTGATTATGCTTAAGTATAAAAATCAAACGCATTACTTCAAAGAGAAATAAATGAGAATTCACATTGGAGAAAGTACAACATATTGTCCCCAGTATGTTTTTTCTAAACAAATCTTGTAGAACAGAAAGCTGTTGAAAGATGGATTCATTGCACTGGAGTCTTAAGATTGTGTTTTGGTCTTATCATCTAGGATAAAAGTAGCTCAGATTTACCACTATTTTGTTTAACAAAATTCTCAAGACTATATACGGTGGAAAGGATTACAGCGAGTATTTGTTTTTGTCTTTCACTATAATTATTATTTTTATTGAAGAATTCTAGCTTGGCTTGGTGAAAACACACTGATAATCTTGGCAAATTACTTTGGTTGGCAGATATTTCCAGCTCAAGTATGGGGTTCTCAATATTACTTCCTAGGTGCTTTAATCTTCAGCTGGGAACTTATCAGAAATTCTGTTCAATGTTTTTCAAAGAAATTTTTGAACCTTGAAATTTGACTTGATACAAAAATTAAATACTATGATATTCTTCAAAAAGGTTAGTAGAAATAAACTGAACAAAAGATGTGATCACCTCACAGCCCAGAATGACTGAACTAGCATGTTCTGCTCACAAGTTGGAACCAGATGATCTCCCCAGATTGCTTTAACTTATTCTGTGAGCTCATCTCATTCGGAAAAATCTGAATGTACCTTCCCATCTCTATATAGTTCAGCATTTATCCTTATGATAGAGGCCAGTCCCCTGACAAACTCCAAGTCCCTCTGCAGCCTCATGCCAGTTTCCCAGTGAGAACAAAATGATTTTCCTCTCAGCTAAACCTCCATTCTCTACAGTATTTTATCTGCACAAATGGAAGAGGACTGAAGACAGGCCTGTGCTGTTGGTGTGCTCACCTTCGCAAAAAGTACATCTTGATCTGCACAGAGAATTTTCTCACTGCCCCATCAGAATAGCACAGAACTGGGGAGATTTAGCTAATTACTATACTATTTAGCTAGTCACCACCTCGTGGCTCCTCTTAATATTACGCTAGTTTGATACAAGTGCTTTGTTTCTACTTTCTTAATTCTTTTGAGCTAAAGTACTTCTTACAAGACCATAACAGTTTCCCTTACCGCTTTTCATCATAGGAGCAAATATGTTTATAGAATACGGCTAACAGATGACGAGGAGATCTTTTAGCAGGAGACCACCACAGAAGCAATTCCCAGGAAACAGCAGAGTCCCTGCAGAGCCTGGCCCCACTGCTTGCAGCAAGGACTGCCCTTCTCACATTTTTCTCTATCCATATGTGGAGAGCATAGTGCCCAGCTACTAAGGTGAATTATCACCCAGTGATTGTACTGGCTTCCCTGTGGTAAAGATCAGATCTTCATGAAATCCTGGTATACACTCCCATTCAAAATATTTTGGAGAAAAAGTAAAATAACGTGAATCAGGAAAAAAAATAAAAAAGTCATTTTGTCTTAAATAGTCTTACCAGGGCAGGACCCACCACACCATGATTTTTCCCATACCAGTACCCCAGCTCTGTGCTGCCACCAGATCTTGCACTGTGGCAGTGTCCCTTTAGGACAAAGTGCTGTTCGTAACACTTCACTGGGCTCACCTTTTGTCCTGGAAACAGGACTTCGTAATAAAAATCTGACAATACTGAAGTAAGCCTTTTTGGTCTCTTGGATTGTTCACACACTTAATAATGAGAGGTTGGATCTGATTTTGTTGGTTCCCACTAATGGTAAGTGCAAAACAATGAGGTATTGATGCTATCTGAATTTTTTCCTTATTACATCAAACTTAAGAAAACACGCTGTGGCAATTTGCTCTTCTGACATAATGAATGTCAATTCAGAAGACAATCTGAGAACCTAAAGGACATGAAGGTTAAAGTTATTCTCTCAGACATTCACTTTTATCTTTACTACAAGAATTATTGCTATTAAATTCCACCATGCTGCAAGCACAATCCTGAAAAACTCAGCTGAGTAGTAGTGCCTGTTCTCTCATGTGTTTTCCACTTCAAGGAAGCACTATGAGGAATTGATATCCCCTTAGAAAAGGCATATGTCTCTTGTGCCCATTTTCCAATACTGACACTGATTGTCCAACATGCAGCATCAAGAAATCAAGCTGCATTCTTCCCAAGACAGCACTCTCCATTCTCAGTTCCTCAGTGCTCTTCCTGAGCTCTGCCACAAACACTTCTGCATGCTTCCTTCCTGTTAAATTGCCTTCGCCCCCCTGACATTCCCAAAAGCCTCTCTTCTTTAGCTGTTCCCCTCTCCCCAAGGTTTCAGCGTCCACTTGTGAAGGGTCACATACTTTATAATTGATGTACAGACACTATTAATCCTTAAGTCTGCCCTCTGCTCACAGTAGAAAAGTATAAAACAGCAGTGACTGTTTTGTCTGTGCTACATCTCACACTACAGTATAAAGTTTTGGAGGGGCAGAAGTACCACTATCTCACCAAAACCCAAGAACTATCTGCACCCTGCAGAAAGCCTTTACCTGTTTGCTCATAGCTAATTTAAAGCCTGCTTAAGTTAACTGATTAATCTTTACTAAGTAAACATGCCTAATGCACAGTAGCACAAGGTTAGATCTAACACTTGTTACTGTTCTGTTAGGGGAGGCAGATTGTTTCTGAAGAGGAGGTAGGTTGAAAATCTGTACCATTTCCAAATAAATTGCAGTTACTGAACTGAAGTAGATAAGAGAATCCATATTTATTTTTTCTAATTTCTACTGTTTTGTTACCTATTGTATTTCCTTCTTGAAATGTCTTTTTTAGACCAAAAATACTTTATGACATATTATGACTTTCTATGCATTTATACAGCACAAAATAGAAATGCATAACCACTTGCTGCATCTAACCTATAGGGTGTGCATCTGGTACAACATGCAGGAGTCCTGGGGCAGGAATCCTTTCATTCTGCTATAGAACAATGCAGTGCCGCAGGTAACTGTCTGAAGTCAACCTTTGGGTTTTGGAAATATGTACTTGGACGTGTATCTCCCGACTTCCAGTCTTGATCCCGGCTAACTTGAGCTGATTGAAATACTGTAGCACAGAATGAGCATTGCTGAAGCATGTAGTAGCCAAAGCCATCTACACAGTTAAGTGTCAAGTCACACACAGCTCTGGTCCATGAAGCCTATTTCAACTGGCTGCACTTCAGCTGAAGTAATCACTTTGACGCACAGACACCATAGGAACTTTAAAGAACTGCTCTGTGATAAAACAGCAGGACTTGTCTTAGCTCCAGCAGGAGCCCTCAGCTGCAGAGGTTAAGTAGATACAGTTGATGTTCCAGTTGGGTAGAGATAAAAGGGGAAATTACATGAGCGCATTTGTACTCGTACTTCCACCTGCCTCCAGAATGCCTAACTGTCCAAAAGAACACCATGTTCTATCTGTTAATGTTATCCTGCTGCTTTTGCAGTAGAAGTTTGTGAGATACTTTTCAAGCTAAAATCAAGGACTCCTGATTCCTGAAGCTGTGTGTCTAGAGGAAGAATTATTACCCTGAGCTTAAAAACTGGGAGCAGGCAGATGAATTGGTTTGCCTTCAGACTGTTTAAAAGGCTTAGGGCTGAACCCAGATTCTACCTTCAAATCAGTCCGTCATATGGGTCTTTCTTTCTCTCTACAGGATCTATGATTTTTCCCCAGAAAAATTGAGGCTGTTGTTATCATTTCTGCACATATATTTCCACGTGTGACACTGACAAAAGAAAGAAGAATAAAAGAAAGTGAGGAGTGAAGTCAGAGGAGGCAGCATAAAATAGCAGTCAAAGCCATTCAGAACTGAGATTCCCAGTTGTACACATCCAAGGAAACAAGTCAGCTTCCATCTGACAAATATTTATTACAGATCACTGACTACTTTCACAGACCACATACTGACCTTAATTACTGCAGTAAAGGCAGTCATTAAATTCATCCTTCTCCAGGTTATGCCCAGAAAATTTCATACCAAGTAACAATTTAGCTTTGAATTACAGAAATTCAAATATTACAAGAAAATAAAACAAGCACAGAGGGAAAAAGGGTGTTTTCAGTGACCCTCAAACAATCATGATTGTTTTAGCCAATAAATGGACAGTAAACTCCAGCTCTACTCTGTTGTACCACATACCTGCTAGGCTTTGTAAAAAACATTCCTAATTCTTTCTTTCAGATCAGTCTCTCTGGGGAGGTGCTGCATTTGGATATGTCCTGGGTTCAGTCAAGACAGCATTAATAGCACACCAATGTTTTCATTGTTGCTGAGTGATGGGAGCATGCCTGGGGCTGAACCAGGCTGCTTGGTGGAAGAACCACTGCCTTTATGGCATGGTGACACTGGGTAGGACAGAGCCAGAATGGCTGGCTTGCATTAGACAAGGGGTTGTTCCATAGCATGTGACACCATGCGGAAGGCCATGAAGCTGTGGGGAGTTGGCCAGGGGGCAGCTGCTGCTTGAGGGTTGCTGGGTGTTGATCAGTGGGGGTAAAATGTTGAGTTGTTGGTGAGGTGTCAGTCAATGAACATTTGTACTGTTAACTGGGGGCTGGGAGGCGAGTAATTGCATTGTGAATATACATATATATATTATATATATATAATAACTGTATTATCACATTCGTGTTTAATTTGTGTGTCCTAGTAATTAGTTTTTATCTCAACCCACAAGTTGTATTTTGTTTCAATTTCTCTCCTTCATCCCATTGGGAGGGAAAGTAAGTGAATGGCTTTGTGGTGCTGAGTTGCTGCCAGGTTAACACAACAATCCTTTTTGGAGCCCAGCATGGGGCTTGAAGGGTTGAGATGAAGAGAGTGTTATAACAAAGTTTTATAAGTGCTATAGTAGTTCAATTTTTGCTGGTCACAATGTTATTTTTCCTATTTTTGGAGATCTTTCAGAGTTTTTTCATGGAAACACATTATTTAATACCTTGCTATATATGTTACCTTCTGTGCTGCTTATCATTTCTGGGGGCTGAATAAATCTTTTTTTTTTTTTTTTTTTTTTTTTTTTTTTTTATGGTGCAGCACTTGTTGGAAACTAATCCTGTATTTGTATTTGATATTGCAGTCATTTTTTTACTTCATGAACCATTTCTTGGAAACTGTTAATAATTTCATCC